>NC_044322.1:266092928-268943741 GCF_007399415.2 Gopherus evgoodei
GTGGATTGGATATGAGTGGGCAGTGAGGATCTGGGGTCTCAGCCGGTGACTTTTCAGCATGCAGAAGAACTTTGCTGACGCTGTTCTGCTGAGCCTACAAAGGCGCGTAAACAGGCCAAGATCCATGGGCTCAGTATTCCTGCAGATATTAACCTTCAGTGAGAAATGGTGGCTCAGCTACTCTGTCCCCCATCTGGTCTATTCTGCCACCAGCCCCACCCCCAAGAGCGATGATGTGGCAAAGCAGGAATTACCAACGAGATGCAGATCTGTCCTTCCCTTGGGCACCTTGTAACGTCAACAGTGGAGTATGTGGAGCCACAGCCTGTACATAGATCATCACTGAAATGCAGTGGCGGGTGGCAGCAACACACAGCTCACTGAACTGTAGAGTGGAGAAGATGTTTTGGATGAACACACCTGGGCAAACTCTTATTCTTAAAGTGCCATTGGGTCTGTATCCAGTGCATGGGGTGGTCTAGGCAGTGAAGAGTCTGGTCTATAGCAGCTCTGCACAGCTCACCACTGTTGCGGTGAATGAGTGCAGCCAACCATGTTCTTTGGGCTTCTGTGACTGGAATATTGGAAGTGGAATACATTTAGGGCAAGGCTAAATGTCAGGAAAGCTTTGCTGACAGCAAGATCTAGTAAACTCTGGAGTGGAGTGGTGGAAGCCCTGTCACTGTGGGCTTTTAAAATTAGCACTAGAAAGTGTATGGAAGTGAACAATCCCACAAGGAAGTGGACCGTATGAGCTAATGCAGAGGTTTTCTAACTGTGGTCTGTGGTCCACTGCATGGAGGGTTGGCTGGTCACATCATGCTGATTCTCCTTTCTCCCAGTGGCTATATTGCATTACTAGCAGCCAAAGCTGGGCAAACGTTTTGGCCCAAGAGCCACTTCTGGAAATAGAAATTGTATCGCGGGCCATGAATGCTCACAAAATTGGGGTTGGGGTGCAGAACGGGGTGCGGGCTCTGGGGTGGGGCTGGGGATGAGAGGTTTGGGGTGCAGGAGGGTGCTCCAGGCTGGGACTGAGGCGTTTGGTGAGCAGGAGGGGGATCAGGGCTGGGTCAGGGGGTTCAAGCTTGGGGAGAGGCTTGGGGGTGCAGGCTCTGAGCAGCATTTACCTCAAGTGGATCCCGGAAGCAGTGGCATGTTCCTTCTCTGGAGGCGCAGCCAGGTAGTTCTGCACGCTGTCCCATCCACAGGCACCATTGGAGTGCCAAAGGGGGCCACTAGAGCATGTAGGAGCTGGAGCAGGGCCATGCTGCAGCTTCCGGGAGCCGTGTGGTGCAGGCCCTGACCCTGCGCCCCGGCTGGAGTGCTGGAGTGGGGCCGAGTCACTGGTGCGGCTTGTGGGCTGGCTTAAAACGTCTCACAGGCCGCATCCGGCTGGTGGGCCAGTTTGCCCACCCGTGAGTTAACCATATACATTAAGTGCTTGCCTAGTTTTACTTTTCCATGTAAGCAATTCCTGTAGTGACCACAGGGATGGTATGCAGAGGTAGTTGTGAATAGTAGGAGAGGCAGGCTGCAGGACAATCTTTGTGTGATGATGGCAGTCCACACTGGAAAAAAAGTTTGTGAATCCCTGATATAATGGGTCTTTCCTATTTCTAACTCAATGGTTCTCAAACTTTTTGTGCTGGCCACTCCTTTCACACAGCAAACCTCTGAGTGTGACTCCCCTTATAAATTAAAAACACATTTTTTATATTTAACACAATTTTAAAGTTGTATTTGTATTTTGTTAATATCACTTTTCACAGCAGACTTACTAGCTAGCTGGGAGGCATGTACTCGTGACCCCCACGTAATAACCTTGTGCCCCCCCAGTTTGAGAACTCCTGCTAACTCCTAGGGATCCTTTTATTCCTGGACTCATTTCACTCATAATCAGGGTTTAAACAGTCCAAAATGTAAAATTACTAGGTAGAATTTGTCTAAATTGTGTGGAAAAGGGAGTGTTCAGTCTTTAACCTGCTCCACAGAACAATTTTGTCCTTTGAGGAAAATTTGTCACATTTTCTTTAGCTGAGCATACATGGGTGAGTAAAACAAAGTAGTATCATTCCACATAAAGGAACAAAAAACCAAACAAACAACCTTCCCCCACCCCCAAGGTTCTTAAGAATATAGAGAAGAAAACACTCGTCATTTCTTTCCATTTTAAAATGTACCTACCCCGATAGGCCTAGGGACTTTTATAGTAATTTAAAATCCAAAACTTAAAAGACATGCCTTACCATAGCTAAACTCTGCCAACAAAATAACGCTGCAGAGTAAGACCCATCACACTCAACTGAACAAACCATTCCTTGGCTCACCTCATCCTCAGAAGACAAAGAGGAGCCTTGCAGTGTGCTCTGGAGATCAGCAAGATCAGGATGTGACAGAGCATATGGGACAGTGAATTCCAGAGCTGAGGACTTCATACAGAAAATCCCCTGCACCCAGGCCCGTCTCTTTTAAAGCAGGGAGTCTGGTGCTTAGTTCAAAGACCTCCACTGATTGCGGCAGCAGTGATGGTCTCTCATGTAACCAGGTCCCAAACCATTTAGGAGTTTGTAGGTCAGAACTAACACCTTAAACTCTGAAATAGAGCTGGGTAAAAATCCCAAGATTAAAAAAAAAAATTCTGTTCTACATTGTGGGCAAAAAACCCAAGGCCTTTTAACCTTTTATATTAAAAAAAGATACTGAAAGCAACCCATCCCAAAATAGCCAATAGCTTGGTGATTTGGGTACTCACGTGGGATGTAGGAGACTTGGGTTCATATGCTGCCTGCGTGGGACCTCTCACAATCCCTCCTCTTGGAGCTGTTCCACTTTGTATAAATGTCAATTGGCAGGGATCTGAAGCTGTCTCTCTCTTATCCTAGGGGAGTGTCTTGACCTCCAGGCTATATAGTCTTTCATTATCAAGGGGGCTTGGATAATTGCTTCTATTTGCTTCCCTCAACTAACCAACATTACCTGTCCTATCAGCACTGAAACTCAGCCAGCTAGCGCTCCTCTAACCCCCAATCTCTATTGGATATGGGGCAAATTGCTTCACTGCACCAGCTGGGTTAGCAGATAAAAAGAGAATTGTAAGAGCTGGGTGTTTTTTCCTGACTGACATATACTTTAACTTAGAGTAGCTATATAATATGCAAGTTACATGCTGACTCCAGTGAGTCTCACACATAATTACTCTGATACTTGTATCTCCAGTAACTGAGTATGATGAACAAAACAGCTCCCTCATTTACATAAACCACTCCTGTAATTATTTTTCCTTTTTCTGAAGTACAGTTTTCAAACACCCTCAGTTTCTTAAAAGGAAGAGAAAAGGCTTCTTTGTTTCCATCTATGTAGATTTCCAAGCTTTACAAGTTATTGTATGGACCAGCCTGCAGATATCTCAGCCTAGGCTCTCCTGTTTGATGTTTTATGGATCCTTTGTGGACTAATTCCCTAAAAAGTTTAGATAAACCTTCCAGTAAAGGTTTCCATTTAAACAAGCTTGTGCACTGACAAAGACAGACCATACTCCAGTTTAGCAATTTGATCATTGATTATCAGCAGGTAAGTATGCCCAGTGGTCTGTGATGGGATGTTAGATGGGGTGGGATCTGAGTTACTATAGAGAATTCTTTCCTGGGTGCTGGCTGGTGAGTCTTGCCCACATGCTCAGGGTTTAACTAATTGCCATATGTGGGGTCGGGAAGGAATTTTCCTCCAGGGCAGATTGGCAGAGGCCTGGAGGTTTTTCGTCTTCCTCTGCAGCATGGGGCATGGGTCACTTGCTGTAGGATTCTCTGCAGCTCGAGGTCTTCAAACCACAATTTGAGGACTTCAATAACTCAGACATAGGTTAGGGGTTTGTTATAGAAGTGGATGAGTGAGATTCTGTGACCTGCATTGTGCAGGAGGTCAGACTAGATGATCATAATGGTCCCTTCTGACCTTAAAGTCTAAGAGTCTATGAGTATATAACACAGCTTTACCATTGTCTTCTACAAGTATTACAGTAAAACACAAAGACTCAGAAGTAGCCAAATACTTGTTAGTATATTACAATGCTAATAGCCTTGAGGGCTGCCTCTACAGAAAACTTGAAATCTATCAGCCAAAGTCTTCATTTGCAGTCTAGGGTGTAATCAGAAGACTCCAGACTGAACAACTTTCTTCTTCTATTATGAACCACCAAAGAGAGCTGCTCCTGCCTATACCCCAAATTCAGACAAGGAATCACTGCACATAAAAATAAGACACAAAACATTTACCTGGCCCGTAACCCAGCACAGCACCTTAGCTTTACACCACTACAATGACTGCCTGCAGTACACAGCCTGGCTAAGTTTTTTCTAGTTCTCCTCTTTCTCCAATTGGTCTTTATTAGGGAGTGTCAGCAAGTACGTTCTTTGCTGCTCAGTCAATAGGAAAATCACAATGCTTGATTAATATAGATGCAACAGGTAGAAGAATTAACCCTTTGTGTACACTCAAATTCAACCTGAAGGAATGTCCATTAATACCCCTAGGGAAAAATAACTCCAAACCTATATTTACAATGCGCGAGAGACACTAGCAGGAATAGTCCAAGAGATCTATGGATGATAGTCAACTGCGGAATAGATGAGTTTGCAATTCAAGACATAAAACAGGTGTCATTATTCCTACCCCCAGCTTAGAAGGAATACCCATGGAGAGGGCCTGAGGGGAGAAAAACTCCATGAGGAGATGAGCTTCTGGCAGAGTTCCCCCAAAATCATTTCATGTGGGGGCCTGTGTTTGATCACCCCATTTTATGAGCAGCAGTTCTGCTCAAGGAAACATGTGGAGTCCCAAAATCCCGGAGGATCTACTAAAGATAAGGGTCATCTTCCTGAATATCTTCCTCCTGTGCTTATATTTACACACACCGCCCTCCACATGCTGGCAAGACTCCCCAGTGGATTGCAGCTGCCCTGGGGCATCCTTCCAGTAATCAATATTGCTAACTCTCATGCTGCATGATGCTTTTCCTTAAAAACAGTGTGTATACACGGGCACAGGAGGATGATAATGAGGAAGACGTGTGTATATGCAGCATCCCCTTGAGTGCTGGGAGAAGTGGAGTGGCTTCTTCCCATTCTGGTTTATAGTCAGGGGACTAAAACTTAAAGTATCCATATTCCTGAAGTGTGGAGTCCTGGCTGACTGCTCTGACATGGAGCTGCATGCTGATAGAGTCAGGCCATTGTCCCTACCCAGGGCAACACAGAGTCCAGGGTGGGAGAATACATCTGCTGCATTCCTAACACACCCCTCACTGAAAGGTGCCCCCCACTTTTTCTTATTCTACAGAGGACCCAGCCCTCTTTCTCCACCAGAGGCAGCTCTGTGGAGGTTACTATCATTCCAGGGTTTACACATCAGTTTACAGTGTTATGACTCTATATTCACAATGGAAAAAGATAGAACCTCAGGGATTGTTTTAATTAAAGTGCAGAATTTCAGATGATGGCAAAGTGCAGCCCAAATGATGGAGTCTCACTAAAATCCTGAGCGCTACTGTTTCTTTTCAGCCCTATGATTTGTTGCTCTTCCCAGTGTGGAAGCAGTTATATGGGCGGATTGTGCTGTGTGTGCGCGTCTGTGTGTTTTAATGAGAACTTTACAATCACACTTATGCAAATTGTCCCAGCTGTAACTCCTGGGCCTGTCAGGCTGGGCACAGAGAATGCATGTTGTGATGTTCCAAAAGAAACAGGGTGCCAACGTGTTGTACTAAAATCTTAGCAGATGCCCACTGAAAAGACAGCTACTTTTCCGTAACTGGTGTTCTTCAAGATGTGTTGCTCATGTCCATTCCATATTAGGTGTGTGTGCTTGCTACATGCACCGGTGCCGGAAAGTTTTCCCTCAGCAGTATCTGTAGGGGACCGGCTCTGGTGCTTTCTGGAGTGGCACCCGCATGGCATGGTATAAGGGGCACCCTCAGCTCCCCCCACCCTCAGTTCCTTCTTGCCAGAAACTCCAAGAGAGGTGAAGGAGGGAGGGTCATGGAATGGACATTAGCAACACATCTCGAAAAACACCAGTTACGGAAAAGGTAACTGTCTTTTCTTCTTTGAGTGCTTGCTCATGTCCATCCCATATTAGGTGACTCCAAAGCAGTACACATGGAGGTGGGCAGGAGTTCACAGACATGTAGATTGCAATCGAGCTCTGCCGAGCCCAGCGTCATCCCTGGCCTGCTGAGTAATGGCATAATGAGCGGTAAACATGTGAACAGAGGACCCACAATGTGGCTCTACAGATGTCCTGGATAGAGATGTGCCCCAGGAAGGCTGCCAAGAACGCTTGAGCTCTAGTCGAGTGGGCTCTGACAATTGGCAGCAGCAAGACCCCTACCAGGTAGTAACAGGTCCTAATGCACGAGGTGATCCAATTGGAAATCTTCTGTGAGAACACTGAATGACCCTTCATCCTATCCATTGTAGGGATGAAGAGCTGAGTTGATTTACAGAAAGGCTTGGTACATTCTAAGTCAGGGGTGCTCAAACGGGGTTGGGACCCCTCATGGGGCTGGGAGGTTATTACATGGGGAGTCGTGAGCTGTCAACCTCCACCCCAAACCCTGCTTTGCCTCCAGCATTTATAATGGTGTTAAACATTAAGAAGTGTTTTTAATGTATAAGGGGCAGGAGTCGCACTCAGAGGTCTGCTATGTGAAAGGAGTCACCAGTACAAAAGTCTGAGAACACCTATTCTAAGTAAAAGTCAAGTCCCTTTGGACATCCAGTGCATGAGGATGCCTCTCTCCAAAGAATCATAGAATATTAGGGTTGAAAGAGACCCCAGGAGGTCATCTAATCCAATCCCCTACTCAAAGCAGGACCAACACCTACTAAATCATCCCAGCCAGGGCTTTGTCAAGCGGAGCCTTAAAAATTCCACCACCCCCCTAGGTAACCCATTCCAGTGCTTCACCACCCTCCTAGTGAAATAGTGTTTCCTAATATCCAACTAGACCTCCCCCACTGCAATTTGAGACCATTGCTTCTTGTTCTTTCATCTGCCACCACTGAAAACAGCCTAGCTCCATCCTCTTTGGAACCCTCTTTCAGGTAGTAGAAGGCTGCTATCAAATCCCCCCTCACTCTTCTCTTCTGCGGACTTAACAACCCCAGTTCCCTCAGCCTCTCCTTGTAAGTCATGTGCCCCAGGCCCCTAATAATTTTCGTTGCCCTCTGCTGAACTCTCTCCAATTTGTCCACATCCCTTCTGTACTGGGGAGACCAAAACTGGACACAGTACTCCAGGCGTAGCCTCACCAGTGCTGAATAGAGGGAAATAATCCCTTCCCTCAATCTGCTAGCAATGCTTTTACTAATACAGCCCAAAATACCGTTGGCCTTCTTGGAAACAAGTGTACACTGTTGACTCATACCCAGCTTCGCTGGTCTTGTGCGGTATGGGACAGAACATGGGGAGGAAGATGTCCCCGTTCACATGGAAGGTAGACACCACCTTCAGTAGGAAGGCCGGGTGGGACCACAGCTGAACCTTGTCTTTGCAGAAGACCGTGTATGGCGGTTCTGATGTCAAGGCCATAATCTCAGAGACTCGTCTCACCAATGTCACTGCCACCATGAAAGCAATCTTCAGTGACAAGTGGGAAAAGGAGCGGGAGCCCAGAGGCTCAAAGGGCAGGTACATGAGCCTAGAGAGGATCAAGTTAAGATCCCACTGCGGGTCAGGGGTCCGTATCTGTGGGAAGAGTCTCTCGAGACCTCTAAAGAATCTGACAGTCATGTCATGAGAAAATATCATCTGTTCTTGGATCGGCAGGTGAAAAGCAGAAATGGTCATGAGATCCACTCTAATGGAAGAATGTGCCAGGCCCTGGTTCCTCAAATGCAGCAGGCAGTCTAAGACAGACTGTATGGAAGAATGGAGGGAGCGATGCCCCACTTGGATGCCCAGAGGGAAAACCTTGTCAACTTGGCCAGGTAAGTCAGTCTGGTTGAGGGCTTCCTACTTCCCAGGAGGACCTGTTGGACCTCCTCTGAAGAGGTCCATTCCTCTGGGTTCAGCCACGCAGCATCCAAACCGAGAGGTGGAGGGTGTAAGAACCAACCATGGTCCTGTGACAGCAGGTCCGGTCAGTTGGGCGGGGCCAGGGAGGGGCCACTGACAGGTTCATGAGCATGCTGAACCAATGCTGGCAAGGCCACGCTGGGGCAATTATGATAACCTGTGCACTGTCTCTCCTGATCTTTGTCAGGACCCTGCTGATGAGTTGAATTGGAGGGAATGCGTACATCAGGCTCCCTCACCACAACAGGAAGAAGGCATTGGAGAGGGAGCCCTTGCCCAGACCTTGCTGGGAACAAAACTGATGACATTTTCTGTTTTGCCTTGTGGTGAACAGGTCCACAAGGGGAGTTCCCAACCTCTGGAAGATCATGTAGATTATCTCCATGTGGAGCGAACACTTATGGTGAGAAGAGAAGGCCCTGCTGAGGTGATCTACTAGGGCGTTCTTGACACCAGGGAGGTGACAAGTCTCCAGATGGATCTCATGGTTGGTTCAGAAGTTCCAGAGACTAAGTGCCTCTCGACAGAGAACCAACGGGTGCGCTCCCCTTTGCCTGTTGATGTAGAACATAGAGGCTGTGTTGTCTGTCAGGAGTCTCACCACCTTGCCCGACAGGTGGGGTAGGAAGATCCCACATGCCAAGTGGATCGCCCTGAGTTCTTTAACGTTTATGTGTAGCGTCATCTCCTGCGGGGACAACATACCCTGGGTCTGGAGATCTCCGAGGTGCGCACTCCAACTGAGGTCCAAAGTGTCCGAAACCAACTTGATGGAGTGAGGGGGGTGTCATAACATATTCCCAGATTTGGACCTTAGTGTCCAAAATATGGGTGTTAGCATGAAAACCTCCAAGCTTAGTTACCAGCTTGGACCTGGTAAAGCTGCCACCACCCAAAAAATTAGAGTGTTTTGGGGCACTCTGGTCCCCCCAAAAACCTTCCCTGGGGACCCCAAGACCCAAATTCCTTGAGTCTCACAACAAAGGGGAATAAACCCTTTCCCTTTCCCCTCCTCCTTCCAGGTGTTCCCTCCCTGGGTTCCTGGAGAGATACACAGAAGCAAGCTCCGTGAATCTAAACAGAGGGATTCCACCCTCCCTATTTCCAGTCCTGGAAACACAAGTACCGAGAGACAGAGCCAAGCTCCCACCCCACCCCCCTCCTTCACCCAGAGGGAATGCAAAGTCAGGCTAGTAAATCTAACACACACAGATTTCCCCCTGACTTCTTCCTCCCACCAATTCCCTGGTGAGCTACAGACTCAATTCCCTGGAGTTCCCCACTAAAGAAAAACTCCAACAGGTCTTAAAAAGAAAGCTTTATGTAAAAAGAAAGAAAAATACATAAAAAATGGTCTCTTTGTATTAAGGTGACAAATACAGGGTCAATTGCTTAAAAGAAATATGAATAAACAGCCTTATTCAAAAGAACACAATTCAAAACACTCCAGCAACTACACACATGTAAATACAAAAGAAAAAAAACAATAACCCCTATTGTTTTATGATCTTTGTACTCACAACTTGGAAACAGAAGATTAGAAAGCAGGAGACAGAAAAATCCTTCCCATAGCCGAGAGGGACAGACACAAGACAAGAACAAAGGACTCACACACAAACTTCCCTCCACTCAGATTTGAAAAAGTCTTGTTTCCTGATTGGTCTTCTGGTCAGGTGTTTCAGGTTACTCCTTTCCAGGTGAAAAAGACATTAACCCTTAGCTATCTGTTTATCACAGAGGGTTGTCAAACAGAACTCCTTCTAGGACCTTCTCACGATCAGTCCACCATTACAGCAAGGTAAGTATCGTTGGGGAGACAGTAACAATCTTTTCTAGGTGATCCCTGGACTGGGAAGAGGCCGTCATCAGCCATTGCTGCAGGGGCCGCATCCAGAGCCTGGCATGGTGGACAACGTATGTGCAAGCTGCCATGTGGCCCAGCAGATGCAGGCAAACCCTAGCTGCAAACTGCCACCACCGACATACACTTGGTAAACACCCTTGGTGCTGTCGCCAGGCCAAACGGGAGGACTGCAAATTGGTAATGGCTGGGTCCGACCATGAATAGGAAAACGTCTGTGTCCTTGGAAGATTGTTATGTGGAAGTATGCACCCTTTAGGTTGAGGGTGGCATACTAGTCTTCCAGATCCAGGGAGGGGATGATAGAGGCCAGGGAGACCAAAACAATGCTAGCTGAAGCAGCAGACGTTTCAGCACTGTCACTGGTGGCAAGAGGGAACAGGGGGAGGGGAGAGAGGAGAGCTGGCAGCGCCCCTTATACTGTGCCACATGGGCGCCACTCCAGAGGGCACCAGAGCCTGTCCCCTACAGATACTGCTGAGGGAAAAACTTCCAGCACTGGTGCATGTGGCAAGCACACACACCTAATATGGAGCAAGCACTCGAAGAACATGCCCATGCCCAGAAATGACATTTCAGTTGCTTAAAAATTCTTTATTTGTAAAGCTCCTCCCTTGCCATGCCAAACTTAAAGGAGCACAAACTGTAAGGACAACTATATCCATGCCAAGTTTCCAACTTCCTGAGTGAAATCCTGACCACTGAAATAAATGGAGTTTGCCATTAACTTCTATGGGAGCAGGATTTCACTACTTGCACTTTTGCATTAACCCTGGTCAAAAGAGGGATGATTAGAATTTTATTTTTACAATAGAAAAAATGAGAGCAATGAGTCACGTTGTCTTTTGTGACCATCTGAGCTACCAGCACCTTCTTTTGTCACTTCAAACCGACTTAGGAGAGAGGCCAATAGACAGGATTTGCCAATACACTAGACAGTAATTATTCCCTACCAATGAACCAGTTTCAAAGGATGACTTCTTGTGACATTTGGGTTCAGCACCATATTAAAGGACTTGAAATCCTCTATTTACATCCATTTCTTCTGGCTGGGGAGAGTGAAGGTTTTGATGCAAGTGTAACGATGGTAGTGGAATTATAGCCTAATATTTATGTGGCAGGATGGCCTGAGATTAAAGTTTGCTCCTGTTTACAAAGGCTCAGGGGGAGGCCTATAAAGCCCTATACACACAATTCTGCTCCTTCTCTCAGAGACCAAGAGCAGAAGTTGGCAGGGAAAGGTGTGCCTGAGGGATTGATGGCTCTGAGTTATTTCAGTGTGGAAAAGGCATTGCAGCTGTGCAAAGCAATAAAACTTTTCCATCGTGATTGACTGTTTCTTTGTTTGGAGGTTTACCTGTTAAATTATACTTAATGTTGAATGTATGCTTGCACCTTGTATTGTGCTGATCCCCTCCCCTGGCTTTTAGATTAATATACATGGCTGCACAAGTTTTACTCTGTTTGGCTCTAGTTTGACCAAACACTCTTCCAGTACTGCAGAATCAGTGCTATATTCCTTAGTGCCACTACCCGCGCTGCTTAAAAACACTTCCCACAATGTCGTGATACTGTCAAGGAAAGCACAAACTGGACCCAAATAAGCATCTGGGCTATTAGCCAGAGAGGGACATTCAACTAAAACAACACCTCCCTTTCTTCTGAACTCCTCTTCTCCTGCCTCTTCTTTTCCAGCCATCCCTTTTTCGGTAGAAAAATACAATAAAATGTAGATACCAAAAAGGTGCCTCTCAGTGTCAGGAACTTTTAAGCTGCCACTCTGGACTAAAGTGAAGTGTAACAACCAGACACAGGAATGAACTGAGTAAGATAAAATAAAATAGAAACTGAACGTTTGTCCAAAATTCAAACAACTTGTTGAGGTTTGAAAATTATTCATTATGGATATGTAATGATTATTTTTCAGTTTCATCTTGGTGGCCTCTCACTTGAAAATGCTGAAGTAGCAGAGGTAAACTTGCTCCCATGAGCTTTCCAGCCCAATTTTGCTGAAGTACTTTGGGACAGATATGCAAACTAAGACCCTGATCCTGCATTGAGGTGCATCCACACAAAGACCCATTGACTTCAACGGGGGTTCCACTCATATGGAGCTCATTACAGAATCAGGATCTAAAATATTTTGACATTTACCCACCATTGCTATACTTTTCATACCCTTGTGAGTGGCCCAGGTTTGCTGCACCTGACTCATGCTCTTTCCCTTACTGCAACACTATAAAGGCTGTTCTTTCTTTTTATAAACAGAAAGTCAGCTTGACCAGCCTCCTAGGGAAAACATCCCATACCTGCTGTTAGCCTCAGGCAGCAGACAGCTTCCTGCAGGTGAAATTGTTCAAAGAGAAATAAATCAAGGTTTTTTTTTAGAAGAGAATTTTATTCTATTGAACATTTACAAACATCCATCCCATTGACTTCAGTGGGAGCAGAACTGGGCTGTGATTCAGCCTGGGGTGAATAAGAACATTATCAAATAGATCACAAACAAAGGGTTATGACAAACATCAAGTTCTTCAGCAGTGAATTCCTTCCTCTTTGCTTGTCTTCCTTACAGCCTGTATGAGGCTATGTCTACACTTAAATAGCTACAGCTGGGCCGTTATAGAACTTCTGGGTAGACGCTCACTACAGCGATGGGAGGGGTCCTCCCGTTGCTGTAGTTAATCTGCCTCCCCAAAAGGTGGTGGCTAGGTCAATGGAAAATTCTCCTACTGACCTAGCACTATCTGCACTGGGGGTTAGGTCAGCTTAACTACGTCACACCCCTGAGCAACGGTACCTAGGTCATCCTAACTTTATAGTGTTGGCTTAAAGCAAAACCAATGCTGACAGGCCCTAATCCCCACCAGAAATCCCCTTGTTTTGCCCCACCATCCAAACTGATGCTGGTATTTGTATTCTAATTGTGCACTACAGTTGTCTCTGATTTTGCAAACACTTATGCATGTACTTTAAGCATTTGATTTGTCTCACAGATTTGAAAGGGAATACTCATGTGAGTCAAGTTAAATGTGTGTTAGTGTTTGCACGATTGGCAGCTTACACTGTAAGTTCTTTGGTGCAGGGACTGTGTCTCTCTGTATTTGTACAGCCCCTAGCACAATGGAGCCTGGATGAGGGTCTTTGGGTGCTACTGTCACACAAATAAACTAACAATTTACAGTTGAGTACGTGGGGGGAGGTTTATTTTTAAAACTTTTAAATCTTTAGAAGAAAGACTGGAAAGCAAATACTCAATTTCTCAGCTCTTAGGGTCTGTATTAGAACCCTACTAATCCACCTCACTGATAGCTGCCCTATCCTGAGAAGGGAAGTAGTTCTGATAATGTTAGAGTTTGAGCTCAGATAATTCAGGAAGAGAAGCATTTTACTCAGAGTAAAAAATGAAGTTTTGTTTGGGACATCCATACGATATAGTGATTAAGGTCCTGTAAGTGCCCTGGGCAATTTTAATTGATTTAGAAAGTGTAGTTAAAAGACACACTGCATACTCTTTAATTAACTTTCAAGGCTCGACCCTAAGAGGCTGCTCCCATCCTTGAGGAGCCCTTGTTCCAGAGCACACTACAGTCTACCTTGCCCACTCAGGTGAAATTGCCAATACAACTAAAACCAAAGTGTTGTTCACCACGGTGCCCACATCTATCCTTGATTTGCTGCCGGTGATGTGGTGAAGAGAAGGGGCCCATGTTCCCCACCTATGCAAACTTCTCTTCTCAAGGATGCTTGAGTTATTTATGAAAGAATTAAGGTGGACCCATGGCTGTAATAATCCTGTAAGAGTCCAGATATGACCCTGGAAAGGCTTAGGCCTCTTTCTTCTCCCTCAGTAAAATAAACATTCAATTACTGGGATGAAACCACCAGTTTCTATGACCACTCTCTGTTTGCTCTTTCTTCCTGTGCCCAGTTTGGGGTCAAAGGAAAACAGTCTCTCCACTTGCCTGGCTTTAATCTTATTCTCGAGATAAATGCAAATCAGTTTGGGCTGGAGCCCTGTCAGAAACTGAAAACCAGCTCAATGTCTGTACTAAAGGGTAGTGGTAAATGGCCACATACCCTTAGCCAATGACAAATGGCCTCCCCAGTTGGGAAGAAGACAACAGTGTCTGGAAGGAGTCTACAGAGGAAGTGGGTTTAGATTCATATTTTATTTAATCTCTGAATTAACTAGCTAAAGACCTCATCCAAAGCCCATTGAATTTAATTGAGAGCCACTGGTTTCTATAATCTTGGGATCAGGTCCTATAAAAGTACAGGGTTAAGCATTAATGAAATTCTCAATTGATACTAAATTGGGAAGAGTGGTAAACAGCAGTGAACACAGAGAAATTATTCAGTGACCCAGAGAAAGATTAGAAACATGTGGAGCTAACAACTCCTCCTGACGGTAGCAGAGAGATGGGCTTGTGATCCAGGTAGTGAGGTTAAAGGCAGGAGCTCATGGATCTATTCTTGGCTTGGCCATAGCTTTCCTTATTCTCTCTGCGCCTCATTTTCCCATCTACACAACAGGGATGATAGTAGTCAGACGACTGTTGCAATCTGGGAAGTGCTCACACATTATGGTGATGGAGCCCTGTGATGGTACACAAATCTCACACCGGAAAGCAAGGGCTTAAGGAACAAACTGGGCCCAGGAAGCCTCACCCAGGCACACCTGCACAAGCCAGGCAGGGCTCTAAAAGGTGAAGCAGAGCAGTAGCTCAGAGGCAGGCAGTGGAAGGGAGTAGACAGCTGCTCTGAAGGGAAAGTACTGCCCAGGAGCTCACTGCCTAGGGTAGTGGTGGGCAAGAATGCAGGACTTGTGTGGCCCGCGGGCCGCAGGTTGCCCACCATTGGCCTAGGGCCTGACAACACAGACCTGTACAAACTCACAAAGGAGAAGCAGGGGATAGAGTGTGTGGGTCATAAACTTGATCAGAGTGATTTACTCAGAGAAGCTGAAAAGACTGGAGTAGGAAGTGGTCCAGGGGGGCAGCAGCTTAGCACCCCAAGGTGTTGGGCATAGCTGTTCACCACTAGGCCCTTGATTGGAGCCGGGGGGGGGAGGGTGTGCCTGGGCTCCCCTACCTACTCCTATAACTCAATAAAACAACACTAGCCTTCACCACTGGTGAGAGGCCGGCAGGAAAAGACTGTCTGTTCAAGGCCTGTGCTGAAAGGGACAGGGGCGCTGAAGGACAAGACTGTGCTTCAACAGGGAGACGTCCTGCCACCTTCCTGTCTGATCACTAGGTAGCACTGTTGGCAGTTGTGCAACTTCTACAGGCCCCTATAAGCACCTAGGTAGATTCAACTTGGAGAAATGTAAGCTACTGTTTCTTGGAGATAAAAATTCAAAACACTGACCTTCCATGAGATGACTGACCTTCCATGAGAGTGAAATACCTGGAAAACAAAAGTGCTGACAGAGGTGACAATCAAATACTGGACAAGACATGCAATATGGTAGTAAAAATGGCCAGTGTAATTTTGGGCTAGATACACAGAGATGTCACATTATTTAGCAAGTGGATAATTGATATGGGTCTGGGCTCTATAATACTTCTTTTCTGGGCAACTCATTGCTAGAAAGAAAAGCAACAAAAATGAGCATAGCACAAAAATACATCAGGAGTACTCCACTGTCCCGAAACGCCACTAAGAAGAGCCAGGAGAGGATTCTGTCCCACTTTCTAATCAAACTCCAAGGATCCCTTTTTCATTACAAAGAATCTTGAAGATTTCAGCCCTCACAGCGAGCAGGAGAGTTTCCAATTTTAAGCACTTTGATAGGCCCCATTTCACACTCAACAGAACAGATGAATTCAGCAGGAAGCAGAATAAGAAGTTTATACTAGTCCTCTAGGCCAGAGGTTCTCAAACTTTAGCAACCTGAGGACCCCCATTTTGATTTAATTTTTTTTGTGGAACCCCCCGCCCAAACCCTCCACTCAGCCCCATGTCCTGCCCCCACTCCCATTCCACCCCTTTCTCCAAGGCTTCATGCTACCTCTTCCTGCCCCACCACTGCCCCGCCTCTTTCCGATCCCTCTCCTGAGTGCGCCCCATCCCTGCTCCTCTCCCTCCCTCCCAGTGCCTCCTGCAGCGCTGGGAGGGATGGGGAGAAATTGAGGGTGGGAGGGGGAGGAGTTTCTCAGCGGGGCCCACAGACCCCCCCTGGAGTACTCTGGCGGACCCCCGTTTGAGAAATGCTGCTCTAGACCATTAGTAACAACGACTCAATAGCTGCATTTGTAATTTTGTGGCATACATTTTGCTGTCTTCCCCAAGATCAGAGCAGCAGCAGGAAGACTTCACTCCTTTCCAGTCCTGAATTTTAAGCTTGAAAAGAAAAGGTATTTTGGTTCAGCGTTCAGACTGGTATTGTTGGCTGTAAACTTCCTGGCCCACCAAATGATTGCTCTTTACTTAGTGTCTGTAGCTAACCTCAGTGGAAATCAGCAGATAACCCTGAGGAGAGAACATCAGTCACAAATATCACTTTAAATTACAGATTATAAAATGCAACTTTTCCTCTGTATGGGGGATAGGGACTGGGAGGCCAGATTCTGTACTGTGCCTCTCAAATGGGTATAGCTTTGGAGCCAGGGTGGCTTTATGTCACCTTTGTGCCTCCTGGATTCTAGGCTGCTTTAGGGGCTGGATAGGCTCTGGCATAAATTAAAACAGCCCTGTGGCTGCTCTATATCTTAGAGCAGCCTCACCCAAGGCTGCCTTTGGGCTGCTCCACAGCTCAGAGTGTTCAGGCCACTCTTCCTCCTGCCTCTGGCTGAGACTGCCCGTAAATTATGGGGAACTAGGGAGATGATATAGAGCTTGTGCTACTCCTGTATTGGAAGAATTCTTTTTACCCTTTCTTATTGCCACTAAAGCATCATAAAGTTGTTGCGGGGGGGAGGGGGGACTAAATTCTGGCCCAGGGCTTGTACTATATAAAATCTTCTGTAATGGAGACTTAATTTCAGCAGCCTCTAAAACTACACAACCAAGGTGCAGATATAGGTCTGTGTGTATTCAAAGACCTATGTACACTGGAACTAAAGCTAGCATAGCTTGGTAGGGCAGGAACATTCCAATATAATGGGATGGAGCTGGCATAAGAGTTCCTACACCACCCCCGCTATTGCTGGTCAGTTCTGAAGGTCTAAGTTGGGGAAATGGGTGGGGGGGAGGCTTCCCTGTGCCCCAGCAGCTTTACTAACCCCTTTTACGATTCTTGGCATTTAACACAAGTTTAGAGCAGCCTTCAGGCGGCACTAGTTTACTCCAGGGGACTGGCACTTAGGGATTAAAGGTAGCTTTAAAAAGATGCCTTTGTGCTCTCTCCTTGTGAGTTGTGCTGTGCTCTCTGCCGTGGGCCACAATGTACGGAAAGCATAATACATCTGTAACAAAGAGAGCTGACAGGAGCAATCTGATTGGCTTATTTAATTTTCTCTTAATTATTTCTATTTAATTGTTAATTTTCATATGCAGCCCTGTACATAAAAATTAAGGGCTAGATTTCTGCAGCTGTTACACACCTTGCAAATAGTCCCATGGATGTCAACATGAGACCTCAACAAGGGGCAGTAGCAGAATCTGGCCCTATGTTATTGCCGTGTAAAAATGAAAAATGGTAGCTGTTGAAACCGAAGGTATTTCGGGAAGGTTGATGGCCAGCTGGGACAAATATCCCCAGCAGATCATTAATCTTCAGAAGAGGCCCTGTGTCATCTTTATTACTACTACTATATAGCAAACAAACGCTACATTTAGTGGCAGTTGAAGTGGTGGCAGGACACGCTCCATCCACCCAAAAGTTAAAAAAAAATGGAAATAAGTCAAGGGGAAAGACTTGTGCATGCCTTTCCACACGTTCATATTGTCTATAGTGCTGTTGATAACCTACTCCAACACTCCACAAGACTTATTTCCATCAACAGATACCAACAAGTGATATGTACCCCAACTTCAAACTTGCACTCTAACACAAAACCTTAATAGTGACCTCATAACGTTTTTATATCAGCAGATCAGCACATCTACGCATTTAGAAAGTTATTCTACCAGAACACAGCTCAGGTCACTGGTTATTCATGGACCAGTTATTTATATGCAGAAGGCCAAGGGCTGCTCTAAGTTACGTACATGCAACTGTACTAGCTTTCTGGTGCTGCATGAGCTTAACAAGCCTAGAATTTAACTTGATGGGCAAATTCATATCTGCTGTACCGAGTGTGTTTCTTCATTGACTTCCATGTGGTTGCACTCCCTCCCCCCGCCCCCGATCCACTGAGCACATTTGGCCTTTTGGTGGCAGTAAATTTGCTCAGTTGTATTTTTTTTCCTCAAAGAAAAATAAGTTTGTTCCTAAAGGTAAGTTTTGTTGATATGAAATTTCTCTTCTTATACCTAAGTGTTCTTTACTGTTGAATAAATTAAAGATCCAGCATCCTGCCAACAAATTTTGCAAAAGAAGCAGATTATCCAATCTTGAAAGAGGACTAGCTATTTAATAAGAGAGACAGATTCTCACCTGGCTAACTTTAAAAACAGGTCTGAGGAGGGTAATTTGGGCCAGGTTAGGTAGAGGGAATCCTTTCTTCAGTTTAGTTTTTAAAAAGGCAAATATAAACACATATCTACATAATAATAAATACTTGCACTTCTATTGCATCTTTTATCTGAGGAACTCAAGCATTACTCATTCAATCACCACAGCTGGAGGGTAGGAAAAAGCCTGTGGAAAAACCAGTATATGACCACATAATTAAAGACTGTGTCACAGTGCATATGCAGGAGGGGGCTGAATTAAGGTTGCACAGGCACTTTCATTCTAGCGTTTCCTAATTTTTGAGTGCTTGACTTTGTAACCTTAAAGTTCTTTTAAAGTAATTATTTTGGATGCAATTATCTAATTATTTAAAAAAACAATTTGAAAAGAGAAATTCTATCATGTGGAAACATGATAGGTTCCAACGTGGGTCATCAGCAGTTTCAGAGCTTTAGGTTCACAGCACAGTCCCCTGACACTTTAGCTGTAAGAACAATGGTTCTCAAACTTTTGTACTGGTGACCCCTTTCACACAGCAAGCCTCTGAGTGCGACCCCCCCATATAAATTAAAAACACTTATCGTATATTACACACTGTTATAAATGCTGAAGGTGAAGCGGGGTTTGGGGTGGAGGCTGACAGCTCGCAACCCCCCACTTAGTAACCTCGTGACCTCCTGAGGGGTTATAACCCCTAGTTTGAGAACCCCTGTATTAGAGTAAAGGAAGGATTTAGACTGTTACCCTCTCAGGACCAGGCACTAGAGAGGGAGGAGCTACAATTTGCCAGTGGTTGCACAGCTATCTGCTGATAATCAAAGAAAGCCAGAGATCAGGACTTCTCGGTAGAATTCCAAGTGCTGAAGGGAAGTGAGTCTAGTGGTTACACTCTTCTGCCTCTGTCCACCTGTCAAACCTGTTTCCCCCACTGCTCCTGCTGCCCTACCCCAGCTCCTGTCCCAGACCCCCTCTGCTTCTCTCCTGCCCTTGCATCTTCTTATTCCTACCCTACTCTCCCTCTCATCTATCCATATCCCTCCTCCTCCCTTCCCATCTTCCTCTCATCCACCCACCCATCCTGGCTCCTACACCCTTCTGTCTCTGATCTTATCTGCCAGCTCTGTTCCTATCCACCCCTTCAATCCCATCAGTCAGGCCTCCTTCCCCTCCCTTTTCAACCCTAACCCCCAGCTCCTGCATATCCCTCTCCCTTAGTCGTGCCCCCACACTTCTGCATTCCCTTCAGGATGTTCCTCCGCGTCCTTCACACTGTCTAGCTGTCAGCAGTGGGTGTAGTGGGGGCACAGAAGAGAGCTGATGTGAAATGGTGATCTAGCAATGTAAAGCCCCATATCACATTACCAATCCCTGGAGCCATGCAGTCCCTGGAGCATTTAGTTAGAGATAAAGGAACTGGCCACTACTTTTACCATTGGCTGCTGGGATTGCTTCATTCTGTAAAACATGAGACAGGAAATGCTCCAGAAGTGAGACCTGCTGTGGGGGAGAAAATGAATTTAGTGACCGCTTCCTGATATCCATGAAACTCCTCCATGCTCAGGCCTGGGGTGGAGTTTTTAGAATAGGAGTCTTGGGCCTGGTCTACACTACGCGTTTAAACCCATTTTAGCAGCATTAAACCGATTTAATGCTGTACCCGTCCACACTACGAGGCCCTTTATATCTATATAAAGGGCTCTTTAAATCGGTTTCTGTACTCCTCCCCGACAAGAGGAGTAGCACTAAAATCGGTATTTCCATATCGGATTAGGGTTAGTGTGGCCGCAAATCGATGGTTTTGGCCTCTGGGCGGTATCCCACAGTGCATCACCGTGACCGCTCTGGACAGCAATCTCAACTCGGATGCAGTGGCCAGGTAAACAGGAAAAGCCCGGCGAAATTTTGAATTTCATTTCCTGTTTGCCCAGCGTGGAGCTCTGATCAGCACGGGTGCAATGCAGTCCCAAATCCAAAAAGAGCTCCAGCATAGACTGTACGGGAGATACTGGATCTGATCGCTGTATGGGGAAACAAATCTGTTCTATCAGAGCTCCATTACGAAGACGAAATGCCAAAGCATTTGAAAAAAAAATCTACAGGCTACACAGTGCTGCGTGACAAGTGTAACGGGAAGCCAGAGACTCAAATGGACGCTCATGGAGGGAGGGTGGGGGTACTGAGGACTCCAGCTATCCCACAGTCCACAGCAGTCTCCGAAAAGTATTTGCATTCTTGACTGAGCTCCCAATGCCTGTAGGTTCAAACACATTGTCCAGCGTGGTTCAGGGTATAGCTCGTCAATTTACTCCCTTCCCCCACCAAGTGAAAGAAAAGGGAAAGAAATAGTTTCTTGACTTTTTTCAATGTCACCCTATGTCTACTGAATGCCGGTGGTAGATGCGATGCTGCAGCAGTGAAAAGCAGTATCCACTCTTCTCCCTTCCCTGGTGGCAAACGGTACAATATGACTGCTATCCGTCGTCACCATCAGCCCGTGCTTGATAACTGCTGAATACCCCTGGCTGGCCTCAGGGGCGCCTGGGTAAAAATAGGAATGATTCCTGGTCATTCCCAGTAGATGGGACAGAACGGGTGGTAACGCTCCTCATCATAACAACTGGGGGCTGAGCTCCATCAGCCCCCTCCCTTTCCTGTGTAAAGAAAAGATTCTGTACTGCCTGGACTATCATAGCAGTGGCATGCTGGGCTCCTCTCCCTTGCACTGCTTAATGTTCTGCCTGGACTGTCATAGCACCAGGAGGCTGCCTCCCCCTCATTTTATCTCACTAACAAGTCACTGTTTCTTATTCCTGCATTCTTTATAACTTCATGACACAAATGGGGTGGACACTGCCATGGTAGCCCAGGAAGGTTGGGGGAGGAGGGAAGCAATGGGTGGGGTTGTTGCAGGGGCACCCCCCTGAATGGCATGTAGCTCATCATTTCTGCGGGATCTGACAAGGAGCAGCTGTGCTCTCTGTTACACTGCTTCTCTAGTACACTTGCCCCATATTCTAGGCAGGACTGACTCTATTTTTAGAAACCATAAAGAAGGGATTGACTCGGGGAGTCATTCCCAGTTTTGCTTTTGCGCCCCCGGCCGATCTCAGCCAGGGGCCCCCATGATAGCAGCAGACAGCACAGAAGGACAGATAACCGTCATCTCATTGCCAAATTACACGGGCAGCAGACAGTACAGAACAACTTGTAACTGTCTCTGCTATCATGCAAAAGCAAATGAATGCTGCTGTGTAGCGCTGGAGTATTGCCTCTGTCCGCGGCATCCAGTACACATACGGTGACTGTAAAAAAATAAAAAATCTGAACGGTCTCCATGATTGCTGTGCTATGGCGTCTGCCAGGGCAATCCAGGGAAAAAGGGCGTGAAATGAATTTCTGCCGTTGCTTTCCTGGAGGAAGGAATGACTGACGACATTTACCCGGAACCACCCGCGACAATGATTTTTGCCCCATCAGCCACTGGGCTCTCAACCCAGAATTCTAAGGGGCGGGGGAGGCTGCGGGAGCTATGGGATAGCTACAGAATAGCTACTCACAGTGCAACACTCCAGAAATCGACGCTAGCCTCGGACCATGGATGCACACCGCCGAATTAATGTGCTTAGTGAGGCCACGTGCACTCGACTTTATACAATCTGTTTTATAAAACCGGTTTATGTAAAATCAGAATTATCCCATAGTGTAGACGTACCCTTGTTCAGCTGATCAAACCACATGTGGGCAGAGAAAACGGCAAGTGAAGATTTTGAGACAAGATACAAAGCCCTAGGATAATGATCTATTTTCACACAGTTACAACAGTTGAATTCAAAATGATTTACTTAGAATATTTTGCCTGTTACTTCACTGTACCACCTGAGAGATTTTAATTCCCCTCTATTCAGCTACTCAGAACCAATCGTCATTTAAAGGTGACAGGCCTTATCCATTGTATAGATTCATAGACTCTAGCACTGGAAGGGACCTCGAGAGGTCATCAAGTCCAGTCCCCTGCCCTCATGGCAGGACCAAATACTGTCTAGACCATCCCTAATAGACATTTATCTAACCTACTCTTAAATATCTCCAGAGATGGAGATTCCACAACCTCCCTAGGCAATTTATTCCAGTGTTTAACTACCCTGACAGTTAGGAACTTTTTCCTAATGTCCAACCTAAATTTCCCTTGCTGCAGTTTAAGCCCATTGCTTCTTGTTCTATCACTAGAGGCTAAGGTGAACAAGTTTTCTCCCTCCTCCTGATGACACCCTTTTAGATACCTGAAAACTGCTATCATGTCCCCTCTCAGTCTTCTCTTTTCCAAACGCAGTAAACCCAGTTCTTTCAGCCTTCCTTCATAGGTCATGTTCTCAAGACCTTTAATCATTCTTGTTGCTCTTCTCTGGACCATCTCCAATTTCTCCACATCTTTCTTGAAATGCAGTGCCCAGAACTGGACACAATACTCCAGTTGAGGCCTAACCAGCGCAGAGTAGAGCGGCAGAATGACTTCTCGTGTCTTGTTTACAACACACCTGTTAATGCATCCCAGAATCACGTTTGCTTTTTTTGCAACAGTATCACAATGTTGACTCATATTTAGCTTGTGGTCCACTATGACCCCTAGATCTCTTTCTGCCATACTCCTTCCTAGACAGTCTCTTCCCATTCTGCATGTGTGAAACTGATTGTTCCTTCCTAAGTGGAGCACTTTGCATTTGTCTTTATTGAAGTTTTACCTCAGACCATTTCTCCAATTTGTTCAGATCATTTTGAATTTTGACCCTGTCCTCCAAAGCAGTTGCAATCCCTCCCAGTTTGGTATCGTCTGCAAACTTAATAAGCGTACTTTCTATGCCAACATCTAAGTTGTTGATGAAGATATTGAACAGAGCCGGTCCCAAAAGAGACCCCTGCGGAACCTCACTTGTTATACCTTTCCAGCAGGATTGGGAGCCATTAATAACTACTCTCTGAGTACGGTTATCCAGCCAGTTATGCACCCACCTTATAGTAGCCACATCTAAATTGTATTTGCCTAATTTATCGATAAGGATATCATGCGAGACCATATCAAATGCCTTACTAATGTCTAGGTATACCACAGTATGCTACTGCATGACTGTTTCAAGGCTTTTGTGAGTAGCATCCTTTACTCCTTCCCCATAGCTTAATGATTAGCCATCTGTGCTGAATCCCAGCACTGCCTGTCTCTTATCCTACAGTTAATATTCTAACCTGCAATTGATGCTTCTTTTTCTCCTCTGTTTTGAATTCTATTGTTATGTTACAGTAATCATTTTATAACATTTTGTGATCTGTAAGGAAAGATTGAACTGGAAAACATCCCTTGTATTGGAGAGATTATTGAAAAGAAAAGGAATAGTAAAGAATACACCGTGTTAAAGCAGAAAAGATATCGGCAGAGAGAGTCCCCAAAATGAGAGAAAGAGAGAAAAGAGTCATCCGGGGTAAAGTCTAATGAGCTAAAAATTAATGTGGGAAATTTCAGCTTACTGTATTCTGGATTGATCCCGTCCCTGAGATTCTTGGTTCTTGTTTCCTGGATATTGAAACCATCAACTTATCTCAAAAAAGCCAACGTTGGAGGGGCCAGGGAGAAGTGGAATCTGAAGGGAAAGAAGTGAGAAGAGAGCTGTCATTATAAAGGATGAAGGCATGTTACTAAAATAATGTGCAGTCATCCTTTCAGTACTTCAGGCCACATGATATGCCTACAAAGACAAACTTCTATGACAATGTGTCCTATGTAGAATATGCGAAGGAGTGGTTTTCCTAGGTCACTGCCTAGTACATGCCCTGAAGAGTGGCTCAGGTATGCGTGCCGCCTCTGTGGGCGTTCCAGGGCTGGTGCACTCATGGAAAAAAATTAGCAGGTGCTTAGCACCCACTGGCAGCTAGCTCCCCTCCCCCCTCAGCGCCTCCTGCCTACCGGAGGTCCCGTCAATCAACTCCTCTCCCTCCCTCTCAGCACCTCCTGCCCACCACAATCAGCTGTTTTGCAGTGTGCAGGAGGTTCTGGGAGAGAGGGGGAGGAGCGGAGACGGGGCACCCTTGAGGGAGGGGGTGGAACTGGGTGGGAATGGGAAAAGGCGGGGTGGGGACTTGGGAGAAGGGATGGGGCGAGGCCTGGAGCAGAGCAGGGGCGGGACCTGGGGCAGAGTAGGGGGTTGAGCATGCCCTGGGCCCAGAGGAAGCCAGTGCCTATGGGCTCAGGAGAAGTTCATCCAGGAATGTAAGTGCACTTTTTCCTCTAAATTTCATTGCGTAAGTGTCTCTGATTCATATACTTCACCAGAGAACCCTTGACTCTCAACGGCTCTGTATCCAAATTCATACAGGAGGAAGCCAATTCTAGAATCCTTGAGATCTTACTAAAATAAATGTGTTTTACATTGAGTATTTTAATTCCTACAAGAGCTGGGAAGAAAAATTCCATTCTGGTATTGCTGCTGCTCATGATGGCTGATCTGCAAATTCTTCAGGGGTTCAGTTCAATTTGGATAAGCTCCCATTCAAACCCAAACATTTTACCTCCCAGTTTAGCCAATAGGTTCTCAGAGCATGGTACCCTCAATGCCTGATAAAAACATGCTGAAGTGCTCACAACTGCCCAAGACACTCTCACTGTAAGACTCAGAGTATGTCTACATTGCAATTAGATACCCATGGCTGGTCCATGCCAGCTGACTTGGGCTTGGGATGTGGGGCTGTTGAATGACAGTGTAGACTTCTGGGCTCAGGCTGCAGCCTGGGCTCTGGGTACCCTCCCACCACACAGGGCCTGCAAATCTACACTGCAATTAAACAGCCTTGCAACCTGAGCCTGAGCCAGTTGGCACGGGCCAGCCACGAGCGTCTAATTGCAGTGTAGACATGCTCTTAGTGTCCCATAATTCTGCTTATGAGCTTCTTCCTCATGGATGTCTACACTGCAAAGAAACCCATGGCAGCAGGGATGGCACATTTGGGGGAGGAGGTGGGAAGAGGCGAGGTGGGGGCAGAGCTGGAAGAGGTGGGGTGGGAGCTTGGGGAAAGGGGTGGAGTCGGGGTGGGGCCAGGAAGAAGTGGGGTGAGGGCTTGGAGGAAGGGGTGGAGTAGGGGTGGGATGCGGATGGGGGGGTTCGAGCACCCCCCGGGGCAGAGAGGAAGTCAGCGCCTATGCTTATGTCTGAAGTTGACTCTCACTTGTGACCTCACTGTTGGAAAAACACCAGACACAGCACATAGTGTCATCAGCTACTCAGAGACCTGGCAAACTCCTACCAGTGTCAGGCTGTTTAGAGCATTGGTTTTAACTTCCTCTTTAGCCCCAGGCTTACAGCAGTGTTGCAAAATATACAATCTTGGCTCACTAACCCAGACTCTTACTAAAGTGAAGGCAGAAGGAGAGAGACAGGAAAGAGAAGAAAATAAGGTAGGGAAGGAAAAGTATACGGGAGGTGTGTGTGTGGGGGGAACAAAATCTCACATCCTAGATGATGTTCAGAACTTAAGTACAGTAGAGGTGGCGATGGCGTCTGGTTCCCTCTTTCTAGCCCACTCTGGCTGACATATATTAGGATTAGGATGAAGGTGGTCCAACGGCGTTATGGTGGATCCCTGGGTCCCAAGAGACAGTGGTAGCCATGATGGTGAAGCTCTCTTCTTCGTGTTCTCTTGTGTTTCAGTCAGCCATAGTCATGGTAGCAAGTTTTTCTCCTCAGTGTCTTTTTTTAAGGACCTCAAAAAGGGAGAGATGAGTTGAATAGCCCATCCCATTATTACATTCACCAATTAGATCTAATTTCTGACACACTCATTTTGGTCCATTGATTTCCAGTCCCAAACCTCTCTTGTTTACCAGGCATGATCTTAACAGTTCTTGAATCGTATCAATAATGTAAACAAAAAGACGTCTCTGTCCCCCTTTTGTGCCTTTTCCTCATTAACATTCATTGTTATAAGTTATCATGACTTTTATAAACGTTCACCCCCTTTCCCAGTGTTAGGCTCACAACTGGGGAAGGCTGACCAGACCCCAGTTATCACTACAGAGCCCAGGATCCTAACATCTTAGCAAGAAGTCCAACAGGCTGAACTAACTGCATAGCTAGGCAGACGTAATAAAATCCTGTTATCTCTCACTGCTGGGATCACTGATGTTGCTTCCTGAGCCTTCTTTTGTGGTCTCATATCAAGCTGTTCTGTGTTACCTCTTCAGATGTAATGAGCTAATCAGCTTCTGTTCAAATATGTCAGACTGACACTGGTATTCGCTATCTGCAGGGGAGAAAAGTCTTTTGTTACCATACACACAGAATGGGATTCTGTGTTAGACATAAGCTCTTATACAACTTCTTTTTATGATCTGAAATGCAAGCACTGGACCTTTTTATTAGGTACGTACTGAAGCCATTTGGCGAGTTGGCTGCTTTCTGCTTCATCTGGGGTTTGTGTAAAATAATATACAACCATGGCTTGATTATCTGAATATTATGGGTGACACTTTAAAGCTTGAGTTCCTGAGGTCACCAGAAATCAAGGCCATTTTCAATGTAACGGAGAGATGGCTGGGGGCACAACCAGCATGTTAGAAAAATTGAACATCAGATAAATGACGTGGTAATATATTTTGATTTCATTCTTTTAAAGAACTCATTCCCTTGCAAAAACAAACAAAAACACAGGGCTTTAATAGTAAACTCCTAATACCCTGCAAATTCTGCCACAGACATGCATGTTCAATCCCCAAATTCAGTGGAAGTAGTGCGGATGTATCTGAAGGCAGAATATGATCTTCTGTGTTCTAGGTACTGACATCTAGGATATTCAGCAGGTTTGGCAGACAGTGTGGAAGAACAAGATTATCCCCTGCATAGAATCTGATCTTTTGGTCCAAGATACTTACTAGGCTCATTGCACAGATGGATTGAATGGTTGAGTCTGGCAGGACAGCAAATACCACCATGCAGCCAGTGATTTCTACCATAAAATTGCCTGTTTGTAAACTGGCCATAGGTGCTGCAGTAGCCACTAGCTGCAGCATCAGTGGGTGTGTCTCTATACTATGTTGAGCAACCTGTAGGGTTTCAGAGCACAAAAGAGCTTGAACGTTGGATTTATAAAGAACAGCTGCCATCAAATTATGGCACATGATGCATAAGCCACAATAAGGTGCAAAGTAGGTTGTTTTTAAAAAAATACAAGTATAGTTTCAGAATAAGAAATCTTTTATAACAGGGATAGGCAACTTATGGTGGCACATGTGCCAAAGGTGGCAAGCGAGCTAATTTTCAGTGGCACTCACACTGCCCGGGTCCTGGCCCGGGTTTGAGGGTCTCTGCATTTTATTTTAAATGAAGCTTCTTAAACATTTTAAAAAACTTATTTACTTTACATACAATAGTTTAGTTATATATTATAGACATAGAAAGAGACCTTCTAAAAACGTCAAAATGTATTACTGGCACGTGAAACCTTAAATTAGAGTGAATAAAGGAAGACTCGGCACACCACTTCTGAAAGATTGCCGACCCCTGCATTATAATGACACTGGTTGAGATTTGGAAAATGGTATGCCAAATACTTTAAGACCTAGCATACCACAGCTAAAACTCAGTTTGGAACTGCTGATATTTAACAATCTGAAGTTACAATTCTAGGGTAGCTGCTGAAGATTGAGTTCCAGCGTATGTCTATGCTGGAGCTGGAAGGTGTGATTCCCAGCTTAAAGACATACTTCCACTAGTTCTGATTGAACCAGAGCAGTAAAAACAGAAGTGTAGCCACTGCAGCATGAGCCACGGGAGGGGCTAGCTGCTCCGAGTGCAATCCTGTCTGAGACCCTAGATACATACTTGGGCAGTTAGGTCTGTCCTGGCACTTGTGCTGCTGTGGCTGTGCTTCTAATTTTAGCATGCTCGCTCAATCAGAGCTAGTGCAGGTATGCCTACACTGGAGCTGGGAATCACACCTTCCAGCTCCAGTGTGGACATACCCTTAGCCAGAGGGAGTGAACATGATGGTGGAGCATTCTGCGAAAATGGAGAGAAGGAATTAATGATTTTGACAATATAAGGAATCTGGAGGAAAGAACCCTTGGGTCCCAAAAGACCCATTCCTTTCAAGAGCTGAGAAATTCCCAGAGAAGCAAGCTTTAGTATGTGAACATGTCACATACTGCCAAACTGTACCACATATTGCCAGAACTTCACAATTTTATCATGAGCTCTGCAATATTATGTTTATTAAATGTTTCACATGGTCTGTTGATTGCCTGCATCTAACTTACATTTTCCTTTAAGGCTGCCATTCCCCATTGCATTCAGTGGAACTAACGCCACAGGCTACTCCAAGATCAAGGTGACCACCATTTCCCTACTGCCTTTGTATATGGAAGTGAAGCTGCGCATAAGAAAGATGACATTATGTCCAGGGCCGGCTCCAGGCACCAGCCCAGCAAGCAGGTGCATGGGGCGGCCAAGGGGAAGGGGCGGCACCTCCGGCTCTTTGGTGGCGGTTCCCTCGGTCCCTCTCGGAGGGAAGGACCAGCAGCCGAATTGCTGCCAAAGATTGAAGTGGCAGTGGTAGAGCTCCTGCAGATGGTGATCGCGGCTATTTTTTTTTCTTTTGCTTGGGGCAGCAATAACCCTGAAGCCGGCCCTGATTATGTCTAGTAAGACTGAAGGCAGACTGCTCTCAGGGAAAATGGCTACCACATGGTCTCTCTGGTTAGAAAACCAGTCAGGAAAGTGAGGGGATAAGAGAGTATGGGATGTCGGAGGACAGCTGAGGGGAGGTGAAATGGCATGAAGGGCAGCAGAGGAGAATGAGAGGACAAGGCAGAAGGAGGTGGCAAGTGCAGAACAATGTGTGGAGCGTTACAAGAATTGTGTATAAAAGCAGTCTCTGTGTGTGTGTTTGTAGATAGTTAATATAAAGAGTGGCATCTACTACCATGTAAAGATAGGGTATGCATGTAGCAGTGTCCATAAATGTGTAGCTTCAATACAGTTGTTATACTGCAAATGGATTTCTGATCCAGTAACTCTTAACAGCGAGCAGAAGGGCATGCAGGAGTGGGACAGAGGAATGTTCACTAAGGCGAGAGTCTGGACCCGGACCCTCCCACCAGCAGTTATAAATCATCCCTCCTCCCCAAGAGCAATCTCACTGGCTCCTCCAAAGGCTTGGAAATTAGCCAGTATTTAGACAATATCCTCAGGAATACTGCCAAATGTTGCTGTAGTTAGATTAAAAGTTAATGGAGCGCTGCAAACAAATGAAAAATCAGCCGTCCTCCATCAGATTCACATCCAGAAAATCATTCTGTTTACTGGCATTTTAGTTAATCCCCATCCTTGATCTAGTGTCCTTTGCTCCTGGGGATATTTCCAGGGGAAGTTACAGTGCATCAAGGCAGAGGTGAGGGATAAAATTCTCATTAATATGCATCAAAACACATATTAAAGAAACAAAGGGCAGTACCTCTGGAAAAGTACAGGTTCAGTATTCTGGCCCAAAGGCTCCATTAGCTAGGAGATACTGAACCCACTAAAGGCAGGACTGAAAACTCTGCTTGTGCTCAGTTGCTGTGCTTTGCAACGCCATCTACTCAGCCCACAGGCAGAGTCAGTTACCCAGGTCCCTTCTGTTACTGTTTCAGTCAGCAAAACCCACTTGGAAAACCTTTCCAACGCTGCCAGCAAAGCAACAGGGTTCGCAGAGTAACCTCTGTATTCTTCTCCTATTTAGTGACTGATCCACCTCTTCACACTGGCTTCCCGTTCCATCTTTGTGGCTTTCTAAGGACTTATTCCAGCTCTAAGCATAGAAAGTATGTCTATAGCGGGGCTTAGCATGCCAGAATGCAGCAGTAGGTTAAACACACACATTTTCTTCTTGACTTGTGCCATTTCTCCACTATTTGTTCAGAGCAAAAGAATGCACACAGAGATAGCTTTCCATGGCACTTTCTGCCCGATCCGCCACACACTCAGGTGAAGAAGCATGTGGATCAGATCTGTGACATCTATCCCTTTGTACCTTGCACAGTGCCTAAACTGGCCTGAGAAATTCAGATTCTGTAAAATGGGGAAAGAGAGTTAATGTCATGCCATGGACCACATTTATGACTGGTAGAAAAATGTCATGGAGATCTCTGAATTTGAAAATTACTCTGCAAACTGATCTGTATAAACCCCTTCTCTGACTGCCTACACACCTGAAACATTTGTAATTATATCACCAGTAAGTTCTACTTACCACTTATGAGATATTGATGTTGACAGCCCCTGCTGTGTAGCAAGTGAATAAGGCAGACTTAAAGAAATACTCAGAGACTCGAAGGTAGAGCATGTGGTCACTCTTGTTCGGAAGAGTGAATGGGGGTGGCACAAGAGGGGTGCGTGTGTCAATATGATTTCCAACAAGATAGATTGTGCCTTGTAAAATACTATTGTGATTTATTCTGATTTATAAAATCAGTGCCCGTCAGAACCTCTGGACACGTTAATTATAGTTGCCAATAAAATATTTTATTCCTCTTCCCCAAACCAAGAGAGAAACTCAAGCTACTAAGGAAAAACCTGAGCAAGCAAATAGCAGGGGTGGCCAGCCTGAGAAGGAGCCAGAATTTACCAATGTACATTGTCAAAGAGCTACAGTAATATGTCAGCAGACCCCCATCCGCTCCTCAGCACCTCCAACCTGCTGGCAGCTCCCACCAATCAGTGCTTACCACCCCTCCCCCACCTACTGCAATCAGCTGTTTCACCTGTGCAGGAGGCTATGGGAGGGATGGGGGAGAAGTGAGGGCATGCAAGGCTCAGGGGAAGGGGCAAGGGCCTTGGGGGAAGGGGTGGAGGGGAGAAGAGCTTGAGCAGTGAGAACCCCCCAGTACACTGGAAAGTTAGCATCTATAGCTCCAGCCCCGGAATTAGTGCCTAGGTAAGGAGCCGCATATTAACCTCTGATGAGCTGCATGCTGCTCCAGAGCCACAGGTTGGCCATCCCTGCAAATAGGCTGATAGCATACCTTGAAAGTCACCAAAGTCAAGCTCTTCCAGAGCAGAAGACCCTTCATAGAGAGCACTCTGCTTCCATCCTCCTAGAGTTCAAATCTGGGAACTGTTATTAGTGTTTTCATTTCTATCCCTTGGACTGAATGCAATCCTCTGGTCCACAGTATTCACGTTCATTTCAAAGACTATGTGAGTGAATCAATTGCCAGATGCACAAGAAGAGAAGGAGGACCGGATTTTCAGTTGTATCCCAGGAGAACTGGGCACAGTTTAGGAGGGGGACCACCAAGGAACCCCACGTACCCTCAGATGTTGGTCCCAGTTCTGTGCTTGCCTGGCATAGACTACAGCAATCTTAGGGATGCTCTAAACTATGTTGGCTGTCAACAGCCCCCAGGAACTGTTCTGGCAATTGGAATTTGCCAGGATGCCCTAGCCCCATCCTCTTTACCAAAGAAGTTGAAGGAGCGGCAATGGAGTAGCTACTACAGAGGCCCTATATTATCGAGGGACCCCTATATAAGGAGAATCCTCCCTTGGTATGATCCATTGGTAGCCAGGACCTGAACCATGTGGTGTTTTATAGCTCAAAGTCAACAGCTTGAATTGCACCCACAGAACAATGGTAGACAATGCTGTCTATGCAGCACTGGTCATGTATAAAGAAACAGTAATACAGAAAAACCTTATATATCAGGATTAACTATAGCACTAAATATAAAGAAACTCTGAAGGGTCTAGACTTTGAAGTAATCTACAATAATATAGTAGTTAGGTATTTACAAAAAGAGTTTAAAAATAAATAAAATTACCATGAGATATTATTTAGCATATTAAAAAAACAAACCATGTTTTCCCAAACTCTCTCTCTCTCTCTCTAATACTATATGTAGCCTGAAAACAAACTCTTACTATTTATCACAGCCCGGGTGGTTGGATGCATTTCCCATCACATCTCCCTTAGCTTAAGGGATGTCACATGGTGATAAGTCTTAGTAGTGCACTTTTGACTTGGCTTCCTCTCTTTCAAGGGCCTCTCCCTCTCGTTTCATTATGGGAACCTGGTATTTCCATCAGGGAGTTTGATGTGCCCAACTGAAACAATGACCGGGTCCTAGAAGGCTACCTCCCTCTTTTTTGCCAGGGTTGGTCAGCTACTCTCTGATTTTAACCTTTTCTTTTCTCTTTCTTTGCTTCCAATTTCTTCACCCTTCTTTTACCGTTTTCTCTTGTTATGCATAATTGACCAACTGTCAGTTTACTGAATGATCTGGTTTCTGAAACTGAATTGGTGACCAAAATACCCAAATGAAACATTGCTTTGGAGTGGCTTACCTGGCTAAAGACAAAACAAAAGCAACCATGCCAATTAAAGAGTATGCTTCCAGACAACTAGCATTAAAGGCAATTAATTACCTTTAAGTCCAAATCGACGTATGAGCTGAAGAATGCTGGAGAGTTAACTAGGGAATAGACCATGTGGGCAAAGGCATCAATATGGATTAGAACTGTAAGGGTGGTGGGCAAAATAAAACTTCCATTATCAAAAAAGTGTAACACAGCCATTTATGTTTAATTAAAAGCAAAGGCTAGTTCTCAGAGAAGAAAAATGCAAAGATGTTCAAAGCAAGTAGGGAGGAAAAAAATCAGAAAAAAAGTTTGTAGTTAAGAACCCAAGATGCTTCTTTTGCAAACTCCATTATTCAATACTGATTCAGACCTAACACTCCACTTATCCCATCAGCTCTTAGTTGACCACTGTCCCCACAATCCTGTTATTATGGGACACTAACATTTGATCTAAAAAAAAATTACTGTATCAAAACATCAGAACTAAGAATAGGGACTGTCTCTGGCATGTGGGTTCGTACAACCCCTAGCACAATGGGGCCCTGTTCCATGCTTGAGGACCCTAAATGCTCCTTCAATATTACCACTGCTACTTCACATTTTAAAAAGACAACATTAGCATTTATGAAGCTGTCAATCAGTGCTGAAGACACGGGGATGTCGTTCACAATTACAGATAGCATATTATCAGACAGTGGGAGTTTGGGGATTTCCCCCAATTAAATTATGAAAAGTGTTTTAGATCTATCATCACTATATTAGATAGTTAACTACTGGACTCAGATTCTGTTCTTTTCCATATTTGTCACAATTCCCATTGACATTGTGTGTTCAGACTGCATTGATTCCTATATGTGGTGACTACACCCGGGGTGCATTGTAGGGATTAATCCTTCAAGATGCAGGGCACATCCCAAAAGATACTGTCTTGGACTCCCAGAGACCTCAATGGATAGTTGTCAGTGCTCAGCACCTTGCCAATTCAGGCCTTTATAGATGAAGAAGTTACTCTATTGGGCTGGTTTTCAGTGAGCATTTCAGTTTTGCATTTTGTAGTTCCAGTAAGTAGAAAGTGAGGGACAAATTTTCAGAAGGGCTAAGATAAAGGGATGCATCCTGCTCAGTGCAAATGTGTGGTGTCAGTCATACAAGCACAAGCTAAAGAGTGATGAGCAGAATGGGGAGTGCGGGAGAACCCGATCTTGCAGTAATGAAACCACTGCTGTGTGACCACCAAGTTATTCTTGCCTAGTAGTCATAGCATAGCCAAAGAAGGGAGTGTATAGCTAAATGCCTTGGCTGCATGCTAAGAATTGTACTTAAGCCTGTGTCTGCTTAGATATGCCGACTTTCTATCTAAACATTACTTTTTTTACCCTGCTTTCTTGTGAGTAAGAAAGCAGGAAAATGGGGGACTTGAGATCTATCACCACTCTGCATGGAGGACTATCGCCCATGCTTAATCTAACTTGTGCCCATATATACTCTTCATTCATAGCTGTGATGGAGCACAATAATCTTGTGGTCCCTACTTCATGCTGAACAAGGATTTGCAGGACAGGACATCCACTTTCCAGCTGCAAGTGCCAATGTTGCGAACATAATTTTGTTATCTTTCTCTTGGACCAAGCTGCAGACTGGTCCACTTGTGGAAAGAATCACTACACTCACATTTGATTGTAAATTAATAGGTTAAGTTTCCTTTCTCCTACATCAGTTGCTGATGGCTGAGCCAGTCAGCTCGGCTGTTGATCTGGCTATGTATGCATGTGGCTTTGTGGGAAAGATGCAGATGTGCCAGGAGAATCCTTCTGGCTTCTCTGTTTTGGCTCTTGTTTTTTTGTTCCACTATGGCAGTCATGATAAGCTATGGTGGTTTTTATTGTTCTCCACAGGAATGATTGAAAATTTTCAAATCTGGATTCCCATCACTATATTTAATAGAAACTCTTTCCAAAGCTACCCTTTATTTAAATACAAATATAGAAGAAAGCAGTTACATTTAATAGAAGCTATGACTTCTAAACTAACCAATACAAGTGCACAGAGTCAGTTTACCTCTAACATTGAAATACTGCTGCCTCTCATGTGTAAAGGGGCAACTGTTTGACAGGACTCAGCCATATTAACCAATTTAGGAAAGAAAATAAAAAATGTCATACCCAGTTTTAACTACAGGAGGAATTTTGGGTATACAGAATGTAATTACACATTTTGACACAGAAATTGATTAGGATACCATAAGTAATATCCCTATTCTTGCAAAAAATGGTGTGAGATCTTTACTAATCATAGCAGTAAGGATCTCATTTTTACATGCCTTCAAAAAGGCAGAAGCTAGATGTTCTCAGTGTCTGGAAGAGAAGTGTGCCTTTTAACATCTTTCCAGTGGCAACCTGGTTCCCTGGAAGACTCACATCCAAGAACTGACCAGCTAAATTTGTGAGATCTGATAAGATCACAGTCAAGGCAGGATATTATGATTGCAGACAATTTAATGAATTACTACTAAATGGATTTTTTTGTAGCACGGAATCTACACTACAGTGGCCAAAGGTGACATGTATGAAAATTCTTGTAAACTGCATAATCTGAAGAAATAACACAGCACCAGTTGTGGTATGCTGATGGATTAAAACTGTCCTGCAGTTATCACAGATGAAATATGAATATTCTAATTTGGAAGCTGTGGGGGAGTGGATTAGTCCTAGAATCACTCAGATATTTTTTCACCTCTCACACTCCCACAACTGACATTTGTTTGTGCTGGGGTAATTTTTGAACACATTCATTAAACACGTCTTGGGCAGCATCTGACAAAAAGGCTACAAACTGAAGAGCACAAAATAGAAATGGAAAGAAAGGAAGCGTCGGAGACTCACCCTTAAGGGTTCTAAGCTCTGCATCCATCGTCTGGATTTTATGTTTGATATTCAGGCACAGCTGTATGAGAACATGCAGAGGACACTGTAATGTACTGGCTAGTGTGTATCTGAACCCTTCTCTCTCTTGCTGAGTCATGCCTGCTCCAGCAGTTGTGATTCTCTCTCTAATGTCAGGCTCCCAAACAGCATAATGTAAAGTTCAATACTGCCGAAAACAAATCACAAAGGGTGATTTTCCTGTACTCCAAGTTGTACAGACCTTTCTTTCTGGAATGTACAAATCTATGTTCTTTCCTTCAGACTCCATGTATTCAGTTTAGGAGTCAACTGTGAAGTCTCTAGGTATTAAGATCGTAAGCTCTTTGGGGCAGGGACCGTCTTTTTGTTCTTTGTACAGCACTCAGCACAAAGGGGTCCTGACTAAGTCTCTTAGGCGCTGTGATAATATAAATAATAGATTTACAAATAATATAAATAAATGCCATTTGCTCAAAAAATAACTGAGCATGACACACAGACCATATTGGTAAGTGTCATTACAACTGACATGAGTACTGGACTTCTCCATCATGTCAAAGAAGAGCCATGGGAGCTTATGCCAGGCAATAAAAGTGACACAAGGATTAATCAGACTAGAGTAAAGTTATATTTTGTCAGGTTCCTCCTTAACCAAGTTCAAGGCTGTGGCCTCGGAGGTAATGCAATTTCAGGTATTCTTTACGCCCCTCCTCTGAAACGATCTTTAAAAAGTTACATTTCTTTCTAAGACAGTACTGATAGGCTTCTCCAGGTAAGTAGCAAAGAGATTATACAACCAGCTGGAGAAAAGGAAAAGAGCAGAAAGGACTTTATCATTGTTTTAGTTATTAGAGAATTGGAGAATTAGTAGGCTATTTGGCAAGTAGCTCATCAACATTCTCTGTCTCGCTGTCTAAAAAAGAGCTCCAACACATACCAAATCATTGAAGCTGTGACCACTAATTTATGTTTTCTTTAGAATTATCCATTTTTAAATTCCTTAGGTCTGAACTTCATTCAAACTTTGTTTGTTCCATGAAAAAATAAGCTGATTGATCTTGTCAGATATTGTGGGTTGTATTTTCAAAGGAGCCTCAATTTGGACTCCAGCTGTGTGCATGCAACTTTGCATCAACAAATAATTTTCGCACTAACACACATAAAATCATAGGAGTTACATTTACAAAACCCATATTTGCATAGTTTGTATGCCTAATTCAGGGTTTTTTGCACATGTACACAACAGATAGAGTTTACAAGTGACAGCAGGAACAAACCACACATGTTGCATACCCTGAAAAGGAGATTGTGTTTTAAAATATTTCCCTGAAAAACCTAATTCCAAACTCTGCTGCCTAGGTTAAGAATTTATATCCTGCATTTGTACTCCTAAAACAGTTATTTGGGTGCCTAATATTGACAAGAGAGCCTTGCACCATTGATTCTGCTAACTTTTCACCAGAGCTAGTGACCTTAGAAAATCTCTTGCACATACCTATTTCCTCCATTCAAGCTGAGTTTAATACCACTAATGCTCATCTGGCAGCTGTGAAGCAACATTGACAGGCAGCTTGTGTTATCCCATGAGATTCTGACGATTACTGTGATAAAATTCCTGAAATGGACACTGTCGCTCCTCCAAAGTCTGTGCTGCACAGATAAGAACAATGTCAGTTGAAAGATCTACTTTTAGAGAACACCCAAGAAACTACTGATTTGCCAAGTTCAAAGAGACTCTGATTCTTTCATCAAGATGAAGAAAACTCCCTCTCCACCCCATTATGTAATGATTAAAGTAGATTATAGTGTTGGCTTCTGTAAAGAAGCTGATTTCACACACTTGTTCCCTAGGCATGAGTTTTAGAATTATGCTGGATTTAGCAAGGTTACTAAATGCCACAATTTCACAATGACTTTCTGATCCATTTTCTAATTAATTCCAATTACAAGTTTTTCACAACTCTCAGATCTGTGATAACACTGCCACAAGAGCTGTGGGACTGCAACTGAAGGAACCATTTTAAGTACCTGAGAGAAGATAATTATCTATCCTACTGAATCCAGTAAATTCTTCTTCATAGCCAAGGGGCAGATAGGAGAAGAGGGTACAGAGAAAGTCTGGGCATGTGGGGCAGAATCTGGAAATGAACCCAGGAGGAATGAGTCCCTGTTTTGTTCTGCTGCCAGGAAATAGCTGTGGAACCCACTGGCAAAGTGTGGGTCTCATCCATCTTTAGTGCCTGTGGATAGCAAGGATAATAGCCTACTACTGCACCAGTTAGTGGTAGAGGTCTGTGCTGTTTATCTAAAGGTCCAGACCCTGCTGATGACCTAAGTTGGGGCCAATATGGTTCCGTAGGATAAACAAAAACAATAGAAATTCCATTTTGTTTTAAAGTTAGAAAATTACATAAAAATCTATATTAAAACAGTTACGGATGCAAAAATAATATGGAAAAAATAATATGTAATCATGTAGCTAAAGACAGTATAAGCATATGCACCAAAGGATTGAATTAAGGTTGCACAGGAAGGGACTGTTTCAGCTTGGGAGGGTTATATGAACAATTGGTGTAAACTCATAAAAAACATATGTCCTCCTTATGCATCAAAAGAGTTCAATTAGTAACTACATTGTATATTTTCCATTTTCATTATCTTTCCAAAAGAATGTTTCAGGGGTATACAGTACTATACTTACAACAGCCAGGTTTCTATTCACTGGTTTGCACTGATGGTTGCCAAAGCATGTCCAACTGATAGTTTAATTCCAGTCCCAGGTATGAAGGATACAGAAGTACCTGGGAACTCAATGGTGTTAATTCTGAGTGTGTGAAAACAGAAATAGGGATATTAATTTGCATTCCAAACTGAATCTTTCTGAATCCGATTAAAGTAAAAAGACCCATGAGTTATGATGTAAAACACTGGTGTAGCATTCTGTGGTAGAACTATCCTATCACCTGAGGGAAAGGAACCCTCACATGAGGATACATGCTACCCCCTGAGGGAATGGGTTCTCTTGACTCAATGCTGAGCTATGCTCTTAGGCAAAAAGAAATCCTCAGATGCAAGGTTGAACCCTAGCCATGGAGAAGTGACACCTCTGCAACATTAGACTGAACCAGTCCCTGAGAAAAGAGGTCCAGAGCTGTGGCAGAGCCCTGTCCCTCAGGGGGGAAAAACTGCTTGAAGTTGATCACCCTCTTGGAGGAAAGTGACCCACTATAAAGCTGAAACTTGGGGGCGGGGGAAGGGAGAAAAGAACGCTCTCTTTGCTGAAACTGAATGCCACACATAGGTCTTAATTCAGCATGTCTAAGTGGCAGTATTGGCTGAAGCGTGAGCACTGCAGGTCATCTCCCCCATTCTGTATCTCTCCCTTCCCTGCTTCAATAAAGGATTCTTATGAGGTTATGAATGTTAAAGAGAATCTTATCTGAGCTCTTCCCTGCCAAAATAAATGTCAAGGAATTCAAGAGATTTGCCTTCTTGCAAACATGTGGAATTCAGCTAAACTCTTGAAGTGTTATCATGAACCTTTTGTTATTTGTTGGGTTTCTTACAGTTACTCATTATCTCCCAATTTCTGTCAGAAACTTTTGCCCTTATTCTACAAGGCTGCCATTTCCCATTACTTCCAATAGACTCATAGACTCACAGACTTTAAGGTCTGAAGGGACTATTATGATCATCTAGTCTGACCTCCTGCACAATGCAGCCCACAGAATCTCACCCACTCACTCCTGTAACAAACCCCTAACCTATGTCTGAGTTATTGAAGTCCTCAAATTGTGGTTTGAAGACTTAAAGCTGCAGAGAATCCACCAGCAAGTGACCCATGCCCCACGCTGCAGAGGAAGGCGAAAAACCTCCAGGGCCTCTGCCAATCTGCCCTGGAAGAAAATTCCTTCCTGACCCCAAATATGGCAATCAGTTAAACCCTGAGCATGTGGGCAAGACTCACCAGCAAGCATCCAGGAAAGAATTCTCTGTAGTAACTCAGATCCCACACCACAAGCTGCCTTTTGTCAAGATGACTACACTTTTCCTACAGCATTCAGGTGGCAGTGAAGCTGCCCCTAATAAAAATGAATGCTACACTCTATGCTGTCCAGTGGTATTAAAGCCAGGTTCTCTCAGGGAAGATGTCCACCCACATAATATGTGGTTAGGAAACTGAAGAGTGGGAGCGGGAAGGGGCTGACGGGGCAAGCAGGAGATTACGGAGAAGGAGGGAGACACAGAGGAAAGTGGGTGTAGAAGGTATGCTGATTGCAGTACCAGGGCCTCCCCAGCTATTTACGGGCCCTATGCAGCCCCCCGCGGGGGGAGGGTGTATGTGGGGCCCTAGGCCTCTGTGGGGGGTGGGAATGCAGGGGCTGTCCCCAGGCCTCCATGGGAGGGGGCTGGCTTGGAGGGCAGGGGGGAACCACCCCCAGCACTCACCGGCGGCACAGCTGGGGCCAGGTCTGTACTTCCCGCCGTCGGTGAGAGCAGGCCCAGCCATGCTGCAGTCCTCAGGGGAGTAGGGGCGGGGCAAGGGTGGAGCAGAGGCGAGGAAGGGGTGAGGTGGGGGTGTAGCAGGACAGGTGCCCTGGGGAACAGCCGGAGCAGGGGTGGAGCAGCACACAGCTCTGCAAGTCACCAGGAAATTTGGTGCCCTAAATTTCTTGGTGCCCTGCACAGCTGCGTACTTTACGTATGGGTAAGGACGGCCATGGGCAGTACAATTTCTTGAACAAATTTAGCCCCCTTTTCCTGTTTTTGAAGTACATTCAAAGAGGTGGTGATTTCAATTCATTGTTTGAAATTATTTAATATTGAATATGGACATATTTCAGTCCATGGTTTGTTTGCAAACTGCTTGCTGCAAGTATTGTTTCAAGTATTTAATAGTCACAACTGAAAACATTAATTGTTTTAACAGCATATATACAGCAGGGCATATTTCTATTTCCTGACTGGATAAATATATGATTGAGATTTCTGATGTGAATCCTTGCAAATATGAATTTAAAATTTGTTTTCTATGACTAATTTGTGCCTGGCCCTGCACTGATGCTTAAGAGGAAAGGGCATGCAAAGAAAATTCCTTCCAGCCCTTGAGCCAATCTTTGGCACAGTGAGAGGGGCTGATTTATGATTTAATGCTTGGTGTTGGCAATACTGGGGTGATTCTGCTGATAGGGATGATGGACATCACAGGAAGAGTCCTGCAAATCCGCGGGTATATCTGCATCCGCAGGTCATTTTTACGGATTGCGTAGAAAGAGGATGTCCATTATTACAGGTATATCCCACATAGTGCAAGGATAGGAGAATCCCCTGGTCCTTGTTCAAAAAAGCATAGACTGAGCATTGGAGTTCAGTCTGCTGGTGAGGCTAGGCCCTGCCCACTGGGGAAGGTACCTGCCCTTTCCATGAAGATTACAGTACTGCTCTGGAGAATTTAGAAGGGAAATCAGGGACTATGGTGAGTAAGAAAGCAAGCTTGTGCAGCCAGGCTGGGTTTTTAAGTTTTTAAGTCACTGGGTATGCAAATACTAACAGACTGCAAGTTTGTGTTTTGATGTTTAATTACATCCTAACAGGAAAGCTTTCAATTGAAGAGAAGGACTCCATTAAAACTGTGCTGTTCTAGCAGCTTGCTTCATTTTGGGGAAAAGTAGGAACTCCAAAAGACAACAAGCCTGATTCTCCACAGCCTTGACCCTCATGTAGTCATTTACCTCTGTACAAAGTGTGTGTATAGCACCACCAAATCAGAATGGCATCTTGTCCTCCTTAAATCCATTTAAAAGCTATTGCAAAAGTAATTTTTTCTGTCTTGGTCACTCCAATCATGTCACTCCCCATCACCTTTTTCATCCAATCACTTGCCCCACTTTTTCTCATCCAACAAAATCTTATTTCTGCTATTTAGACCCTTCGTGGTATTAAGTTATTAAAGATGACAGCCTTTACAGGCTATCATTTCCATGTTACCCTCAAACACATCTGTGCTTACTCTCCTGCTGCCCTCTATCATAGGAGGAACTCCCTGTAAAAGTCTGCAAAGCCATTACATAGTTGTCCTTCAGATCTTGCCTTAAAACTCACCTCTGGCAGGATACATACAAAATACTTGAAAATGGCTGGGCAAATGGTGCAGAGCACTTTTCAAAGTCCTGCACTTAATACCATAACAGTAAACAAAAGGGCTTTTTAAGCATCTTAACCCACTGGGCCTGAGACACCCACCCTCATCACTACAATACTGTAAACTAGTTTATTTTATTGTTTTGAAACACACTTCCTGAAAGTTTACTCACCCTGAAACAGTGTAGACAAGGTTACCAAATCTGACTTTCTCATGGCCACTCCAGTTTGGGAAGATTTCTTTTTTTATTCTTTGCTTCAGGCTCTCCATCCCAAACTCCTTTATAGAACAGACACCACTTCCATTTCCTTTGATATGGCTGGAAAATTTGTATTATGTAAATCAGGTTTAGGGGATTTTCAATTTCCAAGTATAGCATCAAATTATAAAGTTAAATAACTGGCTTTCTGGACTTCTAAGTTTTAAAGCAATACTTCTCCATTTGTAAAGCTGTGCTCACGGCCATTCCTTAAATCTTCAGCAAGTCTTCATGGCATTATATGAAAAGAACTCAATTGTCACCTAACATTTGTCATAACCTTAGTCCCAGATTTGGACCTTAGCGTCCAAAATATGGGGGTTAGCATGAAAACCTCCAAGCTTAGCTACCAGCTTGGACCTGGTACTTGCTGCCACCACCCAAAAAATTAGAGTGTTTTGGGGCACTCTGGTCCCCCTGAAAAACCTTCCCTGGGGACCCCAAGACCCAAATCCCTTGAGTCTCACAACAAAGGGAAATAATCCTTTTTCCCTTCCCCCCTCCAGGTGCTCCTGGAGAGATACACAGACACAAGCTCTGTGAAACTACACAGAGTGACTCCCCCTCTCTGTTCCCAGTCCTGGAAACAAAAAGTTCTTTCCTATTCCCCCAGAGGGAATGCAAAATCAGGCTAGCAAATCCAACACACACAGATTTCCCCGATCTCTTCCTCCCACCAATTCCCTGGTGAGTACAGATTCAATTTTCCTGAAATTTCCCAGTAAAGAAAACTTCAACGGGTATTAAAAGAAAGCTTTATATAAAAAGAAAGAAAAATACATACATATGGTCTCTCTGTATTAAGGTGACACAATACAGGGTTAATTGCTTAAAAGAATATTGAATAAACAGCCTTATTCAAAAAGAATACAAATCAAAGCACTCCAGCACTTATATTCATGCAAATACCAAAGAAAAGAAACCATATAACTTACTATCTGATCTCTTTGTCCTTACACTTAGAAACAGAAGATTAGAAAACAGAACTACTTCTCCAAAGCTCAGAGAAAGCAGGCAGACAGAAAACAAAGACTCAGACACAAACTTCCCTCCACCCAGAGTTGAAAAAATCCGGTTTTCTGATTGGTCCTCTGGTCAGGTGCTTCAGGTGAAAGAGACATTAACCCTTAGCTATCTGTTTATGACACGCCCCCCAAATTGCAGACAGTGGGGAAGCTCACTGGCGGCGATTTCCTTCTAGAACTTGAAAATAAACAGATTAATACAACACATGCACCTTTACATATACTCCTAAGTATATAACTAACAGATTTCTACATTTTAAGAACACTTTTTAACTACTGAATTCTGGGAAACTCTCACGGGAGAGTGCATCAGCTACTTTGTTAGAAGCTCCTGTGATGTGCTGAATTTCAAAATCAAAATCTTGGAGAGCTAAACTCCAACGAAGAAGTTTCTTGTTGTTCCCCTTGGCAGTATGAAGCCACTTTAGTGCAGCATGGTTAGTTTGTAGTTGGAACCGCCGTCCCCAAACATATGGGCGCAGCTTTTCCAGGGCGTACACAATGGCATAGCATTTCTTTTCACTGACTGACCAGTGACTTTCCCTCTCAGACAGTTTCTTGCTGAGAAACACGACAGGATGGAAGTTGTGATCTGTTGCTTCCTGCATGAGCACTGCTCCTATACCACGCTCAGATGCATCCGTGGTTACTAGGAATGGCTTGTCAAAGTCCGGGGCCCTGAGCACAGGATCAGACATGAGCGTTGCCTTAAGCTGGGTAAAGGCTTTTTGACACTCATCAGTCCACTTAACGGCATTTGGCTGGGTCTTTTTGGTCAGGTCGGTCAATGGGGCAGCGATTTGGCTGTAGTGTGGTACAAATCGCCTGTAGTATCCGGCCAAGCCTAAGAAGGATTGGACCTGTTTCTTTGACCTTGGGACAGGCCACTTTTGGATAGCATCCACCTTGGCCTGTAGGGGGTTTATGGTTCCTCGACCCACCTGGTGCCCCAGGTAAGTCACTCTGTTTTGGCCTATTTGACACTTTTTGGCCTTAACAGTTAGTCCTGCCTGCCTGATGCGCTCAAAGACCTTTTCCAGGTGTAGTAGGTGTTCGGGCCAGGAGTCTGAAAAAATGGCCACATCATCGAGGTAGGCAACTGCAAATTCTCCCAGTCCAGCTAGGAGACCATCTACCAGCCTCTGGAAGGTGGCGGGTGCATTTCGAAGGCCGAAAGGAAGGACATTGAATTCATACACCCCCGCATGGGTGACGAATGCTGACCTCTCCTTGGCAGGTTCATCTAGCGGTACTTGCCAGTACCCCTTGGTTAAGTCTATTGTAGAGATGAACTGGGCACGTCCCAACTTCTCCAATAGCTCATCAGTGCGTGGCATTGGATAGTTGTCCGGACGAGTTACCGCATTTAGCTTACGGTAGTCCACGCAAAAGCGTATTTCCCCATCTGGTTTGGGTACCAGAACCACTGGAGATGCCCATGCACTGATAGATGAGCGGATTATACCCATCTGTAGCATGTTCTGGATCTCGCGTTCTATAGCAGCTTGGGCATGAGGAGACACCCGGTAGGGTGGGGTTCTGATTGGGTGAGCATTACCTGTATCAATGGAGTGGTATGCCCGTTCAGTCCGTCCTGGGGTGGCTGAGAACAATGGGGCGAAGCTAGTGCATAGCTCCTTGATTTGTCGCCGCTGCAGACGTTCCAGGGTGGTTGAGAGGTTCACCTCTTCCACGCCACCGTCTTTTTTCCCGTCGTAGTAGACACCGTCAGGCCACTCAGCCTCATCTCCCTGGACTGTAAACTGACAAACCTGTAAGTCTCTGGAATAGAAAGGCTTGAGAGAATTAACATGGTACACTTTAGGCTTTAGTGAGGAATTGGGAAATGCTATGAGGTAGTTTACAGTTCCCAGGCGCTCTTGGACCGTGAATGGCCCTTCCCATGATGCTTCCATCTTATGGGCCTGTTGCGCCTTCAAGACCATAACCTGGTATCCTACCTTGAAGGAACGTTCTCTGGCATGTCTGTCATACCAGGCCTTTTGCTCTTCTTGAGCATCCTTTAGGTTCTCTCTAGCAAGGGCTAAAGAGTGTCGGAGGGTGCTTTGTAGGTTGCTTACAAAGTCCAGAATGTTAGTTCCTGGAGAAGGCGTAAACCCCTCCCATTGCTGCTTCACCAACTGTAATGGCCCCTTAACCTCGTGACCATACACAAGTTCAAATGGTGAAAACCCTAAACTGGGATGTGGTACAGCCCTGTAGGCAAACAGCAACTGCTGCAACACTAGGTCCCAATTATTGGAGAATTCGTTGATGAATTTTCGTATCATGGCCCCCAAAGTTCCATTGAACCTTTCCACCAGGCCATTGGTTTGATGGTGGTACGGGGTGGCAACCAAGTGATTCACCCCATGAGTTTACCACAGTTTTTCCATGGTCCCTGCCAGGAAATTAGACCCTGAATCTGTAAGGATGTCGGAGGGCCAACCTACCCTGGCAAAGATGTCTGTTAAGGCCAGGCACACAGTGTTAGCCCTGGGGTTGCTAGAGCTACTGCTTCTGGCCATCGGGTAGCAAAGTCCACTAAAGTCAGTACGTACTGCTTTCCTCTGGGCGTCTTTTTTGGGAAAGGGCCCAGAATATCCACAGCTACTCGCTGAAATGGGACCTCAATTATGGGGAGTGGCTGGAGAGGGGCCTTGACCTGGTCTTGAGGCTTTCCCACTCTTTGGCATACCTCACAAGACCGGACATACTTGGCAACATCCTTGCCCATCCCCTCCCAGTGGAAGGACTTCCCCAACCGGTCCTTGGTTCTGTTCACCCCAGCATGGCCACTGGGATGATCATGGGCTAAGCTTAAGAGCTTCCCCCGGTACTTAGTTGGAACCACCAACTGTTTTTGCGGCTGCCATTCTTCCCGGTGTCCACCAGAAAGAATTTCCTTGTATAAAAGTCCTTGGTCTATAACAAACCGGGATCGATTAGAAGAGCTGAGAGGCGGTGGGGTGCTCTGTGCCGCCGCCCACGCTTTCTGAAGGCTGTCATCTGCTTCCTGCTCAGTCTGGAACTGTTCCCTTGAGGCTGGGGTCACCAGTTCTTCCTCAGACTGTGGACTTGGGCTTGGTCCCTCTGGAAGCGATGTAGGTGATGGGGTTGTTTCCGTTGCTGGTGAACCGCTCTCCGCTGGTGCACCTGAGGGTATTTCAGGCTCTGGCTGAGCCTTTTGGGTATGGCTGTCTGTTGCTTCTGCCAGTTGTGGCTCGCTGGCGCCCACTGGCGTTGAGTTTGAAGATGGGGTTGCAATCGCTGGTGCTGGTTGCTGTTCCAGTTCCGGGCCTGGGACTGGAGATGCTGTGGCTGTTTCAGTGGTAGGCATGGAATCCGGGTCCACTACCTCTGTCTGGGTCTCTGGTAACACAGACGGGGCCTCTGTGGACGGCTCAGGAACAGGAATGGGTCTGGAAGCTTGCCTGGTTTGGCTACGGGTAACCATTCCCACTCTCTTGGCCCGCCTCACCTGGTTGGCCAAGTCTTCCCCCAGTAGCATGGGGATAGGATAATTGTCATAGACTGCAAAAGTCCACATTCCTGACCAGCCTTTGTACTGGACAGGCAGTTGAGCTGTAGGCAAGTCTACAGCTTGTGACATGAAGGGGTAAATTGTAACTTTGGCCTTTGGGTTGATGAATTTGGGGTCAACGAAGGATTGGTGGATAGCTGACACTTGTGCCCCCGTGTCTCTCCACGCAGTAACCTTCTTTCCGCCCACTCTCAAATTTTCCCTTCGCTCCAAGGGTATTTGAGAGGCATCTGGGCCTGGGGATCTTTGGTGTGATGGTGGTGTAATGAATTGCACTCGCATGGTGTTCTTTGGACAGTTGGCCTTGATATGTCCCAGTTCATTACACTTAAAGCATCTTCCATCTGATGGGTCACTGGGCCGAGGTGAGTTACTGGAGACTGGTGAGGTGGAAGGGTAGGGTGTCTGTGGCTTTACTTGGGTGGTATGTGGGGTCTTTGGCTGTCCTCGGTTGTAGGGTTTATGGTCTGTGTGCCCCCTGGGATAATCGTTCCCCTTGACAGTAGCTTTCTTGCTTTGTGCCAGTTCCATCCATTAGGCTCCAATGTCCCCCGCCTCAGCGAGATCTTTGGGTTTTCCATCTTGTATGTACCGTGTGATGTCTTCAGGAACACCATCCAAGAACTGCTCCATTTGTATGAGGAGGTGCAGTTCTTCCAAGGTTTGAACGTTGTTTCCTGTTATCCAGGCCTCATAGTTTTTTGCAATGTAGTAGGCGTGTTTGGGAAATGACACCTCTGGTTTCCACTTTTGGGTTCTGAAGCGCCGACGGGCATGATCTGGGGTTATCCCCATCCTGTATCTGGCCTTGGTTTGAAAAAGTTTATAGTCATTCATTTGCTGCTTAGGCATTTCAGCTGCCACCTCTGCTAAAGGTCCACTGAGTTGTGGCCTTAATTCTACCATGTACTGGTCTTCGGGGATGCTGTACCCAAGACAGGCTCTTTCAAAATTTTCCAAGAAGGCCTCGGTGTCATCACCTGCCTTGTAGGTGGGAAATTTCCTGTGCTGTGGAGCAATAATTGGCGCCGGGTTGTTAGAGTTGGCTGGCACATGCAGCCCAGCTTTTGCCAACTCCAGTTCATGTTTTCTCTGTTTTTCCTTTTCTTCATTTTCTTTTTGTTGTTTTTCCATTTCTTTTTGTTGTTTTTCCATTTCTTTTTGTTGTTTTTCCATGTCTCGGCAGTGGGCCGCCTCTTCTTCTTCTTGCTTCCTTCTGTGGGCCAACTCTTCTTCTGCTTGCTTCCTTCGGTGGGCCACCTCTTCTTCTTCTAGTTTTATTTTGTGTGCTGCCTCTAAGGCTGCCTGTTCTCTTTGGTAGGCTGCCAGTTTGATGCTTTCTTCCTTTTCTTTCAGCTCCACCTCTTTTTGTCTTTTTTCCAGTTGTCGCCTGCGTTCAGCTTCTTTGATTTGTGCTTCGGCCTCCATTTTTGTCTTGGTAGACATGGTTCCTGTTTTCTTGTGTTGGGGTGCCCTCCGGTGTTTATCTTCTGAATTTCAGGCTCTCTGTTGCCTCCTGAAGTCTGCCTAGCAACAGTGCCTTTAGCTAATCTTCAATGTTAAGTAAACCTGAAAAACCACTTTATTTGCATTTATGACTCTCAATGGGAGTGCTATTGTGTGACAAAAGACTCTTAATTGCACCTTAATGGCTTCTTGCTTAACATGCAAGCCACAAACTGCCAGAGAGAGCAGAAAAAAAAATTCTCTCTGGTTCCCTTTTAAAACCAAACTGTTTCTCTCTGCTAAAAAGCCCTTAGCAGAGAAAAGAAAAATATAATATTCCTACTGGCTTCTGGATTCTGTCTATATCCCAACCACTGCCACTTATGTCATAACCTTAGTCCCAGATTTGGATCTTAGCGTCCAAAATATGGGGGTTAGCATGAAAACCTCCAAGCTTAGCTACCAGCTTGGACCTGGTACTTGCTGCCACCACCCAAAAATTAGAGTGTTTTGGGGCACTCTGGTCCCCCTGAAAAACCTTCCCTGGGGACCCCAAGACCCAAATCCCTTGAGTCTCACAACAAACGGAAATAATCCTTTTTCCCTTCCCCCCTCCAGGTGCTCCTGGAGAGATACACAGACACAAGCTCTGTGAAACTACACAGAGTGACTCCCCCTCTCTGTTCCCAGTCCTGGAAACAAAAAGTACTTTCCTATTCCCCCAGAGGGAATGCAAAATCAGGCTAGCAAATCCAACACACACAGATTTCCCCGATCTCTTCCTCCCACCAATTCCCTGGTGAGTACAGATTCAATTTTCCTGAAATTTCCCAGTAAAGAAAACTTCAACAGGTCTTAAAAGAAAGCTTTATATAAAAAGAAAGAAAAATACATACAAATGGTCTCTCTGTATTAAGGTGACACAATACAGGGTTAATTGCTTAAAAGAATATTGAATAAACAGCCTTATTCAAAAAGAATACAAATCAAAGCACTCCAGCACTTATATTCATGCAAATACCAAAGAAGAGAAACCATATAACTTACTATCTGATCTCTTTGTCCTTACACTTAGAAACAGAAGATTAGAAAACAGAACTACTTCTCCAAAGCTCAGAGAAAGCAGGCAGACAGAAAACAAGGACTCAGACACAAAATTCCCTCCACCCAGAGTTGAAAAAATCCGGTTTTCTGATTGGTCCTCTGGTCAGGTGCTTCAGGTGAAAGAGACATTAACCCTTAGCTATCTGTTTATGACAACATTAACATAAACAAAAACTACGCGTAGTGATTATTAAGATTACATCCGGATGCATCACACCCACACAAACCTTGAAAATATGGAAACAACAAATAAAGGGAAAAGTCTTCGGCATTCCTTGCCACCTTCACATCACCTTGTTGTCATTAACACACTCCATACAGCATTCACTTCCAACTTCAACAGATACTGAAATGCAATAAGCATCTCAACTTCACCCGACTTACTCTAGCATGCAAAACCTTGACGATGGCCTACCTCACAATCTTTTGTATCAACGGATCAGCAAATCTGATGATCACATAGCCCATTCATTTGGAAAATTATTCTGCTTTTCACATTGCTTAGGTCACATAACGTTTTGAGAGACAGAACTCTTATTAAAATGAAAGTCTGGGGGCAACCTCAGCTATGCTGAAGCTACCACTGCTCCATAATAACTGAAGAATCTCTGTTGCTTTATACAATGTCAGTCTCTGATCCTGAAAACTCTTATGCACATAAGTAATGTTGCGCATGTAAGCAGTCACAATGAATTTAGTAGCACTACTTACGTGTGAATTAACTCATATGCTTTAGTGTTTGCATGATCAGAGCTGTAGCTATCAGACTCTTTTTGTCACCAATTTATTATTAAAGATTCCCATGTGCCTAGATCATCATCTTCTTTGTAAGGCTGATGTAAATGTAGAACAACTAAAATTTTACATTTAGATGGTTAAGCCAGATAATTGTGGCTGGAACAGAGTGTATTGCTGTGGTGCCTTCTTTGTATCTGTGAATCTGGCACTGAGTTGTTATATGTTTCATGGTCTGTTCTGGGTGACCACAATCACATACTGGAGAGTCTTTAATTTTCTATTTGTGCAACAAGTATCCGCATCAGCCATGTTTTATTTAGATATAGTTTAGGGTTGCCCAGGAGTAGGGCACTACCAAATTCATGCCTGTGAAAAACACGTCACGGACCGTGAAATCTGGTCTCCCTGTGAAATCTGGTCTTTTGTGTACTTTTACCCTATATTATACAGATTTCATGGCATAGACCAGCATTTCTCAAACTGGGGATCTGACTCAAAAGAGGGTTGGGGGGGTAAGTGGGTTTCAAGGTTATTGTAGGGGGGCGGTCGCAGTATTTACTTCACTTCTGCGCTGCCTTCAGAGCTGGATGTCCGGAGAGCTGTGGCTGATAGCTGGGCACTCAGCTCTGAAAGCAGCAGCAGCAGCAGCAGCACAGAAGTAAGGGTGGCAATACCATACTGTGCTAGGTTAGCATGCGATCCAGCTTCACTCCAAGATAGATGTGAGAAATGAGTGGACCTGGCCCTCACTTTTAGCAAAGTGAAGTTCACAGTTACAGTAAGATGTTAGAGTAATAAATCCCAAGTTTTTACTTTTCCCTCTCCCATCTCCATTTTTTACCAGTCATGGCCTTCAGAATATTACCGAGGATGAATCCTTACCTTAGAATTATAGAATATCAGGGTTGGAAGGGACCTCAGGAGGTCATCTAGTCCAACTCCTTGCTCAAAGCAGGACCAGTCCCCAACTAAATTATCGCAGCCAGGGCTTTGGCAAGTCTGACCTTAAAAACCTCTAAGGAAGGAGATTCCACCACCTCCCTAGGTAACCCATTCCAGTGCTTCACCACCCTCTTAGTGAAAAAGTTTTTCCTAATAGCCAACCTAAACCTCCCTCACTGCAACTTGAGACCATTACTCCTTGTTCTGTCATTGGGTACCATTGAGAACAGTCTAGATCCATCCTCTTTGGAATGCCCTTTCAGGTAGTTGAAAGCAGCTATCAAATCACCCCTCATTCTTCTCATCCGCAGACTAAATAATCCCAGTTTTCTTGATCCAGCCCTTGCTAAATTTATGCCATATTAATAATAAAATCATCATCAATTCACTAAGCACCCAAAATTGTGCTAGGTGCTTCCCAGACACATAATAATTCCTTCTCTGGCCCAAAGACATGAACTAATGTTTAAAAAAGATAGTGAGAGCAGCCAAGAATGGGCCAGTGAGAACAAGGGTAATAAACATAAGGTAAGGTTAAAGAGGTATAATCACACATACAAGCTTGTTGTTTTTGTGTTAATAGTTAGAATAATTAATGATAACCAGTTTTTTTGAGGAGAGTGCACGGTGAGAAGGGAGAGACAGGAGATGTGGTGATTGTGGTAGAAAAGGAACTGGAATGGGCACTGGATATGGAAAGTGTGAGAGGAAGATGATGGGAAAGGCCATAAGAGAGCTGGAGGATGAAATGGTGGACAGAGGGAGAAATAAGAGTGGTGAGATGCAGTTGGCAGGTGTGAGGGAGGTCAGGCTGCAGAGAGTGTCACCTTCCCAAAGTTCACATCCAATTCTGATCAGGGCCGCCCGGGGGTGGGGGCGCAAGTGGGGCAATTTTCCCTGGGTCCTGCAGGGGCCCCCACAAGAATATAGTATTATATAATATTGCAACTTTTTTTTTATGGAAGGGGCCCCTGAAATTGCTTTGTCCCAGACCCCCTGAATCCTCTGGGCAGCCCTGATTCTGATGTAGTTGTGATGGTGTAATGAGAAGTAAATATATGTACTGAGGACCAAGTGGCAACCTTACTAGCATCCAGAATTGGAGCATCACTCAGGAAAGCTACCGATGTAGCTTGAGCTCTTGTTGAATGAGTGAAGAGTCTCTGTGGAGGAGGAATGTTTTTCACCGCATATCTGGTAAGACAGGAAGTAATCCATCTGGAGGTTGTCTATGCTGACGCTACTTGGCCCTTCATCCTATCTGCATAGGAAACAATAAGTTGAGGAGACTGTTTGAATTGCTTGGTTCTGTCCACACAGAAGGACAATGCTCTCTTGACATCCAAGGCATGCAGATGCGCCTCTTCCCAAATAGAATATAGTTTTGGGAAGAAAAATGGAAGGTACATAGTCTGATTATGATGAAAAGCCAACACTACTTTAGTTAAAAATGTAAGTTGCTGTCTCAAAGCCACCTTATCCTTGATAAATTGTGCGTATGCTGGACCAACATCAATGCGTGCAGCTTGCCCATCCTCCTAGCTGATGTGATGGTGATAAGGAAGACTATCTTTTGAGACAAGTAAGACTAGGAACAAATTGCCAAAGACTCAGAGAGAGGTTCCATAAGAGCCATTAACACGGTGCTAAGGTCCCAAAGTGGTACCAATGCTTTAACAGGTGGAAAAAGTTGGGTAATCTCTTTAAGAATCCTCGCCACCACAAGGTTGGAGAACAACTAACTGAACCTGAATAGGAGGGCAAATGGCTCAAATTGCTGTTGGTGAACGCTCAGGGAAAGGCCTGAAGAGATTAGATGCAAATACTCTTCAGGTGTCCTGAATGCTTGCCACTGCAGACTGAATCCACTGACTAGCCCAAACCAAAATATGTTTCCACTTAGTCAAATCAACCTAGTGAATTGCTTCCTACTGTTAAGCAATATCTCTTGAACTGCTACAGAATGGTCCTCTCTTCATAATTTAACCATCCAGAAGCCACGCTGGCTGTTCGGGCCTGGGTATAACACTCAGCGTTGTGGCAAAAGCAGATCCAGAAGAGGAGGCAGAAGCTGTACAGGTTGTACTGGGAGGCTGCAGAAAGTGGAAAACCAGCCTAGTCTTAACCAAGCTGGGGCAATAAGAACTACTGTGGTACGATCCCACTTCAGTTTGTGAATGACCTGCAGGATCACAGAGGTTGGGGAACGCATACTGTAATGAGATCAGCCAAACTCTTTAGTGCCTCCATATGGCCAGAGGTGACTCTGTAGTGCCCTGCTACCAATTTCTTCCCTCTTCAGGGCCCCTTAATAACTCACAGCCCATAGGTAATTAAAATATTTCCTCCTGTAGTTCCATTTGAGTCCTTACATGCTGCCCTCCAGGCCCCACCACCAATGCATTCATCCTCTCCCTTTAGGTAGGGAGCCCCCTGCCCTTTTCCCACAGTTGGGTTCCAATTTAAAGTGTCTCATGTTTTACCAGGCTGGAGCTCAACCATCAGGTTTCCAGGCTCCTCAGCCCTTCTCCCAGTCAGGTTCTCCTGGCAGGAGCTGGGCCCAGTATTCCAGACATTATCTGGCTGAAGCTCAGCCTCCTTAGTCCTCTGGTTCTGGCCTCCAGGCCCAAACCCTTCTTTTAGTCAGGGGCTCCCTAGCAGGAGCCTCCTGCTCACTGCAGGTCCTCTTTGTCACAGCTCCCTTGGTCTCAGTATCTTCCCTGCAGGAGCCTTTAACACCCTTTGCAGTCTCTCTACCATTTGCTGAGCTCTCCCCACTTTCTTTCAGTCTCCTCCTGCTCTTTATAGGGCAGTCACCCTGATCTTTCCAAGGTGTGGCTCATTCTGCAATCAGAATGGACTAGCCCCAGCCCTCCAGACCTTAAGAGGTGAGCCATCCTGTTACAAGAACACTGAGTCAACAGAAAGGCATCACTTAGTGAGCCAGGACTGTGACCCACTTGAGAGCAAAAGCAATGGCACTTGACTGATGGAGTACCCCAGGTTCAAAAGTAAGCCCTCAGTACACTATTTCTAAGGGACAACCCGTGATCACAAGAAAATTTCCTGCTGAGAAAAGTAACCAAGTAGTTCTGGGAACCAGGTAAGTGAGCAGCTACTGGAGTGATGTTTACCTTCATGCAGAAGTCCCAGAGGCTCATCACCTCCTTGCAGAGCTGTGTGGATCAAGCTTTTCCAGTCTCAGACTCAGACTCAGACTCAGACTCTAGGACTGGAAGGGACCTCGAGAGGTCATCGAGTCCAGTCCCCTGCCCTCATGGCAGGACCAAATACTGTCTAGACCATCCCTGATAGACATTTATCTAACCTACTCTTAAATATCTCCAGCGATGGAGATTCCACAACTTCCCTAGGCAATCTATTCCAGTGTTTAACTACCCTGACAGTTAGGAACTTTTTCCTAATGTCCAACCTAAATCTCCCTTGCTGCAGTTTAAGTCCATTGCTTCTTGTTCTACCATTGGAGGCCAAGGTGAACAAGTTTTCTCCCTCCTCCTGATGACACCCTTTTAGATACCTGAAAACTGCTATCAGGTCCCCTCTCAGTCTTCTCTTTTCCAAACTAAACAAACCTGTTCAGATAGTACATGGCAGTTGTATTGCAGGTCATGATTGGGACTGATAAGCCCCTGATGAGAGGGAGAAAAGCACCACATGCTTTGTGAATTGCCTGGAGCCTGAGGACACTGATATGAAGATCAGCTTCCTGTTCTGTCCATAATGCTTGGGTTCACAAGCCCTCTAGATTGGCATCCCACCCAATGGAAGAGACTGTCATAAATAGATAGGTAAGGGTTAATGTCTCTTTCACCTGAAGCACCTGACCAGAGGACCAATCAGGAAACCGGATTTTTTCAACTCTGGGTGGAGGGAAGTTTGTGTCTGAGTCTTTGTTTTCTGTCTGCCTGCTTTCTCTGAGCTTTGGAGAAGTAGTTTCTGCTTTCTAATCTTCTGTTTCTAAGTGTAAGGACAAAGAGATCAGATAGTAAGTTATATGGTTTCTTTTCTTTGGTATTTGCATGAATATAAGTGCTGGAGTGCTTTGATTTGTATTCTTTTTGAATAAGGCTGTTTATTCAATATTCTTTTAAGCAATTGACCCTGTATTTTGTCACCTTAATACAGAGAGACCATTTGTATGTATTTTTTCTTTCTTTTTTATATAAAGCTTTCTTTTAAGACCTGTTGGAGTTTTCTTTTCTGGGAAATTTCAGGGAAATTGAGTCTGTACTCACCAGGGAATTGGTGGGAGGAAGAAATCAGGGGGAGATCTGTGTGTGTTGGATTTGCTAGCCTGATTTTGCATTCCCTCTGGGTGAAGAGGAAAGTGCTTTTGTTTCCAGGACTGGGAACGGAGAGGGGGAGTCACTCTGTTTGGATTCACAGAGCTTGTGTCTGTGTATCTCTCCAGGAGCACCTGGAGGGGGGAAGGGAAAAAGGATTATTTCCCTTTGTTGTGAGACTCAAGGGATTTGGATCTTGGGGTCCACAGGGAAGGTTTTTCAGGGGGACCAGAGTGCCCCAAAACACTCTAATTTTTTGGGTGGTGGCAGCAAGTACCAGGTCCAAGCTGGTAACTAAGCTTGGAGGTTTTCATGCTAACCCCCATATTTTGGACGCTAAGGTCCAAATCTGGGACTAAGGTTTGACAGAGACATCAGCTACATCTGAATTATTTGAGAGAGGACAAGAGAATGGAACACCTGCACATACATGAGGACAAATTAATGGAGGCCAAAGTACCTTCCTGGGGGCAACACTGGTTTTTCCAATAAACGCTAGTCCTGTGGGAGAGGTTGGTCAGAAGGGATAACATATGCTCACACCTCTAACATATCGGGCTCTGGAGGCTGTCTCAAAGCAGGATCTGGAGACTTTCTCCTCAAGTGAGGAGGAAAATGTGATGAGGAGAATGTGGGCACCTCCCAGAGATTCCACAAGGGCCTATGAGAGAGACTATAGAGTATAGGTGGCCTGTAAGCATCAGGCAATGACCATTTGTCTCTGCTGGAGGATTCCCATCCAGACCTGGAAAGACCCTCCAAATACTCAGTATTCAAAGGAGGTGCCCAACCCGATGGGGCTACTAGAGGCTGGAATTTGTCTGAAGCCCAGTGTGAGGAAAGCAATGTTGGTACTGACAACGGTAGGGTGATCAATATTGCAAAGGCTTCTTGCACATAGATGGTCTCCCATATAGGTCTGGTAACATAGATAGAGCAGAGGAATAAACTGAAGTCAGACCTCTCTATGATGATGGTCCTAGTATCAGAGCCATAGGTGCTGAAGTTGAGGGAGCAACAGATTCCAGATTCTAAGGGTGTCCCAGTACTAATGTGGAGTGTGACTCTATAGCAGAGCCAAAGTAGAGTCCTTGGTTTGTCTTGGGACCATCATCAGTATGAACTACTGGCAATCTCTGCCCCAGTGCCGAAGTAAAGAGGCCAAGGATAGCAGCCATCTATTAGGGTCTTGCATTAATGGTGAATTGGGGGAAGACAGCAAAGCAGTTCTTTCACTGACTGATATACTTGCAGTGTGGTAGGTACCGAGATCGATGGTGGCTTGATGTCCATCGGTGCCAGACTTTAGGGCTGTTACACGGATGATTCTGGAGTCAACGGTATGACAGTGGGATCCTCTCACCTCATTACAAGGGAGATCTGAGATGCCAGCCCAGTTCTACCCTGGATACCTGGTGAGCCACTATGACGTTCAGAGCCTCTCTTTGAAAAGGAGGACAAACCTCACATAGCCCAAATGGCTTCAGTCAGTTTTATGGGTCCTTTTGCGTGGAACTCCAGAGTAAGAAGATCAAACTCTCCTTCTCCTTGGAGAGTCCAAAGGCTTGTCCGAAGCTTCCCTGGGTTAATGGTTGGACAAATAGGATGACCAGGCATTGGTCTCGGTGTTGAGGCAGGCCTTATGGCCTGTTCCATGAGGTGCTGCTTGAGGCACAGCTTTCTAGAAATCTGTGTACACTTTTAGAAGGTGCAGCAGATGCAACACACTCATTGTGCCTCTTGCCAAGAGGCAATAAACAGAGTTTGCGGGGATCAGTATTAAGTATAGATAGTGCACATGATGGGCAGTGCTTGAAACCCAGAGAGAACTCAATGCCCTCAGTGCCTAGCCACTAGGTAGCTAACGAACAATAAAATAATAAAGAAAAACTGATAAAATTACAGAAAAACATAACTACAGGATACTAACTACTAACTATTTACAGACACTGGAAGCTGACTATGACTAAGAAAAAAACCATGAGGAGAATGGTATGGCAAATGGGCCATGGGCAGTAAGAAGAACTGGTGGGGTATTTGTGTGTCAGGGTGCTGCTGCTCTTAGATAGCCTCAGGATAGGCTACATATCAGGTGCACTGCCCCAATGGGAACTGCTGCAAAAGGCTTTCTGGCTTGGGTGAGCACACACATCAGTGGAATACATATTTGCAGTCACTCAAGGAAGAAAAAGTGATACCTGTCAGTGCTGAAAGGACAGCGATCAGAGTTCAGACAGAGCTGCTGTGCTGTGGCTGCTCTTGCTCTGCGAGGTTTGAGGAGGCCAGGAGCTCCCCCTGGAAGAGGCCACAGCCTGACTGAAGAGGATCCATAAAGGAGGTAGATGAAGCTGCTGGAGCAACAGCTTATGATCTGGTGGAAACCAAAGAAGGGGGCTGAAGTGCCAATTTCTTTCACACAAGTGTTTGCTTCCTCTCCTGATGCTAGGCTGATGCTTTGTAAGTGACATCAGTGGGCTAAGGCTATAAAGGCCAGATACCTGGTTGGCTCTTGGCACTGGCAGTAAATGGAGTCTTGGAGTGGAGTCAAGGGCCTTTATAAGCTGCCCTATAGAATTTTAGCCACATAACCATACAGGGTGGGAGCTACTGAGCGTCATGTGGGAGTGGCTGCTTCCTGAGGCTGGTGAGGAGAGGCTGGCAGGCCCTGCACTTAACCCCTGCTCCCTGACTGATTCAGAGGCTGGTGGCCATGATATCCCATTTTGACTATCGAGTTCCCTCTTTTATGGTCTACTACCTAACTTCAAGGATCCAGTACACTGACCAAGTTACTTGCTGGCTGTATGAGGTGGGACCAAATTAATGCTATCCTGCAATACCTTCACTGGCTTCCTGTCTGCACTATTCCTGGATTCCTCTGTTTTTTACCTTCCATTTTACCTTCCTCACATCCCATCCAACAGTTGCCTCATGCACTTGCTCTACTCCAGCAACGCTCTCCACTTTGCCATTTGACTCTCCATATTTACAAAACTGTTCTTTCACTATCCCTCCCTTGTCTATCTGGAACCCTCTACTTCCTCACTCCATACTACTTCCTGTGTTCTAATTTCACCTTTAAACCTTCCTTCCTTTAAGACTGCTATTGACTCATAATCTTTCGGGAGTTTGTTTTCACATTGTGCATGTATTAAGGATGCTATCCAGTGTGCCAATAAAATCTATTGCAATGTAACTGTTGGAAGCCTCTGATTTACCATAGTTCAGCCCTTTTTGTATAATCCTCACTTTGAGCCCAGGGTTAGCACCAAGCTGCAGGGTGAGAAAGTTTAAGAGGAAAATGCACCAAAACTTCAGCATCTTCTTTTACAATGACCTGCTAACAGTATTTTTGATTAAACAATGCAGATTCATGCACAAACCATCACAACTTACTAATGTCCTGAGCAGCAGTGCTACTGTCCCAGATAATAAAGTAAAGTTCCTCAGTTCCTAATTCCTGAGGTCATCCTTAGCAACTTTTCAAAAGATGGCTACTGTCCAATCCCCTGGTAATAATGAAAATATTTCTCAAGACTTATGTTGCACTTTCTATCATCAAAGCACTATATAAACAATAGTGGTATAGCAGCTGTTTTAATAATACATGTCATAATTTTGCTAGTTAAGCTGTTATAATTTTTAGATCCTTCAGAGTTTTCCAAAGAATGCCATCTGGTCTTGGTGACTTATGATAATTTACTCTAATCATCCAGAAAAATATGAATGACATATTCATCTTACAAAAACATCATTCAGAAGAGAGTGGCCTTACACTTAGAGCAAACAAAATTCCTAGCTAAAGGCATTCAATATACTTATATCTGTGCTGGAAATAAAATCAAAAGTAATAATCAGGTTACATCCTCAAATGGTGCAACTATGCATAGCTACAGGATTTCAACCAATATGTAAAAAATCTCTTACTGAAGTCTGTTTTCCCTTAGTGCAGGAAAAAATGGCATTCTTCACATTAAAACAATTTCAGAAGCATAGTCATATAGGAACCTCAAAGACTAATACCTTTTCAATAATTGTAATCAATAATATTTTAATTTCAAATCAGTGAACAATGGTAATTTAGGCTTCTTACAAAATACTTGAGATAAGTCTTGCCACCCTACCCACTGACCTAACCTCCACACGTGTGGAAAGCACAAAAATGCTGCAGTAACATCATGTTTCCACTGAAACTGATGGGCTAGGCAGTGGAGAATTTGCAGGGTGACTTTGCAACCCCACTGTGTCATATCATAGAACTCTATGATAGCTATGCACAGCCCACTATCATGAGTAATGACTGAAGCTAATTCCAGTTTTTGGACTTGAGTGGTTGGTCTTAAATTGGGAAAGAGGTACATTGCAGGGCTGCCCAGAGGATTCAGAAGGCCTGGGGCAAAGTAATTTTAGGGGCCCCTTCCATTAAAAAAACGTTGCAAGACTATAGAATACTATATTCTTGTGGGGGCCCCTGTGGGGCCCAGGGCCTGGGGCAAATTGTCCCACTTGCCCCCCTCTCTGGGCAGCCCTGGTACATTGTATGAACCTTTTAGTGTATATAGGCCAGTGGTTCTCAACCTGCAGCCCGTAGGCTACTTGTGGTCCAATCAGCACACGTGTGGCCTATGTGACATCCTCAGTGCCATACAAGTAGTATATATATTGCGTGGATGTGGCCCACATAATACACAGATTGCTGCATATGTGGCCCACAATGGTAAATAGGTTGAGAACCACTGATTTAGGCTAATGTCAGCAAAATCTTGCTGAAAGTGAGATCCAATAGGCGTGCAGTAGCCTTCCACATCTCTGGGGACTTTTAAAATTTTTCTGGGCAAAACACTAGAAAGGTTACAATAGGGAATAATCTTATAAGGTAATGGATTGGATGAGCTAATCCAAAACTATGGTCTGTGGACCACTGATGGTCCATGGACAGCTGATTGGTCACATGATGGCAACTGTTTCCAGCTGCTATGCTGCATTATAAGACAGCTAAAAATATACATTAAATACTTCCCAACATAACTTTCCCATGTTCTTATGTAAGCAGAGACTGTAGCTGTCAAAGGATATTGCACAGTTGTGAACAGGAGAGGAAGTGGTCAACGCAACAAATACTTTATGTTAAAATATGATCCATATTATAAGTCTTTTCATCTCCAATATTTATGATCCTCTGGGTTTCTGGAATCCTTCCACTGACAATTTTTAAGCAGTCCAAAATATAAAGTTATTAGGTAATATAATTTTAAATTGTGCGGAATAGGCTGGTTAGAGTAGGAATATTCAATTTACTCCAAATAATACATTGGCCCTTTTTGTAAAGCACTTACAGTAGAACCTCAGAGTTACAAACACCAGCGTTAAGAACTGATCAGTCAACCACAGACCCCATTTGAAACCGGAAGTATACAATCAGTCAGCAGAAACTATATATATATATATATATATATATATATATATATATATATATATATATATATATATATATATATATATATATATATATATATATATATATATATATATATATATATATATATATATATATATATATATATATATATATTATATATATATAAAAGCAAATACTGTGCACTACTGTGTTAAATGTAAACTACTAAAAAATAAAGGGAAAGTCTAAAAAAAAAAGATTTGACAAGGTAAGGAAACTGTGCTTGTTTCATTTAAATTAAGATGGCTAAAAGCAACATTTTTCCTCTGCATAGTAAAGTTTCAAAGCTGTATTAAGTCTATGTTCAGTTGTAAATTGTTGAAAAAGCAACCATAACTTTTGTTCAGAATTATGAACATTTCAGAGTTATGAATAATTTCCATTCCCTAGGTGTTCGTAACTCTGAGGTTCTACTGTACAACTGTCTTTAGTTTAATTAGCATGAATGAATTAAAAGGAATATTATTCCATGTAATGACAAAGGACTAGATTTTCAAAAATATTTAGGCATCTGAAGATATAGCTAGACACCTTGCTTAATTTTCAAAAGCACTTGAGTGCATTAGGGGGCCGATTTCAATGGGACCTAGGGGATTATTCTGCTTAGGCACTTTTGAAAATCTCAGTGGACATTTATCTATATCTTTAGGTGCCTAAAAGCTTTGAAAATCTGGCCCCCAAAGATCCTTAACTACAGAAGGGAAAAAGACTGCATTCTCTCTTTCTCTTTTAAAAAGCACTGATTCATAAAGCTTAAGGTGCTTTTATAATCATTTTAAATACACCAACGCAGTGATGAAAATCCCAAACACAACAATATTTTCACTGTATCAAGCTCTCCTAACAGGGGCCTGGTCTACACTATGCGTTTAAACTGATTTTAGCAGCGTTAAACCGATTTAACGCTGTACCTGTCCACACTACGAGGCCCTTTATATCGATATAAAGGGCTCTTTAAATCGGTTTCTGTACTCCTCCCCGACAAGAGGAGTAGCACTAAAATCGGTATTACCATATCGGATTGGGGTTAGTGTGGCCGCAAATCGATGATATTGGCCTCCGGGTGGTATCCCACAGTGCACTACTGTGACCGCTCTGGACAGCAATCTCAACTCGGATGCAGTGGCCAGGTAAACAGGAAAAGCCCCGTGAACTTCTGAATTTCATTTCCTGTTTGCCCAGTGTGGAGCTCTGATCAGCACAGGTGGCAATGCATTCCCAAATCCAAAAAGAGCTCCAGCATGGACCGTATGGGAGATACTGGATCTGATCGCTGTATGGGGACACAAATCTGTTCTATCAGAGCTCTGTTACAGAAGACGAAATGCCAAAGCGTTTGAAAAGAAAATCTACAGGCTACACAGTGCTGAGTGACAAGCGTAACGGGAAGCCAGAGACTCAGATGGACGCTCATGGAGGGAGGGAGGGGGTACTGAGGACTCCAGCTATCCCACAGTCCCCAGCAGTCTCCGAAAAGTATTTGCATTCTTGGCTGAGCTCCCAATGCCTGTAGGTTCAAACACATTGTTCGGCGTGGTTCAGGGAATAGCTCGTCAATTTACTTTCCCCGCCCCACGTGAAAGAAAAGGGGAAGAAATTGTTTCTTAACTTCTTTCAATGTTACCCTATGTCTACTGAATGCTGTTGGTAGACGCGCTGCTGCAGCAGTGAAGGGCAGTATCCGCTCCTCTCCCCTCCCTGGTGGCAGAAGGTACATGCTTGATAACTGCTGAATACCCCTGGCTGGCCTCAGGAGTGCCTGGGTAAAAATAGGAATGATTCCTGGTCATTCCCAGTAGATGGGACAGAACGGCTGGTAACCGTCTTCATCACAGCCACTGGGGGCTGAGCTCCACCAACCCCCTCCCTTTCCGGTGTAAAGAAGAGATTCTGTACTGCCTGGACTATCATAGCAGCGGGATGCTGGGCTCCTCTCCCCTGCACCACTTAATGTCCTGCCTGGACTGTCATAGCACGGGGAGGCTGCCTCCCCCTCATTTTATCTCACTAACAAGTCACTGTTTCTTATTCCTGCATTCTTTATAACGTCATGACACAAATGGGGGGGACACTGCCATGGTAGCCCAGGAAGGTTGGGGGAGGAGGGAAGCAACGAGTGGGGTTGTTGCAGGGGCACCCCCCGTGAATGGCATGTAGCCCATCATTTCTGCGGGATCTGACACGGAGCAGCTGTGCTCTCTGATACACTGCTTCTCTAGCACACTTGCCCCAAATTCTAGGCAGGACTGACTCTATTTTTAGAAACCATAAAGAAGGGATTGACTCGGGGAGTCATTCCCAGTTTTGCTTTTGCGCCCCCGGCCGACCTCAGCCAGGGGCACCCATGATAGCAGCAGACAGCACAGAAGGGCAGATAACTGTCATCTCATTGCCAAATTACACTGGCAGCAGACAGTACAGAACGACTGGTAACCGTCTCTACTATCATGCAAAAGCAAATGAATGCTGCTGTGTAGCGCTGGAGTATCGCCTCTGTCCGCGGCATCCAGTACACATACGGTGACTGTAAAAAAAAAAAAAAAGCTAAACGGGCTCCATGGTTGCCATGCTATGGTGTCTGCCAGGACAATCCAGGGAAAAAGGGCGCAAAATGATTGTCTGACGTTGCTTTCCTGGAAGAAGGAATGACTGACAACATTCACCCAGAACCACCCGCGACAATGATTTTTGCCCCATCAGCCACTGGGCTCTCAACCCAGAATTCCAAGGGGAGGGGGGAGACTGCGGGAACTATGGGATAGCTACGGAATAGCTACCCACAGTGCAGTGCTCCGGAAATCGACGCTAGCCTCGGACCACGGACGCACACCGCCGAATTAATGTGCTTAGTGTGGCCACATGCACTCGACTTTATACAATTTGTTTTATAAAACCGGTTTATGTAAAATCGTAATTATCCCGTAGTGTAGACGTACCCTAGAGTCATTCTATAAATTACAAATCACAACCCATACCGAGCCAAAACATTCCTCAACTTAGCCCTTCCCCAAAAACCAAACAGACCAGCCTTGCAGCATGCCCTAGAAATCAGCAAATTCAGAATATGGCAGGTCAAATGGAGTAGTGAATTCCAGAGTTGAGGAATCCACACAAGAATTCTCTGCCAGCATTATCTTGTCTTTGAAAGCAGGGGACTGTTTGTTTGAGGACCTCCGCTGATTGCAGTTGCTGTGGTATCATAAGTAGATATCAATCTATCCCAGGAGCAAGTCACAAACCATTCAGGACTTTATCGGCAAAGCTGACACCTTACATTCCACTTGGAAACTAATCAGAAGCAGCACAGATTATGAGTGCATGCAGGTGAGCAGCATAGTGATGGGCACAGAACAGGAACCAAAATAGAACAGAATATAGTATGTGTAAAGTGATGTCCACTTGAAGCACCACTTAGCGTGAAGTCACATTCTGCATTAATTTACATTTCCAAGTGATTGTAAGATGTAGCACACATTTCATTAGTCTAATCTCACAATGACAAAGGCCTGGATAACTCCAACAAGATCTGTATCTGAAAGAAAAGATCCCACCTTTGTTGATAAAAGGGGATAGAAACCAGCAATTTTAGTCACTGATCCTGTCTGCACATCCAAATATTGCTTATGATCTAACATGAAGCCCAAATTGTGAACCTAAATAACAAGCAGTGGTTGCACTTCATCAGTCCAGGGGCTGATATCTCCACCATTTCTTCAGTTGCTTCCCCCAACCAACAAACTTTACCTAGAATAATCATATAATATGCAAGGTAAATGTTGACCTCAGAAAGTAACACACAAAATTGCTCTGATATTTGTCTCCAGTAACGGAATAAGACTAAAACAACTAACTCATTTAAACGAAACATTCCTTTAATTTTTTTCTCTTCTTTTCACCATAAGTGTAAGAAGAAAAAGAAAAATGAATTTGTTTCTATCTATGTACATTTATAAGTCTCATCCTAATGAGTTACGGTATTTACCAGTGTGCAGATAAAACAGCGTGGGTTCTCTTGTTTGAAGTTTTATGGCTTCTTTGTGAATGATATCCCTAAAAGTGTAGATAACTTTCAGTAAAGGTTACCACTTAAATCAACCTATGCGTTAACAAAGACAGACCAAAGGCTCCAAAACAGCTTCTGATACAGCAAGTCATGTACTGATACGACAGTCACATAAAGCCAAATCAGATCTTAAAATGACCACAATTCCAATATTCTATAAAGCTACTTCTACAAAAAAAATTCTACCACCTTGTTCTCAAAATTCTTTACCTGCAGTCCATGCTGGGACAGGAGGCTTCGCACTGAAGAGTTTTCTCTTCTTCTCCATAGTGCTGCTCCTCAGTTCAGACAAGAAATCCCAACTGTACACAAAGAAAAGCACAACTGACCCAAATATGTAAATAAACAAAGCATTTACCTGGCCTGTGCTCCAGCAGAGCACTTTAGCTTCACACTACCCCAGTGCCTGCCTTTAGCACACAACCCAGCTGTTTTATTCAGTTCTTCTTTTACTCCAATCTTTCCAACTGTGGCACACAGAGGAGCATGTATGTACATTCTCTGCTGTTCGGTCAAAAGGGAAACAACAAGAACCCATCAGAAAGGATTCAATAGCTAGAAGATTTAATGTTTCATGTACACTTGAAATAAACCTGGAAAAATGCCAACTAATATATTTGGGGGAAATGAATCTAAAATCTAGTTAGACAATGGGAGAGGGACACTAGCAGGAATGCTCAGAGGCCTATGGGGAACAGTCAACAGCAAAATAGATATGAACTTGCTATATGTGTGAAAAGGCTTGTATCCCCATCCATACCACTAGGGGAAATACCCATGGGAGAGGGCCTGAGAAGACAACTCCATGAGGCTCTCCTGGTGGTTTCCTCCATTCCACAAGGGAAGCAACGCTACCCCCAACCCATCTCCAAGATAAGCAGTTGTTCTGCCCCGAGCCTAGCAGAATGAGTGAGATTTGCAGAAAGCAATGACCTCCAGTGGACTCTATCTGCATGGAGTACTTGTGCCTTTGCACTAGCTCTGGGGCCCCTGGTGCTCCTTAGCAGGGCTCCCAAAGGAGCCACATTACCAGGGCTTTCCCTGCCTGCTGCAGTTCTGGGGACACCATTGATAGGGGCTTTTGATGCTGAGAAGCAAGCTCCAGAAAAACTATCGTGCAGCAAAGAGCTGCTTAAAGAAAATCAGACAGCTAATGATGACTAAGTTGAGCAGCAGTTGTGGACAGCTGATTTTATGTATTTATTTAAAAACTACCACCACCACACATGATTTGAAACCTTCAAGTTGAGTATACAGTAAGCCTATGTACCAGCCTTAGCTTACGACTGTTAGCCTTTTCTTCTCTCCTCCATTGCTCCCATTATTTATCACACTCATTGGTTGCAACGTGTCTTAAATTAGACTGAAATCTCGTTGGAGCAGGAGTCATGCCTTCTTGTGTGTTGTGCCTCTAGCGTAGTCGGGTCCTGACTCTCACTGAGGCCTCTGGGCATCACTGCAATACAAATAATAAACCATTATAATAAATTTTACCTATTCTGCATAGTCTCCAGCCCTTTCCCTGTGTAGCTCCTGACCATATGCAAAGATCTGCATAAGTTCCTAGGGATGGTTTTACAGAGCAGATTGTTCTCTGCATGGCAGGGAAGATCTTCATGTGGAAATCTCTCTGTATCTAGGGATCAGCCTGTGACTATCTGGGCCAATATATTTTGGGCTGCTTACACAAAGGCATCAAGTCCCAAAACAGGAAGGTAAAAATCTCTTTTTAAATGTCTCTAATGAGACTACTTTTAGAATACTACTGTGAATTCAGTTCTGAGTTGCAGAGAGAAGAAACACACAGAAAAGCAAGGATTTGCAGGTCAGGTCTATGAGGGAAGACTCTAAGAGTAAGAGAGCTAGGGGCTAAATCATGGCCTTGGAGTGTCTGCAGTGCAGACCCTAGATGGAGAATTGTAGCTTGAGTGACTCCTGAAGGGGAATGCCCCCCACAGGCATTTGCCCAATTCTTGACCATCTCCAGAAGCGGAGTCCATGACTCCACATCGCCAGGCACAGGAGGAACCTAATATAGATGGCTATATATGAAATTTAGATTTTTATTTTAAATTAAAACTCAGTTTCAGAATATTGCAAAAATCGAGCCTAATTGTGAGAACTACTGATTTTATGCATGCCCACAATTTTCAACTCTTCCTTGTTTGTACAAAAATCTTATGAGATGCCCACTGAGCCTGCCCAGAAATGTTGTTTCAGTTGCTTATAACCTTTTATTTTTAAAATTCTCCGTTAGCGACCACAAATTTAAGAGAGCACACCCTCTACAAGAATGGCCATAGCAAGTTTCAAACTTTAACTCTGTTCAAAAAAGTAGTAATTAGAAAAATGAGTCTACGAGCCACGGTGCCTTTTAGTGACTCCCAATCAAGGAACACCTTCTTTTGTCATTTCAATCCTGCTCATGACAGAGGTTCCCCAGACAGGAACCTATCTCAGAGAATAACCCTTTGTGTCACTGGGGCTTAGCATCATGCTGAAGGGCTTGAAATCCCATTTACATCCATTTCTTTTGGCTGGGGAGAGTGGAGATTTTGAAGGTTTCTTAAAACTGGTTAATTCTTGGTTTGGTTCAATGCCTGCCTTTCCTCCCTGAGTAAACTTTATATTTGCTCAGGAGGGTCTAATGCTTACCGATGTGTACTTTTAGTCAAATGCCAGCCTCTTTACAAAAATGTGGAAGGGAAAGAGGAAGTAGTATACTTATGACTCCTTTCCTTTTTGATAGTTTATCCTTTATCTAAAGGTACCAAGGGAGGTGCTGATGGTTGTGAAATTCCATCTTCATTTTAAGATTTATGAGGGACTGTGGACTAAAATTAAGGCCTTATATACATGAGAAAATTGCACTTATTTAACTTCAATTGGGATTCAAACAGATTTAGTTAAACTGGTGAAAACCCCTCTGTGGACCCTCTTACTTAGGTTTAAGAGTGGCTCATTTTGGTTTACCTTCAGCTGATTTTTAGTCAACAAGCTAAACAGAAATACATCTGGTTTAAGTCAAAATAAGTGTGTCAACACAGCTTTTTGGACAAGTTTAACTGCATCTGTTTAAAATCACCACTTAGGGTATGTCTATACTACCCACTGGATCGGTGGGTAATGTTCGACGTATCGGGGATCAATTTAATGTGTCGTCTGGACATGATAAATCGATCCATGAATCGACACCTGTATTCCACCTCGACAGGAGAAGTAAGTGGAGTCGATGGGGGAGCCAGGTAAGTCGAACTAAGATACTTTGACTTCAGCTACACGAATAGCATAGCTGAAGTTGCGTATCTTAGTTCGAACCCCCCGACTAGTGTAGCCCAGGCCTTAAGCTAAACCGGTACTACTATCTGATGTACACAAGGCTTAAATTCTGCATTACTTACAAAGGCTCATGAAGCAGGAGCCTGAAATGTATAAACACAATTCAGAGGATGTGCCTAAGGGATTGGTGGTTATGAGTCATAAAAAAATTTTAGTGTGGATAAAACTTTGAAGCTGCACAAAGCATTTTAACTTTTCCATTGTGATTAATCGTTTCTTTGTAGGAGTTTTTCCTGCTAAATCAATATCTAATGTTGTGTGGAGTGTATGCTTGCACCTTGTATTGTGTTGCTCACCTCACCTGGTTTATGGTGAGATTAATTAACACACCTGCAGAAGTTTTCACTCATGTTTGACATATCTGGCTTTCTGATTATGACCAGGTTGGCCTACCATTCTTCCAACCCTGCAGAAATAGTGCCACATTACTTTCTATTCAGTACCCTGGATTGTGAGGAGAAAAGCTTAAAACATTGCTCCAAATGTCATGATACTATCATCCATGTCATAAAGGAGGCCATAATAAGTACCAGGTCTGTCACTGACCAAAAAAGGATATTCAATCACCAAAACAAAACATTCCTTTGAATTCCCCTTTTCTTTCCACTTTATTTCAGTCTCCTTTTTCTGCAGAGAAATTCGGTAAAATGGGACACAGTACAGGACTTTTGTGCCTCAATTTTAGGCACATATTTTTTTCACCCCTCTGCACTCCCTATTTACAGCTGGCTGAGAGAACAAGAAGTGCTGAAACAGCAAAGATAAGCCTGTTCCCATGAGCTTTGCAGACCAAAGATATGTAACATTTGAATAAGCTGTACTTTGAGGTGGATATACATACTGAATCTTCTGAGGTTTACCCACCACTGCTGTACTTCTTCTACCTTTGTAAAGTATCCCAAGCTTGCTTCATAAGAACATAAGAACGGTCGTACCGGGTCAGACCAAAGGTCCATCTAGCTCAATATCTGTGTACCAACAGTGGCCAATGCCAGGTGCCCCAGAGGGAGTGAACCTAACAGGCAATGATCAAGTGATCTCTCTCCTGCCATCCATCTCCATCCTCTGATGAACAGAGGCTAGGGACACCATTCTTTACCCATCCTGGCTAATAGCCATTTATGGACTTCACCACCATGAATTTATCCAGTTCTCTTTTTAAACATTGTTATAGTCCTAGCCTTCACAACCTCCTCAGGTAAGGAGTTCCACAAGTTGACTGTGCCCTGCATGAAGAAGAACTTCCTTTTATTTGTTTTAAACCTGCTGCCTATTAATTTCATTTGGTGACCCCTAGTTCTTGTATTATGGGAATAAGTAAATAACTTTTCCTTATCCACATTCTCAACATCACTCATGATTTTATATACCTCTATTATATCCCCCCTTAGTCTCCTCTTTTCCAAGCTGAAGAGGCCTAGCCTCTTTAATCTCTCCTCATATAGGACCCTCTCCAAACCCCTAATCATTTTAGTTGCCCTTTTCTGAACCTTTTCTAGTGCTAGAATATCTTTTTTGAGGTGAGGAGACCACATCTGTACACAGTATTCGAGATGTGGACGTACCATGGATTTATATAAGGGCAATAATATATTCTCAGTCTTATTCTCTATCCCCTTTTTAATGATTCCTAACATCCTGTTTGCTTTTTTGACCGCCTCTGCACACTGCGTGGACATCTTCAGAGAACTATCCACGATGACTCCAAGATCTTTTTCCTGACTTGTAGCTAAATCAGCACCCATCATATTGTATGTATAGTTGGGGTTATTTTTTCCAATGTGCATTACTTTACATTTATCCACATTAAATTTCATTTGCCATTTTGTTGCCCAATCACTTAGTTTTGCCAGACCTTTTTGAAGTTCTTCACAATCTGCTTTGGTCTTAACTATCTTGAGTAGTTTAGTATCATCTGCAAACTTTGCCACCTCACTGTTTACCCCTTTCTCCAGATCATTTATGACTAAATTGAATAGGATTGGTCCTAGGACTGACCCCTGGGGAACACCACTAGTTACCCCTCTCCATTCTGAGAATTTACCATTAATTCCTACCCTTTGTTCCCTGTCTTTTAACCAGTTCTCAATCCATGAAAGGACCTTCCCTTTTATCCCATGACAGCTTAATTTACATAAGAGCCTTTGGTGAGGGACCTTGTCAAAGGCTTTCTGGAAATCTAAGCACACTATGTCCACTGGATCCCCCTTGTCCACATGTTTGTTGACCCCTTCAAAGAACTCTAATAGATTAGTAAGACACGATTTTCCTTTACAGAAACCATGTTGACTATTGCTCAGTGGTTTATGTTTTTCTATGTGTCTGACAGTTTTATTCTTAACTATTGTTTAGACTAACTTACCTGGTACTGACGTTCACCTTACCCCTGACTCTTTTGCTTGCTGCAAGACCAATAAGGGCTGCCTTTCTTTATAAATAGAAAGTCAGCCTGGCCAGTCTCCTAAGAAATACATGCTGCTCCTGCTGTCAACAGTCCCAGCTTACAGATAACTTCCTGCAAGAGAATTTTTTTGGAGAAAAATAGAGAAAGTTTATTACTGGTAATGTTGTTTAAGAGTTGATTCTGTGCATTCATATTTAAGGGATTGGTACCCCTCATGATAAGCTCACTGAACCACTATCAGTGGGTGTCTGGGAAGCAGTACCATCCAAGATGGAAGGTGGGCTGAAGAGTTGTGAGATGAACAGAGGTTGAAGCACCAAATTCCCAAACCTCAGCATTTGAACGGGAGATTAAGTCTAAGGGGTAGTGCTTAGTGAAAGTGGGAATTAAACTTTAAGTTTCTGTTCTGCAAGTCTCATCAGTGGGCACTAGCCTAAAGATAAGCCACAGAAGCATCCATATCTCTAGTGGTGTAGGCCTCAATTCTTGTTGGTAAGGGATTCTAGACACATAATAACATAATCAAATGCATAAAATAATCTATTTGGCTAATCTGTGAGTGGAGATCCCGCCTTTTACATTTCTACCCATACACCATGAACAACCTACTGGACTTTTGGGAGGGCTTATCTCTCTCTAGATAAAAACAAATACATTCTTCACATCTAAGATGCAGAGATAGGTCTCCCCCGGGTGTGAGTGCAGGTTTGGGAAGAAGACCAGGAGGGAGATAGATGGGTTAATATTAAAGTCCATCACACTTTAAGAATACATTCTGGATTGGTTGTAAGACCACTTGGCTCTTAGGGTAACACCACCATCAGAGCTTGCAACTCACTGATTCTCCTGGCAGCAATGATAACTACAAAGAAGGTTGTGTGAGACAGGTAATCCAAAGAGCAATCCACAGGAAGCTTAAAGGATGGCTCCATAGGCAAGAATTCTGCAGCAATCCCTTCAGCCACTGTCCAAGCTGAGAATCTCTTCCATTTGATGATACTTCAGAGTTTATAATTGATCTGACACTGCTAATATTCAGTGCAGTCTTTTCCGCAAGGAAGTCAACAGGTGTTTTGCTGTGGCAAGCCCTTACATTCTAGAGGAAGAATTCATGAGATACTATCAGACGCATTGCTGAAGATGAGTCAAGACATGTTCTACCCACTACTTCTGTTTCATCCACTAATTTTATAATTAGATTTTTTTTAAAATTAGTCAATTTTGCATAGCAATTTTGCTGTTCTTTATTAGCTAATGCTGTTTATGGCTGGATTGTAACCACTGGATTGTACCTGGCCTGGAGAGAACTTGCCAAGTGACTTCCTGCCAATTATTTTTCTTTTTGGGGGTGGGGGTGCTGGCAGGTTGGGACGGACCCGCTTATTAATGCTCAGCTTTAGCAATACTGGTAGTAACACAGCAGAGAGGGCTGAGACTTGGGAAGTGATGCCCTAGGTCTGGCAGGGCCCAGCGTGAGCTCATGGATGCTGGGCCCACACCCACTCAGCATCCCCTGAATCAGGGAGCAATGGGTGGCCATAACTGGGAGAGGAGCTGACAGCGGATGCCCCACAGCAGCCAGTGGCCATCGCCCCTGCACCGCACCACAGGCTGGCCACGTGATTTCCCATCGTCACAGGCAGTAGCCTCACCCTCCCGCCCTGGGCTCGCATTCAGAACGCGTGCGGGGCAGCAGGGCGAGCACCGAATCATCGCTCGAGCTGGGCGGACCCCGGCCTTCCCCGCAGCGGGCATGCTCGGAAGTGCGCAGCTGCTGCGAAGAGCGCCGACTCATCGCCCCTCAACGTTACCGTTGGTGGGGAGAGCTGGGCGGGGACCGCCCGCATGAACACCTAGGGGCGGGGCCGGGCTCCCATGGAGCGAGGTGGGGCTTCACCAACCAAAACAACAACTATCCCCAGCAGCCCCCGCGCCGCCGCCGTCGCCACCACCGAGCGGGGAGAGCGGAGCCTGACCGGGGAGCGAGGAGCCGCCGCCATGAAGCTCCGGGTCCGGATGCATAAGCGAACGGCCCCGCTCGAGATGCAGGGGGCGGAGCCAACGCTGGGGGAGCTGCGCGCGCACCTGTGCCAGGCCCTGCTGCCCACTTGGGGCTACAGGTAGCGCGAGGAAAGGGGGAGGGGCACGCGGCCATTCCGAGGCCGGCGGGTAGCACCCGGCCAGTACCATGCCGGGCCGTGCCCCAGCCATCCCGCCCACGGCTGCGGCGGCACTTGCTGCCCGTGAGGGCGGCGCTTCTCCGGAGGTGCCCGGGGTGTGGTGCGGCTGGGCAGCGTCCCGAGGCCGCCCGGGGGAAGGGCCGAGGGTGACTGTCAGCGCAGCGCGCCCCAGGCCTGGCTGCAGCGTTTCCAGGCCTCGGGTTTTTATCGCGAGTCTCCTGGCTCCCGTGGAGCCCCGGGGGCGTGGGGCGCTGGGCCGCAGCTCACGGTGCAGTCGCGCTCCTAGCCCGGCAGCAGGCGCAGCGCCGGCCAAGGGCACAAGCCCGCACAGCGGCCGGGCCCCGCCCCGCCCGAACCGTTCGGACAGTCGCGTGGTTTCGTGGGGCCTGGCTTATGAGTTTGGGGCACTTGGGGTTGGCAACGCTGTGGCCAGGCCTCGGGCCGCTGCTGCCCTGTCTGGGGGTTCCGCCATCCCTCGGCTGAGGCGCGGGCTGGGAGATTTACCCCGCCGCTGCGCCCGAGCTGTGGGCAGTAGGATTGTGCGTGATCCGGAGCTGTCACTGCCCAACCGTTGGCCAAAAAATCACGTGTCAGAAGTAAAAGAGGATAAAATGCCCGGTGTTTACTCATCGTTTTCGGTTTCATTTATGCCACAGCACCAAAATGGAAATGAAAGAGGCAGTAGGGAGTTGGCTAAAAGTGAAAGTTATTCTCAAGCACCCCTCTGAAATGCTCAGCTCAGTTCTGATTGTACATTTATGGACCAAAACTGAACCTTTCCTCTGTGTGACACAAATTAGAGTATGTCTGTTTAGTATGGCTGTATAGCTTTCTCCTATCTGGGGCTCTGTGTCAGCAATCATGAGAAGATTTGTGTGTGAAAGGCTCCTGATTTTGTTTACAGGAGAATAAAAGCTATTAAATGAGTCTTAAAAACAAAACAAAAAATGGCTTCTTCAACAGGCAAATAGCAATAAAATATTTGCATTCATGTTTTCATGTATGTATATATTTCATATTCATTCTGAAGGATCCCAGAGTGCTTCACAAGCAGTATATACATGTGCTAGCAGTGGTTCTCAAACTTTTGTACTGGTGACCCCTTTCACATAGCAAGTCTCTGAGTGTGACCCCCCCCCCCCTTATAAATTAAAAACACTTTTTAAGATATTTAATGCCATTATAAATGCTGGAGGCAAAGCAGGGTTTGGGGTGGAGGCTCACAGCTTGTTAACCCCCATGTAATATCCTCGAGACCCTCCTGAAGGATCCTGACCCTCAGTTTGAGAACCCCAGTCCTAAGACATCAGGACAAACCATTAATCTTATTAAAATGTCATGGAATCTTTGTCTCTGGAAAGACCTTATTTTTCAAGGTCTTGCCCAAAGACCCTCATGTTGAGCAAGCTAAAGGATATTTGCATAGAAATATTTTCAAGAATTAACTATTTTAAATATACTCTGCCTCAGTGATTCATTTAAAATCTTTGACCTAAAGCTGCTGAAGCTAATTTTAGTTTTGGGGGCAATTGGCTGCTTCCTAGAATGTGTTTATAAGGTACATTGCAGACTGAGGCAGTTACCTGTTTTTCAGAGATGGAGGTTTAAACCTACCCAAGATTTCTAGGTTCTGTGATTTAGTTAGTTAAAACAAACATAACACAAAGAGAGAGAGGTAAAAAAAAGTTACATTAACCTGTACTTTGGTTTTATACTGTGCCCATCGTTTATATTCCCAGTGCTTCTTTGGGCATGTGACTAATCAGACCAGTACTTAGGTTTAACAAAACCATTAATAATCATACCATACATTTGTGTAATCTGAATGTATGACTTAAACTGATCCTACCAGACGTGGCCTTGCAGTTTTTTCTATCTCTTTGCAGTTCTGATACCCAGTTTTCAATAACATTGAACAACAAAGATGCCCTCACTGGAGACCATGAGACCTTGGCTTCATATGGGATAGTTTCTGGAGATATGATATGTTTGTTACTGGACGAGACCAATGCAGCACCCATATTACCCCCATCCTTATCTTCACCTCCTCCTCCCCCACTCCAGAATAATCACGAACTGTCCACCTTGACCACCAGCCACGGTCAGGCCAACAGTCCAGAAAAAGAAAGGCAGAATGGGCCATGTGAAGACCATAAAGCTCAGACTGATGCTCAGAAGAGTGATGATATGGTAAGTACTTAAGGACTGAGATACACCGATTGGGAAACAAGAGGACACAGCACATTGAGTGCTGGTTGCTAGACTTTATAATAGGGAGCATCCTTGAAGTATTATAGTTCTAGGTGCTTGCCTGGTGTATAGTCAATCCCTTATCTGTCTATTACTGTCTCTGTATATAATCTATTAAGCCTTGTTCACGTCAGAAACGTTAAGTGGTTCCAGGGTGTTTCAAATTCCATTTGAGTCCTTTACATATCTCTAGATTTTGCTAATCAGATTTCTGCAGAACACACCCTTTTCAAGGGAGCTAAGAGTGAGTTCTTCTCCCACCTCCACAGTCTTCTTTTAAAAAGAGACTTCTGATACTTTCCACAAGTACTTTTCTTCTCCCCTAAGCCCTCAACTGAGCCATTCTGAAATAATGTCCACTGGAGGAGAGAGCAATTTTGTAATCAGTTGAAATAGTGTCCATGGTTTAAAGAGTTTGTCATGAAGTGGAATATTCTGCAGGAACAGTTTCTTTTTAAGAAATGTGTCACTTTAGGGTTGGTTCCAACACATAAAACTATATTTTAAAACACATAAATGTAGAGCATCTTGTTACAATCTTTGTGGCCACTAATGTAAAAACTTTTAAAATAAGTCTTAATATAAATTAAGGGGTGAGGGAGTAAATCGTGTAGTCATACTTATTTCATGTGTTTGAGATAAAATTTCTTCCTTCCTTCCAGTAGGCTTTCCTCCCAAAATTTAGGAAAAGATGGAGAGCAAGTTTCCATGTACTCCTTTATCTGCCACAAAACTAAAGTATAAAAATTTGAAAAACAGTTTAAATTGCTTCTTTTGAATTTCCTCAGGCAGTTTTGAGGGGGCATTTAATCATACTATATGTTATAAAATCTGAATGTCTGACTTTAGGGCCATCTTAGTGGAAGGGAAAGTATGGTGAGGCCACCGACCTTTATGGGTTTTTTTTTGTGGGGGAGGGGGGTGGCATTCTTTTGAGAATTAGATCTAAGGGACTGGGAATAATTTCATTTACAAAGAATCTTGGGCATTCTGGACCAGTCTTAGTCTTGCCGCTTTTGGTCAGCTGCCTTGAATTTTGAGAAATGATGATGCCATACTGTGTAGAGTTGTGCCCCTGTAGCCTGCTGTTAGAATCTTCATGGTGCTTTAATACATTATTTATTTGTAATACAGTAGTGCATGTAAGCCCATTGTATGTAGAACATTTATCACACATAATAGAAAGATGCTGCTCTGAAGAGCCTGTATTACAAATTAAACAAAACAGACAAAAGTAGTATTCCCATTTTACAGGTGGGAAACTGAGCACAGAGATTAAGTGACTTAGTGAAGATCACACAGGAAGTCTATGAGAGAGCCAAGAATTGAATCAAGGCCAGTGCCCTAACCCCAAGATTTTCTGTCTCTTGGAGGTTGCTTTGTGTTGTAGTTCAAGAAATCCCCTCTTATATTTGAGAAAAGTTATCACTCAAAAGTAATATCCTTCTGAGCTCTGCACAGCAATTCTAAGTGACTGACCAGTATGTACTCCCAAATCAGAGCTTCACAGCTGAAAGAAGACTGGAAGGGCTAGCAGGATTAAAAAATCAATCCATGTAGGCATAAGTTTCTGAATGCCACCTCGTTTGTATTACTTTCCCTTTAAGGCAGGATGCAGCCTAAAGTTTGCTTCTGGGCTAGTCCCAGATGACATTGATCTGGAGGAGGGTACAGGTTCTTATCCTTCTGAGCCAATGCTGTGCAGTGAAGCTGTGGATGGGGAAGTGCCACACTCCTTGGAGACCCTCTACCATTCTGCTGAATGTACCAATGCCAATGATGCCTTGATAGTTCTGGTACATCTTCTCATGATGGAGACAGGTTATGTACCACAGGTAAGTGCAAAACTGGAAGAGAAACCTCCCACTTAGTAGGAGAAAAATAAGAATATCTGGAATATTGGTCTTCATGTGTCTGTGCTTAAAGATCTACTGTTACATCCTTCTCAGCAGCATGGTTAGCTGAAGTACCAGCTTCCCTAGTTTATCTTGGCAACATTCCTCAATGGTGAAATAGTGGTACAACCTCTAAGAGTGAGATAGTAGTCCAGTCTGTATGTCTATTCAATCCTTGGCCTCCCTGCTTGACTGGAAAGGGGAAGGGTGTTAGCTACTTATTTTTGGCTATGGGGAGATAATGTTTAAATTCAGCTCCTAGAAGTGGAGAATGTATGCATTTATATCATTCTGTATTCAGTTACCAATAACTTTGTGTACTCCTCCCTTCCCCCTCTTGGCATTGGTCTTTCATACTGGCATTGTATATTGACTGCCTGCTTTCTAATTGGAATAATGAGTTCCTTTTTTATATATATGGGAACAGGATTTATAACCATGGATTGTTACAATCCTTTCCCCTCACAATTTGACAGTTTCATTGGTGTTCACCTCAGATGATAGTTACTGTGGCTAAGTTGTTCATATCTCTGCACGTGATGAGCATTTCTCCTTCCCCTTTGGCTATTAGTTTTAGCATGCACTAGTCATAGCCACTGTGAGCTATGTCTCTTCAGTTCAGCCAGCAGTCTTGGAAGTAGCAACTGAGGCTGCAGCACAAAATTGTGAGGAAACAAATGGAGTGAAGCACACAGATACTAAAGTAATGAGAGCCATATAGAAAAGCCCATGAGGAAATTATTAATTCTGTCATCAGAGCAGAATTTGAATAATGTACAGTAAATAAGGCTTGATGCCATGTATTGTTCAGTGAGAGGAAAACAGTACTGAATAGCTGTTTGTTCAGTGAGTACTGTCCATCCTATGCAGTGAATGAGGCAGAGCTCCTGTTGAAAATATAGTATATGATCATGCAATTAAAGATTGTATCGTCATTCATATGCACGGCGGGGCCCAATTAAGGTTGCACAGGCCTCTTAATTCTAGCATTCCCTAACTTTTGAGTGCTTGACTTTGTAACCTTAATGTTCTTTTAACAGTGTTTTTGTGTATGTGTGTTAAATATATAGTCATAGTCAAACCAGTAATGTGTATATAATAAACATGGATTCATGAAGACAAAGGCACCTGGCTTCACTGGGAGAGAGGTGAAAATTGTTCCAATAGCCTTTCTTAAAACATTCTTAATATTAATTTTCTGTAGCCTGTGGCATGTACTGAATATATGGTGAATTGTGGTATAAAAGTTTTATTGATACAAGTTTAAGATGACTTGTATATTCACAAGCAGTGAAGCTAGAAGTATGTTAATGTGGCCATCCCAGGCTTATGCTGATAAAACCTTTATGCCACATTACACCACAAAGTAGTCTGTCTCTGTAGAGCAGACATATTAATTATTCTCTTACACACCCATTTGTTGGGATTTGAGTAACTGTTAATGTTTTAATTTAGTTCTTCTCAGCCTTGGTCAGATTGCTCAGGAATACAGTGTTCTTTATCTTTTCATTTACTGTCAGGGGACTGAAGCAAAGGCAGTATCTATGCCTGAGAAATGGAGAAGTGGAGGCGTTTATAAACTGCAGTACACTCATCCCCTCTGTGAAGATGGCTCTGCTGCTCTGACCTGTGTGCCTTTGGGAGATCTTATTGTCATTAATGGTAACTGTGCCAGGCATTAGAAATGTCTCTGGGATCTAGCTCTTTTTTTCTTTTTTACCCCATATATATAGTTGTTATATGAAGCTGCTTCATCCTTTTCCCCGCTGGAATCACCCTCTCTCTCCCTCCCTGCCTGCCCCCTTTCTCTTTGTGGTGCTACATCACAGCTACCATTTTCCAGCAAGGGAAGATGGGACTAGACTTCCTTAGAATCTTTAGCTTCTTAATCAATTGAGCAAGAAAAGGTGCTCCCTCCTGGTTCCGAATGAGCTTGGCTCCTTCTTGCCTAGGTGGTGATCCCAGGTTTCCCACCTATCAATGCAGAGCAATACCCTATGGCTACTGAGCCAGCTCAAGTGTTCACTTTTGATTAGCATGTTGGCAAACCTGTCTGTTCCTTCTTTTGATTCATGAAGTACGATACAAGGTGTTAACATAGATGTAACGGGATTAGCAGTATTACCGGTATGTCTTGTTTGTATCACATGCTATTTGTAAATGTCACAGACAAGTTCCAGACTTATTTATTTTGCTGATTCAGCAAGAAGTCACTTTAGCAATATCCCTAAACTTCATTCCACATTTTCAGTTCATCAGAACTATTAATTCCAGAAAATTAGTGCCATTTCTTTCTCTTAAAATGATTCCCAGGTTATTTGGAGTATTTTTTGTCCTAATTTACTCATCATTTTGGACACTTCCACATTTTGCAGAGGCAGTGTTACTTCTGGGCTTGATTCTAACCTCAGATACAGAAATGTGCACTTCAATGGAAAGTACATATATATTTAAAAAAAAAATCCAAGACAGCATGCATAAGCACTTAGGCTCTCTCAGGATATGTGATGAAGCATGTCTTGCTGTCCAGGATTTAAATCTAATCCTTTGACCAAGTCAGGGGACTTGCTCACTTGAATTTGTGATGGAGAGGGGCAGTGCATTGACTGTCTCGTGTACAGTGTTCATCTAGTGAACAGGAGCAATGACTCCTTGCTACAGTTTGATTTCTCATGGGGTATCACTGCCATCTCTTACCTTTGTTATGACTATTTCAACTGATAAACTGCTGTAGGTAACTGATCTTTCTCTCTTCTTTGCTATTTTACATATACTTATTTTTTGGGGAGGTAAAATGGGTTTAGCTATGTGCTTGTCAGAATTGTATGTGTCCAGTTCCTTTCCCCACTTCCCAGGAAGGAGAACGGGAGAAGGAAAACTAAACTGTTTCCAAGAATAAGGTAGAAATGAGATGGTCCCTGTAGCCTTTCAACATGTTCGTTTCTTTCTTTCGCATTTTAGCAACATTAAAAATCAACAACGAGATTAAAAGTGTGAAGAGACTGCAGCTGTTGCCAACATCCTTCATTTTCTTTCAGGAATCAGGTATTTAGAATGCGGCACTTTAGAAAACAGCCAGCCTGAAAAGTGAGGGAGGGGACTAACATAGCAAACGTTTGACAGAGAGGCCCAAGATACCAAAGATGGTGATAAGAGAAGGTGGATGACCACCAGTTCGTGGAGCAGCTAGCTGTGAGGAAAAAGGAGTACAGATGGGTGGCCACTAAGTCGAATTTTGCTGTTAAGATTACTTGAATTTCCTAGATTAGCTATGTAAGTGAAGAACCTTGAGAGGCCATGAGGCCTCTTCTGGATTATATCCCTTTTTCATGGGGCTTCTAACTAAATATATGGATATATATAGGTATTTCTAAGGCAGCAATGGTGAACCATCCCGGACTCATTGTTTTTGTTTTCTCTTTTTGTGGGAATTGGGGGTTCAATGTGGCTAACGTCAGCTCTGTCTTTATGGCATTGCAATTACTGAAAATGTTGCAATTATTGTAAATGTTGTTCCTGTTAGGAAGTGTGTGCTGACCACTTAGATGAGTCCAGAATGCCAAAATTAGGGAAACATCCATTGCAAAAGATCTGGATTTTATATTAGCACAGGTCTGACTATGTTTTGTACTCTGAAGTATACATGACTGCTTTGTTGCCAGTAGCTGCACTTCACTGCATTGCATCCTGGGTAGTCCCAGATCCTGGTATAATAAGACTTTATTGAAAAGGGTACAGAAGGATAGCTAAACAGTGAAGTGTAGCCAAGATCATAGGAGCACCTTTTTCTTTTGTTGCTGCAATGAGAGAATGGGCAGCCATTCATGTCAGCCCCTCACAAGTCAGGTTAACAATTCAAGCATATATGCCTGCTCTGTGGCTAAAATCTGGCAAAAGTGTTGAGAGTCTGTAAGCAAATATCATTTGAAAAACTCTTGGTGTCTCTAAATGCAAAAGGATAATACTTGGCTACTTATGAATATATGATATGGACTTGGTCCATTATATTATTACTGTGGTGGCAACACTTCTTAATTGCTAACCTGGTCCATTGGCTTGTGATCTGCTAAGAAACTTCTAAGTCTTCATAGGACTGCGTAGGGGTTTTTTTTTGTCTGATTTTTGGATCGTTGGAGATGATTTAAAGGAGAAAAATACATAGTAACAAAAGAGACTGTATTCAATCTCAGAAATGCAAGGAACTCCCAACTGAAGGCTAAAACTCCATCCTTTCCTCAAACTATTCTACTGGCTTATCACAGGTCTCTTAATGTCATATTTGCTGCGCAGTGTAATCACAGCAGGATGACAAAGGGCTTTGTAGCATACCTAACACAGAGGGTATCTGATCCTTGATTGAGGTTCCATCGCATTACTGTAATGGAAACAATAATACATCAGCCAGGATTCTTAGCTTTGTTTCTTTCACCCGACTGTAGATTTGGCCAGGTTCCAGTGCCTGTTCTCTCATGCTGGTCCATCCCAAATAAAGTATTTTACTTTGTTGTTTCCTTCATATGAAAAATGAAAACTTTCATGAACTATAGAGTTCTGTTTGTACACAAAATGTAACCCATAAACCTCTCCGCCTTGTATGTTGTATAACAACTTGTTGAAGTTAAACTCTGTCGTCTTATTTCAATAGAAGAAAATGTTGGAGAGGTATACAAAGATCTTCAGAAACTATCCCGCCTCTTTAAAGACCAGATGGTGTACCCTCTTCTGGCTGCTGCCCGACAAGGTAACATCAGTAAAAGGAATTGGTATGTGATCAGTTGGGATCTATCCAGAGGCCTACATAGAAAGAGTCATGAATAACCTAAGCGCTGGCTACATAGAGAGTAAGAATAAATATTTCTAGTTCTAAAGATATTAAATTAGTCATCTTCTAATTTTAGGAATGTTAATAAAACTGTTAAAAATCTGAAATTGTTTGTGTAGTTCAAATTAAATAGAACATTTGGGTTTCACTTAATGGGCTGAAGATTTATGCCGCTGCTGATACAGCTGGAAAGACTATTTCCCCCTGATGATGATTACAAAGTAGCAACCAGGCTTAAAGTGCTGAATTCCTTGGCTTAAGTTCTGTGCTGTCTATTTGTTCTTTTGTCAGGCTGGGGAAAAGCTATGCAGTATTACATCTTGTGTGGGATGACATGCTTACTGGTTGGTTACTGAGATGTTGGAAGGAATGGTGTGAAGCAACCCAGCTTGGTGATTTGCATGGCAATAGTAAAGCATAGTTTGTTTATACAGGAATTGCCAGACTAAATCTCAGCCTCAAAATCCGAAGACAAACTCAATGATAAATTCTTTCTCTTGGAGTATTTTATGGATTTTGTTGCGTTTTCATGGGATTAGAGATTCTTTGTTGAATGTGGTTTATGTGTGTTACTGGAATTAGGCAAATACTGCCTTTACCTTTCCAGCCTCTTGCTCGGTTTTGAAGTCTGTGAAACATGATTAGTTCCTTACGGCATCTTTAGCTTGAGGGACAATAGTGTGGAGCATAGCCAGTACTATAGTCATATTTTGTCTACTTCACGTATGTGCAGAAAGTGTCTCTCTTCAATCTGTCATAGTAAGTCTCATCATAGCACTTCCAGAGTTAAGTGATGCAACTGAAAGCTCCATGGGAAATTACTTAAGGGAAAATGTTTCCAAACCAAGAAACGGCCCCTTAATGTTGGGAATGAGAATCAATTATTGCAAATAATACTGCTTTCTCCCCACCTCCCATTCTAGCTTTGAACCTGCCAGATGTGTTTGGCTTGGTAGTCCTTCCTCTAGAACTGAAGCTACGGATTTTCCGACTTCTGGACATCCGCTCACTCCTTTCTCTGTCTGCCGTCTGCCGGGACCTCTACACAGCTTCCAATGACCAGCTTTTATGGAGATTTATGTACCTGCGAGACTTCCGAGGTGATTCCTACATGCACCCTTTCTCCCTAATAGGTCTGCCACCCACGGTCCCTCTTCGGATGAATTTGACAAGAGGCTTCCTTAGCTACATCTGTTTCCTAAAAATGGAGAGTAAATTTATTAATCAATCATTATACTGACTAATTGTGTTGGCTAGTTGAAAGCATAATACTGGCAGATACTTCCTTCAGTGATTCTTAGATTGTGGGCAACTGATAATCTGACAAACACTTGCTGGTGGTCTGCAGAGAGCTGGCCCATCACCTGATGCTGAGTCGCCTACTTTTCAGCTGTTTATAGAAACATTCAGGCTCTTTATTGCAAATCTGGGAAGAGGGAAAAAACCTTTGCCAGTGTCCCTCAAGAGAAGTTTTTTAGGAAACTAAGCAGTCATGGGTTGAGAGGCAAAGGGCTGTCATACACAGACGCTGGCAGTGACAATATTTCTAGGGTTTCTGTAGTTGATATATAGATACAGGAGCTTGAAATTTGATATGAAGTAGAGAGAATTAATAGATTTAATGGCTCCTCGCCGTACATCTTCTAAGAGTCCTAATGTCTCAGTTTAAGGATACTGACTTTATATATACAAAGATGCTTAAGGTCTGATTACCTACCTTAGTTTTTGCGGGGGTTTACAAATATCTACTCATGCACTTCGGTATGAATGTGATTTTTGTTTTTAAAATGCTTATTTAATTTTTGCCCCTTCACAGATCAAATTTCTAGGCCTCGTGACACAGACTGGAAAGAGGTATGTGGGTATTATATATGTTCTCTTTGAGAGAGATCTCCATGGCTTGTTTAAGAATGAGCTGCAGGCTTGGAGATTAAATGGGAGCAGAGATCAGGTTCTAAAATGCAGGGAACTGAGATCTTCATATGCACATCATGTTCAGCCCACTCAGGAGAAAATGCATTGCATCACTACTACTGCCCTCCTTGGCCACATCCTGGAATAGATTTGAGGATCTCTGCAGGGAGCTGTATGCAGTCCTTGGAGGAAGGAGGGTTGCTGTTTTAGACCTTGAGACTAGCAAGAGAGAATCTCAGCAGTGTTCTAGAACAGTTTGACTGAGTCTCAGATACCAGGGCCTGTTTGGAAACATTACTGTTGATTCTGAAGTGACCTCTTCAGCTAGAGAAGTAGTAACCTCTAGTGATTAGCGCAAGAGACTAGGAGTCACTGACTTGCTATGGCACATTAGACAAGTCACTTAACTGCTCACTATCTCAGTTTTCCTGTCTAAAATGTGTATAATGGCACAAACTTTACTTTTCACCCAAGGATCTTAAAATATGATTCATGTAATTGTAAGTAGCCCTTTGTGGGGATAAGGGAAATTAGCCCTGTCTCTATTGTATTTCATTTCTAAGGTGGCTTTTTGATGATTTTGGGCAAATATTTAGATCCCAAAGCAGCCATAAACCACACAAAATTAAGTGCCAAATTTGTCCTTGGTGTAACTTTGACAATTTCAGTGGAATTAAACCAGGGATAAATTTGGCCATAGAGGTTTAAAGTAAATCCAAGAAATCAGTATTGTTTGGGTTCTAATTTGATGGGAATCCAAAAAGAGAGAGAGAGAGAGAGAGACCAAGTCAGAGCCTTTTCCACAGAAAAGTCTAATGCTCAGAAGGATGGTCTGAGTCTGCTGAATCAGGACATTCCTGCTGTGATTTGAATATGGACAGCTGCATCATTAATGTGCATATTGTAAATAACTGATAGAACATGGAGGGAAGTCCTCCCTTGCCCTCTACGCCTGTAACAAGTGTGAAGGAAATCCAATGTGGGTGAAGCTAGTACAATGAGCACTACTCGAATTTTAAACTCAATTTTGTTTCTTTCTTTTCTGCAGCTGTACAAGAAGAAACTAAAGCAGAAGAAGGAAAACCTGAGATGGAGGCACATGATGTTCCTGCCCCCACCTCCTCATCCAATTCCATTTCATCCCAACCCATTCTATCCAAACCCTTTCCCTCCCAACCCATTCTCTCCTAACTCCATCTATCCCCCGATGATCATTGGTGGAGAATATGATGAGAGACCAACTCTTCCATATGTTGGAGACCCAATTAACTCGCTCATTCCTGGCCCAGGGGAGGCACCGGGCCAGTTTCCTCCATTCAGACCACATTATGATCCGATTGGCTCTCTGCCAGGGCCAAATCCAACGCTGCCAGGACGAGCTGGTCCTAATGACAGATTTCCTGCCAGACCCAGCCGAGGCCGCCCAATTGACATCCGCCGTTCATTCATCTGACTGCCACTCTTCCCTTAATGGGTTTCTAAATTTCAATTCCTGAGCTTGCTTTGTAACTGCAGGAGATCCCATCAGGGCACTAACATCAGCCTTCCCTTCTGATTATGGTGAGAATTCATGGGCACAAGGGTATCTTGACCACAAGGTATAGATTCACTTAAGCTCTGTGGACGTGATAACGCTGCACCACCTAGAATTCAGTGCTATTTCCAAAGGAGCTCTAACTTGAAAGTTTGTGCTACTGTTTTTTCCCCTCTCTAATCATCTGTGAAGTGCTACTTAGAGAGCAGAAGGTTGTTGGCCTGATATTTGCTGCATCAGATAAAGAGCACTTTAAGCACAAATGCTAGGCTGGTCTGACTTCTTGTTATCTGAGTGATTTGAATTAAGCGCATGGGATATATGATGGCTTCTATAGTCCACCTGGTTTAAAGCCTTTCTCAATAAGGGAACCCTTCTCTTCCAACACTATATAAGATGCTAGAACTGGTGTTTACAGGATACATTTGAGTGTCTGAAGTGTTCCTGAAGTTGATCAATTACTTTATCTTCACTGTTTTTTTGTTGTTGTTTTTTTTTTAAATTTCTTAAAAAGCAATTTTGGTGTAGGACTCAGTGCACAAAGAATACAGGGCTATTTCTTTACTGCAGAAATAATATCACAAAACAGTTCATCTTACAACAGCTGAATAAAAACATGCTACAGTTCAATCCAAAAGTCTGAACAAAAGCACAAGCAAAATGCAACGATCTGCAGCAAAACTTACGAAGTGCATCTGTCTCCCTCCTACTTTAGACTGTTTGGTTTTGCGTATAGTGGGTAAAGGCATTTTTGTATGTTTAAAAACAGAGCAAAAATAAACTTTCCCAGCTGGCTAAGCTACCTAGTACTGTAAAATAGGGTGACCTGGTGTTGTGCAGTGAAGACAAGATTGCAGCAGGAGACCCTGAGTGACTTCCCATGTGACTGGTATGTGATCCCGTTACTGCAGTATGAGGTATCTTTCAGGCAAGTAACAAATCTCAGCATGTGTTATCAGCGCCGTTAATATATTCCCATTTTAATTAAGAAAGCAGCTAATGGGACCGTAGCCAAAGCATCCTAACAGATCATTCCATGACCATACAGTGTTATTGAGCCAGGGACTACCTCTGGCCTAGTTAAAAGAAAATGGCAGTGATTAGTTATAAAGGGGATCTTTATTAAAGAATATGTTTAATGAATTTTCCAAACTTTTTTGAGAATAGTTTTCAGTATCTCTACAAGTCTGAATGGTGCTGATAACTCTCCATGACAGCCGCTGTTTTACTGATCTTTCCCTGTCTCATGTTATAGCTGAACGAAGGAAATTGAATGGCTTTTTCTGTCTTTCACTATCAAAGCACCAGCTTCCCATTAATTGTTATTACCTGTGTGATTTAAGGTCAGATTTTCAGTGACACATCTGCCCATCTAGTTTGAAATCCTGATGCTACTGAAGACAATGGGAGATTTGCCATTTATTTTAATGAGCCAGGATTTAATCCATTTTGCTGGCACAACAAATGGCCCCTGCATTCTTTGTGTTCCTACAGTCAATTGCTAGTGCAAATCTGTATTTAGATAGCTGAACGCCTGACTAAGGATGTAGTAGCAGAATGTAGGAACACAATTTTCCATTTAGAAAGCAAGGCTGCCCTTAATCCTTATCGTTTACTTGCAGTGGGTAGAATACCTCATTCTGTTTTAGTTTTCCTCTAAGCAGAAATAGGCTTATGTTTAGGTTTCAGAGCTAAAAAATGATGATTGACATTCCATAGGTTATAAACAGGAAAAAAAGGGATTTCAGGCTCTGTCAGTTTTGGGACATGATGAGCACTTTAGAAATGCACCCATAACATTGCAAGCAACTACATGTGAATTTAATGCAGCGTTTGTTTTAAAATTATTTATTCTCTTCCCTTTACCCCTTCACTAACTAGCTCTTAAAAAGCTGATACCAGGAAAAGAGATTTGTGTGTGTGTGATGCTGATAACTTAATTTAGTGGAGATCGTTCCTGGCTTTACTGTGTTGGATAAATGGAAGAAAGGAGAGCAGTAGTTCCCAGGGCAGGCTTACGGTTCTCTAATCCCTGGCATTGCATTGGAATGTAAACCATATTATTTATCTTTTACGTCTAGTGCACTGGTTAGGCTGAGAAACTGTATATTTACAAACATTTCTGCTGCTGTCATACACAAGAATATATTCACTCTTTATCTGTAGGCAAGGTGCATGAAAACAGAATTGTTGTGTATTTGTAATTCGGCAGTTACTGTTCTTATAAGCTCTGCAAGTCCCTCTTTTCCCAAAAGCTTCCTTATGTGTCACTCATCTTCAGACTCTGGAGTGAGCCACCTGCCTTCCTCTCTGCTGTTTATTGTAACAGAATCTAGTAGCAAACACCACACCTGTGGACAGTATATTGTTTTCCCCTCGATATCCTGTCTGATGCTGTTACTTCCACAGCACCGAGTTCTTGTGCTGCATATAGCATTATTGACTCTAGCTGAATGAGCAGCAAACTGCAGTAACTTTGTTAAGGAGACTATGTTGGTTGACCAAGCCAAAGGCCTAAAAGAATGTATAAGATAAAGTACATCTGCGTCCTACTTAAAGCAATTAATAGAAAGTAAATTGATCTGCTACACACCTCTCTTTCAACCCCTTGGCATGTAAGTTACACCCACTAAACCCCACTCTTGTCTGACTTTGAACAAGTTACTTAATTTCTGTGTGCCTGTTTCCTATCTGTAAAATGGGGATAATACTCCCCTTCTCCCACCATCTCACTCTCCTGTCTATTTAGACTATCAGCTCTTTGTGATGAGGACTCTCTTGCTATTGATTGGAGACTTTCAATAGCGCCTCAGATTTAGGTGCACAAGTGGCATTGACTTCAGTGGAATTTGCAGTTTTAAAAGCAATAGGTGCTTTTGCAAATCTGCCCAAGCACAAGGGTGGCCCTGATGGTGGGTTGAGGCTCCTATGTGCAACTGGAATATTAATATTTATCAGCTTAGAACATACCCCTCTTACCTCTAATCTGTAAACTTGTCTGCCTGCAATTTACAGCACTTCTGATTTGTCAGACCTCTTGTGTGGCATGAAATTGAAATATTGTTCGGAAGCTAGAGCACTGACTGAACATGAATTACCAAGTAAGATTGTGGCTGCTGACACTGCAGCCCTTGATTTTTGTGAGGGATAGTTAGGTGTTCCAATTTGTTTGCTTGCAGCTTGTAAGATGACATTTGGGAGCATAAATCTAAATGCCTCAATGAGCAGGTCTGTCTCTTATACTCAATGGATTTGTTACCTCACATTGGTCATGGCAATTCTGCAAGCCTAACAATTCCTATAAACCAGTTCTATTATCTCATAAGCTGTGTGCCAGTAACACTGACACCTTTGCTATTACAGCAGCACCAGTTGAGCAGTTCAGACAAAGATGTAAATTTTTAACTTTTTGATTTTGTTTAAAATAAAAAATCTTCTCGTAGTGGTGCAGTGACCACTGTGGGTTGATGTGAAGTGCAATGCCAGACTAGTCTCCTAGTTATTTCAGTTTTGCATAGACGGTGCTGGAAAGAGGAAGCAAAACAAGTTACTTGGTTTATAAGTGGGGGTGAACAGCTGAGATTTCTGGCAGTGAGCCCTTTTCTTTGCTGTGTCCTGGAAACATTTACTCTCTAGAAAAGCCTAGATAGAAAGGAAAGAGTCTAAGAATTGCTGCGTGTATGTAAAGAAGAAACACCCCCACCCACACCAGAGTTGCAGTACCTCCTGTCCACAAAATGGAGCCTGTTAAATCAGCTATTGTTTTTAACAGTGTACAGTGTGTGCTCATGGCAATTCAAGGCCATTTGTCACCCTCTTATTGCGCCTGGAGACTGCAAAGCAGCATGCGCCACTTTCTTGCTCCTGCACAGGAGTAGTAGCTTGTAGTTACAGTGCTACGTGTTTCACCACTTAGCAAACCCAAAAGGAAGATCTAGAAGCACAGAAAGAAAATATAAATCAGGTGGTTATTTTCCTTCAGTATTAACTGACAGACATAATTCATTGGTCCAAAGAGCCTTCCCACGCAGAAAAAAGTGGCATGCTGGAAAGCACACAGCTCACCAAAGACATTTCATCTACAACGACCCAGTCAGGAGAGTCCCTGGGAGCTGATTGCCTTGGGTCCCTATGGCTGTACTGTGATGACAATTGTTACTGGTGTTGTGCAGGAATTAATTGTCTGGCTTTATTCCCATCTTGGTGTAAAATCCAAGATGGCCAGCCTGCTGTTTTTCTTGCTACTTTGGGTTTCTGTTCCCATTTCAGGTTACAGGAAAGCACTAAACCACAGGCAGAGCTGCACACTGAAATGTGTTTGAGATCCATAAAATGTCCTCGCTCAGCTCCAAACAGGAACTTCCTGGTGTGCTGCAAAGGGGACATGGTCTCAAGGGTCCAGCCCTAAAGATACATGTGAGGATTGGTACAACACTACTAGATAGACCCAAAAGGAAAGTCTAGCAGAAATGTCTTCTGTGTCATCTGCCTCCTCACTGGGGTTCACAGGGCCTTGCTTCCTGTGCATAAGATTGGTGGGATGGAAATACCACACCCACAGCTGGTGTGTTGTAAATTGAACTCCTGTTCCAAGGAGCAAAGCCTCAGCTGGGGTAAATTGTCCTAGCTCCACTACTGTCCAGCTATTCATATAGCTTCTGTCACTCATTTTTTTTGTCATGGCTCAGTCCAAAGCTAGTTGCGTGCACACCCCTGATTTACACTGTCACATGCCATAAGAGAAAGCAGAGCAGGCAATGGTTCAACTATGGGTCCCTTCTGCCACTCTTACAAGTTCTCTAGAAAAATAATTCTTTAGGGTACCTGTAATACTGATAACCTGCCCCAGGGGAGATTCCTTGGGGCAGTCATTAAAAAGCATAGGCAATGAGATCCATCATGGCTCCAGCTGTAAACTTGTTCTGCATCATTGTCTTCCCACTTCGGGAGTCACCAGGCTCTACTGGTTGTTCTCTCTCCCAAGTGATAGTTCTCCAGGGGGAAGCCATCCAGTCACAGGTCTCTCACCTTGCATTGACTCCATGGGTGAAGTCCTGGCCCCACTACAGTCCATGAAAAACTCCCTCTGACTTAAGTGGGGCCAGGATTTTACCCCATGGCTCTTGCCAGTTTGTAGCATGGAAGATTCATAATAGGGTACGAACACCTCATAAACTCTGCTACTAATTAATCTTGTCCCATGGGGATCATTTAGTCAGAAGCAACCAAGTCAGATTACACAGATTTTGCAGCTTGGATGGATTTTATCTGAAGTTGGTATGAACTATATTTGAACATAAATTACCCATTTTTTCAAGAGGTGCAGCAGTCCTATTTTCTGGTTTATTTTTGAGCTATGGCTGTAGAGTTATAACATGACACCTTTCTCTCAGAAATCAAGTAACACATAGGAAACATAGCCTCAAGGTGTGAAACAGCGACATTTACATTGCTACTGGTAAAATGGCCCTGAGCAGAGCAGAAATCCAATATATACCCTGCTCCAATGATCTCTGGGACTTACTGACAGCTGATACCAAGTTTTACTTGAAATGTGTTTCTGCTCAGAAAAGTGACTCTGTAAAGCCAGCATTATGAGGTTCCAAATTCATTGTGTCTCCATGATTTCCAGATCAAACATGCTCACTTTACAAGTAAACAGATGTTTATTCTAATTTCTGTCTCTGTACATTTGCATCAGAAATCAAACTCTGTTCCTTTTGGGTCAGCCACAATGAGAATAAAGAGTCTGTAATGGGACCATAGTTATTCATTCCATTGATAATATGCAAGCCAAAATAGAATCTAATTTGCTCTCCAAAAGATGTGTTGTCTCAGAAAGGGGTAATAGGAGTGAAAAGTACTTTGAAATTATTTCAAGTCACTCAAGTCAGCAGATCTGACTGACTATGCACACACAGCAGATTTACCAAGTGCCATTTTTACATAATCACTTTTCTGGCCCATGTTGGAATAAACCTTAAAATTAAAACTTCTAGGGCCAAATTATTCCTGGGCAAAACCCATTTAGAAAAGATTGCTTGAAGGATTATGGTCCCAGATTTTGCATGAGTAGGTACCAGTGAGTAAATTCCATGATAACATCGGGTAGGTTGATATGAAGAGTGCACTAACAAAAGCACTGCTCCAATTGCAGGGATGTTAATCAGAAAACAGGCTAGCAAAAGACTTCCTCAGGTTGCGAATGGTTTCAGCTTTTGCCTCATCTTCATTGGCATTTCCCCGTTGTGATGATTCAGATATGCTGAAGGTGTTCGTCAGGGACTGGGATTTGCTGAAACAAAAAGAGACATTCATGCTCAGAAAGACTGATGTTGGATTCATTTGGGCAGGGGAAGTTGGTAATTCAAAGCTGGTCATTGATGCTGTGCTGCAGTTGCAGCAGACAAGTTCAAGGGCAGATGTGGGGAGTCTCCATAGGTTGCGAAGGCACCTGAGCCCTGTTTGGAGGTTGCTGGCTCTGATATTCACAGTTCAGGCTGTGTTTGGGGTGTGCGGAGATTGAGACAGGGTTTTCAATACCAGCATTTTTGCAAATCTCCCTGTGGATATCTGCTATCACAATGGACAATCCAACTCATTAAAATGAATGGAAAGACTTCCATTGAATACAATGGGAGCTGGATTGAGCACCAGGTCATCTCCAGTAATGTCTATGATACCATGCACGTCCCAGCTAGGATCCTTGCCTGTATGTTCTGTGACTTCCTCACCAGTGGTATTTAATTCATACATTACAGCTAAGGCCCAAGCTGAGGAACGTCTATTGTTTACAAACCACAACAAACATGCAAATCCAGTATGTGAAGAAAAGCAAATGTCCCAGCTGCACCCATGGCAGGAGAAGAGATGATTAAGGATGCCAGCCTAGTGCTCTGCACAGCTATATCAGAGACCCATCTTAATTCCCAAGGTCTCAGTTTTCCACTGCCAGAGGCTAAGAGTGCTGTTGAGGCCAGGTTAATAGTCCAATGGTTCATTATACAGAAAACCCAAGCTTGTCTCCCGATCTGCAGGATGGCAGAATTAACAGTTCACCCAGCCCTTCAGGCCTTGTCTACACTAGGGTGGCTCCCACCATTGCTACTGCCAGGTCAGCTCCACTAGTAGTCCCAACACAGGGAGCTCTAGTGGCAATCTGGATTTTGAGCACCACATGCTTTGTTCTGACATGGTGCTTAGCACAGCAGTGGCCATCTGGATCCCTCTTTATAGTAGTGCTCCCAGCCTCGCTACAAATGCTTGGAAATTTGGCGCAACAAAGGTTTGTGCAGAGCCTAACCCCAGGGGAGAGTGAAGGTGTGATTCACATTAAGCCATCTGGCCAATGACAGGACAGTCATGGTGTTTCCTTGACTGGGAGGATGGCAGCTGTGCCTTGCAGGGGCGGGCAAGGAGAAAGAATGTGTGTGTGTGAGAGAGAGAATGTGAAATCTCAGAGATGCAAAGGACCTCTCACTCTCTCTGAAAAAAATACGTATGGCCCAAGGATCTGCCAAGGCCAATTCCATGGAGAGCATCAGCACAGGGGCACTTGTACCAATTAAGTCACTGTTACCCAGCCCTGAGTCTTGAAGAATGCTGTTGCCTGGCAACAAGGGATCAGAGCGCCTTGGCCTGTCTACTAAGTCAAGACACTTTTAAAGACATCTTTTTCAGATCTACAAATCTGTTAACTTAAAGGGCACCTACTTCAGGTGTGGATGTGGGGAGGCCTGCTGCTTGGGTGTTTCACCAAGGCCTTGTTGAGCAGGAGCCCGTCCTTGGGCAGGGGGTCTAGGCTGCTGTGGTGGGAAGATGCCTGGCTTGGAGGCCTGGACTGGGGAGGTCCCAGTGGAAGATCGTGTTAGCTGGGGGGATCCAGGAGACCTCTGCTGCTGAGGTGAGCTAGACTGGGGACTCAGGGGCTGCTGGCCCTGAGGAGAGAGCCGTTGTTGTGGAGGTGCTCCAGTCCGCGGAGGCTGAGATCCCTGAGGTTGGCGTGGACCCCCTGCAGGGAACATGGACACAGAGGTGCACAAGACACATTAAACAAGCAGCTGCATGGGGGAACGGCCTCTAGTGAAAGGAGAAACATTTCAGACTCGCTCCATGCAGAGACCTAAGGAAAAATATTTGTTATGGACACTGGATGCCATTAACCTGTTGGTCAGTGGCAACATGCCCACATCTATGGAGTTGCTGCTGTACAGTTCTTTGCCTTCTTAACACCAAGGAAACCCTGCCATCCTTCTCCCGTGTAGAGCTGTCTCAGCGTGCCTTAGTTCTCCATGTGATTGTCACCATTTCTTGTCCTTGATGTGTCTTGTGTGGGAGCCTGAATTGTTGGGGTGGAAGGTTGGAATCAATGGGAGAACTAGCTCTGCCCACAGAAAATGGAAGTTTGAGTCAACAGCACCTTCCCTGGATAGTTATGATGAGGTGCTTGTATGCCACATCACCATCCATGCTTCTATTTTATAACATGATCAGTGGGTGGATGCGTCAGCATTTTGGGATGAGAGACCCTCAGAGCAAAGCCTGACTTTTCTGCCACCCTAAAGCCACATAAAACGATGCTCCTAGCAAGTGAAAATAGACAGACATGTCCCTTAATGTTTTATACACAGTTTCAAAGAGTAAAGCTAATAGCCTTTAAAGAGCTCATGTATTCTTGTGCATGAATAAAAGTGTTACCCCAATGTCTTGGCCAAATTCCAGCTTGGGCAATTACAGTCTGCTGAGCTGAGCTCAATTCTACCTGCGTTTTCCACTGGAGATGCTATTCTTCTTGACTGCCTTTTCTGAACTGTTGTGTAATGTTACTGTGCACTGTTGAACAGTCACTGTATTTCATCACAGCGCTGGCTGCAATTTCAGTGATGGGTGAAGAGATTCCTCTGTACAGTTTGAATCAGATTCCAAAATGAACTCTCTAGGTTTCCTTTGCCAGAGGTCCTAGAGTACAGTACCTTGAGGAGGTGGCCGTGGTTGGGACGGTTGTCCAAGCTGGGGTCCAGGCTGAGGCTGCATCTGTGATTTCATTGACTGAGGCTGGATTTGTTGTGGCTGGAAAAAAATCATTACAGTCATCAGAACATGTTAAAAGGAGAACTAGGGACGACAGAAAGAACTTTGAATGTTGTGTTTTCAACACACACTCTGCCACTGCAGCATAAGGCCTGTAAGGTTCCATGGTATTATGATGGAGAACTGAGTAGGAAAGAGCATGGCAACTGTTAGCTAGAAGCGAATGACTGTAGAGTTACATTTTTTAAAAGTGAGTTTACCAACAGAAGAATTACCAGACTTGATCAAATGTAAGGCCCATCTAGCCCAGTGGCCAGCACCAGATGCTTCAGAGGTAGATGTATGTAAGAACCTCACACTAAACCTAACAGGTGTGGAGTTATCAGGTCTCATCCTGATTTCTAATCGTTAGAAATTGCCTTAAGCCATGAGGTTTAATATCCCTTCCACATGGATTGTCAATTATAACTCTGGAAATTCCTGACATCCTATAATGTCCAATCCATTTTTCAATCTTGTTAAGTTCTTGGTCTCAATGACTTTCTGTGGCAGTGAATACCACAGTCTAGTTATTTCCTTTTATTGGTTTCCCACCTTTTAATTTCATTGAATTCCTAAGAGACAGGGAGAAAAGATGTTCCTAATCTACCTTCTCTAGACTATTATTGTATATAGTTTTACTACGTCACCTCTTATTTGTCTCCTTTCTAAAGTGAACAAGCTCATCATTTCAGTCTCTCTTCCCAGGAGAGTGTTTCCAGGCCCTGGATCTTTCTCGCCACCCTTTTCTGAGCCCCCTGTAGTTGTGCACTATCCATTGTTCAGATGGGGTGATTAATACTGCGAACTATCCAGATAAGGGCGCACCACTGATTTGTACAAAGGCATTAGAATAGTCTCCATGTTGTTCACCATCCCATTTCCTAACAACTTGTTTGATTTTTTTGCCTGCAGCTGTGCACTCAGCAGAGGTTTTCATTGAGCTGCCTACCGTGAGACCAGCTGAGTTGATACAGTTTAATTTAAAACAAGTAGTTTAAATTTTCTCCTCGAATATGCATTAATTTGCATTTATCAACACTGAATTTCATTTGCCATTGTGTTTCTCATTCACCTAGCTTGATTAGGTCTTGCTGAAGTTCCTCCCAGTCTTCTCTAATTTAGCTATCTATCGGCTCACTCTCCTTTTTTGATAATTAATAAACAGTTTAAACAACATGGGACTGTTGTGCAGAGGCCTGTACTCTAAGCTGTCCAAGGTAATAAGAGTCCAACTCGGCCTGTTACATGAAATTATTTACGAAAGTCAGCAAAGTTGGAGCCAGAGGTCCAAACTGGATTGTTTAGGTTAAAAGAACTGTTAAGGGGCCTTCAAGGCTCCTGGCAAAGTCATGGGTTGGCAAGACAAGGAGCTAAACAAATCTAGAAATGAGAAGAAATGTTTATAGTTGAAATCACTGAAATGTGTTTTAATTGGTTAATGTTATTGGGAGGTGGTTGCCAACTCATCTTGGACATTGTTCATCTCGGAGTTATTAAATGGACAGGGGCCGGATGCGTGGGCTGGAAGGATTGAGCTTTGTCACTGTGGCTGCCACTCCCACTGTCTCCTGGGATCCACCATGATACCGTTGGGCCTTTGTTATCCTGTTCCTGAAAGGCAGCCTGACTACACCGGGTCAAAGAGAGGGAACCAAGTGACATTGCCACCAGCTTCAGCCAAATCCCGAACAATACCTGGGATGTGAGACTTGGGTTCCTGCTGTTGCCCCTCCACTGTGTTTCTTTTTCTTTCCTCACCTTATTTCTGCTCTTTCCTTTCCGTTTTCTGTCTAATAAGCATCTGGCTTAGCCAGCCAAGACATGTCCTCCTTTCACAACACTGTTATGAGCCTGGGACCGGAGAGGCAGCCACAAGCAATACTTTAAAGAGACCAAGACTGCTATAGTTTGCCAGATCTCAGCGTGACTGATCAGACCATGTGCTGTGCCTGTGTTTCTCCAGCGGCAAGGGTGCAAGGGAAAGGCAACACCAGGCACAGAAGCTGCATTTTCTATCTTTACTGTTCTTTTTTCTCCTCTGTTGTGTGATTGTCTTGTTTTGTCTTAAACAAAGGAGGAATGGACTTTAGCAGCAACCGCTCCAGACCATCTTAACTAAGTTTTTCTCTTTCCCCCAAAAGACCGTTAATAATGCATCTTTAATTCCATCTAACAGTCCGTCCAACAGGGGTTCCTCCCTACATAAAGAACCAACTGACAGCTTCTGGGAAAATGAGGAAGGGGTATTATTAAAATGAAAGTCTTACTTAATACTTTACTGCCTTGACTCTTCTCCAATCTCTCCTCCCTGAGTTCCTGCTATAGTCTTAAAAACGGTACTCGCATTCACAGATATTTTTATCTCAACCCTGGCATGCTGTGCCCTGGTGCAGTTTGCTCATTTGAAACTGCCATTGGCAAATGTTGCTCTAAAATAAGATGGGTTCAGTACTCAGCCTCGGGTGAGTGTGTAGTGAGGCGGGCTCACTAAACATGAGGCCTACTGGTCAGTTTAAAAGCCGAAATGCTGGGTTCTGATGAACAGCAACATTAGCCGGGTCTTCTTTTGGGGGACTGGTGGCTGAGACCTACGGTCTCTCTGAAGAAGCAGGGATGCCATTAGACAAGGGCCTAAGAGTGGCAGAAAGCCTCACTGGCTCCTGTTGGGATGCACCAGATTTTACCAGAGAGGCAAAGGTGGGAATAAACTCAGTTGTGGGGATTGCTAATCTGTCAAGCTGGGATGGAAAGTTGCAGCCAAACTATAAAGAGTCCTAGAGTCTCCTCAACGGGCACACAGAACTTGTGTTAGTATTCACTCATGGGAGCAGAGACGCTAAGAGTAGCAGGGGCTCCATCAGCAGTGAACAAGCCACATTGTTTGGCTTTATAGGTTACCGAGGCATGTATTGTTGGGGTCCAGCTAACAATCTGCCCGTTCTTTGTGGGCAGAGATGGGAGATAGGTTTTTTTTTTATAAACCCTGCAGAAGCTCTCAGGCTTAATTCCCCCTGGAGGGACAGAGTTACAATCTTGCCAGACTCTCCCTAGCATCGGTTGGTTGGACTGCTCTTTATTGAAGTTATTTGATGCTGTGTCTTTAAACTGATTCTATCACCCTCCTCCCCAGTCCACAGTACATCAGCACACTGCTATCACCTAGAAGAGAGCCTAGCTCAGCATGTTACTGCCTGCCATCATGCCATCCAACCTGAGTCACCATAGCAACAGCTGCCCCATACTGCTTGGACATTTGTGAGCAGAAGATGCTCCTACACTTGCCCTTTCTGCTGCCATTCCCTTGCCCACTCTCCATCCCTGAGTCCACCTCTCGCCAAACTGTTCTCCAATGTTTGTCTCTGATGATGCTTCTCTTTATAGTTTGTAGTCTTGGTCACACAGTCTGTACCCAGCCAAAAGGGCCCAGGGTATATATATGTGGTGGATAAGCTGAATGAGAATGTGATGCCATGGTACTATGAAGCGAGACATTGCTCAGGGACAACCCATGAAGGGTTTATGGAAGAGCTACCCCTGCAACAGTAACAGCAGAACAATCCAATACTTTGCATGGGGTGACATCTCTGTCCAACAGCGTGGGAACGTTCAATCCACTGAGGTACATGATTGGCCGAACACTCCTGGGGGCATTGAGAAAGCAGCACTTTTCTGAATGACTCCGTCCACTCTTACCCAAGGCCTTGGAGGTGAGGGGATAGATCCTGCAGTCACAAGAAGCTGAGTCATTTTGGAGACAACCAGATCAGCTACGAGCTGTGTGTCCTCCTCCACGTGCTCCCCTATCAGGGGCATTGAGCTATCCATCACCTGCACAAAGAGAGAAAAGGACAGCTAGTAAGGTGGCTTTCTAGTGGCAGAGGCAGGTCTAGACACTCAATCTGATGCCAAGCTGTGTTACTACATCCCCAGGCAATTATTCCCATCATTCGCACACATCCTGAAGTGGAGAGAGCTGCCTATCACAATGGCTGGCACATATCTCAGTTTTTGAGAAATGATGCCTCCTGCCAGTTGGAGCCCAGGCCTAGGCTTGATAAAGGATTCTGGAGACTTTTTTTTGATCAAACACACACACAAACTAGATTCTTCCTACAGCCAGAGAGGCTGATTGTGTGTCTTTCATTGATGGGTGTTTCTCTGGTGTTCAACTGTGGTGATATTTGTGGATGACGCTCTGACAGGAAGGGTTCCAGGTATAAAGGAGAAAGGAAACAAACCTCAAAGAGACCTGTGCAGATTAGAGCAAGGGGGGACTAGAGGCAACCACAGAAAAGCTGGTATTAAGCAATGCAAGGCTCTACAGGAAATAAGGAAATAAACAACACAGGCACAAAATAGATGGGATGTCTCCAAACAGCAGCACCCATGCCATGGAAGTAAACTTCCTCTCAGCTGGTCTCCTTTACGCAGTGCCAACATTACTTTGCCATGTAAACACGCACTATAATTACCACAGGGAAGGTGAGGAAGCAAAGGTTTGAAGGGATCCACAGTCTTAAAACGGTTGAGACCCACAGCTGTACACCACCATAATTATCAAAGTTGTTTGTCATATCCCAACAGCTTTACAAACATTAACCAAGTCCCATACAAGGCAGCTCATTATGGTGAAACTAAGGTTCAGTTGGGGGTGCTTATTAACCTACCAGAATTTTAGTGTCTTTTTAGAAATCCAGGAAATGCAGCATTAAAGTTTGCATTTGTCAGATAAGGCACTGACACACACAGGTAACAATTGCAACCTCAAGTCTGCCCCACTAGAGCTCCAAGCATACAGTCTGGACTAGGACTCTATTCCTAGCTCTGCCACTGGCTGGCTGGGTGACCTCGGGCAAGTCACACCCCCGTGCCTCAGTTTCCCTAGCTATAAAGTGGGGCTAGTGACCTTCTTTGTAAAGTGCTTTGAAATCTGATGAAAAGCACTCTGTAAGAGCTAAGTATTATTATTATTAACCAGAACGTTTTACACACATTTCTATAGTTAGGTTTAAGGAAGTCCGTTTGTGAAATCATTTCATCAACAGATGGTTCCAGTCTGTCCATGTGACGCAGAGGTGACTTATTAATGGAGTAACTGTTCAACTCGCCTTAGTTTTGTTACTTATGAGCTTATATAAAAACCAGACGCTATGCTTGTGGACAGCTTTAATTTTGAAAATCAGATGAGAAGAGGACTGATTTCTTGATTTATGGTCTAGGACGGGGGTGGTTAACTTGTATCTCCTGAGCCGCATGCAGTTCTTCAGAGGTTAATATGTGGCTCCTTACCTAGGCACTAATTCCAGGGCTGGAGCTACAGATGCTGACTTTCCAGTGTTGTGGGGGGTGCTCACTGCTCAACCCCAAGCCCTGCCTCACTCCACCGCTTGCCCCAAGGCCCCTAACCCTTCCCCTACCAAACCCTCGCTCCTCCCCCACCCCTCCCATAGCCTCCTGCCAATGTGAAACAGCTGATAAAGGGGGGAGTAGGCACTGCTTGATGGGGGCTGCTGGCAGGCGGGAGGCACTGAGGCTGGAGAATGGATGGGGGGGGCTGCTGACGTATTACTGTGGCTCTTTGGCAATGTACATTGGTAAATTTTGGCTCCTTTTCAGGCTCAGGCTGGCCACCCCTGGTCTAGGATATGTGTGGAGCAGGTTAAATGGAAGGGGGCTCAGATAAATATGTTAAATGTTCAAATCTGCTGTCATCTCCTCTGCTTCTTTGTAGAACAGGCTTCTTAGGGTCCATAGCTGGGTTTGGCTGCCATAAAGGTGTGGCAGCAGACTGGCTGGGAGAATTATAAAACATTGGACTTGAAATCTAACTTGACTTCTGTTAGGGGGGTCTTGCTAGCATGTAGCTCCGCGAGGCATCCCTTTTTCATTTGGCAATTCTGGCACCAGCTTGTATGTAGGAAAGGACAGAGCCATGTCAACTGCATTTACCTTGTTAATTTACTGTGAAAGGGATGGTTTATGACCACTAGATGGTGCCACTGTTCTCTTTAACAAGCCCTTCTCCAGTGAAGTAATCTGCTCACTCACTAACTCTGGATGTAAATAATTGTGTAGTGTAACAGGTCTATATTGAAAAAAAACCCAACCCTCTCATCTCTTCAGTTTGGGAATTATTTCCCATCATTACTGCAGCAGTATGTGATATGCTGGCTGAAGTGAAAGGACAGGGTATCATTTACAGAGACATCCAGGGCTAAATTAATCCTGTTTTAGGCCCATCAAAGTCATGGAGCAACATCAGGCATTAAGTTGTCTCTATGTCTTATTTTGTAATTTCTGACTCAGCTCACTTCTGTGGTATTGACTGAAGGAGCCCAAACACTGGGTTATCACTGACTAAGGCATGGGGAGGATGAAGCTGATAAGAAAGGACACAGTTTTTCTGGGCCAAATGATGCTCTTAGTTGGGTCAGTGCAGCTACTCCAGAGTTATACAGGTGCCAAGATCAGAATCTGGCCCCAGAATGCTGAGATAAACCACCCAGATGAAATATATGAAATACCAACATTTCCCTCTCATCTCTTCCCGAGAATGAGACCAAAGAACAGCTGAGGGAGAGGGGAAGATGTCAGCACACACAAACCCTGCCTTTGTAGTTGCCCAAGGTCAGTGGCTGTCTCCTGACACAGCTGCTGTTGCTCGATAAGATATCTCCGAGGGAACGGAAGGCGGCAAGGCAGAGAAGAGATCCAGGAAAACCCCTTCCCCGCCTTCTATCTTACGCCAAGAGCTGGAGGTTGGGTTTGTTATTCCATGTTCTCATGTGCGAGTGTCGAGGTGTTGGGTGATTGGAGGGAAGGAAGGAAACAGATGATTCGACAGATCAAAGGGAGCGATATGACAATAGTGAAAGGCTGGACAGGCCATCACACAGAGCAGTAGAGTCCTTGTAGTGTGTGTGGCTAGATCCACAGAGCTGTATGATAACAATAGATGTGGCACTGCTGGCCATGAGAAAAGAATAAAAAACATGAAGTCAATCCAATTTTGATTACTCTTTAGTTTCGTGGATCATTTTACTCACCCCCACCCCCTGCCATCTGTAAAATGACTCATCATTGTGGAGTTATTTTAGATTACAAACGGGCCAGATTTTCAAGTGCACAACCCCCAACAGGCACCCAGTGCCAGGGGCGGCTCTATGTTTTCTGTCACCCCCAGCACGGCAGTCAGGTGGCTTTCGGCGGTGCACCTGCAGGTGGTCCGCTGGTCAGGTGGCTTTGGCGGCATGCCTGCGGGAGGTCCGCTGGTGCTGCGCCATCGGCGTCCCCACGGCCGAAGCTGCGGGACTGGCAGACCTCCCGCAGGCGCGCTGCCAAAAGCCGCCTGCCTGCTGCCCTCACAGCAACTGGCAGGCTGCACCCTGCGGCTTGCCGCCCCAGGCATGCGCTTGCTGCGCTGGTGCCTGGAGCCACCCCTGCCCAGTGCACTGAGCAACACTGAAAATCTGACCACTCCTCCAGGTGCCTAAAGAGGAGTGAACTCTTCTGAAAACGTGGCCTCAGTTGGGGGTGCTGAGCCTTTCTGAAAATGCCAGACTCAGGGACAAAGCCCTTTAGTGTAGAGAAAGAAATACAAGTATGCTGAATCAAAGTCAGCACTGCTCTACGTGAGTGAAGAGTGCTGAAATCAAGGGAAGTGACTTGATGCCTTAAAGTACCACAAAACTACCCCAAAGCCATGTGGCAAATAAAGATGGAGAGCTCAGCTAATAATAAAGGTATAGAAACAGGTTGAAGATAAATTTATATTAATTACTTCCGATTTCTGGATGACATAATCCTCCTTTCCTGCGCTCAACCTCCTCTCTCCTAATCTGAGCCCCTGTTGGCCATAAGCAATGGCGACAAGTCTCACAAGACACAGATCTGGCTGTCTTTCATTTTGTGAGTGTTTCTCAGGGAACAGTTTTCACTTTGTGAAAATTCATTCCTTGGTTCCATACCATGGTGCAATCTTTACCTTTTATTTATTCAGCGAATTTTGGAGTCATTTCTTGCAAAATTTCACTGCAAATTTTCCTTCTTACAAAGTGAAATGCAGCTGATTGAGCTGTCACCCCTCCCTTCCATGCCCAACAAAACAAAACACAAAACAACCAACCTACCAGCTTCTGGCCAAAAAAAAGCTCACTCAAGGAACTGGACTAGGGGAAAGTAATTACAGTACTTCTCAGCTTCTCTCTCAGAACTGGCATAAAGTGGAAAATGTGCCTGCTTTGCTTTGTTCTATTCTATTCCATTAATGTTCCCATACAGTGCCCATCAGTCTGGTATCTGAACTCCTGCTGAACCCCTGGCATAGCAGAATCTCTGGGCCAGAGCCTCAGCTGGTGTAATTTGGCTTAGCTCAGTTGAAATCAGCGTGGCTCCTCTGATTGGTAACAGCTGACCTCACCCCATGTGTTTTGTTCAGTGTAGAATCATGGTGTAATGCGTGTGCAGGTGTGCGTTTCTGTGTGTGTGTGCAATGTGGTAATGGGTGTAAGTCTACGGGCATGCCCTCGACTCAGTGACACAAATATGGAAGTAGGTATGCAACCTCTTCCCATCCCGAGGTCATACACAGAAGCCGGTGTGCAATCCTCCCCTCCTCCCCCACACACTGAGGCAGACATGTACACATACACATGGTCATATATACTCACAGAAAGGCAGATGGGTCAAACTCCCCACCCCACATACAAAACCACACAGGAAGGTGTGTGTGTACACACAGGCACCCATGCATTCAAACAGGCAGGTGTGTGTACCTTCTTACCTTCCCTCACACACACACACACACACACACAGACTGAAGTATGTTGAGTTTAAAAGGCTCTATTCTGGGGTGCAGTTTGAAGAGGAGCAGCTCTACCAAAAGCTGCTGACAACTTACATAGAGGAGTCAGAATGACAGCAGCATCCCCCTTGCCATTTGGAAAAAGCAGGCTAATGTTTTCATTGATGGCAGAGCACTTGTATTACATGACCTCTGACAGGTCTCTGGTCCCTGAGGAGGAGATGCACAAGACTGGAATGTGCAGTCACCGTAAGGCTCATGTGGTTCTCATCAGCGTCCCAAGCCTCAGTGGGTGGGAGTGCTCTCCCACACATAGCTTTCAAATGTGTCAGCACCCTTGAACGAAACTGCAGGCCAGCTTTGCTCATCTTCCTCTGCCTGAGCTGTGTTGATGGAGTTCACAGCAGGTCAGATGCTGAGCCTCACTTCCAATAGCATCACATGGAGCAGAGGACACTAGCTCACTGCCAGATTTGGTCACACCCGGAGTGGCTCTTGAGTTTCCAATTTGATTTTCCCACCAGCTTTTCATGACCCGTCCTGTTCCAATGACCCAGATCATGTTACCCGTCCCAGTCCCCTGTTCAACTCCTTGGCATGGGAGGTATCACTTTGAATGCTTGTCTTCTCAACCACAGCTTGTACAGCTAATGTGACTGGAACCCACAAACTCTCTTGGGGGCTTGTCTTGCTTATCTGTTAGCTCAATAAAGTCAAGCCTAGGCAAACCATTTTAAGGGGTGCATCCAGGGTCTGATGAAGACAATGAGGCTCATTTATGCTACTTATAGTCCTCTTCCCTACAGCGCTAGTTCCACCCAGTTCATCATCGGTTCCTATGTGACATGCACCCTGCTTGTGACGGACTCCTGAGTTTGACTCCTAATCTTAATATCGACCCAGGAGCCCATTTGCATGAATCTGGCAATTTGGTTGCAAGTCACAGTTAGTTCTTGCTTGGGCACATTAGTAGAAATGATGCTGGTCACCATGAGGAGAAAATCACTGGGTCAAGTGGCAAAGCGTGTACTTAGAGTATGTCTGGCTGTCTGAGCATGTCAGCATGCACGGGAGGGTTTGTGTTTGTGGACGTACTCGGATGAAGGAGACGAGAACTCAGTCAGTCAAGCTCTCACCTCAATGATATAGTCCTTCCCGTCTTTGCTGTGGACAGCTTTGACAGCACAAATATCGAGGCCTCCAAACATCTCGGCGCAGGAGTCCGCCCAGAGTCTGTACCTGCAGAATCCATACAGACACATGGCTGGGAATTATCTGGCTGCTCAAGGATTAAAAGAAGGTCTCCATGCTAGTAGGGTGCCAACTTTCTCAGCCTCCCACCAAATATAGACCCCCCCACCCTCTGCCTTATTCAATCGCAATAAGACAGATATCGTGACCTTTAATATTGCCTCACCATCACCAGTACAGATAGAGGATTATGTTCTCACCAATGTACATTCACATACTTGGACAGCACCATCAGCCAGGATGGTGGAACAAGCCAGGACATCCGGAACAAAATCAATAAAGCCAGGAACACCTTCAGGAGCTTAAATACAGTCTGGAAATCATCAAAATACAACACCAAAACCAAACTCAGGATTTATCAGAGCTGCGTACTTTCAATGCTACTTTATAGTGCAGAATGCAGGGGAATGACAACGTACGACATGTCCAAACTGTTTTCATTCCATACAACCTGCCTCAGAAAAATCCTTTGTATCCTGTGGCTCAGAACAATCTCAAACCAAGATCTATTGACCCACTGTAGCCAAGAGGATCTGAGCACCATCATTGCCAGGAGGTGTTGGAGACAGATTGGCCATGTGCTTCACATGGAAACTGATTCCATCACCAGAGTAGCAATAAGATGGACACCTGAAGGCAAGCAAAAATGAGGCCACCTGAAAATAACATGGTGAAGAGCTGCGGAAGCTGAGCTGAAAAACCTGAGGCACAGCTGAGGAACCATTGAAAGACTTGCCAGAAACAGACAGAAGCTGAGGAACTTTGTCACTGCCCTACATGCCAGAGGCGTAATGGGAACATGATGATGATGATGATGATGACCCTCTGCCTCTGGAATTGCATAGAACGCTCTTCACAGAAACTCAGAATTACGATGATGAGACTTCCCCTCCCTCTATTCTACAGGCGATGGAGGAAATAGGAGATCTTGCATGATGAACGCCTACGTTTTCCTTCATTGCATATCAACTCCCTACTCCTACTTATATCCCCTCGAACCACCTGAAATCATTTCTCTCTCTCACTGGTATTCACACAACTCAAATCTCCCCCACTTATGTATCACTTAGCCAAGCTGTAAATGTTTAGTTCATTTTATCTTTCCTCAGAAGAAAGTCCCTGAATTTTTTATTGCTCTTCCCTGAATTCCCCCACCCCCACCTCATTGACAACTTTCTGATGCTGAGATGCCTGGCAGTTGGCATGTTGTAGGTGTGGAGAGCCACAGTGGAGCTCTATAGTGAGTGGCTATTACTTCTCTGTTCTGTGACATGATGTCTCTGAATATACAGCCCCAAACTGCACAGGTTTTTTCATGTTTCCTCTACATCACCACCCTGCAAGCTGTTCCCAATCACTCCTATATCCATTTAATATTACTGCTTTCCAAGTATTTCCCTTCTGTTGAATATATGCTGCTGTGTCCAAGTGAGAGTAGGAGGAGCTATATAATGGGAGCCCCTGCTTCCAGCTGTCCTAGCATGGGAACATGAGCTGGCAGGAGCAAGAGGCCATGTACGATAGGGTGCCCCCTCAGCTGTCTCTGCACTGGAAGAGGAGAGGGAATGACAAGAGATGCATTATGATGCGACTATGCTCCCTCAGCTGTCCATACATTGGAACAGGAGAGGGAATGAGTTTTGCTTGTTTTCTTTCTGTGCAGCTGTGCGGTGGTCCTGACCATTTCAATACAAAAAATCTCAAAGCAGAAGATCTGCAAGCAGGACTCTCACACTGGGTGGAAATTGAAACAGGAGAACACTGAGGATCTCACAGCTACCTATGCAGACCTAATGGAGAAGGAGAAAAGAGCCTATGATCTTGAAGGCAACCAGAGCACCTATAGTTTGATCTTCATGATCTAATGATGAACTTACAAGAACACAAGGCCATATAAGGGTGGGGCAAGAAAATGGTATATACAACTAATAAATCCTTCCTTGTCACTCCCTGCCTCTATGAGGTGACAAAGCGCAGACACCCCCCCCCATCTGAGGAGGTAATCATAGAATCATAGAATTGGAAGGGACCTCGAGAGGTTATCTAGTCCAGTCCCCTGCATTCATGGCAACACTAAGTATTATCCAGACCATCCCTGACATGTTTGTCTAACCTGCTCTTAAAAATCTCCAATAATGGAGATTCTACAACCTCCCTAGGCAATTTATTTTAGTGCTTAACCACTCTGACAGTTAGAAAGATTTTCCTAATGTCCAACCTAAATCTCCCTTGCTGCAATTTAAGCTCATTGCTTCTTGTCCTATCCTCAGAGGTTAAAAAGAACAATTTTTCTCTCTTCTCCTTGTAACAACTTATTGCTTTTACTTGAAACCTGTTATCATGTCCCGTCTCAGACTTCTCTTCCCCACACTAAACAAACCCAGTTTTTTCAGTCTTCTCTCGTAGGTCATATTATCTGGACCTTTTAATAAGTTTTGTTGCTCTTCTCTGGAATAGGAGGCTATTTCAGCCCCCATCATCTGTACAGTTATGAAACTTGTAAAGGCACAATAAATTCACTCCAGTATGCAGGCTCTTTCCCACCCTGGGTTGGTATGGAGGAGGAAGGCAGCAGAAATGCACTGTTTACACTGGGGATTAACTCTGTGAATCAAGCAGGATGCCCATGCTAATGCACTAAGCACTGCAAGGCCCACTCATGTGCAGCGGCAACTGGATGCTGGTCGTGTACCACAGGGCAGCTTCTTGGGAGCCACGTATAGTCTGGAGGGAGGCTTGAGGGTGTCTGGGTTCAAAATCCAGGCTAAGACACAAATGAAATGGGGCTGGTGGTCTCACCAAGTTTATTAATGGACATTTGTCCATATCAACCACCTTTTCTTCTGAGCGGCAGAATTTTCAGATGCCCAGAGGTGGAATAGCAGAGGCTGTTCCTGGTGAGCACTCAGATGCACAGGACAATCAGGATAGGAATAGCAGAGGTGCTGTAGGTTAGAAATGAGCACAGTGGCCAACCTGTATATACTTATGCATGTGTTTGTAGAGGAGTTAAATTTGCATTCGATTTGTCACCATAATATCTGGATTTAGCCAGCACTGTCAACCCCTTATTTTTGCCCCAATTCAGCAAAGTATTTAAGCATGTGCTTACATTCACCCCTATTCAGCAAAGCACTTAAGCACCCTTAACTTTAAGCATGTGCTTAAGTCATGCTGCAGCTTCAGTATCAGCGTTGTTCTTTCTTTTTTGAAAGCCCCTTCTCTTTCTTACCTCTCTGTCATTGCGATCTGCTCCAGCATGGCAGAACCTGTATTTGCCTTCCAGTTCCCAGAGATGGATGTCCTCCTGGGAAAACAAACCAATCACAGGATGACAAACTAACCCCTCCAAAGAGGCAGTTTTCACACCCTACTCAGTGTGTGTGGGGAACATGGGTGATTCAGCAGGGTGTCCTTTCCAGTCCTACAGTCCCCAGTGCTCCCAACAAATTCTGATCATCCAGTAAATGAAAGACTCAAACTAGGAGCAAGGAACTAAGAACCTCAATGCATCTTTTGTCTGCAGCTGGGTGGGTGATGTGTAGTGGCCTTGTGAACACTTTTCTCCTTTTAGACATCAGATCCTGAAAAGCTGAGATGACTGTAAAACACCTCTGGGATAATTAACCTTATGCTCTGCATTGTAGAATCTAAGCATATGTAATTCTCCTGGCAAAGATGTGACTGAAAAGATCCATAGAAGTCAGATATGAACTTATCTCTGAGGTTGGCTTCTATTGTAGTGGTGGCCTGGAAAGTCTGACTGTCTGTGCCCTCTTTTTTAATCTCAAGGGCCCACCTGCTCTAGGACCCACCCGCCAACTTCTCCCAAAGGTTTTTTAGAGTTGTAAAATGCTCCAAATCTCCTTCCTTGTAACTGGCTGTGAATTTCAACAGAAGATGCTGCTGCTGGCAAATTCTGAGCTCTGTACTCGTCTGTCAAGTGCCGGGCTAGTTCATTTCTTTGCACTTAGGAAGAAGGCAGACTTTACACAGCCTGCAATGACAGCACCTAGTGCTGTAGTTCTGCCAGATCTCACAGGATTCCTGAGTATGGGTTCGACTAGTATCTGGGGAGGAAATGCTGTATTAGTTGTAAGATATTATCCCATCAGTGTGTTTGATACACCTATGAAACATTCCTATGCTGCAGAAAGCATGCATGGTGATTCAGTGAGTGGCACTCTTTTTTCTGCACCAGTCATGAGCCAATGTAGCAGCATGGTGCTGGGAGATGCTGATTGCTGCTGACATAATCTTTTCAATGAAATGTAGAAAAGTCTTGATCATTTTTGGTCATTAAAAATCACAGGGCACTTTTCACAAGAGCAGAGGTGTTAAATCTGGTGTCCAGGCTAAATTCAAAGTTGGGTCGTTACATTTTGCCCACCTAAAATTTCCTGATAAATGTTTCAAATAGATGTGGCCTCCTTCTTCCTTTTCTGCTCTAACCTAATATGTACTGGTGCTGCAAACTGTTAAATGGCTCCTGGGATCCATCTCAGAAAGGGGTGAAGTGATTCCTGAGTATGGTTTAGACTAGTATCTGGGGAGGAAAGTGCTGTATTATTTGTACGATATTATCACATGCTGTACTACTGGTAATCACAAACACAAACCCTCCTGTCCTGTTATCAAAACCATTCACCTTCCTGACCTTTTCTTTAAGCAACAGAATCCTCCCTCTTTGAGGTTTCTGAGCCTTTTCCATTACCGAAGGACAGTGTTCAACTCTCAGCCTCTCTTTCTTTCTGTCTCCCTAAGTTATGCTCCTTTCTGGGGTTGTGTTTCCCAGCTTTTCAGTAGGAATGGCTCTTTATTTGTAATACGTGGGTTCAGAAAATTGCCCTGTAGTGATTGATGACATCCAAAATCTCATCAGTGATGAGAACTCCCAGATTCAGATTAGTAACACAATGATGGAATATCAGCATTGAAAAGAAGTAATTGGAATATGTAAACAGATACCCCATCGAAAAAGCAGCTATACTATGGTGTAATACATGGAAATTCCATGTGGGGGAGCTCCGGAGAGTGCAGCTTTGCTGCAGTGGTTGGTTGATCTATTTGTTTGTTTGACCCAATCTGATGTTCTAGTCCAGATGCTTCATGTAGAACATAGTAAAAGTTTCAGTTAAATATAAAATACATCCAAACCATCTTAAAAAGAGACTTTCTCAAAAGCCGTCCTGACCATTAACATAAGCTCCACCACACCTTCATGAAATCCACTCCCTTCCCAGCATGGGAGAGCAGGTCAGTCTTGCAGCATGGCACCAAATTAAGGCTTTGGCAAACCAAGGTAGAAAGTGAATTTGAGAACCAAGGGCTCCTCGTTGAGAAGGCCCTGCCACCAGACCTCTACTGTTTATACCAGAGGCTCTTGGCTTGAATGCCTCCAATCCCCTAACTGCCATGGCGGTCAAACAAATAAAAGTGGCCTCTCGAATAAAAGGGACCCAGAGCATGTAGGGCTTTATAGGTCAAGGCCAACACCTTAAATTTAACCTGCAAATGAACTACTAGACAATGTGAATCATGAAGCACTGGTGTAATATGCTCACTGTGTGCACCACCACTTCATAATTGGGCCATTCCATTCTACTGTAGCTCAGTTTCTGGCTCCATGGCAGCCATTCAACTGCAAGAGGACAAGAGCACGAACATCAGGAGTGAGGTCTAACAGAAAAGGGTACAACCCTCTTGTTAAGTGCAGAGGGCAAGGTGTATTCTTGGCAACTGCTCCTACCAACCTGGGATACTCAGAAGCAGCTCGCAGTCCAATGCGACCCTCAGGTTGCAAGCCTTAAAAAACACGGTAAACATCCCACCCCACTTTGCCACTTCTTTCAGTTGTTTTCCCTGATGCACAATTATCATTTGAGTTTTATCTGGTTCACCACCATTATGGGGTCACCCAAACCCATTCAGTGGAATTATAGACATGTGCCACTTGGCTATTTATCTCTTGTTTTCAGCATGGCTTTAGTTATAGGCTAAACAGGTGTTCACCGTCCGTGTAAATCTGGAGTAACCCCACCGAAGTCAGTGGGAATCTGAACTCAGTCACTCAGTCATGGATTGGAAGTATACTTGCATCTGAGGTGTGGAGGGATGAGCTAGTCACCCTGTGGTATGCATCCAGGGTTTGACAGAGGGAGAAGAGTAGACAAATTCCAGAGAGAACTGTGTACACAATCCTCAGTCAGGAGGAAGTGAACTTTTGAGTTTTTGCATGTGTGGGAGGCAGTATGAAAACACGGGGACTGATTCCATTGCACTCAGACCAAGAGAGTCCTCTTTCTGACTGACAGCAGACACTGGTATTCTCAAACTTAAAGGCCAAGATGTTCCAGAGAGCCCAGTGATTTTGGATGCCTTCATTTTTGAGAGCCCAACTTGAAATACTTTCAAGGGCCACGATTGTCAGTGGCTGGATGCCTTCACCTCTCTCATATGACATACAATGGGCTTGTTTATCCCATAGAAAAAGTCTATTTTCAGTCTGGCACTGGGATAAACTCCATTACCAGATACCTTTCATAGGGAACAATCAGTAACAGAGACTGGCTGTGCAGATATCCCAAACTCGTTTCCAGTAGTGGCTCCATGAATAGGACAAAGGAACTTTTGTAGCAAACAATCCATTCAATGAATTTGGCCTTTTTCTCTCTTCATGAACTGGCTTTGATTTTCATTGATTTCTTCCCTATTTGTAACTGTTCGACAAATGTTTCATGGGAAACAATTTTATTTAGCAAACAATTGCTTGCAAATTTGCTCCCGTGTGGGATGGGCTATTAATGTGATTGTTCACATTTGTCACGGTATCGTTTCTGCTCCCTGATTACATAAGGTAGGTCAGTGTGGTAGGGAATTTTAAAGAACATTTTAAACCTCTTTTCTGAGTCATTTGACTCAGGCTTTTCCTGAGACATCACTGCTAGAAAAATTAGGTGATTGCAATATTATAGACTGGGTCAGATTTAAAACTAATTTTTTCTCATTGTCTTCCCACTAAGTAATTGTGTGTCCCATGACGTCCCAGACATGAAAAGAGTGGCCAGATCTCTCTCTGATTTATTTAATTGCCTCTCTGCTAGGATTCTGGTCAGGGATTTTGAGCAGTTCTAGTTGCAAAGTAAATTGGCACATACAATTGTCTGTCTCATGTAACTGTGTTAGCACTGGGGCTCCAGCCTGGGGTTTTGGGAACACAAATCCTAGATTAACAATAATGCTGGTGCTAAGTAATGTATGACAATGTTTCATCTATCTGATGCCCTTAAGCGCATGCTGCCAGACCCAAATACTTATCTAGAATTCTGCAGTTTGAGAAGGGCTGGTACTTCTGGATTAGCCAGATTATTTGCCTTTTCTTGGTCAGTTGGGTTGGGGTGAGGAGAAATGAACTGTTTTATTTACTTATATGACTTTATTTTTAATTGACGTCAAACTTTACTAGAGCTTGGGATAGGTGCTTTTTTAATTTCTGCCAGGAGCATACAGTGAATTTACTAGCTGCTACTTTTCTGACCCTTATCACTATTCCTACAGTCATAGTGACAAACAAATTAGCAATTGTGAGGTATGTACACGGTCTTAGTTGGGAAGGGGGCCAGAAATGGAATGGAACTCAGTGGTGCCTCTCTTCATTCTGGAGTTGCCGCTGGGGAGACTATACTTCCAGCATGTAATGTTCTGTGTTGATCTATGCAGCCCCCGCAGTCCTCACCTACCCTTTATGCTGTATGCCCATATTAACCCCTCTAATTAGAGACGTCAGCTCCCACTTCTGATTGCTCCAGGATGCCAGCCTTCTTTGCCCACTTGCTAACTGTTCAAACAAGCACCTTTGTGCTTTTTCCCATGCTGTCCCACACACATGGGAAGTGCTCCCCGTAAACACCTGCAAAACTAATACATTATCCACCTCCAAATTCCTCCTCCAAACTCTCCTTTGCCAGAATCTCTACAAAAAACTTGAGCCTGGTTAGGCAGCTGGTGCGCTGAGATCACTGCCTACCATGCTGACTGACCAGTGTTGCTCATTGCATCCAGTCTACTCCTCCATCAGTCTGTCTGTCCCACTTGCGTCTCTTGTCTTATACTTAGATAGTAAGTTCTCAGGGGCAGAGATTCTCTTTTTGTTCTGTGTTTATACAGTGCCTAGTACGACGGGGTCCATATGACTAGGGTTCCTGGGCGTTACCGCAATACAAATAATAATAACTAATAAGAAATGACAAAATACTAATAATCTAGCACCACACCCTTTCAGTGGCAGTTTCTTACTGTGATGGTGTTACCTCATGGCAGCGGCATAAGTAATTTCCTGGGTCAGGGGGCTGAAGGAGGGTAGCTGTGGGTCAGTCACACTGTAAAACTCCATGGATTGGCTCTGACTCATGCCAAAGTGGGGCATGCAATGAGGTAACGTAGGCCACCCCTTTATTTTTAATATTTCACTTGAAATGGAAAGATTGTGGTGACTGTTCCCACTAGAGGGTGCTGAGAGATGGAGGATTTGTCTATATATGGTCAGAAGAGATGGGACCTTTTAGAAAGCAAGTTACTGCAATGATAGGGGAATAAAGCTTATCTCCTGGTACCTGTCCAAGGCTGAGCTTGAAGACAGGTACAGATAGATTTACAGCCTGGGAACAAGGCACTGAAGGTGAGCAGCTATCTGTGGGCAGAGGGATCAGCATGGGGAAGAGGTGAAAGCACACCAGGGCTATTCTTCAAAGAACTTAAATAACCCACCTATTCCTGACCAAAGCAGACACTAATTAAACCACATTCATAAAAATGTCTCTTTCCAATTACAGCCTTCGCCCCACCGCCCCGGCCCCAGCCCAGCCATGAGAGCACACACTCACATGTAAGCTTTGTAATTGCTGCCGATTTTCTGGATTCGGATGTCGTACTTGGAGTCGATGAACGCCTCGGTGGTGGCGTAGGTTTTTGCCATGGCAACCATGCTGGCCATGTCCTGGAAGTCATACTGGTTCTCGACTTTTACCTGCAATTGCCAAAATCCAGCCAAAGAGCGGTGAGCACAAAGGGGACAGGAATATCTGTGAGGAGGGGTCATCTCAGTGGATGAATAGCAGAGCAAAATGACAGTTAAACAATAAAGAGAGAGCGATTGAAGCGGGAACAACAGTAAGTAGAAGAATGCTTCATCCAGGCAAACCTTACACATACCTAGCTAACTGGCATGTCTCCCTCCTTGATGTACAAGCCCTGGGGGATCAGTAATGAGAACACATACCTATGATTAAAGGGTCCCATGGGGCTTTCCCCATAAGACTTAATGGGAGTTACACAGCTGAAATGCTCCGAAAAAGCATTCGTTATAGATTTGTGGCATGTTAACTCCAAGCATGTAAATTACTCTTACCCTATTATTTACCACTAAACGTCTGATGAGAAAAGAAAATCAGGAGTGACCAGGAAATAGTTATTTATACCAGACACAAAGAAGGGAGATTTTTTTTTTTTTTTTTTTTTTGCTGCTCCTGGTCTCCAGATCCCTAGCACTTCATATTGCTCTTATCTAGTTTCACGCGAAGGCCTGGCACAGGACTCCAGGCTGGAAGCGTACACAACACGAGCCCCATGAGGATGATTTTCCTAGGGGAGACCACGTACTGCAGGCAGTGCAAGCTGTAGGTCATGAGAGTGTGTGCGGGGGAGGTTGGCTAGAGGTGTAGAAGGAACGGGATGGCGCAGCGCTCAGGGGTTTGAGGTCTATACCCAAAGGGCTGCAAATTTTCTGGGAAACTAAGCTTTTCACAGTGTTATATTTATTTATTGGAAATACATTGGAACTTTCAAAAAAGAAATGCTGGAAAAAGGAATCACAAAGTATAGAGGATAATCAGCTCTCTGCCAAGAGATACTAAAAAGGGTAAAGAAAAAAAAGTTATGTCTCCTCTCCCAATACTGCAAAAAACCAATCAACCAACACACCCCAGACAATGTTACTATCTTCATGTCACCAAACACAGCCTTTAGGAATGTGCACTAGCAAAAATCTACTCTGGTGTATCAGCGAAGCCTGGCCAACTACAATGCCCCCAAATGGTAGTGTGTGAAGATGGGTGGGTTAATTTAAGCAGGTCTATAGTATAGGATCCGGGAATTATGTAATTTTCATCATGCATTATTATTTATTATCTGTATTGTGGCAGCATCCAGAGGCCTCAGTCAAGGATTGGGACCCCATTGTGCTAGGCACTCTACAAACATTGAATTAAAAGGTGGTCCCTAACCTCCAGAGTTTACAAACTAAATCCATATATGCGTGGAAAGGGGCTGGAAAGAGCCACGGGTCTATGTAAACCAGTCTGAAGGAAATATATGCATTGGTGGTTGGTGTCTCTTTGTAAAGAACGAATGAGCTATTCTAAATGTCTACCTAAAATCATGGGAAGGCAGCTGCCACCCTGAGTATGTAAGTAGAATAATAATGACAAATTTGTTGCTAACCTGCAATGGGTGTGTTTTTTCATTTATATTAGAGTTTGTAAGTTCCAAACAGAAAACAAAAATGCAATCACAATCTGGCTTAGAAATTCTCTCTTACCTAGAGACTAACAAATTTATTTGAGCATAAGCTTTTGTGGGCTACAGCCCACTTCATCAGATGCATAGAATGGAACATATAGTGAGGAGATATATATATATATATATATATATATATATATATATATATACACACACACAAGCAAAGAACATGAAAAAGTGGGATTTGTCCTACCAATTAATTAGCCTCTTAGAGTTGGTAGGACAACTCCCACCTTTTTATGTTCGCTGTATGTGTATATATATCTCCTCACTATATGTTCCATTCTATGATCTGATGAAGTGGGCTGTAGCCCATGAAAGCTTATGCTCAAATAAATTTGTTAGTCTCTAGGGTGCCACAAATACTCCTGTTCTTTTTGTAGATACAGATTAACACGGCTGCTACTCTGAAATCTCTCTTACCTAGGTGAGATACAGATCTAGTGAATTTTCAAGTACTAGAAGAGCCGAGGTGAAGGTGGAGTGCAAAACTGGTTTTGCCCTTGACTGTTTCTATATAAATTATTTTAAAAACTGTCCCAAGGATGCTAGCTCCTAACTTCCATTGCTTTGCTGAATGCTGATAAGCTTCTTTGTTCTTTGCTGGGTGGAGGAGAAATGCAATTTTGTGACATCATTATTTATGTCCTCCAGAGAAAGAGAGTGAAGGGAGGACACAATAATCAGGCAGAATTAAAAATAAAAATGCACCCAATAATCTTTCTCCATCATAGAGAAGGGATAGGCTTGCTTTGTGCCTTGCAGTTCAACTTTAAATTTGAGCTGTGCTGAGCAAATTTCTCAGCTGCTCCCGGCAGCTCTGGAAAACGGGTGAGGTTGTGATGCAGGTGCTTAGAGAGGTGTATGGTCTGGAGAGGAGAGTACTCTGATTATACAGCAGTAGAACTCCGTTTTGAGAAATGGTCACAGCCCCTCAGGGAAACTAGAGGCCAGTTTGTTAATGTTCAGTATTTTTACACAGATAATACTAGAACCTGGACAAATTGAGTGGATGAGTTAGTCCCACTCTGATGAGATGCGTCTGAGAGCGACTACATTGGGCAAACAATGCACTAAATTACAACATACAGTATTCTCCTGGACCCGTTGGCAATAGGAAAATACCAATAGGAAATAGGCAATAGAAAAAAGCCATTATATAATGACCTATTTGGAGCAGGGACTCTTGTGGGCTCTGAAACAAAGTGTGCTTGACAGTACAGGGTCTCTCTGTGCCCAAGCAGAAATGACTGCATTTACAATCAAGTAATGTTTGCCACAGAGGTGGAAAAGAGGGCACTGCTTCCTTTGACAGCTAGATTCAGGCCATGTGCCTGTCACTTCCCCCAACCACCTGGACTCTTGCTCAAAAATCTGGGATGCAGCAGAAATGGTCTGGAATATCTTCCACGTTGTGGAAGACAGAAGCACATGACTCCAGAAGGTGATATTCCAAAGGACCAGAGGCTATTCATTCAGCTTGTTGGTTTAACAAAAAAATATGTGGGGTTTTTAACAGGAACCCAAATTAATACATGAAAGCAACAAAAGCCAAAGAAGAATTCTCTAACAATGCTACACAAGGACAGGTTTGCTATCCTCCCAGCACATGAGTGACTTAGGGTGACATCTCCCTAGATGTCTGTACTTCCTGAGCCAACCCTTGGATTCAATTAACCTTCCTGTGGAATTCTCAGGGCTTTTATAGATAAGAGAACTCCCAGGATTCCCCTATTCAGAGGCTCTGTGCCTTCTTTCCCAACAGGCACAAAACCAAAATCATCCCCAAACGAGAAAAAAACTTATTCTGTCAATTGTCTGATCCAGCCAAGGTAATCTCAGTAGGGTACCATGGCTCAGGATAAAGTTTGTTTAGTACAGGTACAATTATTACCTTGAAAACAGGTAAATCGTTACAGTCTAATTAGACTGATTTTCCTGTCTTATTTATCAGTCCTGCTACTTTATTAAGTTCCTTCTTTTACATATTTTATATTTGTTTCTTCTCCTCTTGTAACTTTTTTTTACATGTCACTATTAAATCCCAATCAAATATCCATTGTTTCAAAGAGAGAAAGTTCGGATCCTAGTTCAGCCAGTCTGGATGCATTGTGACACTGGGGTGATGGTGTAGGAATGTCTCACTAATGAGCCAAACACACTCAGGAGGAATATTTGACATTCCACTTAGCTGGTGGGTAACTGTAGCTTTTACAATGTTATGAGTTGAAAAAAATGTGAAAAAGAGGCAAAGGAAGCTAGAAAAAATTAACAGGAACCATTTATTCTCTTCTGCATCCTAGTATGGATAAACCCAGTGTCCCATTAGTTGTGTAAAAGTGTGCAAACACAGCCTCCCAATATCAATCTATTTGCTAAGCTGTCCTGGCTGTTTGATCAGTAATAGATTCATTCTAAAGCCATCAACTGCTGTTTGCTATAGAGTTTTGCTGGCCTGTTGTGAAGAGTTCTGGCCAGGGTGTTGACAAATGTCTTTTCTGAGTGAGAAGGCTCCAAGCTGAGGTCTGAGGATTCCCTGAATCAGATCCTTCTTTGGCACTTGTGTATCTTAGTAGTGATGCTGTTATTATTCCTATAGTGAACTGGGGAGCTCAGAGGGAGATTTGAGGATATACACCCATAGCAGCCACAATTCCTTTGGTCAGGGACTACATCTTCATAGCCCATTAATGAAACTCACTTACTGGCTACTGCAACCTGACCTAAAGCTAGTATTCCCTCCCTGATAGATACTGAGGGCTTGTCTACATGGGGACACTCAGTAAAATTAATCCGAATTAACTAAAGGAGTCAGGGCCGGCCCACAACACTTTGGCACCTGAGGCGGGGAGCTCAAATGACGCCCCATGCCCCCGTCTCAATTCTGCCTTCTTCCTGTTCTACTCCTCTCATGCTACTGCTCTGCTACCTACTCCAATAAAGGAGAACTAACAACTTAAAATGCCTGGTTCAAAATTTTTAAGTAACACTTAACTTTCAAACGCCTGAACAGCAAATGTAATTTTTCTTGTCTGCATAGTAAACACTGGCATTTTTATCTGTTTGAATAATCAAAGTGGTGGTTTCCGTGCCTTCTTGGTTGCAAAGATTTGAACTGCCTCCTGAAGGTCCATAGTCTGGGCCAGCTTATGCTCTACTGAGATGGTTGCAAGGCCGACCAGCCTCTCCTGCGTCATTGTGGAGTGTAGATGTGTTTTTATTAACTTCAGCTTGGAGAAACTGCGTTCTCCACTGCCAACTGTAACAGGAAGTGTTAAAAGTATGCACAGAGCAACAAAAGCATTTGGAAAGAGGGTGATCGTCTTTTTTGTGCATATATATTCCAGAACAGCCTTTGGAGTTGATCCTGCTGAAATGTATCTTGAAAGGGCTTTCAGTTCATCACCTAAACCATGCGCATCAATATCGCGCAGGCCATCATGTGTCAACACTGTCTCTAGTGCCCTGCATTGCTGGTGTAGGTCTTATTTAGGTATAGTGAGGAGTTTTGGAATATCATACAACTTTTGAAATATACTGCTGTGTTCCTGGAGCTGCATGAAACGTTCTTCAATTGACTGTATTGCACAGTCTAGTACCTGGTTAAAGAATTCAACTTTGAATTGTTGTTTGGAGTCTCTTATGGGATTATCCTGTGCCTGGTAATCAAAATGTCTTCTTCTTCGGTGACTCTTGTATTCTTGAATGGGTGGGAAAATAGCTTCAGTGTGAAGTTCTTCTGCCAACTTCTGTGCACTCTTCAGAATGTTTTGAAATCCGTCATTAGGCCGGTAAAGCTGTAGGTATGACTTTGCTTGTCCAGTTGTTCCATTGCTCCAGATATATCAAGGTCAACACCCTGGAGTCTCTTGCTTATAACATTTATTTCAAACAGTATGTCATGCCATAATAGTAAGCCACACAGAAATGTTAAGTTATGTATGTTTCTGGTGATTCCATTTCCCTCTGCTACTGTTCTTCCACGAACAGTTCCTGTCATAGCATTATCCTATAAACTATGGCATTGTTTATCTTCCCGATTTGGTGTTTGATAGGCTTTATCGCCTCCACTTGACTTTCCCATCATGTGGCACTCAGTGGTTTCAGTGTCAGAGAGGATGTTCCCAGATGTTGCTTCAAAATTTGCCATCGATGAGTTGATGCAGAGAAAAATACATAGATGCTCTGAATTACATTAAAAAATTCAGCAGTCTCACTAGAAACTGATGCTGCTTCACTGACCACCAAATTCAATGAATGAGAACTGCACGGGACAAAAAAAGCTTGCGGGTCTAACTCTTGGATCCATGTCTGCATTCCTCTGTTCTTTCCTCTCATGTTGGCCCCATTATTGTAGCCCTGACCTCTCATGTCAGCTATTGCAATTTCTGTACCTTCCAGCTTTTTAAGAAGCACATTTGTCATACCAGCTCCTGTAGTATCATCAATGTCAATAAATTCTAGAAAATGTTCTCTGATTGTCACCATTGCAGGGACATTTTCATTAGGTTCTGTTGTTGTTACAAAACTCACCATTAAAGTCATTTGTTCCGTATTGCTGATGTCAGGTGTGCAGTCCAGAATAACAGAGTAATATCTTTCTGACTTCAGATCTGCCACAATCTTCTGTTTGACTTTTGTTGCCAGTAACTGTATGATCTCATTTTAAATTGTTTTTCCAAGGTAGTGGTGTGTGTACATATCTTTTGGTGGTGGCTCTTCTTAGATGCTCCTGGAGTACAGCATCAAACTCAGCCATCAGCTCCACAATTTTAAGGATGTTTCCATTGTTTGGCACATACAGCTGATCTGAAATGCCACGCAGTGCTAGGTTTTGGGTAGCAAGCATTCTCACAATGGCAATAAGCCTTTTCAGAACATTTTGCCAGTAAAGAGACTCTGATGCAATCTTCGCTTGATGCTGATCATCTATGGTGGCCTTTAACCTTAGGGTACGTCCAGACTATCCACTGGATCAGCGGGTAACGATTGATTTATCGGGGATCAATATACCACGTCTCATCTAGACGTGGTATATCGATCCCCGAACGCACTCCTCGTTGACTCCAGAACTCCACCAGGGTGAGCGGTGGTAGCGGAATCTACGGGGGAGCCACGGCCGTCAATCCCACTCCATGAGGACGGAAGGTAAGTTGAAATCAGATATTTTGACTTCAGCTACGGTATTCTTGTAGCTGAAATTGCGTATCTTACATTGACATCCCCCCCTCCCCCAGTGTAGACCAGGCCTTAGTCTCATCTCAAGCTCTTTCCACCTATGGAATGCTCTCTGGTGATTTGCTGCCTTCTCATGGCATGCCAGATTTCTAGCCAGATTTTTCCAGTCCTTTGTTCCTGTAGAACCCAATGTGTCTGGAACATTAGACTAGAAGAGTTTGTAACAAAAACAGTATGCAGCATTCTGGGTTTTTGGGTACATAAGCCACGGCCTCTCCACTTTGTCACCATTGTGGATTTCACACCAGTAATGTGTTGGATGGAAACTTCTGTTTTCATTGTCTTTGGGGAACATGAAGTTTTTCTCTTGCTGTGGCCCATGAAGTACAAGGAAGTCCCTCAGGAGGCTGGTCAAGTGGGTCCACAGTCCTGGATTATCTAGATTTAAGGAACTAAACTCAGCAGCAGCTGTTTCTTGCGCCTTCACCACACTCTTCTCTGATCTACACTTTTCTTCAGGAATGTGCATAGTTACATCCATTTGAGATGGAGATATGGATGCTGCAGTAGCTGCCAGGTCACCTGCACTCTAACTGGAAGATCAAGCATCTCCTCACCACTCACATCCTCACTGGGGCCGGAAGGCTCACCGTGAACATTTGTGTCTATGTATCTCAGGAGAGCTCCTTCCTGCTTAGATAGAAAAAGCTTCCTTTGTTTTCTTTCTTTTTCTGAATGCTGCCCCAGAGGGGCGTTTTCTTCTTTCACTCATGACTGCTGCTCTGTGCCAGCAATAGTAGCTCTCAACACTCAACTGAAGGGGACAAATAAGCAGGCTGGTAGCAGGGCCTGAGTGAGGGAAGATATCAGTGTCTTAAGGGCCCAACAGGCTCCTATTACTTCAGTTGACTGCCTGTTCTCCTCAAGTGGGTTCAGGGAAGCAGCAGGAAACAGGAAGCTCCCTGAGAAGCTGGTGTTAATCAGCCTGGGCTAATGGGGGTGCCAGAGAGGTACATAAGAGGCTCCTTCTCATCTCTCTCCCTGCAGCTCCTGCTGCTTTCTGTTATTCCCTCTCACCTTTTCTCCTGTCTGCCTGTTATGTCTCTTGTGCCCTCCTTCCTCCAGCACAGCACTCCACCATCTCTGTGCATCTGGAGCAGAGAGAATACATATGCACCAGCAGCTGACACAATTTTCTACACTCTGGGTCCTAGTGGTGCCCCCCTCATAGTCTGGCACCTGAGGCGGCCACCTCAGTTCGCCTCATGGTAAGGCCAGCCCTGAAAGTAGAACATTTGAAGTAGCTTAGTTAAACTGCATTAAACCCCTGGGTGGGTACTCTCATTCAAAATTAAAGGGGCCTTAATTCAGTTAATTCTCTTCCACAGTGAACTGGAGAAAAAGACCCTGTGCCATCCTGAAACCCAGACCTCTCTTCTAAGGGTATATCTACACTGCAATGAGACACCCACAACTGGCCTGTGCCATTTGATTGGAGCTTGAGGGGCTTGGGCTAAGGAGCAGTTTAATTGTAATGTATCCTTGCAGGGTCCCAGAGCCTGAGGTCCAGCCTGAGCCCAAATGTCTACACCACAATTAAACACCCCTTAGCCCAAGTCAGCAGGCATGGGCCAGTCACGGGTTTTTAATTGCAGTGTAGACATACCCTGCAATGCTACATCCCTTCTGTCAACAGAGAAATGTGAATATAACCTTCCTGCAAGGCTGGATTTCAAATTATCTTGGGAGCCTAAAAAATCAGCACTGTGTATTTCAGTCACAGTTTGGACACCCAACCACTTTATGGCATCAAAGAGTCAGAACACATGGTCCTTGCAACGAGGGGGCATTGACAGGAAATTCTGGTCTCCCCAGCTCCGATTTCTAGGTGTAGTGTTCCATTACTCCCATTTCCATGTTTATATTTCCTAAGTATTCATGGACTCCAGAGTCTCAGGGTCATCACATCCTCTTTTGTCTCCAGTCTGATCACTTCAGACACCCAGTCGTATTCCTCTTTCACTTTCACTAGTCATGTGGCCACAAAAGCAAAGAATCTGTCAGTCAGGTACATATTATTATAATAGTCCTTTACAGAGAGAAGAGTGCATTAGCTTTCTCTCTGTATGTGACCCACACTTTACTCTGTTCCACACCTTAAACCCACTTTCTATTATAGATGGGTTGATGAGGCAGTTATCTGTGACTATATTGGGTTCAGACTAGGGTTGAGATACAAGGTATCAGTTTAAGGTTGAACTGGGTAGGATTTGAGTTTGATAGCACTCAGATGTGCAGCAGTGGGCTTGTAATAAACAGACAAACAGATATGATAAAAATCTTATGAGCTGTTCTCATGAGGTTTCCACCCCAAATGGTGGAAGTCACATAGCATCAACAGAGTTTGTGATCTTTCCTCCATCTCAAATGGCAAACATCTCACAAGCTTACTTGTTCGTAAAAGGTTTGTGCCATATTGCAACTGACTCACAAGAATGGCTGTTCTCATAAAATTTGCTCAGACTCCTCTCTCCACAAATCCCCTCCACTCTTCAGACACCAGTGGATTTAACCCTCACATTAAATTTGGAACTGTCTTGCACATTGCGGGGGTCACCTCATAATAAATAATAATAATAATAATTGATAAAATTATTCTGAATTTTCCCTTCACAGCTTTCCTCACAGCACCTCTAGTTAAAGGCCAGCCTTAGCTGCAGGTTTCAGCAGTCCCAAATGCAGGCTGTGTGTCCTGGATCGGACACAGCACTCCGTGTCCAGCAAAAGGTACCAGACCCACGTTCAAAAAGTGGGATACTCCTGCTATTTTCAAGGTGGGTGGTATCTCCTGACTCATGAGTCAGAGAGACTGCGATGACTGGACTATGCTGTTACATGTTAAATCATTGTTTGTCCCCCATTTAGGAAAATATTTGTCCCTTGACAAACCAAGGTGACTTTTGCTCTTTTTGCTTCCTCTTAATACACTGGATTTTCAAAGCTCTCATTTTTAGAACATTCTATTTCCAGTCCTAGGAGAGACAAGGTGACGAGTCAACCTTCCTGATAAAAACCTCCTGGTATTTTTACACTACATAGTGGCTCTGTTTAGTTAGTGCTATATTTAAATAAAAAAAGAAATCCTTCTGTTCCAGTGAGAGAAAAATAACTCTGACCACATTATTATGAACAACAAGTTTTTCTTCTGTGATGCAATAAATTCATCTGAGCTGGGATCAGTATTGGGAAGATGTTTTCATAATTACAGGTTGGTGTGGATCTGAAGTGGCTCTTAAACTGGCCTAATTAGAGAGGTCTAAAAATAAAATCAGAGTAGCTATATAGAAAGTTGCTCTTATTTTATATATATGAATGAATGTCCCACAAATATGTGCTGTTTCTCCTGCGTACAGATAGATTTGACAGTTGTTTCCTTCCCATGGTCTGTTCAGGGAGAGGTGTAGAAGCTTTCTGAGTGAATTTGCAGTACTGGGCTCTATTCAGAGGGCATTTCAGGGTGCTGGTATCACACACCTGGGGAGATATTCACACACTCAGTGCTTTCCTCTTCCCAACCGGCTCAGGGACAGAGTCAGCTGGAGAAAGAAAGAAGGGATGCCTCTTCTCACCTTCCCTCACTTCTCAAGAGTGATCCCTGTCCATATCAGGGTGGGGCTGCAATTGTCTCAGATGGCATCATACCCTGATTTGGCAGATGTCTCCATTTTTAACTGAGTGCTCACTGGCTCAGTTCTGTTCTTGGGAAGAGCCCTCCTGTTAGGGAGAGTCCATCCATGGCTGTTGGTAGAGTCCTCTGTTATTGTTGATCCCTTGTCCATCTAAATGGAGCACGAAGGAAGTTCCTCTACAATAATTCAGTTGAAAACCTTAGATATTGCCTAATTAATATTTTTGACACAGCAGTTGCACAAGCAGCACATAGAACCACTGGGTGCAAGCTTAATGCGCCAGCTGGGCGCGAGGTTAAGGTGGCGATCTGATTTTTGGAAGAGGCTTGTGAGGCATTGATGGTGATGGGTGCATGCACATGTCTGTATTGTAGGTGGTGGGTTTGACTGGGGCCATGGTGTTTCTCTTCGGGCAGAACGCTCCCCTTCTCTGCCTGAGCCATTTGGGAGTCTCTTGTTCTCGGATTTGTTAATGGAAATTTCAAACAATGTTTTATTACAATCCTTCCTCTCCACTCTGACCTTACACGCAGCGCGTCACTTCTTGGAGAGCCTCACTATCACTGAACTTATGAAGTCTTCCCTTTTGATCATGAATGCTTGACGGCTGCTCCTTCAGAGTCAGAGTTGCCAACAGAGCTCATTCCTCATAAGTCCTAGTTTAGTTATTTTTTATTTAAATTTTGGAGATAGCTCCCCCTCCCTTTGCTTAAAAATGTTGTGAGGGAATTTAAGGCTCATGAAAATGAAGGACACATGAATGTGAAGGGCTGGTTATTATATAATGCTCATGTTATAACCTTATTCCCAGATTCTGGACCTTAGCGTCCAAAATATGGGGGTTAGCATGAAAACCTCCAAGCTTAGTTACCAGCTTGGACCTGGTACTGCTGCCACCACCCAAAAAATTAGAGTGTTTTGGGGCACTCTGGTCCCACTGAAAAACCTTCCCTGGGGACCCAAGACCCAAATCCCTTGAGTCTCACAACAAAGGGAAATAATCCTTTTTCCCTTCCCCCCTCCAGATGCTCCTGGAGAGATACCCAGACACAAGCTCTGTGAAACTACGCAGAGTGATTCCCCCTCTCCGTTCCCAATCCTGGAACAAAAGCACTTTCCTCTTCACCCAGAGGAAATGCCAAATCAGGCTAGCAATCCAACACACAGCTCTCCCCTTGATTTCTTCCTCCCACCAATTCCCTGGTGAGTACAGACTTAATTTCCCTGAAGTAAAGAAAAACTCCAACAGGTCTTAAAAGAAAACTTTATATAAAAAAGAAAGAAAAAATACAAATGTTCTCTCTGTATTAAGATGATACAACACAGGGTCAATGGCTTAAAAGAATATTGAATAAACAGCCTTATTCAAAAAGAATACAAATCAAAGCATTCCAGCACTTATATTCATGCAAATACCAAAGAAAAGAAACCATAGAACTTACTATCTGATCTCTTTGTCCTTACACTTAGAAACAGAAGACTAGAAAATAGAACTACTTCTCCAAAGCTCAGAGGAAACAGGCAGACAGACAAAAGACTCAGAGACACACTTCCCTCCACCCAAGGTTGAAAAAATCCGGTTTCCTGATTGGTTCTCTGGTCAGGTGTTTCAGGTGAAAGAGACATTAACCCTTAGCTATCTGTTTATGACACGCCCCCCAAATTGCAGACAGTGGGGAAGCTCACTGGCGGCAATTTCCTTCTAGAACTTGAAAATAAACAGATTAATACAACACATGCACCTTTACATATACTACTAAGTATATAACTAACAGACTTTTACATGTTAAGAACACTTTTTAACTACTGGATTCTGGGAAACTCTCACGGGAGAGTGCATCAGCAACTTTGTTAGAAGCTCCTGTGATGTGTTGAATGTCAAAATCAAAATCTTGGAGAGCTAAACTCCAACGAAGAAGTTTCTTGTTGTTCCCCTTGGCAGTATGAAGCCACTTGAGTGCAGCATGGTCAGTTTGTAGTTGGAACCGCCGTCCCCAAACATATGGGCGTAGCTTTTCCAGGGCGTACACAATGGCATAGCATTCCTTTTCACTGACTGACCAGTGACTTTCCCTCTCAGACAGTTTCTTGCTGAGAAACACGACAGGATGGAAGTTGTGATCTGTTGCTTCCTGCATGAGCACTGCTCCTATACCACGCTCAGATGCATCTGTGGTTACTAGGAATGGTTTGTCAAAATCCGGGGCCCTGAGTACAGGGTCAGACATGAGCGTTGCCTTAAGCTGGGTAAAGGCTTTTTGACACTCATTAGTCCACTTAACGGCATTTGGCTGGGTCTTTTTGGTTAGGTCGGTTAATGGGGCAGCGATTTGGCTGTAGTGTGGTACAAATCGCCTGTAGTATCCGGCCAAGCCTAAGAAGGATTGGACCTGTTTCTTTGACCTTGGGACAGGCCACTTTCGGATAGCATCCACCTTGGCCTGTAGGGGGTTTATGGTTCCTCGACCCACCTGGTGCCCCAGGTAAGTCACTCTGTTTTGGCCTATTTGACACTTTTTGGCCTTAACAGTTAGTCCTGCCTGCCTGATGCGCTCAAAGACCTTGTCCAGGTGGAGTAGGTGTTCGGGCCAGGAGTCTGAAAAAATGGCCACATCATCGAGGTAGGCAACTGCAAATTCTCCCAGTCCAGCTAGTAGACCGTCTACCAGCCTCTGGAAGGTGGCGGGTGCATTTCGAAGGCCGAAAGGAAGGACATTGAATTCATACACCCCCGCATGGGTGACGAATGCTGACCTCTCCTTGGCAGGTTCATCTAGCGGTACTTGCCAGTACCCCTTGGTTAAGTCTATTGTAGAGATGAACTGGGCACGTCCCAACTTCTCCAATAGCTCATCAGTGCGTGGCATTGGATAGTTGTCCGGACGAGTTACCGCATTTAGCTTACAGTAGTCCACGCAAAAGCGTATTTCCCCATCTGGTTTGGATACTAGAACCACTGGAGATGCCCATGCACTGGTAGATGAGCGGATTATACCCATCTGTAGCATGTTCTGGATCTCCCGTTCTATAGCAGCTTGGGCATGAGGAGACACTCGGTAGGGTGGGGTTCTGATTGGGTGAGCATTACCTGTATCAATGGAGTGGTATGCCCGTTCAGTCCGTCCTGGGGTGGCTGAGAACAATGGGGCGAAGCTAGTGCACAGCTCCTTGATTTGTTGCCGCTGCAGACGTTCCAGGGTGGTTGAGAGGTTCACCTCTTCCACGCCACCGTCTTTTTTCCCGTCGTAGTAGACACCGTCAGGCCACTCAGCATCATCTCCCTGGACTGTAAACTGACAAACCTGTAAGTCTCTGGAATAGAAAGGCTTGAGAGAATTAACATGGTACACTTTAGGCTTTAGTGAGGAATTGGGAAATGCTATGAGGTAGTTCACAGCTCCCAGGCGCTCTTGGACCGTGAATGGCCCTTCCCATGATGCTTCCATCTTATGGGCCTGTTGCGCCTTCAAGACCATAACCTGGTCTCCTACCTTGAAGGAACGTTCTCTGGCATGTCTGTCATACCAGGCCTTTTGCTCTTCTTGAGCATCCTTTAGGTTCTCTCTAGCAAGGGCTAAAGAGTGTCGGAGGGTGCTTTGTAGGTTGCTTACAAAGTCCAGAATGTTAGTTTCTGGAGAAGGCGTAAACCCCTCCCATTGCTGCTTCACCAACTGTAATGGCCCCTTAACCTCGTGACCATACACAAGTTCAAATGGTGAAAACCCTAAACTGGGATGTGGTACAGCCCTGTAGGCAAACAGCAACTGCTGCAACACTAGGTCCCAATTATTGGAGAATTCGTTGATGAATTTTCGTATCATGGCCCCCAAAGTTCCATTGAACCTTTCCACCAGGCCATTGGTTTGATGGTGGTACGGGGTGGCAACCAAGTGATTCACCCCATGAGTTTCCCACAGTTTTTCCATGGTCCCTGCCAGGAAATTAGACCCTGAATCTGTAAGGATGTCGGAGGGCCAACCTACCCTGGCAAAGATGTCTGTTAGGGCCAGGCACACAGTGTTAGCCCTGGTGTTGCCTAGAGCTACTGCTTCTGGCCATCGGGTAGCAAAGTCCACTAAAGTTAGTACGTACTGCTTTCCTCTGGGCGTCTTTTTTGGAAAAGGGCCCAGAATATCCACAGCTACTCGCTGAAATGGGACCTCAATTATGGGGAGTGGCTGGAGAGGGGCCTTGACCTGGTCTTGAGGCTTACCTACTCTTTGGCATACCTCACGAGACCGGACATACTTGGCAACATCCTTGCCCATCCCCTCCCAGTGGAAGGACTTCCCCAACCGGTCCTTGGTTCTGTTCACCCCAGCATGGCCACTGGGATGATCATGGGCTAAGCTTAAGAGCTTCTCCCGGTACTTAGTTGGAACCACCAACTGTTTTTGCGGCTGCCATTCTTCCCGGTGTCCACCAGAAAGAATTTCCTTGTATAAAAGTCCTTGGTCTATAACAAATCGGGATCGATTAGAAGAGCTGAGAGGCGGTGGGGTGCTCCGTGCCGCCGCCCACGCTTTCTGAAGGCTGTCATCTGCTTCCTGCTCAGCCTGGAACTGTTCCCTTGAGGCTGGGGTCACCAGTTCCTCCTCAGACTGTGGACTTGGGCTTGGTCCCTCTGGAAGCGATGTAGGTGATGGGGTTGTTTCCGTTGCTGGTGAACCGCTCTCCGCTGGTGCACCTGAGGGTATTTCAGGCTCTGGCTGAGCCTTTTGGGTATGGCTGTCGTGTGCTTCTGCCAGTTTTGGCGCGCTGGCGCCCTCTGGCGTTGAGTTTGAAGATGTGGTTGCACTTGCTGGTGCTGGTTGCTGTTCCAGTTCCGGGCCTGGGACTGGAGGTGCTGTGGCTGTTTCAGTGGTAGGCATGGAATCCGGGTCCACTACCTCTGTCTGGGTCTCTGGTAACACAGACGGGGCGTCTGTGGACGGCTCAGGAACAGGAATGGGTCTGGAAACTTGCCTGGTTTGGCTACGGGTAACCATTCCCACTCTCTTGGCCCGCTTCACTTGGTTGGCCAAGTCTTCCCCCAGTAGCATGGGGATAGGATAATTGTCATAGACTGCAAAAGTCCACATTCCTGACCAGCCTTTGTACTGGACAGGCAGTTCAGCTGTAGGCAAGTCTACAGCTTGTGACATGAAGGGGTAAATGGTAACTTTGGCCTTTGGGTTGATGAATTTGGGGTCAACGAAGGATTGGTGGATAGCTGACACTTGTGCCCCCGTGTCTCTCCACGCAGTAACCTTCTTTCCGCCCACTCTCAAATTTTCCCTTCGCTCCAAGGGTATTTGAGAGGCATCTGGGCCTGGGGATCTTTGGGGTGATGGTGGTGTAATGAATTGCACTCGCATGGTGTTCTTGGGACAGTTGGCCTTGATATGTCCCAGTTCATTACACTTAAAGCATCTTCCATCTGATGGGTCACTGGGCCGAGGTGAGTTACTGGAGACTGGTGAGGTTGAAGAGTAGGGTATCTGTGGCTTTACTTGGGTGGTATTGAGGGTCTTTGGCTGTCCTCGGTTGTAGGGTTTATGGTCTGTGTGCCCCCTGGGGTAATCGTTCCCCTTGACAGTAGCTTTTTTGCTTTCTGCCAGTTCCATCCATTTGGCTCCAATCTCCCCCGCCTCAGCGATAGTTTTGGGATTTCTATCTTGTATGTACCGTGTGATGTCTTCAGGAACACCATCCAAGAACTGCTCCATTTGTATGAGGAGGTTCACTTCTTCCAAGGTTTGAATGTTGTTTCCTGTTAACCAGGCCTCATAGTTTTTTGCAATGTAGTAGGCGTGTTTGGGAAATGACACCTCTGGTTTCCATTTTTGGGTTCTGAAGCGCCGACGGGCATGATCTGGGGTTATCCCCATCCTGTATCTGGCCTTGGTTTGAAAAAGTTTATAGTCATTCATTTGCGGCTTGGGCATTTCAGCTGCCACTTCTGCTAAAGGTCCACTGAGGTGTGGCCTTAATTCTACCATGTACTGGTCTTCGGGGATGCTGTACCCAAGACAGGCTCTTTCAAAATTTTCCAAGAAGGCCTCGGTGTCATCACCTGCCTTGTAGGTGGGAAATTTCCTGTGCTGGGGAGCAATAATTGGCGCCGGGTTGTTAGGGTTGGCTGGCACATGCAGCCCAGCTTTTGCCATCTCCAGTTCATGTTTTCTCTGTTTTTCCTTCTCTTCATTCTCTTTTTGTTGTTTTTCCATTTCTTTTTGGTGCTTTTCCATTTCTTTTTGGTGCTTTTCCATTTCTCGGCGGTGGGCCACCTCTTCTTCTTCTAGTTTTCTTTTGTGTGCTGCCTCTTGGGCTGCCTGTTCTCTTTGGAAGGCTGCCAGTTTGAGGCTTTCTTCCTTTTCTTTCATCTCCATCTGTCGCCTGTGTTCAGCGTCTTTGATTTGTTCTTCGGCGTCAATCCTTGCCTTAGAAGTCATGGTTCCTGTTTTCTTGTGTTGGGGTGCCCTCCGATGTTTATCTTCTGAACTGCAGGCTCTCTGTTGCCTCCTGAAGTCTGCCTAGCAACAGTGCTTTTTTCCTTTTCTCTCTCTAGCTAATGTTCAATTAAGGGAAACCAGAAAAACCACTTTATCTGCATGCATATAAGTGCTGGTACTTGCCTCCTAATGGGAGGGCTATTGCATGACAAAAGACCCTTAACAGTCTTCTCGCTTAATATGCAAACCACAACTGCTAGAGAGCAGAAAAAAAAAATTCTCTCTGGTTCCCTTTTAAAACCAAACTGTTTCTCTCTGCTAAAAAGCCCTTAGCAGAGAAAAGAAAAATATAATATTCCTACTGGCTTCTGGATTCTGTCTATATCCCGCCGCTGCCACACCATGTTATAACCTTATTCCCAGATTTGGACCTTAGCGTCCAAAATATGGGGGTTAGCATGAAAACCTCCAAGCTTAGTTACCAGCTTGGACCTGGTACCTGCTGCCACCACCCAAAAATTAGAGTGTTTTGGGGCACTCTGGTCCCACTGAAAAACCTTCCCTGGGGACCCCCAAGACCCAAATCCCTTGAGTCTCACAACAAAGGGAAATAATCCTTTTTCCCTTCCCCCCTCCAGATGCTCCTGGAGAGATACCCAGATACAAGCTCTGTGAAACTACGCCGAGTGATTCCCCCTCTCCGTTCCCAATCCTGGATCAAAAGCACTTTCCTCTTCACCCAGAGGAAATGCCAAATCAGGCTAGCAATCCCACACACAGCTCTCCCCTTGATTTCTTCCTCCCACCAATTCCCTGGTGAGTACAGACTTAATTTCCCTGAAGTAAAGAAAAACTCCAACAGGTCTTAAAAGAAAACTTTATATAAAAAGAAAGAAAAAAATACAAATGTTCTCTCTGTATTAAGATGATACAACACAGGGTCAATGGCTTAAAAGAATATTGAATAAACAGCCTTATTCAAAAAGAATACAAATCAAAGCATTCCAGCACTTATATTCATGCAAATACCAAAGAAAAGAAACCATAGAACTTACTATCTGATCTCTTTGTCCTTACACTTAGAAACAGAAGACTAGAAAGTAGAAAGTACTTCTCCAAAGCTCAGAGGAAGCAGGCAGACAGACAAAAGACTCAGAGACACACTTCCCTCCACCCAAGGTTGAAAAAATCCGGTTTCCTGATTGGTTCTCTGGTCAGGTGTTTCAGGTGAAAGAGACATTAACCCTTAGCTATCTGTTTATGACAGCTCATTCCACTGTTTTATAATAAAATAATAAACATTTAGAATGTATACAGCCCTTTATATGTTCAGAGAATTTACAAATACAAGCCAATTAACCCTCACTACATCAATGTCCAGGAAGTATTGTTATTCCTTTTTTTTTTTAAACAGATGGAGAAATTGGACAAGAGAAGCAAAATGACTTGCTTAAGGCCGCATTTTGAATCAGTGGCTGAGCTCTCTCGAGCAGGGACCAGCTTTTTGTTCTGTGTTTGTACAGCAGCTAGCACAATGGACCCTGGTGCATAACTAAGGCTCCTACCCCCCTTACTGCAATACAAAAAAGCAACAAAAGCAAAACATCTGGACTGACCCTCACCCCTTTGCTCATTTCTTTACATCACAGTGTCTTCCATTACCGATGATATTTTAATGCTTTTCAAACGTAATGATTTTCTCAACTCTCTCTCTTAGCGAGAAGGATCACTGTTAGCACTTGTTAAAAATGTGGGTATACTGAAGCCCTCTACTTTAGTAAGTGTTTTTGATGCAAGCATAATGAGGTCTTATACATGATGGGACTCCCAGGGACTATGGAAATATGTACGTTTGTCAGTAGTACTTGGGCCTTTAGTTTCTCCAGCACTTTTGCACAAATACCAGCCACCAGGTGAACATTAATTTCTTGAGCTGTTCAAAAACCTTTTTCAAAACAAAACAAAGCTCTGTCTCTGACAGTGCCTACATTTCACTGCTAAGGAGCATCCTCAGGGCTGTTATCTTGCTGTATTGTCTTCTGTGGTGAAGACCAATGGGCAGAAATAATTTAGCTCCCTGTAATCTCTTATCCTCTCTGATTGCTTCTTTAAATTTACACTATGGTTGTCAAAATGATCCATTGACTATCCTGCAAGCGTCCTGCTTCTGAGTTACTTGTAAGAATGTTTGATTATTATAACATGTTCTTCAACTATCTCCTTAGCTCTGTTAATCTCCATTTCTGTAGTTCCTTTCTGGCAGCCTCACCTAGGCTATATTACCATAACTTTAAAGGACAACTTTTTGGTCAAAACCTTTGCCATTTAAACATGCTAGGTTTCTATTTTCTCTTCACTTTCTCTCTTCCTTTTTTTTTTTCTGGAAATTCTGTATCTTGAATAAAGCTGATTAAATGAATTTGAATTTCCCTTCAGGATGCTTCTAGCTGGAGAAGGGCCCCAAACAGAACCCAAGGTTCAAATACCCCAGAACTTGGGTGGTCCTCAAAATCAGTTGCAAGCGGTCCCTAACTTCATAATGGGCTAAGCTAAATCTTGGGCTCTGAACAGCCTCATAGCTTTGGGATGTTTCATATCACCTCGCCTCTACTGAGACTATCTCCAGTTTTATGTAACCCCCTGTGCTATTGCATATGCTTTTGCCCTGATGTGTTATTTGGTAAACCTCTTCTATTATAACCAGCCATGGCACAAAAATCTCAGTAAAGAATAAGGAGAAAACAAAGATCAGAAGTCTGGTACAGATGAGACATGCTCAACTTCCTGCTGAGAATACAGTAGTAATTTGAGACACGCCATCCATATGAACTCACAGGGCAGCTTCCAAATGATTCTTCAGCCATCCCAACTGCCAGCTTGGGTTTCTTTCAGCATAAGTGTGACACATTTATGACCCACATTACATATGTGATAGAACAGCAATGAGGGTGTGGTTCACCTGAGATACCCACTCTGCCCAAGGGAGCTGCAAACCTTTGCTTAGGTGACAAGTAGTATGTACATCTATCTTCTGGGTTGTTCTGATTGGATTTCCCTGGCCAAATAGCTCACAAATGCACATTCAGTGGTTCCACCTATAGCTAGTGCTATGGTTATTGCATTACAGTATGGTACAGCCTAACAGCTGTGTTGGTTTAAAATACAGACAAACTAATTTCATTTAGTTTTCCTGTTTATTTAAATACTTGTTCTTTGATGCCCAAGACCACTCTAGCAGTTGCTTGGGACTGTAGTCAGCTTCCTCTTTGGCAACCAGGTATGGAGCACACAAACCACTGGAAAATTATAAGGAGCTTCTATATGAAAGACAGGAACCTAGAGAATAATTTTGTTTCCAGGGCCCAGGCCTACAGGCTGTACTAAACCTGAGTCTTGCATAGTTTTCTGTTTAGGCAAAAAAAAAAAGGGGAAACTTAGGGGGGAAAAAGCAATTTTTTTTCTAGTGAAAAACTTAAGCTAGGGTATTTCTAGTGATTCTTCTTCAGCTTTTATTGGGATTCAAAGAAAAACCAGGAGAGATGGTAACTCCCCCAAATCAGAATAAACCACATTCTGGACACAAATAAGATGCCTTGATATAAGGGTATATATGATGGAGGTGACTATGGAAGATACAACATGCAGTGTAAGTGTGTTTGACTAAAAGGGTTGCTGCCACCCTCCCCCTCTCAAAGAACAGAGGTTGCTAATTCACTAAAGGATCCCAGGGAGCCTGGGAAAAACAAACAGGTTCTTTTGTGCAGGGAAGAGTTTTTCAGGATTCCTCTCCTGGCAGGCAACTAGGCAGTCTGCCTTCCTCCTTTGTAAGGGCCAGCCAAACTGTCCCGGTTCCTTCTAGTGGGGAAAGAAAATAACTGAAGGGCTTCCATTTGATAGAGTCAAATAATAATAACAGGGTCAAGAAGATCAGTGCTGCTTCTCCCTCTTTTACAAGGAAACAATGGGAGATTGTGAGCTCCCAGGCTAAGGGCACTTTGCAGGTGCTCAGTAAAGAATATTTCTCCTTTCAGAAAGCACAAAACTGACCAATCTGATGGCTTCAGGCCAACTAACTCAGACACCTCTCTAACCAGCACATACACACCACCTCCACCCATAACAGTCTCCAACCCAAAAGCACCGGGGCACACACTCTATATAGGCCTGCCTCTTAATGAGCCACAGCTGAAGGTCCTTTCATAGAATCATAGAATATCAGGGTTGGAAGGGACCTCAGGAGGTCATCTAGTCCAACCCCCTGCTCAAAGCAGGACCAATTCCCATATAAATCATCCCAGCCAGGGCTTTGTCAAGCCTGACCTTAAAAACCTCTAAGGAAGGAGATTCCACCACCTCCCTAGGTAATCCATTCCAGTGCTTCAACACTCTCTGAGTGAAAAAGTTTTTCCTAATATCCAACCTAAACCTCCCACACTGCAACTTGAGACCATTACTCTTTGTTCTGTCATCTGCTACCACTGAGAACAGTCTAGATCCATCCTCTTTGGAACCCCCTTTCAGGTAGTTGAAAGCAGCTATCAAATCCCCCCTCATCCTTCTCTTCTGCAAACTAAACAATCCCAGTTCCTTCAGCCTCTCCTCATAAGTCATGTGCTCCAGCCCCCAATCATTTTTGTTGCTCTCTGCTGGACTCTTTCCAATTTTTCCACATCCTTCTTGTAGTGTGGGGCCCAAAACTGGACACAGTACTCCAGATGAGGCCTCACCAATGTCGACCTCACCAATGTCGAATAGAGGGGAATGATCACATCCCTCGATCTGCTGGCAATGCCCCTACTTATACAGTCCAAAATGCCATTAGCCTTCTTGGCAACAAGGGCACACTGTTGACTCATATCCAGCTTCTCGTCCACTGTAATCCCCAGATCCTTTTCTGCAGAACTGTTTCCTAGCCATTCGGTCCCTAGTTTGTAACAGTGCATGGGATTCTTCCTTCCTAAGTGCAGAACTCTGCACTTGTCCTTGTTGAACCTCATCAGATTTCTCTTGGCCCAGTCATCTAATTTGTCTAGGTCCCTCTGTATCCTATCCCTACCCTTCAGCGTATCTACTCCTCCTCCAATTTAGTGTCATCTGCAAACTTGCTGAGAGTGTAGTCCACGCCATCCTCCAGATCATTAATGAAGATATTGAACAAAACTGGCCCCAGGACCGACCCTTGGGGCACTCCACTTGAAACCGGCTGCCAGCTAGACATGGAGCCGTTGATCACTGCCCGTCAAGCCCGACGATCTAGCCAGCTTTCTATCCACCTTATAGTCCAATCATCGAGCCCATACTTCTTTAACTTGCTGGCAAGAATACTGTGGGATACCATGTCAAAAGCTTTGCTAAAGTCAAGGAATAACACATCCACTGCTTTCCCCTCGTCCACAGAGCCAGTTCTCATATCATAGAAGGCAATTAGGTTAGTCAGGCATGACTTGCCCTTGGTGAATCCATGCTGACTGTTCCTGATCACTTTCCTCTCCTCTAAGTGTTTCAGAATTGATTCCTTAAAGACCTGCTCCATGATTTTTCCAGGGACTGAGGTGAGGCTGACTGGCCTGTAGTTCCCCGGATCCTCCTTTTTCCCTTTTTTAAAGAGGGGCACTACATTAGCCTTTTTCCAGTCATCCGGGATCTCCCCTGTTCACCATGAGTTTTCAAAGATAATGGCCAATGGCTCTGCAATCACATCCGCCAACTCCTTTAGCACCCTCGGATGCAGAGCATCCAGCCCCATGGACTTGTGCTCGTCTAGTTTTTCTAAATAGTCCCGAACCACTTCTTTCTCCACAGAGGGCTGGTCACCTTCTCCCCATACTGTGCTGCCCAGTGCAGCAGTCTGGGAGCTGACCTTATTTGTGAAGACAGAGGCAAAAAAAGCATTGAGTACATTAGCTTTTTCCATATCCTCTGTCACTAGGTTACCACCCTCATTCAGTAATGGGCCCACACTTTCTTGTTGCTAACATACCTGAAGAAACCCTTCTTGTTACTCTTAACATCTCTTGCTATCTGCAACTCCAAGTGTGATTTGGCCTTCCTGATTTCAGTCCTGCATGCCTGAGCAATATTTTTATACTCCTCCCTGGTCATTTGTCCAAGCTTCCACTTCTTGTAAGCTTCTTTTCTGTGTTTAAGATGGGTAAGGATTACACTGTTAAGCCAAGATGGTCGCCTGCCATATTTACTATTCTTCCTACACATTGGGATGGTTTTTTCCTGCAACCTCAATAGTGATTCTTTAAAATACAGCCAGCTCTCCTGGACTCCTTTCCCCCTCATGTTATTTTCCCAGGGGATCTTGCCCATCAGCTCCCTGAGAGAGTCAAAGTTTGCTTTTCTGAAGTCCAGGGTCTGTATTCTGCTGTTCTCCTTTCTTCCTTGTGTCAGGATCCTGAACTCGACCATCTTGTGGTCACTGCCTCCCAGGTTCCCATCCACTTTTGCTTCCCCTACTAACTCTTCTCTGTTTGTGAGCAGCAGGTCAAGAAGAGCTCTGCCCCTAGTTGGTTCCTCCAGCACTTAGACCAGGAAATTGTCTCCCACACTTTTCAAAAACTTCCTGGATTGTCTGTGCACCGCTGTATTGCTCTCCCAGCAGATATCAGGATGATTAAACTCTCCCATGAGAACCAGGGCCTGCGATCTAGTAACTTCTGCTAGTTGCCAGAAGAAAGCCTCGTCCACCTCATCCCCCTGGTCTAGTGGTCTATAGCAGATTCCCACCATGACATCATCCTTGTTGCTCGCACTTCTAAACTTAATCCAGAGACTCTCAGGTTTTTCTGCAGTTTCATACTGGAGCTCTGAGCAGTCATACTGCTCTCTTACATACAGTGCAACTCCCCCACCTCTTCTGCCCTGCTTGTCTTTCCTGAACAGTTTATATCCATCCATGACAGAACTCCAGTCATGTGAGTTATCCCACCAAGTCTCTGTTATTCCAATCACATCATAGTTCCTTGACTGTGCCAGGACTTCCAGTTCTCCCTACTTGTTTCCCATGCTTCTTGCATTTGTGTATAGGCACTTAAGATAACTTGCTGATTGTCCAGCTTTCTCGGTCTGAGACAGGAGTTCTCCCTTCTTGCACTCTCCTGCTCGTGCTTCTTCCCGGGCTTTCCTCCCACACTGGCAGTTAATGCAGCTTGGACTAGCTATGGCAGAAGCTCTTTAACTTAACGTCTTCCCTACCCAGCTGGTTGCAGGGTACATACCCCTGTCACAGTGAGGATACACAATATATATCTGTAAGTTTACATGTCTATATATACATATAAAATGGGTGAGTTGTGGCAGGCTTTTCCTTACCTTCCCCATTCCAGCATGAGCATGTCCCAGCTTGACCACGACAGGGAAATTTGGGGTTGTGAGCTGAAAGACAGAAGAAAGAACCCCATTAGTATCTCTGTGGCAGTTCTTATCACCCAGCTACATTCTTGCTGGGAAGCTGAATCACCATGTCATGGTCAAAGAAGGATGGTCCTGTGGGAAAACAGTGAACAATATTTTTTTCACAGGTCTCCAAATGATTCTGATATGGAGGCTAAGAAGAGTTCCTCAGAGTCAACCCGCCTCAAAAGCAGCAACTTCAAACACTCCACCTGCACTTCTTCTGCTTTGGGTCTTTCCCAGTCTCTCGCCTTTATTTTGGTCCCTTACTTTTTCTGTCACTGTCCCCACTCCCTCCCTATATATTCAACCTGCACCTGCAGTTTTCACTGGGGGTAACACAGCGTTTCAAGGGTGATATGAGAATCTGAGTTATTTTCACAACCCCCTTCCCAACTCCCAACAGTTCTCATTCCCCATCTGCATCCCCTTTCCCCTGGCAGTGGTGGTGATGTGTGTGTAGGGGGGAAAGCGGAAGGGAATAGATGCCAACTTTTGGGTCAAACTCACAAAGACAATACGCTAGTACAACTTTCTTGCGGTGTCTTTCATGGGCAGGTATCATAGGCTGGAAGAGGCTGAGCCTTCCCAAACAGCCAGGTGTGGCCCTGCCTGGCCTCTGCCCCCAGGTCCCCTCCTACTTCCCTCTCTGTGACTCTTGTTGTTCCCCATGCCGTGGCTCAGCACTCTAGGGTTGAGGGCACTGGAGCCACACTGCCTGCCCGTCCGGCACTCCGGGGCTGGGGCAGCCTGGGGTGGGGGGCCTCTGGGCTCCAGCAGGGGGTGAAGGGAGTGGAAGGGGTGGGGCCTCAGGTACAAGGGGCAGGGCTGGTGGCTAGCGTTCCCGAGCTGGAGGTTTACATGCCGCCCATGGTGTCTTGTCTCACTTCCTCTCCTCCGAATTCACAATATCATATGGGGGGGGGAGGGGGAATAAAAGAATGAGTGAGGGCAGGGATTAAATAATATTATCCAAACACTCACATTGTGTCCCTTCTGTCTCACTGCCTCTTGTCTGTGTGTTGAGCCTGCAAGCTGATCCAGGCAGCCGTACCACTATGGGGCTACACTGACTTCATCAGGGCTGCCGCCAAGGCATAAGCGTCCCTCAGTAGGGCTCCATGCAGGGGGAGGTGTGCACCTACACAGATTAGCTGACGAGATTGGGGCCTTAAAACGTGTAGTGTTTTGGATCTGTTTTTTCACATGATTGTGAAGGGCCTAAGATATGTACCATGTATGACACTATAACACCAAACCCTGTTTCATGTTGCTCTTCCTGAAGTTTGTGGACATCACACTTAAACCCCATACCATAGGGTGCACTCTTGCATCTCGCTGTGATACCATCATCCTGCACCTTATCATATACTAGTGCATTTAAGTCGGCTGAATGCCCCACCATTGCCGTACACTACACTGTATATTTATTGTACATTTGCCCAATTTAATAGGATTTAGAGAATTTTGTCTTTATTTAAATGCATGAAGCATGAGTTGGATTCATTAAACAGTTACCCTGAAGATTTGATGGTGGCAGTGAGTTGAAGTTGAACAGATAAATGGCTTTTCTATTTGCTTAAGTTGGAAAATAGATAAATAAATTGTTCTTGTGCTAGTTACCAATTGTCTGTATGGACAGGAACCTGCTAGGCCCTAAATATACAATTGAGTATTGTCTTCATCTGTGACATTGTGTCATGAGTGGTTGAGGGTAGTTTCTGTGTCAAGGAAGGATCAACGAAAGAGAGAGACAATTTTACTTTTTTTTGCATTATGAAACTGTATTTTTATTAAGAGTTCCTGGTGACGATGGAGTACCGCTGAAGTCACTTGGAGTTGTAAGGACCAAGCCTGTTAAAGCAACAAGAGCCTGTTATCACTCTGTATTGTATATATGGGCCAGATCATCAAGTGGTATAAACTGGCCAGGCTCTGCTGAAGTCAATGGAGTTATGCCAATTTACATGAGATAAGGATCTGGTCCTGACCCCAAAATCTCCTCTACATATCTATCTAGATCAGGGATGGTCAAACTTTTTGGCCTGAGGGCTGCATTGGGTTTCGTAAATTGTATGGAGGGCCGGTTAGGGGAGGGGGTCGTGGCCCAGCCCCCACCTCCTATCTGCCCCCTGGGATTCCTGCCCCATCCAACCCCCCTTGTTCCCTGACGGCTCCTCTGGGACCCCTGCCCCATCCACACACCCCCACTCCCTGTCCCCTGACCGCCCCCAGACCCCCGCTGCCCCATCCAACCCCTCCTCTCATTCCTGATGGCCCCCCCGGGACCACTGCCCCATCCAACCACCCCTCTCCCTGTCCCATGACTTCCCCTGGAACCCCTGCCCCTGACTGCCCCCTGCCGCCCCATCCAACCCTCTCTCCTTTCTGACTGCCCCCCCGGAAACCCTACCCACATTCAACCCCCACCCCAACCCCTTTCCACATCCCTATCCCCTGACTACCACCCTGAACTCCCCTGCCCTCTATCCAACCCCCCACACTCCCTGATCCCTTACCACGCTGCCTGGAGCACCAGTGGCTGGCGGCACTACAGCTGGGCCACCCGGCTGCAGCCGGGCCATGCCGCTGCCACCGCGCAGCACAGAGCACCGGGTCAGGCTGGGCTCTGCAGCTGTACTGCCCCAGAAGCTCACAGCCCTGCCGCCCAGAGCATTGCACCGGTGGCGGAATGAGTGAGCTGAGGCTCCGGGGCAGGGGACAGCAGGGGAGGGGCTGGAGGCGGATGTCGCCTGCGGGCCGTAGTTTGCCCACCTCTGATCTAGATAGAAGGCTAGCAAACTGGCCACCATAGGCAGACGGATTGATTAAAGGGGTAGAGAAAGTATAACACCGGTAGTTATAAGGCTATACACACACAGAGCCCAAGAAGTTCAGATGACATCACAAGAGCAGAACTGGAATAATTAGAACCCTGACCTGTATATTACAAAGCCTTAGTCACTGCTCTCCAGGGTGGTGTGGTGTGTTACACAATCAAATGACAACACAAGAGTTTAACAACAAAAGCATATTTGTACTGAAATCATGCACAAAATAAACCAATGCCCTTCAATGTATTTACTTTTTACAGTCTCTTTTGCGCACAGATAGGAAAAATAACTTTGGATGGTGTTTAAAATTTGCATGGTTGTTGAAAAGCTTGGGGTACAGACTAAGTTCCCTCTAAGCTGCACGGCCACACTGCAGGCTATCAAGGACTGTGCAGACGTGCAGCCACAGGGGCCTGGACTGGAGAGGTGCCGTGCCCCTGGCCCCAGGCTGCTGCAGCAAGAGAGGGCTAGGGGGAGTCCTCTCTTCCCGCTGCAGGCCCAGGTCAGCCTGCACCCCAAATTCCTCATCCCCAGTCCCACTCCAGAGCCTGCACCCCCAGCTGGAACCCTCACCCCCCACACCCCAACCCTCTGCCCCAGTCCTCAGCCCCCTCCCTCATCCTGAACCCCTCATCCCTGGCCCTGCCCCAGAGCCCACCCCCAAACTCCTCATCCTCAGCCCCACCCCAGAGCCCATACCCCTAGATGGAGCCCTCACCCTCCCTCGCAGCCCAACCCTCTGCCCTAGCCCTGAGCCCTCTCCTGCACTCTGAACCCCTCATCCCAGGCCCCACTCCAGCGGCCGCACCCCAAACCCCTCATCCCAGCCCCACCCCAGAGCCCACACCCCAAGCTGGAGCTCTCACTCCCCCACACCCCAACCCTCTGCCCCAACCCTGAGGCCCCTCCAGCACTCCAAAGCCCTTGGACCCACGCCCACCACACAGCACCTCCATGTTGGTGCACATAACAAAATTAATTAGAAGGAACATTGGGTACAGAATGTCTGAAGGTTATGGGATGGGATTGTGACATCAGACATAACTTGGCCAGTCATCATACAACTGATGTTAATTCATTTGCATAACAATGTTTTTCATTAAAATGCTATAAAATATATTCTAGGGTTTTCTTACATTCAGCCTTTGACAGAGTAAGGTTTAAAGGCAAGCCTAACTTTAACCATGTGAGTGGTCCTGCTGACTTCCAGGAGAATACTGTGTGTTTAAAGCAGTGGTACCCAAATTTTTCCTGTTGGCTCCCCTCCTTATCAGTAATGGAACCTGTCCATGGTCCCCCTCCATTCCGGCACAAATGGTTCAGCAGCAGAGCTTGGGCTGAAGGTGGAGCTGGGGACAGAACTGGAACTAGGAGAGGAGCTGGGACTAGAAGTGGAGCTGGGCTGGGGTGGAGAGGGAATGAGGGCTGGGGCTGGAGCTGGGCCGAGGGCAGAGCAGGAGGTGTAGTGGAGCTGGGGCTTGGGTCAGAGCTGGTATGAGAGCAGAGTGGGGTTTGGTGACGCTCCCTCCCTACTCCCTGGGGGGGGTTGGCTTGGGCCTCGCTGTGTACCCCCCAAACGTTCCTCTGCACCCCCCCAGGGGGCATGCACCACAGTTTAGGGACCCCTGGTTTAAAATTAGGCATATGTTTAAGTACCTTGCTGAACTGGGTCTCAACAAAGCCACATTCTGATGCAACAATGCACTGATGGCAACATGGGCCAAATTTGCAAACTTGTATAGCTCTGTGTGTATTATCATTTGCACATGTGACTGGTGACTGTTATAGTGTGGCCACCTCCAGCATGCCCTCTTGTGACCTCAGCGAGCCTTGCAAGCAGCCTCTGCTTCAGTTCCCCTGTTCAAGGGGCTTCTTCAATAATGCACAACCGATTTGCCCATTTACACCCCTTCTCGGGTTCCAATTTATTAAATTAACATTCAAAATAAAGTTCTCAAGTTCCCCCTTCAAGTCCATCCATTTACTCTCTTATCAGGCCACTCCCAGGCCTTTCCTGCCTGTAGTCTCACTTGTCTGTAGTCTCACTTCCAGGTTCCAGATTTCTCTGCTGGAGCCTACATACTCCCACCAGCCCCTACACTCCACTCTGATCTCTGCAGTATCCTGCTCTTTACAGGAGAATCAACTGATCCCTGCCCATGTGTGCCTCCTCAGTAACTAGAGTTGGCTGGCCCCAGGCCTCAAGCCCTGAAGGGACAGGTCATTTTGTTACATCTTCCTACCCCACTTAGACCCTTGCCCACCACAACGCAAGTTCTACCCAGCTCTCCTTTCATCTGATGACTTTCAGAGAGAAATTGCTCTCTCTCCCAAACTGTCTCCATCTTCGCTACCTGGAGAGGAATCCCATCTCTTTTGTCCACCAGTATTTTAATTTGTCACTCCAAGCCCCGCTTATCTGTGGCTAGCTTGTCCCTTTCTATCAGGCCAGCTGTCTGGCTTCTTCCAAAGTTGCCAATTCCTTTCCATACCTCTCCTTCGAGGAAAGCAACCTGTTAATGGACTCTCCGGAAGCATCACAGTCACGCCCTGTTCACACCCAGAAGTCTTATCTTGCCACCCCTCAGGCATTTCCACACCCTGGTCATGCATCTCCAGAACTGATCCTCTCTCTGACTTAATATCCTTTATTTGAGCCTACAACAGCTCTATTTTCATGGAATCATAGTTTAAGGCCAGAATGGACCATCAGATCATCCAGTTTGACCCCCTGTAAATCACAGGCCACCAACGCCACCCAGCAGCTGCACACCAAACCCAGCAACCAAAATAAGCCCAAAGTATTACAGCCCACAGGAGACTAGATTAATATGTGCACCAGCGGAACCATGGTGCAATGGGAGAGAACTGATTAAGTGAGATATAGATAATCCTGGCAAGTGATTTACCCCCCTCACGCATGCTATGGGGTGCAATCCAGACCAGTGAGGGGCTGTGTCACTGCCTGTGTCACTGTACTCATAACTTCCTCAAAATGCTCTGCTGCTGTAGCACCCTTTGTTCGGATGCTCCCAGCCTACACACAATTCTGCACTGAATGTCTGTGTTACACAGCTCGGACTCAGCAATTCTGATTCCAGCAGCCTGCTTGTGACACCCCAGTCACACTCTGGTTACACCTGGCAAGATGATCCCAAATTCGCTGTCCCAATTTTCCCCAAGCCGTGGCTCTGCAATGTTCAGCCCTGTCCCGGACCATTCAGAGAGATATTAAGGTTTGTTTGTTCCTTTATAGATCCAATACCCAACAGCTTGCCACATTAACGGGAGTTAACATTCACTTTAAATCCAACACAGCATGGGGTTGGTTTAGATTAAAAGTAAGACAAGTTTATTAACAAAGGAGATAGGATTTTAAGTGAGTTCCAGCATAAAAGATAGTTAGAAATGGTTACAAGAAAATGACATTCTCTAGAGGCTAAAACGTAATAAAACAAGCAACAGCCTTTGTTCCAGGTCATTTCCGTACCAATCTAGCTTCCAGCAAGATGGGCTACCCACCCTCTAGTCAGGATCGCGCACAAAGTCCTAAATTCCATTGTGTTCTTAGGTGAAAGATAACTTGGAGTTCTCTGCCCCTTTCTATACAGTCCAGTGAACCTTTGAAATGGATTGTTCTGACAGTTTGCCCCACTCCCTGCCCCCCACCATAGTAAAGTTAATTTAAGCTGTGTGGAAGGCGACATGGAGTTTGGTGAAAGAAATTCTGTGCTGGTTTCTTTTCCCATGGGTGTTCGTTAATATGCAAATTGATCTGTTTCCTGCGATTTCCTCCCCCTGTTGTTTTGATGGTCTTGTTTACCTTCTATGTAATTTGCATTCCTATTGTCTCTTAATGTACCTTGGAAATACCTTCCACGTGCCAGAACCACATTCCTTTGTCTAGAGTGAAGTAACTTTAGCCCTGCCTGGCAGACACACTTTGATAACTTAATTTCCAATATGTTTGTAATTTTGAATTTGTGCCCCCTACATATAACCAAGAAAGAAAATTAATGATCAGTATGTTATTAGCTTTCTATGGATATCTGACATGACCCCTTTTAGATACAGGTTTTGACATTAGTGAGTTGGGGCACACTGAACTGGTCAGGCCAGCTGGAATTCACTACCAGATATCAGTGAGCTCTTGCCCTATTGCAATGGGATGCTATTAGGGTCTCACCCACACTCTGCAGATGAAGGGAACACCTCTCTTCCGAAAGGTCACTCACTGCCAATCTGACTTGGGGGTAAGTTCCTTCTTGACCGCACATAGAACAATCACTTAGACCCTAAACACATGAGCAAGAACTAGTCAGCCAAGACCTGAGAGATAGGATACTTGGTGCCACAGCAGAGCCCTGACCCGCACCATCCAACCTCTCATCTCCAGCCAGGGCCATCCCTGATGCTTCAGAAGAAGAAGATTAAAAATTGCCTCCAAATACATTGGTGGGTGGGGGAAATCCCTTACTGACCTGCTGCACCGTCCTGTATGATAGAGGTAGGGACAGATGGGGCCCCCAAGGTATTTCTGTCCTCCTCACCATCTCTTCAGTTTACTGGTCATCCCTTCTGACCCTTCCTTCACGTTCTTACACTGGGAAAGGGCCCGTCTTTCCTCCTTTTCCAGTTTGGGCCCCTGGAGCTGATCTGGTTCTGCTAACAACCAGTACAGTACTCCCTGTGGTAATCCACAGGTCTGGGGACTGTTTCACTAGGACTGCCTGGTTTTCCCCATCTCATAGAACCCATCTTTCTTTTCCCCTTTTACCATATGCTCTCCTGCTCCACACCTGAAACACCTGGTGGGGGTGGGGGAGTGTCTTCTCCCTTGCCTTAGTTGGACATGTCTTAGGGGGTGCTCCCAACTTGGTCTGTTGCTTCTCTTCTTTTCCTTTCACATTTTACAATTCTTAAAGGGGCAGACCCTCCTGATGTGCCCCACCTCTCAACACGAAACATTTGGACGGGACCTTCCACTTCTAGGCCACACTTGGAGTGTCTCTTCCTTGAGCACACTCCGAGTGCTCCCACTGCCATCTGGGGCACTCTACTCTTTTGTGTCCTGGCTTCCCACATCTCAAATACAGCAGGATCTTCCTCATCAGCTGGTAACAGTGATCTCCCTGCTGTGGCTGCTGTGCCATGAACTGCACCACCTGGGTTGCCTTCTGACTCTGCAGGAGCTGCAGAAGGAATGCTTGAATCCCACTGCTGCTGCTCGGCCAGAAGACACACCACATCCTCTATTTTCTCTCCTTTTTGACCACCAAAATGCCCTCCTTGTTGAAAGGAAGGTCTTGGATCCTGCCAGCTACGCCAATGTCATAGGGTGGCTGATTCCCGCATGCCCTCTTGTGGCCTCAGGGCAGTCCTGCAAGCAGCCCCTGTCTCAGTTTCCCCTTTCAAGGGACTTCTTCAATAATGCACAAATCTTTCAGGTTCTAGTTTATTAAATTAACAGCATGCAAAATAAAGTTCTCAAGCCCATCCACTTACCCTCTTATCAGGTCACTCCCGGGCCTTTCCTGACTGTAGCCTCACTTCTCAGTTCCAGGTACCTCTGCTGGGGCCAGCTCACTACTAGCCGCCAATGTATGTTACTCTGGTCTTCCTGAGCCAGGGCCACACAGAGACTTTTGGGAGCCTAGGGCAAAATCTGAAACGGAGGCCCCCACCCTTCCAAAAAAATTACCATGGAGATGAAAGAGTTTAAAAAGAGGGGAGGGGATGGAGGGCCAGAAGGGCCATGGCCTGTGGGGTTATAGCCCTCCTCAAGGGGATGGAGGGCTCTGCCTTATGTGGGCCAGGGGGCCACTTCCAGTCCCGCCTCTCCCTGTGCTGTAGCCTCACCGTCCATGGGAGTGGTATCCTAGACTCCTGGCCCAGCACTTACCTCCAGGCTCTCAGACCGGCAGGGCGCCTTAGGCCTGACGCAGCATGATGGAGGGGCAGCCAAGCCAAACCTGAGTGGTGCTGCGAACTGATGTGCCCACTTGCAATACCACTCACTCAAATTTGGCCACGACACCAGTAAACTGCCTCTCTCCCCTCGCCACATCTGGGGGGCCCTGCCCTGAACATCCCTCTCTCTGCCTCCTTTTGCTCTTTAGAGGGGAATCAGCTGATCCCTGCTCAGGTGTGTCTCCTTAGTAACTAGGCTTGGCTGGCCCCAGGCAAGCTACCCTGTTACAAGGACTTTGCACCTACTAACAGCATTTTGGGACATAATGGATATTGTGGTACTTGTGTGTAAATGACTGTACATGTAAAATTATGTGCATGCAAAATCAGAGGCTGGATAAAGCCCCCTTTGAAAATAAATGGCTGTAAACTATGACACTCTCCCCACCCCCCATCCACTAACTACCACTGGGATTTTGGACATATCCATTAAATACAGAAATATTCTTAGCATTGATTATTAATTAGACTCTAACAGTGTTCTCAGCCCTGAGATGGACACCATTATCAGAGATCTTCCTTTGGAGGCCTTGCCTTGAATAAAACAGAACAATGTAAACCTGGAGCGCCAAGGGAGGGAATTATCTTAGGGCTTGTCTACATGGGATGTTACTGTGTGGTCAGTCAGGGTATGAATCTACAGGGCACTAGCTTGCCATGCCGTAACACACTGTGTGGACACTATTACAGCACACCAAAGGTCCCAGAGTGCACTTTACTACTTGTACAGTGTAGTAAGTCAAAGTGCATGCTAGGAATTTTGATGCAATGTAGCAGTGTCCGCATGGGACATGACTACACAGCAAGCTAGTTCACTGTATAGTCAGACTCTGGCTTGCCATGCAGTAACATCCCATGCCGACAAGCCCTTAGATGATGCCTGAGTGCCTCCTTACTGTAACATTTGCCTTATTTTACTCAGCAGTGGGCTTCAAGGAAGAAGTTGGTCCCTGGGAGGGATGGAGGAAAGGATGACAGACTGAGAGTTGGAAGAGTACCCCATGGACAGGGGCAGCTTGATGAAGGAAACAAACGAAGGGCGTTAGGACTGCTTACAAACTACCACACAACATACACAATTACATTCCACTGCTATATTGCACAGTGAACTTTGTAGCAACATGATGGATGATCTGAAGAAGGCTCTGGGGAACAGGGATGGTAAACAGAAATGTTATAGCACATGGGAGTAAACAAACATGCTTCTTAGAGGTGCAGCACAGAGTCTCATCTCTGCTTAGCAGGAACAGGTCTGGTGTTACCCATTCACTTCTCAGGCTATGTAGGCCACCAGTCATTGGCAGGGGCTGGATTTCAGTAACTACCACCAGAGAATGGATTTGAACTGGTAACTCAGAAGTGAAAGGCTCCATAGTTGGGATTTTCAAAAGCAACTAAGTGACTTAGGAGCAATGTTACATTAACTTTCCATGCCTCTCACCTCCAAGATGCCAGTTCGAATCTATCCCATGTGTCATTACCAGTTCTGTTGCTATTTGACGTTGTTATTTTATAATAATGTGTATTACAGTTGTGTCTGAAATCCTCATTCAGGATTGAGGCCCCATTGTGCTTGGAGCTGTACAATTAGAGCTGTTCATTCCTTGAAGGAAGATTAAGTTCTAATGCTTTATTTCAAAGGACAAGATCTCTGTTTATTTAGTTGTATTTGCCTGGGTGATGTGGATGTCTTCTCCGTGTGGGAAAATAATGGATGTTAATCATATGCTTAAAAGTAAAAAGCTCCTGATATTGTGGAATGTGAAGGGTGCAGCATTTTTCCTGTGCAGATTCAGAGGGGAACCAACAGGAGGAGCAAGGGAGTAGAGAAGAGCTTTGGATTTCCCATAGAATACAACGAGCTGATTCAATCCAGACATGAAAGAAATCATTTTGTGATGCAGTGTCATGACATATACAGTGCAATCTTTTTTCTGTCTGAACTGAGTTCAGGATTTACTGCACCTCGCAAGCTGACTTTGCCAAATGCGGGGTAGACATGTGAAAGTTGGGAATGTCCAGCGGAATGTGGAATGGGTGGTGGGTGTGTGCCTGACTTTAACTTATTAGCTCATGAGCTGACAGCAACTCTGTGCAGAATTGTTGACTCAGTGGACATACCATGTTCCTCTTTATTATTTCTACGGCTCCACAGATGTGCCTGGTGATTTACAGATGAATACAGAGAGAAGTCCCTGCCCCCTCTGAAGATGACAGTCTAGATGTAGCAGAGAAAGAGATGACAAGCAAAAAGGAGAGGATATGGAAAGGAGGAGGGTGGTAACAGCTGAATATATGCTTTGTTACAGACAAACCCATATTGTTATGGAGTCTTTTAAAATGTGTGTGTGTGTGTGTGTGTGTGTGTGTGTGTGAGAGAGAGAGAGAGAGAGAGAGAGAGAGTATATTATAATCATAATATATGCAACCCCATGCTTTGAGTGTCCCTAAGTCTCCAACTGCCAGAAGCTGGGACTGGATAACTAGCGATGGATCACTTGACATTGCCCTGTTTTGTTCTTTCCCTCTGAGGCATCTGGCACTGACTACTGTCAGAAGACAGGATACTGGTCTAGATGGACCACTGGTTTGACCCAGCCATTCAAAAGCATCTAGTGGTCAAGATTTGGTCCGTGGCCCACCTATTGACTACCCCGGCTTAAGGCAATACAGAGTTCAGGATAGGTAAAAATCTGCTCTGTGCTATCGGTTATTCCTCCATTACATTTAAAAAAACCCAAATGGCCATATAAGTTAAGTCCCACATCCTGTTGTGAAACTAACCACAGACCAATGTGCTATGGTTGTAACATGTGCTGTGGTTAGAACGTCCCATCCAAGTGGGTTGAAAGGGTTAAGGACAGAGCACAGCTTTTTGTATTAACTCAGACCTGCCTAACTTTTGTCATTAATCCCACATTTAATGTGACTTTAATTTCCTGTCTCGGTGCTCCAGGAGGCTGCCGTTCAGGATCACTCTGGTGTGCTGAGCATTTGGGAACACAGGCGTGCAAGAATTTTAAGTTCTCTTCATTTTGCTGGGGTTTCAAGCGTGAGAGAATTGTAAAAACAAATCCAGGCAAGCGGATGCACAGCAAAGAAATGGATTAAGTAGGGGCTAGCCATATGCGACGGATAGTTTTGGCCAATAAATCCCTAGCACCACCTGTCCAAATATGGGAAAGACTTTTAAAGGGCACATTGAGTGCATAGAAATGTTTCATTTCTTAACGTACGGAGTTCACTTTGTAGGGCTTGTGTTCTCCAAGTGTGTTTGCCTTTAAGGAAGCCTCCAGGTATTTCCCCTCTCTCTGAGGACAGTGAGCCCTCCAGAGTGTGTTTAATTTTATTTTATTTATTTATTTTTTTGCTGGGTGCAGTAGTGAGACAAAGAGAAGCTGGATTTTTCCTCTCTCTCTGACATTGTTTGGGTTTCTTTCTGCCCTATTTTCATTCACAAATTAGAGCACTCTGTGACGGGTTCAGTCTCAGAGACTCCCTTCGGACTGTCACCTGATGTGCTGAGACTACTTCTGAGCCCATTTTCTCTGCCAGTTTGGGCCTCCAGAACCCTGCCTTGTCAAGCCAGACACGGCCAGTCTGCTCCAACACTGACCCAGAGTCTGAACCATGTGCCCCAAAGCTGCAGACTTAACTGAAAACAGCTTAAGAAGTGGTCCTGTCTCTAGCCCCAGAAACCCAGCTCCCAATGGGATCCAAACCCCAAATAAATCCGTTTTACTCTGTACAAAGCTTATACATAGTCAACTCCTAAATTGTCCACCTTCTATAACACTGATAGAGAGATATGCACAGCTGTTTGCTCCCACAGATATTAATTACTTACTCTGGGTCAATTAATAAGCAAAAGTGATTTTATTAAGCATAAAAAGTAGGATTTAAGTGGTTCCAAGTAATAACAGACAGAACAAAGTCAGTCACCAGGCAAAATAAAACAAAACACGCAAATCTAAGCCTGATATATTAAGAAACTGATTACAGATAAAAATTTCACCCTCCAATAAGCTTCTTTCATAGACTAGAATCCTTTCTAGTCTGGGCCCAATCCTTTCCCCTGGTACAGTCCTTGTTCCAGTTCAGGTGGTAGCTAGGGGATTTCTCATGACTGCAGCCCCCTTTGTTCTGATCCACCCCCTTTTATAGCTTTGGCACAAGGCAGGAATCCTTTGTCTCTCTCTGGGATCCCACTCCTTCTTCTAAATGGAAAAGCACCAGGTTAAAGACGGATTCCAGTACCAGGTGACATGGTCACATGTTCTGTAAGTCCCCCCTCCATTCCTCTAGGACTGGCCCACAGATATGCAGTGGAGGCTTGCAAGTAAACATTCACCAATTGTCCTGGTTGATGGGAGCCATCAAGATTCCAAGCCACCATTAATGGCCCACACTTTGCATAGTTACAATAGGAGCTCAGAGTAACACTTCATATTTCTAGTTTCAGATACACAAATTATACATTAATACAAATAGGATGAACACACTCAATAGATTATAAGCTTTGTAATGAGACCTTACTAGAGACCTTTTGCATGAAGCATATTCCAGTTACATTATATTTACACCCATAAGCATATTTCCAGAAACATATGAAGCGCAATGTCACATACTACCCTCCCAAAATAAACATGTTACACAAGGGAGGGAGGAAGTTACTCTCAAGGAAGGAAGGGAACCATCTAGGAATTGGAGCATTTGGGAAGTAAATTCTAAAGCTGTGGGAAGGGATTCAGGAAGGCAACATCAGAAGGAAGAAAACTATACATGAGGCTGAATGAACTATAGCACCCCAAACCATCTTCCAGGAACCCCAGAATCCTGCTCCTGCAACACATCTGAGGGCAAAAAAGTTTACCCTCTCTCCTCCACACTGTCCTCCTTCCAACGGGTTTGCCTCCTATCTTCAATTCCCTCTGAATCTGGATCTCTTATTTGTGGCCCCAGAGCTTCCAAAACTGTTTATTTTCCTTGTCTGTCAGCAATGGCCATAATGCACCCAGAAGTCTTTGAGTGCTTCTCCCACTGTCTTTGGGCCAGATCCTGTGCTCATCAAGTTCACTGGGTGCCAGGCACGGCTTCTTGATGGGAACCAAACTTCCTTGAGCCAGTGTGAAAACTGCAGTGCAGATTTTTGGTAACCATGCCCTTTAGGGGCTCAGCCATGCCCGTTTAGGTGCTTGCACTTTAGTGCATAGAGCCAGCCAATGGAGCTACAGCTACACATACTTTTCACAAGCCGAGGATCACCTCAGAAGTATAGAGTGAGGGCAGTTCACTAGCGGGAAGGTTTATGCCCACTTCTTGCCAACTTTACACAGGTACAGCTACACACTGGGCAATGGATACTCAAACCTTACTACAGGGCTTGGTTCTAATCTCACACCAATGGAACTCATTTAAAGGCAATGAGGTCAGACTCAGGCCTTGTGTATATTAGGAAAGCAAGGCAAAGCAAAGTATGACACTAACAGTAATCCGTAACATCCCCAAATATCCCAAGGTAGTTGTAAATACAGGCATAGTGCTAGTGTTCTAGTTCACCCTTGGCCAAAATGCCAGCTGTCAGATGCTTGGCAGGATGAGGTGGGCAGTGGAACAAGGCAGTATCTTCACGGTTCACTGCTTGGCAAAGGGTACAGGATACTACAGGTCACTGGTAGGTTTGACATACCCTTTGGGTTTCCAGCAGCTGCTCAGCAGTGGGTCACCCTTTCTTTTTTTGCTTTGCGTTCTTCTGTTGTGCCAGAAGCGCTCAGAGCAGTGGAATTACTGGCAGAGATAGAAACCAAAACATCAGGGCACTCACCACTTCACTTTTGGAAAAGCTTGACTTTAAGTTTTTTAAAGGCACAGGACTAGTAAAACCAGCAATGAGAATTAATTTCTCAGTGTTCAGAGGGCTTTTACAAGAATTAGGGAAACAGCCAGGAGTTGCCACACTGCAGATAGTCTCTGTCTATGTCATAAGGTGTAGAAGTGAGTGTATGTCCTCATGTCTTCCTGTCATATCATATGATGCCATACAATACAGTTTCACATTTATGCATATTGACACATGGGATTTTTGTCCGCACACTCACAGGCTAACACATATGCAATAGATTAAGACTGCTAGTTTTTGTCATGTCAACACGACACAAGTCATGTTGGCTACATTGTTCACAAACTTTCACGTATATTTTCTTCACCCTCATGCTCATCCACTTACTCAGAAAGTCGGGACTCATATCACATTCTCACCTCTCCTCTGGTGTCCTAATATATCCTGCTTTTCCACCAGCTCTAATTTTAAGCTCTTTGTCCTTTTTTTCCCATTGCTATGTTGCAGAGTCTGATACCTCTTGCCAGGCAGTGGAAAATCTAGGTTTATCTAGGCTAGATTTTGCCTTCGGTTCAGTGGAATTTAGGGGATGTAATGGCAGCCTTCTTCCCTGGGACTGGCCTCACTGTGTGCATATTACAGCTGGTCAGGAATATTAGGGAAAAATGCTTTTTTGATGGATTCATTGAAACCAGAACTGTTTGTGGGGAAGGGCTGGTTACAACAAATCTCCTAATTCAGAAATGTTTTGAAAACTTTGTTTGAAATTGTCAGTGCCCCATTTTAACCTTTGCAAGACAGAAAAGCTTCTTTTTCAGTTTGAAATGACCTTTTGTTTTGAAATTTTAGTCAATTTACAGTTGAAAATTTAACAGGTCAAAATTGAATAAAATGTTTTGATAGATCTGATCCGATTTTTTTTTCAGATTCTGTGTGTGTGTAAATTTTTGTTATTTCAAATTTTCATCTTCATTTGGGATGGGAACTTTTTTTTTTTAAAAACCTGGAGACTCTCATGGAATGGGAAAACTGTTTCCCCCCCAGCTCTAGTGCGTATGTAGCCCACAAAAGCACAGAGTGGGTCTTTGTTGCCCTCTTGTGGTTGGTTCATGTGGTAGCTACAAGCCTACTACAAGTATCAGAGGGGTAGCCGTGTTAGTCTGGATCTGCAAAAGCAGCAGAGTCCTGTGGCACTTTATAGACTAACAGACATTTTGGAGCATGAGCTTTTGTGCGTGAATACCCACTTCGTCGGTTGCATGGACCCACGAAAGCTCATGCTCCAAAATGTCTGTTAGTCTATAAGGTGCCACAAGCCTACGACAGCAGTTTGTGCTTCTGCTGAAGTGGGAACGGCTCAGGCTGTCAGCAGTCAAGCTCCTGCCAATGACCCAAGCAGCTGGGTTGTTATATATGTGTGCTTTGGCCTTGACCTGCGAACCAGGCTTGTCCTCGTGGGCTGGAAGTGGTGGCAGTTCTACCAGGTGAGTTAAATACAATTCACAGAGGACATATGCTCAGTCATTTTCACTGGAACTGGCTTCAATTTACATCCTGTTTCCATCCTAACCCTTTCCAGCCCTAAGGAGAAAGGGGCTCTTCAAGCACATGGAAACAGAGGAAACCACTGTGGGGATCAATCTTTTTTCATCTCGTAACCACCATCTCAACCAGAGGCATTCTTTTCCCTCCTAAACACATACATTTGTGTAGCAGAGACTACAGTGGCTAGGAATTGCAAGCAGCAGGAAGTAGACAAATTCCACTGGGAATAACACATAGACCCTCTTCTTTTCACTGGGCATGCCTGAGGCTGCGTGGAGGCTGTGGTCTGGTAAAGCCCATTCAGTCAGCTCTTCTCTGTTTACAGAGAAAAGGGTTCACCCTTTACGGGAAAAGGAGGTGGGGACCTGGGCTGATTTTATCTGTGAGGCAATATCTCCACCTCACTTGGATAAACAAGACAAATGTGAGTGAGCCACTGCAGACCCAACACTGGGTATTTGTTTCTCAGCTAGGCTTATTGCTTAGGTTTTCATCAGGCAGATGTAAGAATGTGTAACAAGCGCAGCAGCCATCAGGGGCATAAAATGACAGCAGAGGAATGGCCATGGTTACCATAGGTCCTAGTTTTCACCAGACATAACCTCTTTTTTGATCCTCCGTCCCCCCCGTCTGGGCGGATTTTTCAAATAAGAGGAAGTGTCTGGGATTTTTGTAGAGCAGACATTGCAGCTCAGAAAAAGCCACCTCCACGCCCCAATCGGTCCCTCCCCTGCATCCACAGCTACGGCATCCACCCACCCTGGCCAGGCCTAGCCCTCCAGGTAAGTGGAGCTGCCAAGCGCCTCTTGACTGGGCCGTCTCTGGGAGGAGGAGAGGCCCACAGGGAGGTAGCCACTCGGCCACTGTGACAGGGAGCACAAAATTGCCCCCCACCTCAAGACAGAGGTCACAGATACCCCCTCTCCCCCACAGAACTCCCAAATAGCTCCTCCAGCACCCCCCCAATGCTCCTCCCAGTACACACACACCCCTGTAGCACTTCCATGTACCTCCTGCCAGTACACACACCCCTCCAGTACCTCCCAAATATCCCCTCCAGCAGCTCCCGAATAGCCCTCCCAGTACACACACACCCTTCACCCCCACTCCCCCCAAATACCTCCTCCAGCATCCCCCAGCGGTAACCCCTCTCCAGCTCCTGGCCTCCTGACAGTGTCCTCTATTTGGGAATTTGAAATATGGTAATCCTAGGGCTGCCCCTGTGCTGGAATAGCAGGAAGTGCTGCAGTTCTGAACGGAGGTGCATTGGCACTGCAGTAGGGGCTCAGGACTGGAGTATCAGGGAGCCAGGACTGAGGTGTATTGACAGGCTGTAGGGGCTCAGGACTGAAACAGTGGCATGGGGAGGTGCTGCAGGTCAGAAGTGAAGTGCATTGGCAGACCTGTATAATGGGATCGAGCACAGCTGTTACCTGTGCTATATTTTGTCCTTGGATGTGCTCTCATTGTATGAGCCTTGCATTCACTCACAAACAAAAACCAGAATCATTTCAGAGGCTGGTTAGACTGCTACCTCTTTTCTCCTGGTCTATCTTTCTGTGGTTAAAATATTCACCTGACCTCCCCACCAATGCCTGATCCAGCCGCAACAATAGCTTGTGGTTCACATTCTTACTCTCTACCAGGAGGCTGACAGGACCTTAGAAATTCCATGCATGAGGTGCGTCCTTTGTGCACTCAGCTTCTTCACTACACAAAGAATGGACGCTGGTCTGATCACTCTCCAAACTCACAAACACGGCTGCGGGGGTGTAGGGAAAAATCTCCCTTTAAACATGAAAAATCCCCTTGCTTTGAGAGGAGCTGCACAGATCCTCTGCCTGGTTATAACCCAAAACAGCCAGTTAGGGCCTCTTAGGGGGGGAGTCCATTAACCCTCATTTCCAGGCAGAAGAATTCCACTGCTCTGTCTACTCCCCTCTCAAGTTCTAATTTTTTTTCATTTGTGAATCTAAAGAACGTTTCTTGTAAACATCTGCCACAGAGTTTACCCCCTCAGACCTCTTCTCAATTGATATCATCTGGTTTTTCATTGGATGCTGAAGCAGCTCCTACAAACTTCCCATGCAGAGGCTGAAATGGAAAGACTCCCACATTCAGCAAGCGGCTTTGCTTAGCAAACCTCCCTGACACGGCACCTTGAGGCCAGGGTACAATTTCATAGCCACTCTAGACAGTGACGTCCCAGTCCCAACTGGCTAACTTAGCTCATCTGCCTCAGCAAAACAAAGCAGTGACACATTGGGTTTGGGTCTCTAACCATAACAGTGTTGCAGACATGATTTTGTTTTTAACTTTCTCATTAGTGCTGGGCTTTAGCCATCTGGGAGAAACCACAGCCTCCAAACCTCCCATCTCCTGACCATCCCCTGACTTTGACTCATGAGGTTTTACAACATACACAGAAAAACAGAGTGCAAGGAGGGAAAATCCTTGGTTCTCAGCAAATCTATGGCTTGTACCTCAGGGACACTGTTTTAGAAATGTGCATGGAAGTAAACTCTATACCCCATATGGATGTGGGCTCCTCGGAGGCTGTTCTTTAATGATGATGCCTGTAGATTCTCAGAATGAGAGAATGTACATGGGGACAGTGGCAGGGGGTTTCCACAAATGGCTGCAACTGAAGACACCCCTAAATCTTTAAGCTGGTGCTGCTTCCCATGTAACCCTTTGTGGGGAGTGGTTCAAAAGCATTCAGCATTGCCCTAACACTGCTTCCATTGAAGTCAACAGTAAAGTTCCCATTAGCTTCAATGGGAGCAGAGTAAGGCTGACACTGCGGGCTTTTGAAAACCTCACCTTGCATTTCTAAGCTCTCAGGTAGTGAGTTTGTGATGGACTGCGTGTGACCCCCACCAAAGGATTAATCAGCTCAGCAGTTGTTAGGAGCGATGGCCTGGGTCCCATCTGTGACAAATCCTACTTCTTATTTAAAAATCCAGTGAAGGCATTTTAATATTGTGTGTGCAATATTCTGATTAAACTAAGGCCCCATGTAGAGTAAAACTATAACTGAGACAGGGAACCTGGTTACATCCATCTATCTAGTTTTTATCCTGTGCTCCTCACTGTGGCAGCTGAGAACCTTATACATAAAGGGTGAAACCCTGACCCCATTGGGAGTTAATGGGAGTTCTGTCATTCATTTCAGTGGCACCAGGATTTCACCTCGGGGGGTTTACAAGTATTGCATATTGGAAGTTTCTCTCCCACACAGGTGTTTTGCAGGCTCATTGCTTTACAGTGCAAAAGCTAAACTGATTAAGTGAGTTTTGGACTTTGTGCCAAAAGCCAATGTGTTCTGGGAGTGAGTTGCAGCATCGGAGGCCAGCTCTGTGCCCTGAGCTAACCCAGCCTGTGGCCAACAGTTCCACCCTTGTGGAATGTAGCTGCTGTGGGCCATCACTCAGGTGGCTCCAATTCCAGGGAAGACTATTAACAAATTGAGAGAATGATCCTTTAATCAAAGAGATTTCGGAATCCATTTCATTAAGCAGACTTTTCAACCTCAGGAGTTATTGGCCAGCTTTTATAGTTATATACTGGCATGGACCTTGGAAGGGTCGTTGTCTTTCAAACAGGTAGCTGAGCCAGCCTATGTGCAGGTGCATGTTTGGTGTACAAGGAGCTTCCCCCATAGCCTTATGCAAAGCTCATGGGTGGTGCGTGAACTGGCTGTTCGAGGAGACTAGGCCCAGCCCTGCCCCTTCTTCCTGAGCCCCCTCCTCCACTTCCCCTTACCTCACAGGAGCCCAGAGCCCCCCCCCCCACCATGGTCGCCAGCCTCCTCGCCCTGATCCAGACCCCCCCCTCCGAGTGCCCCCAGTCCCAGAACACTGGGCAGGCGGCCCCAGCACCCCCGGCCCCAGTGCCCCCAGCCCCGGAACGCCAGTGTGGCTGATTTGGGGGAGGGGGGACTGGGGGCGGAGCATGGGCAGGGCCACATCTGGCTGTCTGGGGAGTCTCAGCCTTCCCTGGCCTGTCATATCTGCTGCTCATGCACCCTATCAATGCATCCAGCCTTGCTTTTTCTCTGCACTGGTCAGTAAGGCGGGGCAGATGCATTGATGTGGTGTAGGTTGCATTATGTGTGCACAGTGGGCCATTAAAGGAGTGCAATCCTTCCCAGAGCTCCTTCTAGGGTGATGCAGCTCCATGCTACGCCAGGCCCCAATAGCATCACTTGGCCATATGTTTCTGCATTACTAAGGTAACACTAGGAAAGAGAGCTCCCCCAATCATTATTTATACAAGTGATTTCATTCTTTTGTGCCACAATGTAATTGCTTCATTGCCTCACAGTATTTCCAGCTGTTTGTCTTTATCAGTTTCTATCTTTCTCCTGTCACTCTCATGCATGGGTAATTTAGAACTAGTTCCCATATTCCCTGCTTTATTTTGAAAGGAATGAGAAAATGAAAACCCTTATGGTCAAAGTCTCCAAACTTCAGCACCATCTCTTCTTGGGACAGGACATGGGATCAGTTTGATACTGAAATGTTCTATAATGTTCCCTACCTAAGTAATACTATTTGCTCATTTATTCAGCAGCTGGTTTCTTCTTTGGTGAATGGGCACATAACAGATGCATAACTAAAAATCATGGACTTAATAAAGACACTGCATTTATGGTTTAATACAACAATCTGTAATCTACTACCCTCCTCCTCCTTTATTCTCCCCCTCCTCCCCCACTACTGAGGTGTTAACTGGCTGTTTCACTTTGTATTTAATACATAATTTAAGAAATCATTCAATCTCTTCCACCTTGTATTTAGCTGTGACACTCTGAGAACCTTTCCCAGATCTGAAAAAGAGCTCTGTGTAAGCTTGAAAGCTTGTCTTTCACCAACAGAAGTTGATCCAGTAAAAGATATTTACCTCACTCACAGTGTCTCTCTAATATCCTGGAACCAACACGGCTACAACAACACTGCAAACATACAAGTCCTAAGTATTATGAACAGCAAACAAATTACAGAGAGAAGCGAAGCGAAAACATATAGGGAGTGGTGTTCCAGGGTGGGCTAACTTGACAGCGGGATTTCAAAGCTGACATTTCACTGACAGAGCTAACAACCAACTTGCGTCTGTCACAATATTCACAGCAGACAGGTTTCTGAGTTTATGCAAAGTGTGTGAGAGAGAATTTTTTCGTGAGTCTGGGAGAGGTAATTAAAGAGAAAATGTCAATATCGTCTATGGTATGAGAGCAGATTTCAACCAAGGTGACTACATGGGGTGAGTGGAGCATTTGTTTTATTGTAGCACGAATGCTGCAGAAGGTAGATGAACGCAACCCCCCTGCTCCTTGGCTCTCACTATTACCATTTCCTGATCTACTCTCCTCTACTTGCAGTTTATTGATGGGAATCAGAAACTTGAAGAATTAAATGCCCAGGTGCAGTGCTGAACTGCAGTGACCTCCATTTCATGCTCATTATCCTGATCTGTCTAGGGAGTTTCAGCTGGGGGCCAAAGCTTTCCTCTAAGGGATAGTGGGCAAAAGAGATGTATTTTGAATGATGATATTATTACACATCTTAGTGTGCAGAATGAACCATATTGTGTAATTTAGACCACCCTAGGACAAATCTATGCTGTGACTAGCAAGCAGGGCCAGCTCCAGCTTTTCTGCTGCCCCAAGTGGCAACAAAACAAAACAAAACAAAAAGCCGATTGGTGGCAGCTCAAAGAGGAAGAGAGGGACTGAGAGACCTGCTGCCGAATTCCCACTGGAGACCCTGAGGTGCTGCCCCAATACCAGGCGGAGTGCCACCCCTTTGTATTGGCCACCGCAAGCATCTGCTTCCTTCACTGATGCCTGGAGCAGGCTGTGCTAGCAAGGCAGATTGCATATGTGTATTAAATGTTTAAAATGATGCTGTGAAGAGGGTCCATATTGGGCCTAGTCTACACTAGGAAAGGATTGTTCTTGTAGCTATACCAGCAATCCCTCTTAGTATAGACACGGCTTATATTAGCTTTCCCAATGAAATAAGCTCTACCAGCTTGTAGTGGGGTGGTTACCCGCTCCATCCTTGACAGGGTTAAGGCCAGCCCTGGGAGAGGGCTCGGGCTGTAAGGAAAAGCCCAGGCTGATTAGGAAAGCAGACACAGCTGGGGCCCACCCCAAACAGAGCACAGCAGATCTGTATAAAAGGCACAAGACAGTCTTCCTTTCCAGTCTTGGAGGGAGCAGGTCCTGGCTGCCTAGAGAAAGGGTACTGGGAGTGAAGCAGGGCTGGGGAAAGGGCAGGGGAGCTCCAGCCTGGTGACCCCCCAGGCTGCAGGTCCTGGTCCTAGGCCCACCCCGAGGTACTGGGTGGTAGATGAAGACAGCAGGTCCTACCCACTTGCCTGTGGTGACTGGCTCTTATACTGCAGTCTGCCCCAGGGAGTGGGGGCTCATTGCTGACTGGCAGTAGCCATTGGCTGAGGCAAGGTGGGATTGAGGTCCCTGGGGAGGGGAGACCCGAGAGTGAGGGGTTACTGCCAGGGGGCAGCACCTCAGATAACAGGGCACCAAGGTCCGGGAGGAACACGGGGGCCCAGTGGCAGTGAGATGTCGGCCTGCAGAGGGGGCTCCAAGGCTGGAAAAAGAGCTAATTCCCAGGACGCCAGCAGGAGGCACTGCAGGGCTGAGTCCCGCACCGTTACACAGCTAAAGCACTTTTATGCTGTATGACTGCGTCTACACTAGGGCTTTTGCTGGGTATAAAAATTCCATTAAAAATCACACCCCTAATAGACATTACAATTGTGGCAAATGTTCTGAGTATTGTCCTGACCTTGTTCTAATACTGCTCTGCTACAGATACGAGGAGGAGAGAGACAAGCCTAATATCCTCCTGGCCTCCTGCTCTGTCTCTCATCTTCTGTTGTAGAAGTAGTAAATTGGGGGAAGAGGGCATCCCATCATACATTGCCTCCAGCTCAGTCCCCTTCTCTCTCCCGTAGGGGCTGGTGAGTGAAGATCAGAAAGACCTCATTGTGGCTACTCTAAAGGGAAAGTACTCCCAGAGATATCCCTGAGTTCCCAGATTGGGGGATGTGGTGATTAGTTTTTGTGGGGGTAGGAACTGGAAGGTAGGAGAAAGCAAATCATCCAAAGCGTGGTATGTTTACAATGAAAACATTTTCTCCCATTATTTTGATTGCAGTAGCATCTGAAGGCCCCAGTTAGGGATCAGGGCTGCATTGTAATAGGCCCTGTGCAAATAAGTAACATGAAGATACTCCCTGCCCTGGAGAGATCACAATCTAAGATTTAGGCAAATAAAAAGATAAACAGAAGTGAAGGGATGTGCAGGTGAGGGGAGAAGATTATAACTGATGCAAGTGTGTATGCATTAAATAGTCATACCAGTGGCCACCATATTGCCAAGTGGTCACTAGCCCAACCAGGACTAGACACTATTTTCCAGATGAGGTCCATTTGGATAATGGCTAATGGAGACAGACTTTAAAGAAGAACTCCACTCTGCGGAGAATAGGGGAAATAATCATATTTAAACCATCAGCCATCCACATGGTTCTCAGGCTTTTCCCCGTCACTCTATCTGACTGGGTGTAAGTTAGAGCTTCTTTCTCTCCAAGCCCAAATGCTGTGCCCTAGTCTGTACTAGTGCACCCATCATTTCTAGAGCTGGGAGAGCTGCTCCAGTGCTAAAGCAACAATGGGAAAATTTCACAAACTCCTCAGCATAGACCAGTGGTGCCCAACCTTATTACACTGGAGGGTCACGTGAACCTAAGCACAACCTTGTGTGGGCCAAACAGATTCTACATATTTTCATAAGATTTAAAGGCACCTGTATTGATTTAAATTTTAAGTTCAGCTTGTTTCATAAATATTTAGATAGGTTGTTTCTAGGTACAGTATTGTTTATTTAAAAACAAAGAAATCTGTGCATAAAATGTGCATCAGAATTATAGAACAGAGGAAAAAAACCAGTAAAGAACATAAAACCCTAACGAATCAGTCCTTTGTGTTTTGCATTAAAGCAGGCACGGTGGGCCTTATGAAATGCTCTGGTGGGCCAGGAACTGCCCGCAGGGTGTAGGTTGGGCACCTTGGCATAGACAAAGCTTCAGAATGCAATGAAAGAGTCACACAGTCTCAAAAGCTGACACTCTGTGGGGGCATCTACACTGGAGCTGGAGGTGTAATTTCCAGCTCAGGTAGACTGATAGTTGTGGTTAGCACTGATCAAGCACGCACACTAAAAATAGCAATGTAGTTGTGGCTGCCTGGGTGGCAGGATGGACTAGCTGTCCTTCCTGAGTACAATCTGTCTGAAACCTTAGGAAGTACTTGGAGCAGCTAGTCTGTCCTGCTGCTCATGCAGACGTGGCTACACTTTTATTTTTAACCACATTTTATAATGTAAAAATGAACAAACACGTATGTTGGTCCGAAAAATAAGTGGCACACAGAAAATGTTTGGTGCTTTTTCCATTGGTGTAAAAGTTCTCCTTTATGATGAAGAGGACTGAAGTTGATGCAAAGTGAATGGAGAAAGCACAAAACTCTCTCCTCTGTCTACTGGTCTACCACAAGCAAAAACCAATCTTTTGTACTGTCTGAGTGCCAAATTCTTTGTATAAACCAAGAAACAAAATGACAGTTTCTCTAAGCAGATACCCCGGCAAATACCATCTCGGTCAGAGTCTGCATAGGGACTCTTAGCTGGCAAAAGACAAACCTTTTTTCTTGCTAGCAACTAATTTACAGATCTGAAATCTCCCAAAGAAGGAGACACTCTGGAAAGCATCTGAGATTTCCTATTTGAAGAAGGGGAAGATAAGTAACTGATAGACAATAGCAAATCCTGGACAAGGAGAATTTGTCTTTTAAGGTAAACCACAAATCCAGCTGGTCTTTAATGCTAACAGAGCCAAGCCCCAAATTCCATTCCCAGACTGTGCGTCGAACATTTCTGCCTAAAATTAAGCCAATGGCAATGGAATGGATATACACTGACCCTAGGAAGTCCACTCATGAAAGGAAATAGGATTCAGAGAGAGAGGAACTGATTTAGACATAATGAAGTCTTGTCTTGCACCAAATTAAATTAAATCAGTATAAGCCAGTTGTAGATTGATCTGTGTACGTCCACATAGAGGCTTGCTCTGCTTATCTAAATCAATTTCAAAACTGATTTCAGCTAAACTGGTTCACGTTTTGTAGGCAGACCAGCTCTGACTATATACAGGACGCTTCCTTCCATGACTCTTTCCTCCACTGTTGTAAGGTTCTTTTTCACAAGTAAATGAAACTGGCAAACTTGGCAGATCTCTGGCTTTCATTCTCTCTCTTTCTCATACACACACTGCTCTTTTCACTGGTGTGGTTTTATAAATTTTTCCTGTATGCAAAAAATGTCAGGACCGTGACAATCAAATCTGCCACACCAAAAGGTTCTGAATAAGATTCAGGTTTTACACAAACAGTTGGTAAAATAAAATCTAGATATTTAGTCACATTCTAGCTGAGATCTCCCCTGAAAAACTATTCCTGTCCCATCCCTCTTGCTTCTCTGATTAAAGGATTGAATATTGGGTAGACAACCATCATACAAACAGAAGCTTTCACTTAGGCTTTGTCTACACTAGCATTTTTGTTGGTAAAACTTTTGTCGGCCAGGGGTGTGAATTGCCACTGACAAAAGCGCTGATGTGAACAGTGCTATGTTGGTGGGAGATGCTCTCTGGTGTACATTGCTCTGACTGCTCTGGTGGGATGGTTTTATTATGCTGGCGGGAGAGCTCTCTCCTGTCAGCATAAAGCAGCTACACTGGAGCCCTTACAGTAATACAGCTGTACCACTGTTAAGTCTATAGTATAGAGATAGCCTAAAAGATGAAAGGCTCACAGATTGCAGTAGAGAAATTACATGGTACTTAATATTAATGTTTAAATTAACATAATCAGGCTTCAGTGTTAACAGGCCATTTGGATGCATTCGGGCTCTTAGTACTATTGTTTAAAGCTATCCAAAGATTTAGTCTGTCAGCTCTGTATTAAGTCACATTCAGGATGGTTATCTCTGCAAACAAAATAATTTTGCAATTATTCAGAAACTAATGATACTTTCATTGCAATCCTGATTTGGCGTAATACCATGTACCAGCACAGTCCAACTTTGGAAAAACAAAATGCAAATCGACTGGAAATTCAAGATTTCTGCATTTCATTATGAACTCAAAAATGGGCTTATTTTTGTAGAAAATTTCATCAAATTACAATATTTTCAAATGAAAATGGGCCATTTGCCAAGCAAAATCAGGTCCCTTTCCAAGAGTAAATGGGGCTTTTATTTTCTTTAAATGGAGATGGTGTTTACATTGAACACACATGAAAATACACATGATGTCACTACTTTTTGATGGGAAAATAAACATTTGGTCAAAAATACAAATGAAGTAAAATCTGAGGGTTTGAAATTGTGAATACGGCACAGCTGTAGTTGATATCCTTGCTAGGATTTCAGTCTCTAGGGCTGCCAAGCAGCACCTTTCACCAGCACTAAATTTACTTCATAGAACATCATCTGATTCTCCCAGGGACCTGCAGGCAGGCTCTTATGAGGCTAAGCAGGTGGAAAGTGTGTTAAAATGCTTGAGTGGCAAGGAGAAAATTCAAAGCAATACATGGCAGTACTGAAGACAGCTGAAACAGCTTCCCTGGTTCTACCTCTTGGTGCCAAAGTAGGGCTTTTTTTTTTTAAAAAACAGAGTCTCCTTAAAATAAAATATAAAAAAGAAACTTTTCTTCTGGCCTCCCTGGTTGGGTTCCCTATGATTCTGCTGTCTTGGTATGAGAATGGTGACATTGGTCCAAGATATCATCACCTCTCTGAGTCACTCAGTAAAAGTAAAAAAAGCAGAGGGAAAGTGGGAAGTGTTTGCAGCCAGTCCCCAGGGTTTCAGCCCACTGCATTCCTCCTCAGCATAAAGTCCCTGACATAAGTGGAGGAACCCCTCAAGATCAGGAAGTGATTCAGAAACATACCGTGGACTGTTTGCAATGACTCACAAGACATCAATAGGGGAATTGTCTAGAGACCTATAGAATGTCAGGACTCTTTTTCTAAGAATTGTGCAATAGCAGACTGCCAAGAAACATGCTTCCCATCAGAGCCTCAAATCAGCATGTCAGGACTAGGAGGGAGAGTGCATGTTTGTGTGCCCATATGCATGTGTGGAAACAGGACAGCTGTTGCATATTCCTTAACACAGGTGTGGTTTTGTTTAGTATGGTGGAGATTGTATGGGTTTGGGTATGCCTGCATTTCTGTTATGCCAGACTGGAACTGAATGAATTGATGCAGGTTTATGTGCGGCTATGCGTATTTTGAGATCTACCTATATGAGATAATATCTTTCAAGGATATGTTTCACACAGACAAACTGTCTTAATTATAGGATTGATAGTATGGATCGGTAACACTTCAGTGTTGTATGATGGTGCGCCTGATTATAGGTGAGGCTGGTAGCACTGCCTATTAGAAAGATTGCCCGACACTCATGGGCAGTGTGTATCGCAGGCCAGGGGAGGATAAGCCTCCTCAAACAGCCAGGCATGGCCCCGCCCATGCTGTGCCCCGAGGCCCCCTCCTGCTTCCCACTCTTCCCCCATGGTCCCAGCCAAGGCTGCTCCTTTCCCCCAAAGTAGGCAGGAACTGGGGCTAGAGCAGGCCAACTTGGGGCCCGGAACTCGGGGTGGCTGGTGCTGGTGCTGGGGCTGACCAGTGCTCCAGGAGTGGGAGCGCTGGGGCTGTCCACCCAATGCTCCAGGGCTGGGTTCGCTCAGGTGGATAGGCGAGGGAGGGCTGGAGTGTGGGGGGTCAGCTGCTGGGGCCGACTGCTGAGCCAGGATGGAGGGTGGCTGGGGCAGGGCTCCTCTGACCATGGTGGGGGTCTTTGGCAGGGGAGCCTCAGGCAGAAGAGATGGGGCCTTGGGTCAAAGGGGTGGGACCAGGGCTTAGCCTCCTCGAATGGGCAGTTCACACAGTGCCCATGCTGACACTCCCCATTATAAGACAATGTTTTCAGTTGCTTAAACTTTGCCAGGATTTTAACTGTTCTGGGAGAAATTTTTCATGCCTGGGGTTTGCCTCAGACTGAACATTTTTCGAAAAATTCAACCAAAGCAGTTCAGCCACTTCCAAGAACAAGGCTATGGAAAAATATGGTGTTTTGTCCATGTTGAAAGATTCTGGCAATCTTTTCTTTAAGAAGCTCTTGCACCCTCATGCTGTGGAAGAGGGGCTTGACATTTGGCAGGGGGTAGCCGTTGTGTTAGTGATGTGCCTTTGGCTTCCCTGTGAAAAGCTTTTGAAAAACTGCAGTTTGCACTTGCTCAGTGGAGACTTGCTAGAGCTTCACACTTAAAAACTCCAACAATTCCATCCTCACTGAGCATATTCCAGCCCAGGGCCGCAGAGGGCTGACTCGGACTTTCCCTGAAATTTCAGCACTGGGCTGATGTGGGCCATGGCCAGGACTGGATTAGAAAATAAGGAAACTGTTTCTCCTGTGCTCTCAATGCCTGCTTGCTGGAGGGAAGCCAGACAAGGGGTGAGGGATTAAACTTGGATATGGAGCCTGGGGGGAACTGGGTAGAGAGACTGGGACTGGAGACTGAGGGTGGGTGAGAAACTGGGAACTGACTGGAACTGTGCAAGGAGACTGGGATTGATACCTGAGGAGGAGACTGGGACAGTTTGGGCATCTACGATAGGGAGCTGTGGTGGTAAATGTGAGTGGGGGTGAATCTGAGATCAGATGAGGAGTCTTGTGGGAAGACTGGGAATGGTTGGGATAGGAGAATGGCATGGAGAACCAGTGGGGTGGGAAGAGACAGGTCTGATGAGGATCTAGGGTGTGGGGAAAGAACTGGAACTGGCTGGGCAAAGAGACTGGGGCAAAGGAAGGCACTGAAATTGGACAAGGACCCCTGGCAGAGAGACTGGGACTGGATGCCAACTGAAAAGGAAAATGTGTGGGGAAGAGTCAGATTGGATGAAGAGCTGGGGGGAACTGGGATTGGCTGGACAAGGAGACTGGGACTGGGAGACTGGATGGGGAGACTAGAAGAGTCTGTGCCCACTAGAGCACATTTCCCTCCACAGCCTGATATTTTCAACCCTAACAGCGTTCTTTTAACATAGTATTTTTATGTGTAATTTAAAAGAACAGAAATTCCATCCTGTGGCACACCATATTGACACCCACAAGGGTCATCAGCAGGGGTATAATGAGGTGGGTGCACAACAGGCTGAAAGACTGTACTCAAAGTATAGTTATCAATGGTTTGCTGTCAAACTGGGACAAAGTATCTAGTCGGTTCCCACAGGGTCTGTCCTGGGTTTGGTATGATTCAATATTGTCATTAATGACTTGGAGAATGGAGTGGAGAATAAGCTGATAAAATTTGTGTATGCTACCACGCTGGAAGGGGTTGCAAGATTTAAGGGTCAGAGCCCAGTCAGCAAACATGCAACATGGGGCCCAGTGGTCACGTCATCTCAGGTTTTTTTAAAACATAAAAAGTTAAACAAACAAACCATAAAACAAAAACTGCAGGCCTGAACAAAAGTGGAATCTCATCCACATTGTGCTGGCTTGCATATTTCCAGTTACTGGAACCTTGCGCCACAGCAACACTTTTCCTTGGCAAATTGTTCTACGTTGCTGCCCAGATCCAACCTGGCTGTCTCGTCTTTCTCAATTGCAAGGAGAGCAATGTCACGCAGCCATGTCTGTGACAGTGTTGAACGCATGTAGTTTTTGATATGTCTTAATGTGTTCATTGCGCACTCAGCCCTAGCCACTCTAATTGGTATGGTGAGAAAGAATCGACACAACATATCAATTTCTGGTAAAACACTAAGAGAACATGGCGCTAAGAAATTCAAGTAATCTTGGACTCCAGGTGACAAGCTGAAAACCTCTGTATCCTTTGTAAAATAATATATCATAAAAGACAATCCTGTGAACCAAGTCTAAAGAAAAATATGAATATTTTCCCCTGAGTTTAAGAACTTCCTCCTTTGACTCTTCTAAAATTATATTTTGAAGTCACCTGGGATTGAGGAAACCAAATAGAGTAGCTACCTCTTGAAACCCCTTCCATCGAGATTTTAGTTCCCAGATCATATACTCTCTTCCTGTGGCTTGAATAGTTTGCATTTTCAAAACCCACTGCTTCCCACCTGTTCTGAGATTCTTTTATAACTTTTTTCTCCAGATCTGAGTTTGCTGAACTCATTGACTTGTGCTCCCAAATGTACGGAGGACTTGGAACAGGTCAGTTTTCTTTGACTGAAGGATTCCAGAGGCTGCAGCCATGATAAGATCCTATGGCACCAGAACAGATTGAGCTAGAACATTCAATCTATCCAAAACAAGTTGCTTTTTGCTTGATGTATGTCCTCATTTCTCCTGCATTCAGCAACCCATCTAATTGCATCAGTAAAGGTACTCCTTGCCATGGTGACTCACTCAGTCACTTGTGAGGGTGGGGCCTCAGAATAGAGCGGAAGGGGGGCACACATGGCAGAGGAATAGCTGGTGCTGCTGAGGAGGTCATTCACTTGGAGGGACCCAGCAGGCTCAGAGCTGCTCAGGCACTCCACATATGCCCAGTGCAGACTGCTGACATTATCTGTGGCCTGCTGAAACCTTTAGGGAGAGCAATTCACTGCTCTCCACTGCCCACATTGGAATTTGCCCAGGAAGGAGGCATCCAAAATGGTGGCTCTGCCTTGAATTCTGATCAGTGGGACTGCCAATGGCAGAGCTTCCATTTTGGTTGGAGGCCCCCTCCTCTTCTCCGACTGCTTGGGAAAATTCAAATGCAGACAGCAGGAACTGGTTCCCTATTCTTCCTAGAGGCCTGATTCCATTTGTGGTGGTGGCAGCAGCAGCAGCAGCAGAGATGCACAGCTCTGGCTCCTGTGACTGCAGTTCTAGCTTTGGCAGGAGCAGTGGTGATGGTTCTAGCAGCAGCACTGGTGCAAGGCTTGGGCCAGGGGAGCAGATGGCACAGCATGTAGCTGGGTGCGTGGGGGTGCAGAGGATGGGATGAGTGGAGGGGGTGAGGGAAGTGAGAGTTTATTTGAGTGTGGGACATGTGATGGCACATAGGGGGCTCACAATAGAAACCTGCACCAGGGTCCATCTTTTTGTTCCTCTGCCACTGGCAGATGGGAGGGGCAGACTGGGTGGGGTGGGCAGACCAGGTCTGGCCTGGTCCTTGCTGACTGTTAAATCTACAAGTGGAGGGCAGGATTAGAATTCAAAATGACTTGGACAAATTAGAGGATTGTTCTGAAATCAGCAAGATGAAATTCAATAAAGAGAAGTATCATAGAATACTGGGTTGGAAGGGACCTCAGCTAGTCCAACCTCCTGCTCAAAGAGGGCCTAATCCCCAGACAGATTTTTGCCCTGATCCCTAAAGGGCCCCTCAAGGATTGAACTCATAACCCTGGGTTTAGCAGGCCAATGCTCAAACCACTGAGCTATACCTCCCCTCTAAGTACTACACTTAGAATGGAAAAATCAAACATACAACTACAAAATGGGGAATCATTGTCTAGGCAAAAATACTGCTGAAAAGGTTCTGGGATTTATAGTGGACCATACATTAAGGCTTTTACCTTCTCCCCAGACACAGAGGGAGAGGGGCAAGAGAACTCACCTCCCTGAGATCCTAGGCTTCTCTGGCCCTTCCTTCTTGCTTTTGCTTTTCCTCTCCTTCCTCTTCCTCTTCCCATCTCTCTTTTAACTGTTCTCAGCTGATGAGCTGAATCACCTTGTTAATGGGTTAATCATTCAGTCCTTAGACAATTATCTCCTCAGGCCAGGTCCACACTACAGCGTTAAATCGATTTAAACAGCGTTAAATCGATTTAACGCTGTACCCGTCCACACTACAAGGCACCTAAAATCGATTTTAAGGGGTCTTAAAATCGATTTCTGTACTCCAGCTAAACGAAAGGAGTAACCCTAAAATCGATATTACTAAATCGATTTAGGGTTAGTGTGGACGGAAATCGAAGTTAATGGCCTCCGGGAGGTATCCCATAGTGCACCAGTGGCCGCTCTGGACAGGTAAAGGAACTCTACTGCACTGGCCAGGTATACAGGAAAAGCCCCGGGAACTTTTGAATTGCATTTCCTGTTTGGCCAGCGTGGCGCTCTCAGCAGCACAGGTAACAATGCAGTCTCCTGAGAATAGGAAAAGAGCTCCAGCGTGGAACACACAGGAGTTATTGGATCTGATTGCAGTATGGGGAGAAGATTCTGTGCTATCAGAACTGCGTTCCAGTAGATGAAATGAAAAAACTTTTGAAAAAATTTCTAATGCCATGAGGCAGAGAGGCCATAGCAGGGACTCGGTGCAGTGCAGAGTTAAAGTGAAGGAGCTCAGACAAGCGTACCAGAAAGCCAAAGCAGCAAATGGCAGATCCGGATCTGGGCCAAAAACATGCCGCTTCTACGCGGAGCTGCATGCAATTTTAGGGGGCTGCGCCACGACAAGCCCCCCCTCGTCTGTGGATTCCGAGGTGGGGGTAATAATTTCAGCCATTGCTGATGATTCTGCGGAGGGTGAAGATGAGGAGGAGGAAGAGGAGGACGAGATTGCAGAGACCACACAGCACTCCATTCTCCCCAACAGCCAGGAGCTTTTTCTCACCCAGAATTACCCTCCCAACCCTCCCAAGCCAGTAGCCCAGACAATGAAGCCATGGAAGCGACCTCTGGTGAGTGTACTTTTTTAAATATAAAAGATAGTTTAAAAGCAAGCGTTTTTTAATGATTGATTTGCCATGAGGGCTTGCATGCATTAGCTGGCATTAAAGTTACTGGAAAAGTCTGTTAACATGTCTGGGGATGGAGCGGAAATCCTCCAGGGACATCTCTATGAAGCACTCCTGTAGGTACCCCAAAAGCCTTTTCAGAAGGTTTCTGGGCAGGGCAGCCTTATTCCGTCCACCATGGTATGAAACTTTACCACGCCATGCCTGGAGCACGTAATCGGGTATCATTGCATGACAAAGCCTAGCTGCGTATGGTCCCGGGGATTGCTGGCATTCAAGAAGCATAATTTCTTTTTCTCTGTCTTTAATCCTCAGGAGAGTGATATCGTTCATGGTCACCTGGAAAAAATTAATGTATTTTATTAAGGGGACAGAGATGACCATTCCTTCGGTGATGCTTTCCTGTGGCTTAAAAGAAATCCTTCCCTTGCAGTTAGCCATGCGGGGGGAAGGGAAAAAGCTGCCCATTCCTACGGGGAGGTGTCTCTAATGGCGCTGACCTTTTTAGCATTTGGGCAGCAGGAATTTTCGCTGCTAATTGCCAAGGGAGGGGGTAGGGTTTCAGTGACCTGCCATTACAGCAGACATGCAGAGTGGGGGGGAAAACCATTCACAATTTTCTTTAGTGCTTAACCTTTCTGATGGCATAAGAAAAGAAGCAAAAGATGTGATTTTTAGCAGTTTGGCTGCCCAGCATGAATTTTACCTGCTAATAGCCAGTGGTGGGGGGAAAGGAGGAGGTTGTATGGTTAACTGCCATTAGATGTATGCCTTACCATGTCCGCCTGCAAGCTGATTTGTAATCCCTGGACCTGCGTCTGTGTTGATCTGTTACACCACAGCCGCAAGCACTAAATACTAAAAGAATCCAAAGGCGAGCTTGTAGTGAAGTGACATGTGCTACGTACGGTGAATAGTGTAGTTCACTGTGAAAGAGTATAACCATTGTTCTGTGAAATGTATCTCTTATGATCCTTCTACCACTCTTTTCCCCCACTCATGCAGCTGCACATTTTTCAAGCCTCCCTACTCCAGGATAGGTCAGATAAGGAGGCTGAGGAAGAAGAGGACACGGGAGGAGATGTTCACAGAAATCATGGCAGTAACCCGCAGTGAAAGAGCTCATCTGGGGGAGTGGAAAGACGTGGTAGCAAAGTACAGGAAAGCTGCCAGTGAACGTGAGGACAGGAGGGACGCTCGAGATGAGATGTGGCGGCAGGAAGATCAGCGGTGGCGGGATGGAATGCTGGAGCTGCTGCGCGATCAAACTGACATCCTCCGAAGTCTGGTGGAAGAGCTGCGGGGTCACAGAGTGCCACTCCAGCCCATGTTTAACCTCCCTCAGTACTCACCACGTCCCATATCTTCCACACCCAGATGTATAAGAACGTGTGGGGGAAGGCTTTCTGCACCTGCCCACTCCACCCCTGTGGACAGTCCAACCAAAAGGCTGTCATTACATTGAAATGTCCTTAATGGCCTTTTTCTTCCCTCCTATACTCCTCCCAAACCACTCCCGGGGCACCTTTTTATTTCTCTTACTCTTCTTATAATGACATGCTATTCAAAGCAAGTGGGAGGGTGGGTTAGTTACAGGGAATGACTTTATTTCCATAAGCAAGCTGTTAGGGAAGGGTGGAGGGTAGGTTGCTTGCAGCAGGAGTCAATACGGGGGAGGGGGGAGGTTCATGAAGGGGAAAGAAACACAGCAGTCACACCATACCCTGGCCCATGATGAAACTCGTTTTCAAGGCTTCCTTAATGGCCTTTTTCTTCCCTTCCATCCTCCTCCAAAATCACTACCGGTGTACCTTGTTATTTCTCTGTAGTCTATTTTTAATTACATGCTTTTTAAAGCAAGAGGGAGGGTGGGTTGCTTACAGGGACTGACTTTTAATAAAGAATACAAGGTTTTTAAAAGATAGTAACTTTATTTCCATAAGCAAGCTGTTAGGGAAGGGTGCAGGGTAGGTTGCTTGCAGCAGGAGTCAATACGGGGGGGGAGGTTCATGAAGGGGAAAGAAACACAGCAGTCACACCGTACCCTGGCCCATGATGAAACTCGTTTTCAAGGCTTCTCTGATGCGCGCCGCTTCCTGGTGTGATCTTCTAATTGCCCTGGTGTCTGGTTGCGCGTAATCAGCGGCCAGGTGATTTGCCTCAGCCTCCCACCCCGCCATAAAGGTCTTCCCCTTACTCTCACAGAGATTGTGGAGCACACAGCAAGCAGCAATAACAAAGGGGACATTGGTTTGGCTGAGGTCTGAGCGAGTAAATAAAGTTCTCCAGCGACCTTTGAGACGCCCAAATGCACATTCTACCACCATTCTGCACTTGCTCAGCCTGTAGTTAAACAACTCCTGACCACTGTCCAGGCTGCCTGTGTATGGCTTCATGAGCCATGGCATCAAGGGGTAGCCTGGGTCCCCCAGGATAACTACAGGCATTTCAACATCCCCAACTGTAATTTTCTGGTCTGGGAAGTAAGTCCCTTGCTGCAGCCGTTTAAACAGAGTAGTGCTTCTGAAGACACGAACGTCATGAACCCTTTCTGGCCATCCCACGTGGATGTTGGTGAAACGTCCCTTGTGATCCACCAGTGCTTGCAGCACCATTGAAAAGTACCCCTGGCGGTTTATGTACTGGGTGGTCTGGTGCTCCGGTGCCAAGATAGGGATATGGGTTCCATCTATGGCCCCCCCACAGTTAGGGAATCCCATTGCAGCAAAGCCATCCACTATGACCTGCACGTTTCCCAGAGTCACAACCTTTCGTAGCAGCAGCTTAATGATTGCTTTGGCTACTTGCAACACAGCAGCCCCCACAGTAGATTTTCCCACTCCAAATTGATTCCCGACTGACCGGTAGCTGTCTGGCATTGCAAGCTTCCAGAGGGCTATTGCCACTCGCTTCTCCACTGTGAGGGCTGCTCTCATCCTGGTATTATGGCGTTTCAGGACAGGGGAAAGCAAGTCACAAAGTTCAAAGAAAGGGCTCTTACGCATGCGAAAGTTCCACAGCCACTGCGAATCGTCCTACACCTGCAAAACTATGCGGTCCCACCACTCTGTGCTTGTTTCCCGGGCCCCAAATCGGCAAGCAATGGGTAGAACCTCCCCCATTACCATCAGGAGCTCCAAAGCGAGGGGGGCCCGCGGTTTCGGAGAAATCAGTCTCCAGGTCCTCATCACTCTCGTCGCCGCGCTGCCGTAGCTGCAGCCTCCTCTCCTGCATTTGCTGCATGGTTCAGCATAGACAGCACGAGAATGCGTGAACTGTTTACAACGTCCACGATCAAGGTACTGATCAGACCAGGGTCCATGCTTGCTGAAAAATGGCGTTTGCTCACTTCACCCAGTAAAAAACGCGCGAAATGGCTGTCTGCTGCTTTCAGGAAGGGAGGGGGTGAGGCTTTACCCAGAACCACCCACGACAGTGATTTTTGGCCCATCAGACACTGGGGTAGTAACCCATAATTCCAAGGGTCAGGGAACACTGCAGGAACTATGGGATAGGTACCCACAGTTCAACGCTCCGGAAACTGATGGACGCCTGGGACCATGGATGCACACCACCGATGTAATGTGCCCTAGTGTGGACGCGTAAAATCAATTTTATAAACCCTGTTTTATAAAATCGATTTTACTAATTTTGATTTTAGTCTGTAGTGTGGACGTGGCCTGAGTTTGGCCTACCTGGGGATGCTTGCCAGCTGCGCAGAGTGCTGGGTCAGTTAGGGGTAATCTATGATTTTTTGTCAAGATCCAGATTTCTTGGTCATGGTATAGTCCAGGTCCAGACTCCAGAGAAACATTTTTCACACCCCAATAACAATAATGATAATAATAAATAAAAAGATTTTGCTGTCCATTCCAAAGCATCTGGTGGTCTGGATTTGACCACTCCTGGGCAAAGTTCTTGTCTACACTTAAGATCCTACAGTGGCACAGCTGCACTGCTGTAGGGCTTCAGTGAAGAAACTACCTACGCTGACAGGAGAGTTTTCAGCATAGGTAATTTATCTCCCTAAGATGCAGTAGCTAGGTTGACAGAAAAAATTACCTAGTGCTGCCTGCATGGGGACCTAGCTTGGCTTAAAACCATCACTCAGGAATATGGATTTTTCAGACCCCTGACTGATGTAGTTCAACCGACCTAATTTTCTGGTGTAGACCAGGCCTAAGGCTATATGTACACTAGCTGCACAGCTGTAGTGCTTCAGTATAGACACTCACTACAGCAACAGGAGAGTTTCTTCCATCGCTGTAGTTAATCCACCTCCCAGCAGGTTGATGGAAGAATTCTTCCGCTGACCGAGCACTGTTTATGTTGAGAGTTAGGTTGGCTTAGCTACATCTCTCAGAGCTGTGGATTTTTCACACCCCTGAGTGACGTAGCAGGGCTGATCAAATTTTCAAGTGTAGACCAACCCTTAGGCTACTTACACTCTGTCACAAGGCAAAAACAAAATATTGAACCCTGATCCATAAGTAAGCACAGTCCATCCTATGCACTGAATGAGGCAGGGCTTCTGTGGAAAAAACAGTGTGTAATTAAAGACTTATCATAATGCATATGCACAAGAGGCCTGTACTAACGCTGCACAAGTAACATTCATTCTGGCATTTCCTAACTTTTGAGCATTTGACTTTGCAACTTTAACAATGTTCTTTTTGTGTATGTAATATTGATATATGCAGAATTAGTCATACAACACAAGTTATAATACAGTGAATAACAATATGATGGATAAAATTCATCCCTGTTGTAACTTTGATTGCAACAGACCTACACCTGGGATAAACTTGTTTCAGTAACACAAGCCAGCGGCTTACTTCTGAGTGTATAAAAGTCTAATATGTGTCCCGGAAAAAGACCTACACCACCTCTGAATGGTGGAGAGTGAAGTCAATGGGAGCTCCCTGTACACATCCGAGAGAATTTATCCCAGGGAAGTGGGAGGGAGGAGTGATTAGATGACAAACAGACTAGGCTGATGGGGAGATGTCAGTTACTCTGTGGATAACAACCCTGCATCTGGAAGGTGACAATAAGTAAATACAAAATGATTGTAGACTATATGGAACCTATGATTTATCTTGGAATTTGAATGTCAGGTATTCCAAAGGGAGAGTTTGTTTAGCCAGTTGGAGCAAGAACACAATTGTAGCAGAAGTGAAGGAAAGCGAGAGATCTCCAGCCAAAAATAGCTAATTTGTTTTTCTCAATCAAAACAAAAGTTTGGTACCTGGCAGTTGAATGTGTGTGCCCAGATTTCTATTTAGGCTGAGAGATGACATCAGCTCATGGAATCTGCAAGCAGTCTTAGTTGTCTCTGTGCCTAGTCCTTTCCAGGCACTTTTGATACTTCCCAAAACATGCAGTAAAAGGAGTCTGCTGCATATTTACATTCAGGGCAAGATGATGACCTCCCCCTGACCAGGCTACCACCCTGTGTACTTTGGAGTCTAGCTTGAAACAATATTTTTTTGACAGAGTCAGGCAATAGTTTATAGCCAGTCTTTATCCGGGCAAGGCGATTTGTACATGGTCCCTTACTATCTTTGTTCCTTTTTAGACAATGATTTGAAATCTGAGGAGTTAGATTTAAAACCATGAGGGGAAAAAAAATCTTTTTTGGGACTAAATGGCCAGAGGTTTAGGAGTGAAACGCAGTACAAGATCACTAGTTTCAATCCAGCTCTGATCAGCCGTGACATTGTTAGCAGGCAATGGTTGCACAGTGACCTTTGTAAAATGAGTTGAGGTCCTCTATACAGTTCCCAAAGGACAAGTGTCACCTCATGAAAACCTTGGTCATTATTTTCCTTGTTGGCATTTTAAGGAAAACTTTGCATTAATTTTAGAAGTTGTACAGAATTATGAGAAAAACCATGCCAGCCTTTAGTGACTGATGGACTTTCAGCCTCACCTGAGATATTTGGTCTGGGAAACTCCTTTGTTTCTTAATAGTCTTTCCATGAGGCTGGGGAGAAAAGGGGGCTTTCAAGGAACATTCACCCTCTTCCAACTGACTTCCTGATGCCTGGAGGAAGGGAATCCCATTCCTATGCATCTTCTAAGATGTGCAGGAAGGGAGCCTTATTGCAGTGGACTTATAGAGGGCCCTGAGTAAGTGCATCCAATCTCTTATGAGGCTCATTGTGCGGGCCTCTAGAACTCCCAGTTTTGGCAAGCCTTAAGGTGCCCTCCCAACCACTCCGTTAACTTAAGAGATTAGTGCCTCTGCACCCCCTGCAGCAAGTCTTAGGCAGCTAATTACAGGCCTGCCCTCCTGCTGCAAGTTTTAGGAGATTCACTGAGGAGAGTCCTCAACCCTCCTTGATGTGTTAAGTAGCTTTTGTTTATCTTACTTTTGACAAAGAGGTAGCTAAACACGAAACTTGGTTCTGAACTCTCATCAAAGTCACTAGTTCTAGGTGCAGAATCAAACAAAACCAAGAACTACAGTTTCTCCAACACTATGGGTATGTCTACACTACGAGATTATTCCGATTTTACATAAACCGGTTTTGTTAAACAGATTGTATAAAGTCGAGTGCATGCGGCCACACTAAGCACATTAATTTGGTGGTGTGCGTCCATGTACCGAGGCTAGCATCGATTTCCGGAGCGTTGCACTGTGGGTAGCTATTCCGTAGCTATCCCATAGTTCCTGCAGTCTCCTCCGCCCCTTGGAATTCTAGGTTGAGATCCCAGTGCCTGATGGGGCAAAAAACATTGTCGCGGGTGGTTCTGGGTACAGCCTCACCTCTCCCTCCGTGAAAGCAGCAGACAACCGTTTCACACCTTTTTTCCTGGGTGAACTGTGCAAACACCATAGCACAGCAAGCATGGACCCTGCTCAGATCAAGACCGCAACTGTGGAAGTTGTAAACACCTCGTGCATTCTTGTGCAGTCTATGCTGAACTGGGACCTGCAAAGCCAGGTGAGGAGGAGGCGGCTACGGCAGAGCGGCGACGAGAGTGATGAGGACATGGATACAGAATTCTCTCAAACCGCGGGCCCCTGCACTTTGGAGATCCTGCTGGTAATGGGGCAGGTTCTAGCCACTGAACGCCGATTTTGGGCCCGGGAAGCAAGCACAGACTGGTGGGACTGCATAGTGTTGCAGGTTTGGGAGGATTCCTAGTGGCTGCGAAACTTTCGCATGCATAAGGGCACTTTCATGGAACTTTGTGACTTGTTTTCCCCTGCCCTGAAATGCCATAATACCAAGATGAGAGCAGCCCTCACAGTTGAGAAGCGAGTTGCAATAGCCCTCTGGAAGCTTGCAACGCCAGACAGCTACCGGTCAGTCGGGAATCAATTTGGAGTGGGAAAATCTACCGTGGGGGCTGCTGTGATGCAAGTAGCCAAAGCAATCATTAAGCTGCTGCTACAAAAGGTTGTGACTCTGGGAAACGTGCAGGTCGTAGTGGATGGCTTTGCTGCAATGGGATTCCCTAACTGTGGAGGGGCGATAGATGGAACCCATAGTCCTATCTTGGCACTGGAGCCCCAGACCACCCAGTACGTAAACTGCAAGGGATACTTTTCAATGGTGCTGCAAGCACTGGTGGATCACAAGGGACGTTTCACCAACATCCACGTGGGATGGCCAGGAAGGGTTCATGATGCTCGCGTCTTCAGGAACACTACTCTGTTTAAACGGCTGCAGCAAGTGAATTACTTCCCAGACCAGAAAATAACAGTTGGGGATGTTGAAATGCCTTTAGTTATCCTGGGGGACCATGAAGCTATACACAGGCAGCCTGGACAGTAGTTAGGAGCTGTTCAACTACAGGCTGAGCAAGTGCAGAATGGTGGTAGAATGTGCATTTGGCCATTTAAAGGCACGCTGGCGCACATTACTGACTTGCTCAGACCTCAACCAAACCAATGTCCCCATTGTTATTGCTGCTTGCTGTGTGCTCCACAATCTCTGTGAGAGTAAGGAGGAGACCTTTATGGTGGGGTGGGAGGTTGAGGCAAATCACCTGGCCGCTGATTACGTGCAGCCAGACACCAGGGCGATTAGAAGAGCACACCACCAAGCGGTGCGCATCAGAGAAGCTTTGAAAACGAGTTTCATCACGGGCCAGGGTACGGTGTGACTGTTGTGTTTGTTTCCCCTTGATGAACCCCCACCTTGATCGACTCATTCCCTGTAAGCAACCCACCTTCCCGCTTCGATTACAGCTTGCTTAAGGAAATAAAGTCACTATCGTTTAAAAATCATGTATTCTTTATTAAAAAGTCATTATAAAAAGAGGGAGAGAACTGACAAGATATCCCAGGTGTGGTTTGGGAGGAGGATAGGAGGGATGGAAAAGGCCACTAAAAATATTTCAAAGTAATTACAGCCTTTTGGTTGGGCTGTCCACGGGGGTGGAGTGGGTGGGTGCATGAAGCCTTCCCCCACGCGTTCTTACACGTCTGGGTGAGGATTGATATGGAACATGGTGAGTGATGAGGGTGGTTACACAGGGGCTGCAGCGGCACTCTGTGATCCTGCTGCTGTTCCTGAAGCTCCACCAGATGTCGGAGGATGTCAGTTTGATCACGCAGCAGCCCCAGCATTGCATTCCGCCACTGCTGATCTTCCTGCCTACACCTCTGATCTTCCTGCCGCCACCTCTCATCTCAAGAGTCTCTCCTATCCTCACATTCGTCCCTCTTATCCTCACATTGGTCCCTCCTGTCCTCACATTCACTGGCATCTTTCCTGTAATTTGATACCACATCCTTCCACTCATTCAGATAAGCTCTTTCATTGCGGGTTACTTCCATGATTTCCGAGAACATTTTGTCTTGCGTCTTTTTTTTCCTCCGCCTTATCTGAGATAGCCTTCGGGATGGAGTAGGGAGGCTTGAAAAATTTGCAGCTGCATGAGGGAGGTAAAAAAGGGAGAGAAGTATTTAAAAAGATACATTTTACAGAACAATGGTTATACTCTTTCACAGTGAACAACACTATTCACCTTACATAGCACATGTGATTTCACTACAAGGTCGCATTTTGCATCTTACTATTAAGTGCCTGCGGCTCTGGTGTTACAGATCTCACAGACGCAGGTCCGGGCAGCAGAATTCAGCTTGCATGCGGCCATGGTAAGCCATTGTCTTTCGGCTTCTGCAGCCTTCATATACACAGTGCCCTCCTTTCCCAAATACCAAGCAAAGCCCGTCCAGTGCTGCTTCTTTCCTGTTAACATGCAGCAGCAGAAACCACCCCTCCATCCAATTCTCTGGGATGATCGCTTTACCCCTCCCCCCACCGCATGGCTGGTATCATGGAAGATCACTGCTAATCACCCCTCTTACTCCCCCACCGCGTGGCTGGTAGCAGGGAAGATCCCTGCTAGACAAACGCGAAAAAGCTCAGCGCCATTACCGCCCCATCCCCTCCCCCCGTTTGTCTACCTGCAAGGAAGGATTTCTTTTAAGCAACAGGGAAACAGCCCTGTAGGAATGGCCATCTCTGTTCCCTTAATTAAATTCCTGAATTTCAACCAGGTTACCATGAACGATATCACTCTCCTGAGGACAACACAGCGAGATAAAGAATGGATGTTGCTTGAATGCCAGCAATCACTGGGACCATACGCAGCTAGGCTTTGTCATGCAATGATACCAGATTACTTGCTACATGCATGGCGTGGTCAAGTGTCCTACCATGGTGGACGGAATAAGCTTGCCTTGCCCAGAAACCTTCTGCAAAGGCTTTTGGAGTACCTCCAGGAGAGCTTCATGGAGATGTCCCTGGAGGATTTCCGCTCCATCCCCAGACATGTTAACAAACTTTTCCAATAACTGTACTGGCCGCGAATGCATCCCAAGTCCTCAGGGCAAATCAATCATTAAAAAACGCTTGCTTTTAAACCATGCTTTATATTTACAAAGGTACACTCACCAGAGGTCACTTCCATGGCTTCATTGTCTGGGCTACTGGCTTGGGATGGCTGGGAGGGTAATTCCATCTGGGTGAGAAAAAGCTCCTGGCTGTTGAGGAGAACGGAGTGCTGTGTGCTCTCTGCAAGCTCATCCTCCTCTTCCTTCTCCTCATCTTCCCCGTCTGCAGAATCCTCAGCCATGGCTGAGATTACCACCCCCACCTTGGAATCCACGGACAGGGATGGGGTAGTGGTGGCGCAGCCCCCTAAAATTGCATGGAGCTCAGTGTAGAAGCAGCATGTTTTTGGCCCTGCCCCGGACCTTCCGTTTGCTTCTTTGGTTTTCTGGTAGGCTTGTCTGAGCTCCTTAACTTTCACTCTGCACTGCACTGAGTCCCTGGTGTGGCCTTTCTCCATCATGGCCTTGGAAATTTTTTCAAATGTTTTTTCATTTCGTCTTTTGGAACGGAGTTCTGTTAGCACAATCCTCTCCCCATATAGTGATCAGATCCAGTACCTCCCGTGCAGTCCATTCTGGAGCTCTTTTTCGATTCTCAGGAGACTGCGTTGTTACCTGTGCTGATGAGCTCTGCATGGTCACCTGTGCTGGTGAGCTCTCCACGCTGGCCAAACAGGAAATGAAATTCAAAAGTTCGAGGGGCTTTTCCTGTTTACCTGGCCAGTGCATCCGAGTTCAGATTGCTGTCCAGAGCGGTTACAGTGGTGCACTGTGGGATACTGCCCGCAGGCCAATACCGTCAATTTGCGGCCACGCTAACCCTAATCCGATATGGTAATACTGATTTCAGCGCTACTCCTCTCGTTGGGGAGGAGTACAGAAACCGGTTTAAAGAGCCCTTTATATCGATATAAAGGGCCTCGTTGTGTGTCCGGGTGCAGCGTTAAATCAGTTTAACTCTGCTAAAATCGGTATAAACTCGTAGTGTAGACCAGGTCTATGACTGGTATTATTACAAATGCAGACCACAGTATTGTTCCCAGTGTTTCAGTCCAAGCTAGTGCATATGCCACAATTCTCTATTCAGCCATTATCATCTTCAACAAAGGGCAAAGCTCCACTAGGTTCTTTGGTCTTGCTGTACTTTTGTACTTTGGCCAAAAGATTTTCATCTGATTCAGTTTCCCTTAACAGACACTATTTCCCCATTAGCTACAACCTATCGTTTTGCTTGTTTTAGAATGAAGGCCTCTGCTCCATCTTGTACAAAAGATTTTTTCAGTGCGGGAAAGTCTGGCCATCAAATTGGACTGCTGGGTTTAACATAAGGGGGAAGAAGAAATCCTATGCCCTTCATGTGTGCCTCCCAAGAGCTAATGACTCCTATGATGCCTTCTCATACTGTCTCTGTCATTACTGATGCTTGGACTAATGGTATTAAGTCCCATTCACTTCCTGGACTTCTAAAGAGAATCTGAAAAGCCTTTTTGTCTCACATCAGATCTTCTTCCAAGTTTAGTTTCACAATCTTTGTATCCTGTTTTCTAGACACCCAGCTGCACCTTTTCTTTCTAGTTCCTTATGCATGTCTCTGAATATTGTATTATTTACTTAATTAAGTTCCCATTGCATACTAATACATTATTTTCTTTGAGAGTTTTCCACATGGATCTTGTCCACAGGGGTGTGGAGGCCTGTTGCTAGAAAAGCCTCTAGGTCTCAAATTAGTGATGCAATCTTTTCCCATTTAGGGACTAATGCACCACCCAGCTATAACATTTCTTGGATATTATCCAATTTGGTTTAACATTCTGTACAGACATATAGATGCCAAGGAATCTCCTTTGAAGTCTTGGCACAAGAGGGAGATGAGGTGCACATTTGTTTTTTTTTTCTTTCTTGATATTTCAAAAGATTCTTTGTAAATTGCAACCAAGGTAGGAGCCAAATTACTGGTGGTAAGACAGATTTTAAAGCTATTTTCAAAGGTCTACCCTAGAGATTCCTCCCCTCTGAAGCCTACGTGCTGGGCATTTGGCTGCATCCAATGTAAAAACACGTTAAAATTTCGTACATAAAGTCCAAGCTCATTCTTTCAAAGTCCAGGAAGGCTAGTACTGTACAGTACTCATTTTTTCAGCAACAATGTAGCTGCTTCATTGGTGCCAAAGGTGTAAGTGGCAGTATAGATATCCTTACCATTGTTCATAACTAGTTTGCATGAAATGATGGTAAAAAGACCTGTGCTGTATCTACATGATTTCACACTATTTGGTAGTGATGGTGAAGGTGCATTTTTACTGAAAAACAAATACTTATTTTCTTAATGTAGAATCACCCAAAATAATTAGTTGTGTCTATAAAGGGGAAAAGGTGTTCATATTATTCCCTGTTGGCAATTGGTAGAATTATTATTTATCAATGATTTCCAATTAATTTAGCCTTTTTTTCTGTTTGCATACTGAACCTAATTCCTACAAATGTGTTCATTATTCACTGGCTAGTTTAGGCAAACAAATTTCATAGGTTGTTTACAAACTGTTCACTCAGTTCACAATTCAGGGTGTGACTGGTCACACAACTCATGCGGTATTGTCTCTGCTCCATAAATAAATGACAGAAACTTTTTAAATGGGAGACCAACAAATGATGAAAGGCAAATAGCAAATAATGAACTTCTGATATACCTTTTTTTAGTAAATAATCTCTCAAGCTAAAATCTGAAAAACTGTCAGGATTATTATTAGTAGTAGTAGCAGAATCTACATTGCTTAGACGTCCCAAATGAGTTCCAGACCTCATTATACAACATTTACACATAGTAAGAGAGAGTCTCTGCCTTGAAGAGCTTATGACCAAAAAAACAGTACAGACAAAGGGTTGGAGAAAGGAAGAATTATTATCCTTTTTCAGATGGCGAACTGAGGCTCAGAGGGGTTAAGGCCCGGATCCACAAAGGGACTCAGCACTGTAACACAGCGTTGCCATGCCTACCTTTTAAGTGTCTAGAAAATCACTGAAACAATGGGATCCACAGAAACTGAATTAGGTGCGTAGGCTCCCTATGAAATGGGAGAGATAGATGCTTTAGACAGGGATCCACAAAAAACAGCATGCTAGGTGGGGAGATGTCTAAACTAGACAATGGAAGATTCTGATGAGAGGGGTGTGTCCTAAGCCTCCCCTCAGATTCCTGGGGGTATGCCTACACTACCACAGTAAGTCAACCTATGCTATGCAACTCCAGCTATGTGAACAACGTAGCTGAAGTCAACGTACCTTAGGTCGAGTTACCATGGGGTCTACACCACAGGGGATCGACAGGAGACACTCTCCCATTGTCTTACCTTATGCTTCTTGTCGGGGGTAGAGTACAGGGGTCAACTGGAGAGTGATCTGCTGTCGATTTGGTGAGTCTTCACTAGACCTGCTAAATCGACCACCAGTGGATCAATCTCAGAGCATCAATCCTGGCTGTAGCGTAGACCTGTCCTAAGTCCAGGCTGCAGGAAGGTGCTGATCTCTGCTGGGAACCCGTCTCCTGCAGTCAGATGGCTTAGGTGCTTAAGTTGTTTCTTGCAAAAATTATTTGGGCACCTGCCTCACTCCCCACAAAATGGCTGAAGGAAGAAGTGATGGTGGTGGTACATCCCTTATAACTTTTAGCTCAGTGGTTAGAGCTATTGCAGGGTTGTGAGAAACTCAGGTTCAATTTCCTTCTCCACCTGAAGGGATGACAGGATTTGAACAAGGGGACTCACACATTACTCAGAAGAGCACTCTAACTACTGGGCTATGGGATATTCTGATATTAGCACCCTCAATCTCTCCTTTTGAAGCTGTTGTATAAATAAGTAAAGAGTCATTGGAGCAGGGGGACAGGACCTGTGGTCTCCCATCTCCCAGTTAGATTCATTCTCACTTTCTCTCTCTGGCCCAATAACTCTTTAAGTATTTATACACTGTGGAAGAGATTCAACAGGACAGAGTGAGCGAGATCCTATCAGAATATCCTCCAGCCCACTCATTAGAGCACACTCCTGAAACGTTGAGGAAACCTTTGTCCAAATCCTTTCTTCCCCTCATGCAGAGGGGTGAACTGAATATGGATCTCCCACATCCTGGGTGAGTGCTCTAACCACTGGACTAAGAGTTAAAAGATGGGTGCAGCACCACCACATCCTCTTCCTCCTCCTGCTGGATTTTGAATGGTTTCTGATCTGGTAAGTATGCTCAGAGTACACTTACCAGATCAGGCCTCACAGGCAAGACAGGTGCTCCTGTGCCTACCATTCCCCATTTGCGGATCACACTGGAGCTTAGACGGGAAACAGGTATCCAGGCATGAGTGAGGCAGCCTGTGTTTGCTTTCAAAGGATGAAAACTAAGCGCTTAGGGAACTTTTACCCTGAAAATGTAGGCACCTAGGAAGCAGACAAGGGTGGTTTTGTGGATCACAATGGAGCCGAAATACCTTTGGCCTAAGTGACCAGCCATTGTTCACCCCGAAGTTCTGTGGCACAGCCAGGACTTGACATCCTGAGTCTGAGTCAAATGTTTTAATCACAACACCATCCATCTTTTCTAAATCACTAATATTGTCACAAATGAAGTGGTGGTTCTGTGAATACTTGCAAGCAATAAGTACTATGACTCCATGACCAACAGCAGGCGTACATTTGCCACTTCTTGTGAAAATATTCTGAAATCTTTTGTTATCAATCAGCCATCTCTGTCATTATATAATTGACTCTGCTAACACCACTGACAGACTTGATCACTAATGAAGCACCTCTGATCTGGAGATAGGAGACTGCTGCGTATTTTTGGTAGGTATGGAGCCAGGATCCTGGTCAGAATCTTGACGTGATGTTAATGAAAGAAATAGATTGGTAGAACAGGGAATAGATTTAAGATCTTTGTCTTCCCTAGAAAGGAGAATGATTCTAGAATGCAGATCATCTGAATGGATGCACCTTGATTCTAGTGGGTGGGGCACAGAGCTCTGGGATACAAGGTGAGTGCATGAAACATATTTTAAATAAAAAATATGAATTGAAAGCATTTTGCCCTTGGGCAATTTGGTTGTCATACTCTTGAAGGGAGCCAAGCCCTGCTCTTCCTCTATGAGTGTCTCTAGAAGTAGCTTTTGGCCTCTGAGAGCTGGGAATAAGAGTTAAGGGGATCAAGCAGGTTGCTCTATCTTTGGGCAAAGAGGAACTCGCTGGGCCGTTAAATGGCACTATTCTCCAAGAAGTCATATAGAGTGAATCTCTGAAAAATTCTTTTATCAGGTATGATAATTACTGATCATTTAAGTACATGGGGATCAGCAGGTTTAGCTGTCATAGTGGTAAAAATACCAGAAGCCACGGGAGATGAGTTCGCACTAGAACTCCCACCATTGCTCACACTGGTTTGGCTGAATAATTTCTTAACATTCTTCAAGGTAGATATGGCCAAAGGCTGCTGTGAAGGTAAGACAGGACTGGGATGAGGCAGGGCTGAGGGGAAGGGTGGAAGAATTTTCAAACAGGAATGAGGTAGATGTGCAATAGAGGAAGAAAGTTCTACTGGAGTGCATCAGGAGCTATTGTTCTTCCTTCTCCTCCACTGGATGAAGAATTTACCGTGTGTGTGTGTGCGTGTGCGCGCGTGTGCAGTTTAAGAAGAAGGGACCTGAGGGGAAGAGATTGGCAATTATTTCTCTGAAGTACAGATGCTGTTAACAGCCAGTGGCTGGAGCACCCACTAACCTGAAGCAGGAAAAGACACTCTCTGATCATGTGCTGCCCAGACTTGTCTCAAGCTAAGAAAATGGAAAAAGTCCTTTTCTAGAAAAATGTCTGGCATCCCCCTACCTACCTCCATCCCACCTAATTACAATGGGCCCTCCTGGGGTTTGGAGGCTTTTGAAAAGGTGAACAAGACAAACAAAGCAGATTTTCCCTGGTTTTGCTTTTTGCTGGTGAGCAGAGATGGGACTGAACCAAAATGCCCCCCAAGTTTAGTCAGATCTAGCTCTGGATCTGGACATGGTGGATCCAAACTTCATTGCTCCAGTCCATTTCTACCAGTGAGAGCTCCCAGATAAAAACCAGGATGATATTGCTTCCCACACCCCCCAGATCAGAGCTTTTATAAAGGGAACTTCTATTCACTCTCATCTTCCTCTCTTCTCCTCTTTGGGGTCCAATTTCTTCTTGGTTCCTGTTAGTTTCAGGGGAATTACACATTCATAAAGGGAGAAGAGAATGGACCCCTTCTTCTTGGAGATATGATGACAGCAACTAGGGGATGTGCCAATTTGTAATGCTATTCTGTCTCCATCTGACCAAGGAAATCCTTAGCATTTATACATTACAGTGGTGGAATTATGAATGTACTGTATAGTTAACATGCTACACCTGAGAAACTGTGGCAACAAACTGCCTCCCATCCTGATGAAAATCTTTGTCTTATGATTTAACAGTACCTCAACCTGTTGAGAGTTCTAACAGATATGTTCCTCTTATTGCTAACCAGCAATAGAGCAAGAGGGAAACTAGTTTTATGAATATTGGGTGTCCCTGGCTGAGTACAGACTTCGTACTATTACTGGTGCATTGTATTATGCTTAGTTATTTCTACTCTGGCATCAGGTGGCATCTAATCCCATGTAACCCAAGGTTAGAATGAAACATGATGGAAAGCCTTTGCAACTGAAAGGGCTTTTTACTTTTCTGACAGGCTTGTTCCATTTCCCTGAAAGATCTAAAGCCTAGGATACCAAATTGGAAATCTATTTGCAAACCAACTCTTCTGCTTGCAGACAGATGTGAATCCTCCCTCAGTGCCACAACATAGCGCTTTCGTTTTTATTAATGTGGATGTTACTGGAGCACAGGAATATGAGGGGCTGTTAGCACTTGCCAGCACCTGATATAGGGTGGATACACATGGTAGAAGCGTCCCTTATCAAACTGTCAATGGGCCAGTGTAGCGAGGCGGTGAGACACCCCACATCCCCGCTGAGGGACAAATCTCCCCCAACTTCCCTGTGGGTGGAGCCGCCGGGTCCTGCGCCCGCCCCTCAGAGGTCACGGCGCAGACCCAGAAGTATAAAAGCTGACCTGCAGAGCTCAGTAGGGGCCCAGCCACCGCTGGGACCATATGTCTGCGGCCGCTGCCGGCTGGAGCTCACACCGGGCCAGCCAAGCCTGCCCCGCGCCCGCTATTTGGCTCCATATTTGACAGGGACGGCGCAAACAGCGTACCGGGGTTTATCCACGGAGGATGCCAGGGACTATACTGGAGTAAAGACGGCGATTTTGGACACCTTAGATGTCAGCCTGGAAACCTTCTGGCAACGGTTCCGGAGTCTAGCCTACAACACAGGTGCCTGCCCCCGGTTGGTGGCTCAGGAGCTGAGAGACCTATGTAGGCGGTGGCTACAGCCTGACAGCTGGAACCCCGAAGAGCTCATGGAACAAATTGTTTTGGAACAGTTCCTCCACATCCTCTGGTCACAGGGAAGGGCTTGGGTCCTCCGGCACCGGCCCCCGTTGGTAGCCACCGCCATCACCCTCATGGAGAACTTCCTTGCGGCGGAAACCCCAGTCGGGCCAGGTATGCGGGGTCACCCTCCAGGGCTCAAGCGCCCCAACCCCGAAAGACGGGTGAGCACCTGGGTCGAACCACAGACTCCCCCGCGGAGTCAGGAACCCAGGTCTAGGCGTCCCGAGGGTCCCCTTCGACAAACTCCTACAGGCCCTGAGACCGGGACTGGCCGCGTCCCACGGAGTCCTGCTATGAGCCAGAAGGGCGGTTCGACCCGACCCAGACGATCTGAAATTGGGCCCTGTTTCGCCTGTGGGAAGCATGGGCACCTCCAACGGAACTGCATGGAGATGGATTGCAGCTTTGGACACGTCTGCGCCAGTGAAAGCCGTGCCCGACTGCCGCAGGCTGCCAAAGTCACCGTGCCCGTAGTTGTCAGGGACTGCCAGACATGGGCCCTAGTTGACTCTGGCTGTGGGCAGACACTAGTCCGCCAAAGTCTTGGCTTCCGCGAAGATCCCTGTCTGGGAACTATCCAGTTACAGTGTATTCATGGCGACGTTCGACCTTATGCCAGCGCCCGAGTCCCTCTTACTGTGGATGGGGTCACGTGAACTATCGTGGTTGGCCTGGCCCCACGACTCGCCTACCCTGTGGTCTTGGGGCAGGACTGGCCAGAGTTTCCGGGCATTTTGAGGGCCCACAAGCAGGAAAGCCCGGAGGTCACCCCCGCCTTGGAAGGGGACTGCCTCGAGGATCTGACAGAGGAGGCTGAAGAGGCGGGGCCTGAGAGCCAGGACGGTGCGTCGGAGGACCTCCTGCCGAAGCCCACTGATGATCCCACGATCGACACAGATTTCTGCCAGGACCAGAGGGAGAACCCCACCCTGGGCCGGGCGTACGACCAGCTCGCGGCCGTTGATTGCGCCCTGATTGATCCAGCCCGGGCGAAGAGCTGGCCCCATTTCGAGCTACGTCGCGACCGCCTCTATCGGATAGATCGAGATTCCTGCACCGGAGAGGTCCAGACCCAACTGTTGGTGCCTCGGTGCCACCGACGAGCGGTAATGAGGCTTGCCCACGACGTCCCAGCAGCCGGACACTTAGGCCAGGAAAAGACCCTCGCCTAGATTCTGTCCCGGTTTTTCTGGCCTGGGGTGCACTAGGAGGTGCGGAACTATTGTAATCCTGTCCGGAGTGCCAGCTGGCCGATCCCTCACGGACGGCCCTGGCCCCCCTAATATCCATGCCCATCGTAGAGATGCCGTTTGAGCAGATGGCGATGGACTTGGTGGGACACCTCCAGAGAAGCCGGGCCGGGTTTCTCTACATCCTGGTCATTGTGGACTATGCCACCTGCTTCCCCAAGGCTGTCCCGCTCCGAAGCATCATGGCGAGGACCATTGCTGATGAACTGGTCAAGGTCTTTGCCCACGTGGGCCTACCCCGGGAAATCCTTATCGACCAGGGTACCAATTTTACCTCTCGATTGTTGCGGCAGATCTGTGAACTCCTCGAGATTAAGCAGCTGCACACCTCAGTGTACCACCTGCAAACTGACGGCCTGGTGGAGCGGTTCAGCCGCACCCTGAAGGACATGCTGCGCAAGTTCTCTCCCGAGGACCTGCGCCAATGGGACGAATTGATCCCACCGTTGCTCCTGGCCATCCGGGAGGTACCCCAAGCCTCCACCAAATTCTCCCCTTTTGAGATGTTGTATGGCCGGCGTCCGAGGGGGCTTCTGGATGTCATGAGGGACACCTGGGAACAGACCCCATCACCCGCTCAAGGCCTTCTACACTATGTCCTCCAGCTTCAGGGCCATCTCACTCGAGCCAGAACGCTTGCTTGAGAGAATTTGAAGGCGGCGCAGGAAGCTCAGGTCCAGACCTATAACCGAGAGGCCTGGGGGGCTCAGGAGTTCCAACCCGGAGACAGAGTGCTGCTCTTCTTGCCCTCCAACGAATCCAAGCTACTGGCCTGGTGGCAGGGGCCCTATTAGGTGGTTTGGAGGGTCGGGCCAGTCACCTATGAGATTAACCAGCCCGATTGCCAGAGGAAAACCCAGAGGTACCATATCAACCTCTTGAAGCCCTGGCGAGAACGAGAAGGCCTCCTGATCAATGCTTGTCCACCAGAATCTGAGTTAGGACCCCGGGCTACCCCCCCCAGGACCCTGCAACATAGCAGCTCAGGGAATCACTAATCGAGGAGCAACGAAAGCAGACCGGATGCCTCCTGCAGGCCTTCCATTGGATGTTCACTGCCCAGCCAGGCTACACGACCCTTGAGTACCATACCATCCCTACTGAGCCGGGGTAGTGATCCGACTGTCTTGAGTGGGGCGGTGTGTAGTGAGGCGGTGGGATACCCCACCCTGAGGGACAAACCTCCCCCAACCCTGCTGTGGGTGGAGCCGCCGGGTCCTGCGCCCGCCTTTCAGAGGTCACAGCGCAGACCCAGAAGTATAAAAGCTGACCTGCAGAGCTCAGTAGGGGCCCAGCCACCACCGGGACCAGATGTCTGCCGCTGCTGCTGGCTGGAGCTCACACCTGGCCACCCGAGCCTGTCCCACGCTCGGTACCCCGAGGGTGACTGGCCAAGCCTGCCTCGCGCCCGCTACCCCAAGGACAACTGGCCAAGCCTGTCTCGCGCCTGCTACCCTGAGGAGGACTGGCCGAACCTGCCCCGCACCAGCTACCCCGAGGAAGGGCCGAGCCTGCCTCTTGCCTGCTACCCCGAGGAGCCGCTGAACCCACTCTCGCACACTTACCCAGAGGAACCGATGGTGTTTGAGACCACTGGTGACGCCTCGACGACTCAGGTACCTGACGAGGGGGAGAGTGGAAGTAGCCCAGGGGCAGCTGACCCCAGTCTGGCTGCAGCACTGCCAGAACCAATGTCAGTGTGTTGTGGCCAGGATCCCCACTGACAGCAGCAAGTTTCTGCTGCTGCTAGGGCCCCGGGCTGGGACGCAGTGTAGTGGGAGAGCCTGCGTCCCCCCTGCCACCCTTCCAAGGATGGCAGACTCCCCCTTTCCCTGGCCTGAGGAGGCCGAAACCTGCTATAGCTGCTCAGTGCTGCTTGAGGACCTGAGCATACTAATTCCGTGTTTGCTGCCCCGCCCTGCCCTAGGGCTGGGGATAAGACTATTGTTGCTCAGCCCTGCCTGAGGGCCTGAGCCTACAGACTCAGTGTTTGTTGCCCCGCCCTGACCTAGGGCCGGCCTTAAGACTATTGGTAGCGAGGCAGTGGGATCCCCCACAGCCCCGCTGAGGGACAAACCGTGGCCGAGCTGCACCACAGCCTGTTATTCTAATCCCAAGCCACACAGACTCAGTCCCACACCTCTGCCCCAAACTGCAAAACCCCTGTTATTCCCATCCTGAATCCAGCACAGCTCTACCAGTGCATCTCAGCACTGACCTGCAGCAGCACCACAAGCTAGTACAGTCCTGGGACTTCCCAGAGCAAGCACTATGATCTATTTTGCTGAATTGTGTGTCCACTTTGTGGTGCATGGACAGATTTTCCCAAAGGATTAGTGTGAGATGCATCATGCTTGTGTCATTCATGACCACAGGTCTCTATAAGAGAAATATCTGAGCACTAACCCACTGTGTTACTCAAATCCAGCACCTTCTTTTAATTTTTTTCCTGCTGGGTCTAACCAAATCTAGTCCAGACAGTGTTTGGAGTGTGTTAATCCATTTTACTTCCTTCATATCCCATAGATGCTCTTCAGACAGCTGTGATTGTGGCATTCTTCCTCCATCTAAGGCATGGTGTATGCAATCAGTGCTTGAAGACTGGCCAGTGAGAGTATGTTTATACTGCAAACACCCGCAGCTGGCCTGTGTAAAGAAGATCGTCCACCTTGTGTCCCAGAGCCCAGGCTCCAGCTTGAGCCCAAGTGTCTACCTGCAATTAAACAGCCCCTTAGCCTGAATCCTGCCAGCCTGCAGGAGGGTAAAGAAATTGGACCCAAGGGTCAGTTTGTTTTCACCCATAAAACCTAGGAGAGAAGAATGTGAAAAGAGTTTTGTCACTCAATTCCCCCTGCTTTGAGAGCTTCCTGCAGTCTCAGAGGTGAAGGGAAGGAATAAATGGCAATAATGAGGTGAATTAATATCCTAGGTCTTTTTTGTTACTTGCTCTCTTGGCATTTCAGTGAGAGCCAGGGAATCTGTTTTCCATTTGCTGTACTTTTGCTGGAGACTGTAATTGCTCTTTGATCCTACAGGAGCAGGAAACCCATTAAAACACTGACAGGACAGGGACTCAGTTCCAGCCAGCACATTCCTCAGCTCCTTTCATCCTGCAAGGCAGAGTGCTGCCGAGTTCACCAGGGTTGCAAACAGGATGATGCCGGATCCCTTTCAGATTTCTGGCTGATGTGAGAAGTATACTTATCACTCACATTATTGCTGTTCATTATTATTATTGACGGAGAACTATACGTGTGCACAGCACATTAGAAGGAACCTAATCATAGCCCCTACCTCACAGTAGCTTGCAGACTGTATGGATGGGTACAATGCAAAAAAATGAAGTGTGGGAGCAGGCACAGTTGAGCCCATCACTGCGCGAAGGTAGGTGCTGGCCGGGGTGGGATTTAAAAAGCAACTTAAAGGAGAAGGAGGAAGTTGCTTAGTGCACAGCAAATGAGATGCTGTTCCCGGTAGCATGGAGGGAGTGGTGTGAAAAAAAATCACAGGGCTTGATACATCCTTGACGATGCAGCTGCATCTCAATGGGGATTCTTCTCAGGGAAGTCACTTATGCTCAGTCAGACAGCAAGGTGTTCAGTGCTCTACAGGAAGCTGGATAGGATCAGCACAGACAGGAGTAGTACGTTCCCAAGCTGGCCTGGCCTTTCACCTCCTGGCTGGCACTTTTGGGGCTAGTTACAGGTTCTTTCTAGAGCACCAGCTGCTCCTACCGTGCACCACCGTAACCTCTCCCTGAGTAACTTTCTACCACTGAGGATCCTTCACCTTAGCAATCGCTGTAGACTAGAGCTGAATCTGGACCATGGAATCCAGAGTGGGAGAGGGGAAAAGGGCACATCAATGGGAGAGGAATATAAAGCACAGAGAGAGTTTATGAGAACAGGAGAGATCGTGAGGAAGAAGGGTGCAGAGCTATTCAGAACCTAAAAGATGAAAACAAGGAGCTTGAATCCCACGCAGAAAAGGAGCGGAAGATAGAAAAAGGGATTTTATGAGGGGTGACCCTGCCTGAGTTCCACTGGGACCTCTTCATTTCTTGTATTTTATTTAAGGGCCATACTGGCTCTTGATTTGGTTCCTATGTGCCACTCTGATGGCATGAAGCTGTGGTAATGACAGCATAATCAGCTGATGAAGAATTCCTCTGCATGGAGGAATATAGTTGGCAGCACAGTGGCTCCTACATCATGGGCCTCCTAGCCCCTGGTGCAATGGCATGGCTGGGGAAAGTGACATGTCCAGAATGGCACCTTTGCCTCATTCATCCACAGCATCCAGAATAGCTGTGAGACTGCTCTAGCTTATGCCTGGGACAGGTTCCTGAGTTAAAGAGCTGAGAAAGATAGCTTATGTCCACTCACTCACCACTAAGAGCTGTAGAGAGTGAAACTTGGATACAGCCTAGGATCAGGGCCTTAGGGCTAGAAACACTTACATAGGCTCAGTAACTTTTGTCCCCTACAGAACTGTCATCTTCTTCTCTAGGTAAGGAAAGAGATGTGGATGGAATTTTCTGCCTAGAAAAATCAACAAATAATAATTGGGGGGGGGGAGGGAATGTTTTCACTCACATGAAGTAGAACAAAATGCATAGACATGCCCTCTCCCCGACCCAACACAGACCGCAGCCGAGCTGAGCTTTGGGATGGGTCACACTTTGAGTCATCTGGATTTCAATACAAAATCTCCTTTTGCAGGGATAAGTATTTTATTTAAGTAATTTGCAGCAGACTCAACTCTGCAAAACACAAGAGCAAGGACTCTGAGGCCTGGGAATTTTTCCTGGCACTAGCTCCAGTGTTCTTTAATCCAGAATAAACATTAAAAGAAATCACAACATTTGCTCCAAGCCTTGGCATCACCCAGCCAGGCAAGCATTTCTGCTGAGTCTTTTTCTCTCCACACCTCCTCCTTTTCAGGAGAGTTTGTTAGTGGAACAAGATCAAACAGCAGTGGATCACAAACCTACAACAGCTATCTTCCCTCATCAGCTTCCCACATTATCCTTGTTCTCTCTGCTGAGTCTAACAAAGGTGGCAGGAGAGCATGAACATTTTTGAGATTTTCAAAATGTTCCATGCTGGAACAAAACTGAGATCCTCTGAAATTTTTTAACAAAAAATGACAGAAAGGGAGAGAGACTGAAAGCAACCCACTCCAGAACAGCCAACAGCCTGGTGGTGTAGGCATTCACCTGGGATGTGGGAGACTCAGATTTAAGTTCCAGCCCTGCCTGAGTCAGGTGACCATCAGGCTATTGGCTATTCTGCAGTGGATCTCTCTTTCTTTTTTGTTTTGACCAGAAATTCCTCCTGGATCTGAGAAGCCTTCCTGACAAAAGTTTAATCGAAACCGATAAGTTCCCACAGAAAGTGTCAGTTTTGATAAATAGACATTTTCTGATGAAAATATGTTTGGTTGAAAAATTCCTGGCCAGCTCTAGTTGGCAGCTGTAGTGTAGATATCTATCACTGGACGCTGCTTTGGGCTGAGAATGCCAAAGTAACTTCACACATGCCATCAAATGATCGCCAGATAATACATTTCACTTACTGCCAATTTAAACTGCATTTGAACCCCTTGACATGCATCACAGCCCTGAGCCATTTAGGACTTCTGCTGTCCTCTGCTGTTGAATCCTATAACTCCTTGATGCTAACAGTGTCAAGACACAATGGATCTCACACCAAGAGAATCCAGTTCCTGATATGAAAGGCTTAACATTTCTCTTGATCCTTTTTCCATTGACTTCACACCACTTTGAAACTTGCCTACGATTAACTTTCCTTTCAGCTAAGACTGGACATGGATCTCTCCAGAATCAGACAACACCATTCCTGAGTGTCATACATAGTCCCATAAGTTGATTTCTCCCACTACCTATCTCTCAGACTTTACAAAACATATAAGAGTGGTAATGGTCCAAAACATTTCTGATACATTTTTATACTGTTTTTTATATCAGTGACATGATTATTTTGGACGATTGTACCAATGAGTAGAGAGAGGGTTTTTTTTGTATTGTAGATGGGGCTGGTAAGACCACCTATTATTAAGGTGCCTGAAACTTGCCTTCATAAGACCCTATTTTCAGTTTGCCAAACTTTAACCGTTTAAGCTGAAAGGTTTCCATGCTTGGTGCCTGTTTCAGGCTGCATATATTTTGGAAAATTCTGCCAAAGCAGTTCAGCCATTTCTGCACATGACACTAGGGAAAAATACACTGTTTTGCCTATTTTAAAAGGTTCTGGTGATTTTTTTTTCCAATAGCTCTAGTGCCCGCATGCTTTGGAGCAGTTTCTTTAACTGTCTACTCCTGGGGGAATTTTGTCATAGGGGTTTCTTTAACTGTCTATTCCTTGGGGAATTTTGTTGTTGTTGTCTGTATTGTTACAGACATAGTTGCTGACAGGTATTTTGAAAAAATTACCAAAATAATTGAAATTGGCATGATTATACAGTGTTATTTTGAAAATAAAATATGTAGAATTTTGCAGAATTTTAAAATAGTGTGTGCGGAATTTATAATTTTTTGGCACAGAATTCCCCCAGGAGTAATATAAAGTGCTGTATAATCCTAAATACTCTGAAAGATCAGGGTCTTGATTTCTTAAAGTGGGCCTCCAAAATTAATTGAAACTTTTGACCTTCATCTCTTTGCCTCACTTCCCCATCTGTAAAATGGGTATAATACCATTCCCTCAGCTCCGAGGGGTGTTGTGAATATAAATTAATCAATGTTTGTGAAGCAATCAGATACTATAGTGATGAGCACCATCGATAAGCCCATGCAGAAATTAACAATTCTATCCTCAGTGTAGGGTTTGAACAGTGTGCAGTAAATAAAGTCTGGGGCCACACACTGACCAATGAAGAGAAAAAAATATTGAATAGCTGCTCCTTCAGTGAATGCTATCCATCCTGTGAACTGAATAAGGCAGGGGTTCTGGGGAAAAAGGACATGATAATGCAGTTAAAGCCTGAATCATAATGCAAACACATAGGCGACCTTAATTCTACCACTGCTTAACTTTTGAGTGCTTGACTCTGTAACTTAAGTAATAATGTTCTTTAACATAGTTTTTTGTGTGTAACACACATACACATGGGAGATATCTTCCCCTGTAGTGTTCCCAGTCCCTTCCAGCCAAAGACCTTGCCTACACATAGGGTATGTCTACACTATGAAATTAGGTTGATTTTATAGAATTCGACTTTTAGAAATCAATTTTATACAGTCAATTGCGTATGTCCACACTAAGCGCATTAAGACAGCGGAATGCGTCCTCACTACCATGGCTAGCATCGACTTATTGAACAGTGCACTGTGGGTAGCTATCCCACAGTTCCCTCAGTCTCTGCTGCCCATTGGAGTTCTGGGTTAAGCTCCCAATGCCTGGATGGGGCAAAAACATTGTTGTGGGTGGTTTTGGGTACATGTCGTCAGTCACCTCTCCCTCCTTGAAAGCAATGGCAGACAATCATTTTGTGCCAGACACCAGGGTGATTAGAAGAGCACAGCAAGGCACGCTGAGCATCACAGAGGCTTTGAAAACCAGTTTCATGACTGGCCAGGCTTCGGTGTGACAGTTGAGTGTGTTTCTCCTTGATGTAAACCCGCCCCCTTTTTTTATTTTAATTCCCTGTAAGCCAACCACCCTCCTCCCTTCGAAATAAAGTAACTATTGTTTTGAAACCATGCATTCTCTTGTTATTAATTAAAAAAAAAGAGCTAATGGATATGGTTGCCTGGGTGGAGTTAGGGAGGGGGGAAGGACAAGGCCACATTGCTTATTGTAGCCACACTAAAAATCAAATTGTTTGAATGACAACCTTATGTTGCTTGGGCCATTCTCTGCAGTGGAGTGGCTGGGTGCCCGGAGCCTCCCCCACCCTCGTTCTTGGGTGTGTGGGTGAGGAGGCTATGGAACATGGGGAGGAGGATAGGCGGTTATATAGTGGATGCAGCAGGGGTCTGTGCTCTTGTTGGCTTTCCTGCAGCTCCAACAGTTGCTTCCTCATATCTGTTTGCCTCCCCAACAGATGCTTCATCATGTCCATTTGCTCCCCCATTAGCCTCAGCATCACGTCCTGCCTCTGCTCTTCTCACTCACTTAATTCTTTCCTGGCCTCTGCCACTGAATGCCTCCATGCATTAAGCTGTGCCCTATCAGTGTGGGAGGACTGCATGAGCTTGGAAAACATGTCATTGCAAGTGCCTTCTAATCTGCGATAACCTCAGGGACGGAGATGATAGGGGGAGTGAAGAAACATTCTACGCTCTATGATTCTGGGGGCACTGCATGGTCACCTGTGCTGCTGAGTTCTCCACACTGAACAAACAGGAAATGAAATTAAAAAGTTCCTGGGGCTTTTCCTATGTACCTGGCTAGTGCACCAGAGTTCAAAGTGCTGTCCAGAGCGGTCACAATGGAGCACTCTGGGATAGCTCCCGGAGGCCAATACGGTCGATTTGTGTCCGCACTGCCCCAAATTTGACCCAGCAAAGTCGATTTTAGTGCTACTCCCCTCGCCGGGGAGGAGTACAGAAGTCAATTTTAAGGTCGATGGAATGAGGTTGGTTGTGTGGACACATTCATTTTTAAATCGACCTACCATGGCTAACTTTGACCTAACACCGTAGTGTAGACCAGGTCATAATCTTGTACTGGTTTAGCCTACTGTGTTTACACTGATCTAATTAAACCTGTGTGAGTTTATGTGTAGACACTCCTATTTTGGTTTAAGAGTGATTTATTTTGGTTTGGCTTAATCTGTTTTTTTTACAGGATTAAGGAATGAGCAATCCAGATTGAGTCTCAGACTCTTCTCCCCAGGTAACATTTTGTATACAGCAACACCTCAAGGATGGGCTCTATAGCTCCTCTCATGCCAGATTGTAATGGGCATTTTGGGAGAGTCAGAAAGCATATGTTTGGGGAGGCTAGCTGACAGTCCATAGAACATCATTATCAGCCTTTTTCAAAGGTTAATGCAACTGACGGTTTCGAGATGGTTGCAGGATGGCAGGCAGCCTTGGAGCACAAGGAAAATTTTTATAGATGTGATTAGAGGGGATAGAGAATGGAATTAAAAAAAAGTCTTTTCTTGTTTTCCACACATTGTTCCAAGTCTGTGCTCCTTGTTTATAGCTCAGCAGGCAAGGAATCAGGTTCTTTCATCCCCAAAATGGTTGAGCACAGGATAAAGACGTAGGAATGGAGCTAACCCCTTTTGCAAAACAACAAATTTAATCAGACAGGCAGCTTTGCACTGGCTTCCACCGATCCACTGCCCACTCCATAGCCATAGGACTCTGAAGGGCAAAAAATGGTAACCAAGGCAACTGGGCAAAGATCCAAGCTGAGTCTGTCCAGGAGATAAACGCTCTGACCCTTTTGGAAAACACAAAGCAAAGTGTGCGACTGTCCCATTGGTGCTCCACATTGGGAAACTATTACAAGAATGCGTAGGCTCTCAGCTCAGTAACAAGCCTCCACACATGCTCACTTTCTCCCCCGTGCTAAGATTTAATGGTATAAAGTCTGAGGGCTTCATTTCTTTCCCTAGACTAAGGAGTCTTGATTTTACTAAGCAAATGACAAAAGGGGCCATGCTGACCTAGTCATCACAGGTAGCTGCAGGCAGCCTCGCAACACAGTAAGAGACAGCAAATACAGGGTACAACCATTCCTCTCAGTGTGGCCATCTGTGGTGCCATTTCCAAGGTTATAAATGTCCCTAGCCTGGCTGTTTCCCTTATTTTTAGGCATAAATTTCATGTCATAATAGTATTAGGGCTCACTGACGCACTTTTTTAATACCAGGGTATAATGGAGTGTGCTGGTAATAGTTGGGAGACTAAGACCTCCTGAAAGATTGTGGGTTAGATCTTCAGCCAGTATAAACCAGAACAACTCCACTGCATTCAATGTAATTTAGCTGATTTATGCCAGCTGAGGATTTTCCCATTGGTTGCTCTCCTCCCTAAATTCCCAAGACTTTAGAAAGTATTTTCATAGCCCTTCAAGGCAATTATTGCAAGGATAGCAACTGTCGTCACCTCCAGCTTCCAAATTGTGGCCATGCCCCTAGTTGTGGGTGTGTTCTCAAATTAATTGGCATTCAGCCTTATCTTAGATATCACCAGCTGGCACCTTAGAGGCAGGCTAGCATCAAAAGAAATCAGTCCTTGGCAAATTGATGGACAGCATGCAAGTCGTCCGCTGCACATAAGCAAAATGAAAGTGTTAACTGATATTGGAGATAAAGGGTATGTCTACACTACGGGATTATTCCGATTTTACATAAACCGGTTTTGTAAAACAGATTGTATAAAGTCGAGTGCACGCGGCCACACTAAGCACATTAATTCAGTGGTGTGTGTCCATGTACCGAGGCTAGCGTCGATTTCCGGAGTGTTGCACTGTGGGTAGTTATCCCGTAGCTATCCCATAGTTCCCGCAGTCTCCCCCGCCCATTGGAATTCTGGGTTGAGATCCCAATGCATGATGGTGCAAAAATAGTGTCGCGGGTGATTCTGGGTAAATGTCATCACTCATTCCTTCCTCCGTGAAAACAACGTCAGAAAATCATTTCGCGCCCTTTTTCCCTGGATTGGTCTGGCAGACGCCATAGCACGGCAACCATGCTGCCCGTTTTGCCTTTTGTCACTGTCACCGTATGTGTACTGGATGCTGCTGACAGATGCGGTACTGCAGTGCTACACAGCAGCATTCATTTGCCTTTGCAAGATAGCAGAGCTGGTTATCAATTGTTCTGTACCATCTGCCATGCTATTGTAAATTGGTGATGAGATGATGGTTATCAGTCATTCTGTACCATCTGCTGCTGTCATGAGTGCCCCTGGTTGAGGTCAGCTGGGGGTGCAAACACAAAAATGGGAATGACCCCCTGGGTCATTCCCATCTTTATGTTGTGTCTAAAAATAGAATCAGTCCCGCCTAGAATATGGGGCAAGTGTACTAGAGAACCAGTGTACTAGAGAGCACAGCCGCTCCATGTCATATCCTGCAGAAATGATGAGCTACATGCCATTCTAGGGGGTGCTGCTGCAACAACCCCACCCATTGCTTCCCTGCTCCCCCAACCCTCCTGGGCTACCGTTGCAGTGTCCCCCACATTTGTGTGATGAAGTAATAAAGAATGCAGGAATAAGAAACAGAGACTTGTTAGTGAGATAAAATGAGGGGGAGGCAGCCTCCCAGTGCTATGACAGTCCAGGCAGGACATTAAACTGCACTGGGGAGAGGAGCCCAGCATCCCGCTGCTATGATAGTCCAGGCAGTACAGAATCTTTTCTTTACACATGAAAGGAGGGGGCTGATGGAGCTCAGCCCCCAGTAGCTATGATGAAGACGGTTACCAGCTGTTCTGTACCATCTACTGGGAATGACCAGGAGTTATTCCTATTTTTACCCAGGCGCCCCCAGCCGACCTCACCTGAGGCCAGCCAGGAGCACTCATGGGCTGCTGCTGCTGATGGATAGCAGTCATATTGTACCATCTGCCGGAGGGAAGGGAAGGGGAGAGAGTGCTGCTGTTCAGTGCCACAGCATCGCGTCTACCAGCAGCATGCAGTAGACATAGGGTGACATATAAAAAAGTCAAGAAACAATTTTTTTCCCTTTTCTTTCACGGGGCGGGGAGGGGAGGTAAATTGACGAGCTATACCCTGAACCACCCCGGACAATGTGTTTGACCCTACAGGCATTTGGAGCTCAGCCAATAATGCAAATGCTTTTCGGAGACTGTGGGGACTGTGGGATAGCTGGAGTTCTCAGTACCCCCTCCCTCCCTCCATGAAAGCCCATTTGATTCTTTGGCTTTCCGTTATGTTTGTCATGCAGCACTATGCTGAGTCCCTGCTGTGGCCTCTGTCTGGAGATTTTTTTCAAATGCTTTGGCATTTCATCTTCTGGAACGGAGCTCTGATAGAACAGATTTGCCTCCCCATACAGCGATCAGATCCAGTATCTCCCGTACGGCCCATCCTGGAGCTCTTTTTGGATTTGGGACTGCATGGCCACCCGTGCTGATCAGAGCTCCATGCTGGGAAAACAGGAAATGAAATTCAAAAGTTCGAGGGGCTTTTCCTGTCTACCTGGCCAGTGCCTCCGAGTTCAGATTGCTGTCCAGAGCAGTCACAATGGTGCACTGTGGGATACCGCCCGGAGGCCAATACCGTCGATTTGCAGCCACACTAACCCTAATCCGATATGGTAATACCGATTTCAGCACTACTCCTCTTGTCAGGGAGGAGTACAGAAACCAATTTAAAGAGCCCTTTATATCGATATAAAGGGCCTCGCTGTGTGGACGGGTGCAGCGTTAAATCGGTTTAATGCTGCGAAAATCAGTATAAATGCGTAGTGTAGACCAGGCCAAAGTGACTCAGAGGATTGGTAGCAGGCCGCAGAGCCTTTCCCCGTCTCTGAGTCAACAGTTCGAATCCATCCCTGACTGGTAGTGGCCAGAGGGTGGTCAAATGCACCCTGGTAAGTAGTCTCTGCAGAGGCACCAAGTATTGAATGGGCCCTGGAGACTGAGCTACCCAGCATGGTTCATCTGGGTGGTACTTTTGGGGAAGAACCAAGACATGTTGATAGGACAGGATGATTTAGTTGGGGTTGATCCTACTTTGAGCAGGGCGTTGGACTAGATGACCTCCTGAGGTCTCTTCCAACTGTAATCTTCTATGATTCTGATTCTATGACAGAATGGGTAAATCTGTACCGCCACCATCTCTTCTGTGGTTAAGAGATGACTTCAGTCTCCAGGGCTGTTGGGCCAAGACCTTGCACAAGCCACTGTGTTTCACATAACACATTTTAAAAAAGGAAAATACCCCTCTCTCTACTCATATGCTGAACACAGAAAGGTCTTTGCTCAAACACCAGTGCAAAGTTTCAAAGCTATTTTCTCTTACAAATGTCTGGGAACAACTGAATTTATAATGTTGAAGCTTTTCCATGTAGCCTATCCCTCCTAAAAAAACTCCACCTTAAATCAACGGATAATTGTGTGAAAAATGTAAGCCATTTTTCAGTAGCATTCCTGACTGCCCAATTCCACATTCCAAACTTTTGTCTTTAAAACTGTGGTCTCAACTAAATTGTAGTGCTAGGCACTGAGTCAAGCACAACCTGTGCAGAGCTGACCTGAAGGAAATAAGAGGTATTCTTGCTAAGTGCTAAATGAGTACTGTGAGTAAACACACACACATACACACACACACGCACACACACACACACAGAGTAATACATTATTGGTGGCTTGTAGATCACTTTTATGTTATGTATGTGACTTGCACATCTAGCCTGTGACCATGACATTACTGCCCATGTTCGAGACCAGAATGACAGATTGCCAAAAAAAGTTACTAAAAGAGCACAGGATACTGTTTTTCTCAGCAGCTGGATCCATGTTGTCTTTATGAATCATACTCAGCAGGTAGGAGTGATGCATCTAGCCACTGAGCGTCACTAATTCCCAGTCCATGAGTTGGTGCAGGGAGTGTCACCTAAAGGGTGACAAGGCAAAGGGCAAAGGGTGACAAGGGGCTGGGGCTACATTTCAGGATCTGTCACTGACTCACTAAAGTCACTTAAACTTTCTGTCCATTAGTTCATCCATCCGGTATGCTAGTGGTTACTTGCATCAGGGGAGTGGTCCAAGGCTTAAGTAATGAATGGTTACTATTATTATTTGTTAAAGCCCAGTCACATGCTAAGGGAAACACAAGACACAAAGAGTTAACTTCGACAGCTACATTTCTCTTCCTTCTTTCCCTCTCTTCCTATCCTCTCTCTTTTCTCATGTATTAAGCAGGAGTGAGGAAGTTAGTTTGAGTTTGTCTTCTTTGAAGAATAGGGGAGTCTTTAGGGAGAATTTGAGTGAGAGTGGATTGTAGGCTTGGTGCACTGAGATTGGGTGGTCATTCCATGCATGGGGACAGCATGGAAAAGGCACAAAGAACTGCCTTGCCACTGCCTTGTATTCATTTACACCTGTGCTAAGTGGCCCACAATCTGAGCTGCATCTGAGTTTCCCTTTGTGCAGGTTGGTGGGGAGAGAAAAGTATCTGTGTGGCACCTTTGTGCTCTCTAGATTCTAGGGCTAGCTGGGGACTGGTTTGGTCCCTGAGGTAAGTTGAAGACTTCTGTAACTTATGCCTGACTGCCACAAGCCTAAGGGACTGTTCTAGCAGCCAGGAATGCAGGTGCACTCTAACCATGGCCCCCCCGCCCAGGGGTTGGTAATCTAACACAGCTATGCCAGTCAGCCATTCTCCTATGCTGAATCATAGACTATAAAGGTTGGAAGGGACCTCAGGAGGTCATCTAGTCCAACCCCCTGCTCAAAGCAGGACCAATCCCCAGACAGATTTTTGCCCCAGACTCCTAAATGGCCCCCTCAAGGACTGAACTTTCAACCCTGGGTTTAGCAGGCCACTGCTCAAACCACTGAGCTATCCCTCGCCCTGACATCAAGGAGAAATTCCTAGGTGGCCAGTTCCACTATCTTTATGGCCCCAGTGCACCAGCAGAGCAGATGAAAGGGGCCATAGCAGCCCAGAGAATCAGGCCCTCACTGTCCAATTTTGGAGTTGTCAGACATTTATTGGAATACCTACAGTAAAGTGGGAACACCTTAAACCTCAGGCCTTTGCTACGAAAGATGCCTTCTACTAGTGTATGATTATTCTAGTTGGTATTTTTTTACAGTGGAATCACTGTGCCAGATTTTCCCTCACGAGCTGGCCTCTTTGTGCGGCTCAAGCAGTGAGCGCACAGGGGACAGATTCTGGAAACAATTGGCAAGCCGAGAATTCTCCTGGCAGAAAGGAACTCTCCACTGGCATAGAAGCCGGGGAGCTGCCCCATCCATGGGGTAGGTAGTATGCTGGCAGCAGGGAGGGGACACAGTGGAGCTCCCCTACACTGACCCTCCACTAGCATGCAGTCCCTTAGAAATCCTAAGCCAGTGGCATAAGGCAGACAAGCCCCATGGCTGTTCAAAGTTAAGCTGGTCCTGGAACCAGTGCCAACTGGCTTCCAGGATAAGAGAACTGCAATCTGCTCCTTAAGGCTCCCCGGCCTTGCACTGGATGGAGGTTGGGAACAGAAGAGAATCTAGCCCACTGTTTCACCCTCTTTTATTCAGATGGAGTTGGTGCATTCATTTGGCAAGTACGAAGTGATTTCCACTTTGGACTTTGGGTTCAGAGTGAATACATTTTGAGGGAATTTGTTCGTGTGATGAATAAGAGCCCATAGTGAAGGGGCCACAGCAAAGTTAACTCTATGAGCAGGAAGTCATTGGCAAGTGCTTAGCAGTCACGGTTTGTGTGTGTGTGGTCTTGGGCTAAAAAATGGTTCGGGACGTGCGGCAAGCCTGAAGTGTAGATATATACATATATGACAATCAGGGTCCAGATATCCTAGGGGTAGACCCATAGGTCTGAATCCCAAAGAATAAGCAACTGAATCCACTACATAAAATGTTGCTGTATATAAGTGTACTGAGTAAGGTATTTTATGAAAGCTGGTGACACACTGATGATTGACATCTTTGGGAAATATGTATATTAGCACTACATAAGGAATTATGGATACTTACTGATATGATTTAAAGCCTGTGCCCAAAGAAGGAAAGAATCAGGTTTTCTCTCAGACAGGAGGGAAGGTAGCTATCTACCCGTCTCCAATGTAATTTAAGCATTATGGAATCAAAACAATAGAGATGCCATATACATACAAATCAGCAGGGGGATGGGAAGTCAACAGGAAGGAAAGAACAGCCAGTCATCCTGACTTGGAGGACAGAACAATGAGTTTTGGGGAATATGAGTAGAAGCAAAAAGCCATTCTGGGATCTCTCACCTGCGAGAACAAAGAAGCCACCACTTTGTATCTATGAAAGATGGGTCCTCCGGCTAAAAGAGGCTGAAGAATGCTGACAATTTGGCGTGAGTAAGAGGAAGTGTTAGGCAAAGCTACGTGTTGCTAGAATTAAGTTTTAGACACTAGAAAGCATGTCATTTTGTTTTGTTTGTAGTCCTTTCGTATCTCTTTCACTCTTCCTGGAAATCACTTAAACCTATGTTCTTTGTTAATAACCTTAGTTTTACTACAAACCGTCTCAGAGCTGTGTATTAAGGTGGCGGGTATAAACCCTGCTGAGCTAACAAGCTGTTGTATGTACTGGCTCTTTGGAGGCAGTGAACTCGATGTTGCCTCTGCAAATGTCCAGCACTGCAGGGGAGATGGTTTTGGAGAGACTCTGGATTGAAAGGATTGTTGGTGTCACCCTACACGAGTAACTGGGCTGGTGAAAGCCAGGGTGAGAACTTTATGCAGTGGGTACACTGCTGGGGTCAGGGCTCTGAGCCAGATGTGCACAGCACAGAGGCACCCAGGATTATAGGGTACATAGTGACAGAACCCCTGACTGTTCTGGGTAAACCCCAAAGTGTCACAACACAGTTTATCTTTAGTTTATCTATCTTGCAGGCTCCTCTCTCATATCCTTCTTTCTTTATGTTTCACACTTAAATTGATTGCACACTAATACCATTTCTGAGGGAGATGATTTTCAGGGCAAGAGGGAGCTGGAAATGGAGGAGGGGATATCATGAATCCTTTGCTAGACTTCAGAGCTTTCCTAACAGACATCACACTTGCAGGCTGCTTAGCTAAGCCATTTCACCTAACCTTCCTTTCAACTCGGTTCTATCAAAATTCCCCCCGGATCACTGTGGTACACTCACTGCAAGGGTATGGTTGTCCCGACAGGGTCTTTGCTTTTAGGAGTGGATGTCTGGAAATATTCAGAAGAGAAACTCTGCAGAGCAAGACAGCACAAAAAATGTGCTGATAAACGTACACACAATGGGAAGCAGAAGTCTGCCCAGCCCAGCCCAGGAACTAAGGAAAGGGGAAGAACCTGAGGCTACTTTGAGTTGAGCCCAAATTGTGATATTTGGATTTGAATTCAGATCTGAATGAGAACATCCCTAAAATTCAGAGGTGTTTGGGTTTAGGACCATTATATCTCTAAACCTGAGATAGCCAGTTTTCAGCAGGGGCTGAACATCCTCCAAGTTTGGGGGTGGTTGGGCTCTAGCATTCTCTTTGGATCCACTCTCTAATTGGGGATGGGGAGGAGAAATCCATGAAACTGTTTGCCCTTCCCAAGGGAGAGCAGAAGGAAACAGATGTCACATCTTCTGTCTTCCAGAATTCCTTAGTGGCGTGGCCTATTCTGGGAAAGGCTCTGTGTGAAAGATCCTGAAAAAACTCTCTTCCCCCACTCCCACTGTCTTGTTTTACATAGTGCCACACACCCTGCTCTGCTGTTACTTAATGTAAAATGAAATCACTGCTTTTCTCCCCTTAAAGCTGCTCCACCCTCAGTCAGCATGTCTGAGAAACTGCTTACGCACCCCTTAGCAAAACAGATGTTTGCGGGCGGAGGGATTGGGGGGTGTTGTCCATCACTCGCTCAATTAAAAAAATAAATCTTTCATGTCCTATTAAGGGGATTGTTACTTTTGGAACAGGCATCTGTCCTGATACCACACTTTTCCTAACTGCCTCCCTCGTATATGTGTAAGGGCAACTGGAATAAGGTAATGTCAGTCTGTGAAGCTTGCTTAGGAAGGGAGAAAGGACAGGGACACATCACACTACACAGAATTTTACTTGCCTCTCTTCTAGCCATGAAGGGAAGATTCCACTGAAATACAAAGGAAGTTACTGTAACAGGAGAGAAGGAGGGAAAGGAGTTAACACATAAACCTGGTAATTTGGGGCCAGATTCTCTGCTGTGCTCACTTTTTGCTGACCACAGCATGGAGCATGCAGTTACATGTCCCTGACTCTGTCTTAGCATGGACCCCAACAGCCTGGGAGCTGTTCTAACTTGTACCAACTGGCAACAGCCCTTAACGGACTCTCTGCCAGCTGAACATGGCAGAGCACAATGTGATTTAGCCACTCTTCCTCTTCAGCAAGGGTTGCTGAAGGGTGATGTAGGAGTTGGCTATTCTGACTGTATGCCCGCTGGACACACTCCCATTACAGGGGCATCTTCAGCAGGGGAGATGGGGCTGGATTAATTCATCTTTAACCTCCTGAGTAAAGTCATACACTGCTCTGAGGAAGGACCCCTGTGATGCAATCAGTGCAAAGGTATGTTTGTCCTTCCAGGGTCTTTGCTTTAAGGAGTGGAAGTCTGGAAGTATTCAGAAGAGAAACTCTGCAGAGCAAGACGGCACCAATAAATAAATAAATAAATAAATAAATACAATTGCGGAGAAACGTCCCCACAATGGAGAGCAGGCAGAATTCATCTTACTGACCTGACTATAGCAAGCAGTAGAAGGTGACGACTGGTGTGCACCACACCCATAAAAGGAGTGACAGATGGTGGTGAAAGGGCCACAACAACATGAGCTCTGACAACTGGGGCAGCAGCTGACAGATCCCATAGTTAGGATGCTCAGATGTCTTGGTTTTAGGCAATGAAATTTATTCCCAGTTTCACTGGAACGGGCCAAGTGGTTGCTTATCTATCTAGTTATCATTTCCCTGGCCCTTGCCCAGCCTCCCCACACCCACTCTCTTCTTCTGTTGGGATCAACTATGGCAGTGTAGGCCCAACTGCACTACCCATTTCCTCCCCTCCCCTTTCTGTGATGGTCACTCCCTTATTGCAACAGACCAGCTAACATGCTATCAGCTCTGGTGTATTATCTGGGATGCTTCATCATAATCTACTACATGTTAGCAAGGGCAATTCAGTAAGAAAGTGGTGGGCAGAGCGTAAGGAAGGACATTATTTATTTATTAAATTATTATTTGTTTATATTGCAGTAGTGTCTAGGAGCCCCAGTCCCAAACCCCATTGTGCTAGGTGCTGTACAAACAGAGAAGAAAAAGCCCCAAAAGTGCTTACAATCTAAGACAAGATACAACACACCAGCTTTGTCAGTGTTGGTGTAAAGATTGGGCACTAGAACCCAAGTCTGCAGAGGCCCTGACCCCATGCGGACCACCAGTATGCAACCTTGCCTTGTGCCCATTGCGAATCTCATCCTGCAAGGAGTCAGGAAATGAGTGAGCCCAGCCCACATAGGGGGAGCTGGCCTGGGCACCATCCGGGTGCTGTGCTCCAGAACTACTCCCCAGCCCTTGAGAGAAACCCAATCGAGGACACATGGGTCCTCCCCACACTTCCAAGTATGGATAGCTAAATACTATGGACGGGGCCAAGCTGACTGCCTCCCAGTGGGCCTTGATCGATTCTGGGACTACCGATAACTTCATAGATGCTAAAGCTGCTCAAGATCTATGAATGAATCCCCTTCTGTTTAAAGTCTACATCAGTTCTTGTAGAAACAATAGATATGTCTCTCCTGTCCTCGGGGTCAGTGACTCAGGAAACAGTACCCCTAGAGGCCTTAATCCATGGCCATTGGGAAGTGCTACTGTTCAATGTGATGCATTCCCCAGATTTCCCCCTAATTATTGGCATCACCTGGCTAGAGCAGCATGACCTTTGCATCTCCTGGAGAGAAAAGAGGATCAGCTTTCCCTCTGAAAACTTCTGAAAGGTCTGCCTGTGTGCAGCCAGCCCCAATCTTCTGGTCCTGGCATCCTGCAGCTGAACAGAAGCAACAGCAGGGGAACTCCAGGTGGCAGTGGCTAACCAGAAGGAATCACTCTCAAGCCTATGTCCCCATCCCCATAAAAATATTGGGATTACATGGATGTTTTTGAAAAGAAAAATGTGGACATGCTACCTCTGCACCGAGTCTATGACTGCCCTATAGATCTGCAACCCGGGACGAAGGTCCTTTATGGACAAATCTATGTGATGTCCAAGCTTGAACAGGCAGCCCTTTGTGAATACATCCAGGAAAACCTGGCCAAGGGCTTTATCCAGTGCTTCACTTCTCCAACAGGGGCTGTAGTCCTTTTAGCCAAGTAAAAGGACTGAATGCTATGCCTTTGCGAGACTATTGGGCCCTAAACCTGGTAATGGCCTCAAACTGGTATCCTCTTCCCCTGATCTCAGAGTTACTAGATCACGTGTGGTCTGCCAGACACTTCACCAAACTGGATCTCCGGAATACTTACAACCTAGTTTGCATCAGGTCATGGGATGAATGCAAGACCGCTTTTTGAACCTGCTATGGGCACGTCGCATATTTAGTAATGTCATTTGGGCTGCCCCATGCTCCTGCTATTTTTCAACACTTTGTGACTGTCATATTTAGAGACATCCTTGAACAATATGAAGTCATTTATCTTGATGACATACTTGTGTTTTCAGACAATCTTGAGCAGCATTGTTACCATGTTCATTCCATCCGAGAAAGTCTACAAAAGCCGGGCCTGTTCACAAAGTTGGAAAAATGTACCTTTCACTAGTCCTCTGCAGAATTCTTGGGTTACAGCCTCTTCCCAGAGAGTGTTAAGATGGACCTCCCCAGAATGTGGAGGCCATCTGTAGCTGGACTGTGCCCAAGTCCCACTAGGAGTTACTGTGCTTCATGGGCTTTGCAAACTTTTATAGACAATTCATTCCAGGCTTTTCAGGGCAAATAACCTCCATGACCAACCTCCTCTGCAAGGATGCCAAGTTTGGACTCCCAAAGCTCATCATGCTTTCGAACAACTCAAAATTGCTTTCACCACTGTTCCCATTCTAACAGAACTGGATTTGACATAGGCAGTCATAGTGGAAACTGATACCTCCAATGTAGCCATAAGGACAATACTTTCCTAGAGCCATTGCCCATAGCAAGTCTTGCACCCCTATGCCCACTATTCCAAAAAACTTACCCCTGCTGAACAGAATTATGAAATACTGGATAAGGAACTATTTGAAATTAAATTGGCCCTTGAAGAGCGGTGCCATCACCTTGAGGGAGCCTGACAGCCAGTACAAGACATTTTGGACCACAAGAACCTTGAATATCTGCAGAGGACTTGAGCCTTGAACCAAAGACAGCTCAGGTGGAAGTTATTCTTCTCTCGGTTTGATGATATCATCATCACCTATCACCCAGGAACCAGGACTGGGAAAGCTGATGCCTTATTCTGAATGGAGGAATACACCTCTACCTCGATATAATGCAGTCCCCAGGAACTAAAAAAATCTTACTGCATTATAGGTGAAACCATGTTATATCGAACTTGGTTTGATCTGCCGGAGTGCGCAGCCCCCCCCCCGGAGCGCTGCTTTACCGGATTATATCTGATTTTGTTATATTGAGTTGTGTTATATTGGGGTTGAGGTGTACTACCAAGAGAGTGAGGAGCTTAGCCAAGAATTACCCTGTCTCTTGAAACCTTGCAAGTTCCCCAGTGCCACAATATACCAAGACCTGCTTGATCTAATCCACTCTCCTTCACGGGGCTATCCTTTAGCTCAGGAGGTGATGGAACAGCCTGAGCAAACAAAAGCCAGAACCAAGATGCAATGCTACACACAGGATGGGATTGCCTATCTCACTGGGCGCATATACATTCCACCAGGGAGCCCCTGGCTAGAAGTGCTCCATCTCTGCCATGACACTCCATTGGCAGGCCACTTTGGCTGCCTTCAGATTTTCTGAATGGCTTCCCATTTCTTCTGGTGTCCCCGTATCTGAGCTGAAGTCTAGGATTATGTTAACTCATGTGACCTGCATGCATGCACCAAGATTCCATGTGCTAGGCCCCTCAGCACCCTAGTGCCCCTGAAGACCCTGTCAAGACTCTGGCCCTTGATCACCCCAGACTTCATAATGGAACTCCCTGGCTGATGGCCACACAGTGGCCTTGACTGTTGTAAACCAACTGACCAAATGGGTTATTTCATTCCCTGTAACAGCCTGTCCTCTGCTGAAACAACGGCTTGACCCCTGGGCTTCATGGGCTTCTGAACTGTATCATCTCGGACTGAAGCCCATAATTTGTCTCACTCTTTTGGCATGAAGTGCTCCACTAATGGACGTTTGTGCTTTTACCTCATTCACGTACCATCCCCAGATAGATGGGCAGTCAGAGAGGGTGAACCAAGTACTATAGATGAGGTGCTTTGTCAGCTGCCTTCAAGACATCTGGTTCTCCCTCCTGTATGCTGAGTTCTCATACAACAATTCTTCTCCATGGGGCAGAGTCCCTTTTTTGCCAAGTATGGTTCCCATCCTCGTTTCCAGCACCCCTGGCCTAGCCAGCAGCCTTGGAATTCACCATATCCAGAAGAAGCCTAAGAACCACCTCAAAAATGTGATAAAGAACTATAAGCAGTACACAGACCACTGATACAGGAAGGTCCAGCTCTCATGGTAGGTCAAAAGGTCTGGCTTTTTCCAAAGCACCTCCGTACGAACAGCTCATTCCACAAGATAGACCACCAGTTCCTTGGACCCTTTTGGATCTGTCAGCAAATCAACCCCATTACCTTCAAATTACAGCTCCCTCAATCTCTTAAGGTACATCCTGTTTTCCATGTATCCCTCCTGAAGCGTTACCTAGAAGACCCCTTTCCCGATTGGTCCCAACAGTTGCCCCCACCAATCCGTGTCCCAGGAATATATAGTCCATACCATCCTCAACTCTAAACAGCAAAGAGGGAGACTGTACTAAATAATTAACAGGGAGGGCTATGATCCTGAAGAATGCTCCTGGAAACCTGCTGCCCATGCCCATGCCCCTGATCTGGTAGAAAGTTTTCATCAAGACCACCCAGATAAACCTGGCCTGGCCACTGTGGTGTCCCTGAAGAAGGGGGCGATGTAAGGGTCTGGGAACTGAAACCAGGGTTTGCAGAACCTGGGGCAACTGATATTCCCACAGTGCCACCAAGAGGCCATGCAGAGTACAGCCAGGGAACACAGAGGAGAGTAGGCACCACAGGAAATACTGCCCAAGAGAGCCAGAGTGATAGTATCTGCAGCCCTCTGATTGGCCAAAGTCCTGTTTAACCTCAGGGGTGCCCCAAGAAGTTATCTGCGTAACCACACAAATTTTGGCCTTTTGCAACACCAGACTTTGCATGATAGACTCATAGACTCTAGGACTGGAAGGGACCTTGAAAGGTCATCGAGTCCAGTCCCCTGCCTCATGGCAGGACCAAATATTGTCTAGACCATCTCTAATAGACATTTATCTAACCTAATCTTAAATATCTCCAGAGATGGAGATTCCACAACTTCCCTAGGCAATCTGTTCCAGTGTTTAACTACCCTGACAGTTAGGAACTTTTTCCTAATGTCCAACCTAAATCTCCCTTGCTGCAGTTTAAGCCCATTGCTTCTTGTTCTATCATTGGAGGCTAAGGTGAACAAGTTTTCTCCCTCCTCCTGATGACACCCTTTTAGATACCTGAAAACTGCTATCATGTCCCCTTAGTCTTCTCTTTTCCAAACTAAACAAACCCAATTCCTTCAGCCTTCCTTCATAGGTCATGTTCTCAAGACCTTTAATCATTCTTGTTGCTCTTCTCTGGACCCTCTCCAATTTCTCCACATCTTTCTTGAAATGCGGTGCTCAGAACTGGACACAATACTCCAGCTGAGGCCTAACCAGTGCAGAGTAAAGCGGAAGAATGACTTCTCGTGTCTTGTTTACAACACATCTGTTAATGCATCCCAGAATCACGTTTGCTTTTTTTACAACAGTATCACACTGTTGACTCATATTAAGCTTGTGGTCTACTATGACCCCTAGATCTCTTTCTGCCATACTCCTTCCTAGACAGTCTCTTCCCATTCTGTATGTGTGAAACTGATTGTTCCTTCCTAAGTGGAGCACTTTGCATTTATCTTTATTGAACTTCATCCTGTTTACCTCAGACCATTTCTCCAATTTGTCCAGATCATTTTGAATTTTGACCCTGTCCTCCAAAGCAGTTGCAATCCCTCCCAGTTTGGTATCGTCCGCAAACTTAATAAGCGTACTTTCTATGCCAACATCTAAATCGTTGATGAAGATATTGAACAGAACCGGTCCCAAAACAGACCCCTGCGGAACCCCACTTGTTATACCTTTCCAGCAGGACTGGGAGCCATTAATAACTACTCTCTGAGTACGGTTATCCAGCCAGTTATGCACCCACCTTATAGTAGCCCCATCTAAATTGTACTTTCCTAGTTTATCTATAAGAATATCATGCGAGACCGTATCAAATGCCTTACTAAAGTCTAGGTATATCACATCCACCGCTTCTCCCTTATCCACAAGGCTCGTTATCCTATCAAAGAATGCTATCAGATTAGTTTGACACGATTTGTTCTTTACAAATCCATGCTGGCTATTCCCTATCACCTTACCACCTTCCAAGTGTTTGCAGATGATTTCTTTAATTACCTGCTCCATTATCTTCCCTGGCACAGAAGTTAAACTAACTGTCTGTAGTTTCCTGGGTTGTTTTTATTTCCCTTTTTATAGATGGGCACTATATTTGCCCCCTTCCAGTCTTCTGGAATCTCCCCCGTCTCCCATGATTTCCCAAAGATAATAGCTAGAGGCTCAGATACCTCCTCTATTAACTCCTTGACTATTCTAGGATGCATTTCATCAGGCCCTGGTGACTTGCAGGCATCTAACTTTTCTAAGTGATTTTTTACTTGCTCTTTTTTTATTTTATCTTCTAAACCTACCCTCTTCCCGTAAGCATTCACTATATTAGACATTCCTTCAGACTTCTCAGTGAAGACCGAAACAAAGAAGTCATTAAGCATCTCTGCCATTTCCAAGTCTCCCGTTACTGTTTCCCTCTCCTCACTGAGCAGTGGGCCTACCCTGTCCTTGGTCTTCCTCTTGCTTCTAATGTATTGATAAAAAGTCTTCTTGTTTCCCTTTATTCCCATAGCTAGTTTGAGCTCATTTTATGCCTTTGCCTTTCTAATCTTGCCTCTGCATTCCTGTGTTATTTGCCTATATTCGTCCTTCGTGATCGGACCTAGTTTCCATTTTTTATATGACGCCTTTTTATTTTGTAGGTCACGCAAGATCTCATGGTTAAGCCAAGGTGGTCTTTTGCCACATTTTCTATCTTTCCTAACCATCGGAATAGCTTGCTTTTGGGCTCTTAATAGCGTTCCTTTGAAAAACTGCCAACTCTTCTCAGTTGTTTTTCCCCTCAGTCTTGATTCCCATGGGACCTTACCTATCAGCTCTCTGAGCTTACCAAAATCCGCCTTCCTGAAATCCATTATCTCTATTTTTCTGTACTCCCTTCTACCCTTCCTTAGAATTGCAAACTCTATGTTTTCATGATCACTTTCACCCAAGCTTCCTTCTACTTTCAAATTCTCAACGAGTTCCTCCCTATTTGTTAAAATCAAGTCTAGAACAGCTTCCCCCCTAGTAGCTTTTTCAACTTTCTGAAGCAAAAAAGTTGTCTGCAATGCAGTCCAGGAACTTATTGGATAGTCTGCGCCCCGCGGTGTTATTTTCACAACATATATCTGGATAGTTGAAGTCCCCCATCACCACCAAATCCTGGGCTTTGGATGATTTTGTTATTTGTATGAAAAAAGCCTCATCCACCTCTTCCACCTGATTAGATGGCCTGTAGTAGACTCCCAGCACGACATCACCTGTGTTTTTTACGCCTTTTAGCCTTACCCAGAGACTCTCAACACTTCCATCTCCTATGTCCATCTCCACCTCAGTCCAAGTGTGTACATTTTTAGTATATAAGGCAACACCTCCTCCCTTTTCCCCGTCTATCCTTCCTGAGCAAACTATACCCATCCACACCAACATTTCAGTTGTGTGTATTATCCCACCAAGTTTCAGTGATGCTAACAATGTCATAGTTGTATTTATTTATTAGCACTTCCAGTTCTTCCTGCTTATTACCCATACTTCTTGCATTTGTATATAGGCATCTAAGATACTGGTTTGATCTTGCCTCCCAGCTTTGCCCTGACCCTCCTTTCTCTCTGCCATTATAGCCCGTGCTCCCTCCTGTTTCCAACCCATCTCCCAGGTCTTGTTCCCCACTTACCTGTGGGGTTTGCTCACCTGTCCCCGTCGAACCTAGTTTAAAGCCCTCCTTACTAGGTTAGCCTGGTCTCAGCTGTTCGCTGTGGGTGGAAGGTGCAGGGAGGGAAGAGTAGGCACTGATCGGCAGGGCCTACCTGTGGGCAGGAGGCACTGGGGGAAAGAGGGAGGTGCTGATGGGGGGGCTGCCGGTGGGTGGTCAGCACACATTATTTTTTCCCTGGGGGTGCTCCAGCCCAAGAGCACCCATGGAGTCAGCACCTATGCCTAATACTGCCTCTGATCTCTTGTCTCTGATTCCAGCCTGACTCTGATCCTGACTCTTGCTTACGGGGCCTGGCTCTTGTGATTTCTCCAAATCCTGCTTGGCAACTACAGTTCCTGGGTGAGCAGACCTCAGCCCAGCTGTCACTGCTAAGCCAGACCACCTATGTCCTGGTCCCTTACAGCTAGGGGGCTCACTTTTGGGGCAGAGAAAAACAACATTATTGGACAATCGCAGTGGAACTGGGTTTGGGACTGTTCCAGAGTCCTCCCAAAATTCCAGTTTTCTTAGCTCGATCTCTCAGGAATTTACAGCTGGCTCAGGCAGGGTTGGAAGTCCCCATAACCAAAAGGATTTTGTTGATATTCAGATTTCTGAACTGTATGAATTCCTCTGTGAAGGTCACTTATGTATCCAACCAGCCAAGTCTACTATACCAAGCCCTTTGCTCCATGGAGGATAGAATTCTAAGGATTCACATGATCACATCCATATGTGGGTGTCATTGTAAAAGCACATGTAGGGGGGAAATGTCTCATCAATCATTCATTGGGTGGGACAGGATTTAACACCCCAACCCCTGCACAGCCGGCCCGCAAACCTCAAAGATTCTCAGGGATCCATGCAGATCCTAAGGAAGCTGTGGGAGGCCAGAGCCATCCACACAGAGACCCTGTACCTCTTCACTTGCTCTGATGCTCAATGGGCCCCATCATCAGTCATGGCCACACTGGTAGCACCTCAGTGCATGAATACAAGGAAGGTTGAGTTCAGATGCCAATGAATTTTGTGCTAGAACCTGAACCCAATCTGCTGCGAAGAAATCTACTCAAGGCATCAGAGCTTTATTTTCAACTATGTTTGTTTTGACCTTTTCCCAACTTTTGTACTGTAAGTTCTTTGGATCGGCGACCATGTCTCTGTTATGTGTTGTACAGTACCCAGGACAATGGGGCAGTGCCTTCTACACACTACTGCAATGCAAATAAATAACAACAGTATCTTTTCTGCATTTTGCACAGGATACCCAACATACAGTGGTGATCTTCGGTGGTTACCATCCTGGGCCAGATTTGAACTTGTGTCCCCTTGACAGTAAATTTTTAATGAACAAATCATTCCCCATCATGTATTTTAAAAAGATGCATTCTGATTGCATCTTGGGAAGTGAAGGACTTGTAATATAAACAGATTTCCCTTACTTGGAAGAAGCAAGTCATGCCTCCAGCTTCCTGATCCCATTTCATTTCTGATATCTGGTCTCGTGATTATGAAAGTACAGAGAAGGGTTATCACATTACCTACCAGTCCCCAGAGAGTATATCCTCATGCTCATTTGGTTCAGTGTACATGAGAGGTAAGAGGGAAAGAGAGTGACACTAAGAACAGACCATTAGCCCTGAGAATAGGAATGCTGAAGTCTCTGAGGAATGCCATCTAATGAAAGAGAACAAAACATTTTTTGGTAAACTCCCACTCATTCTGCTCCCACTGAGGTCTCTGCGGACCTCGCCCCCTCCTAGTATATCTTAAGATACACAAAGCTAGTCAAAAGGAATTTCCCTTTACGTGTCATTTTCCTCTTTTGGAACTGCAGAACAATGTGGCCTGGAATTCCTGATACTGTGGCAGATTTCTAATTGAAAACAGGAAAGACAGGACATAATTCAGAGCTCAGCCTCTACGATAACCTGCACATTACATCCAAGCATGGCTAGGATGCATCTGACATATGGTAACAATCTGCAGCCCCCCCCAAAAGGATTTACAAGGCCTTAAAGGGTTCCTATATCATATCAGAGGCAATCTTTTGAAAGCAGATCTGGGTGGAGCCTCAGTTATCACAGATCAAATTTTCTTGAATAATTCTTATAGATTCTCAGAGACCAGTAAATTTGGGATTGTAAACCCCCATGTAATCTGAGTACATGGCCTTAGAATCAAAAGACATGGAGTGAAGGCAAACAGCCAATTTCCAATAAAATCTAATTAAGGGAATCCACTGAGAACTATTCCTAACATACAGCTATTGGCAAGGTTTTAAAGGCTGACCTGTTGTTTCCTGGAAGTATCTGATGGAATAAATACTTCTATAGCATCTCCCCTCCGACCACTGTCTCTTTCCAGGCTAAGACTGGATGCAGGGGGTCCCTGCTGGAGACATTAGTTTCAGAGCCAAATCCTGCTTGCTTAGAGTAGTCCCATTGATTTATGTGGCAACAACCAATGTGAGTAAGGCAAAGAGTTTTAGCTGGGAAGCTGCTTTGGTTCTACAGTGGTCTGTAGATGGAAGGGATGGCATTCATGTGGCAATAAGATCTTCCTTGCATGACTCCTCAAGCCAACCATTTGTGGTGCATCTTTTTATAGCACTATATAACTAAGGTTACATTAGCCCCCCCTTGGGCAAAGCTGTCATGGTATGTGATATATGATGATTGTTTATGCTGAATTTGATCACGAGTTGGAGACCAAGATCAAGTGAAACAATCTCCCTTCCTACCCCACCCTTCCTTACTTCAAGTGGAGCCGTGGTGTGTGTGCATCAGTTGGGTGAGTCTACCACGGGCAGCAGAGTGGATTCCCGAAACACAGGATGATTCTGCATTGAAACTACAGGAAGAAGAACTTCCCAAGCAACGGACTGTTCCACTTGAACTAGTTAGGGAGGGGGAATAGTGTGTAGCTATGCACTGTTCAATTGTAACTACACTGCAGGGTCGGGGGCAAAACAAGGTCATTCCATTCCAACAGTGCTTGGGGTGGGCCTGCAGTAGGTGCATTCTGTAGGGTGTACCATTGCACTTGACAGGAAGGAGAAGGAGCAGGATTTGGATGTTTTTAAAAACTAATTTTCAGTTGAAATCAAGAAAAACAAAGGATGATTTTTATAAGGGTTTATATGCTGCCCCCGAGGGGGTTCTAGTTGCATTAGAAGGCTCCTTATTTGCAGCATTGTCCTAGAACAGAGGTAGGCAAACTATGGCCTGCAGACCACATCTGGCCCATGGGACCCTCTTGCTCAGCCCCTGAACTCTTGGCCCGGGAGGCTAGCCTCTGGCCCCTCCCCCGCTGTTTCCCCTCTCCTGCAGCCGCCAGCACAATGCTCTGGGCAGCAGGGCTGCAAGCTCTTGCCAGGCAGCGCAGCTGCAGAGCCACGGCCTGACCCGGTGCTCTGTGCTGTGCTGTGGCATGGCTGACTCCAGCCGGGCAGCGTGGCTGCCTATCCTAGCGCTCTGGGCAGCACGGCTGTAGCGCCGCCAGCCACCACTGCTCCAGGCAGTGTGGTCAGGGGGGGTTGGATAGAGGGCAGGGGAGTTCGGGGTGGTGGTCAGGTGGTAGGGGTGTGGATAGGGGTCGGGGTGGTCAGAGGGCAGGGAACAGGGAGGTTGAATGAGGGCAGGAGTTCCAGGGGGGCAGTCAGTAATGAGAGGAGGGGTTGGATGTGGTAGCAGGGGGCAGTCAGGGGTGGGGAGGTCTGGGGGTGGTCAGGGACAGGCAGGGGTGGATGGGGCAGGGGTTCCGGGGGACTGTTAGGGGGCGAGAGGCAGGGGGGTCAGATATGGGGCAGGGGCTGGGCCACACCTGGCTGTTTGGGAAGCCACAGCCTCCCCTAACCAGCCCTCCATACAATTTCAGAAATCCGATGTGACCCTCAGGCCAAAAAGTTTGCCTGCCTCTGTCCTAGAACCACTTGACTTCAGTTTGTACAGATGATTTTTGTACCATCAGAAGACGGGGAAAAGGCTGCTGGAAAGCTACTTCTCTAATGGAAGCTACAGATATTGTTTGGACCCTTCTTTTTTGGTGACTTGGAGTTGTTTAAAGTCTCCCCACCTTTCTCTGAGTCAGCATATGGGTTATGCTATTGATTCCTCCCCAACATGACAGAAGCTTTCAGGGCCTTGCTCCTAACTTTTGCCATAAAAATCACAGATTAAAGCAAGGTGGCTCATAGCTCTCTTTCTCCACCCATCCTGTTAAAAGTCTAGGGAGAGCCACCCTTTTTCCTGGGCTGGTGCAGCAAGAGTTCCCTCTCCTGTTTCAATCTGTGTTAACCACTACACAAAATCACAGCCAGGAAGATGGGAAGAGTGGAATGTGGATGTTATCCCATATAACAGCTACAAGTCAGTGACAAAATTACCCAGGTTTGGGAAGGGAAGCACTTGAGAGTCAGATTTGTGTTTTTAGTACCGTGCCAGAGTTCTGAGGCTGGGGCTGCAATCATTCAACAAGAATTGTTAGAACCTAACATGTTCTGCACCATTCTGTCTTCAGAACCCTTTTCCGTTTTGATGTGCTGCTCAAATGGACCAGCTCCAAGACTCCTACTGAAGAACAAAACTTTCTTTTCACAGAGGTGGCTCTTTTTGACCAGATCTGTAGCTCTTCCTCTTCAGCTCACTCTCCTCTTTCCTGCTTCCTCACCCTATGCAAATGTCTTCATCTTCCCCTATCTCCCTCCTCCTGGCCAGCAAACTGCTTCTCCTCTGTGCATGGCCAACATGCAGCTGCAGGTCTTCCCATAGCCTGGCTGGAACAGCTGCAGTTGCTAAATATGTGCTTGTTGGTCATCTGTGCCTAAGGGTCTCTCTGCATAACTGGCTTCCTTCACTGCTGTGGCTCTGTCATTGCCCTCTCGCATGTCTCTCCAAAACAGTGCTCCACAAACTGATGTGCCCTGAGCTTGAGCTCACAGAACTGTTGGCTGCTGTGCGCCTGGGGATCAAGGGACATGCCAATAACTACTATTATTAATAATTATAATTATTATTTATATTGGGGTAGCACCTAAAGACTAGTCAGGATGTGGGCCCCACTGTGCTCGGTGCTGTGCAATCACACAGAAAGACACTATCCGGCACGGAAAAATTTATGCTTAAATTTAAATTAAAATCTAATTTCAAGGAACAGCCTTGGAAGAGATTTGGTAGCATAGATGTTAAGAGTAAAACAAGGGACCTGAACTCTGTTAATAGAGGAGGCGGTGTTTTTAGGGTCCTGATTGTAAAGTATGGACTCACAGACCTATTCCTGCAGCATCTGTTAAAGATACTTTCATTCAATGTAAAGGAAAACAGCTTTGCCACATTTCTCTTCCATGGTTCCACCTGGAGAAATGTTGTATTTATTACAATACTCTAGTTACATATTAACTCTCTTGGCACAGTAATTATTATCACCTGCCATGAAACGGAAACCACAGCCATTTGATAAATTAACTGTAATTTTACTGTGAATTCTTTCAATGCCTTTGCATCCTCTGATGAAACTTCCTTTAACAATACATAGGGAATCACAGCTAACAGATATCTCTGTACCTCTGATTAAAGGTCTTTTTTTGCTCTTTTTTCAACTGTAAAAGAACACCATTTTCACACATTTGTGCTAAATCTAGCACCAATTTTTTCACTTCTGACATTACGACAGTAGGTGTGGAACTTAACATGCAGACCCGGGAAAGATTTTCCATTTTCTTTTAATGAATTTATTATTCTTAATACATGAAGAGCAAGGAAATAAACAAGTAACACAATCCTTATTCTAGGCTGTATATCTACCATTCCCTCATCTTCTGTCTCATACTGCATTCAAAGATTTATGGACCAAAATTCCAGAACAGTGAGGAAACGGAAGTTCTGTCTTTTGCTCCAGATAAGACCTTTTGCCTTGAAATCTTAATAAGAGCAATGCCGAAAATCCCCCAAACTCTGCTGGGCAGCGTAGGCCTGGCTTGACGTAAGAAACTTGCTTTATTTTTAGTGGGTATGATTGGGAAAGTGAGTGGAAGGTTATGTTGTCATAACAAGCAGTATGTTGGAATCAGAATGGCTAGCTAAGATCAATGGAAACATACTAGTAAACAAGCCAAAATGTAAGATAAAATAGAGGTCAGATTATGCACAAATAGTGCATGGACAGAGCATTCTGTACAGGGATTGGTTCCTACAAAGTAATCAAGCCAGTTCCAAAATGTATGATACAAAGTGTAGTAAATACATTGTAAGATGTAAAGGTATATAAAGGAAGAGGTTTTCTATGTAACTTTGGATGTGTAATATGCCCTATGTAAACTCCCTACGCTTGAATCTGATCAACTCAACGGGGCATTAGAGGGATAGGACTCTGAGTTACTACAGAGAATTCTTTCCCAGGTATCTGTCTGGAGGGTCTTGCCCACATATTCAGGGTCTAACTGATCACCATATTTAGGGTCGGGAAGGAATTTTCCCCGGGTCAGATTGGCAGAGACCTTGGGGGGGTTTCGCCCTCCTCTGCAGCGTGGGGCACAGGTCACTTGCAGGTTTAATCTAGTGTAAATAGTGGATTGAAGTCTTTAAACCATGATTTGATGACTTCAGTAACTCAGCCAGAGGTTAGGGGTTTATTTCAGTAGTGGGCGAGGTTCTGTAGCCTGCAGGAGGTCAGACTAGGTCCCTTCTGACCTTAAAGTCTACTATGAGTCTATGAACTCAATGTAGCTTTGCTGTATGCAATATAAAGATACTAAAGTGATGAAACCTGGAGTCAAAGTGAGTACTTGGAAAGCTGAGTGGAAAGAGGTCTCAGAGGGAATCCCAACAGATGGAACTCTGGATCGTTGCAGGGGGAGAGTGTTCTTCTGTTGCTGAGGCTTATGGCTGGCTTTTGAGTGAAAACCCAGTTTGGATTTTAAAAACAACATCAACAACCACAACTGTGGTTTGCACACACCAGAACTGTCTTTAGATTTTTAAACCCCACGTTTCTTTGACATCTGTTTGGTGGCCTGTGCAAAATCAGTCAGTCAGCTCATTAGCGGACAAGTGGCCACATCATAAAGTAACACGATCACAACAGTACTCTAGTTAGCAGTTTCAGCAAATCAGGTGGGCCACACAGGCTAAGACACTTTCTCACTCCTACAGGTTTCTGCAAAGCACGGAAGAGGTTCATTGGTCGGACAGTGTGGGGAAGCTCATCCTGCTGCTGTCTATACTGCACCTGTTCAATGGCTAAAGAGAGGATGTTTGTCTCTAGTGTCTTCAGTCTGACAGCTTTCACCAGCTCCCATGTCACTTGAAAGAAACAAGCAGCACCTTCAGCTGTCTACATCTCTTGATGTTCCTTCACTTTCTGCCTTTGATAATTGTAATAATTTGAAACTGCTTTTCATCTCCAACGATCCCAAAGGTCTTTACAATGGGCCAAGTTCCAGGGGCTGACAGGTTCATTACTCTAGCAGAGGTATATGCTGGCCTGCCTGGTCTTCAAGATGGTCAGGCCAGTGCAGGAGAGGAAACAGAGTGATTGTCCCCTGCACTGGTTGTTCCTTCTGATGCGCTTCTCCCTCCTCAACTCTCATACAAAGATTGTGGAGGACGTGGGGCCATGCAGAGTGACCTATGGGGAAGGTAGTGAGGGGACTGGTGATGGTGGGCCACGCTCAGTCAGAGCCCTCAAAATACTAGGTAGCGGGGCAAGACAGGAGAAGACCTGTGCTACCCTCCTGTTCCATTGCTCACAGAAGGGGAGAAGTCTTCAGGCCAATCAGCTACTGTTCCCAGATGACAGTTCTGACTCAGCCCTCTCTTCCTGTTTCTCAGGCTGAGCATCTTGACTGTTAGTCTTCCCATGCAGGGAGGTTGAGTGAGGCAGCACCTCTCCCTGCCATAACACTCCCCTGACTCTTGTTGGTAATCAGAGTCAATGAAGAGAGTGAAATCCTAGAGCCTGCCAAGGGGGCTGGACTGAGTAGCTGCAGAACATCTCTGCTGCCACTGCCAAGGGGACCGAGCCCCCTCAGGGTGCGACTAGCATGTGGTGAGTCAAATGCCTGGCCAGGCTACAGAATTGTGGCCAGGCTCTCTGCCCAGTGAACTCCAAATGCTGTATTGGGACCTAAGTAAATTAATCCAGCTACCACTGCAAACACCACTGAAATGCAGCACTTCTGGGATGGGACGGTACAATGGCTGAACAGGGCACAAGTAAAGGAGGGTAACATATTTCAGCAGGGAGTCAGGGAGTATGACTGTAATTACCCAAATTTGAATTTGGGCAGGACACCCAGGCTAATACCCCTGCTTTTGTGAAATCAAGCAATGAGCTCTTTAATGAGCACACAGTATCAGGACTTTCAGTTTACGTCTCTCCCAAGTGATAGCTAGTCACAAAACCTCTCATCTACGAGATGCCCCATACAGCTTGTCATAAACATACAGCGAAGGGTAGCATAAAATCCCTCCTTACCTGTAAAGGGTTAAAAAACTCAGATAACCTGGTTGGCACCTGACCAGAAGGACCAGTGGGGAAAAAAGATACTTTCAAATCGGGGGGGGGAGGCGGCTTTGTTTTGTGCTGTGGGTGTTCTCTCCAGAGACAAAGGGAGAGACCAAGCAAGTAATCCAGCTCCCACTGAAATGATACATCTAATATTACAGAAATAGTAAGTAATAGCAAAGAAATACATTAGAGTATCTTTTGTTTTAGCTTGTGAATTTTCCCTGTGCTAAGAGGAAGGTTTATTCCTGTTTGCGGTTTTTTTTGGTAACTTTAAAGTTTTGCTAGAGGGAAAACCTCTAAATATAAATACATTCTTCTTTTAAGACCCTGATTGATTTTTCATTATTCTTAAGATCCAAGGGTTTGGGTCTGTGTTCACCTGTACCAATTGGTGTGGACATTATTCTCAAGCCTTCCCCAGGAAAGGGGATGTAGGGATTGGGGGAATATGCCTCCAAATGGTCCTTTCCCTGATTCTTTGTCCAAATTACTTGGTGGTGGCAGCATACTGTTTAAGGACGAGGTGGAATTTGTGCCTTGGAAAAGTTTTTAACCTAAGCTGGTAAAAATAAGCTTAGGGGGTCTTTCATGCAGGTCCCCACATCTGTACCCCAGAGTTCAGAGTGGGGAAGGAACCCTGATACAGCTGATCCCCAGAGAGCAGCTGCTATTGCTGCTCACCAGACAGCATACATGCTCCTTTCTCCCCACCATCACAGACAGCCAGTATCTCCTTCAGGATATGCTCAAAGACACTTCCAGCCTCAATTGCAGTCATGAGCCCAAACTCAACCAGTGTGTGGCATTAATACCACCAAGCTGCTTTAAAGCTCCCTGAAAAATGTGAAGCATTCTAGTTATTTTAATTACTGTGCATTGCATAAGCCCGAAACCAGTTCATACAAAGAAATAACAGAAAAGTGTTTTTCAGTCGCTCTCACTCTCTCCCCTGCTCAGTGCCAGGCTCCAAAGCTCTGGGAACTCCAGTTCTTTTTAGCATTTGAAGCACTTCATCTATTTGAAATCTCTTTGTTCAGTCATTTAAAACAATTGATGCAGTTTAGAGTTCAGTTTTCGAAGTACTTCCATTTGGAAATGGTCCCCTAGTATGAAAGCAAAGCAAAGAGAGGTGGAAATCCTTATTTTAAACAAAAATGAAGTAAAGTCATTGCTTGCAAAAGTAAGGTTCCAATAACCTTGGCTAGAAACACAAACACACATACACACACACACACACAGCTTTGTTGGAGCACCTAACCACAAACTCCATCCCCAACTTAGAGGGCTCAACGATCCTTCAAGAGGCTGAGCCCTTTGGCTCTGACTGATCCAGCCATGCACTTGAGCACTTGCTTAACTCTATGCATGCAAGCAGTCTCTTTGTCTTCAGTGGGACTTAAGTATGTGCCTAAGTGCTTTGCTGTATCAGGGCCAGAATGATTAGCACCCATACATGATCTAGCCCTCTGTTTCAGCTTTATAGGCTGGTAATAAAACATTTTATTCTTTAATGTCCACCTCTGACTGAGGAAAATAACAGTCAGTCTGATTTGAACAGGAGTACTTGTGGCACCTTAGAGACTAACAAATTTATTTGAGCATAAGCTTTCGTGGGCTACAGCCCACTTCATCGGATGCATGTAGTGGAAAATATAGTAGGAGATATATATATATATATATATATATATATATATATATATACACACACACACAGAACATGAAACAATGGGTGTTACCATACACACTATAAGGAGAGTGATCAGTTAAGGTGAGCTATTATCAGCAGGAGAGAAAAAGAACGGTTTGTAGTGGTAATGAAAATGGCCCATTTCCAGCAATTGACAAGGAAATGTAAGGAACTGGGGGGGAGGGGGAAATAAGCGTGGGGAAATAGTTTTACTTTATGTAATGGCCCATGACTCCATGTTAACGGACTGAGTCGACTTTCTGTGGAGAAGTTAGAATTTGTAAAAAAGATGTACAGTGCTTTAAGTTAACCTTTTGTTCATGGAAGTGACCGGGCTGACTAACTTGCAGACAGGAGTCTATTGACTGCAGTGGGTCTCTTCGCCTTTATGCCAGTTGTGGGTGTGACCCTGGGTGCTCCTTGGTTAGCGGGAGCAGTTCTGGCACTGCTTTGCACTTAATTTTGGTACTTTTAATCAGCACAGTTCTCCTAGTTTCATGAAACGTCTTTTTGTACTAATTACATTCAGAAGTTTTTGTCAGTTCAGAAGCAGTTTTCTTGCAGTACCTAGGCCCCATAAAATTTCACTTTCAGAGGTAGCCAAAAAGGAGGAGAATACCATTTCCATTACTTTACAGTAGTAGCTTACATTTACATAGAACCCTTTGTCCTGAAGAAGGATCGCAGAGTGATTTACACCTTGTGTACGGGGGCTACTTCAACCACAGATGGAACACCTCAGACATTCCCTGCCTGGTGTCAGTATGCAACAGGATTTGAAGAGGGGGAAGAGAAGAGTGACATATCCAATTTAAATCATAGTGGAAACTCATGGAAGCAGAAAGTAGTTACTGTTGCTGGAATTCAACCAGGACATAAGGGTTAACCACCCTACTCTGGCAAAAAGCACCATGGATTCTTTGGTTATCACAAGTGGTCTGAACCCCTGCTTCACTCCACACTGAAACAAAACCCAACCTATATCTTGCAGCGCAGTGCCCCCTAGCACAATGTTGAGACATTAACTCAGGACTGACTCGCAGGAAAGGATGCCACGTACTGAGTTACCAACACCTATAGATGTTACATGGGTTATCCTTGGAATTTTCACACCAAGTATTGACCTAGCACAGTCATACTTAGCTTGTGGGATCCTAGTAGATCAAAGTATTTTTTTGAAAATGGTCACAAAAGGCTTAAAGTTTTCTTCAAGAAGAAGAGCTGAATACTGGTTTTTCCTCCTTTAGTTTTCCCTCCAAAAGACATCGTGGCCCAGAGGCTAGGGCATTAGATGGGGAGCCAGATCTAGGTTGTAATACCAGCTCTGCCCTGCTGCATGACCTTCAGCAAATCACTTCACCTCTCTGTGTCACAGTTTCCCCATAATAATAACAATAAAAAGCTCTTCTCATCAGTATCATTACTCCAATATTACAGGTAGGGAAACTGAGGCACAGAGCTGGGCTGTGACTTGCCCAAAGTCACCCAGCAGATCCGTGACAGAGCTGGAACTAGAACGTAGGTCTCCCGAGCCCTTTGAGGTCTGCAATTGAAAAACATCCTATGCAAGCTATGTATTATTGTTACTATTGTTCAGCATTCAGTACAGGGAGAAATATAGAAAAACCAATATAGCGCAATAGAAAATCCACCTCTTTGACAAAGAATGCATTGGTGGCAAACAGTGTCAAAAGCTCAGCTGTACCCTAAATGACCAAATACAGCTATCATTAGTCCAACAACTGCTTATACACGAGTCCAGAAGGTTCAGACTGAAGAAGGGTAGAACAGCGAGAACACTCACTCACAGTCAGGAGAGGATGACCAGCCAGGGCAACTGAAAGCAATCTGTGTCCCTTTTCATCCTGAAAAGTAATTGCAGGTTACATCTCCAGGTTACACTGGAAAAAATGAACTAGCAGCTGTATTGGTAACTTCAACAATCCTGGTCAGGACCCATCTAAAACATAAGCGACTGTTTGGAGCCCCAAGCATTTAGGAGACTCTAATAATGTCAGGAACTCCTGGCCTGATCCCCATTTCAGAACCAGAGGGGAAAGGAACTCAGGAGTTTGTTCCTCTGCCCCTTTCAGTTTCTTCTGATTATGTCTTTTGTCTGAGTATAAGACCAACTCTTAGCATGTAACATCTTCACAGCATTTTACAAACTTCAACTCATTAACTCTCATAACACCTTAGTGAGGTAGGGAAGCATTACTATTTCCATTTTAGAAATGAGAAAACTGACTCAGAAAGTGACCTGGTCAAAGTGACAGAGGGAGTCAGTGGGATCAAAATTTGGAGTTTGTGGGCCAAACGCTCTCATTTTTAGAATATCCTTCCTCTCTCAAATATTGTGTTGTGGTACTGTTTACTGATTGGTTAGTTGTATCATGATGCTGGTGATGTCAGTTTCAGACCCATACTTTTAGATAGTGAAAAAAGTGCAGGGCAAGATTCTGATCTTATTAATATGGGTTTCATCCAGCGTATCTCTGCTGATTTCAGTGGAGCTACTTCTGATTTACACCAGTAAAACTGAAATCAGAATCTAGTCCCAGGGATTTAGATTTTCTCATATGCACTCAACTACAGATTCCAAATACCCAACATATTTTTGCCTGGGGTTTCTCAGGTTGCAAAGATGGGTCACAAAACTATGCACAGTTAGACATTAAAGTAATCTGCTTCAGAGAATTGTCTCTCACTCTCATGTACTTATAGTTATATACGTACATTGTGTGAGCACCACACAGTTTTTAATGTATTTAACCACACAACTTCCCTCTGAGGTAGAACTGCTATCATCCTCATTTTACAGACGAGGACCTGAGGCACACAGAGAGACAGAGTATGTTTACATTGGAAAAAAAAAACCAACAACCCTCCAACCCCCCAGCTCTGAAGCTCAGATCTACAGATTCAGGCTTGTGGGGCTCACACCACAGTGGTAAATATAGCCAGGTATATGTTCCTGCACGGACTGGAGCTCGGGCTGGGAAACCCAGAGGTGTGTGTGGGGGGGTGAATCTCAGAGTCAGAGTTCCAGACTGAATTGGAACATCTACACAGCTATTTTTAGCACCACAGCACAAGCCTGAGTTTGTAGACCCAGACTCTGAGACTTGCTGCTGTGGCTTTTTTCTTTTTGCAGTGTAGGTGTACCCTAAGGGGTCACACCAGTCACGGGTGGCACAGCTTGAACCCAGGTCTCCCAAGTCCCAAACTAGCACTACCATAACCTCTAGACAATCCTTCCTCTCTAATATAACCATCCATACTGTAGTGGTCTAATAGTAATACCCAAAACGAAGTGTATCCTTCCAAGGGACTGGAGTTCTTAATTTGTTTTCTATAGGCTGTACAATTAAAAACAAGGTACAGTAGGCAATCTTTTACCCAGATGTAACTGAACTGTACATTTGAAGATTTAGCCTACTGTTTAGAAACTTACGACAGCTGGTCTCTGGACTTTAACACTGGGCATAATGTACAACTAGAAATTCTTAAGGCTAATAAATCCCATGGAAAATACTCTGATATTAAGTGCAGTGGTTTGATACTTTCATTAATCACTTCTCAGCCCCTTTGCAGGATAATAAGACCTCTGTATTGTGCATCTGGCAATCTTTCTTCCTCAAAGTCCAGCTCTACTGCATGTCTGCATCTGAGAGAAATGTATAGTTCCAAACAAGGATAAGGGAAAACAAACCAAACAGGACTTCACTATACATTGCACTAAAGCATCACTGCTAAAATACACAGCAAGATTAAGGGTTGGGAGTGCCTGGGTAGATATGACAGGTCTTTTTTTTCCAGTTCAGTTTTAACAATTTGCTTTATCACCCCTTGCTGCTTGGGGATCTTGTGGGGGGAAGGCTTTGGATAGGATTAAAAACCACAAACATCAAATCCTGGTTTAGAGCCCAAATAGGACTTGCCCTCCTTTTTTTTTCTTTCAATCCCATTCCACTGCCCACCGAAGAAGGAAAAGAAGCACTAGTATGTTAGTTTCTTGCTGTGATACATTTTCTTTTCAAAAAATCATTCATATTCTACAATCTCCAGTTTAAAATTAGCTCCCACTCAGATGAGCTATTTTCCAGGAAACTAATTAAAGATGAAAATAAAACCATCTGCATTTTGAATTGATCTTCCCATATTGGATTCTGCCACCAAAATATGTGCTCCAGTGTGAGGCACATTGTCAAAACTTGTGTAAATGATCATAGCTCCATCACTGAAGTAATGACGAAGCTATGGCAGTTTGCAGCAGCTGGTTGATCTGCTCTGCGCTGTGTTCCCTCTTGCACGCCCTGTGATCCGAGAATAATGCAACCTGTTTGCAACAGCATCTGCCTCCAGCATCATGCTATGGGATGGGAAAGCAGAGCGGCTGCCCTGAACAAGGAACTTTTGGTTGAGCTTTGAAACTGGTAGCAACTCTTATTAACCCCTTTCCTCCATCTGTCCCTCTCTCTGCTCCAGAGGGGTCCATGCTGCAGGCAACATGCAGCTTTGCTGTGATCCCTCTCCCAGCCCCATCACACTCCCAGAGCCACATTATTCCCTATAAGGCACTGAATCCCTCGCTCCAACCCCGCCCCTAGCCTCTCCCCCTTTGCCTGGGAGATGAGGTAATGCGGGGCTCCGATTGGTCGGGGCGGGGGCGCACCCCAAGAGCCCGAGAGGGCGCTATCCCGGCTATAACTGCAGCCCGCCAGCCTAGGAGAGAGCAGCAAAGGCGCCGAGAGCTTCGAAGTCCGCGTGCAGGGGGAGCCCAGGCAAAGCTGCCACACAGCCGCGCTTCCCAGCAGCGACTGCACTGAGAGGGGGCAGCGCAAGGAGAAGAGGCTCAAAGACCCTTTAAAAAGAAGCCTAAAAAAGAACCTCCCCCCCCCAAGTGAGGAGCAACTTTGGGCCAGCAGCTGCACCAGCATCATGTCTGTGTGGCTTAGCTTCCTCCTCGTGCTCCTCTGCAGCTGGAGCCTGAGCGACTTGGTGGCGGAGGCTTGTACCTGCCTCCCCATCCACCCCCAGGATGCTTTCTGCAACTCTGACATTGGTGAGTGTCCCCTTCCTTCCCTAGCCCGCGCCTGGCACTTCTGCTCGCTGCTAACCTCCTCCACGGTCCCAGCCTCGGGAGGAACGAATGCCCCCCCTCCCCTGGAGGGAGATGCACCTTGTGGTTCCACAGATGCATGGTCTTGTTGCCGGGGGGTGGGGGGGGGGGAGATAGCGCTACGGTTTGGCGAGCTTGCGGTTTGCGAGCAACGTTTCCCGCTTGCAGCGATGTCAGAGTGCTTTGCAAGGGAGAGAAGTTTAAATGCTCCCCCCCCCCGCGCGCCGCATTGCACGCAGAGAAAAGTGGCACTTTTCTTCCACACTGATATTATGTTCCTTACATCTAGAAAGTTCGCTGTGGGGGGCTGGGAAGGAGGAGGGACTCTTTTGCTAAAACTTTGAAAAGTAACCAGCATACGAAATATGGAAAACCGTATTTAGGCTTAATCAGACACATTTATGAGAAGTTGAAGGGCTAGAGAACTACTTCCAAATTACAGCTCCCTCCTTGTCTTTCTCCCCCACTTCCAAAAAACAATTAAGGCTTTATCATTACAATTTTAAGTAATCAAGTTAAAATGGGGGCAGGATAAAAGTTGTGAAAGATGACCTGACCCTATATAGCTTTTTGGAGTTGCCTTATGTATCTCTATTTTTTAAGTGATTTTTTTCCCCTTAAGGAAAAATGGAGAATGGGAGTTGTTTTAAAAATTTAAACTCTGCGCAGCAGCTTTTCCAAGACTACCACCTCTCCAAGAAAAACAAGCGTTGCAGACTTTCTAGAAATCAGTAATTGTAAAAGTGACAGGTTTCCTGACACAGACAAAAACAAAATTGAAGGTGTGGGCAGCCAAAATTTCCTTCATGACCTGCTGCCAAGCAAATAATAATACTTAACAACAATCAAAGTCAGGACAAATTCTCACAAGCTAGGGAACTGCCCTTGGCAACTTGGAATGATGTAATTCACACCAATTAGTGGCAACAGAAGGAATGGGCTCTGTAGAGTCATAACCCTTCACAGAAGTTAGGGAGGTATGTAACAAGTTTCCCAAGAATTTTCCACAATATGTTCTGATCCTTGCAGGGTTTTTGTGTGTGTGTGTGTGTTTTCTGACATAAAATAAGTTGAAATAGTGTGACACTGGGGCCAGGAAAACTACTATAGGATTTAAAAAAAAAAACTTTGAAAGCAAAACCACATTTTCACTAGGACCTACTTAATGTTCTCCTGCTCCAATCTTTGGCATGTGAGCGATATTCATAAATGAGGGGTGGGGGGAATAACTGGGTGGCTCAAGGGAATGGGATAATGGAGACTCACTCTAGTTACCTGGTTTGCATATGGCCCAGGTTGGCATTAAATGACGAAATATGGTTGCTGTTTGATGCTATTCCATGGCCTACTGTATAATAAATGAGTGAGTGGTCTCTGTCTAGTTCCTAGTATACAGATGTTTGCATAACAATGGGCTCCAGCTGTGAGCCTAGGTGTCAGTCTTTGCAGAGAGGGGAATGGTTGAATAGACATGGTGACTGAAGTCCTACTCTTGCCCCTAGAGATTGTCTCTGTAGCTCAGGGTTGAGAGATACGCAAGTGGTTTGGGGAAGCTTGCATTGCCGATACCAGTACTGTGACTACTCTGCAGACAGACTGAGAAAGCAGACTGCAAAGCAGTCCACTTGGCAGCTTCTATGAAAAATAAATTAAATAGGGGCAAAAATATACTAACTTTTCAGTGCAATGTTGACTTGATTCACTAACATGGAATCTCATCAGTAGCATTTTAAATTAGCTGAACCTGATGACAAAACTTCTCCTCTCTTGTCTTAATAACCCTCCTCTATAAAAACCTGTTGAGATGCCTAGTTATTTGTGTCTAGTTTCTATAAGGCATTTGCCTCTGAAAGCCAAGAAAAACATTACATACATGTTCAAAGGCCTGGGAAAGGTAACTTTTGCTTTAGACCTGATAGCCTGGAAAACATTATGAAGAATTTTATAGCCGAGGATCCTTCTAGGAAGCCATACTACTGAAAGTTCACTTGAAGATTTTTATTGTTGACACTTTCATGACTTTGCACTAGCAGTAAGTGTGTCAGCTGAGAGGCAGCTGCCAAGGCGATTTTTGCCTTTTCTGAAAACAATGGTGTTTGAGAAGCCGACGTGCCTGCATCTATTGCTGGAGCTGCCACATGCCTTTCATATGCTGAAATCTGTGAGAATTCAGTCATCTGCTACTCCCTTTTAATGCTTTGACTAAGGAGTTAAATACACTTTGTTAATTACACTTTCTGATAACTTACATCTTCTCTAGAAACCCAAACATTAAAAGTAGGACAAGCAGTGAAGCCCTGTGTAGCATCCCTTCCAGAATAGCCCTGTACAGCTCACATTGTTTGCAAGATTTCTCTGATTGGTGGATTTCTGACTGAGTTCAATGTCAAGGTGCTGATCTCATTTTATTCTTGAGTGACCTGCTGTTATTTGTTATGGCTCATAATTTTTGCCTTGCCTTGGTCTGAGATATCAAGTGTGGGTATAACTGGGGTTGTGCTCTTGGGCTGTAAGGGAGTGCATAATACAAAGGGGGAGGAAGCAAAAGGGAAAGAGAATTCCCCCATATTGTGAAGTTACTATGGACTGATCTTAATGAAACATGTCATTTCTGTGATTGGACTGAAAAACTGGAGCTAGGTCTATGAAGCTCCAAACTCTCCCTTAAAGCAGTATCCCTGCCTGGCTGTCTTCCGCCAGCATTGCCATTCTTTTCATGAGCAAAAAGAACAAGAGTTATATCCAGACTTCTGGCCACTGAGGAGTTAACTGTCTCCATGGAAACTGATGGCAGTGTACTAGTGCAGTGTTTAGACAGACTAAACTACATGCCGGGTTATAATACACATTGTGGGGCGAAAGAGACTTGGCAGCACGTTTTTATCAGTTCTTGAGACTCCTGACAAAATACCGGTTCCAAAGGAAGGAATCAGTGCAGTAAGGGCTGGGAATCAAGACAGGGCTGGAAGAACAGAGCTGTTAAAACAGCTCCGACAAGAATGCAAGATATTAACATGCTAGGTGACAACCTGGCAAGTGTTTGTTACCTTCCAAAAACATTCCAGCACAGTGTGGCTTCTGAAGGCACAGAAAGCTTCTGCTTTGAAAATGTAATGCAAGTGCCTGTTGTTGGAATTCAGTGGGTAGGTGTAGCAGGGTGCTGGTGCAAAAACATCTAATTAGTCCCTGCCCAGTCAGAGGAAGCAGATTGGGGCTGATGGAAAAGGCCTGATGCCGGCCTGAGGATTGCCAACACCTGCTGGTCGGACAAGCCAAGGGCTATAAAGGCTGGGAGGGAGCCAGAAGGTGAGGGGCAGCCAGAGAGAAGTCAGTCAGGGAGGGAACTGGCGGCCTCTTAGCTGAAGGCTGACTGCCTGTAAAAGAGGTTCAATAATCCTGTAAAGCTTGTAAATAGACAGACACTGGTGGTGGGATAACTGTAGGTAAATAAAGACACAGGTATTGCACAATCCTGAAGCCTCTCCGAGCCTTATTGGGGCAGCAAGCAGGCCCCAGGAAGATGGGTGGGTTGTGAACCCTGTTACAGTAGGGCTTACAGGACCATCTTTTATTTAGTCTGTCCTGCCCTAATGGGGGATATGGCACTAGAGTTTCATTTTGAATTGCCTTGGGCTCAGCTCTGTGGCAGGGTTCCAACCCGGGAATCTTATGCAGCCCTTTAAGCAACTTTTCAGAAACAGATGCTCAAGCAAACCCAGTGAGAGGTCAGTTTTTTAAACAGACAGATTCTTTCAATACCAAAGCAGAGGTTGTGGCTTCGGGAGGAAGCCTAGACTCTATATGCAGTCATACTTTTGCAAAACAGTACTGCTAACCAGGAGACCTAGCTGTCATTTGGGGCCTCTTCACTCACCCTGGACGTGCCAGAGTGACAAATGCAGTCACAGTAAGTGAAGGGGTGCTTGCATCTTGTTGCTCAAATTAGGGGAGGGTCAAGGCAGAATCTCTGAGGTTGATCCACAGCCAAACTGGTGCTCTAACTCTTGGTTTTTCTTTCTTTTTAACTGATTTGTGACTTCCTATATAAGAGCCAGCATGGATAGCTCTAGGGTTGGCCAAGTGGCAAACTCAGGGCAAACTGTTAAGGTTTGATAAAGAAACTTTGCCTCCTTTGCTTTCCAAGAATGTGAATTTTTTATTAGTTATTTTTGTTGCTGGGCCTTTGGAGGGAACAAAGACCACAGGCGCTTTGTCCTCTTTTTGTCAAAGCTGTGACAATTCCAGCTGGATGTGGCTGACATGAAAGGGGCTTGTTTGTACTCTTCTTTCTGTAGGAGCAGCAGGAACTTTTCAGATTGGTTGCTGAATGTTGCATTCCTGCAGATTTGGAAAGAACCAAAAAAGAACTAATTTTTTGTGTATTTGTGGTGTTGGTTATTTAGAGCCCAATAATGCAGGAGTTGAGTGCATTTAGCATTTTGTAGAATCTGGCCTGGAATATGTCACTCCTCCAAATGGCTTTGTTCCAAAAATGTGATGGAAATTATTGTCCCCAGGAAGTGATGCAGAACATTCAATAATGCAATTCTGAAGGGTTTCCTTAGTATCTAGTAACTACTGCACATGCTTACTCCAGATTTCCTGCAGGAAGTAACCCCACAAAGACCTCTGCACCACCAGAGAGCCAGATGTTCTAACCCACAGTCCCAGTGTTCCTTACTTTAAGCAGAAATTTCTTCCTTTCAGTATTTCCCACCTGCTCTTGAGAACCCTCCACCTGGCAGTTGTTTCTGGGAACAAAATAGGGAGGCAAGAGTGTAATTATGTACAGCAATGTGCTGTGCTAGGAGAAAACACTTGCCTTTTGCTTTGCAAACTTTTTCATCTACCAACAGAGGGGTGTATGTGTACTTTAAGTTCAGCAAATCTGGCTATTTCCATCAGCAGTTTTCTGCAGCACAAAAAAAATAAGGGAATTGTTGTTTAATAAGAAAAACTCCATTAGTGTGCTTGATACTTTGCAAGACACAAAGACAGTCCCTGACTTGAAGAGTCTCCTACGTAATGCTCCTAGATCCAATAATGCGTAGTCATGCAAGAGTGAAGAATCTTCCTGAAGTCAACAAGACTCTACATGAGTACAAGAGTCCGTGCTAGCAGATCCTGATGCAGGATCAGAAGACGGGATGCATGAAGATGCAAAGTGGAGGGAATAAGCTGGTGGGGAGGTTAACTCCTTTCTTGTTGGCATCATGGAATGATCTTGAGAGCAAAATTCTTAAGCAAATCTTTATTTTTGCACCACATAAAAATGTTTGCCATTTTCTCTCCTATGAAATTTGCCTGGGATGCTTGTGGAGATTACACACACACACTTGAAATGAAAACCTAAATGTTGTTTGGCTGACACTGTACTTTTTCCCCTCCCCTTTCCACCTCCATACGGTACTTTGATGTAGATTGATCCAGCATGTTTCTTTTGGGAAAGAAGCCTTGTTAGTCTCTGGAGGAGGTGGTGTCATTAAATGAAACTTCAACAGTATGCTTTCCAAAAATTCTTAAAGGCCAGTAAATCTGAGAGGAGACCTTTCCACAGGTTGGTTTTAGATAGCAAGCAGGGACATGCACATGATACCTTCCAGCTTGCAACCCAACTGAGCTCTGAGGTGTGATGTCAATCCTCTAACGGCTGGAGAGTATGTTGAAGTTTACTTTTAATGACAAGAGTTCCTGCTTAGACTGAAGAGGCAATCTTTCTCGTGTGTGCTGCATATCGCTGCAGGGTCCAATTCTCTTCTTCCATGCCAAATTGTAAATGAGGAGTACCTCTGCTGATGTTAGTGGAGTGGATCGATTTTATCCTGGGGTAAGTCACAGGAGAATCAGGCCTTCATGCTGAAATCAGTGAAGTAGAAACCGTTGTTCTCAAACTTAAGACCTGTTGTAGCTCATCTAAAACTCTGTATGCTACCTTGTAACTAACCAGTTCAGCTACAATGGATTCTTCTTATGACACTAAACCAATCCACCTACTGGCTGATTATGGCCTGTGTGCCAGCAGTGGTACATGTACCACCGTCACTGTATATATCACTGTAGTACATATGCCACAATATTAAAAATAAAAACATGAAGCTATTTTCTTTCCCTGTGCATTGGCAGCAGAGTTGATCAAAGCAGCAGAATAAACTTGGACCTGCTGCAGGTCTCCTTATTCTCTATTCAAGGAGTGGCCAACCTGAGCCTGAGAAGAAGCCAGAATTTACCAATGTACATTGCCAAAGAGCCACAGTAATACGTCAGCAGTCCCCACGTCAACTCCCAGCACTTCCCACCCACTGATCAACCCATCCCCCCTCTCTCTCTGCACCTCTGGATCAGCTGTTTCAGGGCATGCAGGAGGCACGGGGAGGAGCGAGGGCACAGGAGGTGCAGGGGTGGCGGTGGGTTTTTTTGGCAGAGCCAGGGATTGAGCAGTGAGCACCCCCGGCACATTAGAAAGTTGGCATCTGTAGCTCCAGCCCCGGAGTTGGTGTCTATACAAGGAGCAACATATTAACTTCTGAGGAGCTGCATGTGGCTCCAGAGCCACAGGTTGGTCACCCCTGTTGTTTACTTATTAGGCTTTGCTGGTATAGTTAGAGTGAGCGACACTAGTCATTTTTAGATTTGCACTTTAAGTGCAGGGCTTATTAGTAACAGTGAGAGAAATAAAGTCTTGATATAGTTTGGCTCTGTCTGACATGGGTGTACTCTTCCATTTGAGAGAGTTTAAAAAAAGTGTACTGTGGTGGTAGGAAGTAGCAGTGCTGAGTCACAGAGATGTATTGCTCTAGGCAGTTACTAAAGAGCATACATTTCAATGAGGGATTCAAAGGCACTTCCAAAACCTTCAATGGAGCTAGTCCATTTTTCCATCTATTAATCAAAGTGCTTGCAGTTCCCATTCAAGGCGGGTGAAACAATTAATGAACAAAAACAACCAGTCTGTAGACGGAGCATTTTATCAAATAGTTTGCACATGCAAAAAATCAGTGCAGACTCATTGGCTTTTGCCAGCTCTGGTTTAGAAACGTATTCTACTCTGGAAATGAGTGGCTACCAGTAAAATATCTAGGTCAAAATACGAGTTATATCTTAAACACTGGGGCTGGATTTATTGCTGTGGTGATACTGAACTCAGGATTGGGGCCTGGATGGAGAAAGAAGGTAGCTTTGTGTCTTCCTTATGATGGGGTTCCCAGAGGGACAGTTTAGGAATATCTAAGGTATAGGAGTGCTTACCCATGCCCACTCACCGTCCCACAAATGCCCCCTGCAGCAGAGCTCCCTCAAGGGGCAGTGTAGGACTGACAACACCTGCTACGCTCCTGCCAGGCTCTCCTCTTATAACCAGGAGAATTCCCCAGCGGACAGATCCAGCTATTTTATGACCACTTTATGTTGGCATAAAGTGGCCACTGGGAAGTGATGCAGTTGTCCCACCGTTAGCAGCTTAGCACACCTGGGAGGTATTTCTAAAACTGAAATAGCCACATAATTTTGAAGTGCAGAGCAATAGCCACAAAGAGTGGGCCTGTAGTTCAACATGTAGACTAATATGATCAGTCTCAAATTTGGGGGAGGTGAAGTTGGCAATACCTGTGGCCACATACAGACCCAGGGCTTGTCTACATCAGAAAGTTGCAGCGCTGGTGAGGGAGTTACAGCGCTGCAACTTTGAAGGTGTACACATCTGCAGGGCACCACCAGCGCTGCAACTCCCTGTTTGCAGCGCTGGCCGTACTCCCGTTTTGTCTCGGGTGTAGAGGATCCAGCGCTGGTGATCCAGCGCTGGTAATCCAATGTAGACAGTTACCAGCGCTTTTCTTGACCTCCGTGGAAGGAGGAAGCCTCTGGTAATCAAGCTGGTTTCCTTTCCCGGTTTGCTCTCTCGGTCCCGGAGCCAGCCAGCAAACCGCAGGGAAGGAGACCTGCTTGCTCGGGGTTCCGGGACCGAGAGAGCAAACCGGGAAAGGAGACCAGCTTCGCCGCGGTTTGCTCTCGCGTTCCCGGAGCCAGGCAGCAAACCGCAGGGAAGGAGACCTGCTTGCTCTGGGTTCCGGGACCGAGAGAGCAAACCGGGAAAGGAAACCAGCTTCGCCGCGGTTTGCTCTCTCGGTCCCGGAACCCCGAGCAAGCAGGTCTCCTTCCCTGCGGTTTGCTGGCTGGCTCCGGGACCGAGAGAGCAAACCGCGGCGTTCCCGGTTTGCTCTCTCGGTCCCGGAACCCCGAGCAAGCAGGTCTCCTTCCCTGCGGTTTGCTGGCTGGCTCCGGGACCGAGAGAGCAAACCGCGGCGTTCCCGGTTTGCTCTCTCGGTCCCGGAACCCCGAGCAAGCAGGTCTCCTTCCCTGCGGTTTGCTGGCTGGCTCCGGGACCGAGAGAGCAAACCGCGGCGTTCCCGGTTTGCTCTCTCGGTCCCGGAACCCCGAGCAAGCAGGTCTCCTTCCCTGCGGTTTGCTGCCTGGCTCCGGGAACGCGAGAGCAAACCGCGGCGAAGCTGGTCTCCTTTCCCGGTTTGCTCTCTCGGTCCCGGAACCCCGAGCAAGCAGGTCTCCTTCCCTGCGGTTTGCTGGCTGGCTCCGGGACCGAGAGAGCAAACCGCGGCGAAGCTGGTTTCCTTTCCCGGTTTGCTCTCTCGTCCCGGAACCCCCCTTGAAGCCGCCCAACAGCGCTGCAGTGTGGCCACATCTAACACCACTTGCAGCGCTGGTTGCTGTAAGTGTGGCCACTCTGCAGCGCTGGCCCTATACAGCTGTACTAATACAGCTGTAACAACCAGCGCTGCAAAATTTTAGATGTAGACATGGCCCCAGACTCATGCACTGTAGGTAAGTGCTGTTCTTAAACGTCTGACTTAAGGAGCACACAAAAAACATCAGAGTGGCCCCTGCTGACTCAGCTGCAGTTGTTAACTTGCCAACAGAAAAGTGGGCCAGATTCTATTCATAGCCCAGAGTTAAACTGGATTCACACCGGTTTAAGTGAGAGCAGAATTTGGCCCACTTTACTGAGACCTGTGCTGACTTCATCCATTTTGCTGGTGCACAGAAAAAAAGGAGTATGCAAAAGGCAGCCACAATGACTTTCTGCTCCTTGGAACTCTTGAGACAAATTCAGATCTCATGTAATCAGGTGCAACAAAATTGACTGAAGTGGAGTTTCACCCTCTTATGCCAGGTCTGAATTTGGTCCAGAAGGTGGGGTTGACATGTTTGTCCTCTGAAGGAGAGATGAAAGCAATAAAAACAGGGTTGGGCCAACTTAATGACTGCTGTAAGCAGCTGCAGTGCCATTCACGTCAGTGATGTTGTGCCAGCTTGTATCAGAGATGGATTTCACTTATGTTTTGAGGTTTCTAAGAGGAATGTCACAAACACTGGAGAGTGTTTAAAATTGTTATTAAAAGCCATTAACTTTCCCTGTAAAGTGAAGTGGCTCCCTTGAGCTCCCAGAGTGAAGATTTAGTGCACTGACAGTGTCTAATAACATAAAAATGCAAGTAGTTTTACATAGCCCTGATGATTTTATTTATTCAGTATTTCTGCCAGCCAGAAGAGATTCCTGGACACTCTTGGAAATGAGAGAGAAGTCTCTTGAGTTCTGTGCTGGTAAAATAAATGTTGATCACGAATAATCCAAATTCCTGGTGGTGTTTACACAGGACCTTTTTCAAAGGGCAACTTCAGCCCCTGGAAAAAGTGTGCAGAGAGTTAAATACAAATTAAATAGCACCGAGAAGCTGATGCAAAAATTATCAACTAAACCCAGCAAAGGTCTGGATTAATACACACTGCATATTGGACTTGATCTTGCTTTTCCAAGGCCTTGTCTGCATGAGAGAGCTCAATCAATTGTAAAGCACCTTGCATCCATGGACACAAGTGCTTCAGTTGAGTGATCCTGTTGATATCCAGGAAGTGGGCAGGCAAAGCCCGCCCACTGCTAAAGGACCTCCCCCCAGCCTAAGGGGAGGATCCACAGATCTGTGATACCAAATAATTGCGTGGGACAACCAATGAAAAAAACAGGATCGGGGGTGAGGTCGTAGGGCTAAACGACGGGAACCTGATAGGGATACCAAGCAGAGAATCCCGGACAGCGCCCACTGCTCCTCGAAGGCGTCAAGGGAGCCAGCGGACGCCGCCCAGAGGAACTCCGCCCGGATGTGTGAACAGATGGAGGAACGGAAATAGGCTCCACAGTCACAGGAAATCCCATTGGCCAACCTCCTCTCCCTAGTTTTGTAGATGGTCAGTTTGGCCAGGGCCAAGAGGAGGTTGACAAGGAGATCCCGTGACTTTGTGGGGCCACGGATGGCGAGTGCGTAGATAAACAGGTGAGGGGAAAAGTGCAGTTGAGTGATAGGGAAGCTATAATCAATTGAAATCACCCTGGTAAGTTGAAGGGGAAAAGCCTCTATTGCTTGCATGCCAGCGTGGATGCAACATACTTCCACAGTCCATGCATTCAACTCTAACACCGATCATCTTTGGCATTGTCGGGGGGAACACAACAGGGTGAAACGATTATATTCTCAGCAGGCAGTCCACAGCTGGCTTGCTGGTTTAGGAGCTGCAAAATGGGAGCAGTAGGGAGCATTTCAGAGGGGACCATGGCTGTGAGTGGATTTCTGGGGAGGGATACTGTGGCAGGAGGGATTTCTGGGGATAGATACATTGCTGAAGAAGGCCTGTTGGGACTACATAAGAAGGCTCATCAGCTGTGAGAGAAGACAGCCACCCCACCAGAACTGGTACCCCACTAGGCAGCCCTAGTGTGGATGCAAGGTCAAATCTTTCACTGATTCAGGGTGGGTAATACGGATGAACTCAATAGGTGGTGGGCTGACCAGTGTAAAACAATTCATTGCTATACCACAGATTGATCTCTCTAGTGCAGACAAGGACTAAGTGGCAAGCTGACAGGCTTGCCTGTACAGAGGCACATTTTGATCCCTTTGCCCCTGCTATGCCCACTGGGGGTGAGAGAGAGGGCTGGATCTCTATCTAGATCCTATGTATCTGCCTCACATCTCTTCATAATTGGCAGTCTCTCTCAGTTTAGGACTTGGAGTAGCAGGGCTCTGTGTGGCCCGAGATTGCACAGTGCCTACTTCTATTATCATATTTGGATTCTAGCCAGTGCTATTCTTCCATCTCTTTGAGCATTAAGTTCTTCTGAATAATCCTTTAAGAAATGCTGGGGGAGGGAAAGAACTTAATTTTGTTTTTCCAGCTGGATTGTCCCGTTTGAAAATAGTACTGACTGAATCGTAGGTGCACTGGACTGAAAGAACTAACATGCTGTTTAGAAGTATTCAAGGGATAAAAAATTGTAGCCAGGAAATACTGGAATGAGTGCAACAAGTAGAAATCTCCTTGCCCAGCAGGCTCCTGGATGTGGATCTGGTCAAAAATGTTAATTCTAGATAATGTTAATTGCTTTTCTTTAATAATCAGTTCACTGTAAAGCAATCTGTGAAGGGGTCTCCCATTACTCCTTTAATTCTTATTAGTCCTTAAGAACATAAGAATGGCCATACTGGGTCAGACCAAAGGTTCATCTAGCCCAGTATCCTGTCTTCTAACAGTAGCTAATGCCAGATGCTTCAGAGGGAATGAATAGAATAGGGCAATTATTGAGTTATCCACCCCCTGTCTTCCACAACCAGCTTCTAGCAGTCAGAGGCTAGGAACACCCAGAACATGAGGTTGCATCCCTGACCATCTTGGCTAATAACCATATGGACCTATCCTCCATGAACTTCTCTAATTCTTTTTTGAACCCACTTGTACTTTTGGCCTGCACAACATCTCCTGCAACGTTGGAGTTTTGTGTGAAGAACTTCCTTTTGTTTGTTTTAAATCTGCTACCTATTAATTTTATTGGGTGACCCCTGGTTCTTGTGTTATGTGGAAGAATAAATAACACTTCTCTATTCACTTTTTCCACACCATTCATGATTTTATAGACCTCTATCATATCGCCCCATCATCTCTTTTCCAAGGTGAAAAATTCCAGTCTTTTTAATCTCTGCTCATACAGAAGCTGTTCCATACCCTTAATCATGTTTCACCTTATAGACTAACAGACGTTTTGGAGCATGAGCTTTCGTGGGTGAATACCCACTTCATCAGATTGCTGCTTTTACAGATCCAGACTAACACGGCTACACCTCTGATACTTAATCATGTTTGTTGCCCTTCTTGGCACCTTTTCTGATTTGAATATATCTTTTTTGAGATGTGGGGGAACCCGATCTGCACTTGTTATTCCAGGTGTGGCATAACACAGATTTATATAGTGGCATTATGATATTTACTGTTTTACTATCTATCCCTTTTCTGATGGATCCTAACATTCGGTAGCTTTTTTGACTGCTGCTGCACATTGAGCAGATGTTTTCAGAGAACTATCCACAGTGACTCCAAGATCTCTTTCTTGAGTGGTAACAGCTAATTTAGATCCTATCATTTGATATATATAGCTAGAATTATGTTTTCTGATGTGCATTACTTTGCATTTATCAACACTGAATTTCATCTGCCATTTTGTTAACCAGTTTTGCGAGATCCCTTTGCAACTCTTCGCAGTCTGATTTGGACTTAACTGTCTTGAGTGAGATAGTAAGGAGTTTGAAACCAGATTATTTTGGGGGAAAAAAAGAGCAGGGTGCCCCACCTCCTCCTATCAAATTTTCCCTTTTTTATTCTTTCCTCCCCACCACCGAAAAGCCCAATTTTCTAATGCCTTGTACAGTTGCAAGTAGCATTTTACACTCCCTTTGCGCAGGTGTAAATTACCACAACAAGGTGCAGCTGCACGAAGATGCCATGTTGTTACATCCCTTTCTCTGGCTATGCCAAAACCCCTACAGTATTGTATAGGACAGAAGGGTGTCTCCTTTCCCCAAGTGCCTCAGGGTCCTGCTGGCTCGGAGTGAAGGACCTGAACTTTGACTCCCACACATTGCCCTATGGTTTGACTGCTGGGACAGCCACATCTGTTTCTCTTTACCAGTTCATTCCCTGCTATTGGATGTAGTTGTAGTGTTGCCTGCTGGGGAGAGGCTGTTGGCATTATCTATGTTAATTCTGAATAAATGAGCACTGGAGCAGCTGTTCTGAAATCAGATACAATCCCCCATGCACAATGAATGACATGAGCTTTGGAAACTAACAAGAATCCCACTCCATTGATGTAGATTTAATCTTTGGGCCTGTCTAACTTGCTGGGTCCTGGTGTAACTAGCATAGTTTTCCCTTTACTTAGCAGATTTCAGTGATAGCGTATAAACGGTTAAAACAGCAGGGAGAAGCAGACTGGCCTGTGGCAGGACAGGAAAACCATGGGATGGGGGAAAAAAAACTTACACCTGACTTTGGAAGAGAGGAAGTGACTGGGGTTTTGAAAGACAGCAGGTAGAGGGCTAGAGAGCCAGCGGATATCTGGGTTAAACCACCCGTTTCCTGTGACATTTCTCCTTAACTTCATCTTCCCCCCAAGGAATGAATTCCAGGCAGGTGGCATGGCTTAGCCCTTTATACCCTTTCCAAGCTCCCATCCCAATTTCCTACTTCCTGCCTCCTCTTCTGACATTGCTATAAATACCCTCTCTCCGTGCCAGAGGCCTGGAGATATGCACATTTCAGATTAAAGGGGACTAAGTCGACAGGATAAAACAGTGTCTAGGCCAGGTCTTGTGAACCGTGAGGTCATTGGGTCCCCTGCTTTAAATTTCCATGCAGAAGGTGACAGAATGGAGAGAATTCTATGAGACTGACGTGGCCTCTCTATTCATTGTACGTGCCTTTGGACCTGTTCCTGGGTAAACAACTCTCTTGAATAAATGAGTAATAACAAAGAGCATGCCTTGTGGCTTTGGCTGAAAGCTGGTTAAACCACATGGGGGTGGGGGAAGGCAGGGGGCTCAGGAAGAAAGGAGAAAGGATAGTCAAGGGTCATGCTGCCTGGAAAAGTACAAGAGCTGTGGTAATGATAACTTTTAATCGGGGTAGTGAAGAAAAGCAGCCCAAGGGAAGAGGAAATAAGTAGGTGGTTCCTTAGGGCTGCAGTATGGGCAAAAGGTCTCCAGAGCTGTGCTTGTAATATTGACCTTGTCTGAGGGGATCAAGAACAGAGGGATTCCTGGTAAGTGAGATGGGAACAGAGCTGCAGCCAGTATAAGGTCTGATCTGATAAGCAGGTGCTCTGCTTGGGCCTTCTGCTAGGTCTGGACTCTTGCATCTCTGAATAGCTGGGGAATCCATAGGGTAGGGAGGGAAAGACACAGAACTCTAATAACCACCAAAGACAGCGTGTTAATTTAAAATCCCAAAGGCCAAATCACAAACCAACAGCAGTGAGGAAAGTCAGAAGCAGCTGTACCTGTGCTAGAGCCGTTGCCTTGCAGAAGGCTGCTGAATTTAAGGAAAGGACTAGTTTTTTAAGCTCCATATTTTACTTTCGTAAACTTAAAGTAAGCACCAGTTTTTGGTTTTTTGAAAAGATAGGGGATTAAGGTCTTCCTAGGGTATTTTCCTGGTGGATTAAGATAAAAAGGAGATTTTATTTGATCTCTTTACCTCTTTTATTTCCAGGATTTTAACCAAGTAGGTGGTTATCTTGATCAGAAAGAGGGGAATGGGTAAGACAACCTAATAACTTATTAATAATAAGGCTTTTTCCTTCTCTAAGTTCTGTAGCAGTTTGGAGAGGTGGGTGAGACCATGATGTTACATTTTACGGGCAGACCTGTGATTTGCTGGAGAACAAGGCTCTGGAATAACTTCTATGCCTCAGTTTTGTTATCCGTAAAATGGGAATAATATTTGCTTCCCTTACAAGGCAAATTCATTAATGCTTGTAAAGCATGTTGACATCTTCAACTAGAAGGCACTCTAGAAAGGGTCATGTGGGAAAAAATAGTATCTGATCAAGTAACTAGAGATATCAATCTATATGAACAAGGGGCAGAACTTAGTTAATATGGGCAACTTTAAATGCAGGCATTTCCTAATTCCGAGTGCTTGAATTGGAAATCTTGACAGTATTCTTTTAATGTAGGGTGTTTTTTTTTAATGGAATATTATAAACTGGGATAGAAGCTAGATTAGCTAAGAAACTAACAAATGATAACTCATATCAGTATACTACCACTTACAACTTCAGCTTAATATACACAGACGATAGGAAATACCAGATAGGATCAGATAAATGGTCCATCTCATCAAGTCCTATCTGACAGTGGCCAGCAACAGTACCCCCACAAAAGGTTAGAGGTGGAATAATCTGCCCTATCGCCCTTAAAATTCTCATCCTAATCACAAACAGAGATTGGTTTAAGCATTGGAGCATGAGTTTCTACGTTCCTTTCAATGTTTTTCCTTCCCCACATTGACTGTTTTATCACTGGGTGCGCACACGCACACGCACACGCACACGCGCACACACACACACACACACACACACACACACACACACACACACACACACTTTTGTCATCTGAATTTACCCAGAGCACTGTGGTCTGCTCTTTCTTTTAGATTGTAAGGCTTTTGGGCGAGGGATAGTATTCATAGAACATGCTGAATTGGCTTGAGCAAGAGTCTTCCAAAGTGGCATTGCATACTGAGTATTTCAATTGCATGATTAACAACCACTGAGACACAAGCTTCTGTGCCTCCTGGTATGTACCTGATTGCACCATGGCAGATGAATGGCTCATTGTGATGTTATAAGTTCTCCGATGTTCTCCTTCCTCCCCCCAGCTGTAAGGTCATTAGATTATCGCTCCCAGTGTTATGAAAACTTGCGGATGCCTTTCTAGGACACATGGCTTGATATGGCTGGGATGAAAAATCAAACCACCTAATCTCAACCTATATGCAAGAAGGGAAGCGTTGTATTCCAGACAGAGCTATATCTGTCTTTATGGACTAGGGCCCAGCTCCTCAGAGGTATTTCGGCTCCTAACTTCCATTGAAATCAGTGGACATTCAGAGCTTAAATTCTTTGGAGGGTCTGAGCCTAGGTTCTAGTAGGTTACAGAGCTTGCCCATACCAACAGACTGCTCTTTTCTGCATGTTGGACGGCAAATGGCATAACAAACTGTGTAGCGGTCCTTATTGGCCAGTTCCCACCCCTTCAATCCATCCTATTTCATGACCCATTTGAAATGCAGTAGTACAGCAGGTATCAGCCAAAGCCTGTGTGCTTATCTTGCTGTTGTCGGAAAGTGTTCAAATCAATAAGTTCCTTCCTATGTTTGCTCTCTCCACTGACATTGATTTCCTCCAGCAGTGATGTTTGTTCAGAGTGGTACTGCTTGGGGAAGCGTTGGCTCTCTCCTTCCTTCATCCCTCCATAACCGCACAGGGACATTTTCCTGTTTGTCCTCTGTGAAGTCTGGCAGTTTGGGGCTACTGACGCAAGCTTTGTTCTCTCTGCCATTCAGAGCTCTTCTTCTCTAATCTTGGCAACAGCGATTACATACATCTTGACCTAGGCTGGCTATGTCATGGACGTACAGGATAGTAAACAGGAAGGGATCACATGAGGGGCAGTGGGGTTGGGGATACCTGATAGGACTATATCCTTGAACAGGTTAAAAATCCATTCTTCAACCCTGAATAAAGTCAATACCTAACAGGATTCCTCCCAGGGAACCACCTCCTCACCTATATACACTGTCTTGCAATAAGAGTTTGACTACAGTTATTAGCAAATGTTTATACTGCTGCAGTGCTTAGAGGACAACCAGGCCAGAATCCCAGTGTGCTAGACAATGTACAAACATATACACAATGATAGTCCCTGCCCCTAAAAGCTATTGCCTAGCTCTCAGGTGGGAGAATGACAGGTCAGCAAAGTTTCCTACAGGGTTACACTCAGCCCATTTAGACTTTCCCTGGGCAATACATTTATTACAGATAACTCAATGCAGGCTCCTGTATGGAACTAAACCTCCATTATCTGCCTATTTCCTTGCTCCCTCTGTTTGCTTTTCTCCACCACCAACCTCAGGCCTAGCTCAAAGTGACCATTCTTACTATGACCAAGTAGGTTTGGATTCAGCGCAGGATCCAAACTCTAATATACACTGTGTCATTTCTGAATCACCAGGCTGGGCCGTAGCATTATTTTTTAAAATGAGTACCATCCTAATCAACTGCTGTATTGGCGTGAACACAGTCAAATTCAGTGGTGTCTCCAGACACTGAATGCAGGGATCTGCAGTGCTTTCACAGTATGAAAATCAAATCAGATCTCTGCATTCCTGGGGTTATTTCTCCTGGCAAAGAACAGACGCTTAAACGAAAACATACAGTCATGAGCTGCATGCACTGCACCTGCCTCTGGCACAGCAAGAGTGAGTGGGTGTGTGTGTGTATTTCTACTTCAGTAAAGAACTGTATTTTGATGTGATCCCCCTATAAGGCAGCCCTCTTTCCCATTTTGGCTTTAAAACTTAAAAACAGTCACTGCATTTGGCAGGAAAAGGACGATATCAGTCTCCTTATTGTAGAAACAGTAATTCTTCCATAGTGCTTTACATTTTCAAAGGGCTTTGTAAACATTAACCAATTCTCACCATGCTTCTTACTTCCTTTTGGTGCATCTTCACAGAACTCCAATAAGAGAGTTACTGAGCACTGCAGCATGTAGGAAACCATAATCTGTATTGGAGACTCTTTTTGTGAACTACTTTGTGTGTGTGTGGTGGGGGGGAGTGGGGTTGGCCCATATTCTAGACTGATGTTTGTCCTAGACTCATGTCCCTTATGACTGCAATATCGTGGGCTTCAGAGAGTCACGTGGAAAAGGTGGATTTTTAAATTATGTGAATATCCTTTCTTTTCTTTTCGTCAATGTGCTTTGCATTTCCTTCCAGGTGTAATTGTAATAGTGCGCAGCATTAACCCCATTTTAGAAACTGAGGTACAGTTTCTCTGCTACTGATGCATTGCATGACTTTAGGCCTTGTCTACACTAACCGGGGGTTTGATGTGTGGTGATCAATGCATCAGTGGTCGATTTAGCGAGTCTTAGACTGCTAAATCAACCACTGATTGCTCGCCCGTTGACTCCTGTACTCCACCTGAACGAGAAGCGCAAGGGGAGTTGACAGGAAAATGTCTCCAGTTGACATCGCATAGTGTTGACCCCGTGGTAAGTAGATCCAAGTATGTCGACTTCAGCTATGTTATTCACATAGCTGAAGTTGGTAACTTAGATCGATCTCCCCCTGTCCCCCATAGTGTAGACAAGGCCTAAAGTCATGTAGTTCATCAGTAGCAGAGCCAGGATTAGAACTTGACCCACCAGACTCTGGCTTACTTTAGGGAAATAGACCATGCTGCTTATCTGAGGCATTGCATGAAGTGTAAAATTAACTAGTTCCAAAGGGGGTGTACAAACACTAGTTAGAGTGAATACCCTTAGCTCCTTGTCCTACTTTCAGCCCCTCAGTGGTTCAGCAGTCATGACCTTGAGAAACTTCCCCTGAGGCAATGGAAAGTGCTCAGCACTGGACTGTAGAGAATCCTAGGTTGGAAGTGTGCCTCGTGTGCATGCGCCTTAATGTCCCAGCTCACTGATGACCCAGATGACTTCTTGAACTGGTGATGACAATAGTGTCTGTCTCACTGTCTGTTCGCAGTGTTAATTAACCCAAAAGCTGTTTTTCCTCTTATGCTGTGAACGAGATGTGAAAACAACCAGAAGACTTTTCCCGTGCCCTCAGGGTGTCCAAGCATCACAGCCATGACCCCTGGCTGAGTAGAACTGAAAGAACTGCTGCGCAGTGGCCCACATGCCTTTTTTAAAAAAACTGGTTCATTAAAATTTCGCCTTCCCCTGCCCCCTACTTGTAATAAGTCTTTGGAGAGAGGCCACTTAGGGGACACAACTGCAGAGTAACCTACCCTATTTTCTTCTGGAAGGTTGGAGGCAGCTGCTGTGGCCTCATGTCTTGAGATTCGACCACTACTTACTTGGGGCTGATCCCACCCCAATTAAAGTTAATGGAAAGATCTCCGTTGACTTCATTAGAGTTTGAATAGGCCCTTTACCACCTCCAGTAAAGCAGAACTCTCTGTCTTTCAAGATCTTGGGATTGGTTACGCCGCAAAAAGAGAGTGGGAAGAAATTTGTCACAGAGGTGACTTGCTTACAACCTCAGTGATGCACTAAATTAAAGGATTAGTGGTTTCATTCTGAGACACTTTAGTTCAAATCCTACTTGGATCACAAGGGGCAATGAGTTTGGCAAACTCAGGGTAGTCATTACCTATAGAAGCCACTAGCTGTCTGATATTCAAAGATGCTGGGCTCCTGCGGATCCCATTGATTTAAATATGACTTGTGGGTTCTCATCACCAGTGAAAAATCAGGGGGAAAAAGTGGACCTGATTCTCTTTATTGATGTTGTTTGAAGAACAAAATGTTCTGAAAAAGTCAATTCAGAAATGTTGAAATGAAACATTTCAAAATGTGGATTTGAAGTGAAGAGTTAATTTGAAGCAAACATTTAGTTTCAAACCACCATTTACACTTCAAATGACATTTTATGTGGAAATGCAGATGCAAAATGAAAATTCTTGTTTCAATTTTCTCAATGGACAATCAATTTTTTTTTTCAGAAATAGATTCTTTTCCTTAGAAAATTTGGACAAAATCACATTTTCTAAGAGGATAAGTTTTGTTAGGAAACTCTTCTACTGATTTTACTTTTTAGGGTCTAACAAGAATAGCCTCCTGTTCTGGAAGCCAGCTAACTCTGAACAGGTTACCTGCTGTCTCATACGTCATGAGAAATTCTAGAATATCATCCCCCTGAGATATATAGCTTAGTCTCTCTGAAGGCTGAGAATCTTGTATAATACAAATATCCTTCCCCAAACATCCTCATTTGTTTCTAGTCCTTGGCAATGGGCACTTCACCTTGGTTTTGCTCCATTAGTGAACAAACAACTGTCTCTGTGCTGACACCAGTGGACTGAGACGAGGTATTTCCTCATATGTTTCCATTAGCTCTCTCTTTCAATGTTTAAGCTTCTAGTCACCTGTGAACCAGGTGCAATATGTACTGAGGCCATGAAACCCTGGCTCTGGGAGGAGGTTTGTGTTCATTATTTTGCCCAAGTGGTCTTGTGTCACGCTTCGGGAGACTTGGACAAGAAGGAAACAGTCAGGCTTGATCTGCTCCCTACAAATTATTACCCTGGCCTGTAAACATTCAGAAACACAGTGCCCAGAAAATTAATGGACCTTACAACTTGTAACCTCAGCCACTGAGTTTCAGTAATAGCTACTGCTGCGCTGACTTACCATGTGTGTTAAGGGGATGAATAAGGGACATAGGCAGCTGGTACTAGAAGGTAGACTCTTCTCGACAAAGTCAGAGCCCAGTGGAAGTTTATGTCAAGAGTTACTCAAAGAGCTTGTCAATTTCTTTAGCATAGGGGTCCTTTTTGACTGGTAGGTAGGTCACTGAGCAAATCTCAGCTGGATCTGTTTGGCCTGAGGAGGGAGGCTTTGTATGAAGAGATAGATTGACCACATGGAGTGGGAAGAAAATCCTGTGGTTTAGACTTGGATTTCTAAACTGTTATTGTAGAGAGCAAGTCAATACAGTCTGCGGAAGGTGGGTTTGCTGTGCTCACTGATGTAATACAAGTGTAGCAAAGAACCCTCTCAACAATACTGTATTAGTAATATTTGGATGTGCATGTGTACGAGCGTACCACAATAGTGGCAAATAACTTACAGAAATACATTCTTATTAAAGCTAGTTGAAATTTTCACAGATTTGAAATTTTGATTAAATATTTGCATGAAACATCACAAGCGAAAGAGCTTCAGTTTCTCTATCCAGGATGTATTTCTAAAGGGTTGAAAATATTGTTAAGGCCTCTTTGGCCAGTCCTTCCTCAGGACTTTCAGTATTGCATCTCCCACCAGAACCTGTTCACAAAACAAAGCTGCTGCATCCCTGCCTATCTTCATCCCCTTTGCTTCAGTAGTTTTCTAGTCTGAAAGTCCTGTGTCCAAAGCTAGATTGAACAATATTTCTCTCTACTACATAAACAAATAACCAGGGGTGGGCATATCTTCTTAGACACTTGATGTGGTTTGATTAACTCTGTCATGGACATCCCAGTCCCACTCTCCATTTCATACCTTTTCGAGGACAAACATGGACTGGCTAACTGAAATTTGAGTATTGACACATTCATAAATAATATGCCAAATTAATACATTTCTTGAAGCTCGCCATCAGTGTAAAGTGTGTCATGGACACGATTATGTTTATAGATATGCTGCTTCCTCCAACACATAATTGCCAGCACTTGAAATAGCTCACAGCAAAATATGATAGGTAAAAGAAAAGACACAGGCTTCTCCCAAGAAGGCATGTCTGCATACAACTTCAGCTTCCCTAAAAAGCAGGCCTGATAGTAGGTTATTCTCAGGTCCAGTGCAAATATAAAAAGCAGAACAGCACATGTAGTTTGGGACCTGGTTAAATATATATGTCCCTTTTGGCTTGGACAGCTGCTTAGTCTATCAGCTTAAGCAGGTTTTCTAATGCAGGAAGGAATTTGTAGGCCCACCCAGTACCCTTGAAATCTATACATGTTTCCAAACAGCTCTTACGCTCTAGCTCCTACGTGCAAAAATGTGTATAAAACATGTGATCAGTAGAGGCCCATCTTGTCATAAAATGCTGGCACCTGTCCCAGTTGGGCGAGGTGCTTCAGAAAGGAGAGTCCTCTTACATGTCAGTGAATAAGCAGCGTCCAAAGCATGGAGCTTTCGACTCTCCCTTTTTGTAAAGTCTTATAGATCATTAGGGCTGCTGTAATTCTTCTAAATAAATGGACACAAATCTGACATCAGGAATCATAACATTCAAAAACCAGTGGGGGAACACTTCAGCCTCTCTAACCACTCAGTGATAGACCTGAAGGTAGCAATTTTGCAACAAAAAAACTTCAAAAACAGACTCCAAAGAGAGACTGCTGAACTCGAATTAATATGCAAATTAGATACAATTAACTCAGGCTTAAACAGAGACTGGGAATGGTTGGGTCATTACACTAATTTAATCTATTTCCCTATGTTAAGTTCGCCTCACACCTTCTATGGGTCATCTTAATTATCACTTCAAAAGTTTTTTTTCTCCTGCTGATGATAGCTCATCTCAATTGATTAGACTCTTCCTGTTGGTATGTGTACTTCCACCTTTTCATGTTCTCTGTATGTATAAATATCTCCTATCTGTGTGTTCCATTCTATGCATCCGAAGAAGTGAGCTGTAGCTCATGAAAGCTTATGCTGAAATAAATTTGTTAGTCTCTAAGGTGCCACAAGTACTCCTGTTCTTTTTGCGGATACAGACTAACACGGCTGCTACTCTGAAACCTGTAATTCTTCTGTCCAGTAGAAACGTTTCCCCAGACATTTCCAGGCCAGACTCTCTCCTCCTTCTTGTGCGTGTTGTTGGGCCATTTAGATTTCAGCACCCAGTATGTTTGGAGATTGCACTGTAAATTAAGGGGATATAGGAAAAGGGCAGATTTTGCTCAGGAATTTTTTTATTAGCTGTTCGAAAAATATAATTAAAAGTGTGTAGTTGTATTTACTAACACCACATATGCAGAAAGGAGATGCAGTAACTCATGAACAAGTTCCTGCCAGTCTGTTCACCTCATCTAGATTTGCCTTTCCCAATCACAGTTTTAATTTAGTGTTAAGAGCAAGACATGAACCAGCATCCTCCATATTAGAGGCCTAAGATTCCAGGATCTGTGTGAATGTGGCACTGTGGCAGAGCAGGAGGTAAAATTGTCATGGCTCTTACACAGATATCTGTGAGCAGCCTCTACATACCTACCTACACATGCCCCAGAAAATAAGTGATAGGGGCTTCTCTACCACGCTTCTGCTGAAAGCCAGACACCAATTGCAAGATAATGGCTTACTCATTCACATCATCTATGGTAAATAGCAAGGGGGCCAGCTGCCAGCAGAACAGCTGATCCTGTTTGGCTCAGCATTATCCAAGAGGCTGTGCTTCAAATGTGCAGTGTAAGCTGGTGTGCATTCTTGTATCCTGAGGTCTAATTCTGCTCCACTTACTCAGGTTCAATAATACTGCAAATACTCCCTTGAAATCACAGGGACTATGTTACTAAGGGTGAGTTAGGATGGTGGAATGGGGCCCAGCGTGGTTGCAGGCCCTCCAGATTATTGCCCTGTCTCTTTTAGCTGCCATGCCAGTCTTTCATGAAATTCAGCCTCCAGGCTGTGGTCGCCAGAGATACAAAATCAGTGTCACCCATAACTTTTTACTAAAATAATGAACAAAAACATGGTTTTCTCCTTACAAAGGCTGTTGCCCAAATTGCACTTGATTAGAAAATTCATCTTTCTTTATAAGCTCCAATTTGCTTTCCACATTACTGCTCACTTCATGGCTGGGGAAACGATCAATGCCAGATGCACATTCCAGCCAGGCAATAAATGTTCCTGCTGCAATCAGCCCTGCGCACCAGCTCCTCATTTCATTAAAACCACACATGGTTTCAGTTTGCCCCTAATGGGTCTCTGCACGGCTCTGCCATACTCCCCAAATTGAACACTTAGAGCCCTGGCTCCCTCCTAACCATTCAGAAGAGCTGTAAGAAAGGACAGCTTGTCTGTCAAAGACTTAACTTCTCAAATCCGGCATGTGCTGCCCTACATCCTGCCACTGCTTCCAGAATTGGGGGAGGGGTTAATAAACCTTAAACTCAGAACCCATGTGGCCCAAAAGCAAGCTGTGGAAGTGCCTCAAGAGGAAGCCCTGCTGGACCAATTTTGAGTCACACACTAGTTATTTTTAGGCATGACTGTAAATTGACCCTGGAAATGCTTTTTTGTGTTGGTTTTGCCAACCCATCTTCCAATATCACTAGCCTCCACTGAAAGCAAATCTTCCCTCTTTGGCAATTGCTAGCCAGACAAGATGACTCAATAGGCACCCTGCTGAGTTCATCCTTTGGAGAAGTGAGGGCACCTTCCCACTCTGTTCCCAAGGCGCTCCCCTCCATACACACCCTTTTCATTCCTTGCTTTTAACTCTGTGGCTTGTCCCACCCCACTGAGCTTTACTGCAAAGCAGCCTAGTCCACAAATTATTTTAGGTGAAAATGTGCTTCCTGCCACCCCCCTCCCGTTATGTACTCTCCCCTGCCCCCAAAAGCTAGATGGAAGAGGTGCCTTCAGTGCTTCCCTCTGCTAAGGGCCTCTCCAAGCTGTAGGCACGCTTACCCTGCAGCCCACATGCCAATCTAATTAAATCTATGGTCAGCCCAGAATGCTTTGCTGACACAAGCTGGGAATCACTAATGATGTGTAGAATTCTTATGATTCAAACAACTGCTTCATGTGCCATTGCCAATGATTGCCTCCATCCTGCCTGCCCTCTCTTTAGCTAAGAACACTTTGGCTGATGTAAGAGTGGGTAACAATGGACCTTGCATGTTTTTCCAGGGCTTTTTTTCCTTCCTTTTGCTTTGCTGTGTGCATTCTGCAAGGTGTTTCCTGCAAATGTCCCTGACTAGTCTTTTGACACAAAGCAAACCATCTACGTAAAGGGCTTTAAAGATTCAAGTTACAAATAATTACAAATATTTATTTATTTAAAGTAGCTCTGGGTGATGGGAAACACAGGAGTGAAGATGGATGTTAGGAATTAGGCAGAGAGGACTATTATGGGGAATTTAGGAGTTTTTAAAACTGTTTATGGGGACCTGAACAGTATGTCTAGATCAGAGGCTGCTCAATATTTTCCAGCAAAGTTCTTGCCTCCTTCTTCATTCCCACTGCTAATGTTTCAAAGTGTAGAGGCCCATATGGGATCTAGGGTGAGAAACAACACGAGGGATGTAAAACTGTTACTAGTGCAGGAACCTTAAAAATGGTGTCCTACTAATTTAATAAAACATTTTCTACATTCATATTTCCAATACAGACAGCTAATGATATATATGAGGCCATCAGATGTCATGTGGCCTCTGTGATGAGGGACAATTGGGCCTCCCATGTGCTACCACACAATACAAATAATATACTCTTCCATTCATTAACCTAGATGGGGGACCCCAACACAACCATATTTACTCCAGTTGCTGTCTGCAGTTTTGCTTCTTAAATTCTTGGTCCTGCAATGTGTCCCCTGGTTGTGCTTTATAACTAGCTGAAGCCACATGGTGCCTGGAGCTATTATAGTCTCTCCGGAAAGAGGTGCATTGCCCTATTCTCTTCCTCATTGTAGGAAGCCAGGACATTATAGCCCATTGGAACAAATGAATTCTAGCAGAGGGGAAATTTGCAGAATAAAAGGACATGACAAACCTGGTTAATATTTAGCAGTAAGAGATCTGAACCAGACCTGGCCAACTGCAGTCGATAGCAAACAGATGAGGGCCCCCATATGAAGCCGTTTAATTGGGCGCCCCCTTCCCCCAGAGATACAATGCATGACTGTCTCTCTTTCAAGCTACCTCAAACAGCCTTGAAACATGCCAGATGGGGCTAGGATTTAAAACCACAGGGTAGCGACCATTAGAGAATGTGTTAGATCTGACTGGAAGACGGGGATGGGTTGTTGGACGGGATGGACTTTTTTTTAATTGTTTTTCTTTTCCCCCTCAAACTTGCATGGTTTAGTCAAAATTTTCCATCCAGCTCTAGAGGAATGTGTCCAGGAGTGGTGTCTGCATGTGTCCTCAGGCAGACTCAAGTTCTCCTCAGAGATCTCTTCTTGCCCAGTTTTATTTAGGCTTTTGGGAGGCTTCACTAAACTGAGGGCTATGTGAGAGATAAGTGGGTGGGGTGGGGTGGAGGATTCCTTTGCAGGAGAGAAAAGTAGTAGTAACCTACTACTTCCCCAGTAAAGCCAAAGGTGGGGTTAAATATAGTGAGGACTCCAGCAAGAGAAGCAACTTTTGCCCCACACCTGGTGACATTAGGACATGAGTGGCAAATATCTCACTCTTTCCAACCTGGAGGATGGAATCCCAGTGAGCCAGGCACCCTCTTCTGTCTGTAGGTTTGGCAGCAATATCTGGTCCAATGCCTCCGTTAATACAGTCAACATGTCTAATCCAGTGATTCTCAAACTTCTGTACTGATGATTCCTTTCACACAGTAAGCCTCTGAGGGCAACCCCCCCCTTATAAATTAAAACACTTAAAATATTTAACACTATCCTAAAAACTGAAGGTGAAGTGGGGTTTGGGATGGAGGCTGCAGCCCGCAAACCCTCACATAAAAAGGTTACGACTCCCAGTTTGAGAATCCCTGGTCTAATCTGTGGAGTTCCTTAGTATGCAGCCAGTTTGCTGAACTACTGTAAATCGTAAACTGCAATGCTTGCACTACATGCATCTGACTTAAATCTACAGCAGGAGCACACCTTAGGTTACAGCAAGGCATAAAGTGCTCACACAAATGCCACACCTCTGTCCTTACTATTATTCTTCTGTAACACCTGAACTGGTATATGGGAGACATGGCATTAACAGAGATGGAGTCATGATAGCTAGTTACAAAATATAATCTCTTCTCTATGCTCAGTGAATGAAGGTGCAACGTCCATTCTAATCATTACAAGAAAGTCTTATATTTTCAAAAGTGACTGGTGGTTTTGGGTGCCTCAAATGAGATGCCAGCTTTTTCAGATGGCAGGTGCTCAGATATGGGTGGTCGAAGGGGCAAGAGAGCAACATGTAGGTCTCCCATTCCCTGGCAGCAGCATGGAGGAAGTGTGCTTGTCTCCCCACTTCCCCTCTTCATGGATGCTGTGTAGCAGCTCTTCTGGCAATGGCTAGTTCCAGGGGAACGGGAAGGCTGGGTTGGTGAACTGTAGTGGCTTTGGTTGGAGGGGATAGATAAAAAAGGAGTTTCCTTCTTCAGTATTCTCTCATGCCCGCCACTTCGCCCTCCCTCCCCATACAAATTTGTGAAGAACCCTCTCATTTTAATTCACTTATTGAAGTGATGATACGAGGAGGTGGCTCTTACTCTGGTACATGCAAATTAAGGCAAAAAAACCAAGAGGAGAGTAAACATTATTTTCCCATCTCTTGCTGGAGTCCTCACTATATTTAACCCCACCTTTGGCTTTACTGGGGAAGTAGTAGGTTACTACTACTTTTCTCTCCTGCAAAGGAATCCTCCACCCCAGCCCACCCACTTATCTCTCACATAGCCCTCATGCAGTTTAGTGAAGCCTCCCAAGAGCCTAAATAAAACTGGGCAAGAGCATCTTGTGAAAGAGTCATGTTGGCCCATAGTTGTGCTCCTCAGTGATGCAGGAAGTCAGCCCCGCTGGTGTAATTACTAACAGATCAGCCTGAGGGGTGTGGAGAAGAATGCAGCCCATGAGACAGAGCTAGTCTGTTGCAAGGATGATCATCAGCGTTTACTCAGCCCTAGAAAGCAGCGTGAGTGACTCCCACCCAAGGAGGTCCTTGTGACTGCTGTTGTACATTAAACTTCTCAGATTCTTGGTAGCATGTGAAGTGTGCCATGAGCTGTAGACTCTTCAGCTGCTTAGGCCTTGCAGGATGCAGCCATTGGTCAGTTCCCCACAAACCCTCTCACGCACATCTGAGCAAGAATGGGTGGCAGAAAAGGAAGGTACAAATACCCTTGGTAGAAAGCCTCTGTTTCAGTAAAAGGTAAATATAGAATGAATAAAAGCTGCCCCTTCAAGTCTATCCTGCTCTTGGAGGCAAATACATTTTTGCTTGGCTAGGCTCTGATCCAGTCAGTGATCTTGTTGGGGTATAATTTCTTTGCCCCATTGCTGATCCCACATCTTTTGCTTTGACTGCTTTTGCCTGTGGATGAACAATTAGACACTCTCTTCCCCATGCATCCCTTGTTATCCCACATGAATGCGTCCAGAATTGTGTGCATTTCCTCTCAGATCTTGGTTCATCATCCCCAGCCTGTGGCTCAGTCTCTGTTGTCCCATGGCATTTCCTAGAGGCTGTTCTGTTGTTAGCCAGATTCTGCTTCTAATCCATTCTACTCACTCAGCTGACTACAGGGCATTGTGCAATCTGTACATCATGGCAACTTGGAAAACATCTTGTCACCTCTGTTCCCATTACTGCATACATAAATCTTCTTATGCCCTCAATTATTTAAATGCACTGCGGATTTTGTGTCTGAACCAGATCCACTTAAAAATTGCCAAAATGACACACTGATAAATGAAATCCTTGGAACCGAAATGAAAAGCCTCAGAGTTGCTATCTTGATCAGTCTTTGATTACTGGGTCACAAGTGAAATGGGTTTGAGATTAATCTCTGTCCCTAAAAGGGTCTGCCTCCATGTAAAAGGAAAAACCCTACACCTTTGTGACAACTAGTACTCTGGTGAGAAGACTCTGGGACTCAGATGGCAGTGAGTTCTGCAGATTAACATTGATAGAGCTTCCAATGCACTGGATAGTAAGCACCGCTGTCCACTGATTAATATAATGTTACACTTATGATGTTACCATCTAGTTGCTGGCCTACAAGAAAGGATACAGACCTTAATATTACTGACAGCTAATGGAAATTCCACGTTAGCAAAAGCAGTAGAGGCCTTTGTTTTTCAGATAGGAGTAAGAGTTCTCTTACCCATGCCATATGTGTGTGGTTTAGCTGGTGTGTGTATGCATGTCACCATAGAATAATTACAAAGTCCTCTTGTGTCACATCACCGCCTCAGCCCTGCAAATGATGCTAGCCTTCATCTACCAATTGTCCAGTTCTCTCACAACTGCCTGTGCCTGGTCTTCCATGCTGCCCTTCATGATCTGACTTTGAGGCCACTGTCCTCTCCTACCTCAAATCTCACCTGAAGACCCAGTGCTTCTGTGACTCCTTCAAGGAACTGGTTAACTAATAATGGATAGGTCAAGGAGTGGTTGGCTAGAACTGATGCATATTTATGTAACCAAATAAACCAAACCTGTCTGGATTCTCTCACTTCCCTTATGCCCTTCCTATGTTGCTTAGTTTCTTAAGGCCTTATCCAGTATCTACCAGGGCCGATGAGAGGCGGGGGGAGCCGGTACAAATTACCAGGGCCCGGCAGTCCAGAAGGGGGCCCGGGGCCCAGCTTCGTCGGCCCTGTTTAGCTGGTCCGCCCTTGCTGGGGAGGGGGCCTGAAAATTTTTTTTCACCGGGGCCCGAACCCGCTCTCGGCAGCCTTGGTGTCTACTGAAGTCAAGGGAAAGGTTTGGATCAGTCCCATAGAGCAGGGTATGTGTGGGCAGGCAGTGCCTACCACATTGTGGATGCTTTGGGGAATAGAAAGGGGGGGGACGCCTGCATAGTGTTATGCTGCTATCAGTTCTGTGCTTTCCTAAGCACTAAATTTACCCATTTTTAAAACACAGACACCAAAGCAAAAAAGATATAAGTATGCTCTTATCCTTCTTTGGCATGCATACTATATAAATCTCCCGTGCCCACGTGAAGAGTAGGATTTGTAAAAATTATTTGTTCAGACCCACAACTAAATACTTCTCTCCCCCCGCCCCAAAATACATTTTAAAGAAAATGAACATCAGATTTGAGAGTCAGTCCATTGGGTTCTTTTTGAATCAGTGTGGCTGCCATGCTTATCTTATCAAAGATTTATATCCCCATGTAATTTAGCTTCACATAAATAATTATGAAACACTCATGAGACTTTGCCAACCGCCCAAATCCCACAAAGTGACCCAACCTGAAACCCCAAAGTACTGAGAAACATTCATCTTGGATTGGAGTATTTTTATAGGCCCCATTTCAAAGGGTCTGTGGTTTAAAAATATGCAGCTATTTTGGTGACCACTTGTGTGGGATAAAGTTTCCCATCAGCAATAGAAGGATTGTAATAGGACTCCAGGGAGAAAGGGAGAGTTCAGGGGGAGTGCTCACTGCACCTTTTGCTGGTTAGCATGCATTTTGTTAATTAAAATAGGAGTCTCCACAAGTAAATATGCTTCTTTAGATATCTTGGATTTAATTTACTACAGAAATACTGTCGACTTCAGGTGCTTTATAGAGCATAATACTTTAAAAATTAGTAGGGAAAACAGACAATGTTTAGCTTATTTTTAAGGTCCTGAATCAGTAAGGGACATATTCTGTACCCTCTGCCCAGGTGGGAAGGGGTTTTCTGCCATTAAAGCTAGTGGAGATTCTCAGAGTGTTGGGAAAGGGCAGGATTTGGTGAAGCTGGAAAGGGCTACAAATCCATAGCACAGAGCCCAACTCTGGGGAGACTCACAACATGCTCTCAGAAGGAGGGTATCGGGACAGGCTAGGTCTGGAGGATCCACACAGATGAGACCATTCAGCTGGAGCCACAACTGCAGAGCAGCTCCACTCCCATTCAGCAGCCTGGATAGGAGGATTCCCTCCCATACCAGCCCTCAGCAGATACAGCAGTCTGGTTTCTGGGAGCAGGATTTTAGTACCAGAGAAGATAGGGGTAGACTCAGAACATTATCTGGTCCTTGGCAAAGAGCATGACTTTTCCTTTGGCCTGCACAGGTGCTCAGTGGAAGATAATGAGATGGAGTCTAAGGCTGCAGGCCAGTCAGGTTCTCTGGCAGAGAAACAAGGAAACTATATAAGGGTTGCTGCTTGGGAGACACGAGGCTGGCTGCCTTGGAGTAAGGAGGACTCTACCCATTCACTGGAGCCCAGACTAGTGTGTTTTGTTTGTCATGGTTTTGATCAAGATGAGTTAATTGGAATTACTGCTGTCTGACCCCACTGTGGAATAAAAGCCTTAAGAGCAGGGAGGGGAGGCACAAAGGACCATTAATCGAGCTAGTGAATCACTCTGATTGTTCATCACGATTGCATTAATTGAAAGTGGGACCCTCTTTCACTTAGGCTACATCTACACAGCAGCTAGGAGGGATCATCCCCAAGTAGAATAGACATACACACAGTAGCTGTGCTTGAGCTGTCACTTAAAAATAGCAATGTGGCCATGGCAGGATGGGCAGTAGTTTGAGTTAGCTGACCAAGTACATTCCCAGGGGTCAGGTGGGCATGGACTCTGGCATCTAGCCCACACCACTGCAACCACACTGCTGTTTTTACATGCTAGCTTGAGTAGAAGTAGTGTGTGTGTACATCTACCCAAGGTGGGAATTACACATCCCAGCTGTAAGGGGAGACATACTTTTACTTAGAAAGACCATAGTTCTGGATTCTCTAATTCTTTGGTAAATTTGTTGACTGGTACCTAAATCAAAGCCAGCCTTTTTTATGAAGTCTTTGCACTACGTTAAGTGCTTCTGGTTAAACTGTTGCTAAGGAAACTGAGGTTTGGGAAGAAAGAACTGATTTTCTTCTGTTTTGTCAGAACCTGAATTTGTTTGTCACCTAAGTATAAACATGTTCTTGATTTGGAATCTTAAATAGTGTTTAACCTCCCTCCCCCTGCCTTTTCATTGTCCTCAGGTCCCTTCAGTAATGTGAGGTTTCACTACTATTTTTATCCTTTATTAGCAAACACTGATTTCTTCTCCATATTCACAATATCTTAATATGCAGCAGAATTCAACGTGGCCCTCTCTTGTTTACTTCCTTCATTGTATGCTAGCTCCATCAATGATACCTGATGGAGTTCACACAAACCTGCAGGAATTTGGCCTCATTCTTGTTAACTTCTGATGCCCAAGAAGTTCTCATTCTGATTTTTAAGGGTTCACAGAAAAAATGGTGGAAATTGGAAAACCACCCAACTTCTTAAAGATATTTAAAATCCTCAAGGGCATTCATCACCAAATCCGTATCACTTTCAAGAGAGTCAGATCTAACTACTGTTTTGCTGATTTTTTTTTTCTTTTTTTTGCTATGAGTTCATCTATTTCTGGCAATACAAGAAAATAAAAACACATTTGCAAAAGAGTTCACAAATAAGTTCACAAATAAGTCACTGGTATTTTGAATTGGTACTACTGGAACCTTCTTATCTTCTATAGAATGTATTTGAAAAGACTGGCTGTAGTAGCCCTGATATCAACAAAAAGTTCTTTGAAGTAGAGGAGAGAGAGAGAAGCCCCAAATGTCATGCATCTGATGAAGCGAGTATTCACCCATGAAAGCTTATGCTCCAATACGTCTGTTAGTCTGTAAGGTGCCACAAGACTCTTTGTCGCTTTGTACAGATCCAGATTAACACGGCTACCCCTCTGATACAGGAAAAGACTATTTGTGTTCATCTGTCAGATAAATTGACCTCTTTCTCTTTGACTTTCATCCTGTTTCCAATATTGGAGCGCAACCCTGACATCACACAAGAGACAAAGAGCACAACACTTGTAAATAGTAGGCCATGCCTTTAGATTTACACTGTCTGCATGCACACATGCACGATCTCAAAGAGAAACTCTTTGAAGACCATGGCCAAATTTTGCACTGACTAACGCCCCAGACAACCTCATTGAAATCAATGTGATTGCCTGGGGCTCAAAACCAGTGCAGAATTGGACCCCCAGGGGTTTAGTGTCTGTACTGGAAATTATTGCATTTTTCATTTGGTTTGTTAGGATGATGCTCTTTTGCTTAACTCTTTTGGGTGGGGGCAGTTCGTAACTGGCAAAGACCAAGCCAGATCCTGCTCTAACTGATGGGGAAAGACTTTGAATCCAAAGTCAGACATTGAACAGGTGAATTTTTTTTGGACCAGTTTTCACCACTCTGTCTCCTGGACTTTTGAAGGGAAATTTAGTCATAAACCTAAAAAACTCTGTGGATTCCCCTATCCTAAAAATAAAACAAAGCCCATACCTTTGACCCTCTGCAACTACTGTCCCATCTTCCTTCTCCCTTTAAACTCATTATATGTGCAATCTACAGCCATTGCCTCCAACTCCATCTTTGGTCCCCTCTACTCTGTCTCATGCTTTCTGAGAAATAGCTCTCACCAAAGTCCTGGTCTTCTTGACACTCCTCTCAGGCCCATTCAGAATGTTGCTTCCTAAATCATCCATTTGCCTGGCTTGTTATTCTAATCCTATCACCCCATTTTCTGACAACATCCACAGGCTTCTCTTTGTCCAGTGCATTCCATTACAGGTTTCTAGTGCTTACCTTTAAAGCCTTGAAAACATGGTTCTCCCTGCAGAAAAGGGAGCTGTAAGTTTTGTCCCCCGCACCACTATGCTTCTGCTGGTCTCCATCACTTGTGTTCCCATTTCTCCTATGATATACCTTGTTTCTTTTATAGTCCTAACCCTCCTCGTCTCTGTTTTTCTCATCCATCTGTTGTCTATTCCTCAGAGGGGTTCTCTCTTCTTTGTCATTTGTATGTAGAATCCCTGGCATAATGAGGGCCTGATACTTGACTGGGGGTTCTTAGGTACTGCCATAATAGAAATAAAATCCACAAGCTTTCTTCCATTCCATATCTTCTGCAGAGAACGCCCTCTGTGAACTAGTCCATAAACCCACTACCTTCTCTTCCTTCATGTTCCTCTTCAAAATACTTCTGTCCTGAGACCTAAGGGAGCTGTCAACTGATAATAGCTAGGTAGATAGCTAGTAGAGACTTCTGTTTGCTCTGGTCATTGGCAATACAGTAAACACCTTTTATTGCATCACTTCCCCATTCCTTCTAGTTGGTTATTACACCAACTTGTTACTACTTATCTGAATTAGATTGTACGCTCTTCCAGGCAGGGCCATCTTTTGCTCTATGTTCATGAAGCATCTAGCACAATGGGGCCTTTATTCTGATTGCTTTTTCTATGTGTTACTGTAATACAAAATATTTTTTTTAAAAATGAGGAAAAATTGCTAACAACTGTGATCCTGTTCTTCTTTAAAACATGTTACTTAAAAACTTAACAGATCTAGAAGATGTGTCAAAAAACAGCTTGCATTTCAAAATTCCATTGAAATCCTCCATCACTCAAAACTTATCAGGCCTTTAAATCACCAGGTTGGTCAGCAGGATTTTTCCTTTAGCAAAGTAACAGTTTCCCTGTTTAAATGAAGCATTTCCCATGGCGTGCATTCATTTACCAGTACATAAAGGTTGTACTGAATTTCTCTGAAAGAAGTAGACCCTCCTCCCAGTCCAAGGAGTCACTATCAGAACTTTACCAAGGTCAAAGGAAATGGAATATATATACAGTGCTTTTTGGTTGCTGGAATATCAGAAGTTGACAACGTTGTTGGGCCAGCTCTTCAGCTTGTCTTCAATGGACTTATGCTGATACACAGTAGCTGGAGATCTGGCCCCAATGTCTTTTTGCCCAAACGCTATAGAATAACAAAAATCCAAAACTTTATTTCAGAAAATACTTCACTATACTACTGCCTTGATGAGAATGTAGTGTCTTTTGGATTATTTAGGGATTGCTGAAATAGTTTGAATGGTTCTTCATAATGAAAGGCTTAATATACTAAAAATAAGACTTTTTCGTAGGTTTTTTTCAGATCTCATTTTAGTACTGAAAATATTATTGATTGTGGTCAGTTTTTAAAAAACTCAATGGTCTCTTTGGGGAGTGGAGAAGACAAGTGATAATCTTTAGCCTTCCCAGGACTGGGCATCTCTGAGCTCATATTTTCTGCCATGGTAAAAATTAAACCACTTCTGTGGCTTGGATGACATGATACAATTGTTCTAGGGCAGTGAGCATTAGATGAATAATTCCTTCTGGCCTTTCTCTTGCTCTCTAATCTTTGGTGTCTTGCCGAAACTTGAAGGTGACCTGCAAACTTTTTTCTAAAAAAGATAATGGTAGTTATTTGCTGAATGCCCCAAATATCAAAGAGCAGGAGGACATTCTGCTAATAATTGACTGTAAACTAATTTGAAAACTTACAAAACTAATTTCAAGGTCCTGAGGTTGCTCTCAATCACTATAGATACCCAGTATGCATTGTTCTGAGATATTCCAAACAAAAGGAACTTCATTGGAGTGATGGAGATACCCCTGGGGGTGCAGATTAATGTTATTTTTAATACACATTAAAAACAGGGTGACCTGCGAGTGCCCAGTTTATTACAGCTCCAGTGGAGTCCCTGGTATATTTAACATCACAAACCTGTGTGCTGTGGCTTCACAGCGACTGGGAGCTCCAAGAGCAGTATTAAGGACCAGAAATAAATTAATTTGAAAAAATGGACAGTTATTTGCTGAATGCCCTTCTGCCCCTTCCTCCTTGAGACATTCAGAGTGAAATTCACTCCGGTGGGCTCAGTGCAAAGATTGTGCAGCCCTTAGGTCTGACTTTATTACTATTTTGAGGATTTAAGTGGACTTTATAGTATATGTAGGCTTTGTTCTTGCCCTCTGCATGAGGATGATTTTCCCTCATTAAATGACACCACCATTGTTGACATCTCAAAATATGGTCCCCTGAATGACTGACCGTAGGGCCTGAGCATATATAGCTAGGATTTCTTGCAAGTAGCCAAAGCTCTTTCATATCCAAGTTTATTTTGTGAGAAGCCCCCATCAGCAAATGATTTGAATTGGACATGATATAATTACTGGGCCAGGTTTATGAGTGCTAGCAGTTCTAACTACACCTTGAGTGGGTATTGATCCCAAAGGAGGACTGTTTTCTTTTGTTTGCAGCCAGGCCTCAATATAAACCCCACCAGTGAAGGCTGCTGAGGGGATGTGCCAAATCAAGATATTCCCTGGCGCATGGCCCCCTCCCTGGCCCATGCACCAACTTTCTAGGCTGTGCTGGTCCCTGTACAGTGGCAGAAGAGTAGTTAAGGCCACTTTGTGCAGCTGAAACCTCTCATGGTAGAACTTCTGCACCAGGTTCTTGCCAGAGGCATAGGCACCAGGCTTAGTTTAGCTCAGCGGTTCTATGTCTCCTAACAGGGGTCTGGATCCTTTCTTTGGAGGGAAAGTATTTCATTAATAGTCAGAAGTCACCCAGTGGCCTTTGGTAACTCAGCTGAACCCTTGTGAATCAAAAAGACATTTCTTAATGTGCATATGTGCAGGGTAAAAGCAAGTATTTGTGTATCGGATACAAAATAAAACTGGAGTTTATTTGTCCTGGGATTTATCATATTTTTATTTTATAGTATCATCCACCCATGTGCCTTTGCTGAATTGAAGTGTCTAATCTAAAATCTGGATTAGAGTCCATGAAATATTATTGTCCCAATATCCATGTTGTTTTCTTCTCTCATTACAGTCATCCGAGCCAAAGTGGTGGGGAAGAAGCTCATGAAAGATGGACCTTTTGGAACGATGCGCTACACCGTCAAGCAGATGAAGGTAGGTAGGTAGGGAGGGGTGTGTGTGTGTGTGTGTGTGTGTGTGTGTGTGTGTGTGTGTGTGTGTGTGTGTGTGTGTGTGTGTGTACACCTCATGCTAGGTTTAGCTTCCAAGGCAATTCTAGTTACCTGCTGATCACTAACACTGGCTGCTTTTAGGGTCCAGTCCTGCTAGTTACTGAGCACCTTCAACATCCATCGTGATTAATGGGAGTGGAGTGTGGTCAACAATTTACACAATATGAGAGAGAGACTGACTGACTGACTGTCTGAAGGCCATGCCTACCACAGAATGCTGAGTATATAGGGTTTTCCTTTATTCTTAACACTTATGGTGGTAAAGATGCCGGAGTGACAGCTCTGGATACTGAAGTCCTGTTTATCCCCAGCAGATACAATGTAGGCAGTGGAAGTGCAGGCTTCTCTGTGTGGCCCTACCAATAAGCTTCAGCTCTGTTCTAGAGGGACTACTTGTCTGGGGATAGGTCATTCAGCCTCTTCTTGTCTTGGTTTCTCTGCTGAGACCGCCAACAAACATGTCAGTTAGAATGGTGGCAGTTATCATATGGATACTTGTCCAGTATGAGCCAGACTGAGAAAGCAAACATGCTTCACAAAGACCACTCAGCACCTTAGGGAGAGTAGCTTTCAGACACTTTCAGCCTGGGCTAGATTTAAATGGGTGACGAGAGGTACATTTCATTACCAGTCCCAAGGCTTCCAATTGTAGCCCATCCACCCACACTTCCCCCTGTGCCAAGCTATATAACTATAACTGCAGATTTATCACGGCATTGTTTATCAAGCCTAATAGGAAATTTTAGTCAAACTTATAGGTTTAGTGACTGCTCTGGGATGGATTGATTTTTTTTTTTAATTAAAAATGCCTTGACAAAGGAGGGGGCACTGACTACTTACAGCAACAGCCTCTGCCCCGACACCCAGAGCATAAGGCCTCAGGAGGAGAGCAGGGCCCTGAAGAGTAAGCCCACCCCGCACTTGCCACGGGCAGCTTCTGTGTACCCCAAGGCAGGACCACCAGTTCCCCAGTGCAGGTGCTGTGACCTAGTGCATGGGGCCAAGGCACCACGCCCTCAGATTGGGCCATGCTGCCCCGCTGCCACAATTTGGGGAGGGTTGGGTGATTGGATCACATTTGAGTAAGTGGTGCTGTGACTCCAGATGCCATGTCGTAACACCCAAAGCAGGGAGCTGGGCTTAGCCCTGTGGGACACAGGGGCCAACACTGTGGGGCAAGTCAAAGGCAGACTCACCCCCTAGAGCCTTCCCTCTGCACCAAGAAGGTGACCCACCTAGAGTCTCACTGCAGGAAGTCACAAACAAACAGAAATGGTACCCATAACCTTTTCTGCACCATGATGAACCTGCAGTCCTACTTATAGCCCAGACAGATTTAACTTAACCTGTTGCTTTTGATTTTTTTTTTTTTTTTTTGGCCAGCTGACCCCTTGTTATGTAATGTTAAAAAATCAGCCCTAGTTTGTTTTTCTTGGCTGCAGCATTCCAGTCATAAGACTGGTTTATGTCTTTTTTATAAAAGAAAAGGAACGAAAAGGCCTTGGCAGCTGTTGCAGAAATCTGAAACATATTAGACAAAGTAAAGGTTCAGGAAAATGTGCCTGCCTTGTAACAGTAACTCTCTTTATAAGGCAGTTTATAGCTAAGCAACAAAGCTGCAAGGAGGAGACATAAAGCCTGTTTCATAAGCTATCACAAAGCCTCACAAGTTGCCAAAGTCAGCCTTAGCAGGGCTTTTTCCCTGGAGTGGAATTTTTGCACTTCACGTAAGAGGGTGTGAAGTGCTGGGCTTATGTATTTGCTTAAGCTTTGCTTTGAAAAATGTCTGTGAATTTTGTGCGCATGAAAGGAAATGACTGACAACATTGGCTAGCGCGAGACAGTGCAGCCACACCCCTCCCTTTGGCAAGCACCTCAGTCCTCACCAGCAGCACTCTGTGCTGTGCCAGTCCTGCTTTGCCATCCCTCAGCTCTACCTGTGTACCTCACTGCCAGCGCTATTCAGCATCTGCATGCTGTAGCCCATAACCCTCATTCTCCTCCCGAACAGCATCTCCTGCTATTCTAGTCCTTCACTGCACAGACAGATTTCAGGTATTAAGTGCCTGATCTTGGAATCATAGAGTAAGTGAACAATAACTTCCCCACCAGACATGGTAAGGGCAGTTAACTTCTGCCTTCTCTACCAACTACTGATAGCAAGGTCACCACAGCACCGTTTGTCCCATGTCTGATATGAAGAGGGTCAGATGGTGCTCGCTGAGATCCACAACAGTGATTCAAAAATATTGCCAGAGGGAGAGGGGAATCAAATATGGCTTGGCAGTTTCATGACAGCCATCAAGTGCTTAGGACTCCCTTGGTTTAGCAACAAGGGAATCTGAGGAGTCCCTCAATTTGGCAACAGCAGTGTCTGTCCTGCTGTCAGAGGGGGAAGGTATTCCAATCTGGGAATAATGTAGCCGATGCTAGTTCAAGACAAGCAGAAGTTTCCATGAGTCTGGGCCACTCTCAGAGAGAAGAGAGAACTCCCTGTGTCTGGAATAACACAGGTTCTACCACACTGTCAGCAAAGGGCTCCTTATGACAGTGTCCTCTGTGACAGTGATATGTGATTCTGACTGGGATTTAGGGCAGTCATCTTGAAGTAGACTCTAGCAGGCTCCCTGATATTGGTCATAAATCTGCCTGCAGACATGGGAAATGCAAACCTAGACAAGGTGAGAGAGTTGAGTAGGAAAAGATCCCTGCTCAATTCTTGCACCTTGTCTGGCTTTGCATTTCCCACATTTGCACTCTATTGTGAAAAGTCACCCAGCTGTACTCCAAACCTTTCAGTTAGGGAAACCAAACTGTAGGAAGTTTTCCTGTTCTGTTTGCATTAGATTGTGCTGCTATATGGAGGCGGGGGGTCTTTACAGCAGATATCGCACTAATCCACGTGTATCTATGCCAAGACTGCAAGAGGACAATTGTCTTTGCAGAAGTTGATCCAAAATATTTTGTTAGGAAACCGCATCCCCAAGAAAAGCCTGTGAGGTTTTATTTTCATTAAGTGATTGCATGTGTTGGCCAGTATGGGTCTGTTGGCACGCTGTGCTGTACTGTGGGGGTGATACATTGTCTCACATGTTTTAACTTGACCTTGGACAGAAAGGAACCCGTAGCAATCAAACTATTCAGCTTAACTGGAACATCCTGTAGACATAGCTTTCAAAACACAATCTGAGCATCTTCTTTTAAACCCCACTGTCTGTCTGTCTGCACTTAGAGTGCTCAGTAGACAGGTATTCAGCTGATGCTGTGGGGGAGCAGAAACTGATGTAGCACATCTTTCCTGCTCTCACCCCAGTGAAGTCCTACTGTACTGCTGGAAAGAAAAGCTAACTAGGCATCTGACTGCACAGCTGCCTGTTAACAGCACTGATGATAAAGCTATCATGTCAGTGTTTGCTGGCCACCTTTAAGCCCTCCTGCACCTGCAAATGAAAAACAAACAAGCCATTTACTTCAGCAGCATGTGCTGAATTGTCTGGCTAACCAGGCTGAGAGTGACATTGAGCACGAAAAGTAATAACAATCTATTTTTGTTTTTCTTCTTTGGTCCCCTGAATTCATTTGGGCCACACTTCTGTGATGCCCCACAATTCATCATGAGACATTACAGGTAGACTCCCAAGGGACCTGGATGGAGAGCATAGAAGCAGCCCATAGATGCAGGACAGTGAAAGATTTTTTAGCACAGAGGTTTGTAGTTTTGAAAATCTTGTAATTATTTCATTCCCTATTGGGATCTAAAATACTTCAAGCATCTTTCAAAACTGCATGCCAAAAATCTTCACTGAGCTGATGGGACTTGGCTCTATTCACCAGTGTAACTTCTTGGTACTGTAAGCTGTGATATCACAGTGCATTCTAGGAACTATCCAGAATGACTTCAAGGACCTGAAAAGGAAATATGGATCAGATTTTAGTACGCTGCATGTTTGCTCAATCCCATTGTAGGCTGGCTAAGCAGGAGCATTGACCTAAAGTGTTGCTTAAAGAAAATGGCTTGTTTCTTTAGCTTGCAGCTCACCTTTAATGTGAGGTGAGGAGGTGAAACAGTGGTAGTCACAAGAAGAAAGAGTTAGTGTCTAATTTGCCCTCAGTTAAAGTTCACAGAGGAAAATAATCCTCTCACAGGACATCACAGTACTAAATTCATCATGAAATAAGAGGAACCAGATGATTTGCATGTGCTTTTCTGTGGTAGAGTTCCACCTAATCCCCAAGAATGGGGTTTGTTAATGGGAATGCTGACACAACCGGAACTTGTGCAGCAGTAGCAGGCACTGCCATGCAGTGCTCGTTAATACTTTGCTCCCTGTCATTAGATTTCCTAAAATACACAGCTGTGATGACAGGATGACTCTGAGGGTAGCAGTTAAGAGAGAGGCTGGCTTATGGCTGACTTTCTTCTACTAATCTAATGGCACTTGCAGGGTATTTTATGTATCCAGAAACAATGCTTGGGATTTATTGATTTATTATTAGGGAAAGAGTCCTCTGTAGAAAACTTCCCTCTCCCATATTTTCCCACAAGTTTGCACTCCCTCCCCAAAGTCTCCATGTCACAGTGACTGTCCTTCATTTGAAGGGGATTGGATGGGACTCTCTCTAGAGCCCATCAGTACAGCTCCTAGAATCAGCTGGAGGAGTCACTGCAGTGTGAGGTGAAGTACTTCTACAGAGACTGAGCATGCTGCCTTTTGCAGCGCTTCCCGTCCCTGTTGATTTATTGAACAAGAGAACGCAGGAATTGAACCAGAGCCTCATTTGGTAGTGCAGTATCACTCGTTACCTGTTAAACACCTATGATGTGCTTGATGTTATCCAAAAGGACAGTCCCTGTTGTTATAGTTTATACCATCTAAAGTGTGGCCCCCATTACTGTAGTATCTGAGTGCCTCACAGTCTTTAATTTATTTTTATAGTACCCCTGTGAGGTAGAGATGTTATCCCCATTTTACAGATGAGAAAGCGAGGCACAGGGAGACAAAGTGACTTGTGCAAAGTCACAGGAAATCTATGGAGGAGCATGCAATTAAATCCAGCTCTCCCAAGTCCTAAGTTAGTGTCCTAACTACTGCGCCATTTACAGACATACAGCATAAATCAGGAAATCTAAGTGTATATCCCCTGGAGATATTGCAAGGACAACACCACACAGATGAGGCAAAGCATGCAAGGATCAACTATTTAATGTGAGGCTTATGCTTAGTTAAGTATACGCTTGCATATTCCACGCATGATGCTTGCACTTCTACTGGTATGGAATGATTAACTTTAAAAAATCCTTTCCTCACATAGTTGTCAGGCATAATTAGAAGTAAGACTGGAGAATACAAGCTTTTTGGAATGAATTTTGCTTTATATAATATTGCTGTTACACAGTGACAGTACTGCTAGATCACCGCAGTGATAGGTGCAGTATAAATATGGAGAGGTAAGACAAATAGAAAAGTCACTGGATGACGCAGGAGATGGTTTTATCTCAGCATAGCAAGACTTTTTTTTAAAATGTGTTTTTAAATGGGAGTGTGGAAGCAGTGGTCGGGCCTGGGCCAAAGTCTGTTGAAGTCAGTGGGCTTTGGTTTAGGCCCTCAATGAAGAAAAGGTGGCATTTGGTGAGTTTTAAGAAAGAACTTAGTTAAGGAGGTATGTGAATGAACAATGAATGTAGACATGGATATTGGGATCATAGGGGGTTCCAGTAATAGGGTGCAGCATGGGAAAAGGTGTGCAGGACACTTCCCAGTTGACACAATGACAAGAATTCATAGCTTTTGGGGTTTGATTTGCTTAGATATGTCCAGTTATAAAAGGGGGAGAGAAACTTCAAGCTAGCAAAACTGGTCTTAATGATGATGCAGTAGAAAGATAGTGGGCAAAGGATAGTGGCAGATCTGTAGGAGACAGTGAGGTTCAATGCATTGAGCATCTACTTCTTATGAACCTAAGTTCCAGTGAGGATTTGATCTCAAGTGAGTTTTGTGGGCTTGGGCAGTTAGGGGGAGAAACTTCATGAAATTGTGATTCCCCTCGTCCTCCAGTGTTTCTGTCTAAATTTTGGCCACCTGTACAGCTGGTCAAAAACAAAAAACAAAAACCCCAGCAGAAAAGTGTCATGAAAATTTAGTCTAATACTTTTTGTTGTTGACATGTTCAGGAAAACAGTCATTGAAATTTCCCCCTCAAAATAAAAATAAATAAATAAAAAATATTGACCAATCTTAATCTTCATTGTTGGGGTTATTTTATCCACATGACCCCACACACTTCAGCATGATAGGTAGTTTTCTTTCAAGAGTGCTGCTGATCCAAACTGAGGAAGGTCAAACTAATTTCTACCTAATTTCAAATCCACTTGAACACTTGTAGGTTCAAAAGTTCTATCAAACTTAAACATAACGGGGCTTCCACTTACGAGAGGATGTGGGGGCAGGGAGCAGAGCAGATGACAGAGAAATTCTACAGGAACAGTAAAGAATCTAGATGCTAATATCACCAATATGGAACCCATTTGTACTAGTTTGGGGAGAGGGCTGTTTTCTTAATACATAGCATAAGCATTTCTTTAGCTAGAGAAATATTAAGCTCCAGCTGAAGTCATGGGGAGCTGTGAGTGCTTAACATATCCAAAAATCAGGCCTTGTGGCAGGTGCTTCAAACTGGGCACCCAAACAGAAATATCAAAAATAATGGAGACTGGAAAATTTGGGCCTTATTTAGAAAGAAATTGTTTAAATTACAGGAAACCAGATTCATAAACTCAAAGTAATTGTGAAGCTTCCCCCAGAAATAGCTTGGGACATTTGTGAACCTTGGAGGCCCAGGAGATGTGGCCACTTCTAATCAGAAGTGAGGTGAAATGGGAAAGGTGGTGTGCTAGTGCTGGATAGTAATGGGTTGTTGTAGGTGAAGATGCTAATGCATTGGCCGACTTGTGTGGGGAGGCTTGCAAATCGCATTACCTACAGTATGCCAGAGTCCAGTTAGTAGCATCTGTTTCTCACTTTCAAGAGTACTACAGTTCACTGCCCAGAATCACAGCCTGCTGATACCATTAAGAGATCCAAAGGAAATTCCAGCAGCATGCTGAAAAACTGTTCTCCTTAGAGTCTAACATGTCTTTATTTATTCTTTCAGATGTACAGGGGCTTTGACAAGATGCCACAAGTTCAGTATATCTACACAGAAGCCTCAGAGAGTCTTTGTGGGGTCAAGCTAGAGGTCAACAAGTACCAGTATCTGATTACAGGTAAGGGACTACTGGGGTTTTTTGTGATCAGAACCTCTTTTCTGTCTGTATCTGTACTTGCCAAACACTCACACGGAATGGGGGCAGGTAGGTCAGCTCTATAAGCAGGTTCTTAAAGACAGTGCATGTCTGCTTCCCTGTGCTGAAATATCACATAAAACGTAGAATGCAGTGACAATCAGTCAGTAGCATTCCAATCTCCATGGATTGTCTCTCCATCAGTAACATTCCTCTACTCTTCCCCCCACCCCTTAAATATCTCCAGTTTACAAACCACATAGCCAGTGTTGAACATTTTTTGTGACAATAAGTGGTCATTAATGCATAACTGAGCTGGTGTGCCCACTGCAGTACAGGCCAGTGAGATTAGAAACAGCAAGGCACCGCTCTGCTGAACTAGAAATAGAAAAGCCTGTTTGGACCAAGTGAGTTGTTAAGATGAGGATGCAAGGAGAATTGGGACAGAGCACATGCTAAGTCCTGTTTCTCTGTTAAGGTGCCAATGCACTTACACCTTGCCCTGTTGCAGAGGGGAATGTGATGGTTGTGCTGGGGATTCTGACAGCTGGTACAAAGATTCCAACTTGTGGAAGTGCCGTAGTCTCACTCACTAACCTCATAGCTAATAGAAGAAAATAAATTGATTGCTGAACTGTGACTAAATGCATATACATGGGATTGAGAACATTAGCTGGCTCAGGAAACTGATGGACTGAACTGAGAACTAATTTGTGTCCCTTTCTGTGTTTTCCAGGCCGTGTGTATGAAGGAAAGGTTTATACTGGCCTGTGTAACTTGTATGAGAAATGGGACCGACTGACTCTGTCCCAGCGCAAAGGACTAAATCATCGTTACCACCTTGGTTGTGGCTGCAAGGTATGTATTGCCTCCAGTGAGATGTCATTAAAGCCTAATCCTAGAACTGTGCTCATTGCAGCTGATAGCAATAATGTAGGTGAACTATCAGGGAAGGAATCACAGTGCTAGAGGTTTTTTACAGAAGGCAAAACAAGATAAATTTTGCCTCCTCCCTGGTTTCACAACATAATGAACAAGTTAAAGTTTTCTGCCTGCGCCTTTCCTATGAACTTTTTGGTATAATTTGGCGGGGTGGGAGAGAATCTCTGAAAATTTCAAACACTATTTTGCAAATTAGTGAAATTGTGTGCAGAGCTGCTGGGAAAATATGTTAAGCTGCTTTTCCCCTCAAAACATTTTGAGTGGTTAAAAGTTCAGAACTTATCCCTTTGCACTCATCTCTCATCCTGCAAATACTCAGGCACATGCTTGTTTCTAAGCCAGAGGCTCCCAAACTGGAACACAGCGATAAGGTTATCAGGGGAGCACAAAGACCTGATGGAGCCACTCTGAAAGGCTGGAGTTAAGAGGGGGCTCTGTCCGGCAGGGGAAGTGGACAGGGCACTGTGCAGGTGGTCTTGATTGCCAGGATCAGGCTCCCTGCCTGCCTTGCTCCCTCACCACTGCAGCAGTCACAACCCAGCAGTTATGCTCCTCTGCTGGGGAAGTTAGCAGAGACTCTGCGAGTGGAGAATGAAAGGCTATACCCTGGGAGTACTGACCCACCTGCCAGAGAGAGCCCCTTCCTGACCCTGGTCCTTCAGCACAGCTCCAGGGCACAGTCCCATTCACTTGCCTGGCCAGACAGAGCCTGCGCAAGGAAACCACAGACAGGGCCCCACTCAAGGGCTGGAGTCAGTAGAGGACCCTGTCCAACAGGGAGCCAATACCCATGGGTGCATCTTTCCACTTCGGTCCTGACCCTGGCCCTTCAGTGCTGCCCTGCACAGGCAGGGAGCAAGATGAGCAGGGTCCCAGCTAGCAAAACTACCCGACTGCTGCAGGGAGCAGAAGGTTTCCTGAACTGCCACATGGCTAGTGTCCCCCACCCCTGGCCCCCATGGGTACAGGGTACTCCTTCCCCTAAACCTGCTAAAAAGAGGGGTATGGGCATGGGACATGAATCTCTGAAGTGGGGCTCAGCAAACAAAAGTTTGGGAATTTGTGGATTACAAGTTCTGGTGGGGGAGGGAGAGCGACAAATCCCAGGAATGGTAAGATGGGCATGACTGGAAACATTTGCGCACCAGTGTTCTAAGCACATGAACAGTGCCATTGACATTAATGGCACTGCTTGTGTGGGCAAGTTAAGAACATGTTTAGGTGTTTGCAAGATCGGGACTTAATTTTTTAGTTAGCACGTTAGTGCTTAAAAAGAATTTCAAAAACACCAGTTTCTGATTTAAAACCAAAGTCCTATAAAATGTGCCTTCAATTTACCCCATTCCACTTGCTGATTATAATTGCAGATTAAGCCCTGCTACTACCTGCCCTGCTTCGTGACCTCCAAGAACGAGTGTCTTTGGACAGACATGCTCTCCAGCATCGGTCATTCAGGGTCCCAATCAAAGCACTATGCCTGCATCCGACAGAAGGAAGGATACTGCAGCTGGTACAGAGGATGGGCGCCTCCTGATAAAACTATCATCAATGCCACAGATCCCTGAGCACAGTTCCTTCCTCATTTCCTTTCCTCCCTCCCTTGTGGCTGAGCTTCTCTTGGACAATAACTCCTACCAGATCATGATGATGACAATGAATTTAGTGCCTGTTTTTCTTGCAAATTTTAGCACTTCGAACACTTAAAAAAGAGAGTCTATACTGTCATACTGAATTTGTTTTTAATCACCTTTTTTGATTCTGAGATCACCCATTTCAGTCAGATTATATTTGTCTGGGAACTTTCGTTTGCACACCGGAAAAAAGTTATGGAGCCCTTGCTCTCTCTATGTATCATTATCTATAGCAATATAATCTATATTTTTTTAGGAAAACAAAAATATAAAAACTATCCCAGTTGGGCACTATATCCTTCTTCCTTGCCTTGGCTTCCCCAAGCCCTCTTCGTGTACACACTGCACAAATTATGCAGATTGAAACTATTTGAAGGGGAAACTGGTTCAATTAACTAGATCAGTAAATAAAGCAAAAAAACAAACAAACCCTTCTTCAGATGGGGAGTTGGAAGTGTGATTGACTTCAGAAGTGGGAGAACTCAGTGTTAAGACACTGCATTGTCTGGTTAAAGCACCAGGGACTGAATGTCCTCCTGGCTCATTCAGTCACAGTATGAAGGATAGAGCACACTGGAAGTCTGGGGGTTCCACAGAACACGAAGAGAGGTTTATTATTATCGTGAGGTTTTTGAAATAAAACCTGCATTCAGGGAGGTAATTCACTTAAGTAAGTACAACAAAGCAGGTGAAATGCTGAGTCTCTCTCTTTTAAACAGAGTTGCTCTTGAAATTTTTGCAGTTTGGCTCCCACAGAAAATTCCGTTGTGAACATCTTAAACCAAACAAATGAAAATTATCAACACTAAAAATAAATCAGTCAATCCCACGGCGAGGGGGAAAGGGGATACTCACTAGGGTTTATTGCTATAAGAAATCTATTGCCAAAATAGTGTTTAGCTGAAGTAAGATGTATATACACGTAATGACATAAGCTATTTTTGACAGGACGTGGAATTATTTGGTGTTATAAACAATGAATGCTTTGATTGTGTTTTAAAACAGAAATCTTGACATTCCGAGTCAGTGATTTATTTTTGGTAAAAGATATTGAAACTCCAGTGTACCTGCAGTAGAGGTTAGAATCACTGTTTTGTGCCCCGCCCCCAACTACCATGACTTACCTCCTACAGCTATACTGGCTGCGGTTGGATATGTAGTGAAAGCAAAAGCTGGTGGAGGGAGGCAAGGAAAAGCAACATCCTGACAGGCACTTCCTAGAACTTTACATTTCAGCTGTCCAGTGGATTCCAAGTGGATCAAGTGCTCTGTTTCCCCCAAGCTGTTGTTAACGTAGCTGTGGGCACGTTCTTATTCCTGAGGTGACATGGGGGAAGGGATGGTCCTGGCTTCACTGTCGACTGGAGGATTTTTTCGTTCTGTTTTGTTTTTATTAAGAAAACTATAATATAAATTTTCTTGTTAAATAAAAATATTTTAAGGTTTAATGTTGAGGAGGAGGGGTTACTGACAAAATGGGTGACTGTATATTTTACTAAGTGTATGGGGGAGGAGGGCAACACGTAACAACATTATTTGTTTTTGTTTTTTATTATTATAATTATTTATCTTACATAGCCATGTATCTTCAGTTCATTCCACTTAGGAAGCAGAGCTGCTGTCAGCAAGAAAAGGCATTGCAGTCATGCTAGACAGGGACAATATAGCATTCTCTATGCAGTGATCTTTTCAATTTGTTTGGGGCTTCTTCGCCATTATGAGAGGGGGAAGAGTGTATTCTAGTGTTGGGATTGATGCATCAATCGTTTTGGGGCTTTGACTTCAGTGGAGCTATGCTGATTTACATCAGTTGAGGATCTGGCCCATTTAATAGAAGACTCTTACAGCAGAATGCATGTGATTGGCATTTTCATAGAATTGTTTGATTAGAAGGGACCTTGGGTGGAATATTCAACAATGCCTAAGTGGTTTAGAAGCATACAGCACACTGAAAGTCAGTGGGACTTGTGCCAAGGCACACTTAAAAATGCCACCCCTTGTCCCTACCCTAAGTCATGGACCTAATCATCAAAGAGGGAGATTAGGTTGCTTTTTAGGGCCAAGTGCTACATCAGGCTGCTTCCCTTTTGAGCTGGGCATCATCAAGTTGGGCCATGAGCACAGGGGACCAATTTCTGCTCTGTTTCCTCTGTGCAACTGCAGTGCAGTCACAGTTGTCACTGAAAGCAGAACTTACCCCTGCATCTCTGGCAATGATAATTCCACCAGTGCACTTCACAACTTGTGGAGTGATCATCACTAGAGCTAATCAAGGCCTGACCCAACTACCATTTGATCAAAGGTGCTTTAGCGATCATCAAATAATTGAGCACAGCCATTTCTCCGAGTTTTGGAAGGCGAGATGAAGCTTGTCATGCAATGAGTTGTCAGATGTTGATTTGGATTTCCATTAAACTGTGGCTCTGTATTTTACCTGCTCACTGACTGTATAATTTAAAATCATATAAATAGCTGAAACATTATAGTATTGCAATCACATTATTGTGAAAATCTTTTTGTTGCTACAGAGATGTGTGTTCCTAAGTAGGCTGTAATATATCTATGCGCTTTGTAAACAAACAAACAACTCCCCCAACCCTGCTACCAGCAGTGTTATTTTCCTACCCATATTTCCATTTTATATTTGCAGAGGGTAAAAATATGTTTGACATGCAGACAGCTAGACTGGTAAAGGCAGGGGCTTGGAAAGCAACCCTCTCCCTTGCCAAATAAAGATGCAGCCATAGAGGCTTTTTAAAATGTGGAATCAAATAGAGGGAAAGAGTGGGGGAAGAAACCAGCACAAAATACATTTCTTTTTTGAGGCTTCCAGTTTTTTTAAAAAGAATACTATCAGGAACAGATATTTTATGGACTAAGCTTGCCTTGGAATCAATAGGTGTCTTTCCATGGACTTAAATGGGCTTTGGGGTCAAGTGCCTACATTTCTGCCTCTCTACTCTTCCTTTCCCTCACTGAAGATCACTCCAACCTGCCAAGGTACAACACCCTCCTTCTGGATTACAACAGGCCCTGCAGGATGTAGGCATTCTGTCTGGAGGACAGCAGTGAAAACCCCGTCAGGGTGGTGTTTTCCCAGATGAGCGGGGGTTGCCATTGCCGTTGCACCAATATCTTGCTGCTTCCTCTTTGTTGTGAAAGTTGAAATGTGGCCTCTAACATCCCCATCAACCATGCCCTGTGCTGAAAGAGATGCTGTCAATGGGACTACTTACATCAGTGTCTGCATGATCAGGGCCTTAGTTTTTAAACAAATACACTTTTGCTAGGTTTTAAATAAATCAATATTATTAAAACTACATTTTTACAAACCCAGTTCACTTTTCTAGACAATTTTTGCAGTTTCTTTATTTCCATTTAGTTTTGTTGCCTCTTCTCTGAGCTTGTACAACAGATATGTCAGTTTCACTTTCAAATCCAATTTCACTTTCCAGTTCTCATCACAAGCACAGTACCGGAATGTTTGGACTGTCAACTCTGCCGGGGGGCTCTTTGTTTCTTGAAAAATGGTTTCCTTTTACAATTTGGAGTAGGGTGTTTTTTTCCCTTTTCTCTTTAGGGAAAGGGTGGAGAGGGATTATATGTATGTGGAATTTCCTGTGCAGAGTCCCACTGAAGTTAATAGGGCTCTGTGCAGACAGAGCAGTCCACCAACACAGTGTAAAGTGCAGGATCAGGGCCTAATTTTGGTGTGCCAAACATGACCCCCATCTACACTTTGAGCTGGGGTGTAATTCCCCACTCTAGTAGACAAACCCACTCTAGCTCCGATCGGCAGCACCAGTGGAGGGACAGGTTAGTCACTCCTAGTACATGTCTAGCGTCATAAAGGGATGCTACTTGTAAGCTAGCCCCTCCTGCTACTCTGGCTACACTCTGTTATTAGCATACTAGTACTTGCAACCCCAGGTCAAAGTGTAGACACACCCTTAATGTCTGACTCATCAACGCAGATCTTCCACACTCACCAGTGGGGCAAAATGCTACTTCAGGGTGCCCATGAACACACCACTTTATAGGAACTCTAAAGTGAAGGCACAAGGAAAAAAGAGTTCCCATTGTTTCACAGGACTTTCCAGGTATATTTCTTCAACATTTTTCAAAATAAATTTTAAGTCTATGAATCCTTTGTATTTTGGGAGGGAGGGACAAATTTCAAAGGATGGTGCAAACTTTTTTTTTTTAAATGCAAGTCAAAGTTTTCTGTCCACCAAATCTTGACAAAATCCTTATAAAAATAAAAAACCACTAAGCCTATGTCGCTGCTTTTCTTGTAGCGGCTTTATCTGTATCTTGGTCACTCCCTTTTCTTCACTGAGCCCCTCTGCTGTTCCTGGTAGTCAGAGAAATTTGGGAAAGGAAACGAAGCCTGGGAGAAAATTTTCTCCCAAAGAAATATATTTGTTGCTAAATTCTGTAACACTGTTTATGGTTTTCCCTCTGTGTTATTTATAAATTTTATACTCAATGAATGTATATTGTCTTTAAGGTAATACTGCATAATGTTCAATTTTTATAGTGTCTTTTTCTTCTGAGCAGTAAAGTGGTTTTATTTCTATCACAGGTATTCTGTCTCTGCCTCGCTTATGTTAGTCAGTCTCTGTTACTTTAACCATATACAACTGGTACCATATACTTTAACATACACAAATATTGCTTTTTCATTGGATCTGTGTGAAAATTAAGCCCCTGTCAATTGTTCTACTCCTAAGGTCTCCCTCAACAATCCCTCTCTCTTTTTAAAGCAAACACTCTCCTGAGGTTCTGCTGTTGGGGTCACCAGGCCCAAGATGGAAGAAAACCCCTTTTGGAGCCTGTGAGTTCCTCTTTTTAGCTGGGGATCACTACAGAGCAAAACAGCCACTATGGCTGAACGTTTAACAAACACTGACTGCTCCTGAGGAGGAATATTTGCACTGGTTGTGTGCGCAGCACAGGGTACAGTTGCTATTAAAACAGGCTGCTCCACAGAGGCTAGTTTGAAGCACATTTTATCCAATATACCAGTGTTTTCATTGACTTACTGCCCATAATGAGAGAAGGTGGAGGTTACTCAATCAAATCCTTTCCATTGTGAAAATCTCAACCCTTGTAATATCTCTTTAACGTGAGTAGTTACAGGTAGTTGAAAATTTTCGATTAAAGCTTTTTTTTTTGGACAGAAAGTTGGGTGTTCAACTACGTTAATATTTTCACAGAGGAGTGCCAATTTTCCCTCACAATTTTGAGTTTTTATCAGAAATATTTGGTTTTCTGGCAAAAAGAATTTTTCCATGGAAAATTTTGACAACATTTTTTGAGGGGAGATGGGGGGGTGTCAAAAGTTTCCATCACAGAACCCTCCTTCCACACACACCATTTTCTGATCTGCTTTATGACTAGTCCTCATCCATACCCTTTTCTAAATATGAGCTTATTAGCATTGGGAAAAGTTTTGACATGCAAAGATGCATTTTCTGTTAATTTGCATTTAACAAAAATATATAAAAAATCCCAAAATAGAAGTTTGATAACTGCCGTTATTGGATGTCCATTCATTTAAAAGATTATCTACAGTACCCAACCCTTATATCACCACTAATCCTACCAATGAAGATTAAGGAAGAACCCAACAGGTTGGACTAGGGAAGTTGGTAGCACTGGTCTTACTAACAAAAATTAAACAGACAAAAAATGGTGGAGGGCCCTATCTGAATACTGTTCCACTTGTCTTATGCATGTACAGCCCTGATCTACTTAGCTGGAGTAAGCAGCAAAGAATCCTGTGGCACCTTATAGACTAACAGACGTTTTGGAGCATGAGCTTTCGTGGGTGAATACCCACTTCGTCAGATGCATGTGACATGCATCTGACGAAGTGGGTATTCACCCACGAAAGCTCATGCTCCAAAACGTCTGTTAGTCTATAAGGTGCCACAGGATTCTTTGCTGCTTTTACAGATTCAGACTAACATGGCTACCCCTCTGATACTTAGCTGGAGTAGGCCTTCTAGCCTTATGACCTCTCAATTGCAGGGCTGTGTACTGGCCTATAAGAGGGATTTAAGTCAGGAGATATTGTATTAGGAGTGTCATATGAGTAATTGAGGGAGGACACCAATTTTCATCTCAAAAGCAGGGCTGCCCTTAAATTGCGCTTAAATTGTCTATGTGTGAATCCCACCAGTCTTGCATCTGAATTCAAAAAGAACCCAGCTATATAAACTAAAAGGCAGGTGATAATTCAGACATGGGGTCAGGGCTCATAGACAAAAAAGACTATTGAGATTTTTGAGGGAGGCAGAAGGAGTCATACGTTCATGGATGCATGTTGACCGTCGAGTTTCTCAAAGGGCCAGGCTAAGAGTAGTCATGCCTCTGCCTAGGGTCACTTGTAAGGGAAAAATAAAAGAAATACAGCTGAGTTGTTTAAATACTCCCACTTCTGCTCCTTCCCCAGGTTCAAAAGGAGACAACTGCCCAACACTTTTAGCAAGTTGCTGCCTTTAAGGAGCCCATGGATTGCTTAATTATTGTGCAGGTCTAAGGTACAGTATGTTCTAGTTCACAGATAGGATGAATAAACACCAAGAGCAATTATGCTACAGCAAATTCACAAACCAAATAGAATAAAAGCTAATCTTCAAAAACTCAAAACCACTTCATTTAACAATCCAACAGCTGGTAAGTATGTCTAATAGATGGTAACTTATGTCACAGATGAGACAAATCAAGAGCAGCACAGCACTCTCTTAAAAGAAACTCCTTCTGCATCCCACATCTCCGATCTTCGTGCTCTTCTATTCATTAGGAAGAGTGCAAAGACCAACTCAGTCACATCCAAACAGACCTTTTCCCCACCTATGGCAACCAGGGTCAGCAATTTATTTCTCACTCTTTCATCATCTGTGTCCTTTCAAGAACTGAGGGAAAAGCAAAGAGGCACCCAGGGCAGTGTTCTATGCCTGCTATTTTTCTGCTAGGAATTTATTGTCTATAAAGTCACAGCTATTGTTTTAAGGCTCCCAGCGTGAGTGACTCCTTCCACTTTCAACCACAGATTCGCTGCATCTTCCCCAACTAGATCATCATTAAAATAAACAAAGGACACTTACCATCTGCTTATGGCTTGGGAAGAATGTTTGCTCCACAAGGGGGAACTTCTCAGGACCCAGCGAGCTGAAGATTTTAATTAGCTGAGAGAACTAAAAAGAGAGAGAGCAAGAGAGAATCTGCTGTTTATTAGACAATAAACCAGTGCTTTAAAAAAGTGCTGCTATAAAGGGTGGCGGGGGGCAAGGGAATCACATTATCTTCTCCCACCCACCTTTCTGCAATTGACAATGGTGAAAAATATGGGTATAGCATGCTAAGCTATCACTCTCTCTCACTGGGTGCATAACACCCAGGCATCTTGAGAGAAGGGAAGGAGTTAAGTGAAGAGGCTGGAAGTGGACCAGCTTGCGTTCAATTACAGATCCACTATAAACAGGCTTAGCTTTCACAGTATAGAAGGGCTGAGAGTAAAGAGAGAGCAGCTCATCGTGACAGTCTGGAAGAAAGGGCTTAAGACACACACACACGTGTGCTTGGGACAGAAATAAGTAGTACCACTCATGTATAGCAACAAAACAAAATAGCGCTCTCTCCCCTATGCAGCCAAATAAAGGATTGGTGATGTTTCTTAAAAGGCCTGAGTAATCAAAAGAGACGCTCACTAGAAAGAGAGAGTCTTCTACAGTAGTGTCTCTCAACCTTTCCAGTCTACTGTACCCATTTCAGGAAGCTGATTTGTCTTAAGTAACCCCAAGTTTCACCCAACTTAAAATCTACTTGCTTACAAAATCAGACATAAAAATACAAAAAAAAAAAGGTGTCACAGGACACTATTACTGAAAAATGGCTCACTTTCTCATTTTTAACCATATAATTATAAAATAAATCAATTGGAATATAAATATTGTACATTCATTTCAGAGCATAGTATATACAGCAGTATAAACAAGTCATTGTCTGTATGAAATTTTAGTTTGTACTGACTTTGCTAGTGCTTTTCACATAAAACTAGGCAAATACCTAGATGAGCTGATGTACCCCCTGGAAGAACTCTGCATAATTCCAGGGGTACACATACCCTGGTTGAAAACCACTGTTCTACACTATCCAATTTGAGTGCTGGGCAAAGAAAGCATGAACCTGATGTCTATCATATAAACATCTCTTGTGACTAGGTTCACCTGAAAGAGTCTGTCACCAGTCTCACATGCATGTAGCATGATGCACACAGAATGAAATAGAGAACGGTTCACCTCTTACTTCCCCATATATCTTGGGGGTCAAAGGGGACATCATCCTAAGCGAGTTATTTGAGGTAAGCAGTGTGCAAAGTCTTTGCTGGAAAGCAGAGTCCTCAGCAAGTACTTCATGCACAAGAGCTAACATGGTAAGCCAGGATAACACACATATAATTAACTGTTTATCATCAAGGGTCACACACAGCTAGACAAAGTTTCCCATAATGTGATAATCTGACAGTGGGATAACAGAGCTATTCCAAGAGAGCAGAGTCTTGATTTCTATCCACCTTATACTACCTTATAATAATTTGTTTGTATCACAAGGAATTTCAACTTCTATTTGACAAACTGCAAATATCTCCACTCTATTACATGTACAGTCTACTGCCTGGTGTAAGTTGCATGTATGGCACACTCCTTTATCTTTCATTGGTAAAACAAAAAATCTAATATTTGAAAGGTGGGTATGCAAGGCTGTGGCACTCAAAGAGTTAATATGTGTAAGTTCTTGAGGCATGAAAGACAGATTTTATGGAGGACAATATGTCAGTATGACTAGGAGATGAAAGGAGACAGTAACAGGCGAAACATCATTGAAATTGCTTATGGAAGGATCTTCTGGATGATCTATATTCCTTGTGACTGAGATTCATGTATGTAGCCACCTTGCAGTGTGCCTAAAGCATCTCACTAGGTGCTAAGCGTACCATTATAACAGGCAAGCTCCTTTTCAGCTTGGCAGCAGTGCTGTTATTGACAATCAAGATGGGGGATGTTGCAGAAATAGGACTGCTTACTTCTCTTAATTCAGTGATTTCTGAGTTGAGATGAATCTCTCAGATATCAATTTTCATGGGTATTTAGAGAATTTACTTGTTGGGGCCTGCTGCAGCTGGGAGCAAACATCTCAATAATTCTAGCTACTGCTGACACACGTAACGTGGGCTTGGCAGAATTCATTTTTTTTATAGTTTTGATGGAGAATATCAGTGTTTCTTTTCAAGCACCTTTTCAATTTTTATCGATTTAAATTTTCACAGTTATAGGAAATTATGGGGGCAGGCTATGGGGAGGTCAGATAATTTTTTAATGACAGGACACACAGATTCTAAAGTTTATAACCATTAAACACAAAACTGTCAACATCACGTGTCAAAGTATACAAAGGAAATACCCTTAAATCAAACTTTAATAAGTTCTCAAGCAGAATTTTTCTTACTTTGCCTACCTGTACATTTCTATTATTATCCATTAAAATATTTTTTCTTCAGTTTGTTCATGTAGGCCAAATCGGTTTATCAACGTTTACCGATAAAAATCTAATCCAAGCCAAGTAATATGTAATCAGACTCAGAGTTAAGGCTCATGAGAATGTGCAGAGTTCTATTTGCAGAGATTTGCAAACTGAACCCCAAAGTTCAATTCACAGGGCTTGAAAGTAAGTTAACTCCCATAGGTTCTTTTAGAGAAAGTTCAGTTAACTTAACCCTCTCTTATGGGAAAGTTCAGTTGTGTAAGGTTCTCATTGCAACTGCACCCCAACAATTTTCCAACAAACCTTGAGACTCCCTCATCTTGAAGGAGCTATTTTCAAGGGAGTTCCAGGACTAGTTTTGGGGAAGAGGATAGCTATTCAAGGAATAATGGACCCAGAGCCTTGGAAGAGGAAAGTCCTTTAGCTTCCCAGCAGTGTGAGCCACCTCAGCCTATGTTTGCTGAATTTTCAGGAGAATTGTCTGAGGTTCATAAATGCCTCAAGTTGCAATTCCAAGGCTCTGTTCAAGATAATGTGAGGTATGATGAAAGTATTTTGTGCAAGCCTATTAAGTACCTTCATTTGGGTCCCCTTCGCAACATTGCAATCACTGGGCCACCTTAGCAAACACATTTCTGTTTACTAAATTTAATCTTGCACTTCCTGGTGAAGAGAGAGCATTTTGGAAATTAAATGATGATTCCTGTATAAAAAATGATGCCAGTTTGTAAAAAACAGTCTGAAGGGCATGTGCCAGACACAGGCCACATTCTGAAATGGCAGCTGCCCTTAGATTTGCAGACAAACACAAAGATTTCCTTTTCTAAATTGCGTGGGATGAAATTCAGTGTTTGAGAAAATCCAGAAATCTTCCATTGGTGGCATAATCACATCACTAGTACCACCACCCCCTCGCACACATCAGCAGATAAGAGGAAAAATTTCACGGCTATAATTTTTGTTGGCAACAAGGGTGTTGATCTGGACTAGAGGAAAGAGGACAGATTGCATCTCTTAACTACTTGGACTACCCCTGCACATCCCATAGAAACAAAACAAAACACTGTTTTGACTAGCAGAGTGAGAAAACAGAACTTAAAAGTTACACAGAGTGAGATGGAGACAGAGAGAAAGATCAACACACCGGCAAGAGAGACATGTCACAATGGGTGCACACACAGCACATGCAGATCTACAAACAGACACATAGATGCTGTATACATGTTACTCTAGGAAAATAACTAAAACTACTGAATAATTGTTGGGCTGACATATAGGGCTGCCCGGGGGGGGGCAAGTGGGGTAATTTGCCCAGGGCCCAAGAGGGGCCCTCATGAGAGTTTTTGGGGGTCCCTGGAGTGGGGTCCTTCACTCACTTCTTCTGCTCTGGGTCTTAGGCGGCAATTCGGCAGTGGGAGGTCCTTCCACCCTGAGACCTGCTGCCAAAGAGCTGGGTCTTCGGGGCAATCCAGCGGCAGGTCCCGGAGCAGAAGGACCCCCACCACTGAATTACCACTGAAGCGGGGGTCCCCCGCCACCGAGGCCCCCAAGCCCCCTGAATCCTCTGTGTAGCCCTGCCGACATATGGTGTATTTGATTGTTAGTTTGCCTTCTTTTTGAAGCATTAGGTTTCGGGCACTGCTGTAGTAATGGGTGTGATAAACGTGTGCTGGTAAAGGACTGAACTATTTTTTGCCCACCCTCACCATTATAAGATGGGGCAGAATTGCAAAAAAATTATATCTTCCATATTGACCTCAGTAACGAATGTTATGTGTGTGATAGGCACAATACTGTACAAGAGACACCAATAGATTAATGCAGTACAGCAACTCTTCTTGTTTAGATAAGAACATAAGAATGGCCACACTGGGTCAGACCAATGGTGCATCTAGCCCAGTATCCTGTCTCCGACAGTGGCCAATGCCAGGCATTTCAGAGGGAATGAACAGAACAGGTAATCATCAAATGATCTATCCTGTCGCCCATTCCCAGCTTCTGGCAAACGGAGACTAGGAACACCATCCCTCCCCAACCTGGCTAATAGCCTTTGATGGACCTATTCTCCATGAACTTATCTAGTTCTTTTTTTACCTTGTTGTAGTCTTGGCCTTCACAACGTCCTCTGGCAAGGAATTCCACGGGTTGACTGCTGCGTGAAGAAATACCCCTTTTTGTTTTAAACCTGCTGCCTATGAATTTCATTTGGTGACTCCTAGTTCTTGTGTTATGAGAAGAGTAAACAACACTTCCTATTTATTTTCTTCACACCAGATACTTGACACATTGACAAGGAGAATATGTCAAGTATCCTCCTTGTATGTATGTGCTAAATTGAGAGGAATGTTATTGTCAGCAGTTCAGCTAGCTTATTCCTTTCACCTAAGGGCCCACCCATACTCATGGTCAGTAGTATCTCAGTCCATAAGTAGCCCCATGGATTTCAATGAGACCACATACAGAGCTTAGGACTACTCAGTGTAAACATGGGTGGCACAATCTGGGCCCTTACTATCCCTACACAATCATGCATGTGCAGTAGTGTGGCATGCCTAGGCTTGCTGGGCTCTTCTATGTCAAAAGTTACTGAAGTAGGAAGAGTTTAAAAGAAAAAGGACAAGTGCATCTTAAGGCTGAGGGTAAAATATTCTAACATGGCTAAGAGTACATCTACACAGCAACTAGACACCTGCGGCTAGCTCCTGCTAGCTGATTTGGGCTTGGGCTGCAGGGCTGTTTCATTGCTGTGCAGGCATCTGGGCTCAGACTAGAGCCTGGGCTCTAGGAGTCTACGAGGTGGGAGGGTGTTCCAGAGATTAGGCTTCAACCCAATCCCTGAAGCCTACACAGCAGTCAAACAGCCCCACAGCCTGAGTTTGAGCTTGAGTCGGCTGGTGGGTTTTTTCTTTGCTGTGTAGACATTCCCTGAGTTACCCAGGAGCCTAAATCCCACTGAAAGTCAATTGCACTTAGGCGGCTAAGTGATTCGGAATCTTTTACTCCGAGTCTTTCAATCTCCCCCACCCCATGAAGAGGTGTAAGCTCTCTTCTTACAAAATTGTGGGTATTATTGCACATCATTACCCTGTATGAAATCCTGCAGTGTTTTGTATTGTAACTTTTATAACACAGTGATTGTTACAATTGGCCAATGCATCTGGACTGGTGTGGTTATAGCAAAACTTTTACATAAGTCTGAGATCCTGAACATTTATTTTTTTGTTTAGCTTCTGTGAAATAGCTATTTTCACTTAAAAACACACCAAACAGTTCAAATTGTGCATGTTGTCAACGCAAATTAATTTTCCATTCCTCCAAAAAAAATTGTTTCAAAATACTGAAAAATTCACACTTATCATTCAAAAATATGACCGTACTTTTGAGCCTCAATTCACTCAACAGTTGTGGAGGAATCATTACAGATCGTTGAAGGAAAAACCCCACAAAATTGTGAAAGTTCCTCATGAAATTGGATCATGTTTGAAAATACAAAACCAAATGTGAAAACCCCTCATTTCCTAACTTTACCTAATTTCATTTTTCACACCCCCCTACAGTTATGTCTGTCCAGTAAGTTTCCAATAAACTTTGTCAAACAGATTCCTCCTTTCAGGATGCCTATTTTGCAATCAAAATGCAAAAAGGGAAAAATATCATCTGTCCCCAAGAAAAGCTGTTGGTGTCTCTGTCTCTTGTTTCTAGCTATCATAAAATCTTTTGATCTTACTGCCAGAGAAGCTCTCAATAAGCAAAGGAATGACAGAAACGCATACCTGAGCCAGCTCCAACCAAATAAAGCCACTAGCTGTGCCAAATGCCAGTTTGAGATCTTAGATTAAGTAAATTGCTTTGTGGATTTAGGGTTGTTGTTTTTTTGTGTAACAGGGTGTACTCGCCACTCCCAAACAGGGCTGGATTAATGTAGGGGCTTTAGAGGATGCAGCCCAGGGCCTCGGGGGGCCCTGCAGGCCCACAGATCGGATATGGCCTGCTACTTCTTTTCATCTGGCCCGCTGGCATGCCCCTGCCATCCCTAGGCAAGGAGCGTTCAGGCAATCTTTGCGTGCTGCCCCCACCCCCAGCACCAGCTCCGCAGCTTCCATTGGCCAGGAACTGTGGCCAATGGGAGCTACAGGGACAGTGTCTGCGGGCACGGGCAGTGTGCACCACACAGAGCGACCTGGCCCCTCTGCCTAGGGGCCGGACATGACGACCACCTCAGGGAGCAGAACAGCACAGAGCCAGGGATCCTGCCTTAGCCCTGCAGTGCCACTGACCAGGAGCTGCCTGAGGTAAGTGCCTCCCAGCCGAAGCCTGCACCATCACCCTGCCCAGAGCTCTATCCTGCACCCAAACTCCCTCCCAGAGCCCACACCCCAAACCTCCAGCCACACCACAACCCCCTCAGCTGGAGCTGCATCCCTCCACACACTCCAGCCCATTCCCATACTCCAAACTCCAAGGGGCCCCACAAAATCTAATAGCCCTGGGCCCACAGGAAAGTTAATCCATCTCTGCTTGCAAGCACCCCTTGGCTGAGTGCCCGTGCCTGCACACACACACTGTGTTTATGGTGGGTCTTCACTGACTCAGCCCTCCAGCCAAGTCTCACACAGTCTGTGTGACAAAAGCAAAGCAAGCCGCTTCTGGGGTACAAGTCCAACAGGGGCCTCTCTCAGTGCCCTCTGTAACATCTCTCTCAAGTTGTCTGGAATAGAACAGTACCCCAGAGCTCCTTCCCTGGAGGCAATGTCTTCACCCTCTCAGGGCCTTTCTTCAGCTGGGCTACTACAGGTCAGTGCCCCTTCTGAAGTGCCTCAAAGTCCATGCCACTTTCCCAGTGGCTGATGGAGGGAACCTGGCCCGCCCTCTACTCTGGGTCCCAACCCAGGGACCCTATAAATAGCAGCCGTCCACCACATCTCTTTAAATAAACTGCATTCTTGCTAGAATTCCCTGGGCCACTTCTCCATGGCTCCAGCACATTCTTCACCCTTACATCAAGGCCTGGGCCTGGTGGATTCCCAGCAGCCAACTCAGAGCTAATCTGTGTTCCCCTCAGCCTCTGCCAGCACTGCTATGTCTAAGGTACTATAGCTTCCTCAGCCAACCAAAGACATCCTCCACTCTCCTCCAAGTCCAGCAAAGAACTGACTTCAGTTCCTGCAGCTCTTCTTATACTAGCCTGCTGGGCCCTGATTGGCTGCTTCCCACACAGCCACTCTAGGCAGCTTGGAGGACCTCTCTACTGTCCTTTTCTGGGGTGGGATGTGGCAGGGCCATGAGGCCTCCAGTCAGGGGCCTCGGGGGCCTAGTCCACCCCATCATAGTAGGTGGTGGGGAAAGCGAGGTATTTCAAAAAAGTGTTTAAGTGGTTTCCTTGATTTTCCTGGGACTGCTAGCGTTGTAGGAGACAATATTTACCGGGGTAAAGCAAGGCAGAATCATGCCCAGATTAGCTACAGCAGAGGCAATGGCAGAGCCAATTCTCCTACACACTTCTGGCAGCCAGCTTCATTTTGTAAGGCGCTGTAGTGAGGCGGTGTGGCTCCCCTCCCCCTCAGGGAGGGTCGAGCCCTGTCGGACACCTAAGGGGGAGGGGCTACAGAGCAGTGAGCCCGTCCCTCAAAGAGTCTGGCGGCGACCCGGAAGTATAAAAGCCGGCCATCAGAGCTCAGTTGGAGCCCAGCTGCCATTGGGAGCAGACCTGCTAGAGGGAGCTTGTGACTGGGAAGCCGCTGGGGCTGAGGGTAGTTCCCCTGACTGGCTGGAGCTTCCCCGCACCTGTTACTGGGAAGAGCCGCTGGAGCTTTCCTGACCCTGTTACTGGGAGGAAGCCCCGGAGCTTCCCCACGCCCGCTATGAGGAGGAGCTGCTGGAGCCACCCCGTCCCTGCTGTTACCCCGAGGAACCCCTGGAGCAAGCCTGGCCGGGCTTCCTGGATATGCTGCTGGACCTACTGCCCAGCCCCGGCCGGGAGGAGCCCATGCTACTGGACCTCCCGGGAGCTGGCACCACGGACCAGGTAGGCTTGGAGGGGGAAATTGGAAGTAGCCTGGGGGCAGCCAACCCCAGTCAGGCTGCAAACGTACCTGAACCGATGTCAGTGTGTTGTGGTCAGGAACCCCGCTAACCCGCTAGCGGTGATAGCCGCTACTAGGGCCCTGGGCTGGAACACAGTGGAGTGGGAGGACTTGCATTCCCCCTGCCACCCTCTCAAGGGTGGTAGACTCCTCCTCCCCCAGGCCTGAGGAGGCCGCCCAGATTAGTCTGTGTTTGGTGCCCTGCCCCGACCGAGGGCTGAGCTCCTAACTGACTTGTATTATTGCTCAGCCCTGCAGCAGAGGGCCTGAGCTCCCCTGAACTTTGTGTTTGCTCAGCCCTGAGACAAAGGGCCTGAGCCCCTAACTGACTTGTATTATTGCTCCGCCTTGCAGCGGAGGGTCTGAGCCCCTCACTAACTCAGTGTGTCGGTGCTCCGCCTTGCAGCAGAAGGCCAGAGCCCCCAAATGACTGTGCAATGTCGCTCAGCCCTGAAGAATAGGGCAGGACCCGACTATGTGTAGCAGGCCGGTGTGGCTCCCCTCCACCCTCAGGGAGGGTCGAGCCCCGGCCGCACAACATTCCAGGCACTGACTTGTTTCTTTTCTGTTAGATTTCTAAAAATATGCGCGTCGCATATATCTAGGCTCTTGCATACTAGCACACACAAAATTACGAAAATGAGTTGACATATGTCAACTAAACTTACCCAGTCTCAATCCTTGACTCAAACTGAAGGCACAAATATGTCACACCATCACCTTCCCCAGCAAAAGCCAATGTCAACAAATGGGCTTTTCACCAGGCCCCAAAAGTCAACAATCTCAGATTCTGTCAGACCAACAGTGGAAGCCAGCTTCAAAGTCAAGGGCCTTGTATTGAAAATGCCTTCTCAGGAGCCCTAAGTATTCAAAACTAGGGACTAGGGAGGTGATTTCTCTGGGAGGGAGGACCTAGATTATATAGAGCTTTATAGATCAGTATCAGCCCCTTGAATTGCAGCTTGAAGAGAACAGGAAGCTAGTGTTATTTACTGATCATTTGTATCAATTTACTGGGGTTGACACTGCTAAGCAAGAAGGCCATTACTGTACACTCTGCACCAGGCATGTCTAAGGAGTGTCTATATTACAAAGTTTTGTTAATTTAAGTTAAGCTGGCTTTCAGCTGATGACTTTTGTAAGTCATTTGGGTGGCGCATGCACACTTGACTGTTTGCATCAGTGCTGCACATCCTCACCGCATGCAGTTGTGTCAATAGAAAATGCAGTGCACCACGGTAGGTATCCCAGTGTGCCTTGCACCACAGTCTGGTGCAATGCCTTGTGGGACACTTTCACAGTGCTTGGGGGGATACCAGCAATTCACCCAGGGATTTGTGGGAACTAGGAGTTAAATTCCCACAATTTCACTTTCTCCATCCCATACTGCTTATTCCAACCCATAATTTTCACACCTTTTTAAAAATTCCCACAGGTGCACATACCGATTTTCAGTCTCCACCTTCTCTGTGACAGAAACATGTATCCTGCACAGCTCAGCACAATTCTCATGACCACTGCTAATACAGGATGCACAGTTGTTCTGTATTTGCCAAACTTCAGGAACTACTACAACAACCAGCGTTGTGGTGATGAAGATGAGCTGTTCAAGGACGATGAATGGATGATGGACACAGCAAATAAAAATGTCAGGTTGTTGCTGGGATTCACGAAGCAGTTCCACATGGTGAGTAGGTGCTTCTGGGCCTGAGAAATGAGCAGTGATTGCATTGTAAAGCAGATATGGGATGACAACCAGAGGTTGCCGAACTTTCCGATATAAAAAACCACATTGCTGGATCTGCATGCCGAACTCTCGCCCGAGCCTTCCAGCACAGGGACACTAGAATAGCAGCGCTGACAGTGCAAAAGTGAGTGGCCGTGGTGCTCTGGAAGCCTGCAACACCAAATTGCTATTGGTTGGTGGGGAATCAGTTCAGAGCTGGAAAACCCAAAGGAGGGGCCATGGTCATCCAAGTATGCAAGGCCATTAAGCATCTCATGCCACAGAGAACTCTCTCTCTTAATAATGTGTAGGGCAGTGGTTCTCAAACTAGGGCAGCTGCTTGTTCAGGGAAAGCCCCTGGAGGGCCGGGCCAGTTTGTTTACCTGCCACATCCGCAGGTTCGGCCAATCACAGCTCCCAGTGGCTGCGTTCACTGCTCCAGGCCAGTGGGAGCTGCAAGAAGCGGCACGGGCCAATGGACATACTGGCTGCTGCTTCCTGCTGCCCCCACTGGCCTGGAGTGGCAAACCACAGCCACTGGGAGCTGCAATCGGCCGAACCTGTGGACACAGCAGGTAAACAAACCGTCTCAGCCCTCCAGGGGCCTTCCCTGAACAAGTGGCAGGCCTAGTTTGAGAACCACTGGTGTAGGGAATAGTAGATGGATTTGAAGCAATAGTGCTCCTGAACTGCTCTGGGACAACAGATAGCAGGCATATCCTTGTTCTGCATCACCCCATTGTGCCAATGAGTACATAAACCAAAAGGGGTACTCTTCCATGGTTATGCAAGCACCAATGAATCAACGGGGGCACTTCACTGATATCAGTGTTGGCTGGTCAGGGAAGGTGCAGCAGGACTTTTCCAAAAGTTGCAAGCAGGGACATTCTTCCCTGACTGGTGCATTCACATTAGTGAGGTTGAAATGCCAACAGTGATGCTGGGGGACCAGGCCTACCCCATGCTCACCTGGTTCATGAAGCCGTAAACCGGCCACCTCGACAGCACTGAGGCAAGATTCAACTGCCGGCTAAGCAGGTGCAGGATGACTGAATGAGTATTTGGTCAACTCAAAACTCACTGGTGATGTTTGATGACTAGACTGCCCCTTAGCAAAGCAAACATTCCAAATGGTATTGCTGCATGTTGTGTATTACACAATATGTTGTGAAGTGAAGGGGAAAGGCTACTGGCAAGGTGGAGGAGTAAGATGGACCAGCTGTCTGCTCAATTTGAACAGCCAGGCACAATTAGAATTGCCAATCATGGAGCTATGCGGTAGAGAGAGGCCTTAAAGGATCATTTTAACCATCAGTCACAGTAGCATTGTGTCATGCTTTTGGGAACTTGTGTTCCTTCACGTGCACAGACCTAAAGTGTGAGTGTTTAATGATTCCTGTTATGAATTGTGTAATGACTGCTCCGTGCAAACTAGTAAATATACTCTGATTTTCAAAAAGTAAATCTTTATTGTGCACATACGCACAGGAAACAAAGTTAAAGTGTAAATAAACAAGTTAAAAACATTTTAGCATCACTGTGAGGTGACCCATATTTATGACAAACAAGTAAAACAATGAACATGTTTACATATTAAAAACATATTACAATGTTTCATTGATGGTAAAAACAAGTAATGCACTGTGCTTGCTGGGTGATCCTGTAGTCATCACTGGTCAGTATAAGTATGTGGTTCTCCTCATTCTCCCCTGGCATGGAGGAGTAGGGCAAGGGTTCATACCAGTCTGCCACCTGTTTTGTTGGGGGGTACAGAAAGCAGCAACCAGGGTTTTTCTATAGAATGGAAAGGCTGCTGCATGCAGGGTCTTTGGGCATTTACCTCAATAATGTTCTGCAACATCGGTGTGTGTTGCCTGAACAAAGCCATAATTTCCCGATGCACATCTCTATCCCTTTGCCTCTCCTCCAGCATCTGATCTCTCTCTGCCTGGTCCTTCACCTGGCTCTTGGCCGTTCGGCCCCTCCAATCCCTGTTTTCATAGTCTGCAACCGTAGAAGATTGGAGGATCTCACTAAACATATCCTCGCTGGTCCACTTCTTTCTTCACCAGATCTGAGTAAGATGTTCAGCAGGCAGGGAGGGGACATCTCTCAAGGCCACCATAGCAGAGGCTGCTGTTAGAAACAGATAGATATAAGATTAGATTTACACTTGTAAGAGAAAGGGAATGATAAGTCTCAAAACTCCCTTACTTTATTTCCCATAAAGACCATTCATAAATAATGTGAACATTAACTTCAAAGTGCCTTGTTTTGGCACCACTCTGCAGCTCAAGACATGGTGAGTTTGAACCAGCAGGTGAGAGAGGGGAAACTGTGGCATGAAAGGTTTAGATGCTGGGTGCCCCAGGGTATGAATATAGGAAAAGTGCAGGGAATGTTGCCAATATTTTCACAGGCAGTGGTGATTTTGGCTGATATTTCACTACTGACGGTGACAGAGGCACAGAGAATGCTGCTGCAACTGGCGTCCCAAAGACACCCTGGCCAGTAGCTGAGAGGGTTGCAGACTATCTCCACGAAATTTAATTTGAATCTGTTACAGAGGGAAAAAGGGACATCCCTGTTCAGATTAAACACTGCCTCTACCTTTATCTGAGCACAAGACAGTAGTTTATTGTGGACTGTGTAATTCTGACTGCTATGCTCATCTGTTGGAATTCATTTCCTAATGTAGTAGTTGATTGAAGTGGCAATTATGTATGCATTCCAAAGCATGAACTTTAATTGGATACCCCGTGCAAGGAATCAAAAGTTAATGCCTTTGTTATCTAAATGTGCAGATGGAATGAATGCCATTTGTAAACAAGGCAGAAGGGAAGAGGGAGGGAAGGCTTTGGTCACTGAAAAGAGAAACAAACATGCTTATATAGAATAATGCATCTATACACTAACCTGAGCTCCTTTTGCCTTCATTACTGGGCTCATCCGTGCTCGCCTGGCAGGACTGGCTCAATTCCAGTAGAGTTTTGAAGAGCTCCTGGCTCACCACATGGTGTGTGTCCCCCACTTCCTCCTCTTCAGGGGTTTCCACTCCCTGTTCTCATGATGTGTCCACAGTCACATTCAGGGTGCTGGTGAGGCTCCTACCAAGTATGGCAAGCAGTTTGTTGTAGAAATGACAGGTTTGCAGGATGGCCCCAGTGCTGTTGCTCTCTCTCACCTTCTGATATGCCTTGAAGTTCCTTGGCTTTCACCCAACATTGATGCTCATCCCTGTCATGCCTTGGGTTTCTGATGCTCTGTGCGATCAGCACACAGATGTCTATATTGCTTTGGTTGGTCCTTAACTGGATTTGCACAACCTCTTCTCCCCATAGTCTGGGGAGATCCAGGATGTCTGCCCTGGTCCAGGCAGGAACACATCTAGGTGTAGCTCTTTGTGCTGAGCCAGGATGGCCAGACACTCACAAAGGCCGACTAGTTGATGTGATCACCAAGGACGGCAACCAGGAAAAGGCATTTCAAAGACACACAGAGGTTTTTAAAGAGGGAGTAGACTTCCAGTCTCTGTGACCCCTGCCAGTGGAGTTAAAGCTGTGATCAGAGTGGCCACTATTGCAGGGGAAAGGTACATCATGGGACAGTTGCTGGAGGACTATTAGGGTTGAGCAAGTAATTCAGTGTCTACGCTAGCACTACGTTAATGGAAGTAGGTTGATTTTCGCTCTGCATCGTTGGGGGGTGTGGTTATTGTGTTGATGTAATGGGGTGCCTGCATCGACAGCAGACAAGCTTAGGTGTAGATGTATGCAAAAAAAAGTTGAAACAAGGCGACTTAGGTGAGCCTACCTTTGCAGTGTAGACCTAGCTAAACAGGCTTTAAGAGTACAATAACTCCTCGCTTAATGTTGTATTTATGTTCCTGATAAATGCGATTTTAAGCAAAATGATGTTAAGCGAATCCAATTTCCCCATAAGAATTAATGTAAATGGGGGGGGGTTAGGTTCCAGGGACATTTTTTTTTCAAACCTCCCCCCGAAAACACTGTGTAAGCTTTAAACAAACAATTTAATACTGATATACAGCGATGATGATTGTGAAACTTGGTTGAGGTGGTGAAGTCAGAGGATGGAAGAGGGTGAGATTTCCCAGGGAATGCCTTGCTGCTAAATGATCTAGCTTTTGGCTGAGCCCTCAAGGGTTAACACATTGTTGTTAATGTAGCCTCACACTCTACAAGTCAGCACGAATGGAGGGAGGGGAGATAGCATGCAGACAGAAACAGAGACACACACCCTGTGTGAGAGAGAGATGCGCATTGCCCCTTTAAGTACGCCGACCAGACTCTAAGTACACTGCCTTCTTAAGTAGATCAGCAAGTTGGCTGCTCCCAGGAAGCTCCCTCTGTTCGTCTAGAGCCCTATCATGTCATTTCCCTCCCTCCTCCCCCAGGGCCGACCATAGAGGGGGCAAACGGGGTAATCTGCCCCAGGCCCTGCAGGGGCCCTGGCCCGGCAGTGGTCCAGGTCTTCGGCAGCATTTCGGTGGCGGGGGGCCCTTCAGTGCTGCCAAAGACACAGAGAGACTGAAAGGCCCCCTGCTGCCAAAATGCTCCACAAGCAGGGGCGGCTCCAGGCCCCAGCACGCCAAGTGCGTGCTTGGGGAAGCATGCTGTGGGAGGCGCTCTGCTGGTCGCCGGGAGGCAGCAGGCAGGCTGCCTTTGGCAGCATGCCTGCGGAGAGTTCACTGGTCCCACGGCTCCGGGGACCTCCTGCAGGCACTTACTTAAATGCCTAAATATGGATTTAGGAGCCTAAGTTTAGGCTCCTATTTTTGTAAACCTTTGGCCTTCATGCATTATTTTATCGTTGGTCTTAGTGATGAGACTCAGGTCTGGGCTACACTAGCAGGGGGATTCAAACTAAGATACGCAACTTCAGCTGTGTTATCCATGTAGGTGAAGTTGAAGTATCTGATTTTGACTTACCTGGCCGTCTTCATTGCAGTGAGTAGACTGCCGCAGTGCCCCCGTTTGACTCTGCTTACTCCTCCTACCGAGGTGGAGTACGGGCATTGATTAGCAGACGGATTTATCATGTCCAGATGAGATGTGATACATCGATCCCCGATACATCGAACTATCTGCCAATCCGGCGGGTACTATAGACATACCCTGACTGTCAGGAAACAGGGACTGCAAAAGAGCCAGATCTCCATGCAACGTCATGAGCGCAGTGGGCCTGTAATAGGCTGCCTACTTAGCTACACCATCTGATTGGGTGGAAGAGTAAGCAAACTGGCTCTTAAGCCCAGCAGCAGTTCAGTGGCCACTCAAAGCATTCGCCTACAGCTCTCGCTTGTTCCCAGCCTTGTTCCTTCATAGTTCCAGTCCTGTTCTTGCCTTGTCTCACTCTCAGGAACCCGGTTCTGACCCTCGTCTGCAATTCTTGACTTCTGACTCCAGTTCTGACCCTTGGGTATGGCCTCTGATGCCTGCTCCAACCCCTAGGCCTGATACCTGCTCCAATCCTAGACAGGTCCTGGCCACTGACACTGACTGTCAAAAAGGGTGCAAATTGTGAAGATTGGTTTTGTAACACAGATACCTTTTTAATAGGAAATGAACTGAAAGCACCAATGCCAAACAGGGTAGTCACAGGATAAGTCTTTTCAATCATTACTGACCTCAGCTGAATTTGCAAAATCTATGGTTAAATAATGAGGATGGTTGGTTCCCTGTTACCGTCTTCTCTGTCCATATTTTGTGATACCTGTGCAATTATATAGGAGATTTCCTAGAGTTGCATCAGCAGCGATCCTCTAGAAGAGTGGTTCTCATCCAGGGGTACACATACCCATGGGGGTACGCAGAGGTCTTTCAGGGGGTATATCCACTCATTTAGCTATTTGCATAGTTTTACCACAGGCTACATAAAAAGCACTAGTGAAGTCAGTACAAACTAAAATTTCATACAATGATTTGTTTATATTGCTCTGTATACTATACACTGAAATGTAAGTACAATATTTATATTCCAATTGATTTATTTAATAATTATATGGTAAAAATTAGAGACTGAGCCATTTTTCAATACTAGCGTGCTATGACACTTTTGTATTTTTATGTCTGATTTTGTAAGCAAGCAGTTTTTAAATGAGGTGAAACTTGGGGGTATGTAAGACAAATCAGCCTCCTGAAAGGGGTACAGTAGTCTGGAAAGTTTGAGAGCCACTGCTCTAGAGTGGACATTGGAAAGTCCCTCTTCCCACAGTTCCATACACAAATGGTGGAAACTGAAGTCCACAGTTTCAATGGCCCTCAGATCCAAAACTGTGCCATCCATGAGGCCCGACCCCTTCCCCACAGCTATATAAGCTTGGGGAAGAGAAGCTAACACAGAGAATCAGAGATAAGCAGCTGCAGCAGGAACCTGTATGAGGTGGGATAGCTCAGTGGTTTGAGCATTGGCCTGCTAAATCCAGGATTGTGAGTTCAGTCCTTAAGGTGGCCATTTAGGGAGCTGGGGCAAAAATCTGTCTGGGGTTTGGTCCTGCTTTGAGCAGGGGATTGGACTAGATAACCTCCTGAAGTTCCTTCCAACCCTGATATTCTATGAACCTACAGACTCTAAAGAGGCCATAATCTGGCTTTTTACAGCTTTTACTCAGGATAGTCTTTCCCCTGTGCTGACTGGTTGTTTGTTATCTCACATATTTACCTCAGCCTCACTCCACCTGTCTTCCACACCCCCCTTCTTCCCATTACTCTAATCTCCCTTTCATGGGCCCCCTACCTTTTCTCTCTCTTTTCTCGGTTAATCCCCTTCCAACAAAACCTCACCCCCAAAATTAGAAACGAAACACAAGAACAGCAACAAAAATAACACCCCCTGGCACCAACATGACGTTTGCAAATCACTGTGTTGTTCACTCTGCTCCTATGTAATATCCCTTACCCACAATCCTTGATCTTAATAAAAAAAATAAATTGGAGATATACCAATCTCCTAGAACTGGAAGGTACCTTGAAAGGTCATCTAGTCCTGCCCTTGCCTTCACTGGCAGGACCAATTTTTGCCCCAGATACTTAACTATAAGGCATCTTCAGCAGTCCCAGATTCTGTCACTTGGCTGCATGGGAGACAAGAGCTGCAGTTAAATCTAGATCTCTTTTGTGGCAGTACAGATCAATACTGCTGGTCACTGGGCTGGCTCACGCATTTTTTCTTAACTTGTTAAACCACCAGCATACCCTGTTCTAGCGGATATGTAGACAGTGATTCATAAAAGGGATTACATGATTCTATTACTATCATTTATATTATGGTAACGCCTAGAGACCCTAGCTGAAATCAGTGCCCCATTGTGCCAGGCATTGTACAGACATTGAACAAGGCACCACAAAGCCTACAATTTAAATAGGCAAGGGGCAGGATAGCTCAGTGGTTTGAGCACTGGCCTGCTAAACCCAGGGTTGAGTTCAATCCTTGAGGGCAGGTATTGATCTGTACTGCCACAAAAGAGATCTAGATTTAACTGCAGCTCTTGTCTCCCATGCAGCCAAGTGACAGAATCTGGGACTGCTGAAGATGCCTTATAGTTAGGGCAATGTTGTTACTCAGAAGCAAGTTGGATAGGCTGATAAAGAAGCAATGTTGGCACGCTCCCAAAGGAGTCCCAAAGCAGCTTGCTAAGGCTAGTGGAGCAGTGGCTGCAATGGGAAGGGAAGGGCTCTCATTAGAAAAACTGGAGTCTGACTTTGGCGCGCCATCATTTTTCTGGCCCAGTGCTAATGTAATAAACCTGGATTGTCACCTACCACCCAGGGCTTGCTGCAGAAGTTATAGATGGAGTAAAGGGAGTTGACACTATGGACTCCGCCGTACTGCAGGCCGATGATGAGGCTGCGAAAGTCCTCTCCTAGTGCCATGCTGTAGGCATGTTGTCGAATCAGAACAAAGTCAGGCTTAAAGGACCTAGAAGACACAATTAGAGTGATTTAAAAAAAAATAATCAGCAAGGCTCCTTTCTCTCTTTTGCCTCCATCCTCCCCCCTTTTGCTCTCCTTCAAATAGACGGAACCTTCTCAGGCTACAGTATTGTATCAATTATGCTACAAAGAAAAACCTAGTTATAAAAAAAAAATCCTACATAACCGCGAGCACAAGGGCTTAGAAACTCTCCAGACAGATTTGCCAGAGTTTCCATTTCAGACAGGCTCACACAGGAACAACCTATAACAGAAGCCAAAGATCATAAATTCTCTGGTGGGGTGGGGGAAATTCTCCCTAGTAATCCCAATAATTCTTTTTTGAAAATCTTGGCCATATTTGGTGACACTTGTTGCAATGTGCTGCACAGATGATGGAGGAAAAGATTGTTTTCTAAGGATGGGACTGGATATTGAAATGAAGCCCACTGGGTGGGAAGATCATGCACAGCTTTCCAAAGATATCTCACACATCCAGGCATCCACACACATTTCCTTTTACTCACAGATCGCAGTGCATATTGGACACAAACGGCTAGAACATCTACACCTAGGGATCATACACTGCAACATAATTAGCACATTTTCAGATTGCCCATCCAGTGATGGGACTTACTGCGTGTGTAATCAGCTCATTATCCTAGCCAAGACTCACCATTGGATCCTTAGGATTCCAAATGCAGCAACTCTCTAACCAAACTGGAGGCCCTCCAGGGTGAGGCAGTAGGAGATAGCTTAGGTATCAACCAGATGGAAATAATCCCTTTGCATACTGTATCTTAGGGCCAATTCAAAGCATTTGGAAACAGCAATTGGAAAGGTTGCCCAAAACAGAGTTCAGCAGCTTGTACCTTGAATGCACTGGAGGGACTTTCCAACTGACTATGGGGACTATTTTACATTTAAACAAGGTTTGCATCAAGGGCATTGAAAAAACTTCCATATTGCATTAAAGTTCTTAAAAGAAATTAGTTCTGTCCCCAGGACCCATTACCTCACTGACTTTGAACATTTTCCTTGCTATGAGACTATAATTTCAATCTTTAGGATATATGAACTGGAACTATTTTGGTTTTATAGCCCCAACTTATATTTCTGTCACTCTGGCTAGGAAATCTGAGATGGCAACTCTGGGCCAGATTGTGGCAAAGAGTATTGAGAATAAAACTCAGAACTACTTGTGGTTTTAAATTTTGTTTTATTTGTTGGCCTTGGACTTTTGTTATTAATCTAGACATGGCAAAAACATGCTTTGCCCTTGTTATGAGGCAAGAGGCAGAGGTTTTGAAACATCAGACACCCTCCCCTGTAGTATTTCTAACCCACACAGACTCTTTAATGCAGTGGGCACCAAAGGTGGCATGTTTCTCAATCAGTGAAAAGTGCAATAAACAACAACAGGGCTGTACTATTGAATGTGCAGCTGATGTATGGATCTTCCTAAGGTGAGGCAAGTGGCGACCCCATGCTGGGAAAGAGTGAGAGAATACAAATCTTGGCAGTTTAACTGCTTGACTTCTGCTGACATTCCATGTAGAAAGCACCCACTGGGCAGCCAAACATCTCCAGAAAATAAATTAACTCTCTGGATGCCAAACGTTCAGGATTCAGTGCCCCCCAGCGGGCTGTTAAACATTCTAGGGTCTAAGCAACCAGATGCTCTAGGTGCATCTTAATTTCCCTCAGGTTCAAGAAGATAGGTTGGCACAGCAGCCAGCACAAAACTATTAAAAACCACCCAACACCCAAACCATTCCTTGCAACTGGTTTTGGAACTGGTCCTTACCGCGCTGGAATGTATTTTATTCATGCAGTCCTGGTACTAGCTTTTGTGCCCGCTCATGAACCTGCTACATTGACATGCACACCTTTCCCCCCCACCAGCCGATAGCGAACATTCAAGGGTAAGATCGAGAATCACACTCTAAAAAAAAGCTGTTACCAGCTGAAACTCTGGGTTGAAAGACTTCAGCCTGCTTGAAGTTTAGAGAAAACTATGGACTTTTAGATACCAAGGAAGCAGGAGATCCCAGTATAACAGATGGCAATGATAATGCAGAGTAAATGATGGAGCCCTGCTATCTAAACTCTATATCTTGTATGAGAATAGGATCAGTTTCATTGGTCAGAACCCCTCCACTGACAACAAACAGTGGGAGAGGGAAGAGGGTGCCAATAACCATATACAATAGTATGATTCTGTCCTACCACTGATCCGGGCTACTGATCTCTCACAAGCCACAGCTGAGAAGTGGATCTCTCTTTGGAGATGTGGGGAATAGCCAGGTCCCAAAGTATCTTGAACAATAAGAAACAAGAGGAATTAGTGCAGGTTCTGCAACCACTAAGGTAAAAGCAGCAAGTGTGACGAAGAGGAGTCTTCTAGGCATCTATAAAAGAGAAACTGAACCTAGTGGGAAAATGAGAGGCTGAAGGATAGAAATTGCAAGAAGAGAGATCAAAAGGAAAACAAAGGGCATCATCCATCGGGAAGCTGGCGAGCCAGCAACTCATAAGGGCGATGATATGAATAGCAAACAGCTAGCTGTGTGCCCTCGTACATGGGAAGAAAGAGGCATGGTTCCCACACAGAAGGGGATTTCTCTCAATGATGTACATTTAGTTTTCTTAGGAGAGTAGGTCATTTTTGAAACAATTATTCATTCAGAGAGGTAAATTATGTTCTAATACAATGAGCCCTTGAATTTTAGAATGGCTAACAGTATTACAGTTTCCTTTCCCAGCTCCACTTATCCACACAACAAGCAATAAGAATGACAGCCTAAACAGAAAGTTGACATGTCATGTAAAAGAGAAAGGCTTGAGAGAAGACTTCCTTTTCAAATGACATTAAAATAATTGGGCCTGGCAGGGTCTGTAGCATCTATGCATTGAAGTCCCAAGTACCCTCATCTGATGGGGCTAGGAGTGTGGAAATGGTATGCAGGCTCAGCTCTTGACCGAACCCTTCAACCCAGGCTTTGGAATAGCACTGATGGGCCTTGTTTGCGTAGAACCATCTCTAGACCTCCTTAGCCAAAACAAAGGTTACCCGAAAGCAGACAGGCAGAGGAAGAAGCTACCTCAGAAATATAGTGGAAAGTAAAATGTTATGGATAAATGTGAAATGTGAAAATCCAAAACAGCAGCTCAGAACATACCAGCAATAACTTGCAGCTGTGCCTTGTATGCTTCGCGCAGGTGCCCTACCTTTCCAGGCGGAAGTAGGCTTCCTGAGTGCACACACTCTCTTCCCTACTATGACCAGATGGCTTCAGCTTTAGGCAGAAGGGAGAGCCCTTCCTCGTCCCAGCCTCCCCAAAAGCCCTTTCCCATACTCAGCAGAATCTAAAGATGCAAGTCCAATTGTCATTTACACTACATACCACTTTGGCCCTGTAAAAGAGCTTTCAAATAGGGGTAGCTGTAAACTAGAATGGCACGCAGGACTGTCGTGTAAATGAGAATCAGACCCTTTGCCATTTAAACACTCCCACAAAAATTTCATTTTCAGATTAAACTGATTTGCAATATTATATTTTAAAACATATTTTAGGTTTATTCTTCTCTAATGCCGACCTTGGAATGCGCATGCACGGCTTTGTCATCTCTAGGCTTGGACTGTGGTAATATTCTCTACAGAGTATAGCTGGCCACCTCCTGAGAGGCGCAATTCACCACAAGCACAAGAACTTGCAGTTCTCTCCTCGTCTGATGTAACTTCCCACTTGTCCCAGATGCTATTCAAAGTGAGTGGCTGCCTCTCACCCTAGAGCTCATCATGGCCGTTCAGAATGGAAGGCTATTTTTGTCCGTTTCCAAAGTTAAGCACCCCAAAAGTGGCAGCAGTGGATCACAGTTGAAAGTCTTCTGCCTTTGGAAGCTGGAAGCATCTTGACTATGAGGCCACCATGCAAGGCATTTATTTTGGTTTGTATTTGAGTGACTGCTTTTTGTTTTGCTCCAATGTGCTTTAGTTCAGTTTTCTAAATGGTAAAACCAGGGCTGGCTCTAGCAATTTCACCACCCCAAGCACGGCGGCACGCCGCGGGGGTGCTCTGCCGCTCGCCGGTCCCGCGGCTCCAGTGGACCTCCCACAGGCGTTTCTGCGGATGGTCAGCTGATCCCGTGGCTACGGTGGACCTGCTGCAGGTGTGCTGCGGGAGGTCCATCGGAGCCGCGGGAGCAGCGGACCGTCCCCAGCCATGCCTGTGGCAGCTCCACTGGAGCCACCTGTCACCCTCCCAACAACTGGCAGAGCGTCCCCCGCGGCGTGCCGCCCCAAGCATGCGCTTGGCGAGCTGTGGCCTGGAGCCGGCCCTGGGTAAAACTAATTTTAGCAATGGACCCAACTCAGAGACATGGATCCAAACACCCATGGCTTTAGGGAAAATTAAGATCTGAATCCAGATCCTAACTTCTTGGCTCATGCTCAACTATACCTAAATTTGTGCTTCAGTATTTGCTATTGCACCATTTAGCTGTCTTGGCAACAGGTGTGATGGAAATTAGTAAATAAGCATTTGAAGGACAATTCAAGAGAATTATTTTCCTGTTGTTCTCATAGTTAAACACTCCAGGAGCAGTAGCAAGGGCTCTGACAGTGGGAAATGCTCTAAGAAGCAGAAGAGAATCAGATCTGAAAAGATCATCAGTAACATTTCACTGCAGTGGTTAGGTTCTCCAGCCATTGTGGACTGGAACACAGCAAATGACACCAGAAAATCCTGCTGGAAGGTGTCATTTCCTAGTTCTGATTAAAGACTTAACTCTGGCTTTTTTCCTTGGTCCTTCAGTTGTTCATAGAGAACTCCAAAGACCTTCATGAGCATTATTAGAAAAATAAAATTCAGGACTATGTTATGCTGTCAAAACACCTTTTAAAATCCCTTCTCCCTCCCATCAACAAGTCACCCACAGACAGTCAAAAATTACGTCTACTTCCACAAATAAGGTCTTTTTGACCTAGCACTTTACTTCTGCGTCATTAGATTTCTTTTGTGACTGTGAAGGAATCACACAGGAGGGCAGCTGGCCATCTCTTCTATTCATTTCAGCACTAACCATCTAGGTCACTCCAAGAACAGAAGGTTGCAGTACTGTGACATGTTTTTCCCTTTGCACTATGATAAGCTTATGGAGCTCTTTGACCATTCCATAGGAGGAGGGTTGTATCTCTTTCAGTCTCACAGGGCACTCCGTTTCTCATGTTCACACAAGAAGGCATCTTGGATACCAAAGACTGAACTAAAGTATTTTAAGTTTTCTGAGTGATCAACCTGTTTTACCTAAATTCTCTTACAAAACCTCTCTTATCTTTTCAGTACTCAAAGAAAGGGAAGGAAAGTGTATAATTAAGCAATAAGATACAAAAGGCTATGTGTTGCCAGGGGATTAATGGAGTCTACAGGCAATGTTCTGAGGCACGAGGCCAAAACTTGAGTGATTTCAACTACCTAAACAGTGCAATAATCCCCCAAGTATGCACTAACTCAGGTATGTCTGAGCTAATATGAAATGGCATTTATGAAATATGAACAAATCCTGTCTGTGCATTACCTGGGTGTTAGTGATATAGTTCTGACATCATTGACAATCAATTACAGAGCTTGGCTATTTTTGGTTTTACATCCATTATTATATATTTCACAATGTTAGAATTACTGTATGTTCCCAGATTTCTCATTATATTAATTTAAATAGCATCGTAAAATAGAAAATCTTCCCTTTCAACCAAACCCTCACGTCTTAATTTTCTACAGAAAGGGGCAAATCCTTCCTCCCTTACTCATGCAAAGAATCCCACTGAACTCAATGGGACTAATCATGTGAGTAATGTGACTGGGATTTGACCTTTGGAAAGCATTATTTGACAGTGTAAAGAAGAGGAGTAGCTGTTTTAAACAGACAGTTGGGGATTCAATGTACATGGCAGAGGGGCATTGCTGGCACATGATGGCATATATTACATTGGTAGATGTGCAGGTGAATGAGCCTCTGATCATCAACCTCAGCCTGGACCAGTCCACACAAGAGATCCACTTCCTGGACACTACAGTGCTAATAAGCGATGGTCACATAAACACCACCCTATACTGGAAACCTACTGACTGCTATACTTACCTACATGCCTCCAACTGTCATCCAGACCACACCACATGATCCATTGTCTACAGCCAAGCTCTATGATACAATTGCATTTGCTCCAACCCCTCAGACAGAGACAAACACCTACAAGATCTCTATCAAGCATTCTTACAACTACAATACTCACCTGCTGAAGTGAAGAAACAGATTGACAGAGCCAGAAGATTACCCAGAAGTCACCTGCTACAGGACGGGCCCAACAAAGAAAGTAACAGAATGCCACTAGCCGTCACCTTCAGACCCCAACTAAAACCTCTCCAGCGCATCATCGAGGATCTACAACCTATCCTGAAGGACAATCCATCACTCTCACAGATCTTGGGAGACAGGCCAGTCCTTGCTTACAGACAACCCCTCAATCTGAAGCAAATACTCACCAGCAACCACAGACCACACAACAGGAGGGAGGGAGGAATAGCTCAGTGGTTTGAACATTGGCTTGCTAAACCCAGGGTTGTGAGTTCAGTCCTTGAGGAGGCCATTTAGGGATCTGGGGCAAAAATCTGTCTGGGGATTGGTCCTGCTTTGAGCAGGGGGTTGGACTAGATGACCTCCTGAGGTCCCTTCCAGCCGTGATATTCTATCAAAAACACTAACCCAGGAACCTATCCTTGCAACAAAGCCCATTGCTAACTCTGTCCACATATCTATTCAAGGGACACCATCATAGGACCTAATCACATCAGCCACACTATCAGAGGCTCGTTCACTTGCACATCTACCAATGTGATATATGCCATGTGCCAGCAATGCCCCTCTGCCATGTACATTGACCAGACAGTCTCTATGTAAAAGAATAAATGGACACACATCAGAGGTCAAGAATTATAACATTCAAAAACCAGTCGGAGAACACTTCAATCTCCCTGGCCACTCAATTACAGACCTAAAAGTCACAATATTACAACAAAAAACCCTTCAAAAACAGACTCCAATGAGAGACTGCTGAATTGGAATTAATTTGCAAAATGGACACCATTAAATTAGGCTTGAATAAAGACTGGGAGTGGATGGGTCATTACACAAAGTAAAACTATTTCCCCATGTTTATTGCCTACACACACACACTGTTCCTCACACCTTCTTGTCAACTGCTGCAAATGGACCATTTTGATTATCACTACAAAAAGTTTTTTTCTCTCCTGCTGGTAATAGCTCACCTTAACTGATCACTCTCGTTAGAGTGTGTATGGTAACAACCCATTGTTTCATGTTCTCTCTGTGTGTGTGTGTGTGTATATATATATACACACACACACACACACACACACACACACACACACAGAGAACATGAAACAATGGGTGTTACCATACATATATATATATGTATATATATATATATATATAATATATATATATATATATATATAATATATCTTCCTACTGTATTTTCCACTGCATGCATCCGATGAAGTGGGCTGTAGCCCACAAAAGCTTATGCTCAAATAAATTGTTTAGTGGTACCACAAGAACTCCTGCTCTTTTTGCAGATACAGACTAACACGGCTGCTATTCTGATTCTGGCACAGAGAAATCCACAGGTGGCAGAGTGGGGTCCAGTGGCCAAGAGAAGGGGATTATGGAGAGTACTGGGAGCCACTGCAGCCACCACAACTTAGAGCGACCTCAAGGTTGCTCTAAATTGCTTCTTCAAAAATGGACTTACATCTATTGGCCCAAGGACCAGGAATTCATAAAGCTGGGTTACATGCTCCTCAAGCCATACAAGAGCAGTCTCCAAAATCCATTCCTATATTTTTTACTTGTAAACTGAACAAATTTGTCATGAAACTCAGTGATGAACAATAAACATGGAACCTCATATAGCCATTTTTTGCAATCACATTTCAGAACAGAACCACACTTTAGGAAAAGTGGTAGAGATCAAAAGATCTACCAGGAAAGAGACTGAAGATTTTAACAGTCCATGTTACAACAATGGCAGAAGCCAATGGGGTTGTACATGTGTAGGTTTGGCACAGTTAAATTTTTATTATTTTAACATTTCAATTGATTATAGTGAAGTTCATTTTCAAGCATTTTTTTATGTTTAGCCATTTTAATTTTCACATAGTTGTACAAAAATAATGGGTTTTAAGCTTTTAAATGTTCACAGCAGTGGGAAATTATGAGAGGGTGTCAGACAATTATTTAATGGCAGACATTGAGTTCAAAATGTTAAAGCTTTATAACTAGGGCCCTACCAAATTCACTGCTGTGAAAAATACGAATACGTCCCAGACCGTGAAATCTGGACTCCCCTGTGAAATCTGGTCTTTTGTGCAATTTTACCCTATGCTATACAGATTTTAGGATTTCATGGGGGAGACCAGGGTTTCTCAAACTTGGGATCCCGACTCAAAAGGGAGCTGCATAAGGGACAGAAGGCTATTGTAGGGGAGTCACAGTATTGCCACACTTACTTCTATGCTGGGTGGTCAAAGAGTGGTGGATGCTGTCCAGATGCCCAGCTCTGAAGGCAGCGCTCCACCAATAGCAGTGCTGAAGTAAGGGTAGTAATACCATACCAAGCCACTCTTACTCATGTGCTGCTGCCTTCAGACCTGGACGGCCAGAGAGTGTCGGCTGCTGGCCGAGGACCCAGCTCTGAAAGCAGCACCACCGCCAGCAGCAGCAGTAGCAGCACAGAAGTGAGGATGGCAATACTGTGACCTCCCTACAATAATCTTGCAACCTCCCCTAGAACTCCATTTTGGGTCAGGGCTCCTAGAGTTACAACACGGTGAAATTTCAGATTTAAATATCTGAAATCATGAAATTTATGATTTTTAAAAGCCTATGACCAGGAAATTAACTAAAATGGACGGTGAATTTGATAGGGCCCTATTTATAACCATTACAAGCACAAATTGTCAACAACACATGTCCAAATACACACAGTAAATATCCTTAAACGAACTCTAATGAGTTCTTAAGCAGCATTTTTCTTACTTTACCTATCTGTAGGTTTTGATTATTATTGATGGAAATATTTTTTGTTGCTTTGTGTGTGCACAGTGAAATCAACATTTAGCAACATTTACTGATAAAAATCTACTCTTTTCACAACTATACCTGTAGAACAAAGCAGACTTTGCCCCCTCCTTTCCAACATTCATTTTTCCTCTGAAACATCACTAACAGAAACCCATGAAGAAAAGAGATGAATAGGAGCAAAAAAGTGACAAAACTTAAATACTTTAACTAGCTTTTGCATTCACTTCACAATTTAGCTAATGAATGATAACTCAGACCTTGGCTGCACGTTTCTTAGCAGAAGGAATATGCGTAAATGTGAACAAGCCAGGGAGGGGTTTAATCTCTAAATTGTTCCCCACCCTTGTCTGGTAACAGTGACTTCTGCTTTCTGGCAGCTGCCTCCACTCCAAATGTTTTCCCCATAGCTGTCAGCATCCCACTCACATGTTGGCTGGACGCCAGCTGCTGGAGAGGTGAAGAGGGACATTATTCATCTGGGATATAACTAAACCCCGATGAGAGAAACAGTCCCTTCAAGCAGCTGTTTAACAGCAGCAACTGGAATGGATGCAACCAAAGAAAACCCTAACCTCCCCATTGTGCTTCTGCTAAAAAAAGTGGGGGAGGGAGAGGGAGATGATGGTGGAAGAATAAGGCAATCATCTCTCTTGTGGGAATAGTTACTAGAGTTTATAAAAAGGGTGTTGCATGTGCTAGATTGTTACATATGTAAATACAAGCTGCTAAATTCCAGCCTGATTTACATCTTGGTCTAACCCACTGACTTCCCCGGGTTGCTGAGTGCTTAGGTGAGGGTAGCAGTTTGCTGGGGGAGAGGGTGAGTTGGTTTTTCTTTAAATACATATTTTAAAAATTACATTCTGTTTGAAATATACCAGTATGACATCTATTTAAAATAATCAGCCAAATTTTTTTCATTTGAAATACATTTATTCTTCTGTACACCTTGTGTTAAATATATGGTACATATTGTACTGTTACAATACAGTACATTCAGTAGATCATGGAAAAACTATACGCTAATCATATTATTTTTTCATCTGGCTTTTGGGAGACTACATTCTACAGATCAGTTTCTTCATCCTCCTAAACTTTCCTTCCTTTGCAGGGATTCCCAGTTCGGCTTTAAATAAGACAGGACATTTTCCTAAAATGTACGTGGAATTTACCCAAATGATGAAGAGGCACCAATTAGGGTTCTTCTATGAAACACGATTTCTGGAAGATGTCAGAGGTGAACACTGAGTTTCCCATTAGAGAACTTCTTGGATCCACACATACCTACTAGCTCTCTCAAACTACTTTCATGTATCCTTTGTAGAACAGTGACGGAAAGAACCCACCCCCTAGCAGTGAGCAGTCCCTGGGTGACAAAAAATACTGATCGCCTAGCAGTGAGCAGCTAATGTGTGGCAAGAAAATATCTGTATAGGACAAGAAACCAACCACCTCTTGCAGAGGACAGCCTCTGTGTGCTAGAATATCCACTTCTTGGGGAGGAGGGGGCCTATGTGACAGAAAAACATCCACTTGAGACAGGGGATCATCCACATGTGGAATTAAAACATTCACATCCCAGAGCTGGCAACCCATATAGAGCAGGAATATACTTGCCTCCTGGAGTGGGCAGAGGCTGAACAGCAGGAAAGGACCTGCCCCCAGCATGGCGAGTTGCATGTGGAAGTGGCAGTTTCCCATTCCATGAGATCATATAATAGATCACAGTGCAAAAGCATGTAGTGGAGAAACGCATTTTTAGGGCACGATGGATTTAGGATTGTGATGCAACAGGCTCCCGACATGTCACTAGAACACATGCAAAAGCTAAATCAGCCGGAATCAACAGAACAGTCATAATTAATTAAAGAGACAAATGGGCCTGTACTGAGGAAACAGAACATTCATTGGCCTCTCCACAGTTGTGACTGACAGGGGCATTTCAGCCAGCTAGCAGAGTGAAGCACGCACATTGTTACACAAACAGGCTGAATTGCAGGCAAAATCTGTAGTACTAACCCCTAGCCCTGCAAGAGACCTGTGCTCACCCTGTAGGATTTCCTTCCCAACGGCCAGTTTTTTTAAGCATGGCGGGTTCCACTTCTCTTCACTTTCAATCTCTCTCTTTGCCAGTGGCCAATTCTGTCTCATTTTGATCCAACGGAACAAACCCACTCCTTTTCTCAAGCATGGTCTGTTTGTATCAGTCTATTTAGGTACATATGACTCTCCTCAGTGCATTACCTAAACCTCTCACAGTTAGTCATTTATTATTTGTATTATAGTAGTGCCTCAGAGGCCCAACTCACAGACCAAGACGCTATTGTGGAGGGCACCATACAAACACACAAAGAGATGGTCCTTGTCCTTGATGTTCGTATCACTAGCTGGTGGCAGAAGAACTAGAGTGCCAAACAAGGCGCCTCTAACTGAAGGAGCCAACCAGGGAGGCAAAAAGAGGGGAGCAATCTGATACATATTTAATTCATATCTTTAAAATTCTGAAACACTCCCACAGAAGCTGCTTTTCCCTGTCAAAGAAAACACTTCTAGATTTCAATGTGCCTCTGCTTTCTCCTCCACATCTACCAGAGATAACAACGACAGACTCGCTAAGTCTGGATGCAGGGCCGGTCCACAACATTTTGACATCTGAGGCGGGGAGCTCAAATGATTCCCCCATGCCCCCTCGCTTGGGCCAAAACTTTGAAAGGTCTCAATTCTGCCTTCTTTCTGTTCTACTCCTCTCATGGTACTGCTCTGCTACCTACCCCAATAAAGGAGAACTAACAACTTAAAATGTTTTGTTCAAAAATTTTAAGTAACACAACTTTCAAATGCCTGAACAGCAAATGTAACTTTTCTTGTCAGCATAGTAAACATTGGCATTTTTATCTATTTGAATAATCAAAGTGGTGCTTTCCATGCCTTCTTGGTTGCGAAGATTTGAACTGCTTCCTGAAGGTCCACAGTCTGGGCCAGCTTATGCTCTACTGAGATGGTTGCAAGGCCGACCAGCCTCTCCTGTGTCATTGTGGAGCGTAGATGTGTTTTTATTAACTTCAACATGGGAAAGCTGAGTTCTCCACTGGCAACTGTGACAGGAAGTGTTAGCAGTATGCGCAGAGCAACAAAAGCATTTGGAAAGAGGGTGGTCATCTTTTTTGTGCACATATATTCCAGAACAGCCTTTGGAGTTGATCCTGCTGAAATGTATTTTGAAAGGGCTTTCAGTTCATCACCTAAATCATTCACATCAATATCGCGCATGTCATCATGTGTCAACACTGTCTCTAGTGCCCTGCATCGCTGGTGTAGGTCTTATTCAGGTATAGTGAGGAGTTTTGGAATATCATACAACATCTCAAATATACTGCTGGGTTCCTTGAGCTGCATGAAATGTTCTTCAACTGACTGTATTGCACAATCTAGAACCTAGATAAAGAATTCAACTTTGAATTGTTGTTTGGGGTCTCTTATGGGACATTCCTTGTAATCAAAATGTCTTCTTCTGTGGTGACTTGTAATCTTGAATGGCTGGGAAAATAGCTGCAGTGTGAAGTTCTTCTGCCAACTTCGGTGCACCCTTCAGAACATTTTGAAATCCCTCATCTGGCCGGTAAGGCTGTAGGTATGTCTTCGCTTTGTCCAGTTGTTCCATTGCTCCTGATATATCAAGGTCAACACCTTGGAGTCTCTTACAACATTTATTTCAAACAGTATGTCATGCCACAACAGTAAGCCACACCAAAATTTGAAGTTATGTATGTTTTTGGTGATTCCATTTCCCTCTGCCACTGTTCTCCCACGGACAGTTCCTGTCATAGCATTATCCTCCATAATGGCAACTATGGCATCATCTGTCTTCCCAATATGGTGTTTGATAGGCTTTATCGCCTTCATTCGACTTCCCCATTGTGTGGCACTCAGTGGTTTAAGAAGCACATTGAGCCTCCACTTGACTTTCCCATAGTTTCCCATATGTTGCTTCAAAATTTGCCATCCATGAATTGCTGCAGAGAAAAATACATAGATGTTTTGGATTACATCAAAAAATTCAGCAGCCTCACTAGAAGCTGATGCTGCATCACTGACCACCAAGTTCAATGAATGAGAACTGCATGGGACAAAAAAAGCTCAAGGGTTTAACTCTCAGATCTGTGTCTGAAGTCCTTTGTTCTTTCCTCTCATGTTGGTACCATTATAGTAGCCCTGATCTCTCATGTCAGCTATTGCAATTTCCATATCTTCCAGCTTTTTAAGAAGCACATTTGTCTTACCAGCTCCTGTAGTATCATCAATGTCAATAAATTCTAGAAAATGCTCTTTGACAGTCACCATTGCAGGGACATTTTCATTAGGTTCTGTTGTTGTTATGTAACACGTCTGCCCCTCCAAGTTGGCAGCAACAAGGGCTGGGTTCAGTATCCAGGGGTTCCTTTTCAATAACGCAATGCAAAACCTGCTCGAGCTCCCACCTGGTGACCTGGGACAATTACATACCACCCCCTCAGGTGCCTCTAGGAGGCAATACTTCCCCTCTCGCAAGCACAGAGTCTGAGGGTGGCAAAATCCTTTTAATAAAGGAAGGAAGCAATGTGGCATCATACTGGGGAAACACCACAAACAGGATTCATAACATAAACCATGCACAAAAGACCCACCAAGTAAGTTTTGACAGTGTCCTTTTCCCCTTAGGGTCTTAAGTCCAATCACCCCAAAGTCCAACAACCCAAAAGTCTCTGTCCCTGGGTTCAAAAGTTTATTTGCAGAGTTTTACCCCCCCCCCAGCCTGGGTGGAAATGGGGGGGACACAGGGTGTTAAGGGGCACCTAATGTGGGCTGGGGCCACCTGCCCCTCCTCTCCATGGAGTTCTGCTGCAGCCTTCACCATGACAAGCTCCACTCCACCAGCTGCGCCACTCCTCCAGCCAACCTGTGAGCCTCTCCAGCCATCCCCACAAACTGCTCCCTCTGCTCGCTTGCTGTTCCGTGGGCCATTCCAACCATCCCACAAACTGCTCAGCTCCATTCCAATCATTGTTCCGTGGGCTGCTCCAACCGTGCTGCAAACTGCTCCGCTCTGCTAGCTGCTTTGCAATAGATCTTCAGGCTCCCCCACTAGTTAACACAGCACTCAGCTCAGTAAGTTTAGCTATTTTAATAATTTCAGCTTGTAGTAGGGGAGCCCCAGTGCTGGTACACCATTGGCCCAAAGTGAATTCAGCCCAGCAGTCTCTAGATGGATTCCTAATGGAATCAAAATTAGCTCTGCTCTTCAACAGTGGAGAGAGAAGAAGGTGCAATTGGTGTTCCAGACCCTCAAAGAGGGGTCAATACCATCACACCAGTCCCCAACCTCTCTCAATCTACAGGGTTTTGGAACCCATGTCCCTTGTCTAGCGAGTGCTACTTAGTTGATGGTGAGATTCTCTGTCATAAAACAGGTTCATAGTCTCTCATTCACATAATCAGGGTAACAACACTTTATTCCTTCTGTCTCAATAACAGAGAAATTGAGGATCCCACAGCTGTCAAAGTGACCATTTTAGGCTGCCGTGGGCTATGCTAGGCAGGTTGGGTGTGTCTATGCAAACAAGATCAGCCCCTGAAATTCTTTTCCACACTCGCCATAATTCACCACCAGATGTCAGGGTAGAGCTCATCCTGACTCTGCTTACAGTTACAAAACGCACCATTAAAGTCATTTGTTTCGTATGGCCGATGTCAGGTGTGCAGTCCAGAATAACAGAGTAATATCTTTCTGACTTCAGATCTGCCACAATCTTCCGTTTGACTTTTGTTGCCAGTAACTGTACGATTTCATTTCAAATTGTTTTTCCAAGGTAGTGGTGTGTGCACACTTCTTGGATGGTGACTCCTCTTAGATGTTCCTGGAGTACAGCATCAAACTCAGCCATCAGCTCCATAATTTTAAGGAAGTTTCCATTGTTTTGCACATACAGCTGATCTAAAGTGCCACACAATGCTAGGTTTTGGGTAGCAAACTTTACAGAACATTTTGCCAGGAAAGAGACTCTGATGCAATCTTCTCTTGATGCTGATCCTCTTTGGTGGCCTTTAACCTTAGTCTCATCTCAAGCTCTTTCCATCTATGGCAGCGGTCCCCAACCTTTTTGTGGCCAGTAGCACATTCATGTTTTCAGAAGAGTGTAGCGGGCGCCAACTATTACTCACATACAGGGCCGGCTCCAGGCACCAGTGGAGCAAGCATGTGCCTCGGGCAGCACATGCTGTGGGGCGGCATTCTGTCCATTCCGCAGAGTCAGAGTGGTATTTTTTGTTTTGTCTTGTTTTGGTTTTGTGTTTTGGTTTTTTTTTGACGCCAGTTCTGGGCAGTGCAAAGAGAAGCCGAGAGGACAGAGAACACTGGCGCCCACAGCCTGCAACCCCGGAGTTCTCTGTCCCCAGCAGGTGCGGTGCCGCGGCTTCTCTCCCCTGCTGGGCACTAGGCAGATGCACATAAATGCCCTGGCGGGCACCACGTTGGGGACCACTGACCTATGGAATGCTCTCTGGTGATTTTCTGCCTTCTCATGGCATGCCAGATTTCTAGCCAGATTTTTTCCAGTCCTTTGTTCATGTAGAACCCAATGTGGCTGGAATATTAGACTGGAAAAGTTTGCAACAAAAACAGTATGCAGCATTCTGGGGTTTTGAGTACATAAGCCATGACCTCTCCAGTTTGTCACCATTGGGGATTTCATGCCGGTAATGTGTTGGATGGAAACTTCTATTTTCATTGTCTTTGGGGAACATGAAGTTTTTCCACTTGCTGTGGCCCACGCAGTACAAGGAAGTCCCTCAGGCTACTGCTCAAGTGGGACCACAGCCCTGGATCATCCAGACTTAAGGAACTAAACTCAGCAGCAGCTGTTGCTTGCACCTCCACCACACTCTTCTCTGATCTACACTTTTCTTCAGGAATGTGCATGGTTACATCCATTTGAGATGCAGATATGAATGCTGCATTAGCTGCCAGGTCACCTGCACTCTGACTATCTCCTCACCGCTCACATCCTCACTGGAGCCGGAAGTCTCACCGTGAACATTTGTGTCTATGTATCTCAGGAGAGCTCCTTCCTGCTTAGATAGAAAAGCTTCCTCTGCTTTCTTTCTTTTTCTGAATGCTGCCCCAGAGGGGCGTTTTCTTCTTTCACTCACGACTGCTGGTTTGTGCCAGCTATAGTAGCTCTCAACACTTAGTTGAAGGGGACAAATAAGCAGGCTGGTAGCAGGGCCTGAGTGAGGGAAGATATCAGTGTCTTAAGGGCATAACTGCCTCCTACTACTTCAGTTGACTGCCTGTTCTCCTCAAGTGGGTTCAGGGAAGCAGCAGGAAACAGGAAGCTCCCTGAGAAGCTGGGTTAATCAGTCCAGGCTCCTGGGGGTGCTAGAGAGGTACATAAGAGGCTCCTCCTCCTCCTCTCTCTCCCTGAAGCTCCTGCTGCTTTCTGTTATCTCCTCTTACCTTTTCTCCTGTCTGCCTGTTATGTCTCTTGTGCCCTCCCTCCTCCAGCACAGCACTCCACCCTCTCTGTGCATCTAGAGCAGAGAGAATACATATGCACCAGCAGCAGACACAATTTTCTACACTCTGGGTCCTAGTGGCACCCTGCCTCTCCCCCAGTCTGGCAACTGCCTCAGTTCACCTCATGATAAGGCCAGCCTTGCCTGGGTGGCAAACACAGCCTGCATTTTTATCTGGTGTAGAGAGAGAGGGCAGGCTTAGGAGTCTTAAGCATCAAGTTAGAAACATACAGTAGGCTCCCTGGGCCCGATTCTCTTTTCCATGGAGGCCCTTTCACCCTGTTCTGGCAGTGTAAAGGGGCTCAAAGTGGGTGTTACACTACCAATTTATGATTCCTTTAGGCTGCCAGAGTGCAGTGTACAGGGGCCTCAGTGGAAATAAAAATCAGGCCCATTAGGTCTAATCCCAACAGGGTTGACTCACCCTTCATCCTTCTGAGACTGACAAATTAAGTCCTAGACAATTTGCTGTGTGTGGGTCTTTCAGACATCACCATGATAACCAAGGTCCTACGCATGGGATATGCACCTCTGATCTGTCACACTCCACCCAGAGGTGGCTGCATTTCACTGGTGAAACAATTCCTGTTTCCAAGGTGGTTAGAGATCTTTTGGAATGAAAGATCCTCTATAGCTATAGGGCCTCTCATCAAATTGCACAATATTATTGATTTAACATGTAACTGGGAAAGTTTTGGTGCTGCATATCATCACAAGCCTGCAACTGATATGCAGGCGGGGCAGGTGCACTGCAGAATCTCCTCATGCTGCTCTGACAAGGCATTATGCTAATAACTCACATCACATCCACTTGTTCTGTTGCTGGTCCTACTGAACAGAGGCATCCAGAGTGTTGCAATAAGTATGGCAATTTGGTAACAAAGTATTCACTAGAGACTACATAAGGCATCATATGACTACTTTCCTTCTGAATTTTTGGAGATGTGCAAGGAAGAGCTCTCAGAGTGAACATTAGATGGAGAAACAGAGGCATAGAGAAATTAAAGCAAACATTTTCAAATGTCAGTAACTCAATAGTTAGGCATCTGAATCCATATTCAGGTCACTTGCTAAGTGACCAGATTTTTAGAGGTACTGAGAATCCTTTGGGCATGTCTCCATTGCTTCTGGGAGCAAGCCACACAGCCCAGGTCCACAGACTTGTGTTATCAAGGCTTGTGCTAGTGCTCTATAATACTGTGTGGACGTGGAGGCTTGGCCTGGAATTCAGGCCCTGAAGCCTGAGGAGAGGGTGAGGGATGTGGGCTCAAGAGCCTGACCTGCAACATCAAAGCAATGTCTGCACAGCTATGTCTAGAGCACACTAGTGAGTGTGTGGACAAGAGATGTGAGGCTCACTCCCAGACATAGTGCAGACATGCCCCTAGTCCTCATTGAACTGCCTGTCGTTTGTGGGAGCCCCAGGTCTCTAAAAATCAGGCCACTAAGTAAATACCATACTCCAGCTGCCCAAGTTTAACATTTTTTGGCTGAAGTGACTTGCCCAAAGTGTCACAAGCTAGTGGCAGAATCCAAAATGGCATTAAGGTCCATTTACAGCCACTCCCCGCTCTCCTCAGCTGACAAACACTGCCTACAAAATTATGTATTTAATTTTGTCTGAGGGAAGGAATAGGGCTAGAGCTTTAAGTAATATTGTACCTTCCCGTTAACCAGGGCTTCTTTTTCAGAAAAGAGAGCCACAGTTATTTACTTGGGCAGTTTTAATCAACTGGCATAGGGACTAATAGAATGTCCTAAACCCTAGGCTTCCAGAACAATCAAAAAAGTGCTTTGAATTAAGCATGCAATAGACCCTGTCCATTCCATATGAATGACCCATTGCAAATAATTGAATTTTGCTAACTAGGGAATAATTCAATTAACGCAATTTAAAATGTGAAGATAATATACCAGAAAATGTTAATATGGAGTGTAGGTTAGCTTTATTTATTCATAATCTACTAGTACATACATTACGGTGCATTTACTGTATTAAATTAGTAATTCAAACCCTTACTGCAGCCACTCAGTTACCATTCCTTTGAAGAGTGTGCAGAGGCTATTGCTTTTTGGGGGGCGAGGGATCCTAAATGTGTATATGAATGAGGTACCATTCCACCCTATGTCATATTAAGGGGATTTCCAGGCATTCACGATTTTTCCAGGCATCCCGGTTATTCACATTTGCTATCTGGTCACCCTACCTGAGGCTTAAATAGTTCACCTGAACTAAGGCCCAAACGATCCCCTTGCCCAGAAAAAAATAATGTGTTGCTTTGTTTTTGTTCAGTCAACATTTTCTGCATTCTGTGCCCTTGAACTTGTAACTCTTTTCAGGTTCTCCTGTAGTTTCCAGTTTCCCTGGACCACATCAGACCTTCCATTCCTTGAGTGAGTATAAGCAATTGGTTACGCAGAAGCTTGCTGTACTGTGGTTTGGGTATTTTAGAAGTAGAAATTACTCATGTTTCTTCTGAGGAATTCTCAGTATTTGCAGAGAGCATTAATTTAGAACCTCTCTAATTTATTCCCACAATATTACAGATCTGTCAATCATTCCCATCTTCTTTAGGGGTTTTCTCTTGCTGTGACTAGAATAACTCAACCACAATGAGTATCAAATTATCTTCATTAGGGATCTGTGTGTACATGTGCATGAGGAGCGTGCCTGGGTGAGCCTGTCTGTGGCATGGGTGGATTTATGGGTATTGAACGTATGTGCTCTTGTGGCTAGGAGAAACATGTCCATGAGGGAGGAGAAGGTGAGTTGCACGTGCATGAGAGACAAGTTGCATGTGTGTCAGAAAACTAAAGTGTGTGCATGCCTGTGTCTGTATTCATGGCTGTACAGTGTGTGCGCATACGCACAACTGGCATGTATGTATATTTTCACGTTTATGAGCAGTATGAATTATGAGGTTATTGTGGCAATGCTTAAGGACCAAGCAAGAACAGGGCCCCATTGTGCTAGGCACTGTATAAGCACAGAGTAGGAGACAATTCCTGCCCTGAACAGTTTACAATCTAAACCATCATGACAGACAAAAAGGTAAGGGGATAGAGCATAACACACATGCAAAGTGAACAGCATGATGGTGGCAAATGTCATGTTACTGCCACAATATTATTGATTTTAATTTTTTTGGGGGGGTTGTCATGAGTAAGGTATTAGCTAAATGGAAAGACAAAGGGAGGGAGTGGGGTGAGGAGGACAGGACTGAGGGGAAGAGGATGGGAAGGAAGGTAGGAGAGGCAGTTGTGGAGTGAATGAGTGCAGTATGACAGATGTATGTGTCATCCAGAAAAATAAGACAGAACATTGTCCAGTGTTTTCTCCTCTTCTCTTCGCTTGACTTTTGGTAGGCACAAGGGTTGGAGTGCAGTAGTATGTCAAAGCTGAGATACCTCCAAATGGATAGAACACATGACCAGATCCACATATGCCAGGCACCCACCCAGTCACCCCACCATACAAACATTCACATCTACAAGCACACACGGACAAACACAAAGATGCATACACACCACTGCCACAGCCAGATACACATACTCTTTCTCATATATAAATACCCATGCAGACAGACACCCTATAATACAGACAACTCACTCATCATAAACAGAAAACACCCTCTTTTTCAGACATAAAGCTTTATCATCAGTAACAGTTTAATAAATGAAGGGAAATTTTGATAGACTCATGAATAACTTTAAGGGCATGGGAAGAGAAAAGAAAATGGGATCAACACAGGTGATCTTCTTGGATAGCTTTCCAGTTTTGTGTGTGAATGAACAAAGGAGTAGACTGGCACTGACCACCAGCTGATGGATGCACATAGCATGGAAATAATTTGTACACTGAGAGGCAAAAATTAGTGGGACAAGTGAACACAACAGATTTCATAGATCTGAATTTTAAATATTTAACACAGACTCACGAAATCTCACATGGAAAAATCACTGGAAATTTGCATAGAAACAAGCACAGCCACGATCACGGAAAAATTGCTAGAGAACTATAAACAAAGCTCAACAGCATCAAGTTTGTGGGATATATTTAGTGCAGGGAATGGCAACCTTTGGCACATGGCCCACCAGGGTAAGTCCCCTGGCGAGCCAGGCTGGTTTGTTTACCTGCAGCAGGTTTGGCCAGTCACGGCTCCCACTGGCCCTGGTTCACTGTCCCAGGCCAATGGGGGTGGCGGGAAGTGGTGGTCAGCATATCTCTCAGCCCAAGATGCTTCCTGCAGCCCCCATTGGCCTAGAGCGGCGAATAGCAGCCAGTGGGAGCCACGATCAGCCGAACCTGCGGATGTGGCAGGTAAACAAACCAGCCCAGCTCACCAGGGGCCTTACCCTGGTGGGCTGCATGCCAAAAATTGCCAGTCTCTGGTCTAGTGGGATGTCCCAGTGATCAATGTGAGATCTGATCAATTCTAACATCTATATCAGGGGTCAGCAACCTTTCAGAGGTGGTGTGCTGAATCTTCATTTATTCACCCTAATTTAAGATTTCGCATACCAGTAATACATTTTAACGTTTTTAGAAGGTCTCTTTCTAGAAGTCTATAATATATAACTAAACTATTGTTGTATGTAAAGTAAATAAGGTTTTTTAAATGTTAAAGAAGCTTCATTTAAAATTAATTTAAAATGCAGAGCCCCCTGAACCGGTGGCCAGGACCCAGGCAGTGTGAGTGCCACTGAAAATCAGCTGTCATGCCGTCTTCGGCACACATGCCATAGGTTGCCTACCCCAATCTATATTAATGCTCTAGAACAGGAGTGGGCAAACTTTTTGGCCCTCGGGCCACATTGGCATTGTGAAACTGTATGGAGGGCTGGGTAGGGAAGATCGTGCCTCCCCAAACAGCCTGGCCCTCGCCCCCTCCCACTTCCCACCCCCGACTGTCCCCCTCAGAACCCCCGACCCATCCAACTCTCCCCAGCTACTTGTGCCCTGACTGCCCCTTCCTGGGACCTCTGCCCCAACCACCCCCCGGGATCCTCCCCATCCAACCTCCCCTGCTCCCTGTTCCCTGACTGCTTCACCCCTTATCCACACCCCTGCCCCCTATCCACACCCCTACCCCCTGTCAGCCCCCCTGGGACACCCACGCTTATCCAACACTCCCTGCTCCCTGTCCCCTGATTGCTCCCCCCAGAACTTCTGCCCCATCCAACTGCCCCCTGCGCCCTGTCCCCTGACTGCCCCCTGGGATTCCTTGCCCCTTATCCAACCCCCTGCCCCCTTATCATTCTGTTCAGAGCAGCAGAAGCTCACAGTCCCACTGCCCAGCCAGAGCCAGCCATGCCGCCGCCTGTGCTGCCCGGCAGGAGTGGCGGGCCAGAGCACTGGTGGCGTGGCACGCTGAGGCTGTGGGGGATGGTGGATAGTGAGGGAGAGGCTGGGGGCTAGCCTCCCCGGCTAGGAGCTCAGGGGCCGGGCAGGACGGTCCCGCGGGCCGGATGTGGCTCGCGGGCCGTAGTTTGCCCACCTCTGCTCTAGAAGAATACGTAGAGAGCATGCTAGTTAAGATACTGTATTTAGGTCTGTAAGATAACTCACTGAGTATCGAGAAATAATACAAAGTGAACTTACAGTGGTTAGAAAAATAGGTAGAGAAGAAGATTACGTTTCCAACCTGAACAAACGTAAGCTATTACATCTGGATAAAGAAAACAAAATAAATTTGAAAAATGGTAATGACAGAATAAACTAAGAAGTGAACTTGGAAAAAAATTGATTTGGGGGCTGCATATACAGTATCATTCCCATCATCGAACAGAGACGTGATCATTGCTCTATATATGACATAGATTACATTGCACCTAACATACCATATTGATATTCTGGGCACCTCAGTACCAGAAAGAAGTGGACTAATGCTGTCTGACTAATGAAATGGATAGATGGCAAGGATGAAGAGAGAGCAGCACTGCTGGATGTGCCTTTGCCGCAGTAGACTGTGGTTGATGCAAGGTGGTTATGCTGAAATGCTAACAACTACAGAACTATCCAACAGACTGAGATATGGCATCCTCCCCTGAGGTAATGCAGAAGGCAATGTTGAAGAGGAAAATCTTCTCTAAGGAAGGTGGTGCTGAGGAGCAGGCAGGTTGGTAGATGAAGTATATGGAAGTTTTTGGCAGCCACTAGACCTGCAGATATTCAAGCAGACTGTCCCAGCCAAAGTGGAACACATAAGGGGCTGGTTGTGCATGCAAGGCAGTATTTACAGTCAAAGTAAGTCAACAGGAGAATACAAGAATGAAAGGTGAAATGAAGACCATTGCCTATTGGCAGTACCATCAGGCCTGAGGTTCAAAATATTATGAGAATGAGACATTTCTGCCTAAATTAAATGGGTGGGGAAAAATGAGGCTAGAAAACAAACCTAGGAAATAATGTACATTTGGGGCCTGATCCAAAGCCCATCAAAGTCAATGGGGGCCTGTCAACTGACCTCAGTGGGCTGTGGCCAGGTACCCAACCCATCCCACTTACTCCCACATCTCTCTAAAAAAAAAAAATGTAAGGAAAGTCAGCGTTTCTCACCTTACTACCTTGGTGCCATTCCTCATGACCTGCATGTCCACCATGCAGCCACCAGTAACGTAAGCAGCCAGGTTCAGCTCTGAAAACTCAGCCTGCAGTGAAGTGAGAGAACAGAGCGTTACGTGATGGCAGAAAACACAAAGAATAAATTGACAGAAATGCAAAACTGTCTTCACATGGAATGTTTCTTTCAAAAGTTTTCCATGAGGCAACTGCAGATCCAATTACTGCTGATTTGCAATGGAAACACTGGAGAAGTGTTTATTGCTCCAACACTAAGGCCATGTCTACATCTAAAATTTTGCAGCGCTGGTTGTTACAGCTGTATTAGTACAGCTGTATAGGGCCAGCGCTGCAGAGTGGCCACACTTACAGCAACCAGCGCTGCAAGTGGTGTTAGATGTGGCCACACTGCAGCGCTGTTGGGCGGCTTCAAGGGGGGTTCCGGGACGAGAGAGCAAACCGGGAAAGGAAACCAGCTTCCCCGCGGTTTGCTCTCTCGGTCCCGGAGCCAGCCAGCAAACCGCAGGGAAGGAGACCTGCTTGCTCGGGGTTCCGGGACCGAGAGAGCAAACCGGGAACGCCGCGGTTTGCTCTCTCGGTCCCGGAGCCAGCCAGCAAACCGCAGGGAAGGAGACCTGCTTGCTCGGGGTTCCGGGACCGAGAGAGCAAACCGGGAACGCCGCGGTTTGCTCTCTCGGTCCCGGAGCCAGCCAGCAAACCGCAGGGAAGGAGACCTGCTTGCTCGGGGTTCCGGGACCGAGAGAGCAAACCGGGAACGCCGCGGTTTGCTCTCTCGGTCCCGGAGCCAGCCAGCAAACCGCAGGGAAGGAGACCTGCTTGCTCGGGGTTCCGGGACCGAGAGAGCAAACCGGGAACGCCGCGGTTTGCTCTCTCGGTCCCGGAGCCAGCCAGCAAACCGCAGGGAAGGAGACCTGCTTGCTCGGGGTTCCGGGACCGAGAGAGCAAACCGGGAACGCCGCGGTTTGCTCTCTCGGTCCCGGAGCCACCCAGCAAACCGCAGGGAAGGAGACCTGCTTGCTCGGGGTTCCGGGACCGAGAGAGCAAACCGCGGCGTTCCCGGTTTGCTCTCTCGGTCCCGGAACCCCGAGCAAGCAGGTCTCCTTCCCTGCGGTTTGCTGGCTGGCTCCGGGACCGAGAGAGCAAACCGCGGCGTTCCCGGTTTGCTCTCTCGGTCCCGGAACCCCGAGCAAGCAGGTCTCCTTCCCTGCGGTTTGCTGGCTGGCTCCGGGACCGAGAGAGCAAACCGGGAAAGGAAACCAGCTTGATTACCAGAGGCTTCCTCCTTCCACGGAGGTCAAGAAAAGCGCTGGTAACTGTCTACATTGGATTACCAGCGCTGGATCACCAGCGCTGGATCCTCTACACCCGAGACAAAACGGGAGTACGGCCAGCGCTGCAAACAGGGAGTTGCAGCGCTGGTGGTGCCCTGCAGATGTGTACACCTTCAAAGTTGCAGCGCTGTAACTCCCTCACCAGCGCTGCAACTTTCTGATGTAGACAAGCCCTAATGCTGCATGACTACTTGGGATTAGGTTTATTGCAATAATAAATACTAAAGGAATTAAGAATCATCAGGCCAAAAAACAAAAACAGAGGTAAAGTCATTTGAATATGACTCAAGTTCCCACTTGGAAACATTCATTTGGAATTATGTCTGAATCTGCTGTCATGGCACTGGCCAGCTATAAACCTAATGCAAGAGATTTATGCCTCCCTGAATAGCCAAAAACCTCATTATGCTACAGGAAGGTGACAAACAGGGGAATCTAGCTGAAGTGGCTTAGCTATTAAATGTTTAACTATTTACATGTTTAGTGGAGCTGGGTAGGTTACTAAGTTAATGTTTAATTATTAAAACAATTCAGTGCGTTCTCTTTATAAAGCATAACGCACACTCCTGAAAAGGTTAGCAAAGAATAATTAAGCAATTAGAGGTAAAAGGTGAGTTCCAGGTGACTACGCCTGCTGCATGTCTCAGGTGGATCCCAAGGACTTCAACAGTCTCATATACGTAATAATCCCCTAGAAATGCATTTGATTGAGGGCCTGGTTGCCAATGTGAAAAATAATGAAGAAAGGAGTGCAAATTAGACTTGCAGAATGTATTTAGCATTATAAACAGAAGTAGGATATCAATATTAGCCAGTCAGGATATTCAAAATTTCTAAAGATCTTCCCTAATTACAGTTTGATGAATAAACTGTAGTGAGGCATAGTATGTCTGTCTAAAGTGCCTGTTACCATAGCTTTCAACGTCCTGATTCTGCAACAAGATACATGCAGGTAAACCTCTATACCCATATAAAGCCCTATTAAATCAATAGGGTGCCATGGGGATGCAGGAGTCTCTCTCATTCTGTATCTCATTGCAGTAACAAGGCCTACATTTGGATGTGGAAAACTGATCTTCTCACTTGAATCATTACAAGGGAAAAAGGGACCACATCTTTTAATTTCAGGTGTGGCTTTTCATTACAGATTTTTTAAAAAGCAATTGGGCAATGTTGTCCTCTAACTAGTCCTCTAACTAGTTCAGACTGGCTTCTATCTAATTTCATAGCTATGCAGTATTGCCAACTCTCACCATTTCATCATGAGTCATACAATAAATTAGTGTTTTTCTTAAAGGTAACTGAAATCAAGAGATTGTATGAGAATCAGAGAATCATAGAATATCAGGGTTGGAAGTGACCTCAGGAGGTCATCTAGTCCAACCCCCTGCTCAAAGCAGGACCAATCCCCAACTAAATCATCAATATGTCAAATTTCATTTTAAAAAGTGTTTCAAACTCTCATAGTTGCACAGAAAAGCTTGAAAATAAGAAGTTGAGTGCACCCTAAATGTTCAGAAACCAGAAGGCAAATTAGAATAACCCCACTATGATGGAGTCAGGCCCTGGGCTTATTGGTGACTTTTCCTAGTGGTTAGGATGCTGGGCCTCAATATTCCTCCCAGCCAGCTGCAGTGCTTCTTGCCTGCGACTGTAGCACTGCGAATTGGTGGCCGGGTCACTGATTAATAATCATCCCCTTCCAGGAAAGCAGAGTCCATTGGAGTATATAGGGTCCCATATCTTCACAAAGGGAAGGTCTTCAGCCCTCTCCTGCAGGTGGCTCGCCCTTGCCCGGAGGCTCTCCACTTCACTATCCCTTCCTGACAGCAGAGACAAGGGGTGGAAGAGAGGCAACAATATCAAGCACACTGGAGTGCTTTCAGGCTGCTTCCCTGGGCCCCTGGCCTCCTTCCAACATCTCAAAGTCTAACATAACATAGCAACAACAACAAAAAAGAATAACAAAACTTTCAGAATAGCTGGGCTCAGTGCTAGCCCCTTCCTTGCAGTGATGGCATCTATAGCAGCTTTGCTCAGGAGCTGTCTGACCAGGTCTGTCCCTGTACCCTGTCAACTCAGCTGGGGGCAGTCTGGCTCCTTTTTAAGTTCCTGCTCCAGTTGGAGCAGGCTCTGTAGCTGTAGGGGGCAGAGTCACCTGGGTCCAGCACTGCTCCTTATCCCCTTCAGTTCTAATGTGGGGTTTATACACCCCATCATGCCCACACTTAAAAAAATAATCTCACCATTTTTTAGGCCTGAGTCTGACTTGTGAGCTTTGAATGCTTGGGATTAGCCATACTGATAAAGCAATTGGCCGGCTACATGTAGTGCCTGTAACATCACATCTACTCTTCAAACATTGTAAGGAAGTCCCTTAAACAACTTTTTCATTGGAAACCTCCCATAACAGAAATTCCCCACTGTCCAAAAGGAACTCTTTGTGCCAAGGAGTTCAAATGGGACCACAAGTGCACAAATGAACTACTGTCAGCTGTTTGATGATTGGTCATATTCTCTCCAATATCACAGTTTTACCTACCCATCACCAAGCCAGTGTTCTGATCTGTATAAGATCTAAGTTTGCCTATCTCTATTGAGTTTACTAAAGCAAGAGATTTCACCTCTCCCAGAGTCATTGTTTCATGTTATTGCAGACTTTGTCAGACATTGCTGCATCAGTTAGACACAGCTTACATTTGGAGGGTTAACTTGGCAACCATTAGTGGGCCAGAGACTTACTTTTAAAAAGTGCTTATATCCTGCACAGTCTGAACATACCCTATGGACTATGTGTCACTCTGGAGGCTATCCTACTCTCACTCATGCAGTCTTTACTCAGACCTTCAACTTTCATGGAAATTTTGCCCGAGTGAGAAAATGTAGAATTGGACCATATGATGTCACCAAAACTCCCTGATGTGTGTAAATAGCCCTATCCATATAAGGTATTTTTAGAGTGCCCAACACTGACCTATCCAAGCATGCATTCTCACTTTATCACCTTTTTCTGGCATCAATTTTCTGCCTTACTCTGCTAAGTTAACAGCCATTGCCTCTTTCACCTAGGTAGTTTGTGCTATCAGACAGGCTAACATTTGGAAGAAGGCTGAACCTTCAGCAAGAATTGTTTCCCTGTTGATTTCTCATCAGGCCCTGTATTTTTTTGCTCTGTGGCTTTTTTAGGCCTGACAACTTCCTTGGCTGGAAGCTCATGGTTTGATGCCTTTATGAACCTGTGCTCACCTTGCAGACAAAAGCAGTCTTTGAAAGCAGTCAGTGCAGAGAGAGAGAGAGAGACTGATAGATAACTGTGCATCAGAGGGGAAGGTCTGATGGTCCTTTCCTTGACACATCATGTAGTCATTTATACCTGTGCTAAGTGGATGTAGATGATACCATTCTAATCTGGTGATGTTTTACACTCACTTTGCACTTCTAGTTAACATAGAATCAGGTCCAGGTTCAGTGAGCTCCCAGCCATATCAATAGACTTGGGACAGCAGAACTTGAACTAGTGCTCTGTCTAAGACAGCTGCAGAACAGTGCTTTGAAGTTACAGCTCAGGCTGGAGCTCGGACTCTGAAGCCTATCCCCTCCCTAGGCTTCAGAGCCTAACTCCCACTTCAAAGTGTACCCTACACTCCTTTTTTAAAGAATACTTGAGGGAGCCTTGCTAGCTCCAAGTGTGTCAACCCATGCTGGAAGGCTGGCTCCCATTGATCGCATAGCCACACCCTTTGTAACTCTGGGGGTCCCAGAATTTAGCAGACTCACATTTACATTTTGAGGTTAAATGACGAAAGACATTTTTCACAAAAAGTATTTAAGTGTTTTAGCTCCTCCCTCGGCCCACCCCCCACCAAACTTCCCAAACCTTCCTCAAACTTCAGAACTTTTCATGAAACCTCCAACTTCTCTGGATTCTTTCCATCCCAATCTTTGCTCTGAATGCTGCCAAAAACTTGACTAAGTTTTAGGTGCCAAAGAAACATTTTGATTAAATATTTTTGAGGGATTGAGGCATTGTTTATATATTTGCCACAGAACAAAGCAGAAAATTACTCATAATTTAAAAGCATAAAATGAATTGTAAATGTGAATTAATTAGTTTTTGCCAATACCAATTCTTGATACTGTGATGTGGGAGACTTGGGCATAGGCCTGGAAAACAAACACAGTTTTTGCACTGGCACAACTATTTTGGTTAGGGGCATGATTTTTAAAAAACCAAAACAGTGACATCTATATAACCCCTAATGTGGGCACAACTAGTCCAGTACAAAGGTGCTTATACCGATATAGCTTATTCCCCTTTTTGTATGAGAACAAGCTATGGTAATAGAAGCATATTTATGCCAATATAACTGTCCACACTTGGGGGTTTAAAGCAGTACAACTTGTGTTAAAATCCCTGTCCAAATCTCTCGCTCCTTGAGCTAGAAGGGAGCTAAGGAGCACTTCGGAAGCAGCATGTTCAGCCCCTGAAGAGTAGAGGGGGAATGTATATCTCATACTGTGGCTGTGATTGGCTGCAAAAGGAGTCCTGCTCACCAGCCATTGGTCAGAAAGTTGATGGTGGTGATGCAAAGGTGTAAAGGGGAAGGGTGGGGCGGGGGAAGATAAAGGGCAGAAGAAAATTCTCAGGTCTCTGACAGGGAAGCAGGCACTACACAGGACACTCTGCCAAAAGAAATTGGCCGCCAGATAGAGAGGAGTAAAGTGATTTCTTTCCTCAAGTCAACATCACTTATTCCATCTTGCAGAACTAGCCAGTGAACAAACAATGGCAATATGAAAAAAAGAAAGCCCAGAAAAGAGATTCCATTCTGTTCCCTAATCAGATGCATTTGACTCTAGTTTAATCTCCTGCATGGCGGTGGAGAGGATAGTGATTTTTTTTTTTTTAAAGCTAGCAGGCTTAGCATGTCCACACAATTCCCAGCACCCCCTGTGTTCTTGGTTTTTGAGCTACTGAACTTTCTAAGCCCTCATCTGCTTTTAATCTAACTAAAAGCTCCTTTCGTTGGTTCCTATTTAAAATAAAAGACAAGGTTACATTAGATTTTTGTATGACTACACACACACACACACACACACACACACACACATTTTTATATTGCTTTAACTGCAAATTTCAATGCCATCTTAATTCTGGCGTTGACAGGACACCTCCATAACTGTATATGCAATACTGTATCTGCATACAAACGTACATGCACTCACACAGATCTTTGAACAGAATCCAGAAATTCCGTAGCAGACCTTTCTAATTCCTCTTCTCTTTGGCTGGTTTTTCACTCCACGTGTTTTGCTCTTCGCAACCGACGAATACTCTATATGAACCACTTGACACCCTGAGAGGCTGATGCTGGGTATATTAAGTTTTAGGCAGTATTTAGAAGAAGTAGAAGAGGATTTTCATCCTTTCTATTTGTTTTCTCTTTACTGCCTATCCCTTCCCCTGAGAGGCCTGTCCATCTTTACAGCCTATCACTTCCCCCGAGATGCCTCTCCATCTTCCTAAGGATCCCCATTAATTCCCCCCTTTTTCTCCTCGTTAAGCCCTTATGTTGCAAGGACCCACCTCTGGCTAGGACACTTTGCCCTTCCCAGCCTTGCTTCCGGAATGAGCCAGTTGTCATCATGCTAAAGTACTATGGTCTCTCTTAGGGGGTGGAGGCCTAATTTTTAACCCAGTAAATGGGATCTCAATCATTTTGCACTGACATTTCCAACAGTTTTGGTTGATAATTTCCAATTTTTGTAGGTGACAAAGCCAGCACTTTGTAAATATTGATTTGCACTGTGCTAATACTGACATTTACAGAGTTACAAGATTTTAATGACGCTGTAGTCCATAGTCCCTGGGCAGGAAGAAGGGCGAACAGGATGTGTGCATGAGTACAGGGAGTGGGAATGGGATGTGTGTTTGATGTATGGGTTGTCCTTCAGGGAAGGAAGGAAAGTGAAGAAGGTGCAGATGGGGAGTGGGACACTGTGTGTCCAATGAGAGGTCTTATGCATGCTGTTTAATGGCACTGAGTCAGTGTGAATGCATGCAGCCTACAGGGAACACTGAGACCAGGTAGCCACATGCCACTTGGTGCCTGTGCTAAAGGTGAAGTGCCATTCAGTGTTGTCAGCTGTCGGGCTTTTATTGCCAGTCTTGCGATATTTGTTGTTTTTTTTAAAGCCTCAGTTCAGTCATGCCACTATATTAAAATTTCAGATTCAATTAAAAAAAAAAAAGAACATTTCTAGGCCTGTTGTCACAGCAAATAGCTCAAAAACATGAAACCTAATGGCTCTAAAGAGCAGAAGGCAAATAAAGAACAGTTTCATTGTTTTAAAAACTTCATTATTTTTAGATCAGTCTCAGTTTTCTGGAGGCCTATTGTCATGATTTCTGAATAATAGATTTAGCAATACTGTGACAACCGCCACCTAACTGTAGGTATCCTTATTCAAGAACTGCTCTTCTTGAAATGCTTTCTTTCATAAACATTTTGAGTTCCTTAAAAAAAAACCCAGACAAGAAACAAAACAAATAACTACATGGTTGTTTAATGAGTGCTTAATCCATGTGGCTAGAAAGGATTGTCCATGTGACTACACTTCTTTGGCCTATCAGATTCTTCCTCTCAGAATGCCCGCTCTATGCCGCTAATTAAAATACCAGTTTAGGAATTTAAGTACAATAAAACTGGAGAGATCTTCTGTACTATAATTCTCTTTTGTCTAGATAATTCATGAGCAATTCTTGTCAACATTACCAGCACAGTCATAACCCTATTCTACAAGAGATTTCCAGAATCATATATAGAGGAGTTCATTGAATAATGATACCCTGAAAATAAACCATGCCATGGGAACAAGTGAATGAGCTGCAAAAGAAGAATGAGTGTTAGAGAGAGAGATAAAGAAAGAAATGGTGGGAAAGAGAGGAGATGGGAGAGCAACAGGACCGACCTTTATTAATTTACATGAGCCTTCTGGCCTGAGCAGTTCTCTCCTTAACCCTTTCTGTCCCTGCATAGAGTCATTAGCTGACATAAGGGCTGAAGAAGGATGCTCTAGGAAACCTGAAGAAAAACTACCCAAAAGGCAGCAGATTCTGCAAGAGAAAAACTGCACTATCTCTGCTGCTAATCCTCTGTGTTATTCTCTGAAGTGGTGTGGTGCACATGCTGCACCATGCTATTGAGAGGAGGGGACATTTCTAGAAATCACCAAGTTTCCAGATCACACATTCCTAGGGTGACCAGACAGCAAATGTGAAAAATTGGGACGGGGTGGGGGGTAATAGGAGCCTATATAAGAAAAAGACCCAAAAATCAGGACTGTCCCTATAAAATCAGGACATCTGGTCACCCTACATATTCCTCAGGAAAAAGTGATAAGTAATAATCAAAAAGGACAGAATTATCTGGGCCAGGTTCAGTGACTTTAGATAACAGGGACTTCTAACAGGGGCCCCACTGCATCTTACCAGTTTTATCCACTTCAATATTTTCTTCATCTCCTGAAAATATCCAGAAGTCCTTTATTCTCAGTCCTGTGTCTAGACACAGGCTATGCTGTACCTGCTACTGTATCCAGCTTCATTCCCTTGTGGCCACAGGTCACACTAGTTCTTGAGCAGAGGAGCATGCTCAGCTGGAGGCAGCTTTCTGTAACTGGGCCCTAGTGCCATCAGCACCAGCCCAGGCAGCAGAGCCTCTCCCACAGCTAAGATCAGGTCTGAGATCCTTCCTAAAAACAAGATTAAAAAGGACTTGTGGCCATTGGATTTCATGGGCCCAAAAGGCTAACTCTAGATGGGTGTAATGGAGGAGGGTGGAGAAGCCTGAATAACCTGTGACCTTTAAGAAAAAGTAGCTACACTTCTACCCAATATAACGCTGTCCCTGGGGGTGAAAAAATCTTACTGCATTATAGGTGAAACTGTGTTATATCAAACTTGCTTTGATCCGCTGGAGCACGCAGTCCCATCCCCCCTGGAGCGCTGCTTTACCATGTTATGTCCGAATTCGTGTTATATCAGGTCGTGTTATATCAAGATAGAAGTGTACTAGCTTTTAACTATAGTGTTTAGTTTGCCTCCATCTACAATGGTTATATTCTCAAAGCTCTCAGAAAGGAAAAAGGATAGTGTGACACTCTTTACCCCAAAGCAACACCCTGGCACCCCCATACTCGCCACTGTCATATAATCATATTATGTTTTGTACAAAATATACCTTGTAAGATATCATTTTAAAAGTCTTAGTCTGTTGAACATTAATATCCTCTTAAGTTGTATGTGCTATCATTGTATATGAAGTTATGAGGTTTTGCTGTGTGTGTTACTGAAATACGTTGTGAAGTTAGAAATGCTCACAACCAGTCTTTCAAGAGCAACAATGGCACAGCCAGAAAGTGATGATGGCCCATTAAGGGGCATATACACACACACAGGAGGATTACCCAAGGAACTGTATACAATGGAAACCTCTCAGAGAGCACATACTCAATGGAGGCTGCTTGACTCATGTCATAGCAAAGGATCTTTCCAGCAAGCTGGAAGAAGCTATACAAAGGGGAAGTGACATCATCATTTGGAGTCACTCCCCCCACAACTCCACACCTGGAAACATGTCTAGAGAACAAAGACTGAACTGGGGAGGTGGTTACAGGCTGAAAAGGAGAATTCCCGCTTGTGTATTAAGGAGCTATACCATCAGGGTGAGATATTGCTCAATTTAAATCCTGTCTAGTTCATTGAATTCAGATTGTGATATTACTTGTTAGGTAACCACCTTTTATCTGTATGCTTACTACTTATAATCACTTAAAACCTATCTTTCTGTAGTTAATAAATCTGTTGTATATTTTTTTACCTAAAACAGTGTTTTTTGAAGTGTAAGAGAAATCTGCTCAGGAACAAAGGCTGGTGCATGTCCTCTCCACATTGAGGGAGGGGCGGACTGGGTCATAAACTTACACTGGTCAGGCTTCTGACCAGGTCAAGACGGTACAGCTCTGGGGTCCTAGGCTGGGGGCAGGGGGAAGGGAATTGTTGGTTCATGAGTGGCTGGTGAAAGCATTCTTGTAACTCATATGGGTGAGTCCCTGTCTGTGGATGGCCGTGTGAATGCAGGACCTGGAAGGGTTTGCTTGTCATAGCATCACAGTCTGAGAGGGAGCTCAGGCTGGTAAGACAGAGGGCTGAGTGGTACCCCAGTTCCAGATTGCACCCCGGGGAACTCATCACAGATAGAAACTTAAAAAACAAAACAAAAACAAAAATAAAATTCAGATTCTCCTTTGCATTTCTATGTCCCAAGGATTAGGATGATCAGTAGCTATGCAATTCACAGAAACCCAAAATAATATGATATGCCACATCTTCCCCATAAGGCTGAGCTCCACAGTGTTCAAGCACCTGTTGGATTGAGATGAAAGAGAGCGAGATATTATAATCCATTTGGGGACTCCTTCATGGCAGTTCTAGCCTAGCTTCCTTCAGGGGGGAAGAAGCACCCAGCTTTTTGTTATTTATAAAAGATTTTTTTCTAGAACACCATGAGAATGCACACCCTAAGGGCTCAAGAACAGAAGGCAAATCAAAGGGACCCAACATTTATTATTAAAAATCTCATTTGTTTTGGAGACCGACTCATGATTTTCAAGTGCTTGGAATTGGCAATACTGAATCTGAGGTCTTGAATTTTTAGATAGATAAATTCTCAGGGATTAGATGGTTTAGGGCCCTGGAAATATGATAAACCAAGACTTCCACCTGTTGGTAAGTGCTTCCAAGTGCGATTCAGCTTGATAGTGACTGAATGACATTGTCACAAAAGGACTCTTGGGAGAAAAATATCCACATAACATAAAGCACAACCATAATTGACTCCCTTGTTGGCAGAAAGGACAAGGATTAAGTCCTCAGTTCAGCAAAGCACTTAAGGACGAGCTACACTTTAAGCACATGCTTAAGTCTCACTGAAGCCAATTTAATTACTTTGCTGAATAGAGATGGGAATACTCATGTACTTACAGATAAGCACGTGCTTAAGTGCTTTACTGAATGGAGGCCTAAATGAACATGGAGACTGAATTACTCTCACTGTGTTAGGTGAGGTCTTTCAGGATTAGGCTTGAAGTACATTGATGGAGCAATGTTGGGAAGCTTGCAAAACTGCTGTCTGTGTTGTGCCTGGTTTTTAGCTAAAGAGACAATTTAAGACTCTATGGCTGTCAATCTGGCCCCTTTGGCCAACACTAAATTCACTAAAAATGCTAAAGAAAAAGATTTAATGTACCCTTGGATGAAAGAAGCTTTAGAGATTCAAATACAGAGATAAAAACTGTGGCTTCCAGTGCTCTGGCTTAATTCCCTCATTGATTGCTCCAACATCCAAGAAGAGAAAGGAGTCTTTAGAAACAGATGTTACATTGGAAGAACTAAAATTCCTAAATATTACTAGTAAGAGAGCATTACATTTGGGTAATGGAACTGCACGCATGGGGGGAAGTTTCTGGCAATGCTGAACTTTTCCAGATGCACTTGGAACATAAATGCCCCCAGTCCTCACATAATAACAGTTCTTCTGTATCACTGCCCTGCTTTGGGTCAGGTTTGGAATCCTCACTGTCGCTGATGATCATTGGTCCTGGCTCTTTCACTGTTCCAGCTCTCTTTCTTTTCTCCTTTCTGCTTCCAGGACCTTATCAATTTTCTCCCACCACACTCTCTCTCTGTGTTTCCAGGATCTTGGCACTTAGGTTACTCAGTCACTAAAGGCAATAAGGTAAGACAAAGCAATCTCATGGGTAGGTTTAAATAAATAGCATACATGTGTGCCCAGAGATGGATAATACAGCACACTTTAGACATCCTAATAGATCACTCAATAAATCAGTGTCGGGGTTTAAATTGAAGAGCGTGCAAAAAGGAAACTAAGAAGGAAATAAAGAGGATCCTTGTGGTTGAATTAATGATTTGAGAGGATGGAAGCCAGGGAACAGGACTGGAGAGTATACACCCAGCTCAGTACAGCTTACCATGCTTTTCTCATATTCATCAGCACCAGGCAATGAATGGAGTATCTGTCTTCTTAATGCATGTGGGGATAAAATTAGCTGAAGGGAGTGCTTGAGGGAAGAGAAGGCGGGAGGGCATGGAGGTCACATAGTTAATTTCCATAGTAAATAACCTGAGAACCTGACCTGTTTCCATGCAAGGGTAAGCTCAAGAACTACAGCCAAGAAGGAGAGGAAACTCTCAGAGCCGGTAGTGGGGTATGACCAGACTTGATAGCTCACAACCAGCAGCTGAGAGAGATATAGTTCTGTTTTTATTACTCCCACCACAATATAAATAAATGAGGTCATGACTTACCAAGATAAAAAAATCAGTGTTCCCTCTCTGCTTCCCCCAAAAGCAGCCAATGGGGCTTGTTAACAGAGAATGAAGATGTAATATAGGCAGCAATCAGAGAGAGAAAAAGCAATAAGGCAAATGCCTCAGATTCAAATCCCATTTCTGGGCATCCCAGAAGAATGAATGTAACTGCGTCTCATGCCACAGAAATGAGCACTGCCATCAAAACCATTGAAGTGTCTCATTCCTGACACTGTTTTGCAAATGTGTTAAACATTTGGATGTTTCACTTCAAAACTTTCCACTGTTAAGAAAAGACAGGCTATTTTATTGTTACAGGTAAAATCTGGTTTCGCTATAAAAACAGAAATTTTTTTCTTCAGAAAAGCTAAGTTTTTGCCCAGGGCACATACTGTGTGGAAATTTACAATGTGATCCAACAGTGAGCTGGGAGCAAAACCCCTTCTGGATAATTACACGTGAACAAGCATACCACACAGCCCAAGCAGCTTCAGAAGAGCCACAACACTTAGCTTTTGATCAATGTAGAGTTTACTCAGACCAGCTGTGGACCCTTGCTTCACCCGTTAAAGATCATTACAGCATGGTAACATGGGATGCCTGATGTGCTCAACTGTACCCAGAATCCTCTTCCAGTTTTGTAGTACTGCTGTTGTCTGAGGTCTGGGACAAGGTCATACGCACACAGAGTTCTTTTCTGTGTGCTTCCTAGGCCAGGACTGTGGAAGAGTGTTCTCTCTTTTTTAGGCTCCAGAACTTTTTTGTGTTCAGTATCAGAAAAGACAAAGTGAAGTGTTTCATGATGGTTTAGGCCAGAGGGTCATAAGTAAGGCAGAGAGGAGGGGGGAAGGACATGAAGAATGAAAAAAAGAAGCAGGGGAAAAAAATTGAATATCAGAAAGGATGAGTAAAAGCTGAAGCCCAAAGAGTTGGCGTCTATACAGATAAGCACCCCTCTCTTGGCCTGATTGATATGCACATGGGCCTGAGGCCACATTCAGGGATTGCCCACAAGAATACAACTTCTGTATTTCCCATGTTAGACAATGATAGAACTGATGATCACTTCTGCATTCAAGGTCCAATGCAGCAGGGCGCAACTCATGATCTGTTACTCTTAGGCTTAATTTCCATATATGGGGGGTGGGGAGGAAGCAGCCTGCTTTCTGTTCACTGTTGTCCAAACTTCCTCTGAATTAAAAAATTCATTTTCTGGAGTAACGCTGCAGTTGTTACATTTATTATTAGAAGGGAGCTTCACTGAGGTAACTCTCAGTAGCACTAGCAGGCAACAGTTTTTAGCAGTGGAAGCCCTGATAGCCATTGCAATGAAGTCATGTTTTTCGCCACATACACACTTAATTATTACTTGCACTCCTTAGCCTCCTTGGGTCCCATGCCCAAACCTAAGCATGCCACCTAAGTAACGGGTCTTGGCTGATGGGCTGGATGAGGCTCACAGGAGTTCCTGGGAATTGTTACAAGCCCCATGGTAGGCACTGCTCCTGATCTATCCAATCAGGGACACAGCAGTGCAGAGGCTCCATTACAGGGGTAGTCAGTAGGCGGACTGTGGGCCCAAACCAGATCACCAGATGCTTCTGAATGGACCTCAACTTCTTTTTATTTACTTATTAATTATTATTATTATTATTTATTATTAACTTTATTTTCTTCTCTGGAGTCTAGACCTTGACTATACCTTGACCAAAAATTCTGGACTTTGACAAAAAATATGTGACTACCCTGGTTTGGGGTATTTGGGAGAGGAGAAAAAGGAGATTATGGAATGATTGCGGGGCCCGCAGTGGAGAGGCAGATATTCCCTGCAAATGGAAGGGGCGGAGGGACAGGAAGGGAGGTACTGAGACTTAGCAGGGGAGGGGAGACAGCTGGCTCCAGAGTGGGAAGCTGGTTCTGTGGGTTCCTACCTGCTTCCAGGCCTGTTCCAGACCCTCTGGGTCCCACTCCCTGCTCCCCTGCAAGCTCCTGAGAGCTGTGGTGGCTGCTCCAACCTCTCTGGATCCCCCTCTCACCGCTGCTCCCTCCCCCACAGGCATGTGAGAGTTTACACAGGGGCACTAGCCCCCTTGACTCTGGTTCTGCCTTCCCTGGCATAAGCGGTAATCTGGGCCCTGGGCTCTAGGACCCTGCAAGGTGGAAGGGTCCCAGAGCTTTGGCTGCAGCCCAAGCCTGAATGTCTACACTGCAATTAAACAGTCCCTTTGCCTGAGTCCCATGAGCCTTAGTTAGCTGCCATAGGCCAATGTGGGGTTTAATTGCAGTATAGACATATCCATAGGGACACTCAAAGCAGCACTAGAAAAGATACAATAGGGAGCAAACCTGAAAAGGCAGAACTGGATGACCCAAAAGGTTATTTTCATCTCTGGCTTCTTTAATTCTGTGAAACAGACAAGCCTTAAAATTCCTCCTTAGCACCCTTTTCCTCCTGGCTGATGCCCACAGACACATGCAGGTGGGGTTTCAATCACCTACCTGAACCCTTGCTACAGAGGATTTCAATGATCACTGACCTGTTCCACTCGGATCTCAAATTCTCCATTCACCTTCTTCCCCTGAAAATACTTGGCCCTGAGGAGGGAGAGAGGGAGGGGGAGAAAGAGAGAGAGGGACATGGTTAAAAAGGCTGCAGTTCATGATTACTTATTTATTTGTTAGCTACTGTTTTGCTGCTGTTTTCCCTTTTTGTTGAAGGATTTCCAGATGGTTCACAACATGTTTTACTAATTCCCATTTTCCCTTGACTTTCTGTTCTCCAAGAGGAATCTGCCAAACCAGATGAAAAATCACACTGGAAATTTCCTTGAAGGCTTGAGAGGGTTTTTTTTTAGACTGAAAAAAATAATTATCTCCCTGCACCTTACAGAACAACAGTAATAATCAATGACAAGACCAGTTTGTATGTATTCTCTATCCTGGGGATGGAGGCTATGACAGAGGGAGGCTAAATCTATCATGTGACAAAGAATCAAAGTCAATTTTCTTCCAACACTGAACAAGGAACTTAATCAGCATAATGAAAGCCATATTAAGCCTGTCTTTCTCTCTCTCTGCTTCACTGTAGAGCTTGTGTTAGACAATTTCCCAGCCCTATCTGGTCAGCTTCATGCAACTGATTTAAAGAAACAGTATATATATCCTCAGAATGTAAATAAGGATAGATTTCTTCAAAATTGTGAAACCATATTTGCATCAGAGTCACTGAAAAACAGAGTCTCTCTCATATACTTCCTCTGATCTCTACTAAAAGCCACAGCCATTGAATATACAACAGGGTAAAATAGATGGATGTTACTGCTCAAATGGAGGGACTGATAGTGCAATGAGAACCAGCTATAGGGCAAGTATATGCTTTTTAAGCCATTCTCTTCTATACAGAGCTGATCAGGAAATTTCTAACAAAAGTTATTTTCCAATCAGAAAATAGGGTTTCATCAACATCAACATTTTTTCTCAAAAACTGTTGACTTAGATGACTACTTTTTAGTTTTTTCAAAAATTTCCTAAATAGAAAATTTCAGGACCCCCACTACCCCAAAATATTGATTTGTTTTCATTTCAGAACAAGTGGGGGGAGCTCCCCCTTCCATTGTATTACTATTTCCCAATTTTTGCCAGTTGGAAAACAGCAACAAAGTGTAGGAAACAGTTAAATATTGGAAGCGTTTGTTTCTTTGTGAGAAAAAGTAACACTTCCAACACTTTGTTATTCAAGTGACAAAACTTTGGACAGAAAAAGATAATGAAGCAAAGTTAGGGGGAGGGGGAAGAGCTGGTTTTTCCCTATACCTTTTCAATGTTTTAAAAAACCCTTTCCCACACATTTTATTTCATTCCCTTTCGTGTTGTTGGAGTGGGGTGGGGGAAGAAATGGGAGGTGTGGGAAAAAGTTTAAAACAACCCACAAAGCTGTCCAGATTTAAAGAACCAAACTGACATTTGAAGTCTAAACAAAAGTTTATTTTGAAACGTGATTTTAAACAAAATGAAAGCTTTCATTTTGTTTAAAAAATTCCCATCAAAAGGTCCCGCTGTCAAAAAGCCTATTCATCAGCACAAAGTTTACCCTAACTATGAATTGAAGTTAGGTAGGGATAGTACATTAGCCAGGTGTGACTACTCCAACAGGCTCTTACAAATCCAAAAAAAGGAAAATGCAGGACTTTAGCTATCCCTAAGCCTCCTTGAAGTCATGAGAGTTGGATGAAAAAAAAGTCAGACACAATGCCACCGCTTTGGCAACAAGAGTTACAGCGAGTGCACCTAAGTTCATCCTGGTTCTAGAGCTATAATTGGGTCTAACGGTATTTCCCATTTTTACATGTAGAGAATTATCGCTATAACCAGCAGTCTCAAAAGCCAAGATAAACTTAGTGTGCCCACAGGAACTGGTTTGAAGTCTGAGGCATGGCTTTCAGTGGTACATGCATATTTTTTTTTTGAAACAGAAGATCATCACAGTGTATATGCATCACTCACATTTATGAAACAAACTTCCTCCCTCTGATGACCCCTCCACTCTGCTGACCTGCTGGTTCCTAACTCATTGGTGTCGCTTCGGTCCTACTCACTCACAGTGAAGGCTGATCATCCACACTCTTTCATCCATTACAGATGAAGCAATGAGACTTCTACTGCTTAGTCCAGGAAATTAGCCTTCACAGTAAAAATTATAAAACTCTCTCCCTACTGCTACAATACAGACTCTGTTCCCAAATAGTCATGTATGGGGCACCACCATCATGTGGACCCAGGGCATAAGTACAAGGCATCTTGATTAAGACACAGTAAGACCTTTGTTTCTGGACCCCATTTTCCACATGGCCTGGCTCATTCCAATGACACAGCTCACATTTTTTAAATGAGAGGATATATTTTCTTTCAAGGCAAACCCAGTGCTAAGCTGCTGTAGGGGTCTCTGAAGACTATAGGTGCTAAATAAATCAGAGATAAATGCATTGCTCTGTGCTCTATTCTGACACAGCACAGGGGAAGACTGAAACACCTGCTGCAAAATACGCTCAGATACAGATTCAATAATGCTTTTAATTTACACTTCGTGTTTCTGAGCCTTTGGGAAGTAGAGGCCACCACACTGAGTGGCGAAGAGATATTAGTCTCACCCTGGAGCCCCTGAAGTTTCAACCAAGCAGGAATTATTTACACTATGGAAGTACCTGTAGGCCACGTTCATGGTCACAGCCCTATTGCACTAGACAACGCATCAACACACAGCATGAAACAGGCCCTGTCCCAAAGAACATACAACAGACAAAAGGTGGGAGAAAGGAGGTTATACCCCCTTTGACAAAGGGGGAACTAGAGAGTGAGAGATTAAGGGCCAGATTTTAAAAAGCAATCATGACCCAGCAGGTCCTGTTGAGAACTGCTAAGTCTTGCCCCCTCCTTTGCAAATCTGGCCACACCAGGATCACACCAGGATTTGAACCTAGATCTTGAGCCCCAATACCATGTCCTAACCATAGGATCCATCACAGGGCTTCCTTTTGTGCCTCAGCAATGCCACTCTTGTCTATCCAATGAAGTCACTTATGAACAATGCAAGGAATCTTTCGTTACCCTAGAGGCTGCGTGGGCTGCCTCAGTGTTCCCAGCCTACTGGCTTGAGAGATCAAAACAGGAATCACCTAAGTCATCCTGCCTCCCCTCCATCCCATGTCAGCATGGATTACTGACCACTGGTCTAAGTGGCCAGCACTTTATTATAAAGTATGCAGGATGCTGACAGAGTCAGATTGCTGCATTATAATTAGGCTATGCAGGGTGTAGGTTGGGTGGTTTGGTTTCTGATCTCAGGAAATTAGCATGTAAACAGATATTTTGGATGGAAAGACTTGTAGCTCCATGCTAGCAGAACAAACCCTAGGGAGGATTTACAATGCTAAGAAACATTTGAATGCTGCAGCTCATGCAGGGGGGGAAAGGAAGTGCTATAATAATAGCTCAGTAGATGCCCTCTGCTTTTAAAAGAAGTTCCCCTTAGTGCATCTTTCTCTGTGGTTAGTGAGCTGCACACTTTTGGGACGCAATACATTTCCTGGATAAAAGGGCATTAGAAATACATTAAAAAAGCCCTCTGCTTTCTGCTCCAGCCCCAATGAGACTGAAATCTCACCTTCAGCCTCGTAATGGCAGAAACCTCAGATGCCTCCTCTCACAAATTTGTTTAGAAAGATTAAAAGCTCGCTTTTCAGAGAATCTGAGCATCCTCCCCTCTCCGTGACTGTAGTTTGCGGAAGCAAGTGCTCCATTCCCAGTCTGCTACATACACAGCACATCCTTTACGGGGACCAGAAGAAAAGGACTGGTTTTGAAAAGCATCATCTCTCTGGTCCATTTATATGTGTAAAGAGCATTTCTTGAGAAGCCGGCATGTAGTACTTGTGTCCCCATGTTCTTGTGAAGCTTTTATCAGAGTAAGGCTACAAAAGTTGCCTCAAAGGAGCCTGCTCACACAGTGGTATAAGCACCTCTCAGCCTGCTAAACATCAAGGGCTCAGTTCATCCCTGTGGTAGTACAGACACTGAAGGGAGGCAGCTTGCGCCTTGCCTCATTCAGGGGCTTCAGGAGCTCATATGGCCCCCAGTGCTGACTTAAATTGTGTTCCTGTTCTTTTGGCCACCTGGGACGGTTGCCAATTTTGTAATATTTAAAAACCGGACACTCCAGCAAGAGTCCCAGAACCTCCCCTGCCCCACCTCTTCCTCCTGAGGCCCCACTCCCTGTTCACTCCTCTTTCCCCCTCCCTCCATTGCTCGCTGCTTTTGCCCTCTCCCCTCTCCCTGTGTGGGTTGGGTGGGACTCACCTGCAGAGCCGGGGCTGGGAGCTGCATCCGTCTGATGTAGGTAGATGGCGGCCCCGACTGAATAAGAGCTGGCATAGATGATGACTCTGCCCCTCCCCACCTCCCTCGCCCGCAATAACTGGACTTCGGGTGTCCAGTGAGTAGATCTGACCGGACACCATCAGGTCCCCTTTTTGACTGGACTGACTGGTCAAAAATCGGACATCTGGCCACCCTACCATCTGGATAGGCCCCCTTTGCCAGGGCTCCAATGGAGGTGGTGCTGTGGAATTCCCTGGAGGCTGAAGGTTATTCTTGTCCAGCAGCCCCTTTGTGCTGGCCTTGGTGAATCCATATCTGAATCAAGAGGAGCCATGGGGCAACCTTGGACTCAGCCACCAGATGTATAGTGGAGACTTCCAAGATCAGTAGAAAAAGGTCAAAATTCATAGGGGTCATTTTTTCCTAGGAATCTATAGGACTTTATGGTTAACCCTCTGAAAGTAAACTATAGTTAGGTATTTCCTTACTCCCATACACATTTCGCTTTACCTGATTACTTTTGTTTTTATATTAAAACAATTCCATAGGAGCAGTTGGTGTTCACTTCATCAACCAGTCAATATGCTCAAAATTGGAATCCTGGACGAGCCTTTACCCCCAAGGCTTGTTTCTTCCTTAAGTTTTTTCTTCCTTGTTGCTTTTATGTCCTGGAAAGAAAGTGCTTATAACAACCACTTCAGCGAGCACTGCAGTGGTAGCCATAGGATTTGTGGTGTATGCAGATGGAAAGGGATGCTGCAGAGAACTTTCCATTTTCTTGACAGGTTGTAGAGCACGCCACGAAAAGGTTGAGATCCACTTGACATGCCTGGGTGTACAGGATCATGCAGAGAATCCCAAAGGAGCTCTTGTTCACATACAGTCTCAGCGGGCAGGATACCTGAATGTAACATACATGGCCAAATGCCAGGTTTGTTACCTGTCTTGAAAATGTTCTGGACACGGATGGAAGTATCCCATTTTCTACTTATGAAGGATGAGATAGCATGAGTCAGAGTGTTGCAGGGGGAAGAGGGGAGCGGCGATTAGAAAACCTGAAGCAGTTTCAAACTGTCAGCTGGCTGAATGAGTGGGGTTATGTCCCATTTTGCGGCCTGTTAGAAGCACAGTATTTTGTGTTAAATGTATTTTATGGGGCTTCATCAGCTTATTTCACAGAATGGCTACTGCATTAAATAATTTACAAGGACAAGAAGAGATCAAGGAAATGTGCCTCAAGTTGTCTTGCAAGAGACCTCACTGGAGTTACCGTAAGAAATGTCCCTGTGATCTCTTGCAATGTCTGGAAGTAACTCAGCACTCAGCACCTATCATCTCAGCATGCCACCTGTGGAGAAGCCACACTCCCATGGCAACTGGAGTCAACAGAATCATTGCTGGCTACATTTTGGGTTGAAGGCTAAAAGATTTGATGGCTAAAAGCAGCAGCCCATGTGGGTGGAGCAGGTTCGTTATCTGGCAGGATATCCTTGCAAGACAGCCTGAGACATTGCTGGTGTTGCCTTTTCATTTAATTCAAAACAAATATTACCTCTGAACTAAAAAGCAGAGAGAGAATCCCAAATTATTGATCTGACTTTGCTTGCTTGCCCCAGTGCGATTTTCATCATGAAATAAAGTTCGTGTTGGTTATATTTTCCTACCATATCCTGGATGAGTCAGTGGTGTTGCTCCTTCAAGTGACCAGATAAGAGGCCAGCGAGGAGGAAGAGGAGCACTAAGTCCAGAGTCTGAATCCCATACCTATCTGCATGAATTCATGCACGCGTGGCACCATTGTCTTAGATCAGGGGTTGGCAACCTTTCAGCAGTGCTGTGCCGAGTCATCGTTTATTCACTCTGATTTAAGGTTTCATGTGCCAGTAATACATTGTAACATTTTTAGAAGGTCTCTTTCTATAAGTCTATAATATATAACTAAACTATTGTTGTATGTAAAGTAAATAAGGTTTTTAAAATGTTTAAGAAGCTTCATTTAAAATTAAATTAAAATGCAGAGCCCCCCAGACCAGTGGCCAGGACCCAAGCAGTGTGAGTGCCGCTGAAAATCAGCTCGCGCACCACCTTTGGCACACGTGACATAGGTTGCCTACCTGTGTTAGATGTATGCTTAGCCTATGAGAATTGTTTGAGGATCTTCCTTCCCTGGAAGTGGAACTATGTTTCAAGTCAAACAGGGTGGGAGGTTTAACAGCTCCAAGCAAAAGAATTCATAAAGGATAGAGGACGGAGTGTCGCCATGTTTTATGAGCAAATTCCTGGGAGTCTTTCCATTAACTTCAATGAGTTTTGGATCAGCCTCGAACAGCATCCAAACCAACAAACTAAGATTAGCTTTACTGGCTGCCTGTTTCTTCTTACATTAGCTTCAGGATGCATTTCCTGCCCCATACTCCTAGCCTGCACTGGGGGCCTGAACAAAAAAATGTGATGCAAGAACCACGGTGTGAGAAAAATGGAAAGAGGGGGAAAGTAAAAATGGAGGAAGAAAGAGGAGCAGGAGGAGGAAAGAGGTGAGTGAATCCAATAGAAAACAAAAAGGATTAAATTATGGAATCTTCCAATTCCTTTCTTTGACATCCAAATACAAACAAAGATATCTCTTGAGTCTTTTGGGAGTCAAAGCATGTAATTTCCTCCAAGATCAAACCTGGAAAATGCCAGGTTACAACAACCCTCTTGATTGGATGAGGGTGGACCTCACGGAGTGAGGTTAGCCACTCAAAGAATTCCCTGTGTCAAAGGGCCTGGAGGCCTGGGTGATGCACAAGGCCCTCACTGTATGTCTGCATTGTCTCCTATGTAAAAGGGACTGGGACTGGGAAAAAGGAGACAGTTACCAAGATACTAGCAAGCAGGCTGCGGAATGCCCAGATACCCCTCCAGCCCCTATGACAATACAAAGGGAGTCAGTAGAACATTTCTGTCGGTTTGCTTTTTTAATGGATAAAAATGAGCATGGCTTTCCCCTCTCTGGCCCAGCTCCCCACTTCTCCCAGATTAGAAATTTCCATCTACAAACAATATGGATTTCCAAGTTTGGTCAATTATTGATCACCCAAAGCCTTGTGGAAGAGGGAGGAAATGGTTACCCCAGGAGTTGAGTGCCTTGGGACAATCAGGTCTATTCTACACACCTGCTGCAATCTAGAGACCTTTATGTATTGCTCAGACATAGAAGGGATACGTTATTGTTTAATATTCACTGTGCAGTAACACCTAGAGGCCCCTACTGAGATCAGGGTGCACCTGTCCTAGGTGCTGTACAAACACATAAGAAGAGAGGAGCTGATAATTTAAATAGATAAGACTGAATGGGAGAAAGGGTGAATTATTACCCCATTTTACAGATGGGGAATGGAGGCACAGAAAGATTAAGTGACCTGTCCAAGGTCAGACAGGGAGTCAGTGGGAGAGGTGGGAAGAGATTTCCCATGTCCCAGGCTTGCATTTTATCCACAAGACCATTCTTTCCTGCATATTGTAAAATAATCCCTTTGGCATTTTTGTCTTCAGGGTTCATAGTGATCATCAGCAGTTCAGCAACACAAGATGGGCCCAGGCTGCTGCTACACAAAAACACTAGAGCCTTATAACCACAAACTAGCCATCATTGTCCCCTGAAAAAAATGAGTCTGCCAATTGGTCTACATCCACACTGGATCATCCCTGCCCTTTGGAATAGCAGAACAGTCTCTCTAATTAAGGGGTTTGTATAGTGCCCATCCCTGTAGTATCTAAGCACTTCCAACCACACCCCCACCCTGATAAATTAAGATTCCTGCAACTCTGTCTGCCTCCTGCATCACTTATTGCTGATGAAACAGGGCTAACTAGAGACAATAGAATTCTTCAAGAGAAACTGGGTCAGTCATTAACTAACACTACACTTGATCTTGATCTTTGCATTTTTCCAAGGTTGTAAGTATACGAAGGGTGCCTTGCTCTAGGTCTGATGCTCCCCAGTCTTTTCCCCCTGTCCTGCCCCCAAGGGCCAACATCATAGCCATATTCCTTCAAGTCACAGAAAACTGGATGGGCCTCCTTCCGAGCTGCTGCTTAAATCAGCTTAGGTGCTGCTGTGACACATGAGGCAGCAAGTTTATTTTATGTACGATTTAAAATTGTACATTGCTAGCAAGTTTCCTTCTTGCTAAATCTAGATGGCAGAGCCTGGAGCTGTTTGGAGGGGTATCATTTTGTAAGGGTTCATGCAATCCTCTATTCCACTTTTGCTTTGAAGTGAAATGCATCTACAGCATCTTTGAGTGTTAGGAACAAGGGAACCAAAATAACTCAAAAGCAAAACTCAGCCAAAGCTGCTGTGTTTTAGGCACAAATGATATAAGCGCCTGGGTTCATTTGCAGGTCACTAAAAGGCTCACAACCCTTGAGAAACCTGGCTGAATTTCTCAGGTTCGCCAAGGTCTCGGCAAGACACTCTGAGGTTCAATACTATATATTTAAAAGGACTCTGGTAAGTCATTAAGGCCCCATATTTGACTTGCATTAGCATGTTTGTAACCTGGTAGGGAATATTTGCCAGATTCCTAGTGTCTATTTTTGTAATACTACTTATCCTTTACATTTCTGTATCACCTTCCAACCAGAAGCACTGGATCCCACATTTCTTTATATATGCAATATAGAAATACAGACACATGATGGTGATATAAATAAGAAGCTGCATTGCTTTTTGGGTCAGATGTGATAACAAGGTCCCTGCTCACTTGTATTTGCTAACTATCCCATGTCACTTGCCAGAAAAATAGGCGTTTTGCAATGTATCATGTACATTTGACAGCCTTACCCACACTGCCCATTATTCCATTACCTCTGGGACCACTACTATTCAAAGCCTCTATGCAATATTGAAATAGCTACTCTTTATGGATATCATATAATTTATCACATATATTACACCTATTCCCCCCCACGTGGAATTTTGTCTCCAAATAAGGGTTGGTGGGGCTGGCAGGCTCCCTACCCGGTTCCGCATATCCCTGCAGCTCCTAGGGGGAGGGAAGGCAAGGGAGGCTCCGCGCACTGCCCCCGCCATGAGTTCCGGCTCCACAGCTCCCATTGGCTGGGAACCGCAGCCAATGGGAGCTGTGGGTGTGGCACCTGTGGGCGGGGGCAGTGTGAAGAGCCCCCTGGTCCCTCCACCTAGGAGCTGCAGGGACATGTTGGCCACTTCCCCAAACCCCTGCCCCTGCCCTGAGCCATCTCCCACACCCAAACTGCCCCAGCAGTGGCAGGTACAGCTGGGTCAGGGGCTGCCTGATGTGCTTGGTCAGCCCCAGAGCCAGCCATACCGGCTGCTGCAGAAATCAAGAGTGTCACGGAAAAATCACCAAATCCGTGATTTCCGTGACCTCTGTGACAGACACGTAACCTTACATATGACATTCACAGAATGTTTCCAAATAGTAAATGTATTTGCAAAAAGAAAGGAACTAGTTTGCAAAGTGACTGGATTTACCAAATTCAATATTTGATTAACATTATTTGACCACTGGTAGTCCTGGACTAGTAACATATTTAAGGTTCAATATCCCATGGACCAGGACTAGAAATGGATTTTTGTAGCCCAGTAAACTGCAGCTGGTAATTTCCTCTTCCTAATGTGATCCAGCACTTTATTCCAAGCTCTGACAAGCCCTGCAAGCCTTATTTTGCAAAAATGTGTTATTTTAGATAGTTTGGAAGAGGGTTCAGTTATGAATAAATCATAATTTCTCTTCTCTTCTGAGTCCAAGAGTTTGGCGCCATTACGTTAAGACAGCCTGGCTTTAGAGATGGAGGGAAATGAAAAACAACAATTCAATTTTGTAACACTCACACTGTCCTTACTGGCTTTGTCCTGTGAAATATGGCACAAATTCTTGATGGGGTGGAAGGATTTTAAGCAAGAAAGAATGTAATTTTGATAGTATTGGACTAGCTTGAAATGGGGACAAAACACATCTATTGTTCTGAAAAGTGACATTGGACAGTTAGCAAATAGAAGTGAGCAGGGACCTTGTTACTACAGTTGGCACAAAAAGCAACGTTTTCATGGTACTTTATTAATGCACCAATGAGGTATGCACATGCATTTCCAAAATAAGCTGTTTAAACAAAGCATGAGGGTGGGGAAGTGAGTAAAACTTCACAGACAATGGGGGTTAACGATTCACAGGTCTCAAATCTTGTTTCAGCTTTGGAAAAAACCACTCCAGCAAGAGGATGATTTGACTTAACACTGATCTGGGCAAGGAAGTTGCTGGAGGTGGGACACTTTCCTCCTGGATGAGGTCATGGTCCTGGATTTGGCTGATTTGTAGTAACATGGAGTTCTGCCACTCCATTTCCTCAAGAGAGAGAGTGTGTGTGTGTGTGTGTGTGTGTGTGTGTGTGTGTGTGTGTGTGTGTGTGTGTGTGTGTTCCAAACAGATTGCTTGCCCAGCTCTAATCCTGTGGGGTGTATGGCTGGGACAGGGACCCTCAGTGAGAAAAAAGAATGGCATTTTCTCTGCTGTGGATGGAGAGCCATTGGCAGACTCATTTTTGCAGATGGCTAGTTTGTCAAAAAACAGAGCAACACAACTAGAGTCATGCCCCATCCCTGCACTAAGCAGAGTAAAGATACACTTCTTTGGGAGTTGCTGGAAGGGCGTCTTGGAGAAAAATAGAAGCTCTTGTGCAAATTTTTGCCACCATATCAAAGGGAGAGTTGGTTCATTTTCCTGCCTCTGATGGAATCCACCCTTCTTTTGCTACAGCTACCATATCCCTGCTAGAGTGGATTGAGTTATGTAGGACTCAAAAATATTTCAAGAGCAAATATTTAGCCTTTGAAACATGCCAGGGTACGCCAAGCGTCAGGTATTAGCAAAGGTTTGCAGATGAAGATAGCTGTGGATTCCCATAACGGGTCTTTACACCCTCCAGGCCATCACTACAAGAGAAAGACGTTCAGGGCTGTGCTGTAGTATGAATAGACTTAGCAGAGTTTTAAAGAAACAAATGATACTCTTTTCCAATTAAGTGCACTTAAAATACTTAGACTATAAGCAATTTGCAGCAGGAACTGTTTTTGTTCTGTGTTTGCATAGTGCCTAACACAATGGGACCCAGGTCCATGACTGGGGCTCCTAGGTGCTCTGCAATACAAATAAGTTGCCTATCCAGCCATATTGCCACTTCTTGGGTTACAAGAAAGTGTTTTTGTTTTTAAAAAGGGAAATCAGTGGACAGATTCCCCAGTCTCCCACCCTTCCTATCTGCGAACAATGAGGCCTCATTACATGGGGTTTGTCCAGGTTATGGGGGAAAGTTTTGTGGTGGTCCCATGTCAAAATATTGATAGCTCTTTGCTTGTTGTTACTTATTTCTAGTGACTCTTTTCTGGTCCAGTTAACTCTTCCAGCACGAGGGAGGAGGAAGGAAAGGACCATTTATCAATCAAAAATGCTACAGAGTCAGATATTTTGACAGGCAAAAAGGAGTTGAAAAGGTTTTAAATTTGATACCTCTTCAAAAATGAAATGAACAAAACAGTGGTAACAATAGGTTATTGTTCATGCTGAAGATTCTGGGAATAGTTCCATGTGTGAGGCAACCAGAGTGGTCAGCCAAAATCCCCAGACAGTCATCTTTTCTCAAGGCAAACACTGCTGCCAAAGGGCTCAGGTGGGGCAGGCTGAGCTGGTATTTCATGCATATTGATACTAGGAAGAAGAAATAAGTTACTCAGAATGGACAGCAGTGTAACTGAGATCAGAATCGAGCCTAATCAACATTGTCTTTCAGTGTTATGGTCATTGGACCAGATTCTGATCTCAGTTATACTAGTGTAAATCCTGAGTGACCCACATGAATAAGATCAGAATCTAGCCCTCTTACTGTAAATGCTTCCAGGAAAGGCACAGATCTTACTATATTTTATAAAAACCCATGAACATTTGTGGAATATTTTGGAAACTTATTTTGCTTGCAGCTTAGAATTCCAGATATTCCCTTCACAGGCCGGACACCTTCTAGCCTGGGTCCAACTCTTCCCCAGTTCTGTTTTAGGTGTTTTGAGCAGTCATCTTGGGGGCGTGGGTTTATCCACTGAAGAACCAACCCTGATTAACTCACTCCCCAGCCTTAAATAGGATTTACATATGGCGAGAATCCTTTGTTTCTCAGTTTGATTCCCATCCCCTACTAGTGGAAAAATACCAGCAGTCCAAGATGGTGTCCAGTACCAGGTGACCCTGAAGTGTCAAAGCAGCACCCCAGGAAGCTTCTCAGAAAGATGGGAGATTAGCATCTTCAAAGACCTATTGTTCTCCCTAATGGTTTATTGACTGACCAGCCAGACTGATTGCATTTTGTCTGGTGGGCGTTCCCAGGTGCAAACACTTTTGCAATTGATACATAATCAATATTCCTAACTTCAGATGCAGAAATGATACATGCATACAAAAAGGACAATCACATTCAGTAAACCATTACCTTTCCAATGATCTCTCACATGACCCATCTTGCATAAAACTTATCTTAGCTATGCCATATTCATATCATAACAATATTTCTATGAAGAATGTGGGGCCTAGTGCCACATCTTCCTCTTTGATTACATGGTTTGGGCTAAACAGCAGACTGGCCCCTAGGCCCCAGGTGCTAGTACTGTGTCAGACATGTTAACGGGTCCAACAGAGAGTTACATGAATGCTGTGGTAATGGACTACCCCCTGGTGGTGGTTCATTGATATTGCAGGGAAGTTTAGCACAAGCCAGTGACTCAACTATTGAGCATATTGTTACACTTGAGAAAAAGCAGCAGGTGCATCGAGGTGGCAAATAAGTAAGAAAATACCAGTGACAACAGAAGGCAGCAGTGCCAAGTGGACCTGGGGGAGAGCGGGAGGGAAGGAAATCACTTCTTATAGAAATGATAGCCAGCAAAGCCCTGTTTTTGCTAGATTCGCACGAACAGTAGATGCAATTACCATCCGACCAGAAACTTTCCTACTATGTTAAAAGGCCAGTTTCCAGGGGGAAAATTCCACTCATTTTCACTCTCTTTTCAGGCTGGATGAAGAATCCTGTATTAGTTACTGGTCTCAGCTGTTACACCTCCACCTTGATGCAAAATCCAAGCCCATTACTCGGGGAAAGGGGAGAATAGAGGATGGGAGAAGAGGGCAGTCCTTGCTTTGTAATGAATCCCCCCCTTGAGACAAAAACAAGTCATGCTGTTAATGATGGGTCTGTAATGCACTTGTGTCTGCTGGGAAACAAGTGGAGACTAATGAAGGCCATTACCCCCAAGATCTTGGTTTACATTTATAACAAGGGGACCAGAGGTAAAGCCAGCATTTGAGCCCTTCAGGAATGGTCCTGTGGATAGGGTGCTACTCTAGGACTCAGCAGACCTGGGCTTTGCTACAGATTTCCTGTGTGACCTTGCGCAAGTCACAGCCTCTCTGTGCTACAGTCCCCTATCTGCATAATGGGGATAATAGTCCTGCTCCATCTCAGAGGGCAGTTGTGGGTCTCCCACACACAGTAATAGGAGCCATAGAAGTACCTAAAATAGAAAAGGTTGTTGATGGTATTTAGGAACATCACAAAGCAGCCAAAAAGCTGCCCCTTGAAGGTCAACTAGGGATTCCCATGACACAAGGGAAAGTCAGTGTGATTGGCTTCTTGGCACCCGCTTCCCCAAACAACGCAGCACAGAGGATGTTGAAGAAGTGGGGCCAGAGCAACTTCCTCACTATCTGCTTCTTTTGGTGCCAAAGGTGCACAATGGGAAGCAGGGCTGGACCACAGTGTCCTTACAGGTTAGCACAGTCCTTAGATAGATGGCTCCAGGATCTGAGAAACTGAAAGGCGACTTAGCCACAGATGCCTCCTCCTCTCCATCAGCCCAGCTGCACCATGCTCTGCTTCAACCAGCTCAATATTTTTATTCCCATTTTACAGCTAAGGAAAATGAGGCACAGTGAAGTGAAGTCATGTACCTTGGGTGAGTTAACACAGCAAGTCTGTGGCACAGCCAAGAATGTAAGTCAATGTGCCTCAGCTCCCAGATGTGTTCTTTAGCCACTGGGCAAGGTTTCCTCTCTGCTTTCAAGGATGGTATAGATGGGGGAAATACCAATTAAAGGAAGGGAGATCTCCTCTCACAAGGGGGGCATTTTAAATGAAAATCATTATGTATTGTGTAACGGGAAAAAAGGGAATTGTAAACGGAATGTAGTTATCTAACTTTTAACCAGAGGATGATTCAATAACAACTAATCTATATTTTGCTGGTGAAAGAGAGAAGCTTTTGAGCTTACACAGAAGCTCTTCTTCAGGTCCCCAAATCTGTGTAAGCTCAAAAGCTTGTCTCCCTCATGAATAGAAGTTGGTCCAATAAAAGATACTAGCTCAGCCACCTTGCGTCTCTAACATCCTTGGACCAACATGTCTACAACAACACTGCAAACAATGTGTATTTTGACTGGACTTTAAGGGAAAATCTTGAATCGGTCACCTGTCAATGAAACATGACAACTGAAATCTGACAGGTTCTAGGAAGCAAAGACACATTTCACTCAAAGAGACTGTTGCTGTTAGAGAAACCTAGTTCTAGAGCATGGGTGGGCAAACTATGGCCTGTGGGCTGCGTCTGGCCCATCAGACCTTTTAATCAGTTCCTCGAGCTCCCACCGGGGAGCAGGGTCGGGGGCTTACCCCGCTCCGGCACGCCAGCTGGAGAACGGGGTTGGGGGTTTGCCCTACTCCGCGCATGCTGTGGCTCCTGGAAGCAGTGGCATGTCCTCCCTCTGGCTCCTACGCAGAGGATCAGCCAGGGGGCTCCACACTGCATGCTGCCCCTGCCCCAAGCACCAGCTCTGCAGTTCCCATTGGCCAGGAACTACAGGAGTGGTGCCTGTGGATGGGGCAGTGTGCAGAGCCCTCTGGCCATGCCTCCGCATAGGAGCCTTAGAGAGGATATGCCGCTGCTTCTGGGACTGCTTGAGGTAAGCTCTGCCTGGAGCCTGCACCTCTGCCCTTCTCCTGAATCCCAATCCCCTGCCCCAGCCCTGATCCACCTCCCACCTTCCGAACCCCTCAGTCCAGCCCGGAGCACCCTCCACTCCAAATCCCTCACCCCCAGCCCCATCCCAGAGCCCGTACCCCCCAGTTGGAGCCCTCACCCCCTGCTGTGCCCCAACCCCCAGTTTCACGAGCATTCATACAATTTCCATACCCAGATGTGGCTCTCAGGCCAAAAGTTTTGCCCACTCCTGTTTTAGAGATAAGCCCTTTATCAGAAGTCATTTAGATGGAAGGTAGGTAATGAGATATTCCTTTAACTGGAGTTGAAAGTAAAATGATCTTGAAGGAACTTTGTGTAATCTTTATCTCTGGCATTTAAAAGGCAAAGAACAAGAAGGCAAAAGCAATTTAATCCTTGACCATCACTTCCAGGTTTCAGCTGGGAACTAAAGGGCAGAGGTTACGGGGGAGAGGATGAAATCCTGCAGGAAAGGCCATTTACAACTTTCCCTATGAGGGCTGAGGTGAGCTAGTACAGTGCAATCCCATAAAACCAAAATCTGGATAACCTAAATACTCTCATGTTCCCCAGGGTTATATTCTCCACTCCCGTAAGAGGGTCTTCAAAACCAGAGGGCAGTGAAGAGCTCCCTGGCAGCTGCCGAAGCTGGCTGGCAGTGGCCGATGTTTGATAACTTCCTGAAGGCTAGTACCAAGAAGCAGGCCACTCTCTGGATCTCCTGGCCAGCTTGCGAAGGCAGACAGGCACTGAGAGAGGGATAAAAGCTCAGCTTCTCAGAGCCTTGGGACAAATGTGTAGTCACATAGCTTAATGCACTACTGGATGGTGCTCAGATATTATGGTGATGAGTGTGGTAAAAAGTCTTTATAGAACAGAACAGTGAAAATGGGTGCTGGCAGGCTTTTCAGATCAGCCAATTTTCAAGGAAATGTCCTCCAATCAAACAGGCCAGCTCCCTTGCATTTAGAAGGATTCAGGTGTCTTCCAAGACTTCTTGAAAAAGTGTTGTCTTGGCAAATCTCACAGAAAAAGCCCTTTCTAATAACGTTTCCAGCAAATGATGTTTGCATAAGCATATCCTTTCGAGGCTTAGCTAAACCTCTGAACATTTTGCTGTTTGCTATCATGATTAGCAAGGAGGGGATGATCACTTGTTGTCTGTCTGTTTTTACTATTTTAATTACCTTTTGGTGAATGTAGATGTTGTGAAAGGCACTGCACTGACAGCCCTAGAGACAGATGTCTTCTCTTTATTCATAGAACAGGTGTAGCAAACACAATGGTGTTGTGCATGCCCGCCAAACCACACCACAATGTGCATTTCTACCTTTATACAATGTGCCTTCAGGAACTAGGTCTAGGGGCAAAGGAGGAATTCAGTCTGTTCAGCACAGCCCTCTCTTTTGAGACTGTCAACAAGTCTGCTAATTAGTGCCAATGGACATTTTTCTCTGAGTATAGTAGGAAGAAGGCCTGAAACATAAACCCATGTATCAGAGGCCTGGTATGAGGCCTCAGGCCTGGGCTAAAGTAGTCAAACCTTTGCTGATATAAAGCAAAGTTAAGTTGTGAGCAAGAGGCTGGCCCTACCCACATAGACTGGCAAGAACAGGGATAATACTGCAGAAACATACATTCCTAAGTAGTGCTAGGTACAAGAATATATATACAAACACATTCCAGTAGGGTGGTACCAGAATGCCTTGATACCAGCACATTTCCCAAAGATAATAGGAACACACTGACCCATCCTACAGATAAGGTCAGGATGACAGCACGATGGATAGAGATGTTTTGATTAAACCAACATGTACAAGACAATGGGTGGCACCCTGAGACGTCAAAGGCAATACGTAACTTGTTTGTGTTGGTGTATAAAGATGTATCTCAGAGGGAGTGTCTTTTGCCAGCCTAGGGGGCAGTGTAAAGCCCCACCACTGACAGGGCTGCATCCGTTGTCACGGGCATACATGTGCTAGTGTAAGTGTAGACATTGATCCAGAGAATTAGGGCCGTGCTTTGTTGGCAATAAACCTGGCTGGATGCCATCTTACCTTAATGGATCTTGTGGTCACTGGGCGTTTGGCTCGAGGTCTGCTGTGCCAGCTGTCTGTGCACAGCTGGGACAGCACACAGAGAGAACACACACATTTGCAGCCGAACATCTGACAACACTGAGAACTGAAGAGATCACCACATTTACATTGTGCAGACCACCAAACAACCAGACCTTGGTCACCACTGACATGGACGGGTGACTTAGACACAAATTTATCTATATCCTATTGCTGATCTCCCGAGTCATGCAGTCCCTTACACCCCTGTAATACTGCTGTCATTACAGCAGTCAGTAGACATATGTGTGCTTACCAATCCGTGTGAGCATCATCAATCACCAAAAGGATCTTGGGTTTCTGAGCTACAGGAGCAGGGCTTGCCGAGTGCTCCATCAGTCCTGCAGCTGCTTGTGTGGTCTGCTTCATGGCACTGGAGATGGAACTGAAGATACTGGTTCCAGAAGAAGAAGAGGGTGATGGCTGAGATGGCTGCTGCTGTTGCTTCCTCTCAGTTGCTGGAGAACCTGGAGAGCTAGTGGAGTTATCAGGACGCTGCAGATCCATCATATAGCCGTTGGGCAAGTTGGCCACAAAGCTACTATCCGAGAGGCGCCTTCGGAGGAAATTCATTGCTGATGCTCAGGATGGAGAATTTCTCCACAATGCAAGCAAGACAAAATAACTATATCCCACAGTCCAGAGGGGCTTTTGGAGTCACTATAGCTTAGTCCAGAGAGAGATGTTGTCACCCTTGAAATTATGTTTGAGGAAGAAGTAGGAATAGACCTTTTTTCCTGTGGAAGAACAAGAGACACTTGTGTGAGATGCAGATAAATTGTTTCATACTAGAACAACTCACTGAGCCTTTAAGTGGAGAAGGGTCATTACTTTATGTGCAGGATATCCTACACCGACTTGCTAGCAAGGCACATAGGCCAAGTGGGTAGAAGTAGGTAGGCTTCGTGGCCTTTTCCTGCCCCCAAGTGTCACTGAACTGCACACAGCTCCTCCTCCAGTCACAATAGAAAGATTAAAATAGCTAGAGCCCTGCAAATCTGCAGATATCTGCTTTATATCCGTGGATCGGATGTGGATACAAATTTTGCATCTGTACAGGGCTCTAAAAATAGCTATGTGTCTATTGATTTGGTGTCCCAGTAGTTAGTGTTTCAGAGGAAGTTGAGGGGAAAAAAAAGAGTTCCATAATACATTTGGCTATTTCTACAACACTGTTCACCATGGAGAAGAAAATTTTTTTTCACTCCAGCTAGCAATCTGAGTCTATTCTGAGGCAAGAGAAATGAGACAAATATTGGATATGTTGAAATTTCAGCAAACGGATTGACTGAAAAAAAACAACAATTTGCTGCTGGCTTGTTAAAGGGACTCTGAATTTTGAGAAGCAAACGTTCTAAACACAACCATTAGTGGGAAAAAAATCCTGGAGCAAGGCTCATGTGACACTCCAGGGCCAGTTTTCAAAAGAAGCTTCATTCTGTACTTGGCTCTGTATGTGCAATTTTGTGTCCCTCATATCTAGATTTTGAGCATCATTAATATTAGGTAGTTACTAGAGATATTATCGTGTTATCGAATTTGCTAGTTGGTTTCAGGGGCATACACAAATTTGGAAGCACAATTTTTAAAAAGGCCAAATTGAGGCTGTTTTGCAAACTTGGTCCTCTAGTTTTAAATGCTTCTTTTAGGAATAAGGTGTATTACTCTGCTGATCTTTTCCAATCAGGTAATGAACAAGGAGAAATTTAAACACCTGGATTTTTTCCTGAGCCACTAAATTATCTTGTTATTTATGGAAAATGCATCCAATATTTCAGAGCAAACTAATGCCACATGAGTTAGTGGCATCACTTCACTATTTCACAACTGGAGGCACTGGAGCCAGGGAATAGGATTTCCACAGGGACTTTGCAAGGCCCCCTTCTCTGCTAACACAGCATACATCTTTGGGTCTTGTCTAGGCATAGTAGGGAATGAGTGGAGAACCAAAAATGATACAACAGCAACATAATGGTAGTCAATCATGTTTATGTCTTGGATACCAGTAACAAGTAACACAAAGGAATTTATTATAGCAGATGTCTGGAGCAGTGAACGTGATGGCTGCCTCTTAAATCAGTGGAGGCCATTCCTTGTGTCACAGTTGCAGGAATAGCAGCACCTTGGACTCCTCTCAAGTCTTTCTGCGTGCACCCCTCAAGTCTTTGGCCTCAAGCCTTTATTTCCCTGGAATCCTGCAATTCTCTAACTCTTAGACCAGGCCTCAGGCTACTCTCCTCCCCCCGTTCATGTACCAACTGTGATTTCCCTACAGGTCCAATTGGGCTTGGCAGCTGCAAGTCTTCCTTTTGGGAGATTTGACCAGTGGTTAATACAGTGGCCAGATAGCATTCGTAAAGGTAAGTATTGTTTAATCTTAATAGTAGGAACATTGCGTCCGAGAAAGGATTTCAAAACAGAACAGTCTGTACACCTCTATCTTACTAAGGTTTACCGTCCCCTGAAAGGTTACAAAGGCCCAGCTGCTTCAGACCCCTTCTGTAGGCCCTGTGTCTGTATAAGCCTCTTCCTCTCAAACAACCTCTGACAACTGCCTCTCCCTTTCTCTTGAGGGTGATTTTTTAGCCAATTAGTGGCCTCTTGATGAGGGTGACCAGACATCCCAATAAAATTGGGACTGTCCAAATTTTGAGGAGTTTGTCCCGCGTCCTGGCCAGAGTATGGTTGGGACGCTATTTGTCCCAATATTTTGTTTCCTGATCTTCAGTGGCAATTTGGTGGAGAGTCCTTCAGTTGCGGATGGTCTTCGGCAGTATTTTGACAGCAGGTGCTTCTGTCTTTGGTGGCAAGGTTTATTACCTGCCGCCGAAATACCGCCGAAGATTGTCCACGAGTGAAGGACTCGCCGCCGAATTGCCACCAAACTCCCGGATGGGTGGTGTAAAAAAAAAAACAAAAAAAACCCCATCCTGAGGCGGTCCCGATATTTTCCGCTTAACATCTGGTCACCCTACTCTTGATATTCTGGTTCCCAACCTTGACAAAATAAGCCTTGTATCTTTACTGGTGACCAGAAGGAGCTTCCAGCTAAGAGTTCAAGTATTGCTCCTCAGTGACCCCTGCCTTCTTTACTAGGAGGTTACTTGTCTAGAAACATTGTCTTGCCTTCCTGCTAATTTCCTAACTGCCCTGCTATAGAACTAAATCAACATATGCATATGGTAAATATTCCAGTCATTTAATATAGCTACACACCCACACACCACAATCAGGTTACATACACTATGCTTAAATTATTACAGATCATCCCCACAGCTTTCATATCTAGTAAAATGGAACCATTCCACCCCACAGTTCAGACTTAACCTTCTGACTGCCACTGTCCTACCACAATAGTAACAACAAATCTCTGTGTTAGGAAAGATGTTATCCCAGGTGGTAACCACAGTGGCAGAATGGTGAGAGAAGGCTTTCTTGAAGAGTACAGGTAGGTTAATAGAAGGACATTGCATGGGCCTCTCTTGGGCGGAGGTGCATGTGTCATTTCTCTAAATAATACAGAAAGAGAACTGGAATGAATACATAACTACTATACATGACACAGTCTACCCACATTCTAGTATGAGGGACATTTGAGCAGAGTTGCTGTCTGCAGACCACCAAGGTCCAAGTTTAGTGTTGGTTATGGTAATGTGCAGTTCACATATGGACAGAGTCCAATTACAACATATGGAAAACTGCATAATTTGGTACGTTTGCTTGGAGTATTTGGCATCAGATGGCAGACAGTGGAGGGTCAGCAGAAATCTAATTTCAATATCAACAGTGTAATAAATCATTTTATATCTTTGCAGCTTTTTGGGGCGTTGTCCCCTGTTCCACTGCTAAAGCATTCATTTCCTGCCATTACTGCTATCAGCCATTAGAGGAAGCCTGTGGCTATCGATAATAATCATGATGGGTAAAATTTTTGAAAGCACCTAAGTGACTTAGGAACCAAAGTCCCACGAAACTTGCAGCTCCATGTCTGAAAATTTTACCAACTACTTGGTCCTTGTATAGCTCTTATCTCCTCTACAAGCCTGACATCTTCTAAGCAAAGGACAAAGTAATATTAACTAATCTGCATGGATCAACAACAACAGGAAATAACAAAACAGAGTGAAAGAATTTAAAATAATAAATAAAAGTATCCTACACTACAGAATGCTTGTCATCCAGTAATGGAGATGCACTGGTGCTTACTGGCACCCTGAAACAAGGAAAAAGATATTAGTTATTCTGCGCTGCCACATGGAAGACATAGATTGGCCTCATTTACTGGTCTCCTTCTCCTTGGACTGGCATGGGCTTGGAGTTCTGTGGAGACAGTGCTCTGGGGCTGTCTCTGTGCCACTAACTGAACCCTCCAAAATCATTGTATTGTTGATACATTCCAAAGGAAGACAATCCCACTATGTCAGGAAGGTTGCCGACCAAGAGTCTAGAAATTCAGGAAGGATTTGACCTCCAACTCCATCTGTAAAAGTGTGTGTGGGAAAATGACAAGAGGTGTGCTCATTTCTTTATAAAACCATTAGGAAAAGAGTGTACCTTGAGGGGATGTTTTCATCAGCCTGAGATTAGCATAATTAATGAAGTAATTGAAATCCATTTTTTTAAATAAAGGTAATTGTAGCTCTGCCATATCAATATATTGATTACCATTAGCCCAGCTACAGAGAAGGTTTTATCTAAAATGAAAGAAAGATCAGTAATTGCATACATAAGTAAAAGGCCAACAAGCACCCTGCTTACCGGAAAACATCAAAAACAATCTATTCTGCATTACACCCACACTGTACATACTTGCCTTTGTTCTTTAGCTCTATAGACGAGTACATCAGAACAGGGCTTCATTTTCACTGGGCCCTCACATCCTGCAGCTCCTAGCCACAACTTCAGCTGAAGTCAACGTGCAACATCCATGAAGAGTTCACAAGCCCCATTTGGTCTTTGCATAACTCCACTGATTGCATTCAGCAGGAGGGAAACAATATCCAGAGTCCAAATATTCTATGAGCTAAACAGTCAGGGTCCACCCCACAACTGCCAAGTAATGTGTTGGTCATATTATGTAAAATATTCAGTGAGATTATTTTCGTATTTGCAAATAATTTGCATAAAACCATAAATTTAAGCTTGTGGTCAACACCCATTCCTCCAAACAGTGGCAGGGTTAGGGTATGGAGCTGCAAAAAGCTTGCCAATTATGGCTAGGACAAGTTTGACACAGAGAATGCTCTATGGAAGTCCAGAGGTTGGAACGGCAAAGATTCAAAACTCATTTCTGGACAGACTTCCATCTGCAAGTCCCAAAATGCTTTACAGACATGAATTAGAGTGCTCTCCCGTCGACATAGCGTATTTTCACCAGATGTCCTACATTGGCACAGCTGCGCTGATGTAGCGTGTTAGCAAAGACAAGCCCCAAACAACTCATAAAACTGGAGCAGCTGAACAGCTGGAGCCTAGTGGAAATGCAAGGGGCTCTGGAGCTGACAGAGAAAAGAGGGTTTAGGGAGATCTTCAGGTCATTCTTGACCAACCCCCCCCCTGGTGTTCAAAACAGAACTGTGTCAAGAACTGTGTTTCCTCAGTTGGTAAGAGAGCGTCTGCAATTCAGGGCCTTTGAGGGCAAAAGTTACAGGGGAAAATGCAGAGAACCACTACAAATAAATGAAAGTTACAAGATTGAAAAAACAAACAAAAACCACCCTGCCTCCCACACAGGAATAATTTTGTCCTCTGGGAAAGAAAGTGAAAAATGAAGGACAAAGAGAAAGAGTAAGAAATCAGAAGATGGGGGGGGGGGGGGAAATCAGACAAACCAAAATACAGCAAGAGAACCCATGAAAACCCAGACATATGCAGTGTCATGAACATGCAGCTAAGGGTAGCATAAAATCCCTCCTTTACCTGTAAGGGGTTAAGAAGCTCAAATAACCTGGTTGGCACCTTTCCAAAAGGACCAATCAGGGGAGAAGATACTTTCAAATCTGTGAGGGAAGGTTTTTGCTTTGTGCTCTGTGTTGTTGTTCTCTCTGAGACAAAGAGACCAAACAAGTAATCCAGCTCCTCTGAAATGATACATCTAATATTACAGAAATAGTAAGTAATAGCAAGGGAATGCGTTAGATTATCTTTTGTTTTAGCTTGTGAATTTTCCCTAGATTAAGAGGGAGGTTTATTCCTGTGGTTTTTTTCCTGAAACTTTACATTTTTGCCTAGAGGGGAATTGGCTGTGTTTTGAATCTTTTGGTTACCCTGTAAAGTTATCTTCCATCCTGATTTTACAGAGGTGATTCTTTTCTCTTTTAAAAATAAACTTCTTTTAAGAACCTGATAGTTTTCCAGTGTCCTAAAGACCTAGGGGGGGTTGATCTATGCTCACTTTGTAACCAATTGGTTAGGATATTATTCTCAAGCCTCCCCAGGAAAGGGGGTGTAGGGGCTTGGGGGGGATATTTTTGGGAGGTAGGGCTCCAAGTGCCCCTCCCTGAATATTTGTTTAAATCACTTGGTGGTGGCAGCAATACCAAGGGCAAGGACGGAATTTGTGTCTTGGGGAAGTTTTTAACCTAAACTGGTAAAAATAAGCTTAGGGGGACTTTCATGTGGGTCCCCACATCTGTACCCCACAGTTTAGAGTGGGGAGGGAACCCTGACATACAGAGACACAGAAGGAAACAAAAAAAAAGAGGCAACAGGAACAAGTGCATGTGTTTACATTGAAGATTATAGTAGAAAGGGACTAATGAAATTAGAACATGATGCAAAGATGCAGATTATCTTTATTATTTAGTTAAATGTTCTGGCTAGTTTTTACAAAGAATACTAAGGGAATTAAGCAACCAACTCCCAGAGAATTTCAGAGGGGGTTGGGCGCTGAACTGCCTCAGGCTAGTTCTCCATAATTTAGCAGTAAAAATCCAAGCCATCTTTAAACTTTGACATGTGTTAAAAAAAAACAGCCCAGACACATGTTCACTTAAATCACTTACTATCCCTATGGGTGAGCTGGAGCCCAGAGGAAACAGAAGCGGGTTGGCTGAATCCTGCTAAGTGCGTTAAGGTTTCCCCTGATCCTTTTATGTATGCCAGCAGGAGGCATTGAACTGACGGACCCATGTCAGACTGTATCCAGGACCCTGCTCCTAATGACTTCAAGTGAGCAATGTTCAAATCAGCAAACAATGGATCTCACCCTTCTGCATCTGGGATCAAGAGAGTCACTTGCATAGGTCTGCCACAAGGGGTGGTGCTCTTTCTTTGGCAACCCTGATGATACCAGATCTTTGAACATAGATTCACATTTTAAACAGCCAAATGGGCCCAGTTCTGTTCTCTATAATACTGGTACAAACCAGGAGTGAATTTCCGTGGAATTACACTGCTGCAAAAGCACAGAATGTGGCCTTTCCACTTTCCGAAGAAATAGAGAAAGACACTTTTGGGAATCCAGCAATTACTATCAGGTGACTAGTATTACCAACCCTGAGTTTCAAAAATCATGAGTCAGGGCTCAAAATCACAATCATGAGATTTTTTTTAAAATGCCTAATTGTTAAGACAAAGAATCCAAAGTTATTTCTCAATTGCCTTCGGGTTTTGGAGCCCTTTGCGGTCACAGGGGGTCACATTTTTAAGATTCTCTCCTCAGCCATGAAGACTAGAAACTTTTTTAAAAAATGAAATCAGGTTGTCATGTAATCGTTCAGTTAGAGGAGCTGAGGCTTTAAGAACATGCACAGAAGATCATGAGACTTGTAATAAAATTGCGAGAGGTGGCATCACTGGGAGCTCTATAGTCCATTAGTTAGGAAGGCCTTCTGAGGCACTGCTGTTTTCCACATCATAACCTCCTTATCAGCAAAGCCAGAGACAGCTCGATGAGAGGAAGCAATGCTGGGCAAAGAAATCCAGTGTTAATCCTTGGAAAGTACAGAGACATCTCCATATTAAGAGTCTGTGGAACTAGCAGACTGTCTCCTTTCTTTATCTCCCTAGAGTAAAAGGGGCCTTTGCAAACTCAAGGCTTGCTTTGCAATATTGACACTAATGCTCCCATTAAGACTAATACTTGTATGTATGCTATGGGCACTCCCCCACATCAGATCAAAGGAAAGCAGGCGGCAGCAGTGCAAACTGGGAAGTTTATGCAAATAAGCATTCCATAAATTTAATAGGCAGAGCTGTAAAAGGGACCCAGCAGTGTTTAAAAGCCCCAGGTTGGTTTTTTTCGCCCCTCAATCCAGCCTTGGATTTGATGGCACCTCAGACAATCTGTTGGTCTTTTAGTCTCCTGCAGAAACTGTATAAACCTTGATTTCATGGTGACAGGAATGAAAGTGATACCAGCCTTGGCATTAATAAAGCAGGGACTTCCTTCCCTGAGAGAGCTATGGCTTTGAAGTGCATTGATCTGAATAAAATCAAAACGCTGGATGTATTTAATATGTAGAGCCTGACAATGTGCATTAGGGCTCATCCAGATAAAAATGCCCGTGGGATTGACAACTCATTGGTTCTCACAGGAATCAGCAGAGGCCTTTCCAGCCTCATTGCTGTTCTTCCCTGATGGATACATAAAATATTTTTCTCTATCCCCATGCCATTTCCACACTTCACATGTATTTTACATTAGTCACGATACATCAATTATTTAAAAGCGGGGGAAACTGCATTATTTTCTTGCTATTGAGCTAAAACAGTCTCTCAGGTTAGTTTCAGACATTACACTGAACTTAACTAACAATTCACTAAGAATACCCCAAGTACCGATAGATTAAATTATCTGTGAATCAAGGACCCTGGGTGGGATTTTGATCAGCACCTATGTCAGGGGTGGCCAACCTGAGCCTGAGAAGGAGCCAGAATTTACCAATGTACATTGCCAAAGAGCCACAGTAATACGTCAGCAGCCTCCCATCAGCGCCCCTCACCCCCAGCACCTTCTGTTCACCAGCAGCCCTGACAATCAGCACCTCCCTCTCCCTCCCCATGCCTTCTGCCTGCAGCAATCAGCTGTTTCGCAGAGTACAGGAGGCTCTGGGATGGAGGGCGAAGGAGCAAGGGTGCAGTAGGCTCAGGGGAGGGGGCGGGAAGGGCCGAGGGCCTTGGGGTAAGGGGTGGGGTAGGGGCAGGGTCTGGGGTTGAGCAGTGGAAAGTTGGCACCTGTAGCTCCAGCCCGGGAGTCAGCACCTATGCAAGGAGCCACAGGTTGGCCACCCCTGACCTATGTGATTTAGGAGCTCAAATCCATTAATTCTGATACATTTTTAAGACCAGTAGGGATCATTATGATCATTGAATCGGACCTCCTGGATAACAGGCCTTAGAATTTCAGCCCATAATTCATGCATTGAGTCTTTGTTTTCCTAATTCACTTAGGGAATAGGCATGTACAAGACCAAAAAACAAAAATAAAGTCAGTTTCCCAAGGATTTTACTATCTGAAGGGTTTAATAGTCTTCTATAAGTCTCAACTCCAGTTGATATAGACCTCCTTTGCTTTTCTGGGATCTTACATTCCACACATTCTGTTATCACAGACAACTCATTTGACACCTGCTAATCTTGCCCTCTTCACTCTTTCACCATTCCTGACTCCTGACTATCCTAGGTTTCTACGCTTGTCAAGCCTAGGGAAGAAGGACTGCCCCTTTACATACCTAATATGCAACCTATGACAAATGTCTGGAAAAAAGTTTTCCTCCATGTGCTGTGATGCAGGCATCTGCTAATTCCAGCATACTCATGGGGACATAGCTCCCATTAGCATTAACTGATGCTACGTATCAAGAGACGAACAGGCCTCTGGAATCTGAGCACACTTAGGGCTTGTATACACTGGCACTTTACAGCGCTGTAACAGTCTCACTCAGGGGTGCGAAAAAAACACACCCCTGAGCGCCGAAAGTTTCAGAGCTGTAACGTGCCAGTGCAGACAGTGCACCAGCGCTGGGAGCTGCGTGGGGGTGGGCTTTTTAGAGTGCTGGGAGAGCTCTCTCCCAGTGCTATGCTGCGACTACACAAAAGGTTGTGCCTACCTTTTACTTGGCTTCTCAACATCTTTCCCCAGGTCTTGTATTTTACTAGCCCTGCCTGAAATCTATGGTTTCTCACCACTTATTAGGCAGCTACAGCAGAACTCCCTCTTAGCTGCTCACAGCAGCGAGGTGGTGCAAATAACTCCTCCATCTCCTGCATGGGGCTAGTCAGTCTTTCTCCCCTCTGAGAAAGACTTTCCCATTTAACCCTGTCTCAGGAGCTAGGGTTATGCCTCAGGCCTCTTTGGCTCAGGTTAACTGGTCTTGCTTTCCATGAATCAGAAGCTCCCCTTCCGCCCTCCGTCTGGAGCCAGGTTATTACCCAGGCCTCTTCCCCTCCTTCAAGCAGTAGTTCCCTCTCTGGCCCTTTTCCTGGGGCTAGGGTTGTGATTCAAGTCAGGTGCAAGGCTTTTACCAATTCCCTTCAGCTGAACATCCTTCCCAATTAGCCTTCGACTCTGGAGGGGTCAACTGGTGTAGGCAGCCTTCTCCTGCCAGTTCCTATCTGCTCTGAGGAAGGAGACATCCTTTATGTTGCTCCCAGCTCCTTCCCAGTTGGTTGGGTGAGAGGGGACCTTGTTCTGCCTTGTCTGCAAGGTTTCAGGCCCTTAAAGATGCAGTGTCCAGTTTCCTTCCCTAAGCACCATTCATTTTCAAGACTTTAAGGCACGGTTTCTCAAACAGGGGTGGCTGCTTGCTTAGGGAAAGCCCCTGGTGGGCCGGACTCGGGCGTTTACCTGCCACGTCTGCAGGTCTGGCCGATCACAGCTCCCACTGCCCGGGCCAATGGGAGCTGTGATCGGCTGGACCTGCGGACGGGGCAGGTAAACACACCAGCCCGGCCCTCCAGGGGCTTTCCCTGCACAAGCAACGACCCTTGTTTGAGAAACTCTGCTTTAAGCTTTCTATATTTATCTGCTGTAGCCTTCTGAACCCTGTAGGTCAGTGGCTCTCAACCTTTCCAGACTTCTGTACCCCTTTGAGGAGTATGATTTGTCTTGCATACCCCAAATTCCACCTCACTTAAAAACTACTTGCTTACCAAATCAGACATAAAAATACATAAGTGTAATGGCCACTATTACTAAAAAATTGTTTACTGTATAAGTATAAAATAAATCGATTGGAATATAAATATTGTACTTACATTTCAGTGTATATATAGTACATAGAGCAGTATAAACAAGTCATTGTCTGTATGAAATTTTAGTTTGTACTGACTTTGCCAGTGCCTTCTATATAGCCTGTTGTAAAACTAGGCAAATAGCTAGATGAGTTGATGTACCCGCTGGAAGATCTCTGGGTACCCCTAGGGATATCCATGCCCCTGGTTGAGAACCACTGCCTTAAAGGACTGTGCCAGGTGGCAGGGTGGGCTGACTATGAGGCACTTCCTGTCCTTGTTGGCGGGCCACCCTTTCACAGTAACCAGCCCAAATTTTGTGCAAAGTTTTTTGCATCTGACTTTATTTTTTAGGGAGATTCCTGTCAATTGCATGTACATACATAAAGTCTTGTGTGGTCCTGCACATGAAAGCCCTGCTCTGCTAGCCATTATATCCTTTCATGTAAATGGATGTACGCATACAGATGCATGCACAAATATGCTTTGGTTTCATTTCCAGACCCTAGAGCTGACAGTCCCCTCTCCTGGATCTGGAAAGAACTCCATGTGACAGATATTGTTCGGGGACAGTGAGAGAGAGAGAAGTCAAATCCAGCAGCTGTATCCTCAGATCTTATATCAGCCTCTTCTGTTTGTTACACGGAAGGGGTTAAAATCAAGTCAACCCATCAGTTGCACACACAGACTTTTAATTCTGAGATACTGCCAGATGTCTTTGTGCCACAAAGCCTTAGGCTGTCTTTCAAATGCAACTCTGCAAGTGCCAGCAAGATGCTGCTACATCACAATTCAGGTTGGAAGCCCAAACCAAAAGAATCAGCCACCAGCAGCGTATACAGGACAGTCAGCTATGCGTGAAAGCTATTTAAGAAGTCAGGCGACTCTTGAGCCCTGGTCAATTGTTAGGAGACTTGTATTCACAAAGGGGTAACACTGCCAGATTTTGCTGTGCAAATCTGGCAGTATGCTTTGAAAATATAAAGGTAAATTATGCCTCTAACTGTGAAGAGTTAATGCCCTGTACCAAATTCTTTTCCTTCATGGCTTCTGTTCTGTATTCTATTACTGCATCCACCTTGGACAGTGGAGGTGTTCTGTGGAATCATCTCTGACATCTAGAAGCTACCAATAGACTAAAAGCATTGAAAATACAATGTACCTAATCAACTGCGTGCATCAGGAAGGGAGGAAAAACTTGGCACACAGGCAATCACAAGAGGTAATGGACTAAGCACAGAGCTGGAAGCCAGGAACTCCTGAGTTCTAACGTATGGCTTTAGAAAAGGTCAATTAACCTCTGTGTTTCAATTTCTCCATTTAGATATGAGGAAAATAACACTCTACCTAATGGATAGGGGTATTATACGGATTAATGTTTGTACAGCTGCAGCACTTGGAACATCTAAAGTGCTGCAGCATATAGCACTTACAAGTGCTTAGAATTATCATCAATCATCTGATCCCCTCAAGCATGAAATCTAGGCTTAGTTCATTAAGAGTCACAAAATTACCCAGTCCTTTTTAAAGCCCAACCACAGAGATTTTTGGGGAATAGTAAACATCTAGCCACCTTAGGGAATATATATTAAGAGATTTAAAAGACTGGGACTTTTCAGCTTGGAAAAGAGACAACTAAGGGGCAATATGATAGAGAGGTCTATAAAATCATGCTGGATGCAGAGAAAGTAAATAAGGAAGTGTTATTTACTCCTTCTGATAACACAAGAACTAGGAGTCACCAAATGACATTAATAGGCAGCAGGTTTAAAACAAACAAAAAGAAGTATTTCTTCACATAGTACACAGTCAACCTGTGGAACTCCTTGCCAGAGGATGTTGTGAAGGCTAAGACTATAAGAGGGTTCAAAAAAGAACTAGATAAATTCATGGAGGATAGGTCCATCAATGGTTATTCACCAGGATGGGCAGGGATAGTGTCCCTAGTCTCTGTTTGCCAGAAGCTGGGAATGGGAGACATGGGATAGTTCACTTGATGATTATCTGTTCTGTTCACTCATTCTGAAGCACCTGGAGTTGGCCACTGTCAGGAAACAAAATATTGGGCTAGATGGACCTTTGTTCTGACCCAGTATGGCCGTTCTTATGTTCTGATGGAGAGGAAAAACTCAGACATTTGAGCCAGAAACCAATTTAACTGCAAAGTCTTGAGCCACAAGTAAAGCTATGTCACTATCCACCTTCCCAAGTACACATTCACATCTTTTCTCCCAGGGCTGGGAAGAAGAGAAAGGAGCAGGTAAAAGGAAATGAAAGCATGAAAAAACTCTATTCTGCAATCAGTCTGTCAGAGCAGGCTACTGTTGGAGGGATTCCAGCCACATGTGTTACAACTGATTCTTGCTGGGTATATGCACAAATAGTGTATGCATAGCCAATCACAAATAGCATGAGATTCAGAACGCTAATGTTACAGATCTTAGGAATGTAGAAATAGGGTTACCCGTATGACACTGAAATGAAGAGACAATCCTTTCCACTTCCCTGGCTGGCCAACAGGGCTGATATATTATCAGAAAACTAACACAGTAGTTAATTCTGCACAGGTTATGATTACATTACTAATAAGTGCTAGGCATTCTTAGTACTATAAGGGACTATTATCATTTGGTCAGAGGTGAATAGAGAAGCTCAAGGGGCCTAAAGGCATACCTGCTAACTGCCACTTGTATTCAGTTTGAGAGTTTCTTTTGGAGGAAAGAGATGTGTATAACTGCAAATAGAAAGAGCTCCTTAAAAAAAAAAACTGGCTGATGAGCTAAAACTAGCTATTCCATCTTCCTTCACTGACTTTGTTTTCATCTCTCCTCCAGAATTTAAACCCAAGCCTCCAGAATTGAAAAGGTTAGTGCACTAACACTGTGCATGCTGGAGCTGGCCAGCTTTTAACAATCTGCATTATATTCTCAGACCCTTGCTTTCATTCCCAAGCAGAAAAGTACAGAAGAGATACCAACATAAATGTAATTTGTTTTTTCAAGTCTCTAAAAGGGTGGCATGGGACAATGGAGAATTAACTAAGACCAATCAAATTCTATTTAGCAATTAACTCCAGCTATAGGCACTCTCCTGTTTTTACCTGTTGAAAGAATCTGACCTTTCTCTATAAACAATGGGCCAAATTCTGCCCTCAGTTACACTTATGCAGTCACATCAAATTCCATAGGTTTCTACGAGTGCTATAGAGAGCAGTATTTATCCTATTACATGTTGTGGTACGGCAGTGAACATTTTGCAAAGTATAATACATTCATATATAATTCAGAATTATATTTTTGGAAGGATGATCTTGAGGTTAAGGCATGAGCCTGAAAATTCCCTGCTTTGTTACAGACGTCCTGTGTGACCTTGGGTATGTCATTTAACCTCTCAGTGCCTGACTTTCTCCATCTGTAAATGTGAATAATGATGCTTTTGTACCTTAAAAAGGGTTGTGTGAGGCTAAATTCATTAAGGTTTATTAATTATTATGGAGATGAACTTGATAGAAAAACCTAGATAAATAAATGTAAAAAACAAACAAACCCAGAATTATTCCACTATATGCAATAAGTATGTAATGTATTTCAAAACAATGAGGAAGATAAGTTTAGTATACAATAACCAGAAGATATTTGAAACCGAAAAATGGTATTGTTCTGAAAACAAAAGAATACGTAATCACCTGTGTGCCCAACTCAAATGACAAATTAGTCAATGCATACAGAGTCTGGCTTCATAGCTGATCTATGCAATCATCCCTTCTGTATGTACAGGATTAATTTCTTTAGGACAGATTATGGTTAACCCTGTGTGGGTGACAAGGCTGGGGATGGAGCAGGGCTCCTTCCCCCTTGAGCATCAGTGGAAGTACTACCACATTTGGAAGTGGAACTCAAGGAGTGCATGGACTGTGAAAGCTCAGCGCAGATGATGAACTCCCAGCTGTGTGTGCATAACCTTCTCCACACCAGCCATACAAAGGTGAGCTGCCATGTGGGTGCACCCACTATATCACATAAGAAGGTGAAAGAATTGTCACACCAGCATGTGCTCCCCCGAGCCATTGGAACAACTGTGGATGAGGTCTCTTAAAAGGCATTCCACATGTAGACCATTGCAGGACTGGAACCTATACACAGTATGGCATTCAATATATATTGCTGTGTACTGGATACAGAAAAATCCCTAGAGGCATCCTTGTGGATAGCCTGTCATTCCCACTGAAGCAGCTGTCCCCATTAAAAACGCAATTGTACAAGATGAAGATTGTTCCTAGGCAGCTTCAACTATCACAAAAGCACTTGACAGCAGTTATAAAGAACCTAAACGCTATTCATTCTATAAGGCCAGAAAGGACCTCCTGCATAACGCAATCTATAGACCCTCACTCAGTGATTCCTGGAGCAAGTACATAACTTCTGGTTCAAAACTAACTCAAACAAGCAGTCTGGCCTTTTATCAACACCCACCCTATCTGGTCCAAGACAGTCTTCTAACCAGAACATAAAAATGGAATAGAAAACAAAAACAAAGTAATAGTCACTCAGAAGCCTGACTGAAGAAAATAGCCTTTTACCAAGCTGTGAAGCTCATTAGACTCAGACTGGAAGAGGAGGATACATGGCAGCAAGTTTCAAGCACCCCAGTAGACATCAGATGTTGCTACAGAACATATGGAAGACACTAGTTTCTTTAAAAAATGGATCTCAGATCATGACTGCGCAGAAGTCCTTGCCAGGCATTGTCTACTGGCTAATTGGCTACCTGGAAGGAATCCTAACAGATTTGCTGATATAAATCAGGACTTGATTTTAATTCTGGTGAAGGCACAATACTGAATGTTGCCATGCTGCACTATAACTGTCATACTGTAGAGGCAGCTGGCTTGTCCTTGCTATTTGCTTTTGTTACAATGCTTCATTTCAGACTCTATCCCTTGGGGTCACTGGCAGCCATAGCCTCCTGAGAGTTCCTCACTAACAAGGAGCTGTAACACTGCAGACCTCTGGTAAATCGACAGGTCGAACTGGTATCTTGCTGCAACCACCTTGGCACCTGCCTGAACATCTAGAACACGGAGTGCTAAAGCAGCAGTGAAACTCTGGCAGGAAAAATACTGTGAAGCCTAGTTAGTAACTTCGTTTTAAATAAAAATGAAGAGTCCTTGTGGCACCAAGGACTCCTCATTATTTTTGCTGATACAGACTAACACGGCTACCTCTGAAATCTGTTTTAAATTATATTCCTGCTCAGTGATATAATGGTTGCCACTTACTAGGAAAAAGAGTCAGCACGAGGCATACACAAACCAAACAATTGTTTAGGGCCCTGAGTAGCTCCACTCCCCTCCACTCCCCCACCCTTCACTTTTTATTATGTGTTGGGGGGGGGCGGAAACCATTCCTGCTTAGGGTTCCCCAGTGGGCTAGCACTTCCTCTGCTAGCAAAGAGCTACTAAACTGTTATCTAAGAATGGTTGCAGCACCCAAGCTTCATTAGGGGGAAGGGAGTTTTTAGTTTGAGCAGCAATCCTGATTGAGGACGCCTCCCAATTTTGTCCCTCTTTGATTACACCCTCATATAAATATCCAACTGGCTACTCCATGAGCTTGTTGTTTGTGCAGTCTGCCTGTTCATTTTCCTCTTTAAAAAATAAATCCTGTTATTTTTACATTTAAAAAGGACCAGACCTGACCTTGGCTCCAGATACTGTGTATAGGTTGTACAGTACAACTAATTAAGAAAAACAACCAGAAACATCAAGAGATCTACAAGCCCATCCAACTAAACTTCTCTGCTCCCAACTCCATCACCCACCTGACCATACACTGGAAAAGCAGATTAGTTTTACAGTGTATTCTGAAGCTGATTACAGTGTATTCTGAAGCTGAGTCTGTATGCAGACTCTGTTAGACTAAGTTACCAGGGAGGGTGCGGAGGAGGGGAGAGAAGAGAAAGTTTCAGAGTCAAGGAAAACACCCTGCCACCAGCCTCTTCTTATTCATATCAGAGGGCTGTCAGCACAAGTGCTTCAAATGAACACAGCTACTAAGGCAGTGCCTGATATAACCAGGATCCAAAGCATACATTGCTCAGTTCCGGAGACCCCTTCAGCAGTAGCTCTGCCAGATGAGAGAAAGGGATGCCCCCTGTTGGCCAGGCATATGAAGCTCTGTTGAGGTTGTCCCTCTTAGAAATCTGTATTTAGTAGAGTTGTGTGGGAACTGGATTTTTCATTTCCAGGGTGCAGGGGGAAAGAGGAAGTGTTAGAGATTTTGAAATTTCTTTCCTTCTCAAACAGAATGAAAACAAATTTTGCCATGAAGTTATAGATTATAAAATAAAAAAAGAACAAAAATTCATTGCAAAATGGAAATTTGAAATGTTTCATTCTGAAGCATGTTTTGATCTTATCAAATCTGTTTCCCCCATTTTTCTTAGGAAATCAGTTTTCGAAGGTGACATATTTCTGCACAACATTTCTCTTTTGAAAAACTGGCATTTTCTGACCAAGAAATGTTCCAGCAGAAAATGTCCAACCAGCTCTAACATTTGTTACAGCGATGTTAGGGACCTCCAGGTAGAGCTCACTTTGCACATCACAAACCACTGCCCTTGGAAGGCTTCATTTCTTCCATGCAACCAAAACTGTCCACAGACTTCTTTGCCCCAAAGGTTCAACCCAATGCAGCAGAAACAGTAGAAAAAAAAATCTCTTGTCAGTGCCCATTTACTACTGGATCAACCACCAAACTCCACCCATTTTGCTCAGCCTAGCAATCAAACTTTATAATCAAAAATTCTCTTCTCATTAAGAATAAACTGACAATGACTCAAAATGTTAAATCCTATTTTCCTAGTCAAAACTCCCATTGGCCTGCTGGGGTCCTGGCCCAAATAAGGATAGCATAGTACAGTGACTTCAAGGTTTGTCCCAAAGTTTTTAGGTGTAGTTGGCATTTCCGAGCTTCTTGTCACCAGTAGCCGTCTGATTGAAAAGCAGCATCATTTGTGACTCTGGTTGTGTGACAATCTGATGTAAAAAAAGTTCCAGCCTCCTTTTATGATCCTGAGAGGCCAGACTGTGCTGGCCCTTATGTGGCAGGCAGCAGGTAGGGAGGGGGCAGAATGGATGGAATTTCCCACCACACCCACACCCACACTGTGAATTATTGCCAACCATAAACTAAGTACTTGGACCAGGTGAGCCCCAGGACTGCTCCCCTGAGCACAGTGTTCTGCAAAGGGGGCAGAGGGATGTTGAAAGGAAGGGCTATAGTACAAAAGGGCTATGTAGTATGCTGCAACCTAGCAAGGGGTGTAGCAGCAGATCTGCTCCCACTGGGTTGGGGTGATGCTACCCCACTCCCAATGAAGGCTTGTGCCTTAAAGACGCCATTAAACCTCAAGTCAATATGTCAATTGTCCGGGTCTGGTTGAAATAGTAGAGTTTTCCTTCCGATTGTGAAATAGGTATGAAAGAAGGATAATAGCTTTTGCAGTCTGCTGTTGGGCTCTCACACTGCCAGTGTCACTTTTCAATGAGATGCAGGCTAGTGCCACAAGAAAGGTCAGAAAATGCCTGTTGTCATTAAAAACAACTCATATTTTTGGTTAATTCCTGGGGAGAAATGTTTTTTGTGTCAAGGAGTTTGACTGCAAAGCTGAGCAAAATGGGAGGTACTTTTTGTGGTTACAAATGCATAATATGTGAGACTGGTGGCATGTAACATGTGACCGGCAGTTGGAGACATCCAGGGGACCTCATGGGGAAAGCCCAGGTGCCCATTAACTGGAGTAGTCAGATGCAGCCCTTGACAGACAAAGGCTTGTCTGATTCCACAGCCCTTGTCTCTCAAGAGCCATCCTATTTAGTCAGCTCAGGAATTTTTATACACTAAACGGACCCTGCAGGGAGCAGCAGGGCTATGCTATGATTCGAAAGGTTCTATTGAATTATTAAGCTTGTTGAGGGTAAACCAGAGTAACTCTGTTAATCTCTTGGGATCCCTTACATTTTGTTTATAACAGAAACTACCCTCCAGCCTCCCATTCAGAGAAACTTCACACAGCTGCTTAAGACTGCCTTGCCTGCAAAGTTAATAAAAAAATGTATATTCTTCAGGTACATGCATAAGCGTAAATCCTTCATGCCTTCCGCCATGGACGAGTCTGTTATTTCTCTCTAACCCCACTTGCTGAAGAACAGGGCCACCCAGGGGGAGGGGGGACAAGTGGGGCAATTTGCCCCAGGCCCTGGGCCTCACAGGGGCCCTGTGAGCCCTGGCCCGGCAGCGGTCTGGGTCTTCGGCGGCATTTCGGCAGCGGCGGGCCCTTCAGTGCTGCCAAAGATGCGGAGCGACTGAAGGGCACCCCGCCGCGAAAATGCCGCTGAAGACCCAGACTGCTGCCAGATGAGTACAAGCACAGCAGCTTCCCTGCTTTGTCCCAGGCCCCCTGAATCCTCTGGGCGGCCCTGCTAAAGAGCATTTGTGCTTTGTTTTAGCAAGCAGAAGGAAAATGCTATTAATGAGTCTCAGCTCTAGATACTTAGCCAGGAGAGCTGCACTGCTCAGGAGAAGGCTCATTGGCCACTCACATTCCTTCCTTTCATCAAGCCCATTTTCGAATTGAGCAGATGCTTGATGTGTTTTCTCACCTGTCTTTTGTTTCCGTGTAATCTCTTGGAGCTATTCTTGATGCGTCCGGTGTCACAATTAGAGTGATTTGCACAAGGTCAGGCCATGAATCAGTGATGGAGTCTGGAGCTGTTATTAAGATTAATCCAAAAGCCCCTAATTTACTCTTCTTTGTTTGAACAGCCCCTGCCCTCCAGCATCTTCTGTTGTGTTATCAGTTCATTTTGCAGAGCAAAGTAAAGCTGTATTATAACCAATCCACTTCTTGACACGGTGCTGGCCTAGAATTTACTATCAGGTCATTCATCCTTGTTCCTTACCTAGCAAAGTCCTGCAAGTTACAGGGCGTAGGGGAAAATGTGTTATTAGAATGGATGCACCTGGTATAGGAAAAGGCAAACAACCCAGTGCTGAGAAATCTGAAAAAATAAGATTGTTACTATGCTTTTAAAAGCAGGTTTTAAAGGCCAGAAGCATTTGCTATTGTGTGGCCAGGGAGTGTTCTCCTACAGGTTTTTGTATATTGCCATTCCTAATTCCAATAGCAGATCTTAAGGTGGCCATCCTGCAGCAAAAAAAACTTCAGGACCAGACTTCAAAGAGAAACTGCTGAGCTTCAGTTCATTTGCAAATTTGACACCATCAGCTCAGGATTAAACAAAGACTGAATGGCTTGCCAACTACAAAACCAGTTTCTCTTCCCTTGGTTTTCACACCTCAACTGCTAGAACAGGGCCTCATTCTCCTTGATTGAACTAACCTCATTATCTCTAGCTTGCTTGCATATATATATCTACCCCTGGAAATTTCCACTACATGCATCCGACGAAGTGGGTATTCACCCACGAAAGCTCATGCTCCAAAACATCTGTTAGTCTATAAGGTGCCACAGGATTCTTTGCTGCTTTTACAGATCCAGACTAACATGGCTACCCCTCTGATACTTAATACTAGTAATTGCCCATTTTACCCATGCTCTAATCTGCTTGGTTGCAGCAAACCCATAATTATTTCTTCTGTTTGCCATTGGAATTTTCCTGTCCACACCATGACTCCCAACTAGCCAAACTATCCCAAAGCCCATCAAATTTAATTTAAATGGTGGTAACTCACAGGCTGAAGGGCCAGACGAGAAATGTAGCAAGAAAAGCAATAAACAAGAGTGTGGAAGAACAAATCCATTAAAAGTAGCCTATGTCCTATTCCACCTTATCCATGGAGAAGCCAGAAGGTGTACAATGGTGTAAGTTGCACCATCTTGGTCTCCCAAGCATCCAACTTACATACCACCTTTGAATCACCCCTAAGTTTGGCCTTCATGTTTTTTTTTTAAACCATATATTAGTAAATTAGTTGGAATAAAGATCCACAGGAATAACTTCATGGTTACCTGAAAATTGCGTGAAAGCGGTATGCAGATTGGCAGCAAAATACTTCATTTTGCAAGGAAGGAAGCCATTTATTACAGGGACAGAGTGATGAAAAGCAATTTGGATGGGCTATGATACTCCTCCAGCCTTCCCAGTTTAGCCATGTATGTGTAAGGCTGTTACAATGAAACAGCAATCTCTTCCCAGTTACTGAACCTACAAAGAAGTGATATTACTGAGTAGGCTGCTGTTCATATCATAAAATAATCTGAACTAATCCACAGTTCTTCACAGTGCTTCTGGATTGGACAGGGAGCCTGTAAGTCTCAATAGGTAACATGACATTAGCATTCACAGTCAGGACAAAATTGCCAAAATAAGTATATTACTTAATTCCAATTACTTTTTGACCTAAAAAAATCAGTCAGCGAGGAAGAACGGTCTGGGGGCTAGGGTTAGTCTGAGGCTGGAGAGACATGGGTTCTAGTCTCTGCTCTGTCAGACTCACTCGCGCACATTGCTTAGAATACATGAGGTGTGACACATACATAGCTGTATTCTAGCTAGCTTGGGCATTAAAGCAGCAAGCCCACCTGGAACCCTGGGTAACTTTACTTGCGGGGCCAGCCCATGCTGCTGCACCATCACTGCTCCATGGACCTCAGCTACCTAGATTAAAGCTAGTTTGGGTATGTTTGCATACCCACGAGTCTCTGTGTGCCTCAATTCCCATCTGTACATTGGGGATAATAGCACTTCCCCACCTCACAGGAGTGCTGTGAGAATAAACACATTAAAGATTGTGAGGCAGTGTTGATGGTGAGGTCATAGGTACTTAAAATAACCGGATAACTTTCAGAAGTGACATTTTTAAGAGTGTCTCGCAGTACCGTTAGCCAGGTATTTTAAACAGCCCTAGAGAAGGGCTGCAATCCAAGAGTGTTGGTAGACACATTTAAAAATAAAGTAAATGCTTCTTCTGTTTACTGCAGCACTTAACGTACAGTCAGTCAATCGATTTTAAATTGAGCTGGGCACTCAGATGTCCCCCATCGCTGTACTAGCTGAGCACCTTCTAAGGAGGACTCTGCTAAGGGAAAAGGCCTATTCAATGAAACCTGACAGTGGAATAGAGAAATAATAAGAGTTACTGGTGAAAATAAAACAATCCTGTTAAACAACAGGCCATTTCCTTCAAAGTTCATTTAGAGGCAACATTCCCACTTTCCTGGAGAAGTGGTACTCTGTGTCACCTATCCTTGCTGCCTTTGTTTCAGCATATCTCCACCCGAAGTACCCCACAGCCAGACTAGAGAGGACCTTAGTAAGTGGAAAGCCTCCCAAACCTCCCCCGCCTTCTCACTGTCAACAATGGAGAATCTAGCCCTTATCCGCAGGTGTATGCAGAGCAGTTTATTTGGGATACAAGCCATACCCAGCCTGAAGGTCATCTCACAGTAATACGTCATTTACAAGGGCCTCCCTTTTGTTTGTCCCCTTTAAGCAGGGTTTAAATTATAAGTACAGCTTCTGGGGATATTTCACCCTCCTCCTGGCCACTGTCAACCTGTTATTAATAGTAGCAATGTTATACTGCACTCTGAGCTGCACAATCATTGTGTGGTTATTTCTCACTAACTATACAATATGCAATTCTCTGCAAACTGGCTCCTAGTCATTATTAGACACAGTGTAGGGATCTGCATAATCACCACATGGTTATTCCTTGATAACTGTATTGTAAATATGCAAACCTCTACCCTGATTGAATAAGAAGCCAATTGTCAAAGAGGATTCATGGCAATCAGAGTTTTCTAATGGTTTGTCAGCAACAAAAACGTCACCTTGGCTTCTCACTCCCATAAAGCAAAGCAGGAAAATGGCAACTTTAACATCAAGAGCAGGTGGCGGGGTGGGGTACTCTAAGATGAAGAGAAAGCCAAGCTGCCGCACTGCTTAAATGGAAAGCAACCCATTTTGCCCCAACATTTGTCTTTAAATTGGAAGGATCTCTCCCCCTCCCCACCTATTCAGTTTTGAAAACATAAGACAAGAGGCTTGCGGATCATCGGGGAGGGATGTCAGTGAAAAAGGAGATGGCACAGGAGAGCAGGAAAAAAGTGGAGTGAGCAAGGAGGAGCAGTTTGACAGCCCTCTGTATTGTGTCTCTTCACTTTTATTTACATTTTCAATTAAGAATTTCAGTATTGCAATAACTTCAGGACAACTCTAATTTATTGCCTACTAATCATGCCCAGGGCTAACAAACTCGAAAGCTCAAAACCAAAAAGAGTTTATTTACTATAATCACCTTGTCTTTCAGTTGCTGAGTTTATTTGCTTAGATACTAGGACAACAGGAGAGAGAAACGGAGATATTCAGCCTAGGGTATAGTTATTACCTCAGACACAGATTGCACCCTTACTATACTTCTATATCAACAACTGACCTTTTTACAGCACCTTTACTCCTGAGGGATTATAGATAGAGTAAACATTGGTCATTCATCAGCCTCTGAAATGCAACCACCTCTGGTGTGGAATGCAGCAGTCATTGTGCAACACACCCAGTTTTCACCTTTTTTTTTTTTAAAAGGAGGAGGAGAATTATTTCATCCAGATGAAAGTGAAAGGGGAATTTTAGGGAGGCAGAACACAATTTGGCCTGGACACCCAGATTAAGGAAATGTATCCAGTAGACACTCTGTTTCACATATAATCTGAAATATGGATTAGAACTCATTGTTCCCATAACTAGTGTGGCCAGGTTAGGGCCCCTCACTCATCATCCACATTCACACTGCAGTCCCCCAGGGCGCATCTGGCCTGCATTACACCAGAGCCCATTTTGGCAAGGGGGAGAGTTGACAAGGCGGCCGGGCCAGTATCATCAAAGGGACAGGAGGCCACTGTTTGGAGGAGGAGTAGCTAGCATAGTAATAATTCTAACAACATTAAAATGAGCAAAAATCTTGTATCCCTCCATGCCCCTCATTATTACAATTCATAACCTCAGCCCAGGAAAATGATATCATTGCATTAATTAATCATCTCAACAATTAACAGGGAGGGTGACCTCAGATTTCAAAGCATGGTCTCTGCCACAAGTGAACTGACAATGACGTTAGGTTCCTTGGGAAGAATCTGGCATTTTGCCCACCTCTGAACCACACTGCTGACACAGAGGCAGAAGCAAATAATGTATTCACCCAACCAGGGATAAATGCTGCAACCGAATCCCAGCCTACAACTGCTGTGGTGTTACCAGAAAAGCTTCCCTCACCCCCCCTCACTGAATTCCCTATGTGCCGCTCTCCAGGAGCAGCACACAACAGTCCAGCAACAATAGGCAGAGAGAGCCTCCTTTAAAACACAAGGATGAGCTGCCTAGGTAGACCATCCTTTTTTAAACTGTGAGCTCTCTTTGCATGGAGGCTGACAATTTCATTATGTGAATATGTAGGAGACTGAATTATTCCTGCTCAGGCTATAGCAGTGGCATCTCTGGTCCCCAAGTTGAAGAGGGTTTTATTTAGGGATGGACAAACTTGTTTTGCTTCAATCTCAGCTCACTTAGCTGTTGTGGATATTTTGAAAGTTGGACTCAAACTCAGATATAATTGTGGCTTTGTTCTACTTGGGGTCACAAAAAAGGAGCAAAATGCACATGCAAGAGAACAGCTAGTGACAAAAATACACCCTACGTTAAACACCCACTCGAGTCAGCCTAGCTTTTTCAGATGAAGTGAAGACAGTGCTATTCAGTCCTAAATAGGGGCTATAGCTTATTATCTTTGGCAGTTTCTTTGCTGGTCCTGTGTCATTGAATACAAACATTGTACACAGTGCAAGGTGCTTCAAATCACACAAGGGGCCCAATTCAACATTGTCTCGTCTAACGTGAAGTCATTTACACCTATGAAAATGGGTGCTCCCAGATCAGCCTGGGATGGTTTTACAGCCACTTTGGTTCTCAGGGTGCACAGGTGTAAATGCTGTAAGGCAGTGGAGAATGAGACTTTAGATTATCCCCCCAATATCAGATCCCACCAGACACTTCTAGAACAGCCAGGCCATATTACAAGAATAATGTAAAGATAAGCAAGGGAATTGGTATATTATGGATGGAATATCAGCCATGTTCAGACTTCCCCCATCTCCTGGCCCCAAGAGGAAGCCAGGAGAGGGGGAGATATTTGGGAGTGGAGGCGAGTGAACTAAACTTATAAAAGGTTTGGTATCAGGGAATGCCAAGGAATCAGATCAGTTCTTACTTTAACTGAACCAGTGTGATCAATCCAGGTTCTGAGGCAGTCATTCCATACACATCTCCTTTTATGTTTGTCTGCCTGCTCTCTTTGTAGGGAGACTTGATGTCCCCCAGAGTCAGTGTCTGATGGTCTCTGAGCAGAGATTCTGTTTTCCTTGGAACTCATTGGAAGGGTCTGTAAAGTTCCAACTGATGTAAAACATGGTCAGTGAGATATATTGTTCCATCTGGCCTGCAAGTTTACAGAGAGCAGGGGAGGAAAAATGCTTTCCTCTTGGAGCCCAGAAACAGAGAAGGGGAGGTGAGGGGAATAAAAACAGAATGAGGGATAAGGCCCTGGGTTCCATATATTGGGATATAGGACTAACTCATTAAATGAAATGGATTTAGGTTTTAGACAATGGGACAACCCTCTGTTAACTAGTTGAAAGGATGTTGTACGTTACAAAATTGGCATCTTAGCATCATCACTATAAACACCCCTCTATGTCTCAGCGCTACATTACCTAGTGACGGTCATCTTAAAGAAACCCATTCTTGACAGAACTACCACCACCCAACCTAGGTAGTCTCCCATTAACAGGGGAAAGGGGATGGTACATAAAGGTGGTGCCGATCCTAATTTCCTTTGTTAATTTGCATACTCCTGCTATTCCAAACAACATGAATCTGTGGGTTCCAGTTCAAAGTCTCACCCTCTGAGAGCTGCCCACCCCACCCCATGTAATTAGAAGAGAGAATTAAAGTCTGTGGATACACCTCAATAGAATGTTATTTAGGCGACAGGTTTATGAGAAGGTCTAATCAGTTGATATTTTCTAATCAGCTATCTAGGCGCTCCTGATTTCTCTACCCCCCCCCCCCCACCCCCCATAGGCTCAGGTAGATCAGCAGCAGATAGAAATAATTGCCTTTTCTAGTCATTCATACTTTCTTTCCCATGTTAGAGAATCCATTTATAGACTGTTTGCCGTTTATCTCCACCTGCTGTGACAAATGCTCTAATTTGCCTTCTCCTTTCCCATTCCCACATCTCATTGCAGGTTTCGTAGATTAACACACACCAGTTTTCTCATCCCTGCTCTGTTTAATTTCAAATATCTGACTGGCAACCCGTGCAGTCCCATTTTCTTCAAATCAGCTATGTACACTACTAGGTTTATCCAGATTTCTTTAGCTCATCAGGCTGTTTCTGTATCTCACCTTTTCTAATTACATTTATAATATACACACTTTATAGATCACTGCTGCATTCATATATAACACAAACACCTCCAAATACATGCACATGGGCATTGTGTGTCCGTGTGTATATATTATACATGAACACATATGCAATGTGTATATATAGACAAAGACAACCACTACATGTCTTGTGTGAGTGTGTACACACACACACACACACACACACACACACACACAATTCCTTCTCTCTCCCAAAATCCCCAGGAAAATAGTCCACAAGGGTTATATTTTTTAAAAAAGCTCACAGACAGGCCCTGTATTATGCAGGTGAATCCCATTTCCACTCACTTCCTTACCTTTCCTCAGTCTGCTAATCCAGAGGCCCTTGACTTGTTCTCTTCCCCTCCTGCACACAAATTGCAAGTCCCTTCTTCTGCTTCGCATTCACAGCACACTGGCAGGATTCATCGTCATCTCATAGTCCTGGATCCTTATCACCCTATTGGCTGAAGCCAGCTAGTAAATTTAATTAGGCTCCTCCTTATAACTATATTATCACAGGAGCAGGATGAATAATTTAGTAAAACAACTGATGTGCAGGCTCGGATGTCAGAGATTTCTGGCTCCACCGGCAGGCTTTTCCCTTATGCCTCTCACTGAGAAAGGGGAGGGCAAACCCCCCAGACTTGTCACTCTCTTAGTCAAAAGCCTCAAGTATACACAGAGGAAAGGGAACCATGGATTCTCCACTTATAAACCCCCTCACTTCCCCACACCCTGGTGGTCTCCACTATTTTTTTTGTGCAACCCTCCCTAACCCAAAACATAATATTCCCCTCCAGATTGGCCATACCCTCGCACTGCTTGGGGAGAAGCGAAGCACTAAAGTCAATTTCTGTCCAGATAAATCAATATAGCAAAATATCAAATGCCCCCCGTCGTCCCTTGATACAAATATGTTATGAAAAATAGAGAGACTGCTTTACACTGCGAGCTCTTCTATTTGAACAGTCACACCCCAACGTCCTGCCAGTTCAGACATTTGAGGGATGTGCTGGGGTCTTGTGATATTTATTTACACCTGTGAAGGCAGACAAGATAGTTCAGAAAAGTAAATGTCTGCACAGAATTCAGCCCTACTAGAAACAGAGAGAGAGAGAACAGCAGGATTTGCCTCTCATATGAGTGACAGCCTGACAGTACAGTACTGAGGTGGGAACGGCCCCCTCCACAGAGATACGTGGGGCTGGACATCTCGTTAATGAACATGCAAAATTGTGAATTCTCATTACTGAACCCCAGATGGAAGTTTGCCTTTGGTGAAATGGAGCTGTCTCCCTGCAAAAGCAATCATTTCATTTTTGCCAGTGATTTAGGGCAAGAACTAAAACCATTTCTCTCCCCGCCACATCCCTCACCCCCCCACTCCCTCCCACGAGGAAGCAGTTTGGGCATGACTGAGCATTACCTCTCTGCCTTTGTGATTGACAAGGCCAACTTGCTCGAACCTCAACCCCCACTCATTTGAAAAGCTATACATTGCAGAACCTGCAAATTGTTAAGCAGTAGGAGCCCCCCCACCCCCCCATCCAGCATGCTATTAGGCCATCCAGGTTTTTCCTTTCATAAGTGATCACAGCAACACAGGGGTAATTTGGGGGGGGAGGGGAGAAAACAAATAATTACCACTACACTATACTGTAGGTCCTGCATATAAACAATACCACCTTTGTGCTGTGATTTGCTTAAAAACCAAACAGGTGAAATAAGGAAGCCCTTTTTTTCCCCTGTTCTATGAGATCACTAACTACAGGCCCCAGGAATGCCCCTTTTGACTCTGTTCCCCCAATAGGCATTAATATTTACTCTACAGAGCAGTGCTGCTGGAACTCGAGCAGGGGTTCTCAACTGGGGGTTGGGACCCCTCAGAGGGCCACAAGGTTATTACACGAGGAGTTGTGAGCTGTCAACCTCCACCCCAAATCCCGCTTTGCTTCCAGCATTTCTAATGGTGTTAAATATAGTAAACCATGTGTTTAATTTATTGGGAGGGGGTCGCACATGGAGGCTTGCGATGTGAAAGGGGCTGCCAGTAAAAAAGTTTGAGACCCACTGAACTAGAGGGACCAGTGGTGCTATCACACTGGCTGGCTTGATCATCAGCATCCCCACTATAAAAATTGTTCCAGCATCCCTACCACAGAGGATGTTTCCCGGAAAGCGGTCTCTCTCTCTCTCTCTCTCTTTCTCAGTGACCCCCATCACTGCCACTTCCCTTCTGGTGAAGGAAAGCTAGATGGGACTGCTGAGTGACATAAGGCATTTGCCACCACCCAGGCGCTGAGCACAGTACCTACACAGCAATCCCTGCCCTAAGATAAGAGACCCAACTGAGGAAGGAAAGTCACAATTCTTAACACAGCAGAGCAGGGCCCTTAAGTCTCCAGAATGGCTGCCAATGACATCAATGAGCTCTGAGGGCTGCGAGATTGGAAGTCTTACACAAATTTTAAAGGGTTTGCTTTGTTTTTAACTTTTTGGGTTTTTTGACAAAAGAGAATCCACTCTTCCCTCCCCAGAAACGATTCGCTCAGAGGATTTGTGCTAAGACAATTCCTCTCTTCTTTACCCACTTCAGAGATTTCAAAGACTTTTTTCTAAAGTGGAGATCTTGAATTATGTATTTAGTGGGAGCTGTAGAGCGATTAAATTAACCCACATGGCGAGCTGCCCAATGTTGCTGGCAAAACTCAGGATATTTTAGATCATTTATTTAAGAGATTTTAAATAATGCTTGCCAAAATCACAAAAAGGGAGTTAGATTTAGGCTGTTGCCATGGCTACTGGAGAAATCTGCTCAAAATTCAGGAGATGCTCATAGGGGGAAGCACTTCAATGGGGAGCTCTGCTGAGGGCTCAGGGATGCTTATGGCCCTTGGTTATTAAATCCCTTTCAAGTTAATCCCCAGTATCAAAGCCTCCCTGATAAAGCGTTTAATAATTAGGAGTAGGGCTTTGGTTAGGAAGAGTATAAGCAGGCTCCTCTACTTCTGATGTGAATTTAGTCCTGGAGAAAGGTGCTGGACTGGCAGCCAGGAAGGGTGAAAGGCTCTCTTTAGTCACTGAACAAGCACACGACAGGCAGCCGCAGTGCAAAATTTCTGTTTCTGCTGTTCCCTGCCATGTGTCTTAACCCTGCCTTGAAGAGATCACGTCTTTGGGGGGCTTGTTGCTGCCCCACTGAAGTCAAGGGGAATTTTGTCACTGACTTATACTGGAGCAGGACTGGGGCCTTTAGAATGACCTGCCCACTCACCACTGGCCATTGCACAACCCTGTTACATCTACTCTCATTTCATCCTACTCCCTTACTCCATCCACTCCTCCCTATTAGTCACGCCCTTTCCCACATCTTGTCATGCTCTCATTGCAAGACCAAGCTTCCAGAAGGCTTCAGGGCTTGATTTTCCAATGCTCAGCACTCACAAGTGAGGTCAAATTTTCAGAAGAGTTCAACTCTCATTTAGGGACCTAAAAAAAAAAAGGCTACATCACACTGCAACTGGAGGTGTAATTTGTAGCCTGGATAAGCATACCTGCACTAGCTTTCATCTAGCTAGCTCTCTAAACATAGTGCTGAAGATGGAGCGATGCTGGCTTCAACATTGTCTAGGAATGCCAGTACAAACCCAAAGGAGTGCAGGAGTGGGAAGGTGGACGGGGGCGGGGGGGACTTAAACAGCCCACACTGCTGCTTCCTCACCATAACTGGTACCTGAGCTAGCTAGATTAAGGCTGCAAATTAACACCCCTGCTTGCAGTGTAGACATACCTATTGGGTTTTGCAGTGTAGACATAGCTGGAGAGGTAGAGGAGCTCAATAACCAGCATGCTGAGCAATTCTGAAAAATCAGGTCTCACCTGTGAATGCAAGAATCTTTCAAAACTCTGGTCTTTGTGCCTTCTGTATGCTGTCCCTAGGTAAAGATTAGTAGGGCTGGACAAAAGTTTTACATCAAAACATTTTTTCTGACAGAATATTAGATTTTCTACAAAACCTTTTGTCCCATAGAAAGTCTCAACTTTCCTCAAAACAAAACAAAAAAATAAATAAAATTGATTTTCATCAGAAAGCCAACCTCCTGCCATAGTTTTCCTGTTTTTTGACAAGAGGTTTAAACCCCTTTTCAGACTGGCTGGAATAGTTACACTTTGAAACATCATGGTGATGGATGTGTCTTTTCACATTAGACAGATCTCTTGAGATCCCTTCCAACTCTGATATTCTATGAAATATGTGATAAATATGTGATAAATTTCAGTTAAGGTACCTGGCTTCTTGCCAAAGGACTCTGCCCTGCTTCCTGAGGAGCAACCAGAGAAGAAAAACAAAAGGCTAAAATACTTAAAAGATCAGAAATTAAATTAACATTCATTCTAAAGAGATTCCATATTTCCCTTTTGTAATCAGATAAAGTCTCTTTAGGGAGAACACCCCAGAAAGCGTTTTGCTGTAGGCTCTTTCCTTTCTGAGTAAAAGGACATGATTCAGGCTACAATTTAGTCAAGGGCATTTTTAGTAAAATTCATGGCCCATGAGCTGTACATGACATACTATAAATACCTCTGACTAAATTGGGGGGCGGGCGCAGTGGTGTCGCTGATGCTCGAGTAGTCCTCAGGGCCAGCTGCACGGTTCCAAGGGCCAGTGGCCTGCAGGGCTACCCTAGCCACAGCCAGTGCAGCTGGCTGCAGGGCAGCCCGAATGGCTACCTGCAGAGCTGCTCCAGCAGCGGCCGGTGTGGCTATCCCTGGAGCTGTCTGAGCAGCTCGTTCTGGGGTCTGTCACACTGGCTGCTGCAGAAGTCATGGAAATTCACGGAATCCATGACTTCCACAGCCTCCATTACAGACACTGAGCCCCTAGTCATGATTAACTTTCTGTCTATCATTACGGTTATTTAATGTGCAACTACAGTGGAGCCCCAAGGCTGCAGTCATGGCTCCATTATGCTAAGCACAGTGGTAAAAACCCTCCAGAGAAAGTAGTCCTTCTTTTGAAGATTTTATAGCAACATCACAAGCAATAATACAAAGACATTAGACGGGGACAGAAAGGGGTCAGGGAAAGTAGGAAACAGAAAAGAAGAACTCTTTCTGATTGGCTTTAGACACAGCAGGCTCAGGATTTTGGAACTGGAGACTTGCCTAATCTTTACCAACTAGGGCGTGGATCCTGCAAGCTGCTCCACTCACACCGATATCTGCATCCATGTGGAGCCCCAATCTCTTCATCAGAGCACTGTGGGGATAAAAGGGTCTAGCTACACAGAGCTCACTGCAGGGTTCATAGGTTTTAAGCCTAGAAGAGTCCATTACGAGCACCTAGTTTGATCTCCAGCACAGCACAGGCCCTAGAACTGTACCCAGTAATTTCTGCATCAAGGCCATAAATGTGGGTTGTGGTTCAAGGTTGTGTCTTAGGTGAGCACCTAGGGATATCTCCAGCAATACACAATTTGCAGTTCCTACTGGCACTGCATTCCTCCCTCATGAAAAAGAGTCCTAAACAAATGAATAATGATTAAATCAAGAGGGTTCTATACAACATGAACAGAGGTGGATGAGGCTTTTTTCAAACAACTAACAAAATCATCCAAAGCCCAAGATTTGGTGGTGATGGGGGACTTCAACTATCCAGATATATGTTGGGAAAATAACACCGCGGGGCACAGACTATCCAATAAGTTCCTGGACTGCATTGCAGACAACTTTTTATTTCAGAAAGTTGAAAAAGCTACTAGGGGGGAAGCTGTTCTAGACTTGATTTTAACCAATAGGGAGGAACTTGTTGAGAATTTAAAAGTAGAAGGAAGCTTGGGTGAAAGTGATCATGAAATCATAGAATTTGCAATTCTAAGGAAGGGTAGAAAGGAGTACAGCAGAATAGAGACAATGGATTTCAGGAAGGCGGATTTTGGTAAGCTCAGAGAGCTGATAGGCAAGGTCCCATGGGAATTAAGACTGAGGGGAAAAACAACTGAGGAAAGTTGGCAGTTTTTCAAAGGGACGCTATTAAGGGCCCAAAAGCAAGTTATTCCGATGGTTAGGAAAGATAGAAAATGTGGCAAAAGACCACCTTGGCTTACCCTTGAGATCTTGCGTGACCTACAAAATAAAAAGGCGGCATATAAAAAATGGAAACTAGGTCAGATCACGAAGGATGAATATAGGCAAATAACACAGGAATGCAGAGGCAAGATTAGAAAAGCAAAGGCACAAAATGAACTCAAACTAGCTATGGGAATAAAGGGAAACAAGAAGACTTTTTATCAATACATTAGAAGCAAGAGGAAGACTAAGGACAGAGTAGGCCCACTGCTCAATGAGGAGGGGGTAACAGTAACGGGAGACTTGGAAATGGCAGAGATGCTTAATGACTTCTTTGTTTCGGTCTTCACTGAGAAGTCTGAAGGAATGTCTAGTATAGTGAATACTTACGGGAAGAGGGTAGGTTTAGAAGAGAAAATAAGGAAAGAGCAAGTAAAAAATCACTTAGAAAAGTTAGATGCCTGCAAGTCACCAGGGCCTGATGAAATGCATCCTAGAATAGTCAAGGAGTTAATAGAGGAGGTATCTGAGCCTCTAGCTATTATCTTTGGGAAATCATGGGAGACGGGGGAGATTCCAGAAGACTGGAAGGGGGCAAATATACTGCCCATCTATAAAAAGGGAAATAAAAACAACCCAGGAAACTACAGACCAGTTAGTTTAACTTCTGTGCCAAGGACGATAATGGAGCAGGTAATCAAAGAAATCATCTGCAAACACTTGGAAGGTGGTAAGGTGATAGGGAATAGCCAGCATGGATTTGTAAAGAACAAATCGTGTCAAACTAATCTGATAGCGTTCTTTGATAGGATAACGAGCCTTGTGGATAAGGGAGAAGCGGTGGATGTGATATACCTAGACTTTAGTAAGGCATTTGATACAGTTTCGCATGATATTCTTATAGATAAGCTAGGAAAGTACAATTTAGATGGGGCTACTATAAGGTGGGTGCATAACTGGCTGGATAACCGTACTCAGAGAGTAGTTGTTAATGGCTCCCAATCCTGCTGGAAAGGTATAACAAGTGGGGTTCCGCAGGGGTCTGTTTTGGGACCGGTTCTGTTCAATATCTTCATCAACGATTTAGATGTTGGCATAGAAAGTACGCTTATTAAGTTTGCGGACGATACCAAACTGGGAGGGATTGCAACTGCTCTGGAGGACAGGGTCAAAATTCAAAATGATCTGGACAAATTGGAGAAATGGTCTGAGGTAAACAGGATGAAGTTCAATAAAGATAAATGCAAAGTGCTCCACTTAGGAAGGAACAATCAGTTTCACACATACAGAATGGGAAGAGACTGTCTAGGAAGGAGAATGGCAGAAAGAGATCTAGGGGTCATAGTGGACCACAAGCTTAATATGAGTGAACAGTGTGATACTGTTGCAAAAAAAGCAAACATGATTCTGGGATGCATTAACAGGTGTGTTGTAAACAAGACACGAGAAGTCATTCTTCCGCTTTACTCTGCGCTGGTTAGGCCTCAACTGGAGTATTGTGTCCAGTTCTGGGCACCACATTTCAAGAAAGATGTGGAGAAATTGGAGAGGGTCCAGAGAAGAGCAACAAGAATGATTAAAGGTCTTGAGAACATGACCTATGAAGGAAGGCTGAAGGAATTGGGTTTATTTAGTTTGGAAAAGAGAAGACTGAGAGGGGACCTGATATCAGTTTTCAGGTATCTAAAAGGGTGTCATCAGGAGGAGGGAGAAAACTTGTTCACCTTAGCCTCCAATGATAGAACAAGAAGCAATGGGCTTAAACTGCAGCAAGGGAGATTTAGGTTGGACATTAGGAAAAAGTTCCTAACTGTCAGGGTAGTTAAACACTGGAATAGATTGCCTAGGGAAGTTGTGGAATCTCCATCGCTGGAGATATTTAAGAGTAGGTTAGATAAATGTCTATTAGGGATGGTCTAGACAGTATTTGGTCCTGCCATGAGGGCAGGGGACTGGACTCGATGACCTCTCGAGGTCCCTTCCAGTCCTAGAGTCTATGAGTCTATGAGCTCTATAGAGGTTACTCTAAAAGCTGACTTGATATACTTTTCTATGACATTCTATCCATTTTTTTATATTGGACTATAATTCTCAAATTCTCTAAAGTGATTCACAAAACGCTATAATAATGTTATCATTCTGTAGCTCCACCACACCTCCAAAAGCTGCCAATCATTATCATTTGTATTATGGTAGCACCTAGGAGTCCCAGTCATGGACCAGAACCCCACTGTGCAAGGTGCTGTACAAACACAGGATGAAGTGATGGTCCCTGCCCCAAAGAGTTTACAACTGGAGTATAAAACAAGAGACAACAGGAGGGGATGGACAGACAGAGCAAGAGGCACAAGCCAATAGTGAGACAATATGGGTCAGCAAGATAGGGAGCAGCCTCACCACACCAGTTGCCTAACCACCGTCAGGTTCTTTGTAGGCATCACTGCAAAGGAGAGTTGTAAGGAGGGATTTGAAGGAGGATAATGAGTAAGTTTTGCAGATATTTATGGGGAACCTCTCCTGTGTATGAGGGGCAGCCTGGGAGAAAGCACCAAGGTGCTTGTTTGAAAATGTTACAAGGGGGTGATGGAGGCTGCCATCATTGGCTGATTGGAGGTGGGATCTGACATCCTGATAGAATGAGAGAGAAGATAGGCAAAGTGGAGACAGGCTTTGAAGGACCTCGAAAGTTAAGACAAGTAGTTTATGCTTGATGTGATAGAGAAAGGAGGGGCCAGTTGATGGTGCAAAGACAGTTGTGACACTGGCAAAGTGACAAGCTAGGAGAATGATCTTTGCAGCTGCATTCTGAATGAATACCAGTAGGGCAACATTGCATTTATTAAGGCTAGAGAGGATGATGAGGCAGTAATCAAGACATGAGATGATGAGAGCCTTTGTGGGTGGACAGGCTGTGTGGATGGACAGGAAAGGCTGCATCTTAGAGATGCCACACAAGAAGGACTGGTAACTAGATTCAGACTCAGCCTGCATGTTAGGATCTAAGGAAAGGTCAAGATGAAGATTAAAGGCCTGAGTGACCAGGAGGATGAGGCTGTTTGTGCACGGTGATCAAAAAATGGTGGGAGGGGGATGATAGGAGGAGGGAAGATTAGGAACTATGATTTAGCCATGTTGATTTTAACCTGCCAGCTGGACAGCCACAAGGAGATGTCAGAAGGACAGGTCAAAAGTCCAGTTTGCACAGGAGGACCGGCCTGAAGAAGAGGTAGATTTGTGAGTCATCAGCGTTGAGATGGCAGTTCAATTAGTGTTTGTGAACGAGATTGCAAGGCACAGAGGGAGAAGAAAAAGGAGCAAAGGCCAGAGCACTGTGGAACCCCCACAGAAAATTGTAGAGGAGATGTGGAGGAGGAGGATGTTGAAGGAGTGATTAAGGTAAGAGGAGAACAAGAAAAGCATAGTCAGTGCAGTCAAGAGCAGCTGACAGGTGCAGGAGGAGGATGGAATACTGGTTCTGAGCTTTGGCCAGGCAGAGATCATTAGTAGGAAAGTTTTCTGTCAAAACTGTTTTTCAGTGGAAAACTAGGTTTTCAAATAACTTTTGTGACAATAGTCTGCTTTCTGCAAACAGGTTCAGTTTTTTGCTGAAAAACTTTCCAGCAGAGGAATGTTTTGGTTTTCAGCTGAAATCTTTTGGCTTTCTAGTTTTTAGCCAAAAAGACTAAAATTTCTGTGAACAATTTCATTGAAAGCAGTGTCTGGGGGTTCTTTGTTTTTCATTGAAATTATCCACAGAAAAACAGTTTCCAACCAGCTCCAGTCATTAGAAATTTTGATAAGAGTCATTCAGTGGAGTTCCAAGAAGCCAGATTGGAGGAGAGGAACTTAGGCAATGATTGTTGACGGTGTGTTCAATGAGTTTAGACACAAAGGACAGATGAGGCAGTGGCTGTTAAGGGTGTGATTTTGGGGGGGACGGGCGGGGCAGTTAAGATGGGAGAGACTAATGCATGTAAGCATAGGGAGGGGAAAGACCGGAGGAGAGTGTGAGGTTAAAGAGAAAGGCATGAGTGTGCAAGTGAGGGAACACAGAAGATGGGATAGGATGGGATCAGGTCACTGGAACAAGTGGACTCTTCTCATATTGAGATCTTTGTGGATTCCTCTCTCACAGCTGCCAATGCCACACAAACACACACATCCCCCTCTGGAGAGCAGTAACAACACCAAAGTGATAAGTCCAGAAGTAGTAAAATTGAGAAAGAGAAGACAGAGTGAGGGGTTCAAAAGAAAGGAAGGACTGATACACACCAGGGTGAGGAAGAATATTTTGCAGGGATCTAAGACACCATTTTCACGCATGAAGTGCCTTGGGATGAGTTGACTCACTTGGCCTGTTCAGGTCAGGGTGTCATCCAGGGCATAGCAGGAAGGGAATGGCCTCTTGACTCCCAAATGGGTCAACACCTATTATGTTCCTGCACAGTGCTCCAGAAACTTCCATTCCATTACCATAGCAACATGTGACCTCATAAAAGTCCTTGGATAGCATCTAACTATCACATTTTCAATCTAGGGAGAGTCCATTCACACTTTTTTGAGGCTACTGGGTGTGCATTTCAATAACATCTTCCCATAACCAGCAAATTGAAATGGCTTTTTGTCATCTCTCAGCTATCTTAGCAATATAAGATCTTAAAGCAAGTAGATTTTAACACAACACCCTTTACACAAGGACCAGTCTCACCAGCAAATTGAAATGGCTTTTTGTCATCTCTCAGCTATCTTAGCAATATAAGATCTTAAAGCAAGTAGATTTTAACACAACACCCTTTACACAAGGACCAGTCTCACTGTCTTCATTCAAGCCTTTTCTGGGGGAAAAAAACCCCACACCCCCACAATTCCATGAAGCTTTTCAATGATAATCCACCATAGAATCACATATATATTACTTCTGCTCCTTCATCTGGTCACTTAGCATATTTTGTGACTGAGCTTTATTATGACTGACTAGTTTCTCTACTTCAATTTATAAACACTTAGCAGAACCAGATCTTTCTATTTTGCTTACCACTACACGGACTATCAGCACTCAACAACTAGCAATTATTAGTCCTGAGCCAACTAGTGCCAGTTGCTTGAGCAGCTTATGTGATGGTTTTGTTGCAGGCAGTTTAAATTGACTTGTGAGAAGAGGCTCATAAAGTTATCTCCATTCACCAGAATATCAGATATATTGAGTATGTTCATCCATCCAAGGTTAGGTTTTTAGGACAAGTGGCAACTTTAGCACTGGTATCATGCTCTAGGCACTGGTAGGTAGACAAGCACTGTCCTGGGAAAAGCATGCTGCTTTTTATTGGAAAGTGTATTTGGTACGTTAGTGCATTTACTGTGCTTGCTGACCCCTGCTGGAACCCATTTGGTGCCTGCCAAACATCAAGACTTAAGAATGGACATGCTGAGCTGAACTTGGGTTTGGCTTGTTTGAATCACAGGGGCATCACTCAATTTTGATGGAGCACATCAGAAGCTATAAAAGGGCCCTATGCACGTATTGGACCTGATTCGTAGCTCACTGATACCAGTCAGACTTGGGGATGACTCCACAGAAGTCAGTGGAATTGCATTGGCATCAAAACATCGTAAATTAAAAAATAATGAGGCTCCTCACCTCGTTTGTACAGCATCTAACACAATGGGGTCCTGGTCCATGACTGGAGTTCCCAGGCAACATGGTAACACAAATAATAAACAACAGTACAGGACTGACATCTAGACAAGGACACTGCAGCTCAGTGGTACTGCCCAGACTGAATGCTGTGAAAGAGGCAAAAACAATATGGATTAAGTCAACTGACTTGCTACAAAGAATCTACTCAGACACTGCTGCTGGTATGTTCCATCAGTTCTTCAGGTCCCTCTACACAATCGTTGACACTTCCTCCCTCAACTGGTTGCCTGGCAACTACAAAAAGCCCCAGTGTATGAGAGAGGAATCAGCCAAGTAGTACATTGCTTGGGTTTCTGTTTTCTTCCCCTCCTTTAAAAACACAGGAATAAAGTGGCCTTGGGCTGGAAGGGGCCATCTCTCAGTGAATCATTGTTTTACAAGGGCAGCAATTAAGATGGTACATAGACAGTGTCTCCCACAGACACCGAACCTGCTCCTGGCTTGCAAGAGGCTCAGCTGTCCTGAGTCAGTTAAGGAAGCAGCAAATCGGTAATTTCAAGAGGGAGAACTGTGAAATACCAACTATCCCCCAAACTTTACCACAGCATAATGCAAAATACCCACTCTGTATAGAATATTGGGGTTGGAAGGGACCTCAGGAGGTCATCTAGTCCAACCCCCTGCTCAAAGCAGGACCAAACCCCAGACAGATTTTTGCCTCAAATGGCCCCTTCAGGGCCTGAATTTACAACCCAGAGTTTAGCACGCTGATGCTCAAACTACTGAGTTATCCTTCCTCTCCCCCTCCCCTCATGCCTGTCATGATGTAGTCCTATTCATAGCACCAGAGAAGGCAGCAGCTGATCACAGCTATATGATCCTGGTGCTAACCAAACAGTGTTGGCTGAAGGACTGTTATACAGGGCTGGTGCCAGACAAGCTTGACTCACCCCAAAGTTGTATAGACTATGAGGAGAATGAGAAAGATAGCTGGGCTGGGACTGCCTTGGGGGTCCAGATGTGGGCATCAGTATGTCTCTCAGTCTTAGCCACTGCCTCTCAGCCCTGACTGAAGGGGAGATGCAGGGAGGATCAGGCTGGAGCTGTGTTGATCCCATAGACTGTAATGCTAGCGTGCATGTGCCACCCTTACAGGGGCATACTCCACCCCAAAAGCTAACCCAGCACCACAAGGAAGGGGTAGCCTGGCAGGGACTGCATGGACATGGTGTCTACTTGCCCCTCCACTGTTGCTTCTCCTATCTAGGTTTGAAGGGGACTGGGAAGAACCAGCCCTGACAATTTAGCAGCCTTGATGATCATCAGCATGATGTACTTCTCACGTCAGCCCCAGCATTATGTCTGAATTTAGCATGTAGGAGCAGTTCGTTGTTTGCAATACGCACAGGGACCACCATTTAGATCTTGCTTTTAGACAGACACTAAGGTTCTCTAGTGGGTCAGGGCAGCAGGCTCAGCTTCAAAGAAGTGAAAAACAGAATGCCTTGCATTGCTCTTTATGGAGTCTTCTAGCCAACTCAGGGAATGGTCTGTCCTGCCCACTGTTCTCATCTTGAGGGAATTCTACTGTGATACAGGCACCAAGAGTAAAAGTAAGAAAAGGAAAATGGTGGCTTTAAGAGAGGATCATCAGTTTTGTGGGGAAAAGTTCATTTGAAAACACAATACAGCCTAAAAAACATAGGCAGTGAAGTAGATCTCCAAATATCTGTAGGTCAACATACACACCTATGAACTTCTTTTCAAATCATGCCTAAATGTTTAAGCCTAAATGGGCCTGGATTTAACAGAATCCCAGTGCACCTTTAAAAAAAAAATCAGGCCAACTGCACGTCTTGATCTTCCCACACTAATATCCCTCTCTCTTTCTCAGACACATAGTGGACTCCTTGGTCTTTCAGCTTTCTAGACAGATGTTTTCCCATTGACTTACTGCTGCATTGGTTCCCATTGATAAGGCCTGGTTTTGGTCTTGCACAATCATGCCAGTGAGTTATCTGCAGAACAGCACACCCTTGCCAAGTAGCTGCCTTATTTTATTTATTTATTTTTGGTCTAAGGTTCAACTTAAAGTTAAAACAGTTAGTGTCCTGTACCCTGAGACAACCTGGATTCCATAGGCTAAATAACAAACACAAACATATAGTTTAGAACTGAGACTTCCCAAAAATGCAGTCTAGCTACTTACCCCAAGTCCCCCAGGACTTTAGGGCTAATTTTCCCCCCTAGCCCAATTATTTCCCTAGTTCTTTCCTCTTTGAGGGAAGGTTTGCCCTTTCCTTAAAACCCCCTTGATTACAAATAAATTGCAGTGGAGGTAAGTAACCCAGCCTGTCAAGGTTCCTTCCCCACTCTGAACTTTAGGGTACAGATGTGGGGACCTGCATGGACACGTCTAAGTGTAATTACTAGCTTAGATCTGGTACACTGCCACCATCCAGAATTCCAGTGTCTGGAGCACTCCCTGTCCCCCAAAAACTTTCCCCTCCCTGGGAAGCCTTGAGGGACTTCACCAATTCCCTGGTGAACACAGATCCAAACCCCTTGGATCTTAAAACAAGGAGAAATTAACCAGCCCCTCTCCTTTCCCCCCACCAATCCCTGGTGAGTCCAGATCCAATCCCCTTGGATTTTAAAACAAGGAAAAATCAATCAGGTTCTTAAAAAGAAAGCTTTTAATTAAAGAAAGAAAAGTAAAAATCATCTATATAAAATCAGAATGGAAAGTACTTTACAGGGTAATCAGATTCATATAGCCCAGAGGAACCCCCTTTAGCCTTACGTTCAAAGTTACAGCAAACAGAGGTAAAATCCTCTCAGCAAAAAAGGAACATTTAAAAGTTGAGAAAACAAAAATAAGACTACCACGCCTTGCCTGGCTATTACTTACAAGTTTGAAACATGAGAGACTGATTCAGAAAGATTTGGAGAGCCTGGATTGACTTCTGGTCTCTTCAGTCCCAAGAGCGAACAACCTGCAAAACAAAGAGCACAAACAAAGACTACCCCCCCACCAAGATTTGAAAGTATCTTGTCCCCCTATTGGTCCTCTGGTCAGGTGTCAGCCAGGTTTACTAAGCTTCTTAACCCTTTACAGGTAAAAGAGACACTAACCCTTAACTATCTGTTTATGACACAGCCTCAAAAGGGACCAGTTAACTCCCTGAGCTGAGAGGAAGCACTCCTCTGCTTCCTTCTGTATATCTGCTCGGTTCAATGAACTTTCCCCTTGTTAAAAGCAGCAGATCCAGACTAACACGGCTACCCCTCTGATACTTTCCCCTTGTTGGCAATGGAATGTTTCATGACCATGAGGTTCCTCTTCGAAGGCCTGAAAGGACGGGTCCTCTTTGCCACAGCCTCATTCAGACTTCTGGGTCCAAATTTCAAATGTCCTACCTTAATCAGCCATAGGCTGAGAGTTTCTGCTTAGGTTCTGTTCTGCTCCAGCAGTTTAATGTAGTTGAGCAACTTTGTCTCCTCTCAGTTCCCTGGCCCCGCTCTGGTCTTTCCAAATCACAGTCTGGCTGCCGTTTTTGCTGAAATTTATGGTCCAAAGATCAAATGAGGGTATTCATCTTCCATATACAGTTACAAAATCTAAATGGGAAACATAACTACGGTCACTTAATAATCCCAGTATACTTCTTGTCGTAGAAAATGGAAGCTGAAAGTGGCTGAAAAAGGACAGCTGGACTTGTGTAGTGACTTTCCCTGCTTTTGTTGCTGCCATCTCCTTGTCTCAGCCTTCTCTTAATCTTGGAATCTGAGATCAATAAAGTGAAATAGAAGCCTCGACATATCTCTTACATCAGTTCCCTAAAGTTAGGAGCCATTACAGAACAGTGCAGCTACTTCTCCAGTGCAGCCATGTGCAGTGTCTGAGCTGGATAAGTGGCTATACTTTTTTATCCTATTGTTAGTGCCATCACTGCAGTGGGACTTTGAAGGGTAGGATTGGGATTATGGACTTTGGTAGCTAAAGCTAATGACATGTTAATATCCCTCTTCCAGCTTTAGAAAATTGTTTTAAAAACTAGAAAATGAGAGAAAGATATAAAAGTGTTGCCTATTTCCTTTTTTTCCCAAAATGAGACAATAGATAGAGATATACTTTTCCGTGTGGTGAGGAGGCGCTGACTGTACAGTTAAGAACTGATCAAAGTTTGTGATATCACCAAAAAGGCCCAACCAGCCAATCAGTACTTTAGACAACTGTTGTCCAGAGGCACCCTCTACTATAGGTTTGATTGCATCGCAAGATTGCAGGACACTCTGGTACAATTGGCAGTCTGAATCTGTAATAGTAAGGGATGCTGCAGAGCAGGAACAAGGTACTGGATTAGTAAGAGCACAAGTCAAAATGAGTACCATGGTATAAGCATGTGCAACACACGGTCTATCAGGTCTTTTCTGCCTCCTACTGGAGGTGTCAGTGTTTTGACACCTCCTCCTCAAGGAAAACCCACTCAGACCAGTCTGCCACCAAGACTTAGGGCATGTCTACACTGGTCCACAGTTCAATTTACAGGGGTATAAATAGCAGTACACCAAAGTGCTGCACGATGTAACTCTCCCATGTGGATGCAAATTTAAAGGTCTCAAGGTCACATTAATGTAGTCCTCTTCAACTACTATGCCGGGCTCCACAGGGGGAGTGTTAGGAAACAGACACACCCACCACAGTATGTGTAGAGCACCATGTGTGTGACCACCAGATACACTTCATTTGCTTGGATTAGACCTCTGGTTTCCAAAGGTGAAAGGAATTATTTCAAGAGTGTATCTATCCTAACTCTGCAGAAGCTTTCTAAATAGTCTGCAGAGAGTGAATAACTACTGTATGCAAATACCCAAGAGTATAGGGATCAAAACCATTCATAAGACAGTAAAACAAACCACAAAAAGTATAAACAGCAAAGTCATGTTTTAATTAAGAAATACTCATTGACTGGTAAGAGCCAAAACACTCACTAACATTTTGGCTAAAAGCCTTTCTCAAAGCAAAGAGCATAAATGAATTCAAGAGATAAAGGGCCAAATTCTCTGCCACCATGTGCATATGGAGTCACCAGTACAAAGTGAGTGCACTGTGGCTGTTAAAACATTCCCATTCGATGGTGTTTAGCACCTGCTTTGTAATGTTGTAAACGACTGCACAAAGCATAGTGCAATGGAGGAACAGGTCCATTTAATTTATTTCTGGAGAAAACACTGGTATTTAGGCAACCCCCAAAAAGAATATAGGACTGGATGGCCTTTTCATGTTCCTAACATTTCTTACCTTCCTATAACACTGCAAATCTGTTTTTAGTGAGAATGGTGCATACAAAAAAGTTATGAGATGTACAGCTTTGAAGACTTACACTGTCCCTTTATAATACCTAGAGAGCAGGCACAGCTCAGGCAATCGCAGGGACAGTTTCTTCCACATTGCCCCACAAATGTGCTTCAACACATCTCCAAAGGAAACACCCCGGGCAAGGAGAGGGTAGGTCTGTATCTATAGCCCATTGAACCTTGGCCTTTGCCAAGGCTGCCAATAAGTGCCATCTGTGGCAGCAGATTACGCAATGTAGATGGGACCTGGACTGATTTCATACCTGGAATACTGTAGTAAGTTCTGGGCACCTCAATACCAGAACATTTTTAAATTGAAAGGAGTTCATGGAAGAGCACCAAAATTATGTACAGGGCTAACTAACTTTGGGGAAGGATTAAAATAATTAAACATATCATTTTGCTGGGTGGTAACTGACAGGGGATGTGATAATATTTGAATGGTATAAACACAAAAGAGGAAAAGGAATGATTTATTGTGGTTCAGGAGTGGGATGTATCATTAGAAGTAATGAGATGAAATTCAGAGAGGAAAATATAGGTAATTTCTACTGAATTTTTGTAATGGCTTTTGAAAGGAAGGCGTGGACGCTTAGAATTTTAGGAGTATACTGACTGAACAAAGCACTAGAAAATAGAACAGAGGGAACACTGGTCACAAGGATGGGCTAGATGATCTAGCAGATCTATTTCTATTATTCCAATTCATTTCACAGAAGTCACTGAGCATCAGTCAATTGTAACTAGCACTGTTCGCCATCACTGACGCAGGCTGAATTCCAGCCAGTGGACAAAGATTTCACTAGAACTTCTCTCAGCCATCCAAACTCCCTCCTTCAGATTTGAATTTCAGATGCATCTGACATTCAAACAACGTGATGGATTTCCACCTATTTGGTTATGATTGAGGAAAAAATAAATAATCACATCGTGTTGCATCTTAAGATAATGTGTATCACAGTATAGTATGATGCAATGTCATGATCCCCTCAAAACACGTGAAAGTTTGGTCCGACCCACAAGTTTCAGGGAGAAAGCTCCCTTTTTGGTTATATTTGAATCTGTATTTATTTTTTCTACCTGAAGTCAGGTGCTTTGTCTCTTTGCTATTGCTCCAACATGTTCCACTGCTTGAATCAGCTCTTCTGAAGGCAGCAGCTACAGACTGACTGACAAAATACTGGTTTGATAGGATGGACTCTCTCTCTCTCCCTTTCCTTTTCTCTCTAGGTTCCCTCATCTCTTATGTATGTCTCTTCCTCTCCAGCCCATAACTACAGGATTCAGGTCTTCTATAGCCTGCTCAGAAGCCCACAAGCACTTCTCTTAAATGCAGTTCCCCCCACGTCAGTTTCTCTTTCTCTGGTTCCACGTGGATCTTTGAAGTTCATTGCCTCACACTTTCTAAACAGGAAACCTAAACCTCCTGAGAGGAACAGGCCACCACCTAATAGAGGAGGACCAGAATTCTGAGACTATGGTCAGACAATAACACCTGCTCCTCTTACTGTGAACATTGTTGCACCAATCTCTCCCCTTGTAGCTCTCAAAGATAAGAAACAATATAGGCCCTTCATTAATTAAGGTCACAAAGTTAGAAAGAGTCCACATTTTCCAGCCTTGTGCCCAGCACAGACAATCAGTAAGTTTTTTACAAAAACTGCAATGAAATATTTGGACTAGGGCTTCTCCATATATTTTTTTAGTGGATCAGTTTACACAGATTAAGCAGTGTGTGAAATCCAACTGACGTAGAACCTTGCTGAGAAACCCTGTCCCTTTTGTATTAATTAAGGAAGAAAGAAACCTAAGGTTTCCTTACTGAAATTATAGGAGTGAAGCTAAAAGAACAGCAGGAAGCACTGTGGGGGATAAATCCTCGACATTTAATGAGTGGAGACATGCTAGCAAGCCCTCTAAACTTCCAAGTGATTGTAGTAAAAGGAAGTTCATTGCTGGTCACTGGAGAGAGAGAAGCTGTCCTAGGCTGTGCCCCTTAGATGGGCCCTCACTTGTGGAAGGGAACAAACTTTCAGCTCCAGGGAATGAAGGAAAATAAGTCTTTAGTTTGGAGTCTACATGAAGTGGACAAACAAATCCCAAGGGATGTAGGCAGAGCACCGGAGACAACACTTATCCAGAGGTGATACTCTAGGCTTACAGATGCACATCTTAATCAGAAAGTGGCAACAGAACTAGGAAGTCAGCAATGTCATCTCCAAACACCGTTTCTCCAACTCACCTGCCAGAAGGGACAGCTGCACAGGAGCAAATTATCCCCTCTGCTGTGTTACCTTTTGTTTGTTTGGATGGAGGACTCATGTTTGTTTACAGTATTTAAAGATCCTCTTACAGCAATGTGTGAAATCTAACAGATGCAGAACCTCTTTGAACATCAAAGCAGCAAAGAATCCTGTGGCACCTTATAGACTAACAAACGTTTTGGAGCATGAGCTTTTGTGGGTGAATACCCACTTCGTCAGATGCATGTAGTGGAAATTTCCAGGGGTAGGTATATATATGCAGGCAAGCTAGAGATAATGAGGTAGTTCAATCAGGGAGGATGAGGCCCTGTTCTAGCAGTTGAGGTGTGAAAACCAAGGGAGGAGAAACTGGTTTTGTAATTGGCAAGCCATTCACAGTCTTTGTTTAATCCTGAGCTGATGGTGTCAAATTTGCAGATGAACTGAAGCTCAGCAGTTTCTCTTTGAAGTCTGGTCCTGAAGTTTGTTTGCTGCAGGATGGCCACCTTAAGGTCTGCTATAGTGTGGCCAGGGAGGTTGAAGTGTTCTCCTACAGGTTTTTGTATATTGCCATTCCTAATATCTGATTTGTGTCCGTTTATCCTTCTCCGTAGCGACTGTCCAGTTTGGCCGAGGTACATAGCAGAGGGGCATTGCTGGCATATGATGGCGTATATTACATTGGTGGACATGCAGGTGAATGAACCGGTGATGATGTGGCTGATCTGGTTAGGTCCTGTGATGGTGTCGCTGGTGTAGATATGTGGGCAGAGTTGGCATCGAGGTTTGTTGCATGGATTGGTTCCTGAGCTAGAGTTACTATGGTGCGGTGTGCAGTTACTGGTGAGAATATGTTTCAGGTTGGCAGGTTGCCTGTGGGCGAGGACTGGCCTGCCACCCAAGGCCTGTGAAAGTGTGGGATCATTGTCCAGGATGGGTTGTAGATCCCTGATGATGCGTTGGAGAGGTTTTAGCTGGGGACTGTATGTGATGGCCAGTGGAGTCCTGTTGGTTTCTCTCTTGGGTTTGTCTTGCAGTAGGAGGCTTCTGGGTACACGTCTGGCTCTGTTGATCTGTTTCCTTATTTCCTCATGCGGGTATTGTAGTTTTGAGAATGCTTGGTGGAGATTTAGTTGGTGTTGGTCTCTGTCTGAGGGGTTAGAGCAGATGCGGTTGTACCTCAGTGCTTAGCTGTAGACAATGGATTGTGTGATGTGCCCAGGATGGAAGCTGGAGGCATGAAGGTAGGCATAGCAGTCGGTAGGTTTTCGGTATAGGGTGGCGGTAATGTGACCATCACTTATTTGCACCGTGGTGTCTAGGAAGTGGACCTCCCGTGTAGATTGGTCCAGGCTGAGGTTGATGGTGGAGTGGAAGCTGTTGAAATCGTGGTGGAATTTTTCCAGAGTCTCCTTCCCATGGGTCCAGATGATGAAGATGTCATCAATGTAGCATAGGTAGAGAAGGGGCATGAGTGGACGAGAGCTGAGGAAGCGTTGTTCCAGGTCGGCCATAAAAATATTGGCATATTGTGGGGCCATGCGGGTGCCCATAGCAGTGCCACTGATCTGGAGATATATATTGTCATCACATTTGAAATAGTTGTGTGTGAGGATAAAGGCACAGAGCTCAGCAGCCAGTTGTGCTGTGGCATCATCAGGGATACTGTTTCTGACAGCTTGTATTTCATCTGTGTGTGGGATGTTCGTGTAGAGAACCTCTAAGTCCATGGTGGCTAGGATGGTGTTTTCTGGAAGGTCACCAATGCATTGTAGTTTCCTCAGGAAATCAATGGTGTCACAGAGATAGCTGGGAGTGCTGGTGGCATAGGGTCTGAGTAGAGAGTCCACATATCCAGACAGTCTGAACTTCAGCAAGGCTTTTGACATGACATTCTGATAAGTAAGCTGAAGAACTGCAGGCTCAACAGAACTACCATTAAGTGCATACATAATTGGTTAAACAACTAAAAACAAACAAAGCGTAACTATTAATGGAATGATGTTGGATTGGTAGGAGGTCTCAAGTGGAGTACCACGGGGATCTGTTCTGGGTCGGTGTTGTTTAACATCTTTATTAATGACCTGGATGTAGGCATAGAGAGCCTACCGATCAAGTTTACAGATGACAACGCTGCGGGGGGGGGGGGTGTGGAATTCTTTGGAGAATAGAACTAAAATTCAGGGGGATCTTGATAAATTGGAGAACTGGGCTACAGACAACAAAATGAAATTCAACAAAGACAAATAAGGTCCTACACTTAGGGAAGAAAAACCAAATGTGTGGTAGATCACAATCTCAATATGAGTCGGCAATGCAATGCTGTTGCGGGAGGAAAAAAAGCAAATGCAATTTAGGTTGCGCACCAGAGGCAACACATGAAAGTCATGGGAGGTGATAGTACTGGTCTACCTGGTGCTGGTCAGGCCTCAGCTGGAGTACTGTGTCCAATTTTGATCACCTATGTATAGAAACAATATAGAGAAACTGGAAAGCAGCCAGAGGCAAGAAACCAAAGATGATCAAAGGGATGGAATGCAAGCCACATGAGCAAAGGCTGAGGGAACTAGTTATGTTTAGTTTGGAAAAGAGGAGATTAAGGGAGGACATGATAACAGTCTTCAGCTACTTGAAAGGTTACCATTAAAAAGATGGAGAAAAATTGCTCTCTTTTGCAGCAGAGGGCAGGACAAGAAGCAATGGGTTCACACTTTAGCATAGCAGATTTACATTAAATCTCAAGAAAAGCTTCCTAACTGTAAGAACAATAGGACAATGGAATAGACTGACTTGGGAGGTGGTTTTCAAAAGGAGGCTCGATCACTGTCAGTCTTGGATGGTTTAGACATAACAAATCCCGCATCTTGGCAGAGGGATAGACTAGAGGACCCTTGGGGTCTCTTCAAACCCTATGGTTCTATGATACATGGAAGGGGATAGATCTCAGGGGAGGACGAGTAATTTATGGAGACCTTTCCTCAGAATAAATAACTCCAAACCCCACTCACTCAGTGATAGTAGGTAAAAAGGAAGGGCAAAATAAAGCAATGACTATATTTACACTCATGGAGAGGTCTATACTCAGAATAGTGCGACTTATGCTGGAGTACATGCATGTCTCACAACTGAAGTACAACTAGAGAGGTGGGAGAAGATTTTGCTAAAAGGATAAAAATATGAAGCTGTTTTCCCTGGGGTAAGATTTCTATTTCCATGCTCTGAAGGAGAAAAGTTTAATGGGAAATAGCTGTGGAAACCATGAATGACAGGGCTAAGGAGTCCTTTCATCTTTGCTGATGGGATGAAAAGAAAATAGAAAAAAAGTTTGATTTGAAAAAAAAAAGTTATAAAATTTGTGCGTGCATGTCTGCACAGCTGGGATGGAAGCAGCGCAGCCACTCTGTCACTCCCCATGTCAAGGGAAAGCAGCTGGTGACTGCATCAGGTGGGGATGGGTATTCAGCTCCTTGTTGTTCTTCCGCCTCCTGCAGTCTGGTGGCTAGAAGGTAACCCTCCATTGCCACTGACCTTATGGACAGAAGGCCTGATTTTTCACTGCCTTGCATCTACTATCCCCTTCCACATGTGAAGCCACAGGACAGTATTCCATAGTCAGTGGTCTCCAGTGTTGTAAGCAGTGCAGTTGTAGCCATGCCAGTCCCAGGATACTAGAGAGACAAGGTGGGATACTACTTCACCCACTCTGTCTCCCATGCTGCAGATGAGATGAAATGAGTGTGGATGCATGAGACAAATCAGTGCCATTTCTCTTCCATGTCCTGTCTTGAAGTCTGTCTGGGAAGAATCCAGGATATTGGATCTAGGTGGAATTTGAAATTAACTCTGGTCAACTTATCATTTAGCTGGCTCTGTCATAGATTAGATAGCAGGTGCTAGATAAAGAGGTCTGTTATGCTGAGTGATGGTTTAAGGATTAGGAAGCTAATGGTGTTCTCTAGGCTGGGAGGTAGATTTTTCTTCTTGACGGAGATGATGACAACAATGATGTCACAGTTCATAGGAGTCCCAGGTGCTCTCTAAACTTTTCCACTAGCCAAGAAGAACATGAACCTGAGTTGCTGGGGTGACTCAGTCTCCTTCAGTGCTTCTAGCATTTCCGGCTGTATGAATGGGCTGATATTAGAGAGGGGAAGCATGTTTTAGCAAGCCTGGCTCGAGTATATGGTTCCTGATGTCCCAGAGTGTGGAAGCCTCTCTCTGAGAGATAACTTGATAGTTCATAATTGCAGTAGAGGATGAACTGACTAGGAGTGGGGCCTGGGAATGAGTGAAGTAACACCTCACAGTGGAGGAACAGGGCTCTCCTAGAGAAATTTAATGTCAAAGAAAATCCTAAGAGCCACAACCAAAAGGGAACTTTTTGGTTTTAAAGCATCTCTAGGTGTCACATAAAACCCAGGGGTTGGCACAATCCCCTAAAAAAATATCTTTTCAACCAATTAGGCTAGTCCTTATGGAACTTTTTGGCCACGTCCATTTGCTGGGACAGCTGTAATTGGAATCTGCATTTTATGCTCTCCACACAACCCCTCCCCACCTTACCCCAGTGAGTCAAGCAGTCTCACTGATCTGCTGTAGTTTCCTGGGTGGGTGGATAATTCTTGCCCACTCTTCCCTGCCACTTATTTTGTTAGGAGTTTTTGCTTCTAGAGCCCTCCTTCAGCTTGTCTCTCTGAGCTGAGATTGCTTCCTCTGCTAATTATTTATGCAGGAAAGCAGAGGGCAGGAGGATTGGATTTGCTCACTCTGTGCATGCTAGCTTACACAGACACAGTTTTGAAATACAAAGAGGGGGCATAATGCTCACTATAGAAGAAGGAGTGATATTCCAGAGATTGAGTCCTGGCTTCCCCTATCCTTTGTTCTTCTGCTCAAGTTGAACATGTTTTGGGCAACACTGTTCAGTTCTCAGTGTGACTTTGTGCCAGTTATAATATGTAATGCCTGTATCTCCTCCAGTTTTATAATATTAATAACACTGAGTGAATAAATCACAGCATCTCATTTAGAAAATGGATTTAGCTTTTTTGGCTCAAGAAATAGTCGTTCATTGATTCAAAAATGTTTGAGTGAATATTGTCAACTCCGCAGCTTGTATGTGAACAGTTCTCTGCAAGTATTCAATAGCCACAATGTTTTACTTAGGTGTGATGAGACAAGACAGTCACACGCCTTGAGTGGATGAGTGTGCAAATACTCCCAGTGTGAATGCTCACACATGCACATTTAAAGTTCCAATTCACTTGCGCATGAGACTTTGAAATTAGCATTCTGAACAGTCATGCTAGTGAAATCTGATCACCCAAATAGAAGAGCAAACACAAACATGACACAACTGTGACCAGAGCAACTGTTTTCCAAACAATGTGACACAATAGTCACGTTAATTTTCCCACGTGTCGAGCTCCTTTTAAGGAATTAATATCCACCACAATCGCTGCCGAAGTTACCAGCTGTGACATCAGGATTAAGGAACAACACTGATGTCTTAGTTAGCATTTTTCTTTCTAAAAGATGTTTACAGGCTGTGTAACATCACTGAAATGAAGCAAGTCTAGAGGATGGTGGCAACCAACTGGCACATAGTATGCATCACAGGGAGGGAAAAGTTTGTTCAATGACATTGTGGCAAGCCCTACACTTATTGAAAGAGCAGTGGGGTTGTTGATAAATTATATAGTCAGTTGCTTGACCACACTTTGGTTCATTATGAAATATATTCAAGAGACCAAATAATCAATGTCAGTCAGGTTTATTGCTATAAGCCAATAAAAATATGGTAGGGAAATGGTTCTATACACTACCAGTTTCTGGGAAGCAGTCTTGTGCAGTGATGTTACATTCACCTTATGCAGAAGGTATGATCCAAATGTGACATCCATAAAGACAGCTTTTTATACCCTACCTGTTCATAAGTAAACAGGTACCATATACATCATCTGAAACTAGATTTAACCAACCAGCTTTCTACTTGATTTTTCCTGGTACAATAGAGTACCCCTTATCTCTTTGTTCTGAACAAAGGTGCTAAAGGGCATGAAGCCACCTCCTAGATTTGTACAAGGGTAAAACAATCCAATATTTTTTCCTCTTCCTTTGGGACACTCCAGTACAGGCCTGTGAGAGTAACTTCCTTTCTGTTGCTATGGTAAAATCAGTCATTGATCCTGATTTTGACAGCTTCCCTATTTGCTCAAGCAGGGACAGCTCTAGGCATTTTGCTGCCCCAAGCATGGCAGGCAGGCTGCCTTTGGCGGCTTGCCTGTGGGAGGTCCCCGGTCCCGCGAATTCGGCAGCAGCCTGCAGGAGGTCCGCCGAAGCCACGGGACCAGCAGACCCTCCGCAGGCATGACACTGAAGGCAGCCTGCCTGCTGCCCTAGCGGCGACCAGCAAAACGACACTCACAGCTTGCCACCCCAAGCATGTGCTTGACGTGCTGATGCCTGGAGCCGCCTCTGTGCTCAAGTCAAAACTGTGAATGCTAGAAGTTTTGGGATTCTTAGCATATGCGATCAGGGTGTCACATTCTGAGGTGCAATCCAGACTTGTTGAGGGGTTATGTCACCATCTTCCCTACAACCTTGGGTGCCTTATAATATTTTGCTGTTGTACTCCCAGCTTGGGCTCACAAACAGCGCAACAGCCTGCACGTCACACCCTGAGCGTCTGTGTATAGCTACAGTCCTGGTCCAGCAACTCTGACCTCAGCAACCTGACAGCAACACTCCAGTCACATGCTGGCTTCAACCAGCCTTGGCTACTACTTGCACGGTGACCCTCACCACACTCCCCAGCCTAATTTTTTTCCAAAACATGTGTCCTGCACTGTTCAGCCCTCTCGTGGACAGTTTTTTACTTTAACTGGAGCTACCAAACAGTTCAATTTAAATACAGCACTGAATTGCTTTAGATTAAAAAATAAAACAAGTTTAACAAAATAAGAAGACCAGATTTGAAAGTGAATTCAAATACAGGAGTAAAGTAAAGTAAATAAAGTTAGAAATAGATATGCAACATCAAAAGTGAAAACATGCATCTAAAAGTCTAAAGCTCAATCTAGCAAGTTTTGGTTCAAGCCTTTGTTTAAGATGGCCTTTCTCACCCAGTGTCTTTCTGCAAGATGGTGAATGATCCTTTCTTCAGTCAGGATCTCTCCTGGGCCCAAAGGTGCTGGTATCTTTGTCTTCAGGGTGGGAGGGGGAGCAAAAGATGTTTGGGGTTCTCTGCCCCTTTCTTTTCAATCAAGTGAAGTCGATTCTTCTGAGGGTTACCCCTCAAAGCAAAGTTTATTCAAACAGTAAAGGCGGTAACATGGAGTCTGGTGGTGAAGGAGGGTCCATGTTCTTTCTTCCACACTGTGTCTGCTGACATGCAAATTTTGCTTTGGTCTCCTGACATTTCCTCCCCCTTCGAGGACTCAGTTTAAATGTAAATGGAGGTAAACACACACTCCTTTGGTTAGGAAAGACCAGTTTTAACAACCTTTGCCTAGGCAGAGCTGTGTGGTTTTGAACATGTGCTAATATCATACAGGGGGATTTCATAACTTTACATATAACGTTGCTCCATACATTTCACCATAATATCATTGACCAATGTGACAGGGTGCGCATACCCCGGATTGGAGAAGAAAGAGTTAACCCCACACTATGGGCAGCAGAAGTCCCACCCCCCGGACCATGCTGGGCATGTTCCAACTGCTGCCTCAGTATAAAAGGGAGTAACCAATCTCATTCTGGGCTGATTGCCAGAGGGGAAGGACCTTTGGCTAAAACTCCAGCTGAAGAGCTACCACAACCCTTGCCTGCATGAGCCAGAGACCTTCCGAGCCAGATTGGAAGCCTGGAGCCCAAGGAGTGCTGGAGGACCACCCACGCTGAGAAACTCGGAGGCCCTGATGCCCCATGCACAGCAGTGTCTGGAACTAAGGTAGGAAGTGACTCAGGAAGGGTGACCGAGTGGTATCTCCCACCCAAGTGAGGTCAGTGTGTTTCGGTGGGATTCCGTGCAGACCCAGTGATGGACTGTTCTGTCGCTGTTAAGGCCTCGGTCGGGGCCCAGTGTAGTTGGGTGGGCCTGGACCCCCCTACCCGGGCTGTCACTCCTCCGGTGGCAGCCCCCACCTTTCCCTGCATATTGACTCTGATCATTAGGCTGTAACCCTGGCCTCTGGCCTGTACTGTGGTTGCCCCGAGGGCCGCCAGGGAGATCAACCATGGTGATATGACCACCCTGCCCCACCCCAAAGGGGGACAGGAAGTGGATATACCATACCAACCAACAAGTTATTCATTTTCAAATGATACCTCATAAGGCATATTTTTACAAAGATTACAATGGTGTATAGGGTGTGAATTCCAGGTGCTTTTAATTACATGGGGTTACATAAAAATCAGAGACAAATTTAGGTTATATAACTTCTATAACATTTGTGCTTAATGCAGTTTTGGTTACTACATGCTAATGTATATATGGCATGGATAATACATATTAATATGCTATGTATATATGCTAGCCAGCATATATTAGTCAACAGAGTTTTTAATAGCTAGGCTGAGAGGGCAGGGTTTTCTGAAATTTTATTAAGGTTGAATAAGGCCCCATCTGAAAGGCCCACACAGAATAAACAGCATGCCACTCAAATTGGCTATCTTGGAAGAATGGATGAGTCAGACAGATTCTGAACATGTGGTTTCAGGGACTCCTCTCACACTGCAAATCAGAAGTAACTCCACTGTATGTCAGTAGAGTTGCAGTAAGGAAAAGCTGGTATGAAAAGAGAAGAGAATCAGGTCCCTGAAGTTCGTACCATTTAAAGCATGAGCTCCATTTAAATGTTACAGCTGGGGAATGATCAGCAGGAGCTGATGAACTCCCATGAAGCAGTGGTCCAAGTTTTCAAGGCAAATTCCTCTGGCTACTTCTCAGAGAGCAAAAATGACAAAAAAAAAATGACACAATGGCTTTTTAAGTTATTCATTGGGCATCAGAGGCGATTTAATTGTTGGTTTCCATTCATTACCACTAGTGCCGGGCTGTGAAGATGCCGAAGAGATAAGAAACTCAAGAACTTTAATTTCACAGTGTTGGCAACTCTAATGATTTTTGTCATGAATCTCATAAGTATTGTTTTCCTTAAAGTCCCAGCTCCTGGAGTCAAGTGAATATGAGATGATTTCAGCTGGCATTTCTAAAGAAAAAGTAAGTTTCTAGCCCTTATGGCTGTGAAGAAAACTTCAAAAATGTGACCCCAGTGCACCCTAAAGGCTCAAAAAGCAGAAGACAAATAAAAAGAACACTATATCTATTATTTTTACATAATCTCATGATTTTTGATGAGCCTAACTCATGATTTTTTGAACACTTGGGGTTGGTAATACTGATTTCAATTAAATGCATCCCTAATAAAAGATATGATAGTCTGCATAAAAATCTATAATTAACAATGGAGAGTTCCCAATTCCCTCCTATATTCATTGTGTTGTGAACTCCCATCTCTCCCATATTGTTGCACTTACCCTCTTCCTGGATCAGTTGTGCATGTGAAAATGTAATACGGACATGTGCCAGCTAGCAAACTTCTCCCTGATTGGGTTCATGACATTTTTAACCAAGAGGTGGGTTTTTGCCACTGAGCTGTGCAATAAATCTTCAGCAAGTGGGTTGACCCCTTCTCTTCTTGTGAGAGTAATGGAACCTTTAGAAAGGGAGTGGATAGAAAAGCCAACTCAATCATTGCCATAGGGATGACAATGGAACTTGGACTCAGTTCAGTCAGCCTTTGATCCATTATGGCTGTATCTCTTAGTGCTATTTGTGCATGGTGGGGTCCACTTTGTACTCTAACCTCCCACCCCCGCAACTCTCCCATCCACATGGCCCTGAAGCAGTAAAGCATTTAAGCACAAGATTAAGTATTTTGATGAACTGGGGCCTTAATGAAGTGATCATGAAATAAGCAAGGAACTATTTCTGGAACTAGGGAACAGCAGAAGGCAAGGGGTATTTACTGTAATACATAGACATATAACTCGGTATAAACAGCCTCCAGAGAGCAATAGCATGGGCTTTTTTGAACCGCTTATATTTTCTGACAATACAGGGCCCTGGAGTGAGTAAAAATTCAATCAATCTATGGTATTTCTGCAGTGCCCAAGCTCATCCACCAAGTATGCAAGTCATGGTCTCCAATTGTATTAGGGTTTGCGACTTACAATATCAGCAGATCGTTCAGTGACACCACTGAAAGCAATCCATGGCTGTGTGCTGTGTATATAGAACACTGATTATTCTCCAATAACTCACATTTGATTTCACAATGACCTGTGTCATTTGAGGTCACGCATGCTTCTCAGCCCAAGACAAGAAGACTGAAGATCTTTCCATCAGAATCCCCATTTGCCTATACTTCCCTCATACAGAGAGAGCAGCTTTTGTGTGAGTGAGAGATGTGAATGATGCTGTGCAAAGTTGCAGTGCTGGACAGTGCCATTTTATGAATCATTTTCTTAAAGGATTCATTCACCCTTTCACAAAGTCCAGGCCTGCCACTACTATAAGTGGCATATTTTGTTCCCTGGAGGCAGGCTGCAAAGAAGACAGTTCTATAGGCAACCCCCAAAATTCTAAAACTCCATCTCGAGTGGTGCTCCATCTCTTCACACTATTATTTATATCTTTGATCTCTCCCACCCCTAATATGTTGCTGACTCGGTGTCATAAACAGATAGCTAAGGGTTAATGTCTCTTTCACCTGAAGCACCTGACCAGAGGACCAATCAGGAAATAGGATTTTTTTCAACTCTGGGTGGAGGGAAGTTTGTGTCTGAGTCTTTTGTCTGTCTGCCTGCTTTCTCTGAGCTTTGGAGAAGTAGTTTCTGCTTTCTAATCTTCTGTTTCTAAGTGTAAGGACAAAGAGATCAGATAGTAAGTTATATGGTTTCTTTTCTTTGGTATTTGCATGAATATAAGTGCTGGAGTGCTTTGATTTGTATTCTTTTTGAATAAGGCTGTTTATTCAATATTCTTTTAAGCAATTAACCCTGTATTTTGTCACCTTAATACAGAGAGACCATTTGTATTTTTTTCTTCTTTTTTATATAAAGCTTTCTTTTAAGACCTTTTGGAGTTTTTCTTTACTTCAGGGAAATTGAGTCTGTACTCACCAGGGAATTGGGAGGAAGAAATCAGGGGAGATCTGTCTGTGTTGGATTTGCTAGCCTGATTTTACATTCCCTCTGGGTGAAGAGGAAAGTGCTTTTGTTTCCAGGACTGGGAACGGAGAGGGGGAGTCACTCTGTTTGGATTCACAGAGCTTGTGTCTGTGTATCTCCCCAGGAGCACCTGGAGGGGGGAAGGGAAAAAGGATTATTTCCCTTTGTTGTGAGACTCAAGAGATTTGGGTCTTGGGGTCCCCAGGGAAGGTTTTCCAGGGGGACCAGAGTGCCCCAAAACACTCTAATTTTTTGGGTGGTGGCAGCAAGTACTAGGTCCAAGCTGGTAGCTAAGCTTGGAGGTTTTCATGCTAACCCCCATATTTTGGACGCTAAGGTCCAAATCTGGGACTTAAGTTATGACACTCGGTGACAGGGTCCCCCGCCACCACCAAGTCATTATAATTTTTCTGAGCTAAGGCCATATTGATTCTTCCACGATGTGCATGAGGGGAAGTGTCTCAACACAGCTTCCCAGTCTCAATGTCTGTTGCAGAGCACAATGAGCCAGACACACACACTGAGTCAAACTTACCCCTAGTGTAACTCTACTAGCCGGATGAATTTGGCCCATTGACTCCAAGTGTATAGCTCTCAGCAAGTGACACTCTCTGAATTTTTCCCTTAACTTATTCTCTTTTAGAATCATCATTTTCCTAAGAAGTTACACCATATATAGATATCTTAGGTGCGTTCATGGTCTCCATCCCATCATAATATTATTTGAGCACTTCAATCTTCAATACATTTATCTTCACAACACCCTCACTGTGAGGCAGGGCAGTGCTATTATCTCCTTTTTATAGACTGGGGACTAAGGCATAGAGAGACGAAGGGAGGGATCCATGAAACTCCCACTGAACCCTCTAGATGCCTAAATTTACTGGGTACCTAAGCTTTTCAGAGTAAACCCCTGGGGGGGTTTGTCCTTCCTCTGCAGTATAGGGCCTTGGTCACTTGCAGGTTTACATTAATGTAAATGGTGGATTCTCTGTAACTTGAAGTCTTTAAATCATGATTTGAGGACTTCAGTAACTCAGCCAGAGGTTAGGGGTCTATTATAGGAGTGGGTGGGCAAGATTTTGTGGCCTGCAATGTGCAGGTCAGACTAAATGATCATGATGGTCCCTTCTGACCTTAGAGCCTATGAATCTAAAAGTTCTGCCTCTGAGCAGGCATTCTGCTGCCTCAATGTAAGTGTCCAGATGCTTACCTCCCACCTAACCACTGAGCTCTGGGATATTCTGGTGTGGGACTCCCTCAGTCTCTCCTGTTGAAGCTATTCCTCTGTAGATAAATAATGAATGAGTGATTGGAGTGGTAGACCAGACCCAGAGTCACTCAGCTCCCAGGAGATGCCCTAACCACTACAGAGTCATTCCCACACTGTTTCACTCTTTCTCTGTCTTGTCCATTGACTGTTCCACTGTGGATAAATACTTAAATAGTCATTGGGACAATGAAGAATGGGAATGACTGTAGTCCAGTGGTGAGGGAACCCATCTGGGAGTTAGGAGACCTAGGGGCTATTCCCCCTGCTCCAGTCACTCTCATAGTTATCCACAGTGCAACAGCTTCAACAGGAGAGATTGAGGGAATCCCCCTACCTTAATCAGAATATCCCATAGCTCAGTGGTTAGACACTCTCCTGAGAGGTAGGACAGCCCTGTTCAAATCCTCTCCCCACCTATGTCAGAGGGAGAAAGTGAACCTGGGACTCCCACATCCTGGCTGAATGCACTAATACTGTGATAAAGTTAAAAGGTGGGCAGTAACCATGGGAGGCCTTCAAAGAAAACTGGCAGAGGACCCACCATACTGTAACTCATATCAGGCTCGACACACTCACTAACTCTAACACACAGTTGTCATAATATATATCTAAAAGGCAGAATGTAAGGTATCATATATAAACTGGTGACACGGTGGTCCCAAAAATCATTACATGATATGTATGGGTTGTGTATAAAGCTGTGTGTGTGCGCGCGCGCTGGAAATGTGTTCTTAAAATGTGTTTGGGCGGCAATGCATACACCAACCCTGGCAAAGCCTAGCCAAAGGAACATGGATTTGCCTGAGGACAATGCAGTACATTTACATGTATAGTAAACAAAGGCATCAAGTTAAAGAACAGAGGAGATGACAACTTAGTAAACACAGAGCAGCCTGATCAATTTCCAGCCATTGTTCCAATCAACATTAATAGTTTCCAGGTTACCAAAGGTGATCAATTCTGGCCATTTGTTATGGATCATAGCAATAATAGCTCCTTTCCACCAAGACTTTGGAAATCTCATTATTGGCTAATGGACGGGAGAGGCCCTCAGTCATGCACCAATTCACTCCTGTCTATCCAAGCAGTTCCTGTCCGCTTTCCAAATCTGTCTGTCTTCCTAGGCCTGTCTCTCAGGTGTCTGAATAATCCAAATTTTTCTCTCTGACTCCAGAGATTCCACACAACAGTACCAGTATTTCAAATTTACTACCCTCAAACTTTCATTGAAAACAGGCTTTCTAGCTCAGACAGTCAGGGTTAAGTTAGGGAGAACTGCACATAATGCTCGTTTTTCTGTTTTATTAAAAGCTCTCCCTTTCATGATTCCTACAGTGGAATCTCTTGATGCCATTCAGCAACTGAACTGCACAGTGAAAATTAATTAGCCTTCTATTTTACCTTCTCTCATAATATGGGAACAAGCAGGCATGTGGTGAAATTAAAGGTCTATTGTGGGTCATGAGTTGCTTCTATTTGGTGGATCAGAGCCTTTGTACAGAAACTTGTCAAGCTGTGAAAGTCACACTGCTGATAACATTACAATAACAAGGAAACGTGCTGGTGGGAATGAAACAGACTGAGCCGGGCAGACCAAGCTATAAGACAACCTCACTTCCTTACGTACAGAAGTTTTTAGACAAAAGGTCTGGTTCGCAGTAAAGGGGGTCGCAAAGCCAGTGTAACAGCCCCTGAGGAATGACCATGGCACAGGAACAGCAAAGAGCTAGCATAGGCAACCTTATGCCACTCTTCCCTGACAGAACCCCCAATGCAGGGGCAAAGGCAGATGTGGAGGGCTTCTCTCTTTTATTAATGCTGGGGGGCCAGAAACCCCAGAACCACCCCAGAATCTGAAAGGTGCAAGCACCAATGTGCTCTACACTTACTTGCTGGGATCCTCTTTTGCTGCACCTTCAGCAATGCACTGCACAGAATCTGGTCCCCCAAGTGAACACTTTCTGCCTCATTCTGGAAAGGGAGCTGTGTCTTATTTATTTTTACATGAGTACAATTTCTTTTAATGAACCTCACTGTCAATTTGCAGCTTATTGCTGCTGTTCCAATTCTGGGACACCTACAACTTAATCAATTCACTTCAGTCCTGAACAGAAATCCCTTCCCCCAGTATTTCGGTCCACAGCTTTTCCTGAGCCTGGAATAATACCAGCTGTGCTGAAGCTGGTGGTGGTTTGGCACAATAGAGAAGTGAGGGTGGAGAGAACAGGTTGAAATGAAACATCATTTCCTCTAGAACTTAATGTGTGTTAGAACTCTGGTCTGGAATGTAAACGCACCAACCCATTGCAGCCTCCTGCTGAAAAAGATGATTAGCACTCAAGCACTGGGAACGGAAGTCCTCTGTTTTACACAGACAGTACAAGGGCTAGAACCTACCTACCAAACAACCAAACTTCCCCTTTGCTTCCATTTATAACTTCAGCCTTGGTTTACAGATCTGTCTCACCACAAATTACAAGGAATAACTGAGTAATACAGTTGACCTACATTTTAGAGTAAAAACATTTCTACCACAAAATGTGGTTGTCAAAAACTAAAATTTTCCTGAGGAAATTTTGAATTTGAGAAATTTTTTTCAATTTTCTGATCACGAAATTCAAAATGAAAAAATTGTTTCAAATTGACTATTTGAAATGAAAATTGTCATTTTTGGACATTAAATAAAAACGAACCCTTTCAATCAAAATGTCAATACTTTTTGTTAGAAACCATGTTGGAAATCTTCCTGCAAAGTTTTTTGCTACTTCAAACTTTCTGTTCTGATTCATAATGTTGAAATTCCTTGAGAGATGAAAATTCTCTTTCCAGACGGGCACTCCTGAGTACTCTGTATGCCGCCATGCACATGTGCTTGGAGCGGGTCTCTGCAGACTACATGGCTCTGGGAAGAAGGATAAAGGATTTTGAGGCAAAAGTCATGTTCCTGTCCATCCTCCTTCTCGAAAGAAAAAGCACAGGAAGGGACCATCAAATTGTGGAGGTAAATGCATGGTTGTGCAGGTGGTGTTGGAGAGAGGGCTTTGGATTCTTCGGCCATGGGATGTTGTTCTAGGAAGAAGGATTGCTATGAAGAGATGGCATCTACCTACCGAAGAGAGAGAAGAGCATCTTCGCAGGCAGGCTGGCTTGCTAACCTAGTGAGGAGAGCTTTAAACTAGGTTTGCTGGTAGTTGGAGACCTAAGCCCTGAGGGAAGTGGGATACCAGCAGGGCTGCCCAGAGGATTCAGGGGGCCTGGGGAAGAGCAATTTCGGGCACCACTTCCATTAAAAAAATTGCAATACTATACAATACTATATTCTTGTGGGAGCCCCTGCGGGGACTGGCGCAAATTGCCCCACTTGCTTTCTCCCGCCCCCCCCCCGGCCCCTGGCAGTCCTGGGAAAAATAAACCTTCTGCATCTCGGGACAAACCCAGTTTTGAGAAGACTTCTTCACAAGGTATCACTGGTTCTCAGCATCAGCTAGTGCTAAAAAGCACTAAAGTTCATTAAAAGGGTTGGACAATTATTTTCCGTCAAAACTTTTTCTGACGCGAAAATTAGGGGTTTTTAAAATGCAGAAGAAAATCGTGGACAATGTCTGCTTTCCTTCAAAATTTGTTGTGTTTATTTTAATTGAAAAGCTGAAATTAGTCTGCCAAAACCTGAATAAGGTTTGAGGTTTCAGAAGTGTGTGGCCAAATATTTGCTGCTTGCTGTGTTTGATTTTTTAAAGAAACAATAAAAAAAACTGCTTAAAAAAAATCCAAAACTTTTGAACTAACTCAGCTTGTGACCAAACATCTGAGCCCATCCAGTCAGAGATTTTTCCAGGTTTGATACTCTGCTGGCTTCCTTGATTCATATCTGTCTCCATAACTTTTGGGTTCATTTAGGTTAGAACATAAGGACAGCCATACTGGGTCAAACCAAAGGTTCATCCAGCTCAGTATCCTATCTACCGACAATGGCCAATGCCAAGTGCCCCAGAAAGAGTAAACCTAACAGGTAATGATCAAGTGATCTCTCTCCTGCCATCCATCTCCACCCTCTGACACACAGAGGCTAGGGACACCATTCCTTACCCATCCTGGCTAATAGCCATTAATGGACTTAACCTCCATGCATTTATCTGTTTCGTAGAGACTGGCTCTATGGGGTCCCTCACAAACTGGAGACGGTTACTGTGAGTTTATCTTTAGTATAGACTATGTACATACTCCACGAACCGAGCATTTGAGCTTGTTCCAGAATCTGGAGTGAGCCTATGTTGTGAAAACTTAAATGCTCAAAATAGCACATGCATGTTAATGTACACAGGGTGCTAAAATTAAATTAACCCAGGAGTTCTCAAACTGGGGGTCAGGACCAACTGGGGGTCACAAGGTTATTACTGGGGGTCACGAGCTGTCAGCCTCCACCTCAAACCCCGCTTTGCCTCCAGCATTTATAATAATGTTAAATATATTGAAAAGTGTGTTTAATTTATAAGGGGGGGTCCGCACTCAGAGGTTTGCTATATAAAAGGGGTCACCAATATGAAAGTTTGAGAACCACTGAATTAACCCCTCTGGAGCCTCAGGGATTGTAGGGGAGGGAGGTCTCCCTTGGTAGGGTAGATTATCCTTAGAAGGATATTGCTCTTCTCATGTGATTCCTCCCCCAGTGGCTAATTTTAAATGAAGCTACCCTCCCCTGACATGAATCTCCCTATGGCACTGAAATTAAACATAGATTGTAAATTGGCATTTTAGAAGTGAAAGGGATGCTAGCCCTAATGGAAAAGCTAACAGCTTGGCTCTTCTGCAAGCCTCAAACTGCTGAATGAGCTTTAGGGTAGGGGAAGGCTGTGCCTCCCTAACAGCCTAGCCCTGCCCCCTATCCGACCCCCATCCACTTCCTGACCCCTGACTGCCCTCCCCCCCACCTCAGAATCCCCAACCCATCCTGCTCCTTGTCCCCTCACCGTCCCCTAGAGACCTCATCCCCAACTACCACCCCGGGACCCGACCCTTGCTCCCTGTCCCCTGACTGCCCCAACCCCTGTTCACCCCCCTGCTGAGTCCTGACAGACCACCAGAATGCCCACAATCCAACCCCCCCATTCCCTGTCCCCTGACCACCACCCCCAACCTCTGCCCCCTCTCTGTGCCCTGACTGTCCCTGGGACTCCCTGCCCCTTATCCAACCCCCCCCGGCCCTGGCCCCTTACTCCCGGCTCCCAACTCACTTGGAGCCTCAGCGCATCCAGGAGCTTCGCTCAAGAGCTGCAGCGTGGCTCGTTGGGGCTCCTGAGCTCCGCCCCGCTCAGTGTCGCATGGTCAGGGGCCGGGGCTGTGAGCTCCACGCCGAGCAGAGGCAGCTCAGCTCAGCCTGGAGCTCGCAGCCCCGCCCCCTGACCATGCGGCTCTGAGTGGGGCGGAGCTCAGGGGCCCCGCCGGAGCCACGCTGCAGCTGTCCGGAACGCTGCTGGATGGGCTGAGGCTCCAGGAGAGGGGAGAGACGGGGTTGGGTGGGGCCGAGGAGGGAACCTCATCCATTCTTTTGGGGGCCTCTGCGGAGCCCAGGGCAAATTGCCCCACTTGCCCCCCCCTCTGGGTGGCCCTGGATACCAGGAGGAAACACAAGAAGGTTGCAACAGGGGAGGCCTCCTGGTTCATACTGAGAAAGTAGGACAATTGGCTAGTTATCTTAGGTGCCTGTACATGAATGCAAGAAGCCTGGGAAACAAACAGGAAGAATAGGAAGTCCTAGCACAGTCAAGGAACTATGATGTGATTGGAATAACAGAGACTTGGTGGGGTAACTCACATAACTGGAGCACTGTCATGGATGGGTATAAACTGTTCAGGAAGGACAGGAGGGGGAGAAAAGTTGGAGGAGCTGCACTGTATATAAGAGAGTACTATGATTGCTCAGCGCTCCAGTATGAAACTGGAGAAAGGCCTGTTGAGAGTCTTTGGGTTAAGTTTAGAGGCGAGAACAACAAGGGTAATGTCGTGGTTGGCATCTATTATAGACCACCAGACCAGGAGGATGAGGTAGACGAGACTTTCTTTGGACAACTAACAGAAGCTTCCAGAATACAGGCCCTGGTTCTCATGGGGGACTTTAATCATCCTGACCATCAGCTGGGAGATCAATACAGCAGTGCACACACAATCCAGGAAGTTTTTGGAGAGTGTTGGGGACAACTTCCTAGTGCAAGTGCTGGAGGAACCAGCCTGTGCTCCTCTTGACCTGCTGCTCACAAATAGGGAGCAGTTAGTAGGGGAAGTGGAAATGGGTAGCAATCTGGGCAGCAGTGACCATGAGATGGTCGAGTTTAGGATAAAAGGAAGAAAGGAGAGCAGCGGAACACAGACACTGGACTTCAGAAAAGCAGACTTTGACTCCCTCAGGGAACTAATGAGCAGGATCCCCTGGGATGCTAATATGAGGGGGAAAGGGGTCCTGGAGAGTGGGCTGTATTTTAACGAAGCCTTGAGGGTGAAGGAACAAACCATCCCAATGTGTGGAAAAAATAGCAAATATGGCAGGCGACCAGCTTGGCTTAACAAAGAAATCTTCGGTGAACTTAAACACAAAAAGGAAGCTTACAAGAAGTGGAAACTTGGACAGATGACTAGGGAGAAGTATAAAAATATTGCTCGAGCATGCAGGGGAGTAATCAGGAAGGCCAAAGCACAATTGAAGTTGCAGCTAGCAAGGGATGTGAAGGGTAACAAGAAGGGTTTCTTCAGGTATGTTAGCAACAAAAAGGTCAGGGAAAGTGAGGCACCCTTACTGAATAGGGGAGGCAACTTAGTGACAGATGATTTGGAAAAAGCTGAAATACTCAATGCTTTTTTTTTGCCTTTGTCTTCACAGACAAGGTTAGTTCCTACACTGCTGCACTGGGCAGCACAGTATGGGGAGGAGGTGGGCAGCCCTCAGTGGTGAAAGAACAGGTTAAGGACTATTTAGAAAAGCTGGACATGCACAAGCCTGTGGGGACAGATCTAATGCATCTGAGGATGCTGAGGGAGTTGATGTGATTGTAGAGCCATTGGCCATTATCTTTGAAAACTCGCAGCAATCGAGGGAGATCCCAGATGACTGGAAAAAGGCAAATATAGAGTTCATTTTTAAAAAGAAGGGAAGAAGGAGAATCTGGGAAACTACAAGTTGGTCAGCCTCACCTCAGTCCCTGGAAAAATCATGGATCAGGTCCTCAAAGAATTCATTTTGAAGTAGTTGGAGGAGAAGAAGATGATCAGGAACAGTCAACATGGATTCACCAAGGGCAAGTCATGCCTGACGAACCTAATTGCCTTCTATGATGAGATAACTGGTTCTGTGGATATGGGAAAAGCGGTGGATGTGATATATCTTGACTTTACCAAAGCTTTTGGTACGGCCTCCCAGGGTATTCTTGCCAGCAAGTTAAAACAGTATGGATTGGATGAATGGACTATAAGGTGGATAGAAAGCTGGCTAAATCATTGGGCTCAATTCGTAGTGATTAACAGCTCGATATGTAGTTGGCAGCTGGTATCAAGCAGAGTGCCCCAGGGGTCTGTCTTGGGGCCGGTTTTGTCCAACATCTTCATTAATGATCTGGATGATGGGATGGACTGCACCCTCAGCAAGTTTGCAGATGACACTAAGCTGGGGGCAGAGGTAGGTACACTGGAGGGTATGGATAGGGTCCAGAATGACCTAAACAAATTGGAAGATTGAGTTGAAAGAAATCGAATGAGGTTCAACGAGGACAAGGGCAAAGTCCTGCACTTAGGATGGAAGAATCCCATGCACTGCTACAGGCTGGGGACTAACTGACTGTGCAGCAGTTCTGCAGAAAAGGACCTCGGGAATTACAGTGGACAAGAAGCTGGATATGAGTCAGCAGTGTGCCCTTGTTGCCAAGAAGGCTAACGGCATATTGGGTTGCATTAGTAGGAGCATTGCCAGCAGATCGAGGGAAATGATTATTCCCCTCTATTCAGTACTGGTGAGGCCACATCTGGAGTATTGTATCCAGTTTTGGGCTCCCCACTAGAGAAAGGATGTGGACAAATTGGAGAGAGTCCAGCAGAGGGCAATGAAAATGATTAGAGGGCTGGGGCACATGACTTATGAGGAGAGGCTGAGGAAACTGGGCTTATTTAGTCTGCAGAAAAGAAGAGTGAGGGGGGGATTTGATAGCAGCCTTCAACTACCTGAAGGGGGTTCCAAAGAGGATTGAGCTTGGCTGATCTCAGTGGCGGAAGATGACAGAACAAGGAGCAATGGTCTCAAGTTGCAGTGGGGGAGGTCTAGGTTGGATATTAGGAAAAGCTATTTCACTAGGAGGGTGGTGAAGCACTGGAATGGGTTACCTAGGGTGGTGGTGGAATGTCCATCCTTAGAGGTTTTTACGGCCAGGCTTGACAAAGCCCTGGCTGGGATGATTTAGTTGGGGTTGGTCCTATTTTGAGTAGGGAATTGGATTAGATGACCTCCTGAGGTCACTTCGAACCCTAATTTTCTATGACTCTATGAAAGAGAGCTGAAACCACTTATTCTCATAGAGAGACAGAAAGTGGAATGAACTCAGTTCCATTATTAGGTCACTTAACCCCAAGTACACAATATACTGCATCATATTAAGCTGTCTGACATCAGACAAAGAGTTTATTTTACACCAGAAATGACAGATAACTTGACAGTTGCCACAGCTATCAGTTCTGCTGTGCCATGTGCTCTTTTGACTCAGAACCTGCCTGACACCACAGCAGCTCTAGTTTATTGCTGCTAAAATTGAAAGGATGTATTTTTCATGTCACTGGAGCAGAACAGTTGGTAATCTTCCCAGAGATTATAGCAGCCTGCCACGCAGCCTTCATTTTGACATGGCATTCATGGACCCTTTTTACTGGAGACCAAATGCCTTCTTCACTGTAGAGAGACTGGAATTACCAGTTGGCATGGCTTAATATGCTGGTATTTTTGCACTTGCCTTTTCTAACAAGGCTTTAAAGGGATAAAGCATCTATCAAACAATATTTGCTCATTTAAATAGTTTTTTTAAAGAATGTGTGTACATTGTATGCATGCCACCCCCCTCATAATGGAAGTTTGAAATCAGCCTTGAAGATTAATTCTACACATTTCTGAATCACCTTTTAACATTTTTAAATAAACATGGAGGTGGGGAAATGGGCCAGATTGAGCCAATTATGATGGTCATAAAACAAGCCATTTTCACTGCTGCTCCAGCTGTCAGGGAGTGTTCTTCATTTTTACTAGTCAATCTCACTTGGAGATGACACCACTGCAAGGAGAGAGGAGTTTAGTCTCCATGTCCATTTAGCCCAAGGCCTCTCTCTTCAGACTACTGAGGAGTGCTTTAGTGCCAACAGTGATGGTGCTTTGTGCGATGTGGACACTTATCTCCTAGAAACTGGACAGAATCTCATTGCAGGTCAGTGAACAGCTCTGGTATGATACGGACAATGGCTTTTGTTACTATCTACCTGTGATGGAACTGAACCCAGTTTGTCTCAAAATAACAAGCTTTAAATCCTATTGCCCAAGCCTTTCAGTCTCCCATGCTTGAATTATTAGCCTGAACAGAAGTGAGGGAAGAGTGGAAGGGGGTAGAGTTACCCACTGCCCTGGACCCGTGCCTTTACTGGCTACTGAAATCAGAGAGAGAGGTATAGGGTCCACTGGTAGTTAATGCCGCTCTCCCTTTAGGTAGGAAATATCCCACAGAAAAACTATTTCTTGACACTCATGCTCTTGCTCACTATTGGCATATGGACTCATGTGTGCATATACTTACCCCTCCTAATCTGCTCTACTCAAAGTCTTCATGTGGCTGCCTCCCACAGTTCAGGGCCATCTGAATACACCAAACTTTTTAAAGGAATGGCAACACACACCCAAAGTCCCTAATGGTCTGCTAGAAGGTGCTGTGGTGCCAGCTGGTGGACAGACATAGCTAATAAGCAGACTCCTGTGCATGCTGTTTGAATTTTATGTGTCATATGAGAAAGTCTGGAATATATGCCAAGACTGGCACTTGAAACAAGATCTTACTGGTCAGACGGTAGCAACTCCTATTTCCATTTAACATGTGTTTTATTAACCTGTGGAATTTACTGCTGCAAGACAATATTGAGACAAAAAACTTAATAAATTACAAAAAAGGATGAACATTAAAGCCTATTCCAAAGTCCAGTAGACAAATAGACAAGGGACTTTCCATGAACTCGAATGAGCTTTGTATCACACCCCCATAATGAATAAGAACAGCAACTTCAGTTACATTAGCTAGAAGAAAAATGAAGGGCCTATCGTTCCTCCTTCTTTAAGTTAGAAAGTGATCATTAGCGAGGGTTAGGTAGATGACCCCTCAGTAGAATACTGCACAATTAGATACATTATGGATGTTTTATACCTTCCTCTGAAGCATCAAGCTCTAGCAACTGCATAAGATGGACCATTTATCTATTCCAGTGTAGGAGTTCTTATGTTACTATGTGCTGGATGGCACACACTACCTCTCTTACAGAGGGGAGCAGTGAACATATCCAGTGGTCAATATTCTGCATGGTAGAACTCCAGCCAACCACAGAGAATTATTTGGCTCCTGCTGGAAATGTGCCCATTAAAAAAAATAGATCTTGTGCTGCCTCAATATTGTGCTCCACATAGCATCTCTGTCACCTTGAGGCACCGTTATCATATCTACTACAAGGGAAGGGTATTCCTGCTAGGTGACTACCTCCCACTGCATTAAGTTTCTTATTGCTCAAAGCAACACATCTAAATGGTTTTTAATTTCATTTTGAAAGAAACAGTGTTCAGATGCAGGAATAAAAAGGAGCTGGTATTCTTCTAGATTGTGTCATCCTTCCCTAACATTACATGGATGGTAATTACATTAGTGCGGCATAAAGTTGGCATGAGAGATGTGATGCAGCCCTAATTATACAGACCAGCTGGTTTGGCTGGGAAAAACAAAGAATCAACATCCGTCTTCCACACTGCAGTATGCAGGGGAGAGGAAAGAATGAGTATACTGCACATTTTGGCTGTTGTCCCTCATTTGTCATTAAAATCATATAGCTATGTTGGATAATTATTCCTTTTTGATCTATGCTATTCAGGTACATAATTCTGCAGCCCGATATTATGCAAGATGACAAGGTTTGCATTGTTAGCTTTAACATTAGACATCTCACACTTTATCATGGATCAGAGACAGCCTCAAGCAGGTGAGTTGATGGAGAGACTCTACCTCCTTCCTCATTTCCTGACAAAAATAATCCTGACCAGTTTAAGATAGATTTGTTTTGCGGGATTCCACTCTAAAGTGGCATTTGCTTGTTGGCCCTAGCCCTATAATATTCCTTCCCAGGGGGTGCTACTCTGATGGCTACCACCTTGGCTGACACAAGGGCTTAAAACCAGGGACCTCCAAAATTAAAAGCACAAGCTGAAGAGCCAAAGCTCTATAGCCAGGGGCTGTAACAACTCATATCTTCTGTGAATCATCACAGAGGGGTTCCCTGTAGCACCTCTTCATCAATGGGCAGTACTATCACACAGCACAGTATGTACTGCAATAAAACAAAATAAACCAGGATGGAAGGTTGGTTGAAAATTTTCCATCAAAAAATTGTTTTCCAATGGAAAATTGAATTTAACAAATTTTTTTTTGCAAAGAATGTCACTTCCTGCAAAAAAATGCAACTTTTTGTTGTAGACTGAAAAAGTTTTGTGGTTCTGGCTAAAACCAGAAAATGTTCTACCAAAACCAGAAACATTTCCCTTTGGAAGTGCTGAAATATTTTGTTTTGAAATTTTTGATCAAAACAAAATATTTTGCAATCTTTCAACTTGGTTTGATTTGACATTAAATGGTGTCCACCTGAATTACCATGGTGGTTTATGGGAGTCATAGTTTGGATGCCTCATGCCCTGTTCTCTGTGGGCCAAGGTCCCAGCCACACTACATCTCCCGTGATGCACCACAATGGTCAGCAACAGGTGAGACTGTGGTGCATCATGGGAGATATAGTTTGACCAGGGAGACCGGCCCATATGAGAGAATGGGGACATGAGGCACCAAACTTACAAGTCTCACAAGGCACTGCAACAGCTCAGGTGGACATATTTAACACTGAACTGTCCTAAAACAAAAAATAAATAAATAAAACAAAAACAGCAACATGCCAAAATGTTTTCATTTGGGTCCACCAAACATGATCTATGTCATTTTAATTCTCCCAGTGGAAGCCTTCAGTTTTCAGCTGAAAATTTTCTTCCGTTTTAATTAAAATTTTCTGCCAAAATCCCTACCTCATTTTCTGATCACTCTGTAAGAAAAGTGTTGTGTGTTTCACACATCAGACACAACCTGTTTTGAAGACTAGAAGATGTGGTTCTTCTAAAGAAAAATCCCATTTTATTTTGCTCATCCTAGCAATCAGAAAGCTCAGAAGGTAACAAGTACTCATCGACAGGAATATCTTAGGAAACAGATTTGAAGAAACTATTAACTACAATTGGCAGCTCTGAGCCTAGAAGCTGGACTGGCCATCCTGTTAAATGATTACTTGCAACATTAGTATTGTGGGGGAAGCCCATACTTCAAAGATTGTTTAAAAACAACAACTTCCATACTAAACTAATGCCGCTTTGACTATTATAAGGATTAATGGAGGAACTGACTTCATAAAATTCTGTTCTGCATGAATAACAAAGATCTTAAATTTGAATGTAAGGTCTCCAGATTGCAGGATGGAAACACAGAAGGCATCTTTCACATTCTGTTCTTACGCCTGAACAAGAAACAGTTTGCTGAAAGCTTGTATGAAACAGGTGTTTGTCTTTGTCCCCCTCTTTGTTACATGCTTACTCCATTTAAATTGGCAAGAGAATAAGTGAGAGGAGGGAAACCTACACACCTTGCACACAAATGCTTTTAGTTAAAAGATACTACAAAATGAGCAGCATTAGTTCTAATTAGGCCCCTGAGCAGCAGCAACTAGTAAAATTAACTATAGTTCTCAATGGTTTTGTTTAATGGGCTGCATGCTGAAGCAACATCAACTTATTCTGCTACTTAGAGTCTTGCTCTTAAATTCCTGGCAGTGCCTGCTATGCCAAGCACACCAGAGCTATTCATGTACACCTCAGCATAGGTTCTTTGTGGGTTCTTCTGGTAATGTTCCCTCCGATGTGTTATATCCCAGTTTACACAGGTGGCATCAATGCCAGTGTACTTCAGGAAAATTCCAGGCCATCATAAAGGGAGATGGAGTCACGCTCTGGACCCTAAATCCTCAAGGGCATATCTGCAGTGCAATTAGACACCTACAGCTGGCCCATGTTGGCTGACTTGGACTCTCAGGCTAAGGGGTTGTTTAACTGCAGTGTAGATGTTTGGGCTCAGGCTGCAGCCCAAGCTCTGGGACCTCCCACCTTGCAGGGTCCTAGAGCCCAGGCTCCAGCCCAAGTGTGAGCATCTACAGCACAGTTAAACAGCCCTTTAGCCTGAGCCCTGCGAGCCCAACTCAGCTGACACAGACCAGCTGTAAGAATTTAATTACAGTATAGACATATTCCCTGTTACTTTCCATACTGCAGCTTCCAACTTACTGTAGTTTCACTGTCCAAGGTGCTCAATTTCATCAAACTATGGTCTTAGAGAATGATGACCTTCCTACATACAAGATGCATAAAGTATTACGTTTGTGGGAAGTAGATTATGAAGAAGGTTGTGTTTAGTTTACCAAAAAGAAGTTTGAGAGGTGGCATGAGTAAAATGTACAAGTACATTCATAGGGGAGAAAATACTGGGTATTAAATGGCTCTTTAACGTAGCATTGAAAGCCACACCAAGAACCAATAGCTCAAAGCTGACAAATTCAGCTTAGAAATTAGACACACATTTTTAACGGCGAGTGGGATTAACCGTTGGAACAAACTATTAACAGAAGTGGAGGATTCGCCATCTCTCAATGTCTTCAGATCAAGACCTGATGCCTTTCTGAACTTATGCTTTAGTCAAACTGAGTGAAATTTAATCACCTATGATATGCAGAAAGTCAAACTACATGATCTAAGGCTCCTTCCTGGCCCTAAAAATTCAATGAATCCATGAAATAAGTCCAGCAGTATCTGCATTCCTCAGGCCTCTTTGACCCCTGCCAACTTGGTTTTTAGCTTGCGTACATTATGGAAACAGCGCTAGTTGTATTGGTGGCTTTATCTGCCACAACATGTCCACAGGAATTTAGCAATTGCCATACTAAATCAAGCCCTGTGTCCTGCCAGTATTAGATGTCATAGCCAATTATAGAATATACTCCCCACAGGGGAAGTTTCTTCCTACTGTCCCTCAGCTAATGGTTAGTTTATGCCCCAACGTATGAACTAGTATATATCTTACTCAAAATTGTTTTGTCCTGTCTAGTGTACCTGTGGAAGATTTCATTTTCAATGTAAATGTCTTATCTCTTCTGAATGCTGCTAGGTTCTTGGCCTCAGTGATTAATGGTGGAACTCACTGACACAATGTATCTTGTGTTGTTTGACATGACAAACTAAGAATGTGGGGAAGAGCTTAGCTGGGTGATGTGTGTACTTGGGAATATGGGGTAAGCAACCTAGGGACAAATCCTAACCCCACTGTAACCTACAGGAGTTTTTCCAGTAGTAATGAAGATGGCAGGGAGTGAGTATGGAGAGGAAATGGGATGAAGCATGAATTCCTATTAAATTATCTGTGACACTGACTGTGGTGGTAAGTGCCAGAAAATGGAGACTGGAAAATGTCATAAGTGTGTTATATATGAGAGGGGAAGAGTGCTTAGCCACCATAGCACAAAAGGGACTGCGTTGTTCCCAAAATCCCAGACTCTGCACTAACGTAGTCAATCAAGAAACTGAGATGTGTAATCCTACATTCCATCTAGGACTAAATACACATTTGACTCAGTCATTACTGCAGTGAATGACAACAGCATGACACAAAAGGAAGGCCAGTGAGTTCAATCAACGCACTTAGTAGAGACAAAGTATTTTACATATGAGATTAGGAGGGGTCATTTAGCAATACACAGCAGTTCCCAACCCCTTCCTGGCCACACAACTAGCACCAAAACAATTAAAGGGGACAAGCCATAGTGCACCCCTCAAAGGCCTCATTTGTACATGCAGTCATATTTACTTTGTGAGACTACAAAAAGAGAATTGAATATAACGTTTGCTAAACTAGTAAACTGGACTTTCCTTTTCCTCTCGGCTAAAATCAAGAAGGAAGCCAGGTACTTAAACAGGTAAGGAATGTGTTAAAATATTCCAGAATTCCCTGGGTCTACTTGTCTCCTGCTGTCCCTTTTCCTCTGAAGTACTCCCCTCTCTCTCGCCAAGAGAATCGAAAGCCTCAAAGAGTTAATCAGTCCCCCCTGTGTATAAAAGATAGGTCACGCAGTCATAAGACAAAACCAAAAATAATTTAGGTGATTAATGTCACAGCACAAATACTGAATCGTAAACTGAGAGGAATATCCACAGCAAGCAGTTCATGAGCTATCCATAGGCCAAAATGTAGTCACACAATAGTTGGCAAAAATTATGAACACCAAAGTCTCCCTGCAGTATGTCACAACATGCCACAATGTGCAACATCAATACAACTTTTACTGTAACAAATCTGCCTGCAACATGAAGTAGGGCAGTAACAAGTGCTTCCCACAGGTCCAACTGATTTTCTGGAAAGCCGCTCACAAACTACAAAGCTTTTTTATTAATTAGCAAGATAATATAATACAGCTATACTCATTAAGCAAATGGGAAGATAAGGTCAGAAAACAGCAGGGTCATGAATTCCATGGTAATTTATTTTGTCCCTTGAGAAGAAATATTGATAACTTAATACTTGGCTAAACTCTAGAGTGAATATTTGGCTCTCACTGGCACAACCAGCACATGCATTCTCCAAAAAGGTGCCTGAAGATCAGATAAATCCATTGCAGGGAATGCAGTTAGTGAAGATGCTTACTTTGCTTAGAACATGAGGAATAAAAGTCTTGGTTCGTGCTTGTGAATGTGCATGCCCCTCAAAAGACTCAAACTGATTTATTAGATGATCCCAGTGCAGTCCTTGCCCCCTACTTATATGAATGGATAATTCTGGATAGTTTTTAATGAAGTCACTTAACTAGGTATTTCTAGAAGCCTGTACATTAGAAGATTGTATGATGTTGCAGATAAAGGCTATAGAAATTTGACATCAAATGTAGGTCTAACAAGAGAGAATCAAAGTTTCAAAACATCTAACTTTACTTTCCACTTTCAAAAAAATGGGACTCGGGCACTTTGAAAATCTTACCCCCAAGAAGCTTTCTGTTCCAATTCAGCTCAAATCACCCAGTTACTCTCCATGTGGATATAAAAGTCCTCCAAATCCTCTTCAGATGAAGCAACCACCTTCTACTATTGAAGTTGCTTAGATGACATTATGTTCCCTCTGCAGAAGGAACAATATACAGCACAGCAACTAATTTAAGAAGCCCTAGGCTTAATTGACTCTTAGAAATAATAGCCTTAATTCAGCAACTGGTCACCAGCAGTCCATGTAGCTGCACCACTCCTGACCCTTCAGTGTAGAGACAAAAGCAACCTAGGGTTGGCATCAACTGAGCTAAATCAGTGCAAACCCTTAGCTTGCCTTTGTCTGTGCTTCAGAATCAGAATTGGTATTTTCCCATTTTGAAGTGCATTAAATTAGGATGCCATTTTCTGAGTCAGGAATATTCCCAAATGTAGACAATACCTTTGTGTAGCGGTAAAAGTATGGAACATATTCTCTTGTAGTAATAGCTTCAAGACTTGGATCAGTTCCCTCTTTTTTCTTTCTATCCCAATAAGGAATATGCACAGTCTCTTAGATAGGAAACCCTTAAAGCAGCTAACAGGGCAGAATGCATTTCATTCACATCCTATCTACATCATGCATCATGCATCCGACAAAGTGGGTATTCACCCACGAAAGTTCATGCTCCAATACATCTGTTAATCTATAAGGTGCCATTGGACTCTTTGCTGCTTTTACAGATCCAGACTAACATGGCTACCCCTCTGATACATCTGACGAGAGTTAAACATGGAGATCAACATGATCTTATGCAGCAATTTGTAAATAGTACACAGCCCATAAAACATGCACAAAAGGGGCAGAACATAAATTGCAGACAGCCTGAGGGAAGTTGGCTGTACTTCAAACTTCCAAAGTAGAAAAATCAATTCAGCAGACCAGACAGAATTATGCCCACAGAGTTGAGACTGAGAATATTTTAGCAATATGCTAAAAAATATAAACTACAAAAAGACCCCAAAGACAAATATAATCTTCTGTCACCAGCCTGAGAGATGATATAGGACATAAGCATACAGAGATATATGACCAATACTGTTATTAGTGAGGAGAGAAGTAGATGAAAGCCCTAAACTGTTGCACTCTGGGAAGTCACTACGCATAAATGGGTATCCAGCAGAGTTTTACAAAAATGTAATCCCTGCTTGACCCCGGTACTGGGAATAATTAAAAAAATCCTTTCTCCACATAGGGTGGGATTTTCAAAGTGCCTAATGAAATAGGACCTAGGGATCTAGGTCCAGATCCTCAAAAAGTATTTAGGTACTTAACTCCCACTGTGAGTTAGGCACCTTCTGAGGATCTAGGCTCAAACTCCCTTAGACATTTTAAAAATCTCACCCTATGGATCATCTCTCCTAAATGATCTATGAACTTACTCTTAAAATACACAAAGATACAGCAGAATGAGGGCCCTTCAATAATATCTTGACATTAAACCTATGTATCCATTGAAAAACAGCTTCAGATGAGACTGGAAGTGGTGGTTCCCATTATAGTACATATTCAGATCAGTCTGATTTGGTTGAAGGGAGAAGCTGTGGCCAATACATAAAGTTTTAATATGGTATGTTATATGCATACAAAGTCCCTGCCTGTCTTTTCACTCGAAGTGGAATAAAGCTTTTGACTCCCATGGAAATTTCTATTTGAGATTCTGGTTGGTTTTCTCCTTGGTCTTAACTTTATAAATCACATTAATATGCTATACTGTGCTCAACAAACTGAAGCTCTCTCCAGTGGTAAATGTTATCTCGTGATTTCTCTTTCAAAGGGGGCTACTGAATTTCAGTAGTAGCCAGCATCTCCTCTGCTTTTTGTATTGATTATGAAGTCTTTTAGTAACATACTGGAGCAGTTGTATACTAAGGGACCAAGGAAGAGATACTTCTCTTTCTTCTATTTACAAAAAGTACTGACCAACGTTGGTCTCTCTCAGGATACAAAATAAATGCAAAGAAATGCCAGGGGATAAGATGTTCTAAGTGAGTTAGGAACAAAAACTCCATTGAAAGTCAATGGGACTCGTGCTTAAGCATGCGTGTAAGAGTTTGCAGGACTGGGGCCTGAACTAACACCTGTTATAAGGCATTGGCAAAAAGGGAAGAGTTAAGGCCCATTTTGGCATGGGGTATTTCAGGTCAGGACTGAATTGCCTGGAAAGAGCTTCTGAAGTAGGGGAGATTAATATAACAGAGGATATTGCAGGTCAGGTCGGATGGTTAACTGGTGGGGAGAGCTATGTGATGAAAGCATGTACATTGTCCACCAACAGCTAATTAATACGGCTTCTTCTTATACACCATATTCACCAAAAATTTAAAGATTTTCTATTCCCATCTTTCTTTCATCTCCTGGGAGTCTTCTTCATCACCACTGCAAACAATCAGAGCAGAAGAAAATAGCTCCATTTTCCGCTCAGTACCAGACCTTGTGGCCATGCTTCACCAGAAGAAGGGATAGGGAGGACTGTGAGAGTTCCAGCTTCTCACTCTCCCGTGTTTGCAATGGAAATGCGGTTACTGACAGATGTGTCAGAGAGCTGACAGGTACATTCATTGTTTTGGTGCCTGTGTCTCTATGGAGCCCATTAGGAACAATTATCTCCCAGCTAGAAGTGAGCAATTGGTGGAGCTGAAATCTTTCAGTTTGTCTTTGGAGAATTCTTTTCCCTTCCCTGTGATTCTGGACTTAGATTGACGGTCTGTACCACGATGATGAGCTGCACTGCATTACCTGAACACTGAGTGGATTTCACAGAGCTGCTCTGTACAAGAGTTCACTGAGGCTTGACCCTCTCCAGGGTGGAGGGGAGCCACACCAGCTCACTACACACCGATGGGTCCGGGGAAATAGTCCGGCTGGGAGTCTCCTTCGGTAGCCCTTGCGGTAGTCGACTGCACTGTGGTTATGTCTGGCCCCGGTGCTGGCGGGGCAACAACCACTAGGTCAGGAGGCTCAGGCCCTCAGGCACAGCTGAGCCATAACAACATTTATAAGCCCCGGCCCTAGGTCCGGGCGGGGCAACAAACACTGAGTCAGAGTGCTCAGGCCCTCAGGCTGGGCTGAGCGGTAATGACAGTTTAAGCCCGGCCCTAGATCAGGGCGGGCAGCAACCACTGAGTCAGGAGGCCCAGGCCCTCAGGCAGGGCTGAGCAATGGTAACAGGCTTCGGCCTCCTCAGGCCAGGGAGAGGGGAGTCTGCCACCCAGGAATGAGGTAGCAGGAGGGACGCAGGCCTTCCCACTCCACTGCATCCCAGCCCGGGGCCCTAGCAGCGGCTGACGATCTGCTGCTTAGTCATTGGGGATCCTGGCCACAACACACTGACATAGGCTCCGGTAATGCTGCAGCCAGACTGGGATTGGCTGCCCCCAGGCTACTTCCGTACTCCCCCTCGGGCCCTACCTGGGTTCTGACATCAGCCTATGCAGGGTCCAGGAGCATGGGTTCGTCGTGACCGGGGCTGGTTGGCAGGTCCGGCAACTCCTTCGGGTAGCGGGTGCGGGGTAGCTCCGGTCAGTCTAGGGGGCTGCCTTGGGTCACGGGAGCTTCTCAGTCTCGAGCTCCCCTAGGGACGTCTATTCTCTCCAGCGGCTGGGGCCCTACTGAGCTCTGAGGGCCGGTCTTTATAGTTCCGGGTCGCTTCCTGACCCTTTGAGGGGCGGGCCCAGAGCTCCCTAGCTCTGCCCATTCTGGCCTCCAGCTGGGCTCTTCCTCCTTCGGGGTGGAGGGGAGCCACACCACCTCACGACATGCTCCCTTTCTCCCAGCTCAGTAATCAGTGCTTGTCACTGCTCTTAGGAGAGGCCACTATTTATTATGAAAACTTCGGCATTTACTTCAACAAGTCATTTGCTCATTAATGGAAAGCTGTCACATTAAATAATTTTTAAAACAAATTTATTTACCTCTGTTATTAATATAAATGCTGTCCATTTATATTCCCGTTTCAGCCTAGTTTACTTGTTGCCTTTGATGCAGTTTATATAATTTTTGCATTTCTCTCAACTTGCTGAAACCTGATGGGAGGGGCAAGCAAGTGTATTAAAATAAGGTCAGCCTGAAAACCCACAACCAGCAAAGCACTAATGCACATGTTTAACTTCAAGCAAGTGAGTAGTCCTACTGAACTCAGTGAAATTACTCACCTGCTTTAAGTTAAGCACATGCTGAAATGCATTGCTGGATCAGGGTCTAACTTCCTTGTTAAGTAGCAGGGGAGGGAACAATGGTTGGAGGAAAAACAGCTGTTTCCCCAGCCCTGAAGAACACAAGCCTCCTGGAGCAGACACTGAGAGGCTGCCCTGGGGCCTTGGAAAGGAAGGACATTCTTCTCCAAGGAGGTAGCCTTTCTCCAAACCCAAATTCCTGCTCATGGCAGGTAAAGGGCAACTGTGACCCAAGAACCCCTTAATGCCAGCTTGCAAGATAGTTAAAGGAATATCCAGATTCTGGTTAACCAAAGAATATCATGTGAGGTCTTAAATGAAAGCCAGGGTCACAATGGTCATTAATATAGTTGTGAAAAATATGTACAGATACTATGTGAGAAGCTATGTATGCATACTGAAAATATCGGGTTTTCGTCTGTATAAGGTATTGCTCACCAGCAGAAGTGAAAAACAGGTTTTCCTCCAGACAGGGTAAGAAATGTGTCTCTCTCTCTGTTAGGATATAAATGAAACATTGTAAGCTAACACAGTGGATGCCCGTTTACATACAAAGCCAAATGCTAATGAAGAGATATGAAGCCAACAGGGAAGCAGCACACTGGAAAAACAAGCCATAAGTGGTTATCCTGTCTTTGAGTACAGACAATGAACTTTGTAGGTATATGTAGAAGGCATAGAAGAGACCCCTCCCCTCATCCTGAACCTAGCAAGTAAGTGGACAGAGCATTTCCATTTATGAAAACAGGATCTCAGTCAATCTCGTTTGAAAAGACTGAAGCAAACTATCGGGTTAACCTCCCATCTACAGAAATTTTATCTCAATCAAAGTTAAGTTTAGTCTCTAGAAAGCATGTTATGATTTTGTTTTATATGTAACCAGTTGTTTCCAATATACTCTCTCACTATCTCCTGAATCTCTATTCTTTGATAATACATGTAACCCTTCTGCCCCTCTGAGCTGACAGCAACAAAGGCCGGGTTCAGTATCCAGGGGTTCCGTTTCAGTAACACAATGCATAACCGGCTCGAGCCGCCACCCAGTGACCTGGAACACTCACATACCACACCCCCCCTGGGCACCTCTAGGAGGCAATACTTCCCCTCTCGCAAGCACGGAGTCTGAGTGTAGCAAAATCTTTTTAATAAAGGAAGGAATCAGTGTGGCATCTCATTGGAGAAACACCACAAACAGGGTTATAACACAAACCATAAACAAAAACCCACCTCCAAGTATGTTTGGCACTGTCCTTTTTCCCCTTAGGGTTTTAAGTCCAATCACCCCAAAGTCCAACAACCCAAAAGTCTCTGGTCAATGCCACCCCAGAGTTCGAGAGTTTATCTGAAGAGGTCCCTCCCCCCAGCCTGGGTAGAAAGGGGCACCTTATGTGGTCCGGGGCCAACTGCCCTGCCTCTCCGTGGGTTCTGCTTCCACCTTCTCCACAAACTGCTCCACTTTACCAGCCGCTCCACGCTGCTCCTCCAGCCATCCTCAGAAACTGCTCCGTTCCACCAGCTGCTCTGCTCCATGAGTTGCTCCAGTTCTCTCTGCAAACTGCTCGGCTCCGCTCACTCTGTGGGCCGCTCCACCCGTCCCACGGCTACTCCGCTCTGCCAGCCGCTCTGCTGCCACCAGCTGTCCCGTGATCCGCTCCAGCCGTCCCCACAACTGCTCCACTCCGCCAGCTGCTCTGTTCCACAGTATAGCTTCAGGCTCCCCCACTAGTTAGCACAGTACTCAGTGCTCTCAGCTCAGTAATCTCAGCTCTTTAGTGATTTCAACTCTTAGTGATCTCAGCTCTTAGTGGGGGAGCCCCAGTGCAAGTGCACCATTAGCCCAAAGTGAGTTCAGCTCAGTCACCTGTATCTAGATTCCTGAGGGAATAAAAAAAAATCAACTCTGACATTCCACAGTGGAGAGAGGAGGGGGTGGAACTGGTGCTTCTGGCTCCACAAGGAGACTGCACCACCAGGCACAGATACCTGTCCCCAGCCTCTCTCCATTCACTGGGTTTTGGAACCCATGTCCCTTGTCTAGCAAGTACCACCCAACTGAGGGTGAGTCATTTGTCACCAAGCAGTCCCACAGCTCGGCAGTCTGGGATAGGGTAGGCGTGCCTATGCAAATATACTCTCTGAAATTCTTTTCACCAGATGTCAGGGTAGAGCTTATCCTGACTCTGCTTACATACACTTATTCTTGTTTTCACTGTGAACATATCTCAGTGCTGTGATGTTAAGCAAAGTGCTAGCCTTGAGCAGAATCTGACCAGCTGGCGTGGTGACTGTTCCTTTTGGGACAGCAGACTTGGTATTTCCATGAGTGTTCAGAAGAAAAGGGTCTGGACCCTACAAATGAATGCTTCCAAGGGACTCAGGGACTGGGTACACCTTGTGTGAACCTGCAAGGCAAAGTAAGGACCGACACAGCCCAGAGGAGAACGCTCAGGTGGGTAACAGGGCGGTGGTGTCAGGGAGCAGACATGCAATTAAGCATAAGCAAGACTCCCTCACACTGGTGGCAGTGGCTAACAAGGTGACTCTCAGTCCTGAGAACTATCAGAATCATCACAGTGACATGGCCTTTTGTGATTGTTGCAGTTCTGCTGCTCTGATATTGGCACCTGATGATCCCACCCCAGGATACAAATTTAGGTTTCTCTCTCTCGCCCTGTATTGTAGATGGAAAACACACACAGAGTCCCTTTTCTGGCCACCACCACCTTTCTTATCTTAAAGATAGTGAGAAGATTGAGAGCAAATCTATAACTTGACACAGAATAGCTCTTGTAAACATGCTTGGAGCATTTTGCACTTTAGGGATATGGCTGGAGAACTCTGGTCTCTAAACAATATATTGTTACATTACCTTGTAACCTCTGAAGTAACATCTGTAAACCCCAGATTTAATACCAATCTCTCACTGGTCTGATATAATGCCCCAGCTTTCTAATTTGAAGTCAGAAGCTTCATCATTAAGGAAATACAGCCAGTCACGCATCATATTTTCTTTTTCCCCCAAGCCAAGAAACCACGGCAAACTGAAAACAAATACATGCAAAAGGACTCCAAGGATGTGGGCTTGAACAAAAATGGTTGGCAGGCTGTCAATCAGTTGATGCTGTTGTTGAATGAGGTGGCAGTGAGACCTTGAATACTGCTTGTTCCTAGCAGCACCCACGCAACCTCCTGCAGGCTAAGAGCACATGCACTGTCAGCTGCTGGTACAACTTCTGTCATGAAAAGCACAGCAGAGAGGCTGGGCCTGGATAGCCCTGGGATGAGATAAAGTTCCTTTTACTTCTAGGTAACTACCTGAGACATTTGAATCAGTTATCAGATGGCTGCTTGGTGGTTCATATGAAATCAGTTAAAGTCTCAGTTTAGCTATATGGAATTCTCAGGCCTGTAAGATGCAGGAGGTCAGACTAGATCTAATGGTTCCTTTAGGTCTTGAATTCTTTGAATCGGAATTCCAATTGGACAATCGTACATACCATAGACCGTGAGTACTATCACCAGCCGTCTCCTTGCTGGCAGCCTCAGCAGAGACTAAGGATTGAACTACCCTGGAGGTGATCTGTATGTCAGGGTGCAGATTTATTAATAGGGCAACATGTAGAATATTACATTTCTCTTCCTGTGCTGTAAATAGAGTACCTCAGGGTACAGGAAACTCGGTCTGGAACCTCTCACTAACACTCACTTTACTTCCCCTTCAAAACACACCCAAACCTACAACCTCAAAAGAAGTTCTAGGAACAAGAAGAGGTCTTCCAGTCAGCACTCTTTTTGGTTTCTTTCAGTCTCACCTTACTGCTTTTTCGCTACCTCTCAGAGCTTCTTGCTCGAAAGATAAATAAGGATCTTATGAATTCATTTATTCTGTTTCATTCATGATTTCAGGTAGGACATTCTTTTGCATAAAGTAGATTTGCATCAAATAAATGTGAATTTTGCTTTCACCCACAAGTATTGTACCAGCTTGTAACCGTGCCCTCTACTGGAGCATAGGCCAGACCTAGGGTTTGGCTACACTTGCAGCTGTATAGCGCTGGGAGTTAAACCTGTCTTCGTACAGTTGTGTAGGGAAAGCACTGCAGTGTGGCCACACTGACAGCTACCAGCGCTGTAGTGTGGCCACACTTGTAGCTGTGTTGGGAGTGGTGCATTATAGGCAGCTATCCCACAGAGCACCTCTTCCCATTCTGGCGCCGTGGGTTCTCGAAAGGGGGAGGAGGGTATGGGTCATTCTGGTTCCTATCTCAACGCCCCATGATGCATCGCTTCACATCCCAGCAATCCCTGTGTTTCCGTCCACATTTGGTGCCAACTTTCCATGGTTTCTGTGCTGTGCAATTCTGTGTTCTGTTTCGGTCTGCTGGAAATGGAGCCCGAACTGCTGAGGAGTATGCTGACGAGTCTTGCCAGCACATCTCGTTTGGCAGTTGAGCTATTCCTTAAGATCCAAAGTGACAGTGAGGAGTCCGACGATGATAGCGAGTCGCGTAATGCATACAACATGAAATTGCTTGTGGCATTCACAGACATGCTCAACAGCATGGAACGCCGCTTTTGGGCTCGGGAAACAAGCACTGCGTGGTGGGATCACATCGTCATGGAAGTCTGGGATGACGAGCAGCAGCTGCAGAACTTTCGGATGAGAAAAGCCATTTTCATGGGAATGTGTGCTGAGCTTGCCCCTACCCTGTGGCGCAAGGATATGAGATTGAGAGCTGCCCTGCTGGTGGAGAAGCGGGTGGCTATTGCAATCTGGAAGCTGGCAACTCCAGACAGCTACCGATTGGTCATGAACCAGTTTGGAGTGGGAAAGTCAACCGTTGGAATCGTATTGATGCAAGTTTGCAGGGCCATTAATCGCATCCTGCTAAGAAGAACCGTGACTCTGGGGAACGTGCAGGACATTCTGGATGGCTTTGCACAAATGGGTTTCCCTAACTGTGGAGGGGCGATAGATGGGACGCATATTCCTATTCTGGCACCACCCCACCTAGCATCCAAGTATGTTGATCGGAAGGGGTATTTCTCTATGGTTCTCCAGGTGCTTGTGGATCACCATGGGCATTTCATTGACATTAACGCAGGCTGGCCTGGAAAGGTGCATGATGCATACATCTTTCGGAACACTGGCCTGTTCAGGAAGCTGCAGGCTGGGACTTTTTTCCCAGAGCAGAAGATCACAGTAGGGGACGTCAAAATGCCCATTGTGATCCTTGGAGACCCCGCATACCCGTTAATGCTGTGGCTCATGAAACCCTACACAGGGAGCCTTGACAGCAGCAAGAAATGGTTCAACTACAGGTTGAGCCGGTGCCGAATGACTGTGGAGTGTGCTTTTGGCTGTTTAAAGGGCCGCTGGCGATCTCTGTATGGGAAGTTGGACTTGGTGGAAAGCAGCATCCCTGCGGTTATATCTGCGTGCTGTACCCTCCATAATATTTGTGAAGGGAAGGGTGAAAGATTCAGTCAGGGGTGGACAGCCAAAGTTCAACTCCTGGAGGCTGAATTTGCACAGCCAGAGAACAGGGTTACTAGAGAGGCCCAGCACAGGGCTGCAAGGATTAGGGATGCCTTGAGGGAGGAATTTGAGGCTGAAAACCAACAGTAATGTTTGGTGCCTTGCACGGGAGTGAAGTGCAGTGATTACAATGTTAGTAGGAATCTGTGTTTGCTAAGCTGATTTGCAGTGCCTGTTTCTTTCCTGGGCTAAGGTATCTTTAACTTTATGCAATAATAAAGACTGTTTTCAAAGCCAAAAATTCATTTATTGAAAATAAAATTACTGTATTGAAAGACACACAACTTTTTTGGAATCTGAAAGGGAAAGGGGGTGGGGTGGGGAACTGTACTATCACAGATTTGCATATGTTCTGTCTGGAGTGCTGTGCAATGACTGCTGCACTTCAGGATGGCTATACTGCATGGTGATGGGGGTTGAGTGCAGAGGGTAAAGGTCATAGTTCTCAGGGCTGGTTGGTGAACATACAGGTGTTGGAGGCAGCTGGTGGTGGTAAGAACCCAGATGTTGGGGAAGGGGGTTTGGAGCTGACATGGGGGCACAAGGGAAAGAGCTTTGGGACAAGAGGTGCGGGGGGTAGCGGAGCGGGGGCGGTAGTGCTCCGTCTGCATGGCTACGAGCACCTGGATAGAGTCCGTTTGGCGCTCCAGGATGCTTATCAGCCACTCCGTGCTTTGCTTCCTGTGCACTGCGTTTTCCTTGCGGATCCTGCTTTCCCTCTCCCTCCACTCCTGCGCTTTTTGATTCTCTGTGGGAGAGATTGGTGCATCACTTCGTGCAACATTTCATCTTTGCGTTTTCGCGGTCTCTTCCAGAGGTTTTGTAGTCTCTCAGCTGGTGATAACATGGACAGCTGAGATCTCAAGGTTGCATCTGTAAAGGCAAAATGTAACACTTAACAGAGGCAGAACTGTTTATACCAGATAGAGTAATTTCCCCGCACTTAAGGAGGGCACATACAGTCTTCACAATAGCATAATTTTCCCATCCCAAAGAGAGCGCACATAACCCACGGGAGCCCCGAAATGGTGAGTAAGGGGGACTGATTGTTTCAGGGCTGTACTGTCCTCTGGGTTTCTGTGCGTTGGGGAGAGCAAACAGCTACAAGGGGGCACCTACACTGAATACTATCCCAACATTTTCCACAGGAGTTTATCCTGGAAGATATCTCACTGCTGCGGGTCACCTGGGAAGCACGAGAGGGTCTTCTACTGCAATGCGGATTCCACCCTGGCCCCTATGCAGCTTGCCTGTGTGCAGCAATGGTCTCCCACCCTTCACAGCACAGTGGCGTGGACGCGTTAGCCTGACTGGGACAAGGACCACAGTGGCTCTCCCAATAAACCTGCACAAGTGCATTGCCCACGCTCTGGATGAGACTTCTGAAGAGATTACCAAGGCCAATTACCGTGATGTGATAGACCACATCAATATGCTATTCTGCATCTAGGCATGCATACATGCAGCCCTAACCCTCCTTCCTCTCCTGAAAAATTTCCATCCTGAAAATAAAAGCCACTTACCAGGAACCTGCTCCTCTATTTGTCCTCCACCAAGTACTGGCTGCTGCGACTGGCTACCTTCCTCCTGGCTTGAGACAAGTTCCTGGCTGCATGCCTCCAGGGACTCCGGGGTGTCTCCCACCACCCCAATACCCTCACTCTTGCTTTCCTCCTCCTACTCCTCCTCCCGCTCTGAAGTGTCCATGGTGGTCCTCAGAGTGGAGGTGGAGTCACTCCCAAGTATCGTGTCCAGCTCTTTGTAGAAATGACAGGTCATGAGGGCGGCGCTTTGCAGTAGGCACTCCACAGCTCCTTCACTTTAACCTTGCACTGCAGTGCGTCCCAGTCATGGCCCCTTTCCATCATGGTCCTTGATACCTGCCCAAAGGTATCATAATTCCTATGGCTGGAGCGCAGCTTGGATTGCACAGCTTCCTTCCTCCAAACACTGATGAGGTCCAGCAACTCACCATTGCTCCATGCTGGGGCTCGTTTGCAGCGTGGAGGCATGGTCACCTGGAAAGATTCACTGATTGCACTCCACACCTGTCTGAGCAAACAGGAAGGGGATTTTTAAAATTCCTGAGGAATTTAAAGGGCCGGTCTGACGGTTGGTCACCTGAGGCCAGGGCAGTAGAGTTCGAACTGATGAGCAGAATGGCTAGAATAGGCATTCTGGGATTCCTCCGAATACTTCTGCAGGCCAATAACAGTGCTTTTGGTGGCCACACTTGTGGGGCAGCGCTGTATCAGCAGCGCTATAGTCTTTATTCCTCTTGTTGAGGTGGAGTACAACCAGCGCTGTAGCCAGGGAGATACAGCACTGTATGTGCCTTGCCAGTGTGGACGGTGAGTGAGTTGCAGCGCTGCAAAGGCGCTACCAGCACTGTAGCTCTCAAGTGTAGCCAAGCCCCTAGTCACATGCATAGCACGTGAGCAGGGCTGCAGAAGCTAATGAGTTTTGTGGTAGGGGAATTTTGTGAGTTTTCAGTTTTGCTGTTATAAGACTACTAGTAGCTGAAAATCAAGTAATTTCACGGGTGTGGCAATTGGACCATGTAATGCACCATCTGTGCAATCTCCCTCATACAGCCAATGAAACCGATTCAGGCAAATTAGCAGTAGAGTAAGGGGGTAATTGATTGAGTTAACTCTGATGTCACCATGGTCTAGGATACAGATACATGCTTCAACATAGGTGCTGGAACTAGGGGTGCAGAGCGTGCTGCAGCACCCCCTCGCTTGAAGTGGTTTCCATCATATCCAGGGTTTACAGTATGATTCAATGGCTCTCAGTACACCAACTAGGCAAATTGTTCCAGCACCCCTGTGCTTCACTGTAGCTGTACACTGCATGATTGTAATTTGTGAAGTCAAAATGAATGAGAACTTAAAAATTGGACTGTAACAGCTCATGAATCCCAGTGATGAGGGAGGCTGGTGATATTCTTAACAAAGAGCTTTCAGCAGTGCCTGGAGCAGGTTCCATTGCTTCCCTCTGACAGACATTCCCTCAACAGACATTCTGGATATCAGAGTGACAATCCTGGAATCTTATTTTATATATTCTCTCCTACCCAGTTTGCTAAAAAGACTAGTACATATCCGAATTTATTCAAGGTAGTGAAGAAATATATATCCTTACAATTAGTTATACCTCCCTCCCACACTTTGTTTTCTGGTGATTTTGGCTACTCTGCATTAATTTCCCCTTTGGAAGTGTATCCTGTGGCATAAAAGAAATGTGATAGTCACATTGCAACATCTCCAGTTGTCAGAATGCATGTCACATTTCTATTTCTCCCCAACACAAATTAGGATTTTCATGCATGAAAGCAGCTCCTGCTGAACATGTCACAAACAGCGATCATGCTAAACTGTAGCAGGTCTGCAAATGGACATGTATCATAGGTAACAGTCTAGTGTCATTCACGCTGTACTGCCCGTAGTCCAATGAAGTATCTATCTGAAGAATAAAGCATCACTTCTCAGAGGAGGTGTTTTGTCACAGCTGGGTTTACTCTGTTAATACCACTGCAAGATGAAGTCTTTAGTTAGCTATATTGTATGGAAACAGCATAGATTCAGGTAAAGCAAACAAAGTACTCTCTTTGTATTCAGCCATGTGGCACTTTGAACATCCCCCGAATGCCAGGTGACCCAATCTTTTTTGTATTCATATTGTGATGATACAGCAATTCTGCCCACATGCCACCTACTTGGTACTGAGAAAGCAGAACCAAACTGTTTCTTCACAAAGGCTGTTAGTGAAATATATTTTGCCTATTTTTACTTCCAGCGATGGGTGAAGGAGGCAGTTCAATTCCTGTAATTCACTTTTAGGCTTCTGTTGAACTCTTAAACCACCCAGAGCCATTTTCTGATATCTATTACACATCCTCAACTAAATTCCTGCTTTGTCTGTCTCCATCTGCTCAGTTAATCAGGGAGGCCATGAGAACTAGAACAGTGAACACAGGTCTGGAATCCCCATGTTCTGATTTTATTTCTGTCCACTAATTTGCAGCACAGCCTCAGGCAAGAGCCTTCACCGGTCTCTCTCCACATCTATCAGATGGGTTAATTGATTTTTTCCCCCTCTTTTTTGGTCAGAACATTTTTCCAACAAAGAATGCTCTTGGACCAAAATTACATTTGTATAAAATCCTCATTTTGATCAATATTTTCTTGCTTATCAATGGAAAAAAAACAGAAATATCTTCAGCTACCAAAAATCACCAAAATGTTTTATACTCAGGTATTTTTCATAGGCTTCCCCCACCCCACCCCCCTTTTTGGTTGTTGACAAAGGAAACTGTTCTCGTGGGAAATTTAGAAAAGCTGTTTTTTCCTCCACATTTCCTGTAAAGAGATAATTGGCATTTCCCCCCACCAACTCTGATAAGAGCTCTAGCTTATCTCGCAGAAGTGCTGTGAGAATTAATAGCATTTCTACAGCACTTCCAGGAGTTAAGATGGTAAATATTGACTTAAACTGCAAATAAATCACTTTCATTATCATTTGCCAGTGTTTCATTTGAGCAACCCAACTGCTGTGAGATGTATCATCAGATGCACCCAACAGGCACCTGTCTCCATCCAGACAAATAATTAGCAACACAGGACAGCATTCAGAGCAACTCCTCCATCCCCATTCGTTACTAGAGATTTGAACCCTTTCTTTGTGCTCTCACGCTGGCTGCTGGAGCCCTTACCTACTTCTGCTGATCAAGTTTAAAAGCATGTCTGGATCAAGCCATTTTTCATCTGGTGCTTCCCAACCTGGAGGTAAAAGACTGGAACCTATATTTGAATCTGAATCTCATACCAACCAGAATAATGACCAGCTCTGGATTTTGAAGTTGTTCTAGTACGCACACATCATGTTAGCTCTCTCTAAAACAATCCATCCCATATTTTAAATCTCCTTCTCCCACTCCTCTGAAGCCTTGTAAACTCTTGGAGGCAAAAACTACGGGCAACATTGTCAAACTGACATAGTTCTGTTGCCTTCAGGGGGGGCTGCCTTATCTTAGCAGTGAAAGCCAATGGGCCATAGTGGAAAGCTGGCTGCAGCCCCGTGGTTCACGAACCTCTGCTGCCCAGGGGGAGGGGGAGGCAGGCTTGCTCTTCTCCCTTCCAGTTACTTCCCTCCACACTAGGCCAGGATGGAAACTTCACAGCAATCCTCCCTTCCCTTTCCCCCCACACATACCAGAGACTGGTGCCTAACCACCACCACCCCTACACTCAAGAAAGCGAGCTCCTCCCACCTGTGCATCCAGGTAAAGAGTGGGCCCTGCACCTAGAGAGCTCTTCCCCATAGACCTGGGAGCTTGATCGCTCAGTCCCGTTACCCCAAGAATATTTTCACCTTCTGCCTATGGCAGGGGACGGGTATTTAAACCCAGTGGGTCAGCCATCGTTGGCAGTTCTGAAAAGGAGTGATAATGGTGGCCTTCATTTCACCCTTGCAAATGGGCAGTGGTACTGTAATCAGTACTTCCCCCTCCAATCGACTGGATAGTATGTGTTGTGTGATGACAAGGTTTGCAGCGCCTTAAAACTAACCTTTTTTGGAGCAGTAACTGTTTTACATTTATGTAGTGTCTTACACACAGAAGATCCTCAAGCATTTTACAAGCACTCAAACACAGCCACCTCAGGGGTGGAGGGCAGTAGCCAGCTGCACAAGAGAGGGAAAGTGATGTTTTAGCAAAGGATAGTGTGGCGAAGTTGGACTGTTAGAGGCTCATGAGACACAGTGATCAGGAGGAGTGCACAGGATATGAATCACTAACATTTGCAACTGAAGAACACCCCCACAGTAAGCTGCCTCAATTTATCTGCTCAGAAAGATGGAGAGCTGAATCTACCTTATCTGGATTTGAACCAGCACTTCCACAACATCCTTGGGTTAAAAACCTGATGACTAGAACACTGACTAAACCCAACTTTTCTGCATAAGCTGTTGCCAGTGCACACAGAAATTACAGTAGACAGTGCATCTATCACTGAACAAACAAGTTGTTTTCCAGAACAGCTCACAGGATACAACAGTGGCACAGGTCACATAGTACTGAACTGGAAAGGGAAGTTGCCCTGACTGGAATGAAATTCTCAAACTCCATGGAAAGATCACATATACAGCCTACTAGTCAGTGGCAGCTCTAGGGATTTTGCCGCCCCAAGCACGGCAGGCAGGCTGCCTCCGGCGGTTTGCCTGAGGAGGGTACGCTGGTTCCGAGGCTTTGGCGGACCTCCTGCAGTCCCACCAAGGTCCACCGAAGCCGCAGGACCAGCGGACCCTCTGCAGGCAAGCCGCCGAAGGTAGCCTGCCTGCCTCCCTCCCAGCGCCGGCAGAGCGCCCCCCGCAGCTTGCCGCCCCAAGCACACGCTTGGCGTGCTGGGGCCTGGAGCCACCTCTGCTACCAGTTAAATCTACAAACTATTAACTCTGTAATCTACAGAGCCCTATTTACATATATCACTCATCTATCTCTTCTCACACTATTCACCGAAGATTAGCTTTAAGTCACTCAAAGCCAGGGCCGGCTCCAGGCCACAGAGCGCCAAGCGCATTCTTGGGGCGGCACGCTGCAGGGGGCGCTCTGCCGGTTGCTGGGAGGGTGGCAGGCGGCTCCAGTGGAGCTGCTAAGGCATGGCTGCGGACAGTCCGCTGCTCCCGTGGACCTCCCGCAGACACGCCTGCGGCAGCTCCACCAGAGCCACAGGACCATTGGACTCTCCGCAGAAACACCTGCGGCTGGTCCAACGGAGCCGCGGGACCAGCTAACCGTCCGCAGAAACGCCTGTGGGAGGTCCACCAGAGCCACGGGACCGGCAAGCGGCAAAGCACCCCCCGCGGTGTGCTGCCGTGCTTGGGGCTGCGAAATTGCTAGAGCCGGCCCTACTCAGAGCAATGGAATGTTAGGCCATTGAGTCACACCAGGTCACCCAGCGGCACAGGAACAAAAGGGTTAAAAATCTGAGATTAAATGACATGTATGTTCCGTAGACAGCACTCAGCTGGGCCAATTTAACAAATGTAACAGACATCAGTGACACCCTGGCCAAAAAATGCACACTCCAAAATTCAATGTGATATATTAATACAGGGCTAGACCACATGAAGCTTCAGAAGGTGCAGAGAGAAGCAAGCCAAATGGGGTTAAGTGGCTCAGATGACAGCTGTTCTTGTCCCTGAAAAGAAAATTTGCTCAATTATTCATGTTCAACTTAAAGTGACAATGAAGCCAGCTTCAACAGAGCACTTCTCCTGCATTATTCATACCCTAGAGCCAGCAGAGTCTCTGAAAAGAGACATTTCTGTGGATGGATGGAACCTGCAAATGGCACTGTAGCCAAGCTTGTTCACAAGCTGAATGAAGAGAGGGGAAGAAATAAGAAAAATAATTCATTGTGAAGTGTTTCTTATAGCTAGTGCCGACACCTGTGCAATAGCTTTGTATATTCTCCATCTTGTTTCCCCACCTTGTTTTCAGGTCTAAGTGAACAGGGGAGGAGTCAAAGTTGCATCTCAGAGCCTGTTCACTAGGGTTTATTATTATTGCCAATATTTGTTTGTTCGTTCAGAGAGAATCCACGCAGTGCAGCATCTGCTTGATGACATACGTTTTTATTTGCCCACATCTCTTCAAATGGGTGCCTAGAGGTCTTCCTTTCCCCTAGTCTTCACTGAGTCAAGGATTCCAGATAAGCCTCAGCTCCTCCTCAGAGGCCTGCATCTCTCAAGCTACTTCTCTGGAACTCTTAGACCCACATTTTCTAGAAGTGGTCCCTAATTTTGACCACCAACCCTTCCTGATATCAGTGGGAGCCAGTGGCTGCTCAGCACTCTTGAAAAGGTTCAAGGTGACTCAAGTCGTGCACCCAAATTTTGAAGTGCCCAAAATTAGAGGCCATTTTGGAAATGGGGACCATATCATAAACTGATACTACTGGGCTTTCTGGTTATGTTTCTTGTTTATAACAAGGGAACCTAGTTTTCTAAGATAACCCCCCTAAAATTCTCTGATTTAAAAAATCCATATTTTTCTGCGATTAAAATGAAACGCTGAACTTTAGTTTCTCTAGTCACACTATATATAAGTATCAGTTGAACACAATGTTGTATTGGTATACAGTAGAGCCCTGTTAATCCGAGCCTCCGTTATTCAGCCCTCCATATTAACTGAACTACCAGCTGCCTGAGCCACTGCCACATGAGGCTGATCGACCAAGTTCCCACCGCCATCTTAAAACATGGGAGAGAAAGCTCTTTGCCAATTCTCCTCATTATCCCAATTTTTGATTATCCAATCTGATCCTGGTCCCTATTAGATTGACTAAATGGGGTTCCACTGTAAATTTAAAGTGCATTCAAAAAATCAACCACAAAAGAGGGAGAAGCTGTGTGCATTGAATAAGTGACTCTAGTACTTTCAGTAAAATTTAATCTGTGTTTATTTTTTCACAAAACATAAAAACTAAAGATTCTCTGTAAAATAGAAACAACACAAATTCCACGTTTTTCAGTCAGAAACTGGATTTCTAGGATCCATGTTTATAACTTCAATAAGGAGCAGTGTGATTCTGGTGAGAATTCACATGGAACGTAACTGACATGAGCATGAACCAGGGCCACCCGGGGGGGGGCGCAAGTGGGGCAATTTGCCCCAGGCCCCCAGAAGAATATAGTATTCTACAGTATTGCAACTTTTTTTATGGAAGCGGCCCCCGAAATTGCTTTGCCTCAGGCCCCCTGAATCCTCTGGGCGGCCCTGGCATGAACAAGGAGTAATGGTCTCAAGTTGCAGTGGGGGAGGTCTAGGTTGGATATTAGAAAAAAAAATGTTCACTAGGAGGGTGGTGAAGCACTGGAATTGGTTACCTAGGGAGGTGGTGGAATTTCCTTCCTTAGAGGTTTTTAAGGTCAGGTTTGACGAAGCCCTGGCTGGGATGATTCAGTTGGGGGATTGGTCCTGCTTTGAGCAGGGGGTTGGACTAGATGACCTCCTGAAGTCTCTTCCAACCCTGATATTCTATGATTCTATGTAGTGGCCACAGTCGGGTCATTTTCTGTGAAAGGATATGAATTGCTCCTTTTAAGCCAGTCCTTCCACTGTCCCCTTTTCCCCCCTGTTCTTGGAATGGTACGGGTTTCCTGCATTTAGTATCCTAAGTGCATGCAAATGCAGAGCCATTGATACGCATTTTGCTATTGCATTTAGCTTTTTTAGCAACTGCCAGTGCACTGGAGGGAATGCTCCTGCTCTAGCGCAAGTTCATTGGAAGAAATGGAATAGGGACTCTGTACCAGGGGTTAAAGGAGCACTGTCCTGAAAAAAAGAAGGCTGCCAACTGAGCTAAAAATGATTTTTTTCCTGCCCCCACCATATTCTGAGATTATTTTTTTTTAAATCTTTCTCTGAAAGATCATGTATGGCCACGACTGGACATGGGACTTTGGATGAGAAGGACCAGGGCTCTGAGGTGGCATCAAGTATTTTCTCTCTTTCAGGTTCTTGGCTGGCTGGTTCTTGCTCACATGTTCAGGGTCTAACTGATTGCCATATGTGAGGTCAGAAAAAATTCCCCCCGAGGTCAGATAGGCAAAAAAAATCCCCAAGGTCACTGCTATTCTCTTTAGCATAGGGGTGCTCTTTAGCATAGGGGTGCCCGGTCATTTTCCGGGCTTTTCTGGCTCTCTCAAACATTTTTCTGGCACTGCAGGGGCCTCAGGCACTGGGGCACCTTGGTCCCTCCTATCCTCTGCCTGTGGCACATAATAGTCTAGTCTCCCATGAGCTGTAATATTTTGATCTCAGTGAGGTTGTTGGGTTTACTGTGTGGATCCCTGTTGGTGGCCTGTGATATACAGGAGGTCAGATTACATAATCTGAGGGCCCGTTCTGGCCTTAAACTCTTACAGTTATTGTAGGACCATCAGAGGCAGGGGCATCCCCCCGGAGTACCATAGAAGTAATATGTGCCCTTTCACTCCAGTTACATTATCAGGTGGAAGTGACAGCTCTGTAGGAGCCTCACAATGTGCTGCACACATTTGAAGTCTCTGCATAACACCACAGCTTTAGAAAACAGCTTTACCACTAAAATATATATGGTGTTTGCAAAACATAGCATCCTCACCAGGCCATGTAATCCTTTAACCACAAGGGTATGAATTGGACTATGAATATGCTATGAATACCCACAGGTATAGCAATTCAGCCCTGTGGATATGTGGTGTACACTCATGGGAGAGGTAGACACAATTCTTTGTACTCCGAGAAAGCATAACAGTTGGTAGTAATTCCAACAGGACTCTTCCTTTCACTGGGGTAACCAAGGGGCTTTGAACTCACTCCTTGTCATAAACAGATAGTTAAGGGTTAATGTCTCTTTTACCTGTAAAGGGTAAACAAACAGGGAACGAAAAAAAAACACCTGACCAGAGGACCAATCAGGAAACAAGATACTTTCAAATCTCGGTGGAGGGAAGGCTTTGTTTGTAGTTTTGGGTTTTGCTTTGTTCTCTCTAGGCTCTGAGAGTGACCACACATACCTACAGCTCTCTAATCTTCTATTCCAATTTTTTAAGTACAAAAGTAGAAAGACAGTTTAGTCTTTTTAATTGTTTTTCTGTATTTGCAACTGTGTATCTGGCTGGTAGAGTTTTAATGTGTATTTGGGTGAAAGTATTTTAAATTGTATTTCTGCTGGAGAAAGCTTTCTTTCTATTGTCTATAAGCTGAAAGACCCTGTAATATTTACCATCTAAATTACAAAGATAACTTGTACTTTTTTTCCTTCTTTTTATTAAAAGTTTTGCTTTTTAAGACATGTTTGATTTTTTCCCCAGTTGAGGCTCAAGGGAATTGAGTCTGTACTCACCAGGGAATTGGTGGGGAGAAGGGAAGGATAAATTTTCTCTTTGTGTTAGATTCACGGAGCTTGAATCTGTATTGCCCCTGGGTGAGGGGAAGGAGGAAGGGTGAAGGGAGAATCCCTTTGTTTAGATTCACGGAGCTTGAATCTGTCTCTCTCTCCTAGTGTACCCAGGGCGGGAAGAGCTGGGAGGAAGAAAGGAGGGGGAAGGGAAATGGTTTATTCCCCTTTGTTGTGAGACTCAGGGAATCTGGGTCTTGGGGTCCCCAGGGAAGGTTTTGGGGGAGACCAGAGTCTATCAGGCGCCCTACCTAAGTCCTGATTGGTGGCAGCATATCAGATCTAAGCTGGTAATTAAGCTTAGGGAAATTCATGCTAGTACCCATATTTTGGACGCTAAAGTTCAGATCTGGGAATTATACTATGACACTCCTGAGTGATAGTGCAAACACACTCCTGACTATATTGATGCAATAAGGTGCCACAGAGCATTCCTTAAATTGTGGGGAATTTATATTGAAAAGCAGATACAATAGAGTGTACTAATATTTGCAAGACTGCACAGAATAACAAAATAAAATCCTCTTACCTCTCCCACTTCCACAGATGAGTCGAATACTGTGGAGTACCAGTTCTCAGACTCTTTGAGCTGAGCGCCCCCACCTCTTTGAGTTACAATTTTTGGTTATGGCCCTCCATAGCCCAGAAAAAAATAGACAATACCAGCCCCTTCCCCCTCAGGTTTTCAGGGTAGGGGAAGGCATATGCAACAGTCTCTGGGGGTGGAGCCATCGCCAGGTGCAGAGACTGCTGGGAACAGAAATTGGAGTGGCCATGGCAGATGTTGACACTGACCCACAGGCTGGGTAGCCCACCAAGATGAGTCAGGGAGGGAGCGCCACATCCACTTCCTGAGCCCCAGCAAGTGCGGCTGGCCCCCTAAATGTTCCTCTGTGCCCGCGCTTGAGGGCACGCCTCACAGTTTGAAAACCTCTACTCTAGAGGAGCGAAAGAGCCAGCAACATCACAGTCCTAGGCTTACTAATGTATTACAGCCAAAGAGGAAGATACAAGGAGAAAACTGTACATTCAAAATTATATTTTTCGCCAAATCCCCCTAGTATTTTACTCTTTGGGTATAGTTAACTCTTAAAGGGGCTTGCAAAATCAAATGTAAATCCTGTAGCATATCCTAGGTGGACATCTAGTGGCAAAAGCATGGTTAATAAGAGAATACAATCTAAAGCATATAACCGAACAGACATTTTACCTAGCCTCTCACATACTCCCCATCTGTGACAAATAGCCATGTGCACGAGCTACAATATAGTCAATATCTACGTGTAAGGCTCAGTTGTTTGGTCAAACTTTTTCAGTTCACATAATAGTCGGGATGGGCTTTTATTATGAAGCCAAGGAAGCGAGTGGAGTTACAGTGCTGGGTCTGTTACTAAATTGAAAGTCTTGTCTTTTGCTATTTCTAGCTGCTTTTTTAAAAAATTCATAGACATTAACACCACCAGAAACTATTATAATCATCTAGTCTGACTTCTTGCATAACAAGAAGCCATAGACCATCCCACAGTAATTTCTAAAATCAAGCCAAACTGTAGTTTCTCTTTTAGAAAGATACCTAGTCTTCAAATCAAGACTTCAGGTGACAGAGAATCCATAACAATCCTAAGTAAATTATTCCAGTGGTTGATTACTCCCAGTTATTTCTATTCTAGTCACTTATTTCTAGTCTGAATTTGTCTAGCTTCAGCATCCAACTGTTGGATCACATTATGATTTTTTTCTGCTAGACTAGAGAGCCATCTTACTTTCAACAATTTCTTCCTCATGTAGGTTCTTCTAGGTGATGATCAAGTCACTTCCTAACCTTCTTTTAAACATATTGAGAGATTTAAGAAGTTCAATTTGTTTAGTTTAAAGCATATTTTCCAGATCTCAGATCATTCTAGTAGCTCTTTTCGGAACCCTTTCTAGCTTTTCCAATATCCTTTTTGAAGTATTGCCAGATACTTGAGCATCTTGCATCAATTCATCAACCACTTTGGGTGTCAACAGGCATGAATATAGATTAGAACTGTCAAGCGATTGAAAAAATTAATGGCGAATAATCATGCAATTTTTAAAAGTGTGAATAATCGCACAGTTAAACAATAATAGAATACTATTTAAATATTTTGGATGTTTTTCTACATTTTTAAATACATTGATTGCAATTACAACACAGAATACTAAGTGTACAGTGCTCACTTTATGTTTATTTATTACAAATGTTTGCATTGTAAAAAACAATAGTATTTTTAAATTCACCTAATACAAGTGTAACCCTTCTGCCCCTCTGAGTTGGCAGCAACAAGGGCTGGGTTCAGTATCCAGGGGTTCCATTTCAATAACACAATGCATAACCGGCTCGAGCCCCTACCCAGTGACCTGGGACACTTACATACCACCCCCCTGGGCGCCTCTAGGAGGCAATACTTCCCCACTCGCAAGCACGGAGTCTGAGTGTAGCAAAATCCTTTTAATAAAGGAGGGAAACAATGTGGCATCACATTGGAGAAATACCACAAACAGGATTATAACACAAACCATAAGCACAGAACCCACCTCCAAGTACATCTGGCAATGTCCTTTCCCCCTTAGGGTCTTAAGTCCAATCACCTCAAAGTCCAACAACTCAGAAGTCTCTGGTCAGTGCCACCCCAGAGTTCAAAAGTTTATCTGCAGAGTTTTACCTCCCCCCGTCTGGGTGGAAATGGGGGGAGGGGAAGCCCCCACAGGGTGTTAAGGGGCACCTTACATGGGCCAGGGCCAACTGCTCCACCTCTCCATGGAGTTCTGCTGCAGCCTTCACCATGACCAGCTCCACTACACCAGCTGTGCCACTCCACCAGCCGACCCATGAGCCACTCCAGCCGTCCCTGCAAACCGCTCCGCTCCACTCCGCTCACTGTTCCATGGGCTGCTTCAACATGCTGCAAACTGCTTCGCTCTGCCAGCCACTTAGTGATAGGTCTTCAGGCTCCCCCACTAGTTAACACAGCACTCAGTGACCTCAGCTCAGCTCTTTTAGTGATTTCAGCTCTTAGTAGGGGAGCTCTGGTGCTGGTGCACCATTGGCTCAACATGAATTCAGCTCAGCAGCCTCTAGATGGACTCCTAATGGAATCAAAATTAGCTCTACTCTTTAACAGTGGAGAGAGGAGGATGTGCAATTGGTGTTCCAGGCCCTCAAAAGGGGCCCATACCATCAAGTACACACACCAGTCCCCAACCTCTCTCTATTCACTGGGTTTTGGAACCCATGTCCCTTGTCTAGCAAGTACTACTTAATTTAGGTTCAGTCATTTCTCTCATAGTTCCTCATTCACATAATTAGGGTGACAGCACTTTTTTTTCTCCTGCCCCAATAACAAAGAAATTGGGGATCCCAAAGCTGTCAAAATAACCATCCCAGGCTGCTGTGGGCTTATGCTAGCTGGGGTGGGTGTGCCAATTCAAATATCTGGGATTCCTTTCCACACTCCCCATAATTCACCACCAAATGTTAGGGTAGAGCTCATCCTGACTCTGCTTACACAAGCATGCAGTGCAATCTCCTTATCATGAAAGTTCAACTTACAAATGTAGAATTATGTACCAAAAACAGTGCATTAACAACAAAACAATGTAAAACTTTAGAGCCTACAAGTCCACTCAGTCCTACTTATTGTTCAGCCAATCGCTCAGACAAACACGTTCGTTTGCATTTGCAGGAGATAATGCTGACACTTCTTGTTTACAATGTCACCTGAAAGTGAGAACAAGCATTCACATGACACTGTTGAAGCCAGCACTGCAAGATATTTACGTGCCAGATACGCTAAAGATTCATATAACGATGCATGCTTCAACTGCCATTCCAGAGGACAGAACATGCATCCACGCTGATGATGGGTTCTGCTTGATAACGATCCAAAGCAGAGTGGACCGACTCACGTTCATTTTCATCAACTGAGTCAGATGCCACCAGCAGAGGGTTGATTTTCTTTTTTGGTGGTTCAAGTTCTGTAGTTTCCACATTTGACTGTTGCTCTTTTAAGACTTTTGAAAGCATGTTCCACACCTCATCCCTCTCAGATTTTGGACAGCACTTCAGATTCTTAAACCTTGGGTCGAGTGCTGTAGTTATTTTCAGAAATCTCACATTTGACAAAACACAAAGAAGGTACCAATCTGCTGTCAAACTGTTCTTAAAACGAACATGTGCTGAGTCATCATCCAAGACTGCTAGAACATGAAATATTTGGCAGAATGAGAGTAAAACAGAGCAGGGGACATACAATTCTTCCCCAAACCGTTCAGTCACAAATTTAATTAACACATTATTTTTTTAGATTAGCATCACCACCATGGAAGCATATCCTCTGGAACGGTGGCTGAAGCATGAAGGTTTAGTATATCTGGCACATAAATACCTTGCAACACTGGCTACAAAAGTGCCAGGCAAATGCCTATTCTCACTTTCAGATGACATTGTAAATAAGAAGCAGGCAGCATTGTCTCCCGTAAATGTAAACAAACTTGTTTGTCTTAGCAATTGGCTGAACAAGAAGTAGGACTGAGTAGACATTTAGGCTCTAAAGTTTTACATTATTTTGTTTTTGAGTGCAGTTATGTAGCAAAAAAAATTTACATTTGTAAGATACACTTTCACAATAAAGGGATTGCACTACAGTATTTGTATGAGGTGAATTGAAAAATACTATTTATCATTTTTACAGTGCAGATTTGTAATCAAAATAAATAAAGTGGGCACTGTACACTGTAGTAATAGAAATCAATATATTTCAAAATGTAGAAAAACATTCAAAAATATTTAATAAATTTAAATTGGTATTCTATTTTTTAACAGTGCGATTAATCATGATTAATTTTTTCAATTGTGATTAATTTTTTTTAGTTTATCGTGTGAATTAACTGGGATTAATCGACAGCCCTAATATAGATATTTACAAACCACTTTACATCTACTAGTAATTTCAGTCTCCTCGTACTACAGAAAAGCCATGGTTTTGGGGGTATAACTATTTCTAATCTCATTAATAGTTAGATGCTTTTGGGATATTTCCAGCCTGCTGCTTGATTTTTTTCTGTTTTGTTGTTGTTGTTGTTGTTGTGGGGGGGGGGGGGCATAGCATTATGGGTATTTGGCCAGGCAACTTCAAAACTCCACCCATAACTTATAAAATATATCTTAATACATTGGTCTCAGGAGTCTGCAGAAGGCAGCCAGGTTTGGTCTCAAGCCCAAATGAAGCTTACAAAAGCTAAGAATACTGTGAAAGTAACACATTAAATGTTTAGTAGGGAAGAAGTTCCTTACTTTTTAAGTCCTGTGATATTCCAGTGCTCAAGAAGACACCGATGGCTTGTGAAAGAATTTTCAAGCAGCTCTCTGTGGTCAGGAGTCACTTTGATGCAGAGCCTTTGAGGAAGGAGAAATAAAGTGAAATAAATGGCAGAATCCACGTGGAGAGAAAAGTCCATCTAAGGTCAAAGCTTGTAAATCTCACATCCCATACAAGGGTTTTTTTTGGTTGGTTGGTTGGTTGGTTGTTTTTAGTAGATCTTCGGTTTGCCGTAGGACATTCTTTCTTCCTAGTTTATTCCAAATTTTGCTAAATCTTCTACAGCCCAGAAGGACCTTTAAGTAGTAAGAGGGCTGGATTGGGCGTATTGCAAGGAGTTTGTCTCAGGAGTCAGGACTAGTGAGAAGCTTCTGTTTATACAGCATACAGCAGCTCATCTCTTGAGTAGGCCTAGCCACCAGGAGTACAGCACAGCACCACTCTCAGCTCACCACTGAAACAAAATCTTAAAGGCCCTTCACAGTCTGAGACCACACTGACCCAGTGACAACTTTTCTATCTGCAACCTACCTAGAAAACCATGCTCATCAGGGACATAAATTAACAGATTCCCAGTCCTACTCCTGCTAAAGGCTGCACTCACTTTGTGTAAGATCAAAAGCTACCCATTTCCTGGGGTATGGCTTTTAATACCAAAAATAATTCTCACTAAACAAACTTTTGGTCATGTCATTACGTTCTTACCACTAACTCCCCCATTAGAAGGGGGCTCTCCCACCTCCTGTATTCAGGGTGGAGTTTAACAAGCCACATCTGCCCCAGGGAGTCAGCAGTAATTAACTGGCAGCTCTATGCAGGGCTCCAAAGTTCTAACACCTGCTAACAGTGTGGGGCCAACAGGAGATTTCTGCCATCCCCTTACACTGCTGGGAGTGAAAGCATTCACCACTTGAACGCAAAGCTCATTTATTCTTAGCAGCCTACGTACAATAGAAGGGACTGATGAAATTGAGGGTAAGAATGGGAGACAACCCAAGCTGAGAGAGAGGTTGTACCCTAGTATGGTGAAAGTAGTCTATTCCAAATAATTATCTGCTTTTCATACTTTGTGTTTAATGTATGTATATTCTAAATATCAAGGAGGCAAGAGTACAATTTCATTTGCACCTCCAGTGCAACTCCAGAATAAACTCACTGATTTAAAGTTATGAGGATTTGCTCAGAAACTGTCCCTAAATGTCTGAGAAGAATGCCTGTTCTGGGGCAATACGGGATTTTCCACAATGGCTCAACCTATTAGTTTGCCTGCTTTGAGATTGTGTCTTTGGCAGCATGTAGTGTACATGATGCAGTACTGCCAAATCATGAGTCTCATGATATGGGATGTAAACCCAGCTCCTGGATTCATGAGAATACTTGAGAAACTCAGCTTTCACTTTTTACAGAAAAGTAAATGTCTAGTTGTCATGGCTGGGGAGACAAGCTTGAAAACGCCACCTGAGTGAAACCTAAAGGCCAAGAAACCAAAAAGACAAAGGATCCAAAATATATTTCATAAAACTACCATGATTTATAGCCAATTGAATGATTTGGGGGCCTGGAGTCCTGATTTTTGAATGCTTGGAATTAGCAATATTGCTGTTCCAGAATTAGGTGAACCCCATTTCCTTCCTTCTCTCACCCACTGCACATAGCATGTAAATGGTTTTAGATCAGTGTGATATAAGGGGATAAAGAAGTCAGGATCCTTCCTGATCATCACTGGGTCCTAATTTTCAAGGCCCTCAATAGTCCACTTGCAACCTGCCTAGATAACTATGTTTATCAGAGGTATAAGATAATGGATTTCCTATCGTGCACCAACAAGGAGTTACACACATTTTGTAGAAGATCAAATGTTACCCCTTGCTTCCCAGGACTTAGCTTTTATTAGCACAAGTAACTCAAACTAAATATAAGATTGTAGTTCATGCTGCAGGGTTCCTACTTTAAGCATACACACTCTCTCCCAGCTCCATGAAGCATGAGATTTGATTAACTTCATGATTATCCTAACATAGCACAGCTCTCAATATTTTAAATGGCCATAACATTTTTCAGTATTTTTTTAAATTCTGCCACAGCAGGGCATTCAAAATGTGACTATTAAATCCATCAAAATAAAACAAATTAGAAATCTGAAAACCTTACTTGGTAGGAAAATGTCCTACTTAACCATTTTAGTACACTTTTAATGAGGCTTCACAGTCGACAGAATAGCATTGTGAGGTTAAAAGAGTGGGTGAGTTCAGAGCTATGAATGCACTAAACTCATATGTGCATGTCCTTGGAACAAACATGACTGTGCAAGGACACAGTACATTTGTTTTCTGGAACTACAGTTCCTTTACCCTTTCTCTTTGGTTTTAATCTCCCTAGAACAGTGGTTCTCAAACTGTGATCCAGGGCCGGCCTTAGGATTTATGGTGCCCTAGGCGAGATTATTAAACTGGTGCCCCTGTGCCTGATCTGCTCTTAGCAACACAAACATAAGCTTATAGTATTGGAAAACTTGCCACATTCACATTATTAAAACCAGTTTAACTTAATTAAGCACACTGTAATGCTGATGGACTAGCACTAAAGAAGCAGCACTATAGAAAAAATTCTGATATGACAGAATGATGCAAATAATATATTTTTTTTAATTTATCAAAATTTTATTGGAAATTTATATGAAAAGGTATTGAAACAAAGATTTGTTTTTAATTAAAAGCAATCTTTCTGGCTTTTTTGGCTGCAAAATCAGTAATAATGTCATCATATGACAAAGACAAAGTCGTGTCTTGTTCGATCGCAAGAACAGCAAGACCAGTCAAGCGTGCCTGACTCATTGTAGAGCGGAGATAGTTTTTAATGAGCTTTAGTTTCGAGAAACTCCGTTCTCCTGATGCTACTGTTACAGGAATTGTCAGTAGAATACGAGTGGCAATGTACACATTAGGATATATGTCAACAGGTTTGCGGGTATGAATAAACTGTACAATGTCCATCACCGATTTTGCATGTGGCAACACTGATGACAGTGTACTCAATTCTTAGTACAGTTCAAGTCCATTTAAATCAAAACTATCACCATGCTTCAGGAGGCTCTCTAGATTCTTGCACTTTGTCATTAGTTGCTCTTGTTTTCCTATTTCGTTGAATTTAGTTATGTCATACAAAAATCCAAACTGTTCATGGTGTACTTGCAAGGTATTAAACCTTTCATTAACAGCAGATACTGCTTTATCCATCACAACATTAAAAAATTCAACCTCAAATTTCTTTTCTGGATCGTCTATGGGCATGATCTGCTGTACAGATTCTTCACAAAGAAGTGTCCCTGGCCTTTTTAACTCATATTAACTATGTATTTACTTTATGAAAGTTGGAGAAAACATTGTGAAAACATAAAAACATTGGCTGCCCAACTTCTGAGCTGGCAAAAGTTATACTGACTCACAAGGGAAAAAAAAAGCAGGAGAATCTTAGTACAACATATGGTCACTCTATACCAGGGGTTGGCAACCTTTCAGAAGTGGTATGCCAAGTTCACTGTAATTTACGGTTTCTCGTGCCAGTAATATATTTTAATGTTTGTAGAAGGTTTCTCTCTATGTCTATATTATATAAATAAACTATTGTTATTATCTGAGATCTTGACCACCGGTCCTGCTCAGGCCACTGCCAGCTGACTAAATGAAACCCCAAACCGGCAGCGGGCTGGTGGCTGGAACCCTAGACAAGGATCCCAGGCCCTGCTCAGCCCGCTGCTGGTCTGGGGTTCTGACCACCAACTCCTGCCAGCCAGGATCCCGGTTGCCAACCCCCCCTCAGCCCGCTACTAGCCTGGGATTCTGCTCACCCATGCTGGCAGGAGGCAGAGTGGGGCTGGCGGCTGAGCTCCGGACTGGCAAGGGGCCGGCAGCCAGAACCCCGGAGTAGCAGTAGGCTGAGTGCTGCTGGCACCCCAGTCTGGCAGCAGACTGAGCCACTCAACCCCCCACCGGCCCTGCTCAGCCCGCCACCAGCCCACTCAGCCCGCCACCAGCCCACTCAGCCCGCTGCCAGCTGAGTGAATGGAACCCCAGGCTGACAGCAGGTTGAGTGGTTCAGCTGGCCTGCTCAGCCCACTGCCAGCCTGGGGTTCCTTGGGGGTCCCCAGGCCAGCAGCAGGTGCTGAGTGGGGCCGATGGCTGGTATCCCAGCTGGCAATAGGGCAGCAGCCGGAACCCCAGAGCAGTGATGGGCTGAGCCACTCAGCCTGCTGCTGCATACCATCAAAAATCAGCTCACCTGCCACCTTTGACACGTGTGCCGTAGGTTGCCGACCCCTGCTTTATACACTAGTAAGGAGATGAGCATATTACAGTTGTTGGAGGGCTCTTATCAGGAGTAACAGGCTATAGGAAAGTCAGTCAACATTTTTTGTTTCTCTGATGAAAACTGGCCCACTCCCTGCCTCAAACCAAACCTGTCACTAATAATTGTCAACAACTTAATTTTCTGTTTTTGGCTAAGATATTGATTTTTTTAAAAAAAAATATTGAAATTGGATTCAGGATTGTTAGCAGGAATTTTTGGCAAACAAAGTTGTTAAATGACAATCTAAATGGCAACACAGTACTGCTTTCATGCTTGGCTCACCCCCCAGCCCGCTGGTCCAACAGCTGCAGTAGAGGAGGAGATAGGTGGAAAACTGCAGGACCCCAAAATCCACCTCTTGGGGTGCAGAGTGGCAACAGCAGCAGCAAACCCTCAGGTCCAATCACACGCCAATGGGCACCACCACCAGCCTTATGGACCATGGTGAAGTTAGCACAGCATCTGATCTCAGGGACAGGGCACCCATGGAGCCACAGCAGCTCATCCTGCCCTGTGCAGCTGCCAGCCTGGGGGAGAGGCGCTCCCCAGCTAGAGTGGCCAGATCCAGATGTCCCGATTTTATAGGGCCAGTCCCGATATTTGGGGATTTGTCTTATATAGGCACCAGTTACCCCCCTAGAGTGACCAGACAGAAAGTGTGTAAAATCAGGACAGGGATGGGTGGGGGTGGGGGGGTAAAAGGAGCCTATATAAGAAAAAGACCCCAAAATTGGGACTGTCCCTATAAAATAGGGATATCTGCTCACCCTACCCCAATCCCCTATCCTGATTTTTCACACATCTGGCTAATCCCAGCCAACCCCTGTGTGACATTCCAATTCTGGCTGCCTGCCCAGGAAGTGAGTTACTTTCACTTTCATTCCTCAGCAAGCAGCCAGCCAGCCTCCCCTCCCTCCCAGCACTTCACCCAACAGCCCTGACGGAGGGGAGGGAGGAGAGAGAGAGGGGTGCTCCTGGGGAGGAGGGAGAAAGGAGGGGGTGCTCCGTGGGGCAGGGGGGAGAAGAATGGATGTTATGGGAGACAACAAAGGATACTGGTTCCAGAGCCCCACCCTCAGCCGGGGGGAAAGAGTCACACTCACAGGTGAGCTCCTTTCCTAACCCCCACCCCCTCCCCTTCCCAGAGACCCCAGCAGCCAATCCCATTCCTCAGACTGTGCTGCATTCGGCTCTCTCTAGGACCCAGCAGCCCTGCTTCTACACTGTCTGGGCTGCCTGGAGAGTGGTGCCCCCAGGCAGTGTGAGGCCCTACGCAGTTGCCTATTCTGCCTATGCCTAAGGACGGTCCTGCTGTGATCCATGGGCCACGAGGGTCCTCGAGCTCCATTCAAGTGGTTCACGGATAGTTCCCTCTAAGGTGCGCACCTGGGTGACTGCACATGAGAGAATGAAGGGCCACCCGTATGGCTCCACTAATTAGGTGCCTGGATCCTGGAGAAGACATACATGTAAGGTGAGGTGGTGGCCTTGGGGGGAATAGGGAGTAGGTTGAAGGGGGCAGTGGGGATGAGAAGAGTGAGTGGGGAGAATCTGGGACGTTTAGGGCTGCAGCAGCCAGAGAAAAAAAGCAACGTTCCCCAGCTCCAGGACTGCAGCTGCTGGGGAGAGATGGCCTTCCTTCCCAGCCCAGCTTGAGGGTTGCCATGGCAGGGCAGAGAGAGAAAGACTCTCCCCTCCTTCCCAGCCCCAGTTTTGGGGCTGTTGTGGTAGGGGAGAGAGGGCACATCCATTTCATTAGAAAGGTAAGACTATTGGTATTAAAATGTGAGTTGTGTGGTGTTTTTGTAGAACAAAAAATGTTTATTATTAAAGTTTTGTTTTAAATAGCGCTTTTATCCAAATCACATTACAATAGTTAGCTAATGGTACAAACAACATTTGGAACGATCATTAACTGGTCAGTCGAGACCCTCAGCAATTTTCAAGTGGTCTGAGAAAAAAAAGTTTGAGAACCACTGCCCTAGAATAAATGATCTGCACACACCATCTAGTGGTGGCAGGGAGGATTACACTTTACAATAGTGATAGTTTTCATGGTTTACAGAAAGGCAGCCATTCCAAAAAAAACCCATGAAGGTCAATTCCTTCTCTGAAAAAAAGAGATCTATTTTACAAAGTACTAAATAGGTGGCCATGAGCCAGATTCTCAGCTGGCATAAATTGGCATTGCTCCATTGATAGCAATGGAGCTCCAGTAGTTCATGCTAGCTAAAAATCCAAGCCAATAACTGTTGATCTTTGCAAGGGGGTAGATGAACACTGCTTAGGGCCCAGCTGGCAGATGGTAAAACCTAGCATACATCTCAGAGCAATTTCTACCGAGGTAACGGAAAAGTCATGTGAAGGTCAGACATTCTCCAAAAACAGCAGCAATGCTAACTGAACAAAAGGATTCAACTGTATTTAGTAGATATTAGTCAATAAACAGTTTCAGAATCAGAGTTCCAAATACCATAATATGGGTCTGGAAATCTGGATTCCCATAATCAAAAATGGAGTTTCCAGTTCCAAAATCTAGGTTGCCACAACCAGGTTCTGAATGCAGAATTCTGAATGCCAAGTTTTCAAAGCAGAGTTCCAAAATACAAAATTTGAGATGTAAAAGGCAGAGCTCATGGTTGTGAACACTAGGTTCTGTAAATCAAAATCTAGTTTCCTAGTTCTAAAAAGCAGGCTGAATTTGTTAAGTCTCATAAAATGAGCTGTAATAACTAGGTCCCCAGTTCCAAAAGAAAATCTTGAAAAACAAGTCTCAAAAATCAAATATGAGATTAGAAACTCAGGATATCTGTAACCCAAAATGGAAGATCCAAAACCTGGTTTCTGAGTTTTGATAGCACCTACCCAGATCTTCAATGGTATTTAGATATGTGACTACCATTGAAAGCAATGGAAGTTAGGAACCTAAATACCTCTGAGAATCTGAGCCATAGTTATGACTGCAGAAAAACTAATTGTGAAAACCAATTTGAGGGCCAAATTCCAAACAGCAAGATTCAAAAGCAAACATTCTCAAACTAGGATTATGGACCTTGAAATGGGAAAATAGTGCTGCATGGTCTGATTTTTTTTTAAAAGGTGTGAAAATTGAGTTGAATCCCAAACACAAAATCTTATGATCCAAAATCTAGGTGCTGGCTTGCCAAAGCCGACTGCCAAGAACTAAAACCCATGTTCTTCAGGAATAGTTCTGAAATCTGAGCTCCATATTCTAATCTCCAAAGCCAAATTCCAAATCTCAAAACCAAGTTCCAAGTCTCAAGTTTGGAATTCTAGGTTCTGCATCCTGACAACTGATTTTTTAAATCTTGGCTCTGAGAACTGGGTCCCAAGTTCAGAAAACAGTGTCCCAGATTGTGAAATCCAGGATGCAACAAGCCAAGACCTAATAAGCCCTGAGCTGATGACCCACAATCCAAATTCTTAGTTCAGCCAGTAGAGTTCCAAGAACCTGTTTCAGGGAATTTGTTTCCAAAGTCAGAGTTTCTTGCATTACATTATCAGTGGTAGTCAGAACATTTACTTAAGCTTACACAGTAATGCTTGTCACCTGGATGTGTGGGATAGACTTCCTGATCATATTGGCAACCTATTTTAACACCCTTGACAGTATCTTATGCACAAAATACGGATGATACATCAAGAATATGCCTTGATAGGTTTATTAAGAGGAAGTCTATGTAGCACTGGTTTTTCCTTCAGAAAGCTCAAGCAGCCAAAGCCTGTCAGTTAAAAAGCATACTCAACCTGAGGGGCAAGAGCTGAGTCAGCTTAGATCTGGTGTCTCTCCTTTGGCTGTAACATCAGCAGGAACTCACCACTCTGACAGTTCCTGCTCCCTTCTGTCTCGCTAATGAGGCTCCCTCCCACTCCACAATGGGAACTAAAAAAGGCTTCTGTCCCAAAAGGCTGGCATCTTTGCTTTGCCAGCCCATCTCCTCCCTACACAAGTAGGCTCCCTAAAAATGCATACCTGTTGTACGAGGTGAATTGAAAAATATTTCTTTTATTTATCATTTTTACAGCTCACATGTGTAATAAAAATAATAATATAAAGTGAGCACTGTACACTTTGTATTCTGTATTTTAATTGAAATCAATATATTTGAAAATGTAAAAAACATCCAAAATATTTAAAGAAATGGTATTGTTTAATAGCACAATTAATTTTTTTAATCACTTGACCGCCCTAGTAAATACACATTCCTTTGTCTAGGACAGGCTGAACACATTTTAAAAACATATTTCCAGCACACATCTATAACTGTTTGTACACCATCCATATGTACATCACACAATGATTTGGGGGATCAGTGTGTCACCAGTTTATCTATGATACTTTACATGATGCCTTTGAGATACATATTATGAGAACAGTGTGTTGTGGCAATGACTGTGTCAGGCCTGATGGGAGTTACAGTATGAGGAGTCCTCTGCTGGTTGGCACTGGGGTCTCCCAAGGTCAACATGGCACAGTAGGAGGAAGGGGGTTTTCTGCAGGGGGAAGTAACACCATTTGGGACTTGCTGCTCTCTTCAATCCAATACTGTCCCTTAGTGGCCTCCCCAAGCGCAAAGAAATTGACCAGTCCCAGTAGGTTAACAATAACAACACCACAGCATTATAATAGATGCGTGACACTCTGGTGTGTTGGTAAGACACTGGGACTTCATTTTCTGGCCTCAGTCACTTGTTCTGGGTCAGTTACACAGGTTAATTCCCCTGTCATAAGTTAGGCTGGTACCCGCTGTCTCCAATTATGTAAAATTGAACTCGTTGAGCAGCAGCCTTCAGCTCACTGACTACACAGAATGTGTGGGTGTATATGCAGGTCTGAGTGGAAGATGCCTTTCTGATCTCTGAGCTACCTCCTACATACTTGTATCTACTGCTCAATCCTCTATATAAGAGTTAAGTAGTCGTAGTATTAAAGGATGCTTCCTGTAGGCTCGGCCAATATTTACATGTGGTGTTTCCGAAGCATTAATAAAAGCTGAGCACCATTAAGGAAATCCATAGGAGTGCTTCGTGACAGGGCAACGGATGCAATCAGAGGTGCAACTGCAGTAGGTATGGCCCTACCATAGAGAGTTTTAATCTAACTAGCTCAAGTAACAATAATAGCAAAGCCACAGCAACATGCGGGCTAGCCACCCAAGCACATTCTTGCGCTCGCTGGTAGGCTTGTACTTGAGCAGCTAACCCAAGCTGCAGCCCATGCTGCCACAGCTTTTCTGCTCTTGCTAACTAGATCAAAGCTAGCTTGAGTATCTCGACACAATCCTCGGTCACAGCTCCGATTGCAATGTAGATTTGCCCGAAGTCTCAACAACACTTTTTCTTATACATAACTATTCCCCTTGCAGGAAATTTAATAAAGACAGCTGGTCAAACAGGCCTGTATACTGATGTAAACCCAGGCCTCTGCATTCCTAAACAATAGTCTATTCTCTAGTTGGCTAAACCAACCTGTTTTTTTCCTTATAGTCCCTTTGTTCCACATTCAGCCTGCCAGAGCATGTCCCACAGCGATAGTTGGCAGAACAAATAAGGAAATGAGCCAAATTGACCCTTAGTTTAACTGTCTTAACAGCAGTGGAATTATAGCAGGGCTGAATTTGGCTCAATACCCAAATACAGCAATTAGAGTAGTCAGTAATGTTCGTGTTAGATATAGCCTGTTATTTTTCATTACTGTTATTTCAAAAGATACAGCAACTAGGAGAGTGGAACAGAGCAGACTTACAACAGTACATCCCGAGATCACAATGAGAAAACAGAAAGCAAGCAGGGAATGTATCCTGTTGGTTGGAGGAGTGTCAGTACTAGAACAGGCAGGGTCACAGCAGGTCATCTGTGTACAAAGCAGAGATAAGGGAAGCGGTTTAGTCATAGCTGTGTCTTTGAGGGTCCAAAGCAGAAGGGTGAGGAGCAGAATACAGTGATTCAGGAAACAGGTTCTCAAAGGAGTTTGTTTCCCAGCTGCCTGGACGTCACGGGAAAGAAAAGAAACCTCACAGCATGTTTTTATCAGGTGGGTTTCGTTCTTGTGGAGATACACGGCTTGAGTCTCCTCTCATGCTGGGGAAAAATCAGGAGTAACTCTGGGCATCAGCGGAGCTCTCCCAGTGTATAATTAGACTAGAGAGGGCAATCAGGCCCTACACTCCTAATTAATACAGTGGGCTTAATCGTGGCTGTTAACATCCCAGCACTGGAAAGGGTGGCTTTGCGTGGGGAAGGCTGTGCACTGCACCAAGGCAGGCTCCAAAGGCATTCTGCAGGCTTCAGTCCTGAGGCAGGAACAGTGGCTCTGAGATCATGAACAGCTCAGTAGCAACTGCAATATTCTTTGAAAGGGTGCAACGTTTGTTCCTCGCTGTACAACTGTGTTAGGTCAGACATCTGGGGTGAAATCCCAGCCGCAACACAGTCAATCAGATTTCTGCCACTGACTTCAGTGGGGCCAGGAGTTCACACCTCCAGTGTGGAAAGGGGGCACCCAAACCTTTTAGGGAGCCTAGAGATGCTAGTGCTACCGTTATATAACTTTCTTCTGCTCTGCCTCTCACCCCTCCTTTCTCTCTCCCCAGATCCTTTGTACTGAGATACAAGAGCACCCTTATTTTAAGATTTTGTCCCACATTTTAAGATCTCTGGGGCCTATTGCCCTGTGTTTGTAGAATGCCTAGCACAATAGGGCCCTGATCTTGGGTGTCCCTTAGGTACTACCATAATAAACGTGATTAATGATGATTTGAGTAGTGGTAGGCTGAGAAGTACTGCACAGTTCACATCCAGGAACCCCAATCTATATGGCTGTTTTTGTATTTTGCTTGTAGAAAACCACTGTTAGCAAACTCTAATGAATGGCTTTCCCTTTTCTCCTGCTCCCAGGGGTCTGGATTTTAGCTGTTTCCGTCACTGTGGCAGTACAGGAAAAAAAACCCTCTTGCTCCATGTCTCCCAGGACCCCAAGGTCCTCCTGGGAACAATGGAGTTCCTGGTCATAATGGGCACAATGGGCTCAATGGGGAGAAAGGGGAGAAGGGACTCAGAGGGGAACCAGGTAAGTCATATTTAAATGAATCATTTCACGCTATACCAACTTTTGATAGCACCATTTCACCAGTTTCTTATTCAGAATTCAGTACATTGCATATTTGGAACAACCAGAAACATTTCATAGCAACAGTTACTTAGTGATAGAATTATGATCCTAACATCAGAGATTTGCCCTTTCTGAAGGTAGGAATATGGTATGTGTATATATTAGACACCAGATGTACAGCCGAGAAATGCAGTAAGAAACATTTGGATAACACCAGCTAGGAATGGTTTCATCATGGAAAGGCCTTGCAGTGAAATACAGAATCCTGAACTGGGTTTTTGGCAAGTGAAAAAAAACAACTCACTTCTCAACCCACCTTAATGGCCTCCCAAGGGAGTGAAAATGTTTGCCACACTCTCCTGGTGGTTTTTTATGCCTAATGCTCTGGGTTAGTCTTAGTGTTTAGGCTCCTGAAGCATTCTCAGGCAGTAGTGGTGGGGGCGTTGGGTGCCCACGCATACATGTTTCAGGCATTTCGGAGGATATAAGGGGTCATATTAAGGATGGAGCCAGGGTATTGCTGTCCTCCGGTGATTCCTCACTTTTGCAATGCCATAGAAGCTTTAAGGGGGCACAAAACAGGGAATAGAACTGGTTGGGGGGGAAAATTCCCCTGTGAATTTTTTCTTCAAAGTTTACGATTTCCCCCTCCCCCTCCAAAAAAATAATAATTTGTTTTGTTGTTGAAAGTTTATTTTATCAAAAAAAAATTCTATCGGGGGAGAAAAAAATGATAATTTTTTGACTAGCTCTAAATCCAGCCCCCAGCAGCTCCAGCATACGGGCTGTGCAAATCACCTCCCCTCTGACCCTGCCTTACATTCAGCACCGGATGAATTCCATTGTTTTAGATAAATGATTGCCTCCTTGCTCTGAGACACCGGAGAGAGGACAACATCTACCCGCAGAAGTGTTAAAGACAGAGCTCTCCTCACTCTTCATCCATATACACACCTGTTTACGTACATCCCACCTAAGAATGCTTCATGAGCCTAAACACTTAGGCACACACCAGAGCATTAGGAATAAACCACAAGGAGTGTGTGTCAGTCAAACATTTTCACTCTAGAGGACAATAATTAAGAGTAGAGTGTTTTCTCTGGAGTTAAAGCTGAAGTGTTTTATTTCGAGCAGAGTTTATGGGTATAGAATGAATATTTCTCTTACTTTAGGGAGTTTGCAATGCTTTAAATTGTAGTTTATCCCACCTTGGTGGGCAGTGTCTCTAACTGACCCACTGCAGACATTGTCAATAAAGAAGTTTTTTGGGATTTTAAATGAGTCACATTTGAGCAGGATGAGAACAAATGGAAAAGTATCTGCTTCTAGCTCATTCTTTTGTAATCCTTTTCAGGTTCCACAGGAACGCGTGGGCCACAGGGCCCTCCAGGAAAACTAGGTCCAATGGGACCAAAGGGTGAAAGCGGAAAACCAGGTCCCACTGGCCCACAAGGAAGCCCGGGAGAATGCTCACCGCGTCAGAAATCTGCCTTTGCCATGAAACTCGCCAAAAACTATCCAGCTCCTAAACAGCCCATTATATTTCATCAAATTTTATACAATGATCAGCAACATTTTGATAAGGCCACAGGAATTTTCACTTGCCAAATACCTGGAGTTTATTACTTTGGCTACAATGTGGAGTTGTACCGGAACACCACGATCATTCAGCTAATGAAAAACAGCCAGGCAGTGATAGGATCATATCAGACCACCCTAAACTCTTATGAAAATATGTCAGGGAGTACAGTCCTTAAGCTGGAAAAGGGTGACAAGATCTGGTTAGAAGTGAACCAGGAGAGTAATGGAGCGACACACACAAGCTACTTTTTGGGTTACTTGATATTTGAAATTTAAATTTCTACAGAACTTCTCAATTAGCCTCACCATTGTGTCAGAATTTAAGAGATGAGGAAAGTATACCCAGGGGTGAGGTAGGGTGAGGTGGGCAGGAGGTTTTGTCAGGGTCTGATACCCTATTATAGCAGCATCTGTTATTATGGTAGCACTGCCTACTATTATGGTTGCCCTACACTTCCCATTATAAGACGCAGTTTTCTGTTGTTTATAACTTTCCCAAACTTTAAAAGTTTGGGCTGAAAATTTCTATGCCAGGTGTCTGACTCTTGCTCAGTGTTTTTGGAAAATGTCAGCCAAAACACTTTAGCTGACTCTGAGAATGAGTAGAAGGGAAAATACATTTTGCCTGTGTTAAAAAAACTCTGGTGCCTTTTTTTTTTTTTTTTTTTTTTTTTTTGAGAATCTCAAATGCCTCCATACTTTGGAGCAAGGTCTTGATATTTGGCAAGCGAATGGTCTTTGTTTCAGGCATGTTCCTGTTGGCATCCCTTTGAAAATCTGCCCAAATTTAGCCCATTATAAGGCTTTGAAAATTTGCAGTTCACACATGCTCAGTAGACACTTCCTAGAACTCCACAGCTAAATTCCCCAAAGATTCCATCTGTGACGTTGCACTCCATATGCTTTATAAAAATATGTTTATAAGTGTGAATATGATGTAACTGAAATATGCTTTGTGCAAAAGGTCTCTTGTAAGGTATAATTACTGAGCTTATAATCTACTGAATGTGTTCATTCTATTTGTATGAAACTAGGAATATGAAGTATACCTCTGAGATTCTATTGTAATTATGCAAAGTGTGGGCCATTAATGGTGGTTTAGAATCTTGATGGCTCCCATTGACTAGGATGATTGGTTGTAAATAGTTTATTTATCTGCAAGCGTTCCAGTATATGTGCAGACCAGCCATGGAAGAATGGAGGGTGTCTCAAAGGACATGCGAACATGTCACCTGATACTGGAATCCATCTTAAACTCAGTGCTTTTCCATTTAGAAGGAGGGGTGGGAATCCAGAGAGACAAAATATTCCCGCCTTGTGCCAAAGATATAAAAGGTGGTGGAAGAGAACAAAGAGGCTCCCAGTCATGAGAAAGCCCTTGCCTTTCATCTAAGATTCCTGCTGGAACTAACGAGGACTGTACCAGGAGAAAGGATTGGACCCAGACAAGGAAGGAGTCTAGTCTGTGGAAGAAGCTTATTGGAACATCTCTAAGGGTGAGATTTACCTGTAATAAGTTTTTTAATGTATTAGGCTTAGACTTGTGTGTTTTTGCTTTATTTTGCTGGATGACTTACTTTGTTCTGTCTGTTATTACTTTGAACCTTAACGCCTCTTAAATCTGACTTTTTATACTTAATAAAATCACTTTTGTTTATTTGTAAACCCAGAGTAAGTGATTAATACCTGGAGGAGCAAACAGTTGTACATCTCTCTCTATCAGTGTTAAAGAGGGCGAACAATTTATAAGTTTACCCTGTATAAGCTTTTATACAGAGTAAAATGGATTTTATTTGGGTTTTGGATCCCATAGGGAGCTGGGTGTCTGGGTGCTGGAGATAGGTAACCTGCTGAGTGGTTTTCAGTTAAAACCTACAGCTTTAGGAGTGTAGTTCAGACCCTGAGTCTATGTTGCAGCAGGCTTGTGTGTCTGGCTCAGCAAGGCAGGGTTCTGGAGTCCCAAGCTGGCAGGGAAAACGAGCTCAGAGGTAATCTGAGCACATCAAGTTACAGTCCCAAGGGGGTCTCTGTGACCAAATCCATCACACCATCCACACTGAGCAGGACTTTTCTCACAGTTGCAGTTCCCAGCTGCTGTGGACTAGATACCTGGAATTGACAAGAGGCACCCTGTTCCTCTCCTGATCTCTCAATGCCACCTCATTGACACCCAAGCAATGTGGAGGAGGAAGCTGACTGACATGAAGGCAGAGGGGACAAGAGCTGGAACTAGGAGTTGGGACAGAGGAAAGTAGATTTGGGCAAGGAACATGAGGGAAAGACTGAGACTGGAGGCTAGCAGGGGGGAGGGAGGGCAAGAGGGAAACTGGGACTGGGTGTTGTGAGGGAGACTGGGAACTGGGAAAGAAATGGAGGGGGGGCCAAGAACAGATGTAGACCACAAAGGGGGACATTGGGAGTGGGAGCCAGTAAGGCAGGGAAAGAGACTGGGAGGGAGACATATCTGATGAGAAGCAAAGATGAGGGAGGAGAACTGGGATAGTCGAACAAAGAAACTGGGAAGAGAAGCTAGGGGGGCTGGTCCCAATGAGAGCTCTGGGAGGGAGAGTGGGAGTCAGTGGAGATGGGGAACATGGGCATGGGGGGGGGTTACTGTAAACTGTAGGGGTGTGGGGAGAGAGATTGGATGAGAAGCTAGGAGAATGAGATTGGGTCTGGCTGGGTGAGAAGACTGGGGACAAAAAGAGCCAGATAATGTGAGAAATAGGACTGGACGGGCAAAGAGAGTAGGATTTAGAATTGTGGGGAGAGACTGGGATGGGGACTCAGTAGAGGAAGACTAGGACTTGCTGGGCAAGGAAACTGGGACTGGGACAAGTTGGAGGAGACGGGGGCAGAAAAGGTCAAATGGGTAGAAGAGTCTGTGCGCACTACAGCACACTCCCACCAAAGGATGGAATGGAACCAAAGATTTCTAACTCTCACAATTCCTCTCCTTTCAGCAAATATATGTGAACCCCTCTAGCAAAGCGTCTCATCCTCCTTTAGTGTTGGTCCACACAAAGGGTAATAACCTGCTACTGCTATCAGTTACTCCATTAGCTCAAGTGGCAGAGCTCTGTGTGGTGGATTTAAAGTGTCCAACCTGTGGGTATCAATATGTTGCCACATGATAGAACTTCTGGTTTTTTTTCAGTGTTCCTTTTTAAAAACATAGGAAATTACACGCAACGAATTACATGATAAGGCTGCAAAGTCAAGCACTCAAAAGTTAAGAAATGCCAGAACGATGGGCTGCTGCAATATTAATTTGGACCCATTGTGTGCATACATGCATTATTACACAGTCCTAAATTACGCGATCATATATTATTTTTTCCACAGGACCTCTGCCTCATTCAGTGCACAGGATGGGCAGTGTTGTGGCGATGAAACAGGGTTGTGTACGGAACAAAGCTGTAGGACCTTTGCCTCATTTGTGCAGAAGTAGGAAGGTGTGTAGTGCATGAGGCAGAGGCTTATAGGAAGAGAATGTTTGTTCTCATATTTAAGGTAATTGAACATTGCCCTGAATAACTGGAGTCTATTCCTGTCTCTGTCACAGAGTTCCTGCATGATTCTGGGCAAGTCACTTAAACCAAAACTTTTACAGCTGTTCCCTATGTTTTCCCTTATTTTCTGAGTGCCTGACATAACATCCATGGGCCTGGTTTGCAGAAGTGCTGATCGCTTACAGCTGCAATTGAAGTCAGTAGGAGCTTTGCATTGAACACATACACACGGAAAATATATTGTATATGAAGTGCTATGTATTGCTAAGTATTTTGAAAAATCAGCTTCTGGATGTCTCTAATTGGGCATCTAAAATGAGTGGACACATTTAACCTTAAACTCTCTGTGCTTCAGGTCCCCCATCTATAAAATGAGGATAAGACTTTCTCACCCCCCAGGGGTGGTGTGAAAATAATGTTTCTGAAGCACGTAGATACTATAGCGATGGGCACCGTAGAAAAAGCCTATGAGGAAATTCATAATTCTGGTTTCAGAGCTGGGTTTGAACAGCATGCAGTAAATAACGCTTCGGGCCACACCCTGGACAACAAGGAGAAAACGAAATATTGAATAGCTGCTCACTAAGGTCAAATCTACACTACAAATTTCCTTAGGTGCAGCTGCACTGATGCAGCTGTGCCGCTGTAGCGCGTCTGGTGAAGATGCTTGAGCTGATGGGAGAGAGCTCACCCATCGGCTTCATAACTCCACCTCTGCGAGAGGCAGTAGTTATGTTAGCGACAGATGGTCTCCCACCAACATAGCACTGTCTACATGGGGGGCTAAGGTCGGTATAACTGCGTTGCTCAGAAGGGTGGGTTTTTCACACCCCGAGAGACGTAGTTACACCAAAGGAAGCATGTAGCGTAGACCATGCTTAAGCGAGCACAGTCTATCTTGGGCACTAAATGAGACAGGGGTCCTGTGGAAAAACAGGTGATCATGTGATTAAAGACTGTCCCATAATGCATCTGTGTTATGAAATGGGAATATTTTTGTAATATTTTATGAGTTCTGTTGTGGCCCAGTTTCCCCCATGTGCTGCATTGTTACCAAGTGGGTGGAAATGGACTGTTTGCTTTCAGGGCAAGCTAGGAGACATAGGTGCGGGTGTGGCCTAGCTGTCTGGGGCTTGGAAAGAAAATGGCAAATTCAACTGCCCAGACATTGACACATAACAACCAACCAGAGGGACTGGAATTTCCCTCCCATTCAACAGGGAGGATAAGCGTCATTCCTCAGCTGCAGGAAAAAGAAGTGGGAAGATCTGAGGTGGGGGGATAAGAGCTGGTTACTAGAAAGAGTCAGGGCTCTCACCTAGCATCTGACCAAAGAAATCAGCTGGGGAGAAAGACAGAGTTTGACCCAAGGGACCCCCCGGCAAGGGTTAAGATTACTAAGGACAGCTCACCCCAGCCTAGGGTTAGGGCTACTAAAGGCAGGGCACCATGGGCTAGGGTTTCGCTTGGGGTCAGTAGGATTTCCCATGCTAGGATTAAGGTTTCTACAGGCCTGGATCCCCCAGTTAGGGTTAGGCTTGGAATTGGTAGGGAAGCCATGGCAAGAGTTAGGGTTACTAAGGATAGGGCTCCCCGAGCTAGGGATATGCTTGGGGTCAGTGGAGCTCACCAAGAAAGGGTGAGGGTGAGTCCCTGAGCTAGCATAAGGATTACTAAGGGTAGGGGTCCCCGGGCTATGGCTGTGCTTGTGTCGGTAGGGCTCACAGGCAAGGGTTAGATTTGCAAAGTATAGGAATCCCTGGGCTATGGTTCTCATGGGGGTCAGGAAGGCTTCTCAACCTAGGGTTAGGTTTACAAATGATCAGGCTTCCCAGGCTAGGGTGAGAGTTACTAATGGTAGGGCTCCCCTGGCTAACGTTAGGCTTACCAAAGGTTAGGGCTTCCTGGGCTAGGGTAATGCTTGGGGTCAGTAGATCTCCCCAGGCTAGGGTTACCGTGTATACAGCTCCCCAGGCTAGAATTATGCTTGGGGCCCCACTATGGGTCCTTTGGCTAGGCCTTGAGTTACATTTTGGGTCAGTAGGGCTCCCTGGGCTGGGGCTAGTGTGATCTGGTGCTAGAGCTCCCCAGGGTAGGGCTCCTCAGGCTAGGGTTACCAAAGGCAGGGCTCCCTGGATTAGGGTTAGGCTTGGGGTTAGTAGGGCTCCCCAGGATGGGCTAGGGCTACCAGAGGTAGGGCTCAGTTTACCAACGGTTGGGCTCCCTTGGCTAGGGATGAGTTATCAAGGATTGAGCTCCCAAGGCTATGGTTAAAGTTACCAAGAGTCAGGCTCCTTGCATTAGAATTAGGGTTCCAAAGTGTAGGGCTTCCCGGGTAACTGTTAGGGTTATAAAGGCAGGGCTCTCCCGCTAGCGTAACACTTGGGATCAGAAGATCTCCCCAGGCTCAGGATAGGGTTACCAAGCATAGGGTTCTCCAGGTTTGGGTTAACATTACTAAGGGTAGGTTTCCCTACTCTAGGTTTAGGATTGGGGTCAGTTTGGCTCCCTAGGCTAGACTTAGAGTTACTAAGGATAGGTATCTTTGCTTTATGGCTATGCTTGGTGTCAGTAGGAATTCCATAGGTAGAATTAGGTTACTAAAGATAGGGCTTCCTGGACTAGGATTAGGGTTCCAGTGCGTAGGGTATTTGGAACTAAAGTTAGTTTTCCTATGGGTATGGATCCCCAACCTAGGTTTAGGGTTTCTATCAGTAGGGTACTTGGAGCTAGGGTTAGAATTCCTATGGATAGGAACACCTAAGATTAGGGTTCCTATGGGTAGAGTGCTTGGAGCTAAGATTATAGTTCTTATGGGTATGGCACCCCGACCTAGGTTTCGGGTTGCTATGGGTAGAGTACTTGGAGAAAGTGTTATGGTTCCTATCAATAGGGTGCCCTACCTAGGGTTGCAGTTCCTATGTGTTGGTTACATGAAGCGAGCGTTGGAGTTGCTATGGCTAGGGTACTTGGAGCTAGGGTCAGGGATTCTATGGTTAGGGTACTTAGAGTTAGGATCAGGGATCCTTGGTAGGGCTCTCACCCTGACCATGGGTTAAGGCACCCAGGGGAAGGGGATTTGGAGCTAGGTAAGGGTTCTTGTGGATAAGGATCTATGACCGAGGTTTAGGCTTCCTATGGGTAGGACTCCCCGACTTAGGGTTAGGGTTCCTGTAGGTAGTGTATTTGGAGCTAGGGCTAGGGTTCCTATGGTATGGCAGTTGGAGCTAGGGTTACGATTACCGTGGGTAGCGTACATGAAGTTAGGGTTAGGGTTCCTATGGGTATATATTTGGATCTAGACTTAGGCCTCCTATGGTACAGCACTTGTCACTAGGATTAGGGTTCCTACAGGCAGGATACTTGGAGCTACTGTAAAGGTTCCTATGCTTAGGGTTCTTGGAGCTAGGCTTAGAGATTCTACAGGTAGGGCTCTCTATCGTAAGGTTAGGGTACCTATGCATAGGGGTCCCTAACCTAGGGTTAGGGTACCTGTGGGTAAGGTACTTGGAGAAATGGTTAGCATACCTATGCAGAAGGCTCCTCATCCTAAGGTTAGGCATACTATAGATATAGGAGCTGGGGTCCTGCCCTAGGGTTAGGGTACCTATGGCTAGGGCTCCCCACCTTAGTATTAGGGTACGTACAGTTAGGGGACTTAGGGCTAGGCATAGGGTTATTAAGGGTAGTGACTCCCTGGGGCCAGAGCTAGGGTTCCTATGGGTAGGGTACCTGGAGCTGAGGTCAGCATTCCTATTGTTAGGGCTCCCTGACCTATGGTTAGGGGAGGTAGGATACTTGGAGCTATGGTAAGAGTTCCTATGCATACAGTTCTTAGAGCTAGGCTTAGGGATTCTATGGGTAGGGCTTCCCATTGTAGGGTCAGGGTACATCTAGGTAGGGTACTTGGAGCTAGCATGAGGTTGCCTATGGGTACTGTACTTGGAGCTCGGTTTCGAGTTCTATCCTGAGGGCTTCCCACTCTAAGGTTAGGGTAACTATAGGTAAAGGAGTTGGGCCTAGCGTTAGAGTTCCTGCAAGTAGGGCTTCCTACCCTAGGGTTAGGGTAACTTTGAGAACGTTTCCCCAGCCCAGAGTAAGGGTTACAGTGGGTAGGATAGCTGGGGCTATGGTTAGAGTTAGGGTTCCTATGAGTAGGGCTCCCTGCATTAGGGTTAGGGTTTCTATGGGTTGGGGATCTGGGGCAAGGATTAGGGTTCCTATAATTAAGCCTGCCAGTCCTAGAGTTAAGGTTCCTATGGGTAATTGAATTTAGGCTAAGGTTAGGGTTCCTACAGATAGGAACTGTAAACCTAGCTACAAGTTCCCTATGTGTAGGGCTCCCTGCCCTATGGTTAGTATATGTGCTGGTAGAACCCCCCAACCCATGTGTTACCATTTCTATGGGTAGGGGTCCTATCCCTAGGGTTTCGATTCCTATGGGTAGGGGACTTGGGGGTAGGGTTGCATTGGGTAGGGGATCCAGATGAGAATTAGGGTTACAATGGGTAGGGCTCTCTGCACTAGGGTAAGGCTTCTTATGGATAGGGGAGTTGGAGCTAGATGTAGGTTTGTCATGGGTAATGCTCAGCACCCTAGAATTAGGATTGCTATGGGTAGGGGTGTGCAGACTAGAATTAGGGTTGGTAAGGGTAGGGCTCTCTGCGCTAGGGTTTGGATTCTGATGAGTAGAGGCTCCCAGACTAGAATTAGGGTTGCTATGGATAGGGACTCCCAGACTATAATTAAGGTTCCCATGGGTAGGGACTCCCAGCCCAAGGTTTAGGGTTGCTATGGTAACAGCTCCCCACACTAGGATCAGGGTTAGAAGAGGTAAGGGACTTGGAGCTATGGTTATAGTTGTTACATGTACAAGAGTTGGGGAACGAGTTAGGGATCCTATGTGTAGGGCTCCCAACCCTAAGATTAGTGTTCCTATGGGTAGGACTCCCCACTCTAGGGTTAGGGTTCATATGGGCAGAGAGATGGGGCTAGGGTTACAGTTCCTACAGGTAGATCTCCTCATCCTAGGGTTAAAGTTCCTAGGTAGGTAGGAGAGTTGGGGCTAAGATTAGGATTCCCTCAAGTAGGACTCACTGCCCTAGGGTTAGGGTTCCAAAAGGGAGCTGGGGCTAAAGTTAGGGTTCCTAGGGTAGGGAAGTTGGGGCTAAGGTTCGAGTTCCAATGGATAGGGATCCCAGCCATAGGGTTAGGGTTCTTATGAGTAGGGGAGGTGGGTCTAGGGTAACTGCAGGTAAGGGCATTGGGGTCAGGGTTCCTATGGTTTAAAGAGGTGATGCTATGATTAGGGTTCCTACAGGTAAAGGAAGTGGAGCTTGGGTTAGGTTTCCTACAGCTAGGTGAGTTGGGGCTAGAATTAGGGTTGCTACAGGTATGGCTCCTCGCCCTAAGGTTAGGGTTCCTAAGGTTAGGGCTACTCATGCTAGGGTTAGAGTTCTTAGGGGTAAGGCTTCCCACCCTGTGGTTCGGGTTTCTACATGTAGGGAATTTGAGGCTAGGCTGAGCATTCCCATGGGTGGGGGAATTGGGGCTAGAGATAGAGTTCCCACAGGTAGGAAAGTTAAGCTAGGTTTAGGGTTCCTACCGGTAGGAAAGTTGAGGCTAGAATTAGAGTTCCTAAGGAGGTGGAGCCCCACCCTAGGGTTAGGGGAATTGGGGCGGCATATAGGATTCCTATGGGTAGAGCTCTCCATCCTAGGGTTAGAGTTTCTACGCATAGAGATCATTGCCCTGCGGTTAGGATTCCTATGGGTAGGAGAGTTGGCACTAAGTTTAGATTTCCTACGGGTAGGGATCCCTGCCCTGGGGTTAGAGTTACAAAGATTTGGCTCCCTGACCTACTGTTACAGTTCCTAAGACTAGGGCACCAAACCTTAGAATTAGGCTTCCCACAGATAGAAGGGTTGAGTCAGGGCCTATTATTCCTACAGTAGCGGAGACTGGGCTAGGGTTCCAACAGGTGGAGCTCCCCACCCTAGAGTCACGATTCTGACAGGTAGGGATCCTCACCCTAGGGTTAGGATTCCCAGGGATAGGGGAGTTGGGGCTAGTGTTAGGGTTCTGACTGGTAGAGCTCCCCTTCCTAAGGTTCTGATTCCTCTGGGTAGGGCAGTTCAGACTAGCATTAGGGTTCCTTGGGGTAGAGGAGTTGGGGCTATGTGTACAATGCCGGTGGGAAAGGGACTTGAGATTTACGTTAGGATTCCTACAAATAGGGCTCTACACCCTATGTTTAGAGTTTCTAGGGGGAGCAGAGATGGGCCTAGGGTTACTCTTCCTAATGGTAGGGCTCAAATACCCTAGGGTTAGGGTTCCTATGGATAGGGAACTTGAGCCTACAGTTATGGTTCCTTCGGGTAGGGCTCCACACCCTAGTGCTAGGGTTCCTATGGGTATGGCCCTTGCCTTAGGTTTATGGTTCCTACAGGTAGGAGAGTTAGGGCTAGGATTAGGATAACAGTAAGATGGGGAGCCCTACCCATAGGAACCTTAACCCTAGCCCCAGGAACCCTACCCATGGGAACCCTAACCCCAACAGCCCTACCCATGGGAACCCTACCCATAGGAACCCTAACCCTAGGGCCTGGATCCTAACCCTAGCCACAAGTCTCTTACCCATAGGAACCCTAACCCCAGCCAAAAGACATTAAAAAAATCACTGCACATAATACGAAAGGTGGCGCTGATTTTGGGTAATGGCACTCAGAATTTCAGGAATTTGGTTAATATTCAGTGTGGACATTCGTAAAAAGTCAATGCGCATTTCAAAAATTTCACTGCACAAATGTGCATCTCTGAACCGTCTCTTTTAGACCCTGTAACGCTAGATGGAATTAGAAAGAATAAATCATCCAGTCAAGATATGAATTTCCCCTGTCAGTCATAATAGTTCAAATACAAAACAAACCACCCCACCAGCAATCTGAAGAAGAGTCACAGATGAGACCACATGCTGGGCTATGACATTTAATCTAACCTAAGGAAAAGCAAATGGTTGGCATTATCACAGGGAAATGCTGCTCATTTCCATTTTCTCCAAAAAAAAAATCAAAGAAAAAGGACCAATTAGATGGCAATGGTCCAGTTGTTAGGGCACTAGTCTAGGATTTTGGGGAGATAGGTACATTCCCTGCTCTGCCACAGACTCTCCTGTGAGACCACGGGCAAGTCACTTAGCCTCTCTGTGCCTCACTTCCCCATCTGTAATAGGGACAATTGTCCTGCCCTACCTCCATGGGCTGTTGGGATGATCAATACATTAAAAACAATGAAGAGCCTGGCTGCAATGGTAAAGGGGGAGTATAAACACCTAAAGTAGATTATAAAGTTGAAATGCAGCTATCCCGGCTAGGAAATGACACTGGATGAGATCAGGAAAAGTTTTGATCCTGCTCCTGGCATTTTGCATCTGTTGACGTGCATCCCAAGGTGGTTGTTGGCTTGCCATTTTCCAGTGCTTGGCATGATTATTTTGATGAAATGAATTCATAAATCACAACCCCACTGGAGTCTAATTGACAGAAAGGAACAGAAGTGAACATGGAAAAAAGCAGCACTGCAGAGTGAGCTGAAGATATATGAGACCTACTTATAAGCTCATGTGAAAAATGGGAAAATAATGGCACTTATTTTGTGAGGTATTTGAATTATGAGTCCATAAGTCTTAAAATTTTGGCAAATGTGCTCCAAAATGACTTGGAAATATGAGAAATTTACTGCGCACTAAACTCTATTTCCCCCTTATGGAAAGGACAGGGCCTTCTCTCTCTCTTGCCATTCATCACTCAGTGGAGGAAATTCACAAGCTCCAAAGCCCATGAGTAGAAATATGCTCTCTACTCCAAGTTTTACCCCTCAATCTGCCCCCTATTTCAGCAAAAGCTGCTTGGCTGTCAGTCAGTCTGATTCACATGACAGGACAAATGTGAGAGCAAACAGATGGAAAGCAAAGAAATGCCCAATCCCAAAGAGGTACCAAGGAGGAGTGTTTTTGTACAGCAGTTCATAGAAGTGCGGCAGGGCTGCTGCCAGCTGAGGCTTGAAGGGATATGTTCATATTATTCAAGTTCGTCAAACTCATGGGGGTGAAAGGAACACACTCCCTAGCACAACCCTATTTATCCAGATGGAATGAGAGACTGCATTGGGATTTATTCAGAAAAGGGAAGTTAGGGTAACAGGAAAATTTCTTTGCTAAATCTTGGCTTTAGGGGTGTCATAGGTAAGCTGAGCCTCTAAGGCGAGATCAGGCCCAGTCCTCCCTACCCTACTGTCCCTGGATTTCCTCCCAGATTGTGTGACAGAAGGATCATGTGATGACCAAGTTAAAAAAATAAAAAGTGGCTGGTAGCCCAGATGGGTGAGAGACCAGATTGTTGTGGCTTTCTCTTGAGAGAAATGGGAAACCAGGGGTGAGGCAAGTCCTGGAGGCATCACTCCATGAAGACAGCTGAAGAAGTAGCATGGAAGGGCTGTGGGAAAGGGACTGAGAGGAGTCCTACAAGAACCTGGAGAAGGGGGAAGCAAGTGAAGTAAAAACTTGAGGTCACGATAGCAATGTGAGCCCTTGAGGCCTGGCAATAACATCTTTGTTTTAGGGGCCCAAGGCTGCAGCTTCCAGGGAGGTAGAAGCCCTCCTTAACCATAGAAGTAGTTTGACTTCTATATTTGGGGCAGGGGAACTCCAGTCAGGCCAATGGGGCCCCACATGTGTGGGGGCAAATTCTGCACCTGCCTGAGACTTGCAGTTTGGGTGGGGGGAGTGTCCCTCTTCTTCCCAAACTATGCCTATCCACCAACCTACTTTCCAAGTCCCACCCCAGTGAGGGTAGGATGAGGCTGGACCCTGGGGAAGGACTATTATATAAGGACTAAGGAGGATTAAAAAAAAATTAGATTAGACTGGCACAGTAAGAGACTGTTTAGCCTGTGCAAGGTGAAGGACTATTTTGTTTTGATCTGGACTCTCTTTCAGCTGCCATGGAAGGGGAGGACTTTATGGTTTGGCTAAAGGGCCAACCTACTCTACCAGAGGGACACTGAAAAATGAATTATCCCCCTGACATGTGGGCACCCACTCACAAGACACGAAACTGAAGCACAAATAATTACAGTACTGACAGATCAGGATGACTCCAACACAAGAGAAACTGATGCACAGTGAGGGGACGAACATGGATGATACTTGACGCTGGACATGTAAGAACCCATTGTCGGAAGATTTAACTTAGTCAGGGTCTCTGAGGTAAAATAAGTTCAATTGTATATTCTTAGGTGCTCCACCTATAAGTCCCTGAAAAAGCTTCTTCCAACCTTATCTCCTCACTCCTATTTCCCCAAATGCACCATTCAAGCTTTATTATTCTGAACACTTTTTCATTGGCCTTTCTCTTAATACTGTGCAGATCGCATGCTACTGTTTTTTAATGAAAGCAATGATCAGAATTTATTAAAGAAGAAAATAGAGCCTGTGATGCAGTAGGTACTGTCTGTGTGGGGAGTGGGAGAGCAGGGGAGGACTTTAGGGGATGGACGATGCCAGAGCCTGTAACCTGAGCTAGGTAAGGGAGGGGAAAGGTCAACACCTTTGCCCGGGAAGGGGACAAAGGAAGGGAGTGGCAGGAGGGAAGCAGTTTGAATTTGGGCTTGGGGCTGTGTGGGCGGAATTCAGGGTATCCTAGCTAGGATCCAAGCACCCTGAAAGCCCAGAAGGACTCGGTGGAGGGGTCCTGACTGTGCCTGCAAGCCCTGCTGTAACCTGTGTTCCTGTTGTCCAATAAACCTTCTGTTTTACTGGCTGGCTAAGAGTCACTGTGGGTCCCAGGAAGAGGGGTGCAGGGCCGGACTCCCCCACACTCCGTGACAGGGCCCAATCCTGCAAACTATGCATGCTGGGAACTCAGTTTGACTTCAACAGGAATGCCACACATATAGGATTGGGACCTTAAAGAGAGACTTTCCCCTTTCACCCTGAAGCAAATGTGGAGGCAGAATGCTCTTGGCAGGAATTCTGAGTTCTGATTCCTGCTCTGCTACTGACATCGTGTGTGACCTAGAATAAAGCATGCACTATCTCAGCGTTTTAAAATAAATTGAAGGAAGGATAATACTTATCTACTTCACAAGGTTGTTGACAGTCTTAATTCATTAATGTTTATAAAGCACTTTCAGGTTCTTGGATACAAGACATTACAGAAATGCAAAGTATTATTTATAATTAGAGGAAAAAACCCACATTAAAAAGAAAGTTAATGTTGCAAAGTCAAGTGCTCAAAAGTTAGGAAATGCCAGAATTAAGGTTGCCCCTGTTTCCTGTCCCATATGCCTTAAAAGTGTAAGTCACAATTTCACATTGGGCACTGAAATCATGAAACTGCCCCCAAACTGTGATCTGGTCCTTTTTTTAAAAAAGTAAAATATCTACACCAAGCCTTTAATTTAAAAAAAAATACTGTAGCTAGTCAATTTCAAGGACAGAATTAATATTACAAGGAAGGTCACTTGTAAAACATCATTCAATCCTTGAAACTGACTAATTTTACTTGTAAAATTCATTCCATGTAAATGCCATAAAATACTTTGCCATCTACAGTCATGAATTTTTTAAAATAAATAAACTGATTTACACAGGGCCCTAATTATGAGACAGTCTTTAATTACACAACAACATACTATTTTTTCGATAGGACCTCCGGCCTCATTTAATGCACAGGATGGATAGTGGTCTTGGATGAAACAGACTTTTGCAGTAATGAGACTGTTGCCTGTAGGATCCCTGCTTCATCTGTTGCAGAAACCGAAAGATGTGCAGTGAATGAGGCAGGGAGGGAACTACAGGAAGAAAAAAAGATTGTCTCAATGTTGTCCCAGTTGAATGCTGCCTTGGAGAACTGGATTCTATCCCTGCCTCTACCACTGAGTTCCTACGTGATGCTGGACAAGTCAGTTCTACCAAAATGTTCATAGTTGGCCACTAGTTGTATGTTCCTCATTTTCTGGGTACCCAACGCGAGACCCCGGGGCCAGATTTGCAGAAGTGCTGAGCACTCACTACCATAAACAAAGTGCATGCTGCATTAACCCTTAACTATCTGTTTATGACAGCCTCAGTTCTCCATCTGTACAATGGGGATACTTCCTTACAGGGGTGTTGTGAATGTTTATTCATTGTTTATGAAGCACTCAGATGCTGTGACGAGAGTACCATAGAAACACCCATCAGGAAATTAATATAGTTTTGTATTCAACACAGGGTTTGAATAGTGTATGGGAAATAAGCCTGGGACCATACACTGAATGAGGATGATAAAAAGAAATCTTGAAAAGTTACCCATTCACTGAATGAGGCCAAGGTCATTTGGGAAAAAAAAACAGTAGGAGATCATGTAATTAAAGACTGCATCATAATGCATACACCTAAGGGTATGGAATTAAGGTTTCATGAGCAACTTTAATTCTGGCATCTCCCAACTTTTTAGTCTTTGACTTTGCAACTTAGTGGAGTTTTAACTGACTTGGCCAGGACCAATATTTTACTGTGCTCTTTGTGCCGGACGCACTCAAATTCCTTGACTAGGGGTCCCATAAGCACATCCTCACCTTGTGGGTGCCCCCTCTTCTCTGGTTGCAGTCTTACAGAGGGGTCCTCATGTCTAGCACACACTACCACACTTTCACTTGGGTGTCCCTTGGACTTTCTAAGCATGCATCTTCTCCCAGCTTCCCCCACAGGGTATTCTGTGGCTCACATAAAAGTCTAAACCCATTCCAGAGTAGAATGAACAAGTCCAAATAAAAGTCCAAACAAATCTTTAAACTAAATATCCCTTCCACCCCTCTCAGACTCTCTGGTTGGCTCTACCTCAGGACTTACTCTGCAGAATCTAATCTAATCTACCCCTACAGTGCTCTTACACCATCATTTCCTATCTGTTAGACACAGACCCAACCTATCCCGAGTGAGTTCTTGCTGCCTTCTTATAAGGCCTAGCTCCATCTCCTCTGACCAGGAGGCAATTAGTTAATCATCCCCCAGGTGCAGAGTGTGACTAACTGGAGTTCTTTCCCTTGCCTTGCAGGTGATGGGGGTTAAGCCCAATCACACGTTCCTTAAAAATAATGAGGGGGAAAATTGCAAAACTTTCCTGTTAAACAAACATATTAATTTTAATCAAAATATGATCCCCTTCTGTCTTTGCTGGTGCTGATGTGAAGGCTCAGATTCTGGCAGGGCTTGATTTCAGGCACACGGCAGCTGCAAAGAAATCTGGGCAATCTCTTTTCATTAGATACCAAGAATAAGCTTTTTAGAGGAGAATAAATCCTTTCTAAAGGGTTCAGGTAGCACAAACGTAAAAAACCCCACCCCTAACTGGTGTATTTCAAAAGTTGTTAAAAAAATTAAATTACTCTTTAGAGATGCCAGCGGATAAAAGTAAACTCTAGCACAGAGATGGGCAAACTTTTTGGCCCAAAGGCCACATCTGGGTATGGAAATTGTATGTTAGGCCATGAATGCTCACAAAATTGGGGGCTTGAGTGTGGGGGGCATGAGGGCTCTGGCTGGGAGTGATGGCTCTGGGATGGGGATGGGGATGAGGGATTGGGGGTACAGGAGGGTGCTCTGGGCTGAGTTCAGGGGATGGGAGGGGGATCAGGTTTGGGGCACAGGAGGGGGTCAGGGGTGCAGGCTCCAGGCAGCGCTTACCTCAAGCAGCTCCCAAAAGTAGTTGCATGCCCCCCCGGGCTCCTATGTGGAGGCGTGGCTAAACAGCTCTGCATGCTTCTCCATCCGCAGGCGCCACCCCTGCAGCTCCCATTGGTTGTGGTTCCTGGCTAATGGGAGCTTGGGGCAGGGGGCAGTGTGCAGAGCCGCTTGGCTGCCCCTACACATAGGAGCTGGAGGGGGGACATGCCACTACTTCTGGGAGCTGTGTAGAGGCGGGCAAGCCATGGACCCCACACCCTGGTGGGAGCTCAAGGGCCGGATTAAAACATCTGAAGGCCCAGATGTGGCCCCTGGGCCATAGTCTGCCCACCCCTGGTCTAGCAGTACCCATCCTGCTCAATCCTGAGACACAAGTGGAAAACACCATCTGTGCACCTGCACCAATATTATGTACAATTATTGGTAACATCTGGTCTTTCAATTACATTTTTTTTAAATTATACTGCTGCTGCTTCTCTCCATTCTTTCACCCTCCTCTCTTTTCTTCTTCTACATCTTGCGTCTCTTACTGACTTCCAACATCTGTGTTCTTTTGTTCTCTCTCCCTCTGTCCCCTCTCATTCTTCTTCCCCCTTGGCTTTATGATCTTTCCTCCATGTCCCCCTACACCCCAATCTCCCACCTTCTTGTGTCCCCCATTCATTTTAATCTCCACCCCTCATCTCCCACATCTTATTCTACTGTCCCAACAGCCCGCTTCACTCCTGCCCATCCCCAAACCCCCCTTTTTCCTTCCCTAGCTCTGTCCCCTTAGGTCAAGTTCTGGCCTCCTCCTTGAGAGAAAGCAAGGTTCTCTGGCAATAAATCACTCCCATTGTAACAGGCTGGTATCACTTTCATTAGGATTTCACTGTAGATGGAGATGAAAAGAAATGGGAAGTAAGAGAGAGAACCCAACACGCAGCTCATCGTGACAACACATGACAGGGTTTCTCAAATTTCTCAGACTCCAGCACGATGAGCAACAACTTTCTCATGAGCCTGTGGTGCTCCCTCTGTGTGATCTTTAGGGTCCCTTCCTCAATCAGTGCAGTTAGGAAGTCTGTATGGCTCTTAGCTGCTCATGCTTTGAGGAGCTAAGATGACCAGCATTTCTCTCACTTTCTGCTTCTCCTTGGAGGAAAAAGGCGGAACCGGGACTTCGAGGGCTGTTGCTGAAGAGATATGTTCTGGGGTCTCTCACTTGCTTCCAGATGTTTTCTGCTCCACCTTTCAGTGAAATCATAATCAAACTGATGTCACAGTGAGTGGCCATGAAGGGATTCTACCAGTGATGAGCTGCCAAAATCTTAACAACCGGTTCCCTATAAAAAGTTCTGATTTAAGGGGGGGAGCAGGGGAGGGGCTGGGACGGGGGGAGACATACCCATGGAGCTGGGAGCCCCTGCAGGACCTGGGGCACATTGCCCCACTTCCCCCCGCAGCAACCCTAGAGCTTGCAGCCCCCTCCCCCCTTACCTAGCCGGCAGCTCAAAGCAGCAGGACAACTCAGGAGCTCAGCTGAGCTGTCCAGCTGCTGGCCATGCTGCAGCTCTGCGGCGGGTGGGGGCTGGGAGAGACATTCTCGTAGGCCAGGGGCCTGGGGCAAATTGCCCCACTTCCACCTTCCCAGCCCTGGAGCTTTGCAGCCCCCTTACCTTACCGACAGCCCAGAGCTCAGCTGAGTTGCCCAGCTGCTGGCCATGCTGTGGCTCTTTGGGGTGGGGGTAGCTGGGGAGGGCCCAGGGGAGACATCCTCATGGGGTCAGGGGCCCCTGCAGGACTTGGGCCAATTGCCCCACTTGCCCCCTCCCCTCTGGCCAGCCCTGGAGCTTGCAGGAGGACCCCCCACACACACACCTTGCAGGGCTGCTCAAAAAGCAGCAGCAGGACGACTCTCAAGCTCAGCTGAGCTGCCCAGCTGGTGCCAGCGGCTGGCCATGCTGCAGCTGGGGGGAAGGGCCAGGGGAGCCTCAGCCTCCCCAGCTGGGAATCCTGGGAGCAACGGGATGGTCTGGCCCACGGACTGGAGTTCTTTGCCCACCCCCTGGCCCTTTAACAACCAGTTCTCCATGGAGGTCTAATTTTAGCAACCGGGTCTCGGGAACCTGTGGGAACTGGCTCCAGCTCATCACTGGATTCTACTGTTGCAATACAGCCATTGTGATTTCTGCACAGGCTTAACCAGCAGCAGCTGGCCTCCCAGGGAAGAAAATACCATTTGAAACACAAACAGTATTAGGAGCTAGTAAACACAGCGAGAAATACTGAAGGGAAAATAACATTATGATCAGGGGGAGTGGGTTAACAATAGTATCCCATAAATGTATGCGTACTGTGATTTCAGCAAAGCTTGTGTAAATCCAGAATAACTCCTTTAGTTTCAATGGTGTAACACCACTGTAAAAGAGATAAGAATTGTCCCATTGTATTTTAAAGTTGTTTGCTTGAGCCCCCTCTCCAGCAAGAGTTTTTCATTAAAGGACAAGAGTTACATTTGCAGGACTCATAACAAAATTAAAAGTATACTAAGAATCCAAACTGATGCAGCTAACATTTTGAAAGGGCAATGCTAGGATCGGAGGCTAAGGGTACAAAGATAGATTTTAGCAGATCAGCTTCTCTGAAATGGGCCCATACAATCCACTAACACAGTGGTTCTCACACTTTTGTACTGGTGACCCCTTTCACATACCAAGCCTCTGAGTGCAACCCCCCTTATAAATTAAAAACACTTTTAAATATATTTAACACTATTATAAATGCTGGAGGCAAAGTGGGACTTGGGGTGGAGGCTGACAGCTTGCGACCCCCTGTGTAATAACTTCGTGACCCCCTGAGGGGGCCTGACACCCAGTTTGAGAACCCTTGCACTAATTTGGCTGAATGTCACTTTTAGAAACATTGTAACTCAACTATAGCATAGAGTGAGGAACATAGTGTCCTAAAACAATTTCCTTTTGATTCCCTGAAGTGATGGAAGTTCATGGGACTGAAGGATAGAATCTGGTTTGACAAATGCACCTGGTGACTTCAATAAAAAAAAGGTATCAAAGTTCCTTATCTAGTGCTACATATTGTTCTTTCTCACTGAGGTTAATGGGTCTTGTGACAACCTGGTTCCCTCTGTGGTGAATAGTTGCCATATTATTTCCCTAATGTGAGATGCTTAGGGCATACATTTTCAAGGGTGACTAGTGATTTTGAGGGCCCAACTTGAGACATCTTTAAAGGAACCTGATTTTCAGAAAATGCTGAGCTCCTACTCTCTGACAATCATGTTCCTTTGGGCTCAATGTAGGGATAACTGGGTGAAATTTTATGGCCTGTGTTATCTAGTTTGACCTGCTGTATAATCTCAGGGTCCCTTCTGGCCCTAAAAAACCAAAACTATGATTTCATGCTCCAATTTGGGCACCAAAAATCACTAGTTCATTTGAGAATGTAGGCCCACAACTTTATGAGCACCACAAGCCATCAGTCCTTGGCCTCTTCATTAAGACCCAAGCCCTTCTTGTGACAAAAGTCTCTAGGTCAACCATATCACAATGACAGAGAGTCTGACCTTTTACTCTCCTAATGTTTCTGAGGCATCCTCAGAGATTTTCTCCATCTGATCTAGACTTTCACTGTGTTTTGGATTTTTAAAGCATTGGCAACTGCTATCAGGGATCCAGGAGAGTGACTGACATTTTCTGATGGCAGAGCACAAAAACCCTGTAATTAATCATAAGTGTTTTTTATCTTTCTCTCTCACACAATACAGAAGACAAAAATCTGAAGTGGGTAGTACTTTCCATTGCCCAGAACTCAGTAACCCAGCAGCAAAGAGGAGGAAGACAAAGTTTCAGACTTAAAATATAAAAATCACTGTAGCAATTATTTCCATAGCAGAAGTGCTTTCTTATCCTGAGGGAACATCTGTTTTCAAAATATATTACCATCACTATGTCAGTGACCATTCAGGGTATGGTATTTGGACATCAGCCTCTCAAGATCTACATGATTTACCATCTTGCGGGGGTTTTTTGTATGCTGGACCTCTGCAGCTAATGGTCCTGTATGGGTGTTAAATCACAATGAGCAGGCTGCTGGCTCCAGTGCAACATTATTAATAAGGGAGACCTTAGGAACCATAACAAAAGAGGTAGATAATAAGACAGAAAATATCATAATACCACTGTATAAATCCATGGTACACTCACATCTGGAATACTGTGTGCAGTGCCAGTTGTCCCATCTCAAAAAAAATCTATTAGAATTGGAAAAAGGTACAGATAAGAAAAGGATTAGGGGTATGGAACAGCTGCCATATGAGGAGACATTAAAAAGACTGGGACTGTTCAGTTTAGAAAAGAAACAACTAAGGGGGGATATGATAGAGGTCTATAAAATCATGACTTGTGGAGAGAGTGAATAGGGAAGTGTTATTTACTCCTTCACAGGACAAGAATGAGGGATCACCTGATGTATTTAATAGTCAGCATGTTTAAAAGAAATAAAAGGAAATACTTTGTGGCCAATTACTTTGTTTTATCGTTCATTTATTGTGTGCTGTTACACTTCTAACTGCTAATCAAATGTAGGATTATAGAAGGGACAAGTATGTATTAGGTATCTAAGTGAGTAGGGCTGAAACACAGCCTTACAGGCTGAGGCCTGCAAGTTGTTTGCTTAGCCTCATTAGGCCTTAGAGTTAAGAAATACTTGACATCAGTAAGTGACCGAAGAATAACCCAATGCCTGAAGATTATGGGAAAAGAAGTGCCAAGGGGTGGTATTGCAAAAGATGAGCCGTAGGATCACAAAATGCCCTAGAGGTACATTTTTTCTAACACATGCCTTAACTAAAGGATTCAGGTGGTGCTTCAGTACTAATAAAAATAAAATAAACCCTACACAATCTATGGAATATGGGGCACACCAATAATCTATGTACCAATTGTGACACTATGTCATTTAATAAAGGATTGTTGGTAGATGGTTTTCTTTCTGCTTCAGTCAACCTGAGACAAAACCTCAGGGGTAGGATCAAATGATCCTTCCCCTAAACATCTGGGGCCATATTCTCTGTTGGCATAACTTCATCTTCTTCAGTGGAGTTACATCAACAAAGAACATGTCCCACTGTTCCTACCCCTAAAAAGAAACGTTACTGCTCTCATTCCATTGCCTCTCTTTTAATACAATGAGATTGGCTAAATTTATCATGCAGAACATAAGAACGGCCACTCAGCCATGCCAATGGTCCATTTAGCCCAATATCTTGTCTCTGACAGCAGCCAGTACCAGATACTTTAGAGAGAATGAAAGAATAGGACAATTTATCAAGTGATCCATCATTAGTCTTCCAGTCCCAGCTTCTGGTGGTCAGAGGTTTAGGGACACCGAGAGCATGGAGTTGTATCCCTAACCATCTTGGCTAATTGCCATTGATGGACTTACCCACCATGAACTTAGCTAGTTCTGTTTTGAACCCAGTTATACTTTTGGCCTTCACAACATCCCCTGGCAAGAAGTGTCACAGGTTGACTGCATTGTGTGAAGAAGTATTTCTTCTTTTTTGTTTTAAACCTGCTGACTATTAATTACATCAGGTGATCCCTTGTTCTTGTGTTCTGTGCAGGGGTAAAGTATTCTTCCTTATTCACTTTCTCCACACCCTTCATGATTTTATAGATCTCTACCACAACCCCACTTAGTTGTCTCCTTTCTAAGATGAACAGTCTTTTTAGCCTCCCCTTATATGGAAGCCATTCCATACCCCTTGTGTGCACCTTTACCAGTTTTAATAGATCATTTTTTGAGATAGGAGGACCAGAACTGCATGCAGCATTCCAAGTCTGGGCTTACCATGGCTTTATATACTGGCATTATATTTTCTATCTATCCCTTTCCTAATGTTGTTAGCTTTTTTTGACTGCTGCTGCACACTGAGAGGTTGCTTTCAGGGAACTATCCAGAGTGACTCCAAGATCTCTTTCTTGAGTGGTAATAGCTAATCTAGACCCCATTTTGTATGTGTAGTTGGGATGTTTTCCAATGTGTATTACTTTGCATTTATCAACATTGAATTTCATCTGCCATTTTGCCACCGGAAACCCAGTTTTGTGAGATCCCTTTGTAACTCTTGCGGTCTGCCTGGGACTTAACTATGTTGAGCAATTTTGTATCATCTGCAAATTTTATCACTGTTTATCCCTTTTTCCAGATCATTTATGAATAAGTTGAACAGGATTTAACTATCCTGAGTTGTTTTGTATTGTGTGCGTGTCGGTCTCAGCTCAGGGACCCTGTGTATTGTAACTCCCTCCTCTAGGTGTCCCTCAGATTCCCTTGCTGGCTCTGTGTTTAGAGTTTGGAGGAAGATATTTGACTAGAAATCTTGGATAATTTTTATCTTCCTTTCAGCCCTAGTTCTTCCTTCTGGATTTTCTCTTTTTTATCTAGTTTTATTGCCTAATTGTAAATAAGTGGGGATGGAGGATATGCCAGCTTGGGTTTAAATTTTGCTTTTAAGTTCTTTTGTACAGTGTCCCACATTCTGTGTTAGGAGATGAGCACTGTGACTAAAGTAGAATAAATAAATAATGGTTGGATCTAATGAGAGCTGTGTTTATAGCTACTATCATCTCCCTCTGGTGGCTAGTTAGTTCTCCAGCCACAGATATCTGAAATGTTTCAATGGTAACAGCTTGGAAATAAACTAAGACAACGGAAACAGTAGCAGGGGGAGTTGAGGTCCGCCTATAATGTAGCTCATGTATGCAGGGCTGCAGGCTGTACACTTCCCTTCCCTCTTCTTACTCAGGCTTCAGCTCAGTCAGAGGATCACATGCAACCTTGTGCCGACACAGCACAACACCTTCTGAGGGGGGGGAAAAATCGCAAAAGAAAAATTCAAACAAACCACACGCAGGACAAACCATGTAGTCCTGCACTAAAAAACCTAGATCTCTTGAGGCCCAGGTCTGTGCATTTCCTGATTCTGCCACAGATTTCCTGTGTGAGCCTGGGCAGGTCAGTTAGCCTCCCTGCCTCAGTTCCCCAACTCTATAGGTGGGTTAATTCTTTCTTCCATCTGGTTTGTGTATTCAAATTACAAACGCTTTACAGCAGAGGCTGTCTCTTGCAAGGCAAGTTGTACATTAACACATTAGTTAGTCATGCTGCATCCTCATAGGGAATACAGCTTCCCGTCTACATTCAGGTTCTAAAATGCATTGGTTAAAACATGTTAGTTCACATATGTCTTACCCTAGTGTGGACAGGCTCAGAGACAACCCACGCCTGTCAATAGTGGGGGAGGGGCAGAGTGAGGGCCATCAGCTTCAGCAGCGTTACTGAGAATGCTCGGCCACGTGACCATGCTCAGTACAAGCAAAGCAGCAAATCGGGGGGACGGGGACATGAACCCACATGCATCGCCTCTGCACAGACTGCGTCTGTACAGTGTCTAGCACCTGGTGACCCTGGAGTTGCTAATAAAATACAAATATATATATACACACACACACACACACACCAAAAAAAAAAGTTAAAATACACAAATGAGGGGAAAATATCTTTAAAACAAAATTTCAAACTCCAGAAGAGAGATAGGTGATAGAGAGAAAGGCGAGCTCTCCTCATCCCTTGGCCCAGCTACCACCAAGGGACACAGGAGAATACGCTGCCATGCCTTCCCCGCATATCCCCAGTTCAGCTAAATCTATCAAAGTGTGGGAGAGGGGTGGTTCCAGCCAAAAAAGGCATTGAAGCACTGCCCTAGTATCTATTGCCTACATGCTCACGCACACTTGAGCAAGTCTGAAACGTTAGCCAGCAGAGGGCAGCAACAGCACACATATGTACTGGCTAGTTTACAAATGCAGTTGGGGATGGACTCATTTGCTCTCTTCTGGGGAAACACAGGCTGTTACACAGTCTAGAAATGCTCTCTCCCTTCCTGGGATCTTGAGGAGTCAGCTCCTTGCACCTAATTCTTGACTCACTTCTACTGATGTAACACCACTGAATTCCTGGAGGTGTGAGAGGAGAATCAGGTGCTTGGTGTTGCCTTGCAAGCCTCCCAGATGAGAGGAGCTTAAGGGCAGAGGGGTTGGTTTGGTTTGGTTTGGTTCTACAGGAAATTCCATTCAGTCTCACCAGATGAAGGACAATCCCTGCAATTCAGGTCCTAGCTGGGACAGGGGAGTGGGATCTGGCAAACAAGTCAAAGCAGTGCCAGAAAACCCTGAACACAGACATGACTTTATTATTATTTTGGCACACCTAAAATTTATAATCTGTGCAGTGGATTTTTCTGAAACAACATATGTGATGGTCTGAGTTACTGTCAAAATAAATCTTTCTCCTGAAGGGCTCAGAAATTAAACATAGCCAAGACTAAGTAGAACATACAGAGAGAGACAATCCCTAAGCAGACAATTCAACACAAGGGATCCTAGTCCACAATTGCATTGGGTCCAGATCACAAAGAAGCCACGTGCCTCCATCAGAATACCTGGGGGTGGGGGGAAGAGGAAGGGCACAGAGCTGGGCCTATACTCCTACATGCAGGAGCCTAAGTAGAGATAGGTTTCTGGTATGGATTTGGGGAGGGAGGGAGGTGGCTGGTCTGGTCTTATTCCATGATTATTCTGCAGCTGCCACAAGGCCTATGGGGTGGAGGGTCGATACAGCCAGGGAGCCTGCAAACCAGCCCTTAGCAGTATCAGGATGAGTGTATGTAAGTGTGCAAGCTCCCTCCCATCTGTCCTTGTACTGGCCTCAGTACTGACACAGGGCTGAATTACCTCTGAAGAGAGTCTGATAAAACAGAAACTGTGTTTCAAATACCACTGGGCAGCCCTTACCTGAAAGTTCTCTCTCCACACTGGAAAGTGGGCAGCTGACAACAAGGTGCAGGTAGCCACTCAATGAGTTAACAGCTGGGGGAGGGGTCTCACTGCACCCAAGTAACACTGCTGATTCTGCTGATCCCTTTTGAATTATTGTTAAAAAAGCACTGCCCCTCACTGAACCAGTACGAGCCTTTGTGCCCCCCTGCTTGCACCACAACACAACAGGTACGAAGTGCTACATTCAGGTCTGTGAGGACAAACACATTAATCACAGCAGGGATGAATTTGCCCCAATGAGTTTTTCCGTGCCTAGTTATTTAAAGTGCATAATGAGGTTTGTAGTTTGCAGATTCTTCTGGCTTCAGCAGCTATTTGTAAAGCCACCTCATAATGGAAAAATACAAAGACACCTGCTAAAAGCGACATTAATATAAGATTCAATCTTCACAGAGGAATGGACGGTCTAATTTTGGGCATGAGAATGGACAGAGATTTTTAAAAGGGGAAGCTGTTTATTCTGCAATGGCATTTCTAGCCCTGGAGTGCAATCTGTGTTAGATGCAGCTGGGCACTGGCCCGCTGTGTGGAAATGCTACTCCTTGATTAAAGTCACGTGGGAACCAAGCTGAGTGATAAACATTTGCAGATAGTACCTATCATTTGCTCTCTTTTAGTTAAGAGCTCTCCCTCTGAGGATTCAGTTTGCTAGTGAAAGCTTCTGAAGATGTCTGTTTAAAACTGAATGCACCCAGCTTTATGGGAACTAAAGAATGAAACTTCGTGAGTTTTGTGTGATATCTTTAGAAGCTATATTCCTCAACACTGAAGTTTCTAGAGATCTCCTTAATGCTGGAACAAGGGAAAACTAATAAAGACATATGCTATTTGGCTGGCTTTGAGTTTTGAAAATGCTTCTGGGGCCTATGCTCTGCAATGAGAAACCCTAGGTCTGACAAATGAAATGAAATTGGTCTGAAGTTGGTTCCTAAAGTGAGACTTCTTTTGACTAAACTATCTTGACTTTTGGTTCAGTGTTACAGCCAGAGCTCTGCATATAGGGTCAAATACTCTACCCATCGCCTAGCTCAAGCAGCTTAGGTGCATGTGCAAGGGAAAGGGAGGGAAGGATGCCTTCTCCCAAGACTGCAGAAGCTAGGTCAGCACAATAGCTGAAGTGAATTGCAAGTTCTCTCCTTAAGTGTTAGTGTGGGGGTTCCTGTTCCTGGGCTAGGGGGCTCTGTAGGAAGTGTGCATTAATTACTGCTGGGGGAATTTTGCACCACCATGTGTGCACAGAATTCATGACCCCTGCAGATTTCTTTGCTTCCCTGCAGAAAAATGACTTTCTGCTGTGGAAGCAAAGGGAAGCTGCAAGAGCAGTTATACACCACTCCCTAGCTGCACAGGTACAACATTTCAGGCACTCAGAGCAGCTGGTGGAGACAGAAATCACCACGGGGGGGATACCCCAGCCAGTGGCTCCTACCTTGAGCCAGGATCAGCTGCTAATCCCAGCTAGGCTGCAGGCAGGGGAGGACAGGATTTCCTCTTCCCCTGCAAGGAGTGGCTGGGGCTGTGTCATAACCTCCCCAAGTTGCAGGAAGCTCAGCATCCTCTCCTACTTCCTGTCCTGCTTATTTCTCAGCTGTATGGGGAGCTGCTCCCCCATCTGCCCAACCTCTGTGCATCTGGACCTCCCATACCCAGACATCCCTGCCAAGCCTCACCCTGTACACCCAGTATGCCCCTAGCCCTCCATACTCAAACCCCACCCCACTGAACCTCAGTCCCTGCACCCAGACTCCCTGCCTCCAGATCCCCACCCCTGTATCCAGACCACCCTCCACTGAGCTCCCTGTCCTCAACCCCAGACCTTGACAAGCCCCATGCTCCTGTACCACCCTGAGCCCCCACATTCAGGCCCCTATGCCACTGACCCCTATCTAGCTGCACCTGGACCCCCACCTCACCAAGCCTCACTTTCCCAGCACCCAGTCCCCTCTGCTGAGCCCCAAACCACTTTCAACCTGGATGCCTCTGCGGAGGCCCATTGCCCTTACACCCAGAGCCCCCACAATGGGCCTCTGTGCATCCAGACCCCCCTACATCTAGACCCCCCCACTAAGCTGCCTGCATTCAGATTGTCCCACACAGAATCCTCTAATCTATGCCTGGATCCCCACACTCTGAGCCCCTCCACACTTGGATTCTGCCTGGTTGAGCATGCCTGCCCCACACCTGGTGCACTTGCAGAGAGAGGTAAGGCCCCAGGATGTTTCTAGGGTAGACCCAGGCTTGTGCTGTGTCAGGGTTGGGTCCATGGGGTGGGGAATCCTCAGGGTGATCTTCCACCTTTGCACAACCAGTGGCCTGTGCTCCCCACTCACATGCTGGAGCCTCTGTACTTATTGACAAATAAAACTTGCAGAATTTTAAAATATTGTATGCAGAATTTTTATTTTTTTGCTGCAGAATGCCCTCAGGAGTAATTCATGTGGTCAGTTTTGCAGACAGCTAAAGTAAGGCAGGGGGTTGTTGTGCAGCTGTTTTAAGGGTGTAGCTTGTTTCCTCTCTGTTTTTGTTTTGTTTGGTTCTCGTGAATTGAATTTTATTTGCAATTCTAAGAAATAAAGTAGTGGTTTGTTACAACCTCCCAGCAAGAGTGTTTATATTTTTATCTGATTTCTCTGTGTGTGTGAACATAACTCACCGGAATGCAGCCCTCTTGCTGCAGGTAGGCTCTATAGAATCCTCTAGTCCTGAACCCATCCCATCTCCACCCTTCCCCTATTATTGTGTAGTGCCTCAATATTCTTTTGTGTAGCAGAACCACACCTTTTCCACTGTGTGGGTAGCATCCACAGTCATGGAGGAAGGGGCAGGATTTATGTCTCAAATTAGCTGAGCTCATGCAGAGGAAAATGAAAACCTATTACCCACTTCCCACCTCACCCTGCTGTGTGTGTGTATACACACACACAATCCTGTCATGGATTGTTGAAAACCTAACCATCTGAATTGATATGTTTGCTCTGGCCCCACAGCTTATCCATTCACACCAGGGGCTGCACGCCTTACTTTCGGAAATGCTATCTTAAGCAGAGAAGTAGTTAGCAAAGATTAAACCTGTTGTATTACCACTGTCATATGTATATATCTATAAAATGCCAACAGTGTTCTGTGTACTTTACAGATGCGTGAAGCCCTTGCTGGCTTAAATGTTTACAGTCTGATATTCTGGACATTTCTAAGTTTCTTATGCCTTCTCCATGGTTTATATAGGCTACCACTATAGACTCTCTAACTTTTACATATATTCGCTGAAGTATTTTACAATCAGTGAGCTATGGCATGAAAACAGCTCTCGTCTTGAGTACTATACCATGATGTTGGCTCAAGAGATTTCTCTCCTGCCATCCAAATCCTTGGAGCTGAATAGAGGAACAAAAGTTGCTTGTTTTCTCCAACTCCACCCTATCTCATTAAGATTCTTGTTTGTAATAGTATCTCATCCAGTGGGAAGGGAATAAGGGCTTGTGTTGCTCTAGCTAGTATGCATTGTGAGACCACCGCCAAGGACAACAAAGGGTGCAGCTGGTGGGCAGTAGGTGGAAGGTACCATGATAAGGCAGTTCTCAAGAAGAAATATTTGTGAGCACCTCTTTGAAAGAAGAAACCAAGGACCTGCTGTAGGAAGGATGACAACAGTGCAGTTACTTCATGATGACTTCCTGTGAGGCCTAGGAAGGAGAAAAAGTCAGATCTAAAATGAGTTAGTATGTGTTAAAACAGAGGTTGAATTGAGGCAATTTGCACTGGTGAGAAGGCTGGTACTTTTCCCTGGTGGCTGCCATATTTTGATCCAGAATTTAGACTTTTAAAAGAAACCCTCTAGCCCTCATGTTTGCAAAAGTAATCTTAAAAGTGAAAACCCAATGTAATCAAAGAAGTGATGTCGGCAGAGAGCCTAGTGGGAGCCATGATCAGCTGGACCTGTGAATGCAGCAGGTATACAAACCAGCCTGGCTCGCCAGGGGCTTTCCCTAAACAAGCGGTGTCCCAAGCTTGGGAAACACTGTGTTAGCTAATAGCTTGAATGCTGCTATGTGTGTGCCATAGAGCATCTTTAAGGGGCCCAGGAGGAAGGGTTGTTGAGGGTGAAGAGGTGGCTGACCCCTATTTACCAAATTAAGCCAAGGCTCCATGGTGCTTTACAGCCAGGCCTACAGTGAAATGGAAAAACCCAGCAAGCAACATTTTAAGTCACATACATTGCTAGATGCTGTAGGGACAAGTCTCAGATAAGGAATGCACTTTATCCAGGTTTGTGCAACTAACTCACTCTTGAAAACAGAATATATTGGGGGAAACAGCTCTCACAAATAGACTTCTTTACCAGGAAGGTAAATTGCTTGTTGCTAACTACCAGAAAATAGATGCATTCAGCTCTCACAAGGTATTAATCAGATAATGTAATCTGTTTGATTGTGTAGCTAGAAGTGTCATTAAGATGTTATGTAACTAGAATAAGAAAGTAGCTAACAGTGAATAAGTATAGTACATTATATTTAGAATGCTTTTTACTTATGTTAAGGTGTCTAATGGAGGGGGGATGTGAAATGTTGCAATTTCAGTGCCAGGTAAAGACATTCCACAGGCACAGGACAAGACAAATATCATATTAACCCTTAGCTAACATGCCCTCTGTACCAATCTATAGCGGGTGCAGGATGTCTCTAAAGTTGTGCTGACTTTTGAAATGCTGTGGTCAAACCAAGATACGAAACTGATTACAATCTCCATCCTGTTTATTGCATAGTCTGTGAAAGCTTAGCAAAAAGTCTTTAAAAGCATGTGAAAGAAGATAGGTGTGATGTTGCGCTCCATATGATTTTATGAAAATATGCAAATAAGTGTGAATATAATGTAACCTTGAATATGCTTCATGCAAAAGGTCTCTAGTAAGGTTTCATTACAAATCTTATAATCTACTGAGTGTGGTCATCCTATTTGTATAAATGTATCATTCTTGTATTTGAAAATAGAAATATGAAATATAACTCTGAGGTCCTATTGTAATTATGCAAAAGTGTGGGCCACTAATGGTGGTTTGGAATCTTGATGGTGCCCATCAACTAGGACAATTGGTTGTAAATGGCTCTGTTGACTTGCAAGCATTCCTGCGAGTCAGGCCAGGAAGAATGAAGGCTTTGAGGTCTCACAGAACATGTGACCATGTCACCTGGTACTGGAAGCCATCCTAAATCTGGTGCTTTTCCATTTAGAAGAGGGGCGGGGACACAGAGACAAAAGATTCCCACCTTGCGCCAAAGCTATTTAAGGGAGTGGAACAGAACAAAGGAGGGTTTAGTCTTGAGAAATCCCTTAGTCACCACCTGAGCTGGAGCTAACAAGAACTGTAACAGGGGAAAGGATTGGGCCCAGACTAGAAAGGAGTCTAGTCTGTGAAAGAAGCTTATTGGAAGATCTCTGAGGGTGAGATTTACCTGTATTCAGTTTCTTAAATGTATTAGGCTTAGACTTGCATGTTGTTTAATAAAATCACTTTTGCTTATTAATTAACCCAGAGTAAGTAATTAATACCTGGGGGAGCAAACAGTTGTGCATCTCTCTCTATCAGTGTTATAGAGTGCTGACAATTTATGAGTTTATCCTGTATAAGCTTTATACAGAGTAAAATGGATTTATATGAGGTTTGGATACCATTGGTAGCTGGGTGTCTTGGTGCTAGAGACAGGAGCATTTGCTAAGCCATTTTCAGTTAAGTCAAGTCTGCAGCTTTGGGGGCGTGGGTCAAACCCTGGGTCTGTGTTGCAGCAGGTTAGCGTACCTGGCTCAGCAAAGCAGGGTTCTGGAGTCCCAAGCTGGCAGGGAAAATGGGATCAGAGGTAGTCTCAGCACATCAGGTGATTGTCCCAAGGGAGTCTCTGTGACCAAAACCGTCACAATACGTAAGAATGATATCTAAAGAAATGGTGAAACCCTCATCTGTTGTAAACAACCCTAATATAGAGAGGTAAGGTGAAGCTCAGATTTTGAGGCAGTCTGACTGCTGTCTTCCAGATGGGTTGGTAATGTAAGTACTCTTTTGTGGCTGTATTATGGTGTATTAATCTTTGACTAATTATCTTTTATTAATAAAGTTGATTAAGCCTAGCTATTTGATATCTTATTAAACTAAAATTAAACTGAACCCATAGCACCCCTTTTCCATATGTAGGCATGGTTTGGCTCCTTTGATGAAACAAACTCCTGGGCCAGTGGCAACTGAGCTACCATCTGTCTTCATGATACTAAAGTGCAGAAGTTTGACAAAGACTCAAGGTCACATTCTCATTTTTGGGGAGATCTGTTCTTTATTACTGATTTTATCAAACGATGAATAGAAAGAGGTGTGACTAATATGAAAATAGCATGGGTTACAGTATCTTGAGAATCTGGTTGTTGAGAATCAGAAGCTACTTGCAGAGTAAATGAAACTCATTTCTTGCCATTGTCTAATCTTTTGTCTGAGAGTGGGTCAAATACATCCCTGGTGTAACTCCATTGGAGTTAAAGGAGTACACCAGGAAATCTTACCATTGACTTCAATGGGAGCAGAGTTAGGTCTGTGACAGTACCTCCCATAAGGCTTTATGGAAATATGCTTAGGGTATGGCTACACTTGAAATTTGCAGCGCTTTGAAGTGTGTGTGTGGTCGGAGCGCCAGCGCTGGGAGAGAGCTCTCCCAGCGCTGCACGTAAACCACATCCCTTATGGGTGTAGCTTGCAGCGCTGGGAACTGTGCTCCCAGCGCTGCGGCACTGATTACACTGAGGCTTTACAGCGCTGTGTCTTGCAGCACTCAGGGGGGTGTTTTTTTCACACCCCTGAGCGTGAAAGTTGCAGCGCTGTAAAGCGCCAGTGTAGCCATGGCTTTAGAATGTGTTTTATGTTACATATGCCATGTAACATATCTCAAAGGTGATGATCTACTGAATGTATTAATCCTATCTGTATGCATGTATCATTTTTATATTCAAAGTTATGAATGTTGGCTGTGTACTGGCTTGATTTCTAAATAACCTTAGTAGAGCATTTGGTCAATTCCTGGAGAAAGGAATGTTGAAATTAAGTGTTTCTTGATTAGGTACTTAAAGGACAATGGATCTTGGAATGCTCCAATCCACATAAGAAGTCTACTTGAGGACATTCAAGGTAGCATGTAAACAATGGATGCTACCTGTAAAAAAAAAAAACTGAGAGTCATGCATGGACATGTGACTTGCCCAGGTGACTCCTAAACTCCATCTTGGAGTTGGACTTTGCATACGAGTGAGGAGGGGGGGGTCTCCACCCACAAAAGAGTCTAACCCCCTGGGAGACCCCTCCATTTTGTCTTCAGCTGGCTAAAGAAAGAGCCTCTCCACCCTGAAAGAAACTGTAAGGGAGTGAGTGATTGCTGCACCCAGACTAACAGGAGATTGGTCTGTGAAAGGAAGCATTCTGGAACTGGTCTGTATCTTATCTGTATTCAGTTTGATTAGACAGAGATTTGCACATTTTATTTTATTTTGCTTGGTGACTTACTTTGTTCTGTCTGTTACTACTTGGAACTACTTAAATCCTACTTTCTGTATTTAATAAAATCACTTTTTACTTATTAACTCAATATGTATTAATACCTGGGGGAATTAACAACTGTGCATATTTCTCTATCAGTGTTATAGAGGGTGAACAATTTATGAGTTTACCCTGTAAAAGCTTTGTACAGGGTAAAACAGATTTATTTGGGTTTAAACCCCATTGGGAGTTGGGCATCTGAGTGTTAAAGGCAGGAACACTTCTGTGAGCTGCTTTCAGGTAAAACTGCAGCTTTGGGGCAAGTAATTCAGACCCTGGGTCTTTGTTGGAGCAGATGGGAGTGTCTGGCTCCGTGAGACAGGGTGCTGGGGTCCCAAGCTGGCAGGGAAAGCAGAGGTAGAAGTAGTCTTGGCACAGCAGGTGGCAGCTCCTAGGGTGTTTCTGTGATCCAACCCATCACAAGGTCAACACTGAGTGCTTCTGAAAATCCTATGTGTACATTCCTGGTCCTTTTCTTCCTTTCTCTGAGATTGACAGTTTCATGTTTCCATGTATTTATTTACATTTGCTGTAATAAATACAATATAGTTATTACTGTTTTCCAGTCTATTCCTTCTCTCCTTTTGGACTCAAATTCTCCCCTTGAAGTCACAGGAAACTAAGAAAAAAAGTTTGACACTGAAAAAGACGGTTACTCACCTTTGTAACGGTTGTTCTTCAAGATGTGTTGCTCATATCCATTCCAGTTAGGTGTGCACACGCTGCGTGCACGTTCGTCGGAAGATTTTTACCCTAGCAACACTTGGTGGGTCAGCTGGACCCCCCTGGAGTGGCGCTACCATGGCATCGGATATATACCCCTGCCGACCCAACCGCCCCTCAGTTTCTTCTTGCTGGCTACTCCGATAGTGGGGAAGGGGGGCAGGTTTGGAATGGATATGAGCAACACATCTCGAAGAACAACAGTTACAAAGGAGAGTAACCGTCTTTTCTTCTTTGAGTGATTGCTCATATCCATTCCAGTTAGGTGATTCCTAAGCCTTACCTAGGCGATGGGGTTGAAGTGAGATGTGGCAGAATGCAAGACTGCTGAGCCAAAGGCTGCATCATCTCTAGACTGTTGAACCAGAGCATAATGCGAAGCAAAGGTGTGGACCGAGGACCAGGTAGCTGCACGACATATTTCCTGGATTGGAACATGGGCCAGGAAGGCAGCCGATGAAGCCTGAGCACTGGTAGAATGTGCGGTGAGATGGCTCAAGGGAACATAAGCCAAGCCATAGCAAGTGCGGATGCACGCCATAACCCAAGAGGAGATCCTCTGGGAGGAGACAGGTAGGCCCTTCATTCAGTCCGCCACTGCAACGAAGAGTTGGGGCGATTTACGAAAGGGCTTCGTCTGTTCGATATAAAATGTGAGTGCCCTACAGACATCTAGGGAGTGCAACTGTTGTTCCCATCGTGATGAGTGCGACTTCGAGAAGAAGACCAGAAGGAAGTTGTCCTGATTGGTATGGAAGGCCGATACCACTTTAGGGAGGAACGCTGGGTGTGGTCGTAACTGCACCTTGTCCTTGTGAAACACAGTAAACGGGGGGTCCACCGTGAGCGCCCGAAGCTCGGAGACTAGTCTGGCCGATGTAATGGCTACGAGGAAAACTGTCTTCCAGGACAGGTATAGCAGCGAGCAAGTTACCAACGGCTCAAATGGTGGAGACATAAGTGGTTAAGTCTAGGTTGAGGTCCCAGGTAGGGGCATGGCGGCGTACTTGGGGGTATAGGAGCTCCAAGCCCTTGAGGAACCTGGAAACCATAGGGTGTGAAAATACAGAGTGGCCACTCTCTCCTGGGTGAAAGGTAGAAATGGCTGCCAAGAGTACCCTCAATGATGATACCGCTAGGCCCTGCTGTTTGAGAGACCAGAGGTAGTCCAGGATGGTGGGGATCGAGATCTCGGTGGGAGTAACATTTTGCGTTTTGCACTAGCAGGAGAAATGCTTCCACTTGGCCAGATACATAGACCAAATGGAAGGTTTTCTGCTACCCAGGAGTACTTGTTGCACTAGGGCAGAGCAACGTAACTCTGACTGGTTTAACCACGCAGCAGCCATGCTGTGAGGTGAAAGGACTGCAGGTCTGGGTGGTGAAGACTACCGTGGTCCTGAGTTATGAGGTCTGGACCAAGAGGCAGGGTGATTGGGTTGGCTATTGACAGGTTGAGCAACATGGTGTACCAGTGTTGCCTGGGCCACGCAGGGGCGATCATGATCAGGCGAGCTCTGTCCCTGCAGAGCTTTAGTAGGACCTTGTGAACCAATGGGAATGGTGGAAAGGCGTAAAGTAGCTGGCTCTTCCACAGAATCAGGAAGGCGTCCGAGATTGAACCCAGGGAGAGACCTTGGAAGGAGCAGTACCTCTGGCATTTCCTGTTCTCGCGGAAAGTGAAGAGGTCTATGTGGGGAAATCCCCACTTCCGGAAAACAGAATGTATAATGTCCGGACGAACCGACCACTCGTGAGACAGGAAGGATCTGCTGAGTTGATCTGCCAGAGTGTTCCGAACTCCTGGGAGAAAGGATGCTACAAGGTCTATCGAGTGGGCTATGCAAAAGTCCCATAGTTGGATCGCCTCCCGACAAAGGAGGGAGGATCGTGTCCCTCTCTGCTTGTTTATGTAGTACATGGCCGTTGTGTTGTCTGTAAACACTGAGACACAATGGCCCAGTAGATGTTGCTGGAACGCCTGGCACATCAGGCGGACTGCTCTTAGTTCTCGGACATTTATGTGTAATGCCAGCTCCTGAGATGACCAAAGGCCTTGAGTGCGAAGATGTCCGAGGTGAGCATCCCAGCCGAGATGACATGTCCGTTGTCAGAGACATGGAGGGCTGTGGCGGATGGAACGGCAGTCCTGCACACACCAGGGAGGGAGTCAGCAACCAGTCGAAGGAGCCTAGGATGCTTGGGGGAATGGTGACTACCATGCTTATGGCATCCCTGTCTGGGCGGTAAATCGAGGTGAGCCAAGTTTGAAGGGGACGCAGACGTAGTCTGGGGTGCTTGGTCACGAACGTGCAGGCAGCCATGTGACCAAGGAGGCTGAGACAAGTGCGAGCCGAAGTTGTCGGAAAGTTTTGAAGGCTTTGTATAATTGATACTAATGCCTAAAATCAGGGTCGTGGTAAACTGGCCCTTGCGAGATTGGAGTCCAGGATGGCCCCAATGAACTCTATTCTTTGTGTGAGCACTAGAGTAGATTTCTCTAGGTTGATCATCAGGCCTAGTTGCATGAAGAGGTCCTTGACGATGCCCACATGACTGGTGACTTGGGCGTCGGAGGTCCCCCGAATGAGCCAATCGTCGAGGTACGGAAAGACGTGTATTTGATGATGGAGGGAGGCAGCGACTACAGCCATGCACTTCATGAATACCCAAGGGGCTGCAGAGAGGCCAAACGGAAGGACCGTAAACTGAAAATGCTGATGGTTGACCACAAACCAGAGGTACCGTCTGTGCGGAGGGTAAATGGCAATGTGGAAATATGCATCCTTCATGTCGAGGGCGGCATACCAGTCTCCGGGATCCAAGGATGGGATGATGGTCCCCAGGGATACCATGCAGAACTTCAACTTTTTCATGAACTTGTTCAGTCCTCGCAGGTCTAGGATAGGCCTGAGGCCTCCTTTTGCCTTGGGGATTAGGAAATATTGGGAATAGAACCCCTTGCCCCTTAAGTCCTTCGGTACCTCTTCTATAGCTCCTATGGCCAGGAGCGTCCATACCTCTTGCAAGATGAATTGCTTGTGAGAGGGGTCCCTGAAGAGGGACGACAAGGGGGGTTGGGAGGGAGGGAGTGAAATAAACTGAAGGTGGTATCCGAATTCTACCATGCGTAGGACCCAACGATCCGAGGTTAATTGGGTCCATGCAGGGAGGAAAGGGGAAAGGCGGTTGTAAAACTGAAAAGGATCCTGGGAGACAACTGGTACACTGCTCTCAGGCACACTTTCAAAAGTTTGGTTTGTGTCCCGTCGTTGGCTTGGATGGGCTGTTATTCTGACCCCCTTGAGGTCCAGACTGTCGTCTGCGGTTGCCTCGACCTCACCTCCTGCCAAAATCCTGTCTTGGTCTAGGCGGGGGGTAATGGTGTTGATGTTGGGTGCGGAAGGATCTTTGTTGAGTCTGTGGTGTATGCATCCCAAGCGAATGCATAATCACCCGATTATCTTTCAGACTCTGTAGCCTAGGGTCCGTCTTCTCAGAGAATAGACCCTGGCCATTGAATGGCAAGTCTTGGATAGTGTGCTGAAGTTCAGGTGGCAGGCCTGACACCTGAAGCCATGATATATGCCTCATGGCGATTCCAGAGGCCACAGTTCTGGCTGCCGAACTGGCAGCATCCAGCAAGGCCAGGAGAGAAGTTCTTGCCACCTTCTTTCCTTCCTCCAATAGTGCCTTAAATTCTTGGCAGAAGTCTTGCAGGACCAGCTCTGTGAATTTCCCTACCGCCTCCCAGGTGTTGTAATTATACCTGCTAAGTAGGGCTTGCTGGTTCGCCACCCTGAGTTGGAAGCCCCCCGTGGAGTAGATTTTACGGCCCAACAAATCCATGTGCCTAGCCTCCTTAGATTTTGGAGCAGGGGCTTGCTGACCATGGCGCTCCCGTTCATTTATGGACTGTACGACCAGTGAGCAGGGAGGAGGGTGCACGTATAAGTACTCGTATCCCTTAGAGGGCACCATGTACTTCCGTTCAACTCCTCTGGCCGTGGGCGGAATAGATGCCGGGGATTGCCAGATGGTATCTGCGTTAGCTTGAATCGATTGAATGAACGGTAAGGCCACTCAAGTCGGTGCATCCGCCAACAATATATCTACCACCGGGTCCTCAACCTCTGGAACCTCCTCCACCTGCAGGTTTATAATCAGGGCGACGCACCTCAGGAGGTCCTGGTGTGCCCTGAGGTCAATTGGAGGCGGGCCCGATGAGGATGTCCCCTCTACCGCTTCCTCCAGGGAAGAGGAAGACGAAAGACCCAGGACAAGTGGGTCCTGTATGGTCTCCTGATCATGGGGGACATCAGGGACCGGTGGGACCTGAGGGTCCTGTGCGTGGATGGAAGCTTCCTCCATATCCGTAGGAGGGGGGCAGCTGACAGTGGCCTCTGGCACCCGGTGTTCCGATGGAACGGAGCGTGATGTCACTGCGGGTCCATCTTGGGCTTGGTGATATGCCTAAGGTGACAAAAGGACCACTGATGAGGTCCCTGGTCTGGGCCGTGGGTCTCTTGGAAGACTCGGCTGTGTGTATCCGAATCATGGTCCTGTGCATAGGAAGCATTGTCTGCATGTGATGACACAGATGTATGGCGAGATGGCCACGGAGGAGCTGAAACCACTTGGGAAGGGTCTCTGTGTCAGGCTGATCCGTCTCCACATGGCACTGCAGAATGGTACTGGGTGCCGTACAGGTACCGGGAATGAGACCGGGACCTGCGACTGGACCGGTGCTGGGAGGTCGACCGGGACCTCAAAGCTTGACGTCGAGAGCGGCTGTGAAAGGTGCGGTGCTGTGAACGGTCCCGGGAGCTGAATCGGTGTCGAGAGTATCGGGTTGGCGAGCGGGATCTCGAATGGTGCCACAAGTACGACCGGTACCGAGATGGAGAGCGGTACCGGGACTGCGAGCGGCATCAGGACCTGGATCGGTGACGGGACCGAGAATGCCGGCGGGACCTCGATCGCGATGGGTGCCTTTTGGTGGTGCCAGCCGAGTATGGTCTCAGCAGGGCAGGCTTGCCTATTGATTGGATAACCCGCACTGGCGGTGCCGGTGGTTGAGGCAGTGCAGGCTCTGTCAGGGCAATCAGCTCCCTTGCCATAGAGAATGTCTCCGACATGGAGGGAACAATAAGCTCAACCACGGTGCGTGCCGGGGAGCTGTCAGGCACCGGACTTGATGGCTCTTGCAAGGCTGGACTCAACAGCACTGAAGTTGTCGGTGCCGCGGCAGTTGTCGGTGCCGGGCAGTCCAACTTAGGAGGGTGCTCTGACTGCGACGTAGGCACGGGAGTCGCAGGAGTCTTGTGCTTCTTGACCCGCGGGGAGAGAGAGTGGTTCTGGGCCGGCGATGGTTGGTGCCGAGGGGCCTTCGCGGTGCCGGTGCGCTCCGGTGCTGAAGATGCACTTCTCCCCGGTGCGGACTGTCCAGCGCTCAGTGCCGAGGGTGGAGGAGTAAGAGCTGCCTCCATCAGGAGCTGTTTGAGAAGAAAGTCCCGCTCCTTTTTTGTCCGTGGCTTGAAGGCCTTGCAGATGTGGCACTTGTCTGAGAGATAGGATTCCCCCAGGCACTTAAGGCAGGAGTCGTGAGGATCTCCTGTCGGCATCAGCTCGTGACAAGCCGAGCACGGTTTGAAACCCGGTGAACTGGGCATGGGCCCCGGCATCGGGTGAGGGGAAAGGGCTAATCCCCAACCCCTCTTAACTATATACAATAACTACGTTAAGAAACTAATAAAACTAACTAGAAATATAGAAAATTGAACTATATACACAATAACGATGAAAGAACTACGAGAAGCTAGGGAGGTGGAGATCAGCTAAGCCGCGCTCCACTGTTCCAATGACCGACATGGGCAGTAAGAAGGAACTGAGGGGCGGTTGGGTTGGCAGGGGTATATATCCGGCGCCATGGCGGTGCCACTCAAGGGGGCGCCCAGCTGACCCACTGAGTGTTGCTAGGGTAAAAATCTTCCGAAGAATGTGCACACGGCGCGCGCACACACCTAACTGGAATGGATATGAGCAATCACTCAAAGAAAAATAATTGTTGCTTTTTAAAAAAACCCAAACAAATTCCAGGAAGTCCTGACTTTCACTTGGTTTTGGTCATGTTCACGTGACATTTAATCTTCAGTAAATAGACTGTTCTATTATCTACTTTTTCTGACCTCACATTTTTAGAACATCCTTACTGAAAGTACACCCCATAATCATATCCCAGAAGAGAGGCCATTTTTACAAGCTTCTTCCAGGCTTTCTCTGGCATTGGAGTGTTAGGTTCAGTAAAATGCACAGCGGTCCTCCCTCTCTCACCATTACTCCTTTTTTGGGTTTTGTAGTTCCCATGGCTCTGGAGCAAGAAGGCTCTTGGCCTCCTGGATGGCATGGCAGAACTGGTTCTCCCATAGGCATAGTCACTACCCATCTTCTGCTGAAAGGATCCTAAGCTGGAAGTGAGATGGTAACAGTAAAAGCTGGGAAATCTAACAATGGGGGGGGGGTCAATTAAAGGAAACATTTGATCTGCTGGTGCCCACACAGCCTCTTCTGTTGCCAGGACAGACTTCAGATTAACATGGAAATTTGCCTTACACCTAGCAGATAAAAAAAAATCTGCAACTGGGCCTGTCTCTGTGAAATGAGTCTGGCCTCCATCACACTGTAACCGGCTGCTGATCACTGTGCTCATATGTATGAGTTGACTGCATCCCTAAGTATGTGTGTTGTCTTTGTACGCAAGGGAACAGCCATAAAAGAGAGAACAGGGAAAAGCGTCCACATTCTGCAAAGCACTTAAGCATGTGTTTTAACTTTAAACAGGTTAGTAGTCTCACTGACCAGTGGCACTACTCATGTGCTTAAGTGCTTTATTGAACTGGGGCCAGGATGAACAAAGAATAATATGAATGGAAAAGAAAACACAAATGCAAAGAATAAAAAAGTAAACAAACCTCTTTCTTATGCCATCTAGAGAAACACTGCAGCTTTGCGACTCAAACCAACATGCAGCAAGTCAGACATCGGTGGAAAGGAATTGAGAGGATTATTTCACAATTTTATTGCACAACTGAAAATTAAACTTTTTTGTTTTTGTTTAATATTTACAAGCCATTTATTTTGCACACACAATCTAAACAGCATTTTCCCCAATAAAATTATCATCTAGAAAACTTACACACAGACTGAAGCATACATGTAAATAACTGTTTCGTGTTAAATGCCAGTTGCCTCAATCTAACAGCCCTGGAGTGATGAGGCGCTTGGGAACTGGGATGCAGAGGTCATCCCTCTCTAAGGAGGACTTCTGTTCAAGAGTTGCTTGTAAAACAAAATGGATGGATTTTCTGTCCTGAAATGTAGCATAAGGACCACCTTCCCCTCCTCCCCCCACAATCAGGAAAGAAACTGAAGAGTTCACTATTCATTCACACAGAAGGCCTTTTAGTAGGGTAATGCACAGACAGGGACATGATTTTAAAATTCAAATCCTTCCGTGTGACATGTCTTTCAAAGAAATGACAAGCATCCCTTCATGCATTGCTCACCGTTAAGGGTTATGAAATTCCAGTCTTCCCTCTGAAGAATGTAAATATACCTGTGTCATGGCAAAAAAGAGTCAGGTTCAAATCAAGCTCTGCTTGGTGAGGGAAAATGTGATTTCTCCTTTCATATGGATTCCTTTCTTAGGTCATTAGAAGAGAGCTGACAGATATATTGCATATGCTGTTCCTGACCTCTGCAAAACCATACAACAGTAGCATGATGCAATGACATTTGCATATTCTTACCTACATTGCCTTGTGTAATATTTTGCTTCAACTATCAACTACTAATGTCTTCATCACTTTATTCTCTAAAGCAATGTATGCTAGCCTGTTAGCATGCTGTGTCCATCACAGTGCACTTGATTTCCAAAGCACATGAACTGCTGCTCCCGTGACTGCTCAACTCACTTTCTTAGTCACTTAGGCTAACATTTTCAAAACTGTCCACACACTTTTGATGCCCAACTTGCAACATATAGGACTTGATTTCCAGGAAGCTGGGCACCCTCACCTCCAAATGGTGTCAAAAACAGCAGTGGTTGCTCAGCACCTCTGAGAATCAAGCTATAGGTAGCTCAAGTTGGAACACAGAAAAATCGAGGCACCCAAAACTTAGTAGACATATTAGAAAAATAGGGACAATGGTCCATTGCTTCTTTAATGCACTCAGCACCTCCTAGCCTCCTTCAGGTTGCTAACTCTTCTGAGACTGTCAGCTAAATGAAAAAATTGAAGCTGCACCAACCTGCAGCAAGCTTGGAAGGAGAGTGAATATTTATGTACTCTGTTATCTCGTGCGCTGTCCATGTGGTCCATTTCTACATATGCTGCCAAGGGATGGCTTTATGGAGGACAAATCAGCTGGTTGTGTGAAGGGAAAAAAATAAAAGGGGCCTTTTTCAAATCTTCCAATGTCATTGCTTTCCCCAAAGCATCATGGACCGTGAAATCTGGTCTTTTGTGTGCTTTTACACTACAGTACTATACCGATTTCATGGAGACCAGAGTTTCTCAATTTGGGTGTCCTGACCCAAAGTGGAGTTGCAGGGGGTGGCAAGGTTATTTTAGGAGAGGAGCATGGTATTGCTACCATTACTACTCCCCTACAATAACTCTGTGCCCCCCCCCCGCCAACTCCTTTTTGGGTCAGGACCCCTACAATCATAACACTGTGAAATTACAGATTTAAATAGTTGAAATCATGAAATTTACTATTTTAAAAATCCTATGACTGTGAAATTGACCAAAATGAATGGCAAATTTGGTAGGCCCCTAGTCATCAACATCTCACACCCAATGGTTGGTAAGGTTGGATGCAGGATTGGTACAGGATTCTGAGCATCTTCAGGTATCTCTTCTTCCTCTGAGGCTATTAACTTTGTGCTATTATTAAAGGCTTGATCCCTCTATTCCTGACATTGAGTTTTTGTTTGCTTTAAAGTAGCTCTCCCCACTCTCCCCCCAGAAGTTCGCAAGAAAAAGGTGGATTCTCTGCACAATAAGCCTAAACAGCCCACCAGGCTGTGAGAAGATACTGTACTATCTTAAAAATATCTGACAAAGTAATGAGAGAGAGGGATACTATCACCAGTGATAAATGTGGGGAAGCTGAAGCACAGGTTAAATGTGTGATGGACTGGATGCAAAAGGATCATGGGATCTAACCTTTTAGAAATGTCACTTGGCATTAAAGAAATTTCATGCTAACATAGAAACTGTATGAAGTGGGAGAAATGTTGAGTGCTCAGTGTGCTTGTATATGCGTGTGTAATTGCTCATGGTGTTACTACCCTTTGACTAAAAAACAATTAATTCCTGGGAATGATATTTAGAGGCACAGGGGGTCAGGAGCCAGAAAAGCTGCAACAATAGGAACATGTTAAAAAATAAATAGAACATTGGGATCCCATCCTTGTGGCTTCCAACCGCTCAACGTCCTCTCAAGTTTGGACTTAACTAAAAACTGCCAAAATCACAGAATAAAGAGAAATGTGTGTAGAAATGCAGAAGCCTAAAAGTGGAAGAGCACCGGATTGCTTTTCATAAAAGAAAGGGACCGTGATGGTGTATCTTTAATAAAGAACTTGCCATATGGAATATCATGAACCTATGTTCTTTCATATGTACAGTCAGAGAAACTACTGAGACAGGAACAGCACCTGTGAAGTCTCAGAGGTCAAGACCAATATTCCAGGCAACAGGGAAGTCTATCTCTTTTATTGAACTGTTTCTTGAAGGATCTCAATGACCCACAATTCTAGTCTTCTGCTTCACACAATGTCCTGAAAAGATCCAAGTGTGATGGATACTGAAGAGAGCTGTACAAACCTTATGCGACAAAAACTTCAAAAAGACTCTGAAGTCTGCTTGTTTCTTATATGAATGTGGAAATGAAACCAGCGAAGTTTTTTGTCTGAAATATTTTTGGGCCCAGATAACTGAGACTCAAACTGAACGTTTTTTGCTCGCTTTCTCTATAAGCACAATTTAAAAAAAAAAAAAGGCTGAGTTCTATGGGTCCATAAGAAAATTTTCTGACAGTCGGTTATGTGTTAGGTCTACTGGCCTGGATGAATCCCCACGAACACAAACTTTTACAAAATCCATATGCTACTCATGAATCTTAACAAAACTCACTGATTTTTTAGTTTGTCTTTGCTTTACTTTGAACAAACCCCAAACTTAAAAGCAAAGGATACAAACTCTGCCCAAACAGTTCAGTGTGAACCAATACCAACAGGATTTGCAAATTTTAAGGCCAGAAGGGACTATTTTGGTCATCTAGTCTAAGCTCCTGCATAACACAGGCCCTAGAACCACACTGTTGTGCCTGACCATTGAATAGCTGTACCATCTGGATTTTTATGCATTCCTGTAAGTATAAGCACTGGGCAGGGTGTATGTGTTGGGGGGGGAAATTACGTAGGTTATATGTAATCTGAATCTGCACAGTGGTGAGTCCCAGAAATGCCTAAGCATAATAGATGTCTAACACTCACTGGAGAACTCTTTATGAGCTGCAGTGAAGCACAGCAAAGTCTACCCAAAAAGTAGATTATACATAGAGCTCATTAGGATCTTCTACAAAAACCAAAACACCCTGAATATGCTGCTGTCTACTCATGGCTTGTTTTTGTTTAGTCTGGATGAGTAGCCAGAGGAACAAACAAGATACGCTGGTTTTTAATTTTTCTTCTTTAGATTTCTGTTGTTTTAGAGAACTGCAAGAGAGAACTGATGCAGCCATAAATCTTCCTCAAAATCAGCAAAAGAAGCTTGCAAGGACATTAGCTTTGCTTCAGCCATTAACTAACCCACCAACCGTCAACTTCAGGTGGGCCGAATTTTAAAAGGATGAATGTCCTGATTGCTGCTATTACCATGGTTGCTGTATTCCTCTGGTGTTTCTCCTTTGCTCACATGCATCAGTGGAATGACGATGGGATCAGCAGAACTAACAAAGATCATGAATCTCTGAGCCGAGACTAGTTTAATCTCAAAGCTCGGCCTCGCAAATTCGACAATGAGCTAGATCATTTAGAATAGGGAGGCCGTGTGGTCTAGTGGTTGATAAGAAAAGGGCACAGATCCCAGACAAACCTCAAAACTAATGTTCAGTTGTGACCTAACTGACAATTTGACCCTAGGTCTTCAGAGGTAAGAGAACAGGTGTTTTCACTCCCTTAATTCTTCCTGTATTTTGGCTCTTTTTAAAAAACGAGACAGGCCATTATTTACTGCATTTTAGAATTCACACGTTTAGGGGCTAATAGAGTAAGCCCTCCATGTGTGTAACTCACACTGACTGCAAAGGGCCCTACACATGAGAAGGACTTACAGAATGAAACCCCAAGCATTCTACATGGAAAGCTTAATGCATGGGGTTTAATCGATTTTCCCAAAGGTTTTTCATGACCAAGTTTAAACCTACCCTTTGAAAAAGGGAGCCTGGCTTTGCTCAGAATCAGGGAGACTAAAATATTATTCAAAGATCAATGTCAGTGAGGATAAAAAGAAATACCCATCAGCGGCCACATTCCCTGAGTACAGTCCATCTCGTGCACGAAATGACACAGGGGTCCTCTGGAAAAAATAGCATGTGATCTTAAAGACTGTATTATAAGGCATACACAAAAGGGTCAGACTAAGGTTGCATGAGCAACTTTAATTTGGGCATCTCCTAACTTTTCAGTGCTTCACTTTACAGCGGTTTTAACGTAACTCTTTGTATGACAAAATAAATCCATGCACTGCTTATATGAGAATTATGTTGCTGTAATACCTAGGGAAATAGCCATGGTTTGGTTTGAACTCTTTGGTCTCACCTGATTAGAGATCTCTGCAACTCTGAAGCGTAACTAGCTGAGGGTCAGACTGTGTGTCCAAGCAGAGTTGCAGCCTGAAGTCAAAACCATTTCTCTTCTTTGGATTTAAACCATGCCCTTAATGTTGGCAGATTATTAGATGCAAATATTGCCTTTTTGCACTGCATAATGGTTTCTTGTCAGTATAGGAGGAGTCAAAAGGAGTAGGACATTATTCCCTAATTGAAACAGTAATTAATTGGGGAAAATAAATCAATCTAATCCTTACAGTGGACAGACAGCATGACAGAAAAAATATAATCTTGTAATTTGGGGTTGATAAAACTCTGCACTTATGTGAGAAACAGGCTAGGTGTTCCACTACAGGAACTATAAGCACTTTTGCATAAACCACCAGCATACATAGTCCATCACTTGAATAAATGTTTTGTCTTTTTTTCTAATTTGCAAATTATTTCTTATACAGCTCATAGCAACTACACTCTGTAGGGCAAGTACACACTGTGTTCAGGGAATTGTTAAGAGGAAAATGTTGTGCACAGTTCACTGGCACATACAGTAAGTTCCTTTTGACAAAAACGAGCATTCTGTGTCTGCCTTTGAGAGGTGAGTGTGGATGTTGGGAGTCCCCTAAAAAAAATTGGTTATTATAGATCTATGACTATAAGCACTTTCCCAAACAGTAATGGCTGAACAAGGCCAGTAGTTTCTTTCTGCTCTGACTGCTTATAATGACAATTTGAAAAAATCTTCAATTAGGTCCTGATTCAGTAATGCATTTAGACATTTCTATCCACAGTCTAACTACATATGACAGGCTACTAACATAAAAAAATAGAATACTTACATGTCAAAGATGTTTCAGCATCTTCAATACCAGAGTGCAAATGTTGGTTAATTTGCTTTCATAGTGCATGGGTGACCCAGTTGTTCTAGTCTGGTTGATTAGAGATGCAGAAACTTGATTTAAAAAAAAAAAATACTTGTGGGGTATTTAACTTGAGGAGCAGACAGATACCAAAGACCACAGACTTCTTCCTTTTTTGCACTCCAACAATCTAACAAAATGGAACCCATTTCACTTCACAGCTATTGATCCTCACTCCACCTGCTGAGTTACCATGTCCTGTTGATGGTCCATAGAAATCTGATGAATATCCCTTATGATATCTGGCAGTGTAGGAGGGAGTGTCTCGCAATGCCTAAAACTAGTATCTATGCTGATTAAAAGGCAACAGCTCAAGGAGTCCTGCACAGTCTTCCTCAGCTAAAAAAACAGATGGTGGCCATTAGGCAGGCCCTGGTGATAGATGAATTGGCATATTCTGGAGATCACATTATTTTCCAGGTAGAAGTTTATAGTTATATTTGAATAAACAGTCATGTAAAAATCAGAACATTAAAAACAAATTTTTATATTTCATTATAAAATTGACTTTTGTACCTAACAGAAAACCACCTGTAATGTGTTTTGTACAGGGCATTTATAAAACTGATGGCTCAGTTGTGTTAAGGCCTTATTTACACCTGTGTAGAGAAACAGCAGCTGCATCCCTGATGAAATTATTATGCTTCTCCCTCTAATACAGAGCTCGCTACATTGCAATAAACTGCACTGCAATTAATATGAAATGGTGGTGCCATTCGCATCCTTGTCACTGAAGTGATGTCTGTGATTTAAATATAAACCACAAGAGAAGCTGTGACAGCCTATTAAATAAATAATCTGTGCTTTAAAAATGAGGTGAACATATCCAGAGTCTTCACTTCTAACATGAGTAGTGGAAATGCAGGTGCAGCTGCAAATTCCTTCACCCAATGAGTCGCAGATGATGATTTTAAGTCCCACTTGGAAAAAAAATGCACATATACTATGTGGAGCCAGACTGTTGGCACATGAAACTGGCAAGGTTTGGGGGGGGGGATTATTTAAAGTAGGAGCTGAATGAAATCTCATAGGTATCAAGGAAGACTCAGGTCAGACAAAGACAGCTGCTAGGCTTGTCAGTAATGCAAAGATATATCTTTATCCAGTAAAGGATAGGATGGCAATTACAGCCAAACTGGAGAAGGGACAGGCTGAGATTACAGAGGTACATTTCAGAAAAGTATCAGAGTGTGAGACTAAGGAATGTAATAAAAATAAGTGCATGGGTAAAACTAGAAATATCTATATAAGTGTGAGAAGTTTACAAAAAAAATAAGGGAGTTAGAATGCATGGGAGAGGGTGAGGACCTTGAGATAATAGGTATTTCTGAAACTTAGTGGAATGTCAGATGCCAGTAGGATACTGCCATACCTGCGTATAAACTATCCAGGTTGTAGAAATGGGAGAAGCTCACTATGTTTACAGGATTCCACAGAATTTAATGAGTTAAAATTTCTGAGGGGAGAGGTCCACAGAGTAGAATATGCAGGAACATAAACCCCAAATTAGAAGATCATAAATATGCTAGTAGGGTTATATTTCTGTCCTCCTGACCAGGGAAAGGATGTTAGGTACATAATGTATAGGGAGATTAGAGAGGCAACTAAGCCTCAGAGCTGGCTTTAGGACGATTCCCCTGAATCAGGCCCCGTGCCAAAGTGGGCCCTGCGCACATGCTTTTTTAATTTTTACTCACCCGGAGGCACTCCGGGTCTTCGGTGGCACTTCGGCAGCGGGTCCTTCAGTGCCACCAAAGACCCGGAGTGAGTGAAGGACCCGCCGCCGAAGTGCCGCCAAAGACACGGAGAGCCCCCGGGTGAGTCATCCCTGCCGGGGCCTCATCGAGACTATTCGAATCGGGCCCCGCACTTCCTAAAGCCGACCCTGCTAAGCCTAATAAAACAGTAATAATGGACAGCTTCAACTACCCAGACATGAGCTGGGCAAATGTCATAAAACAAAAAGTTTCGCGAACCTATTTCTCGACACTTTCAATGGCTGCTTCTTGGAACTGCTATTTCTAGAACACACAAGTGGATAAGCTGTTCTCAGCTGCACCCTACATAACATACAGGTGCCGGTTCAAGAAGTAACTATATTTGACCCAGTCAGTAATAGTGACTACAGTATAATTCAGTTCAGCATCCTTGGGGGAGGAATCACATAAAAAACTAGTATGGTGACACTTGACATTGAAAAGTAGGATTTAAAAAGAAGCAGGTCAAAAATGTCCTAAAACAAAATAAAAATCCTTAGACTCAGCATGGAGCATACTTATGCTCAAAGACTCACAGAAGGCATAGATACCGCTAAACAAATAAAGAAAGGAAGAGGACATGAAAGTAAATATATGATTAAATGGTAAGTTTCAAGACAAATGGGAAATCAAAACTTGGTTGAAAGGACTGTAAAATGTAAGACAAAAATCAAGAGGGCTCAAAGGGAATTTGAAGAGCAAATAGCCAAAATAAATTTGCTCCATCTACAAGAAGCAGAAAACCCGGGATAACTGTTGGGTCCTCTGGACCGTCATGGAGCAATTAATGACGATAAGGACACTGTCCAGAATGTAATGCCTTATTTGCATCAGTCTTCCCCACAAACGATATTGCAGAGATATCTATCCTAGAGACTTATTCTTCCCAGGAAATAAAGATAAGGAAATGTCAGAGACTAAGCTGTCAAAAAGAGAAGGTGCTGGAAAAAAAATCTATAAATTAAAGAGCATTAAGTCATTAGGTCTAGAAGGATTCATCAGAGAGTTCAGAAGGACTTTTAACAAATTAAGTAACAAAACTGCTAATATAAATATGCAATTTCTCATTAGAATCAGTGACTGTAGCAGAGGACTGGAGGGCAGCACATGCACATTTTTTTTTTTTAATGATGCCAGGGGGTAATCCTGGGAATTAAACAGCAGTCAGCCTTACTTCAGTACCAGGGAACTTGACTGAGATTATAATACAAAACAGAATTAGAACACACCTTGATGAATATGATGATACAAATAAACCAGCAAAGTTTCTATAAAGAAAACCTAAAAGAAGTGACACTCTAATCTGTTAGAAGATTTTGAGCTGCTCATCTTTACACCAGCCAACATATTTAAGCCTAAACCAGGAGCGTCAAAATTTGCCGCCAATCTGGGCCAGCAAGAAATTACCACTTCCACCCCCACCCAAGAAGGGGGAGCAGGGACAGAATTGTGGCTAATGACGTTAATGGCATGGCGCAATATGGGTTGTGTCCTTGTGGTGCAATCTAACCTATAACTAGCACTGCCACGGCCGGTGCAAGGAAGTTCCGTGCCCTAGACGAAACTTCCACCTTGCACCCCCTACCCAGCTAACCCGGCCCCCCCATGGCAGCTAACTCAGCCCCCCACCGGGGAAGCCCCCCCCCCCCCGCAGCAGCTACCCCCCCACCACGACAGCTAATCCCTCTCCATCCCATCCCCCCATGGCAGCTAACCCTGCCTGGGGAGACTCCCCCTACGGAAGCTAACCCTGCCCGGGTTTTCCCCCATCCAGCTCCCCTTGGTTCTGCCTCCTCCACTGAGAACGCTGCTGCCGCTCTAATTCTCCTCCTCACCCAGGCGTGCGGCGCTGATTGGAGGAGACTTGGAGCTGGGCTGTGTGCTCAGTGGAGGAGGCAGAGCGGAGGTGAGCTGAGGCGGGGAGCTGTTCCCCGTGCGCCTCCCCCCGCCACCGTTACTGTGGGCAGCCCTCCCCGTGCACCCCCCCCACCCAGCTCACCTCCACTCCACCTCCTCACCTGAGGAGACTTTTAGGCGCCCCCAATCACTAGGTGCCCTAGGCGGCAGCCTAGTTTGCCTAAATGGTTGCACCGACCCTGAGCACTGCAGGAGAATGGTGTTCCCCCCTGTACCCAGGCATCATTGTGAAACAAAGAAGAAATTAACATCCAGCACTTAATTAGTGCTATAAAACAGCTTTAGTTATACAGAGCGACTGACTAGGAATTTCAAGAAGGTAAATCAGCACTTTCACACCACTGGACTACTTAGGCCTTGTCTACACTAGAAAATTAGGTTAGTTTAACTACATTGGTAAGGTGTGTGAAATATCCACACCCGAGTGGCACTGTTAAGCTGACCTAAGTCCCTGTATACACAGCCTTGGGTCGAGAGAATTCTTCCATTGACCTAGCTACCACCTCTCAGGGAGGTGGATTACCTAGGTCGATGGAAAAACATCTCCCGTCAGCATAGGTAGTGTCTACACGGCTGCATTTTAAGTGTGGACATACCCTTAGGAACAGATTCTGCCATCCTTACTCATGGTGAAGAATCACTGGGACTATTTGTGGAGTATTGCACTACTCAGCGTGAGAAAGGATGACAGATTAACAATGAGGGAGGGAGAGGTTGTTTTATTAATTTGCCTGCGCCTAGCTCCTCACAGGTTTTTAAGTGAGCCGTTAAGTAAAGGAGAAAAGTAGGAAGTGATAGATTCTTACACAGCCCACACCCACAGGGGAAAATGTAACAACTACATCCAGACTCCCTCCTGGTCTGATTTCTTGTCTCCAAGAAGTTGCTTTTTTTATTTTTTGCTGTTCTGTTCTTTAATGTTTGTATGATTAATCAACATTTGTACTGTAAACACCTGACTTAGTTGTGTTGAAGTTGCTGTAAATAAACCCCTCAAAAAGTAGTAGGTTAGAAAGAAAGCCAAGATCTAGCATGGTGAGGTGGGGAGGAAGATCCAATGACTGGAAAATAGAATAAAATAATGAGCACAATGAAGTGTGGATGCACTATACATTCTAGGGAGCGGTGTCTGTTAAGTACTGTTCTACATGGTCTGGAATAGGAAGAGGGACACACTTCTCACTTTAATCGATTCTGCTTTCTCTAGTAACATTGCAAGCGAATACAAATAGCCCAGCTAAGGGCAGTGCATTAAACCTCATCTCCTCATCCCATGTAAACACAACATTAATACTGAAGAATAAAGGAAATGGTAAAAAGTCCAGTGTCTCGGTTTTTGTATGTGTTTTGCTTGTTAGGTTTCTTGTCCACCCTTCAAAATATCGCTACGCATACTGAGGTCGTGAACTGGACCCCCCCCACATTCAAGCAAACACTCACACTCAGATTCCCAACACATTCTCTTCTCCCCCTCAAATGGGGAGTTTATGCCTCAGAGGTTTGCTCCTTTTATTATAAACTCCTTTAACGAAGTAGTTCTGAGCGCTTGTAGCAGGCAGCTTGACAGCACTGAGGCGCCTGGGCTCTAGCTATCATGCTTATATTTCCCTGTTCAGCGATGAAGTCCACTTAAAGCCCAAGGCCCAAGGCCTTCACAAGTGGGCATGCACTGAAAGAGCCTACAGGTCAATAGCCCCCAGTAGAAAATACATCCCAGGGAAAAATCCAGTTCTTGCCTTTAAAATGGTAACCAAGCTACAACATGGCCATTTATTTCACTAGACACATGTGAATGAATTGCTCAGGTGAAAACAGGCCTTACACTGACAGGTTCCTTCACATTCTGGTAGAGGCACCAATCTTTTTTTTACTGGACTGCTAAAACTGGAGATGGACAAGCAGAATGAAGGCCAACATTGCCTTTTAAAAGGGAAGGAATGGATTTTATGGCTGGGGCAGGGGAAGTTTCTAGATCAAACAGAATTATCTTGAGGATCAGTGACCAATTGATCCCATGGATATGCCTCAGTCTTTAGCACATCTTCTCTATAGTGGGATATGGTATATGCTTCCCCTTCATTTTCAAGGCTATTTCAAATCTTTGCCTTGCCCTTCATTAGAATAGCCAACCGTATCAAGAGGGGAAATATGAAAGTTCACAGGTGAAAGTTCCCCTTTTAGAGCAGTGTGGGTTTAAAATTCACAGGACAGTGACCTGAAGACCTTCCTTTACAGATAAAAAGCATGTAGAATTATTAAATAGCAACATTAAATCCTATTTTCTGGAGAGCTGTCTTTTGCTCAGCTGTTTTGAAAACAGAAAACATATTCCTGTACCACCCCCGCTCCGCACCGTTTGCAATATGATGGGCGCATGGCTGGCCCCTCTTATTCACATTGTGCGAATGCTAAAGCTGAGAGCTTGGCAGGGGGGTGGAAGGGAAGTGGCTAATGAGCACAGTCTGAAGACATGTCGCTTCAAATCTCTTCTGTTAGAACTGTTGGGTATGATATAAAAACAAAAAAGTGTCTCAGTTCCAAGTTAAAAGACTGGGCCCCAAATATTAAGTGGCTCCTCCCTTGAGTGTCTGTTTCCCGTAAACAGGCTCCGTCGTGCTAGCTGTTGTTCTCTGCTGTGAGATATTTGAGGGCTGCAAAGCCATAGTGGCGTGACATATCCTGCTGGAACTCCTCCTTCAGGGTCTTCAGACAGATGCGGTATTGCTTGTTGGAGCGGAACTTGGTGATGTCGAAGCTGGGAGCATGCGGCATATGGATCATATAGGCATTGGGCAGCACTATGAATTCATATTCCTGGAAAAGGAAGACACCAGCAGTGAGAGGCAGTTCCAAGATCTCTCTCTCTCTTTCTCTCTCTCTTTCTCATATCTTTGCTAAGGCAAAGAAGATGGTGCAGTGTAAATCCCAGGGGGGAACAGCAAATCCATAAAGATTTGCTTAACCAACCTCCTCTTTCTTTCCAAGGATCACATTAGCCCTTTTGGCCAGAGTCACACTGGGAGCTCATGTTCAGCTGATTACCTACCTCCATGCTACCAAGTTCTTTTCAGAGTGACTGTTTTTCAAGATAGAGTTTCCCACCCTATGAAAAGTGCGTAATTCTTTGTTCCTACATGTATAAGTTTACATTTAGCCATATTAAATGCATATAGTTTGTTTGAGCCCAGTTTACCAAGTGATCCAGATCTCTATCAGCAACCTGTTCTGTTCATTATTTATCACTCCTCCATTCTTTGTATCAGCTGCAAACTTTATCATTATTTTAAGTTCTCTTTCATGTCACTGATAGAACTGTTTAACTGTTAGCATAGGACCAAGAACTGATCCCTGCAGCACCCCTCTAGAAATTCCCAGTTGATGACAATTTTCCAATAACAGTTACATTCAGTCAGTTTTTAATCTATTTAATGTGTGCCATGTTAAATCTGTATCAATATACAATATAGGTTCTTAATCAAAATGTCAAGTGGTACCAAGTCAAATAATTTACATAACTCTAAGTATATTACATTAACACTATTACCATTATCACACCACTTATTATCTCATCAAAACAGCTATCTAGTTAGATAGAATCTATTTTCCATAAAACCATGTAGATTGGCATTAATTACATTACTCTCCTTTAATTCTTTATTAATCAAATCCAGTTTCAGCCATTTGATCATTTTACCCGGGACTGATGTCAGCCTGACAGGCATATAATTACCTGGGTCGTCCCATTTACCTATTTTATAATATTGGCACAAGATTAGCTTTCTTCCAATTGTCTGCTTGTGTCTTTAAACTATAAGTCCTTCAGGGCAGGAACTGTTTCTCTTCAGTGTTTGTAGAGACCAGCACAATGGAGTGGCCATCCCCTTCCCAACTGGGGCCTTTGAGGGCTACAAATATATATATAGATACTATAATAAAATACTATTAAGACCTTTTGAAAGCAGTTGGGAGAGGGGCTGCCAACTGGCTAGGTCCAGGAGTCATTGGAAGGCTAGGGAAAGTATCTTAGAGCTTGTCCCTAGAGCAAGGAGAATCCCTTTCAGAAAAAATTCCCACCTGCAGGAACCTCACGCTCTAACTACAAGTTTGTAAGCCCTTAGGAGCAGAGTCTGTCACTAGCTATATATCCGTACAGACCCCAGCACCATGGGCATGTGGTGTTTCTAGAATAATTATAATTATTTCCATCCTGTTTGCCATTTCGATGGGCTATAGCAGCACAGGCCCTCTGTGATGGAGTCTCACATGCAGGCCTTCTGACAGGTGCTGGCTTTGCTAAAACGCACTGAAATCTTTCCCTGAGCTGGGAGGTGACTCTGTTAGCTGAGGCTAGAATACTGAAGCAGCTGCTTAGGCAAAGACCTGATGAGTGAGAGTGGCACCTCAAATGCAGTGGAAAGCTTAATGGTTGTCCAGCACTATTTCCCCCCCATTTGGGGAGAGGATATTGCCAGAGAGGCCTGGTCAGTCTTATCCCACTCTCTAAAACCCCTGCTGATGAGCTGAGGGCTGATAAGCAGTCAGCAATGGCAGGTGGGGGTGGGAAGAAGGACCAAAGAACAAAAAAAGAGTGGGTAGGAATCCCCTAGCTGAGACCTAGTCAAGAGAGCAAAGCTTTTTGAGGAAAACCCTCAATAGGCTCTTTTTAGAAGGGAGTGTGTCAAGGAGCTGTCTGCATTGCAAGGAGGACAGGATAATGGGAAGTATTGTAGTCTCAGCCAGGATATAGGGAAAGCCCTGAGTTCCAGAAGTTCCTGGCAGAGCTGCCTCAGTGAGCTGCCATAGGGATGGGCAGACCAGGAATTCCAAGTTTCCTCCAGGATGACAGATTCTCAATAAGAGAATAGCCCTGTCTCTCAGACATTATTAACAAAACATCTTTTAAATATGAGTGTGTTTGGAGGCTGGAGGAGCAAGGAAACACATCCCCAGAGACAGTTCCATCTCAATAATCATTTAAAAGAACTATGCTACAACCTCCTGTGAAAGAGCGCCCACTTTCCTTTGTGTGACGCTGTACGTTGGCTGAATGCCACAGCACAAATAAGCATTAAGCTGTGAGTGCTGTATGAGAGCTACAACTGAAACTGTAATCCAGGTTACACAGATGAGCAGATAATAAATCATTACATTGATATTCTCCACATCTGAAGTTTCATTGATCACTGACTGAAAAGTGCATTGTAAAATTAAAGTGTTATGCACGTGCTAAGTATTATTATTAGGATAATATAGTAGACACTATTTTTATTTGGTTAATAAACATATTTTCCCCTCTATAGCTGAGAATACTCCCACTGGGTAATCTTTATGGAACGTAAAGGGCCTGATTGCAGCCCAGCCCAACATGACTGTACAGAGGTGTAAGTAGGGGTATAAATGTCCCCCTAAATGCACACACAGAGATGTGCACACACGGACACACCCATTCCTGCACAGTCTCCTTGCCTCTCAGCTGCAGGCAGGATGGGGAAAGCAGGGGTTGCATACTTTGTACTTTACCCCTCAGAGTGGCCAACACAAATGAGCCAGTGTATGTTAGTAAGTACCTGCTAATGATCAGGGTCAGTAGGCAATTACTAACCTCTGGTAGGAAGTGGGGAACAGGGAAGGAAATGTGCCTCTCTGAGATGACAGACTCCTCACAGATTTGATAAATCAATTAAATGAGGCACAACTTTTAATGCTCAGCCAATACTAAACAAGGGTTTTCTCTCTTAGATGGAAATAACCAGTTACAGAATGCAGAATGGCTGAATAATTTGGTGACGTGGAATCTGAATCCACTTCCATAGTATAAGGGTTTCCTATAAAAACCATGCATCTCACGAAGAATCTCATTAAGATGTCTCCTTACCTGTGCATCCAGTTCCATTATGTGAGCTACTTTGTTCCAGCCGAACCCTACAAACCTTCTGTCGTACTCTGGGCAGTCCCGCCTCACAACAACATATGGCTCAAAGTCTGCTTCCCACTCAACTTGATAAGGTGTGGTAGCAGTCCGCCACTTGGCAAAGTTCGTGGGTGCATGCCCTTTCGTCCAGACGTGATACCTTGAATATACAGAACTTGCATGGGCATGGGGGAACAGTGAAATAAGATGCATCTTGGCAAAGCTGCATAACGTTACCTTTTAGATGGAACCCTTGAAAATGAGGACATTAGCTGTACAGTCCACTATTATGTTTAGGACAAATTACAAGGCAACTCGATACACTATGACCATTTGTGAAGCATTTTCCAATACTTCCATGTGCTTGATGATTATACATACCAGGCTGACGAAGTTAACTGACAAAAAGACAATTATCAAAAGGGCTATCCATGACTGAGACTGGGAAACAATAATTATAGAAAACACAAAGGGTGCATCTACACTACAATATTTCACATCCATTTCCCAGCTATCGTGCAGTTCACTTAAAGCTTTTAAAAGTTAACTATTACAGCTCCACAGTGATGAGAGTTATGTATTTTATATTTACACTTTTAAGTTGTGTAAGAGACATCTGGAGCTCTGGACAATGCCTCTTTTTGTTATTATTACTGTAAAAACCCAAATAAATAATTAAATTAATACATAAAATCCTAGATAAATGCTCTCCATGATACTACAGATATCGTTTTAGCCAACATGATTCTATGTAAGACCATTAATTCAATTTATAAGAAAGGATCTTTTAATATTTTTTTAATCTTATTTATGTCACAGCAGGTCTCTTCCAAGCACAGCTTGAATCCACCCCACTAACACAAAGATCAATGATTCTCTTGCCCTTTCACTCTTCTTACATCTTTCCAGAAATCACTGAGACAGACTCTTGCTGCAGCATCATGGATTAAATCAAGAAAAAAAAAGAAGGCAGGTGATCTGTATTGTAGTATTTTGAGATTTATAACAGAAGGCACAAAACAAACATGCAGTTGTGCAATATAAGGCACCTTGACTTCAAGGAGACCGACAACTTGTGCATAAAGTGAAGCACGTGCATAACTATTTGCAGGTTGAGGGCCTAGATCCTAATATTTTGATCTCAGAAGTTTGGATAACATTACAAACCATGAAGAACAAGGAACACAGAGGTAAAAATTACAGCCTTAGTGTTTACATTTTGGCTGTATCTTATTGTTTATAATACCTGGAGAAAACAAAAGAAGCCAAGGTTCACTTTCTCTCTTCATCATGGAATAGATCAGTGCAGGAGGGACATGGCTATCAGAAAATTATTTTACTATACAGTAACTGATTTTCTTTTAAGCTGTGACGGTTTCACTTTTATATGTTGTTGTTATTATTATTATCATCATAGTTAAACAGGTTGCATCACTTCAATGAGACTAGCTAACTAGTAGCACAGAGCCATTCAACTCTAAATCACTGATTTGACTTTCCAGGCTGCCAGAGATCAAAGCCTTTACCATCTATTGAGAGAGACAAGGTAGGTAAGGTAATATCTTCTTTTGGACCAATTTCTGTTGATGGAAGGTACAAGATTTCAAGCTTCACAGAGCTCTTCTTCAGGTCTGGGCAAAAGCTTGCACATTCCATCAATAGAAGTTGGTCCAATAAAAAGCTATTTCCTCACCTATCTTCTCTCGCTCATATCAATTTTACCATCTATTGGCCATTTGATGTCTTTACAAAATGAGTTGGTAATCTCAATTTAGGCCTTAGTGAAATAAACCACAATCACAACAGGAGTTTTAAATCTGATGTAGGACTGTGGGGAATGCGGCATTTCTCCTCATCCCTCCTCTAGCATTTTGAAAGTAATAAATAAAATAAAATAATAATAATAATACTTACTTTTTAATGCTTAATATGATCTGTATTTTCAAAGCACCCTACAAATGATAGCTAATTAATTAATTCATTCCTGCAGAGAATCAGGCTAGCGCTGCAGCTCCTGCCCATAATGCTTCCCCAGTGGCAACAGCAAGAGCAGAACATGAAACTGACCAGAGTTGTATCACTTTCCCTCTACAGCTGTTGCTGGCCCCACTGACATAGTACTATAGGCAAGAGCAGAAGCACAAGTATCCCCTGGGAGGGAGGGAGAGAGAGAGACGAGAAAACCAAAAGGGAAGAGCAAAACAGGATAAAGAAGAGCACCAGAGAAAAAGATCAGGATGGGAGCGAGGGAGACAAAAGCAAAATAGAAGGGAAGATAGTGGGGGAAAAGGAGGGGAGAAGGTGAGTGAAAGAAAAGAGGAGACCCTGGTTAAAGGAGGGAGGCGCTACATGCTACCTATCCAATCAATGTATTTCCTTTGGGAGGGTCCAAACCTATGTATGAGAGGGTAGTTCATTCTCTAAGTCTGTTCAGTTCTTGGCATCTCTGCCTCAATGACTGAGTACATCCAGACTACCTGCCGGATCGGCAGGTAGCGATCGATCTATCAGGGATCAATATATCACGTCTCATCTAGACGCGATATATCGATCCCCGAATGTGCTCCTGTCAACTCTGGAACTCCACCAGGTCGAGAGGTGGAAGTGGAGTCAACAGGGAGCCGCGGCCATCGATCCCGCACCGTGAGGACGGGAGGTAAGTCAAAATAAGATATGTCGACTTCAGCTATGCTATTCCCGTAGCTGAAGTTGTGTATCTTACATCGACCCCCATCCCCCAGTGTAGACCAGGCCTAAGATGCCAATCAATGCAGCAGCGATGGTGGTTCTGTGATGTGGCCACCTGTGCACAAGAAAATAAACTGAGACCGACAAATCATTTTGCACAGAACATTCAGGTTCTTTAAAAGCACCTGAAATTCCCATTGTTAGTGTCAGTATTTTCCTCAACTCAACAGGATCTCTGAATAGATCAAGGATTTTGCGTTTGCTTTGTCAGAGTGACATAGTTCTATATGATGGGATCACATGGAGAAACCACACACTTTGGCAGCTAAGAGTTTATAACTAAATAATAATCATATTATTGTGCTTTCTGAATGACGGGGAAAAATCTAGTTATTAAGTGGATGAACTCTGGGATCAGATACCATATTCACTGGAAACGCAATGCATTAACTGTTCAGTTGCTATATCAAGTGGATATTGTATCTTGTAGCAGATATGTCTGGCAGGGGAAGAGAAAGAGGGAGGTGGATGTGGGATGCTGAAATAAGGTCACTATAGACTGATTATGAAAGAACAATTGGGTTTGTAGCCATCTTTCTGATAGTTCAGGAAGATATACATGCCAGAACCAGGTCTTGGCTACATGCTGACTATCTTGTGAAATTTTAGCTCTGCTGAAGTTATTTAGATACTGTTAAAAAGATCTCCACCCAAAAGGTGCTACCGTAAAATGGTAATTTTCACCAGACATTAGTCACAGAGACATAGTATGGAGATTCATCAGTTTTACTGTCTCTTGTATCAGTATTATTGTCTCTTTGGCGTGCCAACCAACATCCCTTGTTTTCTCATTATCCTCCAAAGTACTTGAACATGTGCTTAACTTGGGGCCTCAGTTTATCAGTCATTGCTTGCTACACTGTCTCAGTATGGTGCTTTCTTTTACCTTCTGTACCTTCATTATCCTTGTAAGATTCCACTAGAAGCACACCTCCTTGTCCTTGGGACATTACCCACTACTAAGTGGATACATCTTGCCAAAGCACAATAAAAACTAATACCATGAAACAAAGCCAGAATGATTTCACAAGGTATTCCCCTGGTGCATAGGTTTTTCACACAGCACCTTTTGGCAACCGTGAAAGCTTAAATGACTTTGTGTGTGTGTGTGGGCCGGGGGGAGTTGTGCGAAGGATGTAATTGAGACCCGTTTTGTATTTTTCAGCAGCCCAGAGGCAGAAAAGGTCACCATTTGGAAAAGAGGTGACAAAAGCAATTTCACTGAGGAAAAGATTGTAATCTAGCATGTGGTGTGAGGATCTGGGATGCTGCAGGCATGATCAGCAATCACTGTCACAGCAGTCCTCTTCCCAGCTCACTCCTGCCAGCTTGGCCTCAACTTGCAGCATTATTAAAAGCACCTTGAAAATGTAGATGGAAACGCGCAGCCCCGATCCCAGCTGCTGTGTGTGCCTGCTGCTAGATTTGACCAATATGATGAGACAAAAACAATTGGTGTGTGTTTATAAAATATGTCCTACATACGTAAATAAATCTACTACAGGCCTGACATCTTTCTTCTGTTCTTATTCAGTCCTTACTCACGTCAAATCCCCAATGAAGTTACAGGGTGCAGGTTGAAAATGTGATCGTCAATGGAATATAAGATCTGAAGTAAAATCTTGAGGGTATTATTTCCCACAAGAGGTTATTTTTTCACTTAAGAGGGAAAGTTATTTTCTATAAACAAACCTCAAGTTAATCTATAAATTGCCGCACAGTTAAGGAGCAATGGAAGGAGAGAGGAGAGCAAACTTTCCCCCACACCCTTGAGATTTTTTTTCCAGGGGCTGATATAACACCTCTATTCTTTCCCCTACCTTTCAGTTGCCTTGGGTTACCTGCTTCCCAGTGAATCACAGTCAGTGGTTCCATCAAAACAATGTTCTTCAGGATCATATGAACCACCCTGTGATGTCTGTAGAAAGCAGCTGGCAAAAAAGTTACTAGTGCACCTCAGAAGATGTTGCAGCTTAGCAACATGAAAGAAACCCACTGCAAGTGGAGAGGTATGAAATACAGGTAATGGGGAAAGAGAGGAATCCGCCAAAAAAAAAAATTTGTGAGAAGAGGAAAGAAAAGAAAGTTTTCCACTGAATAATAATAATACCACCTAGCTCTCATATAATGGTTTTCATCTATAGCTCTCATAGCGTTTTAACACAGGAGAGGTACGCATTATTATCCCCATTTTACAGATGTGAAATGGTTTGTCAAAGGTCATCCAGCAGGTCAGAGCTGGGAATAGAACCAAGGTCTCCTGAGGCCCAGTCCACTGCTGCATGCAGTAGGCCACACTGCACACTTTCGAGCTTCGTGGCACTTTCAGAATATCCACTCATCAATCCTAGTTAAGAATTATTATCCTCAATTTTTTGGTCACATGTATGGTAGTTACTTGGACTGTGCTTAGCCAACAAAGGGTATATTACACACTTGCTGGTTTAATGCTCTTTCATGATTTTGTAATGCAATAAAAATGTCAAAAATAAAATGAGGCCAATGTAACAATAGGAGGGTAGACTAGAGGGAAGGGCAAAACCCCATGGAAATATTAGTAGATAGCATGCAGGGTTTAAAGATTAAATACATGCACCAATCAAGCTGTTGGGGCACTAGATCACTGCCTTTTAATAAAGTGGGGAAAAACCTCAATACATTTCTTAATTGAACTATTGACTGGCCACGGGAGAGGCGAGCCACACGTCCACAGATGAGCAAGAAGCCAAGGTTGATCACTGCCGGAGGTTCAGTGAAAGCTCCTTCTGTTACCTGAATGTGAAGAGGGTTCCCATGTCCAACATAGATAACAACTCTGCTTTTGACTTGGGGAAGGAGAGCCGGTACCGAAGGGTCTCAAAAGCAGGTACGATCAGAGCTTTCTTGGTATTGGCCAAGTCTAGCTGGATGACAGACTTCCTGGCAGAAAAGAGCAATGAATACAAAGGGGAGAATTTTAATCTGGACAAATCACAGTGCTTTTCATAGTAAAGAACAAAGAGATGGCAGTTCAAGTGGTGCATTTTTTCTTGGTGCGGAGTAGTCTCCCTCATCTCATTTAACCTGTTGATCTAGGAATAAATGTAAGCAATACATTGCTATGAAAGTTTGTAAACCTAAGGTGCATTTGGCTGTCTGCCCAATGATATAGGTCTATCTGAATAATAAATGTGAGTAGGTCCAATTGCTTGTCCCTATAAAAGACAGTCAGCTGAGTAAAGGCCAAATTCCTTGAACGGTCCTGTTTGTTATTACAGATTATGGAAATAACCACTCAAGGAATGGCAGTTCTAAGCTGACATGATTTGGCCAGGACAGTTTGGGACTCTGCGTGAGGAGACTGGTTACACTTCAACATAATTAGTCTCTATGTTCCAAACTCTCTCTCACATTTAGGCTGGTAAAACCCAGGAATTTAGAAAGAAGTGGTAATTAATTCAGCCAGAATTTGACTCTTCTGACAATGAAAGCCAGGAGAGCCCATCAGTAAAAGACATTCATTTCTTTAAGGCAGGGGGGTTCTCAAACTTTTTCTTTCTAAGCCCCCTTCTTCCCCCCACCCCAACATAGTATAAAAACTCCATGGCCCACCTCTGCCATAACAACTGTTTTTTCTACATATAAAAGCCAGGGCTGGCGTCAGGAGGTTGCAAGCAGGACAATTGCCTGAGGCCCCATGCCACAGGGGGCCCTGTGAAGCTAAGTTGCTCAGGCTTCAACTTCAGCACCTAGTGGCAGAGCTTAGGGCCTCAGGCTTCAGCGGTGGGGCTTCGGCTTTCTGCCCTGGGCCTCGGCAAGTCTTATGCTGGCCCTGCTTGGCGGACCCCCTGAAACCTGCTTGCGGCCCCACAAGGAGTGCTGAACTCCTGGTTGAGAACCACTGCTTTAAGACAATCTGTATACTGTTTATATGAAAGATCAACTATTCCATTCAGATAAGGTCTATGCCTTAGAGAAACACACTGTAGTAGAGTCTCGATGGGAGTTTAGCTTCTGGTTTTAAAAGATTTAATTTTTGAAAGTGCTTTGTTATGGTAATTTTCTTGTCTCCTGGTCTAAATTTTGTCCCCAACTTTAAAGGGACAGAGTCACTGCTCAAACCCTACTGTATACTTTTGTACTATTGCCCTCTACTGGTCCATTGAGCTATTACTTTGTCCTTGTTTTTGACACTTGTTCAGAGCTTGCACACCACGCGGACGGGGAGTGGTGCCAATCTAAACGTATTTCACAACACACATGCATCCTCAAAAATACCATGTGGCACAACTGTTAGTCTCTGCTCAAGGGGAGGCCCAAGCTTGGAATAACAAGCTCAGAACTGAGGTGTGCTCTCAGAGGCTGCAAATTAAGACTGAGGTCAATTAGCAGAACTGTGTGTATTATGATGATTATTTGTACTGTGGTAGTATTTAGTTCCCCAGCCCCATTGTGCTAGGCAGACTGTACTAGAACGAAGAGGCAACCCCTGCACAGAAGGGCTGTGTGTATGTTGCATCTCTTTATCCCACCCTTCGTCTGTTTGCCTGTTTTGACTGGGAGCTATTCAGGGAAAAACTGTACAGCACTTAGCACAATGCAGCCTTCAAATACTGCTGATATACAAATACATTTCACTAACAGTAACAGAGCAATCTGGCATAACACCTGCCTGCACTGCATGCAGCTCCAGCCAGAGCATTGGGCCTTCAGTTTCCTAACTAAAAAAGAAAAAAAGAAGTCATTGCCACCTCAAATTGAAACTTACTGTACTTGTCAGCTGAAATAACTCTGCCTCAACTTCCCTTTCATTATCTTTGCATTTCATATGAAACATCTGCCTCTCTCTCCATGTCAAACTCAGTTCCCCTTAATAGGATTTACTGTACTAACTTTTATGGTACTGCAACGAGCAACCAAGGACAATGTTGACAAGTAACAAACTATCTGCAGCCTTACGAGATGAAGGATTTGGGAACACTGTCATAACATCGAAAGGGAAACAAGAAGACACTTTTTTAGGTCCAGAATAGCAAGAATTTGTTGCGACTGCATCAAAGGAGGAGGAAGGGGTTGTTTAATAACATTTGAGTTTTAGGGAGTTTATATTAGCTTTGCATTGTAGGATCCCTGTAGATCTATCTGTAAAATGAGCCCATTCTCAGTCAGCTATCTGAAAGTTTGAATTATTTAAAGAGCTACTGACACATTCCAACAAACTTTACACAACTGAAGGACTTTATCTACCTCTCATTAAAACTTTCCTGTACTTTCTCCTCTGTTTCCTTCCCTGTCACTGCTAATGATCTGCATGTAGATGACTCCTTTAAAGAGAGCTTCCTCAGCCTGTCAGAATCACTGAGTGATGCCAAAATCCAGTGTTTATGACACTCCTAATGATTCTTCCCCCTGATTTAACTTGCAGTTTCTTCTAGCCCCTCTCAGTATGGAAATCACACAAATTTAATCTCACTGACCATTTTAGGACTTGGTTCACCCCCTTGGTTCGGAGGTGTACAAACCTGAGCCAGCAGCCCAGGCTGCTACATCTCAGAGAGTTTCATCCCTGGGGAAGGTCAGGCGGTGTTTGCACTGATGTCCTTCCTTAGGTATTTTGCTAGGAAATGGCAGCTTTAAATTGTAGTTCTTGATATTATTCTTTATTTGTAGGGCAGTAGCACCCAGAAGCCCCAGTCAGGGATTGAGGCCTCATTGTGCTAAGCACTGTGCAAACACCAAGTGCAAGACAATCCTTGCCCCAAAGAGCATATGATCAAATTTCAGATACAATAAGTGGGTGTAACAATCAAAGAAGTAAGAGGGAAAGAAGAGGGAGGACAAAGGTGAAAGCAGTAGCACCATGTGGTTATGTAGCGGGTTGTCTGCACAACTAGATAGTTGCAGTGCACTCATTTCTTAAGTTATTAGATAGAAACAAAATAATATTTTTATTGGTAATCCTTACAGCCACTGTCAGTGGCTGACCAAAAATCTGAGGGAGAGTGGGGGGTAGGAAAATAAGGAGGTGGGAAAGGATGTAGTTGCTGGGGACACAGGGGATTTGGGATGTATGCAGAGCTCACGAAGTGCTTCTGCTCATCTCAAACCAACCAGACAGCAACAGCAGCACCAGAATTCTTCTCTGGATATCATAACCATTCCCTCTTTCATTTCCTCAGCCTTGCTGGTTTGTTAGCAAAGGACCTATCTTAAGTTCCAGACATGGACAATATATCTCAACTCAGGGCAGCATGCTGAGCTACCACTAGTTCTTTAGATGGCTTTTCCTTGCACTTGATATGCTCAGTTTTACTGATCAAATTATCTTTTCAGTGCTCATTTTTCTAGTGGCACCATTCCATTACTATCAACTCATTTCATAATCTGAAGTATATTCGATTTTCTTCCACCTTTTTGCTGGGCATTGTGGTATTTGAGTTAGAAAGATTTCAACCATAATCGTCACTGGATGTGTGTAATGGAATGCCAATAATGAATCTGGATATTTTGCAGCTAACACTAGGGAAACTATTTAATGTGTGTACAGTTCTTGAGAAGATATTTTCAGTTTTAAAAGCTCAGCATCTATTTTCTAATACCTACCATTTTCCCAAACACCTAAAACAAGGATATGTGAATTTGTGAAGACTTTCTCTTTGTTAGTATTGTCCAGGAAACCATTTCCCAGGCATCCGTGTGCAGCCCCTGATGTAGGATATGTCATTCTGACATAATGAAGGTTGGGTTAAATTTCTACTCTAGCAATAAGCCATAGGAAAGTATATAAAGGTAAATTTCTCATTACTAGTTTTTTTGCATACTGTGGAATAAAGTGATCTTAAATCTCAAGAATCCTTTCAGAGGTCAAACTAACTCCAAAATACACCCACAGAATGTTTCTTCTTCAAAATGGTTACAAGTATTTACTAATTCTCACAACAACCTTTGTATGGTAGGTCAATATTATCACCGGCATTTTCATATGGAGAAACTGAGATTTAGGGTACTTACAGTCAGAGGTGTGATTGTTGCTTGTATGAGCATACGTACACTAGCTTTAATCTAGTTAGTATGGCTAAAAATAGCAGTGAAGTTGTGGCAGCACAGGCTTCATGGGCAAAAGTGATCATGAAATCACAGATTTCAAGATTTCAAGGAAAGGAAGGCATGAGAGCAACAGAACAAGGCCAATGGACTTCAAAAAAGCAGACTTCAACATTCTCAGAGAACTGCTAGGTAAGGTACCATGTGAAGAAAATCTAAGGGAAAAAGGAGTTCAGGAGAGCTGGTAGTCTGTCAAAGAGCCAGTATTAAAGGCACAACAGCAAGCTATCCTGATTCAAAGGAAAGACAGAAAGAATAGTAAGAGGCCAATATGGCTCCATTAGGAGCTCTTGAATTACCTGAAAATCAAAAAGGAACTAACAAAAAGTGGAAATGGCCAAATTGCTAAGGAGGAGTACAAAAGAATAGCACAAGCATGTAGGAACAAAATCAGAAAGGCTAAGGCACAAAATGAGTTACACCTAGCAAAGACCATAAAAGGCAATAAGAAGAGGTTCTATAATACAGTAGGAGCAAAGGAAAGATGAAGGCAAGTGTAGGTCCACTATTTAGTGGGAAAGGTAAGCTAATAAGGGAAGTCATCAAAAAGGCTGAGGTATTTAAGGCCTATTTTGCTTCAGTCTTCACTAAAAAGGTTAATTGTGACCAGATACTTAACACAATTAACATTAACAACAAAGGGGAGGGAACACAAGCCAAAATTGGGAAAGAAGAGGTTAAATAATATTTAGATAAGTTAGATGTATTCAAGTTGGCAGGGCCTGAAGAAATTTATCCTAAGATACTTAAGGAACTAGCTGAAGCAATCTTCGAACCATTAGAGATTATCTTTGAGGGCAGGTAAGATTCCACATGACAGGAGAAGGCAAACGTTGTACTATCTTTAAAAAGTGGCACAAAGAGGACCAAGGCAATTATAAACCAGTCAGCCTAACTTCAATACCTGGAAAGATACTGGGACAATCATTAAACAATCAATTTGTTAGCATCTAGAGGATAACAGGGTCATAAGAAAGAGCCAACATGGATCTGTCAAGAACAAATCATGTCAAACCAACTTAATTTCCTTCTATGACAGGGTTAATGGCCCAGTGATAGGAGGGAAGCTGTAGATGTGATATATCTTCATCTTAGTAAGGATTTTGACAGTCTCACATGACATTCACATAAGCAAACTTGGGGAATATGGTATGGATGCATGCGTAACTGGTTGAAAGACCGTACTCAAAGAGTAATTATCAATGATTCACTATCAAACTCAGTGGATTTATCTAGTGAAGTCCCATGGGGGTCTGTCCTTGGTCTGGTACTATTCAATATTTTCATTAATGACTTGGATAATGAGTGCCACAGAAAAACCCAGAAGGAAATTAATAATTCTTTTTTCAGAGTATGGTTTGAATAGTGTGCAGTTGTGGATGACACTAAACTGGAAGGAGTTGCAAGTGCTTTGGAGGACAGGATTAGAATTCAAAATGACCATGGCACACTGGAGAATTGGTCTGAAATCAACAAGGTGAAAGTCAATAAAGACAAGTTCAAAGTACTACACTTTGGAAGGAAAAATCAAATGCACAAATATGAAATTGGGATTAACTGGCTGGGGAGTAGTACTTCAGAAAATGATCTGGGTGCCAGAGTGGATCACAAATTGAATATGAATCAACAATGTGATGCAGCTGTGGAAAAGACTAATATAATTCTAGGGTGTATTAACAGGTCATGTAAGACACAGGGGGTGATTGTCCAATTGACCCTGGTGAGGCCCCAGCTGGAGAACTATGTCCAGTTTTGGGCACCACACTTTAAGAGATATGTGGACAAACTGGAGAGAGTCCAGAGGAGAGCAACAAAAATACACAAGGTTTAGAAAACCTGATCTATGAGGACATGTTTAGTCTTGAGAAAAACAGACTGAGTAGGAACCAGATAACAGCCTTCAATACGTGAAAGGGCTGTTACAAACAGGATGGGGATCAATTGTTCTCTATGTCCACTGACTGCTGAATCTGCAGCAAGGAGGATTTAGGTTAGATGTTAGGAAAAAGTTTCTAACTAAAACGATAATTAAGCTCCAGAACAAGTTTCCAAGGGAGGTTGTGGAATCCCCATCACTGGCAGCTTTTAAGAACAGACTGGACAAACACCTGTCAGGAATGATTTAGGTGTACTTGGTCCTGCCTCAGTGCAGGGGACAGGACTACATGACCTGTCATGGTCTCTTCCAGGTCTAAGTTTCGATAATTCCAGCGTAAACTGTTCAAACCCACCCAGAACCCTGGGTACTTACCCACACTACTAGCCCATGCCAGGGTCTGTGCCGCTGCAGCTTTACTTCTATTGTGGGCCATGCTAACTATATTAAAACTAGCATGGGAATGTCTACCTGTGTTACAATCATACCTTCAATTGCAGTGTAGACATTCCCACAGAAAGCTGAATAGCCTAATCCTAAACCCCCTGAATTGAATGGGAGTCTTTCCACTGACTCAAATGGGGCTCGGACCAGGCCCAAAGTGACTTGTCCAAGACTAATTTACAAGTCAGTGGCGGAGGTGGGAGTTCCAGTCCTGTGTTCAGTCCATCAGATCATTCTTCCTCTCTGCAAAACCAACAAAAACACCTGACAAATAAAACTAACAGGTACTTTGTGAAGTTTGTCTCCCACTGAGATGTTACTCCCATGCACAGTGCATGGCAGCCAAAAATATTTCACATTTCATACTAGAGAGGGGCAGGTATAAATCCAGAGGAACACACTGAGGATATAAATTCCCAGTGTGTCAGTGGATGTGAGGAGTATATTTCAGCCAGGTGAGCCAGGAGGGAATCTTCACACTAGCCACTGCAGCTGTAGATGCTCTAGAGAAAGAACCCGTCTAGTTATTTCATGCTAAAAAACCTCAAAGACTATTCAAATATAGTACTCACAAATACCAAAAAGGAGCCTTTGGCTTTGGGGCAATGCTGAGGTGATCTGAGTCACAGATGACCGAATGCTGCACGTGACAAAAGAATTCTACTCAGGACACACTATAATGGTGACTTTAGTATTGTAAACTGAAAGTCTCTGAACTCTACATGTCTTTCTCCTTGTACGCTATAGTAGATGAAGGAAGGGGAGAAAGAGTTTTGATGGAGATCAAACGCACTGATGAAAACTTGTGCACACCGCTGTGAAAAATCTCAAATCCAGCAGCTGGCAACATACATCTGGAGCAGAGGTGGGCAAACTATGGGCCATGGACCACATTGGCCTGTGGGACTCTCCTGCCTAGCCTGAGCTACTGGCCTGGCAGGCTAGCCCCCAGTCCCTCCCCTGCAGCCCCAGCATGCTGCGCCACCAGCGCAATGCTCTGGGCAGTTGGGCAGTGCAGCTGCAGAGCTCGGCCTGACTCGGTGCTCTGTGCTGTGCTGTGGTGTGGCTGGCTCCAGCAGGGCAGCACAGCTGTTGGATAGAGGGAAGGGGAGTTCAGGGTGTGGATAGGGGTCGGGGTGGTCAGAGGGCAGGGAACAGGGGGGTTGAATGGGGGCAGGAGTCCTGGGGAGCAGTCAGGAAGGAGGGGAGGTTGGATGGGGTGGTGGGGGGCAGTCACGGGCAGAGGTTCTGGGTGAGGTCAGGGGACAGGGAGCGGGGGGGGTTGGACAGAGGGCTGGGGAGTTTGAGGTGGTGGTCAGGGGGTGGGGATGTGGATTGGGGTCAGAGCAGTCAGAGGGTGGGGAATGGGGTGGTTGAATGGGTGCAGGGGTTCCAGGGGGCAGTCAGGAAGGAGGGGGGGTTGGATGGGGCAGCGGGGGCCAGTCAGGGCTGGGGGTTCTGGGGATAGGAAGTGGGGGGAGAAGGGTCATCAGGGAAGTGGGGGGGGGTTGGAAGGGGCAGGAGTCCTGGGGGGGCCGTTGGGGGCGAGAAGTGGTGGTGGGAGGATAGGGGGCAGGGGCTGGGCCAAACCTGGCTGTTTGTGGAGGCACAGCCTCCCCTAACTGGCCCATCATACAATTTCCGAAACTCGATGTAGCTCTCGGGCCAAAACGTTTGCCCACCCCGAACTAGAGTAATGGCCAGACCTAATCCAGCCTGGGCCAAGTCATTGATATAGGGTGTTTCTGAAAGCATACATTCATTATTTCAGTACGTCTCCCCTCATCCCATACGCCTTAACAGGTATGCTGTAGATATATAATATGGATAAATCAATTTATTATGAGAGGGACTTTCCCTTTATAAGAGCCAGGACTTAAGCATCATACTGTATGTGGGGGGACAGAAATGAATGCATGCATGGGCAGCCCTAAAGAACAATTTCTGCCATCAGATGTATATTACTAATCAACTACCCACAGAAGGTACCAGTATAAACTCCACTGAAGTAGTACACGGGGGTCACCATTATTTAAAACTGGCTGGCAGTTTGCTATGCTATTTTGCTAAACTGCTCATTATTTAACAAAAAGCCCTTCACAAAATGCCCTTTTGTGAAGGGCCAGAAGTAAAAGATTAGAAATTCTGACCTTCCTGAGCAACAGGGAATTACAATTAGAGTCTGACTGGTATGAGAGCTGCATGAACATTTGTGAGGCATCACACATCAGCTGCAACGTTCAGTGTAAATCTTCTCACATCCTAATGGTACCACTAGGTGGAGCTCTCCATTTAGTCATCTGAAGCAAATACACACTCCGAAAATTAGTTCTGTCCTTCAGTGTCTCAAGTATATTTCTCCACATTATCCTCCTGTTCCTCCTTTCGTCTTGCCTTTTAGTGCTGGCTTCCACTACTATGCCTCTGAGCAGTGGGAAGGAATGAAGTGCTTTCTCTGGAACACATGCCAATGTCACAGCCACAGGGGCCACTTTCAGAGCTCTGACTGGAAGTCAATCGTCAGAAAGCAGGGGGCATGTATCATATGAGACATAGGCACCAAAGAAAAGAAGAGCAAATAATAATAATCCCTTTGCGTTTCTTGAGAGGGTTATCTTGGGGGCAGGGGCAGAACTGTTTTGTGGTTCTTGCACCATAAGAGAGCAGAAGGAAACATTCTTAAAATAGATGAGAAAGATAGGGCTAAACTGATAGCTGACACCAAAGGGTGTAACGCCCTTGATTTTAATGCAGTTAAGTGCATGTATACCGATATACAGATTTACAAGGTGAATGGGATAAAAGTAGGAATCAGATTGCATCCAAATGGTGCAGGGATCTTTTACAGCCAAACAGCTGACCTCATTGTGTGTCTGTGTGAGACAAAAAAAACTCTGAATGAGTTGCGAATTTGAAGCAAAGACTTTTCTGCATCAATCCCATTCACTGAAATGTGTATGTCTCTTTATATTCAGAGAGCCTGGGCCTGTGCAATTAAACTGAATATCTGCACACTTGGAACCCCTGTTGGATGACTTTGATCAAACATTACCAATTGTTAAGAGAGAAGAGCAAAGGAAAAATGAGAGTTAATAGGGATTAAGGAATTGAAATCTTTCTGTCTGACCAGGGGGTGTCCTCCTTGCCCAACACACTGAGCTCTGGTGGTCAGCCTCTCTTTGCAGAAGGAAAAAGTCTCCATTAAAGGAGGCTGTGTTAAAAGATCAGAGGTCCAGAGTTCGCTCAGTCAAGTGTGTTCACATTCATTACTGTACAATACAATTTCAAATCACCCCTTCCAATTTCAGTACATTAATTATTCTGCCTTGGCAGGCTCTTGTCTTGCAATTATATATCAAACTTGCTTGGATCATAACCCCATTTCCAGGGTACAGTGCTGGGTTAATAGTACCTCACAGAGAGAACAACTTCAGTAACATTTTGCATGTTTCTTCTGTCACAGACATCCTAGAATCCTACACACTAGAGATGGAAAAGACCTAACAGGTCACCCAGCCCATCTCCCTGCTAATACAGGAAGCTACTACATATTTACTAGTGCTTGGTCCAATATAATTTTCAAATTGCCAAGTAATGAGGGCCTTCCACCACTTCCCTTGGAACTATTCCGCAGTCTAATAAATCCCACTGTGTCTCAGTTTCTCCTTTCTTCACTTCATCCAATTATGTCTTGTTATAGCCCCTTCTGCCACCTTAAATAATTCCTCTCCTCTGCGTGGTGTTCACACATTTCTAAAATCTGAAGCTATTATGCTCCATTTAGGGCCTGACCTAACTGTTTCACTGTGGATGGAGGTTGGGGGTGGAGTGGAGTGCGTGAACAGCCTCACCTATATTTACCTGAGGTACTCGTAGAGTCCATACATGGGCAAGAAGTCAATGTCAGACAAGAACATGTATGGTGTGCTGATGTGCTTCATGGCCACATTCCGCAGGAGATTCACAGGATAGAACTGCCCCTCCTTGTACACTATATGGTACCCAACATTGCGTCGGCTCATGAGGACTTCCGAGCCCTGGGCGTAGCGCAGGAATTGTTGGGCCTCTGCATCAGAAAGATAGAGTGCCAGGCTGATTGGACCCTCCCAATGTTTGCAGATAGCTTCAAGCATCTGGAGCCTGAAAGAAGAAGGGGAAGAATCAAAACAGGGAAACGGATATCTCTAGGACTCTTCCTGCCATGGACCATGATGCTGCACGAAGGCTTGTACAGGTGGACTCCTGCACCTATGTGAAGTCCCACTGAAGTCAGTGGGGCTCTGTGCAGGGATCTACCTGTGTATTTTCTCTTACAGATGGGGGCCTTATGATCCAAGGTGATTCTGAGGGCTCTAATCTTCCACTGAAGTCAAGGTAACCTTAGCTAGTAAGGTTTTGTAGCTCCTTTCAAGCAGCTCGTAGAAGAGAACAGATGTAGAAGCCCATAATGCACTTGGCCTGCTATAAAACTAGAAGGGCCCTGGAAGGGCAGGGTCCTAAAAGGTTTTGAGAGGGGGTGAAATTTTAAGGTCATACAATGTGATGGATCGGGTGATTACTGCATTTTATGAAAATTCCTACTGACCAAAAGAAAACATACTTTCAGGACAATGTTACAAAGATGGCACTTCTACAGAAATGGGATGAGGTATGTGGATTGTGTGGAGGATGTGGAGCGACAGAGGGGTTGGGCGATGGAGTATAAACAGAAAACATTTCAAACAGAAATAGCCTTTAAAATATCAATTTGTATAATTTTTAATAACTTCTCTCCAAGCTGTTATGCCATTGACTTTTAAAAATAGATTTTATGTATAATATTTTTTAAAAATTCATACACCAGTAATGACATTATTGACAAAAACACCAAACAGAGATTCCATACACAGAGCTAAATTAAATCCTATCTGGTCAAAATGCTCTAAACACTCCAGGCAGTTCCTAGAGGGACATATAGAGATTAAGATGTAACGCCTAAAAATACAGCAGGTGCTGGTTAGAAAACATCTTTAGTTAATGTTAAGTGAAACAAGGCTATACAGCATAGCCAGGTATTCTATTCAAAATCAGCAAGAATAGACTATGGAATACAATTGTTTTCTCTACCTTCCAAATCTCCACATCAGTAGATTTTTTTCCCCATTAATATTCATACAAGACTCAAGAAAAGTTTTCTGCATCATAGTAATCAAAGGAAATAATTTCTCTCTTCTACGATCTCCCTAAGCTTTGTAGCAGAAAGGAATGATGTGTTCATACCAGCAAAATATAAATTCTGACTTTTATTTAATAGCTTTTTCTTCCAGCTTTGAGTGATCCTGATGACATCCAGGAAGATATAAAGCTTTTTCCCTAGATACGAAAGATTACCTTGACTAGTCCATACCTGGTACATTATTTTCTTTTTATCTATTATTGAAACACAGGTTATTATCAGGATGCGACATGCAGCTGTATTAGAAACAGAGATCGATAAAAAAGATCTAAAAGGTATGTGAAAGGCTTTAGGCTACTGATTTTAGGAATCATAAATAAAACCTGTACTGTAGCTAAGTAATAAAAAAAAGCATACTTTTTTTTTGCTACATAGTAGAAACCAATTAATCAGCAAAATCCTATTAATCAGATCTCAGATAAAGGGCACCCTTGCTTAAATGGGAAAATTGCCAGGGAATAGATGCAGAGCAATGCCTTTCAAGGACTCTAAGCAATGGATACATGATACACATAACTCATTTAAACGGCACGCCTGATGATGTCTGCAAACTCTGCACAGTAGTTAGGAAGGAACTGTTTTTTGTTCACATAAATTTCCCACTGTACAGCTTTGCTCACTTCAGGATACTTCTACTCCTGGGGGAATTCTACGTCACTGAGTAAGCACAGAATTAATATCCCTCACAGATTCCCCCTTGCCCTGCAGAATGATCGATTCTGATGAGGAGGCAAAGAAAAGCTGTGAGAGGGGTCACACTGCAATTACACCTTTCACCCACCAGGGGCTGATGTGGTGCTAGAAAAGAGGGCAGCTGGCTCATGGGCCAGAGTAGCCAGCTGTTGAGAGGGAGGCGGCAGAGGCTGGCTTCTCGCACCACCCTGCCTGTGGGACCAGGTGAGAGGGCATGGAATATGAGGGGGGATGGATAGAGGGGGCACACGGGGCTGCTGGGGGGGCACACAGACTGGGATTCAGAGGGCTAGTGGGTACACAAACTAGGGCTGGGGCCGTGAACTAGTTGGGTGATAACACTGAGCAGCGGCTGAATGGGAATGGGGGTGCAGGGCCACATGGAGAAAGGGACAGCTATGCTTGGCAGAGTAAGGGACACATAGCTCGTGGTGCAGTCAAGCAATGTCCAGAAGAGAACACATCAGTCTGAAAGACAACATATAACAAGTAACAAACATCAATGAATGTGCCTCCTTCTGTGGGCATCTACTTTGGACTTCTACAATGTACCTCTGCTCCCCTCTCCTCTCCCCCAGCCTGCACGACAAACATCCATAAACCTATCAGTGCAATCATGTCAATCTTAGCCCTAGTGGGACTAGATCTGGAGACACTGATAGCTGCTGACTTGGGTTCCCTTTTCTTCTTACAATTGCTTGAAGGAATAATGCAGGTGTATACCCAGGGCTGGCTCTAGGCACCAGCAAAACAAGCAGGTGCTTGGGGCGGCACATTTCCAGGGGGCTTCATTCTGGCCATCCTTTTTTTTTTTTTTTAAACTCACTTCCTCTTCTCTCACAACTCTGCAGAAGTGGAGCCACGGAGCAGCTGGGGATCCAGCATGGGAGCTGAGAACCCATGGGATCCTCAGAGCTGTATTTCCTTGCCTAGCTCCCTGCCTATAGAGCCAGCCCTGGAGCAGAGAAAGAACTACATTTCCCAGCAATTCCTTGGCAGCAATCAACAGGAAAGGGAGGCGTAGGGAGTGAGGTAGCTGAGCCATGCTGCGAGTTGAAAGGGATGGGACTGTGAATGGGGAACAAGTGTGTCCAAGGATTAGAAGGCTTTGCCCCAGATATCCCCTTCAGAAGACTTCCCCAGACTGCATTAGGGATACTGTTGTGACCTCACCTTTCAGCCCACAAAGAAGGAATTGGGTGGACTAAATGGACAGTGCTCCTCTCTATCTGAAGCCTAGCAAGGGAGGTACGTGGATCCCATGAGAATTTAAAATGAAAAGTAAGGCAGGCGAGGCTCTCATAAAGGACTTCAGCAGCTTTAGATATAGTACCAGGCATGTAGGAGGATTTCCACTTCTAAGGCCATGGAAGCAGAAATTGACTTTTCCTTTCCAGATTCAGCTAATATTCAGAAAGGGAATCTAGCACCTGCCTTCCAGATTTGAACACCCTCAAAATTCAGGAGTGCTCAAGCTCAATTTGGGCAGCTGTTACTTCATTTCTCCCAAATCAAATATACTGATCCACTGTAACTTGCTGAAGAAAAAGTAGGATAAGAAATGAAGAAGCAAGAAAAGCTTCCCCGTGGTTTTTAGGACTGGAATTGCTATTTTCAACAGCTATTTTTTTTTAAAGTTTTATTTGTTTAAAAGGAAGACAGTGATATTGCATTGGCAAATTCCCCATAGAAACAAAGAGTGGAAGAAAAGAATAATAAAGGCATCCAGATATCCTCCAATCACACAAGCTGAAAATTGTTCCACTTTACTGCAGTTCTGTAACCATATGGGAACCAATCCTGTCTGTGTTCTGTACATATCCAAAATTCCTGCTGAATGACCCGCCTTGGGAGTGAGTTACCAGTGACCCAGGGCTGGGACAGCAGGAGGGTGCAGGTTGCAGGGGAGAGCCCAGGGCTTGGGCGGCAGGGGAGTGTGGGTTGCATGGAGGGCACTGGTGGGAGGGAAAGGAGGGAGCCCAGCGCTGGGGCAGCAGGGGAGTGCGGGGGGGGGAGAGAGAGGGAGCCAAGGGCTGAAGTGGGGGGCAGGCAAATTTTTTTTTGCTTGGGGCTGCAAAAAACCTAGAGCCGGCCCTGTGTATACCATACAGTGTATCATTTATGTACGTCTGTCTCTATCTGAGACGCTATTCACAAATCTCTATAACTGCTATAGAGGAGTTAATAAAAGCAGCTACAGAAGATAGAAAAGGCAGCAACTGAAAGACATGAGGGAAAAATAAAACAGCTAAATGCTGCTTTGGTAAGATATTATTTATTGATTTTAGCTGAAAGAGAGTATTTTCAACCCAAATCAATAAATTATAACAAAACACACCAATGAAGCATGGAAGGATTTTTCCTGCACTGCATTGGAAAGCGTGTACTTTCTGAATAAAACCGTGCAGCTCTGTCTATCACTAAAATGTGTGTCCCTATGAGGATCCAGAACAGGTGATCAGACTTTGCATCATTGCCAGTGAAATGGCCCAGAGCTGCAGCTCATTCTTTTGCATTAAATTCTGGAGGGAAAACACACACCTACCAGCTTTACTAATTTATTGTGGCATTCACTCAGAGTCTGGTTTTTTTTACTCAAAGGTTTGCAAACACTTAAGAAATTAAATGTTTCTTAAATTAAAAATCAATACACGAAGCTCTGGTGAACATGGCAAATCATAGCTGAATGTGCAGAATATAGTGCCGAGGAAGTGGCTAAGTGGTGCCACCTTCATTAGACTGTATTTATTTTTATAATATTCTGCAAATGTTTTGTCAATCTGAATTCCTTTGGTCCTCCCTGGAATAGTGCTGACCTTCTGCTGGAGAAAAAGAGGTGTCGTGCATGTGTCATGTTGTGTTCTATATGTGCTCCACTTAATGCAGCATCGGTTGCCTGTTCATATTAAAGTGGTGTTTTCCCCCTCTTGTAACACATTTTGATAGCAGCTAGAGCAAGGCATGGCAGCAGATTCGACTAAAAACTGCAAGAAAATGGAGACTGACTCGGATAAAGTACCATCAAGGGGCTGATTTTGGGGTGGGCTTTGTTGTTTTTAATATTAATTTTTAAGTTTCAGAAAGTGGACCACTAATTGCAATTGCTGGAATTAGACAAGACATGTACTGTCTACTGGCTGGTCAGCAAATGGAATTTTCATCCCTCAGAAAATTAGTTTCTACTTCAGAACAAAAAACTGAAATATTGTAAAATTTAGCAGAAAGATATATTCTGAAAAGTTTCAAACCATCAATGTTAAAATGAAAACTTTAATTTTTTTCCAAGAAATGAAATAATCTGAGATGTTGTTTCAAACTGACATTTCAAATTGAAAAAATGTTCCATTTCTAAATGTCAACTAGAAACAATATTTTGTTTCAATTCTCCCTGTGAGAAAATTAAAAAAAAAAAAAAAAAGGATTGAAATTGACATTTTCCACAGGAAAACGTTAGTGTTGAGGAAATTACACTTGCAAATGAGACTTTTTTTACGCTGAACATTTTGACTAGCTCTTGTACTATGTCAATATCCAGTACACAGTTCTCCTAATTTTTATAGGTTGTTATAAATCACAACAAATAAACCATGCCCCACAGTCGTGAGTGGAAGTAACCTCTGCTCCTCCAAACCTCAGCTTCTCATGCAGCTCTGCCTATGCACCTCAGTTCCTGGCATAGATAAACAGTGGATGCTTGTACAACACCTGCTTGTATTCTTCTTCATTCAAGAGTGCAAGTCCCCTATTTTCACAATTAAAATGTGGTATTTCTCTCTCTCATGCATGGCACTGCTGAAATTCTGGGAAGCTTCTTGGAGTTTGTAGAAGATATTCACTGTTTCTGATTTCCTTATAGAATAGAAGAGCTTTCCCTACCTGTCCATTGAGAGCTGAGCCACCAGAGTTACATCAGTGCTGTCTGAGGCAGGCTCGTACTCATAATGTAGAAAGTACAAATGAGTGCGATGGACAGTGAAGCGCTCCCGACGAAATTCGTAGCACAGGTCATCCTCATCCAGCTCGGACAGCTGCTTCTGAAGCTGTAAACAAACATCAGGCATAAAGGTGCTGTACTCCATATTTCTTATTGCAAAGCAGGAGAATAATGAGTTCTGGGAGCCCGGTCTTGGCACAACTGAACCACAGATTGAATGGAGGGGGGAAAAAAGGAGTGGTATTCTCCCAAGCCACACCTATTTGAGTCATAGAACAAGGTGCCAAAAAAGCCACTTACAATAGATTGGGCAGAACTTTACAGTATGATTGTCCCCTGCCTTTTTGGATTCTTTGACCAGCAGTGAAACAGCCAACACTGGCATTTAAATTATCATTAGGTTTCAGAGATCACTCTGATCAGACGAATAAGGTAGTTCACATCTCTCTCAGAGCTAACGTTTCAGACTATCTGTAGACTCAGGCAGACATCACTGCACTGAACTACATTAGGTTCACACTGAGAAGATTTTCTTTGCAAATACAATGGTTAAAGATGTAGGCCTACATTTTGAAATGGGACTAGTGATATGGGGTGCCCAATCTGAAATACCTTAAAGAAGCCTGATTTTCAGAAGTTGGATGCTCAGCACTTTATAAAATTAAGGCCCTTTCAAGGTCTAAATGGGGACCCAAAAACAAAAACACCCCAAATCAATAGTCACTTTTGAAAATGGAGTCTTTAAATAAAATTTTTTAAAAAAAATAGAGAGAAGCTTAGATTCTGGAACAGAAAAGTATGCCAAGCCGCCATGATCCATCCCAATTCCACTCCTCTATCAAATTCTTTAAAAAAACAAACAACTGGACTGAATATTTAAATAGCATTCATTTAAAAAGACAAATCCAAGCAGTTAGCCTTTCTGGAAGAGTCCTATGAGATTTAATAAGGATGAAACCTTTAGGGTCTCATAGAAATTAAATAGGGTTCTATGGGAATTACTCTTAAGAACTCTAGAACTTAATAAAGAACAATTGTCTTTTTATACCTTTTACAAACTGCCCTATAAAAGTGATATAATTCTCTAATAAATTACATAGAATGATCTAAAACACCTAAGCAAGGTTATCATTCTTTATTACATTTTATAGGATTTTTCTATACAAATTAGCCCAAAGTGCAAGTCACCTTAAAATTGATATCCTCTAGTGATGAATGGTTTACAAGCATTTATTTAAAAAAAGAAAATTGTTTTTTTGGCCAGTTAAGAATATTTTAAAAAGCTTCATTATTTTCACAAAGCAGATTTTTAAATGTGAGAGGTCATCTGTGCTGACTCTGTGGCAGCAGCAAATATGCTGTTTTCTGAGACGTAAATATAATTGTTGACATCAATGATGAATCACCGAGCTACGTTTCCCTCTTGCTGCCTGATGGAATAATTAGTGGTACCTTTTCATATATCACTCTTCAGTCTTCTCCTGAATAAACTGCCTTTGCAGTCTGATCGAAGGCCCACCGAAGTCAGTGAAAAGATTCCCTGTGATTCCACTGGGCTTTGGATCAGGGCCCAAGTCCTTCACTGAGCTCTGAAAATAGCTGTCAAATGAGAATACTTTTGGAAAGACTATAGTCCAAATTGTGCAGTCTTTACTCAGGCAAAATTGCCTTGGAAGTCTAGGTCACTTCTGCCTCAAAATAAATGAGAAATTCCTTAATGTTTTGTTTGCGTTTTATCCATTCTGCTTTACAAAACACTGTGCAGTATGGGCTCTCCCCTAAAATACAAAATTGGCAGAGTGGCTAGATGGAATATCTTCATTTGTTTTTCTTTTCCTCTCTCGTAAAAAGACGTTAATATTCCCTTATTAGAGCTGCCTGAAGTTGAAATGGTTAAAAGAAACAGTTACAGAGCAGTTCCTGCAGATACCTTAGGATCTTGCTTTATTTTACAAATGACGAGGCTATACGTTTGTAATTGCACAGCTGCTATTAACTAGGCAGTCATCAGATTTCTTCAGGGTTCCAAACCAAAAGGACATAAAGACTTAATTATGAGTTACAGAATAACATTTTGAGCTAAATTTCTGCTAGGGGCTCTGTTGAGCACTGGGGGAGAGACAGCAGCTTATGTATCCCAGTGCTATGATTGTGAAAGTCATAAAACCACCAAGGCTGCTGGTGGGGAGTGCAGTGAGTAGCAGAACCTGCTACACCGATAGGCAAGGTGTAGCTTGTTCTTCCTCCTGCACTTCCCAGAGCACAGGATGCAGACATGTCCTTGTTTCCGCTCTGCCCAGATATGGTTCCTCTGATCTAGTTAGTAATGCCGACAGTCCCAGAGACTCTCCTTTGTACTCCCCAATGCCAGTAGCCAAAATTGGCTGCCTCCAGCTTTGGTACCCTTGTCATAACATTTCTTCCTAGATCTGGACCTTAGCGTCCAAAATATGGGTGTTAGCATGAAAACCTCCAAGCTTAGGTACCAGCTTGGACCTGATAACGCTGCCACCAGCCAGGGATTTATACAGTGCCTAGCTCACTGTGGTCTCCCCAAAACCTTCCCTGGGGGACCCCAAGACTCAGATTCCTTGAGTCTCACAACAAAGGGGAATAAACCATTTCCCTTCCCTCCTCCGGGTGTTCCCTCCCTGGGTTCCTGGAGAGATATACAGAAGCAGGCAAGTAGGTGTATGTGTAACGACGACAGACCCCAGTCATTGGCGGGCGGGATCAAACTGGGGACCTCTGGTGCTTAGTGCATGAGTCTCTACTGCATGAGCTAAAAGCCAACTGTCCGTTAGCTAAGGCTCTAGAGCAGACTCATTTTCTCTCTCTCTCTAAGTGGTCTGAGGGCCACTAGATGGGACAGAACACCACAGCCAGGAGGTGTGTGGGTTACATATGCATGGAATGGAGAGAGAGGCTGGAAGAAGGGTGGGACCAAAGAAGTTTTTCTCTCTCTATCGAAGGTACTTATATGGGCCCCCATTACTGTAGTATCTGAGCACCTCACAAACTTGGTAGGATTGTCTTAAGCCTACACAAAAGACATTTATAAAACCCAGTAGAGGAGTAGAAAAAAGTCCTAACTTTTTTTTTTTTAAGATGCAAACGAAATGCAGGTTGTGATACTTAATGGACACCCAGTCAGTCAATTTAAAACAAATTCAAATGTAGAGCACCCTTTGAAGAGACAAGCCTAAACTCTTAGAAGCCATAGGAATCCCAAAGAAGGCAGGCAGCGTCTGCTGGGTTGAATATAGCCATTTATGAATGTCTTGTGGTGAAGATGCTGGACTAGGACTCAGGAGATCTGGGTTAAAATTCTCAACTCTGCCACAGACTGTGTGTGTGACCTTGAACAAGTCACTGCATCTCTTTGTGCTTCAATTCCCCACATACAAATTGAAGATATTAGCAATTTCTTTTTCCAGATGAGCCTTTACATGCTACTTTGTTACAATGACAATGGTTGATTGGCTGATGTTTAAGGATATTATCTCTCTGTGTGTTCTTTTGTTACACACACACGCACACACGTATACACACACATCCCATTAAAATGAAGTACATTAAGAGAATATTCAGGATGCACAATTAAGCACTCAAAAGCCAGGAAATTGTCTAAGGTGAGGTTCCATGTACAACCTTAAATTTTGCCCCATTGGTAGTTGCCTTAAATTATTTGTCGTCATGCTATTTCTCAAATGACTCAATCTTATTCATATCTACATGGTGTATAGTTAGTATTTACAGGCTGAGAATGTATAGCCTGGTTGAAAGTTTGCAGACATGTTATACATCAGGGGTCGGCAATCTTTCAGAAGTGGTGTGCCTGGTCTTCATTTATTCACTCTAATTTAAGGTTGCGCGTGCCAGTAATACATTTTAACTTTTTTAGGTCTCTTTCTATAAGTCTATAATATATAACTAAACTATGGTTGTACGTAAAATAAATAAGGTTTTTAAAATGTTTAAGAAGCTTCATTTAAAATGAAATTAAAATGCAGAGCCCCCTCCGGACTGGTGGACAGGACCCGGGCAGTGTGAGTGCCACTGAAAATCTGCTCTTATACATCCGTGAAAAGCACGGATTATAATGGGAATACTGACAGATCTATGCAAACAGCCCCTTATTTGAACATATGCATCACCAAAATGAAGATCTTAATACCTGCTACTGTTGAAGATAGCTGGCATCTCCATTATACATATAACAATAAGCTTATTATAGCACAGCTTCCTTCCCGAAAAATGACAGCATGTATTTCCCAGTTGAGAATACCTGATTAATATAATATTCTCCCTTCCCACAAAATCTTTTTCTCTAAGGCTGCTGGCCACTGACCATGTAGGGAATACTACCTCTAGAGAAGAATCCTACAGCTTAAAAGCCATGTTCTTTTCACCCTGTGTATAGCAGCTATTCTCTGGAGAGAATCCATGGTTGGAGGCAGCAAGTGCTTTCATTAGCATCTGCATGTTACATGTCTCAGAAATGAAAATGGCAGCGAGCGGAGAGCGTGTGAGATGCAAGACCCAAAACAAAGAGACAGACAGATCCAAAAATAAAATGCATTTGCTAAATTACTTCTCTGGGTAGCCAGCTGTGGCATGTGAGCTGACTTCAGCTCGGGGAAAGTGGCCTTTGAGGCAGGGCTGGACTGACAGGCACAAGCAGCCCAGGCAGTATCTTTTAAGCAGTTCACTGAATTCTACCATAAATCCCCATAATTTAGCAGAACCAGTTGTCTATATATTTATACTACATGGGTGTTGCTTACTATCTGCATGATAAAGGGTGGAATTGGGATAAACTGCACATACCATGGACCTCTGACTGCCAAACCCATGCTCTGTCCACTAATTCATCTTCCTAGGATTGTTTCAAATCTCTGAGTAGCTGCAAAGAGATGTTTTTCTTAAACTGACATGCCATAGAAATATTTACTTCCTTCAAAAATATGTGGGGGTTTTCCCCCAAAATGCTATCGGTCCAACATCTAGAACTGCCCACATTCCATCTGGGATTAGTGACATTTTAAACTCCAATATTTCATTACCATTCCAGCTAGAAACATTTGCTGTATCACAGTGGAGAGGAGGAAAACCATGTTTCCTAATGGTATATAACCTGGCTCACAAGCTTTAAAATAACAGTTACGTAACAAAATTTTAAATCATTTTTAGAAATGTATGAATAATGCATTTTCTCTCCCTCTGTTTTCTGTACTTACATGACCTCCCCCTTACCAGAGTATCTGAGAACCTCACAATCTTTAGTGCATTCATCTTTACAACACACCTGTATAGTAGGGCAGTGCAATTATCCTCATTTTACAGATGGGGAACTGAGACAGAGAGAGACTAAGGGACTTGCCTAAAGTCACATAGAGAGTTTGTGGCAGAGAAGGGAACAGGTCTTGGATGTAGACCCCTAACTGCATATTCACTCCAAAGCATGTACACTTAAGATTCATAGTGCAAGGACTTTGCAGTTGGCGAGATAGGATAAATAATATCAGCACGGGGGCAAACTGTCTGCCAGCCATAAGTGGTGCAGTTTCATTAATTTCAATGCAGCTGCACCAATTTACACCCATAGACAACTTGACCCCTGGTGTTTAGCACTTAAAAAATGTCTACATTAACTGCTCTCTGTAATGCAGCATAAACAAAATAGAAGATAGCGTGGGATGGCGAAAGCATTTACTTGCCCTTGTTTGTGATGATCTACATAACGCACTTCGGGCTTCTCCACTAATTAGTGATAGAGCCAGTCTAATCCCACATCAATTAAATCTTTACTCCTCCCACACCATCACAGATTTTGTATCTACACAATGGGCCAAATTATGCCTTCAATGAAACTGAGCTGTGATAAGGACAAGGAGGAGGGTCCACTGTCTGAGCAGCAATGTCAGGAGTCATTATACTGTATTAGAAGTAGCCAGTGTTCCCACAGTGCAGTCATTCTGGCATGCAGGAGGAGATGACGTCATAGACTCACTCACACTCAACCCAGAACCATCTTCTCTGCAGCCATGATGTGGCCCTGCATTCTTACCAGAAATGCCCCTTTTCTGCAGCTGGGTAGCGATGGTGGGAGCACTAGTGTAGATAGGGCACCACCATTTTTACCACCATACAGTGCTTTTATTAGCGTTACCCCACTTACAACAGAACTAAGATTCTGTCATCATCTCTCTCCCTGTGGAGAGATGAACAGGATGGCTGGGAGTAACAAGTAAAGATTAGTGATAGATAGTGAGCTGTGACTGCAGCTTATCATGCTGATCATAATTGTCTTATTGCTACCATGTGCTCTCCTTCTTCTGTTTCTTGTAGGGACCTGTAGTTGTCCTTCATGTGGACCAGCACTAGAGGAGGGAAGAAACAGATACTTTGCCAGAGGGTTTCACAGATATTTGCTGACAGCAGGGGAATGATGAGACTCATGATTCTTGGGTTCCATTCCAGACTCTGGAGAGGTGTGTGCTCCAGGGAATACAGAATCTTCTGCCCATTCCACACAAGCTTGACTGCTCTGCTACTTCCCTCCAAACTTTTTCTGCCTCAGTCCTGTTTCTTTCTCATCTCTGGCTTCTTTTCCCAGTCCCATTATTATTATCTACCCAATCCCAGTCTCCATTCCTCAGGCTTCTCATATCAGTCCCAATCTCCTTGCCTAGCCATTCCTACTCTCCCTCTCTGGGCTTGCTGGCCGAGTTCTAATCTACCACCTCTCTCCTGGTCCCAGTATTCTTGCCCAGCCAGTCCCAGTCCCCACTCTCCTGCTCCAATTTGTCCCTAGTTTCCTTGGCCAGCAAGTCCCAAGTCTCATCTCTTGGCTCTTCTTTCAGTTTGTCTCCCCTGTCCTTCACACACACTGGCTGCCAGTGCTAATCTCCCTCCCCGGCTTCTCATCCAGTCTGATTTGTTTCCCCACTCACTTCACTTTCCCCTTGTCTCAGTCTCTTTGCTCAAACAGTCCCAATTGTCCCCCCACATCCCAGACCCTCTATCAGATGTGTCTTCTCTCCCCAACCCTATTTCCCCTCACTGGTCCCTAGTCCGAGTCACCTTGCCCAACCAGCTCCAGACTCCCCTGCTCGCTTCTCTGATTTCCTTCCCCCCAGCACCCAGTCCCTGTCTCCCTCTGACCTCCAGGCTCCCTGCTGTCATTTCCCAGTGCCCAGCCCCACTCCAGTCTGGAGTAGCTAGGAGCAGCAATTACAATTGTGACTGTAGCCCTGGACTGGAGCATGCTCAGTTGCTCTGTGGGGATGGCATATGCACAGTTTGGTCAGGGCTAGGAGCCCTGAGATGCTCCAGGACACTGAGGAGAATCTTCAGGGATTTTACTTGGGAAACTCTGGCAAGTCTCTACTAAATGTGTGCAAACTGCGATTTTTCAAAGGCTTGTTACTTGGCGAAATTTGTACTGATTTTCATGGAGATGGCAAAAGGCACATCCCTGAGGCAAAGTCTATACCTCGGCCAAATTTCAAGTCCTTGCTCCCATGCAGGGTGCCTCAAAGAAAAAGTCACCAGACTCTTTACTATGGATAAAACAACATATTTTTCCATAGCCTATTCTCAAAAATGGCTGAATTGTGTTGGTTGAAATTTTCCAAAAATATCAGTCTGAGGCAAACAACTGGAATGGAAAATTTCAGCCTAAACAGTTAAAGTTTGGCAAAGTTATAAGCAAGTGAAAACAGGGTTTTACAAAGGGAAATGTCAGGCAACCTTAATCAGAGATGGTAGTACCAATCCCATGTATAACAACAACAACTGTGGCCAATGAGCAGACAAGGATTCAGCTGAGGAAGACCAAAGTTTCTTATCTCAAATAAAGTATGGTTTATAGGGAAAAAAACGCCATCATGACAAATCTTACACCCCAATCTTTCCATTAGTGCAGACACTTGTTCCCATGCTGGAGTGCTGCACAGGCACAGGGTTTTTTTTCTGCATCGATCTGATTATAAGATTGGGGCCCTTTTTCTGGCTTGAAAGCTGTCTTGTCTGTTTATTTTTAGACATGTTTGGCTTGCAACAGTCACCAGTTCCTCTGGTGGAAATTATAACAACGCATGCAGAGGTCATCGCTACTAGTTAAAATTTTTACATCTCCAACTTGGTAAAAACAGTCCCTTCTCAGCGAGGGCTAGTTAGAGTGGTTTATATCCGGTGTGTTGCTGGTATGGAACGAGGGCCAAAAAGAAAATAGTTTGAAAAAGTGCTGCTGTGTTTTTCTTTTACTTTTCGGGAAATTCTTTTAGAAGGGTCTTATCCAAAGCCAACTGAAATCAATGGGAGTCTTCCCGTGAATATCAATAGGCTTTGGATCAGGCCCCGAGTCTCATAAATATGGGTTGTCCCATTGCATCTCAAGTTTAAGAAGAAAAAAAAATCCCCCTTTGGCAGGGAATCCTCATGAGAAATTGTCTGCAGAAAGGAGCTTTTATGGAACAGTATAAAGGTTGAGTCTTTGTGTCCGTGTGCCAAAATCAGGCTCAAAGTGGATATTATAGCCTTAGCTATGGAGTCACATTAGGACACTAAACATACTGCTCAAGCATTTGAGGCTTTACAAGTAGTCTCTTCAGTATGGAATGCTGGACATAAATATTATAAGCAAGAGAAAACTCATAACTAAGAGATTATTGTGAGCTTTACCTTTATGGGTTTCCCTGAAAACTTGCTTCTTGCATTAAAAGACAAGAGGATGGGGGGTAGGCAGATGTGGAAAAGAGCATGAAACAAGTGGGACAGAGTGACTAAGAGCCTGATCCAAAGCCCAGTGAAGTCAATGGAAGCCTTTCCAGTATGCTTAGGCTCAGATCTTAACTTCCCATCCACATGTTGCCTGAAGGGAAGGGTAGTGATATGTCACAAATCAGCACAGGAGAACATTTTCACTCTGATTTTCCTTTTAGTGCCCATGAAAACAAAAGGGACTGAAGGCACTGGGTCTACTGCAAGCATAGTATGGTCAGCTCCTTCCAACGACCTCCAGCTGTTCCTCTATAGACCTGGCAAGGAGCTCTGATAATTTGCCTCATTTCTGACCAGCAGACATCCCTTCTATTCCAGCATTGTGCCCCCTTCATCCCCACTGTGGGAACTGAGCCAGACCCTCAAACGTCATTTGTTGTGCTGTCAGTTGTATTAAGGGAAATGGAAGATCCTTTGATTCAAGCAACTCTCTTCATTTCTGTATGTGGAAAGAATAAGAGGAAGAACTGTGGAGCAAGGCAATGACTGAATATTCTAATTCAAGCATTTTCGTCCAGGAACTTGTAATCATGGCAATGGAGCAGCAGCAGCCACCAATGAACATTTCCACCACCTCAGTTCCAAAGTCCAACAAGCTAGCTTTTTCCTTTTCTCTCTTTAAAAATCACCACCATCTGTGCACTTGTCACAGCTAAAACAGCCTCTTCCTGCTAGCTGGGAGGATCCAACTTTAACTTAATTCAAAAATGTTAAACCTTTCTCTCTTGTTGCGTACCAAGATGACAACTGACATTTGCCAATGAACCAGGTGATGGTAACTTCACAGGGTTTCCTTTGCTACGGTTGCCATGTTAGGCAGACTGGTTTTAGAGATGGAAGACAATAACCAACACACAGGATTTTCTTCCGACTTTAGAATGTGGGCTCATCTGTACATGATGCCCAAAAGCTATAAGCACTATAGACACACTCTGTGCTGCAGTGAGAAGAAGTTAAAGCTGTCACAGCATGTGTTGTGTGATTCCAATAAAAAAATGTCTCAGCTCTGTTTGCAGCTGGCAGCAGATTGACAGCACAGCAGCTATAAATGGAAAGAAGGCTCATACATAGTAGAATGCACAGAGGCCCATCATTTTTTCTCAGTGCAATACACTGATCACTATGGCCTATGCCAGTAGTTCCCAGCCTCTGGTATCCTTACCAGTAGTTATACTTCTGGCTTTGAGGCCTGATATTCTAGGTTCCTGCTCCCAGCTATAATGACGAACCTGCACAGTATGTCCCATTGCCCATCTCCCCTTCATGTTCACAGTTTCTAACCCACAGTGGAGCTTGTACTGCTTGAAACTCCAGATTCATAACATCCCTGTTGTTTGGTGCAGCTGAAATGCCATTATTGATTAGAAAAGAGTACTAAATACAGGGTCCCTGGGGCACATCACTTCCGTGTGTGCCCCCCAGGGTCTTTTAATAAACACTTTAAAAAAGAGGAAAAAATATGAGTTAATTTACCTGCACATCGATAGAGATATAGGAGCAGATTATCATTTAAACTAAGGCAGTGTAAAGGGGCCTTACAGTGGGAATAAATGTAATTACATCCTTTTAAAGGCCATCTTTATAATCATCTTTACACTGCCAGAGGGCTGTAAATGGGCCTTAGTGTAACTGGGAATAGTGTATAAACTATTGAACTTAATTATATGTTTTACAGATATTTACATTCCAAACAAGACACTAAATACATCACCATTACAAGTATTAAATTACAGTACTGTAATAATCAGCATATTGGATTGAGGACTTAAGGGTGGCATCTGATAAAGCCAGATTGTGAGTGACAGACACAACAAGCCACGGCTCTTGTAAACGATCACAGGTCGGGCTCAGGGGATTAGTGATCATCTAGCTCTCTCTAGTTTTAAAACAGTTTAGTGTCATGGCAGATGTACCTGCTTACTCAGTTACCTACCACTATCTATATATCCACTACAAGCTCAGTGAAATGTGCAATCTTAACTTTCTGAACTGCCAGTTTCAGCACCCAAAATGTAAATTTTTCTCTGCACTCTACCAACACCATCTCTGGAATAAATCAGTTTACCAAGGTATTACAGAGGACAGAGAGATACAATGACAAGCACCTGGCTGCACATAAAGCCTTCTAATCCACTAGGAGTATCATCATCTCAGCATAATTCCATTCCCCAGCCTTATTTAAGCAATAAAACATGACAAGGGGGTGTGACTCATGCTGGGATAATGCCATATTGAACCACATGTGCTGTGTGAGTCCTAGGAGCAGCATCAAAATGCACATGTGACATATATGCTTGCTTTGCCATGCCATACGACCTTTATAAAATCAGACACCATTAAATCAGAGAGATCCAAGACTTTGCATCTGACAAACTGTCTATATAAAATATATATCTTACTGTGTGCCCCTTGTTTTGTTTTTTAACCTTCTCTCCCTTTTTATATCCTCCGTTTTCCCTTCAATATTTTGATGCCTCTGTTCTTCAGCCTTTCAGTGACCTTTTAACATTTTTCAGTTCATTTTATTCTCTAAAAGTCTCTCTCTTGAAGAGGCTTTTCCTCTTCTGATTTGACCTTTCCCCTTCACATCTATTATTGCCTTTGCTGTTTCTTCTCTTCTCTGTTCCAGTCTCTCCACCACTATTTATCCATTTCTCACCACTTTCTTTGATTCCCTATCCTCCCCAAATGCAGATGAGATGATAACCTGGGTAACAGCCAGGCCTTTGGCTGTACAGCATATGCTCATCTAGAAGTGCTGTAGCTGAGAAACTATTGGTGGCATGTCCTATGGTTGACTTACCCACAGAGGCAATGGGAACACTCTCAGGTGTTGAAAATACTAATGCCTGCTTCTTGTCTCTTGGTTAGTAATCTGTAAGTAGTACTGGTTTTGCTTTACTGACTTTCACACAGAGTATCTCAGGTATTTTACAAGATCCATTGTCCTTTTCTTAAATATGCATCATAAAGGGCTACTACTTTTTGCTTCTATCTTTTCAAATTGTGTAGCTGAAATTGATATTTGGCTAGAACGCTTTTGTGGCTGCACTGCACAGAAAGTTCATGTATCTATCTATATGAAAAGGCTTCCTTCAACTTTTTAAAAAAATTGTTACCACACCCACATCCACACTCCCTGTATATAAATGTCCTTGCAGTATTCAGAGGAATCACTTAATCTGGCAGATTTGTCTTGTAAATATTTTGCTGCTGTTCAGAACACTGCTACTGTAGTTTGCAGGGAAGGGGGAGGGCACATAGTTATTAAAGATACTGACAAATATGGTATTTTCCTGCAATATCCTGGACAAGCCTTGTTGAATAAAGTTTAAGTATCTTAGGAGTTCATTGTATTAAAAATGCAAGTGGTTATGTATTTGTTGAATTGTGTGTGTAATGTCTCTAGGGGTGAGGCATGACTAATGAAGAGCCTGGGAAATATTACGAGCCTCACAATCTATTTGAAACAATGTGCCAGAAAAGAATGAACTGTTATAGTTAAGTGGCTTTCTTAGGAAATCTCTAGGTGGAGGTGTATGCAAATGTTAGCCCTCCAGTTATGTAAGAACTCAGCCTTTGAAGCCTCGCCCTGAGGAGGGGGGACCTTTGTCTGCTGATCACCTGTTACATGAGGACAAGAGCAGAGGCCCAGGTGGTATAAAGAAGTGATACAGATTCATGAGAGTGCTGAGCCAAGGTGGGTATAAACTTGTAAGCACAGAAAAAAAACCCTGGTGGAGTTTGAGGGACTGACTCCTACTAGATTCTTGGTTGGAGTTGGGGTGATCTCTGGTAAGCTTATCAGCATGCATGTAGCTTCCTGTATTGTTTTCAATATGTTTTCTCTGTTATGCTCTTATCTTAAGAATAAATGTGCTTGCTTAGAAAGGGCTGTGTGACATCTTACATCTTTAGGCAATTATGCTGTTTATTACCATTGAGGGGAAAGCAAAGTCGGCCTATTTAGGCAGTCTAACTTGCTGGGGAACTCACAGCATAGGCAGGGAGCTGTGCAGCCTGAAAAAGCCCTGGTCAGGAGGGAGAGAGACATGGGTCTCCACTCAAGAGAGGTAACAGTTTGAAAGCCTAGAGTATTGTCATTGCTGGACCACAGAAGGGGAATACAGGGGCAGTTGCCCTGAACTGTGACAGAACCCTCCTGTAGTCTCACAGCATAATTGCACATTCATGGATTAACTCATTGTATACTATGCAGTATACATGTAAAAGGCAGATTTTTGACTTTCAAACCCAGCATTCTGGATGCTTTCATTTCTTCTTCATTATTTGCATTACAGAAACACCTAGTGGCTCCACCTGACACCAGGGCCCCACTGTGCTAGGCACTGTACAAACACATTATAAGAGACAGTTCCTGCCCCCAGAGATCTTAGCCATAAGGGTGGGATTGTCAAAAATGCCTAATGGAGCTAGGAGCACCAGTCCTGTTGATTTTTAACTCGTGCTTCTAAATCTCTTACAAACTTTTGACAATTTCACCCTAAATAGAAAAGGCAGCCGAAGAGTGGGGGAAAGGCAGGATTATTATCCCCATTTTACTGACAGGAACTAGAGCAGAGCGAGAATGAACGATTCACCCAAGTCAGACATCATGTTATGGGAACTGCACCCACATTTCCTGAGTCCTAGCACAGTCTCTTAACCAAAAACCAGCCTTCCAATCATCTTCATTGTCTCTGTGTTGAAAGAAACCCTCAGGCTTCCCACTTACATTTTCACTGTTGACGTCTGCCTCACTGGGACAGCCAAAGAGCTCCCGCCTCAGCAGGTTCCCATCGTACTCTAGGAATGTCAGGTAGAGGTTGCGGAAAAACTCCACATGCTTGTTTTTCACTCGCAGCTTCTTTGGCGAGTTCCAGTGAATCACCTGATATGGAAAACAAAAAGGGAACAATCCTGTTTTCAGAATGCAGCCTTGCTCTAGCCATCACCTTTATACATCTTTAATATCCTTCCTTCTTCGCAAATATATCCTTCCTTCTTTCTGCCCTTTCATTGGGAAGGTTTTGTGGTATATTCCATAAGTAATGGCATGCACGGGATAGATTCTATGCTTTTCTATATCTTCCATACAATGTATTGCATATATATGTGAGTGTATCATTACACTTTGTGATGCAACACCACATGCATGTTGGCAGGGCTGGAGTCATGGACCAGTTATGTTACAGATGCTGGTGAGGGGAGAAGTGTGATGGAGAAAAAGCTGAGGCTACAAAACTTGGTCTGGGATTTCCCAGTGACTGTCTCAGCCGACAACAATTATTCACTGTCTAGTGTCAGACAACTTCACTTGTTAGGAATTAAAGAGAAAGATCCTCAAATTAATTTCTGTTTCTCTTTACCCACCCCTCTGTCCCTCCAAACAGACTGAACCTGATCCAAAAAGATGCATTAGCTGACAGTGATTCATGTTGGGTAACCATATTTCCCAAAGGGAAAATGGAACAACCCCAGCTGCTTACCTGAGCACCCCCCACTCCCACGTGAGGCTGTTGCCAGTGACTGGAACCTTGCTGGAGACCTGCATACTGGAATGCTGCCTCCTTGCCCCCTCCCCACCTGTGTGGGCTGGCATCTCTGCTCGTCTGCCCACACGTTTCTCCACACCATACCCCACTTTTTTGACAAAAGTGGGCAGTTGTCCCATTGCTCTTGCCAACTGATCAAATCGGCAAAAGAAAATGGGACAAATGTCCACTTTTGCAAAGAAAAAAAAAGTTGGGATGGCCAGGAAAGGGCTTAAAAAAGGGACTGTCCTGTCCAAAATGGTCAGCTATAGTCCTTAGCTTCATGTGAACTTGGCTGAACTTTGTTGTGTTGCATGGCAACACTGTTTAGCTCCAAATGCCAGCAGATATTTAGCCATTACTAGAGGGGGATGATTCCGTTACTGGCCCAGATTTAACGGTGCCCCAGACATAAAGGGTCTGATTCTCACCGCTCTGGCAGCGTAATTGAGAATAAAGCCCAAAGAAAACAGCAAGAGCGGAGCCAGAAGTGGCTTGCAGGAATGATTTCGTTTTATGGAGGTTATATATTAGCCATAAACATGAAAGCTTCATATTCAATTTTTTTCTGTGACTTCCAAAGGGATTAACCCTCCTCCCCTTTTTGGGAGTACTTCCAGATGGGGAATTCTGGAGGTCCTGTGTACCCATTAAAGTAATGACATGAAGGCGTGGTGTCCCTCACAGTCAGCTGCAACAGACTTCAGTGGGTGCCAACTCCTAATCTACTGCTGCATCTCTACACTGTAAACTTTGTTCTAACAACCCTCTTTTCTGATATGGAAACCTTTATTGCTTCCCTGGCCACTGATATGGAACCAATCAAAGTTTCAGAGGACCAAATATGCTGTGATGTAAATTCAAGCTGTGAAAAATAAGATCACCTTCAGAAATAAGCAAATCACTTTTTCCAATTAAAGAAACATTTCAAATAAAAATAATGAAGTATCTACATACTGTATGATCCGGGGAGACCACTTGGAGCAAAGATATTGCTCTAAGAATTATTCTTAGGCAGCGCTGCTTTTTGTTGGTGTGGTTTTATCTTTTTCTGTATTCTCAGTGTCTAACTTAACTCTGAAATAACATCCTCTATGGTATGCAATGAGAAGTAAACATGATATAGAAACAAATGGGAACTTTAAGCAGCATTGCTGGGATCTAAAACAGATTGAAAGCCATACAAGATTTACTCCAACAAAAGAGGATCTTGAAGACTCCCCGCTTTAAAAAGGCTTTACTGGTTTCATCTCATTGTGTTTAACTGCAGCAGAGGGCACTGCAAAAACCAAGTCTGAATCCTACCTCAGAGGAAGCTGACAAATATAACAAAAACAAGGGACTGAAGCAAACCTAAGGGGCTGCTAAACAGTTTTAAAGGGTTCTAGCAGTTTTGTCAAACAGGCACGGAATGTGAATTGTTCATCTGTTGATAATCTGGACTGCTTTAGGATGAGATCAAAGAACAGAGAGACTGGAAAAGTGCAAGAAAAATGCCTACCAATGAAATCTTTTCTGTGCTACTCCCACACTCAGGATGATATCCTTCCTGCATTCCCCCAGGGTATTGTGTTTCGTGCCTGAGCACCTCAAATCCTCATCTTGGGGATCTGAACCATGCAAACAGTTAATGAGAATAAACAAAATTTCTGTGTATAGGACTGGCTCCCTTCCCCACAGGGCTTTCCAATCATCACACACTATGTCACATTGCAGTAGAATACTAGTGTCATGATGCTTCTATTCTACTACGTGGGTGATGATGTCAAATCTAGACAACTGCAGATGCCAGCTCTGAGTCTCCTTGCTGCTGCAATTGAAAAGTTATTGTGTCTCCAAAAGCTGGTAAGTGTCAAGGACCTAGTGGTCATGATTTGATCAGATTTGAAATGTATGTCAAGATTCTGTATGTGTACAGATGTCAAGGCTGCCTGGAGTGAGCTGAAGAAAGATGAATGGAATGGATTACTGTCCAGAAAACTTAAATTTTTATCAAGTAGGATAAGCATATCTCAGCTGGTCAGAGGACGGAAAGAAACAATGTAACCAAGTAAAGGACACTAGAAAAAGCACAAAACAGATCTACTAAAGGGGAGGGGTTAATTTAAAAAGCAGTGTAATTAATGAAACTCCCCGTAATACCTGAAAATACAAAAGGATAGCAAGCTTCACAAGGCACTGAGCATCTTAACCACCAGCATCAATTCCTAATATACACAGAAGACAATATGTTTTTTCTAAGAGCCACGCCCACAAATTCACCACAGGCTCAGACTAAAGCTGGATTATTTCCATTTTGTGCACCATGACCAACAGCAGAGATTCTACAGGCCAAAGATACCATGTAACCTTACATGGGTTGGAACACGCATCACTGAGGGCATAATATGAAGAAAATAATAGGAAGATATAGCTGAAACCATAATGGGGCTATGAGAACCTTTGTTACTGGGGATGATGCATCATATGGTAACAACTCAGTTTGACTGTTAAGAATTTAAGGATGATTTGGTGGATAGGGCAGTTAGAAATTAAAAATAAATCTTTATGTGCAAGTTGAGCAAATCTGAACCGGAAATTAGAAAGAGACAATGGCCTGGTCTACACTACGCGTTTAAACCGATTTAACTCTGCACCTATCCACACAACGAGGCCCTTTATATCGATATAAAGGGCTCTTAAAACCGGTTTCTGTACTCTTCCCCAGCGAGAGGAGTAGTGCTGAAATCGGTATTGCCATGTCGGATTAGGGTTAGTGTGGCCGCAAATCGATGGTATTGGCCTCCGGACGGTATCCCACAGTGCACCACTGTGATTGCTCTGGAAAGCAATCTGAAGTCGGATGCACTGGCCGGGTAGACAGGAAAAGCCCCGCGAGCTTTTGAATTGCATTTCCTGTTTGCCCAGCATGGAGCTCTGATCAGCATGGGTGGCGATGCAGTCCCAAATCCAAAAAGAGCTCCAGCATGGACCGTATGGGAGATACTGGATGTGATTGGTGTATGGGGAGACAAATCTGTTCTATCACAGCTCCATTACAGAAGACGAAATGCCAAAGCATTTGAAAAAAATCTCCAGGCTATGATAGAGAGTCCACAGCACAGTGCTGTGTGACAAGCATAACAGAAAGCCAAAGAATCAAATGGACGCTCATGGAGGGAGGGAGGGGGTACTGAGGACTCCAGCTATCCCACAGTCCCCCCAGTCTCCGAAAAGTATGTGCATTCTTGGCTGAGCTCCCAGTGCCTGTAGGGTCAAACATATTGTCCGGGGTGGTTCAGGGTATAGCTCGTCAATTTACTCCCCCTCCCCCTCCATGAAAGAAAAGGGAAAAAAATCGTTTCTTGACGTTTTTCAATGTCACCGTATGTCTACTGCATGCTGCTGGTAGATGCGGTGCTGTGGCACTGAACAGCAGCATCCTCTCCCCTTCCCTCCCCAGTGGCAGATGGTACAGTGCAGAAGGACTGGTAGCCGTCCTTGTCATCACCCCATGAGTGCTCCTGGCTGGCCTCAGGTGAGGTCGGCTGGGGGCGCCTGGGTAAAAATAGGAATGACTCCTGGTTATTCCTGGCAGATGATACAGAACGGCTAGTAACCGTCTTCATCATAGCAACTGAGGGCTGAGCTCCATCAGCACCTCCTTTCATGTCTAAAGAAAAGATTCTGTACTGCCTGGACTATTATAGCAGTGGGAGGCTGCGCTCCTCTCCCCCCCACCCTTTAATGTCCTGCCTGGACTATCATAGCAGCTGGAGGCTGCCTCTCCCTCATTTTATCTCACTAAAAAGTCAGTGTTTCTTATTCCTGCATCCTTTATTACTTCATCACACAAATGGGGGGACCCTGCAATGGTAGCCCAGGAGGGTTGGGGGAGGAGGGAAGTAACGGGTGGGGTTGTTGCAGGGGCACCCCCTTGAATGGCATGCGGCTCATCATTTCTGTGGGATCTGACACGGAGCGGCTGTGCTCTCTGGCACACTGGTTCTCTTGTACACTTGCCCCATATTCTAGGCAGGACTGACTCTATTTTTAGATACAACATAAAGGATGGAATGACCCAGGAGGTCATTCCCATTTTCGTCTTTGCACCCCCGGCCGACCTCAGCCCAGGTCAGCCAGGAGCACCCATGACAGCAGCAGATGGTACAGAACGACTGATAACCGTCATCTCATCGCCAATTTATAATGGTACAGCAGATGGTACAGAACGACTGGTAACTGTCTCTGCTACCTTGCAAAGGCAAATGAAAGCTGCTCTGTAGCGCTGCAGTACCACCTCTGTCAGCGGCATCCAGTACACATACGGTGACAGTGACAAAAGGCAAAACAGGCTCCATGGTTGCCATGCTATGGCGTCTGCCAGGGCAATGTAGGGAAAAAGGGAGCGAAATGATTGTCTGCCGTTGCTTTTCACGGAGGAAGGAACGAGTGATGACATTTACCCAGAATCACCTGCGACACTGTTTTTGCACCATCATGCATTGGGATCTCAATCCAGAATTGCAATGGGCGGAGGAGACTGCGGGAACTATGGGATAGCTATGGGATAGCTACCCACAGTACAATGCTCCAGAAATCAACGCTAACCTCAGTACATGGACGCACACCACCAAATTATTGTGCTTTGTGTGGCAGCATGCACTCGACTTTATACAATCTGTTTTACAAAACCGGTTTATGTAAAATCGGAATAATCCTGTAGTGTAGACGTACCCAATGAATGTAGAACCCCAAAATGTCATTTTTGCCATGCCCCTTTTCCAGGACTTAACCACACTTTACTATTGTGTTCGTTTTCTTTTTTTTTTCTTTCGTTCTTTTAATTTCCTAGCACTTTAAAAGAAACTGTGAAAAGAGAGAGCTTCAATTTCGAGGACTTTGAAGCACTGGTGGTGTGGAAAAAAACCCTGCAGCTAGAGCATGTAAATTCTACTGCCTGGAAGTGCTTGGTTAGACACCACATAAACACGGGTATCCTTGACCAAGACCTCCTCAGAACTAAGGAAACTATACCTTTTAATCTTTATTTAGCAATTTACTTACTAAAAGATCAGATCTTAGAATTCCACACCTATTTAACACCTGATTAATCACCATTAAGCAACTTGGCACTATCTAAATTTCTACTAATACCAACCCACTTAATCAGCAGCCTTTACCACTCACTGAAATTAGGCTCAATCAGTTCCCTGGAATACATCCAAATATATTGTGCCCAAGTTTGAAGCAGAGTACATTGTAATGATAGTTTACCTTTCTATCACATTTTTCGTCCCAAAGCACTTGGCCTGTTATACACTTGGCACACCATGAAAATGCATTTAACTTTGAGATGGAAGACAGCAGAAAATGTTATACAGCAATGGAGGAAGGATATGTAGCATAATGACGCAAGCACAAACTTCTACTCTTCAAACCCTGGCTCTAACATCCACACAGACATCAGAGCTACAGTTTTTAAGGTCTGGCCTGAAAATTCACACAGTTAACTGCATGGAACTCAGTTAAAGACAAAGTTCTGAGCAACCTTTCCCAGGTTTCATGTTTCTCCAAGCTGCATCACTTGCTCCAGGGAGACTCAGTATTTCAAACCTGATGTTCAGAGCACACAGCCATACCCTCCAGCAGAACACTGTCTCTCTGGGTATCTTCTTAAGGTTCGTCTAAATGGTGGAATAATGTGTTCTACTGGGATGTGACTCCTAAAGCACACTTACAAATTAATGAGAGGTGGTAGGTGATAAGTAAGGGTGTGTTTTTTTTCTTTATCGAAGCAGGTTCTCCTGTGGTATTTGAGTGGCCCTTTCCATGATGTGATCTACTTCTCTGGTGGAGTGTCCTTGTTTAGTGAAGACAGATTTAAGCAGATTTAAGGTGTATGTATTGCAAACTTTCTCTTCAGAGCAAATTCTGTGGTATCTGAGTGCCTGATGGTAGATAACAGATTTCTTGGTGTGTCTGGGGTCGGTGCTGGATCTGTGGAGGCAAGAGTGGTCATCAGTGAGTTTCTTCAATACAGTCATTTGTAGCGTTCTAATGTTGAATTTAGTTGTAGTGTCTAGGAAGTTGATGCTGAGGTTGGAGTGTTTTACAGAGAGTTTGATGGATGGGCAGGAATTGTTAAAATTGTGGTGGAAATCTCTGAGACAGTTTAGGTCTTCTATCCAGGGGATGAAAATGTAATCGATGTATCTCAGGTATATTGTTGATTTTGTGGTGCATTTTTCAGAAATTCTTCCTTGAGATGGCTCATGAAGAGGCTGGTGTATGGGGAGCCAACTTAGTACCCATGGTTGTTCCCACATTTTTGGCAAAGTGTTTGTTGTTAACTGTGAAGTTGTTGTGGTTGAGGATGAAATGGATGAGTTTGGTGCTGCGTTTTGGTGCTGTGTTTAGTGCTGAGTATTGTCCATTCTCTTGTAGGTATTTGAGGCAGGAACCAATGCTGTCATGGTGAGGAATGTCGGTGTATAGGGATGTGACATCCATGGTGGCAAGGATGGGATTCTGGGGGAGGTTGTTAATGTTGTGGAGTTCGCAGAGGAAATTTCTAGTGTCTAAGGTGCCACAGGACTCTTTGCTGCTTTTAGGAGGAAGCTGGCACTTTGTGTGGCGAATCATGTAAGGATGTGCAATAGGGCCCTCAGTGGCCGGGCAGTCTAGTGGCTAGATAGTTAGTTCGGGGGGGCTGTAGGAGGACCTGACTGCTCCTTCTCCCTCAGATCCTGGCTTTGGGACCTTGTGTTGCTCAACCCCTAAACAGAGAAGATGGATCTTTCTCCCAGCCGTGAGGGGAGTTCAGGGCTTGTTTTCCTGGCCTGCTCCCTATGCAAGTCCTTTTAGTTTGTGGGGTAGCCCCGCTACTCCAGCTGCCCCGCATTTAGGGATTCTCTGTAGGTTCCCCTTGGCCAGAGAAGACTTACTTGCCTCCAGTGGCTGCGTTGGCAGGTAGGTTGCAGGTCTGTGTCTTCAGGCAGGTATACAGAGAGCTCCTGCCTCTTCACTGGTCAGCCCCTGACTGAGCCAGGCTCCCTTCTTTTCTCCCCACTCCAGACCTGACATTGGCTGCAGGTATAACGGGGTGGAACTAGCTGAACACACAGGCTGCAGTCTTGCTCGCTGCTCCTTCACAGGATGGTTTCTATGAGTTCTGATATTCCTTCAGTAAGGATGATGAGGCCAGATTTGATAGATCTGCCTGGGTTCCCTTGTTTGTGTATCTTGGGGTGCATGTAGAAGGTTCCTGGGGTGGATTGATGGGTAATGAGATTGTAGAATTTCTCTTGGAGTTGTTTGGGGAAAGATTTGATTGTATCCATGGACTTAACAGGGACACTGCTTTCATGGATCATTACAACAATCTGTAACATACACCTGCCTGCTGACAGTTAATGGTCCACTTCAAACCCCTTTTGCATAACAGTCTAACCCTTATTGCCCACTCCATCTCAACTGACCTGCTGCATATGACTCCTTATGCTTAACTATCTGTCACAACTTGTATTTAGCTCAGACAATCTGATTTCTTTCCCCAGACCTGAAGAACTCTGTGTAGTTTGAAAACTCTGGACACCCCACCAACACAAGCCAGTCCAATAAAATAAATTTTCATATCTACCTTGCCTCTCTCATATCCTAGGACCAACATGACTGCAACAAGACTGCAAATAATAATTTAGCAAATTCCCTGAGTCTTTTTACCATGACTGAATTACCAGAATCCTTGTGTGTAAACAGAAGTTGAATAATTGACAATTAGCCTTCTTCTCATGCTTCACTCATTCATTAAGGTCACAATTCATTGTTGGAGACATTACAATTGTTTACTTTCTTTCATAGGATCTCTGTTGCCAATTGGTTTTTGCTACCCAGTTTTGGACTGAACTTTCTGGTCAAAAAGGGGACCTAGCAGTGTCTGGTTAGATGTGCTGACTGGACACCAAAGTCTAGTTACCACAGGATGACGGGAGGCGTTGGTCGTTAAGCCGCACCAGCTCCTGCTCAGCTGGGGCTCCTTCCTACCTAGAGACAGGCTCCTTGTCAGACTGCTGCAGCTTCCATCCTAGCCCTGGAGCAGAGAGAGTCCAGCTGGGGTGGGAGGGAAGTGGAGAAGATCCAGCGAGTGACACAGGGATGGGGGAAGAAGAGTGAGCGACAGGGGCAGGGCCCTGGGGGGGTGGGGCCTCAGAGAAAGAGGCAGAGCCTTGGAGGAAGAGGCTGGCAGGGGCAGGGCCTTGGGGATCCAGTTATCAGTAATTAGAAATGTGGCAAACCTATCTTTGTCAGACCACAGTAACAGAAATGTCTTCACAGACAAGAACACACCTTTTGCCAAAAGGGAAAAGCAAACATAGGTTCCCATTCAGCAAGAAACTCTGCATGCAGGCTGAGCCCCATTGATTTCAGGGATCAGGACCATTGAGCATATATGTACCTCCAGCATATATAACTGTAAGCTATTATCTATACAGCGTGAGTATCAGTGCTTCTGCACCTCTTGCCTGATGTACTGTGCCCCTTTACGACTTCTGTAAGAATGGCTCACACTGAACATTCTGAGACGGATCCTCAGCTGGTCTAAATAGGGATAGCTAATTTCGACAAAAACAACGAGGAGTCCGGTGGCACCTTAAAGACAAACAGATTTATTTGGGCATAAGCTTTTGTGGATAAAAAAAGGCACTTCTTCAGATGCATGGAGTCTCCATGCATCTGAAGAAGTAGTTTTTTTACCCACAAAAGCTTATGCCCAAATAAATCTGTTAGTCTTTAAGGTGCCACCGGACTCCTCGTTGTTTTTGTGGATACAGACTAATACGGCTACCCCTCTGATACTAATTGCAACAGCCACCAAAAATCTGGGCCTCTCCAATTTAAAACAATGACAATTGCTAAAGAAGATATAAATGCAACTTAGGGAGAAAATGCACAGAGAAAAATAATGATTAGAATCCTATGCAGCGTTGACAGGATATATGCAAGAGCTTCCTACACCTTCATAAACCATGCTGACCACATTGTGCTTCCATTATTCAGGGCTGTGAACAGAGCAGTAGAGAAGTATATACATACTTGAATAGCAGCTAACTATGAAGCCTCCCTAAGTTTATTTGACATAATGTTGTATGTAATGATGACAAATCCTCAAATCCTATGGACTTTGAGACCAGATGGAATTAAAGTGGTGTATTTTCAGCTTGACGGGAAAAAATGCAGTTTCATTTGACTTGACTAACACTAAGGCCTAGACCAGCTTTAGTCTGGAATTTAAATCTCTTCTAGTATTTCCTTTTTCACCACAACATCCTTCTTTATCCTCCACCACCAACTTTACAATTCATCGTTCTCTCTCCCCTGGAGGCCTCTACTACTTTATTCTTTACTCCAGTCTTATTCACCATGAAATACAGGATGTGCCAAATATATTGTGTTGTACCATTTATATCAAATGTCATGGAAACTGACTAATTTACAGATTTAAAAAATATGTTTTCAAACTCGTGTTAAATATGTCTGCTGCACAATTCGCGTAAAGACCACGTACTGACACAGCTCGCATTTTGTTGGAAACTAGAATCTCGCTAAATGCCATAATGCTAATCAACAAATTAAAAAATGCTCAGAAAAATAAAATAAAAATCCCAATCCTGTGGTCTCACTTTATGGACCAGTTCCTCAGCTTGTGCACATTGGCACAGTTTCACTGAAGTCAATGGAGCTATGCCTATCTACACATGCTGAAGCACTGACCCGATAACTCAACAAAGATTTATGCCCCTTGATTTAGTAAGATACTTAAGCTCATGCCTGATTTTAGGCATGTAAGCATGGGCGTAGTTCGGGGGCAGGTGCAGGGAGGGTATTGCACCCTTCCTTCAAAAAACAGAGGCAAGGTGTGTGTGTGGGTGTCACATGGGGTCACATGCCACTCCCCCCCATCCCCCCCGGGCATTTCTGCAAATGTTAAGCTGCCCTGCAGGGCTTGCTTTGCTTGGCCTACCTGGGAGTGGGGCTCTGACCTTCCCACGCTCGCCTCCTTCCCCGCATCCTCCTTGGCATGTTTCAGTTCAAGGGGAGCAGAGGAGGTGGTGGGACAAAGCAGCTGTTCTCTTGCACTTGGGTCGCTGCCTTGACAGCTGGATGCTGCCTCCTTGGTCCTAGTGCCTGCCTGTTTCCTGTACAACGGTGAGTGCCCGTGGTGGGGCCTGGCAAGGTGGTGCTAGGGGAAGGAGAGTAGGTGGAAGAGAAAGGGATTGGATGGAGGGAAACAAGAGCCTGGCACGTGGAATCCCCTCGGTAGCAGCAACAGCAGCCCCTGCAGGGAGGCTGTCCCAGCAGCACCAGAGCAGTGACATCGTTGCAGCAGCCTGTGCTAGAGTGTCCGCCAGCAGCAGCTGGGGCTCCTCTGTTAAGCCAGCCGTCCCCTCCCCCCTGCACCAGCAGCCTAGATACCCCTTAAGGCGGGGGGAGAGAGCCAGTGAGCCAAGGTGACTGGATTCAGCGTTCACATGCACATGCGTGCGCGTGCACGTGTGAGTGCTTTGCCCTCCTCCCCAAATACAGCAGTCAAACAACACCTATGCTTGTAAGTACAACTGAAGCTGGAAGGACTACTCATGGAGTTAAAATTAGGCAAGTACTAAAGTACCTTGCTGAGTCAGGGGCTAACCCCAGGTTGATTGAATTAGGTTCTTCTGTATCTGAGGCTTCATTACTTTTTATAAAATATTACAGTAATTTTAGTAGCATGCTATGAAATATAATAATACATAATTGAGACTAAATTATATTAGTCAGCATAAATTTGGTAATCCACAATGGGTGTCTCACATATTTCTGTGAATTAACATTACATTATTCAATTGTATATGGAAGATATAACAACATTTTTCCACCAGAGGGGCATTTTGACAGAATTTGTCCTTTAAAAGCATTTTTGCTTCTGCTCTAAGATCTCTTTTTTTGTTCTGATCCTGGCAATCACTCTTATACATTGTTCTTACCAGAAGTGTAAAGGAACTGGAATGTCCGCCAGCACTTTATAACAGGACAGAGTGCAGTGACACTGTGAATCCCTGCTGATTGCATCCTGCCTATACATGAACAGTAAAACACTTATGGCCTGCATTAATTTTTCGGCAACCCTCTAGATCACTCCACCTAGTTTTGCGATGTAACCCCACCAAAAAATCAGTTTTCCTCTGTATAATTCTGAATAGCACTGGGTGAATAATTCACAGCAAATAATGTAGTTGATTTTCACCTTTTTTGTTCTTTGTTAATTGTCTACAAGCAGTTTATGGTTTTCTAAAATTTGTTCTTTATTTTAAATTATTTACTGTCTCAGTTTGGCAAATAATATTTGATCTGTAGCTTGCATGAGCAGTTTGTTGCAAATATCTGCTCTAGGAAATTCAAACCATGTTAGTTACCTTTGAATGGACATGTAGGTCATATGCCATGTTTCTGGTCCCTTTTTGGATGCATGTAACTTTTTGAATCAGGGATTACTTACATTTATGAATCCAAAATGCGCTGTTTCTATGAGCTCTCCTACCAAAAAATTCATTTGATTGAACATTCAGAGAGAGCAAACACAAAGATGGACTCGGCCAAAATGAATGTTTTAACATTTGAAAAAAAACAGTCAGAAAAATTGTTTGCAATATTCAAACAGTTCTAACTGTGACTAGTCCGTACTGACAATGCTTGCCTACTGCTGCCTAGGTAGGCTGTACTATATACTAGACCTTGTAATATACTTTCCACTCTCCGGCCCCAGATGTCCTGCATGCAACATTTGAATCTAGAATTTCAGAATTACAACTGCACAACTAATCTTAGTTCATCTGGATTTGTTTAAATCCAACCAACCTCTCTTGTAGTATGGAAACCACTGCACAACTAACTGAAACTTTGTTATAATTCAGTTTAGAAACTTATTCTGTCCCAGAGAGGCAGATTAACATTCTGCATTTACAACATAGCTATTATTGTTCTTTTGGTGCCCTGCTTCTGTTTCTCCTCCTACCATTCAGGAGTCAGTCTTAGGGGTCCTCCTGGGGCTTGTCTTCACTATGGGGTTAAGTCGATCTAAGTTAAGCTACTCCAGCTATGTGAATAATGGAGCAGAGATGATGTAGCTTAGGTCAAATTACCCCAGTGTCTTCACTGCGCTGCGACAACGAGAGACGCTCTCCGGTCGACTTCTCTTACTTTTCTCAAAGAGCTGGAGTACTGGGGTTGACCGGAGAGTGCTCTGCCATCAATTTAGCAGGTCTTCACTAGATAGAGTGACCATATTTACCCATGCTGCCTACAAGACATCTGGTAAAATTACTCATATTCAAGCAAATTCAATGGCAATGAATCAGAACTATGCGGTATACACGTTCAAATTAACATCAAGTTGACTGAGCCTCTGTTAAAAAGAAATGCTGCATAGCTGGATTCTTTTTATTTACCTTCTTATCTTTAAGGTTTTAGGGTTCACATGGGGAGAGGTGACAAACACATACTCCTGTACATCTCTCTCGCACAGGGAGGGTGACTGACTGACCCAACTCTCCTTGCCCGGCGCTCTCTGCCCTCCATGCCTGGCTGGGTCCCTGAGATGAAACCACCTCTCCTGGTACCTGGTGCCGTGTCTTCCTGAGGCAACACGTGTGGGAGCATGCAGGCTCATGTGCCTCCCTCCCTAGATTTCTGCCAGGGTTCACGCCAGAATGTGGCCACCAGCAGCCTTTTGGCACTGTCTATGAGGGAGGGAAGGGATGGGAGCTGCTTCCGGGGTGGGGAGGAAGGGATGACCTGGCTTGTGTCCTTGCAGAGCTCATCTTTTCCTGCTCTCCCTTCCCCCCTGTGGCTGGAAACAGCTTGTCCCTTCCTGCCTGCACAATGTCGAAAGGCAGCTAACACCTCCAGGCTACTGCTGGCCACCGACATAACCCAGCCGCCTCCTGTACCCCGACTACAGCACGGGCAGGATGGATTAAGCCGGTGGTGGGCAACCTGCAGCCCATCAGGGTAATCTGATTGAGGGCCGCGAGACATTTTGCTGATGTCAACCATCTGCAGGCATGGCCCCTCGCAGCTCCTAGTGGCCGCGTTTTGCTGTTCCTGGTGTGCTGCAGGGATGTGCTGGCTGCTGCTTCCCACTGCTCCCATTGGCCAGGAATGGCGAACCGCAGCCACTGGGAGCTGTGGTGAGCTGTGCCTGTGGACGGTCCACATCAGCAAAATGTCTCGCGGCCCACAATCAGATTACCCTGATGGGCCGCATGTGGCCCGAAGACTGCAGGTTGCCCACCACTGGATTAAGCTCTAAGGATGCATTATGCACCAGGCCCCAGGGAACCTGGCTGCAAAGAGGCTGAAAATTGCTTCTCCCCACCACTCTAGAGCTTAGCTGAGGGGTGGAGAGGCTTCCCCATGCCAGCGCTGGGCGGGGCTTTGACACATGCAGGGCTTGGCTCCTCCTGGCCAGTGTCCTAGGTCAGAGGATCTTGGGCTTTCCCGGGGCACCAGCCCAGCCAGAGGCAGTGGCGGAAGCAAGGCGCCTGCTGGTCAGGCTGTTGGTGAGCTGAATGCTCTGATCAGGGGCTGGTTCTCTGCACAGCACTGGGAGTGGGACGCACCCTGCTGGGGGGGAAAAGAGGTGGAGATATGGAGGAGCAGCGGCGCTGTGGGGGGGGTGAAGGGGCAAATCAAGGAGAGGACAGCATGAGGGGGAGCACATAAAGGGCAGATGGGTGGGCAGCAGAGGTGACACATAATTGGTCATTGCCTGGCACTTGCCTGCACTTACCAGACACCGCAGATCAAACCGTGCAGCCGGTGCCGGCTGGAAATGGGATGGGAGGCAGGGCCCTGCTGGCTGAGAGCTGGCACACAGTGACAGACCAGAAGGGGGGAGTGGCTGGCCTCGCACACTGCATCTTCACCCACCACCAGCCTTGCACACCCACCCCCATAGTTGGCCACTGGACCCCCCAACTCACCGCTGGTGGGCGGGTGGGTGGCTGGCGACCAGGGATTTGGCTAGCACCAGAACCCGCCAGTACTGATGACGGAGGAGACAGAAAATACGGGACAATTCACTAGACCCACTAAATCGATCCCTGCTGCATCGATTGCATCAGCATCAATCTCTCCGTAATGAAGTCACCTATCGATTTCCTCTTCTGCATTCTATTTCATCACAGTGAAAAATGTGTTGCTGAGTATTCTCTTGATATTGTAGCGTTACTTTTATCGTGCTATATCCTGTTATCCTTACTTGGTTTCTAGTCAGTCCTTACTCAGGGGAAGTCTTAGCAAAGTCAGTAGGAGTTTGCCAAAGTAAAGAGCTGGTAAAAGCTGAGTAAGAACTTCGTAATGTCCTTAGGATTTGGTCCTCCATACACCACAGAAACAAAGAAATGTGGGCCTGGAGAGGAAGTCAAGAGTTCATCTAGTTCACCCTTCCTCCCTCCCTCCCCCTACCCTGCTGAGGAGACAGTCCAGTTCAGGGTTACACCATCCTTCTGCTCCTCTTTGTGAGACTCTATATCAAACAATTCTGTTTAAAATCTCTTGCAGCATGTTCAGAATACAAGGGTGATATCATTCCCTGTTCAGGAGTAGTAAAATACTGAAACAGCAGTGAGTGCTGCAGGTCAAGTTTAAGTACATTGGCAGAGACATAGTGTGTGTGGGTAAGGAGGAGGTGCAGCATCTGTCTGCACCCAGCCTAGCTCTGGGCAGTGTTATCCATCTTCCATTTTCACGATTATGAACATGCAGACCAAAACAAAAGCACATTTGTTCCCTCATCTTTTACTGCACAAAGAATGCACACAGGTCATCTCTTATGTTTCATCTCTGCCACTGTGGGGACTTCCATTTTATCTCCCAAAACACAAGCAAGATCCAAGTCACTGGGTTGCATCTTCAGCTAAATATACCTTTAGGTCAGACACATCCCTGTAGCACTGTTCAGAACGGGTGTGGTCAGACAGCTGCACATTCCAGAAACATGGAAGCTGGTAGACAAGGAATGGGTTCTGTTTGATGACTGCATTGAAGATATCCTGGCAGACAAAAACAGAAAAACAATCAGGTGCATCATTTCAGCAGAAAGATGATCAATCACATCTCTCCGAACTGACTCTCTTCAGTCCTTTGCTCAGAAAGCAAGTGAGAGGGTGAATAGGGCGTTATTACATTAAGCTGTCAGCTCTGTAAACCTAGCTTCACAATTCTGTGTTGGTTAAAGGTGCTGGAACTCCAAGGGCCAACTTGCAGGTCTGAACTAGAGGAAAACAGACTCTTTTTCACACAGAATGCTAGCAGATTGCACCTGGGTTTTCAAAACAAGTATTTTGTACCACTGGCAAAAATTGTTTTTTTCTCATCATAGGGAGTACTATGTGGCAGATGGTGAACCGCCTGCTATTCCTAAGTACAGCGTCAATTTTCAGTAAAAGAAAGAAGAGTGATCCTGGCAATTACTGTCCCAACTACCAGTAGGAATATTAGTTATTATTTTATATTGCCCATAAGTGCTCTAAGTGTCTCACAGAAAACATGCGAGACAGGGCTACAAAACAGCTTACAGTGTAAGTGCCACTATGATCTGCTCTTATGAAGCCATGCAGTGGGAGGGGGAAAATGGTCTTTGTGCTTAAGGTACTAGAGTAAGCATCCAGGAATCTGGGTTCAATTCCCACCTCTGCTACATGCTCTCCATGTGATTTTGGGCAAGTCACTTATGGTCTGACTCAAAGGCTACTGAAATCAGTGAGAGTCTTTTCATAGACTTCAGTGGGCTTTGGATCAGCTCCTTAGTTTCTCCGGGCCTCAGTTCCCCATCAGTAAAATGGGGACAGTAATCCCTCCTCACTTAACAGGGGTACTGTAAAGATAAATACATTAATGTTTGTGGGATGCTCATATTCTGCAGTGATGCAGGCAACAGAAGTATCCAGAGACTGACAGAATCAAAATCATCATTTGCCAGAATGAAAATGACAAAAGCAGTAGAAAAAGAAACAGTTTTTTCAAGCTTCAAAAGTCTGGAATCTTTCAAAGAAAGAATGAAAGGCTAAAGTAAAGGTTATAAAAAATAAAAAGACTCCAACTGTGTCCCTTTAAAAAGAATCTGTGCATCAGAGGTAAAAATTTCAGTCCGTAAATAGGAGTCTTATGAATAAATCTCTATCTCCCACATTCAAAAATTTCTTCAGAAGGACATGGCAATGAGTTCTGCCTGTTTAAGAGGACATGGCAGGACACCTACCTATCTACCTTCCTTCCTCTCTCCCTCCCCACCCCCAATCCAAGGAGCAATGTTTGTACCAGGTCTTCAAAGCTGCCTGCCCAACCCACCTGGTCAGCCAATGAGGTTGACAGCATGCTCATTAACTCTCTTTCAGCTGTGAGTCTCCACATCTGCTCCCATTTCATCTTTCGCAACTTATCCAGAAGTAGCAGGATAACCCCTGAAGAGACAATGCAATGCAGGGAAAGAGAATCCATAATGTAATGTTCAAAGCAAAGACCTTCATGCCTAAGTGTTGCATCACTGCAGTCAAAAAAAGAACATTTTGCAAAGACCAGAGTTGGAAGCTATTCCAGCTGCCAACCCGTGCTTTTGATTGAAATCAGGATATTTTCATGACATATTACTTACAGACATAAATTAGCTCTAATAAATAACAATTCTGAAGGAGAATGTATTATAATAATAATTATTAAAGTATTTCTCTGTTACAGTGCTGCCCCAAAGGTTCCACTCAGGACTGTTACCTCATTGTGCTGGGTGCCATACAAACACAATAAAATAAGACAATGTCTTCCCCAGAAAGCCCACAACCTCAATAAGGACAAGACACAACAGGGAGTTATAGAACACCACATGGAAGGGGAAAACCATGCTTAAAATGCACTGGAAAAACTGAGGGACAACAGACAAAAGAAATTTGGTTCCGATTTCATTATGACTGGCCTGGAGACCAGGGAGCTGCTGACAAACAGAACTGGTACCCCTGGCCACATTAAAGAGAGTATTTCCCAAGTCAGCTTTTTCATTCCAAAGCGGATTAGATGGTAGTTTCCAAGTGAGAAAAAAATGTGTGACCCCCATTGCAGCTGCTTTAAGAAGGGAAGTTATGGGCTCCAAAGGGAACCCTGTCAGATTAATGTCTGCCAGAGAAATGGTGTTGATAATGCTGGTTCTTGAGAATGGGTGTATCTATTATCAGCCAGATTCTGCCATCCTTACTCACACTGAGCAGAAGATTACTCCATGAAAAGTCCTGCTGATTTAAATGAGTAGACATTTAATTCTGGCCCCATTAAGGTCAATGGGAGTTTTGCCATTCACTTCAGTGGGACTGGGACTCCACCCCTAAAGTGAAAAGTATTATTCAGTGTAAGCATGGTAGAATCTGGCCCCATGTATTTATTTTAATCACTTACGGCCAGACTGTGAATCCCTTACTTTCAATGGTGAGCAGTTACTTACAGGAGCAGTCCCACTGATTCCTATGAAATCACCATTGTAAATAATGGGGGGGGGGTCATAATCTCTCCTCGCAGAGAGCCTATCACTGTGGCATTGAGCATTAAGCAAGGAAAAACATGAGAGAGAACAGGATCCTCAGATCAGAAAGTAACATTTAGTGGGAAAAACAGATGGCTCAGCGTTCATTCTTCTTCTTTGGTTGTTTTGTTTCTGAATAGAATTATACTACTTGTGAATGCAGAAAATGCAGTAGAAGCAATGTAGCTGGATTTAGTAAAACCTTTAATACAACGCCTCACAACACCTTACTTGAAAAAATTAATTCACACGGACTTAGATAAGAATGCTGTCATGGGGAATGAAAACTGTCTGAATGACCATAAACAAAGAGTACTGATAAATGGCAATGTATCAAGTTGGTGGGAAGTGTCTAGTGGGATCAGTGATAGGTTTTCATTGGTGTTCTGGAAGAAGGAGTAAACAGAATATTAATGACAATTTTTACAAGGCCTAAACTGAAGGCCTTGTAAAAATTAGCATATTTAAATGATAACTACGAGGGATTATAGCAACTACCCTCAAATATTTGAAGAAGCAAATACCAAACAGGGAGAAAAATTATTTGGGGAAGCCCATGGGGATATAAGTAGAAGTAATAGGAAGAAATTATGAAAAGGGAAATAAATGTAGTCTGAATATTAAGAAAAACATTTCAGGAGTTCCTATTAGATTGTGAAATAATCTACCAAGGGAAGTGAAGAAGCCCCTTTGCTTCATACGGACGCACCAGCTGTAGAATCACGCAGTCTCCAAATAGCTTTCTATGAGAAGACTCAGCTAGGAAATTGTCTGGCACTCAAGTGTAGCTCCCATCTGAAAAGTATGCCCAAAATAACATAGTCTTGCGCTATAGAGGCAACTATACAACGTAAGCTTATAAATTCACCCCCTCCCACAAGGTGGAGGAAGATATGCACAACTTCTTGCCCCCCCGCTAGTTATAAATTGCACAAACTGGGTTTAATAATAAACAAAAACAAGTTTATTAACTATAAAAGACAGATCTGCAGTGGTTATAAGGGACAGCAAACAGAACAAAGTAGATTGCCAAACAAATAATACAAAACATGCATACTAAGCTTAAGATCTTAAAGAGACTGGTTTCAAGAAGTAATTTCTCACCCTAAATGTTGTTTAAGACAAGTTGCAGAGTTCCTGTAGCTTAGAGTTATTTTTCTTTAGAGACTAGACTTCTGTCTTAGTCTGGACTCAGCCCTGCCTTTCCATCTGCTCATTTCCTTTGTCTCTTCAGGTACTCTCAGCAGTCTTTCTTCTTGGGCAGGAGGGCAATGGAGAAAAGCCCTGTTTGCCTTACTCCCCAGCTTTAAATAGAATTTACATAAGGCAGGAAGCCTTTGTTTCCAGTAGAAAAGTACCAGTAGTGTCTCAGGTGGTGTTTAGTACCAGGTGACATGACCACATGACCTAGTAAGAGTCACCGCAACGTCCCAGGATGCCTCTATTGGAGAGTAGAGAGATAAGTATCTTTAAAGTCTAATTGTTTCTTCCTAATGGCCCATCAAAGCTGATGGCCTGTTGTCTGATGGATGTTTCGCAAGTAAACACCCAGCTGTAATTGTTACATAGTCAATATTCCTAACTTTAGATACAAAAATGATACATACATACAAATTGGATAATCACATTCAGTAAATCATAACCTTTCCAATGATACCTTACAAGACCCATCTTGTATAAAATATATCTCAGTTATACCATATCCATAAGGTAAGCATACTTCCATAAAGAATATGGGGTGTAACATCACAACAAGTAGAACTACTAATCCCAAATTAGGAGGAAGCCGCCACATGTTTGAATCCGATTGACATTTGAGGATGGAAATCTTTTGCTGCCTAGTGAATTGTGCAAAAGAAAAAAATATATTCCGGCTGTGTAGTTTGCGGCCTAGTTTAATGCTGTTCTCCACTTCAGTCCATCTGGCTCCTAAGCACACTGCAGCCTTTACTGGAGGAATCCCTTTTATTTTCAATCTGCCTTTCTGCTGCAAGTGGTTATACTGGAAATGGACAAACTGCCACAACATGCCACAATACATTTTTGCCAAACTCTTTGTTTTCTATCCAACATAATTGAATTTTTTGTTCCAAGCAGATCTGTGAGCATTGGACTAGAAACGGAGCTTGAATCCTGTCTGGAGTTTGCATTTGTGTGTGTATGTTTTTGAGCGCATTACTGTGGATTGGCTGAGATTGAAGGTCAACGGGCAGCAAATTCTTCCCACTGCAGCAGCAGATTAGGTGAGATAACTTCTCATCCTGCTGTAGGTTATTTCCAGATGGTAAGAACTATCAACTTTGTTTTAACAATATAATATACCTGAGGCAATGAACTATCCATTTATTTAACAAAAATCTCATTGCAGGATTCAATTAATTCTGCTACATTCGTAAAATGTGTTTTATTATATATCTATATATATGTACTGCTAAATTTTGCTTTCTAATAAATCTTCTTTAAAAGCTCAATCTGGGGAGGGATGGGGAAAGTACTTTACATCTGCAGTATTCTCCATTTATTCATCCTCTCCCAGTCTTCTGTCAGGCACTATTTTACGGTGTCACAACTAAAGAGATTACAAATTCCTGAGGGGTTATCACAGTGGCAGGTGAGAGGCAAACGCTGCAGGGAAGGGAGGGTAGAAACCAGAGCAGATACAAATGTATATGAATTATGATCCAATGCAGCACAGGAAACATGTTCACAGCTTTTAAATACAATGGTATTGAGCTTACTGATGATTTCTACTCTAATTTACCTAAAGGTTTGGTTTAACACGTTGATACAATCACCATTCAGGGCTTCTGCACTGCAGAATTGTAATTTACTGCCACTGCAAAAATAAAGAGCAATATTTATAGCAGTTTAAACATCATTAAAGGTATACAATTCTCCTTAGTATTAGTGAGAATAAGGGATTTGCATTGAGGGGAGAGTTAATTCAATTAATTGAATTCATCTTATTTAGTGTGAAAGCAAAAATAAATGTGAATAGGAAACTTTTAAAAATGATAATGCAAAAGATCAGTGCTTTCTCTTTAGAATCCAGTGCGCTTTCATAAAGCTCTTCCATTGCTAAAAGGACAAAAAAATCAATGTGCCAGCATCCTGTAGGTCTGAACTAGCTCAGTTCGACACTTAAAATGCAGACAAAGTGCCTGGGACCATAGGAGGGAAAGATTTGCCTCAGGAGCCTGCTCCCAGAGCCAAACTGACTGAAATTTCAGGCTGGATTCAAGATGACAACTGGCAGAATGCAGAAGGCTCAGGGATTTATCCTCAGCTGCTGTGCTGGGGGAAGAAGAGGTGAGGGCCCTCCCCCCTCCAAAGGAATCTTTCAGGAACATCTGGCCCCAAATATGGAGCTTTTCGTTTTTAGATGAGTGTATCATTTTCTTTTTCCCACACTCCCAAACAGAAGCAGAAGTAAAAGTCTAGCAGAAAGAAAACACAAAGAGAAAAGAGGGAACCCAGCTGGCTTATGAGTATTAGCCAGGCTATGATTAATTACAGAATGCCTCACTGTAAAAAAGAAGCCAAGGCAAATATTACAAAGCTGTGAATGCCTTGAAGAGCTCTTTGAAGAGCACTCTGGTTCATGGACCATTCTGTTTTTGTGGGGCTTTAATATTTTTTGTTTCTCTTTCCTTGTGCCTTATTACTAAGGACCATTGACATGTTAACAGATTCCTTATTTCTTAGAAGTTCATGTATTCCTACTGCTCTATGGGTCTCAACCTGGGCTATCTGAAGTGTTACAGCCACTGAGTAGATGCAGTAGGGTCAGGGGTCTAGGAGGAAGGCTCCCTTTGGTATATAAAAATAAGACTCAAAATGCTGAATGCTTTACCACTTTGAAGAAGAGAGGGATTTTATTATTGTTTTTTATTTGGCTTGATAAAAGGTGAGGTTCCCCCCACCCCCGACTGTTTAATTGAAAATCTCCTGTTGATGCTATGCTAGGTTCATATTTGATCAGCAAAATAAAAATACTGTATTTTGCCATTTTCAGGAACTACTGCCTCTGAGACAGAAAGAAATGATCCTCTCATCTTTAATTTTGCTGGGGTTTGGAAAGTTCATGAGGGCCAAACTTCAGACTCGTGATCCCTGGGGAGCCATGTGCTTATTTCCAATCTTAAAGCCACAGCTCTCTGTTTGCAGAGCTGTCAGTGTACTCACCACCCTCTTCTCCTGCCACCAGTTCCATTCCTCACTGTAACATCTGCATGAAGAGATGGAACTTGGGCAAGTGAGACAAGGAAGGAGGAAGGGAAAACAGAAATGACTCCCCTTCTTCTGACCCTCATCAAATGGATACTAGGTATAGGCCTCATTTTCCTTCTGAAAAGTTGACAGGTAACACATTTATGACCTCATAAGTGGTTGCTGTCGAGATGCTTCTAGCTCGAGGTGAGAAATAATTGGAACTTTCATCCCGCAGGAAATTCGGCCGTGTTAACATTTGTTTTTGTTCCAAATCAGGATGAAAAATTGAAATTTTGAAATTTTTCACAGAACAGAAATTCTGAGAAAATTCAATTTGGAAGTGTTGAAACATTTCTGCATTTTCCCACTGTAATGCATTGCCTCATGGGAGCTGTAGTGCAGGAGTGTCCTGCTCCCACTCCTCTCTATGGGTCAGGCTCCCTCACTGAATTACAACTGCCAAAACACACCCAGAGGTATGTGACTCCTATCATGCACCAAGCAGAGCATGGTTAGACAGTCACTGTATTTCCTTATCAGTGCACTGCATTATGGGAAATGTAAACCTCCAGGGAGCTCAGCCCATAGGAGCGAATGGGGGCTCGTAAGCAGAACACTGACAGGGTAATACAGTTTAATGTTTTAATGAACTGGCGTGGAACAAAATGTTTTGGGTCATGTCATGGTATAATCCCCACTCTGAACCTTAGCGTCCAAAAAGATGGGGTACCAGCATGAATTCCTCTAAGCTTAATTACCAGCTTAGAACCTGTAGCGCTGCCACCAACCAGGAATTCCAGTGCCTGGTACACTCTGGTCCCCCCAAAACCTTGCCCGGGGACCCCCAAGACCCAGACCCTCTGGATCTTAACACAAGGAAAGTAAACCCTTTCCTTCACCGTTGCCTCTCCCAGACTTCCCCTCCCTGGGTTACCCTGGAAGATCACTGTGTTTCAAACCTCTTGAATCCTGAAACAGAGAGAAAAATGCACCTTCCCCCCTCCTTCTCTCTCCCCTCCCAGATTCTCCCTGAGAGAGACAGTAATCCTAACACAGAGAGAATTTAGCCTCTCTCTCCCCCTTCCCTCCTTTCTCCCCACCAATTCCCTGGTGAATCCAGACCCAGTTCCCTGGGGTCTCACCAGAATAAAAAACAATCAGGTTCTTAAACAAGAAAAGCTTTTAATTAAAGAAGGAAAAACAGTAAAAATTATCTTTTTAAATTTAAAATGGAATAGGTACAGGGTCTTTCAGCTATAGACACTGGGAATACTCTCCCAGCCTAAGTATACAAGTACAAATTAAAATCTTTTCAGCAAAATACCAATTTGAACTCCTTTCAGCCAAATGCACATTTGAATTTCTTCCAACCAAATACACATTTGCAAATAAAGAAAACAAACATAAGCCTAACTCGCTTTATCTACCTAGTACTTACTAGTCTGAACTTATAAGAGCCTGTATCGGAGAGATTGGAGAGAAAGCTGGTTGCACATCTGCTCCCTCTGAGCCCCCAGAGTGAGCAACAACCAAAACTAACAGCACACACAGAAACTTCCCTCCCTCAAGATTTGAAAGTATCCTGTCTCCTGGTTGGTCCTCTGGTCAGGTGACAGCCAGGCTTACTGAATTGTTAACCCTTTATAGTCAAAGAGATATAAAGTACTTCTGTGCTATTAACTTTTCTTATCTGTTTATGACAGGTCAGTTTAAATGAAATATTTTAATTTAAGCTGAACTGACCTGAAACAAAATATTTCAGTTGATTTTTGGCAAAAATTGAGATTTTCAGCTGGAAAATTTTGATTGCGCAGAAACTGCTTTTCCCATTAGAAAGTCATTCAGGTGGGAAATTCTTGACCAGCTCCCCTTCTAACATAGGGAACATGGAGGTTTCTACTGAAATTCACAAAGGAATATGAATATAGGAAGTTGCAAAACAGCAATTTAGCAAAGGAAACACAGGTCATATAGTGAAACTTTCAAATTAAATCCATTCATTAAAGTTGTCATTTTAAGGCAGGTGCAAAAATATTCAATACTGAATAAAGAAAGTTTAGCTGTATTTGAAGTTTTTATTTAGCTGTGTGACCCTGCCTCTTTCTTTCAGACAGTACAAAGTGCTTTTGTGAGTTGTTTAGGTGATAGCAAAATATACGAACAGCATCTCAGAATCCATTTATTTTAGCTATTTATATAGTGCCTATCACCATACTGTCCAAATACCTTATGCGGTATAGTACCTGACAAAGGTAGGCAGGGACTCACTTTAAAAATTATTATAAAGCATCAGTGAGATTAAAAAAACTTATTGGGATTTTACAATGTATGACAAGCATGCCAAAGACCACACTTCAGACCATCCAATCCAGAGTGTGTTAAGGGGTAATGTGCCAATTGTAGGCTAGCACTGCAAAGGTTTAGACTAAGCTTGTAGACTCAGCAGAATCTGTAGCTTATAGCTAAGCTGTCCCAGGAGGAACAACAGGAAGGAAACGTGACACAGAGATTCACATTTCCTCCCTTGCTCCAAGGGGGAGGAGAAATTTGCCACTCTATTTGTACTATAAGGTGATGATCTTCCAAAGATTATGCACATGCTTATAACTTTCACTTTACACACTTAACTTGAAGTCAGCAGGACTTCTCATAACGCATAAAGTAACGCACATGCATAAGTCCTTGCAAATGACCAAAAAATGGGAGGAGAGTGGTAAATAACAAGGAGGACAGATCACCAGTAACAAGTGATCTAGTTCATTTGGTAAACTGGGCACAAGCAAACACTATGAGTTTCACTACAGCTAAATGTAAATATTTACATCTAGGGACAAATAATGTAGGCCACACTTACTCAAGTGGGACTCTATCCTGGGAAGCAGTGACCCTGAAAGATTTGGCGGTCACGGTGGATAATCAGCTGACAATGAACTGCCCTTACTATGACCAAAAGGGCTAATGCAGTCCTTGGATGCATAAACCTGGGAATCTCATGGAGATTATTGTAGAGGGGTTATTTTACATATGTATTTAGCACTTGTGCAACTGTTGCTGGAATACAGTGTCCAGTTCTAGTGTCCAGTTCTGGTGTCCACAATTCAGAGAAGAGCCATGAGAATGATTAAAGGATTAGAAAACATGCCTTATAATGACAGACTCAAAGAGAACAATCTAGCTTAACAAAGTACTCACATAGGAAACAAATATTTAATAATGGGCTCTTCAATCTAGTAGAAAAAGGTATAGCACAAGCCAATGGTTGCTAGATAAACTCAGACTGGAGATACGGCATACATTTTTAACAGTGGCAGTAATTAACCACTGGAATAATATATATCTAGGGTTGGTGGTAAAGTCTCCATCACTGACAACTTTCAAATCAAGAGCTAATGGGATCCTTGGATGCATTCTAAAAGACATACTCTAGGAATTATTTTGGGGAAGTTCGTTGGCCTGTGTTATACAGGATATCTGACTAGACGATCATAATGGTGCGTTCTGGCCTTGGAATCTATTCATCTATGAAGATCATGGCCTAAATAACCAATTGCATCATTTGCTGATACAGAATCCACTGGGCCAGACCAAAAGGTGTGATTCTTATTCACACCAGGAGATTATGAAGTTAAGCAATACACGCTTAAGTGGAGTACACGTTAGTAAATTCTGCACACAATTATACATTTGTATATACAATCACATAAACATGAATCCACACACTTATTTATTGTGATGGGGGAGCCTCTAGGCAGTACTGTGATACAAATAATAGTAACAATAAAAAACATGTTGCTATATTAAATTAGAAGCCCATGAAATTCGGAGTTTAAGATGCACAGACACATTCAAATAGCCACCACAACCATACTCTGCCCCAGCTGGGATGTGACAGTGTATATAAGTCTGAGATTTAGAAATCTCTGCATAGTTTTTTAAGTAGTTGGATATCATTAAGTGGAAGATACCAATTCACAGAGTGATGGTGAAATTGTTGACTTGATTTTTGGACCTGTCTAACTCTTGGTAATAACATTCTGGCCTGGAAATAATTTGGATTGTTTCCTGTTGTTACTAGTATAATAAAGAACATATCTTATGAATGTGTTTTTTAATACTTAGTGAACGGAGGATTGCACAATAATACATTTCTATTGCATCTTGATGTATCACTTAGCCATGCATTTATGTACACAACCCTTGTGTTTTTAAAAAGGCTTTAATAATGTATGACACCTAAAGAAGATTTGCAATTGTGTGTAATTTGTTAAATGAGAATACAGAATGCATCCACATTTGAACGTGTCCCTCTTAAACAAGGAACAGAGTAAAAAATCTGTTTTGAATTTAAATGTGGGCATAATGACAGAATGCATAACCCTGGTATTCTGGATGTGCGTATGGAAAATGAGGCTATGATGGCGTGCATTTTGAAGTAAGTTTATCACAGCTACTCTGCAGGGAGCCTAGCTCCTCTTGCAGCATTATGAACACTTTATTTACCCTTCCCGATGACCACTTAGCGTCATGGAACACTCTTAGTTTATGTTTTCTTCCCCCAAAGTATGAGTTATGGCTTGTTGTTTCTTCCCGGGCAAAGTTAAGATTGTGGAAGCTATCTGAGTATGACTCTGGCTTATTGTACAGGTGCAATCTTCACTCTGAATTTCCTGGGTTTCTAACATTTTAGATATTTATTTTAACTCCAACCTTCTTGAAAGATTTAAAATGCAATATATGCGCCTATGAGCTTAGTTTCTCATTAACTATATTTTGGTGGAGGATTTTTCCCATTTTTTTAAAATTCTCTAAAAATACTGCTGGAAAAGAGCCTTCTTACTGCAGACTCTAGAAGAAGGAAGAAGGAAGCCCCAATCCAGGCATACAGCAGAACTTTGGATGTCCATGGAGTGAACACCCCTGTTGGTCACTGAGTCTCCTCCTAAGCAAAGTCACCACCCATCCTCTTGTGAAGAGGAGTTCTGGTGTGGTAAGTCTCTGAAAAGTCAGCAAAAAGAGAGTAGCACTTTGAGAACTTCTGCAGACCCGAGGAACAGGACTCTTCTTTGAGAGCCCAGGACATGCACAGAAGTGCAGCTCACCTTCTTTCAACTATTGCAGGGCTGCAGGGTTCGCCATTGAAAATTTGCAGCAAGGAGGTGGTGTGTGGTGATGGGAGACTTAACAATTAGCAGAATCAGAAGAAGCTGGGGAGAAATCTTCCCACCCATCCTACTGCTCATGGACCTCCGTGGAGGAGTGATGAACCTGTACCACCGCTTTCTCTGACTGTTTCCTGCTGCTTCCTGGGTCCGATGCACGGAGTTGTAAGCATTGAAGAGCCTCTGGGAGAGGCTCTCCCCATGAACTTTAGAAGGCTCTTCAGCCTCCAGGTAGCCTCCATCCCCTGTGGCCCTTATGAGGCTATTTGGAGCCTTTCAAATCTGAACATCTCATAAACGCCCTACCAACATCCAGAGCTAAAATATGTTCACAGATAGTGTGGGGGATGAGCAGTGTGTTTCATAAGGCTCACCAGTGGAGTCTACAGGTAGGAGACCAATGGCCCTGGATCTCCTTCCCCATCCCAACCCCCTTGCCATCTCCAGCCCAGACAATCTCATAAAGTCAATGGGATTTAGACTCCAAAGTGCCCAAGTCACTTTTGAAAATGGGGCTTAGTCATTTAGGCATTTCAAAAAAATGTATATATTGTGTTGTTCTTTGCTGGTACAGAATTGTGATGCAGAGTGGAAAAAGATTTGAAAGAGCCTATGAACTATAAAAGCAGAGATTATATTACAGAGGCAGTGGAAAGTAACAACTCCAGAGGTTTCCGAATTGGTAAGCCAGAGAGAGAGGATCTCTGAGGGGAAAGTAGCAGCAGCTCACAAAGTCCTGTAGATGTTCTAAAGTCCCAGAAGCTGTAAACCCCAATTAATACATTCCAATGTGAAGTCTTGGTGAGGCAGAGAAGTGGGAGCTGTGGAATTGGTACCCTGTAGCAAAACGACAATGGTCAATCAGTGTGAAGGAGTGAGAGATATCACAAGGCTGTGAGAGCCTAACCCCAGCTGTCCCTGTAGAACAGGGGTCTCCAATGCAGTGCCTGCAGGTGCCATAGCCCCCGCCGAGGTGTCTGAATGCACCCGCGTACTGGCCGGTGGACAAGCATCTGCTGAAATGCTGCCGACAAGCTGCATCATCCAGACCAGTGGTCCCCAACCTTTTTCATCTGGCGGGCGCCAGACGACAAGCCATGGAGGACCGTGGTGGCAGACCAGCATCTGCCGAAATTCCGCCGACAAGCGGCAGCATCAATAGGCGTCACCACCGAAACGCCACTGACATGCCTCTGGATAATGCAGCTTGTGGGCAGCGTTTTGGCGGATGCTTGTCCACTGGCCAGTACACGGGCGCATTCAGACACCTCGGCAGGTGCCATGGCGCCCACGGGCACTGCGTTGGGGACCCCTGATCCAGAGGCATGTCAGCGGCATTTCGACGGTGGCGGCCATTGACATTGCTGCTTGTCAGCGGAATTTTGGCAGATGCTTGTCCGCCGTCACAGTCCTCCGTGGCTTGTCGTCTGGCACCTGAAGGATGAAGAAGGTTGGGGACCACTGTTGTAGAACATTCATCCCCAAGGGACAACTCAGAATGCCTTTCTGTCTATGTCCAGGAGTCAGGATGAAGTTATCAAAGTGGATACTAACTGGAAGGGGGACATTGCCAGGTACTTGTTTTAATACATTACAAAGCACTTTGGAGTGCTGAAGCATTAAAAATGTTGTAAAAGATGCCAAAGTTTTCAGAGATATTAAAGAATTCTTCCTTCTCCACGACAGTGAAAAATGGGATGGTTTGTGGTTGTTGCATTGCAGGAGGCTATACTTCTTCCCCAAAATTAAGAATGAGGAGATTCAGCTCATCAAGCAACTTGATTGGCTGGGCATTCATAAAGGCTTTACGAGAGAGAGAAATCCTGCTTAAAAGTAGTTACATAAATTATAATGTCAGAAGAGACCATTGTGATTATGTAGTCTGACCTCCAATATATCACAGGCCATAGAACTTCCCTGAATGAATTCTTATTTGAACTACAGAATATCTTTTAGAAAAAAATAATCCAATCTCAATCTAAAAATTGCAGAGGATGGAGAATGTATCAGGACCAGTGGTAAATTATTCAAATGATTAATTACTTTCACCATTAAAAGAATTTCATCTTGCTTCTAGACTGAATTTGTTTAACTTCAACTTCCAGCCACTGGATCATGTTATACCCTTCTCTGATACCTTGAAGACCCCTCTGTAATCAAATTTCTGCTCTCTCTATAGGTATTTATAAGGGGTGACTTGATCACAGTCTAATCTTCTCTTTGTTAAGCTAAACAAGTTGAGCTTCTTGCACTATTAGTATTAGGCATGTTTTTCAATTCTTTAACCATTCCTATAGTTCTTTTCCAATGTATCAAAATCCTTCTTGAATTGTGGACACCAGAACTGGACATAAAATTCTAACAGCAGTCACACTAGTGCTGTTATATACAGAGGTAATATAACCTCCCTATTCCTATTCAATATTCCCGTTTATACATCCAAGGATCACATTAGCCCTTTTGGCCACAGCGTCACACTGGAATCTCACATTCAGCTGATTATCCACCATGAACCCCAAGTGGTTTTTAGAGTCACTGCCTCTCAGGATAGAGTCCCCCTATCCTGTAAGTATGGCCTACATTCTTTGTTCCTAGATCCCTAACTTTACATTTGGGCATACTGAAATGCATAAATGTTGAATGAATTACTGGAATCCTGCAGAAAGTCAGAGAAACTGGGCATTATGTGGCTGGCCTTCACAAGGTTTTATGGGGAACAACAATCAACCTCCTAATCCAGGAGCAGTACAGGCTCACCAAGGTCCCTGTGCGGGGCTCCCAGCCTCTGAACTTGCTCCCTCATGCACAAGACTTATTTGGAGCTAGGGATATGATGCAGAGCCCTCTTCCCCAGTGCATACATAGTAAAGAAGATCCCTGGTGCACCTGTTCCACACATGTGCCCTTCACTTACAAGTTCAATGGGGCTGCCACAGTGACTTTTCTGAACTCAAAATCAATAAGTTGATTTCATATGTGGAGAAAAAAAAATGGGGCAGATTTGCAACTGGCAGAAATCAGCTTATCCCTGCTGAAGTCAATGGACACTCATGTACATCAGTTGAGGACCTGACCCACTGTGGTAGGTTCTTTTTAAAACTTCCCCAGTATGTGACAAAAGATGAAATTAACTTGGAGGTTGTTCTTGACTGCACTGTCCTTTCCAAAAATGTCATATTTAATGTGGGATGAAATGTCACTGATTTAACAGATTTTATACTCTAGGTTAAGTGAGAGGGAAATAACCACACACAGCACAGGTAGATCATTATCCGAAGCTGGCTTCTAATAAGAACAACAGACCACAGTGTTAACTGGAGGAATGGACATAGTGTCGGAGAGCTGGTCACAGCCTTGCTTGGCTGGGTGCTCAGTTAGTGTTTTACTGAAACAAGGGCGTAGGGAGGAAAAATGAGCCAAGTTGGCGAAACAGACTCTTCAGTATATCTTTTCTTATTTGGAGAGAGGTGTGTGTGTGTGTGTGTGTGTGTGTGTGTGCGTGCGTGCGTGCGTGCGCGCGTGCGTGCGCGCGCACGCGTTTAATGAAACAATTGTACATTATCTGTAGTTTTTCTGTTAATCAGAATGGATAATTCATGCAATCGATCAGGTTCAAGAGAAAAAGAAATGTATCACTGCTCTCCTTCTCCTACTACAACATGAAAACAGTATCTTTAGAGATTTTTTTTTTTAAACCAGAGTATTTCCCCCAATTTCTACTACCCACCTGTTTTGAACTCTGGTGGTTCAGATAAAATAGGACCCAGATATGAACCATACCTTTTGCATAACTAAAACCACCTCTGATTTTGCCCAGCTCTAGTTAAATTTAACTTTTTAAATGGCATTTTAGTTGCTTATTATCAGTTTGTTATTTGGTTGCTTTATAAAATGTTTCTAAGGCAGTGGTCCCCAAACTTTTCAGGGTCACATCCCCCTAACCCTCCCCCCCAGGCCTGGAAATGGACGGAGTAAGGGGGCAAAGGCTGGGGCCACAGCCAGGGGCGGGTGCAGAGGCTGGAAGTCAGGACTCTGGGTGTGGAGCCGGCAGGCCAGGCCCAGGAGCAGAGACCCGAACATGGGGCTGTCAGCTGGGGCTGGGGCCAGAAGCGGAGCCAGATGGTGCTCGCTCTCCCCCCCCCAACCATGGGGATTGGCCTGGGCACCAGCTGCGCTCCCCTCCAAATGTTCCTCTGTGCCCCCCAAGGGGGGCACACCTCACAATTTGGGGACCTCTGTTCCAAGGGCTTGTTTACATAGCACTATATGGCAAGTCAGGGTGTGGATCTACAGCACACCACACCAGACTGCTACACAGTAATGTCCCCTGTGGACACTGCTATAGCACAGTGAAAATCCTGGACTCAGTGTGGCATGATGTATGCGCAGCAAGTTGGTGCCCTGTAGATTCACTCCCTGGCTTGCCACACAGTTACTGGCTTTTGCAGATAAGGATGGTACATTACCACCAAGCAGACAGTATTTTCTAAACGCAGCGGTTTTAACTTTGGGTCCTAAAGGCACTCACCCATTACTGCAACCCACCCCCTTCACACAACCCTTTCTGTTCTAATAAAAGTTGGGTTCACAGCAGAATCCATAGCTGGTTTTTGTGTGAGGAGTTAGGTTGTGGGCTTTCACCCGGAGCTTTTTCTGGCTGCTAGGGGATGGCTCAAGTGGGACAACACCCGTTGATAGGCTGTTGAGGCCCAACTATATAGACTCTTGAACTTATTGTGGTTGCTGGGAGATGGTGGGCATCAGCCTGCCCATAGTTAAGGCACTTTCTCTCATCTGAGGGGAAGGGGGCCAGTGTACAGGCCTCAGTAAATACTGGGGACAACAAATGAAAACAACCGGGCTGGGTGTGACGGTCCACACGTGAACATCAGGTAACCAGAAGGGACGCTGAGCAGAGACAACTCCTGACAGCGCCCCCTGCTCCTCAAAGGAATCAGTAGGGCACTGCCCTAAGAAATGCTGACTCAGGGGTGTAACTTCACAGGACCAGAAAATGGCCCCAAAGTCACAGAATGCCCTCCTCGTCCAGCTTCCTCCTCCTGATCGTGATGGTTGGCCACCAGTTTACAAAGAGTTCTCACAAGTCTGTGGAGCCACAGATGGGCGTAGGAATAGAGCAGGAGTTGTGGGGAGATTGCAGCCATAACCTCAGTAAGAGGCTTCTTGAGGACCCGGAAGAGGGGTTGTAGTCTGACACATAGATGTATGCCAGAGTCTCTCTATCACTGCAGAAAGGACAGGTGCCAGGGGAGTTAGTGAACTGGTCACATACATGCCTGTGACCTCAGCTCCATGGGGAGCCAACAACTGATATCCTTAGTGGGCTGTGGAACCAAAGTGGAGTACAGGCTGGCCCATGGGTACAGCCTCTTGAAGTGTGGAACTGTGTTCTGTGCAGGCAGATGGAGGAGGGGAGGGCTGAGGACTGCATCTGGAATGGTTCTGAGTAGGAAAGAGTCAGAGCAGAGAAAGCAGGGGAGAGGAAAGGACTGACGTGCTCCTTCCAGGACATAGCAGCTCTGCCCTATTTTGCAGATGATTTCCCCCTCCACCACTCACCACCCCAACAAGAAAGAAAACTCAGTGGGTTCCCCATCATGACACCACTTCTGGGTAGTGCCCCACATGCAGAGAAATCCTGCACTAATGGTTGGGAGAGGCAAAATGTACTCTAATCTGGATTCTGCCACTTCCTGCTAGGTGAACTTGGCCTAGCAAGTTACACAATCTCTCTGTTTCCCCAGCTATAAAAAGAAAATATAATTATTTAATTGTCTTTGTAAAGCACTATGAGAACCTGGGATAAGAATGGTTGTAAGAGAGCAGTTTTGTTGTTATTACGATATATTTGTAGGGATTCTCCTTGTGTATTCCAGGTTTTTTTTTTCCTGTTATTAGGGCACTAGGATAGCTTTGCTCATTTTTATGCATAATTCTTTCTTCATCTAAGCTTTAATGCATTACAGAGGGACCCCCCTATAATAGAGAGAGGGCAGCTCAGAGTGCTGGACAAACTGACTCATAAGTCTCTCTTGTTCATAAAAATCCCAAAATACTGCACTTCAAAATGACCTCCTAAGTTGGTTGGAAAGAAGTTTAGGATTTTTTTTTTTGCATAACTAAATTTAGGGTGCATATGTACGTCTATGTATTTACTTTAAACACATCTAAAATATTATGGCTAGATTCCGATCTCAGTAAAACCACTTTAAAGTTGGGCCAACTTCATCAACTTCAATTGAGATACTCTGTATTTACACCAGTGTTATTAAAATTAGAATCTGATCCAGTGTGCATCTATGCCACAGCTTTTTCATCACAGGTTCCTTGGGAGATTAAGCGAATGAGTGCTCCAATAAAGCCAGGTGTTCTTCTAAAGAATGCAATTATAACAAGGCTTGATGGAGTTAACTGGCAAGGAGCAGTTGCTGTATCTCAGAGAATGCTATGAACAGTGGACCAATTCATTCACAATTATGCCATTATTTCCTGGACAGGCCTCAAACTGGATACATCATTTTTAGAAATGAAATACACATTGACCTCCATTTCTGAAATGTCAAGCGTGTTGTAAACTAGTTCACAGGACGTCAAATGCTTTAGAAACTGAGAAGGGGAGATTGGAAAGGGAGCTGCTCTTAATCCACAGCCAGTTTTTAGATATCTTATTTTTAAGAGCAAGCTATAGATTATAGAGAGAACAAGACACAGGGAACTGGTCATTAAAAAGCAAAATTACCATTTCAGTGTTCCACTGATGACACAATAGATGAGCATTTTGCTCAAGGCTGAGTGCATTAATGCCTTGACAGAATTACTTACCTTATAAAATCACTACTTAAACTGCACACACATTACCCAGATTTTTCATAAACCAGAGTTAACGCAGTTGTGTAAAACAGAGTATATGGGTATAAAAACATTACACACAGACTACAAGACTCCCCACGTAAGAAGACAGCCAGTGAAAAATCTAGCACAAAAGTCTGAAGAACTACTATAATATGAAATTGATTAAATAGACATGATGTTATCTTTTTTCTTGGCACTAGTGTTTGACCTCATTCTTCCTCTATTTTTTTGTAACCATATAAAGTGAATTTTCAGCTGTTTTCAAAGGATTCTGTGCTCATGGTCAGGCCTAATGAAAATTCCTGTGGGGCCAGAACTCGTAGTAGCTAGTACTTTGCGTAACAGGAGGTGTGCATGTTGCACTGGCTTTCAGAGAGGGTGTGGATAAACTTAGTGAAATTGTCTGGAATGAGTCTCTTTACTTGCTGTATAGCTTAGGGTTCTGTGCACTGACTAGTTCTCAAACCTCTCACTCAGTAGAACATCCCTTGAGAGTTCACTCTTGACTTACCTCCTCTCCCTAACATCCGCTGCTTGGTTTTCAAAATATTCCTCCCTACAGACCACTAGGAAAAGCTCTATTTGTGGTCAACATTGATGGACTACAGTTTGAGAATCAGTGCTGTAACTAGGTTGCTTAGGTTGATTTCTGGGTCTTATGGGAAAACAAATGATGATAGGTTAGCTATTTTTCTTTATGCCAGGTCTGTGCTGGATTAACTAGTGGTATCCACAAGATTTGATCCTGAGGATTCATGACCACCAGAAACTTCCACCAAAGTCATTGGGAGTTACAAATGCTCTGAACCTCTCAGGAAACAAACCAAATACTTGTTTTTTCTAATATAATCGGGGCCCTATCCTGCTGACATGCATATGCAATATTGTGGACAACACTAGTTGCACTGAGCAGATTGGAACACTCGTGTAATCAAAGTTAAGCACATGTACATTTGCAGGATCAGGACCTTAGACAGCTCCATTTTCGAATGTTTTATATATATTACAATTCTTTGCTGTCCTTGGTCATTTGTTTGTTGCATGGAAGATACACAGTATCACTCCTGGCAGGCCCATAATGTGATATAACATTATTTTAAATACACAATCAGTTCTGCAAGAGGCCTTATTTGTTAATAAGAATTTTATACAATCTTCATGCAAAGTCTATATAATTCTTTACAGATGTTTCCCACTCCAAATACATCTTTTAGTGGTATTTTCTCAAAGAGTGAAAAAATAGACCAATGTCAGCAGTCCACCATTCATGCAATACATTGAAATAACAAACCAGTGTGCACATGCAGTCCACGAATCACTGTGTGCTATGCTTGCCTTTCTATGCCCAATCCACAGATATGGTCTATTATAGCTCTGAGTTTGAGAGTCTGGCTCTCTAGCTCAAGCTGCAGCAACTCCCTGTTTCAGTTCTCAGTGGGTCAGCCAAGATGGTGGCCATTACATAATGGGGGCTAATCTGGGATCCAAAATGCTGTGGGTCTCCAGTGCTGAGGACGGGCTTTCTCCATTGAGAGGAAGTATGTAATCCACTGGTCAGTATATGTTACATGTTCCTTTCTGAGCCCAACCCATAGAGGATGTCAGTTTCTTATACAGCCTAGCTCTGTACGTCAAGCTATAGAGATTCCTGCTTTTAGCTCAGATGGTCTCCCTGGTCAATCCCTAGTAATGATTCATATGGCAGTTGTCACATAGACATGATGCAGGAAAGGAAATATTTTGGTATGAAAACATTTCAGTTTCAAATTTCCAGGGGACAAGATATAACATATCATAATTAACTGCAGGGAATTATTATTTTTCCAACAAAAAAATGATTTTTCAAATTAAGAAAACTCTCAGGCTCTCCTTTGAATTTTTCTGTGTCAATAAAATGCCAATCCTTTCTTTAGCTTAACCTTGTTCCTCCTTGTTCTGCATTTGGCATTAGTTCACATAGTCTTTCTGCACCCTTTAGAATTTCATATGCCATACTGGGATGGATATCTCCAAAGAAAGGACTCCTGTGCTGTGGTATGATAGGGGATGGATTACAAGCTGTGCTGCCAACAGTGGGCACTGTTGTAAATAGACAAAGCTCTCTCAGGCCCTGTGTCATAAACAGATAGTTAAGGGTTAATAGAACAGGAGTACTTCATGTCTCTTTTGCCTGTAAAGAGTTAACAAGTTCAGTGAGCCTGGCTGTCACTTGACCAGAAGACCAATCAGGGGACAGGATACTTTCAAATCTTGAGGGAGGGAAGTTTTTGTGCGTGCTGTTAGATTTTGTTTGTTGTTCTCTCGGGGTTCTGAGAGTGACCAGACGTGCAACCAGGTTTCTCTCCAATCTCTCTGTTACAGTCTCTTATATGTCCAGAATAGTAAGTACTAGGTAGATAAGGCGAGTTAGGCTTATGTTTGTTTTCTTTATTTGCAAATGTGTATTTGGCTGGAAGGAGTTCAAATGTGTATTTTGCTGAAAGGATTTTAATTTGTACTTGTATACTTAGGCTGGGAGGGTATTCCCAGTGTCTATAGCTGAAAGACCCTGTAACATATTCCATCTTAAATTTACAAAGATAATTTTTACTGTTTTTTCTTTCTTTAATTAAAAGATTTTCTTGTTTAAAAACCTGATTTTTTTTTTCTGGCGAGACCCCAGGGGACTGGGTCTGGATCCACCAGGGAATTGGTGGGGAGAAAGGAGGGAAGGGGGAGAGAAAGGTTAATTTTCTCTCTGTGTTAGGATTACTTTCTCTCTCAGGGAGAGTCTGGGAGGGAGAGAGAGAAGGAAGCGGGGAAGGTGAATTTTCCTCTCTGGTTTAAGATTCAAGGAGTTTGAATCATAGTAATCTTCCAGGGTAACCCAGGGAGGGGAAGCCTGGGAGAGGCAACGGTGAGGGAAATGGTTTACTTTCCTTGTGTTAAGATCCAGAAGGACTGGGTCTTGGGGGTCCCCGGGCAAGGTTTTTGGGGGACCAGAGTGTACCAGGCACTGGAATTCCTGGTTGGTGGCAGCGCTACAGGTTCTAAGCTGGTAATTAAGCTTAGAGGAATTCATGCTGGTACCCCATCTTTTGGACGCTAAGGTTCAGAGTGGGGAATTATACCATGACTCCCTGAAAGCACAATACTAAAAATACTGCATGGCACAATTTTGTTCGAACCATTCTACAACTCCATTTGAAGACTCAAGGTCCGATCCTCAGCTGCTGTACATTGGCCTACCGCCACTAGAATTAAAGAGCTAGGGGTGATTTACACAAGCTGAATATCTGGCCTGAAGTCACTATAATGAAATCACCAGAAACTGCTTTTAAGAAGTGTTTTCCACCATTTGGGAAAGTATAACATAGAAAGACATGTAAGTCAAATAAATTACCAGGCCCTGAGAGTTTATACCCCTGAGTCTTAAAAGGAAGGAAGAGAGATTAGAGAAGCCTTCACTTTTATGTTCAGAATTTCTTTGAGAAGATGGCTTCCTGAGGACTCAAGACCATTATTCCAGAAAAGAATGACAAGGCTATAGAGAACAATTCTAGAGCGATTGGGGCAACATTGGTAGATGGAGAAAGACCAGAAAAGATTATGCAGAGCCTACAGTAGTTGGGAAACACTTTCAAAAGCACAGTTTAATTAGAAACTGCCAGCATAGATTTAAAAGAGGGAAAGTTTGTTTTAACTAACAACATACTGGGGTCCTTCAAGTATTACTGCCACTGTAAACAAGAGAAATGCGGTGGATGTTATATACAGTACTTAGACTTTCCACAAACCATTTGATAAAGTACCACACTGACTTTTATTGGACAAAGCACAGAAAAAACTGGTACAGTGGTTAAAACAGCTTGCTGAACTGAAAACTGCTTCAAACAATGGAAATAAAGATTGGCTGTAAATGGGAACTTCTCAAGCTGAAAATGAAGTTTTCATTGAGGTCTTCCCTCCCACATGCTGGATATTAAGTCCTCTCTGGTTTTCTTTAGATGGGAATATTATGGGCTGGGTTGTGACTTGGACTGTCTGCCTGTGCAAATGAATGAGAGAGAATAAAACCCTCTCTGACAAACCTACATGGACTATCTGGACATTTTGTCTGGGCACATAGGAGTGGGGCTATTCATTTGCAGACGTGGTTCAAAGAGCAAGTAAGCCAGGAGTGACAAGTGTAGGATACTCGGTGTTGGTTCAGAGTGGGGAAGGAACCTTGAGAACTGTGCAGGGTAGTAGGGCTCCCTCTGTGTAACCCTCTACAAGGCTGTGTTAGCCTTGCCTGGCTTATGGGTCTAGGGGTGACAGGACAGAGCAGGAGCTATGCACGCAACACTCCCACTGCAAGAAATTGAGTGGGCAGGGGGGAAAATGGCTCTGGACATGGTCAGGAAGTATACTGCACCCTTAATAGGGCTGTAGCAAAGCACTCCCACCAGAACAAGAAGGGAGCAGGGGAGAAATTATGCCTCTGACACCTTATTTATACAAACATTTAGTCCATGGCAAGACGGGGTGTGACTTTACCTCACACTAGCCTGCTGCATGCTAACTGCCCAAATGGACCCTGCTGATGTGCTCTTTGTCCCACTTGGCTTTGATGCAGAGGTGCACTGCATGCATCAGCAGGGTCCACACAGACGCTTACTATGGGGTAGATTTACACTCCAGCTTACCGCGAACTGAATGTTTGTGCTGACAAGCTCTAAGACACAATTTCTCCCCGGAGATCCTACCAGAGTGGCTTAGCTACACACAGCTCCCCACACAGGCTCTGGTTTAAAGGCTCAGTCTAGCTCTTAGTTTAAAGGCAGAATATTAACGTTAGACTGTTGCGCTACTTTAAATATGGCTTCACTTGCCGCTTACAAAAGGGGTTAGAATAATTCTCTTTGGCTTATATTCAATACCTCTATTTACCTAGTCAGCACTTTAGGATTTGCTCTTTTCCAACTCTCCTTCAGCACTCTGCTAATTATTCAAAGACCTGGGCCCTCCACTTCCCCTTCCCTGCCCATTGTTTTTCAGTGCAGCATTTTGCTAATAGTTCTCATCTCTCTTTGGCCACTTCCTTCAGAATTCTGGATCCCTCCTGGCCCTAGAACTGTGTTATGGGTCAGCAGTTTTAATTTGCTTATCACATAATAGATAAGGCTCTGATTTCCTTCAGTATTTCTTCTTCCTCTCAGGAGATTTATGTCTCTGGTCTATTCTAGGAATACTGAGGCAAACAAAGGATTTAATTTTTACATTTTTTACACCCACTTATGCTGATTCTGTCAATAATCCATCTTCGCTATCTCAGAGATTGCAATGTCTCACTTAATGACCTCTTGTGCATGTGCTTGAAAAATGTCTTTCCATTTATTGTAACCTCCCATGTAATCTTCCTTTCACTCTCCACCTTTCGGTTTTCTCTCTTCTTTTTTTACACTCTCATGGGCTGTAAAGGGCTGAATTTTAATGGATCTGTCAGGAATAACTGAAAAATGGGTCTCTGAGCAAGACTAAAATCTATGGGAAAGATTATGCATGGCCATGTAACAATGTATGTATATAGTTCTGCCAAGAATTACCATATGTAACGCGCGCAAAGTACTATATAGACATCAATTATTTTAGCTTCAACCAAGACAGAATTTAGTAATGTACTAAAGTTTGTTTGGTACTTTTACAATCTGTTTGGATCAGTGCCTCATGCCGAGATAGAATAAAGTGTGATAAACTCAGGACAGACAGCTACAAAGGAGGGGTAGGAAACCAGGTCTCAGAGGGTTAAAAGGCCTTCCTCCCTATCAACTAGGGGGTAACTACGGGTCAATCAGGTTCAGCTGAGAAGGGGTTGCCAAGATATCAATTAGACTCAGCTGAGAGGGAGCTACTGAGTTAATTAGGTTCAGCTGATTCCAACTAAGGGCTGCCTGAGACCTTTTTAAAAATTCCCTTGGGAGAAAGGAGGGGGAAGAGAAGACAGAGAAGGAGCCCTGCTGCCAGGAGGTTAGGAGCAGCAAGACAGCGAGCCTCACCAGGAGGAGAGGCAGTATTCTCTCCCACAAGGGAGAAATATACTCTAAAAAGGACTGGTGGAGGAAAGGAACAGACTTCCCCTGTGTCCCCAGAGAGACCAGATTACCCAAGCCTGTCTCACCAGGGCTAAAAGCAGCGGAGGCTGGGGAGACTGAGAAGGTGCCTTGCCACAAAAGTTACACAGCTCCCCAAGTAACAGAAGCTGATCAAATCAATTTAAGCTACTGGGTGTGTGCAGCTCTAGTTTTATGACGGTGAAATGAATGGAGTTCAGACATTGTCAAACTGAAGTAACTCAGTGACGATCAAGGCCTTCTATGTCCACTTGTGCCTCAAAGCTGCCAGAATGGAAAATATATACAAAAATGAGGAGAACGAGGATGGTTATATAAATGGTGGCCACCTTTCAGTGGAACAAAAAGTATTGCATGGTGATGTGGCATTGAAAAGGCTTTTTTGTTTGTTTGTTTGTTTTTAATACAGCCTGCAAGGTAACTGCAGGTCGTGGGACACACCTGTGAAAATCGGCATTCTGTCAGGTAGTTTAGGATGGGTGTTAGTCCAACTGTTTGCTCCTCAACTTTGGGGAATTCAGAACCAGGAACTCCCTTCCTACAGTTTAGTAAGTGACATCCACTAAAAATCTTACATCTTTAGGCTACGTCTACACTGTCAGCTAAGAGTGTGAATCTCAGCTCATGTCCACATACTCACGCTAGCTCATCTGAGCTAACAAGAGTATAAATAGGAGTGTAGGCACGGTAGTATGGGCAGCAGCAGCACAGCTAAGCCATGCCACCTACATACCTACAGGGTTCAGGCAGGTTTGCACTTGGCATGGCTAAGCTGTGCTGTTACTGCTTCTGCTGCCTGTACTACCAGGGCTAGGCTGCTACTTATACTTGCGGTAGCTCGATGTTTCTCTGTAAGGAACTGGAAATCACACCCCTAGCTCATAGTGTAGATGAAGCCTTTACCCAGAAGTCTGTTCCATCTTGTATAGGTTAGGAGCACATTCTAATTACGATAAATATAGACACAAGTGAGAGCCTTTGCGGAGGCTGAAGTTCCCCAATACTGTCATGATTTCCAGTTGATCATACATAGCAGCATCGGATATCACCACCTGAACTACTTCAGCACAGTGCAACTCTATGGAACCCTTTTTTTTTAAACCAGGGAATCCATTTAATACAGCCCAAAGTATTTCTGTGAAGCAAAGCCCAGTTATAATGAAGAATTGTTTAATGATGTAGAGTTATTTAAATGGACACATATTTTTTTAAATGGAGCCTTTACCAGCTGTTCTGCCCTTTTATTGCAAATGCAGAAGGAACATAATTCACTACGCTAGCATATAAAATCTGAGATAGAAGTGATTTAGATGCATGTGTGTGTTCTTTATACACCTGGTATGTTTTCTCACATTTCAAACACAAATCAGTGGGAAAACCTGTCTCTCCTGTTATAATAAACTCTGTGATATAGCGCATTTTCTCCCCTCATAGCAAGCAGAAATTGACTATCAGAGGTTTACATTTTACTAGGACAATTATGGGCCTATTGCTGTTCTGGAGGAATTAAATTTTTCTCACTCTGAAATTTTGTGGTGCCATTTACCTCCAGTGACTGGAAATGAGCCCTTTTCTCCTATTCCTTTCTTCTTACTGGGCTCAGACATGCATGCGGGACACACCGTTAGAATGCTGTGTGTAGTGGAGATGGAATGATGGGGTGTCAGGTCATTGAAGAGCTCCCAAAATAGGTCGCGTAACCTCCCCAGGAACTGCACAGGCACCTGCAGTTGTAACATTAACCTGTTCCTGAGTGTAACATATAGGACAACACCATAACTGCAGCTATGAAATGAACCATAAAGCATCACAGTTTCTGTACTTTCAACTGCAAATTCTTGCAGCATAATGGGAAGGAAAGGGTGAATGGCTGTATCTGACACCTCCTACGTTCAAGACAAATTCTATGCTAACCTCAACCCCTCATTGATTTATCTTTATCCATCTGCTGTCTCTTGTCTTATACTTAGATTAGAAGCTCTGTGGAACAGGGATCACCTTTTTGTCCTCTGCTTGTACAGCACCTAGCACAATGGAGTAATGATTCATGAACAGGGCTCTGAAGGGCTGTGGTAACACAAAATAAATAATAGCAATAACTAATAGTAACATCTTAGGGCCTACCTGTGTTGTAACCCCTCCCAAGAGCTGGCCAGGGACGGTGATTCTTCCAAAGGTTGCCCAGATACCAGTCACTCTGGTTCTCCACCAAGCCGAGAACCTGCTGGCCTGAAAACAAGCAACATGCAAACAGATCATTAAACAGAAGACAATTCATTTATGGGAATCAAATACAAAATCTGGAGTAGGGCAGGCAGTGGAAACAAAGCCCAGCAGTTCTGATGCTCCCTTCTTTCACATGTTATGAAGATGGGCAATCACCTAACTAGAAACAGGAACATTCTGGTAGTGCAAGCTCATCATGGCTCATTTTTCTTCTTTCTCCCTAGGCTAGTTTGAGTAACTAAACACTATGGGAATCTTTGTCACACTGACAAAAATATATATCAACCAGGCAAATCTGAATGCTGCCTGATTTTGGCATACCATGCTGGAGAAGCCTTCTGATGAGAAGACAGGGTTAGTACCAGGATACTCTAATATAATGGTCTGTTTATACTTTGATGATAATAATTTAATTGGAAAATGGGTCTGATATGAAAAATTATTTCCTCTTGCCATTTTTCCCCTTTAATTTCAGCATTTTATCTGGCAGAGCAACAGAGGAAATTCCTTTTGCTCCAGCAAATGATGGATTCAGAGGTTTTAGCTAAAAGAGAAAGTTGCACAGATTTAACTGAGGGCTTGTCTCCACGACAGGGTATTGCACACTCTGTATGTGTGTGTGTGTGTGATTTCTAAAGCACACTATCGAGTGGAGCATTCACTGGTCTGCATAGATCCTGTTGGTGTGCACGTAAAGTATCCTGGTGCACTTTAACATAGTGCCATTTGCAACAGTACTGTGTGAAAGTGGACTAGGGAACTTTTAGTGTACTCCAGCAGGATGTACGTGGATCAATTAATGTGTCCTGAGAAATGCTGTATAAAATAGGAGTAAGAAAAGTGACTCTAACAGTCCTTTTGGAGGGAGGGGGAAACTTAATCTGTAACTAGGAAAAGAAAAGGGTGACAATGTTTCAGGGTCTGTCTGCACTACAGCTGGGAGATGAAACTCACACTACTGGCTCAGCTAATAAAGCACAGGTGGTGGCTTGGGCTAGCCACCTGACTCCAAGCCTGCCTGACCCCATGGGTCCGGGCTCAGGTAGCTAGTTTGAGCTGCCACCTGTGCCACAATGTCCAGAGTGCTATTTTTAATGGCATAGCTCAAGCGAATGTGAGTGTGCCTGCCCACACCAGGAATCACATCTCCCAGCTGCAATGCAGACATACCCTCAGTGGGTAGGCCCCCTTAGGGAGATTGTGGTGGACAACAGCTGAATGACTGAGACTGGAAACTGTATTATCACCTTTTCTAGATACTACAGAAACACCATGCTCTGAGAGGTGAGAACATGGTTTCAAACCTAAAGTCCCAACTACCCTAGCAGAACTGCCATGTTTCCAGTTATGATATGCTAGTATGCAGAGATTGGTCAAACATGACATAGCTAGTATGGGACCAAATGAGCGTCATCAAAAGGTGTTAGAACCATATGAAGACTGTGTTTTGAGGGAAGAAATGGTGAGCAGTGTGATTCATTAAAATTCATAAGCACATGGGACGAAGCCCGTTCAGATTAGGTGATCAAAATGGTCCCTTTTGGTCTCATAATCTATAATATACTGATATCTAGAGTAGTGTACAAGAGTTCTTTGTTCCAGACCATCTTATAAGGGGTGGTTTGGAATAATAAAATAAAATAATATAATTATTATATATATTATATAACAAAACAAAAATGTATATTATGGAAACATTGTATTAATCATGACATGGTTTGTCATCCCCTTGACCAATCTACTTGTGTGGCCTATCTTTTTCCATTCCTGTTCGTTAGTCTTTTTAAAACGTGAGCAATTTTGGGCAAGGACCATTTCTTCTTCAAAGGTGGGACATCAAGGATGCTACTGAAAGTTAATAATAATAGTTGTGTGAAGAGGGCATGGAAAGTCAGAGGAGGAGGTCAAAAAACAGATGTGTGTGGTTCAGAGGTCGAGTGAAAAGAAGACAAGCACTGTCTCCTTTCAAAAGAAAAAAATATCCATCTGGAGGACTACAAGGCTAACACCTGTTGATTCAGGGCTGGAAGGCTGGCTGTTCCTTATAAACACCACTCCATTAGAGATAGAGTACAGTAAATCAAAAGAGAAAACTATCAGCAAAGGATGAGAAAACCAGAGAAGAAAATTCAGGGACAGCCTGGCTGGAACTGAATGTCACAGGTGATAAGAACTGAATGACCCTGCCCATATTCTAACAGTGCAAACGCATTTCACAACTCAGCAGTTAGCAGATGCTGCTCAGGATTGTACTTCTCATATCAAAAGAAATGCTAGAATTCCATTTGAAAGAAACAGATATTTAAATTCCTCTCCATGGAACATCAGTCTGCTTTCATTATTTTATTCCTATGCATTACCAAACACAAGTCACAGGGCTCAGTCTTCAAACTGATTTATAATAGGCAATGCACAAACCTTGTTGCTGGTTAATGGAGTTGGTCTCCCACCTACTGACCCAACTCTCCATTTTGAAAGAGATTCTTATCCCTTACTTAGTTTTTCCACAGACAAGAGAGAGAGAGAAAGGCTTAGAAAATAATCTTTGGTTGTATCCTTTAATTTATTCCCCCCGCCTCCACTCAAAATAAGGGGAGAACATGAAAAAAGACTAAAAGAACAACAAAGTAAATGAACAGGAAGGGATCTAGAGAGGGAGAAGAAGAGTGACGTTGGTTTCCATGTGCGAGGCATTTATCAACATTTTCTAAAAAGTTAAACCAAATCTTTTCCTGTGTCTGATGTTCCTCTTCCCCTAAACATTATCTGCTCTTTAGCTGCCAGATAAGCCAAGTCAATGTGCCAAGCATCTATCCCTGGAGGCAATTCTGCTCTTCCACCTAAGCAATATGAATCATTTAGCTATAAGCACTGCTTTAGAGAACTAAGCTTTCAGTGGGTTGGAGTGTGTCCAAGATGACAGGATATATCCCAAAACACAGTTCTGGGAAATAATTTTTAAGGCGGTATCCATTATCATATTAATCCTCCTGCCTACTTCTAGCCAAAAGGATTGTATGATCCTGGTACAGTCCCAACACATGTGAGCCAGTGTGGCTCCAGGAGACCAACTTCTCCAGGAGCAGTCTGTTTTGGAAAGACTCACGCAGTGTTTTCATATGTGGGGACCAGTGTGAACAAAATATAATTTTCTGCTGGATCAGACTTACTCGTAGATCAATACTAGAAAGTTAAATGTTTTGCTAGGCACTTCCCCATTGCTAGGGTTCAACGATATACACAGATCTGTGTCCCAGGTTTGGCACAGGCAATCTACATTGGGGGGGTCTTTGGGGACAGAAAGGCATAACAGGCTACAGCAAGCTGTAGAGCCCTCTCCCACCAGTTCTGGAGTCTCTGGTGCTCCCAGCCCATCAGGGCCAACTATGCACCCCAAGAGGTGATTAAGCTACAGATAACACCATGCAGCTGGACCAGGTAGATTGTACTGTTATTGGAATATTTGGAATAGCAGAAACTGATCCTCTGAGATCAACCGAGAGACCTAAATTACTCCTTTATTCACCTGCTTTTTCCATATTAATGATTTCTCATCAATTTTCAACAATGGGCCACCCCAAAGTACAGCATCAATGTGTGACCAGGGACAGAATTAAAAATTTCTAGCGAAACTGGCCCTTGTTTGTCTGGTAGCCTACACTGTAGGGGATATTTTATAATCAAAACAGTAATAGGCCGAAACCAGTCCTCCTGCTGGTGGAGGGGATGGATCAACTCTCATTCCACCAGCAGCCAGGGAGGGCTCTGCTCCGTTATGTTGTGGAGACACAGGGCAGCCTGGCTAAGGATAAGAGCTGTCTGATAACACACTGCCAGTTGGGGAAATGGAAGCCGAGATGTGACTGGGAGTTGCAATCTACACAGAACTAGTCTTGGCCTCCCACCCACTCCCCAGATAAATATTTTAAAAATTCCTTTAATTGTCCTAAGATAAAACTGAGGAACAACAACTGGAGACATCTCAGGATATACACTATTCAGAGAAACACATTATTTTGATAATATTAATTTTGCCCCAAAGACTAAGGGTAAGGAATTTCAGTCTGCCTAAATCTCGCACAACCTGGGTTAAAATATGCTCTAGATTAATTTTGACCAGATTTTCCATCTAACTGGGGACGAATATCCCTAAATATTTAATATGTCTGAGTTGCCACTTAAAATAAAATAATCTTTGATTGTATCCTTTTATTTGTACTCCTCCTCACACCCCTCCCTCCCTCAGTCACGTCCTTTTCTTGACAACACTTGTCCAAATTCCACCCTCAGGAGCACCCATGGGGGTTTGACAGGACATAAAGCAGAAATTAGCACATACAGTCTTTGTTAAACTGATGCGATGATTTCTCTTCCAAGTTTGAAGTAAGTTGTAAGTGCTCATTTATATTCTTCACTAGTTCATTTCCGTTTGCTCTAGACATGGATCCTGTCACTGTTCCAAATTATTCCCTTCTGTAGCATCTGATCCAATGTTCGAGGTAGTTAGAAAACAGAATTTCCAACCCTCAGGACATTCTGACATTTCAAAATTTGTTTTCATCCAAAATCGAGACAAAAAGGCAAAATTTTAAATATTTTGCCAGCCAGAAATTCTAAATATTTTGATTTGAAACATCAAAATGACCTACGGAAATGTTTTGTTCTGTTATGTTAAGCCATTTTGTTTCAATGATGTTGAACACTTCAGAATATTAAGTATATAAAATACAATATAAAATTTAAATAAGTTAAAAGCTTAGAAGTCAAAATGAAATGATAAAAGTTGGAACCAAATGAGAAAGTCAAAATGAAATACTTCCTTTCAATTTTGAATCATTTTGAAAATTTTCCACCAAAAATTTTGTAAAAAATCAACATATTCCCACAAAATATGTGTATTTCAACAAAACTGCATTTTCTGACAGAAAACTGTTGCATAAAAAAAAAAAGTGACCAGCTCTATCTAATCTATCTTCTCACTAGCCTTTAACACAGTATTTTTTAGTTGCTTTTAAAACAGAATTTAGCACTTATAAATGTGAAGGCTAGAGCAATGCATAGCATGGGCAGATGCTGTGAAAAACTCACTCCTCCCACAGCTCTGTGACTACATCTCAGTCCTGGTCTGCATCACTCCTACCTGCGATCCCCACCATATACACATAGTTCTGTCAATGCTTTTTAATCAAAACCTCCAGCTATTAACAAAGCCTTGGTCTTCTCCAGAGCAGAGACTGCAGTGCCAAATATGCCGGTGTGCATTTGCAATGTGGATACACTTCCCCAGGCACTTCCTCACAGGGCTGCAAGGCGTGGGGCGTGGGGGCGCGCGGGGGCAAGTGGGGCAATTTGCCCCAGGCCCCAAGCTCTGCAGGGGCCTCCACACGAATGGCCGAGGCTCCCGCCCCAGCCTCAGCCCTGCCTCCGCCCCTCTCCTGGAGCCTCAATGCATCCAGCAGCGTCCCTGGATAGCTGCAGCGTGGCTCCAGCGAGGCCCCTGAGCTCCGCCCTGCTTGGAGCCACGTGGTAAGGGGGCAGGACTGCAAGCTCCGGGCCGAGCAGCTCCTTCCCTTACCACAAGGCTCTGAGCGCGGAGGAGTTCAGGTCCCGCTGGAGCCACGCTGCAGCTGTCAAGGGATGGTCCTGGATGTGCTAAGGCTCCGCGTGAGGGGGGAGCCAGGGTAAGGGGCCAGGGCTGGGGGGGAGTTGGCTAAGGGGCAAGGAATCCCAGGACAGGGAGGGGATAGGGAGGGGGCAGAGGTTGGGGGGCAGTCAGGGGACAGGGGAGTTGGATCGTGGGCATTCCAGGGGTCTGTCAGGACTCAGGGGGGGGGGGGGAGTAGATAGGGGTTGGGGGCAGTCAGGGGATAGGGAGCAGGGGTGGGGTCCCGGGTGGGGGGGGTCTCTGGGGGATGCTGAGGGGACAAGGAGCAGGATGGATCAGAGATTCTGAGGGGGCAGGCAGTCGAGGGGCAGGAAGTGAGTGGGAGTCAGATGGGGGCAGGGCCAGGCTGTTTGGGAGGCACAGCCTTCCCTACCCTAAAGCTCATTCAGCAGTTTGAGGCTTGCAGAAGAGCCAAGCTGTTAGCTTTTCCATTAGGGCTACCATCCCTTTCACTTCTCAAATGCCAATTTATAGTCTATATTTAATTTCAGTGCCATAGGGAGATTCATGTCAGGGGAGGGTAGCTTCATTTAAAATTAGCCACTGGGGGAGGGATCACATGAGAAGAGCAATATCCTTCCCAACCCTACCAAGGGAGACCCCCCTCCCCTGCATTCCCTGAGGCTCCAGAGGGGTTAATTCAGTGGATCTCAAACTTTTGTACTGGTGATCCCTTTCACATAGCAAACCTCTGAGTATGACCTCCTCTCCCCGCCTTATAAATTAAAAATACTTTTTTATATAGTTAACACTATTATAAATGCTGGAGGCAAAGTGGGATTTGAGATGGAGGCTGACAGCTCGCGACCCCCAGTAATAACCTTGTGACCCCCTGAGGGGTCCTGACCCCCAGTTTGAGAACCCCTGCGTTAAATTAATTTTAGCACCCTGTGTACATTCACATGCATCGTGTATTTTGAGCATTTCAGTTTTCACAACATAGGCTCATCTCAGATTCTGGATCAAGCTCAAATGCTCAGTTCGTGGAGTATGTAGCATAAGCTATACTAAAGACTACCCCGCATAAACATCTCCAGTTTGTGAGAGACCCCACGGTGCCAGTCTCTAGGAAACAGAGGTTAAATGGAGGTTAGTCCGGTAATGGCTATTAGCCAGGATGGGTAAGGAATGGGTGTCCTCTAGCCTCTGTCTGTCAGAGGGTGGAAATGGATGGCAGGAGAAAGAATCACCTGATCATTACCTGTTAGGGTTTCTCCCTCTGAGACAACTTGTGCATTGGCCATCGTCAGTAGACAGGATACTGGACTGGATGGACCTTTGGTCTGACCCAGTATGGCCAGTCTTATGTTCTAACCTAAATGAACTCAAAGTTATGGAGACAGATATCAGTCAAGGAAGCCAGCAGAGTATCAGAAACCTGGTAAAATCTCTGACTGGATGGGCTCAGGCGTTTGGTCACAAGCTGAGGTGGTTCAGAAGTTTTGGGTTTTTTTAAGCAGATTTTTTGTATTGTTTCTTTAAACAATCAAACACAGCAAGCAGCAAATATTTGGCACACCTTCTGAAATCCCCAAACCACAGTTCAGGTTTTGGCAGGCTAATTTCAGTTTTCAGTTAAAAAACCCACAAGTTTTGAAGGAAAGCCGACATTGTCCGTGATTTTTTTCTGCTTTTTAAAACCCTAGTTTTCGATCCAGAAAAAAGTTTTGACAGAAAATATTTGTCCAACCCTTTTAATGAGCTTTAAGTGCCTTTTAGCACTAGCTGATGCTGAGAACCAGTGATACCTTGTAAAGAAGTTTTCTCAAAACTGGGTTTGTGCCGAGATGCAGAAGGTTTATTTTTCCCAGGGCCACCCGTGGTGGGGGGGGGGGAAAGCAAGTGGGGACAATTTGTACTGGGCCCTGCAGGGGCCCCCATGAGAATATAGTATTGTATAGTATTGCAATTTTTTTTATGGAGAGGCCCCCGAAATTGCTTTGCCCCAGGCCCCCTGAATCCTCTGGGCGGCCCTGCTTCCCAGACTCATTTCACCTCTGACCGTTGTTTGCATTTGATCCCAGATCTTTTGAGTGAAAGACTAGTGCATTAATCTGCTGTGCCACCAACCATGGAGTACTTTTAAAAAAGCAAACAACAGAGTATTGTTTCGGATGAGAATACAGTGGCTACCATGATGCATTTGAATTTCTCAGTATTCTGTGTGATCTCTCTCTCCTTCTTAAGAGTTATTATAATAAAACACCATGACTAACAGCAAAAGCTTTGTCATTGTTTTCTGCTCTGGCCCTGCAGTTATGATTAAGTGCACTCCTCTCACTCTTTGTTACTCCAGGCACAAGTTAGCTTATGAAAATGAAGCTGTCATCTTTACTTATTCATACATCATCACTAACAGCCAGACAACAGAAAATAAGGCTGTGATTCTGGTATGACCAGAGTGAAAATTTGTCAAGCAGGCAGACTAGAGCTCTATCGTCCTGAAACCAGGTTGCATTTTGCCTGGCTGACGGAAACAGTCTTCCTTTAAAAGACAGCTGCCCTTCTACTGTATTTTTCACAGAACCGCATTCTGACAGCTCACACAATGAAGGTTCTTCTCACCAATGCATAAGCTCAGTTGCCATTAGAAAGAGACTAACCATGGAAAATGGACATTCTGAGCCTGACAACTCAGTGTCTTAATTCTGTTTCACGCTGTGGATTTTTCCTGGCTAACAGAGAGGAAGGATAGTCTTGTGGTTAGGATGCTGGACTAGAACGCAGGAAGCTGGGCTCATTTCCTAGCTCTTATGTGACCACAGGCATGTCACTTCTTCTCCCCTGTCCTCAGATCTTCATCAGTGAAAATGGGGCTAATAATACTTCTATCTCCCTGTTTGGTCGGTCACATCTATTTAGATCATAAACTCTTTGGAATAGGGACTGTATCTTACTCCATGTTTACACAGCCCCAGTACAATGGGCCCCTTAGCTCACAGGAGGCCTCTAGGTGATACTGGAATAAAGTTTTATGAATATTTCTAAATTTTCCCTAGCGGACATTTGATCTTTTTGGTTCTAGTGGCTTTAACTGCTCCCACCATCCTTTACTGCAGTCACCACAAGAGCAGGTACCCTCCTAGGGTGGGAGCGCTTTAGCAAGGCTGCACTCCTGCCTCTTTTATGACTCCCATGGCACCAGGCCAATCACCAAAAGTAGAGGTAAACATGGTCATCAGACACTTGTGGCATTTATCACCTGGTCCCTACTGGCCTGCGGGGGAGTGGGATGTCACCTAAAATGTCCTCACCTGCATTTGGTAAAGTTTTCCATAGTGAATGGTAACCAAAATGTACTGCCCCAGCTTTAAAACTACAACATCAGGATTTCTGCACTAGAGAGGTTATTACAGCATACTAGAATAGAACTCTATGCTGCTGCTTCTGCCAATTACCTTCACTGTTATGATTTAGATCACCTCCTCCACCCCCTCCAAACCCCCCAAACTTTTGTACAAAATGAGTCTTTGTACCCCAGCTCACTCCCCTGCCACAGCAATATGAATGTCTGTGTTTGTGCTGAGAGAGCAGATGAGGGAGGAAATTGGACTTCGAGTTCAAGTGTGGTAGGGGCTGGAAGTATTGCAGAGATGATAGCCTCCCCGTGCCACATTTGGGAGAGAGGAATGGAGACTAAAAGGATGAAAGTGGTGAAAAGGGAAAGAAGTGGATATTCCCAATGGCTGGGCCTCTCTGAATTGGCCAGCACGAAGTTATGCAATCGTGGTAAGCACTGGACGAATCTACTATGGTACAGTCAGGTGGGGTTATTTTTTCCACCAATATGAGCTTAAATAGTTCCATTACTGCTCCTCCCAAACTCTTCATAACCCCTCCCCTCCCTCCTTCCCCATCACTGCTCACAGCTTCACCATCTCCCTAGCATCCAGACCTGTAACCCTTGTGAGATGTTTGACTCTGGTCCAGGAGACGAGAGAGAGTGTGTGTGCATAAGAATGACTCTAGGCCTGGTGATTAGAGCACTCACCTGCAAGGTAGACAACCAGGATCCAGTCTCAGTACTCCAATGACTAAATTTTGTATTCACTGTAGAACAGCTTCAACAGGAAAGATGGGTCTCACACGATACTGTCCTATAGCCCAGTGGTTAGGGCACTCACCTGAGAAGTGGTAGATCCCAGTTCCAAATCCCTTCTCTCCCCATAGGCGGGGGGTCTTGAACCTGGTGCCCTCTCAGGTGAGTACCCTAACCACTGGACTAAAAGTTATGAGGGAGGTGGCCCTTCCTCCCCATACCCTCCCAGTGTTTTGTGCAAGTTTACATATGGGACCCAATCCAGCAGGCAAACTCTGAGCATGCTTACTGGATTGAGCCCTACAGGTGAGGGGAACGCCTATCTTCCTCTGGTTCGTACATTGTTCTGGGGCTTAGGTATCTCGATACTTGGCATGGGGCTGCAGTGTACATGCACAAAGGCAGAAACACAGGTGCCTAGGGAACTTTTACCATAAAAACTTAGGCCCTGAGCCAGTTTAGGCAACTACAGGATTTGGTGGCAGCTGAGTGGGTGGGTTGTGAATCCCATTGGGTCCTGATTCTGGGATATAGGCAGCTAAAGTATTATTAGCCTCATTTGTGCCATGGAGGAATACATGATTACTGAATAAAGATTTCCCCCATCTCCACCCCCAAAGATGATGAACTGTCATGGAGGAATGTGCTAAAGAAATGAAGTAATTTTTCATGCACCGTTATGTCTTTCACAGTTTTATCAATTATATTATCAGAGGCCAAAGTTCTGAGTTACACCAAGTGGGTAGCAGTGATCCTGTCTGTGACATATACTTTGGTAATGGAGAACTGAGCAATCGCTTTCCACGTACAACCAATACTTATACTGCACTTTTTATAAGTAGATTTCAAAGCCCTTTATAGAGGAGAGCAGTATCTTTATTTCCATTTTATATATCATAGAATCATAGAAGATTAGGGCTGGAAGGGACCTCAGGAGGTCATCTAGTCCAACCCCCTGCTCAAAGCAGGACCAAACCCAACTACATCATCCCAGCCAGGGCTTTGTCAAGCTGGGCCTTAAAAACCTCTAAGGAAGGACATTCCACCACCTCCCTAGGTAACCCATTCCAGTGCTTCACCACTCTCCTAGTGAAGTAGTGTTTCCTAATATCCAACCTAGATCTCCCCCACTGCAACTTGAGACCATTGCCCCTTGTTCTGTCATATGGTACCACTGAGAACAGCTGAGCTCCATCCTCTTTGGAACCCCCCTTCAGGTAATTGAAGGCTGCAATCAAATCCCCCCCCACTCTTCTCTTCTGCAGACTAAGTAAGCCTAGTTCCCTCAGCCTCTCCTCATAAGTCATGTGCCCCAGCCCCCTGATCATTTTCATTGTCATCCACTGGACTCCCTCCAATTGGTCCACCTCCTTTCTATAGTGGGGGGCCAAAACTGGAGCAGGGGGCACAAAAATGGGGAAAATATGGGGGAACTGAGGCACAGACTGTCATGATTTGCCCAAGGTCAGTGGGCAGGCCAGTGGCAGAGCCAGAAATAGGATGCAGGTCTCCTGAGTACCAATCCAGTGCTCTAGTCTTTAGGTCATGCTGCCTCTCTCTATAGTACAATCCATGTGTGATGATCTCAGCAGTCAAGGAGCATTCAGAGAGCCCCAGTAGCACTCATTTGCTAACGGTCACGTTGACCAGCTCTCCCTTTGCTGGGTGAATTGGTGGCTGAGGAGGTTTTCTTCCTTCTCTCCACTTGCCTATAACACAGAGGAGTGGGAGTCAGGACATCAGAGTTCTATTTTCTGCCTTGCCACAGATTTACTATGCGACTTTGGGCACAGTACCTGACCTTCCTCAACTGGCCAGATGCTGATTTCAGCAACACTGGTGTAAACCTGGAGGTAACACCATTGAATTCAACTCATGTAACAGAGTTCAGTGTCAGGTTCTGAGTCTGAGTTTCCCCTTTTGAAAAATGGGGATATCAATCCTTACTTCATACAGGCATTTGTTGAGTTTAATTCAACATTGTTTGTAAAATGACTCCAGATACTCAGAACAGTAAACTACTAGTTATATTTAACAAAACACTGAAATGAACTAAGCTGGAGAGAGAGAGAGAGAGACAGAGACAGAGAGCGCGAAGGTATTAGTTACACAGTAACTGACAGTGGAGGTTTTTCACATCCTTTCATTTTATATGCCACAGAAGGGAGAAAGAAAGGGAAGCAGCTATCAATATAAGGGCAAGATATTAAAGGCATGTTTTCTCTCTGAAGTAAAAACTGTTAAAGCCTCCTACAAATCGCTCAAACAAAAGTAGATACAACAGGAATGTTTAGAAGTGTGGTTTGATGCAGGTATAGCCACAAGAGATTCCTTCTGCTCCATCAGGAGTTGTCCCAGAAGACAGTAGCAGGACAGATGCAGAAAGAGAATGTGACAAGCAAAATGAAAAAGACTGTTGTCCTCAGCTCTCCGAATAGAGAAAATCAGGCCCATTCTTGGTACAGAAGGGCTGCAGTCACACACTTGATAACAAAAAAAAGTTGCCCAATTAGCACAGGTGGCATTAGAAGTCTAACTGGACCGACATTTCTTTCCCTGTTGGGGCTTAGTTCTGTTAAAAAAATAAACAAGATCTGTGTAGTGTAAGGAAAGTCCCTTTGGCTATGTGTCACAGCACAAGAACGCAGAATTATTTCTCTCTTCGATGAACATAGATTGCTGCATGAAAATAATATATGACTAATGTTTATTATACTGATGATTGGTCTGTTTATATGAAGAATCTACTCATACTGTTAACTTCAGGCTTCAAGACAAGTTAGGGGGCTCTATCATTATTGCTAAGAATGATTTATGCACTAGGGGTATCAGCTATCTGTTGTTTTAAACTATTTATTTAGGAAGTTTTAACAAATTTACAGATCCTTGCCATGTAAATATCAGAAATAAAACAATCACTACATCAGTTAGCTTTTGTCTAAAGAGATATAATACAGGAATATAGTAATCAGAGTTGTCTTTTTAATAGGGTGCTACCACGTTACATTACAGAGTGAGCATCATTACACCCATGCAATTTTCAATGATTTTATTAAATTGAGTGAAACATCTATATACACATATTTAACAGACCAGGTACATCTATCAAATGTTCATATTCAAACAACAGGATCAGTGTGCTTTTTTTTTTTTTTTTTTTTTTTTTTTTTTTTTTTTTTTGCAGGTTAATGTACTTTGTCTGAGTACTGAATAAAAGGTAACAAAATGTCTAGAATATTTATCTGTCCTCTATCTTCCTGGGCAAGTAATTGGTGTGTGAATGTTTCCATAACCAAATCCTTCCTATTTTTTTTGTAATCATTACTCAATGGTTGGGCTATTTTTTTTTCCAAATGAGAGACTATCAATAGCTGAGCAGATACTTACTAGTAGATGAGAGATTAATTCTTTCCTTTTGTGTGACCATTTCTACTAGGAAGCCCCTGGAGGGTTACCAAAAATCATTTGATAATAAATATCCAACAATTTCTGGGTCGCATCCCAATACTGTCTAATGTCTGGACACATACACCATAAATACATAACATCTCCTCTTTCACCGCAGTTTCTCCAACATTTATCCCCATTCACTCTCTCTATCTTTTAACCTGACCGGTGTGAGGTACCATTGAAGCAAAGATTGATATCAATTAGTTAAAATTTGGTTTCCTAATTGACCAGACGCCATCACTTAAATTAAAGTTCGGTTTCGGTTTCTTATAAAATAGGTTTTCTAGAAAGTTGAGAAAGATAATGCCTGACTTGAAAGTACTGGTATCAAGGGAGAGCGGGCCAGTTAAAGTTAGTTCTGATATCTAGATAAGTTGGAAAAGTTTCTTTACTGAATAGCTGGCCAACTGTGCATATTCCATGGCTCACTCTGAAGCTTTCTGGTTTGCAATTTGGGTTAAGATCTGGATTATTTGCAACGGGTGTCCTTAGTGAGGGAAAATACCTGATTTTTTTATTTTTTTGATCTGGCATTAAGGACAATTCCAAGTACTCGCCGAATATTGTCTAAATTAGCTAGTAATTTTAAAGTGGTAAACGTTTGTCCATTGCTAACAGTTTGAACACAGTTGCTCCCATTTGCACATCATGAAGTGGGTTTGCTGCACTGTAGGCTCAACCAGACAACAATCTTCTGTCTTGTATCTCTAGTCCATGGTGTAAGACATACTTCTGCTTGATGGAACAAAGCAGAGGTTGCACAGAGAAAAAAAAAAAAAGGAAGCAGAATGCCTTAGAGATTAGAGAAAGGAGATGTGGGTTTTAGTCCTTGTTCTGCTACTGACTTGTTGTGTAATCTAAATCACATCCTTATGGTGCTTCAGTATCTCCATCTGTAAAAGGGCTTGATCCTGCAGAGGCTAGCTACAGAAATGTTGAGTTTATTAGCACAAGAGAATAGGTGATGAGCAGGATGAGGAACCTGATCCTGCACTAATGAGAGTGCTGCAAGTTACTCTTGTCTGCTACCAGAAGGGTGCATGCCTACCTTGCAGGCTTGAGGATCATACTTGACATGACCATTCTTCATCCAAACTCGAATCGTCTTTTCATTTTGCACTCTTGAGAGAAATAAATAAATAAATAAATAGGGCAATCGAGTTGAGACTTATTTCTCTCAATAAGAGGACCGTGTCTAGCACTTAACTCTAAATGCCGCCACCTACTGTCTTAGCTCACACTTGCACTGACATGCAATGACCATGCACAATGCAAGGACTTGTAGCGTCAAGGCTGGCATGGTGATACAAATACTTACCTTGCACTGTAAAACACCTGGAGATCCTGGGATGAAAGGCACTATACATACTATTTGTTGCTATTAAATATTTATTATTATTTATTGTTATTTCTAAGATGGTCACTCCAGGTAAGGCACACACCTATCAAATGACGATGAAGTGGTTAATATTTCCTGACAAAGATTCAAATTATTCTTTAGAGGAAGGGAAAAAAATCTTTGCTGATGGCTCTAGAGATCTGAGGCTAGTTACCTAACCTCCATCTTATCACTGGCATTTCTCATTCTGTCCTGTTTATTTGCTTAGTGCTTAACGGTTCCTTTCATCTTGAGGAACATAACAGCAAAGAGGAGGGAGCTAGTGTTGATTGAGTAAGAAAAGAACCAAGTGCTATGAAAATCAGTTCCTTCAAGCGTGCTCTCTCTCTCTCATTATTCCATTAGCACAGGTCTTGCTTTAATTGAGACAAACAGATGAAAAATATGATTGAACAGTTCTCAGGAGAGTAGAATTTTATTACAATGCTCTGAGCCAGTGAGACTTTAAAGTGTTATAAAAGGGTTAACGTTTAAAAGAAAATATGTGAGAGAGTTAGAGAAGGTATAAATTTCAGTAGGTGGATATGTTGTTGATAAGGGGAAAAAGGGTGGAGGGGGCATGACTTGCTGTCCAGTGGAATGCAACAACTCTCCTAATGAATTCTGCACACCATCTCATTCAACTCCGTAATATTTCATTCATTGATTTTACTGTCAAATGAAAAGGCGCCTGTTCCAAATGGCATTTAGTGAGACAGATGGGGAGAGACCTAGACTTCATTACTTAGAGTTTGCTCTTTGGATAATGTTGATGTTACACGGGTAGAAAGCAACAGAGGGCAAAAGTCCACCACTTCCGATGTCTGGAACATCTCTTTGGTTCACTTCCTGGCAGCTTTGAAGGGCTTTTAATTTCATCAGACTGTAGTCTGCCTCACCTGTCATCTGCAGAGGCTTTTGAAAAAGTTTGGCTCATACTGTCCTTCTCATCCACAAGCTTTATGAAACCTGATCTCATGAGAGACACTCTAGAAGCAGAATTCACTGCTGGTGTTGATGGCCAATTCTAGACTTCCCTTCCATTTTGGAGGTGGTGGGCGGGTGAAGACTATGAATTGTTGCACTTTGACTTGGCTAAATGGATGTTATTGAGATGCAGAGTTACGGTAAATCTATCCTAAGTATTTAGCATTGTGCTTCCAAGAGAAGACATACAAGTTCTTACTCAGCTGAGCCTGTCCACTCTAGCCCCAGCATTAAAAATGCCATCAGAAAAAGCCCGAAGTGTGCTTGCTGACACTGTCTGCCAATAACTGTATGAAACACAAGGTGGCTAAGAACTCTGAGCTGGTTTTAGTCACAGCAATAAATGAAGAGATAAACCAAATAGCACCAGCAGGTGGGAGTGCTGCCTCTATACAGAGTAAGCTTGTAGTAGGAACTTACAGAAAATTGAAACTCTGCTGTTTAAAAAGGCACACTGCAAACCCTTTTAGACGAGAAATTAGTAAAATTAAAATCCCGCCTCTTGGATACTTATTTGCAGCAGCATGTGGCCGGAGGGGTAAGACCACATTATCCAGTCCTGCATGTAAATGAAATCCAATAAGATGGAGTAGGCCCATCTGCTGTTTACCTATGACAGGCCAACAGCTGCTGTTCTAGCTATGGGAGGTTGAGGACCCAGAGTTTATACCCGCCCTGTACCCTTAAAGTCTGATGCAGACAGGGGAAGAAGTATGGTGAAGCCTCAATCCAGGAGAGTAATAAACTTGGAGGGTAACTATCAGTGGAAGGTAATTATCAGTCTTACTTTTGAGGGAGATGCTGAGGTGGAGACTGGTCACCACAGGACTGTCTACTGGGAAGAGGGGCAGTGTAGGTGTATAATGGCATGGGAGGAACTGGATGCATCTTGCAGGTAGTACTGTTGGGATAAGGAATGAGATGAAGCAGAGTGTGGTCAGAGCCCAGACCAGAACCGAGGAAGTTTTGAAGCTATTTTTGCATTTTGTTTTGAGGAAGGGGTGGGAAAAGGGTCTAGAGCAAACTTCAGGGGAAAAGGACAAGAGGGAAGCAGTTGCTGGCCATGGAGGGTCTGTTGTGAGAAGAGTGGAGAGCACAGAGGGTGTGTATTTGAAGAAATATATTGATTTGTAATAATATTACTAACAGGAACGTTAATACAATATATTAAAATATTTGTGTAATAATACAGGGCTTGATTCTCCCCTCACACTGGTAAAATTCAAGGGTAATGCCATTTAAATCCAGATGCTCTATTGAGTTAAACTGTCATAGATGCCACTGAAGTTAATGAGGTTATGCCATTTTACATCGGCTGAGGATCTAGCCCAGTGCACATTGAAGTAAGATGCTGTTCATGCTGGTGCATGTGAACCAGGAAGTCAAAAACTTTACATCTTCACGTATCTTTAGCTACACAGACACCAAAAGGCTGCAAACTCAGTGGCAACTAATTCAGTCTGAAAACATTTTGGTATTGAAGTGACTATAACGTTATTAGTAACGGGGCTAAACAAAAGAGTGATTTTTTTGAAAAGAAGATTTTAGTCTCTCTTTAAACCATGCTGTCACAGAGTCCAAGATGGTGCAGCAAAAGCATCAGATGAAAGAAACCATTCCTCTGCACCCCCGCAATAAACAAACAAACAAAGTAAATGTAGCAGAAGTTCTTATGACATCATAGATCCTGGACCCCAGCCATGCAATCCTTGCAAGAAAGCATTCAAAAGGCAAAAAGCCACTGTACCAATTAATACTCTTATCCTCTACTAATGCATGAATGTAAGCAGCATTCCCTTTATGATGCAGTAAAACAATTTTTATGGGTTATCTATCCAACTCATGTCATGATGTATTTTTCAAATCAAAAAGGGTAAGAACAAGGAGTCAAGTGAGCATAAATCCCTATTGCTCATTTCCCTGGTTATCGACCTAGGGGCGACAGGGAAAACAAAGTTGTAGAATTCGCAGCTAGCCTTGGCTAACACTCATCGCACAGATGCAAGCTGGCACTATAAACTCTTCCTTAAAAAGTGAAGCTATTAGTTAGATTACATAACAGTTACTGGGAGAAGGTCCACATGATGACCCCTCTTTGCGGTCGAAGTGCTATCACGAGTTAAAGTTCATTGGCTCTGACTCAGCTGAACCAAAAAATCTCAAAAAATGTACATCACTCCTTATTGGCATGTGGTGTGAGGCTGAGGTGGCTTCTCTTTCAAAGGAGTGCAGCAGATCTAGTAGACCCCATACCTTCAATAATCAATATGAATTACAGTTTGAAACCCATTTAATACTTTGGCAGCAAAGAAAGGGGATGACACAAAGTACTGAAAGGCAGCACCAATTCAGTATGAATTCATAGATCATAAAAAGTACATGCCAAAAGCAGCACCACAGGTGTCATCAGGGATTCAACAAAGATTAGTGGGGCGAAAAGAGTGCAGCATTATGTTCTCACTTCAAGTCTGATCAATACTATACTGTGCTTGGCCAAGTTTCCAGGGTAAAACTGGAATCTTTGGAGTTAGCGCTGTTAAGTAGCGTAGCTCTAAACTTTAAAACTAAGCATGCCTCAAATATTTAATACCTAATGGGTAAAAAGCTCACCTGTTCTAGACCATTTCCATTTTCCAGCTGTGGTTACTTTATTGCTCTTTTTCTTTAAGGACTGTACTTTATTGGTGCATGTGTTTAATAGTTGATGGGAAGGAGAACCAAGGAAAGTAGCAAGAGAGCTGGAGCCATTTTTATAGTGGGGGTGCTGAAAGCCATTGAACAAAACTGCAAACCCTGTGCATGATAAAAGCCATATACTCAGTTGCTGTAATTGCTGCAAGCCAGGATGCTGCTGCACCCCATTTAGGCATAAGTTTGTAATGCAAGCTAGCAGCAAAGAAGACTGATGCAAATTTGGGTTAAATATGCAAAGTTATCACCAGAGAAATCAGGCAGGGAACAGTTCCTCTGTATAAGGTGCTGGTGCAGCTATACCTGGAACACTGCATTCAGTACTGGGGCATCTCATTAGCAGAAAGATACTGATGGTTTGGAGGGAGTACAGAGAACAGAAACAATCTTACATTATGAGGAAAGTTTAAAGAGCTAAATATATGTATGACTTCGCTAAGTAGATAAATGATAATTTACCGGTAGGGGGAACAGAAGAATCTAAATATAACTAAGACTGTTTATACAAAGCATTTAGTTTGCAGCAAGTGGGGGTGTAAATCTACCCCGCACTAGCTTGCTGTGTACTAAGTGTCCGGTTGGACCCTGCTGCCATGCACCAAGTTCTCTAGTGTGCTTTAATCTCACTACGGGACTTCTAGTGTGCTTCAGCAAGGTCCGCACAGACGCAGTGCACAGCAGGCTAGTGTGGGGTAGGTTTACACCATTGCTTGCTGTGAAACAAGTGTTTGTACAGACAAGCCCTTAAAGCTGTAAACACCAAGAAGGGAAAGTGCAGAGCCAGGGGATAAGTAGGAATACTAGAATGAAATATCAGAGTGAAGATTTAGCCCGGATTTCAATGAGATCTAGTACGTTCTAGAAGTGAAATTCTGACTCCTGTTGTCTTCAGTAGAGCCAAGAGTTCACCTTAGAAGCATCCATCACTTGGGATGGGACATTTAAAACTAGACTGGTCTAACCACTAGAAAATGCAACCTAGGCAGTCAGGATGGATTAGAATAATTACTGCATAGGACTGTGACTTCTCCATTGGAGACCTCCATCAACCACCTCTGTCCCTTTAAGAAACCACACTGACCATTTTAATTTTGGTTCATTGGCAAAGGTTTATTTTCTTTCTTTGCAGTTTATGAGTGGGTGAACCACTTATGAAGGAAGTCCCCTTCAGTCTCAACAGTCCAAGAGTGGCTTGATCCATCGAGCCCCAGTGAAACTGTCTATGGATATTTTTATCCACAAATCGGCTTTAATTTCCAGTCTGGTCACTAGCAGGCTTCTTCAATCTTTGTGAATGGAATCCTTCCCTCAGGGTTCTCTGGAAGAACTCCCATTCCCTTGGTGTTCTAGATGGATCTGTAACTGAGCCCAGGTAGCCTACTTCCTTCCTCTCCCTGAACCTGAATTAGCACCTTCCCTGCCCTCAGGGTTTTTTATAAAGTTGTTTCCAGCTCTAATTTCTATGATTTTGCTCACTGCGTTCAGTGTGTAAAATGAGACCGTTAATAGTGCTTTATAAAAATCAATCTGAGACCTAGGGTCATTTTGACTGATACACATGCCCCCTCAGAATTTTAAAAGCATAAACAAACATCATTACAAAAAAGAACACGAGATATTGATTTCTTTGCATTTAGAATGAGGTGCGACTGTGATTGAAAATAAGGCTGTTATTCTGCCACCTGGATTCAGTCCATAAATTGCAAACAAGGAGCTTATAGCAACAAACTCTGTGGCCTAAATTAAATTCTGGAACCACCTTCCATTAGTTATCACCACACAAAGAGGAACTCACCTCCTGCCTTCTGTGAAAGGAAAATAAACACTTTCTTGTTTAACATTATAAAATCAATGAGGTGAATGGAGAAGCGCACTTGCACGCATGCATTGTAGGAAGGGAAGGTTTATGTAACTTGTGACATACGTCACTAAGGCATTAAAAAAAGATAAATTATCTGGTTTGGTGCAGGAGAATAGGTCTTCCATATATCATTAACAGATTTAGATCAGCTCTCAGAAATGAAAAGTACCAAATGCCATTTTATTTCGTGACAGATGGATGGAAAGGCCTCCCTTCAAAAAGACTGGATGAGGGCCGACTCTGCAGCTGATCATAAATTATTAATTAATTTGAAGGATTTTCTCCCCTCCTCTCTTTCTCCATGTCCTCTAAGCTAATTTGGTGGCTAATTCCGGACCGATCTAAGGCAGTAATTATCAAGCAGGTGAGATAGGATTAAATAAATGCTCCAAGACAAGGCAAGGCTGGGCTTCTATCACTGAATCTCCACATAAACTTTTGTGGTCAGGATTAAGGTATTTAATTAAATCATCTTTGTGTAGATAACACGGATTTTTTTAAAAAAATTTCTGCAAGAAGGTAAAAAATATTCTTCTGTTTGGTTTTTAAATTTTATCAGGATTCTGTAATTTCAGAAACAAAATGTTCAGAACCACACTAATTCACCATTCAGCGTATTAGGATAAATCAAGATACCTTGCAAGTTCCCTCACTTGGTGCTTGTTCTCCTCCCCCAAAGGATTCTAGGACAGCATTAAAAATGCATGGCTGGGGGTGTTTATGGAACAGCAGCAACAGCCTGACCACAGAAGCAATATTTTAAAAAGGTCCGGGCCAGCCTTACCAAAGGGGACTCTTCCTCCTGTATGTAAAGAGGTCACCCACTAACTAAGCCCATGTTTCAATATTACAGATAGCTGGGGGAAGAAGGGAGTGTTACAAAAGGAGAGGGGAATCAATTTTGAGGGATCTTTGATGATGTTGTTCTACACCTGTGATATAGGGTGAAAGGGAAGGGGAGGTTATTTTAAAGGAAACGGAGACATGAAGGGCCAGGGGAGCTTTTGATCCCTGAGGGAGAAAAAGGGAAGTATTAGGATGTTGTGGCTTTTAATGTTAGGCTGAGGGGAGGTTTCTGATTTTATTTTCATGGGCCAGAGGGTGGATTAGTTAGCATATTTTTGCTTGTGTCTTATCCCACTCTTCTGCCCTCAGCAGAAGAGGGATTAGGGTTATGATGGCCATCCCCTTAGTAAGGAGTAGAGTGGGAATCAGTATGTAAGGGGATAAAGGTATGACACTGTAACTGGTCCTCTGCCCGCCCCTCTTCCTGGGCACCACTAGCTGCCCCAATAAAGCTCAGAAAGGCTTCCAGTTCTGCAGCACCTGTGGTTTTATTTGCACATTTCTCCCACCACCAGTAAAAGACGGTTACTCACCTTTGTAACTGTTGTTCTTCGAGATGTGTTGCTCATATCCATTCCAGTTAGGTGTACGCGCCGCGCGTGCACATTCGTCGGAAAACTTTTACCCTAGCAACTCAGTGGGCCGGCAGGTCGCCCCCTAGAGTGGCGCCACCATGGCGCTCCATATATACTCCTGCCGGCCCACCCGCTCCTCAGTTCCTTCTTGCCGGCTACTCCGACAGTGGGGAAGGAGGGCGGGTGTGGAATGGATATGAGCAACACATCTCGAAGAACAACAGTTACAAAGGTGAGTAACCGTCTTTTCTTCTTCGAGTGATTGCTCATATCCATTCCAGTTAGGTGAATCCCAAGCCTTACAAAGGCGGTGGGGTCGGAGTGAAATGTGGCAGAATAAAACTGCTGAGCCAGAGGCTACAGCCTCTCTTGACTGCTGAACCAGGGCATACTGCGAAGCAAAGGTATGGACCGAGGACCAATGGAGCTTCGCGACAGATCTCGTGGGTAGAAACACGAGCCAGCAAGGCGGCAGATGAAGCCTGAGCCCTGGTAGAATGCACGTTGATGTGGCTTGGGGAAATATGAGCCAAATCATAACAAGTGGGGATGTCCACCATCACCCCAGATGAGATCCTCTGAGAGGAGAACAAGCAAGCCCTCCCTTTGGCCCGCTACCGGGACAGAGCAGGGGCACCTTAGGAAATGGTTCTGTCAGCACAGTATAATGCGAGCACTCCACAGATGTCCAAGGAGTGCAACGGTTGTGCCCATTGCGTTGAACTGTGGGTAACATGAAAAGCCAAAACCACCTTAGGGAGGAAAGCCGGGTGCGGTCATAACTGCACCTTGTCATTGTGAAACCTAGTGTACGGCGGAACCCCCGTAAGAGCTCTGATATCAGAGACCCGTCTGGCCAAGACTAGGTTGAGGTCCCAGGGCGGGGCTGGGCGGCGCACCCGAGGGTGCAAGCGCTCCAAGCCCTTGAGGGACCTCGAACCCATAGAGCGTGAGAACACGGAACGTCCATCTCAGCCTGCTGGAAGGTAGAGATGGCTGCCGAGTGTATCCTCAGCGCTGATACCGCCAGGTCCTGCCGCTGAAGGCCAGAGGCAGGCCAAATAGAGGGGATCGAGACCTTAGCAGGAGCAAGATCGAGCGTATTGCAGCTGTAAAAGAAATGCTTCCACCTGGCCCGGTACGTTGACCAGGTGGAAGGCTGCCTGTCACCCCGACTCAGGTACGCAGCAGCCACCGTGAGGCGAAGAGGCTGCAGGTCCGAGTGACGAAGCCTGTCGTTGCCCTGAGTGATGAGGTCTGGGCTGACAGGCCGAGTAACGTGGTATGTCAGCGCTGCCTGGACCATTCTGGAGTGATCATGATGATGCACGCTCTGCCCCTGCGGAGTTTGAGCAGGACCTAATGAACCAGTGGGAACAGTGGGAAGGCATAATGCAGTTGGCCTTTCCACGGCATCAGGAATGCGTCCAAGATCGATTCCGAGGAGAGATCTTGGAAGGAGCAGAACACCTGGCATTTCCTGCTCTCGCGGTGAGCGAACAGGTCTGTGTGAGGAAACATCTCCACTTCCGGAAAGCGGGACGCCTCACATGGGGCAGAGTGATCACTCGTAAGGCAGGAAAGACCTGCTGAGGCAAAGAGTTAGGACGTTCCAAACGCCTGGGAGAAAGGACGTCACCAGCTCCATCGAGTGGGCCATGCCAAAGACCCGGAAATGGATGGCCTCCTGACAAAAAAGGGGGGGGGGAACTATGTCCCCCCTGAATACTTATGAAGCACCTGGTCGTTGTGTTGGCTGTAAACACCGAGATACAACGACCTCGCAGCTGCCGCTGGAACCCCTGGCATGCCAGGCGGACTACTCTCAATTTTTGGGGCATTGATGAGGAATGCCAGCTCCCTAGAAGACCAAAGGCCTTAAGCTCAGAGGTGACCATGAGCACTCGAGCAGAGAGATGAGGCGTCCGCCGTCAGGGGCAGTGAGCCGGACTTGGAGAGGACGGATGCGGAGCTTGGCGTGTTTGGTTACAAACTTGCGGGCGGCCATGGACCCAGGAGACTGAGACAAGAACGAGCTGAGGTCGTTGGGAAAGCCTTCAGACCTCAGATGATTGTTGCCATCGCCTAAAATCTCAGTTGCGATAAGCAGGCTCCGGCTAGGTAGGAGACCAGGATAGCCCCTAGGGAGCCCAACCTCTGCGTGGGGACCAGAGTGGATTGCTCTATAATAAACAGCAGGCCTTGACCTGTGAATAAGACCGTGGCGATGCCCACGCGCTGAGTGGTTTGTGTCTCAGAGTCTCCGCGGATAAGCGAATCGTCCAGATACGGAAAAACGCATATCCGACATCAGCGACGGTAGGCGGCGACTATGGCCGTAAACCGGGAGTATTGACTGTCGGCTATAGAGCGGAGGCATCTCCCGTGCGGAGGGAAGATGGCATTGCGAAAGTACGCGTCCTTCATATCCAGGGCGGCACAGTAGCCCCCAGGAGGCAAGGATGGAATAATGATTCCCAGGGATACCATGCAGAACTCCAACCTTATCCTAACCCGGTTGAGTCCGTGCAGGACCAAGAAGGTCTGAGACCTGTGTTCGAGTGGGGGACTAGGGCATAACGGGGGTAAAACCCCTTACCCCTTTCGTCCGCTGAAGTGGGACAGGGCTGGAGCAAATTAAAGGTGGTACCTATGCTCCATCGTGCGCAGGACCCAGCGATCTGAAAGTAACTGGGGCCATGCCAGGAGAAAGCGGGATCGGGATCCCGTCCTGTGACTGGTACACCGCCCTCAGGTGAACCTTGGAAGGTCCGTCTTTGGTCCCAGTGGTAATTGCGAGGGACCTTGACTTTGGCTCTTTAGGGGTCCGGACGTTCGTCTGCGACCACCTTGGCCCTGCCGTTTGCCAGAGTTCTTCCTCTGGCTAGGCACAGAGTATGGCGGCTGGGGCCAGAAAGGCCGGCGTTTGGTCGCTGGCGTATACATGCTGAGACGCATTAGGACCCTATTGCCCACCAGACTTCGCAGTCTGGGGCTGTCTCTGCCGCAAAGATGCCTTTACCAACAAAGGGTAAATCCTGAATGGCATACCGCAGCTCCGGCCGGAGGTTTAAAACCTGAAGCCATGAAATGCACCTCACGGCGACACTCAAGGCCAGAGTGCTGGCCGCAGAGTCTGCTGCGTCCAACGAGGCCTGGAGGGACGCTCTGGGAACCTTCTTTCCCCCCGTCCTCCAAGACGGCAGCGAACTCCAGGTGGAAGTTTTGAGGGAGAAACTCCTTCACTCAGGTGCTATAATTATCGCAGCTAAGCAAGGCTTGTTGCTTTGCTACCCCAAGCTGCAGGGCCCCTGCAGAGTACACCTGGTGGCCAAGCCTGTTCATTCGCCAAGCCTCTTTCTGCTTCGGGCTGGCGCCCGCTGGCCATCATATCAGGATTGTGGTCCTGAGCATAAAATCTGCGCATATGGGATGGCACGGATGCGTGTCCGGACGGCCATGGAGGTACTAAAAGAAGGCACAGGCAGAGTCTCTGACTCACTCGGACCTTGCCCAACTCGGCACCGGGGACCGGCATCGGGAGGCGTATCGGTACCTGGAACGAGATCCAGACCCGCAACCAGAACGGTGTCGGGAGGTCGACCGAGATCTCGAGGCTCGGAGAAGGGCTACAGGAGTCAAGGTACCTGCCCCGGTGCCAGAGGTCGGAACGGTGCCGATAGCGGGTCGGCGAACGGGATACCGACCGGTGCAGCGAGTGTGACCAGTACCGAGGAAAACAGCACCGGGACTGCCAGTGGTGTCCGGCGTGCCGACAGGACTTGGAGTGTCTGCGGGACCGTGATCATGAACGGTGCCGCTCTGCTGTGCTGACAGGGGACAGTCCCCTGAAGAGACTGTATTACCCGTACCGGCGGTGCCCGGGTCAGGCAGCACTGACTCTGTCATGGCACTGAGAGCCCTCGCCGTTGGTAACATCTCCGGCGTGAAGGGAACAGCAGGCTCAACCACAGTGCGTACTGGGGAGCCGTCAGGCACTGGATTCGACGGCCCTCGTGGGACCGGGATCCACGGTACCGGGGTCATCAGAGCTTCGGTAGGTGTCGGTGCCGGGCGATCCGAGTTAGATAAGCTGTCTGGCTGCGGTGCCGTCAGCACTGAAGCAGCGGGAGTAATACGCTCAACCACGGCGCGTGCCGGGGAGCCGTCGGGCACCGGATTCGATAGCCCTTGTGGGACTGGAATCGACGGTGCCGATGTTGTCGGTGCCTCAGAGGCGTCGGTGCCGGGCGATCCGACTTAGACTAGCCCTCTGGCTGCGGTGCCGTTGGCATGGAAGCAGCCGGAGCAGGAGCTCAACCACGGCGCGTGCCGGGGAGCCGTCAGGCACCGGATTCTACGGCCCTTGCGGGACCGGGGATCGACGGTGCCGACGTCATCGGTGCCGCAGCAGGTGTCGGTGCCGGGCGATCCGACGTAGACGAGCTCTCTGGCTGCGGTGCCGTTGGCACGGAAGCAGCAGGAGCAGTAGCTCAACCACGGCACGTGCCGGGGAGCCGTCAGGCACCGGATTCTACGGCCCTTGTGGGACCGGGATCGACGGTGCCGACGTCATCGGTGCCGCAGCAGGTGCCGGTGCCGGGCGATCCGACTTAGACGAGCTCTCTGGCTGCGGTGCCGCTGGCACGGAAGCAGCAGGAGCAATACGCTCAACCACGGCGCGTGCCGGGGAGCCGTCAGGCACCGGATTCTACGGCCCTTGTGGGACCGGGATCGACGGTGCCGACGTCGTCGGTGCCGGGCGAGCCATCTTAGACGAGCTCTCTAGCTGTGGTGCAGTTGGCACAGAAGCAGCAGGAGCAGTAAGCTCTACCACGGCGCGAGCCGGGGAGCTGCCAGGCACCGGATTCGGTGGTCCTGGGGGACTGGAATCGACGGAGCCGAAGTCATCGGTGCCTCTGCAGGTATCGGTGCCGGGTAACGCAACTTAGGCGAGCTCTCTGGCTGCGATGCAGGTGGCACGGAAGCAGCGGGAGCAGGGGGCTCAACCACGGCGCGTGCCGGGGAGCCGCCAGGCACCAGCAGGAATCGTAGGCTCTCTCGACCTCGGAAGAAGGGAGCGGTGCCGAGTCGACATCGGTGCCGGCGACGGTCGGTGCCGAAAGGCCTTGGTAGTACCGGCGGGGTCCGGTGCCGAGGAGGCGCTTCTGCCCGCCGCTTGAACATCGCTCGGCGCCCAAGGTGGAGGGGTAAGTGAAAGTCCCGCACCTTTTTGTTCTCGGCTTAAAAGCCTTGCAAATGGGGCACTTATCTGTCAAGTGTGATTCCCTGAGGCACTTCAAACAGGAGTCATGTAGATCTCTCTTCGGCCGCGGCTTCTGGCAGGCCGGGCCCCTTTTAAAACCCAGTGAGCCATGCATGGCTCCGGCACTGGGCTCATGGAAGGGGCTACTTCCTGAACCCCGCTAACTAAACTAACCATGTTAGCAAAGAAAACACGTATAACCATACAAATATATATATAAAAAGGGTTATAACTGCATAATTATATACGAGAAAACGAGTAGCTAGGGAAGTGGAGGTCAGCTAAGCCGCGCTCCACTGTTCCAACGACCGACACGGGCGGTAAGAAGGAACTGAGGAGCGGGTGGGCCGGCAGGAGTATATATGGAGCGCCATGGTGGCGCCACTCTAGGGGGCGACCTGCTGGCCCACTGAGTTGCTAGGGTAAAAGTTTTCCGACGAATGTGCACGCGCGGCGCGTACACCTAACTGGAATGGATATGAGCAATCACTCGAAGAAGAATATACTAAATACAGAGCTTGCAGGCCTGACAATCTCCTCTCCTACACAAGAGTCTGCCCTCAGCCTGGAGATTTACCTTCCCCTGGCCACCTCCCCACTCTTCTGGCTGCCAGCCAACCTTTATAGCCCTTGAACTCTCAGGCCCGCAAGTGCAGCCAGTTCTAAAGGCCAGGCACCAGACTTCTCCCCAGCCCCAATCTATTTCCCCTGATTGGGGCTGGCTGAGCAGAGGCTAATTAGGTGCCTTTGCACCAGCACCCTGCTACACACCTCCTCACTTAAGCTGGTGCCAGGCCTGGTCTTCCTCAGCCTCGCTTTCCTCGGCCAGGGATTTTACTCTGGGGTTGGGCCTCCTTCCCAGCCGAGGGATCCCCAGGCACAACCCCATGGGGCTTTGGCACAACCCACCCACAAAAGGTGCATTGGGTAGGGAGTGGGGCACCCCACAGGTCCACGCTCACCCAGAGGTCCCCACACCAGTCACACGGTTGGGCTGGCCACCCGAGAGGCTCCCCTTCCTTTTCTAGTGGGGGTGACGGCTCAGAGCCTGCTGCCCCGAGTTGGCCCCGCCTCTGGTCCAGGCCCTCTGTCCCTTTGATGTTGGGCCTCCCCCTTTTGGGTTTCTTCCACCCTCCCCAGGGTTCCCTCCCCACAGTAGTCCTGCCCAGGAAGCTCTCTTTGCTCCTCGGTTACTCCCTCAGGCTCCCTATTGTGGCTTGGTTGTCTAGGCTGCTCAGCTTTTCCCCTTTGATGAAGTCTTGTAGGGTCCTCTGCTGCTCTTCCTGACAAGTGAGTAGAGCCTGCCTCTCCACCTTGTGGGACTGCTGGAAGGACTGCAGTGCTTTCTGCATTTCTGTCTGTTGTTCAGTGAGCCACTGCAGGGTGCTCTCCATTGCCAGGTCGCCAAACTGTGTCTTCGGCACTAAATACCTGGACAAGCCTCTTCTTGTAACAGGTCCTCTGCCTGCCCCTCTTCCTGGGGCCCACTAGCTTCCCCAATAAAGCTCAGAAAGGCTTCCAGTTCTGCAGCACCCGTGTCTTTATTTATATATTTCTCTCACCACCAGTGAGATACTATATACAGAGCTTGCAGGCCTGACAATCTCCTCTCCTACACAGAGTCTACCCTCAGCCTGGAGATTGACCTTCCCCTGACCATCTCCCACCTCTTCTGGCTGCCAGCCAGCCTTTATAGCCCTTGAACCCTCAGGCCCACAGGAGCAGCCATTTCTAAAGGCCAGGCACCAGACTTCTCCCCAGCTCCAGTCTATTTTCCCTGATTGGGGCTGGCTGAGCAGGGGCTAATTAGGTGCCTTTGCACCAGCATCCTGCTACAGACACCCTCTCCCAGTTTCATGGGAGAGAGAGATCCTAAGGGAGGTTGAGTGGAAGAGCACATGGGTGAAGATGGGAGCTCTTAGAGAATGAAGGGAGGTAGGGTCTTATGTATATGATTGTGGAGGACTGGGCTAGATATCAACACATGCCCCTGCGGTGACAGTGACTCCATCCCTGTAACAGACGCCTAAGAGGCTAGACCTATGCTATCACGAGCTGAGACCCGAGGTAGCATTAGGCATGTGGTAGCTTCTTCCATCCCTGTTCAGGGGGGCAAGGGAGACTCATCAGTATGAGACCTCTTTCTTATGATGCCATCACAGGTCACTGTGGTATACAGACGGCCTGAGAGAGATGAAGCAGAAAGGAAGATAGCTAGAGCTTCTGAAGTCTTGGCTATGATGGAGACAGAGGGGAGTTTCTTTGCCTCCACCATAGTATCTTTGAAGTCTCAAGCAGCTACACTGCTTGGAGATGTCAACATCTGAACCTCGTTTGCCCCCACTTGTCTGCATAGTTGAATGAAAACATATCACATTGTGCAACAATCTAGTTGGTGGATAAAATCACATGGAATTGGACTAGACTGTCCAGCCAGTGTCAACCAATATGGTTCAGGAAGCTGTTGCTTTCTATTTGGACCTAATGTTCTTCTTGGATGGAAAAAAAATCCAATGGGGAAAGATCAGGTCTGTTATTAATGGAGACTCAATATCTTCCTTCAGAAGATAAAAGTGTTATCATCTTTTGCAGACCATGTCTACTTGTTTACACTGGTTCAGTCAGTGTTCTTGCCTTTTTTTAATTTCAAGCCACTGCAAAAAGTACAAAAATTATACCTTGGACACAATCATGATAATAAATCATGATAATCAGTGATAATAAATACAAAGTATCGTGAATTGATTTTTGACCTGACAAATCTTGACAGACTTCCTTTAAATGACAGCTAAGAGCTAAAATCTACATCTGGTAGAGCTCTGTTTTTCCCTCTGCTATATTAAAGAAAATGAAATAAATGTTTTTTTCTCTGGGGAAAAAATAAAGTAACTAAAATATTACAAGAACTTTTCATTGTTCACACTCTTACAATTTAGGAAACATTCTTATGGTATCTGTGGCCAGACATAGTGGAGGGAGATTGTTCATAAAGAATATTTCTTTTCATGATAATTAACATATATTATTTCAGAGGTAGGGGCACACCCAAATAGTTTCCATGTATGGATGATACAACTTATGTGCATGTACTTGAATGTGTGCACAATAAGGATAACAATCTAAAGCACACTGAAGTAAATATAAAGACTCCCACTGGTTTCGGTGAGCTTTGAATCATGGCCCTTTGAACACATACACATATCCAGATATCGTAGCCCTAGTCTTACGGACTCTTGGGGGGAAAAAAAGGAACAGAAATAAAGATCCCATACTCTTTTCATACTGATAATTTCCAGATAGACCCTATCCATTATTTATTGGGAATAACACCAAACTTGAGGAGCGAGCAGATGTGCACGCACCCGCACCCACACTGACCAACTGCCAATGAAAAAAGAAATCAATAGAAATTAATAAAATTAATTAAACTCTGCATAAGGATGGGAGAGAGGGAGGTTCAGAGAGGAAGCTACAAGATGTGTGCTGTGCTACATACTAAAATGTTCCCATTGTATTACTCAGAGGTGATTCAAAGAGCCACTCACGCAAACTTTGATATTTTTTATCTGGCCCGTTTAACTATCATGTAGTTGTTCTTCATTTCCTTTTCCATCATTACTGATTGTCAATATATGTGCATGTTTTATTTAATCTCTCAGCTTCATAATTAGTCAGGATCCTCCTGCCAGACTCATTCACTTGATGCCACAATCCCATATTTGTGACATCAAAATCATTTGCACAATGATGGATCGCGATCTGCTTGAATGAAACTGGCAAGAGGGTCAGATTGATTAGAAAGGAAAGAGCTTCTGTTTTACACACACACACCTTGGTGATACTAATCAGTAATTAAGGGAAGGGCTAATCCAAGGAAATGCACCTTGTTACTCTGAATTTGGGTGGCAGTTGATAGCAATGGAGGTTTGGTAAAATAGTTTTAAGACTATAGTGGGTGGCAGAGGCTCTTGAAACATTTGAGGATTGACTGAAATTAATTCATAAGAAAATTAATAGATTGCTAGCACATTTATATTGGATTGCTCTGGTAGGGAATGTCACTTTATAATTATTATGTTGCAGCTGTGATCAAGAGGCTGGATCTGGATTTGATGCTACAAAATCCTTGGTTCTTCTCCCTTGGCATGTCCATGTTTTTTTTCCTCTTTCTCAGCTCTACTTTGTAGAGCAAAGTAGACTATGTTGAAGCAACCAGGTCAGTGCAGGTATCTGGACACTGGATTAAAAGTAGGTGCATGTTCACTCTCTTTCAAGACTGCCCAGAGTGGAGTTCCAGTACCATCAAGCCCCCTGAAGTGCAGGTTTGCTGGCTTTGAAAATCTGTTGAATAAAACACACTCAGTGTGGTACTCTTAGATGTTAGCAAATGCCAACAGCTATAGACCCTGGATAAAATGAAACCTATAGTGTGCGAGAGAGAAAAAGAATGAAATCCCTGCATTCAGAACCACTTTATCACAGAGGATGCACATGGGACCAAGTTCAGACCTGGTGTAAGCAGAGTATAAGTCTTTACTTCAGTGGAGCAATACCGATTTGTAAAAAGTCTGAATTTGGCCCATTAATCCTACACTACAAGGGGATGTAGAATTTTTCATACTTTACCTCATAAAAAACCCTGTTGTTTCATCAGTTCATGTTGGCTTTGCCCCGAACAATAAATAACCACCTTCTCTCCCAATGAGAAGCAGGGTGGTGATGACCCCTGTCAGAAAAGGAGCAGAAGAGTTTGGCCAGCAATCCTATGGCTGAGGCATGCTTTGAAGAGTGAATGGCTGTGTGGGAGGGGCTTTGCCATTGAGCAAACTGTGCTTTATGAACTCTGATCCATGCTGCCATAAGACAAAGGAACTAGTTGCTTTGGGATAAAAAGAGAAATATTAAACCAAAGAACATTCCCAAATGCAAGAGGGTTCAAGGGCTGCACTTATAACAGGATGGCAGTGTCGGAAATCTCTCTTGATATCTGTGACAGTGGTCAGAACACTGATCTAAGACTTGGGAGAGAGTGGTTCAATTTTCTGTGCCTCAATTCCCCATCTGTAAAATAAGGATAAAAGCACTTCCCTACCTCATACGAACGGCCATACTGGGTCAGACCAATGGTCCATCTAACCCAGTATCGTGTCTTCCAACAGTGGCCAATGCCAGGTGCTTTGGAGGGAATGAACAGAAAAGAGAATCATTAAGAGCTCCATTGTCTGTTGTCCACTTCCAGCTTCTGGCAAACGTGCTAGGGACACTTAGATCATGGTGTTGCATCCTGGCTAAAGCCATTGATGGACCTATCATCCATGAATTTATCTAGTTCTTTTTTGAACCCTGTTATAGTTTTGGCCTTCACAACATCCTCTGGCAAAGAGTTCCACAGGTTGACTATGCATTGTGTGAAGAGGTACTTCCTTTTGTCTGTTTTAAACCTGCTGCCTATTAATTTCATTTGGTGACCTCTAGTTCTTATATTATGTGAAGGAGTAAATAACATTTCCTTATTCACTTTCTCCACACCCACTGAGATTTAATAGAGCTCTATCATATCCCTCCTTAGTCATCTCTTTTCCAAGCTGAAAAGTCCTAGTCTTTTCAATCTCCCCTCATATGGAAGCTCTTCCATATCCATAATTATTTTAGTTGCCCTTCTCTGTACCTTTTCCAACTACAATATCTTTTTTGAGATGGGGCATTCAGATCTTCACACAGTATTCAAGATGTGGGTATACAGTACATTTAGAGGAATTGTGGTATTTTCTGTCTTATCTGTCCCTTACATAATGGTTCCTAACAGTCTGTTAGCATTTTTGACTGCTGCCGCACACTGAGCAGATGTTTTCAGAGAACTATCCACAGTGACTCCAAGATCTCTTTCTTGAGTGATAACAGCTAATTTAGACACCATCATTTTTTATGTATAGCTGGGATTGTGTTTTCCAATGTGCATTACTTTACATATATCAACACTGCATTTCATCTGACATTTTGTTGCCCAGTCACCCACCTCATGGGGATGTTGTGAGGTGAAATACACAAAGGACTGTGAGACGTTCAGTTGCTATATTAATGGGGCTGATATCATTACCTTAGATACAGTCGTTTTATTGGCATGAAGCTCTGCAGAAAGCAAATGTAAATTTTGTGTGTGTGAAACAAAATTTCAAAATTCACTCAGGATAGCATGTGCACCAAAAGTACTTGTACACTTATCCACTTAGCAAAAAGAAACAATACCATGCGACTTATCCGATCAAGCACAATTAAATGGTACAGCTCTAATTTCCAGTACAATGCCTAATCAGTCCACTGAGAACAAATATTTCAATACATTCACATAACCAATAATTCGGAGGAAACTGTGAACTGCAAGAGGAAAAAGAGACTCAGTTTGAAAAAGTATGTTTTATAAATGATTATGTATTTGTATAGTGGGAGCACATACAGGTGCCAACCAAGATCATGCCTCAATTGTGTTACATATCGTACAAACGCGGTAGGAAGAGACAACCCTGCCTCAAAGATTTTGCAAACTAAACAGGCAAGGAAGATAAAGGGAGGGAAGTATGTAGTAGTAATATCCCCATTGCACAAACAGGGAACTGAAACACAGTGGTATAATAAAGGGACTTACCCATGGTCACACAGTAAGTCTGTGGCAGAAGGAGTAACTGAACCCAGCTCTTCAGGTTCCAGACCAGTGCCTTAACTACAAGACTATCTTTCCTGTCCAATTATTCGCTTAGCTCCAGCCATTAGCTCAGCCTCTCTCTTTTAGTTCAGATAACTCTCTCATTCTTATTCTACCCCTCAACTTCCAGGAGGACTTTGTAACTACTTATTTTAGGAACAGATACAATAACGTTTGCTAATACTTGGACTTCACTGACATGCATACATTTCTAAAGTTTTTGGTTTTAATAAGAAAGTTTAATAGCTGTTAAGATTGCAAAGGAGTTCAGCTCCACTTGAAGTGTTAATTTTTTAAAAATCTTCTACAAATCAGAGAGATTGGGAAAAAAACAAAAAGGAAGTAGTACAAAATATTCTCAGAAGATCTGCAATGACTCTCACAGCAACTCTGTTTTCAAATGCAATTTCCGCTAACAGAGTGGCAAAGGAACAGCTCTCTACACTGACTCAAGACGTGACCTTGGAAAATGCTTTGTAGTACGCCAGGACACAAAGAATATATAATTCTGTGGCCCAATAATTAGCAAGCATGCACCAATATTATGTTCGTGTTTTATATATACTGGTGAGCAGACAAACAAAAGAGGGGTGGAGAAGAGGAGACTGGAATCCACAGCAGGCTGGACAGTCTGTTTGATGAGGGTAGTTAAGAAGATTAATGTATACTCTAAACTCAACTCCCCCAGTCGGCCAGTGCTCAATAATTTAAAAGACAACGCCAGAGCCTTCATTTCAAGGTGATACAAAATTCTGATGATAAAAGAAGCAGCTGAAAACTTACTTTTAATTAAAGAACAAGCAGGCTGAAACTCCCACGTGCCTAGTAGGAAGCAATATCATTTAGGCAATGGTGTGGGACACTATTATTTATTTAGTTCCTTTTATTGACTAACGGGTTTGAAAGAGAACCAATAACTACTGCTCCTCCCTAAGATCCTTAATAATAAAAGAGTATTACTCACCTACATAATGAGAAAAAGATGGTGAGTAAGAGAGAGCAATTAGGCAAACAGATGTACAGCTATAAGGCACAGATAAAACAATCCCAGAATGAAGGGCAGGGATGGATAAATGACCAGAATAGTATATGAAATATTACATAGTGGTAAGATGGGTAAATTGGTGACAAAAATTTATAGATGGCAGACAGATGGGCAGAGAGGTGAATGCACAGGTGGACAGAGAAGTGACGAATACATTAATGAATTATAGATAAAGCAATTCATCAAGATGAGCAGAGATTAAACAAACAGAGCCCACAAAACCAGTCTAAGAGATGTGGAATTGGCTTAAATGTCCAGGAGGTCCCCAGGAACCTGCTTCACACCTTTGCTGCAAACACCACTTTTAAGCTATTAAAGTTTATCAAGGGTCACAAAACTATATTTGTGTTGAGAGTTTATGACTCATGGGTGGGAGCTTTTTTCAGAGGGTTCTTTGAGGATTTGTAACCTCAGGGAGCAGCATCTGCCAAGACCATGCCAATGGAGAGCGGCAGTTCATCATGGTCATCAGTGACATTTTGCTGATTCTCTCTCTCCATGGTGCCAAAATCAACTATTTTAGATTTCTGCCCAAATTTCAACAACTTGGTGCTAATGGAAAATTAGCACACCTAGTCCTCCCATCAGCAGTGAGAAGGACCAGCACCTAGCAGGTGTTACTGACTGAGTTCAGAACAAAGAGGCTGTATACTGGACATCGAAAGGCCAGTACTCCCCTGTCTCTGTCAATCATTGCAGGGATAGGTGGTATGGGCCCCAGTTCTGCAAGGCACTTAAGCTCAGGCCTAACATTCAGCATGTGTGCAATCCCAATGAAGTCAATGAGGCTATTTACATGCTTGAAGTCAGGGATGTGCTTAAAGCACTTTGCTAAATAGGGCCCATTGAAAATAGATTCCAATGTCAGTCAGTTCTTCCTCCTGGAACATCTTCTCCCTGTGTAGGAAAAGGGGCAGGAAATCACAGCACTCCAATCTGCTCTCTAGTATCCTTCCATCACACTCAAAAATTGCAGGTGAATTGACTCTGGAGGGAGCCACTGCTAGTCCTCTACCGCCTTATGGAAGATCACTAGGATGTTATGGCTTTGGTAAGGGATGAGATACGAAGAAGGGGAAAATCAGGGACTTGCACAGCAATATTCAGAACTAGGCAAAATGCTGCTCTGAGCTATATAAACCTTCCTTCTTCCTCCCACAGTTCAACCTACACACCTCAAACCTTCCCCTTCTATTTTCTAGTCCTGAGCAGGCTATCAGTCACGCTGAAGTGTAAGCTAGAGCCATAATGTGGATAACAGTCCATTAAAGACTCGGATGAGACTAACAAACATGTCCCATGCCCAGTACTGATTCAGTCACTATTAAACTGCAGCAAGTAAAAGCTAATGGAAACCACCATTTGAAACAAAGAAATCCCCTTCGTACCAGCTCTTATTATTAGCTCTCTGGCTTCTTTCAGTAGCTTCCCAGCCCCTTCCCTGGAAAAGTCAGCAGGTGATTTACATCCTGCTGGGTAACTGGCAGGTTAACAAGGATTACTTGCCAAGCATATCTAACCGTTTAACCCTTGCTGACCCTGCATGCCTCTCTGCAGTAGATAGAGGGGTAGCATATTTTTCCCCAGGGAGCAGATTGGGGAGGGGTTCTTTCAGCCCAGATCGGTTCTCTACTTGAACACTGAAGGGCCAGTACAGTCTGTCAAAAAAGGCCGTTAATTAGTAACTCATCTAAAGGATGAACTGACAAACTTCTGGCCAGGAGGCCAAATTTGAGCAACACTTTTTTTACTTTAGCTTTAGCTCACTGATGCTGTGCTAAATTATCTAACTCTGCTTTATTAAAAAAGCCTCTCCCAAGTGAGCAGAGGGAACTGTCCTTGGTCTCTTTAGTTGGATTTTACTATGCAATGTTAAAAATCAAACAGGAAAGACAGGTTGAATGGGGAATAAATACTTAAGGAACACAGTAGCAGTACCAAAGAACAGCCAATGTATTTTTAATATAACTCTGTTCTCAGCTGTAATGAATCTGCTTTAGATTCACACCATTCCCATCTACTAAATTGCCTGCCTCCTGCTTTGTTGAAAGTAGTACCATGCAGGATTCCGCAGTACACATCTTTACTGAAGTACCAGATCAGAGGTAGGAAAAATCATTTCCAATTTTAGTGGTCCCCCGATTCTTGTTTGTGGGGACATAGCAATATTATACATAGTGTATAGCCTTTGTTGTTTAATGCCCATCTGGGGAGATTTTAAACCATGCAACACCTACAGCTCTTATATGTGCCTTGGTAAATAAAGCTGGGTTCACAGGATCAAAGCATTTATCCTGTATCTGCTAAAGAACTTGCATGTGTGCAGTGTAGTTGTACCCATGTCGGTCCCGAGATATTTAAAGGAGACAAAGTGGGGGGGGGGTAGGGTACTATATATTATTGGACCAACTTCTGTTGGCAAGAGAGAGAAGCTTTCAAGCCACACAGAGCTCTTCTGGTCTGGGAAACCTACTCCCTACATCACAGCAAAATGCAAGGTGAAACAGATAGTTTAGCATAAGTAGTTAGCACACATTGTAAGGGACCATTCAAGGTAGAGTGGCCTGTTAACACCTCTGCAGCCACAAGACAAAAAAGGGGGTTTAGTAGATTACAGATTGTTGTAATAAACCATAAATCCAGTGTCTCTGTTCAGTCCATGATTTTTAGTGCCTAGCAGAGTTATGAATTTAAGCTCCCAGGCTTGTCTTTTGAAAGTGTTGTGCAGGTTTCCTTTGAGGATGATGACTGCTGGTCAGATACAGAGAGAGACCACTTTGTGAAAAGTGTTTGCCTACACATGATAGTGAATTTTTCCTCTTTTGTCATTTTCCTGTGTGAGTTCATTTGAGAGCACAGTGATTGTCTGGTTTCACCAATATAGTTGTTATATTGGGACATTTCCTGCACTGGATGAGTGTCTGGCTGTAGATAACAGGTTCCTTGGTGCATTTGGGATGGTTACTGGATCTATGAAGGTAGTTGCGGTGCTCTGTGGTTTCTTGTATATGGTTGTCTGTAGGGTTTCATTGTTGAAGCGGATTGTGGTGTCCAGGAAGTTGATACAAGAAGCCCATGGATAACCATACCACCCCAAACACCTAAAAATCTGTTATACAACCAGGCACTCATCCAGGAGGCAGAGGACGTAGCAGATGGGAATTGTGTGAATCCACAGCAGAGTCACACAGCTGAGAACAGAGTAACACACCTTAACACAATCAAAACTGCTTTTGTTGGGTCTAAACTTTTGGTGAACTTTGGAGCCAAAAAACACCCAGACTGGCCGTCTCTGCATAATCCTTTCTGAACCTTTTTTTGAACAAAGCACTGACCTGCAAACTACTCATGACACCCCCTTCCTCAAGTAGCCATTAGCCTTTTTATCTCTATGCATTTACTTGTTAAACTTGCTCTTCCTGTAAAATCTTGATTGATTATGCATGACCATTATCTTTTATTAATCACTTTGTTTACTTCTGTGTATAAATATTGATGCTCACCCCTAATAAAGGGGCCACACTTATTCTAAAGCTTTGGGGTTAGTGTGAGCCCGTTGATCAACGCATTTGTGTCTGGTCTCTGACAGAATTGTGGGCCCATATTCCAACTCCGCACAACCTCGGGTGTTGGAGAGGTGAGTGAGGACTTGCTTTATTACCTAACAATTTGGGGGCTCGTCCGGGATTCCTTCTGGTGCGGTACCTCTGTCCAGTGGTCGGACCACTCATATATGAATTGGCAAGGCGCCACAGGAGATTTCTCCTAGCCAATTCAATATTGAGGGGTCGTGTATTGGACAGCAGGGTAAACGCCAGTTGGAGGGCTCCTGTCAGACACCATGGGTCAAGGGACTAGCATGCCTCTTGAGAGTCCGTTGGGGATTGTAAATAAGTTATGGAACGAAGGGAAACTCCCAGTACAGACAGGAATGTCTAGGAAGAAGTTGTACACACTATGTGTAAGGAATTGGACTGGGTATACCGCGGTATTGGCCGACTCGGAGATGAGGTGGCCTTCGTATGGCTCTTTCGAACAGGCTGCCTTAAGAGGAGTAAAGAGCCAGATCGAAAAAGACCATCCGGGACAGTTATGTTACTGGTTTTGTTGGGACACAGCAGCAGAGCTGTGGAAATCTTTAAAAATTATGGCAGTCAGGTACTCTCCCGAGAGTGAACCCCCTCCAGGTTATTTCGATGAAGGGTGTAGACCACGGCGTGTTTTGACTCGTCAGCTGGTCCCCTCTGCACCTGCCCCTATTCCTCCGCAGGGGAACTCTCTCCTTGTAGCAGAGGGGAATCTGCAGGATCCCAGATTGGAATTTGTGCAGAAGGATGAGGAGGAATTGGACGGGCAAACCTCGGGAGGAGTAGTTACTAGGCTTAGGTCCAAGCAGGTACAGCAGGGTGCATGCCCCCCCCCTGAGGATAGCCCAGAGGATGTCTCTGTCAAATCTCTTGCGAATAATAAAAGTATGGTTATAGAGATGCCTTTACAGGTGCACGATCAACCTTATATGAGCAATGATGGACGATTGCAACATGCTAGTATTGTGGAATATAAAGGATGGCTAGAATGGGATTTGAAAGAGTGGGGACAGTTGTCAGGGTCTTTTGGGGAAAATCCCCGAAAGATCATAGAACTTCTAGAAAGATTGTTTTTAAGTTATAATCCTACTTATACGGATGTGGATCAGTTGTTAAGTAGAGTTTTGACTGGAGAAGAACGTAGTAGATTGTGGATGGCAGAAAGGACATGGGGAGATAGCAATGCAGCTAATGTTACTTGGATGGATAGGCGGGATCTGGCCGCTGGCTGGAATCCCCTAGACTGGACTCAGCTAAGGCTGACTCAGCTGCGAACAGATAGAGAGCGATTGTTAGAGAGACTCAAGGAAATGGCTCGCCGCTCGCCTAATCAGGCTAAGTTCATGCAGATTCGGCAGGAATCTGATGAGCCGCCCAGAAAGTTCTGGTCGAGGCTATTGGAGGGGGCCCGAATGTTCACTCAGATGGATCCTGAGAGAGAAGCAGACCACCCTACTCTTATTTCATTTTTTGTGAATCAGTCGGTGCCCCCTGTAAGGGATTACTTCTTAAAGTTTCGCCCTGGTTGGGGAGGTGAGTCAGTCACTTCAGTGTTGGAAGTAGCTGATTTTGCCTGGGAGAAAGAAAGGGAAAGTAGTAAAAAGAAAGAGAAAAAGGAAGAATATAAGCTGATGGCTTTAGCTTTTCACGGTGGTGTTCGAGGCAAAGGCCGTGGCCGTGGCAGGGGATTCCAGGGTGCCCGGGGAAGAGGGTCCTGGCGACCCCAGACATCAGGAAATTGTTTTCAGTGCGGACAGCCTGGTTACTTTAAACGTGAATGCCCCTGGGGACGCCCAGAGGGTCTGGTTGCATCCGCAGATGCTTATACAAGTGAGGAATACACCCCTGCACCACCAGCTCAGCCCATTCCCCAGGCCTGGATCAACTACGGGAAACAGCAGCAGCCGCAGCAAACTCAGCCTCCTCAATGACGGTACCCCGGGGGCGAAGGCAAACAATGTGATGGTCTTATTTCCTTAATGTCTTTAGCCGGCTCCTTTCTCACTTTCTGCCCTCCCAGCAAAGAGCCTCGTTTAACCCTTTCAGTCCAGGGACTGCCTGTCTCTTTCCTCATTGATACTGGGGCTACTTTCTCTCTTTTAAATCATGCCCCCTCTCCCTGGCTATCCTCTGAGGTTAAAACTGCGACTGGGGTGGAGGGCAACCCACAGTCTCTGGGACTCACTTTGCCTTTGAATGTTATTTATGCTGATAAATGTTTTTCTCACCGTTTTCTTTTTTCCCCAGCTTGTCCGATCCCTTTGATGGGCCGGGATTTACTCTGTAAGCTTGAGGCTACTTTAACCTGCACTCCTGAAGGGGTAGGATTATTGATGACAGTATTAGGAGATTCGGCCCCTACTCAGGGTAATTGGGAAACACCTCTCTCTCTCTCCCCTGACCTCACTGACTTGCCTTCAACCCTCTGGGGAATTTCTGACACTGATGTTGGCCTGCTCCTTTCGGCAGAGCCCGTAAGGATTCAGGTAAAGCCTTCCTTAACCCCCCCGTCAGTCCCTCAATACCCCCTGTCGCTGGAAGCCCGGGAGGGCATCCGCCCCATTATCGAGGGATTCATTGCGCAAAAGCTAGTCCGCCCTCAGCGCACTCCCTGTAACACCCCTATACTGCCTGTCAAAAAGCCTCCTAAAAAGGACGGAGACCCTGTTCGTTGGCGCTTTGTACAGGATCTACGAGTTGTTAATCAGTATGTGGTCCCTCTTCATGCAGTAGTTCCTGACCCAGCTACTATCATCAGCCAAATCCCTTGGGATGCTGAGTGGTTCACTGTTATTGACTTAAAATCAGCTTTTTTCAGCATTCCTGTGCACCCAGACTCTCAGTATCTCTTTGGTTTCACCTGGGAGGGACAAAGTTATGTCTGGCAACGACTTCCTCAAGGCTACAGAGACAGCCCCACGATTTTCAGCCAGTGCCTCCGCCACGACTTGGAAGGTTTCACCAGTCCGCAGGGATCCACATTGGTCCTATACGTAGATGACATCCTATTAGGTAATCGCGAAGAAGCTGCCCTCCGCATCGATGGTAAGGCACTTTTATTATACCTACACACCAGAGGCCACAAGGTAGACCCTAAAAAGATTCAGTGGGTCTCACAGAAGGTCCGATATCTGGGCTTCCTGTTAACCCCAGAAGGAAGACAGATGGACCCAGCCCGCATAAAGACTATTCAAAACTGCCCTCTACCGAACACCAAGAAACAACTTCGAGGTTTCTTAGGATTAATTGGCTTCTGTCGCCCCTGGTTGCCGTCCTGCGGGGAGTTAAGCAAACCGCTCCACCGACTCACTGCTAACCTTGCTCCTGACCCTTTGCAGTGGTCCCCGGACACTATTCAAGCCTTTCAGTTACTCAAGGACAGTGTGGCCTCCTCCATGTCTCTCCGCCCCCCCAATTACAGCAAACCCTTTCACCTTTTTGTCCACGAGAGGGGCGGAATTGCTAGTGGTGTCCTTACCCAGCTGAGCGGGCCCCACCATTTCCCGCTTGCTTTTTACTCTCAGCAAATCGACCCTGTCGCTCAGGGAACCCCATCCTGCACCCGGACTCTGGCAGCAGCTGCCCTGCTGATCACAAAGGCAAAGAGCCTAACCCTGGGTCATTTTACCACGGTTTGGACCTCTCATGCCTTGTCAGCCCTTCTGCGTAGGGGCACAACCCAAGTCTTTTTGGCCCATCGTCAGCAACAGCTAGAGGCCGAACTCTTAGAAGACACTAACCTACTTTTTGAAAGGTGTGGACCCCTTAATCCAGCTACCTTGCTTCCTGACCTGCCAGTCCCCCAGGACCAGCACGACTGTGTGGAAGTAGTTTACAGCATCTTACAGATAAGAGACAACCTGTTTGACGTGCCACTGGACAACCCCGATTGCATCCTCTTCTCGGACGGAAGCTCCTTCTATGTTGATGGCAAGCGTTTCACTGGTTATGCTGTCACCTCTGAATGGGACATTCAAGAGGCCGCCTCACTGCCAGGCAACTGGGGAGCCCAAGCCGCTGAACTCTATGCCCTGGCCCGAGCTTGCCAGTTGGCCGCTGGTAAGACCGTTACCATTTTTACTGATAGCAAATATGCTTTTGGAGTTGTGCATTGTCATATCCACCTCTGGAAGTTTCGAGGTTTCCAGACAGCTGCCGGTAAACCCATTCAGCACCTCCCCCTCATCCACAAGCTTTTGGACGCCCTCCAAAAACCCTCCGTCCTGGCTGTAGTTCACTGCCGGGCCCATACTAAAGATAGCAGCCCCGTTACCCGTGGGAATGCCCTGGCTGACGCCTCCGCCAAGAAGGCTGCCACCTTACCTTTAGCCATGCCCACATTGGCTATTGCAACCTCCTCCTTTACTCCACCGCACCCCGTACCAGTACCCGCTGCTGAACTAAAATCATGGGAAAGCCTCGGGGCCACTCTGGTCAAAGGGACCTGGCTTATGCCAGATGGCCGAGCCTGCCTCCCTCGCTCCACATACCCTGTGGCAGTTCGCTGGCACCATGATAAAGGGGGTCACTACGGCACGCACGCCCTCGTGGACACTATCGCTCGCTTTTGGTATGCTCCAGGCATTCAACCCTATTGCCTATCAATAGTGAAAGCATGCAGCACATGTCAGCGTAATGGACCTGCTCCACCTCTTAACAAAATTAAGGGTGGAAGACCTCCGCCTGCTGCTCCATTTCAACATCTTCAAATTGATTTTGTAGATATGCCAAAGGCTTTTGGGAAAAAGCACCTCCTTGCTTTGGTTTGCCCTCTGACTTCCTGGGTCGAAGCTTTTCCTACTGCTAATTGTACTGCTGCCACAGTGGCGAAGATTCTCCTTAGAGATATTGTACCCCGTTTTGGCATCCCTCTTGTGCTCGACTCAGATCGCGGACCTCACTTTACTGGTCATGTCCTTGGCCATTTAGAACAAGGACTGGGCATTTCACACTCCTTTCATACACCCTACCACCCCCAGTCTAGCGGGAAAGTTGAGCGTATGAATAGGGAACTTAAGTTTACATTGGCTAAATACTGTCAGGAAACAGGATTAAAGTGGCCTCAGGTACTTCCCTTGGTCCTGTTTCACCTTCGTACTCGCCCAACCCGCGCATTGGGATTATCCCCCTTTGAACTGCTCTATGGACACCCCCCTTTCAAAGGCGGGGCGCTACCACGTGCTGATGTTTCACTATTGGGAGGGGATCATATGACTGCGTGTCAGTTTCTCTCCCTACAGGCTCGCCTCCGTACCCTTTGGAAAGCCTCGCAGTTTTCCCAGACCGTGCCGCTGGAGGAACAAATCCACCCGTTCCAACCAGGGGACTTCGTCTGGGCCAAAAAGTTCGTTCGTGACGACACCCTCCAGCCAAGGTTTACTGGACCCCACCAGGTTCTTTTGACAACCCAGACTGCAGTGTTCCTGGAAGGACGCAAATCTTGGATCCACCACTCCCACGTCAAGCCAGCCGTAGTGGACCACAGTGACGGACCAGCAGCTCTTGTCACCACTGAGGACACTGCCTTCGACCAGTGGACCAGCTTACCTCTCTCAGACATTAGACTTAAATTAACTCGAAAAAAATGAGAGGACCCTTTATTCTGACAACTGTATGTTTTTTATGCTTTTTCAGTTTATTTTCTGCTTATGAAGATAATGCTTTTATTAGATATTCCCACGAGGTTAAAACTCGTATTTTAGGAAATAGAAGTGATTGCTGGGTATGTACTCAATTTCCAGTAAATGCAGCACAGGGACTCCCCTTCACACCCATTCCCCTAACCACTGCTAATATGACTTGGATGCCACCGACTAGAATAAAAGATCCAGTCCAACCCAATCTTACATGGGACAAAACAGAAGTGCCAATTAACAAATATCTCAGGGTAACCAATCAAACAGGATCACTGTGTTTTGTTAAAGAAAAAGGGTCAACTTTTGTGGGAACAAGTAAATGCAACATATATTTTAATGGCACCGCCTTTAGTAAAAATCTTGGCTTCAAGCCTTGCGCATCCCACTTATCCCATATGTGGATCCCTCACCCCGATCCAACCTTTTCAACTTTTTCATGGAGGGGCAGGTTTTCAGAGTCAGTTTTTAAAAAGCCCTGCTCAGATCTCGAAGGTGTCCAACTAATTGTTAAAGGATACACAATTGCCTTCTACAACTGCTCAAGCAGTACTACACTGCCCTTTGAGGACAACACTACCAAATTGTGCCTCTGCAGTTCACACAACGATCCCTCTGCGTTACCAGGGGAACAGTGGTACAACGGGTGGTGGGTTACCTCCTACTTTGAAAAATGGAATACCCAAAACGCATTATATGGAACATACTGGGTGTGCGGGCCCAAGGCTTATTATTTTCTCTCCCCTGATTGGGCAGGGTCATGTTATTTGGCATGGCTAGCACCGCCTTCTCGGATCTCCCTCACTCCCCCTCATTTTCCCCACGTTCGTAACATCCGTGAAACTGACAGAGATATTAATCTCCGTGATGGTTTGTCCTGGCAGCGGTGGGCTGGTCACACTAGCTTGAAGGGTGCCATCATCCGTCTACAGGGACTATTAGAATCTTTGACCAATGAAACTGCAACCCTATTTGAGAACCAGGCCGGGGAAATGTCCCAGCTGCGCCAGTTGGCTTTGCAAAACAGAATGGCTTTAGATATGATGTTAGCAGCCCAGGGAGGAACTTGCGCCCTCATAAATGAAGAATGCTGTGTTTTTGTAAATGACACCTACTCTGACACTTTTCAACGTACCAAACACCTAAGGGAAATGGCTAAAAACTACTCCTCTGGCCAGCCACCTTATGATTGGTGGGGAGCCTTATGGAATTGGCTGCCCGGATTTGGGTGGGTTAAAAACCTCTTGGTGGGTGTTGTTGGGGCCATGGTAGTCCTTATAATACTGTGTTGCTGTATTCAGTGTGTCCCCTCCCTCATAAACTCATGTAAGTCAGTTTATTCTTTTCCCACTTCAGCTAAAAGCCTTACTCTCTTCGAATTGGCCCAGGCTGAAATTGCCAAGCGGCCCTTGAGATCTTGAAATAGGGTGTAGCTTTTTGATTAATAGTTATCTCAAAGCTACAAATGGAGGAATGTTGGGTCTAAACTTTTGGTGAACTTTGGAGCCAAAAAACACCCAGACTGGCCGTCTCTGCATAATCCTTTCTGAACCTTTTTTTGAACAAAGCACTGACCTGCAAACTACTCATGACACCCCCTTCCTCAAGTAGCCATTAGCCTTTTTATCTCTATGCATTTACTTGTTAAACTTGCTCTTCCTGTAAAATCTTGATTGATTATGCATGACCATTATCTTTTATTAATCACTTTGTTTACTTCTGTGTATAAATATTGATGCTCACCCCTAATAAAGGGGCCACACTTATTCTAAAGCTTTGGGGTTAGTGTGAGCCCGTTGATCAACGCATTTGTGTCTGGTCTCTGACAGAATTGTGGGCCCATATTCCAACTCCGCACAACCTCGGGTGTTGGAGAGGTGAGTGAGGACTTGCTTTATTACCTAACACTTTCACCAAACAAGGACACTCCACCAGAGAAGTAGATCCATCATGGAACAGTTCAACCAATGCCCTGAGAGAATTTGCTTCAATACTGAAATAACGCCCCCCTCCTCCAACTGCACATCCCTACTTCTCACCTACTACCCTACTCTGGAACCCACACAGGGTATCATCAAAAAACTACAACCTCATCCTGAAAGAAATCTTTCCTGAACCACCACTTTTGACCCTCAAACAACCCCCCAGCCTCTCCAAGCTCATCATCATAAGCGGCTCCCCACAAACCAAGACACACCAACTCATAGCAGAACCAGACCCAGCCAGAACAATAGATCCAAAACCTGCAGACATATCTCCACTGCTATAGCGGTCAACATCCTCCACTATGCACCTTTCAAAATCCATGGATTCTACACGTCTATCATAACATGTGGTGTACCTCAGCCAGTGCACTAAATGCCCCCAAAACAACTATGTGGGTGAAACCAGACAATCATTACACTCATGAATGAACGCACTGAGAAAAATGATAAAAGACAAAAACAATCCATCACTTGCGGGTGAGCACTCTTCACAAAGCCATCACTCTACATCTGACCTATCAGTCCTCATCCTCAAAGGAAACCTGCACAATGCTTTCAAACAATGAACCTGGGAGCTTAAATTCATAACTCTACTAGACACTAAAAATCATGGATTGAATAGAGACACTGGATTTATGGCTTATTACAACAATCTGTAACCCACTAACCTCCCCCCGCCCCTTTTGTCCTATGACTGCAGACGTGTTAAAAGGTCACTCTACCTCGAATGGTTCCTTGGAATATGTGCTAACTACTTATGCTAAACAATCTGTTCCATCCATCCAGCTGTGATGCTGGGAGTACCTTTCCCAGACCAGAAGTGCTGTGTGTGGCTGGAAAGCTTGTTTCTCTCGCCAACAGAAGCTGGTCCAATAAAAGATATTACATCACCCACCATGTCTCTCTAAAGAACTTGCATGATACTTTGGCCCCACTGTGAAATTTCTTGAACATACCATGTCTTGTGGCAAAGGCTAGAATACTCCCTAGAATTCAGAAGTTAAATTTACTGTAAATTAATTCTATTTGGGACTAAACCATTCCCTTCAAAATCTTCCTTCCTTCATGGAGTTAGGAAGCACTGGGGTCAACTCATGCAACTTTATTGAGAGTCTCAGAATATCTGGGGTTTCATTAATGTCCCAACTCCTAGAGTCATGTAAGTATGGGAAAATTTCAGCTTTTGTTTATTTTTTTAAAGGAATTTTCTAGCCCTCATGGTTTTGAAGAAAAGCCTGAAAATGCAACTTGAGCAAATGCTAACAGTGCAAAAACAAGAAAAACAATAACCCAAAACTTAGAAAAACAAAACAAAAAAACCCCAGACCTCATGATTTTTAAGTCTAGCTCATGATTTTTTCAGGTCTGATTGGTGTGCTAGTCCCCTTAAAGCTGGTCTAAGGTAAACTATCCTCTAACAGGAGATATTTGAGACTTGCAACTACTTATTCTTCACATTAGGGAGTGTGGAGACCTATGTACAAAATTTCGTGCAATACTATTACTGTCACACTGTACTGTTTGCATCATTACTGATGCCAAGAATTTGTACCATGCAGAATACTCAAGCAGTCAGTCAGGATGTAGTATGGATAAAATGGCACCAGCTCCATTACTGGTAGCTGGCTGGCTGAGCTTGCTTTATCTAATACTTGAATGCAAACAGTGACTCATCTGAACTGAAGACAAATCAAATTAACCCCCTTCAGTGATCCAGTGAGCAACAAAGTGTTTATCTGGAAACCCAATGTGTTCCTTTCAAACTCTTTCTAATAAAAGGTAAAATAAATACTGCAAGAGGGCAAGGATAGTAGATGACTTCCACTGTAGATGACTTCTGGCAATTCCCATAAAAAGAGCTTTATTTGCTCTGAGTACTTGCCTATATTTCAGCTATGAGTGTGGCTGTACCCACTCCAAACCACTAGTATAGGCAAGGAAAGCTGTGATTTGAACCAATGCAGTTTGCTCTGCTTTCAAGCAAACACAGCCACAGCTCACCTCGTCTACATTAGAAGTCTAACAATGCACTTGTGGCATCCACTGTGGTTGGAATCAAGGCAAATTCCCCACGGAAAACAGGTCAAAGTCTTGCATATTCAGTGAAGCTGACACAGGGAGGGTTAAGTAACACCTGACTGAGCCTGCCTGGTCATTTTTGGGGATTCACTTAAGGAAGGGACACCAGGCGGGGGCACCACTGTCACTCTCTCGTGGCTTTCTGCCAAACAGAAAATGCTTTGCTTTGAGGCTGGGGGCTCTGCCCTGCCAAGTACTGTCTGCTTTCAGGGCTGCATTGCCACACCATTTGAGTGGAGGCTGAGGCCATTTTCTGCCACTATAGCCTGCTCCTGGTGGATTTTCTGCTGCCAAAGATCTTGATCAGGTTTTTTTTATAGACCCTGGGGTCAATATGGCCCACAGTATAAAAAATGAGGAAGGGTCAAAACCCGATGGGAAAAAAAGATGCAGGAAACATCTGGTGCTACAAGGCTGCATGAATCACATACAGAGTTGAATAGTAAACATTAAAGAGATGGAAGCAGAACCAAGGTGGATTAGAGGTATGTCCCAACTATGGGCTGAAACTAAGGAGACTTTTCTTTTTACCATCTAAGAAAGTTTATTGCATATACTTCAAAGGCAGCTGGCTTAGGGAGCAGCAGAGGTGGGTCAGAGAGAATCTTATCAGCGATGCTCAGTGTAAAAAGAGAAACACTTATACTAGATCAGGGAAACGGGTATGAAAAAGTATTAGCCCATGACTCCCAAGAAAACTAAGAAAAGAACCTCAAACCAAATCTTAAAACAAAATAGAGGGAGAGAGAGAGAGAGAGAGACAGAGACAGAATGTGGTCCATATAAAAATGAAAGTAGAATACTTTAGCCCTTTCACTGCTAGGAATAGTGTGGGCAGATGCTACGCAAGCTTTCTACAGCTCAGCCAGGACACATACCTCAGTCCTGACCTGTAACGCCCCTTGCTGTTATAAATCTCTGTTCTTTCTTGAGCAGAGGCAGCCTACTGAATGTGGTTATTAGTGATATGAAAAACAGGGCTACCAGCATAGTATTTACAAATGCAAACGTCACTAAACTGGGAGGTGTTACAAACACCAGTGAGAACAGAGAAACAACACAAAGGGACCCAGTGATGCCAGAACTGCGGGTGGAGGGGTATACAGAGTTCAATCTTGAAAAAAAAATGCAAGTGAATAAATCTAAGCAATAATAATCCAAAATACAGAGAAATAGTGACTGAGAAAGAAATATGTGGAAAGCAGTAATGCTATAAAAGACCTAGCAATAACACAGAAAGAGGAATGGTCTATAGTAATTTCAGAGGGCTGGGACACAGAAACTTATTAATTCTAATCTCACTTGTGAGATTCACTTGCATTGTGTCCTCTGGTCTATGCCTCAGTTTCCTAATCCATAAAAATGTACAGCCCTAATTTGAAGGGATGCTGTGAGGGTTAATTACATTCTGCATAGCACTGTAAACATAAGTGCCCAGTACAAGGTTATTTCTGATAGTGCACAGCCTGTTAGACATGAATTTGCAATGGAATATGGAAGCAAAGGAGCCAGCACTGCCCCCAGTAGGGTCATGAGTAAGGCACTGACTTGCTAACAGGGTTTGTGAGGTTTAATTGTATCTGAGATGCAAAAATATTTATGGCTTTGTGACTAAAGTACAGTATGTAGAGCCAGGACTTCTGGATTCTCTCTCTGGTTTTGTCATGAACTTCGTATGTGACCTTGGACAAGTTACTTAACTTTTATCTCAGCCTCAACTTCTCATCTGTAAAACGGAAATAATAGTATAACTTTATCTCGTGGATCTTTAGTGAGAATCAATTCACTGATATTACTAAAGTGCTGTGAAATTCTCAGCCAGATCGTGCCGTATAACAATATAACACATTTTTATTATTAATTTGCACTGCATCATAACATGGACCAGGAACCTGGGAGTCTCTCTCTCTGTAAATCACAGTTAAGTTCACATCTAAAATATTATGTGCAGATGTGGTTACTTCAAGACCAGAAACACCAGCTTTCAGCAAAACAGAAGGAAATCAGAGAATTAGAAAAAAAAAGGGTGATTGATTTATAAGAAAAAAATATATATAGATATGTACGCTTGACCAAACAATGACCATGGTGAGATATAACAATCGAACAACTGAGGGTTTAAACATCAAGGAGGGAGAAGAATTGACTAGGGAGGCCCACTGGGAGTAACAGGATGAAACAGAGCTCAAGAAAATAGAGTGAGGTCTACTAGACTACAGAATAATCCCTACAGGAAAAAAGAGATGGCCCCCATCACTTATATCAGTTAAAACAAGATTGAGCAAAACACTCCAGGATGTGCTGTAGGAAACAGTGCCACATTGTCAAGGAAATTGGCTAAGTGGGCAGCTTTTTTACTATCTCTATCATTCTATGACTTGTACTGAATTCTGGTTGTGATACACACCTCCCACCAGGGACTAGAGTGAGATCATCATCATTTAACTTGTAAACCACTGCAGACTAAACTGCAGTCTCCAGCAGTGAAATGTCTCCTTTCTAATTAGCTTGTTGCCCATTTCCTTTAATAATACCACAATCCAATGCATGTGACATCAACACTTGCACTCTAAGTCTCAAATTCGGGAACTCAGCACCTAGCCTAAGCCAGAGGGGTAGCAACTAGCTACTTCCACTGGGAATAGGGGAAAAGGGGATGACAAAATCCTGCCTCTCCCAGGCTGAGCAGCAGCTGCAGCAATCCTCCACAGCCCAGCTGACTCCTTATATTGCTATGGAAAGAAAACCAGAGGATCCATACAGTAGAAGATCTCTGGTTTTACCCCCTCTGTACTGCCACACAGGAGGATTCCCTGCAAAGCTGGGTTCTTTATAGCCTCCTAGATCCAGCCCTTTCTCCCATCCAAGGACCCACAGAAATTCTTCAACTGGGAGATTGGATTTGTCCCTAGTGGAACTATGGGGTTTATAAAAACTGGATTGTGCCATTACAGTGCTGTATATAATATAATTATTGTAATAAAAACAGGAGAACCTTAGACTGCAAATCAAGCATATACAGACAATCCCTGCATTGTGCGCACATCCCACACTATTCCTAGCTATAACAAGGCTATTGTATCTTCATTTTCATGAGCATCAAATTCATACACACTTGACATTTTTAATAGCTTGATTTATTATCATTTTCTTGAAGTAGCCCAAGTCTCATGGGTTATTATTTTTCACAAAAACCCAGACCCAGATCAACTGTTCATAATAACTGCTTCCGGTTTTATGTTTAGCATAGTTGGTAAGATTGTTTCTGGCAGATTTCTGCTGCTCACTAAGTCAACTGTCTTAAGTAAAAAAGTACATTGTATCTCAGATATATGCACTGTTTTCCAAATAAAGGCTGGATTCCCATCTCAGTTCCACCCACACAAATCCAAGAATGACTTCACTGAAGTCAATGGAGTTAGTCTGGATTCATGCTGGGGTAACCAAGACCAGAATCTGGTGCGAAATTTGTAAATGTCTCCCCTCTGAATTCTATATTACTCACACTAATTTGTTACTGAACTTGCACAATATTCTCCTAAAATAAAGTGCTCAAGATCTCAGTAAAGGGAGGAAGACGAGATGATTTTGTGTGTGTGTGTGTTACATTTACACAACTACATTAGCACATTCTGTTGATCTGGAGTTACATTTGCCTACTAATTTGCTACACTTCCTTGCTGACAGTACTAAATGTATGTACACACATGCCCTAAACAAAGAAACTGAATTCAGTTTGTGTGTATGTTGTGTTTGGGAGAAAAATGTGTGTGTGCGTGTTTTAACCATACCTGTTTTCCCTGAAAAGAATCATTTGTTCTAATTACTTACAACTTCACTACAGACAATTACAGACTGCTGTGGCTTTTAATATACTGCTGTGACTGGTTGTAACATGCTCTTCAGACTGGAAATGAGTATCAGGTGGAGCTGCTTAAAGCTTGCCAGCCAAGAGTACAATTCTGGCAAAAGCTTCTCCTGGTTCATAACACAAAGTTCTCCCTACTGTTCACCCAATCGATTCAAAATGAACAATGCATCATGTGTTGGAACACTGCTGGGTACATACTTAGTCCCATTGTTTCTGACAATAAGGCTAGACAAAGACAGACTTTGATAGCAGATCAGAAGTGCCAAATATTTTGTGTCTCCTAAAGGACATGGCTCCTTTAAACATTTTTGCAAGGAGGTGTATTTGAAAGTGATTTCTTCTTCACATGGTGAGACATAAACAACAGGGGGTTGAAGAGAAGAAAGTTTGGTGAATCACAGCCTGCTTAGTCTCAATTTATTCCTTGGTGGAAGTGAGGAATTTAAAATATATATTTAATAATTTATAGAGTCTCCATGTTGGTGAGACTAAGACCTGAAGTTATTGGAAAGACAATGGGCCATATGGGGTCAAGCTTTTTGTTGTGAGCAACTTTGGTCATTCTTGAGCAATTCCTTCTGGCTAGTGTGTGGAGGAAGAAGCTGCATCAAGTCTTCAGCCAGAGAAGCAAGAGGCTGTGACTTGAGGCCCAGGCTTTGGGGAAATAAGAAGTTCTTCTTTCCACTTGTCTCCAGCACGAAGATCAGAGAGCTGTATGGAAAGATACCCCAGTGGTACACCATGAAGCAGTTGAGTTGCATATGTAGGTATGGCTTATACTGGTAACATTTAAAACACATTATATAAAATGAAAGATGACGGAAGGAAGAGATCAGGTCGTAAAATGAAGGTAGAGGGAGAGGGGCAGTTGTAAATCAGATAAAGGCCAGTTCAGAGAATGCTGTCAGATCTTCAACCACAGGAGGGCTCTGAGGCACTGGAGCCCCACCCAACAGGGACAGACTGATACACTCCTGTGCTGGTTACTGACCATCCTCCAGCATAGCATGTTGTAATCACTATTTCAGGCTGCTGCTGATGCTCTGCAGTGTCAATAATTGGAACCGGGGGGGGGAGGGGGGAAGGGGGGAGATGTTGTTATGGGCCTGGCTGGGACACGTTGAGATCTGCAGATCCTCATGTTTAATACGATGTCCATACATTCTTCCCCTAATGTCCCCCACAACGCCACACTCTGGGTCTGGAAACACTGTCTATTCCCTAATTCTCTCCATGGGAATGAAGTCCTCCCTCCCTCCACTGAGCTGGCATGACACAGCAATCTGGGACAGGTGAGACAGGAGAAAACTCACACAAAGAGCCTTGAGCCTTCTCACTATGGGGTCCAGTTAGATGACTTTAGAGGAGGCCTCAGCTGCTCTAGCACTAGTTCTCTGTGTGAGTTTATCATCACTGTGGACTGATATTACAGCAGAAAGCAGCATTTTAACACACACACACCCGCACACACCCGTCTATTTCCGGATGATGTATGTGGATGAAAGCCCAGAAGCTATCAGCATTTGTGCTAACTGGCCTCTAAATAAAGATCTTTTGGAACCAGCAAGGAAACACACTGCCTATAACAAAGTAAAGGGTAAGGCAAGACTGTGAGAGCACAAGAAGAGACTGAGATGGCCTATTCTAAATTAGAGGTGGGAAGACTGCTGTGAAAATGGATTTGTATTGAATGCAGCTGGTTAGTAAGATTAATGAGGGCAGGAATCACATTGCACGGTGGTCAATCTTCAATAATTTAAGTATAATAGAAACTAATTTCAAGGTGATAAAAAACTCCCTCTTATTTGAAATTTGGCTGAGGCTTCTCAATGGCACAGAGAGGCTAAACTTTGCAAAGTTAGGATGCCATCAGGTGCAGAGAGAACTAAGAAATACTGTAGAAACAATTAGCAATAATAATCTTCACCTATTTTTGACTCTCATCTGCAGCATCCCAAGTTTTGCCTCCATTTTTAATAAAGGTAATGAGGAACTTGGGGGCAGTGGCAGGGTGGCTAATGTGAATGAATATATGGAAATAGAAATTATCACCTCCAAGGTGGTAAGCCAAACTCAAACAGCTTAATGAGACCAAATTGAGGTGAGCAGATAATCTCATTTCAAGAATATTAAAGGAACTGGCACATTACGTTAGAAGTCCAATAGCCGGGATATATAATGAATCTGTAAACTCAGGGGTCATACCCTACAACTGGAAAATTGGAAATATAATACCTACATTTAAGAAAGGACAAAAAAGTGATCCAGGAAATTCCAGGCCCATTAGTTTGACTTCAATTGTATGCAAGATCTTAGAACAAATTTTGAAAGAGAGAATACTTGCACACAGAGGTAAATGGTAATTGGGATAAAATACAACATGGTTTTACCTGAAGGTAGATTGTGCCAGACCAACCTGATCTCTTTCTTTGAAAAGATATCCAATTTTCTAGACAAAGACAAAGCAATAGATCTAATCTATCTTAATTTCAGTAAAGCATTTAATACAGTTCCACATGGAAATTATTAATTAAACTGGAGAAATTGGGGATTAATATGGGAATCAAAAGGTGGGTGAGGAACTGGTTAAAGGGGAGATTACAGTGGGTCATGCTGAAAGGTGAAGTCAGGCTGGAGGAAGGCTACTAGTGGATAGATCTTGGGACCAATCTTATTTCATATTTTCATCAATGATCTTGGCACAAAGAGTAGGAGTGTCCCAAATTTTTTTGCAGATGCCACGAAGTTGAGAGGGATTGCCAATACAGAGGAGGACTGGAATATCATATAAGAAGATCTGGATGAACTTGAAAACTGAAATAATAGAAATGGGATGAAATTTAATAGTGCAAAGTCATGCACTTATGGACTAACAACAAGAATTTTGCTATAAACTGAGTACTTATCTTTTGAAAACAACAGAGGAGGAAAGACTTGGGTGTACTGGTCGATCACAGGATAACTATGAGCTGCCAATATGATGCAGGCATAAAAAACAGCTAGTGCAATTCCTTGACACATCAGGAGAGGTATATCCAGTAGATATAAGGAAGCACTATCACCATTGTACAAGGCATTAGTGAGACCTCATCTAGAACACTGTGTACAGTTATGGTCCCCATGTTTAAAAAAAGTGAATTCAAACTGGAACAGATGCAGAGAGGGGCTACTAGAATGATCTTATGAATGGAGAACCTACTTTATGACAGGAGACTTAACGAACCTAAGAAAACGAGGGCAGAGGATATATATGATTTTTCTCAGTAAATACATCAGAGGGATAAACATCAGGGAGGGAGAGGAGTTATTTAAGTTAAGGGCTAATGTTGAAAGGATAAATGGATATAAACTGGCTATCAACAGGCTTAGGCTTGAAATGAGATGAAAGTTTCTAACCATTCTGGAACAGCCTTCCATGGGGAGTAGTGGGGTCATAAAACCTAAATGGTTTCAAAGACTGAGCTTGATAAGTTTATGGAGGGGATAGTATGATGTGACTTCTTACAATGACATCTAACTAATCTGCGACAGCTGATAGCAAATATGTTCAATGGCCAGTGATGAGACACTAATGGGGAGTGCTCTGAGTTACTACAGAGAATTCGTTCCCAGGTGTCTGATTGCTGGGTCTTGCCCATATGCTCAGGGTCTATCTGTTCCCTAGATTTCGGGTCAGGATGGAATTTTCTCTCAGGTCAGATTGGCAGAGACCCTGGGGGGGTTTCACCTTCTTCTGCAAGATGGGGCACAAGTCACTTGCTGGTTTGAACTAGAGTAAATGGTGGATTCCCTGTTACTTGCAGTCTTTCTCCATGGGGCCGTGAGCACGGGCGTGTACTTGGTGCGGTTTACCCCTGTCCCGGACACCTGCCCCTTCTGTGGCGTGAGGGAGACCCTGGCGCATGTTTACTTAGAGTGCGCCAGGTTGCAGCCCCTACACCGGCTCCTCACAGCCATCCTCTTACGTTTCTGGTTACACTTTTCCCCTCACCTCCTTTTGTATGCACTCCCTATCCGTGGCCCCACGAAGTCCCGGGACCTCCTGGTCAACCTCCTCCTCGCCCTGGCGAAAAAGGCCATCCACGCGACCAGGGAGGGGAGGTTGGCCGATGGAGACTCCGGTGACTGTGGGGCTTGCTTCCGCTCCATGGTCCGATCACGCATCCGGGCGGAGTTCCTCTGGGCGGCGTCCACTGGCTCCCTTGACGCCTTCGAGGAGCAGTGGGCGCTGTCCGGGGTTCTCTGCTCGGTGTCCCCGTTTGGTTCCCTCCTTCTGACCCTTTGACCTCACTCCTGTCCCTGTTCTTTTATTAGTTGTCCCCCGCACTCAATGGGTTCTGTGGCCCTGTGGTTCCTCCCCTTAGGCTGGGGGAGGATCCTTTAGCAGTGGGCGGGCTTTGCCCGCCCACTTCCCAGACGCCCAATAGGTACTTGCAGTCTTTAAATCAAGATTAGAGGATTTCAGTAACTCAGCCAAAGGTTATGGGCCTACTACAGGAGTGGGTGGGTGTGGTTCTGAGGCTTGCAATATGCAGGTGGACAGACTAGGTGATCATGATTGTTCCTTCTGGCCTTAAAGTCTATGAGACTTGCCAAAGTCTAGTAAGCCAAAAACCATGGAGAATTCTTAAGCTTCACAAGGTCCTTGCTCCCTTCCTCCCCTTGATGGCCTTCCCACAAGTTCACAGCTAGACACTTCTACAATCATTAAAATATGCAGTACCAGAAATGTCCATACAAAAGTCACAATCGTACTTGCCCAGAATAATAATGGCTAGTAAAAATCTCCTCATCTGACCCGCTACATACCTTAGCTTACCATCTTCCCAAATGCCCCACCTCCAAGATGACCAGCGGACCCTCCACAGGCATGCCGCCGAAGGCGGCCTGCCTGCCGCTCTCCCAGTGACTGGCAGAGCACCCCCCGCAGCTTGCTGCCCCAAGCACGCGCTTGGCGTGCTGGGGCCTGGAGTCGCCCCTGCCAAGCACTTCTGCAGACACAGCTGCTAAAAGGTATCACATAGAGAGAAGGAGAGTCTCAATGGTAGCCAGACTGCAAAACATTTAGGGCTTCATAGGTCAAAACCGACATCCAGAAGCTACTAGGCAGCCTGCGCAATCCGCAGAATACAGGTCTAATGTGGTTCTCAGCATGAAGCACAGCTTAATATGAAACCTGCTCTTTCTGCAGCTCTAATTTCAGCTTCTGAATAGTCTTAAAGAGTGACCCCATGTACAGTCCATTAACGCAGTCTAGTCTTTTTAATAACTATAACTATCATGACAAGATTTCTTATGTTAAAGTCACTGATACATACTCCAAGCCTTGGCTTTTTTTTTTTTTTTAAACTAATGTTTGTGGTCTGAGGGTTTACTCAAGCAATCTTACTGGATTATGCTGCACTGGGGCTCAGTATTATTGACCTCTGAGGTAAGCACAGTAATAGAAACTTACTGACATCACATGACTGTTTTCAGACAACCAAGAAACAATATTTTCTTCTTGGATTTAACGTTTTTATCATTCATTATATAACTAATTTGCAAAAAAAAAGACCTTAGATAAAATAAAGTGGTTTACTACTACTCTCACTATCTGAAAACTCTATATCGAGGAGGAAGTGAGAGAGAGAGAGACACTGACAAAGCTTTCACCCAAAATAGCATGCTTCTATGGTAATAAAGGGCAGCTCTGTGTGATTATGCCAATTAAACCTTTAAAACAAGAATATAAAACCAAAGCACAGAATCTCAGAAGCCGAACAGCACCTCACTGTTGTTCTGAACTATTCCCCAATGCACAAATCACTCTGAGCCTATTTTCTCCCCACTCTAAGAACATAACTGGCGTTATATGAGCAAAACTCTTTAGGAAGAAGAGGAAAGCAACAAGGCTTTTCCTGCACAGCAACAGAATTGCAGAGATTTCTTACAGTCCCCTCTTAGAAGTTAGGAATAGGGACCCATAACTGGGGCTCCAGGCACTACTGCAATACAAATAACAAACCAATACAAATAACAAACAAGGATAATAATACTAGAAAAAATTATTCACTCATGCCAGAGGGGGTGACATTTGCACTACTAATTTGTACAGCAAAGTAGTGGATTGCAAAGCTCAAAGTTAACTTAAATAAATGTTGAATTGCTCACTAACTGTTATTCTACTAGTCACATTAAAAAAAAAAAAAAGATTTTCCTTTTTGTTCAACAGTTCCGGCAGGGGGATGCAATAAATCTGGAGAAATATGTATTGATTTCAATAGAACTATGCCATTTACACCTATTTAGACCCAAGATAGATAAAATCCATTAATTTTACAGCCATGTCTCTTTTCTTGATTCCTCATTCCCTTTCTCCATTTCTTGATTCCTTTCTCTTCTGCTGTCTATACCACATTTTCATTCTCTCGCCTTATCCCCACACCGTTTTCTCTCTTTTCCCTCCTATTATTTTCACTTTTTTATTGTTTATCATGGTTGAATGAATTAGATGATCATGAGAGTCAAACTGATGTCAGCGTGCAAATGTCCTCTTACAGCTCTGCCAAAGTACTTCAGAGCTCAACCCCTGCAGTTCCAGTCCTAGGTCTCTACACAGCTCTGCTAAATCAATTCAGCCCTGACCTGCATTTCTCTTGAGCAGAGACAGACAACTGTACCAAAATGTGTGATAATTCTGTGAGCCAGTTGAGCTCAACAAACTCTTATTTATTTGTGATCAACGCCAGATACCTAGAGATGAAAGGATAGCGTATTTAATCACTGTTGCCCCTAGTCACCTCTCCTCACCTTTTGATAATTGTCCTATAAAGGAAGATTCAAGTGCACAGTAAGAATAGTTATGTAAATCCTATCATCAAGGAGCCAGAATCCTCTACTGGTGTAAATTGGCATTACTTTATTGATTTCAATGGTGCAATGCCGATTTACTTCAGCTGAGGATCAGGCCCACAATTTAAAGCAACACATCTTTATTACGTAGTTGCAGCGAAGATCACTTGACTCTGTGCTACTGGGAGAGCTGGTGTTGATATGGCTCAACAATGAGGAATTCTGGCAATAAGCCTGTAGGCAGCCCTTCGGGGTGCCCCATAGCATCCACAACAATCACATCCTGAAGTATCCAGGCAGGAATTATTCTACTATAACTGGCTATTGAATCCAACATTTGTAGAGGGCTGAGTGGTGCAGTGGATTAGTGGAATCCTGGAGACCGTGGGCCACATTCAGAGGGGATGTAAATGTAGCTTATGCTTCAATAAAATGGTGTGAGCATAAATGAGAGTAAATTATGCATTGAAGGGGCAGAAGGGCAGAGTTGTGGTGGGAAAGGCTGTCAGCAACAATAGCATGTAAGATAAAGCAGGGTGTTTTATCTTACACATTCTTACATCCAGCTGCTGGCTGTTTTTCTTGCTACACTATCACCTTTCTGTCCCCAATGGTCAAGATCCCTGGGTGTGTCAGAGCATCGTCCCCCTTTCCAGTGTCTCAAATTCTGGAGGATCCCAGGAACCAAATCGGCCCCAGACACAAGTGAGAGCGGTCTCAGGGTTGTTCTAACTTATCCTGCAGATAACGTCTCCCAAGGAGCTACTCTGCTGACATATCCTTCTCCCTCCCAGAATGGCCCCCTATGCCAGTAGGATCAGATGTAGGTGATGTCGGGCTGGCCCGTTATAACTGAGGATTTTCTTAAACTAGGGGAAGCCTTAGGTGCTGCCATCAATCATTGGGTCCCCTTTGCAGAATTCAAGCCACGCAAAGGGGACATGGTAGGCCTGAGGAACTTACCCTGAATATACCAGCTTCCACTCACTCCAGCTTAACAAAGTATAATTTATACCACCATATATGCCACCTATGAATTTGGTCCAAATCTTATACAGAAAATAAGTGAAAATTAATCTGTTATCTCAACCTAACCTCCATTTGCCACATCACAAAACTACTACACATTTTGGTATGCCTGGCAGTCCCCACTTAGGGTAAGTCCAGAACAGAAAGAACAAGGAGCACTGCACCTCACTCCTAATTTGCACCAATGAAGCTGTAATGGAACCAATCCTAGAAGAATGCTGTGTGCTGGTGGGTCAGAATTGGGGTTCATTGGTAGATTTATGCAAGGGAAGCTTGCACTATGCCTGGCTTAGATCAGTGCTGTTATTGCTTCACATCTACAAGCATTTAATATACCAAAATAAAAGTCTGGGACACACTGGGTTTTAGCCCATCATGGAGTTTCTGTTGAAAGTTTTTCAACCATCTCTGGTGTATATTTGGAGTGACCAGGGCTAAAACCCGTAGCAATGCCTCAGGGCATAGAAAAGATGAACTGCTTGGCATGTGCTGAATGCAAGCTGAAGATTACCATAAAGGGCATGGAGAAGAACAAGCTTGAGCCCTAAGTAAAGTACAGACACTTGCGGGGAGAAGTAGGTCATTACACACAAATCTATTTCTTTCTTCCGTCGTTGGTCTGGGGTTCAAAGGTCCTTGGTTTTCTAGGATACTAGTCTAGGTTAGAAGTAAATATGAATGTTCTGTATTATTTCTACAGAAGTGGACTGATTATAGATTTAATTTAAACACATGATTTGTTATTTTTTTTTTGTTTTTTGTTTTTTCTGATGCACACATACAGTGACTTTGTACACAGCATTACATAAAACAGTGTAATACATCAGCTTAATTTGATAAGCCTTTCCCCCCTTTCCTGGGTATTGCAAACAGCAGTGTCACAATCTCATACCGCTGATGGGGCAAGCATAGCACTGACCTCTGGGCAATGCATTCCACCTTCCAACTGCAGCCTGCAAGACAGATGTCCCCTAAGCCATTCTGTACCCCTTGCACATTCTTGTGCCATTAAAGATAGTATTAGACGTGATTTGCAGCATGAAACCCAAAAAGGTGAAACCTCAGATGAGAGCTTTGTAATTGGAAATGGGGCCTTAGGTCCTTAAAAGTATGGATTGTTACTGCTGTGCTAGGTTGGTTAAGAAAATATGTCTGGCCCAGAGCTGGAGAAAATAGAATATCAAGTTATTCCAATGCATGTCACAGAGAACAGCGAAAAGCAAATGTTTTTGATAGATTATGTGTGATTAGCACAAGGGCCCTAGGCATGGAAATCTATCTATTAGATATCATTATTTCTTTAGTCCCAGTAATATAACTATCAAACCTTAGAGTAAACTTCATTTGTTATGGGAATGACCCATGTGCCTCATCCTCTGGGCTTTTTCACTTATGTCAAGTGAAATCATCATTACAGACTCGTAGCTAAATGTTGTTGGAATGATGGACAGGTAGCTCTTTCCTCCACATTCATGGTCTGTTTATTCATCTGCTCTGTTTACTGAGAATCACTAAATATAGAAGCTACTGGCACCAATATTAGTAAATGGACTAAGAACATGTGTTTCCTTCAGGGGAATATTTGACAGTGTATTTTTAAGCCATATAGGAGAAATAAAATGTAAACAAGTTGTGAATTGATGAGAAATGAAATGCATCAGTAAGAAGTTTGATTATTATTACATGAAGGGTATATTGCATCATTGGGGGAGGGATCAACCCACCAAGATGTCTGTCAGCACTCAGCAGTTCCTGATTTGTTCCTTTTTTTATTGCAAGCAGGTTTCTCATTTCTGTAGAGTCCTCCACAAAATCTCAGATCCTCAACATTTTTATCCCCATCACTGAATTGTCCCTCTCCTGCACTGATGAGACGAGGCCATTGTAGAGGTGTTTCTTCCCCCTATGTCCATCCTCTGGAGGCTGAATGTTCTGCCTTCTGACAATTATCAGCCTATGCTAGATCCAGGGAACTTGGGACCTGAACTCTGATCTCAAATGATGTCTACCACTAGGCTGATCCTCATCAGGTTTCTTTCAAGGCTTGCAATAAAAGTCCTTCACAGAGTAACTGACAGAAATGTAATTAAACCGGTTTGAATCTTCCACCAAGTGTTCACAGGAGACCAAGAATATTTTCCCCTTTAATACTGAAAGATTCATACAATATTTAGTTTGGAAGTTTGGTAAATCATGAAATCCCACCATGAAGCTCTAAAATGGATGGCATGCCAACACAGACTTAAGAGAAGAGAAGAGAACAGAGATGCTGAGAAAGCTCTCTATTGGTGCTGAAGAGACAAACATTCCTTATGCCTTCTGCATTGCCAAGTTTTGTGATTTTATTGCAAGTCTTCATGATATTTGATGTTTTCTAAAAGCCTCAGTTGCTGGAATCAAAAGATGGCAAGTGAATCTCAGCTTTAATTTGTAATGAAGTAAGTTAATAGACCTAATAATTTTGGAGAAAATCATGAAAACATGAAAGAAGTGTATCCTAAAGGCTCAGAAACCAAAAAGCAAAGAAAAAGAATCATATTTTATATATCAAGATTTCCCCTAAGAGATCTCCCAAGTTCCTATACAGCATTTGACCCATAGCCTCTAGTTTGTTGTTTTCCTGGAGGCAGAATTGGATGCAGAACAGTTCTGCTAATAGAATAGATATTTAAAAATCTTTAACCATTTAATTTGGGTGCACAACGTACACACAAAACTCTTTGTTGGCAAGAGCCACTTGCTACATCAAACCCCATAAGTTGGAACGTGTGCTTGCTGAGCCATGTAATAAACTCTCTCCTGTGCATTCATTTACTGATGTCAACATTCTCATGAGCTGCATCATCACAAAAGGAATATCTTGGCAAAAGCAGAAGAGCAATTATAAAGGAAAAGGCTTCTCTTTGCACACAAATATCCATACAAATTTGTCTGAATGGTGGGAGAATGATTAAGTGTTCTTCCTAGCCCAAGGCGTTAGTAAACCTCATTTTTTTGCTGTATCCCCCCGTCATCAAAACTTAGTATTTACTTTCAGTCATTTGAATTGTTAATAGAATATCAGGGTTGGAAGGGACCTCAGGAGGTCATCTAGTCCAACCCCCTGCTCAAAGCAAGACCAATCCCCAAATGGCCCCTTCAAAAACTGAACTCACAGCCCTGGGTTTATCAGGTCAATCCTCAAACCACTGAGCTATCCCTCCGGTATGAAGCCTTACAGGCCCTTTGCCAGGGCAGTCCACATCCCTTGTTAGGCTCAGAACTAGAAGTAAATTATCCAGCAGCATATGGAGATCCAGAAATACCAACACATACCCCAGAATTTCTTATCAGCTATAGATATCATATAGGATTCTTGTTGATAAGGCTTTAACACTTTTGCACTAGAAAAATGAGAAAACACGTTGCAATAATCAGAAATAGAAAACTTTACAATCTCCACAGGGCCCTCTTCAAAGAGAAAATCTACTTCATTAGTGGAATAACCCTAAGAGAATGATATACTACAGTCCAACCATAAAACACTTACATGGGTCTTTCAGAAACTAACGGATGTTTGGTCATAAAAAGAAAAGTATGATTCGGCCCTTTTAGATACCTACAAGAATTCAGATAATTTTCAGTTATTTTAATAGTCACCTGACAATTTTATTAATGCACGGTGCCGCTATCTGATCCTGTTTCCTTCTTAAAATGACCAGCTCGTATTGTGGATTTTCATACATGTCAAGGTGAGAGTTGCTAATGCATTCTCTTGATTAGTTAGAAAATGAAAACCCCTACTGTATGGACCAGAATAAACAGAAACATGGCTGTAGGATTGTTCACAAGTAATACCTCATGCAGCCTGCACAGATCCAGTCTCAGAATGCTCTAGGAAAGCTTTAGTGATTTTACTGTGAATAGACGGGCAGATCGGACCACAGAGCCTTCTGAAAAACAAACCTTGGTCAAACTCTGTCTTAGGTCTCAGGTGATAATGAATTTTATATTTTCATCTCAGCTTCAAATGGATGTTTGATTGCATCATAAAACCACCATATGCATGTAACCCTCTTGGAGTTTAGAGAGCGTGGCACCTCTACAACCTTTTCCTGAGGCACAGGAAGTGCTGGTTGTTCAGGGGGAGAGATATTGAGAGAGGGAGAGGACAGGGGTATGACTCTGTCTGTAGCTCCAGACAAGAGGAGTTACAGCGAGCAGGCCCTCACATGGTGAAGCAGCCAAGAACCTGCCTGAAGCCTGGGTGGGTCAGAGTGGCCAAACAGGGATGCCCCAGGATGGGAGTCAGGAGGAGCACTGTGCTGGAAGAAATCACCTGAGAACGACAAACTGAAGTCAGACCCAGTATCACTGTCACTCAGACCTGTCTGGGGCCGTGAGTACTGGGGCTTGTGACCTTGCACTGGGAATAAGGAGGGAGGCTGTACCTAGTTAAGTGGATGGAGTGTTTGCCACTCCATGCGCCTTGCAGAGACCAGCAGAAGAGGGGTTTGTTGGGGAAAGTTTACTGGTGCAGAGGATGACCAGGAGCACCCAAAACTCACTGCCAAACTGGAACTCTGCCCACAATTCTTGAATTCTGAGCCCTAGTCTATACTACGAGTTTAGGTCGAATTTAGCAGCGTTAGATCGATTTAACCCTGCACCTGTCCACAGACTTTCAAGGACATTTCATCGCAATGATGAAATCACATTTCTCTTTAAGAAATCTTGAAATTGATTTCTGTACTCCTCCTCGACAAGGGGATTAGCACTGAAATCGACATCGACGGGTCAAATTTGGGGTAACGTGGATGCAATTTGAAGGTATTGGCCTCCGGGAACTATCCCAGAGTCCTCCATTGTGACTGCTCTGGACAGCGCTCTCAACTCTGATGCACTGGCCAGGTAGACAGGAAAAGCCCCACAAACTTTTGAATTTCACTTCCTGTTTTGCTAGTGTTGCGATTTGATCAGCAAAGGTGACCATGGAGTGTCAGAATCACAGACAAGCTCCAGCATGGACCGAATGGGAGGTACTGGATCAGACTGCTGTACGGGGAGACGAATCTGTGCTATCAGAACTCCATTTCAAAAGATGAAATGCCAAAATATTTGAAAAAATCTCCAAGGGCATGAAGGACAGCAGCTGTAACAGGGACCCACAGCAGTGCCACGTGAAAATTAAGGAGCTCAGGCAAGCCTACCAAAAAAAATGAAGAGGCAAACAGTCGCTCCAGGTCAGACCCCAAGACATGCCGCTTCTATGATGAGCTGCATGCAATTCTAGAGGGTGCCCCCACCATTACCCCACCTCTGTTTGTGGACTCCTGCAAGTGGGGGGAGTCTCACGCAGCAGAGATGAGGATTTTGGGGACAAGGAAGATGGTGAGGAGGAGGAGGGTAGTGCACAGCAGGCAAACGGAGAAAGCATTCTCCCTAACAGCCAGGAACTGTTTATCACCCTAGAGACAATACCTTCCCAACCCTCCCATGGTGGGCTCCTGGACCTTGAAGGCGGAGAAGGCACCTCTGGTGAGTGTACCTTTGTAAATACAATACATGGTTTATAAGAAAGCGTGTTTAATGATTAATTTGCCCTGAAGACTTGGGATGCATTCACGGCCAGTACAGCTACTGGAATGCATGCAAGCAACATCCATTCTTTATCTCTCTGTGTTATCCTCAGGAGAGCGATATCATTCATGGTCACCTGGTTGAAACAGGGAATTTTATTAAGGGAACATTCAGAGGCAAAATGCGACCTTGTACCGAAAGCACGTGTGCTATATGTAAAGCTAACAGCTTGATTCACCGTGAAAGAGTCTACCCATTATTCTCTAAAAATGTGTCTTTTAAAATACTACTCTCCCTTTTCTTTCCTCTCACAGCTGTAAATGTTTCAACGCTCCCCCATCACCTCCGTCCCAGAGGCTAGCGCAGATAAGAAGGCGAAAAAACCGCACTTGCGATGAAATGTTCTCTGAGCTCATGCAGTCCTCCTGCACTGAAAGAGCTCAGCAAACTGCTCAGAGGCAGATAATGTCAGAGTCCAGGAAAGCACAAAATGAACGCGAGAATAGGAGGGATATGTGAAAGGACAGGTGGCGGGAGCAAGAGGAGAAGTGGCGGGAGCAAGATGATAGGTGGGGGCAGCATGATGAGAGGAGGCAGGATGCAATACTGAGGCTACTGGAGGATCAAACTGATATGCTCTGGAGTATGGATGAGCTGCAGGAAAGGCAGCAGGAGCACAGACTGCCACTGCAGGCCCTGTGTAACTGACCGCCCTCCTCCCCACATTCCATATCCTCCTCACCCAGATGCCCAAGGGGTGGGGTGGGGGGGCCTCTGGGCACTCAACCACTCCACCCCAAAGGACTGCCCAAGCAACAGAAGGCTGGCATTCAATAAGTTTTGAAATGGAGTATGGCTTTGTCCTTCCCTCCTCCACTATCCTACCCAATGCTTCCCTCCTCCCCTGCCCTTCCTGGGCTTCCTTTGCAGTTATCCCACATTTGTGTGACGAATTAATACAGCAAAGAATCCTGTGGCACCTTATAGACTAACAGACGTTTTGGAGCATGAGCTTTCGTGGGTGAATACCCACTTCCTCAGATGCATGTCATGCATCTGAGGAAGTGAGGAAGTGGGTATTCACCCACGAAAGCTCATGCTCCAAAACGTCTGTTAGTCTATAAGGTGCCACAGGATTCTTTGCTGCTTTTACAGATCCAGACTAACACGGCTACCCTCTGAATTCATACAGGATGCATGAATTTGAAACAATGACTTTATTCCCTTCGCAAGCAGTGATAGAAGGGGGGAGGTCTCAGTTGGCTTACAGAGAAGTACAGTGAACCAAGGGGGTGGGTTTTCATCAAGGAGAAACAAACAGAACTGTCACACCGTAGCCTGGCCAGTCATGAAACTGGTTTTCAAAGCTTCTCTGATGCGCAGCGCGCCCTGCTGTGCTCTTCTAACCACCCAGGTGTCTGGCTGCAAGTAATCAACGGCCAGGTGATTTGCCTCAACCCGCCTCAACCCGCCATAAACGTCTCCCTCTAACTCTTACAGATATTGTGGAGCACACAGAAAGCAGTCATAACAACGGGAATATTGGTTTTGCTGAGGTCTAACTGAGTCAGTAAACTGCACCAGCATCCCTTTAAACATCCAAATGCACATTCTACCACCATTCGGCACTTGCTCAGCCTATAGTTGAACAGCTCCTGACAACTGTTCAGGGTGCCTGTGTATTCATGAGCCGTGGTATTAAGGGGTAGGCTGGATCCCCAAGGATAACTATAGGCATTTCAACATCCCCAATGGCTATTTTCTGGTCTGGAAAGTAAGTCTCTTGCTTCAGCTGTTCAGACAGACCAGAGTTCCCGAAGATGCGAGCGTCATGTACCTTTCCTGGCCATCCCACATTGATGTTGGTGAAATGTCCCTTGTGATCCACCAGTGCTTGAAGCACTATTGAAAAGTACCCCTTTCAGTTTATATACTGGCTGCCAAGGTGGTCCAGTTCCAAGATAGGGATATGCATTCCGTCTATCGCTCCACAACAGTTAGGGAATCCCATTGTAACAAAGCCATCTACTATGACATGCGCATTTCCCTGCGTCACTACCCTTGATAGCAGCAGCTCAGTGATTGCATTGACTACTTGGACCACAGCAGCCCCCACAGTAGATTTCCCCACTCCAAATTGATTCTCGACAGACCAGTAGCTGTCTGGTGTTGCAAAGTTCCAGACGGCTATCACCACTCACTTGTGAACTGTGAGGGCTGCTCTCATCTTGGTATTCTTGCGCATCAGGGCAGGGGAAAGCAAGTCACAAAGTTCCATGAAAGTGCCCTTACGCATGCAAAAGTTTTACAGCCACTGAGAATCATCCCAGACCTGCAACACTATGCTGTCTCACCAGTCTGTGCTTGTTTCCCGAGCCCAGAATCGGCCTTCCACGGCATGAGCCTGCCCCATTGCCACCAGGATGTCCAAATTGCCAGGGCCAGAGAAGTCTGTGTCCATGTCCTTATCACTCTCATCACCACGATGCCGTCACCTCCTCGCCTGCTTTTGCAAGTTCTGGTTCTGCACATACTGCAGGATAATGTGTGAGGTGTTTACAATGCTCATAACTGCTGCAGAGATGTGAGCGGGCTCCATGCTTGCCATGGTATGGCATCTGCAGGAGAGCAGGAGCAGAGTTGCAGCGGGAGCCCATGACAGCCAACAAAGAGAAATTCGCTATTGATTGAGACAAGAGCAGGAGAGCAGAGTTGCAGTGGAAGCAGTGGATGACGACGGTCATATAGAGGACCTGTGAGGTGGATTTATGGCACCAGAAGAGCAAAGTGGCAGCGAAAGTGGTGGTTGGATGGCCAGTTTTGCCGATTTATTGTACTGTCTGCTGCCAGCAGCACTAGGACACAACAGCAGCAGTGTCCCTTAGCTGAGCTGAGTGGGCTGCATGCTCGCTGTGGTATGGCGAGACAAGAGCCGGACAGCAGAGTTGCAGCAGATGCCCCGAGAATAGATATTTATTCAGAATGATGAGAGGACCTGCAAGGTGGATTCATGGAACCAGTAGAGCAGAGTTGCAGCAGAAGCAGTGGTTGGATGACGACCGTTAGCAGTCCTACTGCACCATTTGCTGAAAGCAGTATGGCGCCTGCACGGAAAAAAGGCATGACATGATTGTCTACCATTGCTGTCACGGAGGGAGGGGCAATTGATGACATCTACCCAAAACCACCTGCAACAATGTTTTTGCCCCATCAGGCACTGGGAGCTCAACCCAGAATTCCAGTGGGCGGTGGAGACTGCGGGAACTGTGGGATAGCTACTGTGACAAAGTTCCTCCTCTACCTTGGTGGGTCTTGCACTTATTGGCAGATTTGCTCACCTCACTGATGTTCCCCACAGTGTGGGTCAACTCCTCCTGTGTCTGATCAGGAGCTGGGAGGTTTGGGGGGAACCCGGGCCTGCCCTCTACTCCAGGTTCCAATCCAGGGCCCTGTGGATTGAAGTTGTCTATAGTGCCTCATGTAACAGCTGCATGACAGCTACACCTCCCTGGGCTACTTCCCCATGGCCTCCTCCAAACACCTTCTTTATCCTCACCACAGGACCTTCCTCCTGGTGTCTGATAATGCTTGTACTCCTTGGTCCTCCAGCAGCACACCCTCTCACTCTCAGCTTCTTGTGCCTCTTGCTCAAAGTTCCTCACATGCACTTCCTCTCCTCTGGCTCCCTCTGGCCTGACTGGCGTGAGCTCCTTTTTAAACCCAGGTGCCTTGATTAGCCTATCTTGATGGGCTGCAGGTGTTCTAATCAGCCTGTCTGCCTTAATTGATTCTAGCAGGTTCCTGATTACTCTAGTGCAGCCCCTGCCCTGGTCACTCAGGGAACAGAAAACTACTCAGCCAGTGACCAGTATATTTGCCCTCTACCAGACTCCTGTACCCCACTGGCCAGGGTCTGTCACACTACCCACAGTGCAACACTTCGAAAGTTGATGCTAGCCATGGTACTGTGGAAACACTCTGCCGACTTAATGCACTTAGTAGGGACATACACAATCAACTGTATAAAAGCGTTTCCTAAAAAAATCGACTTCTATAAATTCGACCTAATTTCATATTGTAGACATACCCTAAGTCTAAATGCATTGCTCAGTGTCTATCCTTTTATATTGTGGTACCACTGGTCCCTTGAGTCCTCATGGTGTTCCCCCATCTTCTCCTGCTGTTCTTCTCCATTCATTCCTCTTTCAATAAGTATTTCTCTTTCCTATATTTGTTGTACTATTGTGTGTGTGTGTGGGGTGCACATGCATGTGCTTTGGGGGATGGAGGGAGGTGGAACAGGTGCCCCTGGGGTGAAAGGGAATTTCCCTGCAGCATTCCACGTGCACCTTTTCTTGGCTAGAGCCACCTGCAGTGGAGACTCCATTGTGGCCAGGAGGGAACTATAGTTACATGCTGTCTTCGTACAGGAAAGGCCAAGGCTAAGGATTAGCAGAAATTATCAAGATTGAGCTACTTTAAGAGAACTACACTGGGAGAAACTGAAAGAGCACCTTCCTACTCTACTCCTGACTCTAGCTGATTTGTCAGCCCCTCACTTTCAGGGACATTAACTTCACACAAAAATTAAAAGCAACACACACACGATATATAAACTGTACAGATAATAGCCCTTGTAGAAGCATTACTAAACCACCTACACAGGAATTTCTTTTTTCTGCTAAAGAAGGTGCGAGATTGCATGAATTTAGATTGTTACCTCAGGCAATCTGCAGAGCAATGTGCCAAAGCGCCTACATGCTGAGTGTTTACAAATTTAAAGTTTGGGATTGACTATGTGCCAATCCCTCTTCAGCTGTGGGCACTAGACCTGCACCCAAATCGCTGTTGACCTTTTCTGGTATTTATGATGTCAGTACAGATTTTTATCACTGTTTGAGCTCTTGACACAAAGCAAACAGGTTCTGTAGCCTGTGTTTATCCATGCAAGATATAAGAACTGGGATTTCAATTCCTATCTGTCCACTCTCCTCTTTAGCTGCTTGGACAATATGGGGTGCTGCGCACATCTTAATTCTTTAACAAGCTTTTTCAGAGAAAATTTTTATATATAGAAAACAAATGTAGACAGGCTGGGTAACCTGATCTGCATATGGGACTGTGTGAAACATACCATTTATTTTACTTACTACAGTCAGTTGATTTTTAAACAGCTTCCAAATATTTACCGCTAAGTACAGCTGCAAAGGCAAGTGGCCAATTGGACTGTGGAATTGACTGACATTGCACATACATTAGAGTGGCATCAGAGGCTACCCACATTCTCCAAGGCTGGAATGCTTACGGTTTGTCCCAAGACTCACCAAAGCACCTTTGAAGTAAATGATAGCGTTAAGTCTAAAACTGAGTCTTCAACACCATGCCCTCCACCCCAGGAACTGCTCGGCTCTCACACATGCTTCTGAGTTGTTGTTTACACATGACAATGACTAGGCAAAACCAAGCAAGGATAGCAAGTGCTAGCTGCCAGTAGGCAATTAGGGTTGCCTAATCCTATCTCTGTGTGGAGACCCATACTCATCAGAGGCAACAGAGGTACAGATGATCCCGGCAAGTCTCCCTAGCTTGAATAACATTCACGTTAGTTTTGTGGTTCACAGCCTGGACGTTGTTGGAGAAATATGTTTCTGTCTGGTCATAGCTCTTACACTACAGGTTGGGTTGTAACCTACTGAGATTAAAGGTAAATTGAAGAACCTTCTCCAACAGCAGCAACAATCCCAGCTGCCTTATAAAGATACTGCTATGTGCTTTTCACTCATCTAATCACCACCAAAGCCCAAGATTTGGTGGTGATGGGGGACTTCAACTATCCAAATATATGTTGGGAAAATAACACCGCGGGGCACAGACTATCCAATAAGTTCCTGGACTGCAATACAGACAACTTTTTATTTCAGAAAGTTGAAAAAGATACTAGGGGGGAAGCTGTTCTATACTTGATTTTAACAAATAGGGAGGAACTTGTTGAGAATTTGAAAGTAGAAGGAAGCTTGGCTGAAAGTGATCATGAAATCATAGAATTTGCAATTCTAAGGACGGGTAGAAGGGAGTACAGCAGAATAGAGACAATGGATTTCAGGAAGGCGGATTTTGGTAAGCTCAGAGAGCTGATAGGTAAGGTCCCATGGGAATTAAGACTGAGGGGAAAAACAACTGAGGAAAGTTGGCAGTTTTTCAAAGGGACACTATTAAGGGCCCAAAAGCAAGTTATTCCGATGGTTAGAAAAGATAGAAGATGTGGCAAAAGACCACCTTGGCTTACCCTTGAGATCTTGTGTGACCTACAAAATAAAAAAGGCATCATATAAAAAATGGAAACTAGGTCAGATCACGAAGGATGAATATAGGCAAATAACACAGGAATGCAGAGGCAAGATTAGAAAAGCAAAGGCACAAAATGAACTCAAACTAGCTATGGGAATAAAAGGAAACAAGAAGACTTTTTATCAATACATTAGAAGCAAGAGGAAGACTAAGGACAGGGTAGGCCCACTGCTCAATGAGGAGGGGGAAACAGTAACGGGAGACTTGGAAATGGCAGAGATGCTTAATGACTTCTTTGTTTCAGTCTTCACTGAGAAGTCTGAAGGAATGTCTAGTATAGTGAATGCTTACGGGAAGAGGGTAGGTTTAGAAGAGAAAATAAGAAAAGAGCAAGTAAAAAATCACTTAGAAAAGTTAGATGCCTGCAAGTCACCAGGGCCTGATGAAATGCATCCTAGAATACTCAAGGAGTTAATAGAAGAGGTATCTGAGCCTCTAGCTATTATCTTTGGGAAATCATGGGAGACGGGGGAGATTCCAGAAGACTGGAAGGGGGCAAATATACTGCCCATCTATAAAAAGGGAAATAAAAACAACCCAGGAAACTACAGACCAGTTAGTTTAACTTCTGTGCCAGGGAAGATAATGGAGCAGGTAATCAAAGAAATCATCTGCAAACACTTGGAAGGTGGTAAGGTGATAGGGAATAGCCAGCATGGATTTGTAAAGAACAAATCGTGTCAAACTAATCTGATAGCGTTCTTTGATAGGATAGCGAGCCTTGTGGATAAGGGAGAAGTGGCTAGACTTTAGTAAGGCATTTGATACAGTCTCGCATGATATTCTTATAGATAAACTAGGAAAGTACAATTTAGATGGGGCTACTATAAGGTGGGTGCATAACTGGCTGGATAACCATACTCAGAGAGTAGTTGTTAATGGCTCCCAATCCTGCTGGAAAGGTATAACAAGTGGGGTTCCACAGGGGTCTGTTTTGGGACCGGTTCTGTTCAATATCTTCATCAACGATTTAGATGTTGGCATAGAAAGTACGCTTATTAAGTTTGCGGACGATACCAAACTGAGAGGGATTGCAACTGCTTTGGAGGACAGGGTCAAAATTCAAAATGATCTGGACAAATTGGAGAAATGGTCTGAGGTAAACAGGATGAAGTTCAATAAAGATAAATGCAAAGTGCTCCACCTAGGAAGGAACAATCAGTTTCACACATACAAAATGGGAAGAGACTGTCTAGGAAGGAGTATGGAAGAAAGAGATCTAGGGGTCATAGTAGACCACAAGCTTAATATGAGTCAACAGTGTGATACTGTTGCAAAAAAAGCAAACATGATTCTGGGATGCATTAACAGGTGTGTTGTAAACAAGACACGAGAAGTCATTCTTCCGCTTTATTATGCGCTGGTTAGGCCTGAACTGGAGTATTGTGTCCAGTTCTGGGCACCGCATTTCAAGAAAGATGTGGAGAAATTGGAGAGGGTCCAGAGAAGAGCAACAAGAATGATTAAAGGTCTTGAGAACATGACCTATAAAGGAAGGCTGAAGGAATTGGGTTTGTTTAGTTTGGAAAAGAGAAGACTGAGAGGGGACATGATAGCAGTTTTCAGGTATCTAAAAGGGTGTCATCAGGAGGAGGGAGAAAACTTGTTCACCTTAGTCTCCAATGATAGAACAAGAAGCAATGGACTTAAACTGCAGCAAGGGAGATTTAGGTTGGACATTAGGAAAAAGTTCCTAACTGTCAGGGTAGTTAAACACTGGAATAGATTGCCTAGGGAAGTTGTGGAATCTCCATCTCTGGAGATATTTAAGAGTAGGTTAGATAAATGTCTATTGGGGATGGTCTAGACAGTATTTGGTCCTGCCATGAGGGCAGGGGACTGGACTCGATGACCTCTTGAGGTCCCTTCCAGTCCTAGAGTCTATGAATTACCAAGAGGCCAAAATAGAGAAGTGGAGATGGGGAAAAGAGAGAGAGAGAAAGTAAAAAAAATAAAATAAAGAATGTAGAAAAAAAAAGACTGGTCTACACTACTTCAAAAGGGAGAAGGAGATATGGAATTCAACTAGGAAACAATATGATTAAAATGTGCAAGAGGGAGAGGTCTCTTGAAAACAGTGAATAAATTCTGTATTGGGATCTAAAGATATCGGTAGGCTAGAACATGGCTTTTAAAGATAGATCTAATATGTTTTGGCCCCATCCATATAGACTTTCAGACTGTATTAGAAGAAGCCGTTTTTGATGGAACAATGTTTAAAAGAAACCTGGTTCCCATGCCAATATACTCAGAGGAAAAATGATTTCATTGTAATGGCACTGGGATTAGGATTTGGGAGATTCGGGTTCAGTTCCCAGTTCTGCCACAGACTGGCTGTATGACCTTGGGCAAATCACCTAATACTCTGTGCCTCAGTTTTCATCTATAAAAGGAAAGCATTAATTCTTCCTTTGTCTATCTTGTCTGCTTAGACTGTAAGTTCTTTGAGGCAGGGACTGTCTCTCACCATCTAGCACAATGGGGTCCTGATCAAAGTTGGGCCCCCCATGCGTAATTCAAATAAGAGTGAAAGCGTCAGAGCCAAAATGGCTCTGCCCCATTCAAACCTGGGCTAGGGGAAAACAATGTTTACTATATAATTAAAGACAAAATCAGAAATTTGGAAGGGGAAAAAATCTTTCACTGCTAAGAGGATGGAAGAATAAATATAACAAAACAACTAGCTGATGGGGCCTCTTAAAAATTCTATGACTGATGGCAGAGAACATAGTTTAAAACTCATTCTTTTCTCAGCAGAATTCACACAATTTCTGCAATGAAAGTGGATTGGCTACACTAGGTTTTACTGCCTGAAACATTTTACAGCACTTTATCCAAGAATGTGTATGTTCTATGGTCTTGTTTTCCTGCCCCTAGGCCAGATGGTTTCTCAAGTACGGAACTGTCAGAATCCAATGTGAGATGAATGGAAAACCTAACCTGTGTAAATTAAGCCTCAGAAGCCTGCCCCTACCAGACTGGCTGCAGACAGAAACCTCTGAAGTTAATATTAATATATTGTTTGTTTAAAAAAATCGACCATACAGAAAGAGATACTGCACCATGCTTAACTTTGAGAGACAGGGAGAGAAAGAGGCTAAAGCAGGCATGTCAAACTCATAGCTGACAAGCTGGATCTGGCCCCCTTAATGCATATATCCAGCCCTCAATGAAAGATTCAGATTATACAGAATGAAAATTTCCACTACACTAATAAAAATCTAGCCCTTATGGTCGCAGAGATAACCTCCTAAACGTGACATAGCCTGAAACAATATTTCTAAAACCATCTAAGAGAGATGTGTTTCCCATATTAATCTCAATGATATGTCAACTCTGAAGCCTAATGTGCCACTTCAGTTAAAAGATTTTCAAATAACCAAGTGCACATATTTACATGAGTAATTTGTGCACTCAGCTACACTGATTGAGCAACTCTGGTAACTGCATATGCAGAGGAGCAAATAAACAAAGAACAGAAATAGCAATGGTTCTAAAAAGCATCCTGTATCATTTTCCCCCAACTGAGTGATGTTGAATGTAACAGTAACTTACCAAATACAATATTAGTTATTATATAAGAAGCATATTCTCTCTCCTTGATCTTTTGCACAAATCTCCTGTTTTTATTGATGATTTTTTCCTCACAATACCCTGTGAAGAAAGGAACTTAACGGTGAAATTTAAGTGCCTGTGATATACAGGAGGTCAGATGAGATGATCTATTGGTTCCTTCTGGCTTTAAACTCTTTGAATCTATGAATTTGTGGGAGACCCTTTGTGGATCAAGGACATAGGATATCCCTAACTCTATAGCCTTGGGTTACAAGCCATAACCACAAATTTAATTTGGGCCTCTCAAGGTAACACATCTGACATGTCTATGCTGAAAGACCATCCTCAATCTAAACCTCTTCTACATAAGTTGTCCTAGAAAAGTTAATTTGAACCATGAGCCTCTCTAAATCCTTAATATCAACTGGAAAATTTAGACTTCCTGGGAACAAACAGAACCACAGATTTCAGATGCTTCTCTGTGTGTGTGTTTGTAAACGGGAAGAGGCTGTGCTGGAGTGTAATATCTGCTATCCTCCAGGATCCCACAAAAGGAATCTCTGTCCCTCTCCATCCTATACCTGCTGTGAAAATATTTTTACTTGCTGAAACATCAGATGAAATCATCATGAGATTTCCGACAGCCATTTCCACCCAATAATTGGTGTCTGAACATTTCTACTAAGAGAATCACTAGCTCTAAAATTGCCCTCCAAGATGGAGTAGGATATGGTGTCAGACTCCTGCGGAGGAGATAGCTTCCCTTAACAGCAGTATTACTACTGTTGTGCTAAGTATCGTCTCAGGAACACACTGAATTGTCCCAAAGAGGTCTTTTCCAAGTTATTGTGAGAAGACTAATGGGAAAACTGAGGAATGGACTAAAGAAGCCTAAAATAATTGTTAAAGATTGATTTTATAAGTACAGTTGTCACGCATGCTGGAAATTCATGGCGCCATTCAAGAATCAAATCTCTCTGTGATCTGAGAACAAGTGGTAGTCATCCCTCCTAGCCAGTCTGAAGAGAAGAAAAATATCAAACAACAAAATTGAAGGTTTCAATATTTAAAGAGTGAGCGTGGTGTGGCAGGAGTGATAAACTTGGTAGATTCCTGTGGGAGAGAAAATAGGAGTCCAAAGTCACTGAGTGCTATAGTTTTTAAATGGGAGTTGTGTGGCTAGCCTCTCCTTACCCATTTGCTTTGAAAATGGCTCTCTCCTCGTCAAACTGTGTGACAGATTTCAGGGAGGTAATGGCAGTGGATAGGACTGAGGGAATCTATTCCAGATACTTCGTATCCAGCAGATGTCTTTATCGACTTATTAACCAAAGCAGGAAATATTTTCCTTTCATTCACATAATTGCAGGCAATAATCCGCCCTCCCTTGCATCACTCCAAGTAGGTTCTCCTATTTTCAGTGATAACAAATAGAGGCTATTTGGATTTATTAATAAAAATAATGTGAAATAATGAGGTTATTTCAGTACTAAACATCTAAAGTTGCCTAGAATCACATTTTAGCAGGTAATAATAATTCCTCTCCCCACTATGCACCTTATTCCTGAACTCTCCATGCCCACCAAAACATTAGGAAGAACAAAACTGCCCCAAATTAGTGATGACAACTGAGCCTGCATTGTTGTGAAGAAAAGCAGCAGACAGAGTACACATATTCCAACATCAGAAACCACAACAGTAGAAGTATTTAAAAATAAATCTCAACTTTCCCCCCAGCTTAGTTTACAAAAGAAGCATTAAAAATGGTATTAGAATACCTTTGAACTTGTGAAAGACGGCCCATAGCTCAGCAATGTCAGTGGCAAAGGTTATGTCTGTGTCGAGGACAATGACTCGCTCGAGATTGGAAGGGAGAGTCTTTGTCAGAACCAGCTTCATCAACCCATAAATCCCAGAGTAGTGTTTGTTGGGGATCCAGGATACTTCCGACTAACGGGAAAAAAAGGAGTGGGGAAGGAAGAAAAGGGGGGAAAAAACAAGCTTAGTTAGAGACATATTGTTTTATAGATATAGGTTTCCAAAATCTTCCTGACGCTAGTTCTTGCAGTGGGGGAAGAACTACTATTGGGGGCCGGCAATAATAGAACCATATGGAGGCAGCCCTGAGCAGACATCTGAAATGCTGGTTTTATGCCAACATCAGAAATGTACTAAAGTTTCTAAAATCTTGAATCAAAAAGTAAGTTCTTTGAGGCCACAGTTTCACTGAATATAATGAAAATTGAACCAGCCTTTCCAACCCTGTTGAATCCTTGTGTGTCTTGGTAAAATTAAAATACATCTTTAATCCAAAATCCCATGTGTATTTTACACTGCTTTCATTTTCACACCAAAGCAAAACAATTCTGTGTTTGCCATTCCCAGAAACGACCAACTCTGAGGAGACAGAACAAATGCTTTTCGCTCTCTTTATATTTAGCGGGGTTTGGAGGTCTTATGATGGTCAGCAGGTCCACATTTCAAAATGTTGATCACTTGGGAACAATGGGACAAGAAACTGGTATAACCTTTTACTTTGAAAGCTGACAAAGGCCTTCCTACCAAATGTCATCTCACTCCAGTTCTTACCACTCCTAACTGCAGTCATGTGGCATCCTATAGAACTGGTCAAAAGCGAGGAGGAAAAGGAGGGAATTTCAAAAAATTTCAATAAAAATCTGAAACTTTTTGACCAAAAATGGGACAAAATTCAAAACCTTTCGACAAAGTTTCAGGTTATTTTTTCAAAAGTACCTAAAGTTACTTAGGAGCCTAAATCTATTTTTTAAAAGTGAAAGACACTCAGGTTCCTAAGGTCTGGTGTATACTTAAAATATTGGGTGACCTAGTTACACCACGTGGAGGCGGTGTGTGAAAAAATTCAATCCCGAAACACCATAATTGAAATGACTTCAGTACTGATGTAGACCTGGCTAAGGCGACAGAAGAATTCTTCTGTTGACTTAGTTACCATGTCTTGGGAAGAAGGGGGGAGCTACATTACCTGCATTGACAGAACAACTCTTTCCATCACGGTAGGAAGCATCTACACTGCTGTAGCCACTGTAGCGCTTATAGTGTAGACAACCTGAAAGATCTACTGACTTTCAATAAGACGTAGGTTCCTAAATGCCAAAAGCCACCTTTGAAAATGGGACTTTGGCTCTTAAGTCACACGCTTTTGAAAATTTTACCTTAGTCTCATGTCTGATGTTCCTTCTGTCTAATGTCTTACAGAGCATTCACTAAGTCCTGACGTCCTCACTCAGTTTTCACTCAAGCAGGGCTCCCATTGCTTCAGTTACAATTTTGACTGTGGGAGGCCTGGGCATGGATGGACTTCAGGATTTACCAGTATGCTGAGTGCTGAAGAAGTTAGCACCAGGCAGGCGTGTATAAACCTGACTTCTAACAGAGAGCAGGTTTATTTTATTGTTTCAGATCACTTCACTAGCATCTCTGAATTACTATCTGAGACTTTTTTGCATAGAAGAGCCAATTTCTCTTAAACTCTCCTTCCTCCCCTCCCGAAAAACCTTCCCATTGCAAAATGAGTGCCTGAACATGACTTGGAATTTGGGAGAGAAAAGGTTAGGAATAGCTGCTTAAGCTGGACTGCTATGATGCATTTCTCTTCTAATATACAGTGGAAGTTTGCTTTACACTATAACTAGGGCTCTGCTGATATAAGAGGACCTGCTCTATTCCCTTTAAAACAGAGTATAGCTTTCATCTATATTCTATCAGTTTTCAGCACCAGAGACAGACCTTTACATCCCTATGCAGTTCATCAGGCAGATGGCAGATACTGAAGCAACCTGTCCCATTAAAATTTTAGGGAGTAAGGTAGAAAATATCATCATGTGGTTTCAAAACATGTCCCAAAGTGAGAAAAATTTGAACAGTACTAAATGAAAATGAAGGTTTTTTTTCTGAAGGGACCTCAGCTCAGCTTCCATTTGTATGCCTGAAACTTTACATGTGCAATTATTTGCATACACACTATTTTTTTTTTAGCACTGTGACTTGCACACAGACGCAATCAAATGTACATGCATAGAACTCATTTGCTCTCACAAACAGGATTTACACATTTGTACACTAGCATTTGCACATGGAAGTGACAGCGCATGTAGCAGGGTGGTCACCCACTCTGGCCCTAAAGGGGTTAAAACAGCCCTGGGAAAAGGCTGCCCCAGGGAGCCAGAAAACGAGGCTGATTGGGGAAGCAGCCACTGCTAGGGCGACGCCCCAATCAGGCCACAGGTGGCCCCATAAAAGGCTGTGGGCCAGGAGCTCAGGCAGTCTCTCTCTAGCTGTGGAGAGAGATGGGCCTGGCAGCTTGGGAGCTCAGCAGGGTACCTAGAGTGAAGCAGGGCTGAGGAAAGGCCAGAGGAGCTGGGGAACTCCAGGCTAGAAAACCCACAGGCTGCAGGCCTTGGTAAAGGCCAGGAAGGGTACTGGGGTTGCAGAGGTGTGGCCCAGGGTATGCAAAGGCAGCAGGTCCAAACCCCGCTTGCCGACGATGAGTGGTATAGACTGCAGTTTGCCCCAGTGAGCGGGTGCTAGATGGTGACTGGCAGTAGCCACTGAGATGAGGTGGGGATAGAGGGTTGGGGGTTCCCCTGAGTGGGGAGACCCAGAGAGTGGAGGTACTGCCAGGGGGCAGCACCCAAGGTAAAGGGGCACTGGGGTCTGGGAGGGACACGGGGCCAGTGGAAAGTGGGACATTGGCCAGCAGAGAGCGCTCCGGAGCTGGAAGAGGTAATTCCCAGAACGACCAGCAGGAGGCACCGTGCCAGTGAGTCGCCACATCTCTACAGTGCACAAAAAACTCAGCAACAGATTCTGATCTTACCCTAGCATAAATCATCATAAGGGAAACTAAAGTAAGGACCTTAGGGAGCAAGTCACTACAGATACACAAACACAGGCCACGTTGTAAAAACAAAACAAAACTGGCTTTAATAGTCCACTTCCTTGCCTCATCTTTTCTTTCTTGCCATTGTCATATTGTGTGTTACCAAGCTACAGTGCTTAGTAAAGAAATCTAGTTTCTTTCTTACCTAGAAACGCACACAGTGGGTAATTTTGTACATATATAAATGAACCTTAAGTATTCTTCAGAATTTATTTTTTTTTAAACCAGGCAGAGTTGTGTAGAATCAAGAGGTTAATTGGGATTCCAACCCTAAAAACAGACCTATACTCAAAACAATTAGTTGATCCTGTTCTCTCCTCTGCATAGTGTCATGGGGAATGGACCATCATATGATGCTGTTGGTAAAGGAATATCCTCAACCCCAAATTTGGATTTTATCCAGGGTCCTGTGCCTGAAGCACCTGCCCAATCTGAACATGGGAACCAGCTCTGCACCTGTACTAGTGTGATAAAAGGGTTAATACAATTTTAAAGATTCAGGCTTGCTTTCATGAATATAATATCATCCATTCCTATGTTATTAATTTTAGATAGTATGTCCCTAGTCTAATTAGTGAAAATGCAATATTGCACTACAGTACCTCATAATATGCTTATGCAAATAAGACTAATACGGCAGGGGGGTCAGAGGATTCATATACACGCAGAGATAAGCAGGGAAGGAAAAAGGTGATAAGAATCACAAGAGGGTCACCTTCCAGGAGCTGCTAACTTCTTTGCATTCAGGATTCCACCTAATTTCTAATACTGCTGTAATGTGTGAAGGTAGGGACGAGACCCTTTGCCTGGTAATTCCTTCAGATTTGGCACTGAGACATGACAGTCCCACAGCACTGAAACCTACGCTATTTTGAAGGACCACTGAAAATGACATGAGTAGTCCTCTGTCCAAGTGGTCCCTCAGAGCTGGTTTGGCATTTTACATTTATCCATTAAACTGGATATAAACAAGTATGACTGGGCAATTAATGATAAAAGCTTGTAGGTGCAATGTGTTTTTCTGATGTAGAGTTCTCTATGCCACAAGCACGAGTCCTGGATATTGCCACCAATTCCCTGTATTCACCTTTAACAAGGCCACCAAAACTGCTCCTAAAAGCTGGATGAGAGTCCTTCTGCACCATCAGCACTATTTCTGGGATGAGCAGCATCATTAGCTCATGGCTTCACCATCCACGAGTAATGGGGCCATTCCAAATTTGTACCAAGACCACCTCTTGATATTGCACAACAGAATCACATATTCTCTCTCTGTTTTATATATTCACATGGAAAAAACATTAGAACATAAAAGTTGCACAGACAAGCACTTAAAAGTTAAGGACAGAATTAAAGTTAAGTAAGATTTCCTGGCCACAAATTCTTGTAAAATTCTACAACCTATAAGACATCCCCTACATTTCAGATAACGTGTGACAAAAAGAGACTCTTACTTGTACAAATATTTTGCTGCAGATTACAAATCACCTTGAGTTTTATCTCACAAAAAACAATGACCCAGTTATATTATCTTTGAGAATCATTTTGCCTTACATGTAGTATCAGAGTCAGTTCCATAGCAACCAATATCTCCAGAAGACACAGAACAAGTAAGAAAGCAGGGAGACTGTAAAAGACGTGACTGAAAGGGAGGTGGTGATATATTCAATAAGTTATACAGTTACCAACTAAGAGGATGCTAGGAATCAAATCAGAATCATAGGAATGTAAGACTGGAAGGTACCTTGAGAGGTCAACCAGTCCAGCCCCCAATTGTACCTAGACCATCCTGACAGGTGTTTGTGTAACCTATTCTTAAAAACCTCCAATGACAGAAATTCCACAACCTTCCTTAGAAACTTATTCCAGTGCTTAACTATACCTATAGTTGGAAAGTTATTCCTATTATCTAACCTAAAACCTCCCTTGTGGCATATTAAGACAATAACTACTTGTCCTACCTTCAGTGGACATGGAGAACAAATGATTACCATCCTCTTTATAACAGTTCTTAATATACTTGAAGACTCATCAAATCCACCCTCAGTCTTCTTTTCTAAGGACTAAACATGCCCATTTTTTAACCTTTCCTCAATAGTTACAGTTTTCTAAACCTCTTATTTTTGTAGCTCTCCTCTTGACTCTCCAATTTGTCCACATCTTTCCTAAAGTGTGGCAACCAGAACTGGAGACAGCACTCCAGCTGAGGACTCACTAATGCCCAGTAGAGTGGGACAATTATCTACCCATTTCTACAGCACCCGTTAATACACTCCAGAAAGATAGTAGCCTTTTTAGCAATTGCATCACATTGTTGACTCATCTTCAATTTGTGATCCACCATAACCCCCAGATCTTTTCCAGCAGTACTACTACCTAGCCCGTTATTCCCAATTTTGTAATTGTATATTTGATTTTTCCTTCCTAAGTGTAGTACTTTGCATTTGTCTTTATTGAATATCATCTTGTTGATTTCAGACCAATTCTCCAGTATGTCAAGGTTGTTTTGAATTCTAATCTGGTCCTCCAAAGTGCTTGCAACCCCTTCCAGTCTGGTGTCATCTGCACATTTTATAAGCATACCGTCCACTCCATTATCCAAGTTGTTACTGAAAATATTGAATAGTACCAGATACAGGACAGACTCTTCCAGAACCCCACCAGATAAGTCCCCCTACTTTGACAGCAAACCATTGATCATTAATCTTTGATTATGTCTTTTAACCAGTTATGCATCCACTTTATAGTAATTTCATCCAGACCATATTTCCCTAGTTTGTTTATGAGAGTGATGTGTGGGACTTTGTGAAAAGCCTTACTAAAACCAAGATATACCTATTACATCTGCACCTCTCCCCGCATCCTCTAGGCCGGTAACCCTATCAAAGAAGGAAATTAGGTTAATTTGATATGATTTGTCTTGACAAATCCATACTGCCTATGACTTATAACCCTATTATCCTCTAGGTGCTTACAAACTGACTGTTAAATGATTTGTTCCAGTATCCTTCCAGGTTAGGCTGGAAGTTAGGCTGACTGGTCCATAATTCCCCAGGTCCTCTTTTCCCCTGCCCCCCTTTTAAAGACAGGTACTTTGTCCTCCATGAGTTCTTAAAGATAATCACTAATGGTTCTTAGATTGTTTCACCTAGTTCTGTAAATACCCTAGGGTGCATTTCATCAGGCCCTGCTGACCTGAATACATCTAATTTATCTAAATATTCTGTAACCTGTTCTTTCCCTATTTTGACTTGCGTTTCTTGCTCATTGTTAATGTTAATTATGTTAAATATCTGGTCATAATTAATCTTTTAAGTGAAGACTGCAGCAAAATATACCTCAGCCTTCTTGATGTCGTCTGTTATTAGCTCTCCTTCCCTACTAAATAGTGGGTCTACATTTAATTTATTATGTCCCTTCCTAGGTATAATTGATTTTGTGTCTTAGCTTTTCTGATTTTGTTCCTACATGCTTGTGTTAATCTCTTGTACTCATCTTTTTGCAATTTAACCATGTTTCCATTTTTTGTAGAATTCTTTTTTATTATTTTTTTATTTTTATTTTTATTTTCAGGTAATTAAAGAGTTCCCCCGATGGAGCCAGATTAACCTCTTACTATTCCTCTTAGCTTTCCTTTACAGCGAGATAGTTCACTGTTGCACTTTTAATATGATCTTGTAGAGAAACTGTGAGCTCTCTTGAACTCCTCTTTTCCTTAGATTTTCTTCCCATGGGACTTCACCTACCAATTCTCCAAGTCTGTAAAAGTCTTTTTTTAAAGTCCATTATCCTTATTCTGTTGTTCCCACTCCCTCCTTTCCTTAGAATAATCAAATCTATCACTTCATGATCACTTTCAGTCAAATTGCCTTCAACCTTCAGAATGACAACCCAGGAAGGGCAGGAGCAGTATAAAAACAAGAATCTCTGGCACTTGGAACAATGGTCAGAGCGTCTAGGATTATAAATCCATGTTAGACCTGAGAGAACTATGGCTCCAAATTGAGTTTGGATATTAGCATGAGGAATAGGCTGAAAGCATGTGACCAAACGGAACAAAATCATGAGAAAGAAGGACTGTTTGTGTTAAACTTGCAATGACCCTTGAAATACCAGCGTTATTTTATTTAAGATTTGAGTAGAGAAAACATGGCTAATTGGGTACCGGGTGCAGTAAATAATTAGTTATATAAGCTTGTTTTGAAAAGAACTGCTTAATCCAGTAACTAGGGAAAAATGACAAACTGAGATAAGAAGAAAACCTTAAAGGGAGCAAGGTTCAGCCCTAAAGTCACTCACCAAGGTTTAGCAAAGATCTGATAAACAGCAGTGACATCACTTGTTTGCTATAGTGTATGAAAGTGTTCATGGGCTTCTTTTTCAAAGCTTTTCCTTACACCTCTGGAGTCACACTATGATGGGAAGGTGTCTCCTGGGCCTCTACCTGTTAAGTATTTTGGCCAGTGCTTATAATTCTATTGTTGCTAGGGTATAAAATATAGGTACATATGCTTGTATTTGTATTGTGTTTGTAACCAACACCAAGTGGCTTTTGGACTGGTAAAGGAGTGATGAATTGTGGTAAATATGAATAAAATTATTAGGAAAATTATTTCAAACACAGTGCTAGAGTAAACTACTGCATCAAAAGCATGTTTAACCATGCTGAGACCATATCTGAAAAACAAGGTTGCTAAAACACCATGCCAACAGACATCCTGCCTCCTCCACTGCTCCCACTGTTGCAAAATGTTAAGAAAAAAAGCCTAATGTAGACCACAACACCTCAGAATAAAATGAGCCCCCATTTGCAAATCTGCAGGCTCCTCTCTGTTAACCCAGGACAGCTGCTATTTCAGTGTGAGTCACACACACATGGAGCTGTCACGTTTTTTCTTCCACAAAGATGCTTGAGTCTGGTTTTGTACACTCTAGATCAACATTCATAATAGCTCTCCCAAAGCCGAAACCTGTGCTGTGCCAGCTCAGAGAACTATAGCAATAATTTTTTTAAATGATTACTCCCCCCTGCCTCAAGATAGCTGACAGGAGAGAATCCCTGCCGATTTTTCCACGTGGATACTGATTACCCTATAGTTCTAAATGAAGTATCTAAATGAGCATGAGAGGCAGGAAGCACATAGCCCTAGTAATCTGCTGACATTCTGCACTCATTAAGGAAAGCACCTGCCTAAGTCCCACTGGGTTTAATGGAACTTAAAACACATGCTTACACATCCTTCTCAAGAGAGATGCTTTCCTGAATCAGAATGTTTAAGCAGGGTTGTAAATGCTACTTTTTTTTTTTTAGGTGCTTGGATGGGGCTGAGCTATGAGGGGAGGAGCCAAACTGAGAATCCCAGAGCTGCCTCTGACTGGCTTTCCAGTAAGAGAGGGAAGTAAGGACATGGAGCAGTAGGTGAGGGCAGGCTCTCTAGTCAATAGGGGAGACGAGAGACTCAGCAGAGGACCAGAAAAAGCTCCTCCCCCTTCTGAAACATTCCTACTTCTGCTGCTGTGAAGGCCAAGGGAGGTGTCATGGTATAATTCCCCACTCTGAACCTTAGCATCCAAAAGATGGGGAACCAGCATGAATTCCTCTAAGCTCAATTACCAGCTTAGTACTTGTAGCGCTGCCACCAACCAGGAATTCCAGTGCCTGGTACACTCTGGTCCCCCCAAAACCTTGCCCGGGGACCCCCAAGACCCAGTCCCTCTGGATCTTAACACATGGAAAGTAAACCCTTTTCCTCACCGTTGCCTCTCCCAGGCTTCCCCTCCCTGGCTTACCCTGGAAGATTACTGTGATTCAAACTCCTTGAATCTTAAAAACAGAGAGGAAAATTCACCTTCCCCCCTCCTTCTCTCTCCCCCTCCCAGACTCTCCCTGAGAGAGAAAGTAATCCTAGCACAGAGAGAAATTAACCTCTCTCCCCCCCCTTCCCTCCTTTCTCCCCACTAATTCCCTGGTGGATCTGGACCCAGTCCCCTGGGGTCTCACCAGAATAAAAAAACAATCAGGTTCTTAAACAAGAAAAGCTTTTAATTAAAGAAAGAAAAAACAGTACAAATTATCTTTGTAAATTTAAGATGGAATATGTTACAGGGTCTTTCAGCTATAGACACTGGGAATACCCTCCCAGCTTAAGCATACAAGTACAAAGTAAAATCCTTTCAGCAAAATACAAATTTGAACTCCTTCCAGCCAAATACACATTTGCAAATAAAGAAAACAAACATAAGCCTAACTCACCTTATCACCTAGTACTTACTATTCTGAACTTATAAGAACCTGTATCAGGGAGATTGGAGAGAAACCTGGTTGCACGTCTGGTCACTCTCAGAACCCAGAGAGAACCACCACCAAACACTAATAGTACACACAAAAACTTCCCTCCCTCAAGATTTGAAAGTATCCTGTCCCCTGATTGGTACTCTGGTCAGGTGACAGCCAGGCTCACTGAACTTGTTAACCCTTTACAGTCAAAAGAGACATGAAGTACTTCTGTTCTATTAACCCTTAACTATCTGTTTATGACAGGACTGAAAAAAGGCCCCTAGTTGAAAAGCTCCCAACAGGCCCTGATACAGGTGGCAGGGAGCAGAATAAATTGGGGACACTACCCCAGCCTGACTACCATAGGAACGGGGGCACTGACCAAGGGGAAGGGACAAAGAAAATAAGGGCAGGCCCCAGTTAGAGAAGGTTACGGTGTTATTGTGGATTAGGATAGAGGTCCCAAATAAGAAAGTAACAAAAAAAAAAGCAGGCTGTAGGGTGAAGGTGCACTGTGAAATTGTCTAGGAGCATGGGAACCGATTTGAAATCGGTTTGAAGGCCCACCCAAATATCAGTATACTCCTGATTGTAAGTGTTTAAAACTTCCCAGTGCTAAGGGTCATTAATTCTTCTGGATCTCTCTTACATATTAAAAATGTACTTCAACTGTGATCTCAGTACACTAGCTTCTCACCTCTCCCCTTTGGTATATCACTATCTATACTAAAAAAGCAGGGCAGTTTCACAAGGTAAAACATGAAAAGGCAGACTTCATAAATAAATCCTAACACTAGCGTTGGGTTCAATGTAAGCATCCTAGGGACAGTAAATTGAACTAGGATTTGAAGAACCAGAAGAGAATTACTATACAAGCTAACATTCAAGAACACAGAGGAATGTCAAGCCAAAATTATGTTGAGCTGTACAGATTTCTCTTATTCTCTAATTCATGTCTTGAGCATTGGAGACGTAGCTTCAGCAGCCAAACCTGCAGCCTGTTATTTATTACTGGGTAAGGAGGGGGATACAATTGTGCTTACAAGCAAAGCACTCACCTCTTCAGCCAACGGACCAGATGAGCCTGTGATGTTGATTCCTCTCCAAGCAATGCCTCTACCCAAATAACCCTAGCCAATTGCTATTTCCCTTGGGAGAGCTTCTAGAATATGCAGTCTGACTCCTAGAAGCCTGTGTATCCTTTGAGTTTCCTTGACAACCAGAATGTAGCCCATATAGCAGTCTCTGTCAATGTCCATTAAACTTCACACAGTAAACTACAATTTTTTACATGTTATTTAATGTAAATTCTTCCCTACATCACTTACAAAGGGGCTATGCTAGAGTATCTATGGCAGTACAAAGAGCTCACTGTGCAGTGTTACAAAGCTCGAAAAGTTTTGGTTAATGGAGAGCTTTCAATGTTTGCTCAGCCCTCAACACTTCATACTAGAAAAATGAAGCCTTCAATCTTTATTTATTTTCTCAGTGTATGCCGTGAGTAAGGCTACGAGTCAGTCATGGATTCTGTGATTTTAGATGACCTCTGCAACTTCAGCCCTGTGGCACTGGCGCTCAGGCTGTCAGCCCCGGGCCCTGGTGTCCGGCTTCAACAAATCCACGAATTATTGTTTATTGTCCACGTCCTGTCTGTGCACGAACAATACAATTTTAAATATCTCTCCATAAATAAAAAGCTAAAACATTTCTCAGCCCCTAAAAAGGGGAGGGGGGGCGGAATATAAAAACTCTCAACTTTTTTCTGCAAAAAAAGACTGACTATAAGACTTTGTAACAGGCCGAAAGGTCAAAGTCAGGCTCTGTCAGGAGGCAGTGGAAAGCAAATTCTAGAACTCTGCACTGAAAATGTTGCCCTGCCCTAACAGTACCACACAGAAGGACTGTCAGCTCAAATATCACAGATACATCCCAATCTGGCAGATGAGATTAAGAAAGGAACTGATCCCCACTCAGGACACACTGATCAAAATTTTCAGAAATGGGAGCGTGAATTGAAGCTCCTGAGTCCATTTGTAGGCACCTAATCAGTAAATGGCCTGAATTTCAAAAGTGTTGAGCATCCAGCAGCTCCCACTGACTTCAACAGATGTGCAACATTTATGAAATTCAGGCTACTTACTTAGATGCTTACACATGAATTTAAGAGCCTAACTTTACATATTCATTTTTGAAAACCTTGGTCACTGAACACAAGACTTAATGGGTTTTATAAGTCAAAAAAACTATCATGAATTGCACCCAGAAATGAACTGCACTGCACTCTATGGAGCACAGGTGCTGCTCAAAGCTACAAGTGCCACTAAGTAAACAAACAAACATATTCTTTGCTAGCTGAAGTCTCCATGAGTATCCCATGAAGAGCAACTCAATCTACATATGAATTAGGAAATGCTACTGGTTTTTTATATGCTTTTGATACGGTCTCCCACAGTATTCTTGCCAGCAAGTTAAAGAAATATGGATTGGATGAATGGACTGTAAGGTGGATAGAAAGCTGGCTAGATCGTCGGGCTCAACGGGTAGTGATCAATGGCTCCATGTCTAGCTGGCAGCCAGTTTCAAGTGGAATGCCCCAAGAGTCAGTCCTGGGGCAGGTTTTGTTCAATATCTTCATTAATGATCTGGAGGATGGCATGGACTGCACTCTCAGCAAGTTTGCAGATGACACTAAACTGGTAGATACACTGGAGGGTAGGGATAGGATACAGAGAGACCTAGACAAATTAGAGGACTGGGCCAAAAGAAACCTGATGAGGTTCAACAAGGACAAGTGCAGAGTCCTGCACTTAGGATGGAAGAATCCCATTCACTGCTACAGACTAGGGACCGAATGGCTAGGAAGCAGTTCTGCAGAAAAGGACCTAGTGGTTACAGTGGACAAGAAGCTGGATATGAGTCAACAGTGTGCCCTTGTTGCCAAGAAGACTAACAGCATTTTGGGCTGCATAAGTAGGGGCACTGCCAGCAGATCGAGGGAAGTGATCATTCCCCTCTATTCGACATTGGTGAGGCCTCATCTGGAGTACTGTGTCCAGTTTTGAGCCCCACACTACAAGAAGGATGTGGAAAAACTGGAAAGAGTTCAGCTGAGGGACACAAAAATGATTAGGGGGCTGGAGCACATGACTTATGAGGAGAGGCTGAGGGAACTGGGATTGTTTAGTCTGCAGAAGAGAAGAATGAGGGGGGATTTGATAGCAGCCCTCAACTACCTGAAAAGGGGTTCCAAAGAGGATGGATCTAGACTGTTCTCAGTGGTACCTGATGACAGAACAAGGAGTAATAGTCTCAAATTGCAGTGGAGGAGGTTTAGGTTGGATATTAGGAAAAACTTTTTCACAAGGAGGGTGGTGAAGCACTGGAATAGGTTACCTAGGGAGGTGGTGGAATCTCCTTCCTTAGAAGTTTTTAAGGTCAGGCTTGACAAAGCCCTGGCTGGGATGATTTAGTTGGGAATTGGTCCTGCTTTGAGCAGGGGGTTGGACTAGATGACTTCCTGAGGTCCCTTCCAACCCTGATAGTCTATGATTCTATGAAATTCTGATGTGAGTCAAACTATTACAATAGCGTGGTTTCATTAAACAAAAACTACATTTGCTTGATCTCACAGCTATCTTGCTGGAGAAAATAGATTATTATGTCCATACCTGTTTTGATTACACTATTGATAGCTTTGTTGCTGCTGTGCACAGAAATATATATTTACCAACTGAGGCTCTGGCAGCTAACCTGTATTTAGCACAGAGCTGTTAGAGCTGTGGTTATCACACTGCTACCAAATTGGAGGAAAATACTGTTTGGTTTTTAGTGATCATCAATTTACTCAGCGGGGTCAGAAAACAACCTAAAATAGCAACACAAAGTTTAAAATGAAAGCAGGGGGGCAACAACAAAATCTAATTGTTAACCCTGGATGAGGACATTTCTTTATATAATTAACAAAGAAAGCTGGGCCATTTTCCTAATCAAAGTATTTTTAAATTCACATAGGAAGAAGCAGTTCTTTCTGCAGGGAATTTTTCCCATGCCCCTCCTCAGACCCATGAAAACATATCTTGTACTCATGGTACTAAAATAGATCAAGGCTGGCTCCACAACAGTCTCTCCTTCCCTACCACAACATCCCTCTGAGAAGGGGATTTGTTTTTCTTGGGGGGGAAGAGAGGGTGGTGGAGGGCTGATCTGACTCCTGCTACAAAGCTCCTACTTCCTCCAAGGGGAACAGGAATCAAGATCAAGACCTTTGTCAAGACTGGGTTAATTTAGTATTTGTTTAGTAGACAAGATTTGGGGTGGGAAGGTGAGAATTCGGTATGAGTGAAATTCATGCCTGTCTGGCACATATTTTATTAGTGTTTTTACAAGTAAGTTTAAAAATATGTAAAAAACCAGGAAAAGGAAAACCTGCTGAGAGATCAATTCTGTGTGAGTGAAGGGCAAAGAATGAAAAATATGATTATTGCCAATAATAATTTCACCAGGACAAGTGCCAGTATGACTCTCTTTGCAAGTCACCTCTGCAAATGCAGTGCCTTTGCTTAGTCCTTGTAGTATATTCAGCCAACATTAACAAAAGGTCATGTTTTAATTTTAAATCCTATAACTTTAACCTTGAATCTGTTTTTTTCCCCCTGGATGATTCACAGGCAGTGATTATATTGATATTCCCCCCCATAACTGGTCCTTACTATTTATATGACTGGTTGTCAAGGAAACCAGGTGCCGAGGAAAGCTATATAACTTGTCTGGATTTAGAATTTCTCGTGCATGAGAGCACAATACAAAAACAGAGAAATAAATGACCCTGAAAAACAACCTCAGGAATACCTGGGTTTTCTGCAATTTTATTATTTTATAATTACTTTATTTTATTTATGTTGGGTTTTTTGTTATGACTCAGCATAAAGTTTGGTGACCTTAACAGAATTCTGACTTATCTCCTGCTTTGAGAACAGATAATACCTCCCATACACATATACAACAAATCTGGATACAACTAGTGATAGGCAAAACATTGAGATAAAAGTGAATGATTATATCTGAACCTTGGGGATGGGTAATGGAGATCAACTGCAGATACCATACAGCAAGATATAACTGGAAAGGAAGATTCAGTATTAAATAACAAAGAGCACCATGCAGTAAAGAATAAAAAATAACTGCAAATTAATTCTCATCTATTTGCAACATAAGGCAGCCTCACTGAGGTCTGTTTTCCTTCATCTTCTCCAAATCTTTCCCCAGTACACACAAATCAGGTAAGTGAGGAGGAAAACTTGACTTAAGAATGCCTTTTCAGCACTGGCTTCTTTAGTAACAATATAAAGCAGAACTGTCTACAGTGGGCCATAGGAAAGCATGTACCCAATGCGCTTCAAATGTGCATAAAACTGCATATGGTCACCATAAAATAAAACAGAGTTTTTCCTCTTTCCCCACCTGCAAGCCCCACAGCATCTTCAGAGGGTCAGTAACAATGTTCTAATCTCCCTCATGTCATCTACAGGAGCCATATCCCTCCTCTCAGGTATCCATCCTGATTTTCTCCAGAAGATTTCCACTTCCTCATTTCCTCCCTTCAAACCTAAAAGTACCTGTCTGGTTCTCTCCCCTTCCACCTCTCTCTCTCTCTCTCACTTGCTTTCTTTCTGCCTCTCCCCTAGCCCCTGAGGTTCTTTTCATCTCCCCTAGGATCTCTCACTCTGTTCAAATCCTGAGGAACTCCTTTGTTCTTCCCCACTTTTCAGTGGGATAATCACTAATGCCCACCTTTGGGGAGATGGAAAGGGCTAGCCACTTTTATTTGGTGCTGCACTACTACTTCCTGACTACTGAGTCCCAGCATGGTGAGACAGTAGGGAGGAGGAGGAGGTAGGAGTTGTAGAGAGTGTCTCCAGAGGAGAGAGAGAGAGAGAGAGCAGTGTGATGTGCCAACTTCTCTCTCCTAGCTGTCCAGGAATATTTGAGCATGCAGCTGTATTTTAAAGAACCCTTATTGAGAGCGGAGGAACAAACCATCCTGATGTTCAGAATGAATAGCAAATATGGCAGGCAACCAGCTTGGCTTAACAGAGAAAACTTCAGTGAGCTTAAACACAAAAAGGAAGCTTACAAGAAGTGGAAGTTTGGACAGATGACCAGGGAGGAGTATAAAAATATTGCTCAAGCATGCAGGGGTGTAATCAGGAAGGCCAAAGCACAACTAGAGTTGCAGCTAGCAAGAGATGTGAAGGGTAACAAGAAGATTTTCTATAGATATGTTAGCAACAAAAAGGTCAGGGAAAATATGTGACCTTTACTGTATGGGGGAGGCAACCTAGTGACAGATGATGTGGAAAAAGCTGAAGTACTCAATCTTTTTTTTGCCTCAATCTTCACAGACAAGGTCAGCTCCCAGACTGCTGCACTGGGCAGCATAGTATGGGGAGGAGGTGAGCAGCCCTCAGTGGTGAAAGAACAGGTTAGGGACTATTTAGAAAAGCTGGACATGCATAAGTCCATGGGGCCCAATGCAATGCACCCAAGGGTGCTGAGGGAGTTGGCTGATGTAATTGTAGAGCCATGGGCCATTATCTTTAAAACTCGTGGCGATCAGGGGACACCCCGGATGAATGGAAAAAGGCAAATATAGTATGCATCTTTAAAAAAGGGAAGGCGGAGAATCTGGGGAACTACAGACCAGTCAGCCACACCTCAGTCCCAGGAAAAATCACTGTGCAGGTCCTCAAGGAATCCATTTTGAAGCACTTGGAGAAGAGGAAGATGATCAGGAACAGTCAAAAAGGATTCATCAAGGGCAAGTCATGCCTGACCAACCTGATTGCCTTCTATGATGAGATAACTGGCTCTATGGATATGTGGAAAGCGGTAGATGTGATATACCTTGATTTTAGCAAAGCTTTTGATACGTCTCCTACAATATTCTTGCCAGCAAGTTAAAGAAGTATGGGCTGGATAAATGAAGTATAAGGTGGATATAAAGCTGGCTAGATCATTGGGCTCAACAGGTAGTGATCAGTGGCTCAATGTCTAGTTGGCAGCCAGTATCAAGCAGAGTGCCCAGAGATCGGTCCTGGGGCTGGTTTTGTTCAACCTCTTAATTAATGATCTGGATGATGGGATGGATTGCACCCTCAGCAAATTCGTGGATGACACTAAGTTGAGGGAAGAGGTAGATATGCTGGAGGGTAGGGATAGGATCCAGAGTGACCTAGACAAATTGGAGGATTGGGTAAAAGAAATCTGATGAGATTCAACAAAACAAGTGCAGAGTCCTGCACTTAGAATGGAAGAATCCCATGCGCTGCTACAGCATCGTGACTGACGGGCTAAGCGGCAGTTCTGCAGAAAAGGACTTGGGGATTACAGTGGACGAGAAGCTGGATATGAATCAACAATGTGCCCTTGTTGCGAGGAAGGCTAATGGCATATTGGACTGCATTAGTACGAGCACTGCCAGCAGATCGAGGGAAGTGATTATTCCCCTCTACTTGGCACTGGTGAGGCCACATCCGGAGTATTGTGTCCAGTTCTGGTCCCCCCACTACAGAAAGGATGAGGACAAATTGGAGAGTCCAGCAGAGGACAACAAAAATGATTAGGGGGCTGTGGCACATGACTTATGAGGAGAGGCTGAGGGAACTGGGCTTATTTAGTCTGCAGAAGAGTGAGGGGGGGGGATTTGATAGCAGCCTGCAACTATCTGAAGGGGGGTTCCAAAGAGGATGGAGCTAGACTGCTCTGTGGTGGCAGATGACAGAACAAGGAACAAGGGTCTCAAGTTGCAGTGGGGGAGGTCTAGATTGGATATTAGGAAAAACTATTTCACTAGAAGAGTGATGAAGCACTGGAATGGGTTATCCAGGGAGGTGGTGAAATGTCCATCCTTAGAGGTTTTTAAGGCCCGGCTTGACAAAGCCCTGGCTGGGATGATTTAGTTGGGGGGGTCCTGCTTTGGGCAGGGGGTTGGACTAGATGACCTCATTAAGTCTTTTCCAACCCTAATCTTCTATGACTCCCACGGCAGGCTGGTGATGAAGGCTGCAAACCACCGTTCTTTTTCCTGGCAGTCAACCAGGAAAAGCAGAGACATGGTTAGGTAAAAGGCCAGAAAACCCAAGAATCTCACCAAAAGCTGGAGGTAAGATAGAGCTGGCTAAAGTTTGGCCAGGCATCAAACACAATCCACGGCTGCCCTCTCCCTTCATCTCCATGCAAAGAAAAGACAGCTCAATTGCTCAACTGCATACTATAAATGATAGTGAACAAAAACAAGCAGTTTGTACTAATCCATCAGGGAGGATTCAAATCCATTAAAATATTATAATTGTAGGCTGTTTAAGGTTTTTAAGTACGCAGATATGTGCTCATTATCTGCAGCCATCAGAGTTTCTGGCAAGCTTCCAAGCAATTGTTGAGGTCACAGTGTGGAGTTATCCAATCTACATTTTGCATGATGTCAAGATATAAACAGGTATGTTGCCAGGGTCCACTGACCAGAATAAAGCACAATATGCTTTCCTCTATAATTGCACATTATTTATTATTCAAGATCAAGAACACAATCAGTCACGTAACAAAATTATAGTTGAAGTGGGAGTTTATGCTTTAGAAGATTTGGAGGGAGGTATAGTTCAGTGGTTTGAGTATTAGCCTGCTAAACCCAGGCTTGTGAGTTCAATCCTTGAGGGGGCCACTTAGGGATCTGGGGCAAAAATCAGTACTTCATCCTGATAGTGAAGGCGGGGGGCTGGACTCAAGGACTCTTTCAGTTCTAGGAGATAGGTATATCTCCAATTTTTTTTTTTTTTTTTGGCAAAAGTCTCATGAGCCTATTTTAGGATGTTAGAAGTGGGTAAAATAGTCTTACCTGAAACTAGTGGTGTTAGCCAAGACGTGTCTGTCATAGAAGTGACTATCTAAAATAATAGCTAGCAAGTATTTTTTCCCCTTTTAAGATGGGAGACTCTAGTGTGTGTCTCATATAGGACAGAATATAGTGGGGATGCAACTGGCGAGTGGTGCAGAAGACACTGCTCTAAGGGAAAAGATGCTCCTATGGAGCCAATGGCAGATTGATGACACCACGATAACACTGATGGAGTGATCAAATAGATAATCCGTCTTTATTTGTAATTTTTGTATTCAGAAGGTAATTATCACAGATTTCTACCCACCCCCACCTCTTTATTTTTAGGGTTTTGCTCCCAGAACATGACTTAGAGGGACTTCAAAAGCTCAAAATTCAGTATCTGTTAACAGTCTCAACAGCAGGTGGCACACACTTACCTGTTGGTGAAGAATAAATGACTTAGCCTGTTAGAAACCACAAGTTCTTTTATTTTTAGCAAAAGCAAAGTATTAGCAGAAAAATAAATCATTCCCATCCCCGCAGGGATAGAAGACAGGTGAGTGGGGAATCTATTACATTGCAACTACTTCTTTAAGAGCTCAAGAATTACAGGAAGGAATTTTATTTTTTTCCAGCAGTAACTATGATAATAGATGCTCATTCTTGGAAACTAAAAGGTCCAGGAATGCAGTCTGGGGAAAAAACACACTAATAACGAATAAAACTTATTATAGTTATGAGCAAGCAACACTAACAATAACCCAAAGAGGCACTGAATGTAATGGTACAGAAATGTATTTTTGGTTTATTTGTTTTCAATAGAAAGACACACGATCTCTCACAAACAATACAAAACTAACTAAAGAAACATTCTGAAAAAAAAAACATAATGGGGGTGTGAGAGTAAAGCTCCTCCAAACCAAGAAACAACCGACAATTCACAGCAGTTGATGATCAGGCCCAGATTCTGTAATAATGGCAGGGCAAATATAATTTCAGATTGCAACAAAGTCCCAGGAGTGATGTTTTGATAAAGCATTTAAAGGAAAACTCCAAGTATCTGCCTGCAAATATCCTGGATAGTAACTGATCTGGGGCTGGCTAGGATCATTGGCATGACTTTGAATACATGTACCTTAGCATAGTATTGTATTTTATCTCTACCTAAGGAATAACAAAGGTGAAATGCAGTGAGGAAGACATCAAGATATAGTTCTTAAAGAGTCAGTTAAAACAAAAAAACTGGGTAGATATTCTAATGGCTTTTACCTTCTCTAGACAGAAGCTAAGGGGTCCATTCAGTTGTAGAAAAGAGTCACATGAGAAAAGGCACAATCACTTGAGAAGATTAACAACAGATTATAATATACTACATTGAAATTTCATCACCAGTTTTAAGGAGTGAGTCCTATGCACCATCTTGTCCTTGTGAAACTTACTGTAGCTGGAACAACCACTTGAGTTTGATGCTTGTTTACTGTGAAAACTGATGTCACCACCACTAGTAATAAAACTTCACCTTAGGAACTCAAGTTCCCTGATATCAAGAGGCTCAAAAGATAGCTTTGTCATCATGGCAAAGACTATATTTATGGGGTAGCCCTTAAGCAATGAACTTCAACACTAAAGCGTGTACACAAACCTGAAGTTAGGAGGACTGTCTGTAACCCACACTGAGATGGATATTGAAGACTGAAATTGGCCCATCATACACAGATGCACTGTCAGAGAGATGTTGCGGCTTGTAACCACTGAGACCCTAAATGCTCTGGGAAGGTGTCTCATGAAGAGGCAGGTAGGCAATGGATAAAATGAGCAGCATTTCATCATGAGACTGAATGCTCGTAGCATGGTCCTTCCTGATACAGCCTGTCTCTTTATTATCCTCTCCGTACAATGCAAGGTATCGAACTCTTGAAAGGGAAAGGAAACATCCATGCCTGCAGTGATTCTATATATTGCAGTTGTTCATCAGAAACAAGCTAGGACCACGCTCTTTATGATGCTTTCTACAACTTCAGGACCCTGGTAGTGGTTTAGGCTTTTACTTGGATTCCTTCCAGTCTGCCATCTTAGCTCAGCCTATCAGTCGGACATTGCAATATATGTACTCCAGTTCTTTGTAAATCCACTAAATGTTTTGTAAAAACATGGGGACTGGTATCAGACCGCAAAAGAAATACCTTGAACTGTGAAATGCCGTCCCACTATCACTAATGTGACATGGAGGTATCCCTTAGACACATGTAACAGTCTACAAGATCCAGAAAACATAGCTAATATTGCTCTTTCCAGCTCCTCACCCATTAGTGGCAAAAAAAGAACTGATGGCTGAAAAAGGGCTGACCTTTATCTCTTATCAGCAGTTATAGGAGGCACACACCATTCACTGAAGAGACTGAAACAGCTCCACATTTCAAACTATATTACAGGCGTTGTTCCCTCTGAGTAGTGCATTAGGAGAATAAATCCAAGAACAGTGATCTACTATAATACTTACATTTGAGAAAAAAAATGTGTTTAATACAGCAGACCCCTGATACAGAAGCAATAAGCTCCCGTAGAATGCAGTTGCAGTACTGCAAAGCATCACATATGTAGCAGTCATTTCTGAGCACTTTCTCTTTTACAACGTGTGGATTTGGATAATTTTCATAAAACTGGATTATTTTTTCTGGAAAAATCTCATGTGTAATCATTTGTCTTTTCTCATGCCCTGGTAAAGTTCTTGGCTTGAGATACTGCGTATCTTGGTACCATAATGGCAAAACTGAAGTACTCCAAAGAGGAGTGTATGCTGTTGAACTTTCAGAAAAGAGTATGGTGCATGTGTGTGTGTAGTGCATACCTGGTGGTGATGGGGAGGTTTGGCTCATTATTTACTCAGTCTATGCATGAAAGAAAAGAAGAATGGCAAGAGTAACTTACCAGTGAAGGTGCAATGAGGGCATTGGTTTCCCTGCGGTTCCATAACAGAAGGAGCCCCAAAGGGAGCTCACAATTTCTACAGTACAAAAATGAACAAAAGGTCTCAAGCAGGTCGATTCCAGTGCCACTAGCCAGCATTAATTGGCATAGTGGGCTGGGCACAAGCCTTTACTATTGAAACTGTGGTTCAAATTCTGACTTGGGACACTGGTGACAATTAGTTTGGGAGTCTCTTAATTCACTCCTGTGAATAGCCCAAAAACTCTATATCACATCACAGCACAGTTAGCAGTCTTTGCTCAGGATAGGCCCTAGACAGGATTATTAGGGGTTGTTGCAGGCCAGCACTGGGGTATACTGGCAGAACTCTGTGGGGGAAATGCCGCACTCAATGTCTCAAATTGACCCATAACCTTTAAAAAAAACAAGCTTCCATGACACAAAGCTCTTCCGTAGCAGTTTGTCTTGCTTGTCTGGTTGCCTGCTCCTCTTCCAGAGACAAGATTCCAGGGAAGGCTGCTCGTAGTGCGCTCACCCATTTCTAGCAACAGGATTGTAGGCACATGGGTATTTCTGGAAGTCTTCTCCAGCAGCACCAAAAGCAATCCATGCAACTGACAATCCAGTCATTTCTGGTCTGCCTTGCTGGATTCCCCTTTGTTTCATTGCAAGTCTTGTATTGAACAGAAGAAATCTCAAGACCCACATTCAATGTGCTTTTATCTTAGGTTTTTTACCAAAATTCAGGGTCTAAGTAATGATGGAAAACATTTGATTTTTTAATTTATTATTTTGCATGTACTGGTTTGTACAACAAAGAAATTGGGACGACAGAGAAGTAGTACATAGGCTACTGAGTATGTATGAATAGATCTTCTGGGAGCATAACAAAGGCTCTGTTGTGCTACAGATTTTGAATTACCATCCATTTTTAGTGGACACAGATTCCCTCCTAACTAGTTTGCTGGGAAGAGACATGGCCTTCAAAAACTAGTTTCCTTAAACCCAATCTGTAGCAATGAAAGACAAAGGAAGGAAAACAGTACAGGAAGTTTAACATGATAGGAATGTATTAACCATAAACATTTTTCATAACCTGTATTTTCTGATTTAGGGTGTCTAATGTTAAAAATGTGTAACAAACGACCTCAGATTAATGTGGGACAGAAATAAAACCAGATCTAAAATAATGTAAGGCTAGTGGTGGGCATCCATTTCCATAGAATTTCTCTTACACAGATTCTATTTTCATGGGTCTGAGATCTTTGTTTTGTTTTGCTTTTTCTTTATCATCCCTTAAAAGGCAAAGGCCCAGGGGAAGGAGGAATAGATGTATAATAGAGAACCATATACACAGCTGTGCCACATTACAAAGTCAAATCGCTGTGCTCCAGATTTAAAAAGGAGTGTTTGAAGTATTCACAGTAGCAGGATGAAACCAGATTTGTGGGATTGTTGGGAGTAGAAAATCTGGATAATCAGTGGTCTTTGCTATCTTTTTTATCCCCTTCTTCTTGCAGCGTAGGCCTGCAAGCTTCCCCAAAACCTTAACAGAGATGTCATCTAGTCAACAGCCTTATTTTCACTCCCTTCCTCTGGGACACTACTTGCTGTACTTCTAAGGAAAATATACATTTTAGAATCTGCCAAATATTCTAAGCCCCAAATTCTACAGATTAAAGTATATAAATCTGGTAGGGAGTGTCCTATGAATCCTAAACAGCAATTTGAAAACAAACATTCCACTGCTGAGAAATTCATCTCAAAAGACACTATTTATATAGGACCTAGGCAAAACAACCCCCTTCAAAATAACCCCCTTCTTGACTGCGGAAGCAGTCAAGAACTAAAGACTATTCTAAGGACTTTGTGAAAAGGCTTGTGGAAGCATCATGGATGAAGTAAACAAAAACTCCTAACTCCTGCTCTATTACGAATAATGGGTGTGTATGTCCCTGTTTACAAAATGAAGAAAGGACAAAAACAGAAAAAAATTATTTCTGAGCTACTAACATGGTGCTACAAAACACAGAGAATAAAAGGAAAATTATAAAAACGATACTCAACAGCATCTTAAAGCTGGCTGTAAAACTTCAGCATTTGGGACTCACATAGGAATTGAATGATTTCAATGGAACAGTAGAGAGTTATTAAAAGCAAACATAATACACCCTATATTGGGTATATGTCATTTCTGACAATGGTACAACTGGTAGCAAATTATTCCACAACCTGCATATGCTTTCCTAATACTGACCAAGGTAATAAGGTTCCCACAAGTACGTGTGAAAAACAAACCCAAACAAGTAATATCAAATTCACTACCGAGATTACCTCAGAAATATCAGAGTAGCCTTTTATTGCCTTCTCCAGAAAACACCAATTTGTTGAAACCAAATATTCTGCAGAAATGTTTCAGTTTCAACAAACTTCTGTGGAAACACAAGGCAGGTTTCCATTGGAAACCTGGCAGGCTGCTGGGGAGCTCACAGTGCCAGGGCACACAGCTTCCAGTCAGCATTACCATGCTGACTACCTCAGAGTAAGGGACCCCAGAGCTGCCAGGCTGCCTGGCAGCCCGGCTCTAGCAGAGGGTTCACAGTCTAGGATCCTTGCTCTGCAGCAGGGTGCCTGGAAACCCAAGCTCAGAATGGTGCTCTCAGGGCTTCCTTACTCCCTGCCCTAGAGCCAGGACTCTCAGGGCTTTCAGGCTCCCTGCTTTCTGCAGGGGAACCCTCTAACTCTGAGGGGCAGCCTGAGGAGTCTTCTAGTGCTGGGAAGCAGCTGACTGCTCCATTTCATGTAGGAAAAAATCAGACTGAAATGATTTGATTTTTTCTGAAACAAAAACATTTTGGAATTTCTGTTCCATAGAATATTCTTAGTTTCAACCTGCTCTTCCTCAGAAACATGCTGGTACATCCTACTGCAAACTTGGCTGAAACTTGCAGGAGGATCTGGATATGATTCAGCATTATATGTGCCATGTGTTGTACTCACCCCTTAAAACTCCACTGATATCAATGACTCTTTGCAGTCACAGGGTCTGGTTCTATGCTGTCATATTCACTCATGTTGAGTATTATTTCATACTCTGACTAGGCTCCCTGAAATCAATGAAACTGCTTGTGTAATATGACACACTTTAAGTATGGGTGGCTGTATTGGGACGGTCTACTTTCTGTACATATCAATAATTGCACCACGTAAGATCTCTCTGTTACCTTTGACTTAACTAGCTTGGAACAGACCCAAAGGATAATGAGGAAAGGACTAGCAGATCAATCTTGCCAAACTGAGATGCTGAACAGGTACTGTTTATGCTCTACCATCTACTGTCGGGGACCTATAATATACCTACATACAAACCATAACATCCTTCTCTGCAATGAATGTTCACAGCACTAAGGAAGGTACCTAGCTACCTAAGTTGATAACAGCCTGTTGCTTCATGTGGAAAAGATGTTAAAATAACAAAAACAGCAATGAACAAAGTATTTTGTTCAAGGATCATCTTTCACTTTTACCATCTCTTTCCACAACATTTTGTTCTCAAGATCCTAGTAAGTGGAGTGCTTTGATTTTATCTTAATTAGCACAGCAATTTGCTAAAATTTGTTTTTCCCTTTCTACAGAGTCTTGATCAAGTTCAGCAATGAGTAGATTGATATGCTATACAAATTACTGCCACTATCTCCAAATCCGAAATTTTGAATAGCGAGATATACCTGTACAGCTGAAAAACACGCAGCCCTGAAACTCAATGTTGAACCACTATGATCTAATTAAAACTCTGTAATTCTGCTATGGAAAGATGATTACTTTATGTTTGGAATATGATTTTATTTATTTATTTACACTGACAGAGCCTTCCTCAACTCCTAATTATTCCTTTTGAAAGGCAGTCCAGACAAAGCAGCAAATTATTTCTAAAAAATTATCATCAATACACCTCAGAATGTGTGCTGTTATGGTGTCTCCAGTGCTTAATTTGTAATGAAAGAGGTGCCAGGCCCAAGCAACTAGGTGCTGGAGCTCAAACAATTTTTTTTACTTTCATAACTGATGAGGCAAGCCCAGAGGTGCCAGGGCTATAGATTGCCAAGCCTAGAGGTCCTGGGGTTCAGCCCTGGCATAAATTAAGCACTTGATGTCTCAGACTATGATTATGATTTTTGTCGTGCAAGTTTTTAGTTAATTTCATGGCAGAGATACAGGGGAAAAATCCCAGTCACTGAAAGGTTTCATCCCAAGGTGGTGGGTGGGAGGAGGAACAAACCCACTCTGCATTCACCCTGTAACAGTGTCCCACAGGGCTGAGCCTGGTTCCCCATTCTGGGTGTTGTGACTTTGGGTGCTAGCTTGCAATACTGATCAAGTTTGGCCCGTGCACCCTTCCATCTCCATCTAAGGAGGGGCAGACGTGTCAAACCTACGTGGTGCTGTGACCACATGGACCAAGTCACAACACCTGGAGTGGGGAGCCAGACCCACAGGAGCTGTTGCTGTGGGAGGTCTCAAATGTTATTAAAATTCACGATTACCATGAACACTGTGACCTCCGTGCCAAAATCATAGCCTAAGGCCTTGTCTACACTTACTGGAGGACCGATGCATGGCGATCGATGCATCAGCGGTCGATTTAGCAGGTCTAGTGAAGACCCGCTAAATCAACTGCAGATCATTATCTCGTCGACTCCTGTACTCCACCTGAACGAGAAACGCAAGGGGAGTCAACGAGAGAGTGTCTCCTGTTGACATAGCGTAGCGTGGACCCCGCAGTAAGTAGATCCAAGTATGTCGACTTCAGCTACGTTATTCACGTAGCAGAAGTTGTGTAAATTAGATGGATCTCTTCCCGGAGTGTAGACAAGGCCTTACTAATACACATGCCTCAGGAGTGCTAGGAGGCTGAGTGCTTTACAGTATGAGAAGCTTAAGATTCCATCTGTTCTGCAAGAAAGCTGTGTCACTTTTACAGAGAAGAAATTTTGTTCAATGTAATTCATCTTGAAGGACAAGAAATCTTCTGCAAGGCAGGTAGGATTTTAAGGCTCCTGGACTAGATGTGGCACTAATCACACAGTGTGATAGTCACAATACTTTAGGCAACACAGAGTTCTGGTTAGTTCTGAGTTCTCAAACACACAAGCTGGAATTCTTGTCAGCCAATCAGAATGCTACCTCAAAACCAGACAAATAAAGTGGAAATAAAAAAAGAAAGAAAGAAAATGGCTTGAGTTTGTTTTGTTTCTCTTTACCTTGAGCTCATCTGCATCATAGAAGTCTATGCGCACAGCAGGGACCATCCAGGTCTGGAAGAGAGTCGCCAGGATCTGTTTGGCAATAGCATCTGCAATGAGGTGGAAGTGGAGAGGGTTTCGCCTGGTATAAAAAAGGGAGAGAAGGAGATATAGAGACCTTTGAACCAAGCTCCAATTATAAACAAAGGACATTGAAATCTACAAAACTTTACCCAACTCTACTATAGCATGGTAACATACAACACCTAGCACAACAGAGTCCAGGTCCATGGTTGAGGGTCCTAGGTGCTACCACAATCCACATGTATTAATTAATAATCACAGAAACACAGGATCAGCTTTTCAGCAGAATGTGCATCAGTGTGGTTCTATTTACTTCAATGGAGCGATGCTAATTTACACCAGCTGAAGATCTGGCCTAAAAAGTCCAATTAGGTCTTCTAAAAGAAAACAGTCCCCTTTGGAGACCTGAACTTACAAGGTGCTTGCATTTACTCTTCTGGGTTACCCTGCTGGTCTCTCTGTGTGATGACAATACTTGCCCCCGGGGAAGCAGGGAGATGAGAGGTTCAAAAAAACCCCAAACATGGTGGTGATGTTCTAGTCCCATTGCGCCTGCACACACCATTGATTCAGAACACATGTCTGGTGATGCTTGGCAGAATTCATTTTTTTTTAAATTTCAATGGGAAAAAAATCAATTTTTATTTTCAACACTACCCCTCCCCCATTTTTATCAATTTTAATTTAATGCAAGTTTCTTCAGAGTATCAGCGGCCTGGATGAGCCCCCAACGGCGGTGAAAGCCACCTGGCTTCTGAATGGCTCCTTTCAAGGGCTCGCACTCCTCCTCCTCGTAGTTTTGGCTAGGGGTCTCTATACTGCCCTACCAGCCCCGCATCCACCTCTTCTACACACACCTTGCACCTGAGGGGATCATGTGCCAGTCAGGCAGAGAGCCCTCTGCAACCTAACTGTCACAGAAGTAAAAGGGGGTCCTGGCCAACACCCCCAGCTGGTGAGTGAGAGAGCAGATCGGTGACAGCAGGGCTAAAGAGGGCCGCTATGCTGCCACAGGGCTGGTGACGCCCAATCCCTGCAGGCACAAGGTGCGCCAGCAACAGATTGATTTTTTTTCATTGATTGCAATGTGTTCACTGAAATCAATGCTGAACAACCTTTATCAATTGAAATTGAATCCTGCCAAGCCTAGGTATGGCCTAGTCATTAACGTAGGAGAACCTGGAGCTAGCAGTCCCATGCCAATGCCTCTCAGCTACTGTAACAATGAAAGGCCTCAAGAAATTGATTGACTGGATATTGTAAACCCTCTCGTGGCCCTACCCTCATAAAGAAGGAAGGGTTGGAGGAAACCAGACACAAAGAAAATTTTGTTTAAAAATGTGTCCAACTTGGATTCACACTAAGATTCATATAAGCAAGGCTTAATCAAATGCATCCAACCAGGATGAGCGATTAACCAGAGCCAACCTGAGCTGAAAGGTTTGATAAAGCTTACCGAACGCTTTCACTGCAGTAGGAGTTGTAACATTACAAACACTATAGTTAAATCACCCCTCTTTGCTTCCCTCTTCGGGGGAGGGAGAGCAACAGCCTGATCTTTATTCAACTTCCGTGGTAGGAGTATGGAGACCTGTCATGGGAATTTAGCAATGATTTGTAGTAAGAAGGGGTACTGCATATTTATCCATAAGCTGGCAACTTCGTCATCAGCAAAGAGGAATGGGAAGTCGTGAAAGTCACTAAGAAGACAGATGGTCCATTTAGCCCTTAGCATCAGCACAACCTTCTTTTGATCCCCTGGGAGGCATAATGGAGTCTCATTTATGTGGAATTTATAAAAGTAAATGGGTGCACTTGTCAAAGGACATTTTTCATCCACAATGGAGGAACGTTTAATTTCAGATGCTGGGGAAGGTAATGGTTGCTAATAAAATCTACAATATGAATAAGAATTTGGGGAACCCATGTATGTCTGGGCCCATGCATGTCTAAGATGGTCCATTACATTTTGCTTTGGTTTCACCCAAAAGGTCAAGTGTCTTTTCTTTCCCTTTTCTCTGCCCCAGAGAACAATCTGTCCATTTTTTATTGTCATTCCCTTTCCGCTCTAAGGAAGCTCATTCAGTTTTTCCTCAATGAACATCGTCAATCAAAAGAGTATGAAAATGTATACAATGAACTGAATATAAAATGGTAGCACGTGTTCCAGCAGAAAAGGACAATCTTAGTGACATTAGGTGTCAGTCACACAGTTTTGCAGTGCCTCAGACACAAGCTTTCTGCATCTGGGGTTCGAGCCAACACTCACTGAAGTCAATGGAGTCATTCAGATGTGGCTCATGCCACCCGTTTGAGAAAGAGGTATAAAGAGCACAATTAGTAGTATAACAAATGGATGTACAACAAGATGGTGGGATAATTTCAGGGCTCTAACCTCACCCAATCTGAATTCAACAACATCAAACAAATTAAACAATAGTGGCCCCACGTGCAGAGGAATTGAGAGTATTTTAGCCTTTAGCATGCCCTGGGGCAGTGAGAGAATGGAGAAGGAATTCAGCCATTTGCCAGCTGCGGAGTATCCTATTAGCAAACCAACGTGGCAACAGTAGTATGTCTAGATCTGTTTCACTAAACCAGCACGAGAGGAGAGGATGACACCATGGGTTGTCTAAATTCCCCAGTAAGAGAAAACAGGTAGTTTGCCAAGAAAATCTGAGAACAACAGAGATTAAGAAAAGTATTTCACTGGCAGAGAAAAGTCCAGGGGAAACATAGTACAAAAACAGTACATTTGGGAACAGACAAAGCAATATGTCAACGTGTGTTGGTAGACTGAAAATTCCATAGGCCCTTCTATCCAGTAGAAGTTCAGGTTGATCTCACTTTGGACATCTAATGTAGCTTCTGCAGATATCTCCCAGTTGCTTTTGTCTTGCAGCCTTTCAGGGCCATTAATTCATATAACTCAAATTGGACTGGAAAAGGAGTAAAACTGAGGAAAACAAACAAACAAAAAGTTCCCCTTTACTGTAAAACATGAGCTAATAAAATAAAATCACACCAAATACTAATAGATGAAATAAAGCAACAAAAAGGAAAAACATTTTTATATAAAGAAATTCATATGTTTGGTGGCATTTCATACTCATTCAAATGACCAAATGTGTATCAAACTTAAATAGAAATAGCTAGGTTACATTTTCTTTAGTTTAGTTCCTCCTGGGAAAAAAGGAGGAGCTGTCCTACTCAAAAGCCTCTTTCAAGATGTTAGATTATAGTGAAGTTTCAGCTGGAAGGAAGGTATGTGTCAGAGGCAAATTAGGGGTTTAACAATTATGTTCCTAATACAGATCCCAGTGACCTGCTGACAGATACAACTAAACGGTATACGGGCCAAGGCATGTCTTCGGTGAGGAGATTTAATTATGTCATCAATTAGGCCCAGATCTACAAACAGATTTAGGTATTCCAATACCTCACTTTCAGGCACCTAGAAAAATCACAGGAACAACTTCCCTGGCTTTGTGGATTGCTCTGGATATTAGGCAGAAGACAGGCATCCTGATGCCGACATGAAGCAGAACCACACATGCCCAGAAGCAGAAAGATAGGCAACTAGGGAACTTTTATTGCAATGCCATAGGCGCTAGGTGAGTTTAGGACCTACTGGATTCAGCAGCCAAGCCAAGCAGGAGCTGTGTGTATTGCAGTCCTAGCTATAAATAAGACTTAGATACCTAAGATCCTTTGTATATAGGAGCCTTAGAGTCTAGGCGAAACTGTAAATAGTTTATAGCAATGACCAAACTCCACCAAGAATCCCTTAAGAACATAACAAATGAACTGTATCTAATAGATAATAATTGAGCCAGATTTAATAAGTAACATCCAACCCAAATGTAACAGAACATTGCTGGAGGTCATTCCATCCACCTTTGAATCTAGTCATTATTTTTTTCCCCCAACAGTGGCATTAAACTACTGGATGTGGAGGGTTGTGTTGTGCGCACATGGACATTTGTGGGAGGAAGCAGCATCCCGACTCACTCTGAACTCCTTCTGGAGCTCTAAGGCCATTGTACAGGCATTACTTGGGAACAGGGCCTTTGACCAGATGTGGTGGCTGGACCTCTTCAAGGTCTATAGGCTATGGGTTTCTATGGAGTATTCGTGAAATGGGTTCATAAAGGTCTATGATAAACCAAACTCCACTATAAGAGTCAATGGTTTGAACACAGAATCCTTCTCATTACCAGAAGGCATGAGGCAGAGCTGTCTTCTTCCCCCATTATTATTTGCCAGTGTTACTGAACTACTAACTGTAAGAATTGTGAACAACTCCACAAAAAGTAAAATTTCATTATTCTCAGACGATGCTTTGATGTACCTTTTGGAATCAATGAAATCTATTCCAACACTGAGACTGGTCTTTTCCCAATAAGGAGAAACTTAGGGCAAAAAGTATACAAATCTGAAAGAGAGGGTTTCGCCTCACTCAGTGGGAAGAGGAATCAGCTGAGAGCTGGCCTTCACATACTTTTGGCAGTGTGTGTGTGTGTGTGTGTGTAGCGCATCCATCTGTTAAAATGAGGCTGATAGGGGGAGGGCACTCAGGATGGGCAAGGACGGTGAAGAGGTTTAAGTGGCAGCTGTAAAGAGTGGAAGTTGGGGGTGGGACAGTTATGTGTATGGAAAAACTGGGAAAAATTGTACTCTAATTACAAAGTAATGTGCTTTTGGCAAGTTATTTTCTTATTTTTGTATGTGTGTCTTGTCTTTTAAAATGCAAACTTGTCAGAGCAGGGACTGTCTTCTACTCTACGTTTCTACAGCACATGGCACAATGGCATCTGGTTGGGGCCTTTAGGCACTACCAGATGCAAAATAAATAATAACGTTTAATTAAAGAGTCTGTCCTTCATTCTTGTGTCAGATTCAGGAGACAGCTTTCTTAGGGGCTGGTCCAAGTCTCCGGTCTGAACTCCCCCAGAAGCCAGGACCATCACAAACTTCACCATCTTCTAGTCCAAGTGCAAGACACACTTCTTCAACATGCCTTCACTAAAACACACACACAGCAGCATGTACATTTCACAGAACAAAACAAAATTAAAATCCTACACTACACACACAATTGCCGCCCCTCCCCTGCCACCGGGGGCCCGGCTGAGAGCAAGAATAAACAACATCTTTTATCGTATCACTTAATGAACTATTGAATAATCATACTTTGATGATGAGGGAGGTATAAGAACCTGAATAAAATAGGAACAGAGAGGCCTTAAACTATCCATGGATGAAGATTCCTTATAATACATCACATCTGCAGAATTCAAATTTGTGGATTCATGAACATTAAAATCTTTATTAAAACTTTAAAATATTTTCACGTAAACTAGGTTTTTATTGCATTGATCCTTGTCTTTTTTATTTTAAAAATTATTTACTGTAAATGTAAAATATTTATATTGAAGTGATCATTTTTCCCAATGACCAGTTACTTTTCACTTTCTCTCCCAGTGTCTTCCCCCATTTAGTGATGGCTTTAGTGTTCTGCACATTTCCTGCTGCTCTAGAAACCATAAGGACTTTCTAGCCTTGAACCATTATTTAAAAAGAAAACAGCACTCATTTGACTCCGGCCAGTGGGTAGAAAGATAGTAACATTATAAATAATCCTCACCATGAATAAGCTGGGACATCTATTTACTTTTTTTAAATTAATGCATGCTGCTGGCTGAGTCTGTCGTACTCAGAAGCGTGACTGGCATAAGGTTAACAGTACTGCATCTCCCAAAAGAGTTTGTCTTGTTTAGTAAAAGTGGTCCAGTTTAGATCTGGTTTAGCTAGCATGCTAATTACACGTTTCCTAAATTTAACCTTTTTTTTTTTCTAGATGAGATGCAGGGTAACAGTTTTAACTTGATTTTTAGCTAGTGGAAACACAAAAGTCATGACACTCAGATCCACCCTGCATAGAAACAACCCCTCTCATTAGGAGCCAAATTCTAAAACCTGCACAGAGAGGGGACAGGAAGGTCTGCAAGGCTCCCTTTTCTCATCTTGCTGAACAAGCAAGCAGTTGATCTGTCCCACTAAATATCAACTGAGGCCAGGGCTACCTATGCAGAGACCCATGCCTTAGCAGCACTCCCTGATCAAGTCACAGGTAGAGTAACTTTTGGGGGTTCAGGGGGAGGTAAAATGAAACATCAGATATTTTCAGCTGAAAATTAGTTTAAACTTAAGCCAAGGTTCATTACATTGTACTCTGCATGTAAACAATGCTGTCTTGGAAATGGGCGTACGTTTTAAAGATTAGCTTGATTGGAAAGAAAGGACCTTATGGTTAGCAGGAGTTACTAATCTGGAGAAATGTTCATACAGGTCCCCATGATGCATTATGCGAGTTGAATGGGAAGGACGCAAGTGGTTGGTTCAGAGGGGGTGAGTACAATTTCATGTCAGCTATAGTTTCAAAGTCTGACTTGGGAGGCCACAAGTGAAAAGTGGTTTGGAGATGTCTCCTTCTATTCCCATTTGTGCACAACACAATTCAGCATGGTCAACAGTCTTTTGTGAGTGGGTGGGATCTGACTAGCAGCAGGCATTGCAAGTCACAGTGAGTTGCATTGAAGGAGCTGTATGTGCGTGAAAGGCGGGATGGAGGCTTGCTTGCTCTATACCTTCCTTTAAACTAATGTTGTTAGTGCTTCACTTTTATGATGACTATTTTTACTCTCAAATAAATGTGTAAAAGGGTGAAATGTACATGCATCCAAGCATGTTGTCAAAGACCTTTTTAGATTCTTCTAATCACTGATGTTTAGGCAGACTTGATCTAGCAGGTGCAAGATTTAACACTGCCATCAACAAAGAAAAACTGAAGGATTGTGCCATGTAACTGAAGGAGTAGATTGCAAGAAAGTGGAATGTTTATAATGTGGGCAAACACTGTGCAGCTTCTCTCAGGCAGCTCTGCTAATGCACCTCAGCGTTGCCCTAGAACACCCCTGAAACACATCCTGTTGTCTGAGAGCTTGGCCTCTTCCAGGCAATCTTCTTGTTGTCCCCTTTTCTCCTGATGTATTTCATTTGGCGTTTGTTGTAAGAGCACTGATTGTAATGAGTTTGTCTAGCATTCATGTGGATGTCACACATGCTTTTATCGGAGTTTCATTGTAATTTAGTAATTAAAGGATGCTTCAGCTAGAGTGTCACTGTGTATTTTAATACAAAAGAGGTCCCTAGACTGCCTTATACAGTCTGTGGCAATTTTCTGAGAAAAGGATGTCATGTCAGTCTAATCATCCTCCCTCCTGTGCATTAACATATTTATTATATTCCTACCTTTGAGTCGGAGTGCACTAAAGACAGACAAAAGACAGCAGGCATGCTGGGCCTTTAAGAATGTAGACAACAGGAGCTTCTAAAGATGGAGCATGCTATCCCCTCTCGCCTGCTTGAACATGCAGAAAATCTTGCATATTGAGCATGTTAGCTCTCTGTGGGTCTTTCTCTGCCAGCTATTAAAACAGCAAGTTTGTGATTCCAGACATACCGTACAGATCATGGGACACAAGCGAAGCTACTTATCCAAGCAGTTTGGAAACTATTTTTGTATTCAAGCACCAGGGAGTGGGAAGAGAAGGAGGTAGATGATAAAGTGGCATCAGTGGATGTCTTCCTTATAGGAACACCTAGGTTCAAAACTGTACCTCACTTCCGAGTAAAAACGAGCTGAATTAGAAAACATACATTCATACCACAAAATCACAACAGCTTTTAGCACAGTTTGATGTAATTGACACACTTCTCTCAGGGGCAACTCAGCAGAATTGGAATAGCACAGAATTTGCAGGCTATGAAAAACAAGCATTGACTGTGCTGCATGGGGGGAAGCTTGCAGTCAGCCCTCAGTCCTGGCCCCCAGTGTTCCTGCTCTCCAGCTGTGATCATCTGAATTGCTAACTATGCCAGACTACATGGATGCTTTGTGATATGGATAAATTTCCAATAGGGACTTGGTTGAGACCATTCAACTCATTTCACTTCTGATCTAAGTAGAGTGACCATATTTTCCCAAAGGGAAAACGGGACAACCCAGGGGCCGACCCAAGCCCCCGCCACCCACCCATGCGGGGGCCAGCCCAAGGCTCCCCTCTCCTCCCCCAGTACAGGGAGGCCCAAGCCCCCCTGATGCCTGCCCATGCAGGACCAGCCTGGCCCGAGCCGCTTTCCTGAGCCCTTCCTCCCAGGTGGGGCTGACATTGCTGCCCCCTCCCCGCACATTCCTCTACATCCCACGAGGGGTCGCACCCCCCTTTATTGGCCAAAAAAGTCAAGACGACCAGGACAGAGCTTAAAAATGGGACTGTCCAGGCCAAAATGAGATGTATGGTCACCCTAGATCTAAGTCAAATTTAAACATAGTTTTCCCAAGGTGAAGGCACTAACTCAATCCATCGGATATTTTTAATGCGTAAGATGGTGAGAAAAATGTTTCTAAAGCACCTAACTCCCATTTTCAGAAGTGACTTAGCAGCCTAGTTCCTACTGACTTTCAATAAGACTTAGGCTCCTAAGTGTCAGGTCACTTTTGAAAATGGGACTTGGGTGCTTTTGAAATTTTACCCATCATGTCTAATATTGTAAAGTTGTGGCCTGCCTTAGAAACACAAACAAATTGTCCCGTGTTGCAAATCTTATTCCCATAAATTGTCTTGTATTACCTAGAGTACTGTTAAAATTAGTTCTTTACTAGATCTTTCACAAGCTATGTGCACAACATATCTCATACAAAGACATGTCAAACACACCAACTAATACGTCCATGAACAATTATGCAAACAGATGTACTTATCTCTAAGATAAGTAGCCCCACTTACTTTAGTAGAACTGTTCACGTGCTTAAAGTTGAGCACATGCATAAGTGTATGAAGAATTGGGGCCATAAATTTTAACATGAAAGCTATGAGAATGGGAATTGATGGTAACTAAACTAACCAGGATATAGACACAAAAAAAACCACCCTATTTCTAGATTAAATAATATGGGTGACGTCTAATTTCTAAGTAGGAGTTACAAGTCAATACTGGATGGTAAATAAAACTTATGTACAGTAATAACTATATCTCATGGAGAACACTTAGCTGTAAAGGAGTTACTTTGAGAGTTCAAGATCTCTGTCATTCTTTGCATCTCACACATCTTCTTAAACTCGTCAAGCTGTTTTTACTGGCGTTTCTCTCTGCAACAATTTCAATGTGTGATACATTTTCCTGCTGCTATAAATGTATCTATAAATGATAATTTTCTTTTACTTTCCAGTGATCCTAGAAATAGAGAACTAAGGGAGGAAACAGTAAATTCCTTAACCCTCCTTGTCTGTAAAAACAAACAAAACTATTTATATAAGTGTCAGTTAATTTCCAAAGTTCCCACATAGGTCAATGCAAAACAAACTATAATATGAGAACGAGGTCATTCTTTCCTCTTTATGATCTCTCCAAAAGCTTGGGGAACAGGCAGTTTTTAATCTCAGAATCATAGGATTGGAAGGGACCTCGAGAAGTCATCTAGTCCAGTCCCCTGAACTCATGGCAGTACTGTCTAGACCATTCCTGACAGGCGTTTGTCTAACCTGCTTCTAAAAATCTCCAATGATGGAGATTCCACAACCTCCCTAGGCAGTTTATTCCAGTGCTTACCCACCCTAACAATTAGGAAGTTTTTCCTAATGTCCAACTTAAACCTCCCTTGCTGCAACTTAAGCCCATTGCTTCTTGTCCTATCCTCAGAAATTAAGAAAAACAATTTTTCTCCCTCCTCCTTGCAACAACCTTTTATGTACTTGAAAACTGTTAGCATGTCCATCCATTCTCCCCTCCCATCCCCCTTCTTCTCTTTTTCAGACAAAACCAAACCATTTTTTTCAATCTTCCCTCATAGGTCATGTTTTCTAGACCTTTAATCATTTTTGTTGCTCTTCTCTGGATTCTCTCCGATTTGTTCACATCTTTCCTCAAATGTGGCACCCAGAACTGGACACAATACTCCAGTTGAGGCCTAATCAGCGCAGAGTGGAGTGGAAGAATTACTTCTTATGTCTTGCTTACAACACTCCTGCTAATACATCTCAGAATGATGTTTGCATTTTTTTTTTTTTTGCAACAGCGTTACACTGTTGACTCCTATTTAGCTTGTGGTTCACTATGACCCCCAGATCCCTTTACGCAGTACTCCTTAAAATCAATAATAGATAATAGTTAAGCTGTTGCAAACCCCTGTGTCTACACACATATTTCAGTTTAATAGTTTAGCTTAAATCTGTTCCTAATCAACTTAAATTAAACTGAAATAAGCCTGACTTAAAGTGAAATAGTGTCAATACAGCATTTTTCACCAGTTTAAATTTAACATCACACCCTAAGTTAAACCGGTTCAGTTGTGTGTACAGATAAGCCCAGGATTCTTCTACTATTATCACAGTAAGGGAATGTCTACATTGTAATCGGGAGGTATCACTGCAGCACATATAGACATACCCAAGCTAGCTGTGATCTAGCTAAATCAAATCTAGGTCAGGCAATAAGGACAGTGAAGTCTCAGAAGCTCAGAGAGCTACAGGGGCTAGCCCTCCCCACTTGGGACCTTGGGTACATACCAGAGCAGCCGGTGCCCATGATCATTGAATCTATCTAGACCAAAGCTGACTCAAGTATTTCTACATGTGCTGCAATCACATCCCCAAACTGCAGTGTAGACATACCCTTAGGGTCACATTTTGTTACCCCTGTCCACATTGAGTATTCCACAAATGGTCTCACTGGATCTGATCCTCTACTGCCTTGCACTTTCTGCAGTCATTTACAGCTGTACTAAGTACACTACCCTTCTGATTTAGGAGTGTTTTACACTCACTTTACACTGGTAATAAGTGACTACACAAGCAGCAAGGCAGTGAAGAATCATGCCTACTGGCTTCAATGGGACCACTCCTGGTACAAGGTAATACTGACCACAAGTAAGGGTAAAGCATTCATGCTCTTAGCACATTTTGATAACCTACCTAGTCTGCTTTAGGTTCATCATCTGTCTTCCTCCTTTCCACACCCTCCCCCGACAGGAAAACATTTCACTACATGTACACTTACAGAGGTTTGTAGAGTACAGGCATTACAGACGTAGCTATACTCTGCAGCGAAAGATAAGCTGCATTCACACTTGATACTGTGATGTGTAGCAATACACCACAGTGAAAGGCTCAGGCAGTGGAGAGGCAGTGGGGAAAGACTTTCATCATGGTGAGGAAAGGCTCTGGCTGCGGTGAAGAAGCAGGACATTACACTGCTAAAAATAGCAGTGTAGATGTGGGAGGCAGAGCCTGGGCATGCGGAGAGTCACGCAGGGTATAGTCCCTGGGGAGGTTCAGGCTTGTAGGGCACTCTACTCGTCGAAGCCATGCCTACCCATCTACATTGCTATTTATACTCTGGCTAGCTGGAGCACGCAGCGTCTGTACTCTACACTCCACTCTGAGTGTAGACACATCTTTTTGCTGCTCCTCACCAAGATGACCAATGGACATAAGATGAGTACACACTATTACACACAATGCCAATATTCTAGGAGTGCCATTTCTGTTGCCGACTGGACATTTCTTCTTCAGTCTCAAACACAGTCACACTCTACTAGCTCTAACTGCACTTGATATGCTAAGGCCAGATTGTGAACACCATATGCTCACTGAAGACCCAGGAGTGCATAATCTAGCCCTTGGTGAGTATATTGTGTATGGTAACAGGTCTATTTTGGAAAAATATGGTGTAAACTGTAGGCTGGGGCAACATAATCGCCATGTTTGTATATAAATCTCAAATTCCTATCTACACCTGTGCCATAAACTATTAGACCTAGGCCTAATGAGTATTATATTATTATTTGACATCACTCAAGCGTGCTAGGCATTTTATAGTACAGATAGACAGATACAGTCCCTATGCTCCCATAATGTACTGGGTGTAACTGATTGGACCACTGATCCATGAGCCCACTACACAAGTCTGCATGAACGGGGAGTTGTAAACTACTCCTGGCACTGTGGAGAGTAGACGTAAATCCCAGCCTCTCTTACTTCCAAAAAGCAGGATTACTTGCTGTAGCCTGAAAAGGAGAGCTGATCTCCCCCGAAGGGAGAGTTTAGAAAGAGCAAGTGCTTACTTTGTTGGACTCAGACACACAACATACAAGAACAGAAAGCCACTTTTACCTGTGAAATAAGACCGATTTGACAAGCGTGACAACATCCCGACTGGCGTTGTATCCAGCACAAACAATGGCGACATGGATCATCTGAGGGAGAAAAGGACACAAAAGGAACAAAAATAAAGCCTTTTTTGTGTTTTATCATTCATGAAAGAGAAAACATACATGGCAGGGCTATATTTATTGTGGCAACTGTTGGAGCTCAGAGTGGGTGGTCTGCAGCTGTTTGCAGCCCACATGAGGCAGTTTTGTTAAAAACATTTTAATTGAGTTATAACACCATCATCATTCCAAAGTCATTACTGCTGCTAAATTACATCTGATGTAGGAAAGGCATTGTATTTATCAACTGTGTGAGTATTTTATATTTATGTTTGTATGCATTACACACACACACACAAAATGTGTGTATACTATTCAAAGTATGCAAATATGTGCAGACATTTTAAACACTTATCTTCTGTACTGAGATTTACAAATGTATGTTTGTTATAAGCAGACACGTTCAGGAATTTTACATCATGTAAAAACTACATATGCTTATTTGGCTTTTAATCTGAGGTGGAGCAAGATGGAGGAAGACACAAGAATAGTTTTAACTCATCTCCCCACCCTTCTTTGAATCTGAGGCAGAGGTTTGGCAAGTTCTTCTGTTAGGTTCAAGGAGGGGTAGGGAAAGGTCCCCAGCAATAATTATCAACTAACTTGAATGTCATTCATTTACCCTGCTCTGAATGTTTCACAGTAAATCATTGCCATTGCTTTGGGAAATAGAAAATTAACCTTTACAGATTTTGATTTGAACATCCCCACTCTTCCTTTTTTTTTTTTTTTTAAATGAACAAAAGGGGCAAGGAGAGCTCACCATGCTGACAGAACAATGCTTTGAAACAGGACATAGCTGTGAAAGTGTAGGAATGCCTAGTTGGTTTCCATTTGAAGCTTGGCTAGCTAGTGTCTCACTCAGACAGCTCTTACTTTCTGGAGGGAGCCCACTATGCAGAGAACAAATAGGAATTCTCACTCCTCACGTAGACAGCAGTCCCCAAAAGTGGACTGCAACACAGGCTGGGACAATCTGTAGGTTTTGAGAGACATGTATTATCCGTACAACCAGAATCCGGAGTGGTGGGTGGCAGGAAGAAGAGCTGCACCATGTGTTAGGTATCAGTAGGGCTATGATTTTGTCACAAGGCCACATAAATGATTAACTTGAGTAGAGTTCGTGAAACCTTAGAAATGGCAGTAAAAACGTATTTGGTTAGCGTCCCTCAGGTTTGACCCATCTGCCCCTCTGTCTCCATCTACAGGGGACAGATGGGCAAACCTGAGAGATGCTGTGTCCCCGTGCACCAGGTTGCAATGCCCGCATCAGGAAGCTGGGCCCAACTCCATGGGACAGGAACCACTGCTCTGGCGTGAGTGCAGGGCGGGCTCGCTCTCCGCCCTCACTCCCAGGGCCTCACCTTTCAGCCCCTCGCCCCACTATATTATTGTGTATGTTGATAGAGCAAAAACTACTGGTGACCTTTCTGTGACTTAATTTTTCCCTGCATCTCTGCTACAAAATTTACTAAAAAAAATATTCCTTGCCAAAACTGTATTTTTAGGTATCAGTCACATTAGATTTATTGCAGCAAACTTTGGGAGTGGTGCTGTGAGGTTTTCAATCCTATAAACTCACACTGAAGTTAGTAGAGTTGAGGACATTCAGTACTTAGCAAGATCAGACCCCGCGTCACCATCCTGATATAACAAAACAAGATAGGTTGCCAGAGTAACAGCAGTTTAACCTATAACTGCTGAATCTATAGACTTGGATTCCAGTATATTTTTGATTGCACTATGCTTGGTTAGTCTCCCATCTAGGTGTGTCCCAATTTATCTATGGTTTTATGGAGATCTAACCCCTTACTGTCAATTAAAGTCATGTCAGCAGACCAGTTTTATATACAGCTTAAACTCTACCTTCTTCTGGTGACTGTAGACCAGGTACAATCATTCTGAAGCCATGTTATGGGCTGGGCTTAGACACAATATTGCTTACAAGCACAGTTTTGCCTAGTCTGTCCTGACCAGAAAAATCAGATTCTAAACTGTGTTAGCATGAACCTATCCTGCCTCCAATCTCCCTTTTCTCAGCAAGTTGGTTGAGAAGTTATCAAAAAATTGTCTCTTATGCCACCTGTCAGCTGCCTATGTCCTAGAGCCCCCTCAGGCAGGCTTCAGGCCAGAGCACAATAGAGAGACGGTACTTGCTGCTCTGTTGAATGACTTCTTCCAGCCCAGAGACAAGGGAAAAACATCCATAGAACTCCTGCTGGACCTCTTTGCAGCACTTGATACTATTGATCACCAGATGCTCCTGTCCTGCCTCCAAGATGCTATGAGAATGAACAAAAATGTCCTGGAATATTTCAGAGGGTTATTACGGATAGCTGGTCCAACTTCCAAAGCCTTCATCTGCAGTGTGCCGTAAGGCTTAGTCCTCCCCCAAATATTATTCAACATTTGTACAAAGCCACTGGGAAAGCTGGTGAGACAAGATGGGCTGCAGCATCAACAATACACAGACACAACCCCATTCTATATCTCAAAGGCAAAGTACATTCGCTTAGAGGCAAACAGCGCCATCTCCCAGCTTTCTTTATGACTACCCAAATTCGGTACCTGGTTGAGGAGCTGTTTAAATTCAGGCAAGACAGAGTGATGCTAGCAGGAAGAGGTAGGCACTTCAGAGAAATTGCCTCCTCTGTAATATTCCTCATTATCAAGGACATCTCACTCAGATTACTAAATTGGTCAGCAGCCTTTTGAGATTCCTCGATGCTCCTGGATACCCACTTCCCTCTGCAACTGACTAGAAGATTCTATCCATCCTATTAGACCCAGACCTGGCCACACTGATTCATGCATTGTGACCGCCAGGACAATGGTCTTCAAGACAATGTACTCAAGACCAAGTCGCTTGTCTAACACAAGACACTGCAGATGCCTTCAAGAAGGACAAAAAAGTTGGTGCTGTCCTGATGGGACTTGTCAGCTGCATATGACACTGTCTGGCATGTGAGGCTGACAGTCAAGTTTGTGCAGTTCCTCATGGACATGATAAAGAATTGGACCTTGATCTTGCAAGCTGGAGACAAAGTTAGTGAACTTAGGCATCTCTGTGACAGACTCCTGCAAGAATCTGTTCTAGCTCTTATTCTTTTTTAATTACTTACCTATGATCTGCCAACAACTAAGGCTGATAAGAACATACATGGTGGTGATAAATCTCTCGCTGACATGGGTAACATTCTAAATGATATTGAAGGATCACTCAACCAGGACATGAACGCTCCAGCCACTTACCTTTTTCAGTAGACACTTGTATTAACTGAGTCTAAGACAGTGACCACAATGCTATCTGAACAATCGCTTAGCCAATCAACCCCTTACAGTGTGTTGAGGATCATTCACTTCCTTTCCAGTTAATTGTCACTTATTTAGGAGTCAAACTAAATCATAATTTCACATATCGGTCCCATCTAGAACATTTGAAGAAAAAGGTCACCTAGTGCACTGCCTTGATCCAGAAGCAGGAACCTCCTCAGGAGCATAGGTAAATGTTCTATGAACTTCAGTCCTAGCTCTGGTATTTGCTCCACTGGAATACTGGGCAGCAGTTTGGGGCAGAAGTCAGCACATGCATCTCATTGACTCGGAGCTGAACACAGCCACCTGTACTATTAGTTGTTCTCTTAGCCACACATTAACATCTAATTTATATGTATTGGCCTATATGGTTCCCCAAAACTTCAAGGAGATGCCATCATCCTGAAAACTGCCTGGAGAGCTATGCTGGATGAAAACAACCTGCTGCATCCAAGGCTCACAAAAGATGCAAGTAAGCAATGCACAGAAGATCTGCATGCCTCTGGAAGAAAACAATTACTCAGCCTGCAATTCCTGCTGACTTACTATGACTGATTTTGCGACATTCTTTAGCAGCAGCCACTCATATACTTATGTCCAGTGTTGCCAGTCCAACACCAATCTCAGATGAACCAGGGCATAGTGAAGTCAACAGCTATGTCCTCACAGAGTGAAAGCCACTCTAGTACCGAGAGGCAGGCATGCTGACAAACATTAGAAGCCCTAACCTATGACCACTTGTTTGCAGCTTGGGACACAGTTCCTGGACTTGGTTTAACAAGCTGCCAGAATGGCGGCCATAATGCAGAAATTTGGTTTAGCCCAATCTTCAGTGTGATTGCAGGGCAGCGATGTGGACGGTCAAACATGTGGTAGAAGAGTGCACAAATAGAAGATAGGAGGATGGAGGAAAACACCTTAATACTTTTGATGATGAAGCCAGATGGCTGAACAGTTTAGATATTGACTTGTGGTGCATGTGACAACTTCCACACTCAAATCTGCAACTCATATCCAAGTATGAAGCCACATACCCTAAGAAAGTTCCAGCTGTCACAAAATGTAGCAGACCACCACCATGAAGACATCCCCCCAGTGCTCTGCTCTGTGCTAAGTCCAGTTCTAAACCATTGTCTGGATATTCAAAGCCCTCCATGACATTGCCCATTGCAGCCTAACAGCGCCTCTCCTTCTGCAATGATAATCTCCCCCAATAGCTACATTTCACCACAACAATACATCTCTCCACTAGTAGTGGGAGGTCTACGAGTTCAAGACATAGAATTTTCACAAGACTTGGATCTAGCTAATGCAGGCAAGAGATTAGAATGACCACAGACCTGATCAGACTTCTCTGCCCCTCATGCTACATTACCCCATCAGAACAGCTCTCCCAGCCCACAGGACACAATAGGAAGTGGTGGCTGGGCTGGAATATGTTGCACATGCTATAAAATGTTAAACATCATCAGCTACATCACAAATATTACAACAGAAATCATGTTATCAGAGAATAAATTGTAATCACATTTAATTGCATTTTCAAATGTTTTATTATTATTAAAACTACCCCAAATGGAGAGTTATTAAACGTTTCAAGATTTAAAGAGCTCCTTGACTGTGATCAACAGTCTAGTACCAGCACTTTTATTCTCCCACAGAGCTCTAGCCTAGCCCCTTCTTTTGTACTGCTTCCCAGACTCTTCCCCTTCTCTACTCCACACCCCAAGCCTTGCTACAGGCACTCTTAGGTCAGAAATGTAGAAAGATTCAGTTAATACCTCCAAATTTCGAAAAACTGAATGTGCGCGTGAGGGGTGGGGAAGGAATACTGCCCTCACACACAGAAACACAGAGCTGGCATCTCCAGTAAAAGACGGTTACTCACCTTTGTAACTGTTGTTCTTCGAGATGTGTTGCTCATATCCATTCCAGTTAGGTGTGCGCGCGCCGCGTGCACGTTTGTCAGAGATTTTTACCCTAGCAACACTCGGTGGGCCGGCAGGGCGCCCCCTGGAGTGGCGCAGCCATGGCGCCCGATATATACCCCTGCCGGCCCATCCGCTCCTCAGTTCCTTCTTGCCATCTACTCCGACAGTGGGGAAGGAGGGCGGGTGTGGAATGGATATGAGCAACACATCTTGAAGGACAACAGTTACAAAGGTGAGTAACCGTCTTTTCTTCTTCGAGTGCTTGCTCATATCCATTCCAGTTAGGTGATTCCCAAGCCTTACCTAGGCGGTGGGGTTGGAGCGAGACGTTGCGGAATGCAAGACCACTGAGCCGAAGGCGGCATCGTCTCTAGACTGTTGGACCAATGTGTAGTGCGATGCAAAGGTGTGGACAGAAGACCAAGTGGCCGCGCGGCAGATTTCCTGTATGGGAACATGGGCCAAGAACGTGGTAGCGGCAGATGAGGTTTAAGCCCGAGTAGAGTGGGCGGTAAGATGGCCAATCGGAACATAAGCCAAGTCGTAGCATGTCCGAATACAGGATGTCACCCAAGAAGCAATCCGTTGGGAAGTGATTGCCATGCCCTTCATATGTTCTGCCACTGCTACCAATAGCTGAGGTGAACGCTGGAAGGGTTTGGTCCCCTCAATGTAAAACACGAGGACCCTGCGGACATCCAGAGTATGCAGCTGCTGTTCCCGTCGCAGTGAGTGCGGTTTTGGAAAAAAGACTGGCAGGAAGATATCCTGATTAACGTGAAAGGAGGAAATGACCTTAGGGAGGAACGCCAGGTGTGGTTGGAGCTGTACCTTGTCCTTATGGAACACTGTATATGGGGGATCCACAGTCAAAGCTCTAAGTTCTGAGACTCGTCTAGCCGAGGTGACTGCAACTAGGAATGCTGTCTTCCAGGACAGGTACAGCAGCAAGCATGCGGCTAAAGGCTCAAAGGGGGGCTCCATGAGCCTGGTTAAGACAAGGTTCAGGTCCCAGGTAGGGGTTGGTTGTCTGACCTGGGGATAGAGTTGCTCCAAGCCCTTGAGGAATCTGGAAACTATAGGATGGGAAAAAATGGAACTGCCAGCCTCTCCAGGATGGAAGGTGGAAATAGCTGCAAGGTGCACTCTCAGCAAAGAGATCGCTAGACCTTGCTCCTTGAGAGACTATAAATAGTCCAAGATGGTGGGGACAGATACAGACTGCGGAGAAAGGTCCTGCTGAGCGCACCAGTGACAGAAGCGCTTCCATTTTGCAAGGTATGTTGATCGCGTGGAGGGCTTTCTGCTTCCCAGCAGCACTTGTTGCACTGCGGCGGAACAACGCAACTCCGATTGGCTCAACCAGCCAGCAGCCATGCAGTCAGATGAAGGGACTGCAGGTCCGGGTGGTGTAGCCTGCCGAAGTCCTGCATGATCAGGTCCGGGCATCGGGAATCGGGTCTGACAGAGACGGGTCGAGCAGCATGGTGTACCAATGCTGCCTCGGCCAAGCCGGAGCAATCAGGATAAGGTGGGCTTTGTCCCTGCGCATCTTGAGCAGAACTCAGTGGATGAGAGGAAACGGTGGGAAGGCATAACCGAAGTGGCCGGTCCACGGAATGAGGAATGCGTCCGACAGGGAGCCCGGGGAGCGACCTTGCAGGGAGCAGAACACCTGGCATTTCCTGTTCTCCTTAGAGGCAAAGAGGTCTATTTGGGGAAAGCCCCACCTCCAGAAAACTGAATGGAGAATGTCCGGATGGATGGACCACTTGTACACCAGGAAGGACCTGCTCAGATGATCTGCGAGCGTGTTTCGGACTCCTGGGAGGAAGGAGGCTACTAGGTCTATGGAGTGGGCTATGCAGAAGTCCCACAGTTAGATCGCTTCCTGACACAAAGGGGAGGACCACATCCCTCCCTGTTTGTTTATATAATACTTGGCTGTTGTGTTGTCCATGAAGACTGCAACACAATGACCCTGCAGATGGCGCTGAAACACTTGGCACGCCAGCTGGACCGCTCTCAGCTCCCGGACATTGATGTGTAGTGTCAACTCCTGGGACGACCAAAGGCCTTGGGTGCGCAGGTGCTCTAGGTGAGCACCCCAGCCCAGGGAGGATGTGTCCGTTGTTAGGGACATGGAGAGCTGGGGAGGATGGAACGGTCGTCCTGCACACACCCGGAAGGACGTTCGCCACCAGTCGAGGGAGCCGAGAACGCTCGGCAGAATTGTCAGAATGATGTCTATGGTGTCTCTGCGTGGCCGATAGACAGAGGCGAGCCAGATTTGGAGAGGACGCATTCGCAGCCTGGCGTGTTTTGTAACGAATGTACATGCAGCCATGTGACCGAGGAGAGCAAGGCAAGTGAGGGCAGAGGTTGTTGGAAACCGCTGAAGACCTTGGACAAGTGAGACTATGGCCTAAAACTGGTGGGAGGGTAAACTGGCCGTCGCAAGGCTGGAGTCCAGCATTGCCCTGATAAACTCTATCCTCTGTGTAGGCACCAGAGTGGACTTGTCTAAGATGATGATCAGGCCTAGACGCAGAAAGAGGTCCTTGATAATGGCCACATGGCTGATGACTTGTGCCTCGGAGGCCCCTCTGATAAGCCAGTCGTCGAGGTAAGGGAAGACGTGTATCCGACGACGGCGTAGGGAAGCAGCAACAACCGCCATACACTTCGTGAACACACGAGGGGCCGAGGAGAGGCCATAGGGGAGGACAGTAAACTGGTAGTGTCGATGGTTTACCATAAAGCGCAGATACCTCCTGTGAGGGGGATAAATTGCTATGTGGAAATATGCATCCTGCATGTCGAGAGCGGCGTACCAATCTCCGGGATCCAGGGAAGGAATAATGGTTCCCAGGGATACCATGCGGAACTTGAACTTTTTGATGAATTTGTTCAGTCCTCGCAGGCCTAGGATAGGCCGGAGGCCCCCTTTTGCCTTGGGAATGAGGAAATATCAGGAATAAAACCCCTTGCCCCTTAACTCCTCCGGTACCTCCTCTATAGCTCCAATTGAGAGGAGCTTGTGGACCTCCTGGATGAGGAGTTGCTCGTGAGAGGGGTCCCTGAAGAGGGACGAGGGGGGTGGTGGAAGGGAGGGGGTGAAACAAACTGAAGATGGTATCCAAGCTCCATCGTGCGTAGGACCCAACAATCTGACGTCAACTGGGACCACGCCAGAAGGAACGGGGAAAGGCGGTTGTAGAACTGAAAGGGATCTGGGGAGGCGATTGGTACACTGCTCTCGGGCGCACCCTCAAAAGTTTGGTGGGACTGGAATTGTTGCCCCCTTGAGGTCCAGACTGACGTCTGCGATTAGTACGACCTCGTCTTCTGGCAAAGTCTTGCCGTGGCCGAGGCGGGGGGTAAGGGCGCTGCGGTTGGGAGCGGAAGGACCGTCTGAGTCTGAGGTGTATGCATTCCCAACGAACGCATAATTACTCTGTTGTCCTTCAGACTCTGCAGTCTGGGGTCCGTCTTTTGCGAAAACAAGCCTTGACCATCAAATGGCAAGTCTTGTACCGTATGTTGCAACTCAGGTGGCAGTCCGGACACTTGCAACCATGATATAAGGAGCATAGTTATGCCAGAAGCGACCGTTCTGGCCGCCGAATCGGCGGCATCTAACGAGGCTTGTAAGGAGGTCCTCGCGACCCTCTTCCTCTCCTCCAGGAGTGCTGCAAATTCCTGGCGGGAATCCTGCGTAACCAACTCAGCAAACTTCCCGACAGCCTCCCAGGTATTGTAACTGTATCTGCCGAGGAGGGCTTGCTGGTTCGCTATGCAGAGTTGGAGACCTCCCACAGAATAGATTTTTCGTCCCAACAAATCCATGCGCCGGGCTTCCCTAGTTTTAGGCACAGGGGCTTGTTGGCCGTGGCGCTCCCGTTCGTTGACTGACTGTAACACCAAGGAACAGGGAGCGGGGTGCACGTAGAGGTACTCATACCTCTTGGAAGGCACCATGTACTTCCGTTCGACCCCCTTGGCTGTGGGCGGGATGGAAGCCGGGGATTGCCAGATAGTGTCTGCTCTAGCCTGGATCGAACAGATGTATGGGACAGCCACTCTGGTGAGTGTCTCTGCAGACAAGATGCTAATCACCGGGTCCTCCACCTCTGGAACCTCCTCCACCGGTAAGTTAATATTCTGGGTGACATGCTGCAGAAGGTCCTGGTGTGACCGGGGGTAGTCCTGATGATGACATCCCCACTACTGCCTCATCCAGGGAAGAGGAGGATGACAGCCCCGGGACGAGTGGGTCCTGCACTGACGCCTGGTCCAGGGGGACCTCCGTCTCCAGAAGGTCATGCGGTTCCGGTGCGTATGCACTGGTTTCCTCTGTGTCAGCGGGGAGGGGTCGGCTGACGGTGGCCTCGGGCACACAGTGCTCTGAGTGACCGGAGCGTGACGGGCCAGTCGGTTCGCCTTGGGCTTGATGATATGCCCAAGGTGTCCAAAAGGACCACTGATGAGGTCCATGGTCCGGGCCATGGGCATGAGTATCCGAATCCCTGTAGGAGGCACTGTCCGCATGGGCGGAGATGGATGGACGACGCGAGGGCCATGGAAGAGCTGAAGTCGCTTGGACCAGGTCTCTGCATCCATTGGACTCCTGTCTGCGCGGTACCAGCGAACGGTACCGAGAGTCATGGCGGTGCCGGGAGAGGGACTGGGACCTGCGACCAGTGCAGTGCCGGGAGATCGACCGGTGCCTCACATCGCCATGCCGAGATCGGCTGCGAGAAGTACGGCGGTGCCGGGATCTGGACTGGTGCCGAGAGTACCGTGATGGAGACTGGGATCTCGATCGGTGCCGCGAGTACGACCGGTACCGGATGGAGAGCAGTACTGGGACTGCGAGCGGCGCCGAGAGCGGGAGCGATGGCGGGACCGAGAGCGTCTGCGGGACCTGGATTGGGACCGGCAGCATTGCGCAACGTCCGGCAACGATGGCCTCATCATGGCAGGCTTGCCCAGTGACTGAACAACCTGCACCGGCGGTGCTGGGGATTGAGGCAGCTCAGGCTCCGTGACAGCAATTAGTTCCCGAGCCATGGAGAAAGTCTCCGGTGTCGAGGGCACGACAAGCTCGACCACAGCGTGCGCTGGGGAGCTGGTAGGCACCGGACTCAACGGCTCCTGAGAAACCGGAATCAACGGTGCAGAGGCAAGCGGTGCCGCAGCAGTTGACGGTGCCAGGCGGTCCGCCTTCGATGTACGCTCTGACTGCAGCGTAGATACAGGTGCCGCAGGAGCCTTGTGCCTCTTGCTCCTCGGGGAGAGGGACCGGTGCCTGCCAGAGGGCTGAGCCGGTGAAGGCTGGTGCCGAGGAGTCTTCACTGGAACCGTGTGTTCCGGTGCGGAGGAAGCACTCGTCCCCGGTGCCGGAGTCGGTGCCGAAGATGGAGGAGTTAGAGCTGCCTCCATCAAGAGCTGCTCGAGGCAAATGTTCTGCTCTTTCTTCGTCCAGGGCTTGAACGCCTTGCAGATTCGGCACTTGTCCGCAAGGTGGGATTCTCCTAGGCACTTTAAACAGGAGTCGTGCGGATCTCCTGTGGGCATCGGCCGATGACAGGCCGCACAAGGTTTGAAGCCCGGTGAACCGGGCATGGGCCCCGGTACCGGGGGAGGAGAAGGGGCTAGCCCCTGACCCTCTAACTATATACACAACTGCTATAAAAACTAATAATAATATAAAAGTTAACTAGAACTACAGAAAAACTATGTACACAATAACTATATAAACGAGCGAAGAGCTAGGGAGGTGGAGATCAGCTAAGCCGCGCTCCACTGTTCCAACGACAGACACGGGTGGTAAGAAGGAACTGAGGAGCGGATGGGTCGGCAGGGGTATATATCGGGCGCCATGGCAGCGCCACTCCAGGGGGCGCCCTGCCGACCCACCGAGTGTTGCTAGGGTAAAAAACTCCAACGAACGTGCATGCGGAGTGCGCACATCTAACTGGAATGGATATGAGCAAGCACTCGAAGAAGAATAGCATAAACAATGAGACCCCTGGCAAATCTGATAATAGGGAAGTTAAAATTAAACTTCCATTGCTGTCACTGAATTATAATGTGAATTCCTTAAGAAGGAGGAAAAGCTATTTCGTTATCAACATTGTATGTGGTTAGATAGGGGACGGCATGCCCAGTGAGGTTTCATGTTTTATATAACCACTGCCTCCAACTAAACCCCACAGAGAAATAACGTGTATTTCTGGAAGGCCACTTAAACTATTTTCTTTTTTAATAGCTATTCACTTGCTCTAAATTGGTTGAGGGCATTGAGGCTAGGACTGAGCTAACCAGTACTCGACTAAGAATAAGTATAATTTATTTACTTACGGCCTTATCCTCCTGCCACTGAATTCTATGGCAAATCTCTCCTGTATTACACAGAGAGCAAGATCAGACCTTCATTGTTTGTAGGAAAAAGTCTGACCCCCTACCTTTAGCACCAGTATAACATTTTCTGATTGTCAGAAAAAAGGCCCAGCACTGGAAACCTGTGTTTTAGTTCTAATAGATACATCAAATTTGTCAGATGAATAGACAGCAGACTTAATTTTATATGAAGAGATAATTAAGACTAATTTTTGCCCCTCAATCATATTATTTTTCACCTTCTGTTTTTTCAGGAAAAAAAACAAGATAAAAAGGGTGACAGGTATCAGATTAAACATGTTAATTTTTAATGGGGGAAGGTAATCTATTTTTGACCCTCCTGTCCCTGCCAGTTTGACTTCATTTTGAACTAGGCCTCACCCTGGCTTCCCACTTTACACTTGAAAATTTGTGGATGCATGTTGATATCATTTAGATGTCCAACTACCTGATTTGCAGATACAATAAAATAGTTGAATGTCTACATGACATCCACTGCAAACATGCAGGTATAAAATGAACGACTACTCAAAACCAGACACCCCCATATCCCAAGCCCATGGAATTGACCAACCTCTCCTACAAGAGTCTGCCGTAGCTAATTGTATAGAACATGTAGCTCTGCATCAGCTGCTGCTAGATACTCCATTGATAGGCAATTCAGAAAAGCAAACAGATTAGACAGCAACAATCTAAGGAACAGAAACTTAGAGTTGTGCTAACAGGACAGCTGGTGCACGAACAAGGAAGTAAGGTTTTAAAAAGCACTGTGTCCTTATCAGCTCATTTGGAAACATTTGGGGCCAGATTCACAGCTGACATATATCAGTGATGCTTTAGTGCAGTCAATAGAGACTGGTTTACACCTGAATCTAGACCATGAGAATCAAAAACAAGACATCAGCCAAACAACAAGAGAGATCAACATAAGGAAGAAAAAATAATATTTTCAAGAGTATCAAAAGATGACAAAAGCAAAGTATACTGTAAATCTATTAGAATTTACTGCACAACATCCCTTGAAGGGAATTGCAGCATTTTCAGAAGCACACTCCTTGGGTGAATAAATCCCCCCTCCCCCCGCATTCATTGTTTCGGGTAATGCTTTTTGTTTTACCTCACACTTCTCCACTGCTGGCTGCTGCCCACACTCTGAGCTGTTCCCTGCCACGATGCCAGCCCGCAGGCTTTCACTGTCCCCAGTCCCCTCCTCCATGGAGTAGGTTTTTGAATGATTGCCACGACGATGCGTTGGGCTCCGGCTCTGCGCCAGGCTGAGCTGCTTGCGAAGCACCTGGTTCTCCTCCTCCACCTCCCGCATGCGTATTTCCAAGCTCTCCCGCTCCCGCTGGTTCGAGGCTGTGTAATGAGGGCTATGGGGCTGAGATTCGATTGGCGACAGCGACGACGCCTTCCCATCTAAGGGATGGAAAATAATATCTGGATGAGAGCAGGGTTAACATTTTGTGTGTGCTTTACATAGCGAAAACAGACAATCATTTCAAATAAATCCATCTCTTATATAGACTAAGGTCCACATTCAAGAAAACATTTAAGCACATGGTTAACTTAGGCAAGTGCTTCAGGTCTACTGACTTCAAGTCCCATTAACTGCAAGGGAAGTTACATACATACATAAAGATGAGCATGTCTGTCTTGGACAGGGGTATTTGCCAGAATCAGGGCCAGAACGGGAAGATAATGAGGAACAGGAGGATTTAATATAATGACAATTAATATATTGTTAGAGGAAGTGACAATTAATATACAGTGAGGGAAGAAAATGTTTTTTAAAAAATGGATGAGACACAGTATTTTTTCTATTCCCTCACCCAAAAAATTGCAGCATTTCAGGTGTCACATCTTGCCAAGAATTGACCCTGCATGATTTCGTATGTGAGGGAGTGATTTACATCACTCAGGAGAGACCCAAAACGCATGAGAAGGAAAACATAATTACATATAATGTACCCAAGAGAGGATCATTCCACCGTCTGTTCCAGGTGTGTTATTGCCACAAGGGTTTAGAGAGAGAAAATGGAGAGAGGCAGCCAATCTTTTAGTGACAGAGACATTCTTCCAAATTGCTTTTAACAGAGCAATATATTCATGGCAAATGTTTGAGAGGTGATTAAAAAACCAAATCTAGTGTTAAATTATTTTCAGTTAAAATTAAATGAGACCAATAAAAATGAATGGTTACAGGTGTCCATAGAGTAGCAAGACAGTCTGCAGTTAACAAGGGCTAAGTTCACTTCAACATGTCACTGCAATGAGGATGATGGGTGAATGCCTTGTGTTGAGTACTTCTCAAAAATAAATTTTCTGCTCACATGCATTTAAAAAGGCTGCATTGTTTAACAATCCTCCGCACTGTGCACAATCACACTGGCTTTATCAAGCAGTCACCAATTTGTGAGCGGTTTAGAAAACGCAAAATCATACAGTTATTGCTGAGCTATCCTTATTACCAGGAAATCACTCGTTCTCAAATTTATCTCCCTGCTGCAAAGACCCTGTTCATCTCCTGCTTCACTCTACTGTTTCCGACTTACTTGATCAGTGCTAAACTCCTCAAACTGCTATAGAAATGAGAACCAGTTTTCAAGCCTCCACTGCTGCACATCAGATACACACACACAAATATGCATGCACTGTATATTAGTTGCCCTCCCCCAAACCCTATTTAATTTTTTAAAAATATGAATACTTTTGATAAGAATGTCTGAGTTTGTAAATATGTGTAAAGACAGAATTCTGATGCTTGTTTATTGATATTTGTAACTTGTTAAAAAATCCCAAATAGTTATTTTTAACATAAACAAAACACAACATTTTCTTCAGCTTACAAAGCCAAGCACACAACAGTTAGGAAATGCCAGATTCAGAGTTGCCTGAGCAGCCTTAACCTGCCCCCTTATGAATATGCATTATGACAATTTTTATGGATCACATCCTTTTCTTTCCACTGGACCCTACCTCATTCAAGAATAGTCAACACCAAAATCTAACATTAGCAAAACTACCTATTGTTCAGAGCTGGCCAAAACATGTTAAAAATCAGCAACAATGTTTTCCTCATCATTTCAATTTTTTTTTAAAAAATGCAACCAATTCTATAGTTATCGATGACAATTTTTTTATGCCCTTCAAATTTTTTTTTTTTTGGTAAAAATTTTTACTGCAGGGCTGGTGACACCTAATCCCTGCAGGCACAATGGGAGGCGTTTTCACTCCTGCCCATCGTTACCAATCAATCTTTGTTTCATTGATTTCAGTGTGTCAGCTGAAATCGACGTTAACTGAAATCTAGTGATTTAAACTGAATCCTGCCAAGCCGAGCTATTTGATATGAAGTTCTACATAGAAAGTGTTAAATACAGAGAGGCTATTTTTCCTCCAAAGAATCTCATAAGAGCTACTGCAGCAACTCCCTCTGCACAGCACTGCTTTCTTATCAACTAGTGATTTTCTCACTAGTCTCACAATAGAAGGTGTTTTCTTAAAACCCCAGCCTCATGAGTCTGACGAAGTGAGTATTCACCCACGAAAGCTTATGCTCCAATACTTCTGTTAGTCTATAAGGTGCCACAGGACTCTTTGTCGCTTTTTACTGGAGGCAAGTGACTGTGAAAATCTCAGCTTTAATTTAAAAGCCAAGGAAGTTTCTAGTCCTCATGGGTAGAACCCCGTGTGGATACAAATATTTATCCGCAAATATTTATATCCACAGATATAAATCAGTATCCGCAGGGCTCTCCCAGGAACTGCAGTGGTGAAAGAAGTAGAACATGGGGCCACCGTTACCAGTAGCCAGCGCCCCACGCTGGCAGCTCCTCCAGTGCAATTGTACCACCCCCAACCCTGTCTGTGTCTCTTCTACACAGCTGACTGCGCCTCCTGTCTGAGTCTGTACAGCTGCACTGAAGAACAGGGCTGGAGGCGGTACAGCAGTGCCGGAGGTGCTGCCGGCGTGGGCCACTGGCTACTGGGAGTGTGGCCCCACATTCTGTTCCTTTCACCATTGCAGTTCTCAGGAAAGCCCCGCGGATGCCGATTTATAGCCACGGATATCCGCATTTGCAGTTATAAATTTGTATCCGAGCAGGGCTCGCCTCATGGATGCAGAGAAAAGCCTGAAAATATGAACTGGTTTGACCTAAAGGCTCAGATTGGAAAGTAAATAAAAAGAATCCAAATCTTAAAAACTAAAACCGAACAAAACAAAAAAACCCAACATGATTATTAAACCAAATTCATGATTTTGGGAACATAGCACAGGATTTCTGAAAGCTGAGGGTTGGCAGTACTGGTATTGTGATCGTTAAGTATTCTTGTGTGGATGGAGACTTGCAGAGACATTGGCTTCAGTGCACATATAATTACAGATGAACCTCTCTGAGGAGTTTCTTAATGTTGCAGAATAGTTTGATACATAGGCTTAATCTCTACACCCACTTGACTTAGCCCATGGTCAGTTTTAAGAACATTATGCATATTTGTTTCACCTGGCCTTTAAAGAAAGGTAAGTGGACTGAGGTACAGGCTGATATAAAGGAGCATTAGTATTTGATTGATTATGCTGCTAGATAGAAGGGTTGAGTTGGTTGTACTGCACTTTAGGTTTATACTTTATATAGTTGGCAGGGTGACATATGGGCATTTTTTATTTAATCTAAATCAAAATAAAATGAAACAGGAGCTGCTGACAGGGAATTTCGCAAGGGAGTTCTCCAGGTGAAGGAGGAGCACATACAGCATCTGTGGGGTAAGTGACTGTCTGCAGTGTGTGTGTGTTTGTGTTTGGGGGTTACTGGCTGTGTGCTGAGTTTGTGTTTGTCAGTCTGTTTGGTGGTTTGTTTGTTTGAAGGACCGTGTGCTGTAGCTGGCAGTTGGAGGCGGAGCTACCAAGGAAGGTTTGAAAGCTAGAAGCCTCTGGTAATTGGCTGAGCCTTAACCAGCGGGCGGGGCATTCACTCAGGCCAGGGCTTCATAAAGCTGCGCACAAGCGACCAGGGAGCTTAGTGAACAGGAGCTGCTAACAGGGAGTTTCGCAAGGGAGTTTGAAAGGGGAGTAGGAAGGGAGTGGGGGTCCCTTGTCGGTCTCATCTGTGACCCATTGGTCCCCTGAACCTATAAACCAAGCCACATCCAAAACCTTTCTGTTGAAGGCAGAGCAGAGCGGACAGGGAGCTGCAGTCGGGAATTTGAGAGAGTTTGACAGAGGGAAGCTTATGATGGTGAGGAGAAGGACCCGCAACACCTGTGGCAGCACTGCTTCTGTCTCCTCCACCTGCGCCTGTAGCCAGACAGAGCCCCAAAGCATGGATGCTTTTACCCAGATTCTGGTGTGGGCTTGCAAAGACTGTAACTTGCAATTTCCACTTACTGATATCCAGGCTGGGGGTTGCACCCAATGTGAAAGGTGCCTACTGGTGGAATCTCTCAGGCAGCAGGTGGGAGAGCTACAGGAGGAGGTGGCTAGGCTGAGGAACATCCGTATCCATGAGCAATTCCTGGACAGTATCCATGTGGAGACAGCTGACGTAGCTGTCCCAGTTCACAGGACTACTGACACACCCTGAGCCATCTCCTCCTCCACTGGTGTATCTGACACACCAGTGGAGGAGGAAATGGCTTAGGGTGGACACTGGCAGCTGCTTACTTCTGGCAGCAGGCAGTGCTCCACTCCTGCTGCAAACCCTCCTGCTGTGGTAATAGATAACCGTTATGCTCTTCTTGATACTGGAGAGAAGGAATCACCCCCAACAGTTAAGAAGGGGAAGCCTCATACCCCTAAGGCTGGGAGGTCTGCTGCCACCACTGATAATAAGAAACTTAGGGTAGTGGTGGTTGGAGACTCTCTGCTGAGGGGGACAGACACACCCATCTGTTGCCCTGACCGTTCATCCCGGGAGGTATGCTGCCTGCCAGGGGCCCGTATCCGAGATGTTACAGAGGCATTGTTGAGGATTATCCGGCCTTCTGACTACTACCCCATGCTACTCATCCATGTGGGCACAAATGATACTGTGAGGTGTGACACTGAGCAGATCAAGAGTGACTACAGGGCTCTGGGAGTACGAGTTAAGGAGTTTGGAGCGCAGGTGGTATTCTCTTCGATTCTTCCTGTCGAAGGTAGGGGCCCGGGCAGAGACAGAGGCATCGTGAAGGTGAATGCCTGGCTGCGAAGATGGTGTCGCCAGGAAGGCTTTGGCTTCCTGGACCACAGGATGCTATTCGAGGAAGGACTGCTAGGCACAGATGGCGTTTACCTTTCGAGAAGGGGAAAGGCCTTATTTTCGCACAGACTGGCTAACCTTGTAAGGAGGGCTTTAAAATAGGTTCGACGGGGACAGGTGAGCAAACCCCACAGGTAAGTGGGGAACAAGACCTGGGAGATGGGTTGGAAACAGGAAGGAGCACGGGCTATAATGGCAGAGAGAAAGGAGGGTCAGGGCAAAGCTGGGAGGCAAGATCAAACCAGTATCTTAGATGCCTATATACAAATGCAAGAAGTATGGGTAATAAGCAGGAAGAACTGGAAGTGCTAATAAATAAATACAACTATGACACTGTTGGCATTACTGAAACTTGGTGGGATAATACACACGATGGGAATGTTGGTGTGGATGGGTATAGTTTGCTCAAGAAGGATAGACAGGGGAAAAAGGGAGGAGGTGTTGCCTTATATATTAAAAATGTACACACTTGGACTGAGGTGGAGATGGACATAGGAGATGGAAGTGTTGAGAGTCTCTGGGTTAGGCTAAAAGGGGTAAAAAACACGGGTGATGTCATGCTGGGAGTCTACTACAGGCCATCTAATCAGGTGGAAGAGGTGGATGAGGCTTTTTTCAAACAACTAACAAAATCATCCAAAGCCCAAGATTTGGTGGTGATGAGGGACTTCAACTATCCAGATATATGTTGTGAAAATAACACCGCGGGGCACAGACTATCCAATAAGTTCCTGGACTGCATTGCAGACAACTTTTTATTTTAGAAAGTTGAAAAAGCTACTAGGGGGGAAGCTGTTCTAGACTTGATTTTAACAAATAGGGAGGAACTTGTTGAGAATTTGAAAGTAGAAGGAAGCTTGGGTGAAAGTGATCATGAAATCATAGAGTTTGGAATTCTAAGGAAGGGTAGAAGGGAGCACAGCAAAATAAAGACAATGGATTTCAGGAAGGCGGATTTTGGTAAGCTCAGAGAGCTGATAGGTAAGGTCCCATGGAAATCAAGACTGAGGGGAAAAACAACTGAGGAGAGTTGGCAGTTTTTCAAAGGGACACTATTAAGGGCCCAAAAGCAAGCTATTCCGATGGTTAGGAAAGATAGAAAATGTAGCAAAAGACTACCTTGGCTTAACCATGAGATCTTGTGTGACCTACAAAATAAAAAGGCATCATATAAAAAATGGAAACTAGGTCAGATCACAAAGGACGAATATAGGCAAATAACACAGGAATGCAGAGGCAAGATTAGAAAGGCAAATGCAAAAAATGAGCTCAAACTAGCTATGGGAATAAAGGGAAACAAGAAGACTTTTTATCAATACATTAGAAGAAAGAGGAAGACCAAGGACAGGGTAGGCCCACTGCTCAGTGAGGAGGGGGGAACAGTAACGGGAGACTTGGAAATGGCAGAGATGCCTAATGACTTCTTCGTTTCGGTCTTCACTGAGAAGTCTGAAGGAATGTCTAGTATAGTGAATGCTTACGGGAAGAGGGTAGGTTTAGAAGATAAAATAAAAAAAGAGCAAGTAAAAAATCACTTAGAAAAGTTAGATGCCTGCAAGTCACCAGGGCCTGATGAAATGCATCCTAGAATACTCAAGGAATTAATAGAGGAGGTATCTGAGCCTCTAGCTATTATCTTTGGGAAATCATGGGAGACGGGGGAGATTCCAGAAGACTGGAAGGGGGCAAATATAGTGCCCATCTATAAAAAGGGAAATAAAAACAACCCAGGAAACTACAGACCAGTTAGTTTAACTTCTTTGCCAGGGAAGATAATGGAGCAGGTAATTAAAGAAATCATCTGCAAACACTTGGAAGGTGGTAAGGTGATAGGGAATAGCCAGCATGGATTTGTAAAGAACAAATCGTGTCAAACTAATCTGATAGCGTTCTTTGATAGGATAACGAGCCTTGTGGATAAGGGAGAAGCGGTGGATGTGATATACCTAGACTTTAGTAAGGCATTTGATACAGTCTCGCATGATATTCTTATAGATAAACTAGGAAAGTACAATTTAGATGGGGCTACTATAAGGTGGGTGCATAACTGGCTGGATAACCGTACTCAGAGAGTAGTTATTAATGGCTCCCAATCCTGCTGGAAAAGTATAACAAGTGGGATTCCACAGGGGTCTGTTTTGGGACCGGCTCTGTTCAATATCTTCATCAACAATTTAGATGTTGGCATAGAAAGTACGCTTATTAAGTTTGCGGACGATACCAAACTGGGAGGGATTGCAACTGCTTTGGAGGACAGGGTCAAAATTCAAAATGATCTGGACAAATTGGAGAAATGGTCTGAGGTAAACAGGATGAAGTTCAATAAAGATAAATGCAAAGTGCTCCACTTAGGAAGGAACAATCAGTTTCACACATACAGAATGGGAAGAGACTGTCTAGGAAGGAGTATGGCAGAAAGAGATCTAGGGGTCATAGTAGACCACAAGCTTAATATGAGTCAACAGTGTGATACTGTTGCAAAAAAAGCAAACGTGATTCTGGGATGCATTAACAGGTGTGTTGTAAACAAGACACGAGAAGTCATTCTTCCGCTTTACTCTGCGCTGGTTAGGCCTCAACTGGAGTATTGTGTCCAGTTCTGGGCACCGCATTTCAAGAAAGATGTGGAAAAATTGGAGAGGGTCCAGAGAAGAGCAACAAGAATGATTAAAGGTCTTGAGAACATGACCTATGAAGGAAGGCTGAAGGAATTGGGTTTGTTTAGTTTGGAAAAGAGAAGACTGAGAGGGGACATGATAGCAGTTTTCAGGTATCTAAAAAGGTGTCATCAGGAGGAGGGAGAAAACTTGTTCACCTTAGCCTCCAATGATAGAACAAGAAGCAATGGACTTAAACTGCAGCAAGGGAGATTTAGGTTGGACATTAGGAAAAAGTTCCTAACTGTCAGGGTAGTTAAACACTGGAATAGATTGCCTAGGGAAGTTGTGGAATCTCCATCTCTGGAGATATTTAAGAGTAGGTTAGATAAATATCTATTAGGGATGGTCTAGATAGTATTTGGTCCTGCCATGAGGGCAGGGGACTGGACTCAATGACCTCTCGAGGTCCCTTCCAGTCCTAGAGTCTATGAGTCTATGAAACCATTCATAATGGGGACTGAGGGTATGTCTACATCTACAATTTTGCAGCGCTGGTTGTTACAGCTGTATTAGTACAGGTGTATAGGGCCAGCACTGCAGAGTGGCCACACTTACAGCAACCAGAGCTGCAAGTGGTGTTAGATGTGGCCACACTGCAGCGCTGTTGGGTGGCTTCAAGGGGGGTTCGGGGAACGCGAGAGCAAACCGGGGAAGGAGACCAGCTTCCCCGCAGTTTGCTCTCGCGTTCCCCGAACCCCCCTGCAAACCGCAGGAAAGGAGACCTGCTTGCTCGGGGGTTCGGGGAACGCGAGAGCAAACCGCAGGGAAGGAGACCTGCTTGCACTGGGGTTCGGGGAACGCGAGAGCAAACCGGGGAAGGAGACCAGCTTCCCCGCGGTTTGCTCTCGCGTTCCCCGAACCCCCCTGCAAACCGCAGGGAAGGAGACCTGCTTGCACTGGGGTTCGGGGAACGCGAGAGCAAAGCGGGGAAGGAGACCAGCTTCCCCGCAGTTTGCTCTCGCGTTCCCCGAACCCCCCTGCAAACCGCAGGGAAGGAGACCTGCTTGCTCGGGGGTTCGGGGAACGCGAGAGCAAACCGGGGAAGGAGACCAGCTTCCCCGCGGTTTGCTCTCGCATTCCCCGAACCCCCCTGCAAACCGCAGGGAAGGAGACCTGCTTGCTCGGGGGTTCGGGGAACGCGAGAGCAAACCGCAGGGAAGGAGACCTGCTTGATTACCAGAGAGGCTTCCTCAGGTATGCTGGGATACCTGCTTATTCCACGGAGGTCAAGAAAAGCGCTGTTAAGTGTTTACACTTGATTACCAGCGCTGGATCCTCTACACCCGAGACAAAACGGGAGTACGGCCAGTGCTGCAAACAGGGAGTTGCAGCGCTGGTGATGCCCTGCAGATGTGTACACCTCCTAAGTTGCAGCGCTGTAACCCCCTCACCAGCGCTGCAACTTTGTGATGTAGACAAGCCCTGAGTGAGTTTGGTCTGAGAGCTTGCCCAGGTAAGAATACAAGGAACCAGACATTGTGCTGTGAGGCAACTAGAAAGCTTTTGAAAGCTGTAACAAATATTAATAGAGCTATTCATTTTTGTTCTTCACTTGGTGTTGCTGATCCATGTTTGGTCCTAAGCAAGCTCACGCCTATTTTATTTTTATACTGGTGTCAAGCCTTTTACCCCAATCCTTCTGTGCTAATAACTTTTTACCTAAGAAATAAAAAATTACTTGCTAAATTTCACAGCTATAGACCACAAACTAAACACTGAAACTGGAGTAATTATGGTATGGTATCCAGAAGGCAATGGTTTATCATCACAGTAGGAATGGTAGATCGCAAACTGCTTCCCATGTCTTAACCCTTAATGAATCCATGCAAATTTATTAACGGAAAAAAAATTTAATTCTGTAGTATTATCCCTATCTTACATATGGGGAAATTGAAGATCAAATTGGTTAAGAATGTAAGAATGGCCATACTGGTTCAGACCAATGCTCCATCTAGCCCAATAGCCTGTCTTCTGACAGTGGCCAGTGCCAGATGCTTCAGAGGGTATGAACAGAACATGGCAATTATCAAGTGATCCATCCCCTGTCATCCAGTTCCAGTATTTGGCAGTCAGAGGCTATGGGACACCAGAGCATGGAGTTGCATCCCTGATAATCTCAGCTAATAAGAGGTATCCTCCATGAAGAGAGAAGAGTGCCACCTACTGGGCACGTATACCATTTCCTGAAGCACAAGGCATTTTTCCTTGCAGGCTCCCTCACTGAATCATAGTGTCAAAATGACCCTCCTTAGCTTACAAGATCATCCATTCACAGCCCAGGTTTGTACTTTGCCCAAGGTCACAAACCGAGTCAGTAGCAGGGTCAGGAATAGAACCCGTGAATTCTTGGGTCCTAATACCATGTTGATGCCACTAGGTAAGTACACCGCTACCCAGATATAACGCCACCTGATATAACAGGAATGTGGATATAATGCAGTAAAGCAGTGCTCCAGGAGGAGGTGCTGCGCACTCCGGTGGATCAAAGCAAGTTCAACATAACATGGTTTCATCTATAATGCGGTAAGATTTTGTGGCTCCCAAGGACAGCGTTATATCAAGGTAGAGGTGTACATTGTCTAGATGTTTCTGCTAAAATGATCAAGAGTGAAAAATTCTTGACATAAAGGCACTGCCTACCATATCTCACTTAACTGAGTTAGTAACTACACTGTCCATGCCTAGACTAGGAAAATATATTGTGTTTAAAAATGCATTAGTTGGCATGTTTTAAAACACTAGTGTAGACAGAGCTTAACACCTTTAAATGCATATTAGCTGGCCATGGTCAATCCTAGGCTCACTCCTAGCTAAGGTGAATGTTACAATTAACACTTCTCACAGATAACTTTTCAGTTTGTCTAATTGCAGACCCAATAAAACAATGCTCCTTTAGTTTACATTCAGTTCACATTTGAAAGGTTTTTCTTTGCAACTTTAAGAACAAGAAACCTAATATTTTAAAAACAGAAGCTGACATTCTGCAGAAAGAAATAGGGGTGGCAGGTGGCCACCCTTGCCAGTTCGCCTCTGGATCTCCCATGAGCAAGTTCACTTAAAACCCATTACATAGCGATTTATTCCCACAGGGAGCCTTACAGAGAATTACAAGAACTCTAGATAGCAAGAGAAACAAGAAGAGCAGAGTCAGGAATGCTAACATAAATGCTCTTTGTAGGTGGGTAGATGTTTTCTTTTGTTTTGGAACACTGATTCAACTTTAATCATCTATTACCGCAGCAGCTCCTGGACTTCTGGCTCCGTTAACTCATGGCAGATGTTGGTTACAAGGACCACAAGGATGAAGTCAGGTTTGTTAATGGTTTGGTGTTTTAATGTCTCTGTCTCCACACAAGGATCCTAGGGGATGCTAAGTCTCTCATTTCCACACTCACTGAGAATTTCTTCTCCCCTATATCTAGGACACAATTTGCAAGTCGCTCACAGGTGATATCAATTGGAACTGGATAATGGTGCCTGGCGAGCTGTTTTGGTAGTAGCCTATAGGACTGCTAAGTGAAGCCCGAGCAATTTAATTAACTACTGCAGAAGTCTGAAGTGTAAACACAGCATCCTCTAATTCCAGTGAGTGACCCTCAAGAGGCACTTATGAATTTATTATACTGACCAACTTTAAAAAAAAAAAGGAGAGGGAAGAGAAGGTAAATGAATTTTGTGCCTCTGAGGATGTCATGTTGCGAACACTGAAAATTCAGGTCCTTGGAACAACTGCAGCACAGGAAACAGCAAGACAAGCTTCCCCACATTACCTGGGTAAGTTTCCTCATCCTTGACCTGGATGGACCATTTCCACAAGTATTAGCTTGAGTTGCCTTGGTCTATTCAAGACTCAGTACTGACAGTGCTAATAAAAGTGCCACTAGTTACTGCACTGAAAGCATCAACTGTTTTCACACATGACACCAATTGTTAGGTAATTATCACTTTTGGTTGCTTACGCCCTGGCCTGGATTCAAGTTCTGATTGGGCAATGACCTTTAGCATGTGTTTAACTTTAAGCCCATGCTCAAGTTCCACTGAAGTTAGTGGGACTTAAGTTAAGCACATGCTTATGTGTTTTGCTGAACTGGGGGCTCAGACATGAAACATCCAGCCCCACTGCATCCCAGCCTAGCCTGCAGCTCTTTGCATTATTCCTTTCTCATCCCCACAGCAATCCATCATTACAAACATCATTCTCTTGAGCAAAATATCCATTCACAATTAGTGTGTTTGGAAATCATATACATTATTACACACAAAAAACAACATTAAAAGAATGTAATGGTTGCAAAGTCAAACACACAAAAGTTAGGAAGTGTATGAATTAATTTTGCCAGTGCAACCTTCATTTGGCCCCCTAAGCATATGCGTTATGACAGTCATTAATTACGTGATCACATACTAGGATTCCTGCCTCTTCAGTGAAAAGGATGGACAGTGGTCAGTGAAGGAGCAGCCATTCTATATTTTGTTTTTTCCTCCTTACTCAGGCCTCATTTACTGCACACAATTCAAACCCTCCTCTGAAGACAGAATTGTTAGTTTCCTCATGGCCTTTTTCTATGGTGATCACCACTAAAATATCTGAGTGCTTCACACACATTAACTTATTTTTATAACCCCCAGTGAGATGAGGGTACATTACTAGCTCAATTTATAGTTGAGGAACAGAAGCAGAGACACATTAACATCAACAGAGTACACCAATTTGGGGTGTCTGATCTAGATGCGTATGGCCTGATTTTTCAGAGAACTTGGTGTTTTATAGCACTTTATATGTTCAAAACACAGCTCTCATTGACTTCAGTTGCAGTTGTGAGCACTCTCACTTTTGCAAATCAGACGCCAGGGTCTCAGGTTGGTTACCTAGCAAAAGAGGAAAACACAACTTAGTGACAACCTGTGAAAAGTTTGGTTCAAGTGACTTGCTCAGCATCACATAGAATTCTGCAGCAGAGGCAGAGATAAAATTTAGCTCCCCACAATGGATTTCAACTGCCTAAACCATTAGACCAGTGGTCCCCAACCTTTTTCGTCTGGCGGGCACCAGACGATAAGCCACTGAGGACTGTGGCAGCGGACGAGCATCCTCCGAAATCCTGCCGAGAAGCAGCAATGTCATTAGGCGTCGCCACCGAAATGCTGCCCACAACAGTGTCATCCATAGGCATTGCTGCCGAAATGCTGCCGAAAATCAGTGTTATTTTGGTGGCGACGCTTCTGGATGACGTTGCTTCTCAGCGGCATTTTGGCGGATGCTCATCCGCCAGACAGTACACGGGTGCACATAGATGCCCCGGCGGGCGCCATGGCACCCATAGGCACCGCGTTGGGGACTATTGCACTAGACCATACATTCTCTTCCTGCAAATTCACGTTCACTACACACCTTCTTATCCCTCTTGTGTGCTCTAGGACATGAGGGCAGTCTAGCCTCCTGTTTCTCTCGTGTTCCTTGAGCGGGTCTTGAGGGAGGGTGCTCCCCACCCACCATTCACCCCTGACCCCACAGAACTCATCTACAGGGCCCCTGCCCTGCAAGACTTCCCAGTCACCTAGGACATGTAACTTAAGTCTGCTGAATGCCATCCATCTGGTCTGCCTCCGAACTGTGCCCAGGGAAGATTTACATACACTCGTGCTTCATACCATCCACTTACTTGCGTCTCACTCTGACACCAAGTGGCGGGACCTGCTGCCACCTAAGTAGGGCGAGGAACCCCAGTGGGGCCAGTCTGTGCTCCACTCTGGTCTCACGATCCACCAGGGATATTAGTTGCCAGCTCCTTCATGGAGTTGTAAGCACAGGTGTGTACCTGGCAAAATTCATGAACTCCCCCAACATCTGTCCCTTTTTTGATAAATGGGAGACCCAGACACACATCTACACAGTTTCAGGTTGCAGCTCCTCTTCCGACTCCTCCAGAACCTCTTACTGCGGTTCTGGTGGAAGTTTTCCCTGCACCTTCTGATGGCTGCACACTCCATCCACAGCCCCAGGACCTCCTTCTGACACTGGCTAAGACAGCCATCCATCGTACTAAGAGGAGGAAGCTGAATGGGAGAGGGAGGTACACACTGCAACCATTGAGTCTATTTCTGGTGCTTTGTCCGCTCCAGTCTTTGGGCAGAGTTTCTCTGGGCGGTGTCCACTGGATTCTTGGACACCTTTGAGGAGCAATGGGCACTGTCCAGGGTTCTCTGTTTGTTGTCCACCCTTCGATCCCTGATTCTTTAGCTCTGACCTCACAGCTGCTTCTGTTTTTTTCCATTTGTTGTGCCCAGAAATTAACTGTAGCCTGGGCTCAGTGGTTCCGCCTCCTCACTTGAGGAGGCAGGCCTTTAGTTATGGGCAGACCAAGATCCACCCACCCCAGTACTACAAAGAGTATAGGACATACCTTCCTACTTCTGCAACAAGTGAGGCAGAGAGCCAACAAACAGTGGCATCATTCACAAGTCAGCCCCAATTCATCCCCATAGCACCATCCCTCCTGTGCAGTGAATGACACACCACACAGTTCTGTGGAAAAAATAGTACTTGATCATGTCATTAAGGACTGTATCATAATGCACATGCAGAAGGCTGAATTAATGTTGCATGAGCAACCTTAATTCTTTCATTCCCTGACTGGTGCCTGGGGTATTAAATTGAGAAAGGTTGAGGATAAGGCAGTAAAATACAGAAAGAGTTCACATCAATCTAATGGGCCAAAGGAGAAACCCACTAAACATAGCATGATAAATCTGCTAAGCAGGAAAATCATCATTCCCATCAACCCCATCCCCACTGACCTACAACCCTCCAGGGTCACACAGGCACAACCCCTTCCTTCCTTGGACAAGAGAGGGAGAGGACAGAACTGGCAGCATGGCAAGCCAGGAGCAACAGAGAAGCTGGAGGTTAGGGGAACTGTATACAGAGCAGGCTGAAGCAGAAGCCAGGGAACTGTGGGAGAATGGGGTGTGACTTTTGGACACTCCAGATGGATTCAGGTCTATGAGGAACTCCTGGAAAAGTAACAATGTCTGGGGCAGAGAGATAGTGCAGAGGGGTTCCAATGGCATACCCCACTAACTGATCCTACCAGGAAACCTGCAACTTCCTCCTTGTTTTTAATATAAGATTGTACTGGAAAGGGCATCCCAGACAATAGGTCAGAAGAACCCAACCCTCAGTGGACTGCTTCGCAGGAGTCCCCAAAAGAACATCCATACCTCATTTTGACTAGTAACTGTTTAAGCCACTGAACCTAGGGTATCTGCAACTTTTGCCTTTTGTGCCATCCTTGGTAAAATACCCCTTCACTTTAGCAATATGTTTGAGTGGTTTTGGAGACCCACCAGGACTAGCACCTGCACGGCTTAGCTGATGAAGTATCTTCAGTATTTGTCTCCAAGTCGAGGCAAGTACCTCAGAGGTTTGGAGTACCACAGACCTGAGCAGCTATAACAGTTACAATATTATGTATTTTCCTCTGAACATGGCACTGGTTCTTTCAGCAGTATTTGTTTTCTGTAGACAACCAAATTTCCTAACTAAATGTTAAGATTCCCATCTTATTTGTAAATTAAAAACAAGAGCCAGCAAACATTAACATACCTTGTTAATTTCTTTGCCTACAAAATAACCTCTCTTTTTTTCCCTCTTCCTGTCTCCTTCCTTATCTTCCCCTCCCTGCTTGCATTGCCTGGCAAAATTAATGTGTCCACAAGAAAAGGACTAAAAATAACATCTCCCACCTATTTCTTCCAGAAGCAGAGCTGAAAGAAAATAAGGTTTTATCAGGATGGGCATTGAGAGGAAGTAAGATTTTATCAGGGACTTGGCTTGACAAAGATAACATGTTATCAAGAGAGGACCTTGGCAAAGATAACAAATTATCAATATCAGGAGTGAAGCTTGGGGAAAATAATGTGTTAATACCTATTAGGTTCTAAATCAAGCATCTGTGCGCTTGATGAATTGTTATTTTTTCCAAGCCCCACTCCTGCAAAGATCCTGATTTTTTGGCAGACGATGCTTCTGGGTAACACTTGGTGGAAACGCTTTCTCTAGTAGCACTAGAGGGATTTTCTCCTTTTTAAAATGTTCTTGATGAAGGATGCCAGCCTGACAGCCCTTGAGGCTAGAATTTCTATACCCAGAACAGGATAGCAGGGCACACTTCCATACAAAGTCTCTGCAAGTATTTCAGGAAGACCACATGTAGGGGAAAGAAGGGCAATCAGGCCCTAATACCCATTCTGCCCTTGACCTCTCTCTACCAAGTCTGGGAATTGTTGCCTATTATAATGATGGTTTCTGGGATGTAAGCACTTGCCTACTAAGATGCAGACTGAGAACAGCCATCATCAATCAGATGGTAACGGCTTTTGGTCACTACCAACCATTTCTGGATAAGGAACGGCCAACTCAAACTGAAAATGCTCCATATCTCATTACTAATCCCCTGAGCTGCTACGTAGGCAAAGTACAATTACAGTCAGCTCCTGAAAATGAGAAACAATTCACAGTAGTGTGAACAAACCCAAATCATTACCTTAGTGTGGCAGAATGTGGGTGCCTACAATCATTATTTGCCCATCCCTGGGATAATTATGCTTGGAACTAGGAGGGGAGTTGCGCAAGGGAGTAGGAACATGGAGTGAATAATAAAGCACACTAGGGAAATATCCATTAAATTATTTCTGCAGGGAAGATCTTGTAGCCAGCTGAATTTTTCTGGCTTATAGTGGGGAGCAGGAGGGAAAACAGCAGCAGCTGCTAATTTTAAGATGTTCTGTGGAAGAATTGCACCTCTTTTTGATATTCACCAATTGGATACCTCACCCTTGGGCCCAGCAACCTCATAATTCACGGGTGTGACCATTTAAATGAAAACAGTACCTACTACAGCCCTTATTCAGAAGTCCAGCCCTATTCTGCAAAATGCATGTTCAACTTTAGGCAGGTGCTTAACTCCCTCTAAAGTTAAGCATGTGCAAAAGAGCAGTCAAAGGCTGTTATTCCTCACAGCTGTACACCCTGCTGCTGCTATCATTAAGGACACTGGGGGACAAAGGAGAAGAACTGTTCCATGTTGGCTTCTGCTCAATAAAAAAAAGATGGAGAGGCAGAAAGAAAAAAAACAACACCCCCCAATCAGTGTTTTCCAATGCTTTTTAAAAGCACAACATTGGTAAGAAAATAGTATTTGCAAGCTCATAAAAGGGTATTACAGATACCTTCAGGTTTCTAGAACTGCCAGAACAGTAACCACAGGCAACAGACAAAAATGCTAACTCAGGGCCTAGTAGTAGTTAATTCAGATTCTCCTGCTGATGAGTTGGCTCAGCTGCTCATCAATAGAGACTCCAGCTGATAATTATTAAGTTAAACTTCTGAGCAGTATTTGCATATGTAAAGGGCGCTTTCTCTGCTGTAACAACAATGAAGACTAGAATGCATTTCCTGATTGTACAGCACTTGCATTTAGGGGATTTGGGTGAGGCGGCCTACTTTACATATGCTTTCGTATACTAATCATGTCAGCCATTTAGGAAAACTAAAAATCTACACTTGAACATACAGACATATACATGCGGATGCAAAAATTTGTTGACCTAAATTTAAGAGTTAAATACTTTTATCGCTCAAACTGAGCCAAAACACCCTTAACAAGAACCCTGCCATTTTCTCAAAAAACACAAATGTTAGAGTCTGGAAATTCCAAATTAAGGTTCCATCTTAAAGAGAAACCCCAAATATTGAAAAGATAGGCCAATATACAGGTGAGACATCCAAATAATAACCTTAACTCTACTGTCATAGCACCATCATGAGAACAACCAGAAACCAGAATGTAGTTTTCTGGCTAAATAACATTTTCTAAAGTGCTCTTGTTGAAATAAGGGATAGTGCTTTTCAATGTTAGAAAATTTGAAAAATGCTTAAGAATTGCTCTGTGACAAGAGACACTGCAGACCTTGCAAACCATTCGGAACTCCAGTGGACAATACAAACTGACCACAGATGCAGACTATTGTTTCCAAGACATCCTCTGACCTCCACATGTAACTTTCTCCTCCCATTTATAATACTGGACCTCTTGTCTGCCACATGGCTTTCCATCTTCTACTTCCTCCAGACTGGAACCACTTGCTCTGTATCATTCTCAGCTAACCACTCCCCCCATCATGGCCATGCCCACTTTGCAAGCCATGCTTCAAACTGAGGCATGCATATAGAGGACATGGATGTTTTTACATATACAGTCTTCTACAATTTGTTATTTCGGTAACACTGCCTTCAGTTTACATAATAACTAGACCTGTTTGAATACTAGGTTATTTTTCTATGGAGATTTTCAACTTTTCATTAAAAAAAAAAAAAACCTAAAAAAATTTAACCCACTTGGGGTTTGGGATTTTCCTGATGAAAATTCCAAAATTACCAAGGAAAGCACACATCTTCCGTGAAAATGTTTATTTAATCAAAAATCCAATTTAGAAATTTTGAAAGATTTCCAACCAGTCCAATTATAACACCATAGAACCTCAGAAGGCTCACCTAATGCTCGTATAGCACTGCAAGAGAAGTGACATATGTATTTACATTTGCTTCAGGGATAAGAGAAGCCAAAAACCCTGCAAAAACAGTAGGAAGATCTTTGTGTAACCCAAATTTACACAGTGTGGATCTTCATCTTCCAGTAGTGGCTGGACCATATAGAGGTTTATGAGTCCATGTCGTGGTATAATTCCTCACTCTGAACCTTAGCGTCCAAAAGATGGGGTACCAGCATGAATTCCTCTAAGCTCAATTACCAGCTTAGTACTTGTAGCGCTGCCACCAACCAGGAATTCCAGTGCCTGGTACACTCTGGTCCCCCCAAAACCTTGCCCGGGGACGCCCAAGACCCAGTCCCTCTGGATCTTAACACAAGGAAAGTAAACCCTTTCCCTCACCGTTGCCTCTCCCAGGCTTCCCCTCCCTGGGTTACCCTGGAAGATCACTGTGATTCAAACTTCTTGAATCTTAAACCAGAGAGGAAAATCCACCTTCTCCCCTCCTCCTCTCTCCCCCTCCCAGACTCTCCCTGAGAGAGAAAGTAATCCTAACACAGAGAGAAAATAACCTCTTTCCCCCACTTCCCTCCTTTCTCCCCACCAATTCCCTGGTGGATCCAGACCCAGTCTCCTGGGGTCTCACCAGAATAAAAAAACAATCAGGTTCTTAAACAAGAAAAGCTTTTAATTAAAGAGGGGAAAACAGTAAAAATTATCTTTGTAAATTTAAGATGGAATATGTTACAGGGTCTTTCAGCTATAGACACTGGGAATACCCTCCCAGCCTAAGTATACAAGTACAAATTAAAATCCTTTCAGCAAAATACAAATTTGAACTCCTTCCAGCCAAACACACATTTGCAAATAAAGAAAACAAACATAAGCCTAACTCGCCTTATCTACCTAATACTCACTATTCTGAACCTATAAGAGCCTGTATCGGAGAGATTGGAGAGAAACCTGCTTGCACGTCTGGTCCCTCTGAGCCCCCAGAGTGAACAACCACCAAACACTAACAGCACACACAAACTTCCCTCCCTCAAGATTTGAAAGTATCCTGTCCCCTGATTGGTCCTCTGGTCAGGTGACAGCCTGACTCACTGATCTTGTTAACTCTTTACAGGCAAAAGAGATATGAAGTACTTCTGTTCCATTAACTCTTAACTCTCCGTTTATGACAGTCCACCACTACAGCTTTTACATTAACAGACCTGGGTCGTTTAGCTCTGACTGCACAGGCTGGTGCTTTTAGATCCAATCTGAGGCTCAATTCCTGCTGTTCCCCACCCACCACACATTATGTCTGCAACAAATACTCATACTAAACTCTGTGTGAGCTGCTTAAAACTTTCTAGAAATATTTTACTCGAAGATGAGATATGTGAAGCCTGAGGTGGGTTAGGTTGGTTTTGGCTAAGCAGAGAGGATGGGATGAAAAACAGAGGTATGATGAGATGTGAGTGTCTAGCATCTGAAAATCAGGCCTAAGGCTTACAGCTTGGAGTTAGTTTCAACGTAACTATGGAAGAACCCATGTCCATGCCCATATATATTGTTATGGCAGTAGTCATGAGATGGCGTTGTTATGTGTGGTCTTATAAGTTCTTTTTCATAGCATGCAAGCATTCTTCAATCTTTGAAGAAACGCTGCAGTTAGTTTTAGGATACAATCTGTGCTGGGTGGTGTGACAAGCAGTATGAATGTTTGCTCTACGCCTTAATGTTTGTATCTGGAGTCTATTCTCGGGGAAAAGGTGCTGCCTTCTAGGGTTGCCAGGCATCCATTTTTTGACCGGAATGCTCAGTCAAAAAGGGACCTTGGTAGTTCCGGTCAGCACCGCCGACTGGGCCGTTAAAAGTCGGGTTGGCAGCGCAGAAGGGGCCCAGGGCTGCTCCTGGAAGCGACCACCAGGTCCCTGCAGCCCCTAGACACATGAGCAGCCAGGGAGGCTCCATGCACTGCTCCCACCCCGAGGGCCAGCTCCACAGCTCCCATTGGCCAGGAACCGTGCCAATGAGAGCTCCAGGAGCAATGCCTGCAACTGTGGGGACAGCGCCTGCAGACATGGGGGGCAGCGCCTGCGGGTGCGAGAGCAGCATGCTGAGCCTCCCTGGCTGCCCATGCATCTAGGGCTGCAGGATCCTGGCGGCTGCTTCCTAGGAGCCACGTAAGCACAGCCGAGAACCCGCACACCAAACTCTTTGCCCCAGCCCAGCATCCCCTCTCGCATCCAAACTCAGCTGCCAGAGCGCGTACCACCCCACCACCCTGCCCCAGCCCCTTCCTGCACCCCAAACTCCTCATTCCCAGCTCCACCCCAGAGCCCACACCCCCTCCCGCACTCATAACCCCTCAGCCCCACTCCAGAGCCCCCTTCTGCACCTCAAATCCCTCATCCCTGGCCCCACCCCAGAGCCTGCACCCTCAGCCAGAGTCCTCACTCCCCCCACCTCATTCCCCCCCCCCCACGCCCCAACCCGGAGCCCTCTCCTGCACCCTAAGCCCCTCATTTCTGGCTCCATCTGGAGCCCACACCTCCAGCCCAGAGCCCCACCCCCACATCCCAACCCCCTGCCTGGAGCCTGCTCCCGCACCCCAAACCCCTCATCCCCAACCCTACCCCAGAGCCTGTACCCCCAGCCGGAGCCATCACCCCCTCTCGCACCTCAATCCCCTGCCTCAGCCCACTGAAAGTGAGTGAGGGTGGGGGAGAGCGAGCAAAGGAAGGAAGGGAGATGGAGCAAGCAGGGGTGGGGCCTTGAGGAAGTGGCGGGACCTCAGGGAAGGGCGGGGAAGGAGTGTTCAGTTTTGTGCTATTAGAAAGTTGGCAACCCTAGCTGTCTCTGAAATAGGCATAAAAGTTTTGACTGAGATTTTTGAAAGAGAGGATTGCCTGTATGCTGACCAACCACCTCTTGTTCAAGGACTGCTTTTATTTACAGATTATATGAAAGTTAAATTAAGAAAATACCCAGATTTCACATGACTTATTTATCTTCCAATAGGAAAGCAATCTGCAAGGCCTGCAAGTCTGCTAACTGCTCAGAACAGAAGCAAGAGTACAAACACACACACACACACACACACACACACACACAAGCTCTCTCAGGCAACGTGACCTCTCTACTTTCTAAAAAAATATTTTTACATGCATAATACAAGTGGAAATACCACAAGTTTATTTTTCTAATTTAACATACACCTGTGTTATTTAAAAGGTGACAGAATAGTGCATAAGTTATTAATAGTCTTCTAGTATTCAGAGCTTTCTGTTCTCCCCACTCATTTCCATCACTTTTCATTCATTGCACCTGTCATTAAGCCACTTCAGTCCTGAAGAACAGTGAGAGAAAAATGCAAATAACTGCACATTCACAATACATGATGGCTGATCTCTGTTATGACATTTATCTTCACTTGTTAGGAGAGACAAAATAACTCATGAGTGAGTTCCCCTCCTTCTTTATGAAGAAAAATGTCATAACAGATCATCATCTAGCAGATACAGCAAAAAGTCTCACAAGTAGCTAGCAAAAGTAAAATCACTTCATAGCTGCGATGCAAACAGTAAGCAATATTTCACAGCTATGACATCAGGGGGGTGAAATATGACTTTTAAAGTGACAAAAGAAAAAAAAACAAGCCAGCTTTTGAAAAAAAAATAAAATGGTGGTGTACAAAATAAAGTGACCTGGATGGTGACTGGCTGAATTACCTCTGACAGCATCGCCCAACCATAAGCTGTCCATAAGTGTTCCTGTAAACTGAACTAAATTTGTAAGCATATTTAAAAGCTCTCTGTTTCTCTGTGATCCTATGTTTTCTAAACAGAAAGCCAAAAAATTGCCAGATCTGGACAAGATATTGACGGATTCCGGTTAAAACACATTTTTCTTTTAAAAAACTTTAGCATATCCATCAGGCTATAACCTTACAGTTCGGATGAAATCACACACCACAAAGGGTGAAATCCTCACCCCACTGAAGTTAATGGCAGTTTCACCATTAGCTTCAATGAGATCAGAGTTTCACCCAAGGGCTTTCCGCCACTAGTTATGTCACTAGGCTCCACTGAAATGTATTAGCAAAGGAAATCTTTCTAGGGGCAGGATTAAAACCCCCCAGATATTTTGCTATAATTAAATAAATATAAATAAAAGTATCCCTCCTACTGAGGTACAGGTGGCAAGTATATCGTGAATCTGAGGTCACTCCTACAGAAGCTACTGTAAGGAAAATTAATTCTTTATATGATTTTCTATTGATTTATATCTTGATCATGCTTGAAGTCAATGTGAGTGTTGGTCCATTTGCAAAGAATGAGCTGCATATACAAGAATCATTAGACTAGATTTCATATTTATGGTGACGGTCACAGTCAATATATAGGAAATGTACTGAGCTTTACATTTTTTTTTTTGTTATAGAAGCAAACACAGCACATTAGGAGCATAATCCCATTTCCACCAAAGTCAAAGGCAAAACTCACTGATTTCAATGGAAGCAGGAATGGTTCTAATATTTCATGAAATTTTGCATGCATAGGCCATACTGTTATTAACCATTTTTATGTAGCACCAGAAATGCACACAGCACTCTACTGTGGTAGGTCAGTATGTGGTCACGTCCCCTGTGCCCCATCACAAACAAACAGTGTTTCCTGTGCAGCAAACAAAAGAATACCTTTTCAGAAAGGCTGCATTTACTAGGTTTAGATATCACCAAACAGAGGAAATCAGATATTGTAGCCTAATGTATGAAGTGCATCTCATATACTAATTCAAGTTTAGGTTCTGATTCACAGAAGCACTTAAACATATGTGTAAGTTTATCCCTATTCAGGACAATACTTAAGCATGTGCTTAGCTTTAATCATGCATGTAAGCCCTATGGATGTGCTTAAGTGCTATCTTAAATAGGGATGTTTTTCTGAATCAGGGAAGTAGAGCTCAATTCTTGCAGGCTTGTTACAAAAATACTCTCTATTTTCTTCGCCTTTGTCAAATGGAGCAATACCTTTCCACATAATTTTGTCTTCAAATAAATTTCTTAAATGCAAAATATTTTTTGTAGAAGGATTTAATAAAATAAATACTATTAATATATGATTTTACCTAAACTTTTTGTAGGCTAGCTTGTGACTGGAAGTCATAGCCAGTGGTCTCCACACATTACACATACAGTGCACTAACTGTTTGTTTGAGTTCTTTGGCAAGATTTATTTTTTTATTTTCCTTTGTCAATATAAATGCTTCTACCGCATTCTGAACCAAAGGGACTTTATCTGGTTGCTGATTATAGCCTTGCAATCTCCCTTAATTTTTGTTGGTATACTTTCATTAAAATTTCTATTAACCTTCTTTCATCAATATGATTAAAGACCAATTCATTCTTATCACTGTTCTAAAATAGAACAGATCAAACCTAACCAAAAATATCTCACATGTACAAAAAAAAAGTCAAGCTGGAAAATAATAGTTCATCCACATAAAAATACTGTATCTCTGAAAGCAGCCATGTTAGCCTTCAAAGGTCAACTTAAACAAGGCACATTAAAGTAGCTTCCTTTTCCCACTGCTGTGTAATATCTGCCTTGAGACTCATGTCTCTCTGGTTCTGGTAACAGGAAAGTGGTGGCTCAGTGCCCTACAATCAGGTTTTGGAAAAGTCAGCTTTCCGGGTCAACAGCGACAGGTAAGAGCATTTACTCAGCACGGCACTATGCCATAAAGAGTTACGTTTCAGCAGGAAGTGTCAAGTAGCCATACATCCTGCAGGCCTCTATACAGTGAAACATTTCTTGTTCCATTTCACACACACAGAGACAGAAATCGATTGCAAAGACTGAGGCAGACAACGGCAAGCTACATTACAGCAGCATCAGTACTATGTTTGTAAGTTATTTCCTGTTTTTAGTTAAATTGCCTAGGGTGGTTCTGAAATCTTTACATGCCTAATGTTAAATGTTTTTGCCCAGTATGCTATCAGTCACAAATTCAGAAGGACAATTAAAGAGTTACCAATTCTTGGTTGCTTTGTTAGGAGTTTTTAAAGACTACTAAATCAATGCCTTTTCTGAGGTAATAGTTGGCATTATTTTAAAGTTTTCAAGAAGGGAACATTAGTCCAAATGGAAGACGTATACCAAAAAAACAAAAGGGAATAGATTTCATTGTTCATTTAGTCAGTCACTCCCTTTTGGTTTGTCTTTAATAGAGACAGATTTCAGATTCCTATGCATTCAAAATACTATATAGAGAAAATCATTTATGTACATTGGTGCCTCCCTAATATTTGTTCCTTTCATTGCCACCATCTGGACACCTGAGCTGCAGATTCCAGCTGAAAAGTTCAGACCAAACATAAGATAAAACCAACTCAGTTCCATTACACAGGCAAAGATGCCAACCCTAAACAGGTTGTTAGCTAGTGAAAATTTAACTCTGGCAATAATGTACAATGCAAATTCTGACATCGCAATTACATTTTATTTCATTTAGGATGTACTCCTTTTATGAGTGATCTGTCTTTCCCTGCATCACTTGCTCAGGCCTTAACAAGGTCCTGGTGATCCTTAATACTTTAGGGCAGGTCTATTGTTCAAACACTGCATCGGTACAACTGCACCAGTGCAGCTGCACCACTGTAGTGCTTCAGTGAAGATGCTACTATGTAGATGGGAGAGCTTCTCCAGTTGGCATAATTAATCTACCTCTGTGAGAGTCAGTAGCTATGATGATGAGAGAGAATCTCTCCTGTCGACACAGCACCATCTACACCATGGGTTAGCTTGGTATAACCACATCGTTTTGGGCTGTGGATTTTCACACCCTTGAGTGATGTAGTTCTACAGATGTAAGTTTATAATGTAGACCTTACCTTAATGTCAAAACCCACCATTCCCCAAATACCCTCTTCACTTCTAAATTTCTGCCAACTCTTATCTTCATCTTCTGTGTAGCTGTGCAAACAGTAATTCTTCATCATAGGTTGATACTGATCCTGCTCCATAGCATTAGCCAGCAAAAAAAAAAAAAAAAAAAAAGTTTGAATTCTCCAGCCCTCTCTCTCAATTTTAGCCTTCAGCAGCCCAAGCAGAGCTCAGTTGGTTAGATTAGATATATCAGTCATGCATGAGAGACCTGCAATCAGGCCTAAACTGAAGTTGCCCACAATCACACAGCTACCAAATTTTATTTAACAAAGGAGGCCACGTAGGAAGTCTATGTTGCATTCTTTGCTACATTCCTTGGCAACACATTGTCTGAATTTAGCATGTCATATAATTTACAATGCTTGAACATCTACTGTTTTAGGAAGCAAAGCTGTGAACCCTGCTTGTGACTATTTTTGCTTAAAAAAATTAGCTAAATTTCATGTGTAATTTTGTTGGGTTCTTTTTAGTGAAATGTATAATTCCTTGCCAGATGGTGTTTGAGTTATCTAAACTATTAACCTAAACTTAATTAGGGATGAACTAAGGTAATTAAGCAGGGGGTGAGGTGGCAGAAGTATTCAAGGACATCCAACATCCAATATAAAATACAACTTTATATATCTGAGATGGGAATTAATCATAAAAGTGTGCTTAAAATGCAAATTCATTCAGAAACAAACTTGACTTAAACAGTAGTTACTTGCAAATAGTTTAAGATGTGACAAATTCTGAACTACTGAAGTGGGCACAACTCCCGATGAGATCTTTAAAGAGTATGGCTCACTTATAAATATTATCGGTATACTATAATTGAAAGTCACCAGATGGTGCTATTTCAGATAGTCTTAACAGTGGTTCTTGAAGAAATGCTCCATTGTTAATTGTGGTGCAGTTCTTTTAGACTGTTTCATGGCAAGTGAAATTTGTTACCTAATTAAGTCTTGACGGGAATTGTTTCAGAGTTGTAGAACTAATGGAACTGCTGCCCGCAGTATATACAGACAAATATATAATAGGTGCCTTTGAATAAGTGATGAGGAAGTTAATGGAGAAATTGAGTGGACCAAGTTGTGCTGTTAACATTTTATGTGACCTCTTTTTTGTTGCCAAAAATTCTAGATAAGTTGGCAATGAACTGGTATGACAGACAGATAAGGCTACAGGATAAAACAGAAGTTTCAAATGCATTTGGGGAGCAGTTTTAAACAAAACTTTTTAAACTATAAACTAAAGGCTACTTGAAGGAGAAATGTCTATTAAAACTTGGAGAAAATATTCCTATTGTATTATATAAAATCCAGCTCCGCAAAGGATGTGTTGGCAAGAATCGTACATTTCAAGATAAAAGCAGTTTAGGATAATTTGTTAGCTCTGTGTCCACTATCCACTCTCCTAAAAGGATACATATTTCAGGACTGTTAGACACTTTTAGATGAAATAGGACGGCAAGGGAAATATAGATATGTTATGTTTCTGGAATACACAGGCAGAGCCATAACTAAGAATTTTAGCACCCACTGGCAAAGCGGGGGGCACGCAGGGGCATGCAGGGTCATGTGCCCCCCAATCCCGATGTCTGCCTCCCATTTAGCACAGAGGTTTTCAAACTGTAGGGTGTGCCTCCTTAGCAGGACTGGTGCCAGTGTTTTTGGCGCCCTAGGTGCATGGCCATTTCGCCGCCCCGCACGCTGCTCCCGCGGCTCCAGGAGGTCCACCGGAGCCGTGGGACCAGCGGACCATCCGCAGGAACGCCTGCGGCAAGTCCACCAGAACCGCGGGACCAGCGGACCCTCCGCACGCAGCACTGCGGCAGGTCAACCGGAGCCGCCTGCAGCCCCCCGGGAAAAATGCCACCCCCCAATAATCCTGGCGCCCTAGGCGATTGCCTAGGTCGCCTAAATGGAAGGGCCGGCCCTGCTCCTTAGGAGGATGAGAGAGTCTAGCAAGGTGGCTCGGTGAACCAAATCAAAGCATATTAGAACCCATATGGATCACTTAGGACAATTAAGTGTAGCAGTAAGCTGACAACAAAAGTAACAGGATTCTGCTTGGTTCTATGTTATAGTCCTCATTGAGTATTTTTTATTATTATATACTAACCATTTTTGCCTCATTTGGAAATGAGAAGATAATTTCTGTACACACACACACACACACACACACACACACACACACACACACACACACACACACACACACACACACACACACACACACACACACACACACACACACACACACACACCTACCTATGCAAGAGCAACTCCCCAGGATCAGAAACATGTTAACCTGTTGAATGGTTCTCTTGAAAAGGAAATATTACCAGCTTAATTAAATTCAGCAACAGTGATTCCTTTTCATGGTAAGATTGGTGAGGACACAGCCAGTGCTAATTCAACAGGCCGTATCATTGACAGAGCTTCTTGAAAATTTTGCCAAAACAATTTCAAATTAAGAATGGCTCTTCAACCAAAACAAAAATTCACAGATTTTTTTTTGTCAATTATTGTTGTTCACGTTGTTTTTCAAGTAAATAAATAAAACAAATAAATAAATAAATATGAAGGCTCTTTCCACTTGCTTCCCTTACCCGTTCCTCCCTTTTCCAGTGGTGAAAAAAGTGGGGTGAGGGGAGGAGAGAGAAAATGGAAAGAAAGGGACAAAGCAGGACACAAAAAATGAACATTTTTGTTCAGTTGAGAAAAAGAATATTTATTGAAAAAAATTGATAAAAATTCTCAAATGAAACTTTTTTTTGTTTCTTTCTAAATTTTCCACAGAAAATATTTAAATTTTTTTGACCAGGTTAAAATTTTCAAAAGCACTAAGTCTCATTTTCAAAAGTGACTTGGACACTGAGAAGACCAAGTAATGAGACTAAGGGCCAGATTTTCAAAAGAAATTAGGCACGCAAAGAGACAGATAAGTGCATAATTGTATTTTCCAAAGCCCCTAGGTGTCTAACCCCATAAAAAGGAAAGAGAATTAAGTGCTTTTGAAAATCCCACTAGCAGCCTATCTGCAAATTTAGGCACCTAAATACCTTGAAAAAACCTAGCTTTAAGTGCTTAAGTTTCTTTGGAAAATGGGATTTAAGCCCTTTTGAAACTTTCACCCAGACCTAATCAATAATCAGTCATGACAGCAAGGTTCAAAGAAGCCTCAGGCAACATAAGAAGGGTTTAAAGGAGGAAACGAAAAACTAAGAAACGCAAATTGGAACATGCTTTGTATGTCTATGACTGTCACCAAAGGGTTTGACCATGTCAAATGGTAATTTTGGGGTTAAGTATTGGAACAATTGTGCTTTGAGGAGCACGACTCTGACGAGTCCTGCTTTATATTTTTATAGTGATAATGAATAAGCTGCCAGTATAACGTTCCAACTGTTCCATGGCAAGAAGCTGGGATGTGATCACTTTCAAGCTTCATACATGAATTGGTTACAGAGCTTGTGATAAAGGTACAGTATATACCCCACCTTTTAATAAATGAGGAAGAGTACTGCCTTATCCTATGTATTGATGACTGGCATTGTTTGGGTAAAAGAACAAGGGCTTGTCTACATGGTGCTTTGGTCTGCACTAGAAGGGTGTAAATCAGGGACGGCAACCTTCAGTCCGCAGCCCACCAGGGTAAGCCCCCTAGCGGGCCGGGCCAGTTTCTTTACCTGCTGCGTCTGCAGGTTCAGCTGATCGCGGCTCCTACTGGCCGCGGTTCGCTGTTCCAGGCCAATGGGGCTCTGAGAAGCCATGGCCAGCACACCCCTCAGCCCGCACCTCTTCCTGCAGCCTTCACTGGCCTATCCTCAGAGTTTAACAAGAACATTTTTTCTCTCTCCTCCATGTAAGTAATCTGTTGGTCACCACCAGAGAAAAGCAGCAAGATGCATATGCTAAATCCTGCAAAAAAAATTCTGTTAGAATTGTCCCAAAAAATCTTATACCAGACAAAGTAATAATGCTCTTTGTTAGAGGACAGACTGGCATAAGCAAAGCTTTTCATGGGCAGCTGGAAAGGACACTGTCAAGTAGCTTTGGCCCAGAATTTTCGTTGTTCCAAGCTGGTGAGAAAGCTATCTAGAATTTAGAAAATTGAAGGAAGCTTTTTAAAAAAAGAAAATTCCTCTTTGCTATCACTGATAAATACACCAAGTAGCCACCATTTTTGCAAGTTCACAAAGAAAGATGTGAGTTTTCATGTCCCTAGCTCAGTAGTGATCAGGTCACTTTATATTTAGGGTCTCAGCTGTAATTCTGAAACTTAGCACATATAAAACTAAAGTACAGGGAATGAGCTGCAAATATATTATGATTTCCCTTTAAAAAAAATGAATTGCACAGCAGAATTGGAGAAAGCCATCTGCTGCCAAATGTCTTGGCAACAGGTAGGACTGTTGCTGGCAATTGTCAAAAAAGAGCACATGCAATACAGCTGTTACAGTTGCTATAATATTGGCAGCTACCTAGCTTCAGTCCTTCTATCCCATTGCTTCTCCTTCCAAATCACTAAAGGCTGGATTATGGCCTATGTGCTGCTGTCAGGCAAGTCGGGGTGGGAGCCAAGAGACCACGCAGCAGCTGGAGTCCCCAGAAGGAATTCTGGCTAAACTGATGAAGGTGCAGCATATTTCTCACATCTGTACCCCGCCAGCTTAGATAGTGTGGAAAGAAGAGCAGAGCAAAGCCATCACTCTGTCCTCACACACCACCTTTCTGGTACTTGCCACTTGCAGCGGTGGGCGCAAAGATAACATTACCAACTAGTATTCTGGTCAGCCCCTCTAGAGAAGTGCAGGGGGGATTAGGGAAGACCCTTGCTAACTCCAGAAGTGGCTGGACAGTGATTGTAGGACTGTATGCGACCTTGGCAGGTCTTCTAGTCCAGTCCCCTGCACTGAGGCAGGACTAAGTATTATCGAGACCAGTGGTTCTCAACCTATTTACCATTATGGGCTGCATATGCAGCCCACGATGTGTTATGTGGGGCACATCCAATACTACCTGTATGGTTCTGAGGATGTAAACATGGGCCGCAGCTGTGTGCTGATTGGGCCTCAGGTTGAGAACCACTGATCTAGACCATCCTGACAGGTGTTTATTTAACCTGCTCTAAAAAACCTCCCTAGGTAATTTGTTCCAGTGCTTAACTACCCTTATAGTTAGGAAGTTTTTCCTAATGTCAAACTTAAAGCTTCCTTACTACAATTTTAAGACCATTACTTCTTGTCCTCTCCTCAGAGGTTAAGTAGAACAAATCATCACCCTCTTCTTTATAACAAGCTTTTACGTACTTAAAGGCTGTTATGACCCACCTCAATCCTCTCTTCTCCAGCCTAAACAAACCCATTTTTTTTCAATCTTTCCTAGTAAGTCATGTTTTCTAGACCTTTAATCATTTTTGTTGCTTTTCTCTGGACTTTCTCCAGTTTATCCAGATCTTTCATGAAGCATGGTGCTCAGAACTGGACACAGCACTCCATTAAGGCCTTATCAACGCTGAGTAGAGTAGAATAATTACTTCTTGTATCTTGCTTACAACACTCCTGCTAATGAAGTTTTCATATGAGAAGCACTGAGGAGAGGGAAGTAATCTAAACAGGATATACAACAAGCTGCATTTCAGCCTAAATCACCATCACTGTTATTCACTGAAGCATGGCCAAATTGTAATAATGAATTGCCATAAACATGGAACAATGGAAGAGCATGCAGAGCATTATGCTACTCAGCTGGCAATTTAGGATTTGAGCATAAGACTTGTGATATTTACAGTCTTCCCTAAAGTCCCAGCTCCTGGGGTCATGTGTTTGCATAATAATCTCAGCTTTCATAATAAAAAAATGAATTTGGAACCATCATGAACATAGAAAAAAGTTTGAAACTGTGAACATTAAAGACAAAAGACCACAGACAAATAAAAAGAACCCAAAACTTAATGGATGAAATCCTGGCTCCATTGAAATCAACAGCAAAACTCTCAATGACTTCAGTGGGACCAAGATTTTATCCTGTTGTGTCTTTTGCTCTTTACATACCAAAAGCAACATGAAGGAACCATAGCTGGATCCCACATAACCATATTTACTAAATAACTACATATAAATACATGAGGGATAGATACATACATACTGCTGCTCTGGCTGTTTTCTGGAAGTTTCTAAAATAAAAAAATATAGTGAGTACCACTAGAGGGCTTGCAAAAGGGATACTACCCAATTCCTATAAACTAAACATTTTTGTTTAAATAATCTCATGATTTTTAGGCTAATCTGATGTTTCGGAGTGAGGCAATGACTTGTGATTTTATAACTTTGGGTTTGGCAATACTGAGCATATTGGAAGTGAATGCAGATCTATTGTACCTATAGACAGTGAAACCTAATGCACAATATGTCAAATCAGAGAAGACACAGTTGAATAACACGCTCTCTGAAGACACAAGGATCAAACAAGATGTTGGAGAGACAGCAAAAACTGCAAATCATTTCATGCCAGCCATAAGTAAGAGAAAACTCCACAGCAATCAGCCTCCTTGCTTAAGTGAAAAAGGTCCCAGAGCTTGCCAACAATTAGGGACCTGTTAACTATGCAGGTTCTCAATCACTATTAATTGGAATCAAAGTAGTCTTTTGTAGACTTCTGTATCCCCTCTAAACTTTGAGATTGGGAGCTCAGGGAACTGTAACCAACTGTAATCCTTGATCTTGGTCTGTCTGAGATATAAAATGTCCTTTGAAAAGTAGAGGGGGCAGAGGAAAAAAGGCTGCCTTCTTTAGAAAGATGTACACTGCTTCTTGAAATCAAAAAGAAAGGTAGCTTAGACCTGAATATCTTACAGCAGAGGTGAAGCTCCCTGCAGAACTCTGTAGCAGGACTGGGATCCAGCAGGTCCCGCAGGACCTGTTGCTGTAACAGTGGGAGTGGGATAAAAATTCAACCAACACTGGAGTGGGTAGGATTGGGTATCATGGGGTGGGGTGGGATGGGAGCAGGATTAAAAAAAAAAAAGTCATGGGCAGGGCTCTAGCTCACTGGTACCTACATAAGTTAGCTAGCCTTAATGGCACAAATGCTTATATGCACATACTCAGTTGGCATGCAGCAGAGACACCACCTGGTTGGTGGAAATAATATTTTGTACTTCTACTATTCCTTTTATTCCAGGATCAAAATGTGCTTTACAAATATTAACTAAACTGTGAGGTGGGTAGGGGTATCACTTCACCTATTACTGAAATGAAGCCACCTCTGGAGTGGAACACAGCAGCTGTTTAACAGCATGCAGAAATGCTACACAATCAATCACTGAAAAGTAAGGCTGGAGGGTGCTGGGCATGTAGCTGAGAATAAGCCTTAAGTAGAGAAACATACTGCATTCAGCTGAAACTGCAAAAGTGAACAGCACATTCCCCAGCTACAGAAAGACTAATAAATATGGAGGGATGCTTCCAAAGTATAGATCTAAAGACTGGGTGCCTGCTGCTGTAGATCTAGCACAGATATTTCCTCGCTTTCCCCAATCAACCCTCTTTTCTTTTCTGTCCTGTAATAGGATAGTGTCTCTGAGAGTAATTGCATTCTCACTCATCCAGAATATTACAACAAGACAGTACTAAGACACTGAGAGTATTATATACCACTGAACACTAAACTGTAAATATTATAGGACTGTATTTTTATGTATGTTTGGGTGGCATTTTCAAAAGTGCTTAACATCAGACCAATTCAGTTCCCATTAAAGTCAGTGGGGCTTTTACAACAATTGAGTTAAGTGGAAGCAGAGTTAGGCCAATGCCAAGTGCTTGTTTCTTTCTTGTTTAAACTGCTCTTATTTCCTTTTTTGTGGTTTATAGTATTCTTCCAAATCCTTGATAAATACCCTGTCTCAGGTTCCAACCCTGCAAAAATTTATGTGTGTGCTTAACTGAAGCCACATGAATGGTCCCATTAAAGTCAACGTGCTTATTCATATGCTTAAAGTTAAATACACACGTAAGTGTTTGCAGAATCAGGACATTATATTGTAAAACTGGGTATCATTCATTTTATGTATTATGGATTCAATGGAAAAAGCTCAACATGAATGCAGTTTTAGGGTTCTGAGTTTAAAGTCTGGAAATTCAAAATTCAAAGGCTGTAATTCGCACAGCACCCATTACTCTTTCCTTCTCTACATATGTAGTATTTTGTATTACTGTTTATGCAGGTAAATTTATGCCCTAATGTACATGTAAAATATTACCAGCTTCTGTTTTCCACAGCAGCTGTAACTTGGAAGTACTTGTCTTTTGTGCATTTAAATTATCAGTCATAACACAACCAAGTAGTTTTTCGCACTGAAATTCAACTTGAAATGCATTTTTAAGAACAAACAAAGTGAACGTCCAGATTGATCTCTAAAATAGCTCTGCTTCTCAGTGCATGCTGAAAAATTAGTGGAAGATCATTTAATAATGCTCATGCACAATCTTTGATTTTTCAAATGTAACATTTTCTATACCATGTTTTTTCTAACATGTCAAAAGCCTTTGTCTTCATGAAAGATTACGTCCACAGTAAGTAGGAAGATTAAAATTAACCCCTTTTAGAATTATTCATGCACAAAAGGTGTGTGAAAAATGCTATTTCATCCATATTCTGATAACTCAAAAACAATCAAATAGTATTTTATCAGACTCATTCATACCCACCCCACACCAAAAGAATTCACCTTTGGGTTAAGAACAAGCAGTAGAAATTTCAACTCAAAAGGTAATTTCTTCAGAAAAGTTAAAATTTTGACTAAAAATAGGGACATAGAAAAAGAGCCTCCTCTTAATGCGCCTATCATAGCTCCATAACCCACACACATTACTTGCATGGGAATTCTGCGCCACTGTGCGTGTATTATAGTTTAAAATGAATTATTACTCAAAGTTCTGTATTAGTACACCTAGTAAGGAATCTGTTTGTCAAAAAATATTTCCTGAAACTTTCTTGTTGGCTGTATTGTTACAGCCATACTTGCTGACACGTATTTTGAAATACATTTCCAAAATAATTGAAACTGGCATGATTATATTATATTATTTTGAGAAATACAATATGCGGAATTTTTCAGAATTTTAAAATATTGCATACAGATTTTTTTTTTATTTTTTGGCCCAGAATACGCACAGGATTAATAGATGCATAATATTTTTGAGTGGGTGATATTTGAAAAATAAATAAATACTCTCCATCGCACATTTTATTAATACCTGAAAATGGTTGAACTATTTTTGCTCAAACTTACAAAAAAATTCAGGCATAGCACAAAAATGAAATATTTCAGCCTGAATGGTCAAAAATTGACAAAGTTTAAGCATCTAAAAGAGATCCTTTAGAATGCAAACATGTAGGTAACCTTGATTCTAGGCATTGCTCCATACTCCACCTATTACTTTGTTATGCAATATACATGCACTGCGAATGTGGAAAGTACTCATGACATGCGTGTCATCAGCAGTCTGATAACATACGTACAGTCTATATTATTAGAATTTTGGTTTTGAATGACCGTGTTTTATATAAACAGGGAGATATACCCGGTTATCTCTTAATTACGCTAAAAATCCCCACAATGATCCAAAAGCTCAATTATCTGTACTTATTATTCTATGCATCCAACAGCATTTGAGTATTTGAGGTTGTTTTGCATTTTCTGTTTGACTCATTTACAATCACTACTATGGATGTAATATTCTATCATATGCAATTTTCACTTTCAATACTCTATTTTCAGTACATAGCGCTTCAGTGTTAACCGAACTGGCGTTCATAGGGATGGTTTTTGTTAAAAAATAAATTAGACTGTAAAACTGAGATCTAGCCTTATTCGCTGAGGAACAGTTGCACATGCATCCGACGAAGTGGGTATTCACCCACGAAAGCTCATGCTCCAAAACGTCTGTTAGTCTATAAGGTGCCACAGGATTCTTTGCTACAGTTGCACAACTGAGCTCCTGCTTTAAAAAAAAATACATATGTTAATGAGCTCCACTAGCTGCTAGAATTAAATAGCAGATCTTGGTTACCTACTGGTTAACAAACAAAAATGTGGATAGCAAACAATTACAATCAGTCGATAGGTTTTACTGTTGTTTTTAATGCTGGAAATCATGGGATAGCAGTGCCGCTTGTCTTTAATAACAGATTCTAATTCAACCTCCCAAACTATAACTTTCCAGACTGTGCAGGAACTACACTCTCTGTTCAGTGGGAACTTTTACATTTACAATTGGAAGAGAGATATTATACTTTATTTTTCATTATTTGTGTGATGTTGGTGTTCACAAAAGTGGAGGGCTAATGGCACAAGCTAGAACTGGAGACATCGCAAGGTGAGGTGGTGAAAGCTGCTCCCATGTATCTATACCACTGTACCTGAGTTCTAAACCATAGCACTTCCTGTTCATTCCAGTCTGGGGCTGCTATTAAATAGAAGCTTCAAACTGTGGCAAACTATTCTAAGGTTTTAGGCTTGTGAACCAATATGATTCCACTATATTTATTTTTCTCTGTGACCCAAGCGGGAGTGGAACCTTGCCTTAACCCACTGCATCACCTTGCATTCTTTGTGTAAGAAATTCACTAACCCAAACAAACTTTGGGCTTTAATTTTAATGGCCACGACCAAACAAAGAAAAAAAGCAATATAAATGTTAATGAGAAGCTGCCTGCTTCACTTTATTTAAAAGTCAGACTAATCCCATAATCCTAACAAACCAAAATATTAGGCTATCCTCAATTGCAACATAAAGATGTCCAGATGGTGCCTGTCTAAAGGGAACAACAAGAGCAGGAATCTGACCAGCTAACATCCAAAGGAAAGTCTGAGCCCCAAGGAAAATGGAGTCAGGATAGACTCAGCGACAAAGATGCTTTGGAAAAGTGACCCAATCTCAAGGGAGAGTGGATCTCTGTTGAAAAAAGAAGCTTCCATTTCAGTTAGGAGGTGAAAATCTCATTGCATAGTGAACAAGGGAGTAAGAAACCCTCTCATGTCCCAGGAGGAAGCACTGCCTGTGTAGTGTAGCTTGTGGCTTTATTAAATCACTGTTTGGTTTTTAGAGATACAAAAAATTATAAATCAGCCATTGAAGCATTAGCGATAGCCAGCAAGGCAGCTAATACATAGCTTTAACAACAAACAAATGGATGGCTGCAAAGACAAAAACAAAAGATAAAAGGAGTTCATATTTTTTCCCCTGTGACACTTGAATGTTCTGCTATTTCAGTCACAGTAAAGCGGAATTATTACACACAGATAATTTCGTTGAGCTCTTTCTAACATAATATCCCATTAGTATAAGTCCAACTCACAGTGTTGCAACATGGGCTTTGAATGGGGCCACTGCAAGAGTTGAAAAGGAGTCTTGAAGCCAGACATCAAAGCAAGAACTACAAAACCCTAAGCAAAGCTTATTCTGTGATTCAGCTGACTAGAATATGGACACTAATGCACCAGGGTTCTGTTCCAGAGAGTTACTTTGTTTAGACTCTCCAGTGAAGCCCAAACCAACTGTACCCAAGCTCCAGCTGAATACCAGCACCCTCAAAATTTAGGACCCATTTCTCATGCTGACTAGTACCTTACTCCACAAGCAGTCTCATTGCAGTCATGTGGCAAAATTGGTTCTTTAATAAATACGAAAATTAATCAGGAGACCTTATCTCCTCTGGTCCAAAGGGGTAGAAAAAACCCCAAACCAAAGCATTCAGAATATTTGTTCAAGGGAATATGTTCACTAAAGTGCCAAAAATGCAATTTAATTTCCTCTCATATAGGAAAAGATGCTTCAGTGACAAGAGTGCTGATGTTGAGCCAATATTCAAAAAGGACAAGCAGGATGACTGGGGTAACTATAGGTTGGTAAGTCTGACATCAGTCCCCATCAGAATAATAAAGCAGATACAGTCAGACAAGAGGGTTTAATGGAAAATAGGTCTTTTTGAACAATCCTCATTCATTCTTTCATGAGATTACACATTTTGTTGATAAAAGTAACAGCGCAGATATAATATACTTAGACTTTTGTAAGGTGTTTGTCTTAGCATGGCACCATATTGTTAAAAAATTAGCACTGTACAATATCAATAAAGCACACATTAAATAGATTAAGAACTAGATAAATGGAAAAAGGCATATGTTTTTAATAGGCAGGGTAATTTACAATGGAACAACTTTCTAAGGATTGTGGTCAAGGCCGGCTAGGGTCTTCTGCCGACCCAACTTGCAAAAAAAAAAAAAGAAAAAAAAAAGCCACGGCAGTGCGATCACACCGCTCCACTCTTCGGCGCTCCGAGAGGGACTGAGGGACCCGCCGCCTAATTGCCACCGAAGACCCAGATGTGCCGCCCCAACAGTGGCCGGAGGGCCGCCCCAAGCACCTGCTTCTTTAGCTTGTGCCTGGAGCCGGCCCTGATTGTGGTGGATTCTCTATCACAAACTATTTTTTAATCAAGATTAGATATTTTTCCAAAAGACAAGATCTAATTCAAACAAGAATTAATTCCTATGGCCTGTACTGTACAGGAAGTCACACTAGATGATCACAGTGGTCCCTTATGGCTTTATAATCTTTGAATATATGAATTTACAGATCTCAAAAAGTAGTGGTGAGTGGAGAGTCATCATCAAATGCGGGTGTTTCTAATGGTGTTCCCAAGAGATTGGTACTAGGGCCAATGCTATTCAACATTTTTATCAATCACGTGCAAGTAAATATAAAATCACTGTTGATAAAATTTGCAGATGACAATGATTGGTGGAGGACAAGGTAGTCATACAGAGCAATCTGGATTGCTTGGTAAAATGTGCCCATTCAAACAAAATGCAAAGTTATTCATCTAGGTACCAGGAATGCAGGTCATACGTACTGCATGGAAGACTGTCTTGGAAAGCAGTGACTCTGAGAAGAGATTAAGGGGTTAGGATAAACAAGCAACTCAAAACGCACTCCCTGTGTGATGCTGAGGCAAAAAGAGCTAATGTGACCCTTGGATGTATAAACAGGAGAGTGAAGAATAGGAGTACAGAGGGGATTTTACCTCAGTATACTGCATTGTTGTGAGATACTGTACCGGAATTCTACATGCAATTATGATGTTCTCATTTTAGAAAGGATGTTGAAAACTTGGAAATGATGCAAAGAAGATCCATAAAAGAGGTTCAAGGACTGCAGAAAATTACAGAGAGAGACTTAAAGATTTCAATCGGTTTAGTTTATCAAAAAGAAGATTTAGAGGTGATTTGATGACAATGTAGAAGACTCTTGTGTGGGGGTGGGAGGGGGAATACCAGGTATTAACAGGCCTTTTAGTCTAGTGGAAAAAGGCACAACAAGAACCAGTGTCTGAGAACCGAAGTCAGACAAACTCAAATTAGACAATTTTTTGAGAGAGAGCGAGAGATTAATCATGAGAACCACTACAAGAGGAAATGGTGGATTCTCTATCCCTTGATGTCTTCAGCTCAAGAGTGGATGCCTTTCTGGAAGATATTTCTTCATCAAACAGAAGTCATGGTTTAGCCAAATAGAAGTTATTGGGTAAATACTGGGGGTAACTGGGTGAAATTTAATGGTCTGTGATATACAGGTTAGACTAGATGATCTAATGATCCCTCTGGCCTTAATCTTTATGAAACTATTACAATTCTCGTCCCTATTACTGCACCACAGGCCAAGTCCTGAGAAATACTGAGAACCTAAAATTCTCAACTGGAGTTGCATGTGCTTAGCACCTCTCAAGATCATGCTGTATATGACACACGACCACCATCACAGAAAATCAATCCTAAAATAGGTCCCCACATGGCTTCCTTGCCATTCCAAAGTTCTAGCAGCACAATGGGCTAACAGCATCCTATCAAGGGAGGATACAGATATTTTACAACACTTTGGTGGCTAACTGAATAGGTAACTTAATAAATAACTGTTGTCACGTAGGAGTGTGACAACAAAGTACTACAGAATCTGAAGAGTTGCCCACATAGCATCTTTGCATAATGACAGTTAACACCAGCTGAGAATCTGCCCCTTTGTGCATCTTCTGTCTGGGAATTAACAGTTCCCAAGTTTATTTTTTACCTAAACCATGAGGATACTTAGTGTTCCAACTCTCAAGGTGATGGAAAGGCGGATAGAATCTTTTAGTTAAACTCTCATCCTCCTCCCTAAAACTACCACGCAGATTAAAGAAGGAATCCCAAAAGACTTCCAAATGACCAGTCTTAAATGCTATGTCTTTGTGAGAAGTTATTGGTAAGACTTATCAAAACAAATTTAGATCAGGTGATGGGTGTGGTGTTGCCAACCTTCATCAATTTATTGCAGGTCTAATGATATTTAATGTTATACTTAAAGCCCCAGCTTCTGAGAACAAGTGATTGCATGAGAATTACTATCTTTTCAGGTAAAAACTGAAAGTTTTCATGGTTGCAGAGAAAAGCTTGAAAATGTGTCCTAAGTGTATTCTACATGTTCATAAACCAAAAAGCAAAAATAGAGAACCTAAAATGTTGGTTGGTTTGTTTGGTTTGGTTTGGTTTAAGGGAAAAACACATTATTTTTAAGACAACCTCATGATTTTTGAATATTTGAGGTTTTCAGTATTGTAAGTGATCATTTTTAGTTAAAGGGATCATCAAACTGAATTCTAGCCAATTTAAAAAACAAGTTAAAAGTAATTTGAGGTTTCATACCTATGCCTATGTCCTTCAATCTATATTTGCGGTTTCATAATCCCATTTTCTTATTTAACAATTTATTTTTCACTATCCACACAAATAAACAAAGACAGATAGATATATTCTATTTCCTCACATGAGAAAGAACTTCATTCCTTTTAGGGCATCTGGTCCCAATACCAGAGTCTGTAGGATAGGCTTTCCTATGGCTGGATTTCATTACATTCATAATATTTACCTGGTGCCATGAGTCCCAGCCATAATTTATACAGGTAATTTTTTAAAATGCATTCCTAGCTTAGAAAAATTCCAATAAAAAAATTAAATTGCAAGAGATAAAATTTATCAGTTTCAGGCTAGGATTCAGCAAGACGCCTAAAGGCATTCTAGTATCCATCTTCTTATAATTAATCAGTTTTTTATTAAAAGAAAGGAAAAAAAATCTACAGAATGGAGAAAATGGATAAGGCTTAGAGAGTTATTAAACATAATTGCCCCAAAAGGTTAAAGATGTTCAGATACTCATTAAAAAAATGAATGTAACTGGTTCAAAAATAAAATTCTGGCTTTTTTGCTGATAAATTTAAAGAAAAATGAGGTCTGCTTTGATTAACATAATAAAAATGTATCTCAAATCTCCTGCCTCTGTCACCTCCAGTGAATTGAGAGAATACCTTTCACCGCTAGGTTGCTTAAAGAGATAGTAACTGGAATCTGACTCATTTGATGCAACAGGTTAAGAAACAAACTAAACAAGCTTGTATTGATATTTACCAGGAAAACCCCATGTATAAAAACCTCAAACAAATACCCTGGTTTCCCAATCTACCACCCAGCCTCGATGCAGTGACTGAGGCATGGCTGGTCAGGAACAATCTGGGTAAAGAACAGTTTCCCAACACAATGCTTCATGCAATACATTTACCTTTCATGCTCTCATTGTTTTCAGCAGATGATGAAAGCTACAAATTTAACTGAGTAAATGCCCTTATTTTAGGCTAAAAACAAAACCATGCCTCTAGTATTTTACGTACAATACTTCTGTGGCTGTTCCTCACTTGCACGTAACATCTCATTTGCTGCTGAGGCATTATAAAGGCACACAAGTCCTCTCTTCTTGGAGGTCCTTTTCTCCCCTACTCCCTAATCTCGCTTTTGCCCCTCATATATCTGTCATTGTCGTCTTCCCCACCTTGGAACCCCTTTTCTTCTTTACAAGATATCTAAGCCTCTCCTTCCCCTTCTAGCTCACCATTGTCTCACTGTCAGAAGTTCTGAGATTTGCTATAGGGTGCCCACATTAAAGTACTGAACTGCAGAGACATGGCTTCCTCTCTGTGCAAAAAAATTCCAAGTCCTCATCTGCAGTTTCTTTCCAATCCCATTGGTTATACCGCTATTTATTTATAATACAGGCTTCTTATTATTACATTGAAGCAAGCACAAATCATGGGCAAAAATGCCCTCAGACATCAATACTGCTGCTGGAAGACATTTACTGGACTAAATTCTAAATATTGGGCAAAAAGAGATAAGGCAAGGATTTATAAAGAGATTTTCAGCTATCTAAAAACACTGGACATTCCTGATTAACCTTGGCTGGCAATGTGACATTAAATTACATCAAATTTTCTCCAGTGAAAGCCCTATATATGGTTCCAGCTAAATAACTATTAAGCTGTGCCTGTAAACCAGAGAAAATGGATGCCACAAAACTATGTGAGAGGGTAACGTGCTCAAAAAAATAGGACAGAAAGCTACAAACAAACCAGTGAGTAAGTGGTTGGGAGAAACATTTATTCATAAAGGGTGTCATCAATTAACATATGGACGAACTCCCAAAGCAAAAACAGAAGCTGCAATCTGTGAATTGTTTTGTTAATGTTAAGTAGAGCTAGACCGCACTTAGGGGGTTGGACGCACAGCTGCTTGGCCTGTCCATTCTAAAACATTACTGTTTTACTGATAGAAAAAGAATGTCTGTCCCTAGCTGACTTATCATATCACTGTTATAATTGTGATGACTTGGGTAGTAATGTTCTATTTTAGCTCCATTCCTAGGTTCCTTGGCACTGTCGTGAAGACTGCATTACTTTAAAATTATGGTTAGTGTCTGTTAAAAATTACTTTGCTAGTGGAGACCTATCTGAGTAGAAGAAAGAACGAAGACTGCAAAAAACAAAAACAAAAAGAGAGAAGTAACAAGTAGTGCACACGTGAAGGAAAACTAGTAGATGTTGAGGATTTCTGATTGCAGCATGGTTTGTGTCAAACTAGGCACATAAATGCTATTAGAGATACACCAGAATAGCAGCCTCAATTCCCCATGGGAAATGCTGCCAATGTACCCCTAGGAGTTCAGTGATAAAATGCAGAAGGTTGAACATGTGTGACAAAGAGTCAGGGTGAAATGAAGCAGAAAAAGGAAGTACACAAGAAAGAGCCTAAAAGGGTAGAAGCGTGAAAACATTCAGAAAAGTGTGAGGGTACGAGAGAAGTGTGAACTGGTGCAAGTGTAAAAGGAATATACGGGTAGAATTTTGAGTGAGCAGGAGCGAGACTGACAGAGGGTAACAGAGCATAAGTGTGAAAGAAAAAGCAGGCGTACGAATGAGTGTACGAGTGGGCAATGGAGTGTGATAGAGTGACAGGTTGTGATATAGTGAGAGACAGCAAAAGTACGAAACCAGACAGAAAAGAGCTTCCGATGATAAATTTCATTTTTTTTAAACTTCAGCATGTATCAGAAAAGAAGTTCAGCTATGTGCAAACAGAACAGCGAATTAAGTACAAGCAGAGTAGGAAGGAAAGAAGAGGCATGGTGGCTATTAAGGACACTAGATACACAAAGTTTTTGGACTCTGCTGTAATTGAAGAAAAGGGAACCAATAGCTTTCAATATTCTTGGTGTTTCAGAAAAGTAAGTGCAGGTAACTGTGTTTGATTAAAAGCTTCCTCTTTGACATTATGGGTTATTTTTCTGCCTGATTCTACATGGAAATCATAATACGCCCATAAAAAAACTTCAACAAACCAGTGTTAAGGTTGAGCGCGCATATCAGCACCAGAAACTTATGGCTAAGAAAAATATTACAAAAATGTTGTAGTTACCCCAAAAATAGCCATTAGAAACTCAAAAATATTTCCTGAGTTAAGGTTAAACTTAAAAAAGTCAAATATTTGAATGTCTGGACATTCACAGTTCAGGTGCTCAAAGTACTTTAACCCTGACCTTGTAATGACTCCAGGATCCTTGCACTTCTTCTGTACTTGGTTCCTATCATATCTATATTGTAAAATATGATACTTTTGGATCAAAAACTTTTTTTCTAAGAGATTTAAGAAGTCCACAGCCTCTCAAACCAAAGCAACCATTGCAAGAGTAAGGCACTCTCGTTTTTGTGGTCACTGAGGAGATGAAACTGCTTGTTCTGGATGTTTACAGTTGTCTCAGAATTTCTGTTTGTTTGTTTTTTCCACAGAGTATGCGTTAAGGTAGTTTGGGTACCTTACCTGTGAATCTTCCAAACTTTCAAAAATGTTTTAATTTCATTTTACCTTACTATAGTTGATTGGGTTTCCATGTTCTTTCATTTCTCCTCTTTGCATCCTGCCCTGAAAAAACATAACAGGCTTTCCTATTGATTGATTTATGTTTTGAAGGCACTCTTCTGCAAGGCCATTCTGATTAAACTAAATGGTCAGTGAATCACTTCTCAGGGTATGTCTACACTACGGGATTATTCCGATTTTACATAAACCGATTTTGTAAAACAGATTGTATAAAGTCGAGTGCACGTGGCCACACTAAGCACATTAATTCGGCGGTGTAAATGTTGTCACTCAATCCTTCCTCCGTGAAAGCAATGGCAGACAATCATTTTGCGCCCTTTTTCCCTGGATTGCTCTGGCAGACGCCATAGCATGGCAACCATGGAGCCTGTTTTGCCTTTTGTCACTGTCACTGTATGTATACTGGATGCTGCTGACAGATGTGGTACCGCAGTGCTACACAGCAGCACTCATTTGCCTTTGCAAGGTAGCAGAGATGGTTACCATCCCTATTGCACCGTCTGCCATGCCATTAATTGGCAAAGAGATGACGGTTATCAGTCATTCTGTACCGTCTGCTGCTGTCATGGGTGCTCCTGGCTGGCCTCGCTGAGGTCAGCTGGGGGTGCATGGACAAAAATGGGAATGACTCCTCGGGTCATTCCCTTCTTTATGTTTTGTCTAAAAATAGAGTCAGTCCTGCCTAGAATATGGGGCAAGTGTACTAGAGAACCAGAGAGCACAGCCGCTCCGTGTCAGAGCCCCAGAGATCCCGCAGAAATGATGAGCTGCATGCCATTCTAGGGGGTGCCCCTGCAACAACCCCACCCATTGCTTCCCTCCTCCCCCAGCCCTCCTGGGCTACCATGGCAGTATCCCCCCATTTGTGTGATGAAGTAATAAAGAATGCAGGAATAAGAAACACTGACTTTTTAGTGAGATAAAATGAGGGGGAGGAAGCCTCCAGCTGCTATGATAGTCCAGGTAGGACATTAAAGGGTGGCGGGGGAGATGAGCCCAGCCTCCCGCTGCTATGATAGTCCAGGCAGTACAGAATCTTTTCTTTAGACATGATAGGGGAGGGAGGGGGTGATGGAGCTCAGCCTCCAATTGCTATGATGAAGACGGTTACCAGCCATTCTGTACCATCTGCTGGGAATAATCAGGAGTCATTCCCATTTTTACCCAGGTGCCCCCGGTCGACCTCACCGAGGCCAGCCAGGAGCACTCACGGGCTGATGATGACGATGGATAGCAGTCATATTGTACCGTCTGTCACCGAGAAGGGGATGCTGGTGTTCAGCGCTGCAGCACCCCATCTACCAGCAGCATGCACTGAAAAAACACTGAAAAAAGGCGAGAAACGTTTTTTTCCCTTTTCTTTCGGGGGGAGGGGGGAAGGGTGTAAATTGACGACATATACCCTGAAACACCCAGGAAAATGCTTTTGACCCTTCAGGCATTGGGAGCTCAGCCAAGAATGCAAATGCTTTTCGGAGACTGTGGGGACTGTGGGATAGCTGGAGTCCTCAGTACCCCCTCCCTCCCTCCATGAGCGTCCATTTGATTCTTTGGCTTTCCATTATACTTGTCACACAGCACTGTGCTGTGGCCTCTGTCTATCATAGCCTGGAGATTTTTTCAAATGCTTTGGCATTTTTCTTCTGTAACGGAGCTCTGATAGAACAGATTAGTTTCCCCATACAGCGATCAGATCCAGTATCTCCCATACGGTCCATGCTGCAGCTCTTTTTGGATTTGGGACTGCATCGCCACCCGTGTTGATCAGAGCTCCACGCTGGGCAAACAGGAAATGAAATTCAAAAGTTCGCGGGGCTTTTCCTGTCTACCTGGCCAGTGCATCCAAGTTCAGATTGCTGTCCAGAGCGGTCACAATGGGGCACTGTGGGATACCGCCTGGAGGCCAATACTGTCGATTTGCGGCCACACTAACCCTAATCCAACATAGCAATACCGATTTCAGCGCTACTCCTCTTGTTGGGGAGGAGTACAGAAATCAGTTTAAAGAGCCCTTTATATCGATATAAAGGGTCTCATTGTGTGGATGGGTGCAGGATTAAATCGGTTTAACGCTGCTAAATTAGGTTTAAACGTGTACTGTAGACAGGAGCGGCGCCAGGGTTTCTGACACCCTAGGCGGACATCATTTCGCCGCCCCCTGCAGTCCCGGTGGACCTACCACAGTGATGCCGGCGGATGGTCCGCTGCTGGAAAGGCTCTGGTGGAGCTGCCACAGTGATGCCGGTGGGCGGTCCGCTGGTCTAAAGGCTCCGGTGGACCTGCCACAGGCATGACTGCGGTAGGTCCCCAGAGCCTTTAGACCAGCGCACCGTCCACCGAAATGACTGCGGCAGTTCCACCGGAGCCTTTCCAGCAGCGGACCGTCCGCTGGCATGACTGCGGTAGGTCCACCGGACCCGCATGCTGCGCCCCCGGCAAAATAGCGCCCCCCAAAAATTCTGGCGCCCTAAGCCATTGCCTAGGTCGCCTAAATGGTAGCGCCAGCCCTGACTATAGACCAGGCCTCAGATGTGCATTTTTCAGTCTCAAAATCTGTCTTGTGCACTAGATTTCACCACAATCTTTCTAATAATCCTCATATGAAGCCTCTTATGAATAAGATGCAACAGAAAACATTGATTCATACAAATGTAGGACTGAAAGGGACCTTGAGGGGTCATCAAGTCCATCCCCCCGTTCAGAGGCAGGATTAAGTATACTTAGACTATCCCTGACATGTATTTGTCTAATGTGTTCTTAAAAATCTCCAAAATGTATTAGACAATTTAAAAAATTATCTAAGGCTTATTTTTCTTAAGTTTCATATCTCAAAAACAAAATTTTGGCAAAAAACTATCCTTTGCCCACAGATCATGTATCCAAAATTTGAAGTGGAAATGAACATTTTAGGAAGTGCACATTTTGGCATGGTGAGGCCAAAATTATGCATATAATGTTAAGCAAGTTTCAACCTTAAAATGTGGCTGAATTATAAATAGTAACTTGGTAAAAATTGTATTTTGGAACTCAAGCTGGAATAGAAAAATAAAGGGTTATTTCTCTCATGCAACATCAGAACTAAAGAGTTGTGGATCAGAATGATTTTAGCAATTCTGTTTATGACATGCAAGACAGAACATTTTCCATCTCATTCTCCTATATCTGTATTACTGTCTCTGCAATGCTAAGAGGAAAAGTACTAAAATGTTAGTCAGTAAAATAAGGAGATATAACTGAATACATACAAGATACCAGTCTAAAGAGTAAGACGACTCAATTTTTGCCTAATCGCTTGCAGAGTATAACTTTACATTAAGTATGAAGAGGCTACATCGTCTCTCGGTTACCGGTCTGATGGCCATAGATTATTTTGATGTCATAAACTTAGAAAAGATGAACTTGTATCTGAGCCAGGTTTTTTGCCATCTAACTTTTGATAATCAGCAAAACTTATGGAAACCATGCCAGATGGATATTTTATGTCTTATATATTTAAGTCAGAGTCAAAGCAGGATGCTTATTACCATACCACCTGAAAGGAGCTATATGAGCTGCATCAGAAATTCAGTTCTGCAAGGAACTGTTATGGGTTGCGTTAAAGCTCATTATAGTGGATGTCACAGCTGCCTTTCATTCAGATGTATGTAAAAAGCAACAGAGCTCCTTTATGGAATAGGCAGCTGAAACCAGTGGGGCCTGTGACATCCCCATATTCACCACTGTCATATAATAATAATATGTTTTGTACAAACTATGTCTTGTGAGGTACCATTTTAAAAGTTTTGATGTATTTAACATTAATATTCTGTTGAATTGTATGTGCTATCATTGTATGTGAAGTTATGCAGTTAGGTGGTGGCATCGCTAGCGAGAAGCAGCTGCGCCCCCTCGTCCCGGCTGTGGACCTGTGCCCCCCGGGGGCGCCTGTAGGCTGCAGTGGATGTATGCGGGCCCCAGCCCCCATGCGCCCCCTGGCTCCCCTTTCGCCTAGGGTTACCATATTTCAACAATCAAAAAAGAGGAGAGAGCCCTGCCCTAGCCCCTGTCCACTCCCTCCCACTTCCCACCCTGATTGCCCTGGTCAGAACCTCCAACCTCCTCCTGCTCCTTGTCCCCTGACTGCCCCCTTCTGGAACCCTTGCCCCTAACTGCCCCTCAGAACCCCACCCCTACTTAAACCTTTCTGCTCCTTGTCCCCTGACTGCCCCCTCCTGAGACCTTCCCACCCTAACTGCCTCCATAGGACCCTACCCCCTATCTGTCCCCTGACTGCCCCAACCTTTAAGAACACCCCCATCCAACAACTCCCCACCCCCTGACAGGACCCCTAGAACCCCTGATCAATCCAACCCTCCCTCTGCTCCCTGACTGCCCCCCGGGACTCTCCTTACCAGGCCCTTGCCGGTGAGACGCTGGCTCCATGTGGAGGCAAAACTCCACATGGAGTGCTGAAGCCGGGGAGTTGGGGGGAGCTGCGGGAGTGGCAGCAGTGGGTCACACTTCCAGGTGCCACAGAACCCGAGCGTGGTGAGGGGAGAGCCGGGGGGCGTGCCTGCCCGGGCTGCGGCCTGGTGCCCCCCCTCAAGGGGGGCGGCTCCTGCAGTGGATGCATGCGGGTGGCAGGCCTCATGCACCCTCCAGTTCCCCCCTCGCTGCGCTCAGGCTCTGCAGCTCCTGGGAGTGTGAGCTGCCGCCGCTGCCCTTCCCAAAGCAGGCTCAGGGCCCCGTGTCCCAGTGGCTCACACTTCCAGGAGCCGCAGAACCCGAGTGCGGTGAGGGGGAAGCTGGGGGGGGCTCCTGCAGTGGATGCCGCCGCTGCCCCTCTCGCAGCAGGCTCAGGGCCCCGTGCCCCAGCGGCTCACACTCCCGGGAGTCACAGAACCCGAGCACAGTGAGGGGGGAGCCAGGGGGCGCGCCTGCCGCGAGTCTTGGGTCCTGGCCACTGGCCCCGCTTCACTCAGCCAGCCACATGCACGGAGCGGGGCCGGCGGCCGGGACTCCGGCTGGCAGCCGTGTGCTAGGCAAAAATCAGCTCGCATGCCCAAGATGGCACGCGTGCCGTAGGTTGCTGACCCCTGATCTATGACTTGTTTGTACCAACTGTCAGGGTGAAAGACTGTTTGATTCAGACTGTAAATTTATTTTCATTTCTTAAGTAACCAACTTTGGCGCGCCACACTTGCTACTTATAATCACTTAAAATCTATCTTTCTGAACTTAATAAATCTGTTTTATATTTTACCTAAAACAGTGTGTTCAGTTGAAGTGCTTGGGAAATCTCAGCTCACTTTACAAAGGCTAGTGTATGTCCTCTCCACATGAAGGAGGAGCAGACTGGGTAATGAACTTACACTGGCCAAGGTTCTGAGCAATGCAAAACGGTACAGTTCTGGGGTGCTAGGCTGGGGAGCTGGGGGGAATTGGCAGGAGCCTCTCTATTGTTGGCTCATGAGTGTCTGGGGAAAGCATTCATGTAACTCATTTGGGTGTGTCCCTGCCTGTGGATTTCTGTGTAAGCCAAGTACCTGCTAGAGGTCTGCAGCTTGACACAGCATCAGATGGTGAGAGGGATACCCTAGGTTGGTGGGACAGATGGCTCAGCAGTCCCATAGTTCAGGCTACACCCTAGGACCCCATCTCAGGGCCTCTACCCAAAACAAAGCCACATGCAAGACTAAAGCAGGAGTTTGCCATGCGGCCCAGTGGGTGTCCCACAGTGATCTGATAAACTAGGGGGCAAGGGATTGATAGGATTAGAGTGCTACATGTCTGTGTGTGCACGCAAGAAGCACCCTGAAACATCACAAAAACAGACACAGAAAAGGAGCAGAAAGCCAAGGAGATGGCAGAACAAGCACTGGGAGCATGGCCCTGAGAAAAAGTCTAGAGAAAGTTTCTGGGCAGAATGCTGGCTGAAAGAGGCTTGAAACAATAAGCAAAGAAACTGTCTCCGGTTATTTAGAATATCAGGGTTGGAAGGAACCTCAGAAGGTCATCTAGTCCAACCTCCTTCTCAAAGCAGGACCAATCACCAGACAGATCAGATTTTTGCCCCAGATCCCTAAATGGCCCCCTCAAGGATTCAACTCAGAACCCTGGGTATAGCAGGCCAATGCTCAAACCACTGAGCTATTTGATTCCTACTGTGTTCTGGGAAACAGGACTTTGTAAATTTTTTTAAATAAACTGGATTGCATCAAAGAAATACCTGACTCCATCATCCATGTCTCCTTCCTAACCAAAACAACCCACAGGCCCCCCAAAAATGACTAATCACTCATGTTAGAAATGGGTGGCCATGTTAAGATCCAACATTCCCATTCACTGTGATCAAATAAGTCCTTTTGCATGTCTAATTTCTATGGTCCTATGAATACAGATCCTGATTACTTGTAATTAAAGATCCCACTACACTTTTAACAAGAGTATGGCTGCTAGCGTGAGTGTCTTGGTCAAATTCCAATGCAATAACTATATGCCATCCCCTTAATATTCCCCCTGCTGCTTCCACTTGCTACGGTGTGATTCTTCAATTCCAGACCTAACCTCTTACACAGTATTTCGGTGCACTTTTGTGACATGATAACAACAGATGTTGACTGCCCTCAACTCAAATCAAAGTCACTGGGACCTACAGGCGTTCCACATCTCTCAGGACCAAGCCGAACACTTTTGGATTCTTCACAATAGAAAGAAGAGCAGGAAGAAATCAACATGCCAGGGAAACAAAATGGGATGATTCTATGATCCCCAGGTTAACTTTAAGCCTGATCCTGCTTGAGGGTACACCTACACTGCAAAAAAGACCCGTGGCAGCGCGTTTCAGAACCTGGGTCAACTGACTCGAGCTCCTGCTGTGGGGGCTAAAAATAGCACTGTAGATGCTCAGACTGGAGAAGGGCTCTGAAACCTGCCGAGCAGGGTGGGTCTCAGAGCCTGGACACCAGCCCAAACCCAAACCTCTACATCACTATTATTAGCCCCTTAGCGCACGCCCAAGTCAGCTGACCAGGCTCTGAGACTCGCTGCTGCAAGTCTTGTGTAGAGTTACCGCTGAGCCTGAACCTGATTAAGTGTGAGGACTCACTTCCGAGTCTGAGCATAGTGAGTCATCAGTTACCTGCAGGGTTCAAACTAAAAGTGAGATCTCATCCATGTGATTCTAAGGCAAGCATATAGGATCCTAAGGGAAGCTGCCTCTCCTGTCTGCTCACTGCCACTATCTGGCTGGGAACACTCCCCTTACCAGTAGTCTAAAGTCTGCCTTTGTTCCTCCTCCAGCCTGCTTCTGCTCTAGCCCATGTCTGTTTCTACCCCAGCCACCCCTAGTTCCACCCTGCATCTGCTTCTGCCTCAGCTGGTCACCTAGCCCTCTGACAGGAAAAACAGAAGGATCAGAGCTTCTTCAATGCTTGATGTGTGTTTCCTTACAAATTGCATTCCTTGAACCACCCACTTTGAAAGAAATTCACTTTCCCACACCACTGCATTGTATAGCTATGATTATAGGAAGAGAATGTCATTTGAGAGAGAATTCCGAGCAGCTTTTAAAGAGCTCAGTAACACCCGAGAGCATTCTCTTTTCTCCCTCAACACTTCCTCCTTACCTTCTGAGGCAGGTGTGATAAATCCCCATTGCCCGCACTGTAACAATAATACTATCTAGCTTTTATACAGTGCTTTACATCAGTAGATCTCAAGTGCTTTACAAAGGAAATAAGTGTCATCATTGTTACCATATAACACCCATTGAACTACTGGATCCTACAGGGTTAAGCCTTAAAACATGTTTTTCAAACTTAAGAGGCAAAATTCAAGCCTCAAGTAGGACTCACTCTCCACAGAGAGGAGATTCTTACCTGTCCTAACAGAACTTTGAGATGAACCAGGGAAGCAGGAAGAGGGCAGAATAAGTCAAAAGACAGATAAAATGGGACTGATTCAACAGCCTGGTGATTAAGGCACTCAGCTGAGAGGCAGGAAATGTAAATTCAAATCTTCTCTCTTCCTGATTCGGAGGAGTGATTTGAATTCCCCCTTTCATACCTCCCAGCTGTGATTGCTTTAATCACCAGTCTATAGAACTGTTCTCTCTCGGACCCAATGAATACTTACGTATTTATACAAAGTGGATCAGTTTTAACAAGAGAGATTTGAAGCCACCCCACTCCAGAATGGTCTACAGGCCTGGTGGTTAGAGCATTCACTTGGGCGGGGGGAGTTCTGAGTTCAAAGCGCCTGCTCCAGAGCAGGGATTCAAACCTGAGTCTTCCACATCCCACATGAGTGCCCTAACCACCGAGTAAAAACTAGACAAACAGGCACAGTTTGCTGGCCAGAATTAATATTTCCAATTTGTCAGCCAAATTCCAAACAGAACCAAGCCAAATATTTCCCAATTTTTTGATTTGCTGGGTCAAGAGAAAAAAAAAATCAAGTATTTGCTCAGCTCTAGAGTCATAATCTTTCCAATGGTTCCAGTGGCACCAGTGTGAAGCTGGGACATCGGTCGACATTCTTCAGTCAACCAGTCATGGGGCTGAGTGTGGCTGCAGAAGATTTTTTTTTTGTTTTTAAACTCTTACAATGTGCTTCAGGACTGTGCAAAGTTTAACTTCTTTCTCCACAAGTATCATCCAGAACATACATCATACATCAAGATTCCAGGATGACTGCACTTGAAGTTCTCTGATCTTTTTTGTTTTATTTTCACTGCCTAACAAGTGGCATATACTTTTCTTCCTGCATTCTTGGATGGCATCTCCAGTAATGTGTAAACAACATTCTGCCATGTCTTTTTCAGACCCAGAATCGATAGCATTAAGTAGGAATGCATTTTTCACTGTATGGATTCTTGCAGCCATTATTTGATCATTACTTGTGTTCGATCAACAATCTTGCATTAAAAAGTCCATATTTATTCTTTTACTTCTTTATTTTTTCCTCACTTTCTTCAGTTGCAGCATCCAGTCATTGTACCTGTCAGTTTCAATCTGTCTTGAGGAACATCCAAGGCTACACACTTTAATTGCTTCCTTAAATTGCTCATTTTGTGATACATTGAAGGTGATGATTTTAGCATAGAGGAAGGTTGCAACTTTCTTGTCAAGTCAAGTCTTTTGCCCTTCACAGTTGTTTTATGACATAATCTCTGCTTGATCTTGGTCTTTTATTGAGGAGTTGAAGATGCAGAGACACTGCTCCTGAATGAAACTGATATTGAACGACAGTATCATGAGTCTGAAACAGGGTCTTAAATTATCATTGCAGCTATGTTTCAGTGACAACTAAGGAACCAAAAAATATCACTGGCAGGATTATTCCACTTCAATAAACGTATCATTCAATGGCTCATTTGATCACAAGAAATACAAATAAGCAGAATTTCTGCATTTTTAAATTAATATGAATCTTTCTCTCTTGCTGCTTAACTAGTTTTGACAATGTTTACATTATCTATAAATTTAATTGCTTTATAACATCTGCGTTCAGTACTTCAGTTCATTTAATCACTTGTTTCCTAATGCTTCCTTCAATTTTAGGAATGTTGATTCAGTTAAATTCACACATAGTTTGACAGCCACTATATACCAGCCACTCATTTGTGGCATTGGTCAGCAGCTTTCATATTTACTACATTTGGAAGGGGAAAACCAACTACTGAATTCAAAACAGTGAAAAATGAAAAATATACAGAACCATGTTAACAAAATACCCTCCATCTTCTAGAAGTTTCTAGATCCTACCAAACCAAGCTCCTTAACAGTTTATAACTCCACCTAGACCCCTCATTTCAGCATCCAATGACAGTTAATTCCACATATTAGTCATCGACTGTACCCATTCCTAATGCTAAGATTTAGTCATGGGTATTTTTAGTAAAAGTCATGGACACGTCATGGGCAATAAACAAAAATTCACAGGCCGTGACCTGTTCATAATTTGCACTATATACCCCTGATTAAATCTTGGGTGCTCTGGATGGGGGGACTCTGGGGACACCACAGGTCCTCTGGAGCGGAAGGCAGCCCAGCGGCAGAGGACCCAGGACCGCAGCTGTCCTGAGGGGGGAGTAGGAGGGAGGGTAGCAATGTGTGGCTCGGGAACACCACAGGTGCTGGGGGTAGAGGGGCGCACAGCAGCCCTAGACTGCCCCAGCAGCTGTTCGTGAGGCCATGGGGTCAGTCGCACCCACCGCTGCAGAAGTCACGGAAGTCACAGAAAGTGACAAAATTCGTGACTTCCATGACAGACTTACAGACTTACCCATTCCCATTCCTCTATAACTTTCTAGACAGTTCTATAATTTTATTGTTGACTCCTAATAGGCCTGCAGACATGGCAAGAATCCCAATGTGTGCATCACTTCCCTCTTATTTTTTTGTTTCCAAAATATTTTTGTATGGAAAGTATTACAAGAACATTTTTCATTCACAGTCTGAACTTAGAGTCTAATTTTTCTAGTGTGAAAAAAATCCTTGTTATGTTTAAGTAAATTAATATAGACACAAATTCCTTTTTGTTGTTTGTTCAGTGAGATTACTTTCAGAAACACGACAAATGACATTGTCAGTCTCTGAGTTCAGCACCTACCCCATCTCCAGCACAATGCCCTTTCCTGATAACCTCCACAATCAGCGCAATCATATTCCTTCCTCACATCCTTCCCGTTCATCATTACTAAAATGCCAGGATCACCCTTTCTGTTGTCTCAGTCACTACAAGCATCCTCACCTCCCTGTTCTCACCAATGAGATTATTTCTAATAAACACAGCAAACTATCAAATAGGAGTTCAATACCCTGCAATTCACCAGCTCCTTCATCCCTAGTAAAAACTCTATGCTCACCATTTTAACCCAATACAGCACTACCCAGATCCTTTCTTCCCCACCATCAGTTCAACACACATATCATCACATCCTCAGCTATCCCATCATCACTTTTCTATCATCAGCATAACTTCTGCACCACTGCTAATACTTTCACCAACAGCATCTTTCATTCCTGCCTGCCACTGTATAGCACCCCTGCACCTCTCCTAAACTCCTAAATGAAGCATTTACTATCAGACCTCCAGTCCTGAAACCCAAAGCATACCTGATCACAGGGTATTCTCTCCTGCTAGTCAGAGAGCAATGCTCCATGAATTTACAGGAATACTTCTAGCCAACATCTGCATACTATATCCTCTCCTCCATGCTCTTACTGGTGGATATACTGAAGTAAACAAGCTCTTTCATTATTAAAAATATACACTGTATATTTTAAATATGCAAATCATTCCAAAACAAGCTGTTGCCAAAGGCATTATCTACCCCTTAAGAAAAAATAAAACAGCATATTTATCCTTCCTGGTGTATGGGGCTTCCTATTTGTAGTTGAAGCCCAATACGCACCACACATTTTTCCTATAAAAACTATTACGCTTTGCCTCCGGTTGACACTAATATTATTGTATATCCAGCTCCCTCAAGTCAACCTGCAAAAAAACAACTATGACAATTAAAAGGAAAAGGGTGCTTAATTGTTTAGATGTGTTGTTTCCTTTCCTTCACAGCCAGCAACTGTCAGTACAATAACTGGAAGAAATTGCAAAAAATACATGGTAATGCTAATGACTAGAGGCTTCTGATGTCCTTTGGATGTTCAGAAAAAAGTCAATATTTTCCTGACCTTATGGACCATCCTGGTATTTTAAAAAATCCATTGTGATGGCTCTTAGGGCTTGTCTACATGTGAAATGTTATATCAATATAGGTAGATGTGAATTAAACCAATATAGTTCTACTGGTATAACTCCCAGTGGTAGACACCACTCTATTCAGTTATACTTTGCTTTGGAAGCAATTTAAACTGAGCTGAAAAAGCCACTCTTATTCAAAAATAGGACTATCCACACAGGAAGTTATTCCAGGATTATTATAGTGGTTTAACTATACTGATATAGTTATACTAGTATAACTGATTAAACTTTTCCATTGAGTCAAACCCACAGGGTTAAAGGATTTATGTTTTTTCCACCACATCACCGGCACACAATAAAGCTAATCACAGTAATGAAGAAAAAGAAAAAACACCCCACACGCACACATGGGGTGCTTCTGAGGGGCCCAAATAGGATTTCACATACCAAAACTACAAGTCTTAGCTATTTCAATGCCCTGATCTAATGTATCCAGCCTCTGAATACAATAAAAACCATGAGCTCCAGAGCCAGCTTTGTGCAAGGGGGAATTTTCTTCCCTCCATCTCTTGACAGTGGTCTTCAATTAGAGTCTACAGCGATGACACTTACTGAGACTGACGGAGGAAATAAAAGGAGTGAAACTACTGAAATGCATCTGCAGAAGCCGATTATTCAATGTCCCACAGACATCGGTGCGAGTGACAGCCACCAGAGCTTAGTGAAAAAAAGAGAAGCGGAAAATTAAACTTCTCATTGGGCCTGATGATGATGAATATCTTCTCTCTGACGAGCTGAGACGGCTTAATCTCCGCTATTAAAATTAAATCACTGAGGTGCAAATATGGCAGCTGAAGCGAGGTGGGGGGGGTGTATGAGAGCGTTTCAGATCTGGGGAGAAAGAAAAATCTGAGGAGAAATCATAGAGGTACATTCTGCACACTCACATCTTAACCCTGCTGAAACCAGGAATCAAAATTGAAACAGTCATTAGCAAAAGCTCTGAAGCCATGTCAATTACTAGGGGAGGCAGTACTCTCTGACAATGCAAGTATTCTCATGATCTAAAACAGACTAACAATAAGTTTCAGAAAATTGGAAGGCATTTTCCATTCTTCAGATGCAAAAAGACTCTACTTCATAGCTCCACATTCTACTTCAAATGTACACAAACTAGTAACTAATACCCTCACACAGAAACTATATGCAGGATAACTTCGTTACATAGATATGATTTTTGCTATGTGCTCCTTTTAAAATATTCTGCAATCCGTTTCCTTTGAGATCTTATTTTAAGTCACCGACTCTCCAACACATTGCTAGCAAAGGGTGAAATATAACTAATGATCATTATTGTTCATACTTCTGGAAAGAATACTGGCTCACATTAAGCTTTCCGACTAACAGAAACCATTGTTAAAATCAGTGCAGATTTTGGAAGGATATCATCATTTTGGGATAAAAAGGAGTTTCCATGTTACAGTTAATTTGGAAAACCGTCACTAATTGCTATATAGTTAAGAAATGCTATCACCTTTTTGGAAATAATATGACTTGGTAAATACATCCTGTGCTTAGGAGGTGGCTTATGATTGCAACTTACTAAACTACGGGTATTAGTTTAAATAACTCTTGAGTACTTAAGGCATAATCCTGTGGAAATGAGAGTAATTCTTCTATCTTTTAATACAGTAAGAGTAAACTGTATAGTTGTTACATTGTAAGATAAGGTGTTGTTTCTTTGGGAGACTCCAACACAGAGATGCTGTAAGATATAAGATTACAAATCACAAATAGTTAGCTGTCAAATTTCTGCTATAGTAAAACTGTTTCCTAAAGTGAATAATCACTCTTAAAATGCTGCCAAACATTGTGTTGATTTGATCCTGACGAGTTATTTTCAAACTTAAAAGGGGGATAAGCTATGGCTTGAAAAAAGAAATCGGGTTGGGTGATTAGTTTTCCGGATCAGTGTGGCAAGTGACCATTCATGCCTTACAAGTCTTCTAGTAATAGCCTATAATAATTTCGGTACAGTAATAATTGTCTATAAATTACCTGGTGCTTGAAATGGTAACACATTTTAGTGTCTGTAGCAGTGTAATATTTATAGTTCTCAGGAAACTATTTACTATAGTCACTTCCATGAACTGTAGTACAGTTTAGTTCTACATTAGACGGAAATGGTATGTCTTATTAATCAAGGTGCAGGATTACTCTGCAGTTACCAGTGCACATCTGTACAATTTTTTTCTCCATAATTATGGCCTGAAAAAGACCATTTTTGGACTACACGGGTATTGCAAAAAAGCCCCAATATCAGATTTTTTCCAACAGTGGGGAAGCAGAAGCAGGCATCAGCATGTGGGGAAGCCAATGGGTATGCAACGTCTCTTGTGGTGACCCCCTCATTGGCGCATGCCTGCCCCTGCAGGCTCTGTCCCTCTCTGTATATTAATACGCCCCAGGACAGCAGAATGGAAGCATTGCAGAGGAGATGATTTGAGAAGCCCAATATAATTTAAAATGGCTGCTGCTGCCCAGTCCCTGCCTGCTCCATCCTAACACACACCCACGCTGACCCACCCAGAACGCTGCTATTTTTCCAGCAGCAGGGAGGCAGAACGATTGCACCCACACACACGTCTCCAGATTTGATGATGGTTTTATGCAAAGGTTTGCAGCAGTGACCTTTCGCTGACTGGTGTTCCATGCATATCCCCTGAAAATTGCTACTTCACCCATGACATTGTCATGAATTTAAAAAAATCTGAGATTTTCTCCCTACTATTATGCAATCCCATGAGCTCTGATTGGCTGTAGGTGTCTAATTTCCATAATTGCTGTATCACAGGGTAACTAGCCCCTTTAGGAAGGAGCAGAGTCCAGTGCACCTGTGGCTGATAAGCTACCTCCCAGCTGGGCTTAAAAGAAGGCACTTGGGCCCTAGAGGGGAGGAGAAAGGGTGAGTTGGAGACCTGGAGAGCCAGAGAGCTGTCCGCTGAGAGCCCAGACTGGTGCAGCAAAGAAACAGGCAGGGGAGAGCTGCCTGGGAGAGACACGGAAGTTGCAGAGAGCAGAAAGCTCTACCGTCATCCTTAGAAATAGGGAGAAATTGCTAGGAAGCCAGCAGAGCGGTTAACCTGTTGGCCTTCCTGAGCTGCATACTGGGTTTTCAGTAGAAGAGAGTTATAAGACTGGTCATTCTCGGATGGATAGGCGTGGGAGTGGGGCCCCGGAACAAGGGCAGAAAGGAACTGGGACCAAGTGCTGGTGGACTCATGGATGGGTGAACTGTAAAGGATGTCCCTAGAGAAGGAGAACAGAAAAAAAAAATCACAGTACCTTTATATGCTTTCCTCTGGAATTAGGAGAACAGTTTTACCATGAGGGTTCTACACACTATTGTACCTATACATAAATAAAAGATGTCCAGAGGTGGGACTTTGTATCGGACAGTGAAAGTCTGTACTCTTTTTATGCCTGGGCTGGGGGGAAATGTAGATAGAAACACCTATCCATGCCTAGCCTGCCACAAGAGGGAGCCCCGGGGTGGGAGGGGGAGAGGCACCTTCTCACACACTGCATGGTTGTTTCAGTCATAACAACATGAACATGAAAAATCTCTATTCCAACTGGCTCATATACTCAGAATTTTCAAGATGTTGGTCAGCAGTAAATGTGGCCACTTAACCCCTGCTTCTCACTACCTCCGGCTGAAATAGAGAAACTAAAATGTTCATATGAGGAAGGACTGGGGGAGAGAGATCAAAAAACAATGAAAATGGGACTGGCTAACTGTTGAAATGGAAATAGCCTTTTTTTAAAAAAAAAAGTTTAAAAACTATTTCCTATCTCCTTCACATCTCTCTTCTCCCTCCTGAAGCAAGACAAATTCAGGCTCTCTTAGAAATATGGCACTCATTTTTCACAGTGCAGGGTAATCCCACTGGAACCACTTACCATGGGCTGTGGTGGAATCTCCATCCCTTTTTAAATCTTTAAACCAAGATCTGCAGTCATTTTAAAAGATATGATCTTGCTCAACAAGAAGTTATGGGCCTGATGCAGGAAGGTTCTGTAGCACGTTTTATACAGGAGGTCAGACTAAAGTATTGGAATGGACCCATCTGACCTTAAAAATCCATGAATCCTCACAAACCAGGAAGGCTCTGGTAACTGTTGCATGTGTTAACATTGGAAGAATCCCAAACCCTCCCTGCCAGTTCAGTTCTGAAACACAAATTAGACAAAAACTATCACAGCTATTCTGAGGAGAGGCTTATCAACATGTAGAGGAGGAAAGATGAGAGGAGGAAAGATGAATAGGTGAAGAAAAAAAAAGAGAGAAGGAAGAAAATCAAGTGTGCGTGTGTCGAGGGGGAGACAATCAGCCACAGATTTTTTTGCTGTAGTTTATTCAGCTCACAACGTAGTCATTACCTTGTAAACAGAAAGCACCCCCGTGTTATCATTCCAGCACTTATTATTGTTTCTTTTCAGTAACCGGCAGTCAGTATTATAAAGCACAGGAGAGCATATACTATCTCATTACTTCAGCTTCGACAATAACATTTCCAATAACAATCTACTATATATTGGATCTACCTGAACACTATATAATATACACCAGTGTTAAATTGCACCGTGACTACCTCTACCATTACACTTGGTATTTTTCCACTTGAGGACGCCAGTATTCTAAATCTGATTCTGCAAGCTACTACATGTGGCAATCCAGCTATGTTTGTGTAGAGCCCCACTGATTTCATTATGTTTCTGCACAAGCTCATGGGTCCATCTGCAAAGAGCTGTTTGGAAGACTGGGGCTTAAATTGTTGTTCCTCTTTAGAACAGTTATAAAATTGCTATTAAAAGTGTACTGAGATATGGCACTTTGTCATTAGTTCCTACTTTAACATAATAATGAACAGAATATTAGACAGAAAAGACTGTTTTAAGAAAGTCAGTAGATTTATCTTCTGGGTTTTTTTCTTTGAAATTTTCATTTATATTACACTTTTCAAAAGACAAACATTAGATTATTGATTATAGATTTGGTTCAGCATAGCGTAAGTAAGACAATTGCGTAAGCTGTACTTCACTGCTGTAAATCTAATAAAGGCAATTATAGCACTCTATGCACTCAACATACTGTACTTAAAGAATGAACAAGACAGAGTCATCGAGGAACTACATTAGATGTTTGGATGGTTACACTCTATGTGCTAAGTCATTTTTCATAAGAGTGTTGGGAAAGGAAACTGATGTTACACAACCCATAGGTTAGAAGAATCACTATTATAGCCCCAGACATCCAAGGGAACTCCATCCCAATCATCTGATAAATTTAAAGAGAGAATCTCAGGCTAAAAACACACAAGCTTTCTGATCATCATCACTTTCTCTTATTGTGGGGGTACCTAGAGAGGAAAGGGAGTCATGACAGTCCATAATTTTTTTTATTTTTTTTTACACTGTTGGCTATTCATTCCACTTGTTTCTCAAAAGGCAGGTGGATACAACAAAAACTTTACTTAGGCCCCAGTCTCAAAGGGGGATATGGAGGATATGAAGCCATAGGAGGGAGGCAGATGAGCAAAACTTCAAGTGAAGAAACCATTTACCCAATTGATCTCCATCCCATACAAGTTTGTATTGCAGAGCTCCGCTAAGTTTGGGGTGTCCCCCAAGGGGTGTGTGAAGGACCAGCCAGGGGTGCACAGCGGTGCCCAATCCAGCCCCCACAGGGATGGGGAGGGAGTGCTACCCAGCCCCTCCTCGCCCCCAGCTCTGCTTTGGTCCAGCCCCAGCCACATCCTCAGCTCCCCATCCTGCACATGCCTGGCCCAGTCCCCCAGCCTCAGCCACTGGCTGCAACTCCATTCCCAGCCCAGAGTCGAGGCTGGGGGCAAGGCTCAGAGTGGAGCCACAACTGGCCACGGACCGGACTGCCGGCCCTCACTGGAGCCAGGCTGCAGCTCCACTTCCACCTCACCCCCAGCCATGGCCCCTAGCCTAGGCCCTGGCCCCAGATTCACCCCCAGCTGTGGCCCTAGCCTCGGCCCCCTTACCCTTGTCTGCGTTCCACCCCCACCCTCCCCGAGCCACGGCCATGCTCCCAGCCCCAGCTCAGGGAGGGCGGGGGGGGGGGGGCGGTACAGGCAGGGGTAAGGGGAGTATGACCATCAAAAGTTTGGGGACCACTCCTGTGGTGACTGACACACAAATATGTGACTGCCTATGAGCGTTTCAGGTCAGAAAAGGGGTGTTTAGGCATAGTGCCAGTACCTCAAGTTAGTATACCTTGTTTCCTACTGGTACCATATGCTTAAGTTTAAACAGATTTTTACAGAAATAATCCCAGATTTTACAAAAAAGTATTATTCAGTTTTTCTTCTTCTTTTCACTCTACTTTTGTATCATTCAAATGTATAAAAAATAACTTGTTTTGTTAGGAAAATACAATACATTGCATGAGATACATGTATTACGATAGTACATTAGTCTGTGCGTATATGCAAAGCTGCCTGTGAAGTAAGGCTATGGATTCGTCTAGAAGTTTTGGAGGTACTGATGTGCAAGCTATGAAATTCAAATCTTTGCAGAGAGACAGTCACTGTTCACAAAAGGCGCTTACGAGCAAAAGCAGACCAAAACAAAACCTTTCTTGGTGTTGCCATGCAGCCAAACTACAGTACAAGCAATTGCTAAAGTTTCCTGAAAAGATATGTTGCACCAAGGACAGGTAACACTGTTTGAACTGTGCATCAGCCTGGCGTCCTTACTATGGTGATGAGGCTGTTGTGTTTCTTCTAAGGCAGTGGTTTTCAACCCGTTGTCCATGGACTCCTGGGGGGTCCACAGATTATGTCCAAGATTTTCAAAGGTGTCTGCACCTCCATTTGAAATGAAAAAAGGTTGAAAGCCACTGTTCTAAGGTCTCTGCGAGAAAAAATGCACATATACTTCGGTAGTATCTTGCTTGCAGCAGAGTCAAAGAGCCACTAGGACACCATATCCCAGTTCACTTGCTAAAAATCATAAGTTTCCTAATAAATACAGAGAAATCCATCTGAAACTTCTTTTCCAAGGGCCTTATTCAAATCCCATTGAACTCAATGTTAAGATTCACATTCACTTTAGGCAAGCACTGAAACAGGTTTCTCAACAACTGAAACTTTTTGGGATTCACAGCAGATGACACGCCTGAGCAAAATAATTCATAAGGAAAAATGCATTCTACAAATTTTGCCTCCTTCTGTTAATAAACTGTCTGTGAAGAAATTATTTCCTCAAATGTATTCACTATATGAAAACAATTGATGTATTTGCGGGTATTGTGTTAGGATCTGGAAAGAAGACAACAAATGACAAAAGGAAGGAGGTAGTCTACGGAGGAGTGAAGTCTGCCCTTATGCAGCTTTCAGAGTCCCCTGGAATCTCTCAGAAGCTTTTGTAGGAACTACTACACTGGGCCATTTTTAAATGTGTTGTAAAAACTAAGGAAATTCCCATGCAAAACACCCGCCTCCTTAAACTGAAGTTAAAAACAAAACAAAAAAAATCTGCGGAAAATGCAGCCCAAAATAGGGTTTTTCATCACATGATCACACAAAACTGAGCAATATGACATACAGTGTTGTTTTGCTTATACTATAAAATACAAAATCATGGCCTTTCAGCATGTAAGACCATCTGTTTTCAAGCAACCATCTACTGCCCCTTACATTTCCAGTTTACTGTGAATCCTATAAATGTTTCATCCTAGGATGACCTCACACAGTGATTGTACATTAGCGTAGAATGACTAAATACACTCACACAAGCACACGTGTATACATGATCAGCTTTTTGAATTGTCAGAGAGAAAGCTAGAATCTGAATAGAAGCAGCAGCCAGCACATCCCTCGGCCCGCACCGCTTCCCGCAGCCCCCACTGGCCTGGGACTGCAAACCACGGCCAGTGGGAGCCGCGATCGGCCAAACCTGTGGACCCAGCAGGTAAACAAACCAGCCAAGCCCACCAGGGTGCTTACTCTGGCGAGCCGCATGCCAAAGGTTGCCGACCCCTGATATAGTAAGATCCTCGAGACACAGATTGATTTTCTGTGCTCAATATTTGTTTCACTTGGCAGGCACTGATAAATGGATTGAAAAGCTGTCCACTTGCACTGTAGATAGCTCTGCATACTTTACTGAAATGTTATTTTGTAACCTCACACAGAAATACTCAGCAAATCCTAGCAAACATTTTTATAACAGCTGCTATTGCATCACTAAACAAGGGAAAGGAAGGGAGGGAGGAACCCTTTGAAAACTAGTCTACATTTGATCTCAGCCATGTTCACAATAACACAACAGGCCTACCTCACTGGTGTAAGGTGAGAGTAACAGAGGCTCTCAAACTGGAGCTCCACTAGTATACCTGAGAAGTGGCTTCTGGTAGGGCTTTGGCTGTCAGTGCCCCATGGCTCTGCAAGTTGTTCTCCTCCTCCTCCTTTACCCCACCTCAAATCTGATGACAGTCAGTCAGGGCTCATTGCAAGGTCATTTCCTCCCCCCCCTGCATTTGAAGATAAAGAAGGGATGTGGGAGAGGGATTGTAATTGTAGAGGTGAAAAACTCTTCAAAAGGGAAGGTGAGAATTGTGGCAAGTTATCTTAAATTGCTGCTCTTGTGTTTTAAAGTTGTCTCTCAAGGGTGCCTAAAGCATATGGATGGGTGCCCTTTTTAAGTACTTCTATACCATTTTCCGCACTCTGTGTCTGTCTTGTCTATTCAGATTATAAGATCTTTGGAACAGAGACCATCAACAACTCTGTTTGTCCTGGTTGGTCCTTAGGCAATGCTGTAATAAACATGATTATTAATAACAATAAAATCTATATAAACAAACATTTATCTTTTTAGAGCGGCTCTTAAATTAAGATTTTAACATCATAATTATCTACCACCAAGACATGGGATACAGACAATGAAATGCCAGGAAGCACAGAGAAGAAAAAATAAGGAGAAATAATTTCTAACAGTGCTTTTTAAGTGCAAAGTGGAAGAGAAAAAGCAAACTACTGATGCCAGGATCTACATCCTTCTCATCTGTCAGATGGTGGCAAGGACTCCTGTTGTTAAGAGCTGCACACAGGAAGCCATTTGCAGTGCATGACAACAGCTTTACTTAACCTATAATGATTGAAATCCCAGGACTTGTCAGCTCCCATCCTCCTCATTCGTCAGTTCCCACTGGGTTTTTTTTTACTCTTACCTTCAAAACTCCCAGAAAACAAGTAAATCCAAGTAAAGGCTGGAACAAAAAGGAGAGTCAGAGAGGCAGCCAGGAATTTCCGTCTCCCTCTGCAGATTCCCAGCATTCTCTCAGAAGTAGAGATTCCCAACCCAGTGCTGTTCCTATGTCGGAAGCGCGTAGTCCACAGTCTCCCACATATTACTCTCTGAAAGGGAAAGGAGGAAAGGTTACCAGTTTTTACCACTATATGAAGCCAGGCTCTTCCCTGTGTCCTGCAGAGCTACAGAATGAGGCTGAAAATGGGGTTGTTCACACTGCAAAACAGTTCCCATTTCAACATTCTGCACAACAAATATAATAATGCATGTCTGAGAAGTGCCCTACAAGAGCAAAAATCAATAAAATATATCACATCAGCTAAACACACACTGAGCTCATCTTATAAAGAGCAACATTTGTATGCCACCCTTTGAACAGAAAAAGACTACATTGTCCTTGATGTCTCTGGGTAGAAAAGAGAGAGACACCTGTGTCTCTACCTCTACTCCTGAAGAGCAGGAAAAACACTGGTCCACTACTGGCCTAGCTGCTGGTAATGAAGGACTCAGAAAAATCATCAGGAAAGAGGGTGGGAATTATGGAAGCCACTAAAATTACAGGGTTTGCCAATCACAAAGTGATACTGATGTACGTGTAAAAGGGAGGAAAAGGGAAGGTTTACAATGGCTAAAGACAGAAAACAGAAGGAAACACTAGCAGTTGCTGGCAGGAGCTTCAGACTATATGCAATAAGAGAGATAAAGAAGCAGTTTCCTTCTTTCAGGAATGCCATTTCCATCTGATTCCAGTATTTCAATTATCTTAACATAGTTTAATGTAATTTAACAGGTATTTCATTCTCTTTTACATTATGGAAAATGTATGACTGATATTTTAAGGGCGTTACCATTATATGAAAAGAAAAAAGAAAATCTGGACTTGTTTAAAATAAAAATAAGTAGCACTTTTGCACTTCACAGATTAGGTGGCAACACTATCTCAAACCCTTTATTCATTACAGGCATTTTCAGTAAATGATTATTTATATCCAGAGCACACATGGAGCATTAAAGACATTTTCACACCTCTTTCTTTTCCCTAGAAAGGAAGGAATATTGAAAAATATCAGGATTTGGGTAGGGCAATAGGGGAGAAAAACAGGTATCAAATCCATGCAAATCTATTTGTTTCAGGATTCTGCAGGGTTCACATGCAGGCACAGAAACCTCCCCAGAAAAGGTTTGTGATTTCAAATAAAAATTGGTGCAACGCGGTGACAGAGATTGTAAGAGCTAAATCAAAGGTACTGTGAAGTCTTTAATAATAGTGCCTTTTGGTGCATGCTGAAATGGAAGATTCCTACACACATTTACATTTTTTAAAATCACCATTGCGTGCAAATGAAAACACATTTGATCTTTAAGATCATAAATGTATTAAATTCACAGTGAAAGTAAATTCAACTTAAAGCAAAAGTAAGAGATAAATTAAAGATAGGAAAGATGGGCTCAGAAAACGAATTTTTCAATCATTTTATACTTTAGGACCCCACCACTTGGGGTCTCAGGCAGGGGACAGCAAAGACTACAAAAAATTACCAAACTCTTCCAAAATTTTACCGAATAGCATCACCTTTACAAACTAACTAAAAGAGCAATTCTGCAGCTCACAAAGAAGCAACAAAACATACAAGTAACAATTACTGCACAGGTGCCAACCCCAACTCTGCACTAGCACTCCTCGACCCCCCCCCCAGCAGCCAGGCTGGGCCCTTAGCTCTGGCCCGACCCAAGCCCATGCCATCTCAGGTATTACTAGGAGATGGAGGTGGAGTTCAGGCTCCAGGGTGGGACCTGCAAAGGTTGTGCAGTAATAAAGGCCTGGCAGTGACCACTACTGTCACCTCCTCAGAACCAGCACCCCCTGAGCCAGCTCCTCAGCAACCCCCATTTTCCCACGGCCAGCCTGGAGAGGCAGCACTGCCTCTACCGGCTGGCAGCAGTAGCCGCTCAAGCTCCTATGCATTGTGGCTGCCATTCTCTATGGGCAGGGGGTGGAGACCTGTCAGCTCAGCACAGCACTGCTCCTGAGGCTGCAGCAGCACTATCAGCCGAGGAACAACATTTTACAGAATGTCAGAAGCAGGGGCTTCAGTGAAAGATGGAGGCTGGAAACCTTTAAGCCGGTGCCCTCGAAGGACTATGCACGGTGCAGTTACGCTGAAACAGTGACCCTGGTTATATTTCATCTGTTTTTTTAAAACATCCCACCAGAAGTCCTACTGTGATGAGAAGAGTGCTGTTTATGCTCATCTAAAAATACAGATAATTTTGCCTGGCTTGTGATGCATTTCACCCTTGTCTTATGTGTACACAGTAAAGTATACAGAGTATAAATAACTTTGTTGTGTAGAGATGGCAAAAATTCTATACCATTTTCACGGTATGCTATGCTTCAGTACAATGTAAAAACATACTTCACGCTCAAAGGGTGGGATTTTCCAAAGCAGTCTGAGAGCAGGGCTAAGACAGCGCACTCAGTCAGTGATAGAACTCTCAAGCACAGCACAGTTAAGGACAATCATGAATGCTTTTGATAATCCCACCCCATGTGCACTGCCATGAGCATTCTGATGCACGTTGCGATAGATGATCATACACCGACTCGGAAGAGCACCAACAGAGTTGGCAGCATGCAAATTCATATTTGATCTGCATGTTTAAGGAATAATTCAGTTTTTCCTGAGTTAGTGTCTCTTTTATTAAATACCCATGAAAATGTAGTTTGTGAATTGGCCAATACGTAAGCCCTATCCTGGACCAGGCTCTAACTGCTCTGCACCGCTTCACTGGTGCAAAATAGCCTCAGGATTGGGCAGCATAAAGGGCATGTTTGCACCCCCACATCAGCTGCACTGAGCATATCTTGACTGCAGATCAGGATCTGGCCCAGACAATTTTCTGCCTTTATATGTGACTGCCATCTTTCAAACAAAATAGGCAAATAATTCTGCACACTCATGTAGAACTTTTATCTAACTATGGAAGCTGTTTGGCAGACAAGCCAGGTTGTGATGGATCATCCCAAGAAACATAAAAAGATATCTAATGGTGCTAAAATATATATATATATATATATATTTTTTTTTTTTTAAAGTTTCCATCATATCCCACCTTTCAAAGATTCTGAGTGGCTTCCTCAAGTCTTCAATGGTAGCTTTTCAAAGTATAAAATCACTATGCTTGCTGATCCCAACTAGTAAATGCATCATGTGAAAAACCCACACCAGCAGTTTTGCAAATGACCCATGGAGAGCAGGAAGATACTTTGCTTATGGCAGAGCTTCAAATTCAGTAGTTTATTTCTTAAAGTATTCACTTAAGAAGATTTCACCTCATTTACAATCTTCAAATACACAGGAACAAGGCACAGTTATTCTTTGATTATGTTGTCATCATGTCAATTCAAAGAGTATAAATTTGTTACTCTTGAAAAAGAGTGGCAGCCAGCACTGACTGGAGCAATGGCTGAACATAACAAATGTTAGTACTGTATTTGCTTCCCCCACACAGCTAGGCCATTAGATTTTAGTCCTGACCTACAGCATCCACTGCTATTCTAGCCATGGATCTCTCCTAAGCACGATGCCAGCTACAGTGTGATGTTATAATATGAACTAAACATCAGGTTGGTGAAGATGTGGTCCCTTTAACTAAATCTGTATCTCCAGGGATCAAGCTAAAAATCTCCCATAGATTATAATGCCAGCAGTGACCACTGTGATCATTAGCCTGATCTCCTTTATAATACAGGCCATAGAACTTCCCTGAATTAATTCCTCTTTGAACCATACCGTATCTTTTATAAAAACATCCAATCTAGATTTTTAAATGTCCACTCCAACCCGTGGTAAAGGCCATTGTCATTTAAACAGATTTCAGGACCTTTCATGATTGCTCTCAGCATTTGAACTGACTGCAGTAACAATTTATCTCATCTCTAAAAAAGAATATTGTAGATTGTGATGGAAGGAAAATAAGGAAGAGAAAGCTCTGGCCAGGCTGTGCACAGGATGCAGGGCAAGACAGTCCAATGAAACAGAAACCAAAGAATTCCTCTTAACCTGCTACTGAATTTACACAGCTGCAAAAAAAGCCATTGGGCCACATTCTACACATTCAATCCCACTGATTTCAGTGGGTTTACTGGAGTATAACTGAGGGCTGAATGTGTCCCATTATGTCTATCATAATGGGAGGGAGCTGCTGGCAGGGTGTTCTGTGAGAGGGCCTCAGATTAGAACTCTTTCCTATGTGTATAGTCTTTCAGAGCACAGATTTAGCAGCCTTCTTGGCATATATTTTCTCTCTTCACTAAGGAAGAGGGGATGGGCTCTCTTTATTGATGAGCTATATTTTGCTTGTTTTATGGTTTTAAAGTAGGGGATAGGTGCCCAGAGCACAGGATGGGATTTGACAGTGACATTTTAGAAATATGAAAACATAAATACTGCAAATGATGCTTGCTTATTGCATTAAGGTAATGTATGTGCTGCACACAGTCAGTTTTCAAATGTTGATAACTCTGATTTCAAAACATAGATCCAATCTTATAACTCAGTGTTGCAAGAGTGACCTCAACAGAAATATGCCCACTTAAACCAGTTGAGTTCTGGCCCAACATTTTTCAAACTTAGCAAAGATTGAACTCCTCATTGAAGACTACATACAAATGAAGATGGAAAATGAACCCTCTGTATTCTCAGAACATTTTTCTAAAAAGTTAAAATGAATTTAAAAAGAGAAAATATGTATAGTTTTTCCAAGATTATGTAACTCAAAAACCCAGCTGAACAGATTTTCTACCAGACTTTCTTTAAAAAAAAAAAAAAGGTCACCTTTGGGCTGAGGCAAAGCAAAAGTAATTTCATAAAAAAGAATTTTTGTTTCTGAACATCATGAACCAAGAAGAAGGATTTGAATGGAGTGGCTTTCTCCTCCTTGATTAATGCCAACATCACCACAATACTGCAACACCGTGAAAATACCTAGGTGACAAATCACAATGGAAACAGAAGCTCTTTGCTCCTGAAATAGACAACTTCATCTGCATCTCTCTCTCCCCCCTCACACAAACTTAACCATGGTCCTCCCTGCCAGTAGCCAACTGTGTACTGAGTAACTTGGTCACCATGCTCACCCTTCCCCTGTATATGCACACATAGTTTCATACAGTTTAAGGCCACAACAAGATCATGAGATAATCTAGTCCAACCTCCTGTATATCACAGGCCATTAAATTTCACCCAGATACTCCTATACGGGTCCAATAACTTGAGTTAGACTAAACATTTCAGTATCCAGGAGACCAAACTATTGAGTACCAACAGCACAGAACAAGTGAGATCAAGGGGCAACCAATATCTGAGGCCCCCGCAATGGCAGGAAATTGATCAGGTGAGATATGACTGAATAATTCTTAGCAGTGATCCATTCCCCCATGCTACAAAGGAAGGTTAAAAAATAAAAAAAAGACACAAGGTCCCTGTCAATTTGACCTATGGGGAAATACCTTCTTGAGTGCAAATCTCATATCAGTTTGACCCTGAGCATGTCACCAAGACATTCCAGTCAAGCATCTATAAAGAGGATTCTCTGTACTACCTCAAAGCACTGGTCAACCCCACCTGGTGTCCTGTCTCCAGCTCTGGTCAACCCCTGATGCCTCAGAGAAAGCTGAACAAAACAACCAGACAACATCTGGACAATTGGGCATTGGGGGTTAAAAATACTTCCTAATCTCTGCAGGCAACAGACTGAAGAGGTGAAGTATGAGTTCAGATTATAGTTAGCGTCAAAATGCAGAATAGTAAGTGTTATGAGCATTTTGAGGGCAATATAAGTAGTCCTGTACTGAAGGAAGACAATGAAACAGGGGGATTCAAACTCACAGACTCCAAGACCAGAAGGGCCCATTACAACCCTCCGGCCCGAATCCCTGCACATACGGGCTACAGAACTTCTTCCAGAAGATGGATTGAAGGATTTTTAATTAGAAAGACCCCGAGTCTTGTTTTAAAGACTCCAAGCAATGTTGAGTCTCTCCACCTCTTCTGTCAATGTTTAATTATTCTCATTACTAGAAAACTGTGTCTTATTTAAGGTTGACTTTGTATAACTTCAATTTCAACCCATTGGATCATGTTATGCCTTTGTCAGCAGAATTGAAAAGCCTGCCACTAGCCGATTTCTTTGTCTCTAGATATTTACACCTGGAAAGTGATCAAGTCAACTCTCAATCTTCCCTTCAGTAAGAGTAGGGTGAATTCCTTAAGCTACACATCATAAAGCTTGTTTTCTAGCTGCTGGATCATTCTTGGATCCTCCTTTGAACTCTTTCCAGTATTTCCACAACCTTCTTTAAGTGTGTACACTAGAACTGAACACTGTATTCTAGTGGCTGTCTTACCAACATACAAAGGAAAGATCACTTCCCCACTTCTACTTGATATTCCCTTTTTTATATATGTGCAAAGATCGTATTCGCCCATTTTGCCACAGTACTGCACTGAGAGCTCATTCTGACATGATTATTTGGACTGGCCCCCTAGTCCTCCTCTGATTCACTGATTTCCAAAGACAATCTCCCATCCTGCAGCTATAATATAAATTTTTTTGTTCAAGATATATTACTTTGCATTTGGCTGGATTAAAATGCATGTTCTTGGATTGTGACCATTAACCCAGGCGATTCAGATCACTCTATCACAATAACCTGTCCTCATTATTTACTACCCTAGCAATCTGTATGTCATCTACAAACTTTACTAATAAAGATGCACATGCTTCTATTACTGTGTCACTATGTCAGAGATCTTGCTTCATTTTCAGCAAAGGATTATCAGCTCAGCAAAGTGCTAGGCAGCTCTCAACTAGTAGGAGCAGCTCATAATAAAGTGTAGCATATAACATACCACTAATCACTTTAGTATTCAGTTTCTATTAGCAAATTTTAATTATGGCATGACAGTTTGACTATGCAGGGCATTCAGCAAGAGTGCAGTTGAGCAGTGTTAAGAATTATGACTACAAAATCAACACAATTAACTAGATTTAACAGTTCCACTATAAAAGCTTTCCCTATTGTCTTATACATTTCCCTGCATTTGTCACTGTTAATGTTACCCCAGTAATCTTCCATTTATTTTCAGATTCAATTACATGAAAATATTCCGTTAAAGTGATCTATATACCAACCCTGTGTTTTGGTTTTACCATATAGCCTGAACGAATGCAGTGCAATTCTCCCTACTTTTCCACACTTGCAACAACAGGATCAAGGAACAATTTCTACTTTAAAGCTTTTCCCTTGGCTCTCAAGACTGATGTATCGTTGGAGCATCCATCCTTTAAGTGAGATTTTCACACTATACCAGGCTTAAAATAAAAATAATCTACAGAAAAATCCATTCAGTTAGCCAGTATTTTTCATTTTCTAAAAAAACTGTAATAATTTATGTTAAAACAGGAGTTCTCTCTCTGGCACCCACCTTTATATCTTGCAGTAAAAGCTGTAGTCCCCTAGCTATAAAAGTTTGCTGCCATCTGACAAGGTGTTTGCCAAGTCAAAAGAGAGACTGTTGCCATAAAAAGATTCTGATGGCATAAATCCAATATGGTGGCCAGAAAATGTAATAAAAGATGAACTCTGAAAGGGCAGGTCCTTATTCCAATAAATGCCCTCTTTGCCCATATGTGCAACCTTCAGATTTCTTAGAGGAGAAATGGCATTTTGAGAAAGGACAGTAGCATCTTTTCCCTACCCCCTTCTCTGATTCCTCTACATGGAGGAAGCATGCTCCAAAACCAAAGCCTATCAAACAGTTCAAACTCCCTTGACACTGATACTTCAAGGCATCCTGAGATCAGGATTTTTAAGAAAAGCCTGCAGTCTATTCAGACACAGAATCTGCTCCAGCAGTCTATTAACCCACGCCATAGGAATGGACTATAGCAGAATCTCCAAATTTTTGTAGGATCAGGTGGTAAAATTAAGAAGTATGGAGCACTGCTCGGGTAAATACCCTTCACTAAAGCATCTAATTCATCCATGATTAGAGGCTGAGACTAAGAAATTTCATCTTACAAAACAATCAGTTGTTGGACCTGCTGTCCATAAGTGAAATAACTGGAAAAGACGGTTACTCACCTTTGTAACTGTTGTTCTTCGAGATGTGTTGCTCATATCCATTCCAGTTAGGTGTGCGCGTGCCGCGTGCACGCTCGTCGGAGACTTTTTACCCTAGCAACACTCGGTGGGCCAGCAGGTCGCCCCCTGGAGCGCCTGATATATACCCCTGCTGGCCCGCCCGCTCCTCAGTTCCTTCTTGCCGGCTACTCCGACAGTGGGGAAGGAGGGCAGGTGTGGAATGGATATGAGCAACACATCTCGAAGAACAACAGTTACAAAGGTGAGTAACCGTCTTTTCTTCTTCGAGTGCTTGCTCATATCCATTCCAGTTAGGTGATTCCCAAGCCTTACCTAGGTGGTGGGGTCGGAGTGAGACTTGCGGACTGCAAAACCGCTGCGCCAAAAGCGGCATCGTCTCTAGCTTGCTGTACCAGCGCATAGTGTGATGCGAAGGTGTGCACAGAAGACCATGTGGCCGCACGGCAGATTTCCTGTATGGGGACATGAGCCAAAAACGCGGCCGAGGAAGCCTGAGCCCTGGTAGAATTGGCGGTCAGGGGTCCTGTTGGCACACTGGCCAAGTCGTAACATGTCCTGATGCAGGACGTGACCCAGGATGCGATACGCTGGGAGGAGATTGCCATGCCTGCTACTGCCACAAACAATTGTGGTGAACGCCGGAAGGGTTTTGTTCTCTCAATGTAGAAGGCGAGAGCTCTTCGGACGTCCAAGGAGTGGAGCTGTTGCTCTCTTCGGGATGAATGCGGCTTTGGGTAAAAGACTGGCAGGAAGACGTCTTGGTTAATATGGAAGACGGAAACGACCTTAGGGAGGAATGCCGGGTGCGGTCGCAGCTGTACCTTGTCCTTATGGAACACCGTGTACGGAGGATCCACGGTCAGAGCCCGAAGCTCCAAGACTCGCTGGGCCGATGTAATAGCGACTAGGAAGGCCACCTTCCAGGATAGGTACAGCAGCGAGCATGTGGCTAAGGGCTCGAAGGGGGGCGCCATGAGCCTGGTTAGAACCAGGTTCAGGTCCCAAGTAGGGGTAGGCCGTTTGACCTGAGGGTAGAGCCGCTCCAGGCTCTTGATAAATCTTGACACCATTGGGTGAGAAAAGACGGACTTGCCAGCCTCGCCTGGGTGGAAGGTGGATATAGCCGCGAGGTGGACGCATAGGGAGGAGATCGCCAAGCCGTGCTGCTTGAGAGACCACACGTAGTCCAAGATGGTGGGGACTAGTACGGTGAGTGGATTGTGGCTGTGCTGATTGCACCAGCAGCAGAAGCGTTTCCATTTCGCTAGGTAGGTTGAACGCGTGGAAGGCTTCCTGCTGCCCAACAACACTTGTTGTACTGCATCGGAACAGCGCAACTCGGATTGGCTTAACCAGCCAGGAGCCATGCAGACAGATGGAGGGACTGTAGATCCGGATCGCGCATCCTGCCAAAGTCCTGCGTGATCAGGTCCGGCCAAAGAGGTAGGGCAATCGGATTCGCCAGGGACAGATCGAGCAGCATGGTGTACCAAGGCTGCTGCGGCCACGCCGGAGCGATCAGGATGAGGCGGGCCTTGTCTCTCTGGACCTTGATCAGGACTCGCCTTGCAGATCTGACACTTGTCCACAAGCTGGGACTCGCCTAGGCACCTCAGACAGGAGTCGTGCGGGTCTCCTGTTGGCATCGGCTGATGACAGGCCGCACAAGGCTTAAAGCCGGGTGAACCGGGCATGGGCCCCGGCACCGCGGGGAGGAAAAAGGGGCAAACCCCTTATCCTCAGTATAACTATTTACAACTATACTTACTTAACTTTATAACTACAACTAACACTATAATAACTGAACTATATACACTAGACTACAGAAGAGTGAAATGCTAGGGAGGTGGAGAACGGCTAGGCGTACTCCACAGTTCCAATGACCGACACGGGCGGTAAGAAGGAACTGAGGAGCGGACGGGCCAGCAGGGGTATATATCAGGTGCCATGCCAGCGCCACTCCAGGGGGCGACCTGCTGGCCCACCGAGTGTTGCTCGGGTAAAAAGTCTCTGACGAGCGTGCACGCGGCGCGCGCACACCTAACTGGAATGGATATGAGCAAGCACTCGAAGAAGAACCAAAGTTCCTCCCGTCCGACCTAAATAAATAAATAAATACATACATACATACATTTCTCTATTGGGACAAGAATTGTTTATTTTAAAACGTTCTATACTGAGTTTCAACTAGTTACAAGAAAATGGCCCTAACTATGGGGAAAAAACAGCCAACATGTTGACAAGCTGAAGGTCCAAATGGAATTCTAGTTTACCTGTCTGCTGGAGGGCTGGAACTGATAGCATTGGGGAACCACACTACCTTATAACACCTCACAGCGAACATTCCAGTGCTCAAGGAGAAGGTCATTTGACCCCCCCAATGGTCAGAGCTTTTCATAAAGTTCCAGGACAGGGTGCAGTGAGCGGACTGTCTCATGTAGGGTTACCAGTTTAGGTTGGATGTATTTCTGGAGGTTTCATCACATGACAATCTTTAATGAAAGATTAATTTTTAATTCCTAGAGACTCCAGGGCAATCCTGGAGGGCTGGCAACCCTAATCTCAAGAATGGGGATCAGTCCTGACAATACATCAAGAAGAAACACCTCTTCTTCCATGTACCACTCCTCCTGCTAGAAGTACAGTATATGAGTAACCACGACCTAAGTACTGGAGAAAAGAAAAGGCTGATGTTCAAAGCAGAAAACAGAGTTTTTGTAATGCTGCTCCTTGACTGCATGTTGGTTTCAATAAAAACACGGCTCTCAGCCCCCTCTTAAGAACCTTCGCCTATCTATTTATCCATGGAATCAGTGTAATCCAAAGCCTCTTTCCCCTTTGAGAGACACAGGGACTAACACAGAAGGAAGACTAAACGTTAATGTGAAGGGAGGAGATTAATTAAGACATCAAGAGGGTAGGTGAACATGTTCAAAGTTTCTACTGACTGGTCAACAAAAAAGTGAGGGAGGCAAGGGAGAGTCAATTCATTGACAAATTAGGAGTGCAGCAAAAACCCAACACAATCATGACAGAAAGCTAAAACTGGGCGGTTACTCATATTTTATATCCAAAGACAGTTATCCAGTTCTAAAGTAGCTACTGACTTGTTTTCTCCATGAACAAGTCAAATCCCCTTCTCCAAATGCTTTTTAACCGCACCCATTTACCCATATGCACATAAAGCAGTAGCTATTTCATCTGCTCACCAGCCTGTCTGAATACTCCCCACAGTCCAAGGGAGGGGGAACAGGGTTGACCCAGTTGGAGGATGATAGCAAAACATTACTCCACGCATATAGTATAACTCCATATTAAAAACACCCTCATATATGAAATTCCAACTTCACAGAGTTATAAACTTAATGAAGATCACAGAAAACTAACAGTAATAGGCTGTGGGGTGTAATTTTCCCAACAGACGCAACCCCCTCCAGAAACATAACTTACATTTAGCTCAATCAGAACACAATTCTGCAGCAAAAGTTTCGCACTTAAAAAAAAAACTTTGACCCCCCCCCCCCCCAAAAAAAACAACAAAAAAACCAACAACCGACATACCATACCACATTTCTTGATCAAGGAAGGAAAACGCCATCCTTAGAGTGCTAGTGCTTCATAGCTTCATTACTAGTGCATTTTCCTTCATCAGGAACCAATGACTGAGGAGTTGTGTGTTTGTGCATTCACTGCACCGCCTTCTTTCATGCTGTGCATGCCCCCCACACAGAAAACAAGGTTCCATCTTTAATCAGAAACTTCAGATTAAAAGACACAACATTAAAACACATACAGAGTATCTTTAGTTAAACCTTCAGCTGGAGTAAATCAGCATAGCTCCATTGAAGTCAATGAATCTATATTGATTCACACCAGTTAAGGATCTGGCACCTTGTGATTAATGGGTGTGATGTCATATCCACGATTTAGAAGACATAACCTCTGCTTTATTCTTACATATTGCTTAGGTTTTATTAAAGCCAGGTAAACAAATTTGTCTTTATTTTTGTTCAAAATCAAGTCAGCCATCTCATGAAGAATTCCAAAGATAGGAAATTCCCTTCATTCCTATCTCTATAATCATAGTACTGGCAAGAGATCTAGAAGAACATTTCACTAAAGCTGGGCATGACCAAAAGCATACAGAGGACAGACACTTTGTTAAGTCTACACTTTTACATAATGGAAAAGAATTTTTGGCAAATTAAGACAATTTATAAAGGTTTCAGAAGTGTCTTGGTGTATTATTACAGAACATCAGATGTTACCATGAGCTGCAAGCTACATTTTCAGTTAGCACTTGGAGGACTGTAATGAGGATTAACGTTGTTTTCGAGCAAACGTTCAAGAAGTTTATATTGGAAATAAAGTATTAGCACCAAGGCTCTTCAAAGAAGTGGACCCATAATTCATGTTGAATCTGGAGCCTTGGTGTCTGAGATTTCCTGCTACAATTCTTTTGTCCACTGCGTACTAAGATATATCAATTTGTTCTTAACCATTGTGCCTTTCAGGCATAATGCAGTCTGTCCGTTTCCCAGGTTTTACCTGGTTGAGTGAGAAGTGAACAGGCTGAAGGGAAAGATTTCTTCTTTAAGATCTATGAAAAGCTCTTGCAGAGTGGTTTGAGGATCAGGTTTTATTTATTTTTTTAATAGGAGAGATCAACTTGGATGTACAATGTTGTTTTGTACGCTTTATTATGCCAGAGATTATTGAAGGCTAAAGCTAAAATGAAAAAGTGGTCTAAAGAGGACATATTGACAAGAGAAGATCAAAGAATATGAAATTTTCATTTGTCTAGCTAGCATTTAAACACGGTTCTTTCAAATAAATCTAGTTTGGATAGCTCTTCTTCCCCTTCCTTTAGAATACACCTCTGTCATGGAGGGAATACCGTCTAAAGTCAGAATATGGGACTGGGAGTTAGGATTTCTGGGTTCTCTTCCCACTGCAACCAGTAGTTCATCAGTCTTAATTAATCTCACTGAATGTCCCCTTATTTCTTATATTATGAAAAAGGGAGACAAGAAGCTCCCAATCTGCCTTTTCTGTACCATTCATAATTACATATAATATATCCCATCTTGTCTCCTTTCTAAGGTGAACAGTCCCAACTTTTCAATCTCTCTAAATATGAGAGAGTTTTAACATATTTCTGATCATTATCATCACCCTTCTCTTAAACCCCTATAATTCTGTAAGTACAGAGGTTATAAATACAAGATTACAAATTTACTTCAATGTTCAGTAAGTCTCTTGCAAAGAAAATGAATATATATATTAAACTGCATGATTAGAATGTGCATAATTAAAATTTCAGTTTAGTGTCCTATTATATCCCAATCGTGTGTGTGTTGTGTTTTGGAGGTTGGAGAGGAGAGGGGGCAGGCAGCTGGATATTTTTTCAAGGGAATTTAAGGGACAGCAGATAACACAGATGGGTACTTATCACCACTCTTAGTACTTTTCAGGTAATTTGACTCTCCTTGTACTATATGGACCCTCACTAAACTCTTGACAGTACTTTTGATGAAGGAAGTTTTGCCATACTGCTAGCACCTAAATCCTACAATAATAGGCATTTGGGGAAGTGTGGAGAGTACTCCCTCTCTCTCTCTGTGGCTCTGATTCAGGAAAGCTCTTAAAGACTTACTTAACTTCAAGCATATGCTTAAATCCCATTGCCCTCAATGGGGGTTAAGCAGATGGTTAAGTGCTTTCCTGAACGAGGATGTGAGCACAGTATTGGCAAATCCAAGTGTTTAAAAATCAGTCAAGTCCCCCAAAATCATGAGATTTTAAAAAATGATAAATGATGGGTTCTTTTCATTTGCCTTCAAGTTTCTGAGCTTTAATGGAGTCCCATTATCAATCTTTTCTCTGTAACCTTGAGGGCTAAAAATCTACTCTATTTTAGATGCACGCTAAGGGTCTCATGTATCATCTGAAGCCAGGAGATTGGGCTCGAAGAAAAACACCAAGTATTGCAAGGCTTGCAATAAAATTGTGAGAATAAGCAATCAGTGGAGGCGAGAGAAGGTATGCACGTGTGTGTGTGTGTCCATGCCACCAACATGCAGTCCTTGACCATGTATTGGGGTTGTTACTACTCAACTCCTGACTGTATCTCCAGAATTCACTCCGTTTCTCATCAAGATACTGTCAATTAGGCCTGTTCAAGTTTTGTTTGTTACTTATTCAAACATGCTTTGGGAGTAACAAAGCATTCACGAACCTTCAGACAAATCCCATTTTGCCCATAGCTGGAAGATCCTATGTCCAATCGAGCAAATGAAAAGCTCCCCCAAGGTTTGTGATGAGCAAACCTCCTCCAATATTCACATCGGAATAAGATTATACATGGAAAGACTTTGTTCAAATTAATAATATTGGAACTCAATAGTGTAAAATCAAGTTGCCTTTAAATATTTCTGAGTCAGCTCCTGCCTTGACATGAAAAATCCATACAAAGAATGAATACAGACTGCCAACCTCAGAAGGTTTATCCTTCTATTTTGCAGTGTCCAAAGCTAAACTCAGAGGGACGATCTGGCCCTGTATTTTTAATTCTTTTAATACACATAACTGCAGCTCTGGCAAATGACTTCAAGTCAGTGTTCAACAGTAAACTTGGCTTGTATGAGCAAAATTACCTTGGCTGTTTACCAGGCTTGCAAAACTGCACAATCGAGGCAAAATAGACATTTGGGAGAGTGTCTATTTGCTACTTGTGACAGAAGAATACTTCAGCAATAATGCCAGTATTTTGTATTTATGTAGCACCTTTGATTTGAGGATCTCTAAGCTTCTTACAAACACTAAACTCTAGAAATGGTAAGTAGTAGTATCCCTAGTTTACAGAGCCAAAGCCTGAAGAAAAGTTAGTTAACCACAATCATACAGCAAGTGAAAGGCAAAGCCGGAAATAGCATCCAAAATGCTTGACTTCAGTTAAAAAGCCCTGTTTATTATTAGATCTTACCTCATTCCTTGTTAATAGTTCTCAGTGTTTTGTTCACTAACCTATTCAGTGCACCGCTAACAAAGATTAATCAATCAGATCTAGGCACTTTTTGATAACTTTAAAAGTAATCTGTTATATTTCTCCTTTGTTCAAATCTTGTTTAGTTGTTAACCCCATATGTGGGCTTAGAGATTTTGGATCACAACATCTAAAGAACTATTACAGTGTCTGAGTCACATGACACACTACATAGATAGCATTTCAAATGTTTATAAAAAGTTGTCAGTCAGTCAATACACCAAGCGGTAGGACACTTTCATTTTGAAACTCTAAACCAGGCACAATACGTACCTGAAATTCAGCCCACATGCCTTTCGGTCAGTCCCAGCTGAGCTTTATCATTAAATCTCTTTCTTCTTCACTGATGCCAGGCAAGGATTCGAGTGTTCATATGGAAACCACACATGGTTTTGTGCAGTTTCAGCCTCAAACCAGGCAAAACTCAACATCATATACAGCAGCATAATGAGCCAAAACAAAGGAGTCCCACAATGCTGGGTGGATTGAAATCACCAAGTTTTACACTGTTATATTAATAAGGACTAAATCACTGGTTGTGGCCCTATCAGCTGTGATAACATGAAAAAGTTCTCTCCTCAAAAGCTAGCCTAAAGAAGGCTTACAATTTTATCATCAAATTCATAACCTTTCTTGGGTTAAGGCTCAGTAGTTCAGCTACTTTGGCATTTAATAAATGTAGCTTATTTGGGACATTTTCCAACTCCTACACCAGTGGTTCTCAACCTATTTACTATTATAGGCCGCATATGCAGCCCTCCATGTGTCATGTGGGCTGCACCCATACTATATACTACCTGTATGGCCTTGAGGATGTCACATGGGCCGCAGCTGTGTGCTGACTGGGCTGCAAGCAGCCCACGGGCTGAGTACCACTGTCCTACACTATACCAGGCAAGCATGATGAAGTAAATCAGTGGTTCTCAACCCGGGATCCGGGGTCACCTAGGGGGCCATGAACAGGTTTCAGGGGTCTACCAAGCAGGGCTCGCATTAGACTCCCTGAGGCCTAAGGCAGAAAGCCAAAGCCTCATCACGTGAGGCTGAAGCCCAGGGCCCTGAGCCCCACCAGCCAGGGCTGAAACGAAAGTCTGAGCAACTTAGCTTAACGAGGGCCCCAGGCAACTGCCCTGAATGTCATGCCCTAATGCCAGCCCTGGCTTTTATATGCAGAAAACCGGTTGTTCTGGCACAAGTGGCACAAGCTGTGGAGTTTTTATAGCATGCTGTGGTGGGAGGCCTCAGAAAGAAAAAGTTTAAGAACCCCTAAAGCAATTTACTTGGTCAACAGTTTGACTAATTTACTTTGTTTTTCCAAATCTATAATGCTTTACAGTTATTCCCTCAGATCTTTAAATGCTTCTGAGAAAACAGATGAGGTTTTAACTAAAGGAGAGCTCTATTTGAAAGTCAACTACTGTTACTTTTATAAAATGTTTTTCTTTATCAGTGACTATTAAAGGATTGCAGTGCCACAATTGGACAGTAGATGTCATACGGTTTAGCAAGATGACTGAACTAAGAGCAGAACAATATCAGATTGGAGGAGGGGAAGAGAGATAGAAGGGAAGTAAGAGGCAGACAATCTCTCTAACAACAGTTTGCAATAAAAAAGTAATGACGCACATTTGTTGGTTGCAGGAAAACATATAGTAACCACACACTGGAAAAAACTATACAATCCCTGAAGGGAATGGCTGGCTTGAGCAATTATTGGATAAACTGTGCAAAATAAAAACTAACATCCAGACAAGAATACATCTTTTTGATGGTTTTGATCGCTTTAGAATATTATTAATAACTAGTAGCTGAAAGCCTGGCCTGTTGCACAGGTATAATTTGTAAACTTGTGTGTGTAAAAAAGCCAAATATAGCTGAGAACTCAAAAATGGGATGGTAACAGACCGCAAATCGCAGTGATGATTGAACCTGGTGCTATTCTGAACAAGAAGAGCTCTCAGCCATGCTTGTAGCTGATTCCATTGCTTGACACTGACTGAACAGACCTTCTAGGCTTCAGACAGACACACAGAGTGACAATCCTGGAATCATATTATACAGATTGTTTCTATTACAATAGCACCTAAAAGTTTCAACCAAGATTAGGGCCTATTTGTGCGATGTGCTATACAAACACATAGTAAGAGACAGTCTCTGCCCCCAAAAAGTTTGCACTCTAAATAGACCAGGCAGGCAGAGAGTACTCTTATCCTCATTTTACAGATGGGAAACTGCAACACAGAGTAGTTAAGTGACTTGCCCAAGGTCATACAGGACATCTGTGGCAGTGCTGAGAATGAACCCAAGTCTCCTGAGTCTCACTTCCGTGCCTTAACTACATAATCGTCCTTCCTCTCTAGAGCATCCCTAATATCAAAGTGCTAATGCCATGTTCCTGCCCAGCCCTATTCGCCTCCTAGTCACTGTGACAGAGGAAGTCACTGCAGACGTAGATTCTCTCTGACTCCTTATATTGCCTCCAAGAGCACCTCCCTAATACTTAAAAATGCAAATTACAGTAATATTCTCTGTCTTTCCTTCCAAGCCAGTAGGGGAAATAACTTGATTGGCTTATCAAGGGTTTAGGGGGTGATATTGTTTGGAGTGATATTGGTCAGTGTGTGAGTGAAAGATAGAACACTTATATGCACAAGCGATCATGTGTATTCAGGAGTAATTTATCGAAGTACAAATTCTTGCGAAAGTACTGTTGCTTGCACCCATGAGCTTCATCCGATTGGTCAAAAGTTTCGTTGTTCCAGGGGAGCTCAAGGTTGTGGAAGGAGTGGTGATGTCTCAGGCAGGTGGGGCCCTTCCCACCACAGTGACTCTGTTAACGGGAACGCTCCACTTGTGCAGAAATGGGGTCTGGATTTACACAGTAGAGGATTAGAACTTCAACCTTAACTAGACCATTGTTACTAAAGATACACCTACAGTCCAGCTGGAGATGTAATTTCTAGCTAGAGTAGACATTCAAATGCTAGCTTTGATTGCTATTTTTATTGCGCTAGATCAGCGTGGTTGCAGCAGCACAGGCTAGTCACCCGACTCAGTCCCATCTAAAATCTTAGGTATGAATTCAGGAGACTAGCCCAAGCGTCTGCCCACACAGCTGTGGCCACTCTGCTATTTTTGTCACAAGCAGAACTAGGATATATATGCCTACCTGAGGTGGTAATTACACCTCCAGCTTCAAAAACAATGTACAATAAAGGCTACAATAAAAGTTACCACTACCATTTCCTTTTGTTTTTTCAAGTACGCTGACTGAAAAGGAATAAGGACTCTGGGGAAACTGACGCGTAACACACTACAAGCTGCCATGCTATATTTGTTATGCTCTCAGGTTGTTAAAAAAAAAAAACCCACAGTTCACCTGTTTTCAGAGAGACTTTGAAGCTGTAAATCAGAGTAAAGTTCCATATGCACTAACTCAGATCCTATTTTCCCCACATTCATTAACATCTCAAAAAGGAAGGAGTTGTCCTGGTTATTAATTTAGACCCCTATATCTTCTCAAAGGACTAAAATTATACTGCTAGACAGTGGTGGATTAGCCACTGGGCCAACAGGGCCCATGCCCAGGGTTCCTGGCTAATTGAGGGCCCCAGAAAATGGGCATCCTTGTGCCCTGACCCACCCAGTGCTCCTGCCAGGGTGCATGGCACAACCCCATTTCCCTGGCAGGAGCACCAGAGGGCAAGAGGGGGACTGCAGGCAGAAGGGGTGGGGAGGAGCCATTACTTGCTCTTGCCCAGGGTCCCAAAAAATCGTAATCCACCTCTGCTGCTAGGACAGCAAAGAAACAATCTGATCTAATTTGCATATGTCTGTGCAACCAGTTAACTAATGCTGGCTGCTGCTGGAGATCAGACATGATCCCTTCTGGTGTTGGAATCTATGATACTATGAAAGACATCACATAACTATTTTTTAAATGAATAAAACAGGATAATTAAGAAAAACAGCAATGGATAAGAAGAAGAAATATATAATGGAAAACAATGTTAAATTAAATTAAGCACATTCTCTATAAAACTATTTAAGCAATTTAAAGACTGTCTTCTACTTTCATCATATGCGTAGAAAAGGAAAAAACAGTCTCCTCCTATTGTCAAAAACAGTCCAGTCCCTGCACAGCCAAATACTAATGGCTTTAAGTTAGCCCAAAATGGGACTGTCACAGCAACAGTTTAATATCTGATGACAAAGGCTGTCTGGTTTCTAAGTACATATATCTTACAAGTCCATTTCAATACCAAGGGATTTATTCATAGTTTTATATAGTCACTGTCATAAAGAATCACAGGCAAAAAACAATTTTTAGTATACACAAATGAGTGATTAGGGGCACAGACTACAATGGGAGTTATGGATGCAGTACCTTTGAAAAAAACAGGCCCTAGGTGTCTCAAGTTGACCCTCAAAAACTGAAACATCTAAAATTAGTAATACTTTTGAAAATGTAGGTCTAAGAAATTATGACCTAAATTGTAATGCAAAAACAGGTCCCAGAGGCGAAATTTCAGCTATTATACTGATCCACTGTGCAACTGCAATCCTTTCTCATAATTAAAAAAATATGGAGCTGGTAGGGACATTATAAATGTTTTGAAATTGTAACAGAAAAACAAATCCTCATCCTCCTCCTGCCCCACCCACCCACACCACTTTTCTCCAGCTCCAGTTGGTTAGAAAATTGCAAACGTTCCCCTGCCCCCCCAAAAAGGGGTGAGGTGAATTTCACAAAAAATTCTGCAAGATTGGAGGGGGGGCTGTTTTTCCAACCAGTTCTAGCTAAACACTTCATGCCTGAAAAAACTAGAATCCAATAAAATATACAAGACTCAGCAAATGGAAAATTAATCTAAGCTACTACTATGCATATATAACTAACAACAGAAACCCTCCATAAAAAGGAACATAGCTTTAAATTATTTTTTCCTCAATTTTTTAATGTAAGCAGCAATTAAATTTATTTTGCTTTCATCACAAATTTATTTGGGGAAAAAAAAGACCAAATGGCTAATTCAAACTAAAGTAAAATAAAAATATTTAAACCATCACAGAACAAACAACTGAAGCAGCTCTCTCAGGGAAATGGCTGTTATTCTAAATCACGGATTGCTACTGTCACTTCAAGAGCTGCTATGCTTCTCTGAAAAAAAAAATTGTTTCTAAAGAGGACATTTTTCAGCTCTGCTCACTGTATAATTTATGCACCTCTCTTTGGCTATGTCCTTGTTACTTAGGATATTTAATTACTAAATAAAAATAAAATAAAATAAAAGCCAGAATTTCTCTCTTAGGCTTTCATTTAGCTCCTGCTGCTCATTCCCTACATGACGTGAGGGAGCAAAGATCCTATTTTTCATGCAAAGGCACCTAGTAGTAAAGAACAAGAGAAGAGAAATATAGAAAATATGATACAGAAGAATTGTTTTCTAAGTGTAATATTTGTTAAGAGGCATCAAACTATCAGCCATTACAGCCAACTAAACTGGTGTTTTCTCCCACCATGGGAAGATGGGGGCAGGGGGCGAGAGAACACTGGTAAATCTAGAGGGCAAAGTAGAGCAATATGCAGTGTACACATCATTTCCATCACATATCCCAAACCTTCCAATGAACAGGTATTTCAAGGGGATCTGGGCACCTAACTCCCATCAGTCTCCTTTGAAAACCCCAGCCAGAGTTCCCAGCAGGCTACTTCACTCTGTTCACTTTTCAAACACTGCTCTGCTATGTAACAATGAAGTAGAAAGGGTACCATGGAGAAAAAGAGATGTCCCTTGACCCAACACTCTCCCCTTCAGACTGTTTTCTCTGAAGTGAGCTAAAACTACAGTAATAAAATTAATAGACATGTTCTTCTGTTATTGCTAATAAGACTATTGTAATGAACTGAGTAGTGTGTATGCTTACCTCTCAGCTACTGGATGGGATCGGGTTCACGCTGCTAATAGCAAAAAGAGAATGTATTTTTACTTCTCGTGGTGGGGGCCTGAGATTTTGGAGCAGGCAGATTCAACTTCCTGCTGTCACTGTGAAATTCCATGTAGTCATGGTGTACAGCATAATGACAACCATGAATCAGCCCAAGATTTGTTACAGTCCTAACCCTGATTAACAAGTACCTGAGAAACATTTACATTTGTGTTAGAGTTGGTATCCTCCATAGGCTGCTGAAACAGAAGGGACACCTGATCACAAACGTTTCAGTGAGTCTGATATTATTAATATATTATATTAATTACATTATTATTATATATTATTAAGCACTTACATTGCCATAGTGCCTAAAGCCCAACCAAGCTGGGCCCCCATTGTGGATGGCATTGTACAATCATTTCATAAATAACAGTCCCTGCTCCAAACAGCTTACAGTCTACAAGACAAGACATAACAGGTTGATGTTCCATCTAGGAAAAAAAAATAGTGGTAAACAAAACCGGGGAAGCATAGACCACACAGCTCATTATTATATAAATGACCTCATTCACTGTAAATGCTGAGTTGCATGGTTAGTATTGTAACAGTAGAAACACTACCCATTACTTTTTAAAGTGTTAATACAGTAAACTGCAGCTACAGTAGGGATTTTGTCTATGATGTAGAATCATACTACATTTCATTAATACACTAGTGCTGAAAATAATAATGAGCTAACATAGGCAGGTTTTGCAACACAGGGAGACACTTTTTATTATTATTTTTAACACAACAGAGGGTGGGGGTGGGAGCTTTGAGAGTAAAGGAAGTAGCCTGTGTTTGTTGTAATGAAAGGTAAAGAAAGAACAAAGGGACTTCTGACCCCAGGTGTAACCAAAAATAAAAGAGATATGTGCTTCTTCATCCACACAACTGCTGACTCTATACTCACTTATTCACTTTACATATTGTTCAGAAACATAATGGAGTTAGGTAACTGCTTTTTTTTTTTTTTGATAGGCGGAGGATGGATTTTTGCCATGTTATTTATCAGCTGGGAAATATTTCCTGACACACTGTATTTTGACAGACTTGCTCAGTTTTGACTCAGCCCTTGATAATTACACAGCAACAAAGCTGATGATTATGGATAATTTCTGTTTGCTGCTTACACTATGGCTATTCCAAAGTTTTCTTGATAGCAGCAGTTGAGTCATTTCAGATACTATTTAATTTTACAAACATCTCACTACATTTTTTTTTTGTGTTTGGTTTGTCTTAATCTAGACACATGGATAGATTTTAGTGTTTGTGAAAATGACTAACTAGTGACTACTTATACCATGAGCAGATGTTGTGCATGCCTTCTCACATGCTGTAGCTCTGCAGTACACCTCACTCCTGATCTTTAACACCTTCTGCTGTTCCACTCCAAAGTAGAGAGGCCTACATTTTCAAACAGAAGCGATGATTTTGGATGCCTCTATTCTTGGGTGTCCAACTTGAGACAATCTAATTGTCAGAAGATGAGTACTCAACACTTTCTGAAAGTCACACTCCTTTAAGGTGCCGGTTCACAGAACTGGCCTTGGATTCAAAAGAAGGGAACTAAAGTTTAAGAACAGAAGAAAATTAAATATATTATAGTAGAGCATCTGCTCTACTTATAGTTAAGGTTGAATGTTGTTTTCTGTGATCTAAAGTTCACATGCTTACTCAGACTGTCTTGAAATGTGCTGTCCCTCAGAGGCATTGGGTAATGTTAATGCTCCAAATTTGGGGTCATTTGAATAAAGGCTTCCCAAGATACTACCTGCCGCCCCCCCCCCAATCAACTATTTACAAAATCACCTGGTTCTAACTTCTTTTTTGCACACACCTGGAGCCCAAATTATGTCTCTAATCCTCCTCAAACTGATCTCAGACACTCAAGATTTATCTCTGCTAGTGTATGGTACATGGTGCCTCTTTGAGAAACCAATATGGCAGCAGTTATTAAATGTACAAAGTATAACTCTAGGTTGTCACGAGCTAAACTGATGTTGCATGTGCATATTTTGCTCTTATACACAAAACCAGGGCTTTGTTAACAGCTGGAGGATTCATACATAGACTTATCACAAAACTTGGGTGGCTCAAAGTGATATGCTGTAGTCACTGAACCTCAGTTGCACCTGTGCACTGTGAGGCTGAGGCCTAACCTTGGCAGCTTGCAGAGAATGTGTGTGGTGTGGTCTTTGCTTTCTGTCTGCATTGTGCAGGGAGATTTACACGGAGACCAAAACATCTGGTGTAAGAGCACGATTTTAAAGTGCTCTAAAATACCCTTGCAGCCTCTGATTTTACTTTACAAGTATTATCAAGGTAATTAGCATTAAACAAACAGGGGGAAGATGAAAGACTTGAGTAAGCAGTTGGATAATGTCATCATGACCTGTGTTCCCCCTAAGCTGTGCAGTCAGGTAGCTGCACAAGAGTCAATCAAGTACTGCACACTTGATTAACAGAGCCCCGCACATCTGCTGGCGTGTGTTCAAGTGCCCTTCCCCATGTCTCCCCCCCACCCATGTACCCCCTCTCCACAGAGTGAGACTGTGGAGATAGGGCTCTGGAGTAGGGCAGAGCTGCTGGCAGCTACTGCGGTCTGAACAACACAACAAGCCTTCTGGTGAGCACCTTAAAGAGACAGCATATGATGTCTCAGACTTCCCCAGCAGCCAGCACACACACAAACTCTGTCTCTGTCTCTCTCTCCCTCACGCACACACATAGAAACCCTCAGTCTTTGTCTCTCTCACACACACCCTCTGTCTCTGTGTCTCACACACAACTGTCTGTTTCACACTGACCGCCCAACGCATACTTGTGTTGTTGTTGTTACTTCTTGGTATTTCCTCTATAATTTTATTCTTTCAAAGTGTGTTATTTTAGTTTTTTGACTAATCTATGCATTTCATAATTTTATTTCTCTCTTATGCTTAAAATTTAATTCTTTGAGTAGCGAGTTCTAAAATGCCTAACCTGTCCTGGCTGGAGTAATTATCCCTATGGTAACTTTTAAAAAATATACATTATATCTAGTTTTTTTTTTGTTTCTACTGGTGGTGCACGTTACCTTGATATTGGTGCACCTAAAAAAGTTAATTTCACACATGGATGGAAAAAAAATAGAGGGACCATTGATCAGTCCTTCGTTCCTGATCAGTGACATACTCGGGGACACTGGAGCCATCTGTGCTCTCCATCACTCCCCTACAAATATCTTCCATTACCCACAATTCCTCCTCATAGCTGCTTAACCAGGCCATGAGAGGGCACTCCAGGGTTCCTCTTCCCTTCACTGTTCCCCAGTCATGGGAAGGAGCCCAGAACTCCCCACCTTCCACAAGCTGCATCCAGCAGCAGGAAAGGGACTCAAGGCATCACCTTTCCCCTTGCTGTTACTGCTTCTAGGGAGAAAGAGGAGGAGAGTGTTGCAGGAACAACTCTGCAGTGCGCAATGTAGGGGAGATTTCAGCTCTGCCCCCAGCCCCCCCCAAACTTTCCCACATCCATACCTCCTCCTGCTTAAAAATATCCCCTTTACACAGTGTTAAGACGAGGATGGGTAGCTGGAAACCAGCATGTTCCATGCATGGCACAGGCAAACAATGCTGAGATGAGGTGAAGAGCTGAAAGCAAGCATGCTCAGTGGATGGTACAGCATACATTGCAGAGATCAGGTTGAGAAACATTTTTAGTGCATGGCACGCCACACAGCACTGAGATCGTAGCTGGGAGATGAGAACAGACATGCTTGGAGAAGCAAGCATCAAGCACACCACGCAGACTTGAGTGTTGAGCTAAGAACACACATATTCAGTGCATAGCGAAGTCCCACAAGCACTGATATCATGGGAGGGGATGAGAACACACTCTGAGATGAATGGAGCAATTCACAGCCCTCAGAGCTATTGTTTCAGACATTATTAATCGCGATGGAGTGCTCTCATTCAGATGAGAACATCTCAGTGTGATGACTGGGCCACCTCACACCTCTGTGAGCCTCCTATGCTGCAGATGGATGTGTAAGGTGCCTTCCCCATACACTAGACCAAAATTTGGAGTAGGGACTCAGTTTCCTGGGACTAGGGACTTCTTCCCCTCTTTGCCTCATGCTGGTACATGTACTCCTCACAGCCCTACCACCTTCCCATGGTCCCTCCAAGCTCACATGGGGCATAGAATGGCAAGGAGGAGGGTGGAGCTGATTGCGGGGGACAGAGGCAATCAGACCAATGGGCATGACGATGGGAACGTTGGAGGAGCTGGACAGTGTTGGAGCAGTGGTGGGGTATGTCATGTAATTAGGATATGCTTTGTACAAAGTATGCCTTGTGAGGTATCATTCTAAAAGTCTTGATCTACTAGATATTAATATCTCGTTGGATTGTATGTGCTACCCTCATATGTGACGTTATGAAGGTTGGTTATGTATGTGTTACCAAAATGTGTTATGAGGGTGACAGCAACCGACAAGCAGCCTTTCAGGTTCAACAGTGAAAAGGCCAAACAATGTTAATAGCTTATTGGGGAAATGAACACAAGCATGAGGATTACCCCAGGAACTGTGTACAATCTTGGAGATAGCACTACACAATGGAAACTATTTGACCCGGGTCACAGCAAAAGAGCTTTCCAGCAAGTGGGAAGAAGACATAAAAGTGGGGAAATGACATCATGAGGGTACCTCAGTCTACCTACACCGTCACACCTGGAAACTCCTGAGAAATAAGGACTGAACTGTGGGATGTGATGGTCCCAAACTAGATGGATTTTTAGCTGGTGTATGAAAAGCTGGGAAAGCCAAGGCAGTTTGTGCCTTAAGAATCTACCAGCCTCTTTATCACTCAGGGTGAAAATTTGCTACTTTATATCCTACCTATCTAGTATGTTAAGTTCAGTTTGCAGATTTGTTTATTTACTCAGGTAATTTGCTTTGACCTATTTGCTAACACTTATAATCACTTAAAATCTATCTTTTGTAGTTAATAAACTTGTTTTTGTTTTGTCTAAAACTAGTGTGTGGAAATTATAACTTGAGGCATCTCTCTCTCCACATTGAGGGAGGGAGTGAATTTTATGAGCTCACACTATACAGTTATCTGTGCAACGCAAGACGGTATAATTTTAGGTTTATACTCGGGGGGGGAGGGGAGGGTGCCTTAGCAACTGGGAGGTGCCTTAGCTGCACCTTCCCAAGCAAAGCTGATCTCAACAGCTGTGTTTGAAGCTGCAGCTGGGTGTGTCCCTATCTGTGTGAATGCTGATGAAAGAGCAAGCTTGGAGAGCTTGGCAATTTATCATGGCAACACAGTGTGAGAAGGAGCCCAGGCTGGTGGGTCAGGTGGGCTCAGTGGTACCTCAATCCCAGATGGCACCCCGAAGGCGGGGAACCTGTCACAGGGGAGTCTTAGCACTAAGGGAAAAATTGAGGTGTTGGAGCAGTGCAGGGAAGAGTAGGGTGGAAAGGAGTAGGTCAGAGTTGCGCAATGGCAGATGTTGGGGGGCTTAGCTCTGTGCCCCAAAACCCCATAGCCATGCTCCCCAATGTCTGTCTCTCTGCCTTCAAAAATATCCTCATTTACTCCATACTACTCCCTGCATTATTCCTGCATCTTCTTCCCAGCTCCTGAATTTACAGATTCCATTCTAACACCCGCCTCTCTAAGGGCAGGTGGGCTGAAGACAGAACAAGGCTGCGCCAGACAGATGGAGACAGAAAACAAAGAGATAATGCAGGGGAAATGAAGCAACTACAGCAGCCAGTGCATTCTGCGGTTAGGGTATCACTACCAAGGAACCAGAGACAGTGGAGGTGAGGTGCTGGGCTGTGGTATATAACGATTCTGAGAAATTGTTTTTAAATAGCAAAGGAAATTAAACATCCAAAACATTTTAAAATACAGAGTTAAGGGTGCCTGTGGTGGTGCCTTGTGCCCTTTCAGAATATTTATTTCAGTTGCACTCAAGCCTTTAATGTCCCCTCTTCCGTCAATAAGCCAGGTGTAGATAGCTCCTGTTTGCTACATCTGACCTAACCTCATGTTTTGCCTTAGGAAAGAGAAGGAGTTAGACTTCGTCTTAAAATGATTGTGTGCTCCATTCCCAGAGTGCTGCGTAGCTTCTGTAAGAGTACAGTATTAGTATGCATGTTACTGGTGTCACAAGGCATCGCTCAAAGAGGGCACAGTTAAGGTTGTGTTGCAGGGGTGACTTGTTCCTTAATTTGCATTTGCTATTTTCAGATGTTTAAAGTAATTCAAACTTAACTCCTGATATCCTAGTTTTTAGTTTTGAATGTAGCTGAATGAGGCACTATTGAGCAAACAACTGTGTTGTTAAAGTTTTGGGGCATGGAATATTTTCTAGCTCAATCACAAGCTATTGTGTTTGATGCAAGAATCAACGGACATAGATCTACTGCCTGTTTTGCAGGAGATCAGAAAAGGAGGATCATAATGATCTATTCTGCCTTTTGCATCTATTAATGTTAACCTCAGACTCCAGAAAACATATATTGGGCCAGAATTTCAGCTGATTTAAATTGGTGTAGTCCCACTGCCATTGATGGAACTATACTGATTTACAGCAGCTTAGGATCCAGTCTCTGATGTGCAATATTGTTCACAGGATTACTCTTCAAGATTTGCCATGGAGCTCACTCCTTCAAGGTACTGCGCATCATGGAAGGGGATAGAGGACAATCAGGATCTTGTTGGAGATTCTCAGGAACTCAGAAGATCATGAACTTTAGGCAGTTAATTTTACAATGCCTGGCATGGACATGAAAAAGGTCCCAGCTAAGATCACAAAAATATCCCACACACTTATCTTTTTTAATCTATACTATACACACTTCTAAACTGTAGAAGAAGAGGGATTGGATGGTACAAGATATTGGTAATGGGATACGAAGTCTTTCATCTCTAGGTCACTGGCTCAATTCCAGCCAGTTCAGCAAGGACTGAAAGTCATTACCTTCTAACTGCTATTTGATGGTCTCTGTGAAAAGTTTTGTTGGTAACAAAGTTCTCAAATAGCACAAACATCTTAATGGACAATTTGAGTAATGCTGTATCTGTACATTCTGGGCCATAACCTCAGCTGACAAAAATGGATGTAGATCCTCTGAAGTTAATGGAGCTATGACAATTTACATCAGCTCAGCATCTGGCCCACAACCTTTATTGCCCATTTCCTATGCTGTATGCCTTCTGTTTTGCAAATAGCATTAATAAATGCTTTAACTATAATTCTCTTTGACAGCATCCTATTTAAGGGAACACCCTTTCAAAATGTCTATTGGAGAGATGATATCTTAAACAGTGCACATGGATGGAGCTGTCTGTCCTCGCTAGCCAAGCAAAAAGGAAAGGATGTGAAACAGACCCCAGAGCACAGCAAAGCACTTGTCACATTCCATAGTAAGTCAGGGAGCATATACCACAGGGCTGCAACCTTTGGAGCCCCTCAGTGTCTCAAACTGCTTTATGGACAAGTCCTGGACAGATACGATATCTGAGAGTGCAGCGTGTTACAGCACTGGAAGATGGCTATTTCTACTTAGCCTTTTGGCTATGGTAAAACCTAATATCTGATATGTCCTCTGTGTGAGGACTACAGGCTGCATTTTCACAGGGACAGATTATGATCTAATGCATTTTCTATGGCAATTTCCATGGTCTAATATTCAAGTTCCTAGTGGGCAAGCGACCACCTTTACATAAATTGTCATCATGATTCATAAGCTTGGCTCGGGTCCTGAAAACCCTGGTGTACATCCCTAGTTTTACTCATGCGATTGAAGTTATGCCCATAGTTCCACAGAGGTAATAGTTTCATGCAGTTTAAGGCCAAAAGGGCCCTAATCATCTAGTTTGACCTGCTGTACATCACAGGCATTACATTTCACCCTAAGACTCCTATATTGAGTCTAATTTCTTGAGTTGAACACACATTTCAGTCCACAGGAGACTAAACTATTGTGTGCCACAGGTAGGGAATAGTAAGGACTGAGGTGCACCAACACCCATGGCCTCTGCAAGGAAAGGGAATTCATTCAGTGAGATATGCCGATACTTCTAGCAGGCAATCTATGCTGCAGACAGAAAAGGGAAAAAAAAGTCTCTGCCAATCTGACCTGGAGGAAGAGTCCAGTACAGATAAGCATTTGCAGGACTGGGGCCTTTGCAGCCTAACTGAGGCCAAGGATCGAATGCTCTTCCCAGACTAAAGCTGCACTCCTCTCCCCCCCCCCCCGCCCGCAAGTCCTAGAGATGATCCACTCCAGGGTTGGGTTGAGGAACATTGGCAGGACAGTTTGAGGAAGCTTGCACTTACCCTGTGTTCTCTATCTTCTGTACATAAACAGAAGATTCAGTTTTCACATACTATCAATCCAGCTCCTTTAACTAGCACTAACAGAGAGAGAGAGAGACAGAGACACACACACACACACAAACACACACAAATCACAGATCACCAATTTCAAGTCTACTGTGCACCTGAACTGGGGAATTGGTCTCTCTATGCAGGTGCATTTTTCAAATATACAACTACAGTACAAGACCAATCCCTAGGAAACTGCTCGCTCGGGCCATTAAGGGAGTTGCCAGCAACATGATTAGGCCATGTAAAAATCCAGAAAAAAAACGTTATTTTAAATGTACATCACAAAAGAGCTTGCTTTTGCCAGGTTTTAACTGTTTTATCATTTACCAATCAAACTCATCAAAAACCTAGCACACCAAACAAAGTAGTCTGAAAGGCACACATTTGTTTCACATGGCTCCAAAACTTTCAGTTTCACTGAAGAGGAAACCATTTCTCCTTTTTGATGACCATGCCCACAGATTCTGGACCTGGTATTGGAAGCCAGTGGACCTAGGATAATGTCTCTGATACTGGAAGGATGATGAGGAGGGAACCTTTCCTCTTCAGGCCCTCCCATTCCAGTTGCAGGAAGCCAACAGATCAAACAATAGACTTGATGTACTTCATTTCCTCCAGTGTTTCATCTGTTCTGTGGGTGAAGAGAAGCTCCCTTTTGAATACATCAGCCTCTCAGCATTAGCCTGAACTTCAGGCGAAAAGGTCCATTGACTTGAGAAATGGTTGATGCCCCCATCCAAGCCAAAGTCTGAAGCATCACGTGTCTTCGGACACTACAAATCCATCAGCCACTAGTTCCTTTGCTATCTGTTTCTGCTCTTCAGGAAAACAGGTAGGGAAGAGGGATCATTCACTCCCCAAAAGATGGAATTGGTATTTCACCATAAATGCTTGGTATTTGGCCTCGGTGATGCCTAAGCAACCATCTGATAACAGTTAGACAGGGGGTTATACTTACTGCTCTGTTTGGCTAATGACTGCACACACAGCTAGTCTGTGCTAAAGCATCCTATTATTTTAGTTAGCCCATCCTCCTTCCCCTCCCTGTTTCATCCACTGCTGATGTCTTGTCTCAGACAAGGACTGAGATTTATTATATGTTCGTACAGTACCTAACACAATAGGACACCAAATTGCATGAGGCATCTAGGTGCTACGGCAAGACAAATGTTAAACCAACAACAACAATGGAGGAACAGACCTTTCTCCCCCACAAAAGCCAATCTTTTTGGGTGTCTTCGATGGGAAGGTCTGACCTATCTGAGAGCTCTTCATACTTTCATTGACTTGTGGCATTACCAATGAACTGGGAGTAAGATGAATTAAAAAAATACCGAAGACCCCATGACACCAAGTGCAGATGAGCCACCTTGTAAATCAAATATCTTTAGCTGTGTTCAGCAGCCCATCACTAAAGAGATTTTCTCTTTGTCCTTGGTCTCTAGAATGTCAAATACCAAGCACATACTCTCCTGGGCCATCACACTTCACAGTTCTAGCACCTTTTCTGTAGGTCTAAGGGCTCCCAAAATTGTGAAAACAAGAAACAGATATGGCATGGGGACATTGTTCTGAGGGGAAGTTGGGAAGGAGGCAGCCACTTCCTGCTCCTCGGGAATGGGTGGTTCCATGTCTCCAACCCTTTCCTCCTCATTTGATCCAGCTAGGTGACCATGAATTCTGGACAAAGCAGGAGACAATGTGGGAACTGGCAGAGGTGGAGAAAATCGAGATAAACACCTTTGTTGTACAAAAAGAAGCAGAACTGTGGGAGGGAGTGGCAGGCTTCACAGCTGTATTTTACGATTCCCTGAGTATCAAATTTAAAGGGAGGCCCCTGAGAATAAGGCCACAAAATCCTCAAGCTCTAAAGGGAGGGCAAGGGAAAGGAGCCCATGGCAGATTATCAACTTGACTGGAGAAGGCTCTCAGTAAGAGTTCCTCCATAGATGCACTGGGAAAACGTGAGCCCCAATTTCTCAAAGCACCCCTGCTGCTTAGAGTTTTCCCAGTGAGCCTTCAAGCCCACCTCAGGCAGTATCAGGGATGACCAAGAGTAAGAAGCTGATTCAGTGCTGGATCCAATGACCAGGCCTATAAGACTCTCTCCTTATGAAGCTCAGGTCCTCTATTGCCAATAGGTGTGGGCTAAGGTAGGAAGACCCCACATGCCAAGCAGTAATTCAGGGAATGGGTTTCTCCCAGGTAGGACAAACAGTGGGTTTCTACTTCTACTTCCATGAACACACAGTAATACTATGCAGACCAATGAAATCTTCTCCTCTTATCTGAATCCTTGGGAGACAGATTGGCCATAATGCACTTGCCCTGGGTAAGAGCCAAGCTGAAAACTAACCATGTAATGGGACAGGAGTTGAAGGACAACAGTGGCTTTAGATATCGATGTTTATTAATAACAACAACTACCTAATCACCACCATATAATATGAGAGGAAAATTTGTGTATGAAACTCCAGAAATAGTTCTGGACACACAGAGAAGGTCCCACAAATAGGGGAGGAACTGAGATGGATAGGATCACAAGACTCCAAACGTTCAGTGCTACAATAAGGTATTCTAGCAGTTATTGAATACCTTATTCAATAAGGTACTTATTTCCTTTCCAGTTCGTAAGTGGAACTGCTTTCCAGGGGGTTCCCAAAGTTCGGTGGCAAAGGGGTTTGCATCCAACGTGGCAATGTGAAGAAGCCATCTCAGAGAAAAAAGTGGCTTTATCTGGGTTTTGTTTTATTATCAGGACATCAGCTAAGAGAAAATTTGACTTTAACAAGAAAAGCAAGGACGGTCTTGCATTAAGACAACGGCCTGGAACTCAAGAGATCTGAGATTCTGCCACAGATCCCCTGCATGACCCTGGGCAAATCACTTAAGCCCTCTGAGCTTTGATCCTTATCTGTAAAACAGCGATAACACTCTGTCACTGACACAGTGTGATGATAAATTCATTCATGGCTGTGAGCTGCATGATGATCGTTGTAGAAAAGCCTATAAAGAAATGTACCATACAGACATTAAAAATAACTTGGCTCTTTAAGATGTATCTTATTATCCACTTCTCCTAGCCCTACAGTATGTGATGCCCAAGTGGCAGTGAAGATGCTCCTCTGCATCTCGGAGGATATCACACTATCCTTTCTACTCTAGCCAGAACAGGGAACACGCGGAAAAAAACTCTATTGATGTTTCAAGTATCAGCACCTTTCAGCACACCACCATGCCCTATAGTATCAGTACTCTTTACCCTGTAAAGTAAACACACAAAAGAGAGCAAAAAACTTCCCTATCTGGGCAAAATCATTTCAGTGAGGGAAGAAAATCACAATCCCTTCCTCTTCAAATTATTAAATAGAGCTTTCATCTTAGTCTGTCCAGTGTCCATTGTCAGATCTGAGTCATGCAAATGTACAGCACCAGTAAGCAGCAACTTCAAGCCTTTCAGAGGCTGAGCAGGAGGTGTCTGGTGCTGCAGGAAGAGGAATGATCCTCCCTGAACTCATCAAGTCTTCTGTGTCACCTTGCTACAGAATGAACAGCAGCCTCAGTGAGCTGGAGTCACCTTGTTGCTTATGTGTATTAATGAGGTCAGGGGCTGACAGAGACTGTTTGCTGTACATGGAAGCCAGATGCAAGACTACTCAACTGCCAGAGGCTGAATGGTCTGATTTCACTCCTATTGGTATTATTGTATTTCTTACAAATAGCTCATTAAAGCCATTATCAATTGTTATCACAGTAGCCTGAATATCCATAAAACACATTAATAGGCATAAGGCATATGCATAATAAATATCTTGATTCCCCCGAGACACTGCTGTAGTTGAAGAACATGACATTAAAAGGCAAGGGGAACTTGGGTCTAGTTACCTAATCTCCCAAAATATTTATCCAGTTCTCTGTCATTGTAAGTTGTACTAAGACTTGAGTGTGTACATGGACTTTCCACATGGCGGGAGTGGAAACTGGCAGGATTGCAAAAACAGACTTTATAAGTCTCTTTCATATGCATTTCAAACAATATATTTACTTATGTACAAAGTGTACTGTGAAATCCTGCCCCACCCCCATGAGAAAGTGGTGGAATCTCCTTCCTTAGAGGTTTTTAAGGTCAGGCTTGACAAAGCCCTGGCTGGGATGATTTAGTTGGGGATTGGTCCTGCTTTGAGCAGGGAGTTGGACTAGATGACCTCCTGAGGTCCCCTCCAACCCTGATATTCTATGATTCAAAGTCAATGGCCAAATTCCCAATTATATCAATGGAGCCAGGATACCACCAAAGTTTTCCAACAGGCTTGGCGCTTACCTAATCACCGCTGATCTGGGGAAGGAGGACTGAAAATACTGTATATAGCCCAATACTGTAATTTTCATATCATTATGGAGATGTGGTGGAGTGACCAGATGTCCTGGTTTTATAGGGACAGTCCTGATATTTGGGTTTTTTTCTTATATAGGTATCTATTACCCCCCATCCCTGTCCTGATTTTTCACACTTGCTATCTGGTCACCCTAAGGCAGGGGTGGGCAAACTACAGCCCCTCAGGGCTTTGGATCCAGCCCGTGGGATTGCCACCCCTGTGGCCCCGCACTGCTCCCAGAAGTGACCAGCACCACATCCCTGCGGCCCCTGAGGGGAAGAGGGGGCGGGGCGCAGAGGGCTCCATGCGCTGCCCTCGCCTGCAGGCACCAGCAGCTCCCATTGGCCAGGAACAGGGAACCGCAACCAATGGGAGCTTCGGAGGAGGCACCCACAGGCGAGGGTAGTGCACGGATCCCTCTGCTCCTCCTCCCCCAGGGGCCCCAGGGACATGGTGGCAGCCACTTCCGGGAGCGGCATGGGGCCAGGGCAGTCACGGAGCCTGCCCTGGCCCTGGTGCGCACCGCTGCCACCCCAGAACGGCTCCAGGTAAGCAGCGCCAGGCTGGAGCCCTCACCCCAAATGCCTCCTGCACTCCTCACTCCAACTCCCTGCCCTGAGCCCCACTGCACCTTGCCTGCACCCCAACCTGCTGCCAACCCTGCACCTCGACCCCCTGCCGCACCCTGCACCCCTAGTCTGTCCCATTCGCTTGCCCTGAGCCCCCTCATACATCCCGCACTCCCTCACACACCCTGCACTCCCTCCCGCACCCCAACCCCCTGCCCCAGCCCTACATTCATGGCTCTGCATGCAATTTCCCCATCCAGATATGACCCTCGGGTCAAAAAGTTTGCCCACCCCTGCCCTGAGGTGTGGTGACAGCAGCTAGTTAATCTCCCATCCCACTCTAAAGTAAAGTGATCTTGACCCCTTTTGCCACATTTTACAACAACATTTAACTATTCTATCTGAAAATTGATATACATGGCTCTGTGCTACAGCAGATTTTTTCTCAGAAAATGAAGGCAGATTGCATAAGGTGCTTCCAATGTTGAACTGTTCTCATTTAAAAATAAAAATCTAAAACTATTTTATCCTCTCCTAACTCAAGACTGCTAAACCTAGACAGTCTAAATTGTTCAGCTGGACTAACTGAAGAGGAATGACTGACTAATTTGGGGGCACAGGAGATGGGGCTAGATATGAAAAGAGGAAGAAATGCATCCTTCTGTATATGTACCTTCTTTTAAAGTCTGCACTGATCCCCTTCTCACATTAAAATGTGTGCATGAGTCTGCTTCTGACACCAGAATATGCACCCCATGCTTATTTTAAAATCCATTCTCTCCAGATGAGTGACATAATTAAATGCACAAGTCAGATCTATCTAAAGCTACAGATTCTTATGGGATCTTGCAGACTTGGTAAATTCCACAGCATTTACAAGCCCTGCATGGACTCCAGTCTATACAGAGCCAATAAAAGGATAAATTGTCATGAACAGAGTATTTTTTAGCAATTTATTAACATTAAAAAACATCTAAAAATTCCCAGGCTAATGACTTAATTAGGGTGAAGTTATTATAGATTATCAGGGTTGAGAGGGACCTCAGGAGGCCATCTAGTTCAATCCCCTGCCCAAAGCAGGACCAATCCCCACACAGATTTTTACCCCAGTTCCCTAAATGGCCCTTTCAAGTAAAGTTGAAGGAACAAACTAAGTCACTTCAAGGGAAAGAAAAACAAACAAACCAAAAACAACCCCAACTCTTATTAGGAGAACATTATAATTTTATTTCAGAAAGGAAGGAACACACATCACTAATAACACACAAACACAACTTTAGAAACCCTGGAAATTAAAAGTTGAAAAACACCTAAGTATGGAATTACACATTGCAGTTATCTAAATTGCTTTGGCTCTGGCCCTCTACCGCTGCTTTGACAACAGCCATAAACTTGAAATAGTGTGCACTGCTAACATTAGAGTAAGTTTATCAGTGGCTTTTAAAACTAAAACCACAAGACTACAATACATTTAGTTTTAGTATGACAGCACACTGTCATCTTATTGAAATCAAACTCCACCTGTGCTTCCATCATAAACTCACATACCTCCTGGCTTTTTAAAGCTTATACTTGGTACACAGAAATATAGGTGTAATGATTGTCCACTTTGTGAATCAAACAAGATTGTACTGGAAAAGTGTGTTGCACTGAGTCCCAAAGGTACACATAGCTCCAAATATGTATGTTATTAAACATATTCCTACCTTATTTATAAACACAAATCCCCCCTAAGCCTAGAAAATTTAATTACAGGAATTTCACGTTACAAGCACAGTGGTAGCAGGTGGTGAAGAATACTGGAAACAAATGCCATGCATTTCAGAATGTATTACAGTATTGCATTCTTCATACAAATGCTAGAAATACAGTGGTTCCTCCAAATTTAAGGTATCAGCAGTCTTATGAAAACTCACTTTGAAACTTTGTGAACCCATTCATGTTTATTCATGCAATAGAAGGGCTATTGCAAATTAGGTCCAAAGGATATGCCAGGGGATGGGGGATGTATCAGAAGTTGGTGGTAGCATAGTGATACAGTTAAGGTTATTCAGGTGACCTTCTGTGTACATGTTTACACTTCCAAATGTATGGGGGGAGTTTTTGTTTGTTTTAGTTCTTGTGTGGAACCTTAACTTTTTATTTACAAGCTCATGTTTGTAAAGACAACATATAAAGATGGGATCTTCAGAAGTGCTTAGTGTTGGACTGACTCTCTTCTTATTGAAGTCAATGGGAGTTTTATTATTCACATCAATGAAAAACAAAAGTAGGCCAATGCTGAGTACTTTTGAAAAACATCAGCTGTTTTGAAAAAACACCACTCTCATAGGTTTTATTCCTAAAGTGTTCTTTATTCTCCAACCTATATTCTAGGTTAAAGCTTTTGATGGAAGGAATAAAGTAAATAGGTATTTTAACCACTTAATTATTTAAGCATCAAATTAAAGATGCAATTCTAACCATGTATGTGTGCTTGGTTCCTAGAATCAGCCAAACAAAATTGTTCAATAAAAGCAACAAAAAGAGGAAAGGGGAGATATATAAAACACACACAATAAGGTCAATAACAGTGCAATGTACATTGCTTCATTTTAATCCTCTTCCGCGCGCGTGCACACACACACACACACACACACACACACACACACACACACACACACACACACACACACACACGGCAAAGCCCATTCCTGCTCCAATTTTGCCAGCGAGGTCAATAATAGGAGAATCAAACTCTTCACTGCAAATTAAAGCTTTAATCTGTCTCGCCAATATCAATAAGAGAAGAACCAAACCCTTAGAATCCAACTGCCAATGTTTCCGTTTTAGGGTACAGTAACTCCTCACTTAACATTGTAGTTATGTTCCTGAAAAATATAACTTTAAGTGAAACGATGTTAAGTGAATCCAATTTCCCCATAAGAATGAATGTAAATGGGGGTGTTTAGGTTCCAGGGATTTTTTTTCCCCCCATACAGTACAGTACTATAGTTGGGAGGTGCCCTCGCCTTACCCCACACAGGCACAGCCCACTGGCACTGGAGACAATGAGGCAGGCAAGGAGGCTGAAGGTGCTGTAGGCTAGGAGAAGCACGTTGCGCAGCAGCAGCTTCCCCTACTCTAGGGTGACCAGATAGCAACTGTAAAAAATCGGGACAAGGGGTGGGGGGGGGAACAGGTGCCTATATAAGAAAAAGCTCCCCAAATTGGGACTGCCCCTATAAAATCAGGACATCTGGTCACTCTACCTTACTCCACTCCTTCCCCAAACCCCCACCCTTAACCCGCCTCTTCTCCCCCCTCTTACTCTCCATGCTGAGTCCTCGCTCCTCCCTCCTTCCGACAGCAATCAGCTGGCTTGCAACATTCAGGGAGCAGGAGGAAGGAGCAAGGACTTGGCGCTCCCTCCTCTGCCTCCTGCCCATGGCAATCAGATGGTTTGCGGCGTTCAGGATGCAGGGGGAGCCTGCACGCTGAGTACTTGCTCCTCCTCGCTCCCTCTGGAACACCGCAAGCCAGCTGATTGCCACGGGCAGGAGGCAGGGGGAGGATGGGGAAAGCGCTGATCCGTGGGGACGGGAGGCATGGGGGGGATGAGGAGGGGCATAGGGAAGCTGATAGGGGGCTGCCAGCTGTGGACAAAGCAGGCAGCCAAACATTATAGCAAAGCATTGCACAACTTTCTATGGAGCATGTTCTGTAACTGAGCAGGGACATAAGATTGAAACAATGTTAAGCGAGAGGATGTTAAGTGGGGAGTTACTGTATGTCTGTACAGCAGCTGGGAGGATGCTTCCCAGCACGGGTAGGCAGACACATGCTACCTCTTTTCAAATCAATATGCTAAAAATAACAGTATGGTCATGGCAACATGGGCAGTAGTTCAGACTAGCTGCCCAAGTACACACCCAAGGGGTCAAGTGGGATTGTACTTGTGCAGCTAGCCCAAGCTGCCATCTCTGCCACTATGACCACACTGCTATTTTTATCACACTAGCTCGCGCAGAACTAGCGCACGTCTGCCTGTCCACACTCGCAGCTGCTAGGTAGACATACCCTAAGTGCTATCCACATGCCAGACAGACAATCTAGCCCTCCCATTAAGAGCCACTGAACCACAATCTCAGTAACAGCTCTTTTCTACAGACCTAGGGTTCCAGAATAGAGACACCTTCCTCTTGAAACTTATAGTGCTGCTTAAACAATGGTGCTTCAGTAATTCCTCCCACCTATTTGATTTACCTTTCCCTGCCTCCAGACCAATTCAAGGCCAGTCATGCAAAGCAAAAGCAAAACTTTAGACACACAGGCAGCAGAATAATATAAAGGGAAACTATTTTTCTATTTTAAAACACATTCTCAATGGACCCAAGAACAATTACACAAAAAAATCATTGTTCTACAAGGCTCCGTACCTTTAGGCACATTCAATCTAAATAAAGTTGCCAGTGGCATTAATTCAGAACAACTTCAGAAACAGTTACGTACAATCACAGAGACTAGAGATGATGGAGAAGATCTCTAACCTTCCCAAGCCAATGCAGGGTTTTTCCACAATATATTCTGAACAGTGCAATGTTTCTGAAAATCATCACTAAGCCTATCCCACAGATTCCATGGCAGTGAAACTCCATATGTCACATCAGAGATCAAAATGTCTGGGACCAATTAAATCGTTCACTTTAGATCTAATAAGCCTTGTGGAGAGGGAGCCCTTCACATCACACACTACTGACCAAACCCGCTTATGACAAAGCTGCAATGGAATATAAAATAGTTTCTAAACACTCGGACCAACATAACATATTCCTAAATCCCAAAATATGACCCTCCACTCCAGCCAGCCAGCCAGCCACCTTCTCCACTCCAGAGAGAAAGTGATGTTGGTGATAAAGTAGGTAGTGCTCTTCCCCTTGTGTTAGCAAGAAAATTATATCCCAGCGGAGATGCAGCCTTTTGGATGAGATGCATAGTATTGGAACATTTGTGTTCATCACAGTTCACAGGACACTTTAAGCAAAGGGAGAATGCTAATTCAGTTGCTCTGGCCAAATACCAGTCTGGGACAGTGATATTCTGCCTAACTAGATTCCCCTTGCAAATAAAATTTAAAAAGGCATTTCTGTTCTAAACTGTTGTGCATTGCTGCTGTGAGTTCTTAAAACAGTCGCCATGCTTTTGTCCAGGAATGGCTGCATTTAAGTGGTGGGTGAATCAGTGGTTTTGTGGATAGTAAAGTGCCTTGGAATCCTTTTAGATAACAGGTGTCATAAGCATATGTTATATACATATTAAACCAATCAAAGTACTCCTAAATTAAGCCCCATGCCCCTCTTCTCCCCTCCCCCAACACACACACACACACACACACACACACACACACACACACACACACACACACCAACTCACAAGGACATGTAGATCCATGTGGAAAAAAGCACTGTTCCAGTTTGGGGCAGGTGGGTGGGAGGAGTAATGCTCAGTACTTACATGTTGCATTACATTTACAAAGTGTAGTATAAGCACTATCTAATGAATCCCCAAATATGGCTTACAATTAGCTCAAGGTCACACAGTGAGTCCACGGCAGAAGTAGGATGAAAATGCTTAAGTTCCTGGCATCACAGCCTGTGATCAGTCCACTAGACCACAGTGATTCTTTAAAAAGAATATTTTGTATTAGTGGCATGAGGTAAGTGTGTTCGGAAGACAAATGTGGGAAGAGGACTGCCAAAGACCCGAGACCGCTAAACCAGGATGCATGTCTAGCTCACTCCTGACAAAGGATTAGTCCCAGGTACGCACTCTCTTCATCATTCTGTTCATTTGGTCAAAACCAGCACTCAGACATGAGCTTGCTTGAACCCCCTGCACCAGTGCCAACACCAACAGCTCAAGACATATTTGACATCAAAGGAGATAGTTGCTGTTGTGCAGTTTCTCTTTGCGATGCCATGAGCAACCTTTTCAAGTCTGCATATCCTACTAAAGTAAGTTAACTACAGAATTGGTATGAATTAAAAAAATAGGAACCTTCTAAATCACTACTAGCATCACAATATTTGGAAGCTCAGGGCAAATTAAATACTATTTGACTAATATTATCCTAAACACCATCCATTCTTACTACTAACTCACATAATTATGCACCTGCATGATATATAAAAGCACACATATATCACTTGCATACACAGACTGTATTGATATGACATCTCTCTCTCTCACACATAGTCTATTTTAGTCTACTGTATTCACACTTATGTCAATAAACAGGCCAGTCTTTTAAATACTATCTACTGTATGCAGTACAACTTTAGGAGCAGGAAATCTAGCTCCAAAGCCATTACAAATTCTATATATCAAAACTACTTTTATGAGACCATTAACAGTTTATTTACTTGGGGGGCAGTGGTGAGGAAAAAAATCTCCTGAGCCCAATTATCTCAAAATTTATCCTCTCTCATTCAGTTCTCTGATTAAACTAGCACACAGAAATATGGATCAGTTGCTTCAGATTTCAGTACAAAGCGCCTGATTCTAATCTCAATTACACCACTGTAAGTAAGGAGTAACTCAAATGAAGTCAGTTGAATCTCACTACTGTAAAAAACGATTCGAGAGGATAATCTGATTGTGAAGTGAAGAGAATGGGCCACAAAGGAAATGTGTCTTCTAGAGGTCTCTAACCCTTTGGTTTTGATCCCTGGAGGTGGTTTTAGGAATTCAGCTCACCTAGAAGCCAGTCTGTCCCTCACCCATGTCATCCGGGGATGGATACAAAGCAGCTAGTCTCATTCACATTTGATTGCTTGAAAAGGAGAATTTTTCATCTGCTAATACATTTCTGAGCTCTGCTTTCCACCAGCACAGACCAATGGACAATTCTATGCAGATTGAGGCAGGGAGGCAACCAATCAGAAGCTCTCATTATTGCAACATTGAGCCTTCTGGCTCCACCTCTTCCTTTACTCTTCAATGCAAGTCTTTTCAAAGATGAAACTTAAAGATATCCTACAAGGGAGAAAAAGTGGTTTTGTGGTCTTCTTTATGATGTGCGATGGCATGAAAGGGTTGTAGATTTGTTTCTGTTTGCTCTCGAAGGCTCTTTTTCCTACTTGTTTTTGTCTGCCATGGAGCTCTGTGGATAGCAGGAGAACAAGTGCCACAAAAGACATCAAGAGAGACTGAAAGCTGGGCAACTGAGAAGGGAAGGTCTTTTTAGTCATAATTCTTATACTCTGTGGTGATATGGATTCTGGGAGATCCTTCAAGAAGCATCTCAGAACTCAGCCTGCAAAGCAATCATTTGAGGGATGTCTTTACTGAGAGGAATGGCAGAGAGTCCTATCTAACTTGAAGAACTATCAAATGAGACGGTTTTGACTAGGGTTGGCAGGTGTCCAGTTTTCAACCGGCCCACCTGGTCGAAAAGGGACCCTGCTGGCTCCGGTCAACACTGCCGACCGGACAGTTAAAAGTGCAGTCAGCGGTGCTGCGGGTCTAATACAGGCTAGTTCCCTACCTGTCCTGGCACCACGTTGTGACATGGAAGCAGCCGGCAGATCTGGCCCCTAGACGGGGGGGGGGGGGGCAGGGGCAGGGGAAGGGGCACAGGGTTCTGCGCACTGCCCCCATCCCAAGCACCAGTTTGGCACTCCCATTGGCCAGAAGCCAGGCAATAGGAGTTCAGGGGGGGCAGTGCCTGCAGGTCAGGGCAGTGCATGGAGCCTCCTGCCCCCCATCTAGGACCCGGACCTGCTGCCCACTTCTGGGGTGCAGCACAGTGCCAGGACAGGCAGGGAGCCAGCCTTAGCCCTGCTGCGATGCTGACTGGGAGCCGCCTGAGGTAAGTCCATGCCCCAACCTAAGCTCCAACTCCCTGCCCCAGCCCTTAGCCTCCCCCAACCCAGAGCCCCCTCCTGCACCCCAAACCCCTCATCCGCAACCCCCTGCCTCAACCCACAGCCCTTTCCCACATTCTGAATCCCTTGACACCGCCCCCAAGCTTAGAGCCCCTTCCTGCACTCCAAACTCCTCATCCCTGGGCACCCCAGAGTCCATACCCTCCCACCCAGAGCCCATACCCTCTCCTGTACCCCAACCCCTGCCTCAACCCGCAGCCCCCTCCCACATTCCAAATCCCTTGCCCTCACCCCCCCAACCTGGATCCCCCTCCTGCACCCCAAACCTCTAATCCCCAGCCCCACCCCAGAGCCCACACCCGCAGCCAAAGTGCTCACCCCTCCTGGACCCTGAACTCCTCCTTTCTGGCCCCACCCTGGAGTCTGCACCTCCAGTCAGAGCCCTCACCCCCTCCCGCACCCCAACCCACTTCCCCAGCCCAGTGAAAGTGAGTGAGGGTAGGGGAGAGCAAGCCACTGAGGGAGGGGGAATGTAGTGAGCAGGGGGTGGGGCCTCAGGAAGGGGTGGGGCTAGGGTGTTCGGTTTTGTGCAATTAGAAAGTTGGCAATTCTAATTGTGAGATGGGATGGAATAGGTCCCTCTGTTCATTTACTGAAGACAAAGCTTCCTGACAGATATGGGCTTGAATAAGCTCAGATAAGGCACTACACACTATACCTTTCTGTTAATGGCTACCACAACCACCCTCATGTCTTTTGTGAATATTCTTCATCTTGTTGCTAGTTCAAATGGCAGAGTCCTGTACTGGAAAAGGTTTACTCCTACTCCAAATGCAGGCACATTTTGATATACCTGAGTAAAGAGGGTGTGCAGATACACCAGGAAGTTCTTTGGGCTAGTAATAATCATAATGGACCCACAAAATTCCATCTTGAATCTCTGACAGAAACTGGTTCACTCATTTCAGGTGGAGGACCAAGAATTTTGGTAACTGGACACAGTCCAGAGTATGTGCCCTGGAAGAGGTATCCTAGGCCGACCTCACAGATGACACCTTTGTCAATGAGATTCCATAGTTTTGGGAGAAAAGGTGGCTCTCTTGGGAGGAAGGAGGAGGGATAGACAAGGTAACAAACCAGCAGGGAAAAAGAGAAGGGAGCAGAAATCTGTAAAACAGTTTTTTTGAGCCATTATGCAGGGTACCCACTTGTCCCAGGTGATCACTTAGCTGAATGGCATGGAAATGCCATGAAAGAGCTTGTCTTGCTGTCTGAATCTGTACAAATAGGATCCACCTACTAGTCTGCACTGGTGACAAACCAGAGATCAGAATGTGCCTTGAATGATCTGCTATGCTAGAGACCATCAAACATACCACACTGAACAATAGGGGTCACTGAACTAATCCCAGTGAAAAGACAGCCTGAGAAGTTGTAAACCAGCAGAGAGCAGCGGAATGCTGAAAACTGGGCTCTGGGGATCAGCAGAGCCAACAGGAATTTGTGGGGGAGAAGCAATGAAGCAGGTCACGCAACAGTAAAAGTTTTTCAGTCTGTTGTAATTTTTGTTAATAAATCTGCAACTTCACATCACAGGCTCTTAACTGATTATTTTTCTTCTCTTCATGACAGCATATATCTGATGAAAACGCTAACACATGAACTTGAACAATTTAGAGTAGTGATGGATTCTGTTGCCCTGCGCTAAGATGAGCTAAATATGAGTCAACAGTGTAACGCTGTTGCAAAAAAAGCAAACATCCTGCGATGTATTACCACAGGGGTAGGCAACCTATGGCACGCGTTGCCGAAGGCAGCATGCGAGCTGATTTTCAGTGGCACTCACACTGCCTGGGTCCTGGCTACTCGTCCGGAAGGCTCTGCATTTTAAATTAATTTTAAATTAAGCCTCTTAAACATTTTTAAAACCTTATTTACTTTACATACAACAATAGTTCAGTTATATATTATAGACTTATAGAAAGAGACCATCTAAAAATGTTAAAATGTGTGACTGGCACACGAAACCTGAAATTAGAGTGAATAAACGAAGACTCGGCACACAACTTCTGAAAGGTTGCCGACTCTTGTATTACCAGGAGCATTGTAAGCAAGACACGAGAAGCAATTATTCCGCTCTACTCTGCGCTGATTAGGCCTCAATTGGAGTTTTGTGTCCAGTTCTGGGCACCACATTTCAGGAAAGATGTGGACAAATTGGAGAAAGTCCAGAAAAGAGCAACAAAAATGATTAAAGATCTAGAAAACATGACCTATGAGGGAAGGTTGAAAAAATTGGGCTTGTTTAGTCTGGAGAAAAGGCGACTGAGAGGGGACATGATAGCAGTTTTCAAATACATAAAAGGTTGTTATAAGGAGGCGGGAGAAAAATTATTCTTAAACTCTGAGGATAGGACAAGAAGCAATGGGCTTAAATTACAACAAGGGCAGCTTAGGTTGGACATCAGGAAAAACTTCCTAACTGTCAGGGTGGTTAAGCACTGGAATAAATTGCCTAGGGAGGCTGTGGAATCTCCATCATTGGAGATTTTTAAGAACAGGTTGGACAAACAGGTGTCAGGGATGGTCTAGATAATACTAAGTCCCGCCTTGAGTGCAGGGGACTGGACTAGATGACCTCTCAAGGTCCCTTCCAGTTCTATGATTCTAGATAGGTTACCCAGCACCTAAGATAAGAGCAGGAAGCTTAAAAAAGAAAAATCTTGCCATACTCCTGCAGCTAGCCCAGGACCAAACTGGTCAAACCAAACCAATGTCAAAATGCATTGGACCGAATGTGCAAGTCATCAGAATGCCATCTAATGGGCCATAACAAATTAAGTAGAAGAAAAACAGAACCAAATTTATGTAACTTATTTATCTTTTCTTGTTCTCTTACTTTGCTTTTGAGCACTTGATGTTGCCCTGGGTCTTGGACCACAGATAAATACAGCCCTGAGATCGTGTCTGTTAGGTATTTTTATATGTTAGTGCCTGGTGGAGTCTCCCAGGGCTTCCTAGGATCATTTCCATAATTACTGGTATGGCTTTGCAACCCAAAGAGTTGCCAGTGACACCACCACCCTCTGATGCACAAAGGCACTCCCTCCACGTCATGGCACGTCTCCTCCAATCGCTTCAATAAAGAGCTCTCTGCCAGCTAAGCCAGCATCACCAACATTCCATTTCCCCACGAGATTACTGCTCTCTCTACCTCTGAGGGGACTTCCAAGTTCCTGATGCGCAGACTGAAACTCTCTCTATTATCAGTCTTCTTGGCAATGTCCCTACTGCTTTAGCTTCTCTTTATCTCTTAAATGATGACTAGTAACTGAGTCTGTTGTCAGAAAGATGAAACAAATTCTGTTCCTTATCTCAGAATGTAATTCCAGATTGTCATTGGGGCTGAAATTTATTTCCATTTTTTGTTGTGTTTTTAAAACAAACTAGCTATGTAACCTTAAAATTTCCTACTTACGGGGGTGTTCTATTTCTCAGATTTCTGAACGTGTGCTATTTACAGAAGGCTCTGATGTCAATTCTGAAATACAGGAATGACTCATCTTTATCCCACAGATGAAAGGACTAAAATGATTTCTCAAGCACACATAGAAAAATCCCTTGACCAGCTCTCTCCTGCTATCCGTACAGTGGGGAAAAGCACCACTATGCATTGCCCGGGTGAGGAGTGAACTTACTCGCTTCACCATATCATGCATGCCATATGTAGAGCATTAGCAAAGAGGCTTTATATAATAGCATGATATACTAATAATATAGTCATCAGATTTCAACAGTTGGCAAATACCAAAAAAAAGTGCTCTATTTATTAAGATAATTACTCAGAGGGTTCCACAATACAGGGAAAGGTGTATAAATCAATGGGGAGGACATCTTCCTTCCCACTCCTAAAAGATCCTCTTGCTCCTGAGGGAAAGCCACATCTTTTCTCCTCTAATTCTTTTGCCCATCAGCCAAGGAGCTACTCAATGGACTATCTGCAGAACAGAAAAAGTGCTGCTACTTAAACAGGCCAGTTGATGGTCCTTGTTGAATGGTGCAAGACTCTCCTTTCATCCTCTCAATGGCTGAGCGCACTGCCTGTGCAATGCATGCATTTTCCTTTCTAACAGGTTTATCCTCCCATTGCCTGCTACAGTTGCCAATGGATACATTTCATTTAAAGTGAATTTTTTCTGTTTCAGGATGGGTGGAAAGCAACTTGGCAATGATGAACGCTGCAATGCTAACCTGTTCCGCAGACTAAACAGTTGGGTGGGAACGCACTCAAAACACCAGGAAAACTGGTCAAAGTGACAACACGTAGTGTCATCAAGTTGTAATTTTTTCTAAGATTTTTAAGTTAATTTGATGCTTATGAAAATAAGGGAATTGCAGTATCGGCTAAAGAGCTAAGTACAATGCAGGTAAGTACCGTGAAAGCTTCTCCTACACAACTTTGCCAATATACCTGTTATAACCTTAGTCCCAGATTTGGACCTTAGCGTCCAAAATATGGGGGTTAGCATGAAAACCGCCAAGCTTAGTTACCAGCTTGGACCTGGTACTTGCTGCCACCACCCAAAAAATTAGAGTGTTTTGGGGCACTCTGGTCCCCCTGAAAAACCTTCCCTGGGGACCCCAAGACCCAAATCCCTTGAGTCTCACAACAAAGGGAAATAATCCTTTTTCCCTTCTCCCCTCCAGGTGCTCCTGGAGAGATACACAGACAAGCTCTGTGAATCCAAACAGAGTGACTCCCCCTCTCCGTTCCCGGTCCTGGAAACAAAAAGGACTTTTCTATTCCCCCAGAGGGAATGCAAAATCAGGCTAGCCAATTCAACACACACCGATCTCCCCTGATTTCTTCCTCCCACCAATTCCCTGGTGAGTACAGACTCAATTTCCCTGAAGTAAAGAAAAACTCCAACAGGTCTTAAAAGAAAGCTTTATAAAAAAAAAAGAAAGAAAAATACATACAAATGGTCTCTCTGTATTAAGATGACGAATACAGGGTCAATTGCTTAAAAGAATATTGAATAAACAGCCTTATTCAAAAAGAATACAAATCAAAGCACTCCAGCACTTATATGCATGCAAATACCAAAGAAAAGAAACCATATAACTTACTATCTGATCTCTTTGTCCTTACACTTAGAAACAGAAGACTAGAAAGTAGAACTACTTCTCCAAAGCTCAGAGAAAGCAGGCAGCCAGAAAACAAAGACTTCGGACACAAAATTCCCTCCACCCAAAGTTGAAAAAATCCGGTTTCCTGATTGGTCCTCTGGTCAGGTGCTTCAGGTGAAAGAGACATTAACCCTTAGCTATCTGTTTATGACAATACCCAAGTCCTGATCAGCAATACCCGTACAATTCTAGTTACTGACTCTCTTGAAAAGAGGCTGCCTGTGATGTCAAAGTGTATAGTGGTTTGAGGCTGTGGAAAGAGGTCCATCAAACTCATGTCACTTGTGACCTCTCCTGCATTTGAGATGTGCTGTGCTGATATTTTCCCGAACAGATTTATAACATTACATACAAAAGCTCAATGTTAATGTAACTATTTATTGAGTGACATCAGCATGTATGGCACTCTGCAAAACAGAGGAAGAGGTGACCTCTACCCCAGGAAATGTAGACATATAATAGAATAAAATGAGATTACTTTGGCATATAGTACAATTCAGAAATTTAAATACACTAGACTGACAGATGCTAGTCTAATAAAAGAGTTATGAAGTTGAATCCTTTTAAAAAAACTTCTTTTCTTTAGGAACTAACAGTGATAGGTTTCTCAGGAGATGTTTGTTTTAAGGAGGAATTTGAATTAAGAAAGCTGAATGAAGAGAGGACAGTTGTCTGATGCACTGGAAGAGGGAGGATCTATAGGTATAAGGGCCAGTATGGAAGAAGGCATGAAAAAAGAGCAGGAGATTACAATAAAGAACATTAAGTAGAGCATTATTGGTGCAGCACTGCTGGTGGGAAAGAGAGGAAATGCAATCAGTTGGGGTAAATTCCTGTACATTGATGACCACCCAGTGCCATTAAATGCCTAGCCCAGTGTTTAGTAGATTGGACATGGAGGATGGCTAGCTGGACGCCTCTCAGACCCCGATTCAGCAAGGCACTTAAGCACATGAACTGTAGTCCCATTAACTACTCATGTGCTTAAAGTTAGGACGGAGCTGAAATCCTTTTCTGAGTAGGAGCCTTGATCTCGATATGACAGAAGTGATGTATGTAGGATGTAAGAAGCAACCAGAACTATGAGATTATATTTTTTCCTTTAATTGCAAGTACATATCCACCATTTGTTACTAGAGTCCACACTCCAGGGAGATTGTTCAACTCTCATCTGCTGTTTAGAGAGAGACAGACAAGCAGTGTCCAACGTCCAGGGTTGCAGAGTTTTTGCCATGAGCACATGAGACCAGTGCGATCTGCACTGGGTTGCCTATTGATTTTGAAGCCCTAACTATAAAGCCCTAAATAGCTGGGAATGGCTTACTGAAGAGAGAGCTTCACTGCCCATATCCTGCTGCTGCAGTTGTGATCAGTGGAGGCACTAGAGCTTAAACTAATGGAGTTCAAAAGAGTGGGAGGGCCCTGAACTTTGGGATTCATTGCCTCTTTTGATCTACATCTCACTCTTCAGTTCAGAACAGAAAGCCCACCTTGTTTCACAGGTTCTGGGGACAGAGGGGGGACCACGAGAGCTGGGATTTGTGCACTGGTGACAGATCTCTCTGAATACGGTGGGCTTTGGTTTCTCTTGATTTCTTGCTGCATTTAGATGAGCTGAGTTTTATTTGTATGATATAGAAAAGGTGCCAGAAGCCCTGAATGGACATATTAAGTATTTTGTATTTATTTTCATTTACAGCCTCTCTAATTTAAGCAAATTATCCCTGCAGCCCTGTGCCTGCTAGGGATTTCATTAGGCTCTGTATTAAAAAAAAAACAACCACCACACACCAAATACCAACTCAAGGATGAGAGACCTGATAAACTAGCACTGCATGAACTATATGACCACAACACATTATTATATAACCTGATAGATGCAAGAAATTAGAAATCCACATGATTAGTTTTCCTACTATAAAAATTAATCCCTATTTAAAAGAGGTTTTGATAGTCTGGTGAACTATCCAGACTGCACTTAGCAATAACAAAACATCAGGTTTGACTGTATACAAGGACTGTTAGCAGAGACGGTAGGGGGTGTCATACTGCTTAGAGTACTGGAGAGAATTTTCCAGAAAGACTTACAAGACTGGTGCCTGGCAGGAAAATTCAATCCTTCAGAGAAAGTCAAGTTGCCTCCTTCTGCAAAATGGGATTTGACAGAGTTGGTGGTATGAGATCGATATTTTGTAAACTCAGTCATGTGTATTTATCAAATGCTACACTAACCACTGCAGGCATGTCTACCAGTTGTTTGCACTCCATCTCAGACACTGTGTTAGTAATCACAACAAGAGCACCACAGACCATTCCTTCGCCTGTCCACATTCGTTTTCAGTGCAACTCTGGTACCAATAAGATACAATACAACTCTGGTACCAACGCAGCTTAGGTTCAAGCCCTCATGCTGCATCAGTCTGATTTAGGAGAAGCAATGTTATTGTGTTTTGCAGGTATTCATGCAATAGGACTCTAGAGATTGCAGATTTTCAAGGTTAAAATCAGAAATGAATACATCTGGGGGAAATAGCTTGATGTCATTCAAAGAATATTTAATGAAATTTTGGAATGAATCAGATGTGGCATTCAAAAGCCATCATATTGTATCCAAACAGACAAACATATGGCATCAAGTGACATGCAGAGGACATTAGTTCACTTGGCCAATTATTATTTTTTCTTTCAGCATCTGGCATCATCAGTTGTCTGCACAGAACTAACTTCAGTTCTCAAGCATGTATAAACATATCCTCAGGGCCGGCCCACAACATTTTGGCACCTTAGGCAGGGAGCTCCAATGACGCCCCCATACCCCCTCACTTGCAGGGCTGGCTCTAGGATTTTTGCCGTCCCAAGCAAAAAAAAATTTTGGCCGCCCTGCCCCTTTTTTTAATTCGTGCTCCCCTCCCGAACCTCTTCCCCAAATCCCCAGCCCCGCCTCCTCCTCCCCCGGACGTGCCGCATCCCCCCCCCATTGCTTCCTGGGGGGCCCCCCGCAACCTCCCGCCCTAGCTCACCTCTGCTCCACCTGCTCCCCTGGGTGCGCCGCTGCTCCACTTCTCCCCCCTCTCTCTCAAGCGAGGGAGGGGGGAGAAGCGGAGCAGCGGCACGTTCAGGGGAGCAGGAAGAGCGGAGGTGAGCTAAGGTCGGGGGGCGGAGGAAGTAACAGAGCAGAGGAACCGCTCCCGCTCCAGCTCAGCTTCTCCTCCTTGCCTCCCTCCCTCTCCGCCTTGCTGAGCGAAAGCCTGGGAGGGAGGGGGGAGAAGCGGAGCGGCGGCGCATTCAGGGGAGCAGGCAGAGCGAAGGTGAGCTGGGGGGGCCCCCGCAGGAACTAACAGGGTAGAGAAATCACTCCATGCTCCAGCTCACCTCCGCTGCCTCCCACGGGCACCCTGCCACTCGGCTTCTCCTCCCTCCCAGACTTGCTGTGCAAAATAGCTGTTTCATGCACAGCAAGCCTGGGAGGGAGGGAGGAGAAGCGGTGTGGCGGTGGCGGAGCGGAGGTGAGCTGGGGCGACGAGGACACTTTCCCCATGCCCCGAAGTCAGCACCTATGATGGCCAGCACCAAAATGCCGCCCCTAGAAATGTGCCGCCCCAAGCACCTGCTTGTTTTGCTGGTGCCTGGAGTCAGCCCTGCTCACTTGGGCCAAAACTTTGAAAGGACTCAGTTCTGCCTTCTTCCTGTTCTACTCCTCTCATGGTACTGCTCTGCTACCTACCCCAATAAAGGAGAACTAACAACTTGAAATGCCTTGATCAAAAATTTTAAGTAACACAACTTTCAAATGCCTGAACAGCAAATGTAACTTTTCTTGTCTGCACAGTATACACTGGCATTTTTATCTGTTTGAATAATCAAAGTGATGCTTTCCGTGCCTTCCTGGTTGCAAAGATCTGAACTGCTTCCTGAAGATCCACAGTCTGGGCAAGCTCATGCTCTATTGAGATTGTTGCAAGGCCGACCAGCCTCTCCTGTGTCATTGTGGAGCGTAGATGTGTTTTTATTAACTTCAGCTTGGTGAAGCTGCATTCTTCACTGGCAACTGTTACAGGAAGTGTTAGACATATGCGCAGAGCAACAAAAGCATTTGGAAACAAGGCGGTCATCTTATTTGTGCACATATATTCCAGAACAGCCTTTGGAGTTGATCCTGCTGAAATGTGTCGTAGCCCTGACCTCTAATGTCAGCTATCACAATTCCCATATCTTCCAGCTTTTTAAGAAGCACATTTGTCATACCAACTCCTGTAGTATCATCAATGTCAATAAATTCTAGAAAATGCTCTCTGACAGTCACCATTGCAGGGACATTTTCACTAGGTTGTGTTGTTGTTACAAAATGCACCATTAAAGTCATTTGTTCCGTATGGTTGATGTCAGGTCTGCAGGCCAGAATAACAGAGTAATATCTTGCTGACTTCAGATCTGCCACAATCTTCAGTTTGACTTTTGTTGCCAGTAACTGTATGATCACATTTTGAATTGTTTTTCCAAGGTAGGGGTGGGTGTACATTTCTTGGGTGGTGACTCTTCTATGATGCTCCTGGAGTACAGCATCAAACTCAGCCATCAGCTTCACAATTTTAAGGAAGTTTTCATTGTTTTGGCACATACAGCTGATCTGAAGTGTCACGCAGTGATAGATGCAAGACTTTGATGCAATCTTCTCTTGATGCTGATCCTCTATGGTGACCTTTAACCTTGGTCTCATCTCAAGCTCTTTCCACCTACGGAATGCTCTCTGGTGATTTGCTGCCTTCTCACGGCATGCCAGATTTCTAGCCAGATTTTTTCAGTCCTTTATTCCTGTAGAACCAAATGTGGCTGGAACATTAAACTAGAAAAGTTTGCAACAAAAACAATAATCAACATTCTGGGTTTTTGAGTACATAAGCCATGGCCTTTCCACTTTGTCACCACTGGGGATTTCACGCCAGTAATGTGTTGGATGGAAACTTCTGTTTTCATTGTCTTTGGGGAACATGAAGTTTTTCACTTGCTATGGCCCATGCAGTACAAGGAAGTCCCTCAGGCTGCTGCTCAAGTGGGTCCGCCGTCCTGGATCATCTAGACTTAAGGAACTAAACTCAGCAGCAGCTGTTTCTTGTGCCTTCACCACACTCTTCTCTGATCTACACTTTTCTTCAGGAATGTGCATGGTTACATCCATTTGAGATGGAGATATGTATGCTGCAGTAACTGCCAGGTCACCTGCACTCTAACTGGAAGATCTGGCATCTCCTCACCACTCACTTCCTCACTGGGGCTGGAAGGCTCACCGTGAACATTTGTGTCTATGTATCTCAGGAGAGCTCCTTCCTGCTTAGATAGAAAAGCATCCTTTGCTTTCTTTCTTTTTCTGAATGCTACCCAGAGGGGCATTTTCTTCTTTCGCTCATGACTGCTGGTCTGCGCCAGCTATAGTGGCTCTCAACACTCAATTGAAGGGGACAAATAAGCAGGCTGGTAGCAGGGCCTGAGTGAGGGAAGATATCAGCGTCTTAAGAGCCTAACTGACTCCTACTACTTCAGTTCTCCTCAAGTGGGTTCAGGGAAGCAGCAGGAAGCTCCCTGAGAAGCTGGTGTTAATCAGTCCAGGCTCCTGAGGGTGCTAGAGAGGTACATAAGAGGCTCATCCTCCTTTTTCTTCTGCTGCTCCTGCTGCTTTCTGTTATTCCCTCTCACCTTTTCTCCTGCCTGCTATGTCTCTTGTGCCCTCCTTCCTCCAGCACAGCATTCCACCATCTCTGTGCATCTAGAGCAGAGAGAATACACATGCACCAGCAGCAGACACAATTTTCTACACTTTGGGTCCTAGTGGCACACCTCCTCCCCCCAGTCTGGCACCTGAGGCAGCCGCCTCAGTTCACTTCATGGTAAGGCCAGCCCTGCATATCTTTCCCTCCGAGGGGAAGGAGAAGCACCACAACAACATCAGGAGTAGGGGGGAATAAAGGAGAACACCAGAACGGCAAGGTGGAGGAAATCCAAGGATATCATCCACATTTGGGTCAGAGCCCCTGGTGGCAAGCAGGAACCAACACCTGATGTGACAGGGAAGAAAAGGTGAGTACACACAGCAAAGCTATACTCTGGGCACAGGAATCAGTTTCAGCATGGGGGAATTCATGCCAAGCTGTGGGAATTTTAAACACAGGTTCTGCAAAGTCTGATGTCTCGAAGCCATCAATGCTCTCACTCGACTATTTATCTAGTCCTTGTATAAGATTGCCTGGGGGAAAAACATGGGCAAAAAAGGTTTTACCTTTCTCAAAACCTTTTACAGAGAATGTGCATGATAATCATTTTTCTCTCAGTAGAAGCCCCAACAGAGGGAATCAAATGCATTAATTATGTTAACAAAGGGGGTGACTTGGGGAAGTAGATAAAGAATTATTCTTCTCCCTTCCCCATCAAAAAAAGAAAGATTATGACTAGCAGAGAAATCAGACTGCCATCTGGCTCGTCAGGGACCCTCCTGAGCACAGACAGCATTGTCATTCAGATAATGAAGATTAAAACAACATTAATTCCACGGACAAGCTCACAGGAGATAACCTACTGTTGCTGCTTAATTCCTTCAAAGGCAGGGCTACTAGGAACATGCATGGAGGGAAGAAAAGCTAAAGCTTCCCTGGAACAGTCAACTCCTGGCCAGAGCTAGCGAGCCAGAAAATCTCCCTTTGGATTAACAGATAAGGAGGAGAAAGGGACAGAAGCTGCATAAAGTGAGGATGACCCAGCGCTAAATGGCACAGGTCAGTGACTGAAAAGAGCAAAGAGAAATCTGAAGCTGCAATGAAATTCACGCTGCAAGATGATGAACACACGGAGGTAATAGATGTGAGAGGACTGACAAATAGTTATTGCACAAAAAGGTCCTAAGAGCTAGGAACCAGTAATGCTTTCAAACAATTGACAAAAAAAGCAGCTGGTATATTTACAGCCATATTGCAGTGCATGAAATTTGGAGAAGTTTCCATTATAGGTCAGCACTCTCAGTTCCTTGGGCAGGAGTCATCAGTGGTTAAAATATGAAAAAAACTAAAATGTATTTTCCTGTTAACAGAAAAGTGGCATTTGGCAAAATATAAAGGGCCAGACAGTCAGCTGGTAGTAGCTCCATCAACAGCCCAGAATGAGCTGTTTTGGGAATTATCAAATTTCTCTGTTTTGTACAAAGTGAGTACATACAGATGAGAGCTTAGGTTCAGTACTGATGCCGGTTACTCACAAATTCAAACTCCCACAGACAACAGTCTTCTCTGATTTTTTAAAGAGTCAAAAAGCAAAACAAAATCAGTCTCCCGGCATCCTTTCATACCATCTCATCAAGGTATATGCCTACATTCTATGTATATCAGCCTATTGAAGCAGTGCCTACTGGACAAAAGCTAGGGCTGATGGAAGGTATCAGAAAAACTATAAGCATGGGAGTGACAAATATATTCACAATGAATAGATGAGAAAACAAAAGTGGCCTCTTGAAATTTTTCAAAATTTCCGATTCACATCTTCTCCACTATCACTTCTCCTTCCCCTGTTCTTTTGGAACACAAACCCCAATGGTATCTGGCACATTCTGCCAGGCTTGTTAAATTACATTGCCCTATGGGGTTGCTGATGAGTCAACCATCTTCATAAGGGGACTTCAGGCAACGAAGTTACCATGTGGCTACTTTTCTTTGATATGTCTGCAGCAACTTCTCCTTGTCCAAGATGCAGTTAACCTTTTCTATCCTGGGTGGCGCAATCACACATTTTTTTAATGCCACATTTTCCCCTTTCTCCTGTTCTTGCCTAGGAAGACCAGATTTCACAATGAAAATCCAAGACATCTAGTACAGGGATCTAGGATGGTGGGGATGATTTTGATGGGAAGTCAAGGAGGTCAGCAAGGCAGGGTTGCCAATTCCAGTGATTTTTGTGGGGTGTGGGGGGAAGGTCTCACAATATTTGGCATTTTTCTTAAAGCCTCAGCTCTTGGGAGTCATGCAAATACATGAGAATCTCAGCTTTCCTTTTTAAAAAATGAGCAGCTAGTTCTCATGGTTGTGTAGAAAAAGCTTGAAAATGTGACCCAAGAGCAAACTAAAGGCTCAAAAGACAAATAAGAAGAGCCCAACTTTCATTTAATCTCATGGTTTTTGAGGCCTTACTCATAGTTTTTTTAACAACTGGATTGGTAATACTGCAAAGGAAGATTTTCACATAGAATTCTGTGGACCTGATTTTTCCAGAACTGTTCAGCACCTGCAGCTTCCACTTGCTTGAACTGGAGTTGTGGGTGCTCAGCACCACTTGGGGGTAGGGAGGGAAGGAGGGAGAATCAGATCTTTTGTGTTGGGCAGGGCTGGTTCTGAAATGGTGTGATGGTTTGGTGGGACTCTCTAATAGACCTTCTACAGAGAGGCAACATGTGGGAGGTATGGTTGGGGTTGATCACTGAAGTGCAGCTGCATTCAGCGGGCCTACTGTCAGTTTCACTGGTTGCCTGAGGAAGTTGAGCCAAGTTAGCAGCGATTTACAAGAAGTGGAGGGAAAAAACTTTATATATCTATTTTGTAGAGCAACTGGGATGCCAGTAAAGAGCCTGGAAATAGGGACATTCCCAGTCTCCAGGGACACACTGTTACTTGATTCATACCATCAATTTAAAGGGCTGAAAAACAGTAGGGTATTTTTCCCAATCAATTTTGTTCTTTTGCTTTTGACAAACTTATTTTTTCCTCCCCAGCATCTCTAATGGAATTTGAAATTAACACAGCTCAGTTTTATGCAATTCCTCATTTGTGCATTGCCATGATGGATATCAAACACAGGACAATAAATACATAGCTACCTGCTCCCATGAGTGATACAGTTCTTAGGTTAGCATTTGTTTATTAAGGCAGCAGAAGCATAAATTGTGTGTAAGTCCTATAGTGGGCTTTGTGTTCTGAGATTTATTAAGTACATTCCTCAACAGAGCTGTACAGTTTTTTTAAAAAGTGGTTTACAAGAATCCAAAAAAAATTCCCCTTCAGACAGTATCACTTTTAAAAGGTAGATCACATTTTGTGCCAAAGCTATTCAATAGTCTTATTATGAAAAGATAAAAATATATTTCTTTATCTGACTGTAATTTTGAAATGGGTTCTTTTCATCCAGAAGAGGACAAAACAGTAAACATTCCATTCAGCTAGAATACTCTCAAAACTGAATTTAGCCAAATGTAACATTAGAGCTTGAGCTCATGCATAAACTATTACATATTTATACAGTTTTGCATCTATACAATATTTTATTGCTGTAAGCGTGTTTGTACAACGTGGCATCGATAACTGAGTCTGTGTTTCTTTTCAATTCAGCATTTGGAGGTTTGAACGACATGAAATCCCAATTGAACATTACATTATCTTTACTCTCTAGGATAGCAACGCATGCCTGCAATGACTCACATTAGACAAGAAAAACCCTAATAGCATTTAGAATAGAACTGAAAACTTGGTATCATACACCATTCTTCAACTCACCCCTCTCATTCTGCCAAACCTGCTATTGAAATTCAGCAATGCAGGGCACTGCAATGAAAGTAGCAACAGATCAAGTCCACATGCAGCATTCAGTCTTCTCCAGAGGTTATATGCCAAGTCCAACAGAGCAGCTTTCGGTGCCAGGAGAAGGTATGTCAGAGAGATGGAAAAGACCTACAGCACAGGGTTGTGGCACAGTGGAGAGGAGAGCAGCAAGAGAGGTTTCTGAAGACACAATACAGATTAGAAATGGGCGCTGAAGCATGGGGGGAAATAACAGAATTTTTTTACCATCACTTCTTGTGTTAGAATTAAATGTTTACAGCCATTATTCAGGAGACCATTGAGTGCACAGAGCAATGAGGTAAGAGTCTGTACACAGGAAATAAAGGCAGTCTTACCTTGACCAACCATGGGGTCCTGGGTCTATAATTTCTACATGGTGCTAATAGTGGGATTGAATAAAGACCCCAGTGCATCCTCCAGATCCTCTCCCTGCAAAGAGAATGCAGCTAGAGCAAGACAACTACCTGTATTCCTGGAGGAGTACAGAGGAAGTACATCTTTCACTTTTGTCACCTTCCCTTTCTTTGTCTCATTGCAATCCCTGTTCTTTTTACTTTTTCAGTCCATCTATACTTTTCCTTCCGACCTTCTCCTTTGCAATATATGTTCTCCCTCTGCCTCTGGCACTTAAGCTAAGTCTACACTGTGCACCTTACAGCAGCACAGCTGTGCTGATACAGCACTGTAGCCGCTCTTTGTTGCCGGCAGAGAGCTCTCCTGCCAACAAAATAAAACCACCCCCAACAAGAGGTGGTAGCTTAGTCAGTGCAGAGCATCTCCCACCAACAAAGTGTTAGCCACATCGGCGCTTAACATCAGTAAAACTTTTGTCGGTCAGGAGTGTGTTTTTTCATATCCCTGACTAATAAAAGTTTTACCGACAAAAGTGCAGTGTAGACACAGCCTTAGATATTGTGGCAAGGTCTTTGCAAGAAATACTCAATGCATTAGATGAGCAGATGACTTTCTCAATACCCTTGCATAAGATCATACAGTAACTCCTCACTTAAAGTCATCCTGGTTAACATTGTTTCGTTGTTACGTTGCTGATCAATTACGGAACAGGCTCATTTAAAGTTGTGCAATGCTCTCTCATAACATTGTTTGGCAACTGCCTGCTTTGGCCACTGCTTGCAGGAAGAGCAGCCTGTTGCAGCTAGCTGGTGGGGGCTTGGAACTAGGGTGGAAAGGCAGCCCTCCTATCAGCTCCCCGCTCCCCTAAGTTCCCTGTGCCACAGCTGCCCAGCAGGCTATCAGTTGCCGGCACTTCAGCTGTCCGGCTTCCCACTGCCATGTGCTGCTCCTGGGAGCCTCCTGCTTCCTGGGTGGGGGGAGGAGAGGGGTGCTAATGTCAGGGTGTCCCCCTCTCCCCGCTCCTGTACCCCCATCTCCTGTACCTTATCTCCAAGGGGGGGGCACCACAGGGCGCAGGACTGAGGGAGCTTGCCAGCAACAGCTGCTGTCTCAGGGCTTGTCTACATCACAAAGTTGCAGCGCTGGTGAGGGGGTTACAGCGCTGCAACTTAGGAGGTGTACACATCTGCAGGGCATCACCAGCACTGCAACTCCCTGTTTGCAGCGCTGGCCGTACTCCCGTTTTGTCTCGGGTGTAGAGGATCCAGCGCTGGTGATCCAGCGCTGGTAATCAAGTGTAGACACTTACCAGCGCTTTTCTTGACCTCCGTGGAATAAGCAGGTGTCCCAGCATACCTGAGGAAGCCTCTCTGGTAATCAAGCAGGTCTCCTTCCCCGGTTTGCTCTCGCGTTCCCCGAACCCCCGAGCAAGCAGGTCTCCTTCCCTGCGGTTTGCAGGGGGGTTCGGGGAATGCGAGAGCAAACCGTGGGGAAGCTGGTCTCCTTCCCCGGTTTGCTCTCGCGTTCCCCGAACCCCCGTGCAAGCAAGTCTCCTCCCCTGCGGTTTGCTCTCGCGTTCCCCGAACCCCCGTGCAAGCAGGTCTCCTTCCCTGCAGTTTGCAGGGGGGTTCGGGGAACGCGAGAGCAAACTGCGGGGAAGCTGGTCTCCTTCCCCGGTTTGCTCTCGCGTTCCCCGAACCCTCGTGCAAGCAGGTCTCCTTCCCTGCAGTTTGCAGGGGGGTTCGGGGAACACGAGAGCAAACCGCGGGGAAGCTGGTCTCCTTCCCCGGTTTGCTCTCGCGTTCCCCGAACCCCCGTGCAAGCAGGTCTCCTTCCCTGCGGTTTGCAGTGGGGTTCGGGGAACGCGAGAGCAAACCGCGGGGAAGCTGGTCTCCTTCCCCGGTTTGCTCTCGCGTTCCCCGAACCCCCGTGCAAGCAGGTCTCCTTCCCTGCGGTTTGCAGGGGAGTTCGAGGAACGCGAGAGCAAACCGCGGGGAAGCTGGTCTCCTTCCCTGGTTTGCTCTCGCGTTCCCCGAATCCCCCTTGAAGCTGCCCAACAGCGCTGCAGTGTGGCCACATCTAACACCACTTGCAGCGCTGGTTGCTGTAAGTGTGGCCACTCTGCAGCGCTGGCCTTATACAGCTGTACTAATACAGCTGTAACAACCAGCGCTGCAGAATTGTAGATGTAGACATACCCTCAGTTTGCTAATCTACTTAACAAGGCAGTGTACTTAGAGTGGGGTCAGGGTACTTACAGGGGCAATGCACGTCTCTCTTTCTCTCTCACACAGGGTGTGTGTGTGTCTCTCTCTCTCTGCCACTCTGTCTCCCCTCCCTCCATTCGTGCTGCCTTGTAGAGTGTGAGGCTACATTAACTTGTTAACCCTTGAGGGCTCAGCCGAGTGCTAATTCATCATTTAGCAGTAAGGCGTTCCCTGGGAAATATCCCACCCTCTGATTTCACCACCTCAGCCAAGCTTCACACTCATCATTGCTATGTACAGTATTAAATTGTTTGGTGAAAAAAATTCCCTGGAATCTAACCCGCCCTATTTACATTAATTCTTATGGGGAAATTGGATTCGCTTAACATCATTTCACTTAAAGTAGCATTTTTCAGGAACATAACTACAATGCTAAGCGAGAAGTTACTGTACCTTAATTCCTTCCTGGGGTAAGGCTTGTGCAACAACAAATATAAGGTCCAGCTCAAATCTTTTCTCCAAGTTTGCCTGCTCCTAGGGTTTCTAGCGCAAAGCTGCTTAACTTCTCCCACAGTTCCTTTCTACCTCTGTTAAGAGAGTAACTCTGAAGACCTGTTCCCTCTTATGTTCTCTCTCAAGCTGGAAAGCCACTATAAACAGTTATTTCCTTCATTCTCCCCGATTGCTCTTCTGCTGGATTTTGCTGTGTGGTTCCCCTTTGCCTTTTTCCAGGTTCTCTGCACAAAATGATTTTATAGAATGAAACTGAGCAGGGTTCTAGTTAATTTCTCTGTGCAGCTTCTCTGAGTGTGATGCAAAGTGGAAACTGAGTAACCTAGTCGGTTGTGTTCTGCAAAAGCATTACATACAGAGCCTACTGCAAAGAGAAACTCAGTCAATTCCCCTTTGCAGCTTGATTTCACATTGATGCACAGCTTACTCTTGGAGATGAATGGGGGAGATGGTAGAGTGAAAAAAAGTGTTGCCAAGTTCCCATTTCAGACCTTATTGCCCTGGCTGAATGCACCTTATTGATTTATCAAGCTTCCCATCAGTGTACCTACCCTACCACCACTAAGAGACTGCGACATCATTCAGGATATAAATAAGCAGGCATGAAGGTAGTTAAAGAAATTGGATCAGTGTACACGTCATATTCCCCATCAGATTCCAGACTGGACCGGGGAAGCTAATGATCCAACCAGTGGACCAAATTCAGTGATGAATCCCGGTTACATGCCACTGAGACACACTGCACACATGCTAAAGAGAAGATAGATTACTAATGACAATTTGAGGACGTGCTGCTGCTGAGCTGAGGAAGTACCTTCACCAAGAAGTTTAATATAATTATTTGGCATCTTAAAGTGCAGTATACATAGAAGTGACTTTGCAAAAATGCAGCGCTGTCAACTCTTATGACTTTATTACAAGTCTCATTATATAGTTAGTGTTTTTCTTAAGCCCAAGCTCCTGGAGTCGTGGGATTGCATGTAACTATTAGCTTTACTTAAAAAAAATCAGAAAAAAACTTTCTAAGTCTCATGGTAGATAAAAAAATTGAACACACAAACCCTTGAGAGGTTTGAAAATCAGCAAATAAAAAGAACCCTGCATTTATTTTTTTTAAATCTCATGATTTTTCATCCCATTTTGTGATTTTTGGGAGTCCCAATTCATGATTTTTAAATTCTTGAGGTTGCCATACTGAAAAATGGCACCTTCTTACCTCAGCAAATCTGCTACTTATTTGTATTCAAAGTCCTATCTGTTAACTTCAGTGATTGATGGTATGTCTGCCCTGCAATCAGAGGTGTGACTGTAGCATATGTAGGCATACCCAAGCTAGCTTTAATCCAGCTAGCACAAGTACTAATAGCAGTGACACCATGGCACCATGGACTTCAGCACTGGCTACCTGCCTGAGTAAGTATCCAGGGTTCCCGGCAGGCTTGCACTGCCTGCGCTGAAGCTCATGGTGCCTCAGCTTCATTTCTATTGCTACTTGTGCTAGCTAGATTAAAAGGAGTTCTGCTATGACTATGCACTGCAGTAATACCTGACTGCAGTATAGACATAGCCTAAGGTAAATGTTTGCAAATGTTTTACTCCTACAAAGACAACACAGCTATGAAAGCAGGCTCGATCTTTATCAGACTCTCACATCAGAGAGTGAACTGACAACCAAGACCCCAATCCCATTGTGGGGCTTCACCCACAGATAATTCACTGCAGGATGGGGGCCTAAACTTCATCGGCAGAATTTTTATTTCTGTTCCTGATGCCCAAGGCAGAAAAGGCACAGTTCAACTTTCAGATCCCACGCTGGGTGTCTTTTTGCATGTATTTGTCTTTTTTTTTTTTAAACTTCTAGGCAGAACAAATTAGAAATGGAAGCCATTAGGAGAAAAACATGAACTCATTCCAATTCTACAATTGCTTTTCAGAATATACCTGAACTTTGAGCAGTTTAGCCTGAATACATGCATAGATTTAAAAGGTACAAATAATTACAATTTAAGACAAGAATATTTGACAATCAGCTTCTCCTGGACTTACCAGGCAGAGCTCAAGTTGGAGACAGCCCACGTTTGCTATGCAACAGCAAGTCTTTCATTCAAATACTTGTGATGTCACACACCACTGAAGAAACACCACAAACCCATGAACTCAGAACTTGGTGGCTAAGATCTCCATCCTGCAAACTTTTATGCATATTCCTACCTTTACTACTGTGACTGGCATTGTTGACTTCAAAGGCACTATTCACAGTACGTAACATTAAACACATGCATAAGCGTTTGCAAGGTGCGGGCTTAAGTGAGAAGCAATTACTTTTCAAATTGTTTGTTGTTATTTGAGTGTTGCCAGCTTTTGTGATTTTATTATGAGTCTCGTAATATTTGGGGGGGGGGGTTCCTTAAAGCCCCAGTTCTTGGGATCAGGTTATTCTAAAAAAGAATCTCATCTTTCACTTAAAGAAAGCACCTTCCTAGCCCACATGATTACAGAGAAAAGCTTGAAAGAGTGACTCCTCAGGACTCAAAAACAGAAGGCAAATAAAAAACCCCAATGTTCATTATCTCGTGATTTTTAAGAACATCTCATGATTTTGGGGGGCTTGAGTCATGCTTTTTGAAATCTTGTGGTCAGCAATGCTGATATTTTTAAACCTGCACATAGATTCTGATAGCTATTGGAGGAGTTCAAGCAGGTTTAATTTTTTTCTCAGTTTAAAGAAAAGTTTCCAATTCACCTTTGAAAGCTAGCACAGTTTCTAGTTAGAGCAAAGTCACATTACCAGATAGGGTAGCTTGGTGTTCGGTTTTCGACCCGAAAGTCCGGTCGAAAAGTGGACCTGATGGTGTCTGGTCAGATCTACTGATTGGACACCCAAAGTTTGATTACTGCAGAAGAGGGAGGCACTAAGTCATCAGCTGCACCAGCCCCTACTTAACTGCGGCTGCCTCCTACCTGCATTGGGCGGCTGCAGTGAGCAACAAAGAGAGGGGAAAGAGGACCAAACGGGAAGCAGGACCTCAAGGGATAGAGGGGGAGAAGGGGCATGGCCTTGGGGGGAAGGGGTGGTTCTGGAACTGCTGCTGGAGTGTCCAGTTTTTAAATATTACAAAGTTGGCAACCCTATAGGGAGCAAAATGTACAATGCTCCCTATCTGGCATATCTCCACTCTATAAGCAAAACATGAGTAGCTGCCATGCTATTGCAATCAACATGTAATATTTCACATTTCCATGTTCAAGAGGAGCTACAGAGGCACAATGAAGTTACGTGGAGAAAATACTGGCCTTTATATTTTATTTCTCCCTAAATCCAATATTGTCTTCACTTCATTGAGCCTTTGTAGTTCCTCTGGTATACAGAAACAGCAACTGCTTAGAAGCTGTTTAGATTTTATTTGCTCTTTTCAGACCTCCCCAGAAGAGGGACCTCACAGCAGAGAGAAAAATATTAATATTTTGGCTGTGTGGAATTACTGAGATTTACACAGTTAACATTCAAAAACAAAAATATGAACCATTGTAATAAGCTAGGTTGATACCCATTACATTAGCGTCCAACACTGCAAAACCTCCTAAGGTTAGAAACACTTGGCAGACCAGTGCAAATGTTTTTTGGAACCGGTAACCTTTTCCAAGGCCTAGCTTGAAACAATGATCAAAAAGAAAATCTTTCAATCCTGGGATCTGGGGACTGAGCTCAGCTTTAGCTTAAATCCAGTGAGTTCGGATTTAGTTCTACTACTTCTAAAGCTAGCGTTTTTAGGCATATATACACACACGTTAGATAACTATGATGGTTGGGGTGGGGGATATTACAATGAATGACACTCTCATAGCAGTGGATTCAGCTTTGTATTCTGTGTGCTTTCATGACCCCGAAAGACACGGAATCAGTTAAAAAACTCTACCCTACATTCCTCACTTTTACAGAGGGCAGATAAACAAGAACACTGATTGAAATGGACAAAGAAAGCAACTGTTCCCAGTGTTGCATGGTCTCCTCTTCCCAGTCATTCTACCCATCAGGCAGAGCCCCAAGGAGCTTGAATATGGAATGCAGCTAAAAAAACCCACCCGTCTTCCTTTTGCTACAGGTCCCCTCTGAACATGTGGCTCAGTGGCAAGATCCTTAGTTAACTCTGTTTCCCTTCTCCCACATGCCCACACACAAACAGTGTTCTGCTTAATTTACTTCTATTTGCACTTCCTCTAATCTCCCCAGCGAGTTTACCTGTAATCTAGAAAAAAAAATCTCATCCTATGAATTCCCTACTTTCATAGAGTTGCTATGGCAACAACCATAATTCAGAACTTTAACAATATTTCTAATAGGTGATATTGAAAGGGAAAAGTATTCAATAAATGTGTACTCAATCAGGAAGGATTACTCTTGCAATTCATTTCTGCAAAGAAAACATTTGAGGGTACTCTAGTGACCTGGCACAGTGTATTCAGATATGACAATGATGGACTGGTTGATAAAAGAACACACACAATGGATAGTCAAATGAACAGACATGCCTTTGGGGAACTGAAAACCAGGAAATCTTATGATTATTGGGCACAAGGTCCAAATAAAAGAGCAGTAGAAGGTCCCTCCCTCTCTGGTTTGACCTTCCAAAGCATTCACAATTAGGATTTAGCACAATTTTCAGTGAAACAAAAACACTCTTGTTTATCCCTTAGCTGTCAGACAGGGAGAATGGGGAAGGATAGTTTTGTGGTGCAGGGAATGGACTGGGACTCAGGGGATCTGGGTTTCTTCCTGACTATATCACAGGCTTGCTGTGTGACCCTGGTCCCAAGCCACAATCTCTATCTGTAAAATGGGAATACTATTACTTCTCCTTTTCCTACCCTTTGTCTGTCTTGTTTATTTAGATAAGAACAATCCTTGCCCCAAAGAGCTTACAATGTATTTGTTCAGTGCCCAGCACGACAGGACCCAGATCTCATTTGGGGCTTTTAGAAACTATTGCAATACAGTCCATATATGAATAATAATGTTATTTGGAAACTGATTATCCAAAGGAAAAGCACACCTCAGAAACTGAGCTGGGATACAAGAATTTTATCTATAGAAAAACAAAGATACATATAAAGTAATAACTGAAAGTACTAGTTCTTGCAGATTTACCTCAGTGAGAGTGAAATCAGGATTATCTCCGATTCAACTATACAATTCTTTTTTAAAAGAGAAAAATGTTGATCTTTCAAACATCTTTGTTTCAAGACTAATTCTAGCCTTTCAAAGAACATTTTACACATATTCCATTACAGGAAAACTGCAATGTAATTTACAAGGTATTTTGATCTTTACAACTAAATAAAAATAAGAGTAAATCACTACTGAACCTTCTAAAGTGATTTAATGTCATAAAGAATAATTAACAATTTAATCGGAAAATGACATCTTGACAGTTTGATGATAGAGTGTGTAACAAGAATATCCAGAATTTTAATGTTTGAACACACAAGAGTTTGGGAAGGAATATAGATCCTCATGCTTTAGGGCTTAAGCCAAACTGACTAAAGAGGGGGTGGAGAGAAGCTCTCTCTGTAAGCAGGTAATAACATAACTGCCTACTGCATGGTTTCTTGCACCTTCCTTTGAAACATCTGGTAGTGGCTACTCTCTAACAAATGACACTGGACTAGAAAGACCAGTCTAATTCAGTAGGGCAATTCACATGCTACAACATGCATCAGCAGGACTAAGGGAATACAGATGTTATTTGAATCCATAACAAATCTTTTTTTCTTTAAACTGTTATTTTGTTAATGGCAGCATCCCACACACACAGCGTTACCAATAAACCTCATTCCTCAGCTGCAGCACCTTCTGCTGTTCTAGTCTTGAGCCTCCAGTACAAGTCTGCCAAAACACATCTCAAGCTACAGCATCTGCTGTCCCAGTTTCAGGTCTCTCCTGAGCAGCCACAAAACAGCTGGACAATTAGCATGATGGTTTGAGTATACACATTACCTACCAAACTAATTTTCATTTGGGACCTAAGCAAGAGCAAATCTATTGTATGCTTCAGATATGTTTTTGGGGATTGTAGCAAGTATGCAGGTCACTCATCCCTACCCACACAGTGCAATGGGCACCCATCCAGAGGTAGCAGCTGTACCAACTGATGGAAAGACACATGTTTGTTACATACCACTGATTGTTGTGCCAGTTCTTGATAACGTTACTCCATAACTGATGCCTGTGAAACAACTTCTTAAAACAGCATCTCTATTAAGTAATGTAGATACCTTTAAAAAGTTACACTGGAAAATTGTTCTCTGGACTCTAAAATCTGTTTTTAAAATAAAATAATTCAGTACTGTTGTGCCAGATACTAAAGCCAATTTATAGAAAAGTTTTTTGCTTGCTCTGCAACTAACAAGCTATTTCCAGATCTTTGCTGAAATCAGGTATTGATTACCATGTGCAAATAAAGGAAATAAACAAAACCATGTGTCATGTTAAGTTCTACATCCAGTAAAAGTTTTTGGGGAAAGAGGTAAAATAGTCAAATGGGGGGGGGAGACAGTCAACTGAAAGAAAATTATATTTTCAGCCATCAAGAGGGTGTTATACAAGGAGCACAAAAATAGTAGTATCAAATATACACTACCGTAGAACCTCAGAGGTATGAATACCTCAGGAATGGAGGTTGTTCGTAACTCAGATGTTTGTAACTGAACATTATGGCTGTTCTTTCAAAAGTATACAACCGAACATTAACTTAATACAGCTTTGAAACTTTACTAAAAAATACAGGGAAAGCAGCATTTTTCTTCTGCATAGTAGTTTATGTTTAACACAGTACTGTACTGTATTTGCTTCTATTATTTGCCTCGCTGCTGCGTGATTGTGTACTTCTGGTTCCAAGTGAGGTTGTGCTTAGTTCGTAACTCAGGTGTTCGTAACTCTGAGGTTCTACTGTACTGCCAATTTCTGCGGTGCTCCTGTCAATTTCACATCAGGGATGTGTTCAGCTAAGAGCCAGTACTGACGAAGAACTATATAGAAATTGGCAGCAGATCATTTTCATGTAAGAAATCCCTCCCCCAACTGTCCCATTTAGTTATTTATAATTTATATGCAAGTCCATTTCTGAATTTCATGTAGTGTTGCCAACTCTCACCATTTTATCGCAAGTCTCACAATATTTGGTGTTTTTTTAAAAGCCCCACCTGCTTGAATTAAGAAAATGTGTGAAAATGCCATCTTTCATTCAAAAAGAAAATGTAAAGTAAGTTTCTAGACCTCATGTCTGTGTAGGAAAAAAAAACTTCCAAGTGTCAAGTAAGTGCACCCTGAAGGTTCAGAAACCAGAAAGTAAATTAATAGAACAGTTAAAATATCAGTTAAAAATAAAGCTCATAATGTTAAGCCAATTTCATAGTGTCACTGATGACTTGGAATGTATGGCACTGACAAATGGCAACACTGAATCTGAATGGAATAGATAAGTGATTTAACTTGAAGTGGGTATTCACCCACGAAAGCTCATGCTCCAAAACGTCTGTTAGTCTATAAGGTGCCACAGGATTCTTTGCTGCTTTTACAGATCCAGACTAACACGGCTACCCTCTGATACGTGATTTAACTGGGGATTTTTCAAAGCAGGCCCTTTAAGAGTCTGTCTTCACCAAGCAACAATCTCCCGCTCAGCAGAGACACTTCTCTCTGACATCATGGTAAAAATCCAGAGAAAGTTACTACAGCATTTGCAAGTGGATTCCATGCTGTATTCCCTTATTTCCATATGGAAGGACTTCAGTTCCTGAGCAATCAGGTATTTTGTGAGCTGCAAATCATACTTCTCTAAATATATCAGATGGAATTTTATTTGTTTCCATCTCACGTGTGTGTATTTATTTTTAAATTATACACCTGTGTTAACAGCCTATATTAAGGAAGTTGTTACCAAATAGCTACATTTACTTTGGGTTATTTTTTACTTTTCATGTTGCCATTCACCACCCCCTTTTATTGCTGTAAGTTGATGAAGAAAAGTCAGAGTGCATAGAAGCAAATTTGGTATTCTCTGCTGAGCATCATAGAGAAAAATGCAACCTGCAAGGCAATAAATGGTAACTCATTTTCACTCGGTTAACTTCTGTGGCAGACTAACTAACTTTCCTTATTACATGTCACAACACAGGTATTTGAGACCTGACGTTAGCAGAAAATAGATCTGAGCTAGTTACTTGTTCCACAGGTTGAGGTTCCCACAGATGCCTCATTGTAAAAAGGTATACTTTATAGAGAATCAGAACAATAGGGAAAGGGAGGTATTAGATTTATATATATTTATGACTCAAGATTGGAGTTCACTCTTGGGACTAAAAGCAAGTCATCAACTGCACCCACCCATTGCTGGGAAACTGAAATAAACTGCAATCAGTGATGACCCACTACATTAACTGGGGGAAATGAGGGAACGATATATTTAAGGTCAATGATCTAAGTATCATACCCTTTACACTTACTGTGATAGCATCTTGCTTGTGCTGAAAATAGGTGTGGAATTCGTACCAGCCAAAGCACAGTGTTCAGTGCATGTGCTTAGTTATGAGGTTTCACCAAGAGGAGAAATAGAAGAACAAGATTTTTCTTTCCAGAAATTAAACAGAAACATTCAATAAACAGTTCTGATGTCATTTAGCTCTGATCCTGCAAACAGTTTAAGCATGTGCGTACCTTTTCTCATGTAACTACTCACATGAGTAAAATTATGCATGTACTTAAGCGTTTGCCGAATCAGGGCCTTAGACAGTTTAAGTATTCCTCGCAGGCCAAAATTTGCTCTTGTATATTGGCCCTAAAGTGAAAGGCCAGAAAAAGAAGCATTTTTAGAGACTTTCCACCACTGTTTTGGTATCTCTATAAATGAATGAGTCTCAGTGGAAGCTGCAATTGGATACATTTTTCCCCAGCAAGACTTCCCATCTTTTGACGTAGATTACAATTGGGACAGTATTTCTGCTTAGTTTAACTGTGGTATAATCACTGGAAAACTAACCAAACAAAAAAATAGAAATTACCTTCCAGCAACTTTACTATCCTTACTTTCTCTTGCATACACATAGCAAAAGACTTTTCTCAACTGGATTTTACATCACACTGCCAAAATGACAGGCTTCTCCTTGATTGTTAATTATCTTTTTATTATATTTAAAGCGGTTATTTGTTTAAGCGATCTGCTCTTCTTTGTAATTAGATGTAATGATTCCAACTGTGTCTACATGACACTGCAGTCTCCTTGTAACCATGAAGAAAGATTTTCAAAGGCACAGAAACCTACTTCCTACTGAAAGTCATGGAGAGTTAGGCACCTATGTGGCATCTATAGCTTTGAAAATCTCCCCTAAAGGGAACACAAAAACCAAATGACACTATTCTAGGAACTAAGTTCCAAGACCCGATGACTGAATTAGAAAATTGTCATTAAAAAAAAAAAACCCAAAAATAAATCAAAACAAACAATACCCAGACTTGCCTCATTGTAAGTTTCATTTTGGGACATTTTCTCCCTAATAATCTTCACCTCAAACCAGTTTTGGAGGCTCCTTACTAGCAGGCAAGTGTTGTGTAATTTGCTTTTAACACAAAAATAATATTATGAAAAAAAATTACTAAATGTACACAACAAGCAAGGCCTATTTACATACACACATTGCTGTTCTAATTGATGTTTCAAAAACACAAAACACAGTGAGCACTATTAGAGGGCTCATATTATTTAACAGGATACTACCCAGTTCCTATATGTAAGGGGACAATAGTCCCCTTACAAAAACTCAGCAGGGGTGTTTTGGTTGTCTAGCTCCCAGTACCCAAAGAAAGAGGAAGGGTTGATGGGAAATCAGGACCCTGAGACTCACCGTCCCCAGGAACAATGGGGAGAGGCCAATGCTCCAGGTCACCCTGATTGACAGGGTGGGCAGGTTAATCAGGGAGTCAGGAAGCCGGGGGGTCCAGTCCTGTGTGTGTGCTGGAATTGCCTGGGTCAGACAGAGTGGGGCCGAGCTAAGGAGAATGCCGGGGCCCAAGCTGAGCTGGGGAGCAGAGCTGTGCCAGCCAGAGAGGCCAGAAAAGAAGTCCAGGAAGCAGGTCAGTGCTGGGAGCAGTGTCAAAGAAACAGCCCACAGAGCAGAGCTGCAGCAGCCAGAGGCCTTGTCTACACTACAAAGTTGCAGCGCTGGTGAGGGGGTTACAGCGCTGCAACTTAGGATGTGTACACACCTGCAGGGCATTACCAGCGCTGCAACTCCCTGTTTGCAGCGCTGGCCGTACACCCAGTCGTGCCTCAGGTGTAGAGGATCCAGCGCTGGATCACCAGCGCCGGTCATCAGGTGTAGACACTCAACAGCGTTTTTGTTGACCTCCGTGGAATAAGCAGGTATCCCAGCATACCTGAGGAAGCCTCTCAATTAAGCAAACTCCACTGCCCTCCAAGCAGGTCTCCTTCCCCGCGGTGTGCTCTGGCGTTCCCCGACCCCCCCTCCAAGCAAGTCTCCTTCCCCGCGGTGTGCTCTGGCGTTCCCCGACCCCCCCTCCAAGCAGATCTCCTTCCCCGCGGTGTGCTCAGGCGTTCTCCAACCCCCCCTCCAAGCAGGTCTCCTTCCCCGCGGTGTGCTCAGGCATTCCCCAACCCCTCCTCCAAGCAGGTCTCCTTCCCCGCGGTGTGCTCTGGCGTTCCCCGACCCCCCCCTCCAAGCAGGTATCCAGCCCCGCGGTGTGCTCTGGCGTTCTCCGACCCCCCCTCCAAGGAGGTCTCCTTCCCCGCGGTTTGCTCTGGCGTTCTCCGACCCCCCCTCCAAGCAGGTCTCCTTCCCTGCGGTGTGCTCTGGCGTTCCCCGACCCCCCCTCCAAGCAGGCATCCAGCCCCGCGGTGTGCTCTGGCGTTCCCCGACCCCCCCTCCAAGCAGGTCTCCTTCCCCGTGGTGTGCAACAGCGCTGCAGCGTGGCCACATCTAACACCACTTGCAGCGCTGGTTGCTGTAAGTGTGGCCACTCTGCAGCGCTGGCCCTATACAGCTGTACTAATACAGCTGTAACAACCAGCGCTGCAAAATTGTAGATGTAGACATACCCAGATTCAGAGGGGCCAGAGAAACAGCAGCAGCCGTGCTGAGGCAGAGTGGGGCTGGGGCTGGGTGTGGTGAGCAGCTGAGGAGAGCAAGGAGGACCCTGGGCAGTGGGCCCAGCTCAGGGAGATGCCCCCAGCCAAGATGTCTTGCAGGCCAGACTTGGAGGGGGATCGTAACCCCGACGGGGCAAGGGCAAAGCTGGGATGAAGGGTTCTGCCACCTAGAGCCTGATGGCGTGTGGCCACCGCCAGAGCAAGTGTCCAACCCGCAACATCCCTGCAGCAAAGCCAGGGCCTGAGACAGAGGCCTGGGACTTGGGAGGAACAGACTGAAATTCTCTTACAGAGACACTAGTTGTGATATCCCCGTGCCACAGAGCAGAGTGATGAGTTTTCCTATAACCTTTCCCATTTTTCCTTATTTTTTAAAATTGATTGCTGTTTAATTAACTGTATTTGATTTGAACTGTATGTAATCATCAGTGGGTTAGGAAAGAATTCAGTGCAGAGAGAGCACCCTGGAGTGGGGTCACCCTAGCCCCTGCCCTAAGTGACCATGACAAAGTTGGGGGTTGAGCCCCCCAGGAATCCTGGGCCCAGATTTGTTGGGGTTATGAGAACTCTGCCACACAGGAGAGTGGAAGGGGAGCCCTCGAGGTCAGGCAGGGAACAAGGACTCAGGTCCTTTCGCTAGCCCACTTCAGCAGGGTAGTGAATAAGTCAGGGAAGTTCCCCACAATAGCAGGACCATTCCCCTGCATACACACTACAGCAACACTCTCTCAAAATATCCCTGTGGGACAGAAGAGGAAAGAAAGACACCTCAGAATAGCTGCTGGCTGTCCAATGGCCGATACTTTCAGTCAACGTTCACTCCTGATATGTTCAAGACCAGTATCAGAACTACATCACATCCTTTTTGACTCTCTCCCTCTAATGCCTTGTCTAGACTAGATATTTTTGGTCCTGTTGCAGCTTGAGTTAGCTGACAACCAATTAACATGCTCAGGCTAGGGTAAACCATTATTAGGAACAAAATGTGTGTGTCCTGGATTAAGCATTGGTTGAGTGCATCTATACTGGCACATACAAACATGTTAGTTAACTTAAATTAACTGACAGTCAGTTAACTCAAGTTACAACTTGACCAAAATTTCTAGTCTAGACAAGGCCTATCAGAAGTACAAGGTGGCATTACCAGCCACAGAACCACCAAAATGAGTCTTCTCTGTATGTCATTGTAAATTTTGGTAGTCCTCCACCCACATATTTATCAGAAAAAACATTTCAGATGGAAACTTCTTGGTTGTTCTTTCCACTACTTTAGAATTGTATGTGGTAGATCCAACTAAGCAACAAACTCATTGACCCCATCTACATCCATCCTAAAGATGTAACTCTGTCAAGAAATGGTGGAGCCATCATAAACCAGGAGATCAAAACTGAAATGGCTTCTTCTTGTCACCACAATCTCTCAGTAAAATGACAGTCTAATATAATGTCAGACTATTTATGGTAACATTTAATTTTGTACTGTATAACTCTGATGGCCTCCTGCTCTGCAGAGCGAACGTAAAATCTGAAGTTAATAAAAAGGAATTGTAATGTGTGACAGCCTGATTTACCATCTGCAGACAAGGATATTTGATAGGGATATGGGATAATTTTGTTTTCTGACATACTCATCTGGTTTTATATACTGTCTACATATATAACTTGTACCAGAAGTGGTCATGGTAAACAGCTTCTACAGCGTGTGCACAGACAAAAGTTTCTACAGATGTGTTTTGGTCTAAAGTAGATAAAGATGCCTGTTTCAAGGAAAGAATACAGAAAAGGGAGATTATTTATGGTCCAACACAATGGGGAGGATTAGGAGAGAACTATGACTCATCCATTAAACAGGTTTTGCTGGAAGACTGCTGCACAGCCCAAAAATTAATTTGAGATTGGATTAAAATACAGCCAATAAAAGTGTGTCTTTGGTTAATACAGGACAAATGTCATACTGCAGCTAAAACAGCCAGGAGGGAGAGAGATCAGGATAAGTAGACCAGGATAAGGAATCTGAAAAGAATAGCTCTAGGGAGTTCAAGGAAGGACTTTTTTCCAGATATACCAAACGTATCATGTGAAGTTATAACCTCCAGGTCCTAACCTGGCAAGCTGGGCTTTGTATAATCTCTAGCCTCAGCAAAGTTTACTCGGTTTAACTTCTAATTTTCTTGAATTTCCTATCTATTACATAATAAAGATTGCTTTCTTTAAAATAATCTTGGTTTATGGACTGTTACTGACGGAGCTTGACAAATGCATTCTCCCACTCACCAGCTGTGGATATGAAACTTTGCCTGGAAAATGAGATGGTATATTTGTCACTTTCTGCAGAATTCTAAGCTTTCATTTAAAAAAAAAAAAAAACCCTCAGATCAAATAGTTGCCAAGGCATCCTCCTGAATGTGACCTAGTGCAAAGGCTGTCCCTCCTGAGGCTGCAGACAGACAGCCTGAAACAAAAGAATAGGCTAAACTGCCCCTCAGAAGGTGAGCCTATCTGTACCCCCTCAAATCTGGTAAATGCTGAGAATTTACAGACGGTGACAATCTCCCTGTCTACCTCCCAACCTCTTCTGTGCACTTGGAATTCTGGTGGCGAGAGTAAGATAAACCTTTGGGTTAATGAGTGGGTTACCAGGATGAGTTGTCAAGGGAGGATTACTGGAGCAGGCACTTTGGGCCTCTTCAATGAGAAAAAAAATGAAATGGACTTCAACACCTGTGTAAGAGATAGGAGGAGTAAAATGTACCTGGCCTAGAATATTCGGTCAAATGCAGCACATAAAGGTATCCCATTCCCAAAGGAGCAGACATGGAGAAAGCCTAAGCATCAAAAGGAGTAAGTGGCAGGCATGGTGACATACCCCATTTCTTCAGTTAGGACCCCACAATTCTGCAGTTTAACTCTAGGAACTTCCCACACTGTGGTGTACAATTCAGTGTCCCCTCACCACTGCCCGGGTCATCTTGTGTCTCATTAAATCCTCTCTTCAAATACCATGCACTGCTTAAAACGAGTGTCATTCCTGCTCATGTTGTAATAAGCTTAGCAAGGCACTATCTACACAGATAATTCCTTTTATTCCATTTTGGCTGACCAAAGGAGAAGAGACCTGACTATATTATGCATTTCAAAACAGTTGTTTTATTACAAAGATCGATATAACAGGACAGATGGCAGACAAAAGACCTCCTTGTTTTATTTTAAGATAGAACACTCACAACATTGCTTTGTGTAGCAACTGAAATACTGAAACATTTTGTTTGGTTTCTTCCGGGGAGGGGGAAATATGAGTGTATTCTAGAGCTCACAGAAGTGAGGGATTGATGACAGTGCAGAAAGGTGCTGTGCAAGTTTCTCCGCATGCAGCTCTCTCAGCACACTTTAATAATCACCTATGACTCAAGCCTGTCAGCAGAAAACACTCTCCCTGTTACACAGAATTGCCAAGCCTCTTGTATCTAGCAGCACCTCTCCCCTACCTTCTCCTAAGAAGAGTTACTTTGCCCTATCCATAGTCTTTAGGGATAAAGCTTTATCCCTACAAGGTCTTTGCACACTCTGCCTTGATCTACAGAATACAATTCTGTCAGAGACACTTCCAAGTATGGACAAGAAATGCTGCAGAGGAACTTATGTCAGTTGTTCTCAACCTTTTCCATACGGGCACCTCCCCCTGCCCCCCAATTCCTTTCCATTGTCTTTACCATACTGGGGGATTTTAGCCAGGATCTAGCCGGGACCTCTCTCCTGATTTAGCAGTATGGAATAGCCAGGTGGTCACGACACCCCCCAACCCTGAACACCTGTTTTCAACTCCATGTTGAGAACCTCTATGCAATGGAAAGGCCACTAGGTGAAGGAAGGTCATGCACAGGCTCTTCCAGGGCTGGAGAGGAACTACCCACGGCAGAAAAAGCCGGGCTGGGGAGAGGAGGACAAGCATGGTGGTAAGAAAAGGGGGTGGAGAGGAAAGGAAAATGTGATAGAAACAGCCTTTTAATGATGGGGAGAGAAACTGAAGGGGGAAAGGGCAGAGAACTAGGAGAGGTTTACTGGGGGAAGAGATGAAAACACCTCTGTAGGGTAAGGAAAAACAAGTATACAGGAAAAGAAATGGAAAAATGGAATAATCCATAGGAAAAATAATAACAGGGGAAGGTGGAAACAAGGCCAACCTTGGTCTATTTAACAGTACACACCATTGTGGTGTGTAGTTTTCCTAAGAGAACAGCTTGTGTGTGATAATTGCACAGCAACAGAATCAGCATGATCATTGACCTGTTTGATTAAAGGGACTTCATTAAGTTAATCATGTGTTATAAACAAAATTTACCTAGGTTCTTAATCAGCCTTAGATTTATGAAAGTGAGCACTTTAAAAATTCATTGTGTGTGTCACCAACTATATGCGGTTTCCTTTTTGCCCTTCTCTCAGGTTGGACAATGAACACCAATGAAATCAGCTTCACTTTCATGTTCTTATGGCTGCAACGGTGGATTTCAGATACTTCACAGTGATATTTTGTTTTATTTTCTTTTAAACTAAACTAAACTCAATGACACAACAATTTTACACATCTCTACAAAAACAAGTTTTTACAACATTTAAATGCAGGATCATATTTAAGCTGAAATCTTTCCCATTAAAGACTGAAGCAGACAAGATGTGAAGAGGTCCAATTCCCCTGGAATACATTTGGCTGTGATCTATGGTTTCTAGTTTGCTGTTTGCCTGCCTGCCATGCTAATATCTAGTGGCTGGCACATTGGGAGGCAGTGGAAATGACCAACGGGAACAAAACTTATCTCCTGCTCTACAGGGGAAAAAAAGCACAACACATCCCCAACAAATTAAGTCTGTAGAAACTGGGAGGCTGAAACTTGAAGGTGGGACATTCAAAGGCACCTAGGAGAGTAAGGAGCACAAGTCCCACTTTCAACAGATTCATGCTCTTTAAGTCATTTACACTTTGTCTTCATTGCCTCCCAAAAGGTGTTTTTACAGACAGTCAAATAAGGCATATTAGTTATCCCAATGTAAAATCCTGGTAGAGACAAGGTTCTGTAGCCTTTACCTTGATGTAGCTAGGCAAGGTCAACCCCAAGTGGCGGTTATAATGTTGATCATGACTGGCAACCCTGAAAATTACCTGCACCTTGTCTCCATGAAGATTCAACATTGAGACAATTAATGCATGTTTCTTTTCCAGAGAGATAACTGATCTTTTTTTGGCAGTGAAGGCATAGCCTTAAGAGATTTTTAGAAACATCTAACACAGGGGTTGGCAACCTACGGCAGCATGCCAAAGGTGGCATGTGGGCCGATATTTGATGAGCCGCTCAGCCCAGCTGGGACCGGCAGTGGCACCCCAGCTGGCAGGAGCTGGCAGTGGAAACCCCAGAGCAGTGGTGGGCTAAGCCACTCAGTCTGCCGTCGCTCTGGATTCCCGCTGCTGGCCCCCTGCCAGCCAGGGTCCTGCTGCTGGTCTGACTCAGCACCCGCTGCTGGCCTGGGGGAAGAAACCCCAGACTGGCAGTGGGCTGAGACCCCAACTGGCAGAAGCTGGCAGCTGAAACCCCAGAGCGGCGGCAGGCTGAGCCACTCAGCCCACCACTGCTCTGGGGTTTCCACCGCCGGCTCCTGCCAGCCGGGGTCCCACCACCAGTCCCACTCAGCACCCGCTGCTAGCCTGGGGTTCCTTCCCCCAGGCTGGCAGTGGGCTGAGACCCTGGCTCGCAGGAGCCGGTAGCCGAAATCCCAGAGCGGGGTGGGCTGAGTGTCGCTCTGGGGTTCCTGCTGCTGGCCCCTTGCCAGCCGGGGTCCTACCGCCGGTCCCACTCAGTGCCCGCTGATCTCCTGAGTGAAGGAACCCCAGGCTGGCAGCGGGCTCAGACCCCGGCTGGCAGGAGCCAGCAGCTGAAACCTCAGAGCGGGGCAGGCAGAGACGCTCAGCCCACCACCGAAACCCCAGAGCTGGGCAGGCTGATCCGCTCAGCCCACCGCCACTCTGGGGTTCCGGCTGCTGGCCCAATGCCAGCTGAGGTCCCCGCCACAGCCCCACTCACCATGCTTCCAGTTGGAGTTCCAGTGCGGGCCCCCTGCCAGACACGGTCCAGGCTTCCAGCCCTGCTCAGCCCTACCAGCCACCAGCTCCACTCACCTCAGTTGCCGATCTGAGGTTCCAGCCGGTTAACAACTGATCACTCAGACGCCTGTGTGCAGTTTAAAGTATCCAAATAGGTGCCACCAGACATTGGAAAACGCAGAAGGAAAAGCAAGGGCAAGGATCACACTAAACTAATAAGATCTGCATTTTAATTTAAATTTTAAATGAAGTTTCTGAAACATTTTGAAAACCTTGTTTACTTTACATATAACAGTAGTTTGGTTATATATTATAGACTTATAGAGAGACTTTCAAAAAAATGTTAAAATGTATTACCGGCACACGAAGCCTTAAATTAGAATGTATACATGAAGACTCGGCACACCGCTGCTGAAAGGTTGCCGACCCCTGATCTGACATGAGAAATCTGCAGCAGGAGAACTGGTATCCCTCAACTAGCATTAAACAAGCTGTTGCTCTCCCATCAGACAAAGTAGAAATATAAAAGTACACATGGACTCACCTCTGCTTTCAGAAAAAAGCTCCCATTTTCACCCATGCCTGTTTTAGGATCACACAAACAACTCTGCAAGGAGCATCCTGCTGCCACACACAAATTGTCCAGCTCTCAGGCACAGTCTTATAAATCAAGGATATAATAGTATGCATTCTCGCCCTCTCTAAACGGCCTGCGTTCACATTTTTGGGTTATTTCCACTCCACCCAAAAAAAGTCTTTGGCTTAGTTATAGGTATTTCTTTTTTTAAACTTACTGGTAGTAATAACATACTACGTAAGCACCACTAGATTAGCTCAGCAGATCTTCCCTTTGTTAATAATTTACACAGTACTCTGCCACAGTTAATTTGTATGGTGTATTCTAATTGGTAGAAAGTGAAACTCCACGGATATGCTACAGCAAGGAAAAGATTCTGGGTTAGAACAATCTTGACCAATGAGAAGCTTAGTATTCTAGATATATGTAAAAGTAGAGAATGTTTAAGGGAGGAAGGGGGAGAAAGAATCAGATAATTAATCCAACATAGTTTTAGAAAAAACTAGAGATAGAATGTCCTCATGTTATTATATGTGCTGAAGGCAGTGACACCTAAAGTAAAGGTTTGCCTGACACTTTCCATTTTAAGATCCTATTTAAAGCTGCTTACAAAAACTTTCCAAACTTCAACCACTTGGGCTGAGGTTTTTCATGCTGGGTCTCTCTCTCAGGTGGAATTAAATAAAAAATACCAAAAATGGTTCAGACTTTTCACAGAAGAGATTACAGAAAAATATGTTGTTTTCCCCATATTAAGAAATTCTTCAAAACATTTAATTAAAGACCCCATGTGCCTCCATGCTTTGGAACAGGGACTTGAAATTTAGCAGAATTTGTGTTGAATGGGGGAAGCCAAATGCAGGTTTCGGTTTACAGCAGAACCTCAGATTTACGCACACTCCAGGAATGGAGGTTATTAGTGCCTCTGAAATGTTCGTAACTCTGAACAAAATGTTATGGTTATTCATTCAGAAGTTTACAACTGAACATTGACTTCATACAGCTTTGAAACTTCACTATGCAGAAGAAAAATGCTGCTTTCCGTTCTGTTTTAGTAGTTTACAGTTAACATAGTACTGTATTTGCTTTTTTTCCTCCCTCTACTGCCACTTTATTGCGTACTTCCGGTTCCAAATGAGGTGTGTGGTTGACTGGTCAGTTTGTAACTCTGAGATTCTACTGTACCATCAAGAAAATCTAATGAAATATTTCATTTTTGGGTCAGCATGACATTAATATCTTTCCACCAGAGCTGCCACAGTTCCTCAAGCCCCCATTTTCTGCTTTTGGCTGGGTTCCCTCGCTAGACTTCATCCCCCATGATTTACTGCAATCGCCTCTCAGGCTATGTCTACACTATGGGATAATTTCAAATTAACAAACTGGTTTTATAAAACAGATATTATAAAGTCGATTGCACGCGGCCACACTAGGAACATTAATTCGGCAGTGTGCGTCCATGGTCCAAGGCTAGCGTCGATTTCCGGAGCATTGCACTATGGGTAGCTATTCCATAGCTATCCCATAGTTCCCGCAGTCTCCCCTGCCCCTTGGAATTCTGGGTTGAGATCCCAGTGGCTGATGGGGCAAAAATCATTGTCGCGGGTGGTTCTGGGTACAGCCTCACCCCTCCCTTCGTGAAAGCAGCAGACAACCATTTCGTGCCTTTTTCCTGGGTGAACTGAGCAAACGCCATAGGACAGCAAGCATGGACCCCGCTCAGATCAATAGCGCAATCGTGGACGTTGTAAACACCACGTGCATTCTTGTGCTGTCTATGGTGAACCATGAACTGCAAAGGCAGGCGAGGAGGAGGCAGCTACGGCAGCATGGCGATGAGAGTGATGAGGAATTCTCTCTAACCGCGGGCCCCTGCGCTTTGGAGCTCCTGCTGGTAATGGAGGAGGTTCTACCCATTGAATGCCGATTTTGGGCCCGAGAAACAAGCACAGACTGGTGGGACCGCAGTTTTGCAGGTGTGGGACGATTCGCAGTGGCTGCGAAACTTTCGCATGCGTAAGAGCACTTTCTTTGAACTTTGTGACTTGATTTCCCCTGCCCTGAAATGCCATAATACCAAGATAAGAGCAGCCCTCACAGTGGAGAAGCGAGTGGCAATAGCCCTCTGGAAGCTTGCAACGCCAGACAGCTACTGGTCAGTCGGGAATCAATTTGGAGTGGGAAAATCTACTGTGGGGGCTGCTGTGATGCAAGTAGCCAAAGCAATCATTAAGCTGCTGCTACGAAAGGTTGTGACTGTGGGAAACGTGCAGGTCATAGTGGATGGCTTTGCTGCAATGGGATTCCCTAACTGTGGGGGGGTGATAGATGGAACCCATATCCCTATCTTGGCACCGGAGCACCAGGGCACCCAGTATATAAACCGCAAGGGGTACTTTTCAATGGTGCTGTAAGCACTGGTGGATCACAAGGGACGTTTCACCAACATCCACGTGGGATGGCCAGGAAGGGTTCATGACGCTCGCGTCGTCAGAAGCACTACTCTGTTTAAACGGCTGCAGCAAGGGAATTACTTCCCAGACCAGAAAACAACAGTTGGGGATGTTGAAATGCCTGTCGTTATCCTAGGTGACCCAGTCTACACCTTGATGCCATGGCTCATGAAGCCATACACAGGCAGCCTGGACAGTGGTCAGGAGCTGTTCAACTACAGGCTGAGCAAGTGCAGGATGGTGGTAGAATGTGCATTTGGCCGTTTAAAGGCTCGCTGGCGCACATTACTCACTCGCTCAGACCTCAGCCAAACCAATGTCCCCTTTGTTATTGCTGCTTGCTGTATGCTCCACAATCTCTGTGAGAGTAAGGGGGAGACCTTTATGGCGGGGTGGGAGGCTGAGGAAAATCAGCTGGCTGCTGATTACGTGCAGCCTGACACCAGGGTGATTAAAAGAGCTCACCAGGAAGCGGTGCACATCAGAGAAGCCTTGAAAACGAGTTTCATCACAGGTCAGGGTACGCTGTGACTGCTGTGTCTGTTTCCCCTTCATGAACCCCTCCCTTTATTGACTCCTTCCCTGTAAACAACCCACCCTCCCCCTTCGATTACAGCTTGCTTAAGGAAATAAAGTGACTATCATTTAAAAAGCATGTATTCTTTATTAAAAAGTAATTATAAAAAGAGGCAGAGAATTAACAAGGTATCCCGGGTGTGGTTTGGGAGGAGGATAGGAGGGAAGGAAAAGGCCATTAAGCACATTTCAATGTAATGACAGCCTTTTGGTTGGCCTGTCCACGGGGCTGGAGTGAGCGGGTGCACAAAGCCTTCCCCCACGCGTTCTTACACATCTGAGTGAGGAAGATATGGAACATGGTGAGGGTGGTTATACAGGGGCTGCAGTGGCACTCTGTGACCCCGCTGCTCTTCCTGAAGATCCACCAGATGTCGGAGGATATCAGTTTGATCACGCAGCAGCTCCAGCATTGCATCCCACCACCGCTGATCTTCCTGCCTACACCTTTCATCTCGAGCGTCTCTCCTATCCTCACGTCCACTAGCATCTTTCCTGTACTTTGCTACCACGTCCTTCCACTCCTTCAGATGAGCTCTTTCATTGCAGATTACTTCCATGATTTCAGAGAACATTTCATCTCGCGTCCTCTTTTTCCTCCACCTTATCTGAGCTAGCCTTCGGGATGGAGTAGGGAGGCTTGAAAAATGTGCAGCTGCATGAGGGAGGGAAAAAAGGGAGAGAAGTATTTAAAAAGATACATTTTACAGAACAATGGTTATACTCTTTCACAGTGAACAACACTATTTACCTTACATAGCATATGTGATTTCACTACAAGGTCGCATTTTGCATCTTTTAATATTGAGTGCCTGCGGCTCTGGTGTTACAGATCTCACAGACGCAGGTCTGGGAATCACAATTCAGCTTGCATGCATCCATGATAAGCCATTGTCTTTCAGCTTCTCCAGACTTCATATACACAGTGCCCTCTGATGCTTCTTTCCTGTTAACAAGCAGCAGCAGCCGCCAACCCCTCCCCTCCCCAATCCAATGCTCTAGGATTGCTTTACCCCTCCCTCCACTGCATGGCTGGTATAATGGAAGATCACTGCTAATCACCTCCCTTTCCTCCCCCCGCCACCGCGTGGCTGCTAGCTGGGAAGATTCCTGCTGGCCAAAAGCTAAAAAGCTCAGCGCTATCCTTCCTCCCCTCCCCCTGCTTGGCTATGTGCAAGGAAGGATTTCTTTTAAGCAACAGCCCAGTAGGAAAGTGGCTCTCTCTGTCCCCTTAATTAAATTCCTTAATTTCAACCAGGTTACCATGAACGATATCACTCTCCTGAGGATAACAAGCGAGATAAAGAACGGATGTTGCTTGAATGCCAGCAATCACTGGGACCATACGCAGCTAGGCTTTGTCATGCAATGATACCAGATTACTTGCTACATGCATGGCGTGGTCAAGTGTCCTACCATGGTGGACGGAATAAGGTTGCCTTGCCCAGAAACCTTCTGCAAAGGCTTTTGGAGCACCTCCAGGAGCGCTTCATGGAGATGTCCCTGGAGAATTTCCGCTCCATCCCCAGACATGTTAAACTTTTCCAGTAACTTTACTGACTGTGAATGCATCCCAAGCCCTCATGGCAAATCAATCATTAAAAAACGCTTGCTTTTAAACCACGTTTTATATTTACAAAAGGTACTCTCACCAGAGGTTGCTTCCATGACTTCACTGTCTGGGCTAGTGGCTTGGGAGGGCTGGGAGAGTAATTCCGTCTGGGTCACAAAAAGCTCCTGGCTGTTGGGGCTAACGGAGTGCTGTGTGCTCGCTGCAAGGTCATCCTCCTCTTCCTCATCCTCCTCCTCCTCCTCATCTTCCCCCTCCGCTGAATCCTCAGCCATGCTTGAGATTATAACCCCCACCTCGGAATCCACAGACAAGGGGGGGGTAGTGGTGGCGCAGCCCCCTAAAATTGCATGCAGCTCAGCGTAGAAGCAGCATGTTTTTGGCCTTGACCCGGATCTTCCGTTTGCTGCTTTGGTTTTCCGGTAGGCTTGTCTGAGCTCCTTAACTTTCACTCTGCACTGCACTGAGTCCCTGGTGTGGCCTTTTCCCATCATAGCCTTGGAAATTTTTTCAAATATTTTTTCATTTCGTCTTTTGGAACGGAGTTCTGTTAGCACTGAATCCTCTCCCCATATAGCAATAAGATCCAGTACCTCTCGTGCGGTCCATGCTGGTGCTCTTTTTCTATTCTCAGGAGACTGCATTGTTACCTCTGCTGATGAGCTCTGCGTGGTCACCTGTGCTGATGAGAGCTCCACGCTGGTCAAACAGGAAATGCAATTCAAAAGTTCATGGGGCTTTTCCTGTATACCTGGCCAGTGCATCCAAGTTCAGATTGCTGTCCAGAGCGGTCACAGTGGTGCACTGTGGGATACTGCCCGGAGTCCAATAATGCCGATTTGCAGCCACACTAATCCTAAACCGATATGTTAATATCGATTTTAGCGTTACTCCTCTCGTTGGGGAGGAGTACAGAAATCGATTTAAAGAGCCCTTTAAATCGATATAAAGTACATTGTAGTGTGGATGGGTACAGCTTTAAATCGATTTAACGCTGTTAAAATTGGTTTAACTGCATAGTGTAGACCAGGCCTCAACTGCAACTCTGCATCACAGAAGTCACATGATCACAGTGCATCAAGGGAAATACAGTCTGGCCAGAGAACCTGGCCCATAGAGGACAATGGCACATGAGGCACCTGGACTATAGCTCACAAAAGGCACCATGGTAGTTCAGAGAGACAAATTAATGCAGCACTGACCCAACACAAAATGTTTCAATTTGGGAAAGCAGAAATGATCCTTTTTTATTGAAATCAAAATTTTTCAGAACTTTCTGTTCTGTGAAAGGTTTTAATATTCTGACTTTTCATCCCAGTTTGGGAAGAAAACAAATTTCTAAATATTGGAATTTCCTGTGAGATGGCATATCCCAACTTTGCTTACTTATCTGCGTAATCTTAATGTTCTTTTAATGTAGTTTTTCATATGTAATATATTTTAAGCTGCCTATCAATTAGTATTGAAGCACCATTATCCTTAGTGTTTCTATGTTATTGGGAGCAGTTTTACTTACTATAATTAATAATCTGTAAGTCTGTAAAGCGATTCAAAATATTAATCTCAATTGTGATATTAAAAAAATTAATCTTGATTAATTAGTTTTAATTGCACTGTTAAACAATAGAAAACCATTCATTTAAATATATTTGGATGTTTTCAATATTTTCAAATATACTGATTTCAATTACAACCCAGAATACAAAGTGACAGTACTCAGTTTATATTATTTTTATTACAAACATTTGCACCGAAAAAAAGATAAAAAGAAACAGTATTTCAATTAACCTCATACAAGTACTGCAGTGCAATCTCTTTATCATGAAAGTTGAACTTAAAAATGTAGAATTGTTATCTTTACATAAATCCCTTCAGCTGAGGGAGCCCTTGTTTGCAAGGGAGAGTGGATTTTTACCTCAGGGGCTTGGCATGCAGCGGGGGGGGGGAGGGGGGAGGGGGGGAGAAGAGGCTGGTGCAGGGAGGCTGAACTCGTCAGGGCCCTGTTCTCTATGGCAGTGTTTCTCAAACTTTTTGTGCTGGCGACCCCGTTTGGGCTTAAAAAAAATTGTCACTGCCCCACTAGAAAAAATTGTGATCCCCCACATCTTCAGCCCTGGGGGGCTCAGGGCTTCAGCCCCACTCAGTGCCTCAGCCCCACTAAGCACAAGGCTTGGGGAATGGGGCTCGGGGCTTCAGTCCCCTCAGGGCATGGACCTCTGGTGCTGCGGGCTGCGGCTTCAGCCCTCCACCGCTGATGCTGCCCTCCTCACCCAGACGTATGTGAGTAACACATTAATTTTGTTTTCAATTAATTAAGGCTGTCAAGTGATTAAAAACATTGTGATTAATCATGCGATTAAATGCACTGTTAATAATAAAATACCATTTATTTAAATAGCTTTGGATGTTTTTCTACATTTTCTAATATATTGATTTCAGTTACCACACAGAATACAAAGTGTAAGTGCTCACTTTATATTTATTTTTATTACAAATATTTGCACTGAAAAAACAATACATAATATTTTTCAATTCACCTAGTACTGTACTGCAATCTCTTTATTATGAAAGTTGAACTTACAAAACTTGAATTATGTACAAAAAAACTGCATTCAAAAATAAAACAATGTAAAATTTTAGAGACTGCAAGTCCATTCAGTCCTACTTCTTGTTCAGCCAGTCTCTCAAACAATTTGTTTACGTTTGCAGGAAATAATGCTACCCATTTCTTGTTTATAATGTCACCTGGAAGTGAGAACAGGCATTTGCATGGCACTGTTGTAGCCAGCATCACAAGATATTTACATGCCAGATGCACTAAAGATTCATATGTCCCTTCATGCTTCAACCACCATTCCAGGGGACATGCATCCACGCTGATGAGGGGTCTGCTCGATAATCAGAAACACTGCAGACCAATGAATGTTCATTTTCATCATCTGAATCAGATGCCACCAGCAGAAGGTTGATTTTCTTTTGGTGGTTCGGGTTCCGTAGTTTCCGCATCAGAGTGTTGCTCTTTTAAGACTTCTGAAAGCATGCTCCACACCTTGTCCCTCTCAGATTTTGGAAGGCACTTCAGATTCTAAAATCTTGGGTCGAGTGCTGTAGCTATCTTTCAGAAATCTCACATTGGTACTTTCTTTGCATTTTGTCAAATCTGCGGTGAAAGTGTTCTTAAAATGAACAACACGTGCTGGGTCATCTTCCAACACTGCTATAACATGAAGTATATGGCAGAATGTGGGTAAAACAGAGCAGGAGACATACAATTCTCCCCCCAAGGAGTTCAGTCAGAAATGTAATTTACACATTTTTTTTTTTTTTTAAACAAGAGTCATCAGCATGGAAGCATGTCCTTTGGAATGGTGGCCAAAGCATGAAGGAGCATACAAATGTTTAGCATATCTGGCACATAAATATCTTCCAATCCCAGCTACAAAAGTGCCATGTAAATGCCTGTTCTCACTTTCTGGTAACACTGTAAGTAAGAAGAGGGCAGCATTATCTCGTGTAAATGTAAATAAACTGGACAAGAAGTAAGAGTGAGTTGACTTGTAAACTCTAAAGTTTTATATTGTTTTGGTTTTAAGTTATGTAACAAAAAATCAACATTGGCAAGTTGCACTCTCATGACAAAGAGATTGCACTACAGTACTTCTATGAAGTTAATTGAAAAATACTATTTATTTTGTTTATCATTTTGCCAGTGCAAATATTTGTAATAAAAAATCATATATGCTTTGAGTTCCATTACCAAACAGAATACAATAGATATGAAAACATAGAAAAACAACCAAAATATTTAATACATTTGAATTGATATTCTATTGTTTAACAGTGCAATTAAAACTGCGATTAATTGCAATTAATATTTTTATTGCAATTAATTTTTGAGTTAATTGCATGAGTTAACTACGATTAAGCGACAGCCCTACAAATTAATCTCAGGCATTAACCGTGATTGACAGCCATAATAATTTGTAATTCAGTTGTGCCCAGAAGCTCCATTAAGGATCAAGGTCCCATTTTGGTAGGTGCTGTACAAACTGAAAAACAAAGGGTACCTCATTTATAGTCTTTAAGAGAGTCCGGTAGTGCTGGAAAGTGGGATCCTATGGATCAGTTATTTCAGGCAAACAGGTTCAATGCAAAGACCATTTCCACACTGAAAAGCCAGCTCAGCCTCCAACCGGAGAGACCATTCTGCATCACCATGTTGTTTTTATTAGTATGGACTAACATGCACTGGTAGCTGTGTTTAGGAAGCTGAATTTTCTCTTCATTTAAAATCTCAAGTCGAAATGGAAGCTGAATCTAGGAGCTGAAGTCGGTGTTTCATTTACTAACGTCTCTCAGCCCACTAGGGGTTGGAACTTTTGATCTTGTGACTAATTACTGATTTGTATGCCAGTTCTCCACATAAAATAAAAGTTATTACTTCACTGTTCATTCTGACAGCTCCAATGAATAGTTAAAAAAAACAATACTTGGCAGGGAAAGCATGCTGGCCGAACAAACTAATGCAGCAGTCTATTAGCCCTTCTACTCCTGAGTTGGCAAGTCCAGTCTGGGTCAGTATTTTCAAACCTGTATGGCTTAAAGGAAAAAAGTACATTCGAAAAAGTTGCTGATTGTTTCTCAACAAAGATCTCTATGCCGATTTACACTAGCTGAGGATCTGATACTCTATCAGTAAGAACTATTCATCTAATAAACATCTGTTTTTCAACTCTGACTTGTTAACTAAATACCCATGGCCAAGGTTACCTCTTGCTGTATGAACCTGGAAGCGTATCACCTCCTGTGATATGAGCTATCCCTGGAGTGGCATCGCTGAGATCTGTGAAACAGCACACCACTGCTGAAAATTAGATGACACTTGTACCATGAGATCCCCCAAGAGTATTTTTGGTTTGGTTCCAGAGTGGTTAATCTGTTTTATAGGGGGAATCATCTCACCTTAAAGTTAAAAATGCACAACCAAGAAAGACTAAAGGGAGATTCTGATAACAGTGAGAAGCTGAAGTGGGAAGATCTAGTTTAGAAGATCAGCATTGCAAAAACTTCTCCATACCAGACTACCAACTATGGCCATTTCTAGGATACAACATTTGGAATGCCAAAAACATACCGTGTACTGTAAGCACTGCCTCACCCTCCACAGACGACAAAAACGAAAGGATTCTTGCAAATGCAGTCAGACTGTGTGCATCAGAAAAAAGATCTTTAGGATAGACAAGGGAAGGAACCCAGACAGCAGATCTCTTCACAGGCAGTGCAGGGAGGAAACACACCTTTTGATTCTGCCTCAGACTTATAGGAGTCAGAGCTCGGGAACCCCGGTGTCTTTACTAGACCTGGGAAGCCCTCCATAGAACATAAGAATGGCAATACTGGATCAGACCAAAGGTCCATCTAGCCCAGTATCCTGTCTTGTGACAGTGGCCAATGCCAGGTGCTTCAGAGGGAATGAACAGAACAGGTAATCATCCAGTGATCCATCCCATCGCCCATTCCCAGCTTCTGGCAAACTGAGGCTAGGAAAACCATCCCTGTCCATCTTGACTAATAGCCATTGATGGACCTATCCTCCATGAACTTATCTATTTCTTTTTTGAACTTGTTGTTGTCTTGGCCTTCATAACATCCTCTGACAAGGAGTTCCATAGGTTGACTGTTTGTTGTGTGAAAAAAATACTTCCTTTTGTTCGTTTTAAACCGGCTGCCTATTCATTTCATTTGATGACGCCTAGTTCTTGTATTATGAGAAGGAGTAAATAACACTTCCTTATTTACTCTCTCCACATCGGTCATGATTTTATAGACCTCTATCATATCCCCCCTTAGTCATCTCTTTTCCAAGCTAAAAAGTCCCAGTCTTATCAACCTCTCCTCACATGGCAGCCGTTCCACATCCCTAATCATTTGTGCTGCCCATTTCTGAACCTTTTCCAATTCCAATATATCTTTTTTTAAGATGTAGAGATCACATCTGCATGCAGTATTCAAGCTATGGGAATCCATGGATTTATATAGCTGCAATATGATATTTTCTGCCTTATTATCTATCCCTTTACTAATGATTTCCAACATTCTGTTTGCTCTTTTGACCACAGAGTGCTCTGGGGCTGGAACACCCAGGGAAAAAAATTGGTGGGTGCTCAGCACCCACCAGCAGCTCCCCGTGGCCCTGCCCCACTCCCCTGCACCAGCTCACCTCCATCTCTGCGAGTGCGCCGCTGCCTCCCACTTCTCCCCCCTTCCTCCTAGCGCTTGCACCGCGAAACAGCTGATTCGCAGAGCAGGGAGGGAGAGGAGAGAAGGGGGAACGCGGTGCTCTGGGGGAAGAGGCAGGGCCAGGGCAGAGATTTCGGGAAGGGCTCCAATAGGGGCAGGAAGGGGGCGGAGTTAGGGTGTGGCATTTGGGGATGGAGTTGGAATGGGGGCGGGACCACGGGCAGGAATGGAGTGGAGTCAGGGCGGCCCGGGGGGGAGCACGGGCACGGGCACCCACCAGCACCAGAGAAAGCTGGCGCCTATGCTTTTGACTGCCGCTGCACATTGAGTGGATGTTTTCAGAGAACTATCCACAATGACTCCAAGATCTCTTTCTTGAGTGGTAACAGCCAATTTAGACCCCATCTTTTTATATGTATAGTTGGGATTATGTTTTCCAATGTGCATTACTTTGCATTTATCAACATTGAATTTCATCTGCCATTTTGTTGCCCAGTCACCCAGTTTGAGAGATCCTTCAGTAGCTCTTCGCAGTCTGCCTGGGATTTAACTATTTTGAATAGTTTTGTATCTGCAAATTTTGCCATGTCACTGTTTATTCCTTTTCCAGATCATTTATGAATAAATTGAATAGGACTGGGCTCAATACAGTGGTGTCCCCCAGCGGTCTATTTACTTCCTTCCATTCTGAAAGCTGACCATTTATTCCTACCCTTTGTTTCCTATCTTTTAACCAGTTACCAATCCATGAGAGGATCTTCCCTCTTATCCCATGACAGCTTAATTTGCTTAAGAGCCTTTGGTGAGGGACCTCGTCAAAGGCATTGTGAAAATCTAAGTACATTATATCCACTGGATCTCCCTTGTCCACATGCTTGTTGACCCCCTCAAAGAATTCTACTAGATTGGTGAGGCATGATTCCCTTTACAAAAACCACGTTGACTCTTCCAACAAATTATGTTCATCTATATGTCTGACAATTTTGTCCTTTTCTACAGTTTCAACCAGTTTGCCCAGTACTGAAGTCAGGCTTACTGGCCTGCAATTGCCAGGGTCACCTCTGGGGCCCTTTTTAAAAATTGGCATCACGTTAGCTATCCTCCAGTCATTTGGTACAGAAACTGATTTAAATTATAGGTTACAAACTACAGAGGAGAAACAGGATAGTCTTCCATGGAAAATAGATCTGCATATTTCAAGTATGGCTAGTTTAGCTCAAAAGGTATAAAATAACCATCTGAAAGATTTCTTAAGAGATGGTGCTGAGATTACAAATTTTTTTTTTTTTTTTACTTAAATTATAAGTCATCTTGAAGAAGGATAAAACAATTTTTTCCACGGTACCAAATCTTTGGCTGCCCAATCGGAGGTAAGGGGGAAAATGATTAGATCCCTATCTATTGTAAATTATACCCCACCAGACATTTTAAGCATACATTTTTCCACCTTGCTTCAGGAAGCTGATCTGACATTTATTTTCAGGTGCTGGTGTGTGCTATGATTAGTTGGTTTCCCTTTCTATGAGGTGGTGTTGGATGCATTTATGCTTTGGCTTTTGGGGAAATTTGTCTTATACTTCTAGAACTACTGATAAAAATGTATCCTCCCCAACCCTGAAGCTATTTTTACATTGTTTGTTCAAACTGAGGACTTGCTGCTACTCAGCATGAGTAACAGTACAGCAATCTGGCCCTTGATCGCCTACAGTTTTTTAAATATCATGCTCTTTAATTAATCATGAGTTTTTAAGGTCAGTAGGAACCACTTTGATCATCTAGTCTGCTTCTTGCATTCCACAGGCCATAGAATTTCACCCAGGAATTTCTGCACCATGTCTATATCTTCTGTTTGAGCAAGAATATAACTTCAGAAAAACTTCTAATTTTGAGTGAAAGATTTCAGGTGATGAAGATTCCATCGCATCCCTTAGTGTACTGTTCCAATGGTTAATTATAAAAATTGTACAGTATTGTATTTCAGACTGAAAATAAGGTGCAATTTTTTTGACAGCAAGAGTAAGTTAACCATTGGATCAATTTACCATGGAATGTGGTGAATTCTCTATCACTGGAAATATTTAAATCAAAAGTGGATGTCTTTCTAAAAGGTATGCTCTTGTTCAACCTTAATTTATTGGGCTATATGTAAGAATCACTGGCTGGAATTCTATGGCCTGTGCTATGCAGGATAACAAACTAGATGATCACAATGGTCCCTTGTGCCTTAAAATCTATCAGATATTTTTGATTCAAAATTAAAATTCTAAATCAAGATTTCTGGGCCCTCTCTCCTCTCCCAAGAAAAGAGAGAAGGAAAGTAAAAACCAGATCAAATCAAAGCCTTAGATATCTTCACAAGGGAACCATATGGAAAGTCTTACTTTCCAGATGCTTTCCCCATGTATTTCATTTTCCAGCTAATCATTGCAACCACCCGCTGGGGAAAAACAAAATATTGCACCACTTTCTATCATACTAACAATTTGGTGCACACCCTGTACTAGAAACAGTGTGCGCTGGATTATTTATATTGGGCCTCACTATAAGTCATCCTACAGCTGCAATAAACAGAAAATTAATTAAACCAGATGAATCTGGAATATATTAAAGCAAAAAACCTCACACGGATACAATGAAAAAGTTGCACAGTTGAGAATCACAACCAAGGCAGGAAATACTATTATCAAGGTTCAAACACCCACATTAAGGTGGCTACAGTATATGTCACCAGTATTTTGTGGTCTAAATTTTATGACCAACCATAATATATCATCATACCAGAAAAACAAGATTAACTATGGGCTACCTTGGCACCTCCTATGGGAAAAAAAAAAACAGAGTTCTCACAACACCTTCCTGGGGAGAGTTGGCCCTTACTCTCATGTTCAGTGCAAACCAAGGTCATGATCCATCCCCAACTGAAGTGGATGAGAGTCTTTCCATTGACTGCAACATGATTTGGACATGTCTCCAAATGAGCAGTAAAGAGATTTTATAAAACTTGGAGATGAGACAGAGCCCATTGTTGTTCACATGGAAGACTTGTGTTCTGGGTTCCCCTGCTGCCCACTTGGCTCCCTCTCAGCTCCACTGGAGTCACATTGTCAAGAATGGCCCTGCCCACAGTTGCCCTCAGAATGCTGTTTAAAGGGACCTCTATGGCACAGAAAGAAGTGAATGCATTCATCGCAATGACCTCTACCATGTACCCTGCAGAGGATGACTTTTATTGTTACTGATAGGTTTTTTGTTATTTGACTGTGACTGAATTTATGTAACACCTCTCAACAATGTCGAGGTATTTTACAGCATGCAAAGAGGTAAGGAACTCAGTCAAAAAATAAGCAGAGTGAAATAGCAAAATGTTTTGATTTAAAAGGGAAAAAAAAAAGTCTTGCTGTGCAAATTTTGTTTACATTTGCACAACTTCCACCCCCTGCTTTGTTTTTTATATGCGCATGGAACCCTGCCGAACACAACTGGACACAACTCCTCTTACATATTCATCTCCAAACAAGTACTTTTCTGTCCACTGTATCCGAATTCCATTTGGTTAAACTATTAGCTTTCGAACTCTCAGCAGTTTATACGTAGAAAAAGTTAAGGAAAGTTATTGAGGGCGGGGCATCAGAACTCTAGACTGCAATTCAAAGGCAAATGAAAAACCACTTTGACCATCCAGACAGTATGCTTCAGAGTCACTGGTGCCATAGTGGTCACTGGTGCCATACTGGCTGAGTACAACAAAAGGAGTGAGAGAGGCCAGCAAGAGCTTGTACCTCTTCTCCCAAGCTGCAAATCCTGCTACTCCTCCCTTGAAGTGACAAGGCCTGACCCCTATACCTTTGACCTGGCAGAACCTACTGCTCAGCTCTCCCTCAGAAAAGATCTTTCCTGCATCCTCCTAGTAACAGAACCCCTCATTCTGACCACTCAGGTTATGCCTACATGGCACATTAAACCCTGGTTTTGACTTAGGTTCAAGCCCGAGCTCAAGCCCCCCTTCCGTCCACATACAAATCAGCCTGACTCAGGTTAGCAAGCACTCAGGACCCAGGTCCTGGGACTCTGCAAAGGGGTGTGGGTCAGAGCCTGAGTCCCACAGCGACTTGGGTGCAAGCCCTGTCATCATGGAGCGTGGACGCAAGTCACACTGCAGACCCAAGTCCGATAGTCTGCCCAATGCAGTATGGATGTGTTAGCACAGGTGTGACACCCGGGTCCAACAGCTGTTAACTCAGGTTTACAGTGCAGCACGGACACTGAAGCATGGGCTTGAAAACACCAGTCCAGAAACCTGGGTCCCAGCAGGGTTTACAATCCAGTGTAGACATACCTTCAGAATTTAAATCTTCATCTACACCTCTGTGACACAAAGGGTTACAAAAACCTTCCTCAGGCTCTGCAAACCTTACAGCAGGTGCTATCAACATGGGAGGCAGCCAGGTACAACGAGAGGTCACTGTAGGGAGACTTGGAGGCACAGGGGTCTATTCCTGGCTCTGCCACCAACTACTATATGACCTTGGGCAAGATACTTCTCTCTGTGCCTCTGTTTCCCCTCCCACCATCTATCATCTTGTTTATTAAGATCATAAGCTCTTTGAAGCAGAGACTGTCACTCACTATGTGTGTGCGCAGCACCTAGCACAATGGGGCATCTGACCTCAGTGGGGGTCTCTAAGCACCACTGTTATACAAACAAACGAGTACAAACTTGAGCACAGAATGAAAAACACCTCTAATTGTAAAGCTTTACACTACTTTAGTTTGTGGTAACCAGGATTTGTATATGGGTTTTAAATTACAGGTACTGGTAGTCAAATAAGCACTTAATGCACAGAATTAGCACCTATAATTTTCATTTTAATAACCATTGACTCTCATACTTCAATGTTAGTCTGGATCTCCAGGCACAGAAACCTGCTGCATGAGTATTAAAACCTTACTTACTCTAGACATACAGCCATGTCAGGGAACCCAGTTACAGCACACTGGGTGCGGGATCATAACAGAGCTTCATAACCAGGCCACTTATGTTCTATCTATACTACAAACTGGAACAGGGTTTGTATCAGAGTTAGGAGAGAACCACGTTGTATCTACATTACCCAATACTGTTGTCATTCTAAACACAATGTCTGAAGTACCCTTGTGCCACAAGGCTCAAATTGAGTAGACAGTGTAGGTCTTTTAAGTATAATCTACCTGCAAAACTGGAGCACTGCACAGAGGTACCTGCTTCTGAAAATGAAGAAGAAAATTCAATATGCATACTCAGAACACAGTTTTAAAATTACTAACTTTCTTAAACCACCAATCTTTCCTCCAGATAATGGGAAAAACTGAAGTCCTCATTCAGAATGGCATATATACCATGTTTGAAACTTCAAAAATAAAACCATTTGCGTTATCATAGCATGAACAGCCTCCAAAAAAAGTCTTCGCTGAAAAATACTCTGCCCTCACCTCCTTCCTCACCATGTTCAGATAAAAATCCATTCAGCTGTGTTTTGAAGTAACTTTTGAGTGGTATGGAAAATTTCAGCAAAAACTGTTGCTGTGTTTAGGGGGGGTGGGGTTTGGAGAAAGTAACTGAAAAGAGACATTTATAGGATGTTATAATTCAGCAGAGCTACAGAAGACAGTTACATTTGCAGTAGTATCATTTTCATTTGCTCCAGAATTATCCTCACCAACCAGCTACTTGCATCATAGAGCAGTAGTTCTTAAACTTTTTTTTTCCACGGACCACTTGAAAATTGCTGCGAGTCTCAGCGGACCAATTAATGATCTTTCCAAATGTTGTTTGTAATGTTAGCTAACTATTGTAAAGCGCTTTGGATAAAAGTGCTATATAAAAAAAACACAATTTTATAAACTTTTTTTGTTCTACAAATAAAAGCACACAACTCATATTTTAATATCAGTAGTCTTACCTTTCTAATGCAATGGATGTGCCCTCCCCCCCACCACCACAGCAGCCACCAAGCTGGGCTGGGAAGGAAGAGGGTCTCTCCCTCTCTCCCGCACTGCAGCAATCACAGAGCTGAGGCTGGGAAGGAGGGCCTCTCTTTCCTCGGCAGCCGGGAAAAGTCACCTCTTTCTCCAGCCACTGCAGCCCTGCACATCCCAAATTCCCCCCACTCCCTCTTCTTACCCCACTGCCTCCTCCCACCTACCCCCTATTTCTTCTCCCCCCTCCCCCTCCCCGAGGCCACCATTTACATGTGCGTCTTCTCCAGGGTCCAGGAATTTAATTAGTGGAGCAGCCATGCCTGCTCAGCTCCACTAATTAGGTGGGTGACCTTTCATTCTCTCGTGTGCAGCAGCCCAGGTGCGCACCTTATAGGGAACTCTCCACAGACTACCTGAATGGAGCAGTGGACCACAGTTTGAGAACCTCTGTCATAGAGGCAGAACTGCTTGCCTGTCTCATCATAGTAACTGTGTCTCATGGTTTTCCAAGGACCTTTGTTCATAAAGTGTTTATCAATATGCATGCACACACAGCATCTAGGAAAGAAGAGGCAAGGAGCAGATGCTTTTGAACATTTGGGGGGAGGGGGAGGGTGGAAATGAAGCTGGCAGGGGACAGCTCTTTGCATCCCCTGTTATAGTTATTTTACTTTTAACCATCTAACTGAGACTCACAGATCTACCAGAAACACATTAAATCCTTTGAACCTCTGAAATGATGCATTATTGAAGTCACAGTAGGGGAGTCAACTCAGTTTAAAAGACATAAAAGACTAACTCTAGAACAAGTGTCTTTTTCCATTATAAGGTAATGGCTAAAAAAAGACATTTTAATTTAGTAAGAAGATGCAGTCACAAAAGGAAAAGGGAGAGGGTTGGGGGAGGAAACACCCCCAAAACTTAATGCTTTCTTCTAGAATGCACCAAAGAAACAATCCCTCCCAAGTCAAACACTCTCTCTTAAATGTATCAAAATGAGATAAGCAACACCCCAACTTCTCATTATCCCTAATCCACAAATACTCCTCACACGGTATCTGTTAGATCATTACAGTGTATGCTCTCTCCAGAGCCTCAAGTATAAGTTACCAGAATAAGTTATTCATTTAACATCTTAAAATTTGCCTCTATAGACATTATCATTGCACTGTTTATTGATGTAAGTCAGTGATATCAGAAATACTGAATTGTGAAACTCAGGTTACAGAAAATTTTGTACATATTAAAGAAATGAATCCAATATAGTTTCCAACTTCCTCCTCCTTTTAGGTGATGTTTCTCTCATTTTGAATTTTTATTGGTTATAGCCATCCAAGTGGCAAATGCTGCTGAAGGAATAACACATGCAAACTACAAAAACCTCTAATGTATGTGCAATACACAAATACCTCTCCACTGTTCCAATCCAGCTGTAGATGGGGGGGGCGGGGGCGGGGGAACATCACCGTCCCACTTAAATATCTGGTCCCTTGTGGCTTCATGGGAGAGAACTGAACAAAGTCCTTATCTAGTTCTATGTAATCTCATTTACTGAAGGTGAGATCAGAGGTGAAATGCAGCAAATGAAAATGACTTGAACCCAGCAGAATCTGTAAGTGGTCAAAATGTTGTTGTTTTATTATAGGAGTATAAAGAACTACTTATATACTAGCCAGGTGTAGGGAACCGCGGAAGACTGTGTTACGGCCTAGCTAGGGTAGTTCCACTTCCTCAGCGGCCGGTCACTGTAGGACACGGCACGCCAGTTATAATCTGCTTCTAACTGGTGAGGACCATTTTGAATGGCCCTCGGCCAAAGGGCAAACACCGCCTGTGGAAAGTCCCTGGCCTTTGGCCAAGGGGCGGACACAGCCTGCGGAAAGTCCCTATTTGCTTATGTATGAGTTGTGTTTGTATTCTGTATATATAGCTGCATGGTCCCGGTTCCGCCCTTGGACTCCATACCAGGCCGAGCTTCGGTGCGCTGGGTTCCCCGCCTCCGTGACAGCAACGCCAGGAGTCCCCATTGAGGGTGTGTCACTTTACCTTCATTAAAGCCAATAACTCACAGTGTGTGTGGGCCTTGTTCTTGCAGAGCACCCTGGGTAGGCCCATAGCCTCCCAAGAACCTTACATTTGTTGCAGTGAGCAGGGTGCTCTGGGAGACTATGCCGTTTTGGCCGAAGGCAGGGGAAGTAGAGAAGTCGTCGCTGTCCTTACAGCGCATACCCGGGTGGCCCCAGACAGAGCGCTGGGGGCCGGTAGCACGGGTTCTGGCCGGGTGGACTGCCCTGGCCAATTGGCAGGAATTCCAGCAGGTGGCTGGAGTTACCCCCACACAGCTGACAGAGGGCTTACAGTGGCTGCGGGCGAACCGGCGTTCTTGGATGGAACGGCGAGTAATGGGGGAGCTAGGGTGCTCCTCCTAACCTTCCTTTGGGCCCAGGATGAGGTGCTCCACTTACAGCGGGCCCTGGAAGGAAAGACGCTGGAGTGCCCGGCCCAGGCGGAGGCCCATCCCATGGCCCAGGCGGTCATCACCTCCCAGGCGGAGCGCGCCCAGGAGTTGACAAGACAGTGTGAGGTATTGGTGGCCCGGGTTGCTAATAAACGTCGTCTCAGACTCGGGCGGCGGCCGGTGACTACGGTACAGGTACGTGCGGTGACCGCCGCCCCCTTTTGGGACCCCGAGGCCTGGGACGGTAACATTTGGCGTTCGTCCTCCTCCTTGGAGGAGGAGCCGAGATCTGCGGTGGCACACGCCCACCCTGTGAGAGAGCTACGAGCAGAGGGCGGCCATCTGCAACCAGAGGTCGTTCAGACCTTCAAAACAAGTGAATTGCAGGAGATCGTAAAGATGTTTCGCCAGGAGCCCAGGGAAGGCGTCCTGCGCTGGCCGGTCAGAGCCTGGGACAATGCGGGCAATATGGTCATGCTCCTCCGGTATGAGCTGCAACAGTTGGGTGTCCTATCACAAGATTCCCAGGTACGTGCGCAACTGTCCAACCCCCCGCAACCCAGGGGGGGAACGCCGAGTCACCCTCCCTGTATCGCTGGTTGGCAACGGTGGTAAGCACAGCCTACCCATCAGTGGGGGAATTGGAGGCACAGGCAGGCCCCTGGAACACTATCGCCGAAGGGGTACAGACACTTCGGCAGTTGGGGATGGCCTGGGCCGTAGACAGGTGGCATGGATGGGCCAGATGACATACCGGTCACGAAGTCTATTAAGGCCACCCTCCTGCGCTTGGCCCCAGACGAGCTGGAGCCCTCGCTTCTCGCGGTTGTTATGGCAGCGGATGGGCATGTCGGAGACCTGGCTGCCACCCTTATGCAATTGGAGACCGCCCTGGCAGGGGCACGACCCAGGGCCATCCAAGCCGCCAAAGGGCAGCAGGGCAGGGGACAAGAGAAGGGGGAGCTGCGGGTGACCCGGAAGACTTTGTGGTTAGATCTCTTGCAGGCTGGTGTCCCTCAAGAGGAAATCAACGGGAAGCCAACGCAGATTTGTATAAGCGGTGGATGCAGCTACCCGCTTCTAAACGAAGTACCGGGGATGAAGGGGAAAGGGGCGTGGAACAAAGTAAACCAGCAGAGCCCTCCGCCCCACCCGCTGAATGGCAATTGCCGCGCTCCTACTGAGGGCGTGGCGGGTCCTCCGTTCCGTGTGTGGCCACAGCCACACGTGGGAGGGAGGCAGGGGATCAATGCCCCTACGTACCCCTAGTAATCCGCTGGCCGAGGGGAGGGGTGCAACGTCTTGGCACTACTCGATACAGATGCCGAAGTCACGATCTTACACTCTGCGCAGACCCAGGGCCGAGCTACCCTGGTAAAAGGCCTTGGAGGAGCTGAGACCCCGGCGTATGAGGTCACAATCACCTTGACCCTGGGGAAGGCCCCCCTGTTCCGGGCCACGATACTGGCAACTGCCATAGGGGAATACATACTGGTCATCAATGTCCTACGAGTCCGTTCGGTGGACACGCAGTACGGCCTTTTTGCATTCGGCCATCCCTGGTTTGGCACCCCGTGTCCCAAGTGAGACGGAATGACATGTACTAACGAACGTCTGGTGGATGGTGCCACAGCGAGAGCCGCAGGCTGCCGTGGTTCTGGCCACTGGGGAAGGATGGGCCTACGTGCTACCAGAGGGAGAGGACTACCCTCGTATGACCTCACTCTCCCGCTTATCGCAGCGCTCCTTCTGAGGGGAGCTACTGCCCAGGGGGCTGCCACCTCCCCGGTAAATACATGGGTGGTACTCACCCAAACTGCAGTTAATGCTACGTCTTTTTGCCTTCCCTGTATATATGCTGTGGGCGCCCTTATGGAAACCTGTTTTATTGGCGTTTGTGCAGCCCCGGCCTTGTTGCAGGAGTTTTCCCTGTTAAAGATAATTGCGAAAACTATGACGTATGGGGATTTGTACACTTTGGGCCCCGCCCAGTATGCTTTAGATACAGCCATGTATTCTTTTCATCTTGCTAATGTTACCACTGCCATTGTTTGTGTGTATTTTGTAAATGCCACCCGTGTGGCGATAGACCATACCAATGGGGAGTTATCTTGTCAAAGCAAGAGTAATGTCTCCTTTGCTTATGGACATATAAAATTGCCTGTGGGGTGGTTCTTGTTATGTGGCAAGGTCGCTTACACCTATGCCCCTGCCAATAGTTCCGGGGGCCCCTGTGCCCTTGGCTGCGTGGCCCCCCTTTTGTTTCCACATCCCCCAGTGGATTTCGCCCGCCACCAGCGAGAAGCCATCCCTCTCGATTTCACCTGTAAGGCTAAGGTGACCCTCTTCTCCGAGACAGAAGCTGCAGCCCTTGCGTTTTCCCTAGTGGGCATACCGGGTCTGGTGGCGCATAATTATCATGCAGTGGCACACCTTGCCTGTACTGTGGCCAATGCCATTAATTTAACCTTTACAGTTCTTGCATTGCTCACGCAAGAGCTTGGGGAAGTACGCCAGGGAATGTTACAGAATAGGTTGGCCATTGATTATTTACTACTTCGGCATGGCCAACCTTGCCAGGATTTTGCCGGTATGTGCTGCTTTAATGTTCCTGATGCCGGCCCTCTGTAGAGGCCGCTTTGGAGTGCCTTCGCCATCTGGCGGAGGGCATTCGCCAGCAGCAGGGGGATTCATGGCTCTGGTCCTGGCTCACCTCCTTACATGGTTGGGCTGCATACTTGTTGCAGGGCCTTTGTCTTGGCCTCCTTTGTTTATTAAGTTTATGTGTGTGTTGTATGTGTGGCCGAAGTTGTTGTCCCCGGTGCGCCACACCTATCCCCTCGGGGTCCGCATGGTCGCTGGCATCGCTCGAGAAAGCGAGCGGAGGAATGTAGGGAACCGCGGAAGACTGTGTTACGGCCTAGCTAGGGTAGTTCTGCTTTCTCGGCGGCCGGTCACTGTAGGACACGGCACGCCAGTTATAATCTGCTTCTAACTGGTTAGGACCAGTTTGAATGGCCCTCAGCTAAAGGGCAAACACCGCCTGTGGAAAGTCCCTGGCCTTTGGCCAAGGGGCGGACACAGCCTGTGGAAAATCCCTATTTGCTTATGTATGAGTTGTGTTTGTATTCTGTATATATAGCTGCATGGTCCCGGTCCCGGTCCCGCCCTTGGACTCCACACCAGGCTGAGCTTCGGTGCGCTGGGTTCCCCACCTCCGTGACAGCAAAGCCAGGCGTCCCAACTGCAGGTATGTCACTTTACCTTCATTAAAGCCAATACCTCAAAGTGTGTGTGGGCCTCGTTCTTGCAGAGCACCCTGGGTAGGCCTGTAGCCTCCCAAGAACCTTACACCAGGCTATTATCAAATCTCTTCAGTGACAGAGCTCTCTGCTGAAGGGGACAAATAAAAATAAGTGCATTAAGTAACAAATCACAGGAACAAGTTGTTTAGACTACAGACATTGTTCCACAGGATTACAGAGTTTGTTTTGCCCCCGCCCCATCCATTAGTTGTTAGTTTTCCATCTTTATTTTAATACTGTAGCCATTATTACCAAATGCCACCAATAGCCTACTGTTCCTCTGTAATTCTGGATGGCAAGCACATAAACTCTTTAATTTGTATGGCAAGGCTTTGGGTTTGCTTTAAAGATGCATACAATAACCTTAGTGATAACAGCCCAATTTTTAAATGAGTCCTGCCAGTCTTGTCAAACTGTCTAATGCTTTATTAGTTGCTCTGGTTTGTTTTGTATTACTGTAATCCCTACAGGCCCCAAATCAGAGATCATGGACCCGTCATGCAAGGTGCTGTAAAAACACAAACCAAAAATACAGTTATTGCTGCAAGAAGCTTTCGGTCTATCATGTCGGACAAGAAACCACAAAAGAATAAGGCAGACTGGGGAGCACAAGACAACAGTGACAAGATTAGGGGAAGTGTAATAAGCAGTGGTCACAGCACAGCAATTCTGTGCATCTCAGAGGGAGTAGTGACTCTCTCAAGTAGTCCCCATTGTTTAAATGTAAATGCTACACAAGGTGTGTAACCACTCCACAATCGGGTCCAAAATGCAAACTAGGGTTGATTAGAGAGCCTAAATTTACTTGGACTATGTCTACAGTACACAGCTTCCATGTCACTACAGCCGTGCCACTAAAAGTCACGCAGTGTAACCGCTGTTTGTTGGCTTTCCTGTCGACAAAAAACTTTCATCCACAATGAGTGATGTTAGCTTTGTTGACAAGAGCAAAGCGCTGTTCACACCGGCACTTGTTATTGGGGGGGGCGGGGTTAACACCTCTGAAAGACAAAAGTTTTGTCGTTCAGTTGCCATTGTAGACATAGCCTTAGGATCTTAACCATGGACTCTAGAGGAAATAAAGTTTATTAGAGATCTTATTACACTGAGCCCCAAAAGCAAACTTTTAGAAGGTTTCACCACATTGCCATTAAAGTAGTGCATTCCTCTCAACCTCTTTTTATAAACTGCAGACAACATGATAAACAAGATCTCCCTGATCTCAAAGAACAGTTTTCAGAAGATATTGTGATGCACAAAATTAAAAAAAAAAATGAAGTAACCATCTTTTTTTTTTAAATCAGAAACACTGCTTCTAATCTAGAGATCATAAACCACTGTTATAAGAACTTGCATATTTAACTAACTGTTTAGGGTTTAAAATGGGGAGGGAGGGAAATCTGAATGCTAAAGCCAGTATTTTCTGAATAGTAAGCAGGAAGGAAATGATTTTAAATCTCCAGCATTAGATTTCTGCTTCAAATTAAGGAATTTTTCAGCAAGATTGTTGCCGACTCTAGCATTGCCATGCAGTAATTAAGCTATTTCATTTAAAGTATAACTTGCACATTTGCACATGCTGTGATGTGCTTCTCACTATGTGAAGTTTATGAACACTTAATTCAAGCATATAGGTACCCTATATTATTATTAATCACGTTTATTATGATAATGCCTCAGGACCAATTTGTCTTGTGAGATAAGTAACCCTCTCTCAGGACAACCACCAAGAAAACTCAGAGATGAATTAAAAAAATTAAAAAAAAAACCACACAATTGTTATCAAAGGATCTTGAGAGGCAATGAGTGCCACTGGCCACACAAAAGAAGTTATTTATCCTAAAAACCTTTCAGGATCAGACACTAAGGGCTTGTCTACACTGGCACTTTACAGCCCTGCAACTTTCTCTCTGACAGGGAGTGAAAAAACACCCCCTTGAGCGCAGCAACTTTCAGTACTGTAATGTGCTAGTGTAGACAATTCACCAGGGCTGGAAGCTATGCTACCAGCGCTAATAGCTATGCCCCTCGTGGAGGTGGGGTTTTTAGAACTCTCTGCCATGACTACACAAGCCACGTTAAAGCGCTGCCGCAGTAGCGCTTTAATGTTGCCAGTGCAGACTAGCATTAAAGTTCTGATCCAAAGCTCAAGTCAATGAGAGAGTCTTGCCACTGATTCCCATGGACCCTAGATTGGGGCCTCATGCCCTGGAATATGCCTGAGATAATGTTATAAATTGTTATATTTCTAAAAAGTTGGCCCCATGTCACGTTTTATTGATCCTCTATCAAGAACAGTTCATCGGGCTTGGAATAAAAAGATGTCAGCCTTTTCTCCATGTCGTATTCCAAACTCAATTATGAAGCAAATTTTTCTAACCAACACTGAATTGGTTCTTGATTTATATTACATGCAGAGTATGGGACAACACGCCAGTGTTTTAATCAGAACCTTGTGTCTATGTCTTCCTGTCTGTAGTCTTAAAGGAAGGTATTTTTACACAAACTGGGTCAAGCAAGGAAGGAGATTCTCTGCTTTTTGGATCCCCAGCATTTTCTGATGCAAAACTATAAGAATTCCAGAGAATCTTCAGTTGTTAGTCAATTGGTCTCATGCAGATATGGAGAGGGAGGGAGGAAAAAACAAAGCTGTAAGCATGAGAGAAGCTTGGACCTTCACAGCTGCTGTCAGAGACATGTTAACACACATACACCACTCACACTAGATGTTCTGCATAGAATATTCAAGACATAAAAAGTAATCTCAGGATTCACTTCCAAGACAGGCCTCCATGGAGCAAGCTTCCAGAATACAGATGCTCATCTGCATCAGAAAGCTATTCCTGAGCCACAGATTGCAATGACACCTCACATGCCTACATCTGTGCTTTGCCAAACAAAAATAACCACGTCAAACACACTTGAAGTCATCACAGTCCCATTGTCCCCCACCAAGTACAAACCATTACAGGAGCCTCTTTAATCAAAAGTACTCTCAAATGAAAACCATCATAGCACTTAGTACTTATCTAAAGCATTTCATCTTCAAAGCACTTTACTAACATTAATTAAAATGCCATGGGAAAAAGATTGTCATTTTTAGGGGGAAGATTCAAGTGGGAGAAAAAGTAGATCTTGGTAGCCAACCAGATTAATGCATACTGTTGTTTCACTTTGGAGAGTTGGGTTTTATTCCCACTCTTCGGACTCCAGTGGAAATGAGTTCTGCTCAAAACAGAGTGTATTAAAACAGAAAATACTACAGTATATGTTGTTACTAAGGAGCACTGGCTCAAACTCTGGCTTGCACCACACCTGAGTCACACTAAAAGCACAGTAATAAGCCCCATTTTCGTGAGTGGAAAAATGTAATCAGAGAAGAAAAATAGGTAAATTTCATTCATACATTTTAAACTCCATCCCCCTGTGATGCTGTGTATAGGAAAGGTAACCATTATGTCACTGCTGTTACCACTGTTACACAATTTCCATGAATCTTATACCATGTATGTTATATAAGGTGTCAATAGAAAAGTTATGATTTGCTAAATATGATTATCCTGTTTATATGCATGTATCATCTTTGTATCTGAAGTTACGAATATTGGCTATGTATTTGGATCTTACACACGTGTTGCATTCCTGGGTGACATCCACCAGATAGATTTTACATCAAGGCCAGACAGCTATATGTGCATGGCCCATTAAGGATTCTCTAATCTCACCATGGACCATTGAAAAAACTCATCCCATCCAGATAGCTCTTCCTGAGGATGCCTCAGACAGCGAGGGGCCTTTGGCCACCTCCTGTGAGTCAGCAAATCATGTAAGGACATGTGATATGCTCATGTGACCTTGGCCTCCATCTTGGGCCAGTAACTGTCCACAAACAGGGGCTGTGGGCTTTGTTTGAGACTGTAAAATTCCATGCACATGGCAGAGAATATAAAAGACCCTTGAAACATCTCCATTTTGTCTTCATTTCCTGTTTCATTTCTCTGGACTGGATTTCTAACAAGGAAGCTTTGAACAAGGACTGATGACCCCTAATCTGTTTGAGTGATTCCAGCGAGACTTTTGCAAACCAGCAGTTTATTCCATCACTATACAAACCTGATATAAGGACTTTGCAATCATTTGTATGCATATGATTCCTTAACCATTCTTTTCTTTATTAAATCTTTAACTAGTTTACTAAGGATTGGCTGACAGCATGATATTTGGGTAAGATCTGAGATTCATACTGACCTTGAGATGTGTGTTTGATCCTTTGGGATTAGAAAGAACCTCACACATGGCGAAATGGGTTTTCAATAACCCCTCACTATATTAGACTTGATTGTCTGGATAGAAGTCAAGGGCTGGAATGCCTAGAGGAGACAGCGTTTGACTTCTAGTTAACCAGTGAGGTGTTGCAGAAGCATTTTTTATTACTGGTTTGGTGAATTTAATTATATAGAGGAAACCACCAGTTATTGAGGATTGCCTGCCCTATTTCTTGCAGTCTGCCCTGAGTGTGGCATTTTCAGTGTGGTCCATCCCAGGCACCCAGCCACACCCCATCCCCTCTACAATAAGTAAAGCTTTAACATCAGCAATCTGTTCAGAATGAAGGACCATTTCCTTTGCCATCCGTCACTACCTTAAGAATTCTAAAAGCACCCATCACTGGTAGCATCAGGGCATTAGATACAAAATTGTGATTTGCACAAGTTTGTCCATTACGTGCTCGCCTTGATTTCAACTCTCTTCTTTATCTAGGATGCTCCATTGCTCATTAGTCACAGTGCAGAACAATGCGTCATGCAGCATGCTGTCAAGTGGACCAGGTTCAGGCTCATCATGGGCTCTGGTAATAGAGTAGTTCTATGCTGGAGACCCTCCACTGAGAGCTCTTTGCCCCCAGAAGTTTCACCCTATTCTCCGTAGGCCAAACATCACAGCTGAGCTCAGTTCTGGTCTAAGAGGAAGATTCTGCCATCCATATAATGGATAGTACCTCATTCCATGATTAGCTGCATTGACTTCAGTAAGACTACTTACAGAAGAAGTTACTACTAAGCATAAGCAGTGGCAGAAACTGATGCCACAGCAAGATATTTAAGATCCAGACAATTAAGGGTCTGCTCCAAAGCCCATTGAAGTCAGTGTAAATATTCTCACCGACTTCGGATCAAGCAATGGCACTTTGAGCAAAATGATCAGGAACCTGAATTAAATCCAGATAGGAACTGGAAGCCAGTGGAGCATGAGGAGCACTGGCATGATGAACTCACTTTGATTTGCATATCTTAGAAAGCATGTTGTTTGCACTAGCTAGAAGTTTCACAGTCATCTCCATGCAGAGTGAGCGGCAATCAATGACAAGTTCATGAATCACAGTGAGTAGGTCTATATCGCAGAGGAATGACTAACTGAAGATGGAAGAAGGTATTTCCTTACACTGTGACAATCTGCTTATTTAGGAGCAGCAGTGAGTCTAATAAGAACCTCAGACTATGCACTACCATGAAAATAATAGAATGGATTCTCTCTGCAATGGCTGAAGTCAGTGTTATAACCCGCTCCTCTAAGTGTTTCTCTCTTCCTAGCAACATTATCTGTGTCTTGCCAGAACACTGCTGTTCTGTCCAAAGCCTAAATTTTCACCAGCAAGTTATAGCTGCATTCCTGATTTAAAGGAGACATTATGGACCCAAGTATCAGAGGGGTAACCGTGTTAGTCTGGATCTGTAAAAGCAGCAAAGAATCCTGTGGCACCTTATAGACTAACAGACGTTTTGGAGCATGAGCTTTCGTGGGTGAATACCCACTTCCTCAGATGCATGTAATGGAAATATCCAGGGGCAGGTATATATATGTGTGCTAGCAAGCAAGCTAGAGATAACGAGGTCAGTTCAATCAGGGAGGATGAGGCCCTGTTCTAGCAGTTGAGGTGTGAAAACCAAGAGAGGAGAAACTGGTTCTGTAATTGGCAAGCCATTCACAGTCTTTGTTCAATCCTGAGCTGATGGTGTCAAATTTGCAGATGAACTGAAGCTCAGCAGTTTCTCTTTGAAGTCTGGTCCTGAAGTTTTTTTGCTGCAGGATGGCCACCTTAAGGTCTGCTATAGTGTGGCCAGGGAGGTTGAAGTGCTCTCCTACAGGTTTTTGTATATTGCCATTCCTAATGTCTGATTTGTGTCCATTTATCCTTTTCCATAGAGACTGTCCAGTTTGGCCGATGTACATAGCAGAGGGGCATTGCTGGCATATGATGGCGTATATTACATTGGTGGATGTGCAGGTGAATGAACCAGTGATGGTGTGGCTGATCTGGTTAGGTCCTGTGATGGTGTCGCTGGTGTAGATATGTGGGCAGAGTTGGCATCGAGGTTTGTTGCATGGATTGGTTCCTGAGCAAGAGTTATTATGGTGTGGTGTGCAGTTACTGGTGAGAATATGTTTCAGGTTGGCAGGTTGTCTGTGGGCAAGGATTGGCCTGCCACCCAAGGCCTGTGAAAGTGTGGAATCATTGTCCAGGATGGGTTGTAGATCCTTGATGATGCGTTGGAGGGGTTTTAGCTGGGGGCTGTATGTGATGGCCAGTGGAGTCCTGTTGGTTTCTCTCTTGGGTTTGTCTTGCAGTAGGAGGCTTCTGGGTACACGTCTGGCTCTGTTGATCTGTTTCCTTATTTCCTCGTGCGGGTATTGTAGTTTTGAGAATGCTTGGTGGAGATTTTGTAGGTGTTGGTCTCTGTCTGAGGGGTTAGAGCAGATGCAGTTGTACCTCAGTGCTTGGCTGTAGACAATGGATCGTGTGATGTGCCCGGGATGGAAGCTGGAGGCATGAAGGTAGGCATAGCGGTCGGTGGGTGGGTTTTCGATATAGGGTGGTGTTAATGTGACCATCATTTATTTGCACCGTGGTGTTATGGACCCAGTCCTCAGTGATCAGAAAGTTGTTATATGATGAATTCAGATACTGTATGCATGTGTCATACAGCTGAGGGGAAGGGGGGACAGGAAAACAAAAGGGAACCTGGATTGCCAGCCATATGGGATGGTTGACTCAGCACCTGCCATGTTAGATTCATTTCACCTGCATAAATTACCATCACTGGACAGATGCAGTGGGATCTGTCTTCATCCTGCAACACTAGATTTTTTTGACCAATTTATTCTAAGATTATATTTCAGTATTTTCAAGAAAAATATAAAGTTGATACAAATAAATACATGGTTAAGTCCCAAGCCTACAATGCAGTCTACTAGAGTGTCATTTTCTGCCAATGGATCACAATGCCGGATCTTGGCCTTAATTACTATTCCACAACATTTAAGAAATCTACCATTACATAAATTAGTGGTCTATAAATGACTTAAGATCAAAATGACAATAAAATCACAACTGAAAAAAATAAAAATAAATACAAACAGTAACAGATATCACCTCAATACACATCTACCTCAGCAAACTTTAAGTGCCTCTAATCAGGAGCTGTTTCTTCCTATGTTTATGAGGAGAGATGAGTAAGACTGGGACTTTTCAGCCTGGAAAAGAGATGACTAAGAGGGGGATATGATAGATAGATATGACAGCTAGATCTATAAATCAAGACTGGTGTGGAGTAAGTAAATAAGGAAGTGTTATTTACTCCTTCTGATAACACAGGAAATAGGAGTCACCAAATTCAATTAATAGGCAGTTGGTTTAAAACAAATAAAAGGAAGTATTTTTTCCACACAATGCACAGTCAACCTTTGGAATTCTTTGCCATGGGATGTTATGAAGGCCAAGACTATAAGAGGGTTCAAAAAAGAATTAAGTAAGTTCATGGAGGATAAGTCCATTAATGGCTCTTAGCCAGGATAGGCAGGGATGGTTTCAGTACCCTCTGTTTGGCAGAAGCTGGGAATGGGAGACAGGAGATGGACCACTTGATGATTGCCTGTTCTGTACATTCCCTCTGGGGCACCTGGCATCGGCCACTGTCACAAGACAGGATACTGGGCTAGATGGACTTTTGGTCTGACCCCAGTGTGGCCGTTCCTACATTCTCATGTTAGTACTCTGCCTAGCACACAAGAGGCATCTCTATACTTACCTCCAGAATGATCGATCCAGCAGGGGTTGATTTATCACGTCTAGTGAAGACATGATAAATCGACCGCCGAGCACTCTCCCATCAACTCCGATACTCCAGCAGAGCAAGAAGAGCAGGCGGAGTCGACGGGGGAGTGTCAGCAGTCCACCTACCACAGTGAAGACACCGCAGTAAGTAGATCTAAGTATGTCGACTTCAGCTACATTATTTGTGTAGCTGAAGTTGGTTAACTTAAATCCCCCCCGCCCCTCCCTCCCCAGTGTACACCAGGCCTAGGACTCATCTCTCAGTTGCAGCCACTAGGTGCTACTGTAATGCAAATAAACGAAGAAGAACCACTTACTACAGTGACATTTGCAATTCCATTGTTTCAACCAGAAAAGTCAAAATGTTTTTTTTCCCTAAATCACATAACATTTGAACAGTCAGCCTATAACTTGAAGACTCAGGGGCTGGTTATCTGCCACTGTCAAGCTGACAAGACCAAATGTGGGAGAGACTCAAAATAAAGAATGCAACAACAACAAATAATTTAAAAAATTACCCATGCTAGAAGCTTAAAGTACTCTGGCATTGATTCCTTTTATGTCAGTGACTTTCTCTTTCTAGCCTTAGGATTTTTTATTTCTGACATAAATAGTTTTCTACAACAACAGTGAAAGGGGCAACCAAACCTGCATGGAACATAGGAAACTTTAGGACTAAAATGAGTGACGTCACTCAAAATGAGGGACATCTGAGAGATCTGTTCTCTCAGGCTTTGCACCTTAGAAAGTCATTTACCCCAGTGCAAAGAAAGTTTAAAATGCTACCACTAATGAGGATGGAGAATTCCAACCTGTAAGCATTTTACACCTACTCTGCATAGGTATAAACAACTCATTGGAGACTGGGACCCCTAATGTTCATTTACAGTGACTTCTGCCTATCTCTATACCAGCTACTAGCTGTCTATGCCAACTTAGTTCTCTGGTGTCTTAAACTAGACTATTTTGACAAAGAATATTAAGTTACAACTTTAAAAGAGCAAGGAAATATTTTTCTCCTAGCACTTTAAATATTTTATTTCCTTTCAGATATTTAAAAGGTAAGAACGCTAGCTTATTCTTTTGGCATTTTCAGTATCTTGGAAGCAGAGTATATCATACGTTTTAAAAAAAGTGCAAATAATTTTTTAAAACCCTTTTTTACTACTGGTTTACTTTCTGCACTTTTATTACTGTGGTTATTTTTATTACTGCTAATACTTAGTCCTCCAACTAGTGCAGGGGCCTGGACTAGATGACCTCTCGAGGTCCCTTCCAGTCATATGATTCTATGATTACTTAATAATCATATGATTCTATGCTTACTTACTTAGTAGCACACAGAGGGATCAACCAGATTGGGCCCCATTTTATTATCTACTGTTTACACGATGTTTGTACAACAGTCTCTGCCCCCCAGAAGAACTCCTTTTGCATAGGAAATACCCTGGTCAATTTCAGTTTCTCATGCACTAGTAACACAATAGTGTCATTTACATTCCCTGTAAGTAAATAAAAATGTTAAAGCTTTTGCCTTCTCTTCCTGCTTCCCCCATTCTTCATTTATTATTTTTTAAAATAAATTAACACATTTAATATATATTGAACAACATGCAAAAATTAGACCTAAAGCCAGTAGACAGTCTAACTTCAGCACGTCAGACTTGTCATGAGAGAGACCTTTGAAGGAAAAAGAGGAAAATTATGCTTTGAAACACAACCTTCTTCTTTAATGTATAATTTGGGGGTAGAAATCCATATCTTTAATCTGAAATGCCACAAGACTACACTCTACAAGTGACATTTCAACCTTTTCTTCCAGTTCTGTGCTCAACCTATTGTATGATGCCTGATGTTTCTGGGATCAGTCCTGTGGAATCACTGATGGAAAGGTTTCAGAGTCGCTGTATAGCTTTTTGATTTTGTCCTTGTGTGTTTCCAGTTCTTTGTTTTAATTACATCACTATTTTTCCACTGAGACTGTTACAATAGTGTAATTAACCTGTAATCTCACATGACCCTCCAAAAATCCCCTTCCAGTTGCTTTGGAAACTTTAGCGACTCTCTAGACTCCCTGCTTACGTAAATGAGTGCCGCGTTCTAATTTGTCCTCCTTGTGCTCAATGGAAATTTCAACATTCCTATGGTAGCTGGATGAAGTTGTTGAAACACGGGACTTGATCTTCCCCCCACTCCCAGCAGCTTAAAGCAGTTAGAAAGACAGCTGATCTGGTTTCCTGGGGACTCTGCATGTGTGACAGAATTTTCTGGTGGCATAGGAGCCATTTCCACTACTTATGGATCCCAAGACAGTGGGTGTGGCAGGGAGAAAAGGGCCTGGCCACTGTGTCTGAGCATCCTGGCAACCCCCATCAGCCACAATAGCCCCAGACTGTTGTTGACAGCCAATGTTTAGCACAGCAGCCCTGAGGCGGCTCTACTTTACAAAAGGAACTAGTCAAGTGGCAGGACAGCCCCAAGAATGGGGAGTGTGGATGGTGACTTAAAGCCACCTTCATTGTCTCTCTTCCTCCCTCATATTCCTGAGCTGTGTGTATGATTGTGGATGAATTTAAAAAAAAAAAAATCGCATCACATTCTTTAGGTCCATGTTATATCTTTCTCAATGAAGTTTGAACAGTGAATGCCCAAACCTCAAAAGTTTAAGATGACTGCACCCAAGAAGATCATTTTTTTTTAAATTATGTATTTTTGCTGTCAGGGCAAATGGCAAAGACCTAATTATCATACTTTTCTGTGCATTTCCTGGGCAGCTTGGTATAGACTCAATACCATTAAGTAAGGAGGAATCTTTTCCTACATGAATTCTTGAAGCCATTATCAGGTCATTGTTCATAAAAGACTAACAGCCTTGCCTTGGGGCTTGTCTATATGCCACGGCAATGTGCGATAGAGAGGTGTGATTTCTAAAGCATATCAACATGCTGCATACCAACTGATCCATGTAGACCCTGCTGGTGCGAACTAAAAGTTCCTTTTAGTGTGTTAACATGCACGACATTAACATGCATGAGAGAACATTTAGTTCACGCCAGTAGTGTCTACATGGGCCAGTTAATGCACAATATGTTGCCATACTTTACCAATCACATCCCTCTAGTGTGTATTGCTCAACTGTGTAGACAAGCACTTAATCTCAATGCGGATTCTTTCAGTTTTTCCTGAAAATTTGTAGTAACTACTAGTATGCCTGCGAGTTTAAATGTCTCTGAAGGAGTACATCCAAAGCTAAGTGCTTCAACCATTTCTCTAAACTGATCATTTTGTGCAACACTGAAGGTGATGTTGTCAGCATAAAAGAAGGTTGCAACTTTCTTATCAAGTTCAAGTCTCTGCCTTTCATTCATTTTTATGGCATAATCATTGATTGATCTATGTCATTTTGGGGTAGTTGTTGAAGATTAACACAGTCTGCTCCTGAATGAAACTGATGTTGAATAGCTGCCTGAAGAGGTACGGGAAGGTCTGGAACAGGGATTTAAATTATAATATTTCAATGATAATGACAGCATCAGACGTTTCTTCCTTGCAGGATTCTCAAACTCATCATTGTTCCTCTTGTCCACTTCAATTTAAAAAAAAGTATTTAATTCAATGGCACATTTGATCTTGAAGAATCCAAATAAGTGCAGAAAATCTAATTTTTTTGAGATGAGCACAAATCCTTGCTCTCTTTCTACTAAAAATGTGTGACAATGTCTACATTTTACTGTAGAAGAATAGCAGTATTGCCAACACCAAGTATTTCAAAAATCATGAGTCAGGTTCCAAAAAAAGCATAAATGTTGGATTTTTAAAAATAATAAATGTTGGCTTTGACTTTTGGTTATTAGCCTTTAGGGTTCGTGTTTTTAACCTGCTCTCTGTAACCCTGAGGTCAGGAACTTTAAAAAAAAAAAAAAAAAAAAAAAGGCTGAGATTCTCACATAACTACATGACTCCAAGAACTGGAGCTTCAGAGGATAGCTCAGTGATTTGAGCATTGGCCTGCTAAACCCAGGGTTATGAATTCAATCCTTGAGGGGGCCACTTAGGGACCTGGGGTGCAAAATCAGTACTTAGTCCTGCTAGTGAAGGCAGAGGGCTGGACTCAATGACCTTTCAGGGTCCCTTCCATAAATATGGAGATATACCTATTTAAAAAAAAAAACACAAAAAAAAAAACAGAAAATAATGCAGGAGTTGGCAACACTAAAGTGATCATTTTTCTTTACTTACATCCATCCAATGACTTGTTTTCTTCCACTATCTTCAACTTCAGATATGTGGAGTCAGGCAAATTCATATATTGATGTCTGGTAATTTCTTAACATTATTCATCCATTTGCAGTATTGATTAGCAGCAGTTTATACTAAAGATAGCTGTTTCTCATTCTATCAAGTGAATTCAATAATGTGATGACTGAAAAAATGAGTTGTAGACAGCTTTATATAAAACCATCTTACTGAGCTGCCCTGACCACCTTCCAGAAGTTTCTAGATTCTAGCAAACCAAACCTCACATTACTAGTTCAAAACTCCACCCACTCCCCTCACGTCCGCATACAATGGCAGTCTATTCCTTCCATTAGTCATGCGCCTCTCTCTCCAATCACCAATGACTTTACCCATTCCTATTCCTCTCCTTGTGAAATGATTGGCTGAAACCTCCACAAAATACAGCACAGAAATCATTTCAGGGAAAACCAAGCTGATGACAAACAAACATGACTGGATCAGCTCACATATCACTGTCAGTGGACAAGAGCTGGAGACAGTGAAATATTTCAAGTATTTAAGGGCAATCATCACTGATGAAGGATCAAGGCAGAAATACAAGCAAGAACTGCGCAAACAACAGCAGCAGAGTCAAAGCTAAAGCCAGTTAGGAAGAATAAGAACATCTCCCTGGAATCCAAACTGAAACTGCAGCACGCATTGGTCATCTCCATTTTTCTGTAAGCATGTGAGACACGGACCCTTATGGCAGAACTTTAATGGAAAAATACCGGTAGTAGAGATGAGATACTTCCGTAAAATCCCAAGCATCTCCTGCTTCGACCACATCACTAATGAAGAGGTCCACAATATAATCACCCAATGCACTAATGAAGAGGTCCACAATATCATCACCAATCATATGAACACCTCCTGATGACCGTGAAGAAATGCAAGCTGAAGTGGTATGGCCATGTAACAAGATCATCCATCCTTCCAAGATCATCCTCTAAGGGACAATACAGGGGAAAAGAAGAGGTTGACAGAAGAAGAGATGGACTGACAACATAAAAGAGTGGATAGGAATGGACTTCGCAGAGACTCAAACACTGACACATAATTGTCAGGGGTGGAGACAAATGGCTGGATTGCTCATCAGTGATGGTACCCCAACGATCAATTCAGTTACGGGAGTGATGATGATGATATTCACCATTGCTCTGTCTATACTGTGGTTTATTAGAGACCACACCTGGACCTTCAGGTAAGCTCAATAGCTGGCACAGGCTCTCTGACATATTGCTATTCAATACTACTCTTCATTCTCCTTCCAGCAAACTTGGTGCAAATGCCTCCAAAACCTGAAAGAATCACTATCCTGTTGTATAATCGAAACCAAAATCCAACCTGTCTTGTGCAAATGGAGCAAAGAGCTGCCATACTCATATTAGCTATTTTGTTAAATATCTAACCACACTGGTACCAAAATATCTGCAAATTATGCTTCCTTCTTAACTATCAGTTAAAGAGGGTACTTACTAATGCCCTACATCAGAGATGCAAAGCACAGCACAGACTCTGAGCATTAACTATAGAGGGGACAGAACGAAAGTTAACCTGTGGCATAGTGGGAGATTAAAAATACCAATCTAATCAGCCACCAGTGATTATGCAGCCAGTGAGGAGTTTACATGCCTTGCAGGCCAGGGATTTTGCAGTTTAGGATTTCCAGTCCCAGGGTGCCTGCGCAATGAGAATTTTAAAACCTGGATGTATCAATCTATATTTTTCAGTCTTCAAAAGTCTAGTTCATAAGGACATCTGCCCAACAGTGGATTTTTAATCTCATTTTTTTATTTTGGTAATGGCTAAAAGATTGCAGTAGAGTTCTTTATAAACTATGCTTCAATAGCCTAGTTTTATTTGTAGCAGAAACCAGCATTTCTCTACTGGAGTTTAGTTAAAATATTTTTTTCCGCTGTGAACTCAGCACTTTCATTTAAACATACTGATTTTCCTTTCAAGTGTAGGACCCTAATGGTGTTAATGAGAGAGGGCTGGGGGTCTTCATGTGTATTAGTTTGTATTACATTAAATTTTTGTGCCTCCACCATTAGAGAAAGAAAAAGTTAGTCCCCCTAGTGTACTATTGCAGTAGGATGTTGAAAAATGTGTGCAGCAATTCACTGACTAAACTGTATATCCACATGTAGTAACAAAACTAGCTCTTTTTTTTTTTTTACGCAAAGGACACATAGGAGCTTAAAGAATCTACAGTAAAACTAGGCAACCTTTCAATCCATTTATCAATTTTTCTGCTGTTCCTCTTTATGGGCAAATGCAATAATAAATGTTGTGCGAAGAAAATGAAACTGTATCCAGAGGATTTCATTAAATAAAAAGTGTGGACCTGTTGGGAATTACCAACTCTGGTTTTAATACAGTATTTTGTTTCAGACTGTGTTCTAGCCCAATCCTTTCCCCTTTTCAATGCAGAATCCAAGGACAGCTGCAACATTTAGAGATATCTGACTTTACCGGTATTTCTCTCAAAGTCTACACCTTTTGATAGGAAAGTAATGGCATTTAGCCCTAGAAACACACTTTCCTCTAGCAATTTTAAACAGACGCTATACAAGCCAGGTTCTACACACAAAAGGTAAGATCAGTACAGAAATCATATGAGAGCTGTTCAGACTCTTTTTCAGGTCCATTGGTTAATTCTCACCAATGTGACAATGTGTGACTGAAAAATAAGGCTCCATTTGTTTTTTGGCAATAACCCACCTCCAAAATAGAAAAAGAAAGACGCTGCATTCAGGTAAAATTCCTAAGAAGAGAAGAAGATTGCTTGGTTTGATGCTGTACCAGGGAGTGAACTTGCTTTCATACTAACCAAATCAGATGGTCTTGAGTACATAGCACAAAATAGGACTCTCTCTAAAAGCACTTACAGAAGAAATTATCAAACTTCAGGTTACCTCCACAGAGGCAGCAAATTGCTATGTGTTCTCTAGGGAGTTCAGGTTAATGAATTAAATGACAATTCACAGACATGGGATAACAGCAGAAATCTGTCCAAGTGACACACCTAGCAGGGGGCTGTGTATGTGTGTGGGGGGTGCATCCACCCCCATTATCAGAATGTTCCAACCAAAATCATTCAGCTCTGACTTAACAAGCACGAGAGAATCTGTTCACAGAAAGGGTCCTGTTTTGCTAGATTGTCTATCGGGAGTAAATGACTATTTAATAAATGTAGATAGATGGAAGTTGTTTAAAGCCTATTGATCCTCCAGAAGAAGTGGACAAGGCTGATAATGAACTTAATCAATTATATCAAACCAGCCAAAAAGATCTCTTTTTCAGGTGTTAAAGTGACCTTCCTGGACACAGGAATGTATATTTTAACCTATTTGATGGCACAGTAAAAAGACATTGAATTATCTGCCTTGTCTAATACACTAAAGGCATTTTTTTCTCTCTCTCAGCCCCCACTTCCTATACAGTGAAATGCTGTACTTTGTGAGCCCCACTCAGTCTACCTGCTAGCCCCCCAAACTGAAGTCTACCTTGCAAAGTAGTTGAGGTGTAGAAAGTTCTTACAGACACATATTGAGGTATGGAGAGACTGACATACAACAGAAACTCTTCCTAAATAGAAGTTTTACTCAAAGCCCACCTGCAACACTCTTTCTTCCCTCTTCTCCCAACTCCTCCCCCACCCCCAAAAGTCTCTCACCTGTTTCTCCAACTCCACTAGTGGGCTCCTGTGACTTCAAAGAAACCCCTCCCTGCCAAAAACAGAAGTGCAACAATACAATTGGCAACAGCCACCTTTCTGACTTTTGTAAGTTCGGGGCAAGACAGGAAAAAGAGAGAGAGGAGAGGGGACAACAAATGAAAATAGTCCTACCAGGAGCTGATGCAAGAAAACTCCTTTCTCAGATCTTGGCCAGCGGACTTAAGTGCTAAGCCTGATGAAGAAACCTTTCTTGAGGTAAGGCAAAGGGAGAGGGATCTGTGCCTGGAATGCGCTTTCCGAAAGGTATCCCGGTTTGAGCATCTAGTCGGCCCCACATTTGATTAAAGTCCAGGATCGAAAACAATACCCCCCGGCCGTTATTCGTCATGCTTGCTTGAGAAGGGGGCGGGAGAGGTGATGAGACACCCCCGATTTCTATTTCCCCCCCCTCCCCATTTACAACCCATTTGTTTCTAAAGCAGCAGCAGCAGCGACCCAGCTCAGCACCTTACCTTCTCAGCGCGGCTGCGGGGACGCAGGGGGCTGTGCAGAAGGTGGATGCCGGGCTCGCTCCTTGCACCTCGGGACGGGTGCGGCCACAGGGGCGGGCAGGAAGCGGCCACAGCCCCCGCTCCTGCCCCCAGCACAATGTAGCTTTTCCTCCTCTGCTGCGGGGGGCGGGTACCGTTCAGTCCCTGCAGCCCGGCGCTCCAGGGGGGTCTCTCTAGGCAAGGGAGGCGCCGGTGTCCCTGCTCTTCATGGGGCGCGGGAGCAGCCAGGAGGGGGATCCCCGCTCCCTCCGGGACGCGGCGCCGACGGGTCCCTCCTCTCCTGCTTGGCCGGCTCGCTCTTCAGGGCCTGCCCGCCCGCTCCTCCATGCTGCCCTGGGATGCAGCCCGCCGCTCCCCTTGCCAGTCCCCGGCGGCGATGCGCGCTGCACAGGCCTTGCCCGGCGGCCAGCGGGTCCCGGAGGCGGGGGCTCCGATCCGGCCTGCAGCCAAGCTCCGCGGGGAGAGGAGGCCCTGCCCCGGCCTCGGAGGCGGCGGGGAGCCCCGGGAAGGTCACGGGCAGCGAGGAGCCGGGCTGGGAAGGTTCCTCCGCCGCCGCTCCCGCTGCTGCTGGCCCGGCCTCAGCGGCTGCCGGGCGCGACGCTCCGCCCGGGCTCGCTCAGTGCCTGCTCGCGCTGCCCGGCTGGGTCCCGCTGCTGCCAGGCTGCCCCCGCCGGCTCTCTCCGGCTCCCGGTGCCAGGCTGCCCCTGCTGCCGCCTCTCTGCGGGGCCGGTGCCAGGCTGCCCCCTCTGGCGGTGCGGCTCCCGGTGCCAGGCTGCCCGCCGCCGCCGCCGCGCGCCCCGGGCTCAGCGGCAGCTGCAGTGATTGTGTGTCTGTGTCATGTCTGTGCAGCGAAGGGCTGAGAGCAGCCGGAGCCGAGGCGGGGCCAGCCCGCTGACACGCCGCCCACTGACAGGCGGCGAGGGCCCAACCAGGAGCAGCCCCCTGCTGCAGGGTCCCGCCCCCTCCTCGGGAAGGGGCCGGCTACACCTGGGCCCTGGGAGCCAGGCGTTCGCACAACCCAGGTGCCCCGCGGAGGCACTCGCTTCTGGGGGGGTTCCCTCCATTGCCCTCTGGAAAGTCCCCTTCTGATCCCTGTAGGAAGCTAGTCCCAGCAGCCCCCGCCTGGGCTTCACTCCCCACTCTGTGCAGGGCAACGGGCTGTAAACCACAAGCTGGGTGTTATAGTATCTGGTACGCTAAGCAGTTCACCTGAGAGAGAGCGTTAAAACCAGCGAGCTGCTGCAAAGCCCCGAGTAGCACAGGGAAGCACCGTCGTAAGAGGGGGGAAGAAAGAGGAGTCACCAAGTAATCACCCTAAAGGATAAGAACTGAACAGTACTTACCGTGTCAGCGATATAGCCAGAGCCAACAACTCTGTCTACTGTGGTCCTTTTTCCTCACTCCTCCACTGACTCTGGGATTAATCCCATCCCATGCCCCACAGGTGCTGATTACAAATTGTGTGTATGTTTCAGGGAAACCCAATAGCATCTAATATTTCTAATGCCATTCAACTATCAACTTTTAGTATAATAAAATAATATCTAATTTCCTGGTGTCATTAAGGTATCAAAATGTAATATCACGTCTTTTAGCTGAAATGCGGCAGAATTTGTCTCTGGGATGTTTTGCTGCATTCTGAGAACCAAGTGATAAAAGTGCGGGCTTTCTTTCTCCCCACAGACATGGAACTAGCTTTTACGCTTTATTTTTATTCGTTGCTTTCATTTCACTTCATTAATGGTTTTGTAGAATGGATAATCGTAATAAACTAGCATGTTAAGAAGGGAGTGTATGATAAACTGTGGGGGAGGAGGGAGGATCTGAAACTGGCAAGGCAAAAGTATAATCAGAGCAGAAACTGTAAAGCCATGGAGCAAATGTAACAATAAGTATACACAATTTTATTTAAAAATAAAAAACCCTTTCAGTTTTTAGAGGTTAGTACAACCATCCACATAAAGAGAAGAAAAGCATACACACGCTATGAATAATAATCTAAATAATCATGGGTAGCAATAATATGGACATAATTCAACATTCATTGCTTTAGTTTTCCATGGCAATAACAGAATATTAACGGGAGGAAATGACATCTTTGGAAAATGTCATTCTACAATAGATACTTCAGCTGTTAATTTGTTCTGTTTTATCAACTATTTAAACACCAGGTCTTATTCAAAGATTATTTTATGACAGTTTAAAAGAAATCTGCCCAGTGCCTGATGCTTCAGCACTGCCCACTGCCTCGTGTTTCAGAATCAGAATTATATCAGATGAACTGAAGTAAATCATGAAGTTGAACGTGCCAGTGATATAGTTTTAAGTGTCGTTGACTGTGATGTTTGACATGTAATGACATCCAGGAAAGTAATTTGAAAAGTATATCTGTGTGTTTCTGTAAAAGCTACTGAATTCTACCCAGAAATGATTATTTGGAGAAACTATATATGACATGCTGGATGAGCTCTATTATAATAGCTATTATTCTCATGAGCAAAGAGAACTCACAAATGACTGACCTATATAAGTTACTCTGTCCATGCTCCTGGGTGAAGCTGAAGGATCAGCAGCCATCGTGAATAACATGTTTCTATATTTTCTTTCCTGGTTGTAGGATTGAAACTACTTTGACAGGTATGATGAAAGAAAATTGCTGGGGATGTATGGAGGAGGAAATAGTTCTGAATACTGTTAAATTATTAATAAAACAAGGTCACATACCTATTACTGGAATTATCAACAGATGCATATTGTGAGTCTCACACTTTGCCATGCAGACCAGCAATCTTTAAGGGTTTGGTCCTTCAAGATGCTGGACAATTCCTGCAGGACCAGTATAACAGTGTTCATGCTCGGGTGTGGGAGGTTGTACTGCTTTAGTTACACCAGTATAGTTAAAGTGGTACAAATTCTGTGTGTAGACAAGCCCTAAAATATTTACAGATTAGTTAGGTTTTGACCAAGAAAACTAAAATCTCTTTTCCATTTATCTGTTATTCATGATAACATCTAAATGCAGTGCGTCTCTGCAGGAGGTACTGGAGGAAATTAAGAGTGAAGCAATAGGCATAAAGAGCCAAATTCATTGCTGATATAACTCCATTGAAGTCCTTTTACTAGAGTTAAAGCACAGGTGAATTTCTCTCAAGGGTTTGTCCTTTCTTCATCATTCTGGCTGAAATGAACTGCCAGTAGACCTTAAGAAAAAGAGAACATCATCAGTGGATGAGTGAAAAATGGTACATTGTATCTAGTGAATTATGGGACACCTCAATAGCTACCAAATGTATGCTTTAAAAACAACCATATACATTTTATTACATGCAAAAAGCTATGTTAAAAGAAGATTATTATGTTTTCAGAGTCAAGCACTCATAAATTAGGAGGAAATGAAGATTACCTTGCAACCTTAGTTGTGTATAGGCATTACGATGCAGTCTTTAATTAGGTGATCACATGCTATTTTCCACAAGACTCTTGCCTCATTCAGTGTATAGAAAGGATGGTTCTCACTTAATGGGCAGCTTTTCAATATTTTGTTTCTCCTCATTGTTCAATGTGTGGTCCCAGGCCTTATTTATCGCACATTATTCTGACCCTGCTCTGAAGATAGAATTATTAATTTCTTCATAGGTGTTTCTGTGCTGCTCATCACTACAGTATTTGAGTGCTTCACAAACATCAATGAATTTATTTTCACATCACTTGTGTGGGATGAGAGGGTGGTATTATCCCCATTTTGCAGATGGGGAACTGAGACACACTGAGATTAAGGTCAAGAGTATTCATTAACTGTGGCTCCCCAAGGGAGCTACCAAAATCCTGATTTTTATAGAGCACTTTGTATGTTCAAAGTACAGCTCCCTTTAACTTCAACTGCAGCTGTGAATGCTCAGCACTTCTGCAAGTCAGAACACAGGGTCTCATATCGGGCACTCAGAAATGAGGACCACACTGGTGTAGGGTATGTCTACACTGCAGTTAAACACCCACAGCTGGCCTGTATCAGCTAGCTCGGGCTCATGGGGCTTGGGCTATGGGCCTGTTTAATTATGATGTAGATATTTGGGCTCAGGCTTGTGGAGTCCCAGAGCCCAGACTCCAGCCTGAGCTGGAAAATCTACACTGCAATTAAACAGACCTGTAGCATGAGCCCCATGAGTCCAAGTCAGCTGATATAGGCCCACTGTGGGTGTTTAATTGCAGTGTACACATATCCTTAGTGACCAGCTCTGAAAAGTTTGGTTTAAGTGACTTGCCCAGCAATCCATAGGAAATCTGTGTCAGAGACAGGGGATATAATCCAATTCTCCAGGTCTGCTTCCAACTGCTTTAACCATGAGACCATTCTCTCTCTTCCCACAATCCCCTGCCTTATTCACTACAAACCTTCCTACCCCTGTCATGTGCTCCTAGAGGTGACAGCAGACTTGCCTCCTGTTTCTATCACTTTCCTCAAGAAGGACCTGGTGAGGGGGCTCCCTGCCTCCCCCTCAACTCTGGCCTCTGGAATATGTCATCGGGCTCCTAACCAGCGAGCCTCCCAGGCTGCCCTAACATGCCACCAGAGCCAGCAGCACAATATCCAGCCTGTTTGCCTCTGAACCAGGCCCAGAGAACATCTGTATGTGCTCGTGCTTCATATTGTCCACTTTCTTCTCCTTGTGTCCCACCCTGACTGCAAGTGGCAGGACCTGTTGCCATCTAAGGAGGGCAAGAAACCTTGGTTAACCAGCCTGTACTCCATTCAGGTCCCATGATCCTCAGGGGATATCAGCTGGCAGTTCATCCATGAGCATGGGCCTGGACCTGGTGTGGTTCATGAACTCCCCAACACCAATCCTTTCTGCGGCAAGAGGGAGACCCTGGTGCACATCTATGTAGATTGCACCAGGTTGCAGCCTCTCTTCTGGCTCCTCTAGATCCTCAGTAAGAGTTTCTGGTTGCACTTTTCCCTACAATTCAGGATTTTCACACGCCCTATCTGCGGCCCCATTAATTTATGAGACCTTCTCATCACCCTCCTGGTGCTGGCCAAGATGGCCAACCATCATACCAGGAAGAGGAAGCTGGATGGGGGAGGGGATTGCTCTGCGACTGTGGGGCCTACTTCTGATGCCCTGTTTGATCATGCCTCTGATCAGAGTTCCTTTGTCTACTACCTCCTTGAATGCCTTTGAGGAGCAGTGGGTGCTGTCAGAGGTTCTCCACTCAGTTTCTCCTTCCAGTTCCCTGATTTTTACCTTATGACTTTCACTCGTCCCCCCCTTATTTTTATTTATTGTCCCTAACATTCAGTTGTGACTTGGGTCCAGTGGCCCCTTCCCCCAGCTGAGGGGGAGGGCCTTCAGCTATTGGTGGGCTTAAGCCCACGGTCTCCGGTACCCACAATAGGTATACACCTTTCTTCCCCTGTTGTGTGCTCCAGGAGGTGACAGCAGCCTTGCCTACTGCTTCTTTCACTTTCTTTAAGTGAGTCCTCTGGGAGAGCAATTCCTGACCATCCCTCACCCCAGTCCTCTGGAACTCATCATAGGCCCCCTGCCTCGCAAGCCTCCCCAGCTGCCCCCAAAGTGCAACCTGAGCTGGCTGCATAACATTCAGCCAGTCTGCTTTCAAACCACACCCAGAAAACATCTGTATGCACTTGTGCTTCACACCATCCACTTCCTCACAGTTGTGTCCCACCATGACACACAGTGGTGGGATCTGCGACCACATAAGGAGGGTGAGGAATCCCAGTGGGCCAGTCTGTACTAAGCTCTCAGCCCATTGCCCTCTGGGGATATTAGTTGTGTCTCCTTCATGAAGCTATGAGCACAGAATCGTGAGAACTCCCACAACACCTGTCCCATCTGTGGCAACAGGGAGGCCCTGTCACACATGTAAGTAGTATGTGTCAGGTTGCAGCCCCTCTTCTGGCTCCTCCAGAATCACGTATGGAGGTTCTGACTGCACATTTCCTGGCACCTCTTGATCCTTGCACACCCCATCTTTGGCCCCACAAAGTTGCAGGACCTCCTCATCAGCCTCCTCCTGGCGCTGGCCAAGGTGGCCACCCATCACTCCAGGAGGAGGAATCTGGAATGGGGATATGGATCCTCTGCAACTGCTGGACCTATTTCTGGTTCCTTGTCTGCTCATGTCTTCAGGCAGAGTTCCTCTGGTCAGTGATCACTGACTTCTGGGACTCTTTTGAGGAGCAGTGGGTGCTCCTGGGGGTTCTGTGCTTGGAGTCCTCCATAATCAGCTTGATCCTGGACTTAGTGGTCCCTCCCCTTAGTTGAAGGGGAGGGCAGTTAGTTTTGGTCAGGCCTAGACCTGCCTGGCCGAGTCCTGAAAATAGTACACTCCTTCCTACTTCTGCAACCAATCAGGCAGAGGACCCTACAGACAATAGCCTCCTTCATTATGCAACCTGATTCATTCCCAGAGCAGGTCCATCTTTTGCACTGCATGAGACAGGAGATACAGTGTGATCAGCCCAGCCTATAATTATGTTTATTTAAATGGTGTTTCAAACACACAGTGAAACAAGCACTGTTACATTATGTTCAGGACATACAACTTTCATGAGCAAACCAAGACAATTTATGAGCTACTCTTATTCCAGGGGTTGATAGTATAGCCCTCTACATGCTGAAATATTTTATCTAATGCTCAGGGTATTCTCAGATGAACCAACAGAAGAGAGATTCAAATCTAATTTCGCAGGGCTTGGCCAGATTTTTTTTTGGGGGGGGTGAGGGGAGCAGGAGAGATGGACACCAAACACACAGCTAAAAATAATTACTACAAATTGGGATTGTGGTTCCCACGCTGCCAATGCATTGGACACAGTTACAGCTACTGCAGGATGTGCTGCCCCTCCCTTACCTTTTGCAGCAGGAGAGCTCTTCATTAGAGAACAGCTGGAAGCTTTCAAAGAGAAAACAGATAAGATGTAATCCACTCTGGGAAGCAATTTCCCACTTCTGAATCGTAAAGTGTAAGAGCTGTTGCTTAAGCTCTCCATGGTGGGCATTAAATTGAAAAGTCTGGAGATTCCTCACCAGTATGTGGAAAAAACAAAAGGCAAGATGGTGACGGTGACTGAGGAAATTAAGATGACTGGCAAAACAAGGCCAGTGGACCAACTGGTGTGTGTAACTCAAGAATTTAAAATCTGAGAATCCCGAAGGGAAAGTACTTAGACAGTGGCTATGCAGATGCAGCAAAGGATGAATTTAGTTTTCTACAATATCTTTAATTTTTTTTTCAGAATCCAGAAGTATTGCTGATTACATACAAAGTAGGGCTGTTAAATTATTTAAAAAATTCATTGAGATTAATCGCTCAATTAATCGTGCTCTTAGACAATAATAGAATAGCACTTATTTAAATATTTTTGGATGTTTTCTACATTTTCAAATATATTGATTTCAATTGCTACATAGAATTAAAGGTACAGTGCTCACTTTATTTTTTATTACAAGCTTGTTTCCATTTGCAGGAGATAATGCTGCCGGCTTCTTATTTACAGTGTCGCCTGAAAGTGAGAACAGGCATTCGTGTGGCACTGTTGTAACTTGCGTCACAATATATTTACATGCCAGATGCGCTAAAGATTCATAGGTCCCTTCATGCTTCAACCACCATTCCAGAGGACATGTATCCATGCTGAGGATGGGTTTTGTTTGATAATGATCCAAAGCAGAGTGGACGGACGTATGTTCATTTTCATCATCTGAGTCAGATGCCCCAGCAGAAGGTTGATTTTCTTTTCTTTTCTTTTTTTTTGGTGGTTTGGGTTCTGTAGTTTCCGCATCAGAGTGTTGCTCTTTTAAGACTTCTGAAACCATGCTCCGCACTCTGTCCTGATCAGATTTTGGAAGACACTTCAGATTCTTAAACCTTGGGTTGAGTGCTGTAGCTATTTTTAGAAATCTCACTTTAATACCTTGTGTTTTGTCAAATCTGCTGTAAGTGTTCTTAAAACAAACATCATCTGAGACTGCTATAACCTGAAACATATGCAGAATGTGGGTAAAACAGAACACGAGACATACAATTCTCCCCCAAGGAGTTCAGTCGCAAATTTAATTAACACGCTATTTTTTTAATGAGCATCATCAGCATGGAAGCATGTCCTCTGGAATGGTGGCCAAAGCATGAAGGGGCATTTGAGTGTTTAGCATATCTGGCAAGTAAATACTTTGCAACACCAGCTACAAATGTGCCATGTGAATGCCAGTTCTCACTTTCAGGTGACATTGTAAATAAGAAACAGGCAGAGGCGTCTCCCATAAATGTAAACAAACTTGTTTATCTTAGTGATTGGCTGAACAAGAAGTAGGACTGAGTGGACTTGTAGGCTCTAAAGTTTTACATTATTTTGTTTTTGAGTGCAGTTATGTAACAAAAAAATCTACATTTGTAAGTTACACTTTCACAATAAAGAGATTGAACTATAGTGCTTGTATAAGGTGAATTGAAAAATACTATTTCGTTTGTTTATCATTTTTACAGTGAAAATATTTGTAATAAAAATAATATGAAGTGAGAACTGTGCACTTTGTATTCTGTGTTGTAGTAGAAAACAATATATTTGAAAACAGAGAAAAACATCAAAAAAAATTAATAAATTTCAATTGGTATTCTATTGTTTAACAGTGCGATTAATCACAATTCATTTTTTGAATCACAATTTTTTTGAATTAACTGCAATTAATCGACAGCCCTACAATTAATCTCAGGCATTAACTACCCTTAATTGACAGCCATAATAATTTATAATCAACAGCCCTAATACAAAGGTAAATTTGTTACCACTGATATTTTGAAAGGACACTATTTCTCTATTGCTGAAAGATTAGCAAGACAACTATTTTTCTCAATTTGTTTACTTTGTGCATTTGACAACACTGTGAATATAAAATGGTTCTACCAAACAGACTCACTTACTAATTTCCCTCTGTGTGTGTGGGTTATTTATGTTAGGTGGCTTATTCCTTCACCCTCCTACTTCCCTGGTCCTTCTCGCATGAACAGAGAGCAACAATACCCAAAGTCCAAAGGTGCAAACAATTTGATGTTTATTGGGGTGAACTTCCAGCAAGCATGATTCCAGTTTCTTTCCTCAGTGTCCCCCTTCCCAGCTCTGACACCACAGAGCCTTGCCTGTGTCCCTATTCTTGTTCCCTGTTCCCATTTTCCCCTTTAGCAAGACATGATTTTAATTCCCCCATTCCCAGTCCCTGTTCCCGTTCCCATTCCCTCCCCCCCTTCCTGATTGACTGCAGACTATATAGTAAAACCTGCGTTTTGCTTAGCTATTCCTTAACCAATCATTTTACTAAAAGCAGCAAAGAATCCTGAAATTTAACTAACCAATCCTAACATATTGTAACATGGTTATTTAACCAACTATATCCCACCACCTTAATTGGTTTACACCCAACAAATTAATTATACAGTGAACTGAAACAATTACAGAACCAGACAGAGACCATGCAAATAAACATACAAAACAATACAGAAGTGAGAATTTCACAACTACATCTATACAGACATAAGGGTTTTCCAGCTGTGTCTATTGATAAATGAGTTCTTGCCAGATAGGATGCTATCTTCTAGGCTCTTCCCTTTCTCTGGAGGTGAGAGGAATATCAGGACAGGATTGTATTCCTAATAGCCCAATAGCACCTTATTTCAATGTGCCTAGTTTGGAATATGAGGATGTGACCATACACTTCCCAGCTTATGGCTGCCTAACTACAGCTTAGCTGAAGGCCTTAGCCTGTCACAGTAAGAGAAGGCCATTACACAGACAGTGATTTTAATTCTTTCTTTTATACCTCTATAACTAGCTAAGTGATAAGAATACACCTAATTTCTTAAAGTATAGGCCTATATCCTAACAATTTACACAGCAATAGGAGAGAGAACAACATTTTTAAAACTAGAATAATGCAATTGTAAAACCACAAAAATTGGCAGGGGTGCTGAAGGTCAGTGGTAGTATGTGATACTATTTTAAACTAATTTCTTGAAATTCATCAGATTTCAGGTGGTTCGTGCCCCTTTAATGGAACCCTTATAGATACTTGAGTCAGAGAGAGACTCCTGTACAAGAAATGGAATTAAAACAGAAGACAATATTTTACTAGTTTTTCCTAATACGATTCCTGAAACTCAACAAAGGCTTGATTCAGGACCTACTGAAGTCAATGGCAGAGCTCCCTTTGTCCCCAATGGTGCAGGATCAGGCCCTTAATAAAGAAAATGCTGAATGCAGTTAAAGATTTTATTGATGAAGGGTCTCCGCCTCTATCCTATTTGCAGTGAAATACTGGGTAATGCACAGCAGCAAGACTTTTCCATTTTAGTATATATGTTCTCTGTATAGAAACTTCTAAAGAACATGAAGACAGGAAACAATATGCAGACTCTGAAATGGAGCTATGTAGGGGAGATTAAATTGACTTTTATGCCTTTAGGGCCTGATCCAACTCCCTTTGAAGTCAGTGGCATGATTCCCATTAACTTCAATGGGGTTTGGACCAGGCCCTCACTTCCCAAATCTCAATCTGTGTTCCAGCAAATAATTGTACTTGAATATGTTTTCTTTTCTATCAGATATAACTTGCTACCCCTGATTTCTTCACCTCACCCCTCACAAATGATGGACAGACTTTAGTCCTCTGTTTCCTTGTTACCTCCCTTCTGGATGCTTCATTTATTGTTCTGCAGTGTAGGAAAAAAACACTGAGAAAACACTGAATTGTATTGCTGTGTAATTAATATCTGCTTCTCTTTCTAGAAATATTACAAAGCGGAGAGTGTATCTATGTTTAATTCTTAGTTTTATTTTTAAAAATAAAATTTGATTTAGTTAAGGACGACCTCCACAACTAAGACAAGATTTGAGGTCCTTATTCCTATTCAAAACAGGACATTTTGTTTCCATTAAAATAGTCTGTTTTATGCATAGAAGGTTTAATTGTTCTCAGAGTATTTTCATTACCTTCAGAAAGTGTTACCAATACAGATCCCAAAATCAGGATGCTAATTAGAGTAATACTGGCTCTACTGTAGCTAAAGAGTTGTGTCTTCTTTAAGAGGAAAAAAGGCTCATTGAATCACTGACTGAGCCTGTCCGCTAGGGAGTAGAAATAACTGCCAGGTATATAAGCTCAGAGGATACCTATGACAAACGAGTCAGTGTCAAAGCCAAATGTCCTTTTCAAACAAGATACTAGAAAAAGCCCATCTGATGAGTAAGCAAACAATGTTAAGCTGTCAGGTTCTGCACCACTCAAACAAGATCAGTCACAGCCAGTCTTGCATCTACCAGGTCCATTTCTACCTAACCAATGCAGTTATAGTCTCCACAATGTGTGTGTTTGAAGTGTGCCATTTGTACTCTCTATCTCTATCTGAGTTCATAGACAGATAAGGTGACAAGAGCGCTACTGGAATCCCTAGAACATGTATTGTATAAGATCATAGAAGAATAATTTCACTGCCTATAGTGAAGCAAACATAAGTTTGTGCAGCGCTAAAGTGAGAATGCAGACAAAAATGGAGGTCTTTGTAATTAAAAACAGATAGATGAGAGACACCATACACCCTGCCATGAAATCTAGTATATGAAGGTTACGTTTTCATGTGGATTCATTACAGTGGAGTGCTGGATTGCTCCTAAGGATGAAAAGGAGCATGTTTAGATGTGTTGTGTTTGCTAACAGTATTCTGCCATTTCCTCCATTTACAGGGCTGCCCAGAGGATTCAGGGGGCCTGGGGCAAAGCAATTTTAGGGTCCCCTTCCATAAAAAAAATTAAGAACATAAGAACGGCCGTACCGGGTCAGACCAAAGGTCTATCTAGCTCAGTATCTGTCTACTGACAGTGGCCAATGCCAGGTGCCCCAGAGGGAGTGAAGCTAACAGGCAATGATCAAGTGATCTCTCTCCTGCCATCCATCTCCATCCTCTGATGAACAGAGGCTAGGGACACCATTCTTTACCCTTCCTGGCTAATAGCCATTTATGGACTTAGCCACCATGAATTTATCCAGTTCCCTTTTAAACATTGTTATAGTCCCAGCCTTCACAACCTCCTCAGGTAAGGAGTTCCACAAGTTGACTGTGTGCTGTGTGAAGAAGAACTTCCTTTTGTTTGTTTTAAACCTGCTACCTATTAATTTCATTTGGTGACCCCTAAGTTCTTGTATTATGGGAATAAGTAAATAACTTTTCCTTATCCACTTTCTCAACATCACTTATGATTTTATATACCTCTATCATATCCCCCCTTAGTCTCCTCTTTTCCAAGCTGAAGAGGCCTAGCCTCTTTAATCTTTCCTCATATGGGACCCTCTCCAAACCCCTAATCATTTTAGTTGCCCTTTTCTGAACCTTTTCTAGTGCTAGAATATCTTTTTTGAGGTGAGGAGACCACATCTGTACACAGTATTCGAGATCTGGGTGTACCATGGATTTATATAAGGGCAATAATATATTCTCACTCTTATTCTCTATCCCCTTTTTAATGATTCCTAACATCTTGTTTGCTTTTTTGACCACTTCTGCACACTGTGTGGACATCTTCAGAGAACTATCCACGATGACGCCAAGATCTTTTTCCTGACTCATTGTAGCTAAATTAGCCCCCATCATATTGTATGTATGGTTGGAGTTATTTTTTCCAATGTGCATTACTTTACATTTATCCACATTAAATTTCATTTGCCATTTTGTTGCCCAATCACTTAGTTTTGCCAGATCTTTTTGAAGTTCTTCACAATCTGCTTTGGTCTTAACTATCTTGAGTAGTTTAGTATCATCTTCAAACTTTGCCACCTCACTGTTCACCCCTTTCTCCAGATCATTTATGAATAAATTGAATAGGATTGGTCCTAGGACTGACCCTTGGGGAACTAGTTACCCCTCTCCATTCTGAGAATTTACCATTAATTGCAGTACTATACAATGTTATATTCTTGTGGGGGTCCCTGCAGGGCCTGGTGCAAATTGCCCCACTTGCTCCCCCCTGCCACAGGCGGCTCTGGGAAAGATAAACCTTCTGCATCTTGGCACAAACACAGTTTTGAGAAAACTTCTTTACAAGGTATCACTGGTTCTCAGCATCAACTAGTGCTAAAAGGCACTAAAGCTCATTAAAAAGGTTGGACAAATATTTTCCATCAAAACTTTTTCTGGATCGAAAACTAGGGGTTTTTAAAAAGCAGAAAAAAATCACGGACAATGTCTGCTTTCCTTCAAAATTTGTTGTGTTTTTTTTAATTGAAAAGTTGAAATTAGTCTGCCAAAACCTGGTTATGGTTTGGGGTTTCAGAAGCGTGTGGCCAAATATTTGCTGCTTGCTGTGTTTGATTGTTTAAAGAAACAATAAAAAAATCCTGCTTAAAAAAATCCAAAACTTTTGAACCACTTCAGCTTGTGACCAAATGCCTGAGCCCATCCAGTCAGAGATTTTTCCAGGTTTCTGATTCTTTGCTGGCTTCCTTAACTCATATCTGTCTCCATAAATTTGGGTTCATTTAGGTTAGAACATAAGAACAGCCATACTGGGTCAAACCAAAGGTCAATCCAGCTCAGTATCCTGTCTACCGACAATGGCCAATGCCAAGTGCCCCAGAGGGAGTAAACATAACAGGTAATGATCAAGTGACCTCTTTCCTGCCATCCATCTCCACCCTCTGACAAACAGAGGCTAGGGACACCATTCCTTACCCATCCTGGCTAATAGCCATTAATGGACTTCACCTCCATGCATTTATCTGTTTCCTAGAGACTGTCTCCATGGTGTCCCTCACCAACTGGAGACGGTTACTGTGGATTTGTCTTTAGTATAGCTTATGTACATACTCCACGAACTGAGAATTTGAGCTTGTTCCAGAATCTGGGATGAGCCTAGGTTGTGAAAACTGAAATGCTCAAAATAGAACATGCATGTGAATGAATACAGGGTGCTAACATTAAATTAACCCAGGGGGTCTCAAACTGGGGTTAGGAGGTCACGAGGTTATTACTGGGGGTCGCGAGCTGTCAGCCTCCACCTCAAATCCTGCTTTGCTTCAGCCTTTATAATAGTGTTAAATATATTAAAAAGTGTTTTTAATTTATATGGGGGGGTCACACTCAGGTATTTGCTATGTGAAAGGAGTCACCAGTATAAAAGTTTGAGAACAACTGAATTAACCCCTCTGGAGCCTCAGGGAATGCAGGGGAGGGGGATCTCCCTTGGTAGGGTTGGGAAGGATATTGCTTTTCTCATGTGATCCCACCCCTAATGGCTAATTTTAAATGAAGCTACCCTCCCCTGACATGAATCTCCCTATGGCACTGAAATTAAATATAGACTATAATTTGGCATTTTAGAAGTGAAAGGGGTGGTAGCCCTAATGGAAAAGCTAACAGCTTGGCTCTTCTGCAAGCCTCAAACTGCTGAATGAACTTTAGGGTAGGGAAGGCTGTGCCTCCCAAACAGCCTGGCCCTGCCCCCTATCCGACCCCTACCCACTTCCTGCCCCCCGACTGCCCACCCCCCTCAGAATCCCCAACCCGTCCTGCTCCTTGTCCCCTCACCCTCCCCCAGAGACCCCCCACCACCACCCCAGGACCCCACCCCTGCTCTCTGTCCCCTGACTGCCCCAACCCCTATCTGCCCCCCCGCTGATGCCCTGAAATGCCCTTGAAAACAGACCCCTGAAATGCCCACAATCCAACCCCCCATTCCCTGTCCTCTGACCACCCCCTGCCAACCTCTGCCCCCTCCCTGTGCCCTGACTGTCCCTGGGACTTCCTGCCCCTTATCCAACTCCCCCCCGGCCCCAGCCCCTTACCCCCAGCTCCCTGCTCACCCAAAGCCTCAGCCCATCCAGGAGCTTCCCTGGACAGCTGCAGCGTGGCTCCGGCGGGACCCCTGAGCTCCTCCCCACTCAGAGCCACGTGGTAAGGGGGTGGGGCTGCGAGCTCCAGGACGAGCAGAGGGAGCTGAGCTCAGCGTGGAGCTCGCAGCCCCGCCCCCTTACCATGTGGCTGTGAGTGGGGCGGAGCTCAGGGGCCCTGCTGGACCTACGCTGCAGCTGTCCAGGGATGCTCCTGAATGTACTGAGTCTCTGGGAGAGGGGCGGAGATGGGGTTGGGTCGGGCTGGGGCCGGAGCCTTGGCCATTCTCATGGGGGCCCCTGCGGAGCCTGGGGCCTGGGGCAAATTGTCCCACTTGCCCCCCCTCCCCCGGGTGGCCCTGTCCATTTATGTACAATCCCTATTTACCATGCACAACTTCTGACAGGGACTTCCATTTTTACGCTTCCCAAATGGCCTTCATGTAACTATTGGAGTGCAGGTGACCTGAACTTCATAGAAATATCTCTGTTGCCTTATATTCAGCAACTTTAATATACACACAACTATTCTTTTGGGGCAAAGAAAGCTGGAAATAGCTGTTTGTGTGCATAAGTTCATCTATTCCTGGTAGCGTCACACCCTTTAATAGCAGTGGATCATTTTGAACTTTGCATTGCATGATGGCATTTGTCATTGGCAAGGATTCACTTTGTACCCTATAGAATGTATCAACTGTCTCTGATTCCATTTCAGGATCCTTACCTTCCACTTCCCATGTCAAGCATGGCAAAGAATCTGCATTTTACTTAAGCTGTCCCCTGCAAAGAATCCCTTTGTTCAGGTGCTTCCAAAACAGGTCCCATTAAGTTCAGTTTCAACAGGAAAGAGTACATACTTCTCAAGTGACAAGAAAACATTTAAAAAGTGAAGTCAAAGCCAGCAGCAGTTTTTATTACAACTTCCCTGGACTAGTTTTAGTAACCTAGATCATGAAGATGAGCTGTTATCTCTTCCAGGCAATTGGTAAATACTGTTTGTGATGCTAGCAGAGTGTAAGATATTTCTGCATGTGTATGTATGTGCACATGTGCCCACATGAGAGAGAGGAATTGTGATGTGAAAGTTGTGTCTCCTAAATCCAAAGCCTAGAATTAGTCCTGTTAAAGCTAAAAGTATTCCAACATGAAAATCTACCATAGAAATAGGATTATCCAAAAGAGATTAACTGAACCTTCTAAATGCAGGGGGGGAAGAAGGAAATCTATATCCTTAAAGGTAGCAGAAATGGACCCTCATCCTTCATTAGATGTGAGCAAAGGAGTTGGCTGTACTGTTACTATTTGAAAAAAAAAGAACACCTCCTTTCATGGCAGAAGTCTGGGAAGAGGTTAATACAAAATTGGCCCTTTGGAGAAGGAACCAAAGGATACACAGGAAAAAGAAATAGTGCATAAGAACTGTCTCTGTATTAACTGTAAATAAAGGTTTCTAGTCTGCAACTAGCATAGACACTTTCCATATTGGGAACAGCAGGACGATGAGATTTAGACATCCAGGAGATATCACCTTGTCTCTTCAAATTTTGCCACGAGGTCATCTGCTTTAAAGTTAAAGACATTAGGACTTTCCAAGGCAAGTCTAGCACTGCATATTAACTTCAAGGTAGAGTTCCAAAGTACAGAATCAAGGATGCTGTCTCAGCAATTGCATAGCAAGAAATCTAGAGATATATTTGACATACTAAAAGCAGCTCTTAAAAAATCATTTGAATGGAGTAATTCTTCTTGAATTGACACTTATAGGGATGCATAAATGATTTTGTTCAAACCAGCAATATCTAGGACCAAAGCAGTTAGTATTTCCTGATTTTTTTCAGTGAGAGCTATTGAATATATCCCCTTCCTTTTTTAACTCGCAGTGTAGCCACAGTAGCAGGGGCAGCGGCGAGCAGCAACATAGAATAGCAGCTCCGAGTATAAACTTGCCCTAATCTTGTAGCTACATACTTGTGGCAGCTAGCCTGTGCTGCTGGTCACAGCTGCCAGTGTCACTGAGGCTATACCACATTTTTTAGCGCACTAGTTTGATGACAGCTAGTACAAATATGGCCACTTGAGCTGGGAACCGCACCCCCAACTCCAAGTGTAGACATAGCCTTATTTTTTTGTTTACCAAATGCTCATTTGCCAGGGCTGAGGCATGGACCCAACTATTTTTGCATCCGAGCCTGTCAATGCCGAAGAAACTTCCCGTGTTCTTGCTGGCCTTTGAGAAGGTGTGACTATGAGCTTGACTCACTCTGCAGGCAGAAGACTAGGAAAGGTCACCTCATCTCAGCAGTGAGACTGTCAGTGCCAAAGGATAATCCTCTTCACCCTCATTAGCATTTGCAGGGAAGTTGATGCTAAGCTCAAGCAACAAGGCAATGCCAATGGATCTGTCAATACCAAACACTTCTTCACAGTCGCACTTTAATACTTCTCCAGCACTCTGAGAGTCAAGCTGCTTCTTGACATCAGAGGCTTTTTCCTCAATTTTTTAGATAAATAAAGCTGCCAGAAATACTAAAGCCCAAGCTGATGAAACTGGCTAAATAAGTGGAATTTCCTTCAGGGAGAAAACATATACAGAGGATGACATTATAAAGGTCTTTTCTCATGTGTCCTGAGTTTTGGCAGCTATACAGATGTTGTCACTAATACTGGTTGTATGCTTGCAGCCTTGACGTTGCTATCAGGGTGTACAATGAACACAGCATTTTAAGCGTTTTTACTATGATGTAATGTATTCACTGCTGTGGAGCAAAAAACTTGGAGCGTTCCTGTAATAGTTAAAGAAAAGACCAAAAGCAAAGCTGACAGCCCTTAATCGAGGAAAACCTCCCATTAAAGTCAATGGATGTGTTACTCAATTAAAGACTGAAGAATTTGGTCTCAAGACACAGAGGATGGCTTCAAAGGTTATTTCTCCAGCCAACACACAAAATTTTAGTGACTGATTTGAAGCTGATGTTGGTATTGACTCCTTGATAGCTCTTAGCCTGGTTTACAAAAGTTCCAAGTGCTCTGCTTGAGTGTTATCAGGGAAGAGATTGATACCACTGTTCCAATTAAAAGGAGTGGCTTGAGAGAGTTAAATGCTAGGCATGATGCCAATGTTGTTGTTTTTTAAACCTGTTACTGTCTAGTATGAACATTGGCACCAGCCATTTCCACTGCAGAAGATATACAGAGTTGTCCCCTTTGACTCAAGGTGAAAATTATCTGCCTTCTTGAGAGCAGTGTCTTCTTCCCAACACTATTGTCATAGCAAAGTTGGTCTGTGACAGACACTATACGAGACATTTCTCAGAGATCTTCAACCAGGTTTTTCCCCTCAAATATCCCTAAGGGAGCAATTTGAGAGAACAGCTAGGGTCAAAGTTTTTCTGGCTAAAGAGGAAAAAGCTCTGTTAAAAAACTCACAGCAGACATAGTTAAACTTGTTACCCTACTAGAAAGAGCACAAAATACTAAGATAAATATGATTTTAAAGTGTGAAAATAGAGACCTCATCAGAGATTAGTCCTTCTTTATTCAACAGGCAGGCAGAATTAAGAGTAAGAGAAAGTAGGTTAAGTGTTTGCTTGTGTAGATACCTGTGTATCCAGCTAGTGGTTGCTTTGACATCTTGGTCCCTTAACAGCTGGACGGTTTTTAGGCCTTAGGCATTTAGGCCACGTTTCAAGAATGTGGAGCTATGTAGGTGCCTTCATTATGAAAAATAGTACATGTGTAATCACATCTATTGTATAATATAGAGAGATAACAAAGCATATGGTCTTAACAAGTTTTTAGTTCTTGAAGTCTGGAATGACCACAATGCTCACGACTGATATAAGCACAAGTAAGTTTTTCCATTTCTTTGTAGTAAGTGACATTTAAGGGGGAGATTGTCAAAGACGCAAAAGTGAGATGAGCTCCTACCTCCCACTGATTTTAAATTGGAGCATCAAGGTGGCTGGAGTGTCTCACAGCTAAGAGTGCCAAACTCAGGTCAGACTGTCAGAAATCGGGGCAGACACCCCAGACAGATAGTATTTTCTATCACTGGATTTTACCAAACCAGTAACAAAAGTGTACTCCTGGATCACTATATTAGTTTTATATTATATTAGCCACAGACTCCTTTAGGCACATCAGCCCCTATTTTACCAGACAGACTAGACTTTATGATGAAAGTAAGTAATTCAGCACACATTAGGTTACTTCCTGCCCTAAAGGGCCAATCACTTAAACCCAGGTCAAAATATGCCCCAGATCTCAAAGATAGAGCTGTAGCCAATCCTTTAGTAAACTAAAGCTAAAGATTTATTAATTAGGAACAAATAATGAGAGTTGTAGCAAAGGTTAAAGCAGATAAAATACATTAGAGCTGGATCAGAGCAAGTAGTCCAAAATGGTAGCAGAGATGTAGTAATCTGTCAGTCTCTTACAGTCTTTTCATAATGGATTTGGGAAATTCTGTCTTGTATCTGGAAAGCCCTCTGATAGCATCCAAAAAATCAGAGATGGCAGGATCGTTCCCAAGGTCCAGTATTTTTAATTGAAAATACCCTGCCAAGTGTTTTTAGCGCAGCATGTGTCTGGAGATTTCCCTTTTTTAGGCGCACAATGCCCCACACTTTGAAGTCAATATTCTTCCTTGCTGAGCAACTTTGGACAAATGGGTGCAGGTTAACGGGAACAATATGATAGACAAAAACATTAGCTTTCAGGCAATTTTAGACATCAAATGACTTCAAAACTAAACAGTAACACAGATTATTGTTCCAGGTTTAATTACGTATACGACAGCAATCACAGGTAAACTTAGTGTAAATGTAATTAGCGGGGCATGTCCATGTAAACGCAGTGTGACAACATTTTCCTTTGTTCTATTCTAACAAGTAGACACAATAACATTAACAACCAACAGGTTCATAGACAAGTAGATAAAATAACATTATTAGTACTTCTTTTGATCTAGGGTTATGGGATCTAGGGCATGCATAATAGCAAATAAGCAACTGGGATACAGCCAAACTTAACTGTTCAGTTACATTTTACAAGTGAGTTGGCTGGCACATTACAATGACTCTTGACATTCCTCTGAGGTTCAGAGACAGGTGAACTGCATATTGCTTTTAATTTAAACTGGTTTGCCTATGTCACAGGAAGTTGGGTGTCTTGCTGTCCTTTGTGCCTTTGAAAATTTCCTCCTAGACTGTTATAGTACTAAACATGTATGTATTTTATTTATGGGCTACATTTTCAAAGGGTTTTCACCACTAAATTTGGTGTTTGCCCCTAAAACAGCAGGCACAACTGGAATTTGCACCCACTGAATATTTTCAAAAGACAGTACAAACTGGGGTCTGTGATGGGGTGTCCAACCCACACAAGGCTTGAAGGGGTAAATTAGGCCAATTAACATATAGGAAGCACCTGGAGGAAAGCCAGGGTGTGCTAAGGCCTAATTTCCTGATGAAGACCAGCTGCGGGGAGGAGCAAGGCCAGGTTAATAAAGTCAGGGAGCTGGCAACAGAAAGAGGCTGCAGGGAAGTACTCTGCAGTCACTCCCTGGGATTAGGGAGGTGGTTTTGAGGCTGCTGAGTTTAGTAGTCTGCAGTTACTCCCTGGGAGGAGGGATCTGAGCTGGGATACCCATAGAAAGTGGCGGGAAACAGAAGCTGTAGGAAGGAGTTGAGGGAAGGAGCGACACAGCTGAGGAAAAGTACAGTTGCCAGGTACAAGGTTCTTGGACTGGAACCTGGAATAGTGGCTAGGCCCTGGTTCCCCTACCAGCCACTGAGGAAGCGGCACCATCTGGGAGCAGTGCATGAGAAGACTGCCTGAGACTGTCGGTGCAGAAGGACTTTGATACCTTGGAAGGAGGAAACACATATAGTGACCTAACCAGAGGTCAAATCATGAAGAAGGAGCACCCAGAGTTGCAGAGACAGAGAGCGGCCGCAGGTCAGGTCAGACCTGAGTGGTGCTAACCCCCAAACATGGCCATGAGGCGCCCCTAGCAGTGAGTGGACCCTATGACAGGGCACAAATTAGTTGTGCTTACCAAAAGTTGCTCCTTTCAGAAGCATTGATGATGGGTATAGACTGGAGAATGTCACTGCCATAGGATTTCCACAAGGATGCAACCAGATGCAAGTGGTACATGCATACCACATTGTATGCCATAAAATCCACCTATTAGCGCCTTCAACAGGTGAGCATTGCACACCGCCTTCCCATTCATTACACACAGTTTGATTAGATCAGCCATTGTATAAATTGCAGCCAGTGATAAATAGATATTGCTTTGACAGCACTTTGTACCTACTTGGTACAGTCTCGGCAGTGTTAATCTTCCTAACACTGGGAACCAGCTTAGGCTCAGAAAAAACTGGCACAGGAAGGAAGAAGAGGTCTGCAGTTCCCAGGAAGCCCCAGAGCATGATTGTATTCTGATAACTGGGTTTACAGAGCACATTGTACCAAGTTTCTGTTGCCAGAGAAGCAAGTCTAGCAAAGGTACAGGCGGGACATACATAACTGTCATTAATACCTGGAGAAGTTACAAGGAGATCTGGGAAAGGAAACACACAAGAAACCATGTGTTTTTGTCAGTACCCCTTGATAGGTATCTGGCAATAAGCATCCATCAGGGAAAGAGATGGCCTTTGGGAAGAGAAAAGGATTACATTCTATCCACATTCAGATTTCCTTTGATGCAAATCCCAGATATAGTGGCACAATACTTAGGAGCATCTCATGAATTGTGCAGTCTCAAAAAAGGAACATATCCTGAAGCAGGGAGTTGTCAGAGGTCTGGATTGGTTAGAAAGATTGACACTAAGCAAATGTATGTGGGGGGCATTGTGGGTACACAGTGGGGTAAAGTCACAGTATGATACAACTGAGAGCAATCCCTTAACCCTAACAGATATGTCAATGCAATGTCATCCTTTAAAGGCAGTGACCATGACTGTGGGCTCAAACTGCCCACAGGTTAGTTCTACTGCTCCGCACCTAGACTTCAAGAAGTACATCTTCTATGATATGAAAGCATTACTTCCTGCACTGGTAGCCTCTACGTTATCCTGCATAGGTCAGCACTCTGTGGATAATGGGATTATGCAGCTGTGTTAACTGACACATGGTTGAAGGTTATTTTAAAACTACCATCTAATTGTGCTACAGAACATGTTTTAATTTCAAGCAGTCACTCTTTTGTTTGGGAATAAAACCTTCAAAATAGGAACAGAATGTAAAATGATGTAGGGGTATCTGCCTGAGTCTGCAGGCACACAGAGAATCTCACAGATATGTGAATCACCTCATTCCCCTGAGAGGGCTGCTAACTTTGAATTCTGACAATAATTTAAATGTTATTTTTGTTAATTATTTTACTGCTGATCATTTTAGCAGAAACAATAAGTTGGGGTGTTCACCCCACACTTGCCCTGAAGGGGTTAATGTAGGCTAAGAAGAGGGCCCATTAACTAGCCAGGCCACAACTGAGGGGAATCAGGGGGGTTAAGTAATCCCCTGACTGAATAATGCAGGAGCCCAGCTGAGGAGGAACCAGCTGGGTTGGGTTTATAAAGACAGAAAGTTGGCAGCAGACATGGGGCTGCAGGGCAGTAGTTTGTCATCACTCTCTGGGATAAGGGAGGTGTGTGTGAGGGCTATGGAGGTAAAGTTGCCTACAATTACTTCTGGGGGGGACTTTTGGGACTAGCAAACACAGAGAAGGTTAAGGAGCCAGAGGGTTAGGAAAGGATCAGGGAAAATAAGGTCCAGAATGGAAAAGATCTTGGCTGTTGATTAGATCAGTGGTTCTCAACCAGGGGTACACATACCCCTGGGGGTACACAGAGGTCTACTGGGAGGTACATCAGCTCATTTAGATATTTGATTAGTTTTACAACAGGCTACATAAAAAGCACTAGTGAAGTCAGTACAAACTAAAATTTCACACCGACAATGACTTGTTTATATTGCTCTATATACTATACACTGAAGTGTAAGTAAAATATTTATATCCCAGTTGATGTATTTTATAGTTATATGATAAAAATGAGCAAGTGAGCAATTTTTCAATAATAGTGTGCTATGACACTTTTCTATTTTTATGTGTCTTTTTGTAAGCAAGTAGTTTTTAAGTGAGGTGAAACTTGGGATACACAAGACAAATCAGACTCCTGAAAGGAGTACAGTAGTCTGGAAAGGTTGAGAGCCACTGGTGTACAGGGTTCCTTAGCTGGACCCTGGGATAGAAGGTGGTCCCAGGTTCCCCTACCAGCTGCTGGGGAAGTGGCACTAGCTGGCCAGTGAAGGGGAAGCCTGTCTGGGCCTGTTTATAAAAAGAGGCTTTGATACCTCAAAAGAGGATGATGCATATGACTTGGCCAATGGGCTAAGGCATAAACACAGAGCCTCTAGCCCCTCTGAAAGCCAGGAACAGAAGGCAGGAGAGAAGTAGAAAGGAGGGGTCTGACCTGGAATCAGCTAATCCCCAGAGTGACCAGGAGGAGGTACACTAGCAGTGAACAGGCTCTGTCATATGGGCTAATTGCAGATGAAATGCCAGACATGAGGGTGGCAGGGCAGCTTGTTACTGTGAATGTAGCAGGGGGATGAAGGGAAAGAGGAGATGAATTCTCTTCTCACTACCAAAAGCCTCAACTGTCCCCTAGATAACAAGGGCCAAATCCCCAGCTGATGGAGATCAGCAGCAGTGAAGTCAATTGTGATGCAGCTATCTATACCAGCTGAGGATTTAGTCCTAAATGCCAAATTGCCTTTCTGAGTGTCAAACCACCATATGTCTCCAAAACAGATTTCCAAACTCTCTGACACGGCCTTTCCTCTGCAATGCAGTTACTCTCAATACTAAACTCCTCAGCACATTGACCATTTATGCTCTGGGGCCAGTGCAAAATCAAAATAGACACCACAAATAATACTGCACTGATTGGGTGGGACTGGGAGGGGGCCAAAAGTAAGGAGCAGGGAGGTTGTGCCACATAATTCTGGGGTTCCTGCAGCCCAATTTAGCTCTAATGTGCCGTACAAGACATGGGGTCTTGGATGTGATTGGTGAAAATGTGCAGAAATGTGTTTCTGGCTGGTTAGGGTTGTTAATGAGAAAAATTATATAGGCTTCTAATTGGCATGTCATGGTAAAAAACCTGCACTCCTAACAGATGAAAATTAGATAGGATTTTGCACATGCTGGGTAACATGAGTCCAACTGCAGAGGACTCAGGGGGAGATGAAAATCATTACTAATACGTTTTAGCAACCTCTAAAAATGACCTCAGATAGCTTTTCTATATTTTCTCTGCGATATTAAAGTCCAATAGCTCAGGAACTTATAGGACTAGATCCAAGTACTATGGCCCATAGGAAAGCTCAGAATCTCTCTTTTTGAATAGTTTGCAGTTCCCATTTCTAGCCTTGATGAGTCACATTCTGGACTTTATAGCCTTGATCCTGCAAAAACATATGCACGTGTGTAACTTCTCACCCTTTGAGAAATGCCAAATAATCAGTTCATGAATTATTCCCTGTCTTCTTAAATGAAGGTAAAATTACAGCCTCACCGCTGTCCATTTCTTGTATACTGGTGCATTTTTAGGGTCTTTGGAATATTTTTATTAATGTAAAATAACTTTGAAACATCTGAAATGCTACAGGTCCGTCCCCTGTCCTCCTGCCTTTTAGATAATTTCCTCTTATAATACTGTTCTATTATGTCAGTTGCAATGCTGGCAGACCAGTTGCCACCTCAATCCCTAGGCCTCAGGCCTCACTGAACACTTACAAATGCCTAGCTGGAAACCGGTCTGGCTCACCTGTGTGTTAACATCTAATATCTATTTTACTTATGCTAAGTTGATAAGATTGTGTTTAGACCAGTGGTCCCCAAACTTTTTCTGTCATGCCCCCCTTTACCAGTAATGAAGCTTATCTTCACCCCCACCCCTAGATCCAAGGCTGTGACTAGGGCCCGGGACAGGGGACGGGGCTGGAGTAGAGCTGGGGGCAGAGTGAGGCTGGATGGCACTCCCTCTCTGCCCCCCATGTGGACTGGCCCAGGCTCTACCATCTCCCTGCCAATGTTTCTCCATGCCCCCCTGCGGGGCATGCTTCACAATTTGGGGATCACTGGCTTAGACTCTATAAAATGCTTATAGGATGCTGCATGTATTGATCTCACTTAAATTTCTATAGCCCATAGTTTAGAGTTATACTGGGTGTTTGCATTGTAAACCTCTGTAATTGTGTAGCTCACCAAACAGAAAAAGCAGCATTGATTAAGGTAAAGCGCTGGAGATGGCCCATTAAAAGCAAATAAGGTATTGTGTGCAATCAAAGGAGAGAGGCCCTGTTGATTGGATTCATAACTCCCTAAGGAAGGGAGGACTTATGGATGAACTCATCCCATCAGTTTGGATTCTGGAGTAGACGGGATAAAAATCCCTGACAAGGAGATACTGAATCTCTGTGTTTGAACCCTTGCAAGGGCTGGAATTAAGAAACAAGAAGACAGAACTGCTCAGGATCAACCTGGGTTAGCCTTAGAAGACATTTGGATCTGATAGATTACTAATCTTTGTCATCTTTTGGAACCATAGACTGAATTTATTTGTGTATATGTGTTGCCTGCTTTAACCTACAAATAACTCTTTCATTCTTACAGTTAATAAATCCTTAATTAGTTTACTATACGATTGGCTACCAGCATTGTCTTTGGTGTGAGAGGTAAGGTAAAAATTGATCTGGGTTAACTTGACTTGTCTCTTGGGTCTGGGAGCAACCTGAATATTTTGTGATTTCTTTGGTGTAAGTGGTCGTTTATCATCAAGGTCAGCTTGCCTGGTGGCAAGATAGGCTGGAGAGCACAAGGAGACTGTGTGTGACTCTATGGAAAGACTGTTACAATGATCCAGGAGTTCATATTTGTTTCTGAGTTGATTACATCTAATTATAGAACTGCGGTTCTCAGCTGGGGGTCTGCAGCCCATTAGAGAGCTACTAGCAGGTTTCGGGGGTCTGCCTAAGTAAACCAGAGAGCATACCAAAAAAAAAAACCTGTTTCACCTTGCATTATTTGGACACATTGCTTTCATATATATATATATATATATATATACACATACACAACAAAGAGTGTGTTAAATTTCCTGAAAGATATGTTGAAACCTATTGGCTTCAGCAGGGCAGGCATTAGGGGGTAACAAGCAGAGCAATTGCCCAGGGCCCTACGGGCTTCAACATTGGACAGTGGGGCTTCAGGCATATTAATATTTGAATATAGTCAGTTTTCTTATTTTTGTACATATATCATCCTTTTCTTTACATATGTGTTTGTTTAACTGTATAACTATCAATTTAATATAATTGTTAATCTACTGGATATGCAGAAAAACAGTTGTTCTGGCACAGATACACCATGGAGTCTTTATAGCATGTTGGAGGGGCCTCAGAAAGAAAAAGGTTGAGAACCCATATAATAGACTATACAGTAGCGTACCTGAGGGGGAGCAGGGCAGTGGCTGCTCCCCACCGAGCACAAGTGGCGCCTTTTCTATTTTTTGGTGCCTTTTTAATTTTTACTCACCTGGCGGTGCTCCGGCACTTTGGCTGTGGGCCCTTCACTAGATCCGGGTGTCTTCGGTGGCACTGAAAGACTCGCCGCCGAAATACCACCGAAGACCCATGGAACAAGTGAAGGTCCCGCTGCTGAGGTGCCGCCAAAGACCCCGAGTGCCACCCCGTCAGTAAAATGCTGCAAGGTGAGTAAAAGTGCCGCAGTGGGTGGCACCTCTTTTTTCCACTCCCCCTGTTCCCTCCACCTGGCTATGCCACTGAGGATATACCCCACGTTTGGGGTGTTTGCCCTGCTTTTAACAGTCTGCCTTGAAGTAGGTATGCACGGTCATGACCCACATCAGACAGTATGACAATTACCTCTTTAGGAAATGTTTATATATTTAACATGACTGGCTGGGCTTTTACATATTGGGAAGGTGGGTAGTGTAGCTAGATGGCCATTAGAATGTGGAATAGGGCACAGATTAAAGGCTTATGTGTGTGGATGAGCAAAAAAAGAACTTAAAAACAGAATGAATGCATTATTCTAGGTAGCAGAACACTCTGAATACACCTGCAGAGACAGGAGTTCTCCTATCAAAAAACAGGGGACGAACCTGAGAGGCATATGGTTTCTTCCAGGTACAAGTTTCAATTTCTCTGTGGGCTTGTTCCAAAGCCCATTGAAATCAATGGGAGTATACTGATTTCAATGGTCTTTGGATCAGGCCCTGTATATCTGGCAGGTATTTTGTCTGAAAGATGAAGGAAGATATTACACTCAATATAATGGAGGTAATAACTATTTTGGAGAGTTTGCTTGGAGTTGAATTGTGTAGTAGCATGGACGAATGGATTAGATGGACTCTATTATTGGCAATTCTAAAATAGCTATGATTGCTTTGGGAAGGAAAATCTCATGTAGTAATTTAGGTGAGTATATATAGAGAGTCTCTAAATTTGGTGCAACTCCTCCTTGCAGGACAATTAAATTTTTTACTGACCTTTGCAGAGGAAACATTTAAAATTGACGGTGTTTCCCTCACAGTTCTTTGGATTCCTTGCTTTAGTTAAACTGGGAGTTCAAGAGCATCCATGTGGTGTTCAGGGCCGGGTGGAGATGTGTAGGCTATGGGTGGTAGAAGGGAGGTAGCTGAGGTTAAGCATCTACAAATGGAGTGTAGATGGGGAGTTGAATCACTTACTTGCTTATTTCCCTTCATTTTTTAGGGGTTGCATTGATGAGATATGTGGTCCAGAAACCTGAACTCAAAGTTAACGCAGCTTTTTGTGTGGGAATATACACATTTAAATATGTCCATTATAGAAATTATCACATGCACTGAATATTAGCAGCCTCTTTTTACAGTGTATACTAAAAAAAAAAAAAAAAAAAAAAAAAAAGCAAAGAACAGATCACATATCCATTTCTTTTGGCAAAAAGGTGCAATGTGACTCATTTCATTTTGCCAAATGTTCACACTACAGTACTTTGGTATCTTATGCCAGGCAACACAGCAACTCTGCTCTTTCAAAATAGTGGTTGTAATTGTGGTGCATAAAGCCTGCAACTGCAGGTCTAATTGTTTTCTGGGCCCTCCAGAACTGATTCAGAATGGCAGTTGGGGAGGGAGGGAGCACCTCATGGAAAACTGCCAACAGAGCAAGAGCCACCTCAAGCTCCTTCCCAGCTATTCCTCTCCTCGTCTGAACTGCCAGCATAGTCTCCAGCCACAAGAGGGAGGCAGTAGAAGTGGCAGGTACTGTGCACAAATGGAGGAGCAGAAAAAGAAGATAGCTGCTTCTCAAATATAAATGCTGAAAAGCAGCAGTAATAGCCCTCAAGAGGAAGAAAACTGGCAACATTGAAGGAGAGAAAAAGGAAATCTTGTCTCCCATACCCTAAACTGTGTCAATATCCCCTTTGCTGAGTAGGGAGCCGGGGGCAACAAAGGATGGATGTAGATTTTCCCTCAAAATGAACAATCACACCAGCAGCTTTCCTGAGGTAGAGAGGTGTCTTGGAGAGGACAGGTAAACATGGTGAGAAACAAAGGAAAGGTTCAGACTTCAGCTGGGTAGAGAGAGAGGTGGACGTGACATTACACTCCATATTCTTTATGAAAATATGCTTATCATATGACATGTATATAACTGAGATACTTTATGCAAGATGGCGCATGTAAGGTATCATTGGAAAGGTTATGGTTTTACTGAATGTGATTATCCAATTTGTACGCCTGTATCATTTCTGTATCTGAAGTCAGGAATATGGGCTATGTATCTGTATTTCAAATGGGCTACTTTGGGTGTCACCCCTAACTAGCCCTTCAGGTACAACAGTGAAAAAGCCAGACAGTGCTAATGGCCCATTAGCAAAGACAATGGACTGTAAAAGAGCTTAGCCTTCCTATGGATGCTCAAGACAGCCTACAAACAATAGTTGCCACTGTCATGCAGAGACATGGGTCGAAGTCACCTGGTACTGGATTACTCCCCCCAACACCACCCCTTTTGGAATGCCAGTGTTTTCCACAGGAAGACAAAGAGTTCTCACCTTACACAAGAGCTATATAAGGCAGGGTAGTGACATCATCGAGATTCTCCTCTGCCTCTCCACCTAAAGAGACACTAAAAAACACCTGGAAGCAAGAATTGAAATTGGCAGAGAAAGGTTGAGCCCAAGATGGAAGGATATCTAGCTTGTGAGTAATAATACCTGAGGTCTCAAGCTGGAGACTAGTGCTGCTGCCTTTCAAGACTTTCTGCAATCTGCCTGCAACAATATCTAGGGTGAGAAATTACTATTTGTAACCAATTTCTTTAGTGAAACAAGCTTAGTTTGCATATTTTATTTGCTCAGTAATCTGCTTTGTTCTATCTGTTCTCTCTTATATTCCCTTAAAATTCACCTTTTGTAGTTAATAAACTTATTCTTGCTTATAATATAACCTAGTTTGTGCAATTCATAATTGGGGGAAGGGGGTAAAGAGGCTGTGCATATCTTCCTCCCCATTGAGGGAAGAGGCAGATTTCATAATATACCTTTGGGGCTGCACTCTAAGGGAGGTGGACCCCTGAGTGCTGGGCAGTCCCTTAAGATGAGTCTTCCCAGAGCTGATCTCAGTGTCTGTGTCATTCTGCAGTTGGGTGTGGCTTGCCTGTGTGTCTGCTGGAGGAGGCTTTTTTTAAATTTAATAATTGGAGATATATCTATCTCCTAGAACTGGAAGGGACCTTGAAAGGTCATTGAGTCCAGCCCCCCTGCCTTCACTAGTAGGACCAAGTACTGATTTTTGCCCTAGATCCCTCAGTGGCTGGCCCTCTCAGGGATTGAGCTCACAAGCCTGAGTTTAGCAGAGCAATGCTCAAACCACTGAGCTATCTCCCCCCTCTGGCTCAGGGAGCCAGGTAACTAGGGTGCCCAGGCTGGCAGAACAGGTAGACTCAGTGGTATCTCAACCGGTCAGGTGGCACCCTAAAGGGGGCAAACTGTCACAGTGGATGCCCAGGGAGATGGAAAGAAAAGAGGAGGAAACCACCCTGGAACCAAACTAAAAATAGTGGCGAGGAATGTGGGACAGAAAAAGGAGAGGGGGAGAGGGGAAGAGACATCATAGCATGCTAAAAGAAAAAATAGGAGTGGACAACAGAACAGGGGACAAATATGAAAGAAAGAATGATAAGGAAAGAGATGTTGCTTTTTTGAAGGAAACAGAAGAGGAGATGAGACGAAAAAGAAATTATAATTAAAGAGAAAAGGCAGACTGGAGAAATAAGAGACAATTATGGCGGTGAGGCAAGAAAGCCATCTTTGGAAGCTTCAGGGTGCCAACAGCCAGTGCAGCAGGTATGGCCTGATGTGTCGAACCATTTATACTGCCTTTTTTTCACCTCCGTACTTGAAACACTGAAGTTTCTATACCACTGAACAAACATTTGTCCAATGAACATAGTGATTAATTTCTTTAGCAGAAAATTGGCTAAACTATTGATCCAAATGTCCCATCAGTAAAGCAATCCTAATTACATACTTGAAAGAAGAGTCCAATAAGTGCCATGGTGATAACAAGTACAGAAATTAGTAAAAAGACAATAACCCTATAGCTCTCAAATGGGGCTGATGCCTCTATTTACCTTTTGCCAATCTGACCTTCTGTGTCAAATGGGTATGGTAAGACACCTTCCAATTTGCTCCTGTTAAAGTAAAAGATAAAAGGTCTAAACCTGTCCCATGAACTGTTCCCTCATAAGCAGGAGATGGAGTTTCATGAGTGCAGCCCAACCTCTCGCCTCCTGAGCTGTTCATTTAAGTAGGAACTAGCATATAACTTTTATAAATATGGTTCAGAGACTAATTTCATATTTTATGAATTGACTTGCATCCAGCATGTGGCTCTTGCTCTGGTTTTACTATCCAGTATGAGGAGCACTGCAAGCCTTAGACTGTTCATAAAGTGAGACAGAAAATTTCTCTCTTAAATGTCAACATTGCCAATAAATACATTACAATATTATCCAAACAGATTGTTTCAAGAGATTTTAAAATGTATTGCACATTTTATGTGCAATAATGATTCTTAGAGATGTCTGTTTATCTTGATTTTTCCCACTAATTTGGCAAGATCTGAAGCATGAGGGTTCATCACAGGCCAAGACCATGGCAAACACGATGAACTTCTGATGAACACACGTCGCTGAGACCAATAATGTCTAATTACAGCACATGCCACTCCCAAGTACACACTTCCAATTCTCCACACAACCACCGTTGGACTGAAACCAGTAGTGTGTTCTCAACTGCTGTGGGGTATCCCTGTAAAGTGACGGAGTCCCCAACCAATTGCAAATAAAAACTACACCATCATTGTACAGTCAAATAGTTATCCCTTCTGAGATACAATTTTATTAACAAAAAGGTAGTTCCAAAAGACCGCTATGTTAACCTTAGGCTCAGATGCTCCTAGAGTGCTTTGCCTCATGGCCAGTCTAGTTTGAATTTTCTTCCAAAGGGTTACTCCCAATGTCTTTATATTCCAGCACTACTGAGTCAGCAATAATTTGCCAGCAGCTCGCTGCAAGGTTCCAGCATGTGATAAAAGTGCGGGGGCAACTGGAGAATTCTCTTCCTCTGCTACAGACCAGCTAGAGGTTCAGCTGAAGAGAAGTGTGTTAAATACAATTGCAGAAGGAGTATTTTTAAGAAAGAGAATTGTTACTTTAGGGTGATAGCCCCTCTCAGAAAGTGAGATGGATCTCTGGGACTTAAAGGGAAGTTGGAAATCGGCAATTTGTTTCTTGGAGCAAGGGAAACAACAACAAAAACAGTAGTTAGGGAGGGGTGGCAATGGTGAGATGCTTGTGCTGCTGTCCCTGCTCTGGGGTAGAAGTGGGAGTGGACGGAGTGAGGGAAACACCCTCAAGTATAATATAAAGCAGGAGGGGGAATAAAGAGAGTGGTAATGCTTCAGGAAATGCAGGAGCAGGAAAGAAATACTTTGGTGCACTGGCACAATGGAAACTTGAAATTGGGGTAGAGCTCACCTGCCTTCCAGAGACAGAGGGACTTCCTTCTTTCCATAATGTTGCTCATCACCATGGAATCTGAGCACCTTCTCAAGTTAGGCTGGAGATGGAACAACAATCCCATTTCTGCTGCCCCGGAGGGATTTGCCGCTCCAGAGACATGGGGTTTTGAACTCTGAGAACTGGAAATGCAGAGAAGTCATCACAGGAATAAAGGGCTAAATTCCAAGGAGGCATTTTCATAATGGTGTAAGTTTCAAGTGGGGATGCTGGTAAAACTTATACGTTGAAAGTATAGTAGTGTGTGGTTGTAGCAGAAACAGCAACCAACAGGAGTGTATCATATGAAATACAATGACAAATTTGCACACATTTTATTGATATGTAACTAGTACTTCCATTGATGTCGCATCTGAATTTGTCCCTATGCCTAAGTAGTATCTGGTTACACAGTATTATTAACTAGTAGGGATACTTCATATCAGGTAGTTCTCAAAGGAGAGGAATCTAAGCTAGATGTCTGTCTTGTAACAAGCAGTCGCTAATAGTAAAATATTCAGACTATTACACCTTCCTCACTCCATGACTGGCAGTGAAATGCTCCAACATCATATAAGCCCCTGACAGATACACAAGCTACAGTGGGCTAACCATGCTGGCCAGTCCCAGGCCCTAAATAAGCAGTGCCTTGAATTTTACCTGTCTTATAAACAAGATCACCTACACAACACTCATTGATTTTAAGGGGAAAAATATTGCCCCCTACAATAATTCCTTTTAACCATCCTCAGGACATCTCTTTCTTTCACTCACCCCTCTTCCCCTGGATCTTGTTTCACTTAGGCCTGGTCTACACTACGCGTTTATACCGAATTTAGCCGCATTAAACCGAATTAACCCTGCACCCGTCCACACAACAAAGCCCTTTATTTTGATATAAAGGGCTCTTAATATCGATATCTGTACTCCTCCCCGACGAGGGGAGTAGCACTCAAATCGGTATTGCCATTTCGGATTAGGGTTAGTGTGGCCGCAATTCGATGGTATTGGCCTCCAGGAGCTATCCCACAGTGCACCATTGTGACCACTCTGGACAGCAATCTGGAGTCGGTTGCACTGGCCAGGTAGACAGGAAAAGCCCCACTAACTTTTGAATTTAATTACCTGTTTGCCCAGCATGGAGAGTTGATCAGCACAGGTGACCATGCAGAGCTCATCAGCACAGGTAACTATGCAGTCTAAGAATCGAAAAAGAGCTCCAGCATGGACTGCATGGGAGGTACTGGATCTGATCGCTGTATGGGGAGAGGATTCTGTGCTAACAGAACTCCGTTCCAAAAGACGAAATGAAAAAACATTTGAAAAAATTTCCAAGGCCATGATGGAGAGAGGCCACACCAGGGACTCAGTACAGTGCCGTGTGAAAGTTAAGGAGCTCAGACAAGTCTACCAGAAAATGAAAGAAGCAAATGGAAGGTCCGGGACAAGGCCGCAAACATGCCACTTCTAAGCTGAGCTGCATGCAATTCTAGGGGGGTCAGCCACTACTATCCCACCCCTGGCAGTGGATTCCGAGGTGGGGGTAATCTTAGCCTTGCCTGAGGAGTCTGAGGATGAGGAAGATGAGGAGGAGCAAAGAGGAGGAAGAGCTTGCAGAGAGCACACAGCACTCTGTTCTCCCCAACAGCCAGGAGCGTTTTCTCAGCCTGACAGAAGTACCCTCCCAGCCTTCCAAGCCACTATCCCAGACAATGAAGCCATGAAAGAGACCTCTGGTGAGTGTACCTTTGTAAATAGAAAACATGGTTTAAAAGCAAGTGTTTTAAAATGATTAATTTGCCCTGAGGACTTGGGATGCATTCGTGGCCAGTACAGTTACTGGAAAAGTCTGTTAACATGTCTGGGGATGGAGCGGAAATCCTTCATGGACATCTCCATGAAGCTCTCCTGGAGGTACTCCAAAAGCCTTTGCAGAAGGTTTCTGGGCAGGGCAGCCTTATTCCATCCTCCATGGTAGGACATTTGACCACGCCATGCATGTAGCAAGTAATCTGGTATCATTGCATGACAAAGCCTAGCTGCGTATAGTCCCAGTGTTTGCTGGCATTCAAGCAAGATCCGTTCTTTATCTCGCTTGTTATCCTCAGGAGAGTGATATCGTTCATGGTAACCTGGTTGAAATATGGGAATTTAATTAAGGGGACAGAGATGGCCATTCCTACTGGGCTGTTTGCCTGTGGCTGAAAAGAAACTTTCCCTGCAGTTAGCTAAGCAGGGGGATGGGGGAGGGAACTGGAGCTGAGCTTTTTCGCGTTTGGCTAGTAGGGATCTTCCCTGCTACCAGCCATGCGGTGGGGGGAGGCGATTATCCCAGAGAATTGGATGGTGGGGGGGTTCTGGTGCTGCACATTAACAGGAAAGAAGCAGCACTCAACGGGCTTTACTTGCTATTTGGAAAGGAGGGCACTGGATATATGGAGGCTACAGAAGCCAAAAGACAATGGCTTACCATGGCCGCATGCAAGCTGAATTCTGCTGCCTGGACTTGCGTCTGTGATCTCTAACACCAAACCTTCAGACACTCAATATTAAGATGCAAAATGCAACCTTGTACTGAAATCTCATGTGCTATGTAAGGTGAATAGCGTTGTTCACTGTGAAAGAGTATAACCGTTGTTCTGTAAAATGTATCTTTTTAAATACTTCTCTCCCTTTTTTCCCTCCCTCCTGCAGCTGCAAATTTTTCAAGTCTCACTCCTCTGTCCTGAAGGCTATCTCAGATAAGGTGGCGGAAAAAAAAAGACGTGAGACGAAATGTTCTTGGAAATCATGGAAGTGACCCGCAATGAAAGAGCTCATCTGAATGAGCGGAAAGAAGTGGTATCAAAATACAGGAAAGATGCCAGTGAACGTTAGGAGAGGAGAGACGCTTGAGATGAGAGGTGGTGGCAGGAAGATCAGAGGAGGCATGATGCAACGCTTGGACTGCTGCGTAATCATACTGACATGCTCCGGCGTCTGGCGGAGCTTCAGGAACGGCAGCAGGACCACAGAGTGCCACTGCAGCCCCTGTATAACCACCCTCCCCCCTCACCATGTTCCATATCCTACTCAACCAGACGTGTAAAAATGTGTGGGGGGAGGCTCCGTGCACCCGCCCACTCCACCCCAGTGGACAGCCCAAGCAAAAGTCTGTCATTATTTTGAAATTTTTTTAGTGGCCTTTTCCTTCCCTCCCATCCTCTTCCCAAACTGCACCCGGGCTACCTTGTCAGTTCTCTCCCTCTTTTTATAATGAATTAATAAAGAATACATGCTTTTTAAATGATAGTGACTTTATTTCCTTAAGCAAGCTGTAATCGAAGGGGCAGGCAGCATAGACTGCATGAGAATGCACGAGGTGTTTACAATGTCCATGACTGCTGTCTTGAGTTGAGCAGGCTCCATGCTTGCTGTGCTATAGTGTCTGCACAGTTCACCCAGGAAAAAAGGCGTGAAACGGTTGTCTGCTGCTTTCACGGAGGGAGGGGTGAGACTGTACCCAGAACCACCCGCAACAATGTTTTTTGCCCCATCAGGCACTGGGATCTCAACCCAGAATTCCAGTGGGCAGGGGAGACTGCGGAAACTATGGAATAGCTATGGAATAGCTACCCACAGTGCAACGCTCCGGAAATCGACACTAGCCTCGGTACATGGACGCACACCGCCGAATTAATGTGCTTAGTGTGGCTGCGTGCACTCGACTTCATACAATCTGTTTTAAAAAACCAGTTTCTGTAAAATTGGAATAATCCCGTAATGTAGACATACCTTAAGGCACTGTGGTTTTAGAGGGAAAAGCAAGAGGTTCGTACCGGCCGTCTGGGCCACAAAACCAATAGGACCCTACGGAGCATTCTTGGTCAGAGGCAGAAGCAGGAGTGAAAAGTATTGCAAACCCACTTTTCCTTAGTAATCAGAGAAGCAGCATCTTTCCCTTGCACAGCCTTGTCTGACCACCATTAAGGTCTGGTCTAAACCTAAGCTTAGGTTGACATAGCTACATTACTTAGGGCGACGAAAAATGTTGCGTCCCATGCAATGTAGTGAGGACAACCTAACCATCTCTCCCCTTCCCATAGACACAGTTAAGTTCATAGAACAATTATTTTGTAAACCTAGCTTCTGTAAACCTACTCTCAGATACATGGATTAACTATATCAATGGAAAAATCCCTTCTGTCAATACAGGAAGTATCTACACTGCAGCGCAGCAACTTCAGTGCCAAAGCTGTGCCATGTAATGTAGACATACTCTAAGAGACTGAAAAGTTTCTCAATGCTCAAGTGACTACCTCGCTGTCTCTCTCTCTCTGACTGCCTTTTACTGTCACTGTCTTAGAACCTTCCCCCCCAGGTTTCCTTTCAGTGAAATAATTGAAAACATACCCTTCTAGAATCTTCTACTCAGGTCTCAGTGACATCACTAACTAAATAACGTACTGTTTTGTGATGTTCTACCTACTGTTCTAGAATGTTTTTCCCGCAGATGCATGTTGCATCACCCTCTGCCATTTTGCCCTACTCCTACAAGTGATACATAAAAAAGTGACTGAGGAAAGCCAACCAAATGTCTGGGAGAGAATAGGTTTTGAGATAACATAAGGCACACCAGCTATGATCACAGAATTGAAAGTTACAGTATTAGAAAGATGGGGAAATTAAATGTTCCTTTACAAATGATTTAATAAATACATGAATTATGAAAGGAAATTTCTGTCTTTTGTTTTTAATGAATTAACCTTGGGGACTAGAGAAAGATCATGACATCATAAGTGATGCATTTGGAAAGCTGGCTCAGTGTAACAGTGGATGAGGCCATGATTACTTATGGGACCACCCTGCAATATGCTTTTACCTACAGTAAAACCAAAAAAAAAAAAAAAAAGTACATTCTTAGGGATTTCTTTGTTCCCACATTTACATTTTAAAAAATGTCAAAGAGAAGTACTGGTTCTCAGATAAAGCAAATGTGATGCCTTTGTGTAGCTAAATATCTATCAGTGCAAACAGAAAACAGCTTATATCCTCCCAGGAAATACCAGATATTCTTTGTGAGGCAATTATTTGAAAGCCAAGGAATTTGTATCTCAGAATCTGTTGTTTCTGTGTTTGTGCACATAGAACAATACAGCTATATTGTCAAATAGTGATAACACTTTGCACCTACAGCTTCTCTACATGAACAACTGTCCTGCCCTAGGCTGCTGTGTGTCTAACTGTACCGTGCACCCTGCTGACTGATATGTTAACCGTTCATTAGAGCACTTTGAGCTAGTCCCCTTTCAAAGAGGACTAGATCAAAGCACTCTAATGGACTGTTAAGATGTGTCAACAGTGTGTTCCTGGACAGTTACACCACAGAAGACTAGCGCAGGGTAGACTCATAATCCAGCTTGCTGTGGTCTGCTAGTTTGGACAAGCCCTTATATAGAGCACTAGCCCGGTTTTTGTTATGTGTTTGTGTTGCACAATGAGGGTGATTCCTCTAAGTCCTAGTAATAATAATCTGAGAATTTTGGTGTTATTATCTCCATTTTACTAATAAGAATCTAAGGCACAATGGGGTGAACTGACCCACCTGAGGTCGCACACAGAGTGAGTGACAGAGTCTGAGATAGAATCCAAGAGACAGATCCGCCACTCGGGTAAATTGGTATAGCCCCATTGATCTGGCCTAAGGTTTCTTGACTCCTTGTTCCTTGTATTAATCAGTGGATTAACTTCAGTGGATTCTGAGACTAAGGCATCTATTTCTTCTTGTCCAGAAGGACAAACTTTATGGTATAATGGAAATAGGGAGGAAAAAATAAGTTCCCATTCAAATCTCATGTATATTTTTAGTCCACTACAAATTTGATATTCTAGAAAGTTGGTAGCTCAGGGTGTGTTCTAAAATTGGAGTTCTTGATTTTCCCATTTCTAAATTTTAATTGGTAAGAATGAGTGATCTACTTCCAACATGCAAATAATACATGTACAAATTAAGCACAACATCAAATACAGTATTTCTCACCTGCTAAGTGACCTTGGCAAGTCCCTTCCTCTCTCTCTGCTTCAGTTTATCCATCTGAACAATGTAAAGTGCTTTGAGATCTACTGATGAAAAGCTCAATATAGGAACAAAGCATTATTATTAATTATTATTGTGTAATTTATTTTATACAGTGCTTGGTTGTTACCTCTGTCTACATTAGAAGGTGTCTCATGAGCAGTTATTGGATTAAAGGAGCACTAGCAAATTAAAATACTTTCCCCCTTAGTTACAAATAGTAATAACACCTTAGAAACCACAGCGTGAAATTGGTTTCCAAATGAGGTCTAACCTTTACAGTTTGTTTTCATAGGTTAATCCCTGTGCACATTAGGAGAGTTTGCTGACACTTCCAGCTACCTGCTGTACTCATGCCCCAGTATGATGATATTATTTCACCTGCCTCAGAAGTTACATGGAGTCTCTCTCCTTCATTCTGTAGGGAGACTGGGTGAGCAGAGCAACAGCTCCAGTTTGTGTGTTGGACAAGGGAACACAAATGCATTGACTATTTGATGGGGCAACAAAATGGCAGATGAAATTCAGTGTTGATAAATGCAAAGTAATGCACATTGGAAAACACAATCCCACCTATACATACAAAATGATGGGGCCTATATTAGCTATTACCACTCAAAAGAGAGTGTAATGGCATGGCACCCACCTCTTGTGAGCACCCTCTTCTGGCCAGGTGTGTCTGCAGTCTTTAAACAGGCCTGGCCCTGGTGTCAGGCCATACCCCCAGGGCTTACTTTCTGGAGGCAATGGTTTCACCATCTCTGGGCCCAGCTCTCCAGATCCTCTTCTGGGGGTTTAATCGTTATCCAACTGTTGGTCACTGCCCCAGGGACCGACAGGGGGGAGGAGAGAGGGAGACCCAGGCCCACCTACTATTATGGGTCCCAGGCCAGAGACCCTAAGAATAGCAGCCACACAACACCATTTCCCTGGGCCACTTCCCCACAGCCCCAGCCTTCACAAACGCTTTACCCTTAGCTCAGGACTCTTCTGTGTTCAGTCCCAGCAGCCAGCTAGGAGCTCTCTCTCATTCTCCCATATAGCTCTGTGTGGACAAAAGATTTGTATCCATACTCAATCCGTGATCCACAAACATGATCTGCAGATATCCCTATCTGCAGATATAAAGTGGATATCTGCAGATTTGCAGGGTTCTACTCCTCTAGGCTCTGCCAGCACTGAGCTCTCTATGGTGCTGCAGTCTCATTAGCCAGCCAGCATTGTCTGCACTCTTTCAGCTCTTGCAAAGAACCAAACAGTGATCTGCACTGCAGCTCCTTTTATACTAGCCTGCAACCCTCTGATTGGCTAGCCCCTGTTGGGTCTAAACTTTTGGTGAACTTTGGAGCCAAAACACACCCAGACTGGCCGTCTCTGCATAATCCTTTCTGAACCCTTTTTGAACAAAGCACTGACCTGCAAACTACTCATGACACCCCCTTTCTCAAGTAGCCATTAGCCTTTATCTCTATGCATTTACTTGTTAAACTTGCTTTTCCTGTAAAATCTTGATTGATTATGCATGACCATTATCTTTTATTAATCACTTTGTTTACTTCTGTGTATAAATATTGATGCTCACCCCTAATAAAGCCGCCACACTTATTCTAAAGCTTTTGGGGTAGTGTGAGCCCGTTGATCAACGCATTGGTGTCTGGTCTCTGACAGAATTGTGTGCCCAAATACCAACTCCGCACGAACTTGGGTGTTGGAGAGGTGAGTGAGGACTTGCTTTATTACCTAACAATTTGGGGGCTCGTCCGGGATTCCTTCTGGTGCGGTACCTCTGTCCAGTGGTCAGACCACTCATATATGAATTGGCAAGGCGCCACAGGAGATTTCTCCCAGCCAATTCAATATTGAGGGGTCGTGTATTGGACATCAGCGTAAACGCCAGTTGGAGGGCTCCTGTCAGACACCATGGGTCAAGGGACTAGCGTGCCTCTTGAGAGTCCGTTGGGGATTGTAAATAAGTTATGGAACGAAGGGAAACTCCCAGTACAGACAGGAATGTCTAGGAAGAAGTTGTACACACTATGTGTAAGGAATTGGACTGGGTATACCGCGGTATTGGCCGACCCGGAGATGAGGTGGCCTTCGTATGGCTCTTTCGAATGGCTGCCTTAAGAGGAGTAAAGAGCCAGATCGAAAAAGACCATCCGGGACAGTTATGTTACTGGTTTTGTTGGGACACAGCAGCAGAGCTGTGGAAATCTTTAAAAATTATGGCAGTCAGGTACTCTCCCGAGAGTGAACCCCCTCCAGGTTATTTCGATGAAGGGTGTAGACCACGGCGTGTTTTGACTCGTCAGCTGGTCCCCTCTGCACCTGCCCCTATTCCTCCGCAGGGGGACTCTCTCCTTGTAGCAGAGGGGAATCTGCAGGATACCAGATTGGAATTTGTGCAGAAGGATGAGGAGGAATTGGAGGGGCAAACCTCGGGAGGAGTAGTTACTAGGCTTAGGTCCAAGCAGGTACAGCAGGGTGCATGCCCTCCCCCTGAGGATAGCCCAGAGGATGTCTCCGTCAAATCTCTTGCGAATAATAAAAGTATAGTTAGAGAGATGCCTTTACAGGTGCACGATCAACCTTATATGGGCAATGATGGACGATTGCAACATGCTAATATTGTGGAATATAAAGGATGGCTAGAATGGGATTTGAAAGAGTGGGGACAGTTGTCAGGGTCTTTTGGGGAAAATCCCGAAAGATCATAGAACTTCTAGAAAGATTGTTTTTAAGTTATAATCCTACTTATACGGATGTAGATCAGTTGTTAAGTAGAGTTTTGACCGGAGAAGAACGTAGTAGATTGTGGATGGCAGAAAGGACATGGGGAGATAGCAATGCAGCTAATCTTACTTGGATGGATAGGCGGGATCTGGCCGCTGGCTGGAATCCCCTAGACTGGACTCAGCTAAGGCTGACTCAGCTGCGAACAGATCGAGAGCGATTGTTAGAGAGACTCAAGGAAATGGCTCGCCGCTCGCCTAATCAGGCTAAGTTCATGCAGATTCGGCAGGAATCTGATGAGCCGCCCAGAAAGTTCTGGTCGAGGCTATTGGAGGGGGCCCGAATGTTCACTCAGATGGATCCTGAGAGAGAAGCAGACCACCCTACTCTTATTTCATTTTTTGTGAATCAGTCGGTGCCCCCTGTAAGGGATTACTTCTTAAAGTTTCGCCCTGGTTGGGGAGGTGAGTCAGTCACTTCAGTGTTGGACGTAGCTGATTTTGCCTGGGAGAAAGAAAGGGAAAGTAGTAAAAAGAAAGAGAAAAAGGAAGAATATAAGCTGATGGCTTTAGCTTTTCACGGTGGTGTTCGAGGCAAAGGCCGTGGCCGTGGCAGGGGATTCCAGGGTGCCCGGGGAAGAGGGTCCTGGCGACCCCAGCCATCAGGAAATTGTTTTCAGTGCGGACAGCCTGGTCACTTTAAACGTGAATGCCCCTGGGGACGCCCAGAGGGTCTGGTTGCATCCGCAGATGCTTACACAAGTGAGGAATACACCCCTGCACCACCAGCTCAGCCCATCCCCCAGGCCTGGATCAACTACGGGAAACAGCAGCAGCCGCAGCAAACTCAGCCTCCTCAATGACGGTACCCCGGGGGCGAAGGCAAACAATGTGATGGTCTTATTTCCTTAATGTCTTTAGCCGGCTCCTTTCTCACTTTCTCCCCTCCCAGCAAAGAGCCTCGTTTAACCCTTTCAGTCCAGGGACTGCCTGTCTCTTTCCTCATTGATACTGGGGCTACTTTCTCTCTTTTAAATCATGCCCCCTCTCCCTGGCTATCCTCTGAGGTTAAAACTGCGACTGGGGTGGAGGGCAACCCACAGTCTCTGGGACTCACTTTGCCTTTGAATGTTATTTATGCTGATAAATGTTTTTCTCACCGTTTTCTTTTTTCCCCAGCTTGTCCGATCCCTTTGATGGGCCGGGATTTACTCTGTAAGCTTGAGGCTACTTTAACCTGCACTCCTGAAGGGGTAGGATTATTGATGACAGTGTTAGGAGATTCGGCCCCTACTCAGGGTAATTGGGAAACACCTCTCTCTCTCTCCCCTGACCTCACTGACTTGCCTTCAACCCTCTGGGGAATTTCAGACACTGATGTTGGCCTGCTCCTTTCGGCAGAGCCCGTAAGGATTCAGGTAAAGCCTTCCTTAACCCCCCCGTCAGTCCCTCAATACCCCCTGTCGCTGGAAGCCCGGGAGGGCATCCGCCCCATTATCGAGGGATTCATTGCACAAAAGCTAGTCCGCCCTCAGCGCACTCCCTGTAACACCCCTATACTGCCTGTCAAAAAGCCTCCTAAAAAGGACGGAGACCCTGTTCGTTGGCGCTTTGTACAGGATCTACGAGTTGTTAATCAGTATGTGGTCCCTCTTCATGCAGTAGTTCCTGACCCAGCTACTATCATCAGCCAAATCCCCTGGGATGCTGAGTGGTTCACTGTTATTGACTTAAAATCAGCTTTTTTCAGCATTCCTGTGCACCCAGACTCTCAGTATCTCTTTGGTTTCACCTGGGAGGGACAAAGTTATGTCTGGCAACGACTTCCTCAAGGCTACAGAGACAGCCCCACGATTTTCAGCCAGTGCCTCCGCCACGACTTGGAAGGTTTCACCAGTCCGCAGGGATCCACATTGGTCCTATACGTAGATGACATCCTATTAGGTAATCGCGAAGAAGCTGCCCTCCGCATCGATGGTAAGGCACTTTTATTATACCTACACACCAGAGGCCACAAGGTAGACCCTAAAAAGATTCAGTGGGTCTCACAGAAGGTCCGATATCTGGGCTTCCTGTTAACCCCAGAGGGAAGACAGATGGACCCAGCCCGCATAAAGACTATTCAAAACTGCCCTCTACCGAACACCAAGAAACAACTTCGAGGTTTCTTAGGATTAATTGGCTTCTGTCGCCCCTGGTTGCCGTCCTGCGGGGAGTTAAGCAAACCACTCCACCGACTCACTGCTAACCTTGCTCCTGACCCTTTGCAGTGGTCCCCGGACACTATTCAAGCCTTTCAGTTACTCAAGGACAGTGTGGCCTCCTCCATGTCTCTCCGCCCCCCCAATTACAGCAAACCCTTTCACCTTTTTGTCCACGAGAGGGGCGGAATTGCTAGTGGTGTCCTTACCCAGCTGAGCGGGCCCCACCATTTCCCGCTTGCTTTTTACTCTCAGCAAATCGACCCTGTCGCTCAGGGAACCCCATCCTGCACCCGGACTCTGGCAGCAGCTGCCCTGCTGATCACAAAGGCAAAGAGCCTAACCCTGGGTCATTTTACCACGGTTTGGACCTCTCATGCCTTGTCAGCCCTTCTGCGTAGGGGCACAACCCAAGTCTTTTCGGCCCATCGTCAGCAACAGCTAGAGGCCGAACTCTTAGAAGACACTAACCTAATTTTTGAAAGGTGTGGACCCCTTAATCCAGCTACCTTGCTTCCTGACCTGCCAGTCCTCCAGGACCAGCACGACTGTGTGGAAGTAGTTTACAGCATCTTACAGATAAGAGACAACCTGTTTGACGTGCCACTGGACAACCCCGATTGCATCCTCTTCTCGGACGGAAGCTCCTTCTATGTTGATGGCAAGCGTTTCACTGGTTATGCTGTCACCTCTGAATGGGACATTCAAGAGGCCGCCTCACTGCCAGGCAACTGGGGAGCCCAAGCCACTGAACTCTATGCCCTGGCCCGAGCTTGCCAGTTGGCCGCTGGTAAGACCGTTACCATTTTTATTGATAGCAAATATGCTTTTGGAGTTGTGCATTGTCATATCCACCTCTGGAAGTTTCGAGGTTTCCAGACAGCTGCCGGTAAACCCATTCAGCACCTCCCCCTCATCCACAAGCTTTTGGACGCCCTCCAAAAACCCTCTGTCCTGGCTGTAGTTCACTGCCGGGCCCATACTAAAGATAGCAGCCCCGTTACCCGTGGGAATGCCCTGGCTGACGCCTCCGCCAAGAAGGCTGCCACCTTACCTTTAGCCATGCCCACATTGGCTATTGCAACCTCCTCCTTTACTCCACCGCACCCCGTACCAGTACCCGCTGCTGAACTAAAATCATGGGAAAGCCTCGGGGCCACTCTGGTCAAAGGGACCTGGCTTATGCCAGATGGCTGAGCCTGCCTCCCTCGCTCCACGTACCCCGTGGCAGTTCGCTGGCACCATGATAAAGGGGGTCACTACGGCACGCACGCCCTCGTGGACACTATCGCTCGCTTTTGGTATGCTCCAGGCATTCAACTCTATTGCCTATCAATAGTGAAAGCATGCAGCACATGTCAGCGTAATGGACCTGCTCCGCCTCTTAACAAAATTAAGGGTGGAAGACCTCCGCCTGCTGCTCCATTTCAACATCTTCAAATTGACTTTGCAGATATGCCAAAGACTTTTGGGAAAAAGCACCTCCTTGTTTTGGTTTGCCCTCTGACTTCCTGGGTCGAAGCTTTTCCTACTGCTAATTGTACTGCTGCCACAGTGGCGAAGATTCTCCTTAGAGATATTGTACCCCGTTTTGGCATCCCTCTTGTGCTCGACTCAGATCGCGGACCTCACTTTACTGGTCATGTCCTTGGCCGTTTAGAACAAGGACTGGGCATTTCACACTCCTTTCATACACCCTACCACCCCCAGTCTAGCGGGAAAGTTGAGCGTATGACTAGGGAATTTAAGTTTACATTGGCTAAATACTGTCAGGAAACAGGATTAAAGTGGCCTCAGGTACTTCCCTTGGTCCTGTTTCACCTTCGTACTCGCCCAACCCTCGCATTGGGATTATCCCCCTTTGAACTGCTCTATGGACACCCCCCTTTCAAAGGCGGGGCGCTACCACTTGCTGATGTTTCACTATTGGGAGGGGATCATATGACCGCGTGTCAGTTTCTCTCCCTACAGGCTCGCCTCCGTACCCTTTGGAAAGCCTCGCAGTTTTCCCAGACCGTGCCGCTGGAGGAACAAATCCACCCGTTCCAACCAGGGGACTTCGTCTGGGCCAAAAAGTTCGTTCGTGACGACACCCTCCAGCCAAGGTTTACTGGACCCCACCAGGTTCTTTTGACAACCCAGACTGCAGTGTTCCTGGAAGGACGCAAATCTTGGATCCACCACTCCCACGTCAAGCCAGCCGTAGTGGACCACAGTGACGGACCAGCAGCTCTTGTCACCACTGAGGACACTGCCTTCGACAGTGGACCAGCTTACCTCTCTCAGACATTAGACTTAAATTAACTCGAAAAAAATGAGAGGACCCTTTATTCTGACAACTGTATGTTTTTTATGCTTTTTTAGTTTATTTTCTGCTTATGAAGATAATGCTTTTATTAGATATTCCCACGAGGTTAAAACTCGTATTTTAGGAAATAGAAGTGATTGCTGGGTATGTACTCAATTTCCAGTAAATGCAGCACAGGGACTCCCCTTCACACCCATTCCCCTAACCACTGCTAATATGACTTGGATGCCACCGACTAGAATAAAAGATCCAGTCCAACCCAATCTTACATGGGACAAAACAGAAGTGCCAATTAACAAATATCTCAGGGTAACCAATCAAACAGGATCACTGTGTTTTGTTAAAGAAAAAGGGTCAACTTTTGTGGGAACAAGTAAATGCAACATATATTTTAATGGCACTGCCTTTAGTAAAAATCTGGGCTTCAAGCCTTGCGCATCCCACTTATCCCATATGTGGATCCCTCACCCCGATCCAACCTTTTCAACTTTTTCATGGAGGGGCAGGTTTTCAGAGTCAGTTTTTAAAAAGCCCTGCTCAGATCTCGAGGGTGTCCAACTAATTGTTAAAGGATACACAATTGCCTTCTACAACTGCTCAAGCAGTACTACACTGCCCTTTGAGGACAACACTACCAAATTGTGCCTCTGCAGTTCACACAACGACCCCTCTGCGTTACCAGGGGAACAGTGGTACAACGGGTGGTGGGTTACCTCCTACTTTGAGAAATGGAATACCCAAAACGCATTATATGGAACATACTGGGTGTGCGGGCCCAAGGCTTATTATTTTCTCTCCCCTGATTGGGCAGGGTCATGTTATTTGGCATGGCTAGCACCGCCTTCTCGGATCTCCCTCACTCCCCCTCATTTTCCCCACGTTCGTAACATTCGTGAAACTGACAAAAATATTAATCTCCGTGATGGTTTGTCCTGGCAGCGGTGGGCTGGTCACACTAGCTTGAAGGGTGCTATCATCCGTCTACAGGGACTATTAGAATATTTGACCAATGAAACTGCAACCCTATTTGAGAATCAGGCCGGGGAAATGTCCCAGCTGCGCCAGTTAGCTTTGCAAAACAGAATGGCTTTAGATATGATGTTAGCAGCCCAGGGAGGAACTTGCGCCCTCATAAATGAAGAATGCTGTGTTTTTGTAAATGACACCTACTCTGACACTTTTCAACGTACCAAACACCTAAGGGAAATGGCTAAAAACTACTCCTCTGGCCAGCCACCTTATGATTGGTGGGGACCCTTATGGAATTGGCTGCCCGGATTTGGGTGGGTTAAAAACCTCTTGGTGGGTGTTGTTGGGGCCATGGTAGTCCTTATAATACTGTGTTGCTGTATTCAGTGTGTCCCCTCCCTCATAAACTCATGTAAGTCAGTTTATTCTTTTCCCACTTCAGCTAAAAACCTTACTCTCTTCGAATTGGCCCAGGCTGAAATTGCCAAGCGGCCCTTGAGATCTTGAAATAGGGTGTAGCTTTTTGATTAATAGTTATCTCAAAGCTACAAATGGAGGAATGTTGGGTCTAAACTTTTGGTGAACTTTGGAGCCAAAACACACCCAGACTGGCCGTCTCTGCATAATCCTTTCTGAACCCTTTTTGAACAAAGCACTGACCTGCAAATTACTCATGACACCCCCTTTCTCAAGTAGCCATTAGCCTTTATCTCTATGCATTTACTTGTTAAACTTGCTTTTCCTGTAAAATCTTGATTGATTATGCATGACCATTATCTTTTATTAATCACTTTGTTTACTTCTGTGTATAAATATTGATGCTCACCCCTAATAAAGGCGCCACACTTATTCTAAAGCTTTTGGGGTAGTGTGAGCCCGTTGATCAACGCATTGGTGTCTGGTCTCTGACAGAATTGTGTGCCCAAATACCAACTCCACACGAACTTGGGTGTTGGAGAGGTGAGTGAGGACTTGCTTTATTACCTAACACCCCTTGCAACCTCCCCATGATTGTGCAGGAAACAGCCAATCTCTCTAGGCCACTTGGAGGACTTAGCTCCCTACTCCTTTCCTGGGATGGGTGTGGTAGGACCTTGAGGCCTCCAGCAGGGGGCCTCTGGGCCTACTCCACCCCATCACACTGAGATCTTGGAGTTATCACAGATAGTTACCTGAAACCATCTTCTCACTGTACAGCAGCAGTCAAAAAGCTAACAGAATATTGGGAACCATTAGAAAAGATATAAATAATAAGATAGTGACACCATATTATCTGTATAAATACATGGAGTGCCCACACCTTGAATATTGCATGCAGTTCTGGTTGCCCCATCTCAAAAAAGATATATTAGAATTTGAAAAATTACAGAGAAGGGCTATGGAAATTATTAGGGGTGTGGAACAGCTTCCATATAAGGAGAGATTAGAAAGACTGGGACTGTTTTTGCCATTTTTAAACAATCCCTAAAATGTATTTCTTTAAATGTTATATTCCCTCCACAATGTTCCAAGCACCTACCATTAATCTCTTATTTTTCCCATGTGGGAGCTCTGAATGTGGAAAAGTCTCTTCTTCTAGCACCTATCACATTGCATGACGCACCCTCTGTTTAATATGAAAAGGTTACACATATTCAGCCAATCAAGGCAACTGACAAGCTGAACATTCTTATCACTTCATAATTGGATTCTCTTTTAGCACGGTTTTGTGTGCATTTATCACCAATGTCCATATCAAGAGAGGTCAGCCAGCATTCCCCACATCTCCATTGCCCTTTCCACAATTAAGATTGCTCATTTAAACTTTAGTGACCAACACTGTTCTTTACAGAAGCTGTGATTTGTGGTAACATTTACTTCAGATGAAATTTACTCCCACAAGCGTGACGGAATGCCCCCAAAGTCTGACTTGAATAGGGGGGTGGGGCAAAAGGAAATGCCAAGGGAAGATCTCTTCCAGCCCTGAAGTCTTGTTTCTTTTTGAACAAGTATACATTTCCTTTTTTAATTTTTCTACTAAGAAGTGAATTGAGCTCCTGAAGTAGAGGAGGTATTATTAACTTATTGAGTATACATACAGTGTAAAGGGTATTTCTATCAAAAAAAGGTTTGTTACCTAAATTATGCATGTACAACCAGAAGAGGAAACTCTGCTTCCTATACACAAATGGACTGAAAGGGAGCTCCTCTGTCGGGCGCAAACAATAATTAAAGATTAGCAGTAGTATTTCAGTGCTGCCTGGGAAACCCAGTCAAAGACCAGGATCCCACTGTGCTAGGCACTGTACAAACACAGAAGAAAAAAGTTCAGACTAATAATAAATATTATTATTAATAATTAGTAAACTTAACATTTTATGGACATTAATAAATTAACCCTCACAGTACACTGTTAGGTAAATAAATATTCTCATTTCCATTTTACAGACAGTGAAATGAAGGCATAGGGAGTTCACATGACTTGCCAAAGGTCAGACCATAAATCTAGGGCTGGGCTGGGCACAAAATGCAGAATTCCTGACTCCCAATCATGTTTTTTAATTTACAGATTATGCTTCCTCCTTATTCTCATGTTAGGTTTGCATATATAAGCTCAGTGGAGCAGAAGGGCAAAAGCTCATTTGATCTTGATTTTCAATCTGAATACAGACTGTGAAAGCAGGGGCTCACAGTCCTTTCTGACTTTCTGAGTTTTCAGAAGAAGTAGTGAGAAAAGTTATGTCTCTCTATGGATATTAGATTCCTAGTTAAGAATGTGTGTTATAAGAAGCCAATCAGTAAGAGACTTCAGTAGAGTTCACAGTCAGAATACAGGAGTCTTATTTCAAGGGGAGCTTGTAAAAGTCTAAAGCAATGAAATTACTTGTGTGACCTTTTCACCAATGTGAGTAAGAGGTTCACCAGCTGGCCCTACATTTTCAAAATAAAACTCCTGTTTGTATCATGTGTCTTTGTGAACAAAAACATGTACACACACAAGCTACAGCACAAGCATGATATGTGTTGGTGACAGAATTTATACCTGCAAAACCCACATATCCATAGTGTCTGGCTGATGCAAGTTTTTCCACCTGCTCACAAAATTTCTAGTCCTCAAGAACTGCACATGCAAGTATTTGTTACATAAAGTTGCACATACACAAAAAGAGGCCACAGGTTAATGAAGCTTTGAAAATGTGACTCTTGTTTCAAGTACTAAGGAAAAGAAGTATTTAGAAAGCAGGCAAAGAGGAAATTACTGGGGTCAGCAGAAATCTGAGTTCATTTCCTAATAATACCCCAACATACTGCACAGATAAGCTTTCCTAGTCTCTTTTTAGGCTAGGAGTTATCAACTTACCTTCATTTATCCATGGGGCAAAATTCCATTACAATATCATAAGTTTTGTATCATATTTCTCTGTCATTTTGCTTTGCAACATGCTAATGATGCAGCAGAATATTACAACATTGCATTATGCCATGAAGCAGCATCTCGCTTGAAGTCTATCTGGAGCTTTTCAAAGGCAAGCTTGGCTGTGTCTACACTACCAACTTTGGATTGATGCAAGTTATGCTGGTGTAATGCCGCCACAGTTAGTACATCGCTCATGTGCATGCATACTTGGTTCCTTGCACTGGCACTGTGCATACTCACCAGGAGTGCTAGTGTCTATGCATAGTGTGGTGCACCATGGGTAGGTATCCCAGCGTGCCACTCCCTATCATCCAGCACACTAGTATTGCAAGATGCAGGAAAGATCTGTGAAAAGTAGAACTGTCATTTGAATTTCAGAACTGGTGGCAAACATATTTCAAGCTCAAACACTTTAGCAAGCATTCAGTTCCCATTTAGTGAGCTTTACAAACTTTACTCTTGTGCAGATGAAGTAGTATATGCAATTCCCCTCTTCAGTGGCTTGAGCACTGAGAGTTTCAGGTACTATAGCTACACGGCAGCTCAGATCAAAGGCTGTGGCAAAGGCAGCAAAGACGCAGAGTTCTAACATCACAGAGGCCTACAACTCTGCCTGGCTGGCTTTGGTTCACACACACTCTGTCCCTCTTTTGCTAGCATTAGTCTGTAAAAAAGGGCTGCTAGCCACACGTCTTGGGCTGAGTTAAAGGAAGATAGCCATACGGAGCTAACACAGTGCTAAAATCAGAGACCATTTCAAGCTGTATATCAAAGGTAATACAAAATAATAGTCATGAAGGAAATCAGATTCCAAGCCATGGGGATTGTTGTACCTCAGGCTACTGGGAACTCCATAGAAAACTGAGATTTATTAGTGAAGTAAGTAACTATGAGCTTTATTGATCATGACTGCACTTTAGGAGTGACAATTACTAGAGTTGGTTGAAATTTAGCCTCACCTTTTTTTCACCCCAAAATGTGGATTTGGGTTGACCAAATCATTTAATGAATTTGTACTGATTTTGACTAATTGTGTTAGTAAAAAAAACCCCAAAACCTAAAAACAAATAAAACTTTCAATTTTTTTTTTTACTTGGAATGACTTTGTTTCGATATTTACTTCAGTTTTATATTAAAAAATCAAAACATTTTACAAAGCTCAAAAAGAAATGTTTTGTTTAATTCAAAATGATTTTTTCCTGACTTCTCTGTTCTCTGAAAAAATTCAAAAAAATGTTCATTTAGGGTTGACCCAAAACAAGTGCCATCCCAATTTTTCAGTACTGTAAGAGAAGTGAAAAATCAATTATTCACACATTGATAATGACTATGCAGCACTGACTGAATTCACAATATCCTATCCCAGCATGCATTGAGGCCCAGATCTTTTAAAGTGTTTAGTTATCTCAGTTTTGATCATCAGAATATGGTCACCTTATCTGAGCACTTCCTGTCCATGACCCCCACCTTTCCCCCTCTTAGCACCAGCCCTGCTCCCTGCAGGCTCCTATGCTGGTGGTTGCACAGGGGACCATTCCAAACCCTTGATACCACCAGAGCAGCACATGTAGTAACCCTGGCCCAGACACTAGCACCTGCTGTCCTGGGAGAGAGAGAGACAATGAGAGGGCAGCTTGAGCTGTGGAGGTGGCTTGGAATCTGCCCAAAGGGGGCAGTGGGAAGGCATTTAGAGAAGGAGGTGAAAAAAGGCTGTGCTGGGGTGAAAAGGGAATGTGCTGAGGAAGCTGTGTTAGAGGAAACTGGACCGTGAAGGGCAGTATGCAAGGAGCCCGGTCGTGAGGGGCACAGAGCGTATGACCAGTGAGGTTGACCAATGGGAATACTGCTTGGGTGCCTGGGGAACAGCTGTGGCTTTCCAGGTGAGGAGCTATGGTTTGCAGTTGGGTCTGTTGCAAAGAGGTGCGGTTATCGCAGCATGAAAGAAAAGAAGCATCGTAAACTGGAGAGAGGCGAAGATGGGAGAATTGAGAAGTAACTGGACTTTGCAGCCAGGGAGAGGAGGAGATGATTCCCTCTTGGGGTGATACAAAGTGTTGTTTGGAAAATTTCTTGTGATGGGAATTTACAGATTATTATTTTCCTAAGCAAATATATTAAATTATTTTATATGATTGTTCTATTATTTATATTATATTACTGTTCCTGCCGAATATCTTGGTTTTTGCTTTATAAAGTTTAAAATGTAAGGTTATCTCTATTCTATTGATTTGCCTCTGTCCCTCCTCAAATTAGACAGCCATAGCCTGGCCACTGAACATGAAGGGGGACCAGCTGATGAGGGGCAGAATCTGATCCAGTGTCACCATTAAAGTTAGTGAGAAAAACTTTGACAGAACCATTTTTCATCAAAATATACAGTTCCAGCAAAATCAAAATCATGCTGACTTCACTGAAATTTTGTTCAGGATTCCCTCTCCCCCACTCTCACTCCCCCCAAAAAGTTCTGACAATATTTTCAGAATTAAGTTTTGAGTTTTTCATTTTGGAATAACTTTTTGTTTAGAATTGTTTTCTAATACAATATAATTCAATATAATATAATATTTTAAAAAGAAAAAGCAAAGCAAAACATTTCCATGCATTCAAAATGGATTTTTTTTTCCAGAATTTTCCTTCATGGTGAATTCTGACATTTTTGGGTTTCATTCCTATTCAAAATGAAGGCCACTTGTGATATTTCAAAACCCTTCCTGAAACAGAATTGTGATCCTCTGGCCAGTGCTAGTATATTTATTGACATATTTGGTACCATGTTGACTAATTGACTTTCAGCCAATCAGACACTTCTTCCTGAAGACCCCAAAAGCTCTTTTCTCACCATTAGCGTCACCGCATGCAATGAATGGAATTTTCAATTCCCCAAAAGATTATATTGGGGGGCGGGGAGGAGGTTAAGTACCTGGCATCCTTAAATTCTGGATAAATTCTTTTGTATATGTAATAAAGGACCATGTTGTTTGATATAGACAATGCTGTATGTAGTTTAATTGGAGCTGCTAAGCTGGCTGTGCAACATGTTTTTGGGCAGATCTTAGGGAATTAGTCTCATGGTTTCATTCCCCTCTATGTTCATAGGCCTCACTGAAGAGGTAGTGTCACTCCCCATTGTTCTCTCATTGGTCCTTGTTATTCTAGTTTAGCTCATACAGAATTCACATGCTTTGCTCACATTCCTTTATAGTCAGAGGATAACAGTCTGCCGCCATCCTTATATTTCCTGGAAGGCAAAGTAGAATGTAATTCTTTAAATAAGCTTTTTATTTATTGGATAACCGTTGGTGATGCCTCAGAATTCAAGGATGATTTCCATTATCTCTGGTGGATCCACAGGTGGCTAATGAGACGGATCTGGGATCCACAGATCTTGTCACAATTGGGGCAGATATTTCCCAATGGAAGGGGCAGATCTGGATTGTTGAGTCAAGCTGCAGAGCATTCTTTTCTCCTTTCCCATTTCTCCATTTCTTCTTGTCTCTGTTGGATCCTGAAATACAGGGATCCTTGCCACGAGGCCCTTTTCCATTTTGGTTAGCTGAGGGCTTGGGTTTCCCATGAGTTTTTCAGTATTTCACTTCTTCATATTGGCTTTAAGGGTGTCTTTGAAGCTCTTTTTTGCCTGCCTCTCATCCATTGGCCATAGTTCAGTTGTGACAACATAATCTGCTTTGGGAGTCAATTTTCTGGCATTCAAAGAACATGACCAGCCCAACGGAGTTGTTTGTGGATGATCATAGCTTCAATGCTGGAGGTTTTGGCTTGGGACAGAACACAGATGTTGTTGTGTCAGTCATCCCACTTGATTCAGAAGATCTTGCAGCAGCACCATTTATGGTATCATTCAAGAGCCTTGAGGTGTCCACTGTACATGACCCAGGTAGGGCACAGTCATCTGCATATTGGAGTTCAGTGACTTATTTAGTGATAGTCTTTGTCTTAGATCAGAGGTGAAAGAGGCGGAAGAGCTTGCTGTCTATTCAGTATTGGATGTCAAGTCCAGAAGGGAGCTTGTCAGCAATAAAAAGGAGAATGACAGCAAGGAACATGGAAAAAAGAGTTAGCGCAATGGCACAGCTTTGCTTAACTCCTGTCTTAACTAGGAAGGGGTCAGGTTCAGATCAATTGCTGATGACCATCAAAGACATGTTGTTGGGGAGGTGTCAGAGAAGGGCAACAAATTTTGGCAGGTATCCAAATTTAAGGAGAATTCTCTACAAAGCCTCACAATTGATTAATAAGAACAAAAGAATAAGTACAAGACATCCTGGGAACACCCATGATCTAAGCACTGGTATTTGATTGACTGTCATTATTTGTGCTTGTGATTGTAAAGATATTTACATCACCAAAGTGATGATTCGTGCAGATGATTGTTGGATGGACCATCTCCTTAACTGCTCCATCACTTCCATCAAACTTGCACCAAAATGACAAATATGGAAGAAATCAGCCAGATGGAAGACCAAAGTTGAGAGCCTTAAAGATCCAACCAAATGTGACCTTTTCCAGCAGTGCCTCACTGAGAAACTGTTGAATATCAAAATTGAGATGAAGACCCCTGAAGATCACTGGAAAGCACTCAAATTGGCTGTCCATGCTACACGTGAGGTAACACAGAGGTTCTCAACCAGGAAGCACCAAGACTGGTTTGACAAGAATGATCAGGAAATCCAAGACCTGAATGACTGTAAGCGCAAGACCTTCTGTGCAGGACAGAAAGTCATCGAATTATTGGATAACCAACCAACAGACAATAAATGAAACCAGTAAACCAATGAAACAGTCCATTTTGACATTACTGAAGCACTTCAGTTTTTCATTTCAGTTAAACTTATTCAGAAAACATGAATTCATGAACAGTTTTGGGTTGACCAAAGCTGTATTTTTTGGTGAATAAACTATTTGGGGAAAAATGTCAGTTCTATGCTGTACGTCTCAGGTTTGGGCCCTTAGTTATACAGGAAATGCACAAGTAAAATATCACTTCGTGGCAAAGAGTACACAGCATAGGGAAAAAGAGTGGCATGACAAGAGAAAGCCATACAAGTTAATAATTTTACAGTGATGATCAAAACACGGAAGTGGAGCGGAGCTGTGCTACTTTGCACTAATGGATGCTCAGTCCTGAATGTCAATATGTCTAGTTCATCAGTGACGAGGCAAATGAGTGAGCAATTATCTTACATCCGTGGAGGCTGTGGTGACTGATTTAGCTGCTCACATCAGAAATGTTGCCACCTCACCTCTAATGAACTAACAAACACAGCTCACTTCGCAGAACACTTGTTTTAAGTGTTGAATTAGGCTTGTTAGACAAACCCCAGAGAGGGTTTTCTTTTCTTTTTCTTTCTCATGATCAGCCAAAGTTAAAAGCCTGTTGTTCTTTCACATAGTCACAGGTTTGTCTTCTTACTATTTCATGAAGGCAATTTTTTTTGGCTGTCTGAAATGTCATATGGACACTGATGTCAATGTAAATGCAAGGAGGTTTTAAACCTCTCTTTTTCACCTGCTGCTCTGCCAGTGACATCACTACTTATCTGGAAACCACCATGATGTTTCAATGATTATCATCACTTAGAGCTAAGTCCTTAACTCCTTACTCAAGCTAAACCAACATTAGAGCTGCCTTTGTATTTTTGGGTAAACCCGTGAAACAAATTTTACTCCTACTCCTTAACCCCAAACATGATTAACTCACATCTACTGTGATAACATTACTATGTACTGGGCTAGAATGAGGAGAGCTAAGCAAGATGACTATTTGGGACATCTCCAAATTTCAATGACTAATAAAAAATAAATGAACAAATAAATCAGGAAAATCTTTGGGTCACACCAGCAGTCTCCTGCTGCAAGAGCAGTGCATCCAGCTGCTTGTGCTGGGATCTATGCACAATTGCCAAGTTTTGAGAGGAATTATTCTCCAGGCAAACTGGGAATGACCCACTGAAGGTTTTGTGGGCAGCTTGGTGAATTTAGTACCTATATAGCTACTTTATCAGCACAGACTAACTTATCACAGCACCTCAATGCTTGCCTATCTCATGATCATCTCTGTGTTTACAGAGAGAAACTATGCAAAGACATTAAGTGATCTCATTGAGTCCTAGAAGAACCCACTATCCATGGCAGGATGCAAATGCAGGAATTTCGTGCTCTCAATCCCATGCCTAATCCATTAGACTAGACTGCCTCTCATGTTACTAAATTGCTTCCCTTGTAACCCAAGGCCACTGGCTGCTCAGCAGAAGTGCCAACTCATTTGCTGACAGAGGGATGGGAGGGAGCTTGTGGCAGACTGAGCATCACTCAAGGGTGTGGCTATGATTTTCATGGGTTCCAAGTGCTACCCTTAGGTGTTTGTAGGGAGGAAATGTGCATAATCTCTTATCTTTAAGACAAATCTGCAACAAACTCTTCACCCTAGAAACTGGCTTACCTTGTTAAGAGTATTGTGACAGGGTGGCAAAGTTCATTTCTTACCCCACCCTATAAGGAGATGTTGGAAGGAGATGCAGGTAAATTTTTGCTGTTCCTTGGGACAAGTGTGGCTTATTAGGGGCCACTCAAAATATAAGGAAGGTCAATATAGCTCATTGACAGTGGCAGCTAGGGTCTGGGACAGATGGATTGTGAGGGTAGAAAGCCTAGGATAAGCCAAACCTGGGGAGAAAGCACAGACCGTAATCTTATAGTGTTATTTTGGAGTCACCTACTCGTTAATTGAACCAGACTCCATGCATGTGTGGCTTTTGTTTGCTTCTTGATGGGTACTCTCCACCACTTTAGAGCTTTCTTTGCAAGGAAATGGGCAAGGAAATGGGCCAGATTTTCAAATGGAAGTTAAGTGCCTAACCTGCTGAAGTACTTTTGGAAAATCCCCTAGGTGCCTATCTGCACTGTTAGGCACCTAAATGACTTTGAAAATCTGACCCTATAATCTTACTTTAAAGAACACTGAAAGCAGAGATTAGCTTTGACATTTAGAGGTCTCCAGACTTAATGTTATGGCTGAGGGAATTAGTAAATCTCAAAGGCTGATCATGGTTACCATTGACTCAAATGAGAGCTTAGCCTGAGTATGGGCTTCAGGATTTGTTCCACAATGTGTAAACAAGCATCATCGGTAGGCAAGAAAAGTTCCTCGCTCTTGGAGTTTTGCAACCTTGGACATCAAGAGAACAGAGACAAATTCCTGGGAATACTTTTGCTCCTTTTTTCATCAATAAGGATTAAAAATAGGCATGATGATAACCTCTCGTCATTACCAGAGTGGGGTAGACAGTCCTGGCACAGTATAGCAGAGATATGTATAAACTCATCCAGTAATTCAGACCAAGCCACCAAATAGACTTTTCCATGACCACTTTTCACAGATTATTTCAAAAAGAACTCATCCGTCGTAATGCAGTAAATAATTCATGAGAGCATTTACCTATACTTTTCTTTCTTTTTTCTTTAATTACTTGCTCTTTAAACAGTTCCAGTGCTGTGTATAATGTAACTGATTGTGGCTCAGTCCCTGTATGACAATATAATGCAGGTAATTTGCTTTGGCTGTGTTACTCTATCATTAGTTAGGCTCTCTGTTTAATATGTCATACTAATGAAATGTACAAAAATCCATGCTAACTTTTGCACTGCTTTTCTAGTAGCTATTAAAATTGGACGAGAATAGAGAGACAGAAGTCTAATGAATAATATGTTCATTTCAGCTTTGTGACTAGAGACCTTTGTGATAAGTGAAGAAGGCTGTTTATTTCTTAAATCGGTATAATTTCAATCAAAGATTATTGGCTACAATGTTCCTATATGTGGATACTTCTTTGTGGATGCATAATAAACAACAATGAAATTAAAATGTTAAAAAAAATCAGACAAGTAGCAAGAGGAAAACATTTTGTCTTGAACACAACTATTTGGGCAAAAGAGCCAAGAAGGCACAAAATGACAGATTAATAGGCCTATGATGGACTATATTTTTGTGTCAAATCAGAGCCTACTGTCTCTAACAGTTATTCACACAGTTGGTAAGTTACTGCACAGCTTGATTTCCAGATCAACTGGCACGTAGAGGCTTAATTATACACATGGTAAATATTCAGGGAGGACAATATTCTGGCTTCAGATCTGGGCACCCAAACCTAAGGCCAGAGTCTAGCCTTGCCTCTCCTACTGGTCTCAGCTGTATTTGAACTGATGTGACATTGCTCCCTCAATACCAGTGAAGAGGAAGGTCTCAGCTGCACTGTGATGGATTTTTGCTACCTATTGTATCTATCTGTGCTTTGATCATACCGGCTACCTAGATGAGGAGCTGGGGGATTAATTTTAACCTGTTTGTTACTCAGGCAGATTTGGATTCTGCTCTCTGACCTGAACTATTTCTTTGAAAAATAAGGCTGACATAAACTAATATTCAGAGGCACTCTTTGCTGTGAAAAGTGAATGTAACGAACACTGTTTGCACTTTTCCATCTTTCCTTTGTACAAGTTATAGTCTGAGCAGTACAGGTGTGAACATATCATTCCATTAAAAATGAATTGATACTAAAACCAAAAAGGAACTTTCGAAGTACTAGACTGGGGGCCTAGAATTTGGAAATAAGGGTTTCATCTCATTTAGCTTTCATGAGCAGAACCTGTTAGGAGTTGCATAATCAGGAAGCAATTTGCAGTGCAGAACAGCAACTTTATTGAACCTGTCAATTTATGAATACCACTATGTATAAAAACATTTCCAGCTCAGTTCGTGGTAATCTGGGCTGTCAATTCCCGGTACGCCTAATGGAAACTGGGTGCAGAGGTGAAAGTAAGCTGGTATGCCCCAGTACGGAATACTGGCAAGAGCCTGTGCGCTATACTGGGGCGGCCTGGCTTCCCCAGGTGGCAATTTAAAGGGCCTGGGACTCCCAGCTGTGGCTGGAGCCCCAGGCCCTTTAAATTGCTGCCAGAGCCCCACTGCTGGAGCCCTGGGGTAGCAGCAGCAGGGCTCTGGGGATTATTTAAAGAGCTGGGGCTCCTGCTGCCTCTACTGCCCTGGGCCCTTTAGATAGCCCCCGGAGCCCTGGGGTAGCAGTGGTGGGCTCTGGGGGCTATTTAAAGGGCCAGGATGGTAGAAGCAGGGGAGTCCTGAGCCCTTTAAATAGCCGTCAGAGCCCTGGGGTAGCAGCAGCAGCCAGGGGCTCCGGCAGTGTTTTAAAGGGCCTGGGGTGGTAGCAGCAGCCAAGCCCTGGGCCCTTTAAACTGCTTCTGGAGCCCCTGGCTGCCGCTGCCACACCAGTGGTGGAAGGGGAGGGCACGTACTGGTACAGGGCGGGCTTGGGCTGGCTCTGACCCTCCCATCTCCACCCCTTCTGTCCAAGGCCCCTGTCATAAACAGATAAGTAAGAGTTAAAAGAACAGGAGTACTTCATATCTCTTTTGACTGTAAAGAGTTAACAAGATCAGTGAGCCTGGCTGTCACCTGACCAGAGGACAATCAGGGGACAGGATACTTTCAAATCTTGAGGGAGGGAAGTTTTTGTGTGTGCTGTTAGATTTTGGTGGTTGTTCTCCTTGGGTTCTGAGAGTGACCAGACATGCAACCAGGTTTCTCTCCAATCTCCTTGATACAGGTTCTTATAGATTCAAAATAGTAAGTACTAGGTGATAAGGTGAGTTAGGCTTATGTATGTTTTCTTTATTTGCAAATGTGTATTTGGCTGGAAGGAGTTCAAAGGTGTATTTTGCTGAAAGGATTTTAATTTGTACTTGTATACTTAGGCTGGGAGGGTATTCCTAGTGTCTATAGCTGAAAGACCCTGTCACATATTCCATCTTAAATTTTACAAAGATAATTTTTACTGTTTTTCTCTCTTTAATTAAAAGCTTTTCTTGTTTAAGAACCTGATCGTTTTTTAATTCTGGTGAGACCCCAGGGGACTGGGTCTGGATCCACCAGGGAATTGGTGGGGAGAAAGGAGGGAAGGGGGAGAGAAAGGTTAATTTTCTCTCTGTGTTAGGATTACTTTCTCTCTCAGGGAGAGATAAGGAGGGGGGAAGGTGAATTGTCCTCTCTGTTTTGAGATTCAAGGAGTTTGAATCACACAGTGATCTTCCAGGGTAACCCAAGGAAGAGGCAATGGTGAGGGAAAGGGTTTACTTTCCTTGTGTTAAGATCCAGAGGGTCTGGGTCTTGGGGGTCCCCGGGCAGGGTTTTGGGGGGACCAGAGTGTACCAGGCACTGGAATTCCTGGTTGATGGCAGCGCTACAAGTACTAAGCTGGTAATTGAGCTTAGAGGAATTCATGCTGGTACCCCATCTTTTGGACGCTAAGGTTCAGAGTGGGGAATTATACCATGACAGCCCCACCCCTTCTGGGGGCCAGAGCTGGCCCCAACTCAGCCCCGTACCGGTAAGTCCCTATTTCTACTTTCACCCCTGACTGGGTTCATAGTTCCTCTCCTGGCTCTAATTCTCCTCTTACTTCCATTGGTGTAAATCAGGAATAACTCCATTAAAGTCAATAGTATGGCCAAGAATACAAGATATTGAGTATATTTAGGATAAAGAGGTGAAATGTGAGTATTTAATTAATGTTGTAAAACAGGGCCTACAGGTCTCAGGCCTGTAAAATATTCATCTTAGTCACACAAGGCCGTAGGATTGAAACCGGTTGGTATGATTACCTAACTGAAAGATAATCCTGTACCAGTAAAGTGTAAGATTACAGTAAAAGATGGGTTTACTCCTGATGTTCTGGAAACTATGCAACAATGTGACAATTAACACTACAAGAGGCCCCATAGTAACATTTTTTGTGCTTCTATAATAATCTCAAATTGCTATTATAAGTCATTGATGAAGATGGTAAAGAGAAGAAGGGGAACTAAGGGCATAGCGAGCGAGAAATGGGGCACCCACAAATTAGTGAAGTGTGGATAAGGAAAAAAGGGTTGCAACCCTTATGCATATGTATGAGTCTTCATAGCCATAAGTATAACTCAGTATAAAAAGGAGTTGCCTGGCCTGTGTGCTGAATAGGGGGAGGGGAAGGGCACAAGGAGAGATGCAAGGATTACAGCCGCAGGTGGTGATGATGAAGAAGAAGATAATGACTGACAATCCAGGCTTCCCCAGAAGGAGATATGAGATGTGAGTGATGCCAGACATGGGGCTAAACACTTTGCACTCTTGCTCCATGTACTATTGTATTTCAGTGTTTTTGGGATTGTTTATATGCTGAATAGATTTGTTAATAAAGGGTCCTGTGCTTCTAAGGCCTCCCATTCTAATGATACCGATAATAATTCCTGATGCTGTATCCCTCAGGAGACTGAACCTTTATTGACCACTGGGATCTATGAGATAATTCACTATTCAATCAATCAGTCACCAGTCCGTCAATAAGGCTACAATGGAGTTACACCATTATAAATTTAGTGGCAGACAGATGCATAAAATCATGGTGGGGGGACCCACATTTTTTTTGTTTTGTTTGTTTGTTTGCTGAGACCCATAGGGATGGCTCATCTGGGTCTTTATTTATTTATAGCTTTTCCTGGAGAGGTAGTCAGTTCAGCATGAACCAAGAAAGGAAAGCGGAGGTCATGGGGTAGTTTCTGTTGATTCTTTTTCCCACTTGATTGAGATATGGTCCTTGATGATTTCCTTTGTATATGCTGCCATTATAGGTAACCACTTCATACAGATGACTTGCAACAGATTACATGAATGGGACAGAAGCCAGAGCACTGGTGGCTATTTATACATTCAGAATCTGAATTATTCTGAAGTACTGTGTGGAAGCTATGCTAAAAGCTAATAAAGTGTTGTCCTCCTCTACCGTAGTGACTGTGGAGCCCTGACCAATGAACATGTTCCAGATAGTGTGGTAAATCCAGGCTGCCTTTGAGAGGAAAAAGTCAGGTGACGAACTTCCATCTAGTTAATGAATAAGACTGATCAGAGTCAGAGCAGATTTTCTTGTCCTCGCTGAGCCAGTCAGAGTCAGGAAGCAGCAGTTGCAGTGTCTCCTGTGGTGGAGTTTCTCCTGCTTTTGCTCAGTGAAGTTTTGGATGTTCTCAGAGAGCTGCAGCCTGCAGGATGGACTCATGATCTTCCTGACTTCTATAAGAAAGTAGAGGATGTGGGGAGTGAAATTACCATCCTGTCTCTCACCTTCCAAATTTGGCAGGAAGGTGATTGAAGATGTTGTAACAAGGACACTAGGGGTTCTTTAATTTATTTTACTTTTTGCAATCTCTCTTTCAACACGAGCATGGTACAGAGCTCTCACTGGGTTCATTGGTCAAGTTCCTCTTAGCAATGAATAAAAGTCAGTTGTCCAGCTGATTCCTTCAGATTTGTCAGCTGTCATCCATATATTGATTCTGGCAAGGATGGTGTCAGAGTATACCCCTCTAAATCTGAACTCTGGGATACAGATGTGGGGACCCTCATAAAAGATCCCCTAAGATTATCTTCTACCAGCTTAGGTTAAAACTCTTCCAAGGAACAGTCTTCTGCTTTGGACAGATATTGCTGCTACCACCAAGTGATTTTCACAAATATTCCAGGAAGGGTCACTTGGAATCCCTATCCCCCAAGCCTCTTCATCCCCTTTCCTGGAGAGGCTTGAGAATAAAATATCAACCAGTTGCCTTAGCAATGTGAGCACAGACCAACCCCTTGTCTAAGGACTTTGGAATCAAAGGATTCTTTAAAAAAAGGTAAATTTTATTTTTAAAAAAGAAAGAAACACATCTGAATATTCCAATTATTAAACACCAAAATATTATACAATAAATATTAAGCACCAAAAATAACTGTCTTGGGGTTCAGCTTAAAGGTTACAAGCAAAGCAAAAGCACCTGGGGTTAGTGCAGAGGAATCCACAAACCAAAACAACCAAAAAGGTTCCTAATTGCATCTGTCTTATCTTTTCCTGTGCTACTTACATATCTGGAGTTCCAAATGAGGAGTTCCAAATGCTGATGATTTCCCATATGTGGCTTAAGGCTTATAGCGTGTTGCTGCCTTCTCCTCTCTCCAGCCCAAGATTCAAAGAGCCCCCCCAACCCCCTGAATCCTGAAGTTTTTCCAATTTGAAAGGGTACAGCCTCCCTTTTGGTTCCCCTTGTCAGGTGCCAACTCAGGTTAAGCTTCTCTTAACTCTTTATAGTTAAGGCAATTAGGGTACAGCTGCTAAGGAGGAATCTATACTTACTGTCTGGCTGGGTGTCCATAAAAGGGAGCTACACCTCCCTCTCCCCTCCGTCATTTATCACAGATGGGCAGGGCTTCAGTGGCTCCATTCCCTCTTCACTGAGAAGCCCCAGAAGTTGGTATTAGGAAATTGTTCATTTGCCTCAAAGGATCTCTTGTCGGTCCCACAGGATTCATTCTGTCATCCTTGTTCCCTCTACATGTGATGCCACTAACAGAGACAGTGAGACAACTGGGGTGCTTACAGAGCTGGTTGCAAAACTGGCTTCCTTCCCCCTCCCCAAAAAAAAAGATTCTACAAAAAAGAAAAATGTCTAGTGTTTTTAGAAATTTTATTAGACATTTTTCATTTTTCTTTAAAGCACTGAAAATCATAATTTTTGCTTCATTTTTTATCACCCCAAAACTGAAAAATTTCCTCCAAAACCCAAATACAGTTTGGTTTTCAGTTGTCCTTAACCCACCCCCCCCACAAAAAACAAGAACAAGAAAACACAGAAAGCAGACACTTTTTGCAAAATTTCTCATTTACCCCAAACCCCAGTTTTCCACTGACACATTTTTTTCAACAGAAAATTGCCAAACTAGCCTAGGTGCATTGCTAGCAATATTCAGCTAACATGCAGCTTTATATCAGCTTTTCACTAGCCTGTGAGGATGTGATTTCTCTTTGTTTCCTAGTGCTTGGCCAAGTATGATCCAGGATGAGAGAGTGTTAGCTGAATCCAGGGGTTAAAGTAAGAGGCAGTGGGAAGCATAGCTCCCATTGTTCTGCTAAAATCCCCCAACCCTTGGCTTGAGTTAATAGTGTTCCCTCAGAGCTCTTCCTTCTCCGTGGTTGGCACAGACAGAGCTCCCTCGCCCGTTTCTGGTAAGTCTGCAGAATTATCTGTCAGTTGTGGCAGGGATGGTGTCTTCACCATTATTGGGGAGGAGTCCCATTGTTTGCTAATGAGGTTTGTGATCTGGGGATGACTCTGGACCTCCAATTAGCCCTAGATTCCCAGGTTTAGCTATGAACAGAAACACTTTTCTCCATTTGCATTTGACAAAAAGGTGATGAACTTTTGGTGCAGTTACTCAGGCTGAGATATTCTGGTTTAAATGAATGGAATGTGCTCTATATAGGACTGTTTGTAAGCTTCACCTAGTACGGAACCTGTCTCTCTTCTTACTTTGCAGTGATAGCCATAGAGAACACTACACATTTCTCCTCCTCTGTGTGCACTGCTTCCTATTAGCTTCTGGGGGAAATTCAGGAAGCTGTTTTTGACCCACCAAGCCGTTCATGATGTGGGCCTTGATTTACCTTTAAAGATCATCTTTCTCTTTACATGCCATCATAGCACTTGAGAAAAGCTCAGGCATTCCCTAGATTTGAGGGCTGGCTGCAGGGCATTCTTGTTGGAGGGCCTTCGACTCTGGAATTTGCCTCTTTACTGCTCTAATTGGAACAAAGTTTATTGACCATGAGGGCATAATGCTAGTCTGGTAATGTTAAAGGCTTTCAGTCCAGTAAATGTATCATAGCCTATCTCATTTTGTTAGTGTACCTGTGTTCAGGGACTCAGTGGTGGAAAACATTGAAAAATAAATTGTCAAATAAATAGATAATTAGCTATTAATAGTAGAGATGAACTGAATTAAGGTACGCTTCGATCTTGCAAAACCAAAATCAGAAATGGATTTGATCCATGTCCCATTCTGTAAGAACCCCCAAAATCGACCATTTCAGATACACTGAAACCAGTTTAGCCCATCGCTAAGCAACAGGGAAAGGATTTCATGCTCTATCCCCCTATTGCCAATTAACCTTTCTATATACAGTACATGCTGAGAGAGAGAGTTCTATATTCCTTTAATGGACACCACTTTACTACTGCACTGCATTAACCAAGGCTTCCAGTTGGAATATACAATTTCAGTAAGTTCACAACCAATGATTTCTATTTGTTTGTCAGTTGTTTTCCTGCCATTTGCTACTCAGAAGGGAAGAAGGTTGCTGAGATGTCAGTATCTGAGGAAATAAAATGTACTGGTAAAATGACTTATTAGGTTGCAGTAACAGAAACTGTCTAAACACTTCGCTAACAAAATCTAGTGATGATAAATTACATGGCTGCATTTTAAAACACCCCCCCACACTCCCATTCCCTAATAACAACCTCTCCAGATGAATCTGTGCAGCAAAAAATATCTTTCTCTTTATGGAAAACCCATGCTGGGTCCATTTGAAGAATGATGACCTCCATAGCCACTGCAAATTCAATTTGTCCTCCACACCATGAGATAAATATATTTCCCTTGTGTTGAACATTAACTCTTAGAGCATTGAAATGTCACAGGCTGCCAACAAAATGAATGCTTAGGAGAAAGTCAGTGTACAGATTGTTCGTCTGCCTTCCCCAAGGGTTATAAGGGTCTGACAGAAGCATTGCGGCCTTTATTTGGGCACTGAGGATGGAGAGGAATTACACTTTTGTTTAACTCAGAGGTGCTCTTGTTGCTTATTCTGCATGTCTCCCAATTCATATGTAGGTTGCCAAGTACCATTGCAGCAGATTTGTTTGTGGTATTAACCCTGCTAGCTCTGAGGTACTTGCTTAAAAAAAGAAAATGTCAAGAGTTCCTGCAGTGGCTTAAGAGACTGAGCACCAACATCTCAGGGCAGACTGTTAAGAACCAGGGCACAAACCACAAACTGGTCATGAGTTCTGTACTTAGATCTCACCAGCCAATTATCAAGTGCAGACTCCTCAGGCGCTATAACAGCCTTAACATGGAGTCACAGACAATGCCTCGGAGGACTCGAATCTGTCTTACCACCCAGGTAAGCCTATCTTCATGATAGATGATCCATTACATTACAAATCACAGTAACATTCAGGTTACTCCCAGTCCCAAAGGACCAGTCACTCACCCCGGGTCAATTGCACTTTAGATCTCACATCAAAGACAATGCTTGTAGCCAATCCTATAATAAACTACCTAAAGATTTATTAAATCGGAGTTATTTACAAGGTTAAAGCGGGTAAACATAGATACACAAATGAGTTACATTCTTAAGTTTCAAAACATAGTAGAAGCTTCTATGATAAGCAAGTTCTATATATCCTTTAGGGCCAACTCAGGCTAAGCAATAGGGATCTTTTGCTTATGCCTAGTAATCCGTGCCTCTTGAGTGCAAGCAGCATAAAGATAGAGTTCCTCCTTTTTAAGGGTTTTTATTCTCTTCCACCCCCTTCTGCTTTGAGCTGCAAACTCAGCTGATGGGAGGAATTCATTTGCAAGACTCATTTTCGTGGGGGGAGAGTAAACAACTAAGTCTTTTGTCCTCTTTAATGGCCTATCTCTAGTCCATCTGGTGTTGACAAGCCTTTGTTGTCACGTGGTGAGGAGGTATGAAGCTAGAATGCCAAAATCTAATTTATTTGGTTATGACCAATCTCCACTGCCTAAATTTCTGGCAGCAGTATCACTTGTTTCTTTTCATAAAGACTCCTAGGTTAGTGAAAACACTTGCTCTTCAGACTTATACTTTACCACAAATCCTAAGTAGACTCAGGGCTTGAATTCAACTGGAGCCAGCCCGAGCAGAGTGTGGGTAAATATTGTCAAACCTGTGGGATCCCTGGCACCTCCCACAGAGCTGAAAGTCTGAGCCCTGCCATGCCCTGCATTACAGAAGCCCCAAGCCCCAGTGCGTCCCACAGGGTTGAAATCCCAAGCCCTAGCACATACCATGGGGGTGTAGCGCTGGCCCCGGCACACCTTCCCCCTACCGGGGCTAAAGCCCTAAGACTCCCGGTCCTGCAGCTGAAGCCTGGAGCCCCAAATGGGGGAAGAGCATAGGGGGCTTCAGGAAATAATCTGAGAATTTAGGCTGTGGATAGACTGATAACATTCCTTCAATATGGAAAGTCCTATAGCTTACATGAACACCACCATGATTTTTAAGCCTCAAATTTGACCTATCTTAAAATTGTTCAGTTCTTACTAGAAAAAGTCTTCCCAGTTCTATATACTCTAGATTTCTTTTAAAGCTACCTTTTCATTATCTAGATACTGTGCCTGATCCTCAGCTGGTGTAAACTAGTATAGCACTTGGAGGTCAGATTAGGTGATTATGATGGTCACTTCTGGCTTCAACATCCACAAGTCTATGTAGATTTGTCCCATTGTATATAGTAACATCCAGTTGTGTTTCTGTCTGCCTACAGCCTGAAGTTTAATGGGCATGTATGTGCCAGAGAATGTTATGCCGGCTGTGGAGAATGTTATGGTTGCAAGGAAACTCACAACATACTGGTTATAGCACAGGCGCTGACTTTCTTCTCTTTGGGTGGGTGCTCCACGCCGACTGCGCCCTGAGGCCCCACCTCCAGTCCACCCCTTACCTCAATGCCCCACCCTCGCTCTGACTCTTCTCACCCCTCCCTGCCCTCTCTCTGATGCCCCGCCCCCTCCCGCCTCTTCCCACTCCTGCTCTGCCCCCTCCCCTGAGTACACCCACCCTCTCTCTGCCTCTTACCGCCCCCACTCCACCCTCTCCCGCCAGTGCTTCCTGCCTGCTGACAAACAGCTGATCAGCAGGTGGCTGGTGCATGCTGAGCATGCAGTATTTTTTTCTGTGGGTACTCCAGCCTCAAAGCACCCACGGAGTAGGTGCCTATGAGTACTAGCATTTTCCAAAGGGGAAAGGGAGTCTTGGAATGGAAGCGGAATTTCATGTTTATCAGGTGAGTGGACAGAGAAAACCTGAGGCCAAGATTTTCAAAAGTGACTAGTGATATTGGGTACCTCCATTTTCGAGTGCCCAACCTGAGACACCTTCAAAGGTCCTGATTTTCACAGGATGGGTGCTCAGCTCTTCTGACAATCAAGCCCCTTTAAAGTGTCTCAGGTTGGGCCCCCAAAATCTGAGGCTCCCAAATCACTTGTCACATTAAACTTAAACATTAGCCCTTCTTGGGAGCAAACAGCTGGTCAAAATGCAGCTGGTCAGGATACTAAGGGGTAGACAGCATCTACAGTTCTCAAGTTAAAGACCGGGGATAAGAGAAAATTAGCTTGTGCTGTTACTGAGGAACACCGCTATCATTTACAAAATGGATCTTAGTTTGCTATTTCTGTATGCTTTTAAGTGCTGCTAATTTATCTTGTTGCTATGTAAGACCTAACTTAATTATTTATTATTCTTAAATGCCTTGTTCCAGCTCCTGTGACGGTCAGTGGAAAGGCTCCCATTGATTTCAGTGGGATTTGGGTAGGTTCTTAAGAGCATTGCTCAGGCAGCACATTCAGGGACTGAGCAGCTATTTTTCTAATGAGAAATGTATATAAGAAGTGATGGGCTTCCAACTGTAATGGGAAAGTTAAAACTTCAAAGAGATCCCCATTTCCTCCCCCTCTTTTCCCTAGAAATGCAAGATAAACTAGTTGACTGAGGTTCGTATAGAGAAGAATAATGTACAGGGCAAAGCTTCCTTTTCTACACACCAAAAGAAGCTCAGGGATGAAAACAAAGTGACACTGTTTCAGAACATTACATTTATGTCTGTGTACATTATTATAGTTACCTGTCAGAATTACATGGCTGAATTCACAAGGGTTAAAGATCAGAGGCTGAGATTATTAGAGGACTAGTAGCACATTGCAGTGTCTTTCTGAAAGATCAGTTGTTGAAGCATAGACATAGTAATTTCTACATTTGTTTTGCATAGGATTTGTATGTATTTAGTGCCATCCTTATTCAGCAAAGTACTTAAGCATGTGCTTAAATTTGAGCATGGGTTTAAGTCCCATTGATTTCAATAGAACTTCAGCACAAGCTTAAATGCTCTGCTGAATTGTGGACTGTGATGCTTTGAGGGTCACCCAGATGAGTAAGGTGTTCTGGCACCACCTGCCCTGTAATCTTGGGTGCTCTGTGTTGTGCACCTCTGGCTCAGAGCCCTGACATCGGCACCATGCTTACAGCACAATGGTCTCACCTTGGCTTCCACCAGCCCAGTTATTCCTTGCAAGGTGACACCAATAGCCATTCCAACCATACATGCCAACTCTGTGGGTGGTCCAGGGCTGGAGCACCCATGGAAAAAAAATAGTAGGTGCTCAGCACCCACTGGCAGCCCCGTGGATCCGCTCCTCCCCCTTGCTCACAGCTCCTCCTTCCCGCTGCAATCAGCTGTTCAGCAGTGTGCAGGAGGCACTGGGGGAAGCGAGGGGGGTGGGAAGAGGCGGGGCAGGGATGGTGGTTTAGGGGAAGGGGTGAAGTGGGGGCGGGACATGTGGCAGAGTGGGGGGGGTTGAGCACCCCCTGGCAAATCACAAAGTTGGTGCCTCTGCTTTCAACCCAGAGTCTCCTCAAAATCATCTCAGCTGAAGTGCCCAGTCCCTCTTACTGGACACTCACAGAGGTAACACCAAGTTTGCTGCCTCCAAAGAGCCAGTACATAAACCAGCTTGTTAGCTCAGCGGGGGTTTTACACTCCACCTTAATACACAGAACAGGGATGGTCTGTAGGAAAATTAAGAATCAGTTTATTGACAAAAAGCATAGATTAAATGATTTCAAGCGAGAGTGAAAAAGATATGAAAGGGTTACAAACAAAACAACATGCTTTTGAGCATCTAAAGTTTAATTCTAGCAAGATATAGTTTTGCCTAACATAGATTCTTACTCTCTTCAAATTATCAATATTCTCCAGGCTGTTTAGCAGAAGGATCCCTCTTTCACAGATACAAAGTTCTGTCTTCTTTGTTCTCTCAGGTAACGGATAACCCAAATATCTCTTCCCCCCCCCCCCAGCCCCTTATATGATCCAACATTTCTTGTCTCTGTTTCAAGAGCCAGGAGGGTTTCCTGGGGTGCAGATTCTGTCTCCTGTTATGATCATTTAGTGGTCTTCCCCCTCAATTGTAAACTTATGGCTTTGTTTACCTTATATGTAAATGTGCTTCTGTTGTCCTCTGCTGGTGATCAAACCAGTCAGACAAGTAAATACACATCCATTTGTCTAAGGCAGGCTGGGGCTTATGCACTGCACCCCAAACACAGTTTAAGAACATATTTCAAGCACACTCCTATAACTCTAACTCATATATATGTCACACAATGATTTTTGGGACCAGCGTGCCACCAGTTTATCTATGATATTTTACATGATACTACTGAGATATATATTATGACAGCAGTGTGTTGGAGTAATGAGTTTCAGGCCTGAGATGAGTTAAAGTATGGCGGTACCTCTGCCAGTTGGTCTTGAGGGACCCCCCATGGTCAGTGGACATTATGCTATCCTTTTAAAATAAAAACATTACACAGGAACAGAGCAATTGGCATACTGGGACAGACTGGAAGACTATCTAATAAGATGTGCTGTCACCATCAGTGGCCTATAATGCCCTTAACTGTGTACTGCTGTATCCTGGTGAAAAATTCTTCCTGATCTTAGCACATAATCATGTCCTGAAGCATGAGGATTGATAGTCCTTGTAGATTTATTTTAGCTACAAACCCTGCAGAAGTTCTTCTGAAGTATATAAATGCCCAGTCTTTTCTTGAGCCCAAAAAGTCATCTGTCTCAATAGTCCCCTGGAGCAATGAATATCACCCTTTAATTATACCTTGTGTAAACAATATTACCTGTTATCCATTTTAAATGTATTGTCTTCACACGACAGGGGTGTCACTTGCAGCACACTGCAAAGTGCTGGGCTGTAACTCCTCCATGTAGACACTGCAGGCATGAAGTTAAAGGTCCTTAGTTTGCACTAATGTAGTACTCTTTAAAGAGGTCTACACGAGTTCGTGGCTGCAGTGTCCACATGGAGGAGTTATAGTGCAACACTTTGGTGTACACCACTATTTATACACCCCTACTCCGAATTGTGGGGCAGTGTAGACACGCCCTAGGAGTATTTGCATAGCTTTCTTTCTAGCATTCCTTATTTTATAACTCATTATTATAGCCTCTTTTACTCTTCTGCTTTCCAAGTTATTATTATTGTTTATTTTCGTTTACATTGTCCTAAAGTATGCTGGATGCCTCACAGTGCAAATACATAGCATAAGATTCTGATGAGTTGGCAGTCTCAGGGCTCCATTATCGCTTTGCCACATGCCCTAGCTAAGGAGCAGCATAAAATTGTGCTGTCCCCAAAGCAGATCAGAGGGCAGGTTGTGACTCAGAGAACCAACATCCAGTCCCTGCTTCTCCCCTTGCTTTGCCAGCCCTTCACCTGGTGTAGCTTATCTTGATGCATCAGTACTGGCAAAATCTCTACCATTTCCCTTGCACTTGCATGGGGATTGGAGGCTGCTTTTCCCACTGTGCTGATACCCCAAATATGGGCAGCTGGCAAAGGAGTAAAGGGGGCCCTTACCCCTCAATCAACAATGTTGCCTTAAGGGCCAGATTTTGACACCATTTCTTACATTGAGTAGCATGTTACTGCACAAGTAACCCCATTGAAATCAGTAGAGTGGAGGAATATACCATTCATCATGAGTAAGGTTATCAGACTCTGGCCCTATGTGACATACTGCATAATGCAATGAAGGGGTGACAAGACAGCGGGATGGGAATGAGGGAGGAGAGGCAGTGAACACAGTGACAAGATACCACAATTCTTAGCAAAGGTGGATGTGCAGAATAAGCGTACTTTTTTTTAGGGAAGTTTGCTTTGTTTAGTCATTTGAACATTTGGATAATCAGTTAAGGAAGCAATGAGGCTGCAGTAATGAGAACTAGAGAGGATAAAGGCCTTGAGGGAAGGTTTTTCCCCCCATGTGGACAGAGAGATCAGATCTTAGAAATATTTTGGAGGGAAAAGATGCAGAATTCAAAGATAGGCTGAATGTGAGGGACAAAAGAGGGGAAGATGCCAAAGATGATGCCAGGCTATGGGCCTCATTGACAGGGAGGAGAGTGGTTCTGTCTACAGAGAAAGGGAAGAATTTTAAAGGAAAAAAATCAGCAGCTCAGCTTTGGCCATGTCAAATGTGGCCAAATTAAATAATGTTAGTCCTTTTTAATCTCTCCTTGTATGGAAACTCTCTCAGGCCTTCCTAACCTCTGCAGGCAATCATTTTATGCTCTGAAGCATGAGATATGATTAGCATTATAATTATCTGAGCTTGCATAGAGACAAATGTTGCTAATGGTCATAAAATTATTCAGTGTGGGGTGGTTTTTCCATACCCAGCCTCTGCGTTTGTCTTGATAACCTCTTGTGGCACTGACTTCCGGAGGGAGACTGTACAGTGCACAAAGTACCACTTCCTTGTATTTGTTCTAAATATACGGTCTCTTAGAACCCCCAGCCCACAAACTCCCATTGATTTTGAAAGAATTCAAATTACTAAAAGCTGAATGGGGAATGAACTATTGTTATGGGTGAATGTTATCAGATAGTTTTATGGAAATTGGGGGATTATTTATATATACTATAATTATTATCCAATTCACTAAATATATTTGAAAGCTAAATGCACTGCTTATTAATTTACATTTTAAGTATCCTTTTGTTCTTGTATTATGTGACAGAATAAAAAGCAGTGACTGATTAGTCCTCACTATTTCCAAAATAATTATGAATGCCTCACTCAAGTCTTTTCTAACTCTTTTCAGGAGAAATTCAAGCGTGGCCTGTCACAGATGACTAACCCTTTAAGGGGAGATGCATCTGGATCTACCTGTGACACATTTAGCTGGCCTCCTCAGGTGTAAAAAGTGAGGAATGTCTCATGACAGGCAGGCCATGCGGCTAAAGCAGACCTTCTGGGACGGAGATAAGGCAGAAACCTTTAGAGAGCATGGAGACTCCCAGGAGTTGCTGCTCAATAGAGAGTAGGGAGAAACTCAGAGGAGCCCAGAAAGGGCTCAGGAGACATGACAGACCCTCAGGAAGGAGGGGCAGGGCTCAGCTTGAGTCTGAAAGGAGTGGACTTTTTTTGTTAATGACTCAGCTGGAGGGAAAAGTTGCTGCAGCAAGGATGAATGCAATTGTGTGAGGAATAGGAGCTAATACTGATGTCCCTGCTGGGACTACCAGAACTCTAAGGCCTTGTCTGCACTTGGAATTAGTCCTGATTTTAGCCATCAATGCAAACCCCTGGTGTTGAGAAGGAAAATCACAGTCTGCACCTCAGTTTCAAGGAGAGTTGAGCTCCCATGACAGTACAAATCACAGCTACAGTACGGGTTTGCACTGGTGCAGCTTCTTCCTGGATGGCTGAATGCAGGACTAATTCTAAGGCCTGATCTACACTATGCGTTTAAACCGATTTTAGCAGCGTTAAACCAATTTAACGCTGTACCTGTCCATACTACGAGGCCCTTTATATCGATATAAAAGGCTCTTTAAATCGGTTTCTGTACTCCTCCCCAACGAGAGGAGTAGCGCTAAAATCGGTATTACCATTCGGATTAGGGTTAGTGTGGCCGCAAATTGACGGTATTGGCCTCCGGGCGGTATCCCACAGTGCACCACTGTGACCGCTCTGGACAGCAATCTCAGCTCGGATGCAGTGGCTAGGTAAACAGGAAAAGCCCTGTGACATTTTGATTTTCATTTCCTGTTTGCCCAGCGTGGAGCTCTGATCAGCATGAGTGGCAATGCAGTCCCAAATCCAAAAAGAGCTCCAGCATGGACCGTACGGGAGATACTGGATCTGATCGCTGTATGGGGAGACAAAACTGTTCTATCAAAGCTCCGTTACAGAAGACGAAATGCCAAAGCGTTTGAAAAAAAAATCTACAGGCTACACAGTGCTGTGTCACAAGCATAACGGGAAGCCAGAGACTCAAATGGACGCTCATGGAGAGAGGGAGGGGGTCTTGAGGACTCCAGCTATCCCACAGTCCCCAGCAGTCTCCGAAAAGTATTTGCATTCTTGACTGAGCTCCCAGTGCCTGTAGGTTCAAACACATTGTCTGGTGTGATTCAGGGAATAGCTCGTCAGTTTACTCCCTCCCCGACGTGAAAGAAAAGGGAAAGAAATCATTTCTTGATTTCTTTCAGTGTCACCCTATGTCTACTGAATGCTGCTGGTAGACGCGATGCTGCAGCAGTGAAGAGAAGTATCCGCTCCTCTCCCCTCCCAGGTGGCAGACGGTGCAGTAGGACTAGTAACCGTCCTTCTTATCAACCCGTGAGTGCTCCTGGCTGGCTTCAGGTGAGGCTGGCTGGGGGCACCTGGGTGAAAATAGGAATGACTCCCGGTCATTCCCAGTAGATGGTACAGAATGGCTGGTAACCGTCTTCATCATAGCAACTGGGGGCTGAGCTTCAATCAGCCCCCTCCCTTTCACGTGAAAAGAAAAGATTCTGTACTGCCTGGACTATCACAGCAGTGGGATGCTGGGCTCCTCTCCCCCACACTGCTTAATGTCCTGCCTGGACTGTCATAGCACCGGGAGGCTGCCTGCCCCTCATTTCATGTCGTTAAAAACTCAGTGTTTCTTATTCCTGCATTCTTTATTACTTCATGACACAAATGGGGGGGACACTGCCACGGTAGCCCAGGAAGATTGGGGGAGGAGGGAAGCAACCAGTGGGGTTGTTGCAGGGGCACCTCCCTGAATGGCATGTAGCTCATCATTTCTGCGGGATCTGACACAGAGCAGCTGTGCTCTCTGATACACTGCTTCTCTAGTACACTTGCCCCATATTCTAGGCAGGACTGACTCTATTTTTAGAAACCATAAAGGAGGGATTGATGTGGGGAATCATTCCCAGTTTTGCTTTTGCGCCCCCGGCTGACCTCAGCCAGGACACCCATGATAGCAGCAGACAGCACAGAAGGACAGATAACCATCATCTCATTGCCAAATTACACTGGCAGCAGACGGTACAGAATAACTAGTAACCATCTCTGCTATCATGCAAAAGCAAATGAATGCTGCTGTGTAGCGCTGGAGTATCGCCTCTGTCCGCGGCATCCAGTACACATACAGTGACTGTAAAAAAAAAAAGCTGAACAGGCTCCATGGTTGCCGTGCTATGGCATCTGCCAGGACAATCCAGGGAAAAAGGGCGCAAAATGATTGTCTGCCGTTGCTTTCCTGGAGGAAGGAATGACTGATGACATTTACCCAGAACCACCCGCGACAATGATTTTTGCCCCATCAGCCACTGGGCTCTCAACCCTGAATTCTAAGGGGCAGGGGAGACTGCGGGAGCTATGGGATAGCTATGGAATAGCTACCCACAGTGCAACGCTCCAGAAATCGACGCTAGCCTCGGACAATGGACGCACACTGCCAAATTAATGTGCTTAGTGTGGCCGCATGCACTCGACTTTATACAATCTGTTTTATAAAACCGGTTTATGTAAAATCGGAATAATCCCGTAGTGTAGACGTACCCTAAGTGTAGACAAATGCTAAGGCCATGCCTGTTAAGTGGCCCATTCTTGTCTCCTCCCTCATGTCTCTTTTCTGTTCCTTTGCTTGCTTTCTGTCTGGCCCTTTACTGCTCTTTCTAAAGGAGGGTTTGAATGTGAGAGCTGGACACCTTGAACTGGACTCTTCCCTGGTGCTGACACCACTGTTCTACATCAGCGAGATGCTGCACTGGCGGGAGCTGCCATCCTTTTGGTGAGACATCATCCATCAGATGGAGCATTAAGCTACGTGCTATGGAGGCCAAGCCTATTAAAATACCATCCATCTCAGGAATATAGCAAGGGATGCATTGACCAGCCTTAACATTAAGAGCAACAGCAGACTTCCTGCACTCAGCATTTCCTTCTGAAAATAAGCTTGCTAAATGACTCCTCTGCAAGTTCACTCATCTGCATCCCCAGGAGATGGCCTGTCTCCCATGCCAGTGCATTTACTGTATCCACTGGCTGCATCCTAATACATTTTTCTTCTTGTCATGAAAAAAAATTAACACATTAATAATTCTGATTAACTGGTTACCAGTGGTATCCCCATAGTACAATTACCTACTTTCTCCTCCGTTGTCATATAAGAGGATCTCTTTATGTGGATGTCAGACTAAGTTATTGCAATAGCTCAGTAATCAGCTGCCAAATCCCATAGGCATGGGTGGTCTCTTTCACCTCTGCTCTGGTGGAAAGTCTCAGAGAAGGAGATTCTGAGGGAAGAAATCATGGAGATGCTCTCCTGGAGTTCCTCCCTATCATAAGGCAGCCTGCCTGCAGTGTCCTTTTGCAGCAGGGTGCAGCATGACAGGCACACTTGCCTCAATTTCCCCTCTCAGGTGACCCAGTAATGTCACTTCCGGCTTTCTTGTCTCAATACTATACCTCCTGGGGCTGGCTTATTATGAAACATTGTCCAAATGGTCCAAAACACAAGTCCCAAACCTGTAGTCCATTTCTCATCCCAGTGCAAGCAGTCATTAAAACTCAGAACATCTCACTCCTCAACGCCCTACACAATGGAGCCTTCCGCTTCACCCAGACTTTGTCAGTCCTCTTCTTGTGCCAGGACAGCCATCACAGCCCTCTCAACTGGAATGAAACCCCATTCTTCCCAGCAGGCACCCACACAGCCTCTCTTCTGGGAGCATCCCTCACTTCCGGGAGCATCCCTCACTTCCCTGGCCCTCTCTTCGTTCCTCTAGGTCCAGCTCTCCAGCCCTGGAAATGTCAGCAAGTAAGCCCTTGGCTACAGCTCCGCTGCTCCCCTACCTTCACCCCTCCCTGGCCCTTGGTTATAGCTCTCCAGATTACAGGCAGCAGGCAACTCCCTCTGCTGCTTTTCCTGCCTTCTGCCATCCAGCCTTGTTTTTCTGGTTTGGGGACACCAGTCAGAAGTCCCTCTTGCTGCTCTCCTGTCTTTAGCCTTCCTCCAGGAACCACCGTTTGCTTCCTTCTAGGACTCCTCCAGTTTTCTAGCAGCATTCCTTACCCCCTCACTGAATCAGTCTGTTCTGACTCACTGGCTCTCTCCCTGATCCTTTATAGCCCCTAGGTGCTGCCTCACCATCTTGATTGGCACAGGAGTGCTGGATCTACATCACTTCCAGGGGCCAGCCACCCTGTGACACTCCCTTATTGTTCTCTCAGGTGTCAGGTTTGCACTTTCTCCACCCCTGTGGAATAGGCTGTGGGGCCCACCGCCAAACCAGCTGGATCTTCCGGGGCCAGAGCTATCCACGTAGAAACCCCATTGCTATGTATCAGCTCTAACATTTCTGATCCCTGGCAGAATAGCTCCACTGGAGCAGGACTAACAAGGACTCCCCCTGAGCTGCTCCCTGGGCTGCTAGGTGGCAGTTCCTTGAAAAAAATATTGCAGACTAAGTCTGGATAGGGAACAATATAGTTCCCCTCTGACCCATCTATTCCTCCCCTTCCCTTTTCTTGCTTACTCTCCATTCCTTTCCCTATACAGACAAACCTGATCCTGCAGAACACCTCTGGCAGGGTCCAGAGTAGAGCGTGAACAGTGCCCTAGAGGAGGCCAACACCCTCTGCTATGAGAGAGGGAGGAAATCCATATGTGGAAGGCTCTCTCTGTGCGTGGATCTAGTAGGGTCAATCTGTCCATGGCTAAAAACTATCCACACATGGACAACATACAAGTGATCTAACTCAGGGCATTTCTTTATAAAGTACACTGCTCCCCAACCCAGTAAGGTAGAAAAGCAACTTCAATCATTCAGCTAGTAGAGAGATCTGTGACATCCGAGCAGCATCTCTGTTATTCATGGTGAAGAAACAAAAGATGACGGTGAATTATGGGGCTATAATCCCACACAGGAATTCCCATGATGTCATCAATCATTCATGTCAACCTTGAGCAATTTGTGTCGCTACAAGAGCACGGATATGGAGTTATAGAGCCAATATTCAAAACCTGTTGATTTTTATTTTATATAATACAGAGGTGTGTGACCCACATACATATAAGGGTGCCATGGTCACCAACTCAGCCCAGGGAATAGTATTCAGGGCCTGTGTCCTAGAATACCAGGGTTCTACCAAAAGGAGTGTGTGAGCAGCCCATAGTGAGTGGATGTATATCTTCTTTGAAGGACTAGCTAGGCAGTGGTGTATGTATTTAGATTTATTGATGCCCACCCATACCTGTGCATTACGTATCATGATGAACCATATTTGTGAATGATGATTTAGTATATTTCCATATCTATATTCAGCTACAAACTCCCTTTTGTTTTCTGAGTGCCATTTTGGTTGTAAGACAGCACTGTCGCTTTCCTGTTGTCTTTTTCTCTCTATCTTGAACTGAAATTCCAAGAGGTATTGACAGAGCATGAACCATGCAAGGCAATCAACGGTCATTAATCTTGAGGGTCTTCTATTCAAATTCAAGTATCCTTGGACAATGAGTCAGCTACCCCCTAGATTTGGTGTCTGGTTCCTCAGAATGAGGCCACATTTCTTTGCAACAACTCATGAACCCCAAATTAACTCTAATGTTGTGGCAGGAAAAAAGCCCTTAATTAATATTTTTTTTCAGTCCCATATCTATCGGATCAAGAACCTATCCTGCCATACTTCTCTTTATTTCTGTCCGTGTTATGAGTATTCTTTACTTGTATTACGGTAGCACCTCAAAGTTCAAATCAGGGATCAGGGCTCCATTGTGCTAGGCACTGTACAGACATATCACAAAAAGATAGTCCTGCCCCAGAGCTGACTGTCTAACTAAGCTGAGAGACAACAAGTGGATATAATAAAGGGATTGATGGTGCAGGGGCGGGCACAAGGTAATACAGTACACATGTTTAAATTAGTATAATAAGCAGTGGTCATTAATGGCTGCTCAATCATTGTCCATTGTTGTGTAGGCTTCACACAACAGGAGGCTTGCAAGGAGACATTTGGAGGAGGACAATGTAAAGGGCATTGTGAATTATCACAGGGACCTTTTCCCAGGCAGAAAGGGCAACATAGGAGGAAAGTGCAATGGCGCTTGCTAGAAAACTTGATAAATGAGCAATGAAAGCTGGCAGCACTGGCAGAACCAAGGCAGGTTACCCCTCCTTGCTATCTTCCTCTGACTCTTCCCCTTCACTGCTGCTGAAGGGGACTTTGTTCTTCTGAGGTGTTGTTTCTATTTTATTTCAAAACTGGTAAGCATGAGGTTCCACCTGCGTGTAACAAGATTGACAGATTATAAAAGGGTGGTGAGTGTGAGGTCAGATCTCAGTATGTGAAAGTTAATATCCCCATTCATAGCAATAACTTATAGTTCCTCATATAAGGGACATTCACCCCATACAAAGGATCAGCACAGGGTCTACCTAAGCCCTATTTAAGCCATGTTGTAAGGGCTTATGTGAGACTTATATGGTGTGTGGCCCATACACTGTCCTCTTGCTTAGGGTGAATTTCATCCATAGTTGTTATTAACATGTACAATATCAACGAGATCAGAGCACTGGCTCTTTGGTGCCCAAGCACCACCTGCTGGCTTCCACCTCAGTAAAGTGAACGGCAACTCCAGTGCCTCAGAGAGTAGAAGAAATTGCTGTACTTGTGTCCATCTAGTATACTTTAATCAGAGGCCACTGGTACGCATGCTAACTTATTACACTATGTATGGACAGCAGCATATAGCCACTTTAAAGAAAAAAAAAAGGCATGTTCTTAACCCATGGTGGCTAACTCACACTAGCTAAGTCTGGTTAAAACAGCAGTGAGGACTCAAAGTCAACTTTTAATAAGGGTTAACAGTGTGCATTAAAGCCTGAAGGACAACCAGGGGTTGAATTCAAGCTGCTAACCTGAGTTAAAAGCAGAGTTACTGTCTTCATAGATATTTTATTATGAGTTATCTAAGACAAGTTAGCTTACCTGGGTTAAGAACACACCTTTTTTTGCAGTGCAGATGTACCCTACATTGGAATTCAGCTACCACTCTCACATAATCTGACATTCCATCACAAGAGTTACTAGGAGACTCTAAAAACTACAGAAGCTCTTTCCTCCACAATTGTATTAGGGGAAGTTTTAGTATCACACGAATCACACTGATAGTTTGCTGGATCTGGTTGTGATGCTAAAGTTGACAGGAGTAGGTCATAGCAAGGAGTTGGAAGGAGACAGCAGCAGCCCCTGATTCAACACAAGCTTAAATTAGAGACATGGACATAGATCCTCCTGGATGGGGGTTGCAGGGGGGGAGAAAATTGTCATAGCTCCACTGAAATTGATGGAACTGTGACAGTTTACATTAGCTGAGGATCTCCCCATGAACACCATTAGAAATAGCTCCATTCTATCAGACATTAATATTTGAGCTGCTGCTGGGGAACACTGCTCTCAGCATAAAAAGGGTGTGCATATCTAAAAGATGGCATTCAGCCACCTGCACTCTCCTGATCCTGGGCTCATCTTACTGCAGACTGGCCCCCTGGTGCAACTCAGAGTAGCCCAAGGGCTGCTTTAAATTTTGTTGTCTCTCTCTGTTTCCAAGGGGCTGCTCCAAAAGCCAGGGATCACCAGGGTGCAGGGATAGTCTAGCCATGCTCCTTGTACTGGTCAGAGGGTGGATGGAATGGTGCAGTATAGGAGTGACTTCGTGGAGTGATATGGAGATCCATACCATCTGAGGATACCTCTATGCAAGGTGAATTGTTCAGTGGCTGGATGATCTGTTGGCTTTCCCCACAATACACAGGAAAATCAGGCCTGTTGTATTTATCTATTTTACTGATTTATAGACCACCTAGTGCTGTGGCAGCTGGGTGTTTAGTTACCAGCTGAAGAATATAAATTCCACAAACTTCCACAAAACTCTGAGAAAGGACAATGCTTAAGAAAAAAACAAAATCCGGTGGAAGCTAAACATCTGGTACTGTGCCAAGTTCACAACACTCAAGATAAAGAGAACTGCAGTTTAACATCTGGAGCTGTCGTGGACTGGGAAGTGGGTAGTCATGGCTACTGGTTGTAGCAGTGGCAGCCAGTGCCAGAATCTAGTCAGTCAGGAGGGGTCTGGTCAATCAGGGAGTTTGGCTGTAGCTCAATTTGCTGGTCTAGGGTTCAGCTGCAGGCCCTAATTCCTGACAGAGATTTTTGAGAAAATGACAGTGCTCTAATAGTATTTTGGCCTGAAGTAAAAGAATAGAAGGTAACATTTTTTTAAGAAGCACGTAAGTGATTAGCTGGCTATGTCCCATTTTAAAAAGTACCTTTGGCACTTACGACACTAAATCCCACTGACATTGAAAGGGACATAGGCTCCTAAATCATTATGTGCTTTGGAAAATATTACTGAGTATTTCAAACCAGGTTTATGACAATTTTCGCCTGGGAATTTCCTTAGGCTTTCAAAAATGTTGAAACAACAGGAATTCATGTAGGCCTCACAAGCAGCTCAGAGACTTTCTCAGGACACTTAGAGTATCTCTACACTGAAATAAAAGACCTACAGCACCAAGTCTCAGCACCTGGGTCAATTGACTAGGGCTTGCAGGGCTTGGGCAGTGGGGCTAAAAATAGCACTGTAGATGTTCCAGCTTGGGCTGAGGCCCAGGCTCTGAAAGCTAGCGAGAGGGTAGTGCCTCAGAGCTCAAGCTCCAGTCTGAGCTGGAACGTCTACACTGCTATTATTACCTTCACAGCCTGAAGCTGGCGAGCCCAAGTCAATTGACCTGGAGTCTGGGCCTTGGTGCTGTGGGTTTTTCTTCACAGCTTAGACGTATCCTTAAGGACTCAACTGAATCTTGCAAGCCTTGCAGGGTGGACCCCAATTCTTCTCAGACCGACTCCCATCTCCACATGACATCCTCCTTCTCATTGCACTTTCTTGCTTCTCCATGGCTATGCTGCTGTCTCTCTTTCCAGAACATAACCCCCTGCCTCCTGAGGAGATTCTGTGCCTGACACTTCTCCCATCATGGCCTTCAGCAGCCAGGCCAGGCCATACAGAGTCAGTCCTGGGAGACTGCATCAGGCAGCCCACACCTAACAGTCTGCACTGAGGCACAAACTCACTATTGAAATACAGCATATCCGCACAATAGCTCCTGTTCTTACCTGGACAACACAACTCAGTGCATTTGACATGGGAAAGGAACCAGGGGAAAGAGCATCTTTCCTCTCACAGGGCTAGACTGTCCCTGGCTCTTGTGTAGGTGTGAAGAGGGGGCTGGGTGAGAGAGAAAGTGCAAGGAACCTTCCACTATTGTGTTGCCTGTGCAAGGATGGAGGCACAACTGCAGTCTCCCTCAATGCCCTATGAGTCTGGTAGCGATGCTAAAGGGAGGAGAAGAGGCAGGCCCATGGGATCACCCTCCCTTTGAATGAGCCAGAATTGCTGGCTGAAGACAGAGGAACACTCCCCTCAGGGACAAAGCAGTGTTAGGGTTGCCACCTTTCTAATTGCTGGTAACTGTACCCCTGAGGCTCTGCCCCACCTCTTCCCCACAATGCTCTGCCGCCGCCCCACCTCTTCCCCCCAGGCTCTGTCCTCATGACTTACTCCTATTCCCCTCCCCCTCCCCCATTGCTCACTGAATCATCTGAAGGAGCCTGCTTACAGGTAGGAGGTGGCCCTGACTGAGCAGGGGCTAGTGCAGGTTAATGACTGGTGCCTCCTCCTGCTCTGTGGTAACCAGGCCTTTGGTTCGGGTGCCATTTAGGGTTGCCAGGTCCCCAAAAATCAGGCACTTGGCAACCCTAAATGGCACCAGGACACAGAAGCCAAAACCCGGACACATGGTAACCCTCGGCAGTGTGCGCAACTCACCTACGTGCCTGAACATTTCAGGAGCGATTATGCTTCTGGGAGGCAATTGCTACCTGGGCTCCCCAAGGGGTGAGAGAATCTGCATCACTCCCAGCCTATGATAGTGCCTCTCAGGCACAAGCTGGTTCTTCATCAGGGATTCTGGAACATAGGGAGACCCCCCGCCATGAGGCGAGTGTGACCCTCATGAGCAATGCAATATTCCAGGGCTTTGGGGCTAAGGAGTGGGATACACCCTCCTTCTGAATTTTTAATCCTCTTATATTTCAGTGTCTGTTTAACCAGCTGAAACCTCTGCTGACAGCTTTATAACCTCCATGGCCGTTGGTGGCAGTGGCTGCTCCTATAACAAAGGGGCAGCAGAGGAAGGAAATCAACTTTCAACTTGTCTCAGGAACATTTAGAAGTCCTGTCCCCCCTACATTATCCACTGCCCAGGTTGTTTTCTAGCCATTTACTTTGCTTATCTACATTTTCACAGGCCCTGGAGATGTGTGAGGGGCATACAGTAAATTACACTGTCAAAATGGCTGGTATGAAGGAAAGTCTCAGGGAGATGAGTGCCAGAGCCTCTTGAGATAGCTCCGCGATGGAAATAGGTTATAAATAAGGAAGCCAGGACCAGGGGCAGAGGTGACATATTAAAAATTCTGTCCTTGACATTTATACAGGGGCTTCACATTCTTGGCACCTGGGATAAGACTTGTCTGCTGTTGATTTATTTCTCGAAACTGCTAAATATGTTATCACTTCCTGGAACACACACATCCCCAGCAAACACTCCTTGCTGTGTAAATATCCACATAGCACTCCCTATTCCAGCAGATACCTTTCTCTTCAGGGGAAAAACTACAGGCATGCACCCAACCTGGGACCTCAGGGTCCATATTCTGCTGCTCTCCTTTCTTCCTTGTGTCAGGATCCTGAACTCAACCATCTCATGGTCACTGCCTCCCAGGTTCTCATCCACTTTTGCTTCCTCTACTAATTCTTCCCGGTTTGTGAGCAGCAGGTCAAGAAGAGCTCTGCCCCTAGTTGGTTCCTCGAGCACTTGCACCAGGAAATTGTCCCCTACACTTTCCAAATTGTCCCCTACACTTAGACCCGTTCTGGGTACCACCAAAAATTATACGAACCTGTTGTCCCTGACCTCAGGAAAACCCTGTTGCCTCCCAGGTCAGTTCAGCTCAGATTCTCCATTCCCACTCCACCACTTCCACTTGACACTCCCTTACCTCTTCTTTGTGACAAGGCAATAAGAGAAACTGTAGGCAAATGATAAAATAAATATACTCCTAACCTTAAGGAGATGGATCATTTGATGATTACTTGTTCTATTCATTCCCTCTGGGACATCTGGCATTGGCCACTGTTGGAAGATATGATACTGGGCTAGAAGGACACTTGGTCTGACCCAGTATGACTGTTCTTATGTTCTTATTCCTGCTGTTTCCTTCCTGTCATTTCTTTATTCCTTTCATCAGTTTTCACCTTCCAACTCACATTTTCATTTTCTTCTTTTTTATCCATTTTCTCTTCTATGATTTCCTCCCATCTCTCTCTCTCTCCCTACGTCTCATTTCCATTTCAATTTCTACTCCTCCTTCATACTCTTTCCATCCCCTGCCTCTCCTGAGTTTACACAGAAGAGCTCTAAAAAGAGCTCATAGAAGCACCTTAAAGTTCATCCACCAAGAGGATGTCCCTGCATGTGACTGTCACCAAGAGCGACATATGCTGTGCTAAATTCCTGCTTCCTCCTAGCAGCAGGCAATGGTACTGCTCTCCCATCTGCTTGGCAGCTTTCTGCAGCACAGTGGAAGTGGACAGGCTGTCACAGACATTGTGGGAGAGGGTGAAATATGAATGTATCTCAGCCAGATTCTCAAGACAAGACTGTCCCCCCTCAAAGTAAAATTTGCCAGTCTGGACTCTGTACAGAGGTGTGGAAGACAGAACTCAATGTGCCTCAAAGCAGTGCCTACTGTTTTTGCCATTGAAATAATAATGTTTTACAGTTCTATAGCAGCTTCCATCCAAGGATGATATTGGCAATTCAGATCTGACCCAAGTTAGAGCAGCTTCAGGGCTGCTCCAACATGCATCAGCTTGTAATGGCCACTTATTGGCCATCAGGACCGACAGAAGACCCTGGCCCGTGTGCAATGGTAAGAGGGGGGGATTTCAGGTTGGTTGAAGAGCCTGCACCCATCATGAGTGAAGTTGGAGGGGAGAACAGGTTAGTTCTACTGATGACCCTATGGCCAGAAGCCCATTCTGAGCACAGGCAGCAGATGAAGAAGAGGCTGGATTGGTTGAAGTGCCTCTGTCCTGTTCCATTTCCATCGCTCCCATTACCATTTCCTTTCTGCTATATTCTAATGTCTCTCATTATTTTGTTTCATTCACTTCCCCTCTCCTCCATTCCCATCCACAAAGTCACTTCCTTTTCTCTCTTCCCCCAGGTCTCATTTCTTTTTCTCCCCTGAGGTCCCCTTCACTTATGTACCTGTCATCTTTCTTCTGGGATCAGAGCTGACTCTACTGTTTTTGCCGCCCCAAGCAGTGTGCCAAATTGCCGCTGCAGATGGCAGAGGCAGTCCGTATGCTGTTAGGGCAGCACACGCGTTTCTGTGGTGGTGGCTATTTGGCGGCAGCTTCTGTCTTCAGCCGGAAGACAGAAGCTGCCAAAATGCCGCTGTGAGCAGCTGAACATAGAAGCTGCCACCAAATTTCCACCACTGTGGAAACACGCGTACCGCCCTAACAGCACATGGACTGCCTCTGCCGTTCGTGGCGGCAATTCTGCACGCTGCTTAGGGCGGCAAAAACACACCGACTGATGCTCCTTTCAGATTGCCGCCCCAAGCACCTGCTTGGAATGTTGGTGCCTGAAGCCAGCCTTGCCTGGGATGATCCCTCCTTGGTCTTCATCCCCTCTTCCAGTCAGAGAAGCATTAAAGCCAGTCAGTTATTATAACCATAAGGGTGTGCACTAGACATTTACCTCTAGGTTTGACAGTTGGAATTTTCGCCCTCGTTGGTAGTTAATTGATGTTATCACCACCTGCCAGCTGTTCAGTGCCCTGTGTGAAATGAACTGGGAATCCTCCATCTCTCTCTCACACAAAACCCACCTCTCTTATTTTGTAACAAGGAGCCCCCTTTGTTTATAGTCTCAGCAAAGAATTTAAGGACTGAAAGTTTCATAGAGAATGAGAAATCTTCTCATGTTTAGAGGTGATTCCTCGTGGCCTAGTTTCTTTAAAATTATTTTTCAATATTTAAAAATGAAATGTTCTGGTCACTTAAAAGCTCTCCTATTATAGTTTAGGGAGGTGATTTTCACAAACACCTCAGGGATTTAGATGTACAAGTCCCATAGATAGTCAATGGAATTTATGCACTTAAGTCCCTTGGGCTCTTTTTTAATCTTCCTCTGCAGCATGGAGCACAGTTAATTTGCCAGTTTAAACTAGAGTAAATGGTGGACTCTCTGTAAATTGAAGTCTTTAAATCACAATTTGAGGACTTCAGTTACTCAGCTAGAGGCTATGCGTCTATTACAGAAGGAAGTGGGTGAAATTCTGTGGCCTGCAATGTTCATGAGGTCAGAATAGATGACCGTGAGGGTCCCTTCTGGCCATAAAGTCTATGAATCTTCTAATTAGTTTTCTTCCTCTCTGAGGGCACCATTGTTTCCACAGTGTATGTGAATAACTCCCACTAACAGGAGAACAGGGATTAATTTTAGAAACTAGTTGTGTGGAAACTTGAAAAGTTCAGGGAGAAAATTGCAAGACCGAGGGAGTGTGTCAAATGTTTACTATGGGCTGGATCTCTTCTGAGAGAGGGGCCTGGGATAGATGTACATCACCATCTCTGAAATTTACCACCCTCCATTCCACTAGTGACCCTTTTCTTCCTCAACAGGCCATTTTGCTTTGGTGCTGGATTACAGAAATTGAATAGCTGAACTGTTCCCCATTAACATACTGTTTATCTCCTTAATTGTGTTTCCTATACATCTCTATAAATAGATTTAAACAACACACTCACTGATTTTTAAGCTATGAATTTCTATTACCAGGGAGGGGTTTGTTTTTTTTAAAGCCTAGCCCTAAAAGCACCAAACTTTGACTGTAAGTTCTTTGGGGCAGGGAGTGTTATTGTCTATTGTCCACCGTCAAACACATCATTGGTACCAGATAATCAATAAATAGATAGCACCTCTTTTCCAGTCATGGCTACGGAGCTTTTCTATTTAATGAGATTGCTTTCCTCAGGCCAAAGCAACCCTTTTGGAAGTGTCTTTTTATGGATGAAGCTATACCAGATGGAATAACAGGATGTCCTAGGAGTGCCATTGTGCCATTCTCTCTCCAGCAGAAGGGTGAAGCCTGAGGCTATATGGTTCCTCCCTCTGCTTTTGTGAATCAAACCTAGAAGAACTAATATGGCTTCAATTAAACACTGGGCTAATCTGAATGACATAGGGATTTGCATACATTTACCCTCAGTTTTCTGAAATAGCATTTCTGTCATCTGCCTCTAGAATGGCAGATCTCCTGGGAACTGGGAAACGTCTGTATTATTAAGTCTGAATTGAACACTGACTTCAATTACTACATGTTAATAAACTCTCCACTGGGCGTGAGGGAGCCTCTATCAAGCTTGAGTACATCCTTAACTTTCAGAAACAGGAAATCAAGATGCTATTTTTTTCTGAGTGGGGAGGGGATTCCATAACACTTCAGACTATTGAGAAGTCAAATGAATCATTCTGTGGGTGTAAAGTTGGAAATCATCCCAGGATTTAGAGGGAAAAGTAATCAACAGGGTTTTAAACAAAGGAGATGCCGCAGAAATAAAGCTTGTCAAACCATGTCAGTTTCTGACTAGCCTCACCTTTTTTTGACTTAAAATGCAGTGAGGCTCAGTCAGTGGTTGAGGCCAGAAGTTATTCTTTCACTCTGTTGCTCTGCCTAGCTAAATAACTTGTATGATATGAAGTGATTTGTTGAATGGAATGAATCTGCTGAATGGGAAGCACAAATGTCATGATGGGGCAGATGGTGGCGGATTAGCCACTTGTAAGGAGAGAGATAAAGAAAGCCTGTGGACCCAGGTGACCCTGCCCTGTTACACCTGTGGCCAATGTCAGGCATGGAGAGGAGTGCTAAAGGTTGAGAACTAGCCCAGTTTGGGGCTGATGAAGGAGGACAGTACTCTGGTTGGTGGGAGAAAAGCCTCATTACAGCCCCGATACAGCACTTGCTTGCCAGCAGCATCAGTTCTCCTGGAAGGGATGACCAAACCTTGGGGGGAAACAATCGGCAGAAACGTGGATGGTTTGACAGACATGCCCTGAATAGAAGAGTAGGGCCCCCGCAGACTCCTGGTGTGACCCTGGTATTGAGTTGTGTTTGGTTTGTTCCTGATTACTGTTGAATCTTTAAACCCCCAAACAGGTATGACTGAAAGGGGCTTTGCCTTGGACCTCACAGAGAAGAAACATAGCCATGGAGACTTGCAGTTGGTTGAGTTATGTCCAGGAGGGCCGCACGAGGGTGCTGCCCCAATGAAGTGGTTACAGGCATGGATAATACCAGGAGCTAGAGGGCTGGTTTCACTGTTGGAGAGCTGATTAAATCCTGCACGAGTTCACAAGACACAATGAGCCACAGCTCATCCTCCTTGTCCATGCAGTTTTTGTCTGGCTGTCTCTGCTCAAGAGAATTCTACAAAAGACTAGCACGGGCTGTGGTAGGTCAGGATTGAGATGTATTAGCAGCTCTGGAGCCTGAAATCCTTTGTTTTACCACAGAAGAGGTTTAGCATGGGTAGCGGCAGTACAAGCATCCCCATATTGCCCTACTGAAGTGCCTCAAAGCAGACTTACAGGAAACTGTTCTAGGGATGAGAAGTAGCTGTGAATTTAAGTGTGCATAAAAATTGGAGGCTAAATTGTAGAGCTTGGCCTGGTGCTTAGAAAATTTCTGCAGTTGAGGGAGGAGGTATAGCAGGGGGCTGGGAATCAGGAGGAACAGACGTTCAAAGGCTGGAGAGGATTTCAGCTCCTAAGGTTCGGAGGTAGCACAGGCTAGGGGTGGGGAGTGTAAGCAGTCACATTCTGACCCCGCCATTTGCCATAATTATGCCCATTCCCATTCTGTATGGGTGTTTGGCAGAAGACTCTCCATACTGTAAATTAAATATAATGCACTTACCCTGTCTCCCTTGCTTTCATTCCTCCTTTTCTTTTCCTTCACTTCACTTTTCCCTTACATCTGTTTTGCAATGTACAGGGCTTTTTCATTTGGTCTGACTTTTCTATGGTGTTCAATTGACCAGTCTTTTTTCTTCTCTTTCTCCAACCTCTGTTTCCCTGTGGCATGTTATCTCCTTCTCCCCTGCCTTCAGTTCTCTCATCTTACCCCTCCCCTTCTCACATGCCCTCCCTTCTCACAGTCAGTGTCTTGTTTTTTCCATTCTGTTTCTCCCACTGTCTCTTCACTCCCCCCTCACTTTCACTTTGTTAGCCCACTCTACCTCTCACAATCGCTCTGCCTTTCTCATTCCCAGTCTGAAGGACAACAGTTCTTGGGTATGACCAATCCTTTCCCCTCATTGATCCTGACTTTTTCCATTTACTGAGTCATTACATCAATAAAATGCACCCTTATACGTCTATACTGACATTCCTCTTATCAATGGCAAGAGATAAAAAGGACAATCACCACAAACAAGAAGTCTTTTCCTACCATTCCCACAGCATGGCCTTCAAGCAAGCAACCAAGAAAAGAGACAGAATGTTGACTCTATATTCAAGGACAACACAAATTTGGTCTCTGTCAGATCAAGCCAGCAGAGCAAATTACATAATGGAGGAATTTGCACTGAGAACACCCTGTCACCAGCCCAATGACACTGAAAACTAGAGACCATTGAAGCGAGCATATTATTGCAATGGTGCATTACAGGCTGAGTAGTAATGACTCAGATAGCCCTAGAGGACTGTATAAACAAAAAATAAATACCTTGAATTGCAACCAGAAGTGAACATGAAGCCAGTGCATCGTCTTCTTTATTAGTTAAGCATCAACAGTGCATATATGCTGAGAACTGGTGTAATATTTTCTCATTGGTTCACACCACCTGACTGTATGGCAACAATAGTCTATACCAGCCAAGCAGCACAGTAATCCAGTCTAGAAATCAAAAGGGCATGGATTACCTTGGCTGGATCTGAAAGGAAAGATCACACTGCCTAGCCAGATGCAGAGAAAAGAAAGGGGTCTTAGCCACTAGAGCTCTCTGGGATTCCTGAGACAGCTGTGGATCCAAGAGTAACCACAAAGTAAAAACTCCTGAGGCAAAGGGTATTGAACAATGAGTGTAGAAATTGCCCCTGCCAAGCCTTCAGAATCTCTCCCCCAGCCTACTGGCATCTGCTCCATCTTTCAGCAAAGTCCATTTCATCCAGGTGCAGTCTTGGCTAGGCACTGGGCAAGTGCTGATGTTATGCCATCTGGATATGAGGAGATACGAAACTGTGTGTGATCTGCACACTGATGGCACCTCAGCCTGTGTTGACTCACCATCTCCAGCAACCTTACATAGGCCTCAGTTCAGGAATGCATCCCTCATCAGGAGAGCATTTAAGCACACTGTAACCGGGTCTCTTCCTCTGCCCCGCTTGCTGCAGCTCCCTGTTGTCTCAAAAAGCACTCTGAGCCTCCTGGATGCAGCACCCGTGGCTTTTTACTTACACACAGTTCCCACCACCAGTGATTCTATTTACAGGTCTTACTCTTACTCTCCTCCTCCTCCGCTTTTACAGGGAGTCTACCCCAGCCTGGAGACTGCCATGCCCCTGGCTGTTCTCTTCCCCCCTTCCTCTGGCTGCCAGCCAGCCTTTATGGCCCTTGAACCTGCAGGCCCACAGGTGCAGCCCGTTCAGAGGCCAGGCATCAGGCTTCTACCCAGCCCCAATCCATTTCACCTGACTGGGGCTGGCTGAGCAGGGGCTAATTAGCTGCCTTTGCAGCAGCACCCTGCTACATACCTCCCCCCTTAAGCCAGTGCCAGGCCTGGTCGCCCTAGGCCTCTCTTCCCTCTGCCCGGGATATTACTATGCAGTGGGGCTGCCTGCCCTATGGAGAGGCCCCCAGGACCAACCCTTTGGGGGTTCGGCACACCCCACCCACAAAACGTACATTGGATAGGGGGTGGGGCACCCCACAGGTCCACTCTTACCCAGAGGTCCTCACACCATTCACACAGCTGGGCCGGCCACTCCAGAGGCTCTGGAGGCTCCTCTTCCCGTTTCCCTGGAGTTGTTGACTCCGAGCCCCCTGCCCCGAGTCGGCCCCCCGCTTCTGGGCCAGGCCCTTCACCTCTGTGCTGTGGGGCCTCCCCGTGTGGGGTGTCTTTAATCTCCCCCCGGGCGTCCTCCCCCGGAAGCTTCCTGGGCTTCTCAGCCATTCCCTCTGGTTTGCTATCTTGGCTTTGTTGTCTAGGCTCTTTTAACTGTTCCCCTGGAGGTTGTAGATCTGCCCCTTGCTCCGGGTCCACCTCCCCCAGGGTCCAGCTCCCCCTTTCCAGGGTCCTCTTTCCCTTCTTCCGCTTTAATGGTCGCTCCCCTCAGGCCGCCCTTTCCTTTACGGCAGAGCGCCAGTCCTGCCCTAAGAGCACGGGGTAAGCTAACCCTTCTAGTACCCCCACCCGCTTCCAGGCAAACCGCCCGTTTACTTTGAGTGGTACTTGGGCCACAGGACAATACTCCCTGTCCCCATGGATGCATTCCACACACATCCGTTTCCCAGGGATAAGCCAACGCGGCCTCACCAAGCGCCACTGTACAAAGGAGCGGGCGGAGGCCGTGTCCACTAGATCCTGCTGGGGCTCTCTCCCTACCCTCACCGGGACTGTGTCCAACCCTTTTCTGCACCCCTTTTCCGCACCTCCTTTTCCGCGCCCCACTCCAGGTCCAGCCACAAAAGTCCACCACCCCACACTCCATCACTGAGCAATCCCGACTTTTGTGTCCCAGCTTCCCGCACCGCCAACACACGGGCTGCCCTGGGCGGCTAGGGGTCCCCTTGGGCTTCTCCCGTCGCTTGTCCAGCGGCTTCACCCCGCCTTGTTCATGGGGCTTTCTGCCCCCCTCTGAATCCCGCAGGGCTCAAGGTTCCTGCGCTGGGAGGTCAGTCTCTGCATATTCCTCAGTCCTTTGTACCGCTGCTTCCAGAGTGGCTGGCAGTTGTCACCGCACCCATACACGCATGCTGTCTGGGAAGCCCTGTAAAAACTGCTCAAGGACCACCTGGTCCATTATCTGGCCCACCATGTGGGCATCGGGCCTCAACCATTGGGTTGCTCAGTCATTTAATTTCTGAGCAAAGGCCCGGGGTCGCACATGCCCTGCCCACCAGACTGCCCAAAACTTCTGGTGGCATTTCTTGGCCGACAGCCCAAGGCGGTCTAAAATCGCCGCCTTCACCGCATAGTAATCCCTGGCTTGGATCTCTGTCGGGGTCATGTAAGCAGCCTGCGCCTCCCCGGTGAGATAAGGGCCCAGCTGCAGGGCCCATGTAGTCCGGTCCCAACCAGCGCTAGGGCCACCAGTTCAAAAGTGCCTAAAAAGGCATTGGGGTCATCGGCGGGGGCCATTTTACAAAGGCTGAGGCCTGAGGTCCTGGTACCATCCCCCACAGCAGGACTCACCACTTTCTGCAGGAGCTGTTGCTGTGCCATCGACTGCTCCTTTATGAAATCCTGGAGGGCCTTCTGTTGCTCTGCCTGCTAGACGAGGAGGGCCTTCCGCTCCACCTGGTGGGACTCCTGCAAAGACTGTAGCCTCTTCTGCATTTCAGTTTGTTGTTCTGCTAGCCATTGCAGGGTGTTCTCCATGCCCAGGCCGCCACACTACGTCTGTGGCACTGGGTCCCGGACAAGCCTCCACGTGTAACCGGGTCTCTTCCTCTGCCCCGCTTGCTGCAGCTCCCTGTTGTCTCAAAAAACACTCTGAGCCTCCTGGATGCAGCACCCGTTGCTTTTTATTTACACACAATTCCCCCACCAGTGATTCTATTTACAGGTCTTACCTTCTTCCTCCTCCTCCTCCTCCTCCTCCTCCGCCGCCGCTTTTACAGGGAGTCTACCCCCAGCCTAGATACTGCCATATCCCTGGCTGTTCTCTTCCCCCCTTCCTCTGGCTGCCAGCCAGCCTTTATGGCCCTTGAGCCTGCAGGCCCACAGGTGCAGCCCGTTCAGAGGCCAGGCACCAGGCTTCTCCCCAGCCCCAATCCATTTCACCTGACTGGGGCTGGCTGAGCAGGGGCTAATTAGCTGCCTCTGCAGCAGCACCATGCTACACGCATGCTTAATTTTAAGCATGTGATTAAATGCTCTCTTGCAGAGAGAAGGGCTTAAGTACTTTCCTGAACTGGGGCCTGTCCTAGAGCATTCCAGCCTGGACACACCCCTGCAGCAAAAAATGGCATGAGAGGCATGACACATGTGCCATGCCTCAGTTTCCCCTTGCAGGTAGTCCAATAACGTCACTTTAGGATCTACTCTGTCAATACTACCTCTCCAGTTAATTGGCCAAATTGGAATCTAACGATAAAGCACAGGTGCACTGGTCCTGCTCCCTCTTATAGGGCCATGGTCATTCTGTGACAGGGCCATATATGTTAAATAAATGGAGATGGGATAGAGCTTTGCTAAATCCTACACATGAGAGCCTTCGTGAGCTCACAAAGAGGAAGGAATGGAACTTCTGAATGACACCATTCATCCCAGCCGGAGTCCATGGGGGAATTAATGGGACATGTGGTCAGTGTGATCAAAGACTACTGAGAACTCTGAAAGCATCCACACAGACACCTGACCATTTTTCACTGTTAGGAGGACATCATCACTGCAGAAGCCTTCCTTCCATGCCTTAGCCAGCTCTTATCTTCAAATGTGCAGGTTTTATCTTTTGCTGTTGGATGGTAGCAGGATCCCTGCATCACTACTGGCATCTCAGTGACTGTATACCGATGTTAAATCCAAAACAGAGCTATACAGATGGACAGGAGGATGAAAATTGTGTGCTTCTAAGCCCAGGTGACTGTGATTCCAGTTGTCCTCCCCTCCTTGCTCTGATGTCTTGAGGATGAGCATGCTGCAGAGCTCCATCTGGTTCTGTGATAAAACATAAATTATTAAAACATATAAAATATTGATGAACTGTTCTATAAAACAGAAGGACTTTAAAGTATTGATTAAGAAGTGAGAAAGTCATAATGAGTTTCAACCAGAGAAATAATAAGGAAATGATTTTGTGTTGTATCCCTTTTCATGGAAGTGCTAAGAGACCGTTTTTACATTGGACTGAACTGTCCTCAGTATAGTTTATACATCATCATCATAATGCTTTGCATTTATATGGTATCTTTCATCAAAGGATCTCACAGCACTTTACAAACAATAATGAATTAGGATCGACAATAATCCTGGGAAACAGGTGAGCATCATTGTAACTACAATGAGGCGGAGGCTGAACGAGAAGACCCTGAGATTTCCCACATACTGCAATTTATATTTAAATGGAATAGTCTTTGAAAATCTAATAATGATGATAACACAACACCAAGAGGGAGGCTTCCATGTAAAAGATACACAGTTCCATGCAGCAGCACCAAAGTGCTAAAGATAAAAAAAGAAGTGCTTTGCTTCAAATAAAGAGTAAATACCTACAAATGTATGTGTACAGTGTCTCGCACAAGGGGGACCCATTCTCAGTTGGTCCCTTGGCAGTACTGTAAGAAACATGATTAATGATACATACAGAATTGCAAGACCTACAAAAAGCTGTCATTAGAGACAGGTATGAAGACAAGGGTATGAAGAGCTTTCAGTCAGAACTGAAGAGGTGGTGATGAAATTAAAAATGAATATCTGACCCAACTGATAATGATTTACCGTGAAATTACTACCCACTGTAGAACTTGATCCTGCACAGTGCAATTGCTGAATGATGCATTTATAAGTGCAGGATAAAGAGTGATGGGGCAGGTAGCACAAGGGACCCGATCCTGCATAAGGAACGTGCTGTTGTGGAGACAATGGGGTGTTAGGTGCCTAACTTGAAATCAATGACAGTTACACACCTTAAAAAATTTCCCTTTAGGCACTTTGGAGCTTGAAAATGGGATTTATCCATCTAAGTCATGTGTGCCTAGCAACACTGAATGAAGCAATGCAGAAATACCTTTACAAATCTGGGGCTAAGTCCCTCTTGCCCATTAGCAGGAGTAGGGCTTCAGGCAAATGGAGAGCCCAGTGAAATCAATGGACTGAATTTGGTCCATTTAGTTCTTTTAATCTTTTCTGCATCGCTTAATATCTCCAGGTGCTTGTAACTCATTATTACATTGGCTTTTCCCTCTAGCACATTGCACTGCAAACTCATACCTAATTTATTCATTACCATCTCTTCTAGCATTACTGTTTTCCAAGTATCTCCCTTTCCATTGAAAAAAATTGACTTCAGATCAGTTTCCCTTGTATGAATTTTCCTAGTTTGGATCAAAATTTGTCTTATTTTCAAACTATATTTCTCATCTATAAAATGCTCAGATGCAATGGAGATGGGCTTACTATAAGAACCCAGAGTTTAATAGAATTTGTATTAGTTCTCTGTCCTCACTAGTAGTGAGTTAATATCATCTGTGAATTTAATTAGCTTTCTATTTCTCTTCTTCTAGAATGATCATTAATACGATTGTGCAATAAAACACTGCCGAAACTGATGTCTGTGACATCTCCCCAAGACCCCTTAGCCCCTCAAATAGATACATTGTTCTTTATAACTCCATGTTGCTGATTTCTCATTGCTTCATTATTGTATAGATGCTTACAGATTATTTTTTCTTTAATGACAGTATCAACAGCTAATGCAACTAGGTCTTCTCTTGCCTAAATATCTGTGCTTTGTGTACCAGTCCAACCAATAGATTCACATGGCTTTGGAAATAGTGTTTTACTAAACTACTGCTTCAGAGCCACCAGGGGGAGCATAAAACATTGGTGTTAGGCGTGTCACTAAAAGATTGGTGAATGGCTGTTGCTTTTTTGTTTTGTTTTGTTTTGTTTTTTAAATTCATTGTGTTACCTGTTTAAAGCAACTGGACTTTTTTAAAGTCAGAACATTTCCCATCACTGTTACACTCAGACAACAACTAACCCACTTATGGATTTACTGCTCCTTTAATGAAATAGTCATGGCCTTTAAAAGGTATACATATTTAAAGTGACAGGCAACTGCTTTACTCTCGGTTATAACACCACTGAATGGGAGTAGCTCATGGGACACCAGTTCTGCTGGCATGGCAGGGCCTGTGAGATAGTTGCTGAGGAACTAGACCTGCATGGAAATCATGATAGCACAGTATGTGTGCAGGTGCACACTGAAACTGTTGAGGAAGGTAGAACAAAGGGCAATACCAGGCCCATCAGAGAACCATGGAAGAATCCAAATACATGTAGGACCTGAGAGATGCTCAAAGAGTTCAGTGTATGGGAGCAACAATAAATAAGCTGAATGTTCCTATAACTGAGAGTCCATATCTTGTGCCAATTCTGGATTGTCCCAAGATGGGGAAAAATCCTCAGTAGTAGCTGGTAGTACCAGCAGGCAAAGCTGGAATGCTGCGGACACTGCTTATTGTCTCATTGTTACCTTGTGCTCCTATTGTGTCTGTTATGTTCACCTGTTGTCTCATCTTAGACATAAACTATTAGCTGTCCAAGGCAGAGACTATTTTCTTGTCATATCTTTGTACAGTGCTTGGGGCAGTTGTGCTCCAATCCTGATTGGCCACTAATAAAATAATAATAATAGCATCTGATGACCTGCTTTCCTGACTTCATAGTTGTTATAAACAGATAGCTAAGGATTAATGTCTCTTACACCTGGAAAGAAGTACCTGAAACACCTGACCAGAGGACCAGTCAGGAAACAAGACTTTTTCAAATCTGGGTGGAGGGTTTTTTGTGTGTGAGTCCTTTGTTCTGGGGTCTTCTGCCTGTATGCTCTCTCGGCTATGAGAAGTGATTTCTGTTTCCTGCTTTCTAATCTTCTGTTTCCCAGTTGTAAGTACCAAAGATCAGATAGGGATTTATATGTTCTTTCGTATTTACATGAATATAGTTGCTGGAGTGCTTTGAATTGTATTCTTTTTGAATAAGGCTGTTTATTCATATTTCTTTTAAGCAATTGACCCTGTATTTGTCACCTTAATACAGAGAGACCATTTTTTTGTATTTCTTTTTCTTTTTACATAAAGCTTTCTTTTTAAGACCTGTTGGAGTTTTTCTTTAGCGGGGAACTCTAGGGAATTGAGTCTATGCTCACCAGGGAATTGGTGAGAGGAAGAAGTCAGGAGGAAATCTGTGTGTGTTAGATTTACTAGTCTGACTTTGCATTCCCTCTGGGTGAAGGAGGGGGGTGGGGGAGAGATTGGCTCTCTCTCCTTGTGTTTCCAGGACTGGAAATAGAGAGGGTGGAGTCCCTCTGTTTAGATTCACAGAACTTGCTTCTGTGTATCTCTCCAGGAACCCGGGGGGGGGGGGGGGGAAACACCTGGAAGGGAGAAGCGAAGGGAAATGGTTTATTCCCCTTTGTTGAGAGACTCAAGGAATTTGGGTCTTGGGGTCCCCAGGGAAGGTTTTTGGGGGGACCAGAGTGCCCCAAAACACTCTAATTTTTTGGGTGGTGGCAGCTTTACCAGGTCCAAGCTGGTAACTAAGCTTGGAGGTTTTCATGCTAACCCCCATATTTTGGACGCTAAGGTCCAAATTTGGGAATAGGTTATGACAATAGTGGATCAACTTTTGGCCCTAATATAAGTTAGTGTTGTTTTGACCAAACTAAGATACTGCTTCAGAAAATTCTACCCCCTACTTTCTTTGACAGCGTAGATTCTAGAACATATGGGAGATAGTAATTAATTTATTCTTTTAAAATTTCCCAGCACTTATATGGAACTCTGGGCACAAATACAAAGTGAATGTCCTATGCTTTGTGGGTCATCTACCAAATGTTAAAAGCATCTGTTAACATTACATTGAATGACAAAAGAAACAGGGCAGAACTTCAGAATTTCTGCAAATATTCATATTCCAGTTACACAGCTTTGACATAGAATTAAAAATAATAAAAGGTAACTCATGGAATAACAGATTTAGAGGACACCTTATTCCTGGGCCTTCAGTGGGAAGGAATTACAGGTAGAATATATAAAAGCTGACTTTATTTGAACACAATTAAAAAAGAAGCAAGAAGGATAAGTGTGTGTGTAGCTTCTGACTTCTACCTGAAAGGGGAAAAATGCACTGTAATAGCAATGCACACCACTGTCTGCAACTTAATATAAATTGTTGTTATACTCCTAACAAGGCTGTGGTCCGTAAAACACAACCCATCAGAGCAAAGCTGGTCTGGTGATTAGGGTGCTCAGCTAGAGCTCAGTTTCATTTCCCTGCTCCACCACTGTAAGGGACTGGGTTGTAGTTGGTTTGGCCTAGCGGTCACAGCTGGGTTGTAGTCTGCCCACTGGGGCCAGTAGTGATCAAGCAGGAATTGGAGGAATCAAAAGAGCCAGATCCTGTAAGCAAGAGTCAGGGTCAGAGTCAGGCTGGAGAAAAACCATAGATCAGGAGATCATGCAAAGGCTGGCATTGCAACAGGCCAAAATTTGTGTGGTTGCCCAGACAACTCCCTGGGGCAACCCTTGGGGTTAAATAGGGCAGCTAGCTAATCAGAGGGCTGCAGGATACCATCACTCTGAGTCTTGGGTGGTACTTCCTACAGTGCCTGCTCTCCAGAGTGCTCCTTGGCTCTGCAGCCTCCTGGTCACACTGTGGGCATATCAGCTGTCCCAACGGTAGACCTGGGTTCTATTCCCTGGATCCTTACAACTGCAAACTTCTTGTGTGATCCTAGGCAAGTCACTTATTGTCTTAATACCTCAGGTACCCGTCTGTAAAATGGGGATAACAACACATTCCTTCCAGAGGTGTTATGAAGAGAATACATTAAAGATAGCGAGGTGCTCAGAACGACAAAGAGTCCTGTGGCACCTTATAGACCAGGGGTTGGCAACCTTTCAGAAGTGCTGTGCCGAGTCTTAATTTATTCACTCTAATTTAAAGTTCCGCATGCCAGTAATACATTTTAACGTTTTTAGAAGGTCTCTTTCTATAGGTCTATAATATATAACTAAACTATTGCTATATGTAAAGTAAATAAGGTTTTTAAAATGTTTAAGAAGCTTCCTTTAAAATTAAATTAAAATGCAGAGCCCCTTGGACCAGTGGCCAGGACCCGGGCAGTGTGAGTGCCACTGAAAATCAACTTGTGTGCCGCCTTCGGCACATGTGCCATAGGTTGCCTATCCCTGTTATAGACTAAAAGATGTAGTGGAGCATAAACTATGGTAGGTGAATACAGATACTACAGTGATCAGAACCATGTAAGTATCCTAGATCAACAGAAAGTACTTCTACTCAAGTGGTGATGGAGAATTTGCAAGGAGGAGGGAAATTTGAAATATACAATCTGATACTGCCAAGAACACAGACAAATTGGCAGAAAACTACAACTGTTACCAAAAATATCATGGGAATGAGAAATATTGAGTTCTCCCTATCTGTGGTACCCTCATGAATACAGTAACTCCTCACTTAAAGTCGTCCTGGTTAAGATTGTTTTGTTGTTACGTTGCTGATCAATTAGGGAACATGCTCATTTAAAGTTCTGCAATGCTCACTGTTATGTTGCTTGGCTACCTGCTTTCTCCACAGCTGGCAGCCTCCCTCCGCCCTGCCCTGTCCCCTCCTCACAGCACCTCCTGCCTGCTGGCAGACCCCAAGGATCAGTGCCTTCCCCCTCTTCCCCCCCGCCTCCTGCCCAGGGCAATCAGCTGGCTTGTGGTGTTAGAAGGCAGGAGGGAGGGGGGAGGAGCGAGGACTTGGCACGCAGGGTCCCCTTCCCTCCCCTGCCTCCTGAACACTACAAAGCAGCTGATTTCCCCTGTCAGGAGGTGGGCAGGGGAGAGGGAAGGGGAGCCTGAATGCCAAGTCCTCGCTCCTCCCCCCTCCCTCCTGCCTCCTAAATGCCACAAGCCAGCTGATTGCCCTGGGCAGGAGGGAGGGAGGAGCGAGGACGCAGCCTGCGAAGTAAAGGGGGAGGAAGCAGAGGGGGCTAGAACAGGTGGGTCAAGGGTGGGGGCCTGGAGGAAGAGGTGGACTGGATGGGCCAAGGATTGAGCAAGCCCCCTGCCCCTGGCAAAATCAGTGCCTGTGTTTGCAAGAACAGCAAGACGAGCAGCGAGACAATCCACCCTCTTCCACTCTCTGACTCCACCACCTCAACCAAGCTTCATACTCAGCAGTGATGATTGTAGTATTAAATTGTTTCTTTAAAATTGTTGAAAATGTATATAATGCCTTTTGTCTGGCAAAAAATTTTTTCCCTGGAACCTAACCCCCCATTTACATTAATTCTTATGGAGAAATTGGATTCGCTTAATATCGTTTCACTTAAAGTCGCATTTTTAGGAACATAACTGTACACAACACCATTATAATGATTGAATGCATACGCACTATGTAATAATGTAGCTTTCATTAAAGTCAAAGAATCACATAACCTCTAACTGTTCACTGCAGACATTTACGACAGGAGTCTAAAGTGACACACTCAAGTTCAAAGCATTTAGCACAAGAGCAATCAAATTAGGCTTCTCTGAGTGTATGGAAGTGTGAAATGTTGAAGAAAACAGAGCAGTTAAATTTCAACTTCAACCTCCACAACTCACCTGAAAAACAATGTAGAAAAATCTAGTTATATTAATAAAATTGATCTGAGCCAGGTCAGTAACAAGGGTAAAAGAAATCAAATCAATAAGATAAATGATACCTCCAGCAACCTTGAACTCTATATTGATAGAAGGGTGAAGGAGAGATTTGAGGATCAATGCCGCTATCTCTAAAATTTCAAGGTAATTAATGGAAAAAACTGTAAAGAAAACATCAGAGTAACCACTTCAGCCTTTGATCTTTACAAAAAAGACTGGGTCTTGATCTCCTCACTTGAATAAGATGCGGGATACTGACTCACAAGTGGAAAGTGCATTAGGGAAACAGAGTTAGATGAGGCCTTTGTATTCAGGAAAGGAAATCCATCTAGTTCAAGGTCTACAAACAATTATCTTTGATTCTGTGTATGGAGACACATCAGATTTATACTGTGCATGGAATGAGCATAGACATGGCCTATTGCTATGAAAAACAAAGTTTCCTGATGGGAAACAAAGGCTAAGACAAGAGGGAAAGAGTGATACCTATAGACACTTTCAATGTTTGACACTAGTATATTTCATAGTGGGTCAGCAGGGTCTTCTCCGAATAACATAGTTAAAGAATGAACAGGGCAATTGCTGGATACAGCAGGAAAATAATGGCAAGTAAGGGGTGAAATCCTGGCTCTTCTGAAATCATTGGGGGCTTTACCATTGATTTCAATGCGGCCAGGATTTCACTCAAAATGTCCACGAAAAGAGTAATGCCTCTGGGGCATTGAGGTGCATGGGAAGAAAAAGACAAGGTAGAAAACAAGCCAGAGAGCTAGAAACAGAACAGCTTTCCAGCTATATGTAGGTGCCTATGTAACCAACACATGTCCTGGGTGTGGTGTTCTGGCCCAGCTGGTGGTACCAAGACCACTTAAAGGGAGAGATAAAGTGAGTCTGCTTAACAGCCACTGGTTTTTAGCTCATGCTGTAGAGGCTCATGTACTTAGCTCCAGAGGCCACAGGTTCGATCCTGCCTGACAACCGGGATCTGACGGCATTACATCTGCACCAAGAGCCTACAGTACGTTCTTCCATACGTATTAAAAATAGTAGGAAACAGAGTATTCCTTCCCCCCTCCCCTTCAGTTTCATTCATTTAATAGGATAGCGTCCCCCCATGTTCATATGAGACAACCATGTGCTAAGGATAGTGATACATTGAATGCATTTTGCTTGGGGATTTAAATGAGGTTTGGTATCAGCAAAATGCCCTACCTACCAGTCAGAACCTGGAGTGTGGATTCTCAGTCACTCTGTTCCTGCACTTGGATCAGGATGAGTGGGTGGGACGGGATGTGGCAAAGATGGCTTCAAGCCCCCTTCATGCACCCTGGGGCCATTTCAGAGACTGCCCAAACCCTGTTGTAAGTTGGAGACTAGCTGTCTGGCCTACTCAGGCAATGGGAGTAGGGCTGTCATAGCGCTCTTACTCCAGCTTTACTCTGGCCAAGGCAGCCCCCTGATCAGGGGAGTCTTCTCAGAGGCTTTAGAACCCTGTCACAGCTGGAGCTTTGTAATTGGCATGTTATGTCACATTTATGCCTGTATGCATCTCTGTTCTTCTTTTCATGGGTGAGTATAGTTTCCTAATAGCAATAAGGATCCCCCCATCAGGGCATGTGTCTCAAGGTGATTATTACATTTCTTGGAGAGTTAAAGCCACTCACGCCTTCAGCTCCTGCTTTCTAACACCCCCTGTGGTGTGTAATAATCACCGTGCAATGCACTGCGGACTGTGTCTTATTCCTTGATTAAAATTCAGATGGGGTAAACCTAGTCAGAATGAAAGATCTTTTCACATGTATTAAAATCTTTAAATGTAACCAGCACTATTAAGTCTCCAAATTGTCTGAAATATTTAACTCCAGGGAAATGAAAAGATACAACAGACGTCAGGGAAACTGGACGATAATCTCTGGAGAGCTACAAAGCAAATTACACGCATGCATGCACACGCATCTACACACACACACACCCTACCAAACCTACAACAACAGAAAGGATGTGACAGTTTGTTGTTGGAGTTAGGGTGACCAAAACTTCACTGAGAGGAAAACAGAAGGAAGCAGGAGAGCTTTCAAATGACATTTTAAAACTGGAGTCGGAAGCCCTCCAGAGGCTCTCCATCCTCTGCTTGACAGCCCTCCCCATGTGCTGAATGCCAGACATCCTGACACAGAGCTAAAATAGAGACTACTGAGGATTATTTACCTTAACTAGCTGTTCTAATTCCCATAATTCTGATGCTTAAATGAGGGCTGACCTTTGACCCTCTTCCTCCACTAGGATCCAGAGTGTTATCTCCCCAATTTAGAAAGATACAGAGGGACATTTGAAATGGAGGTTCCTTTGAATAATCACTAATAAAAATATCGAGGAGCTCTGTTAGCTTTGATCTCTTATCACATCGTGCATAGAGCTCTCTTTTGCCAAGCATGGCTGCGCATACAGTCTGTGTCTAATCAGACGTGTCACACCTCCACGAAGGTAAATTGTGTTTATTTGAAAAGGAAAATTAAATTATGCCTGTTTAGGAATTAATTATGACTACCTTGGTGTAATCTGTCATATTATCCCATTGTTGGCACATCAGGACAAAAATCCGCTGACCAAATTAAAAAATAACATTAAAAATGTAACTTGTTGGCGAGGGAGGGCTGGGAACCAGAGGAAGATGGTGTAGAACAGGAGTTCTCAACCTTTTTCTTTCTGAGTCCTTCCCCCCACAAATACTATAGAAACTCCATGGCCCAGCTGTGCCACAACAACTGTTTTTCTGCGAAAAAAGCCAAGACCACTGTTTGGAGGTTGCAAGCAGGGCAATTGCCCAGGGCCCCATACCACAGGGGGCATTGAGAAGCTAAGTTGCTCAGGCTTCAGTTTTAGCACTGGGTCGTGGGGCTTGGGGCCCCAGGCTGAAGTGGGGCTTTGCCTTTCTGCCATGGGCCCTAGCAAGTTTAACACCAATCATGCTTGATGGACCCCCTGAAACCTGCTTGCCGCCACCCCCCCAGGAGGTCCTGGACCCCTGGTAGAGAACCACTGGTGTAGAGGCCTTTTATTAATCCTTTGTAGCTACTAAAAGGATGATGCATCAACTGAAACATTGAACAGCAGAATCTGTCCTCTTTTTGGAATGAAGAAACTAAGTTGGGTACATAGCTGAAATATCTGAAATGTTCTATGAGTGACAACTTGCAGAATATACACACGTCAACATTTCCAAATCTGAGTGCCTATAGTGAGGCATGTATTGTAAGATTTTCAAAAACACCTAAGTAGATTAGGTGCCAAACTCTCAATGGAGCTGAGATTTTCAAAATTGCCTAAATAATCTGGGAACTGAAGTCTCATTTTCAAAAGTCATCTAGGAACATAATTGTCATGGAAAGCCAATGGTTCCTAAGTAGGGCTGGCTGAAAATGTTCTGTCAAAACTGCTTTTCAATGGAAATTTTGATATTTTGTCAAACCTGAATGGCCAAACCCCGTTTTGGGTGAAAATGAAAAACTGTCCTGAAAATGACATATTTTTTCAGAAGTTGTCCGGAAATCTACATCTCCCATTCTAGCCAAGGGATTTCTCTGACGTACTACTTCCCCTCACCAAGAAAGGAGAAAGTGATGGTCATGGCAGATGCAGTCCAGCCAGAGAACCCAACCCATAGAGGGAATACAGGAGCATAAAGCACCTAAACTACAGTTCCCACGAACCACGGCTGTGCCATTTTAAATCATTTTGAAATATTTGGTGTTTTGATAGTTTGATGAAAAGACACATTTTTCCATAGGAAGAAAAAAACCCAAACCTATTTCCAACCAGCTCTATTCCTGAGTGCCTATGCCACTTTTGCAAATGGGATTTAGGATCCCAAGTCACTTATGGACTTTTGAAAATTATACCCCTAGATCCCTAGTTTTTGTACCTGAATTAAAAGCAGCCTTATTTTCAGAGGGACTGGATACCCACAAAGATGTCTGGAGACCGTAGAATGGTGACATAAACTGAAATTCCAAAATCAGTCATGGATGTCATATCTTTACGTGTATCTAGCTCTGTTATTATTGTAGTTTATAACAGCAGTAGATGTCCCTGCCCAGGCCATACAAGTTAGTAGGAAAAGCAAGTGCTCGACCACTCTGAAAATCAGGCCACTGTTATTAATATGCCCAAATAAGGATTTAGCAGTAAGCACCCAGATTTAAACATTCTGACCTGTGCTTCTGGGATACATTTAGGCTTGGAAGGATTAGATTAAAGGGAAATGGTAAACACTGATTTTCCTGTACACACACATACCGTTGGGAAAAAAACTCGATTATCAATAATAGAAATCTACAAATAAGCAAAGTAAGAAAAATGCTGCTTGATAAATCAGTTTGATTTAAAGATATTTACTTTGTATATTTTGACATGTGATGTTGACAATTTGTGTTTTAATAGCATGAGTTTAATTTTTTTTGAATCTCAGTGCCATTAAATAATTGTCTGACCTACACCCCTATTATTCTCACAACTGTGAAAATTTAAATTGATAAGAATAAAAAAAATTACTTAAAACCCATAAGACATAAAGATAACAGAGCTAGATGTGGCTTAGTTACTTGGTGTAATTCTAGAGTAATCCCACTACTTTAAATGGAGTACCTCCGGATTTATGCCACTGAAACTCAGGTGGTAATGATAAGGGAATTTTAATACAGGTAAGGGTACTGTACTGACTACTCTGGAAGCATGATTCCTGTTTTTTCCACAGGAAAAAATGGTGCCAAATGAAAATGTAATGTCATACAATACACATGCACAAACGTTCTGCTGACAGAGTGCCTCGAGGTCTTACGGGGTGAGAAGGTGCTCCAGTCTTTGCATGCATCTGCTAAAATGAATGGCATTGCAGGATTCAGTCTTTTTCCTGAGATTGCCAGGAAAGGTCCTGGTTAGTGCTAGTTGTAGTCATGGTGTTTGCAATGTTGACCACAGTGCACTAGGAACTGCAGTGAGGCCACAAACTCATTTCACATAGATCTCTGCATAGGTGCCTAGGGGAAGTGATTTGTCAAAAAGTGCCCTGAAAGTAAAAGATGGTGCATCCTATTATCAGTTACTCAAACCATCCAGTCTTTATCAAAACCTTTTCAAAGTGAACACCCTATTGTTTAAAAGAGGTGTTTAATCTGGACAAGAAAAGGCAGCACAGCCAAAAGAACTGAACACGCAAGTGGCAGTGACATGCTCCTGACTTTTAATCCCAACTCTGGCACTGATTTGTGTGGCCTAGGGCAAGTCGCCTTCCTATGTTTTAGTTTCCCCATCTGTAAAATGGGTCTAATAATAATTTACCTCAAAGGGTGTTGTGAAGCTTAATTAGCTACTGTGTATACAGCATTTTGATGTGAAGGCCTATATAAATTTTAAATACTTGTAAAGAGATCACTGCCCCTCCATAAATCAAAATGTAGTCTTCATTTCCAGCCAATCAGATCCTGGACTGGAACTTTCTAAATAAGGGGCACCATAGAAATTTTAGCACGCTGAAAACCCAGATATGCAGACTGACCTATTCCAGAGTCATGCCTTGGAAGACTGGCTGTATTATCACTGGAAGACTGGCTGTATTATCATCATCACTTCCAGATGTACTAAATACTGTACACCGTTGCAGGCTGAAAGTGAGAGGCATGAGCCCAGCACAGGATTTTAAAGCGGCTAGCAATGGCATAATAGAATAAAGAAAGCTCTACTGGTGATAGACAATGGGCGTGCTCCCACATTCTATGAATAGTGGATGTCTGCCCCATTGTTAAAAGGACTCTATGGACTCTTTAGTTTGGGAATAAGTCTACAAGAGTGTTAAGCAGGGAGGGGACACTATGGAGCTCCTCCAAGACGATCCACAGTGCATTATTGAACACTCACAGTTAAATGTAAGCTCACAATAAGACTCAGACCAGAGAGGAATAAAGTGACTACTGACTATGAGAAAACAGAATTTCATAAGGAATAATGGGAGGATCTAGGAAGGGCGAAGACAGCTAGATGGGGACAGAAGGCTTAGCGGTCAAATCACAGGTATCTGGTATGTAGTATGTGCAGAGCACTGGGTCAGGACTAGGCTGGCATTGCTATAGGTTGAAGACTTTTTTTTTTTAAATACCAAACAGATTGAATAAACTTTTAATCAGGATCCAGTACTGGAGAAATTTATCCAAACCTACTGGAAACTTATAAGGTTTGTTTGAATATCACTAAGTCTGAACTGAATATGTGTGTGTCACAAATGAAATTTGGGTACAGTCCTATGGAAGAGACATAACTGAATTAGATTTACTTCTCTGCTTGAAATGGACTCTAGGCCAGCACTTGAGGAAAGGAGAACCTGAACTGGATTCCTGCGCTCACCTGGAATGCACAAAGACACAGCTTAAATTGCCTGTCTTGGGCACTTCAAACTAACCACCTTAATGGACAGCTCTAGCTCAGTGAAGCACAACGAGACCAATGGAATCAGTGTTTCCCTGTAAGATGTTGACTTCTTGTTATATTCTTTCTCCCCTGTCGCATCGGGTTATACGCGATGTGGATCTTGTCTAGGGGAAATAAATAGAAATGATGGACGAAATCTGAAAGAGGTAATAGACCCAACTCATTTTCAGAACAGTTCAGATCAGCTGGAGGGACTGGATCAGCATTTTTTGACCAGAGGCAATCAGAATGTCTTCAAGAAGAAGGTAATTAGACATCGTAGAATTGTGCTTTCCCCTATTGGAAGCTAATGAGTTATGGACCCCAATTGAAGGAGAAACAGAGCCTAATTAGGCTAAATGGAAATTCCTACAGGAACAGGGAAATGTCAAGGAGCAGAGAGAAAAACCTGTTCTAGCACTATTTTAAACAAAAGAAATCAATTTGTCTTTTTAGTGTAATCATTTCTATTTTTACTGCAGAACTGAAAGTCGTTTCTTTCTCTCTCCCCTTCTCCTGCCCCACTGTCCCATTTTGAATGCTTTTTTGCACTTTTGGTGTAAAGGGCCCACCATGTTTTTCCACTCAGACATTGTAATGCGTTACGATGAAGGTTACCGTGCTGTCAAAATACAAGGCGTGAAGAGAGCGAGCAGAAGGGGATTGACAGTGCAGTGGTGGTGGGGAATGCTTTTGCTTGAACACCCTAATTTGTATTTTATCACCTCAGATGAAGCTTCATAAAAAACTGTCAAAGTCATCCAGTTTAGAACTATGATTCTGCCAATATATATTCACAGAGGCTATTTCCTCCCCCGTCGTCTTCTCCTCTCTCGCTTTCCCTATCTCAGCACTCTCAAACTTCGGAGATGTTTGGATCTAAATACAAATGTTGTGACTGGCTCCTACATAAATGTGCCAAACCAAAGCCTTAGCTCTGAACACTTCCCTCAAAAATGCTGTTGAATTTTGAGACTGGATCTGGATCCAGACATTGCATCTCCAGCCCATTTTCTTAACCTGCTATGGAGATTTGCACGAAAACAGAAGCTTGGCTGTTTAAAGGAATACATCTGTTTATTCCCCATCTCTAGTTCATTCTTAGTGATATTATAATCTTTTCCACAGTGAAGCCATTATGATGTCACCTACAATAAGGAAAGAGGAGGATAGAGCCCTGGTTATATACAATCCAAGGAGCACCCTGTTAACCTCTCATGTCACACTGTGATCTCATCTGAGACAGAAGGAAGAGAGCAGAAGCAGTGGTGGGGCAGTGGCAGTTGTGTTAATAGACAAAGATTGTATTCACAGATCACGATTTTCAAAATGGCATGTACAAGATACAAGAAGAGGGAGACCAAAACCAAACTAACAAAAACATGTCCCATTTAAGAAGGCCTTCAAACCAACCCAAACAGCAGAGCCTCTAATTCTCTGATTGCCCTAGAAGACATGTGGCCTTTCTCCCTTTCCCTTAGGCATCAGTTCCGAGAGACAACAGTTTAACCAAGCTCATAAAGCCTTTGTCTCAGAGCCTGGCATCAGAACAACCAGAGTTGCTAAGGCCAGAGCAGGTGAATGTCTGACAGCTAATATTGCTTCTGAGCCCTCGCCCTCTTGCACAGCTCCCCTTTCTTGTTTATATGTACCCCCCCGCCCCCAAGGCACTGCAGGGCAGGGCAGGGCAGGGTCCTCCTTGACTGTGCCTAAACTGTAAGCTCTAGACTGTCCCTGAAAGGGGCAATATACCCAATATACCCCAACACTGGGTTCCTAAAGTTAAGCTCCTAAATCCATATTTAGGCACCTAAATAAATTGCCTTGCTTAATTTCAATGAAAGCTACACGGTGCTCAGCATTTGGAAAAGTGCTTGGAACCCTTATTTAGTTGTCCACATGTGGGTTTAAGAGTAGGGTTGCCAACTATCTAATTGAGCAAACCCAAAGACCCTTGCCCCAACCCCTTTCCCACCCCTTCCCTAAAGCTATGCCCCGTCCCACCCATTCTCTGAGGCCCCACCCCATCTCTGAGGCCCCACCCCCACTCACTCCATTCCCACTCCCTCTGTTGCTCACTCTCCCCCACCCTCATTCACTTTCACCAGGCTGGGGAAGGGCGTTGGGGTGCTGAAGGGGGGGAAGGGTGTGGGCTCTGGGCTGGGGCAGGGGGTTGGGGTGCTGGAGGGGGTGAGGAAGTTGGTGCTTGCCTTGGACAGTTCCCGAAAGTGACTGGCACATCCCTCTGGCAGCAGGTCCTAGGCGTGGGGGTGGGTGAGAGGGGGAGTAGGTCTCCACACGCTGCTGCCTGCAGGCACTGCGCCTGCAGCTCCCATGGGGTGAAGTTCCTGGCCAATGAGAGCTGTGGAGTTGGCACTCAAGGCAGGGGCAGCATTCAGAGACTCCCTGTCCTCCCCCCTCCAGGAGCTGCAAGGACAGTGCAGGCTGCTTCTGGGAGCAGCACAGAGCCAAGGCAGGCAAAGGAGCCTGCCTTAGCCCCGCTGCTATTCTGGACTGTTAGTGCCCCAAATCTCTCAGTTTGTCTGAAGTAGCCTCTGGGAGACTACAAGAGCATGATTCCAGGAGACTCCCATCAAAACCAGGAGGGTTGGCAACCCTATTTAAAAGTCTAACTTTAGGCACCCACGTTTGCAAACCCTGGCCTTATCCTTTGAAGAAGATAGCAGATCACACCGGGGATGCTGGGGTGTTTTGAATGTTTGTATCTTACAGTAAGTATGTAAGGCCCTATGGTTTAGAGGGATTCACACTCTGTTTAGTCTTAATCTATCCTTGCCTGTGTATGGCTGTTCCAGTTTTATACCTCTTGAAGAAGGTACACGTTCATAATTAAAGCTGCCATGAGTAAGTAAACTAGATGTGAAAACCTCTCTGAAAAGAAGATGTGTTCTCCTCAGTCAACTGCTTCCATTGGTGCACGTTTACTATCCCGGAACAACAGCTAATGCCAGGGGACCAGAAAGAGCTGGAGGTGTTCATTGAGGCTCATGGTGCGATACATGGGCAAATGGCATGGAGAAAAGCAAATCACACCAACAATCCTTGTTTGCCTTTGTTTTGCTAGAACAGACATTGAGTAGCTCCAGAAGCCAGACAATTTCATGGTGTGTTTTTAATTCCAGAGGAAAGGCAGAGGGAATGCTGGGTGCCAGAGGACAAAAAGGGAAGTGCTATTATTATTTCCAGTATATTATGGTAGCATTTAGTGTGGGGGCAACTGAGATTGTGGCTCCATGCATTTCACAAACATACAATGACAGACAGCCCCTGCCCAGAAGATCTTACAATGGAAATAGATGAGACAGCAAAAATATACTTTATTTTACAGATGGGGAACTGAGGCACAGAGGGATCAGGTGACTTGCCCACAGTCTTTGACAGAGAGTGGGAACTGCACTCCCATCCTCCTGAGTTATCTTCAGTCCTGGGCCTTCCTTACAAGGATATCCTTGTTGGGCTTTGGCCCAAATGGGAAAGTTATGAAGGCAGTGATTCCTCTCTGTTGTCTTATGATCCATAGGGTTCCTTGCTTGCCCTTATAGGGAAGAGCTGCAGCACATGGCTAACGCCTCTGTCATTAATCAGGAAGTGTTCTCCAGAACAGTCTGTATGTGCCATGAGCTGCGGACTATTCAGGAAACTGAGGGAGCCAAGTGGGAAATTTGGTCCATACTTTGAAGATAAACACCCAGCAGGTAGCCCTTGCAGCAGTGGAGGTTGGTGGGAAGGGAAATATGATTTGTTCTCTCCAAGGGGCAGGAAGCAAGGCTCCTTGGGACCATTTTTGCTGGTGTGGATTTAAACAAGGTTCCTTCTCCTTGCCTATGTTGTGTGTTCGTTTGTTCGTCTCTCTCCCTCCCTCCCTCCCTCTTCCGCTCTCCCTCCCTCCCTCCCACATTAGAGTAAATTCATCCTCTTTTCTCATTACCCTTTAGCCTAAAGTCTCCATTTGCCTGCCAGCCAAGTCCCCATTAAACCCACCTCTTGCATCTCCAGCCCCCAAGTCCCAAAGCAGAGGTCCTGTTTGCTTGCTCCTCGGCCTGCCAGAACTACTTACTATCTTGTCTGCACCGTTCTGGTAGCTGTCATCCATGTTTCCTGGATGCCCCAGCCAGCTGTCAGTCAGTCACACTGGCGTGGCTCAGTCAAAACGCCTGCTGGGGTTTCCCAACAGCAATGAAGCCAGCCAACAGCAGCCGAGAGAGGAAATGCTACCCTGGCAGTGGGCTGCTGGGGAGCAGATATGGGGAGGGAAACAGTGAAAGCAGAGCTAGAGGCTGGAATAGACTGGAGTCTGAGTCACCCAGCTGATCCCAGCTTTGTACAGCAGGTGCCATCTGTCTGCTGCAGTGACCAGCATCACTAGCATGTCTCCTTGGGCTTTATAAACTCATTTTTGTCCCCCTCATCAGCCTACTAAGTGACTGGACAGTTTCATTATAGCCAGTGCCTCATACTCAGGAATGGTGCCTAGCTGGCATTTGCTGGATGGGAACATCATGTAGACTATGCCCCACCCATCCATGGATGAACCAGCATTGCACTTGACTTATCCCAGCATCCGTGGCATAGATGAATACCACTCATTTTTCACTCTCCTGGGTGTCTAGTTTCAATGCAAAGATACACTTCTATTGCCACTTGAGCTAACTGAGCCTTTTAGATCAAATTCAGAACTGGTGCATTTCAGGGCAGCTCCAATGACATCGGTGCAGCTTCAGCCATGTATGTCATATCTGGATTTTCTTTGATCTAGTGACAGGATTTTCTGTGGAGCTCAACACCATAATATCCAAATGCTCCACAAGCGCTAATGAGTTCATCTGCACACCATCACTTTGAGGTACGGAAGCCAGACCAGGCACTAGGCAAACAAAAGTGGAGATGTTGCAGGGAGACAAACATTAAGTGATGGAGAGTGGGATGCTGTCTCAAGAAGCTACAAAATACTAGGGACACTTTCCTGAATCTAAAAATATTTTAGCTATATTAGAGGCAGGAAAAAGGCTGGGGGGAAAAGAAGCCCATCTATTGTTTATTTGGAATACTAAGATAATATGATAGCAATAAATTATATTCTACTAGAATGCCAACAAAGTAAAATGCTGGTGTCACATTTAAAGAAAGTGTCAGCTGTAACACATACCTGTGCAGTGTGGCACTCTGTCCTCCTCTAGCTGTTTGAGTTACACACTCCCTGGCTGAGGAAGCTTGTCCTGAGCTGCATAAATTCACCCACCTCAATTCCCTCTACAGGCCACCACTTGTAACACTACCCCCCAGGATGGGTCACCATCAGCAGGGATCACACATGGCACCTCTGGATCTAAAGTTTCAGCATGAGCTGTTATGGCTTGAGCTAGAAGAGACAACTCTATTAGTCAGTGCTGAAGGAGGCTCATCAACCTCTCTGTATGGCCCTGCCACTACTAGAGGGAGACAGAACACAAGATTGTATAGCTGTGGTTTTGGATAATATAGCAGGTTATCCCTTTTCCCACACTTATTGCAGGAATTCTAGAGTCCCATACCCACCTTCCATCTACAGTCAGATCTCCAATTTCCCCTCTCACCTCACAGAATAAAAGATACCATGCACACAAATATTTGAATTTATATAACAATGTTCTACTAAACAAACCAATTGGAAACGTACTGCACTTCCATTTTTTTCTTCCTCTTTCTCATCCTCCCGTTTTTCTTTTCTCTTGTCTCTTTGTCCTACAGATAGCTTTCTCTTTCTCCCTTTAAGGCCTCAGTGAGGATCTAGCCCATTGCGTCTAATGAGAAACCCCAAGTCAGTACACTCCCGCAGTAGAATCTCTGAATGCGGAATACATTTGGTGTAATGGTGTTAGAGAGTCCAGCGGTGAATCCAAAATATTACAACAGCTTTTTTAAAAGCTAAATTCCATTGCATGAGCAAGATGGCAACTCCCTCAAGCTGACAACGTAGGGTGTCTGGAAATACTCTCGATTTATGCACATGAGAGAGAGAGAGAGAGAATTAGGCACATAGACTCTACCCACAAAACTCCCCCAGCAGGCTGAAGGATGACAACCATTCTTCCAGTAAAACACAAGGTAGAATACTGCATCATTAGACTCTTCTCACCAGGAAACTTACTTAGAGAACAAGAATGTTACCAAGCAACTAATTTCACTGTATTAATTACTACTATTAACCCTTGTGTAGGTGTCACACCCACCACAATTAGTGTATTATCAACCTTAGCTTGTGTGGACCTTTTTATGAATACCAAGGGAAAATTTATACATGCTTTTGGAAAAGGTCTTATGATTGACAACTCAGTGTTGGTGCATTATAGACCTGTGAGCATAAAAAATGATGCTGAACCATAATCACTGATAGTTCACTTGAATAATTGCCCCTTATATGAAGGGATGAGACAAAATTACGCAAAGACCAACATCTGGCTGAGATAAGTTAGGCACATTTTAACCAAAGCGAGGTTCACTTTTTGTTCTGCCGGGCAAGGTAGCATAGTGGTCAAAGCTACCAGGGTTTGAGACTCACTTGCACTGAGAAGTAGGGAGCTGTCAGAAACCAGGTCCAGTAGTTAGGGCAGGAGTCAGGAATCAGAGCTGAGGATCAGACCTGGAGCCAGAGGCCAGATGCTGAGCCAAGGGTCAGAGAGAAAGTCAGAAATTGGAGCCAAGGACCAGAGTTGGGCTACCTGGAGTGAGGTAAGGCCTGGCAGGGCTGTGTCCAAGGCTGGAATAAGGCCAGAGCAAGTCTGGGAACTAGGATGGCCAGTCATGCATTCCTGGAATACTGGACATTCCAGTACTTCCAGGCATGCCCCTGCTGGCATGGTCTCTCACACACACTGCGTGCAAAGTCAGACCGCATGGCAGGCCCCATTCTGAAGAGCATGTTACCCTGCCCCTCCCAGCAGATGTGGTTTTCTTTCATACTGGGTGGGTCTGCCATTTTGAAGCAACACACTTTTCAAAATGGTGCCTCCTATCCTATACCAGACAAATACATGTCCAGTACCAGACAAATACATGTCCAGACAAATACATGTCCAGTACCAGATGGGGGACAAACCACCCAAAAAGATGCCTGTCTGCTTCAAAACCAGACAAGTGGCCTTCCTACCGGGAACAGGGAGACACTATTACAGCCATGATCAAATGCTTTGAGCAATCACCAAGCTGGTGCTGCAGCTGGGTTTAGGAGCTGGTCTGCTGACTCTTCCCACTATTCAGGCACTCTGGCCATTCAGGCAGCCTTCTACAGGCCAGCTGCACTCCTTAGGTTGCCTGGAGACTGGCTCTGCTACAGGCTCTGATTCCTGACAGGGGCACACACCTGCACACCACAGATCCTGTTGTTACTTGGAGGAACTCTAATGGGCCAAATCCATTCTAGTGTCTGGATACCACTTCGAGGACAGTGTATTGCCTGCTGCAAGGAAGCAGTTGCAGACAGGTTGCCTCTAAGAATGATAAAGAGAATCTTAGAATGGTAGAGACTATAGACTTCAATGGAAGGGATTGTTTACTGGGTGTTCAAGGAAATACTCTTTCTGAAATTAAAATATTGCATCCAGTCTTTGCACTGCTGTTGGGCTAATTGCTCCATTCAGGGAAACCAGCTGTTCACAATAGATGCTAACTGGAAAGACATGGGCTGGGAGATGAAGAAATATGCACCATCAGTGAGCACTGTAATAGGATCAAGCAGAGTTTCATCTTTTCTCACTACTGTCGCTGCCTCTATCACTTCCATCTCCATCCCCTCAAGCCCTAGCAGAGGGCAAAGGGACTTTGAAAACATGTACCAGTAGGTGGGAAAGAAAGGATCAAGAGTCAAGATATAAAATGCAACAGAGAGATTCCAAACTCTGGTGTCTGAATCCCCCCCAATCAGTGCTCAAAATGGCTTTTGGAAAATAACCCTCAAGCCCAGGTTTTGTTTCTATTGATGACACTGACAGCTCATGCTAATACTCTCACAGCTGCAATAGTAACTGCATGACAAGGAATGGGAATATTCTAGCTGGCTCAACAGCTTCCCATCAGGGATTTTAGAAAGCAGGCAGGCATTCTAAGGTGCCAATAAGCAGGGACATGGATGTCACTGACTACTCATTGGGCATGGACTGCACAATGCAATTGACTGAGTCTCAATGGTAACCTAGCAAGTGCTTTTGAAAGATCTGTTGTTTTCTGTGTCATAAAACTGTTTCTCTCATATAGGTCCGGTATTTTTTCAGGGGATTTTGCTTGATTTTCACCTGCTTTTACATCACCTATGGTGAACCAGAACAGCTCTGCTGGCTCATCTCAATCCAGAGCTGCAGCACTTCCTGCTATTCTAGGCCATCCGTGGCTCTCAGACATAACTCTGCCAATCTGTTTTGCTTCTGACATTAAGTGTCCCCTGCTATTCTAGTCCGGTCTCTCACATGCTCATATCAACACAGTTCACAAAACTCCCCACTGTTCAAGTCCTGATCCCAATCTCTCCTCCAGAGACCTCTGCCAATACCCCTCAGTCCTGAGCTGCAAAAGCCTTCTGCTACACCTGTCCTTCAGCCTCTGCCAAGATAAGCCTCCTGATCATGCCAAAGTATTTGCACAAATAGGACTAGGATGAGAGCACCAAAATCTTCTTTATTTCTGACACAAGCTCTAACCCTGCGAGCTCATTCCAATCCCATTTGCCTTCTGTGCCACTATGCCCCCAGCAACTGCAGTTTGAAGAAAGGAAGATCCCGAGAGGGCAATTCTCTTGGTGTACCTGGTTCTGGTTGAACGTCTAGTAGATAAGGGCAGAACCCTCACTGGTTTCTGTTGCGGTCAATGATTGGCCGTGTTCTTCAGAAACTGGGCTCCTTGCTGATTCTGTTTTCCTAGCCTATCAGCTGCTTTCAGTCTGGGTCAGTATTATGAAATAAAAAAAGCATCCAGAGTCTTGTGTTAAAGCGGACAAAGAAGGAAAACCCCTTGTGTCTTGAAAAGGCAGACTGGAAATAACTTTTCTATTTGGAAGGCACTAGCACTTAGTGGGTCTCCCCACTTGTCTTCTGATTTTAACCCAAGAGCAGTGCTTAATTTGTGCCAGGGCTTGCTAAGTCTGAGCCCCGGAACCTCTAGGCTTGGCAGTTCATAGCCTGGCACCTCTAGGCTTGCTGCATTAGTTATTAAAGTGAAAAAATTGTTTGAGCCCTGCTACCTCTTTCACTGCAAATTATGTACTGCCCCAGAGGCACATGTCTTCAAAGGACTGCAGAACACAGTACTTGGTTACAAGATTGACAGAAAAATCACAAGAGGTAGAGAAGGAAAAGGGGAAGAGCAGGGAGTGGGATAGGCTGTGTTTATGCAGACAATGTTGGGGAAACTGCCTGTGTAAAAGGAAGAGCTATGAGAGCTAATTAATTCTCTCTGGGAAGCTGCAAAACACCAGTGACTAGTCTACGCGAGGGCACCCACTAGTCAACTTGTAGCAGAGTTAATTTTATTTGCATTATAGTGGTACCTATAGGCTCAATGAGGACAGAACCTCACTGTGCTAGGTGCTGTATGAGCACATCGTAGGAGACAGTGCCTGCCCTGGAAAAGTGAAAGTCTAAACACATATGACAAAGTGGGGGTGAAACAGAGTTTTATTATGCTCATTTTACAGATGGGGAGAGGAGGCACATATAAAGTGACTTGCCCAAAGACCTAGATCTTTGGGACCCTGCCCCTATAGTCAGAATGGTAACAGGACTTAATGGTGAGTCCTGGAGCCCCAGGCCCTTTAAATTGCCACCAGAGCCCCGGGGTAGCGGCAGCGGGGCTCCGGGGATTATTTAAAGGGCTGGGGCTCCCGCTACCTCTACTGCCCTGGGCCCTTTAAATAGGCCCCAGAGCCCCATTGCTGCTACCCTAGGGCTCTGGGGGCTATTTAAAGGGCCGGGGCAGAATCAGCAGGGGAATTCTGGGCCCTTTAAATAGCCCCCAGAGCCCTGGGATAGCAGCAGCAGCCAGGGGCTCTGGCAGCAGTTTAGAGGGCCTGGGGCAGTAGCAGTGGCAGAGCTCTGGGCCCTTTAAACTGCTGCCGGAGCCCCCAGCTGCTGCTGCTATCCCGGCGGGGGAGGGAGAGGGCACTTACAGGCTGCTGGGTTACTATTTGGGATATAAGAATAAGACAGATATCATGACCTTTAACATTGCCTCACCATCACCTGTACTGCTAGAGGATTATGTTTTCACCAATGTAGAAACATTCACATACTTGGGCAGCACCATCAGCCAGGATGATGGAGCAAGCCAGGACATCTAGAACAGAATCAGTAAAGCCAGGAACACCTTCAGGAGCTTAAATACAGTCTGGAAATCATCAAACTACAACAGCAAAACCAAACTCAAGATTTATCAGAGCTGCGTACTTTCAACACTTGATAGTGCAGAATGAGGGGGAATGACAATGTACGACATGTCCAAATTGTCTTCATTCCATACAACCTGCCTCGGGAAAATCCTCTGTATCTTTTGGCTCAGAACAATCTCAGACCAAGACCTATTCACACAGTGCAGCCAAGCAGATATGCGCACCATCATTGTCAGGAGGCGTTAGACATGGATTGGCCATGCGCTTTGGATGGAAACCAATTCCATTGCCAGATGGACACCTGAAGGCAAGTGAAAATGAGGCCACCTGAAAACAACATGGCGAAGAGCTGTGGAAGCTGAGCTGAAAAACCTCGGGCAGAGCTGGGGAACCATTGAAAGACTTGCCAGAAGCAGACAGGAGTGGAGGAGCTTCATTGCCACTCTGAACACCAGAGGTGTAATGGGCACTAACTAACTAATGTGTGACAAGACCCCACAGAATGAGAGTCCTGATTCTGACATCACAGACACAGGCTTAGAAATGACTTCCAAGCCTAAATTGCTCTTTTAAATGGATGAACAGAAGCAGATCAATACTTTTAAACTCCAGACAGTCTTTTTTTCAAATTTGTATTTAAGTAACTTCCTCTCCCTTCCTCTCTCTCTCATCCCATCAGAACTGTAAACTCAAATAGAGGTTAGAGCTTCTTCTGAAGATGAATATCAGACAGGAAGGAGATCTAGTGGAAATGAAAGATCCTCTTAACCCTTATTAATAAGCCTTAATCTTAGCTTATTCATCGTTTAAGTCTTAAAATTAGCTGCAATATTTAAATGAGGTGAAATCTAAAAGATTGAAGTGGCGACTGAAATCTCTTGGGGAAGTTGAAGAATAATCCCTAGAGACTGAGACATTGATGGTGACTGAACCTGCAAGAAAAAAAAATCTTAAAACTCAAAGCAAGTTGCTAATTAGATCCTATTTATAATATTAGTCTCCTTCAAAGGCTTATGGGCAAGGGAAAAAAAACCCAGTGATTAATCTCCTTGTAGATATAAACACACCAAAATAACACAAATGTTTAAATGAGATTTATATTAGCCTTTCCATTGGACCAAGACACAGCTACAAAGCCAGCGCTATGAATACCTAATTAAAGTGTTAATAATAGCCACAGGTTCAAGCCAGGCACCTCTAGGGTGACCAGATGTCCCATTTTTATAGGGACAGTCCCATTTTTTTGGACTTTTTCTTATATAGGCACCTATTACCCTCCACCCTCTGTCCCATTCTTTTCACGATTGCTATCTAGTCACCCTAGGCAGCTCAGTTTATTAGATTAGGTAACATGTTGTAAAGAGTCCTCCTTCAGACATTGCATCTTGATCAGGATTTGTTTTGGTATTTGTATTACATAAATGCCTCAATGCATCAATCTGCTATGTGCTGCACATTACTAGTATTATTAAGCATGTTCATTATGGTAATATCTAAAGGCCAACCAAGAATGGGAGGCTGTGATGGGATGCCCACCCACACACAAGGCAGAGAAGGTTACATGAGGTCAACTATCCTGATAGGCTGCACCTGGGGAAAAGCCAGGACTGGAACACCTGATTGAAGGCATAGCCTAGCTGAGAAGGAAGAGGCAGGGCTGGTATAAAGCCAGGATGCTGGCAGCAGAAAGGGCCTGCAGGGAAGTAGTCTGCAGTCACTCTCTGGAAGGAGGGAGTTTGGGCTGGTAAACCCAGAGAGGGGGAAGGCCAGAAGATAAGAGCAGAGACATAGGAGTCCAGAGACACAGCTTCTATCCTTCCTGCTTCAGGGCCCATTGCAGGATTCCTCCTTGCTCTTTGAACTGAGCACCACTTCCCAGGACATTCTCCCTGGAGACCCTTTTGACCTAGCAGGTTCCCACTGCCTCCCTTCCCAGAGGACTCTGGCAGGCTTTCCCAGGAAACTCACCCCTGCTCCTCTTCCTTAATGACAGCCTGGCTCTTTATAGCCCCAGGTGTGCCCCACTCTCTTAATAGGCCAGACTGCACAGGGGTGCTGGACCTGCTTCAACAAAAGGGGCCAGCCACCCTGTGGCAGGTATGCACAGCATGCTGCACTCTAGCAGTTCCTGGCTACTGCCATGGGCTGCTGCAGGTGGCCGTGGGTCAAATCAGCTTCTGGCAGCCCCAGAGAGAGGTGAGCATAAAAATGGTAGAAAGCTCAGACTGGGGCCAAATACTTGATCCATTAGGAACTGGAAATCCCAGCTTTCCAATGAGGATACAGGGTTCCTAGGCCCTGTAGACTGCCAAATAGCTCATCGTAAAAATCATTGCATTGTTATGTATAGAAAAGCTACTTTAGAGGAATTTTCCTAAACTTTATGAGTGATAACTTACCTCTCCTCTTGCCATTACAATTGAGCTTATGTTACCAAGGAAACTGGCTTTCCAGGCAGAGCGAGACTAAAGCAGTGCCAAATGACATTTTTTTAAAAAAAAAGTATTAAACATTCCAAACATAGGTGAATTTCTGGAATTAATATGGCATATGCAGAACACAGGATGGTAAAGCTTTTTCTGGAACTTTTTGGGGATGATCTACAGAATTCATTCCTGCCTTTCCTGCAGCTAATGTTAGTGGAAAGGCCCTGAGACTTGGGGCATTATAACACTTGTAATTTTATCCTAGCTAGGGTAATCACAGATGTGATGTTTCCTATGTAGATTAAGGGCCTGATTCTCATTTACACTAAGACTCCTTTACACCACAGTGGCAGTGAAAAGGAGGCCCTAGTGTGAATGAGAATCACTCCCATAAATGTCTTATCACTATTCAAATCTCTTGGCTTTGATTTTTCCCTTGCAGTATTGGGTTCTACAGGTTCATTTTATGATGTATAAAATGGTATTTCCTTTTATCCTTTTAAAATGTGTTCCCTTTCGAGGTCCTTTCTTGTGCATGCTTGTACTATGGGAAAGGTTAGGCAGGAGCATACAACTGGCCTCCTCTATATACCCTTTGGTATTTTACGAACCCTTATGGTAACATCCTGAAGCTTTAAATGATTGGGCACTCTATACTTGGAGCAGAATTTCACCTCCATTTGTATCTGTTTGTTGCCAGAATAATAAAGGCACCACAGGAGGTAGCTGTGTGTAAATCAGCTCTCCCTGTGTCTATATAAGAACGGCCATAACTGGCTCATGCCAATCATCCATCTAGCCCAGTCTTCTGTCTTCAGATAGTGGCCAATGCCAGGTGCTTCAGAGGGAACGAACAGAACAGGCAATCATCGAGTGATCCATCCCCCTTCACCCAGTCCCAGCTTCTGGCACTATCTCCTTCATTTCTGGGTCCAAATATAACACTTATCCTTGCTCAGCTTGTCATGTACTTCTGTACCAGATATGGACGGGTCACAAGCCTGCTTATGCACACCATATGTGTTCATCATAAGATCCTTTAATGCACTGCCAGTTATTTTAAGGTATTTTACACACAGTGCCACCAAGCGCTGGAACACTATAATACAGATTAGCATTCCATTACATCTACCCCTTTAAGTTTTACATTCCTCCTGTCTCACTGTCTGGAGTGGCTCACAACGAGTGCCAACCTCAGGACAGACTGTCAAGAAGCAGTTTGGGGGTCTCTGCCCTGGTTGTATGTTCTATAATTAGATTTCACCAACTCTATAACAAATGTGACCTCCTAAAGCGCTATCAGTCTTACCATGGAGTCACAGACAGTCCCCTTAGGCCTTCCAGTCTATCTTGCCACCTAGGCAAGCTGGACTTAGTGATAAATGGTTGTTATACAGCAAAGATCACAAAATATCCAGTTTGCTCCCAGTCCCAAGAGACCAGTCACTTATCCTAGGTCAATCTGTACCTTCGATTTCTTGCTTGTAATCAGTCCTGTAGTAAACTATTTAAGAATTTACTAACAAAGAAAAGAAATGAGTTATTTACAGGTTACAGTAGGCAAACATATATAGACAACTGAGTTACAGTCTATGCTTTCAAAAGGTGACAGAGTTGCAGTCATCTGTCAGCAATGAATGTCTTTCAGGGGTACCCAGGTAGACCGTGGGGATCTCTGCTTCTGTTTTGTAGCTCCTGCCCTGTGAGAGTCCAAACAGCAAAAGACAAAAAAATGTCTTGTCAGATATTTTTATTTCCTTCTTCCAGAAGTCAAGCTGATGGGATGAGTCCTTTTGCATGTAGCCTCTTCATAGGTGTTAGGGGGCAGTTAACAAAACCTTTTTATTGTGATATTCCAAATTGGCCCTGTAATCGAGTGGCACCCACCTCTCGTGAGTGCCCTCTGGTCAAATGTGTGTGCCTGCAGTCTCTCAGTTAGTGGTGACCCCTCTCAATGGTTTCTCAGGCAGCATTTCAGGGACTCAGCCCTGCAGCCGAGTCTCACACACTATCTGTATGTGAAACAGAACAAAACCCTTCCAGTGTATACAGTCTTTAACTTGTCCTGGCCCTGGTATGGGGGCCATACCCCTAGGGCTTCCTCCCTGGAGACACTGTCTCTGTGGCCCTCCCCGTTCTCAGTCCTTACTCAGTCCCAGCAGCCAGACAGGAGGTCCTTCCTTGCTTCCCCAGTCCCTGCCAGCAACTGATCTATTTGTGGTCCGGCTGCTCCTTCAGCCAGCCAGGAACACATTTCTCACTTCTCCAGCTCCAGGCAGCAACTGACTGACTCTGGCCCCGCAGCTCCTTTTATGTGAGTCTGCTGGGCCCTGACTGGCTACTCCCTGCAGCCTCCCTCATTGACTGTCTCCCCTGCATCCACCCTAGGCCATTTTGGAGGGCTTCTGCTTCTCTCTGGGACAGGGCGTGACAGAACCCTGTGGCCTCCAGCAGGGGGCCACTGGGCCTAGTCCACCCCATACTGGCCTATTTAATTTTGAGAGGCCTGCTTGATGGGCAGGAGATGATCCCTCCTGACTGAGCTCACCATTTCGGAGCAAACTTTTTTTTCAGTTACAAAGCAAAAACTTAAATATTACCTTACAACATGTGATAAAGGTGTAAGGGATAAGTGAGATAAAGATAAGTGAGATAAATATAAGTGAGATAAATGCATGCAGCAACTTATAAGCATTTCATGACATCTAAACACTAAACACTTTATTGTAAATTCAGTAACCATCTTAACTATATTAACACACAAGTGAAACAGACTGGTTTCCAGCAATGAATTTGTCAGTGCTCAGCTAAGGCCTAAAGCCTTGGCAAGAGCTGGCACCTGGTCTACCAGCATCAGACTTACCATTTACAATATTTACACTATCACATTGTCTTTGAAGTTCAGTATGTATTGGTCTGTTAGGTGTCTCTGAATTGTATTGGCTTTCTAATTACATCACCCAAACATGTAACAACTTGGTCATCTGGCTGTCCATTAGTTGCAATGACTGACTTTGGTCAGTTTGTAATCCTTGAGGTGTCCCCCCTTTGTTCTGCATCTGCCACCTGTAGAGTTTGTTCTTTTGATTGTTCTTTCCGAGGAATAAACTGTAGATGTTGATGGTTTCTGTTGAACTCTCCACAGCCGATCTCAATTACATATGATCTGGGTGCTGAATTCTTGTTCTTTATGACAGTAGGGGTTGTCCAGCCTTTTTCTCCATCCAATTTGACGTGAACACAGTCACCAGGTTCTAGACCTGGCAGCTCTCTAACTGAGTGACATCTGTTGTAAAAGTGGTCATCAGCTCTTTTAGGCTTTTTATCTGATTTGGATACTCTGTTCATGTTCGATCACTTTGGAGATAGATTCATTTCCAAAGCTGGAACAGAATTGTCCTCCCTTCAGGAGTTGTGCTGGCCTATATCCAGTAGATGCTATTGATGATGATCTGTAAACCAGAAGAGCAAAGAAAGGTTTCTGTTGCAGGATTTTCTTAGCTGTTTGTACAGCTCTCTCAGCCTCTCATAAGAACATAAGAATGGCCATACTAGGTCAGACCAAATGTCCATCTAGCCCAGTATCCTGTCTACTGACAGTGGCCAATGCCAGGTGCTCCAGAGGAATGAACAGAACAGAACAATCATCAAGTGATCTATCCACTGTTGCCTATTCCCAGTTTCTGGCAAACAGAGGCTAGGGACACTTCAGAGCATGGTTTTGCATCCCTGTCCATCCTGGCTAATAGTCATTGATGGAGCTATCCACCATGAATGTATCTAGTTCTTTTTTGAACTCTGTTATAGTCATAACATCCTCTGGCAGAGAGTTCCACAGGGTCTCCTTTCAAAAGTCCAGTATCACCAAATGTTCTATTGAATCTTTTCACCTTTTTCACTAGGCCCATCGTGGCTGCCAACCATGCTGCAGCTTGAGAAGGCTGTTGGTCTCTGGTCTTTTGATCACAGACACCTAAATGCATAGCTTTTGTCTTTGTAAGTTGTTTGTGTGGCCAACTGGCCCATGCAGTTCAGAATACCTCCAGGGCTAGTCAGAGCTGTGTCAAGTGACTTCAGCTCTGGGAGGGGTTGACAGTGATTGTAAGTCCCTTCTGAAATGACTATGACATCAGCTCTTGAGTCAATTTTAAAATCAATATTCTTTCCGTGAATATTCAATTTCACTCTACCACGCAGGTTGTCTGTCATCACAAATGAAACAATGGCTCTTGAAAGTCTGTAATAAGAGTCTACTCCCTGACTGCTTTAGTGTGGTGAACTGCTGAAAAATGTCCATATTTCATGCATTTATTACATAGTGTTCCTCTGGCTGGACATGCATCACTTCTTGAGATGAGACTATTTTCAAACCTTGTGCATGTAGGATGGAATTTATCCCTCTTTCCCTGGGAGTTCTTTCTCATTGCCTCAGTGGTTCTATGACTTTTAACATCCAAATGTCTATTTACAGTTTCTAAGCTAGTTTCAGGGTTTTCAAGTTTGTCAAGTTTCTCAAAGTTTGGTTGTTTCACCATTTCAGAGTGTTTTGCTATTTGAATAGCTGTGGCTACGATTAAATCTTTTTTCAATTGTAACCACTGTGAAAGGTTTTATCTGTTAACCCAACAATCAGCCTGTCTCTGATTTTTGCATGTTTTGCATTCCCAAAATCACAGCTTTCAGCCAAAGTATGCAGTGCTCTTATAAAACATTCAGCATTTCCCCCTGGTTCTTGAATTCTCTGGTGAAAACATGCTCTTTCATAAACCACATTTCTCTGAGGTATAAAGTATGCATCAAACATCCTCCGAACTCTTTCATAGGTATCTTTGTGACTGTCTTCAGTGAAGTCAAAGGATTCAAAGATATACCCTCCATGCTTCCCCATAGCATAAATTAAAGACGACACCTGCATATCTCCAGTTTCTTTGTGGAGTGTGTTTGCATTTCAAAATCTTGCAAAATACTGCTTCCAGTCTGTTGTGAAGGTTCGTCCAAGCTGAAGTTCTCTGGAGCATTGAAGAGTATCATGTTGATGAGATTCTGCTACCTTTCTAGCTGTTCCTTGTATTTCTGTTCTTAGTTTACTCCTGACACTGTGTTATGTACTTCTGTATGAGATATAGACTTATCACAAGCTTGCTTATGCATGTTAGATATGTTCAATATAAGAGCTTTTAATGAGCTGCCAGGTATGGCTGAGGTTCCTTTAAATAACCTTGCACCCATCCACACGACAAAGCCATTTTTGTTAACTTAAAAGGCTCTTAAAATCAATTTCTGTACTCCTCCCCGCTGAGGGGATTAGCACTGAAATCGACCCTGCTGGGTTGAATTTGGGGTAGTGTGGACGCAATTCAACGGTATTGGCCTCCGGGAGCTATCTTAGAGTGCTCCATTGTGACCGCTGTGAACAGCACTCTCAACTCAGATGGACTGGCCAGGTAAACAGGAAAAGACCTGCAAACTTTTGAATTTCATTTCCTGTTTGGCCAACATGTCGAGCTGATCAGCACAGGTGACCATGCAGAGGTCATCAGCACAGGTGACCAAGGAGTCCCAGAATCTCAAAAGAGCTCCAGCTTGGACTGAACAGGAGGTACGGGATCTGACTGCTGTATGAGGAGACGAATCCGTGCTATCAGAACTCCGTTCCAAAGGACAAAATGCCAAAACAGCTGAAAAAAATCTCCAAGGGCACAAAGGACACAGAGGCTATAACAGGGACCCACAGCAGTGCCGTGTGAAATTTGAGGAGCTCAGGCAACCCTACCAAAAAGCTAGAGAGGCAAACGACCATTCTGGATCAGAGCCCCAGACATGCCGCTTCTATGATGAGCTGCATGCCATTCTAGGAGGTTCCCCTACAACTACCTCAGCCCTGTGCGTGGACTCTGTCAGTGGATTCTCACACAACAGGAATGTGGATTTTGAGGACGAGGAAGATGATGATGAGGAGGTTGAAGATAGTGTACAGCAGGCAAGCGGAGAAACTGTTTTCCCCAACAGCCAGGAACTGTTTTTCACATTGGATCTGGTACCCTCCCAACCTGCCAAAGGCTGGCTCCCGGACCTAGAAGGTGGAGAAGGGACCTCTGGTGAGTGTACCTTTGTAAATATAATCCCTGGTTTAAAAGCAAGCATGTTTAATGATTAATTTGCCCTAAAGACTTGTGATGCATTCGCGGCCAATACAGCTACTGGAAAAGTCTGTTAACGTGTATGGGGATGGAGTGGAAATCCTCCAGGGACATCTCAATAAAGCCCTCCTGGATGTACTCCCAAAGCCAGTTAGCCACGCGGTGGGGAGATGGGTGAAGCGATCATCCCAGAGAATTGGGTGTGTGTGTGTGTGGGGAGGGTTTAGTTGGGTTTGTGCTGCATGTTAACCCAAAACCCACAGCCCCTCCTTTTTAAATGGCCAACCCAATAGGTGCTTGGTATGTGAAATGAGAGTCCTGCTGTTTGAAACCATTCTCACATGTTATGAAGGTTAAAGAAGCCAAATGACTGTGGCTTACCATGTCTGCCTGCAAGCCAAATTCTGTTGCCCTGTGTGTGTGATCTCTCACACCAAACCGGCAGGCCCTCAATATAAGAGGCAAAATGTGACCTTGTAAAGAAAGCACACGTGCTATGTAATGTTAATAGCTTGGTTCACCGTAAGAGTCTACCCATTGTTCTCTAAAATGTGTCTTTTCAAAGACTGCTTTCCCTTTTCTTCCCCCCTTGCAGCTGCAAATGTTTCAACACTCCCCGTATCATCTCCATCCCAGAGGCTAGCGAAGATTAGAAGGTGAAAAAAATGCACTCACGATGAAATGGTCTCTGAGCTCATGCAGTCCTCCTTCACTGAAAAAGCCCAGCAGAATACATGGAGGCAGACACTGTCAGAGTGCAGGAAAGCACAAAATGAACATGAGGAGTTGTGGCGGGATCAAGATAATAGGTGGCGTCAGCGTGATGAGAGGAGGCAAGATGCAATGCTGAGGCTACTAGAAGATCAAACTGATATTCTCCAGTGTATTGTTGAGCTGCAGGAAAGGCAGCAGGAGCACAGACTGCCGCTGCAGCCCCTGTGTAACCAACCACCCTCCTCCCCAAGTTCCATAGCCTCCTCACCCAGATGCCCAAGAACGTGGTGGAGGGGCCTCCAGGCACTCAACCACTCAACCCCAGAGGACTGCCCAAGCAACAGAAAGCTGGCATTCAATAAATAAGTTTTGAAGTGCAATGTGGCTTTGTCCTTCTCTCCTTCCCTCCTCCACCACCCCAGCCAGTGCCTCCCTCCTCCCCCACCCCTCCCAGGCTACTTTTGCAGTTATTCCCCCATTTGTGTGATGAATTAATAAAGAATGCATGAATTTGAAACAACAATGACTTTATTGCCTCTGCAAGCAGTGATCAAAGGGGGAGGGGAGGGCGGTTGGCTTACAGGGAAGTAGAGTGAACCAAGGGGGCAGGTTTTCATCAAGAAGAAACAAACAGAACTGTCACACCGTAGCCTGGCCAGTCATGAAACTGGTATTCAAAGCTTCTCTGATGCGCAGTGCATCCTGCTGTGCTCTTCTAACCACCCAGGTGTCCGGCTGCACGTAATCAACGGTCAGGTGATTTGCCTCAACCTCCCACCCCACCATAAGTGTTTTCCCCTTACTCTCACAGATATTGTGCAGCACACAGCAAGCAGTAATAACGATGGGAATATTGGTTTCTCTGAGGTGTAACCGAGTCAGTAAACTGCACCAGCGTGCTTTTAAACATTCAAATGCACATTCTACCACCATTCTGCACTTGCTCAGCCTATAGTTGAACAGCTCCTGACTCCTGTCCAGGCTGCCTGTGTATGGCTTCATGAGCCATGGCATCAAGGAGGAGGCTGGGTCCCTAAGGATAACTATAGGCATTTCAACATCACTCACTCACTCACTCATGCCCGTCACCCCAATCGGGGTATGGGCCGCCAACCACAGATCTCCAGAGTCCTCTATCCTGGGCCATTCGCTCTAGCTGGTTCCAGGTATAGCCCATTTTTTTGCTATCAGCCTGAAGATCACGTCGCCAGGTGTTTCTTGGACGGCCTCTTTTCCGCTTGCCTTGGGGGTTCCACCGCAGTGCCTGTCTAGTGATGTTAGTTGGCTGCTTACGTAGTGGATGTCCTATCCAACCCCACCTTCTCCTTCTGATTTCTTCCTCTGCTGGGAGTTGACAGGTCCTCTCCAAGAGGTGGATGTTACTGATAGTGTCTGGCCAGCGGATCTGGAGAACCCTTCTGAGGCAGCTATTAATGAAGGTCTGGATCTTCCTGATGGTTGTTTTGGTTGTCCTCCAAGTTTCGGCTCCATACAGTAGGACTGATTTCACATTGGAGTTGAACAGTCGAATTTTTATTGCCAAAGACAGCTCTCTGGAGCTCCAGATGTTCTTGAGCTGTAAGAAGGCTGCTCTTGCCTTACCAATCCTTACTTTGATGTCTGCGTCTGTGCCACCCTGCTGGTCGATGATGCTACCTAGGTGGGTGAAGGACTGCACTTCTTCCAGGGGGCTTCCATTCAGTGTGACTGGGTCATTGCTGATGGAGTTAATCCTAAGGATCTTGGTCTTGTCCTTGTGAATGCTGAGGCCAACCTGTGATGACCTGGCTGCCACTATGTTGGTCTTCTCTTGCATCTGCTGTTTACTGTGCGAAAGGAGTGCAAGGTCGTCAGCAAAGTCCAGGTCATCAAGCTGGGTCCACAACGTCCACTGGATTCCGTTCCTACGCTCGTAAGTGGATGTCTTCATAATCCAATGGATGATGAGGAAAAAGAGAAGTGGTGACAACAAGCATCCATGCCTGACTCCAGTTTGCACCTGGAAGCTGTTAGTAAGCTGCCCTCCATGGATCACTCTACAGTGTATACCATCATATGAGTTCTTGATCAGGTTGACCACCTTTGCTGGGATGCCGTAGTGCCAAAGGAGCTTCCAGAGGGTCTCTCCATCCACGCTATTGAAAGCTTTCTCATAATCAACAAAGTTGATGTACAACGAGGAGTTCCACTCCATAGACTGCTCGACTATGATGCTAAGTGTTGCTATCTGGTCCGTGCATGATCTATTCTGCCGGAAACCTGCCTGTTCATCTCGTAGCTGTGGATCGACGGCATCCTTCATTCTCTCTAAGAGGATTCAGTTGAAGACCTTCCCTGGCACCGACAGGAGTGTGATTCCTCTATAATTGGCACAGTTGCTAAGATCTCCTTTCTTGGGGATTTTGATGAGATATCCCTCTTTCCAGTCTGCCGGAATCACTTCTTCTTCCCATGTCTTCTCAAAAAGGGGGTACAGCATTTCCACTGAAGCATCCAGGTCTGCTTTCAGGGCCTCTGCTGGGATGTCATCGGGGCCAGCCGCCTTCCTATTCTTCATCATGGTGATGGCTTTTCTGATCTCATCTCTGGTTGGTTTATCGCAATTAATTGGGAGGTCCTTGTTGGCTGGGTTGATATCTGGTGGATTTGGTGGTGCTGGTCTGCTCAGGAGTTCTTCAAAGTGCTCCACCCATCTGTTCATCTGTTGTTCTATTCCTGTTATAGACTTTCCCTGCTTGTCTTTAACGGGACGTTCTGGCTTGCTGAACTTTCCAGACAGTCGCTTGGTAGTATCATACAGCTGTTTCATATTACCGCTGTATGCTGCCCGCTCCGCTTCTGCTGCCAGTTCATCCACATACTCTCTCTTGTCCTTCCTGATATTCCTCTTCACTGCTCTGTGGGCTTCAGCATTCTCTTTTTGAGCTTTGGCCTTTGCTGCTCTAGTCCTGCTGTTATTGACTGCTGCCTTCTTCTTCTTTCTGTCTTCTATCTTGATCAAGGTCTCTGCTGTGATCCACTCTTTCTGCTGGTGTTTCTTAATTCCAAGCACTTCCTGGCATACTGACCTAAGTGTCTCTCTCACTTTCTGCCATCTGTTTAGTACACTGTCTTCCTCTTCCTCAGACCGATCCTGTAATACTGAAAACTTATTCTTCAGCGTCATTCCAAAATCTTCCTTGGTCTTACGGTCCTTCAGAAGGCTGACGTTGTACTTCACTCTTCTGTCCTCCTCTTCGCTGTCATTAGTTGGAGCATAGCACTGAACAACATTCATCTTAATCCTCTTCATTTTAGTTCTGAAGGATGCTGCGATGATCCTGGGACCATGTGCCTCCCAACCAATCAGTGCTCTCTGTGCCTGCTTTGACAACATGAAGCCTACTCCCTGTGTGTGGGGTGTGTCGCTCTCTTCATGTCCTGAATACAGCAACAGCTCTCCTGTCAACAGTCGTCTCTGTCCCGCTTGCATCCATCTTGTCTCACTAATGCCTAATAGGGTCAGGTTGTTGCTCCTCATCTCTGCTGCAACCTGCGCCATCTTTCCTGACTCGTACATGGTCCTCATGTTCCATGTGCCTATGGTAATCCTCCTGGTTGCAAGAAGGGTAATCGGCTTAGTGGCTTCCTCATGGCTTTTACCACCCAGCGTCATGCATCTTCGAGTTGAAGATCGTTATTTTTCCAGGGTAAAAGTCTCTGTTGTCTCTATTGTTGGCATTTCTGTAGCAGGTTGATTTTTTAAGAGATGGAGTTGCTAGCCCCACACCCAACCCTCCTCCTTTATCCTGACTTGGGACAGGCAGATGGCCCCAAAGGACCTCTCTGGTGGAGTTGCATTTCAACATCCCCAACGGTTATTTTCTGGTCTGGAAAATAAGTCCCTTTCTCCAGGTATTCAAACAGACCAGAGTCCTGAAGATGCGAGCGTCATGTACCTTTCCCGGCCATCCCACGTTGATGTTGGTGAAACGTCCCTTGTGATCCACCAGTGCTTGCAGCAGCATTGAAAAGAACCCCTTTTGGTTTATGTACTGGCTGCCTTGGTGGTCCGATCCCAAGATAGGGATATGCGTTCCATCTGTACCCCACCACAGTTAGGGAATCCCCTTGCAGCAAAGCCATCCACTATGACCTGCACATATCCCAGAGTCACTATCTGTGATAGCAGCAGCTCAGTGATTGCGTTGGCTACTTGACTCACAGCAGCCCCCACAGTAGATTTGCCCACTCCAAATTGGTTCCCAACTGACCGGTAGCTGTCTGGCGTTGCAAGCTTCCACAGGGCTATCACCACTCACTTGTGAACTGTGAGGGCTGCTGTCATCTTGGTATTCTTGCGCTTCAGGGCAAGGGAAAGCAAGTCACAAAGTTCCATGAAAGTGCCTTTACGTATGCAAAAGTTTTGCAGCCACTGGGAATCATCCCAGACCCGCAACACTATGCGGTCCCACCAGTCTGTGCTTGTTTCCCAGACCCAGAATCGGCGTTCCACGGCATGAACCTGCCCCATAACCACCATGATGTCCAAATTGCCAGGGCCCATGCTTTGAGATAAGTCTGTGTCCATGTCCTCCTCACTCTCGTCACCTTGCTGCCATCGCCTCCTCGCCTGCTTTTGCATGTTCAGGTTCTGCATATACTGCAGGATAATGCACCTGGTGTTTACAGTGCTCATAACTGCCACAGTGACCTGAGTGGGCTCCATGCTTGCAGTTGTATGGCATCTGCATGGAAAAAAGATGCCATTGCCTTCACGGAAGGAGGGGTGACTTGCAACATGGCTTACAGGGTTCGCTTACAGGGAATTAAAATCAACAAAGGGGGTGGGTTTGCATCAAGAAGAAACACACAGAACTGTCACACCAAAGCCTGGCCAGTCATGAAACTGGTTTTCAAAGCCTCTGTGGTGCACAGCGTGCCTTGCAGTGCTCTTCTAATCGCAAACAGCCTAGTCAGCAAACAGTGCCAGTGAGATTTTTAAACATCCAAAGGCACATTCTACCATGATTCTGCACTTGCTTAGCCTATAGTTGAACTGCTCCTTACTATTTTCCAGATTCATGAGCCATGGGAGCAAGGGGTAGGCTGGGGTAGGTGCGACCCTGTGGTGCTGCCTGCTAGGAGAGCAGCCTGAGGCAAAAGCCTCCAGCTCACATGATATTCCAGGCAGGACTGAATCTCCATTAGATGAAACTTAAAGAAGAGAATGACCTGGAGTCACTCTCATTTAAGTCCAGATGCCCCCAACTGAGCTCACCAAGGATGGCCGGGAGCACCCATGTCTGTCCAGGCACCCCTGACCGACCTCACCGAGGTCGGCCAGGAGCAACCAGGAGACAGCAGCAGATGGTACAATACGGCTGATAACCGTCTTTGCTAACTTGCAAAGGCAAGGAGCTGTTGGTGACGTAAGATGACCATGAGCTGAGAAGAGTCCATGCTTGCTGTGGTATGTCATCTGCATGGGTAACCCAGGAAAAAAGGCGAGAAATGATTTTTTGCCATTGCTTTCACAGGGGGTGGGGGGGCTGATGACATGTACCCAGAACCACCTGTGACAATGTTTTTGCCCCATCAGGCATTGGGAGCTCAACCCAGAATTCCAATGGGCGTCAGAAACTGCGGGAACTGTGGAATAGCTACCCACAGCGCAATGCTCCAAAAGTCGATGCTAACTACAGCACTGTGGATGCACTCCGCCGACTTAATGCGCTTAGAGGGGACACACACAATCGACTGTATCAAATCGATTTCTAAAAAATTGACTTCTATTAAATCGACCTAATTTTGTAGTGTAGACATATCCTTAGTCTCCTCACCGTATAGTCTCCCCCTAGGTCTCTAATAATTTTTGTTTGCCCTTTTTCTAGCCCTTTCCTATTGCTCATGTCCTGTTCGCGATGAGGTGACCACCCTCAAATGCAGTATTCAATGTGAGGACATACTGTACTGTGGTTTTATATAATAGCATCATATAATTTTGTCCATGCTATTCACTATCTCCTTGTCAAGGCAGCCTAACCTAACATTTTATTTGCTTTTTTAACTGCTGCTGCTGCATACTGAGCATGCAATGAGCTATTTGTAATGATATCTAGATGTCTTCCCTGAGAAGTTACAGCTAATTCAAAATTCATCAGTGTAAACAAGTAGTTTAAATTGTTCCTTCCAATATGCATGACCTTGCACTTGTCTACAGTGAATTTAATCTGCCACTGTGGTGCTCAGTTATCTAGTTTTGATGGGGTTTTCTGAAATTCTTCAATCCTCAGTTCAGCTTCATCTTCACTAAATCATATTTGGTGACCAGCAAATATAGCTACTTTAGTCATCATCCTCTTGGATTAAAATATGCCCAGCAGGCTCAGTTCATTGCCCGTATTCCTCTGACAAAACCTGGTCTGAGGGCCTCCCAATTGTGGGAAGTTCTCCAGAAGTGGAGATGCATCAGTGTAATCCTGCTTTACTGGAGGGTATTGAGACAGCTGATTCAATCCAAAAAGTGAGCATAGCTGACCTGAGATGAGGGAGGGCTGAGCTACTGATACACTCATTTACTGCATCTCCAGAGAAGCCTCTATCAATGCTGCTCTTATGGAGCCCAGCCTGGAATTTATAGTGGCACTATGTTGAATGGTGGCACTGCTACAGCTCTGCTCCCCTGCGGGTGAATCCTCCTTCCAGTGCAGCTACACCCAGGAGAGTGAATCTGGTGCAGTCTGCTGAACAACATCTGTTCTAGCAATGCAGATTTCTACATCACTATTATTAGTCCCTTTCTGCATTGAGAAGAGGGTGGTTATTTTGCTGCTGTTGTTTTAAACCATGGATTTTACCCTAAACTACACGATTTCCAGCTTTCCTGAATAAACTTGTATGAAGATCAAAAAATTCTATCCAGTTAGAAAAGCACAGCTGATGCTTATGGAAACTTTCTCCCCATTATATTCTATTTATCTAGATGTTTTGTAGCTAGCATTAAAACATATTTAAACACACAGAGATGGATTGCTCCTGGGTGCTTGGGATGCTGAAAATACCCCTGTCTCTCTGGTAAGTGGACAGTAGTTTCTCCTGGACTGGCCAGACAATACATTTCTGATTTCTCTGCTTTGTCAGACCACATTATGTCTCACCATAAAATGGAGGCTGTTTGGAGAAGAGCTACAAAAATGATGAAGGGGTTGGAGGTTTTTTCTAAACACGAATAGATAAAAGATGGCTAAGGGGAAGAGTATACACAACAATGTCCCTTGATGAGTCATCTATGGGGACTGAACTCAAGACCTATGGATCTAAAAATATGAGCTTTTACTGCTTGAGCTAAAATACTAACTTCATTAACTTGGAGGCAGTAGCTGACTTAAAAGCTGTTATTCCAGGGTCTAGCCACCAGAAGGAGACAAAGAGCTCAGTGGTTTAGTGTGGGTTACAATAACAGTACTCGCTATATGTTTGTACATAGATAGATAGAGGTAGATAGATAGGATTAAGTGAGGTACACAAGTTTTTATTTAGCTATAATAGTATTAAATTAAGAAAGGAGACATTTAGACTGAATACCAGTGATAGTGAGATCTTTTATCCTGTGTAGTCGTGTCTCCTGGGAAATTATTGAAGTCCTATCACTTGGGCCATTTAAAACCAAGCTGGACAGAACTTTAGAAAATTGACTCTAGGGAAGGGTCCAGCACTAGCCAGACAATGAAATGAATGATCTAATGGGTCAAATTAAGAACCCGTTTCTAGATACATCTGGATAAGAAAAATATTGAGACTGCTCAAAGAATGCCAGACCTCCATCCCACCTAATTCCTCTGTGACATAAAAGGGTACAATCTACATGCCTGTCTTTTAACATGGGGTGTCCTTTACACTTCTTTGCTGCTGTAGCCTCCAGTCAGGACTACTTACAAACACCTCCAACATGTAAGTCACTCCCAGCTTGGTCTGTGTGTACCTGCAGCCTACCTGTCACACCAAGGCTCTTACCAGCCTGAATTATACTGTAGGGTGACCCCAGCACACTCCCAGTCCCAGATTTCCCCCCTAGAAATGTATGTCTGTAGTGACCAGCCCTCTGCTGGACAATACAAGCTTATATAAAGTTCATCATTTTATTAATAGAAATGATATGCACAAATCTTGTTATTCCAAATGGAGTTTCCCAAACACTTCAGTTCAAACACACTGGATTAGATAAAACAATAAAACAAGTTTATTAACTACAAAGAAATTGATTTTAAGTGACTACAAGGAATGCAGTGTAACAGTCAGAAATGATTACAAGAAAAAGATAAAACACAATTAGTTTCTAACTTAACCAACTAGGCTAAAGTCAAAGTACAGTTTTTCTCACCATATGCTCCCAACAGTCTTACTGGCCAAAATTCTTAGGCCAGTCGCCAGTCCCCAGTTGAATGGCTGCTCCCTTTGTTCCTTCTGGTGTAATAAATTGTTGGACAGGGAGTGAGAGAGGAGAAGGAGGGGTAGGGGGTAAATTGGAATGACTACCCCTTCTTTTTATAGGCCTGTCCTCCTTTTGAGAAGCATCTCCAGCTGGAAGAATGGCAACAGGCAGACTGTGTGGATGGGAACTCCATATTGTTTCTTTGCTAAGATGTAGATTTTTCACGGCTGTCCTGTTCCCTGCCAAAGACTAGCCACTTGGCAGGTAATGGCCCATAGACCTTGTTTACATGTGGCTAAGGCATCAGCTTGCTCTTTGTCTCTGACGAACTGGTTTGGCCACTCCTCAGACTTGGCACATGTGTTAGTAACACCATAGAGCGGAATCTTATAACTTTACGTACAATATCGCCACACATCTTTTACCAGCACAATAATGACCAGCAAATTATGAGTTTTCAAATTATACCTCTCAAGGCATACTTTGCACAAACAGTATTACAATCATGTGCAAGCGGTGAATACAGGGGTACAGTCAGTCACACTTTCCTCTTCCCTCGCCTCCTTAATTGCCTCTTTCCCCAAGCACCCTAACATGATATTTTTGTAGCATTGTCTGGTTTTATATTGTCTGGCCTTGTAGCTTTGTTGCGTAATTGCTTAATTCTATTGGAGATCTTGTGAAGGGTGCAGTATTCAGAAACATATATTAGCTTGTATGTCATTCACTTTTTTGTACTTTTCATTTTAAAAAATAATCAGTGCAAAAGTATTCACAAAAACATAATAATCTAATAAGTGTTTTCCATCCTTCTATAAAATTATTGATTTCTTTTGCATAGGAAAAATGCTGCACAGATTCTTTTTATACAGGATACATTTTTTGCTTTGGTGACATACTAAGGAACAAAGAAAATCATAAGCACTACATCGCCACACTGTGTCTTGTGACATATAATCAAACCTCTGTTTAAACACAGCACTTGGCGTCGTATTCCCTACTGAACAAGAAATAAAACAATTGTCCAGCATTTGTGCCAAATTGGCGTTGCTGCCACACAGAATGATCCATTTTGCTATTCCATTAGATATTTTGACCATTACATCCAAAAGAAAGAAAAGGAAAGAACTCCTGGTGAACTATTAATAAAGAATTGAAAATACTATTTATTGTAGAACATATAGAGCAAAATTCTGTCCGTGGATACGCATGCAAAACTCTAGTTGTTTTTAATGGGATGTGAATGGATCTCTCCAAGGGCAAAATTGGACTATTATTTTTTTTTTTGAAAGCCATGTAATGATGAGGTACAGCACTTACAAGAGTTTAATCAATAACACTGCAACCTCAGACTGAATATATTTTCAGATTTCACCTGAGATAGTTGTACTGCATGCATTTAACCTGACAAAATATCATTTCAAGTCTCATTCATTAGAGAGTAATCAAGGTCTTGATACTGTTATTTTTTCTGCTATCATCTTGTAGCTTTGACTGATGGCAGATCCCAAAAGGTAAAAGATTATCCATTGTGGTTGACCTGGATGCTCACAGGACAGGAACATTAGGCCCATTTCTCCTCTCATTTGCATCAGTGAAATTCAGGAATCTGTTGGAGTTGCATTTGTGTAACTCAAAGGAGAATCTGGCCAATTGTGTCAGTTGTTTGATCATTTACCATCAAGCTCCTTTTCTCATAACAGGATGACCATCGAGCTTTGTTCTGGAAAAAAAATCACAAGTTTATGCCACTTGAAATCAGTGAAAACCAGCAGCACTGAAAACCAGGCCACTTATTTAGATGTTTAAATATAGATTTAAAGTAGAAGCCTAACTTTAGGCATCTGTGTTTGGAAATTTTGGCCATAGCTGCCACATTATTTCTTGACTTGATTGGATGAGCGTAACTCTTGGAATAAGGGCCTAAAGTTTCAGAAGTGAGTAATGATTTTAGATGCCTGACTTCAGACACCTTAAAGGTCTTGATGTTGAGAAAGCTCTGAGTACCTGCCCTCTGAAAACCAGGCCCCTTTAAGGTTTACTTGGTCCTGCCTCAGTGCAGGGGGCTGGACTTGATCACTTATTGAGGTCCTTTCCAGGCCTGCATTTCTATGATTCTACAGTCTTAAGTTGGGCACCCAAAATCACTAGTCACTTCTAAAATTCAGGCCCAGATTTCAGATGCAAACAAGTCTGAAATCTGCTATCGAAAGATTGAACAGGGATAGGGGCTATGCACTGCAGAGGAATGTCTTGGAGGAGCTCATGGGTTGGGGTCCACTGATTGTCACTTGCTAGGCAAGGTTTGAGCTGGGAGAGCCTTGAGGAGTCTCCTGGCAAGGCAGACAAGCTGGTATAGCAGGCAGCTAGCACACAGCGTAGCTACAGCAAAGTTTCCACTTGCTGAGGTTGAGAAGGGCAGCACAATGTCTTACAGCTCTCGGTATCCCCAGTAGCTTGTCACAGTGGGTAAGAATTTTCCCAAACAATTTTGGGCCTGTTCGCTTTGCTCTGCTAACAAGAATTGAAGCTGGTTCCTTGTATTATAATAGCAGTTCTGGGCTTAGAGTCTGATCCAATGTCCATTGGAGTCAATGGAAAACCTCCCATTGACTTCAAAGGGCAATTAGATGGATACCATAGGACACAGAAATGCCTCTCTCACAACAATAATAACATTCATTCCTTTTTCAATACTCATAAAACAAAATCTTCATCTGTAAAGCTTTGGGTGCCAGCAATGCTGCTTTTGACCTTCATTGGGGAAATTCTCCTTGGCGAATTTTGATCATAGCTTCATGTGCTTTATTGCATCTGAGCATGTGTAGACAAATAATGGAAGCTATCACTTCATTGATTCCTCGGAGCATGTGTAGGATGGCTGCAATCTTGTTAATAGCTCTGCCCTGTGGTGTAAGTGCTGAATTTCCTTCGAATGTGATTTTTCTTGTGCTGACTTGTCCAGAAAAGAATTTTGGTTTTTTAACTCAGGTGGATTATTACATTAGCAAATTTGTTTTTTTTATTTCCATGTCCCAGTATGCAATATTTTATTGTCTATTATCTAATGTCCTGGTGTGTTTAAAAGATTTTGGAAGCAGTTGCAAGAAAACTGCGTTTGAATATAAAATAGTTTCTAATCACTTTTTCTAAACCAAGTCTAAATTACTAAAAAAATATTTCTTTGCAGTATTATAGATGTAGGTCCCAGACCTGCAAAGACTTTCATGTGTACCTAATTTGTGCAATGTCAATAGCTCCACTGCAGTAAAATCAAGTCCATTTAAGGGGTTTCAAGCTGAGCACCCAAAAACTGAGGATCACCAAATCATTATCAGTCCTTTCTAAAAACTGAAACCCTGATCCTGACAGAGCTTATTGTTCTACATGCGTTTAAGTCTGCATGACCAGGTCCCAAAATATGAAATAAAGCAGAAAGAAGCAGCTATATTGTCAGTCCGGGCTGATGACATGTACCAGCACTGTTAAAATAGAAGTGTACACTATAGGATTACAGAGGCATACCATATTTTTTTGATATCTCTGGAGCTGATAAGAAAGTAAGTATTATGTGGAAGTACACAGTAAGCCAAAAGCAACACAGAAAAAAATGCAGAATTTACCAAAAAATAGCCGTGGAAATCTCCTACTGCTCCCTTCCTCTCTGGTTGTGGCTTCTGGTGTCTCTGGCCTCAAATCTGAGCTTTCTATCTTGCTGTATGACATCAAGTTGTGTTTCTACTTGTCAAAAGCTGATGCAAAGAGCTGCACAGAGGAAATCATTTGCAGTAGACAAGTTTTATTTACAAATCCCCAGGAAATATGCTCCATATTCTTGAGTGCCATGGCTTGGCATTTTACCTGTTAACTTATTTGTATGTATATACATATAGAGTACTCCTCTAACACTTGCTATCATTAAAATGGCAGCACCCAGGTGTTACACAGCTGCCTGACTGATATCAGCAGTTGTTTCAAATATTTTAAACGACTGTTTTGTAGTTTCCTTGTTTTATTTCTATATTGTCAGTAAGTGACTTTTTAGATATAGTAAAATAAAAACATAAATAAAAACCATTGCACTCTTCCCTTTTTAAACTTCTCTTTGCTCTTTATGACAATAGGTGCCTGCTGTCAGAGAGCCTGATTCTCCACTGCCTTGAGCTGTTTGTAAGTTGTAACCTACAGGTCAGCGTGTTACAAGTCCCCCTCGATGCCTGATTCACAGAGATTAGTCCCTTACAGCACTAGGTTGAGAATTTTAGTTCAAGCTGTAGCAACTCACCTGTTTTAGCTTGGGACGTCCCTGGTTCTATTCCTGGCTTGTCAGACAAGAGAATGCTTCTCACATAGTCATTTACACCTGTGCAAAGTGAGTCTAAGGTAGGGGTAAAATGTCCCCATGCTGTTCAGGTAGCATTTCGCACAGCTGTTTATGGGTACATAGTACACAAGTCCATGGAGAATCACATCTAGTAAGAGGACCTGTGTGTATTGGCAGAAAGGAATATGCTGCCTTAGCACCTGTTAACATGGGGCCTGATTCTCAGTTATATTGAGTCCCCCCAATATGTTGTTCTGGAAGTGTAAGGGAGCGGGTAAGGGGGTGTATTTTGAATTTACACCTCCTTTAAGGCTTCTTTATGGTGCCAGAACAATGTGAAAGAGGCTGGGTGAAACTGAGAATTCAGCCCCATGGAAATCAAATATTCAGAAAAGGAAGAAACATGTCGCTTCTGATACTTCAGGTTACCCAGGAGTATAACACAAACCATGGGTGACCACTGAAATCAAGCAGTAACATGTCCATTATACAAATCATTTCACTCTTCTGCAATTTCTTCCTCCTCTTTGATTTGATTTTGATTTGTGATGGTTTAGCAAAGTCACTGACTCTCTCCCACAAGCTTCTTACTTCAGATATTCTCAGGGTGTACTATATTAAAAAGGATTTTTGAGCGACTGTTAAATGATTTTTGGGAGCTTAACTCATGATTTTTGAACATTTGGGACTGGTGACACTGAGTATCTCTGTCATGGCTATAAGTGATAGTGATTAGAAAGAGATATGTTGTATTTGCAGTTTGTTTACTTTGTGCATTTGACAGCACTTTCTGGGTAGTTTCCCTGTATAGTCAGCTGGATCTGGATCTTGTGTCAGACGCATCTAACTCAAAACCCTTCACCTATGTCAGTTCGCACTGACTTCACTGGAACTCTGCTTGAGCACTGGAGTTCGTGCTGGCAGACCATGCGTGATTGCAACCCTCAATTTCCCTAATCGAATGGGTGCTTTTCATATCAAATGAAGAAAGAAAAATTCTTTATGAAAATAGGAAAATATGACCATAAAAGCCACAAACAGTGGCACAGGACTGCAGGATTTGAATCTACTTTTAACTCTTTTTATTGTTATATTTACAAGATTTCAAGCTGGCACTGTCCCTTTAAGGACAGTCTGCTTATTCTGTAGGATCAAGTTTCAAATAGTCACTTATGGTTAATCTTGCGGGTTAGCACACAGTGTGGCCAAAGAATGTCAGGCTGGCTACATGCCAGCTGCCAGGGATGTCACACAATGCAGATTCTAGAACTTTTCATAAGGGGAAAGAGAAGTCTGTTTTAGGGAACATGAAGGGAGGCTTTGCTGGGAGTGTAAGCAAAATCCTAGGGCTCAACTAGCAACTACGCAGCTGAGGGGTAATGAGGAGAAAGGCTGCCATGTGCCTTCTTCACATTCACCTGATCTGGCACTCAAATGGCCCCAATATAACTTAGAGTAGCCTAAAGGCAGAGCCGCAACAAGGAATTTTTGCGCCCGGGGCAAGGGCCAGCTCCAGGCTCTTTGGTGGCAATTTGGCGCCAGGTCCCTGAGTCCCTCTTGGAGAGAAGGACCCGCCGCCAAATTGCTGCCGAAGAATGAATGAAGAGGCTGCAGCAATTCGGTGACAGGTCCCTCCCTCTGAGAGGGACTCAGGGACCTGCTGCCAAATTGCCACCAAGGAAGCGGCGACTGTAGAGCTGCTGCTGAAGCGCCGCTGTTCGCTGTAGAGCGGCGCCCCTCGGCTTTGTGCGCCCGAGGCAAATGCCTCACTCGCCTTTCCCTTGTTACGGCACTGCCTAAAGGGAATTGTGCATGTCTGCCCCACCATCTCCCACTGTACCATCTCTCCACTCCTGTAATGCCCCCTGTGTGGATTGAGTCAGGATAGTGTGTGGTATTCCATCTGCTGCATCGAGGCCATGCTTGGTGGTCCCTCTAGAATAGGGGTTCTCAAACTGGGGGTCAGGGCCCCTCGGGGGGTCGTGTGGTTATTACATGGGGGGGTCACGAGCTGTCAACCTGCACCTCAAACCCTGCTTTGCCTCCAGCATTTATAATGGTGTTAAATATATACAAAATGTGTTTTTAATTTATAAGGGGGAGGGGTCACACTCAGAGGCTTGCTATGTGAAAGGGGTCACCAGTACAAAAGTTTGAGAATCACTGCTCTGGGCAGCTTTCTGCTACTTGCATTATTTAAAATATCAGCACTAATGTCTAAATGGGGGAATGGAGCCTCGCATGACTGTCACCCAAGCACACCACTCAATATTGTAAGAGGGACATAGGGACACCGCCTTTAGCACTGAAAACGGTAAGCCTTAAAATAAGGGTAATTGGGAGGCAGCGAAAACCTAATTTATTTTACCCTCTGTTGAGAGGAGTAAAATTGCATTGCACAGGTGGCTGATCAGTTAGGGACTAGTGGCCATCACATACTGTGTGTTAGATTAAAAATGAAAAGATGGGTATAGGAAAAATCTCTCTGAAACAAATGAGCAAGAATGGGGCAGATTTATACCAGCTGCAGCTGTGACCCAATATAGCCAGTCAGATGAAATGCTAAAATGCTAACTGCCAACCCCCACGATTATGTCTAGCAAATACAGAGTGCCCAGTACTGCCAACTCCATGGGTTCAAATGTTAAGAGTCAAGTCCCAGAATCATGGCATTTGCTTACAAATCATGAGGGGTTTTTTTTTAAATGATGATAAATTTGAGGGGACTATTATTGTGGGTGCCTTCTGGTTTATGGGCCTGTAAGGTTCAGAGTTACATTTTCAGGCTTTTCTCTGCATCTAGGAACACTAGAAAATGACTTTATTTTTAATGCAAAGTGAGATTCTCACATAAGCATATTCCTTCAGGAGTGGGAGCTTTAAGCAAAATATCAAATTTCACGAGGCGCTTGATAAAATCAAGAGAGTTGTCAACACTGCCCATCTAGGCCTGATCTTAGGCTCATGGCAAGGTGACCTTGTGTCACCTTTAAAGGGTGGGAGAATCCTGAGCTGCTGTAAAGCACTTTATACCATCCAGTCCCTACCTTTGATAAAGGGAGTTGTACCAGGAGTGGCCCCTGAGAGAAATAGCATCTAGCTGACTCCTAGCCTGTAGAATGATTTACAGGAAGCAATCACTACCTGCACAGATTAAAGGACCCTTGGGGCTGTTCTAGTTTATGCCAAAGACTATATTGACCCCAAGACTGCAGACAGGTGGGGTAATGCAACTTCCTATCCCTCAGGTGGGCCAAGGTCAGCTCAGGCACACCCAGCACTGAGGTGGTTAAATTATCTATCTATCTATCTATCTATCTATATATACACACACACACCCATACATAGAGAGAGAGATACCTATCTCACAGAGCTGGAAGGGACCTTGAAAAGTCATTGAGTCCAGTCCCCTACCTTCACTGCAGGACCAAGTACCCTCCCTGACAGATTTTTGCCCCAGATCTCTGAATGGCCCCCTCAAGGATGGAAAGCACAACCCTGAGTTTAGCAGGCCAATGCTCAAACTGCTGAGCTCCCCCCCTCCCAACTGAACTATCCCTCCTCCAATGCTGATGTTCACCTAATGCGGAACATCAGAGGAGCACATTAAAAAGAAGTATTCATCACTAGAGTACTGGACTCAGGAAGACCTAGGTTCTAGTCCCAGCTCTGCCTCAGGCCTGCTGGATAACCTTGGGCAAGTTACATCACTGTTTTGTGCCCAGGGCCGGCTCTAGGCACCAGTCCTCCAAGCATGTGCTTGGGGCAGCACTTTCTAAGGGGAGGCCACCGCCCCCCCCCTTTTTTTTTTGCTTGGAGTTGCAAAAAGCAACTCTTCTTGTCAGTGCGCAACCCAGGATCTGCACCCCCTGCCCAGAGGCACACTGCACAGCCCACTTGAGAGGGGAAATGCCATGCTGCCCTGGGGAGACTCAGAGTGGCAGCAGCAGCAGCAGCAGGACCCCTCCTCCCTCCCTGCATCCCGGGCCCACCTTTCCTCCCTCCCCAGCCCCTCACACTCTCCCGGAGCCCGTTTCGCCACTGCAGCCCAGGTTCGGCTCCCGCTCCCTCCCCAGCTCCTTACAAACTCTGGGAGCCCCTCTCACTGCTGCTGCAGCCCAGGCTCGGCTCCAGGGCCCAGGCTGTGGCAGAGAAAGGGGCTCCCGGAGTGTGTGAGGAGCCGGGGAGGGAGGGAAGCGGAGTCCCCGGGAGCCGAGCCTGGGCTGCGGCAGCGAGAGGGGCTCCTGGAATGTGTGAGGAGGTGAGCAGCCAGCTGGGTTCGTCGGTGCTGAGCACGTAGCAGCACAGCCGGAGATCCTCTCCTTCCCACCCGCCGGGGCTGGGCCAGGGCGTGGTGAGGCTGAACAGCAGCAGGTCCGAGGGGCTCTCCAGGTCCTTGGCTGTTAGCATGTCGGGGCTGAGGGCGGTGAGCACAAACTGATCCACCTCGGCAACCAGCAGCGCTGAGAAGCCCGGGGAGGGGCCTGTGTTCTCCATGCTGCCTCACAGCCGCACCGCCACCTGGAAGTACTCCTGCTCCACGCCGCTCAGCAGCTCCACCCGCATGGGGATGGAGTTGTGGCTGGGCCAGGGCTTGGCCGCCGTGTGCTGGTAGCAGATCCACGTTTGGGGGTGAGGAGCCCAGTGCTGGAGTGGCGGGGGAGGGGCGAGAGAGAGCCCAGTGCTGGGGGGGTGGGGCGGGACACTGGTAGGTGGGGGGAGATAAGGGCTGGGATGGAGAGGCAGCCAAAAATGTTTTTGTTTGGGGTGGCAAAAAACCTAGAGCCAGCCCTGTTTGTGCCTCAGTTTCCTCACCTGTATAAAGGGATGCTGATACTTTACCACCTTTCTAAAGTGCTCTGAGCTCTACTAATGCAAAATACTGTATAAGAGTTAGGTATCATCAGATTTCTTTATTCTTTTCTTTTTGTAGCCACCACTGTGTATTTGCTTTGGCTGCTTTTTGGCTTGTGGCTCAGCGCAGTTATAATTTTCTTTTAAACCACTTGCACTTCCCTTTCTTCTTGTTTTCTTCTGTTCAGTAACTCCTCTTGGATGCCGCTTCCCCTTCTACATTTGCAACTATCCATGTAATATTTCTTGTCACTTTGGGTAGAAGCTTGTGTGTAAATGCAGAACTCTCAAATATATATTTTGTTTCTCTCTCTCTCTGTCTCTCCCTGCACTCCCTCCTCTCCCACATAGTTCTGACAGGTAATGAAGGGAAATTACTGAGCCCAGTGCCATAAGGGCACTCAGTAGAGCCAATTCTCTCCTTTTTGCCTGGCTTTCCATGCTGACATTCAGATAAAGGGAAATACAATTTTCTTGATGTAATGTATTGCCTTCTTGCTGCCATAAAACTGGCCTTGCTGGGTAGCTGTCAGGTACTTACTCAGGTCCTATTGCCATACTTTCTAAGTACCTCACAGTCATCAATGTATTTATCCTCCCCACAGCGGTGCGATGTAGGGCAGGGCTCCTATCCGCATTTGACAGAGGCAGAACTGAGGCAGAGACTTGCCCAGGGTCCCACAGGCAGTCTGTAGCAGAACAAGGAATTGAAGAAAGATCTCCCAAGCCGTAAGCTGGTACCACCTCTCCCCCGGGACCAATCATTTTTATAACTTTGGAGGTAGGTTTAAAAAAACAAGCAAATAGGTTTTACTAAATTCTTTAATTCAACCCTCAACTTGGCCAAAGTGGAGCAGGAAAGTTCTAGCTTGTTCCGGAATACAGGAACTTCTGTAAACTGTAGATGTCACAAAAAAGTTAGGGCATGAATATACGGTGAGTTAGCATGTGGCAAGCTGGGGTGTAAATTTACCGTGCTCTGTCGTGCCATGCACTAAGCATTCCTGTGGACCCTACTGCCACACACTAAAAGTTCCCTCGTGCATTTTGTATACTGCTGTTCCAAACTGCCATAGGTCAATGTGCACTTAGGGAACTTTTAGAACAGCAGAGTCTATAGGACACTTTAGTGCGCAGCATGCTGGTGCTGTGTAGAGATATATCCCAGCTTGATGTGCACTAATCCACCATATGGCCAAGCCTTAAAAAACATAATAGGTGTCGCATACACCATATCTCTTATGTCTGACTCTCACATTCATGCTGCTTAATTGAAGGGTGGAATTATTTCAACATCTGAGAAGGATGTATTACTCTTTCTTCATGACTGTTTGTGGCACGTAGGTTCAAGGAATCTAAGAGTGATTTCTCAAGAAACCCACTGGGAAGCACATGCTTAACTGAAGAGTTGTCCTGAATAGGGATGCTTTCCTGAATTGAGGCATTAATCTCCATTTTACCCTTGGCAACACTTATCCTCAATTCCATCTCCCTCAGCAGGACTAGATTTCTGTTTTTGAAGAGGTATCTTTATGGTTCAAATACATTCTCATATCTTACCATTTAATCATATTTTTCCCCCTACTTGCTCAGAAGTATACCAAGGACGGTCTCTGATTCTAAGAAGATATTCCTAAACAGCCTCCATGTGGCTTCTATGGATTTTAATAGCCCAACTTTCCCTTCAGGCTGTTCCTAACTAATTTGCTCATTGTTTAAGAAAAGGCCCCTTTCTGAGGTTTAGTATCGACAGTGCTGTCTGTGGAGACACACAGAATCCTGCCCCCTTCTTGAGAGTGGGAGGGGAAGTGCAAGCAAATTGTCAGACTCATGGCCCACTCTCTTCCAATCTGACAATCCCCTAGTTACAAAAGTCCCATCACCCCTCAACTGGAACGCTCCTGCACTGACACCAATAGTGGCATGTGCTCTGACCCAACTCCCTCCAACACAGCAAACTTTCCCTTCAGTAACAGATTAGTTCTCTGCTCTTCTTTAGCTACCAAAACCTTCCCAATGCACAGCAGAGTTGGGCAATTTTTTTTTGAGTGAATAGTTTATTTGCCAAAAAATGCAATATCAGTCAGCCTGAAATCATGCATGAATTTGACTTGATAGTTTTGGATGGGGAAAAGTTGTTCAGGTTCAGCAAATGCTATGTCTGGGCTCCCTTTTATAACCTTTAGCCCAGGACACCTGCCAGGTGAGACATCCAGGTTTCAATCCCCAATCTGGAGCAAGGACTTGAAGACACATCTCCCCACACACAGCTGAGTCCTCTAACTGCCAGGCTAGACTATTCTGGGATCAGTAGGTTGCTCTCAGTCTCTCCTATTAAAGCTATTTCACTTTGTAGAAATGCTTAAGTATTTACTAGGTCAGAGTGATAATGACTTTATGGCCTGGTGTTTAAGATACTCAAGGTGATATAGGAGATGTGGATTCATATCTTTTGTCTGCCAAGTTTGGAAGAGGACAACCTTGATCTCTATTTGTTAGCATGGGGTCCCCTAACTTTTGTGTTATCTTTTGTGTGTGCAGAAGATAGAATATATACACACACACAATCCATGTGAGTCATCCGCTTGCACTTGCAAATGGTATGTGTCCATATGCATGTATATCCTCTCAGCTGGTGAGCCTAACTTCAGTATCAGGCATATTAGTAGAAACTATAGCAAAAAACAGAATTATCAGACACATATGTTGAGGAAGAGTCAACATGGTTTGTGTAAAGGGAAATTGTGCTTCACCAATTTATTAGAATTCTTTGAGGGTGTCTACAAACAAATGGCTAGGGGTAATCTAGTGGATACAGTGTACGTGGACTTTCAGAAAGTCTTTGACAAGGTCCCTCACCAAAGATTCTTAAGCAAAGTAAGCAGCCATGGGATAAGAGAGAAGGTCCTTTCATGGATCAGTAACTGGTTAAAAGATAGGGAACAAAAGTTTGGAATAAATGATCAGTTTTCACAATAGAGAAAGGTAAATAGCTGGGTCTCCCAAGGATCTGTACTGGGATCAGTGCTGTTCAACATATTCATTAATGATCTGGAGAAGGTATTGAATAGTGAAGTAGCAAAGTTTGCAGATACCAAATTATTAAAGCTAGTTAAATCCAAAGCTGACTGCAAAGATCTGGGGAACCTCACAAAATTGCGTGACAAAATGGCAAATGAAATTCGACATTGATATTCTAACTCTATGTGTTTAATGATGGGTTCTAAATTAACCATTACCATGGAAGAAAGAGATCTTGGCCTCATTGTGGGTAGTTCCCTGGAAACTTCAACTCAATGAACAGCAGTGATCAAAAAGGCTAACAGAATGTTAGGAACTTTTAGGAAAGGGACAGAAAATAAAATACCACTATATAAATCCATGGTGCTCACACCTTGAATACTGTGTCCAGTTCTGGCTGATCCATCTCAAAAGGGGATAGTGGAACTGGAAAACATTCAGAGAAGGGCTACAAAAATTATTGATATGGAACAGCTTCCATGTGAGGAGAGACTAAAAAGATTAGGGCTGTTCAGCTAAGAAAAGAGATGACTAATTGGGGATATGATAGAAGTCTATAAAATCATGAATGGCGCAGAAAAAGTGAATAGAGAAGTGTTATTTACTCTTTTCCACAGTACAAAACCCAGGGATCACCTGATGAAGTTAATAGGCAGCAAGTTTAATGCAAACAAGAGGAAGTACTTTTTCACACAATGCACAATTAAGCTATGGAATTCATTGCCAAGGGATGTTGTGAAGGGCAAAAATATAATTAGGTTCAAAAAAGAACTAGACAACTTCGTGGAGGATAGATTCATCAATGGCTATTAGCCAAGATGGTCAGGGATGTAACCCATGTTCAGGGCAACCCTAAACCTCTGACTGCCAGAAGCCAGGAAAGGAAGACCGGGCAAATCTCTCCAGAATTGCCCTGTTCTGTACACCGCCTCTGAATCTGTGATTGGCCTCTGTCAATGATAGACTACTGGGCTAGGTAGAGTACTGTTTGACAGTTTTTATTATTTGTGCACTCAAGTGATAATACACCAAAGCAATGAGAGCACAAATTGAGGCCACATTTTGAAGTTCTGACTTGCCACATTTTTCACCTTCACCTCTGTGATCATATACCTGCGACACGGCCAGGATCAGAAAAACAGCCATATAAGGAATTGACTGGCTTCCCGGGAGCTTCAGAAGGGGACTGGGGAGAGTACAAGGAGGTTGGAGGTGGGTGGGGAGGGTGGAGAGACCTCACTTGTTACTGAAGAAAAGATGCATCTAGATTTTTCATTGAATTCGTTGTTGTTGTTATTTTGTGAAGCAGGATGGAGTTTAGGGGAATGGAGAATTAAAGAGGGGGAAGGGGAGAAATACGGAACAAAAAGGGAGGAGTGATGGCTGCCCATTTAACAATCATTTATACTTATATGGCACCATCCATCTAGGTTCTAAAAATGCCACTCAAATTCAGCGTTTCCAGAGAGTCTAGTGATAGTCCATGTTTTTTGTTAAATCCCCAGCTCCTGGAGTCATGTGAAGATGTGAGTCTCTCAGTTTTTATTTAAAAACAAAAAAAAGTTTCTAGACCTCGTGGTTGTGCAGAAAAGCAGAAAAATTTGATTTGAGTGCCTCCTGGAAACTCAGAAACAAATCAAAAGACAAAGAAGAAGAACCCTACATTTATTGTTAAAAAAAATCTAATTTTTTTTAGAGCTGACTCATGATTTTTGAACACATGAAGCTGACAATAAATGCAGATATTGCCATTTAAATGACCATAGTACCCAGGAGCCTAGTCATGGACTAGGACCCCACTGGGCTAGGCGCTGTACAAACCCAGAACAAAAAGGCAGTCCCTGCTCCAAGGAGTTTACAATCTGAGTACACGTCAACAGACAGCAGATGGTTACAGATGAGGAGTACAAGGAAGCAATGAGTCAGTATGATAGTCAGTGGTCTCTGCATACCAACAACGTAACTGTTGTCAAGTTTTTGTAGGCCTCCTGGCAAAGGAGAGTTGTGAAGTGGGATTTGAGATGGAAGCAGATGATGAATTTAGCCTAACACTATTGGTGGAAAGTGGCTTATGTGTGTGTGTGTAAGTTATATATATACAGCCTGATGCAGAATCTGAAGTAGAGAGAGGGTAAGGCCAAATTTCCAAAAGTGCTCACTAATTATTGGCACCCAAACTGTGAGGCATTCATAAAAGATCTAGTGAATATAACTTACCTAAAGGCCACATAGGAAATCTGTGCAGATTTTGGAGTATAACCCACATCTCTTAAGTCATAAACCTGTGCCTTAAGTAAAAGACAATCTTGCTTTCCACAACAGGAAGCCTAGAAAGAGACTTTCTGCTCCTCCAGGCAGCAAAGGGTGTCAGTCAGCCAGTGACATCTCTTTCTAGGGTATTCAGATCCCAGGCACAGAAAAGCAAGGGCAAAGAAGCCTTTGCTTTGCTGACATTTGGGTGTTTTTGGATGCTGTTTGCTCTGTATTTAAGCTAAATTAATTGGCTGTGCATATGCACTGGATAACATAATTACATTTATTTTGATTCTGTTGTTAACTGGAGTTGTTCTGGTTTCTAGATGTTAATTGCTCTAGGGCAATTTTTTTTTAATCTATTGCATTAAGAACCTAGAATTGTTAGCACCCAAAGAGACATACATGACAGCATAGAATTATTTTATCTTTCTCCTCCCTGGGTCATTTTGACATATGGTCTGTTACCCACGGTGGGATCACTCCCTTCTTAAGGAGCTACTTCTCTTTTCCCTTCCGCTTGTTTTTGGATGTGAGACACAGAGGGCTTTGTCCAAAGCGCAGTGAAGTTAATTAGTCTTTCCATTGACTTCAATGGACTTTGAATCAGACCACAAATTCTGGATCTGCTCACATAGCTTTGTATTATGGACAAATGTGTATGCCATCAGTCAGTGAGACTTAAGCATGTGCTTAAAAGTTTTGCTGACCAGGATGGACTTAACTGCTTTGCTGAACCAGGACCTTAAAATGGTACATTAAGGAGGCATTCTATCAGTATTGCTAGCACATGTTTCGGGTTTTTGTTAGGAACTAATCATTACAGAACTCACAGATAACACCATAGTTAAAGTTACAGATGGATTTCAGGCATAGCTCCATGTTTTCACTTGCTTATAACTTTCAGAAAAAATTGCCTTTGCGGCTGAAACTTTTCATGCTCCTGGGTGTGGTGTTCTGTCCTCTCTAGTGGCACTGAGACCGCTCAGAGATTAATAAGTCTGCCATAGCCTTAGCTAGGGATGATGCGGCTTTTAGCTCATGCAGTAGAAACTCATGTGCTAAGCTTCACAGGTCCCAGGTTTGATCCTACCTGCTGACAACTGGGGTTTGTCAATGTTACACTTAGTCTTAGTCCAACAGGGCTGCCCAGAGGATTCAGGGGGGCTGGGGCAAAGCAATTTCGAGGGCCCTTCCATAAAAAAAAAGTTGCAATACTATGGAATACTATATTCTCGTGGGGGGCCCTGTGGGGCCCGGGGCCTGGGGCAAATTGCCCCACTTGCCCCCCCCCCCACAACATCCCTTTGGGATGAGGACGGGAATTGTTCATGTCACTGACATCTTCCACTGTAGGGGTTGCTGGAGAGTCAGTTTGAAGTATAGACTATGCTCCCCGGGCTGCCATCCTTGGGGAAATGTCTCTCCCCCTCCCTTCTGGGTTTTATTGAACAAAAAAGACAAACAAAACAATCCTGCCTTCAAAACAGTCTGGGCTTGCCCTGCTGTTCCTTGCCAGGCAAATGGGATAAATAGCACCTGTGGCAGGGAGGAGTGTCTAACCCCTTGTCTGTCTGAAAGGCCCAGGATGAACACCCTGAGCACTAAAGAAAAGAAAAAAAACCCAAAATCAAGGTGCTTTGTATCACTTCTCAGTCCAGGTGGCAGAAGCACTTCAGTAGCTTTGCCAGCCAGCAGTCCCTGGGCTGTGGGGCTAAAAAGCCTCACTCAGTTTCCCTCCAAATGCCACCTTGCTGTGGGCTTGAGCACTCCCTTGGACAGATCTGCCTCCTCTTTAGGTGCACCAGGCCCCACAGGCACGCTGGGTTGGAGCTGACTGTGCCAAGATGAGCTCCTTAACACCTTTCTGATTGCAGTAGGACCCTGTCCTTCCTTTCTCCCCTCCCCAGTCATTCTAATATGACTGAACTAACATTGCTAGTCTTTGGATGAGTCTTTTACTCTATTAATATAAAGTATCTTCACTAAATCACAGATGAGGGAGAGGTTGTAAAATTGTAAGGAATTGAAAAATCAGTGCTGAGGATGCTCAGTGGCCGTCTGCTCAAATGTTAGCATCTGAATAAAGCCCTTCTGCCATGTGCCATCTCTGGGATGTTGGGCGAGTGCAAATTCACTCTGCTCTTCTCAACAGGCGCTTTGATTTCTGCTGCAGTTATTTGCTTGAGTAAGAGAGTAAGGCCCCAATCTTGCGAACAATTATGCATGTAACTTGGCGTCACAGATGGGAGAAAGTTGTAGCCATGAAAAGCCCCAATTGGATAAAGTATTTTTCAAAAGAAGGATTTATTATTTCCTTGTTAATCAAGTCTGCCTGTAGGGAACTCCTGATGTTTGAGATATCTGGGCAACATATAGCTCACAAATATTCACCCATTCAGTCTAGTGGCTATTCTCAGTCTAGTGAATATTCATCCATTCAGTCTAGTGGCTGCTGCTGTCAGCACTGACATTTTAACACTTATGAGTTGAGACACCCCAGAGATTCCCAGTAGCCTACTGCATTATACTGGAGTACCCCAGTGTTAATAAGCTGGAGTAGTGCAGCAGAACGTCTAGGAGGAATGTTGCCTGGTTTATTGTTTCTCAGTGGGGTGGGAGGCTGTAACAGGGTTCACTCCCCTCTCTGGCATGTCCTACCATCTGTCTTGGGAATGAGTATGTGCCCCTCCAGGTGGTGCATTACCACCAGAACTCCCCCTCTTAGGACCAATGTCTCTCCAAGGACCGCAGCATCCTCTTCAGCGACACAGTGCTCCAGCTGTGCCACACACTGTGCTACCCTCCTTTTGAGGGACCTGCTGTCTGCTGTTCAGCCACTTCCCCTCTGTGGCAAACTGCCATCTACAGTCTAGCCACTTCCCATGTGGCTCCAGCATCCTCCTTCCCTTGTATCAGGGCCTCCATCTACAATCCTCTCTTGTATGAGGGCCTCGGTTTGCAACACTGTTCTGTCCAGGGTACTGGCAGTTCTCTTAGCCCTTTACAGTCCTTCCTCTCTGGGCTTCCAGCAAAGAACTGCCTTCCTCTGCCTTGCAGCTCCCTTTTCATATGGGTCTACTTGGCCCTGATGGGCTTCTCCTCTCAGCCCTCCTCTGATTGGCTGCCTCCGGCACAGCCTCCCTAGGGCTGCTTTTAATGCCCTTTTTGTTGCCAGTGAGGTCAGCTGCCCCATAACAGAGGCCAGCAAGCCACTCTCACACATTAAAGATGTTTACTATGAACTGGAGGAGCACCAGGCCTATCAAACAGCCTCGAGCAATGGGCTAACCCAGATCAAGATGTCAGGGTAAGGTTAGCAGACAACCAGGTTGCTCCTCTCAAGTTAAAAGATAGGGAGTCTTCGCCTGCTGGAATGGCTCCTGCTAGGGCTCTCAGAGAGCTGGACAGAGCAAAAGTGGGCAGATGTAACTGTCGGATTTGTGTTCCATTTGCTCACTGATGGGACAAGGAGGATACATGCCATCTAAGGTTTCATCATTTGTGGTGTATTGAAAACTTGCTGTTCTCAGGCATACCGTCCTTCTCCCCTTTCTGCATACAAAGACTATGAAAGTCTCTAAGGAGAATGCCATTTATAAATCGTCCAATACTATTTTGACATAGCTACAGTCATGTTGCTGACATACATCACATGGATGCCACCGAATTGCAGCAAAGGAAGATGCAGCTTGAGCATTGCCAACCCCAAGCATTTGAAAATCAGGAGGCCAGGCTAAAAAAGCATGAAGTTGGCTTACAAATAATAAAACATGTATTCTTTTAATTGCGTCTTGCCTTTTGAGCCTTTAAGTTACATTGAGCTCAAGTTTTAAAGCTTTTTTTCACAACTGTGTGGGCTAAAAACTCACTTTTTAAAAAATGGAAACTGAGACTCTGCTGTAATCATGGGATTTCAGGAACTGGGACTTCAAGAAAAGTGATAAATATCGCAAGACTCATGATAAAATTGTGACAGTTGGCAATGCTGAAATAGTCAGCCTTAATTTGACACTCTCAACCATGTACAGCCTAAAGTGGTACAATAATTGTCTCCAAAGTCTCTGGCCACAGACAGGGAGAGACATTGACTATGATGGTGAGAAATTGAAAATGAGGGAGTTAGTGATGCTAGGAGTCAGAACAATGGCCTTTCATCTCTGGAGAACTTGGTTCAATTTCCAATCTTGGCCAAGGGAAATGAATGTGGTGGATGTAGCCCAGCCCCAATTAGTTGACATTACAACATTTGATGCAGTTGACAAGTCCTACCAAGCTGTGACCTGATTCTGCAAGATGCTGAGCAGCCTCCATTCCTATTCAATTAAAGAGCAGCTCAGGATGCTCAACACCATCCAGGATTCGATCCCTAGGGAGGTCCAGGACTGGAATAGAAAAATATGCTGCAGGGGAGGACTGAGATATATGAACAACTGAGTTACTGCAACTCTGAGAACTCTTAATACCTGCTGGGTACACTATCTCTCATCAGATGCAACCAACTCACTACACTCACCACTCTGATGTCATGATATTCATCCAAAAGATATTGTGTTAGGTATCACATGAAAGCTAATAACACTCTGGTTATTAATGTCATTGTAAAATGCACCTGTTAAGGTTATGTGTGGATGTGATGGGCTGTCTGCCCCACATTGGCATGCAAGGGATGAATAGAGCCCTAGGGACCCTGCACAAAAAGCAGCCACGAGGGGCTGTGAGGAGCTTCCAATCAGAGCCATATAAAAAAAGGTCAGTAGCTGCGTAGAGATTGAGGAGGGAAGCCTGTGCCTGAAGAAGGCAGCAACGCTGTAGCACCATGGACAGCTCAGTATGGACAGGAACCTGGGGAGAAGGAGCTCCAAATGGGCTTCTGAGACTGAGGAGGGTGCTGTGGCCATGGGGAGATGACCCAGGGGAAGGCAGCAATAGTAGAGGCACAGCAGGAGGCTGCAATCCACAGGGTTCCTGGGCTGGGACCCGGAGTAGTGGGCAGGCCTGGATCTCCCCCACTTGTCACTGGGGAAGTGGCAAGACAATTGACTGCAGTCACCATGGGGGAAGTGGCTGGACTACTGAGGAACCAAACCTCCCCTGGAAGGGAGGAATATGGACAGTGACACAGTCGCAGGGCCGAGCCACAAAGAGGACAATGTGGTTCTGGAGCTGAGAGGAGCTGTGGGTGAGAGCAGCAATAGAATCCCAGTGTGCAGACTGTGGGCATGGGGGTTGGTCTTGAACTTATCCCCAGAGTGACCAGGAGGAGGCACTGGACCAGCATGAGTGATGCACACTGTGACAGTGAAGTTATGAATTCCCTTGTATGGTGTTACTAGAACATGTTTAACACCACACAGCCTAGCCTAAGTAAAGGTGATAAACAGGTCTGTCTTAGACACAGGAATGTGGGTTTACCTCAATTTACACATTAGCAGTAAACAAACCCATAGAAATAAAGCAGAGAAGGTCATCCTGAGCCTGAACTCGAAAGACAGAAAATTAACATGGCTCCTGCACCCCAGAGAGACACAGGAGACTGAAACTCCAGAAAATCTTCCAGACTTGTAAGACAAAGGGCTTATTTACCCTTGAAATGCTGCAGCACTTAGACACTACCTAAGTTCTCTGTAAGGCGTTCAGCTGCACGCACTCTTAGCACCATGCAGACACTCAGGGAACACCTGGGAAACTGCAGTAGCAGGGGGAGGGGCATCTCTCTCCCAGCCCTAACCTAGTCCAGCCTCCAACCTGCTGTGGCAAGAGCGCCCTTCCCCGGGTCCCAAACCAGCCACAGTCGGGGCGCCCCTCCCCAAACCCCAATCTATCCCCAGCCCGGACCTGCTGGGGGGGAGGGGTGCCTATCCTGTGGCCCCAGCCCCGAAGCTGCCATGGAGGTGAGAGGTGCCTCTCCCCCCCCCCCCCAGCCCAGGTGCTGCTGCAGGGAGAGAGAGCTGGGGGGAGTCCTCTCTCCCTACTGTAGCCCTGAAGCACCCCCCTGCACCCCAAATCCCTCATCCTGTGACAGATTTTTGTTACCAGTTTGCCTGAGGCGTTAGGTGATTAGGCTGAGCCCACAGTATCGTTAGAGGAGGAGATGAAGGAGCACAACAAGGGTTTAAATTTTAAAGCTTTATTAATAAAACAACAGCAGTGAGTGCTGGGAACGCTTCCATGTTACTCAGAGGAAGAAAGAAAGTGTTAGTGCCCCAGCCCTAACCCACTTTCATACTCACACACGGACGAATTGAGGCTGGCCAAGTCTAGGTGTAATATAAGAAGAAGAGTTGTGTCCTGTGCACAGGCCATCCAGGGTCTGCTGTTGATTTTTTATTTGCTTTAGCTTTTAGGAGGGTTTTAAGTTTGGGGGTTTTGGGGGGGGTGTTTTGTTTAGGGACCTTTGTTCTTTGTGCTTTTTGTACCAATTTAAACCGGGTTTTTGTGGCCTTCTTAGCATTTTAAAAACACACCTGCTTCAGGGACATGAGATGGTTGTTTTTCCCATTGCAGGCCTTCACCGTTTTCCTAATTCCCTGCAGTTTGGTTTAGTTTTTTTTTTTTTTTTTTTTTTTACATTTGGCTGAGGTTGGTTAAGATTCAGATACAACCAGGGCAGGCACTTCCATTTAGGCGGCCTAGGCAATTGCCTAGGGTGCCAGGATTATTGGTGGGTGGCATTTTGCCGGAGGGGGCGGCAGGCGGCTCCAGTGGAGCTGATGCAGTTGTGCCTGCGGACAGTCGGCTGCTCCCGTGGCTCCGGTGGACCTTCCGCAGGCATCACTGCGGCAGCTCCACCGGAGCCGTGGGACCAGGGCGCAGGGCTGCGAGATTGTCGTGCGCCTAGGGTGCTAAAACCCCTAGCGCCGGACCTGGATACAGCTGCAGGCTTTTTGGCTGCATAGGGTGTGTTTGAGTGCAGTGACCTTGGACTGGAGCTGGCATTTTATTTTCAGACTGAGTTGAGGCATTGCGTTAACCCATTCTTTTTTTTCTTCCTCCCCCTTTGGCCTTTCACAACCTGCAAAGGAATCTTCCACTCCACACTTACACCTTCAACCCTTCCCAAAATGCCTTGCAATGCTTGGAACAGCGTTAGCAACATACAATGCTGATCTGCCTTCCCAGGAAAGCCCCTGAGGGAGGGGGCCTGTCATAAACAGATAAGTAAGAGTTAATAGAACAAAAGTGCTTCATATCTCTTTTGCCTGGAAAGGGTTAACAAGATCAGTGAGCCTGGCTGTCACCTGACCAGAGGGCCAATCAGGGGACAGGATACTTTCAAATCTTGAGGGAGGGAAGTTTGTGTGTGTGCTGTTAGATTTTGGTTGTTGTTCATTCTGGGGGCTCAGAGGGATCAGACATGCAACCAGGTTTCTCTCCAATCTCTCTGATACAGGCTATTATAAGTTCAGAATAGTAAGTACTAGGTAGATAAAATGAGTTAGGCTTATGTTTGTTTTCTTTATTTGCAAATGTGTATTTGGTTGCAAGGAGTCAAATGTGTATTTGGCTGAAAGGAGTTCAAACTGGTATTTTGCTGAAAAGATTTTAATTTGTTCTTGTATACTTGGGCTAGGAGGGTATTCCCAGTGTCTATAGCTGAAAGACCCTGTATCTATTCCATTTTTTTAAATTTACAAAGATAATTTTTACTGTTTTTCTTTCTTTAATTAAAAGCTTTTCTTGTTTAAGAACCTGATTGTTTTTTTATTCTGGTGAGACCCCAGGGAACTGCGTCTGGATCCACCAGGGAATTGGTGGGGAGAAAGGAGGGAAGGGGGAGAGAGAGGCTGATTTCTCTCTGTGTTAGGATCACTGTCTCTCTCAGGGAAAGTCTGGGAGGGGGAAAGAGGAGGAGCGGGGAAGGTGCATTTTTCTCTCTGTTTAAGATCCAAGGAGTTTGAATCACAGTGATCTTCCAGGGTAACCCAGGGAGGGGAAGCCTGGGAAAGGCAACGGTGAGGGAAAGGGTTTACTTTCCTTGTGTCAAGATCCAGAGGGACTGGGTCTTGGGGGTCCCTGGGCAAGGTTTTGGGGGGACCAGAGTGTACCAGGCACTGGAATTCCTGGTTGGTGGCAGCGCTACAAGTAATAAACTGGTAATTGAGCTTAGAGGAATTCATGCTAGTACCCCATCTTTTGGACGCTAAGGTTCAGAGTGGGGAATTATACCATGACAGGGCTACTGGGTTGTGACATTTTCTTCCTTGACATTTTGTTGTGAGGGGTCACCACTTAGGTTTTTATTTTCTGTTTGACACAGTGGCTAGGGTTACTGTTGATTTTTTACATAAACAACAATACAGAACAAAATTGTTAGGGCGGCAACAGTTGCATACATTAGCCAGTGTAGATATTCAGGCCTGTCTGCAAAGGCCTATACTTTAAGAATTTAGGTGTATTCTTATCACTTAGCTAGTTATAGAGGTATAAAAGAAAGAATCAAAGATCACTGTCTGTGTAATGGCCTTCTCTTACTGTGACAGGCTAAGACCTTCGGCTACTATGTAGTTAGGCAGCCATAAGCTGGGAAGGGTATGGTCACATCCTCACATTCCAAACTAGTCACATTGAAATAAGGTGCTATTGGGCTATTAGGAATACAATCCTGCCCTGATATTCCTATCACCTCCAGAGAAAGGGAAAAGCCTAGAAGATGTAAAAGGAAACTGATCGCATCCTGTCTGGCAAGAACTCACTTAAAAAATAGACACAGCTGGAGAACCCTTATGTCTGTATAGATGTAGTTGTGAAATCCTCACTTCTGTATTGTTTTGTATGTTTATTTGCATGGTCTCTGTCTGGTTCTGTAATTGTTTCTGTCTACTGTATAATTAATTTTGTTGGGTGTAAATCAATTAAGGTGGTGGGGTATAATTGGTTAAATATCCATGTTACAATGTGTTAGGATTGGTTAGTTAAATTTCAGTAAAATGATTGGTTAAGGAATAGCTAAGCAAGACTCAGGTTTTGCTATATAATCTGAAGTCAACCAGGAAGTGTGTGTGGAGGTGAATGGGAACAGGGACTGGGGGAACTGGTATCATGTTTTGCGAAAGGAGGAAATGGGAACAGGGGATGGGAACAGGAACAGGGACACAGGCAAGACTCTGTGGTGTCAGAGCTGGAAAGGGGGACATGAAGGAAGGAAACTGGAATCATGCTTGCTGGAAGTTCACCCCAATAAACATCGAATTGTTTGTGCCTTTGGACTTCGGGTATTGTTGCTCTCTGTTCATGCGAGAAGGACCAGGGAAGTAAGAGGGTGAAGGAATAAGCCCTCTAACGTCTTGGTGCCATGACTCGGATGCATCGCATTGGATAGGTGAGTGGCAGCCTGTAAGTCCCCCTCCCCAACAGTCCACGCAGCTGCTTGGAGGGGGTATAGCGAACTCTCGTGTTGGTAGTTGCGGGTTCTGGCAAGCCAGGGTAAAGGATTTTTTGGATAAATGGATAAGGAAGAACCAGGGCCCATACCAGGTGCAGGGGTCAGCCTGGGATGAGATTAAAAAGGAAATGGAGGAAGTGCTAGGGGACCCAGAGGGATGGGGGGTGACTGAGTAGCCCACCCTCCTTTGGTATATGGGTAGTGGAAGAAGGTCCCTGCCCATGGGGACTGGATGCCTTCCAGGGAAAGGAGGCACTTCAGTCCACTTATGAGAGGTTTGAAGTAAGGGCAGCATTATGGGAAGCTGCCAGTAATCTTTCAAGTTTGGTGCTGTTTCAGCAGGGGCTGCTGAAGTGTTGTAAATTAGTTAGGGTGGTTAAAGATGATTTGGCACAACAGGGTTTAGAGTCAGAAGCAGAGTTAACAGACACGTTTAGAGACAGGAGCTGGGACTTAGTCCTGGGGGAGTGGAGGAAATAAAAAAAAAAGGTTTCAAAGTGATGGGGTTTGCAGGAGCAGGTAACAACCCCCACTCTTCTCCCAGAGCCAGGATGAGAACCTGGGGGTGAGGGTTCCCAGCTGTTTCAATCCAGGGAGCCTACTCTTGGTTCAGAGCTAACTATATCCTTTTCTTCCTTTCCTCCTTCTTTCCCTCAGTTTACTTAGGGTATGGCTACACTTACAGTTTTGCAGCGCTGGTAGTTACAGCTGTGTTCGTACAGCTGTGTAGGGCCAGGGCTGCAGAGTGGCCACACTTACAGCAACCAGCGCTGCAGTGTGGCCACATTTACAGCACTTGCAGCGCTGTTGGGAGTGGTGCATTGTGGGCAGCTATCCCACAGAGCACCTCGTCCCATTTTGGCGCTGTGGCTTGTGGGAAGGGGAAGGAAGTGTGCGGGTCTTTCCGCTTCCTGTTCCAACGCCCCGTGGTGCTTTGCTACACATTCCGAGCAGTTTGGCAGCATTGTGATTCTGCAGCGCGATTTCTGCGGTTTTTGTTATAAATGGAGCCTGAGCTGTTGAGGACCTTGCTGATGAATGTTGCCAGCACATCACGCATGGCAGTGGAGCTATTCCTTCAGCTGCAAAGTGAAAGTGACAGTGACAGTGAGGAGTCAGACGATGATATTGAATCGCCTGACGGTGAAGACACTAAATTGCTTGTGGCAGCAACAGACGTGCTCAGCACCGTGGAACGGCGCCTTTGAGCTTGGGAAACCAGCACTCAGTGGTGGGATCACATTGTCCTGCAATCTTGGGATGACGAGCAGTGGCTGCAGAACTTTCGGATGAGAAAAGCCACTTTCATGGCACTGTGTGCTGAGCTCGCCCCTACCCTGCGGCGCAGGGACACGAGATTGAGAGCTGCCCTGCCAGTGGAGAAGCGGGTGGCTATTGCAATCTGGAAGCTGGCAACTCCAGACTGCTTCCGATCGGTGGCAAACCAGTTTGGAGTGTGAAAGTCTACCGTTGGAATGGTGCTGATGCAAGTTTGCACAGCCATTAATCGAACCCTGCTAAGAAGAACTGTGACTCTTGGGAACATGTAGGACATTGTGGATGGCTTTGCAGAAATGGGTTTCCCTAACTGTGGAGGGGCAATAGATGGGACGCATATTCCTATTCTGTCACGACCCCACCTGGCATGAGAGTACGTTAATCGCAAGGGGTATTTCTCCGTGGTTCTGCAAGCGCTTGTGGATCACCGTGGGCGTTTCACTGACATTTACTCAGGATGGCCTGGAAAGGTGCACGATGCACGCATCTTTCGGAACAGTTCCCTGTTCAGGAGGCTGAGGGCCGGGACTTTTTTCCCAGACCGCAAGATCACAGTAGGGGACGTCGAAATGCCCACTGTGATCCTTGGAGACCCCGCTTACCCCTTAATGCCATGGCTTATGAAACCGTATACAGGGAAGCTTGACAGGAGCAAGGACCGGTTCAACTACAGGCTGAGCCGGTGCAGAATGACTGTAGAGTGTGCTTTTGGCCGTTTGAAAGCCCACTGGAGGTGTCTTTATGGGAAGCTAGATTTGGGGGAAAGCAGCATCTCCGCTGTTATATCCGCGTGCTGTACCCTCCATAATATTTGTGAAGGGAAGGGTGAAAGATTCAGTGAGGAATGGACCTCCGAGGTTCGACGCCTAGAGGATGAGTTTGCTCAGCCAGAGAGCAGGGCTAATAGGGAGGCCCAGGAAAGGGCTTCAAGGATTAGGGATGCTTTAAGGGAGCAATTTGATGCTGAGAGCCAACAGTAATGTTTGGTGCATTTGATGTGCTTTGCTGTACCTTGGGGTACAATATTTACCACTTCCAGCAATAATATAACGTAGTAAAAAAGAAAAAAAATCCTTTATTCAACATACAGTACATAAAAGGCAAGGGGGTTAGGGTGGTGGACTGTACATTCACAGGTTTGAATATGTCCTATTTTGATCACTATTCAATGTCTGCTGCACTTCAGGATTACTATGCTGCAAGATAATGGGGGTGGAGTGAACAGGGTAAGAATTATAGTTATCAGGGCTGGTAGGTGATCGTAGAGGTGTTGGGGGCAGCTGGGGGTAATAAGAAACTGGCTGCTGGAGAAAGTTGTTTTGTGGAAATACTGGGGAACAAGAAAGAGGGCTTTGGGAGGGCTGTGGGTTACAACGATACATATTTGTCTGCATGGCTACGAGAGACTCGAAAGACTCAATTTGGCGAGCCAGAAGGCTTATCATCTGCCTTGTGGTTTTTTTGGCAGACAATTCCTTTCTCCTGCTTTCTGTTTGCCTCCATTCATGTACACTCTGTCTCCATTCATACATTTTCTCTCTCCATTCCTGTGTCTTCCTACTTTCTCTGTTGTAGTGACTCATAACTGATTTGATCAATTCCTCTTTTGATTTTCTGGGATTTCGTCTTGAGTTCTGCAATCTACGTGAGGCTGGTGATCCAGCTGCATTAGTCAAGGTCACTAGAAAAAAGAGAGATAGAACCAGGTAATACACAGAGGCTACATTGTTTATTATCACACAGTGAAGGACTTTAGACTTTTGGTGGCATCCTTCTCACATACCTCACATAACACAGAGAGGGCAGGGAAGCTAAAGTCATGGCGAGCAATGGGGTGAGTGGTTTTCCCCCGAGTTCCCCTTGGGAGTGGGAATTGACCGATGGGTCACTGGGGTTTATCTGCAATGGGTACAGGAGGTAGCTGGTATCCTGAACAGGGGACAGTAGTGAACAGGAAGGTGGCGAGCTGCTGCGGGGGGGATTAGTCTTTGGTACATGTTCACGCCGTCCTGCTGGTGGGGGGGGGAACGCACCGCGGTGCTGGATGCCTGCTTGGAGGGGGGTGCATAACACCAGAGCACACCGCGAGGCTAGCTACATGCTGGGAGGAGGGTGGGGAACACCGGAGCACACCGCGGGGCTAGCTACGTACTGGGAGGGGGATGGGGAACACCGGAGCGCACCACGGTGCTGGATGCCTGCTGGGAGGGGGGTGCATAACACCGGAGCGCACCGCATGGCTGGCTACGTGCTTGGGGGGGGGGGGTAAACAACAGAGCGCAATGGGCTGGGGAAACGCGAACCTGGAGCCCTGCACTCAAGTATCCCTAAATTCTCAACAGGGTTTCCTACTGCCAGACATATCACTGCTGCGTGTTACCTGGGAAGAGAGGGAGGGTCTTCTACAGCAATGTGGATACCGCCCTGGCCCCTATGCAGCTTGCCTGTGTGCAGCCATGGTCCCCCCACCCCTCGCTGCACAGTGGATCGGACGAGTTAGCCTGACCGGGACAAGGACCACGGTGGCTCTCCCGATCAACTTGAGAAAGCAAATTGCAAACATTCTGGCTGCAACTTTTCAAGAGATTACCGAGGCCGATTACAGAGACGTGATAGAGCAAATCAATGGGCTATTCCACGTTTAGGCATGCATGCAGGCAGCCATAACCCAAACCCTCCTCTCCTCTCCCAAAACATAAAAAGCTGCTTACCCCGAGCATGATCCTCAGTTTCTTCCTCACCATCAACTTCCTGCTGCTGCGACTGGCTAGCCTCCTCCTGGCTTGAGAAGAGCTCCTGGCTGCATGCCTCCTGGGACTCTGGGGTGTCTCCCTCCATGCCAGTAGCCTCACTGTCGGCTTCCTCTACACCCTCCCCCACTTCTCCCTGCTCTGAACTCTCCATCGTGCTCCTCAGATTGGCAGTGGGGTCACACCCAAGTATGGCATTCAGCTCCTTGTAAAAACGGCAGGTTGTGGGGGCAGCTCCTGAGCGGCGATTTCCCTCACGAGCTTTGCAGTAAGCACTCCTCAGCTCTTTTATTTTGACCCTGCACTGCAACGTGTCCCGTTCATGGCCTCTTCTCATCAAGGACTGCGATATCTGCCCATAGGTATCATAATTTCTCTGCATTGGTCCATGCTGGGGCTCGTTTGGTGCATGGAGGCATGGTCGCTGATTGATTGATTGATTAATTGCACTCCACACCTGGCTGAGCAAACAGGAAGGAGATTTTTAAAATTTCTGGGGCATTTAAAGGAGGGTTCAGGTGAGCCCAGGACAGTGGAGTTTGCATGATTACCATAGAGGCTTCTAAGGTATGCTGGGATACCTACTTATGCCACGGAGGTCAATAAAAACGCTGGTGGGTGTCTACACTTGCTGACCAGCGCTGGTGATCCAGCGCTGGATCCTCTACACCCGAGGCTAGACCGGGTGTACAGCCAGCGCTGCAACCACGGAGTTGCAGCGCTGGCCGTGCTGTGCAAGTGTGTACACATCCTAAGTTGCAGCGCTGTAACCCCCTCACCAGCGCTGCAACTCTGTAGTGTAGCCAAGGCCTTAATTTGCTGCTAATAGCCTGTACTTTAAACTGACCTAATAGGCTGAATTGGTTTCTTTCCACCTCTTCCCCCTTCTCTCTCCCTGCCTTTCCACACTTTTTTGTTTTTCTGAAGTTTTAATGGAGGGTACTTTGGATACTTATGTGAAATGTTTTTGGGTTTTGTTTGTTTTTTGTTTTGTTTGGGACAAAGGATGATGAAGGTCTGCTGTATTTCACTGGAATTTTTGAAGTCAAAGATCCATGGGCAACCATGGAGACAAATGTTTTACTGCCTTTTTAAAGTCTCAGGGTAAAGACAGCACAGGTTAAGGCGGCTGTGTGGCAATAATTGTACTTGGTGGCTGAGTTACAGACAAATTGCACTACCTTAAAGAACTGAATGTAGGGGTAAGTGATTTAAAAAAGGAAGTTAAAAGTTAAAAATACCTTTTGCAAAAATTGATAATACAGGGTTTGGAGGAAAGTAAACATTTGAAAGTTGGAAAATGGTAAAGGTAACAGTTGTGGTGTTACAAGAAGCAAGCTTTTGGTTTAATAATAAAACCCAGTTATATAAATGTAACTGTATGTGCAACTCTGTGCAGTCACATTGGATGGAAGCTTGGTAATTAAATTATACAGGGGGTCAGGTAAAGTGACTATTACCACCACTATGCTTCTGTCCCCAGAAGCCTTTACAGCCATTTTGAGGGAAAATGGGCCCTTTTCCCCCAGAAATGGTCTCTAAGGGACTGCTGTAGGCAGCAGGTGGAGGATTAATCTGATCAAAATTATTTCACTATTGGGTAATGTAATCAAAATCACTAAAGGAGTGTCAGGGGTTTCTACTGGAACTTAACTTGACTGCCCCGGCTGTCTCTGGTTGTACAAGATGAGAGCGTAATCAGGGTACAGTTGTGTAAAAAGAGTAATCACAGTGCAAGGGATGTTAGACAAAATAGAATTTTGTGTGTGCGCACAGGAAAAGGAAAAGGGGAGCAATGATGGGAACACTGAGCCTTGGGGTGGCTCTGGAGAATCAGACTGTCACTTTGGGGCTGCATGAAAACTCTGGGCATGAGGGAGGCAGTCACACCTTGTATAAAATTAATATGGCTAATATAATGAAGGTTAAACTATTTCCTAGGACATGTGCAGTGTATATTGGACAAGGGGTAAAAGAAATGCAAACAAAACATAGTACTTAATTAAAATCCTGTTAGGGCTCCAAAAGGAGCCCCAATAGATTGTGCTTTCTTTTTCAGATCTGTGTGTTTTGAAGCAGGAGATGAAAGCGAAAAGTAATCAGAACTCTGGTGGAAGTGGAATGTGTCCCTTTTAAAACAGTTTCTGAGCTGCCGAGAGCTTTGGATCCAGAGGCAAGCCAAAAAAGCCTCTGTGTAAATGCAAATTTCCTAGCTGATGGAGGAATGAGAAAACTGCCCTTTGCAGCACAAAGAACCTAAGAATAATAAATACATCTGGTCAGCAAACAAGCTACTAGAAGACTGAAATTATGGCCCTCCAGAAAAGGGAGGTAAAAAAAAACAAACAAGTCAAGCCTGAAAAATAAGGGGAACAGGTTAACCCTAAGGGGTGTGTGTGTGTGTGTGTGTAGAAATCTGAAGCTGTCTCTCAGCTACTACCTGAGAATAAATGTAAAGCTTGGTACAGCAAAGAAACTATTGCAAACCTGGTCTGTTGTACAAGAGGGGAAACTGAGGCACGCCACCTCATAAATGACCAGTGAGTGGGGTAATTCACTAGCCTGACTATAGAACAAAATAAGGACAGCCTGGAGGTAATTCTTCTGTTTTTCCTGCAATTAGCAAGGACATTTGTAAAAGAAATTGGGATTATTATTATTAAGCAATAATCTGTCCCCACCAGGGGAGTGGAAATTGTTTCTTTTGTTTCTCAGACACTCTACAAGCAAGCTGGCGCCAGCGGAAGATTAACCATGAATCTATGTTTTGTGTTGTTTGTCTGTGGTGTTTGTCTTGTTGCTGGCATGACATGGGTGGGAGATGGCTTCAAAAGGCTGACCTGGGAGGGAGATGGGTATGGGAATGCAAAATGCTCAACTAGAAAGCCAGCACCTGTGTAATAGCTACCACGGTGCCTGAAAATGGAACAGCAACTAAGGTGCGCCCCACAGCCCTATAGGAATAATGAGAAGGGAAGGAGCTCACTGAGAATCAATGGAGGGGTGTAAAAAATGGCATAAATAAAAAAAAAAAAAGTTTGGCTGTGCCCCTCTCCTATGACTATGCAGGAGCGGGATCAATGGCCTATGGCAAGGGGTGGACAATTGGGTGTACTGTGTATAAAGTGTTTTGCTGAAAATGTATATATTTCTGGAGGCACAATTACACCAGCCCCCAACCAACCTACACACATCTATATGCTGCTATCTGGACTCTGGTGCACAAGTGGATCTGTAAACCTTATTGCTGTAAATAATCAAACCAGGGCATACTGCCTGATTCCATATCGAGTGGTTAAGTTGGTTTGAACAATAACCCATTTCTCTGTGAACATTCAATGGACTTATGATATGGACAAAAGCACGTAAAACTTCAGCTGTCAGCAACTGGACACATTAAAATCTTAACCCTGTTGAAGGAGAAGAGACAATGTTTTGGTGGTGGCTTGGACGTTGGACCATACTGCAGTGGTCAGGACCCGGTGTTGCTGTGCATTGTATATTGTTAACTATACTTGTGTTACGCTGCATATGGAGATAACCTATAAGTAATGTAGTAAGCCCTCCCCACCCCACAGTGTGCAAGACAACCCGGACCCAACCTTCTCGGGCCCAATAAAGTGGGAAATCTGGAACACTAATTGGAATAGGTGTGGTACGCCCGTACGAGAGAAGGTGCAGGGCACTATACTACACAAGGGGCAGTGGGACAAATAGAATATCGCCACCTTCCACCTTGATGCCTAGCCCTATCAGGAAATGTGTCGCCATATGTCCTATACTTTTCCAGGGATACCTGGGCAGGAGGATCCCAAAAGAAAAAGGGGGGAAAAAAAAGGGGGTGGAGTGTTAGGATATAGATATTCAGGCCTGTCTGCAAAGGCCTATACTTTAAGAATTTAGGTGTCTTCTTATCACTTAGTTAGTTATAGAGGTATAAAAGAAAGAATCAAAGATCACTGTCTGTGTAATGGCCTTCTCTTACTGTGACAGGCTAAGACCTTCAGCTAAGATGTAGTTAGGCAGCCATAAGCTGGGAAGTGTATGGTCACATCCTCACATTCCAAACTAGTCACATTGAAATAAGGTGCTATTGGGCTATTAGGAATACAATCCTGTTCTGATATTCCTATCACCTCCAGAGAAAGAAAAAAGCCTAGAAGATGTAAAAGGAAACTTAGGGCTTGGCTACACTGGCACTTTACAGCGCTGCAACTTTCGCGCTCAGGGGTGTGAAAAAACACCCCCTTGAGCGCTGCAAGATACAGTGCTGTAAAGCCTTAGTGTAATCAGTGCCGCAGCGCTGGGAGCGCGGCTCCCAGTGCTGCAAGCTACACCCGTAAGGGATGTGGTTTATGTGCAGTGCTAGGAGAACTGTCTCCCAGCGCTGGTGCTCCAACCACACTCACACTTCAAAGCGCTGCCACGGCAGCTCTTTGAAATTTCAAGTGTAGCCATACCCTTAGTTTGATCGCATCCTGTCTGGCAAGAACTCACTTAAAAAATAGACACAGCTGGAGAACCCTTATGTCTGTATAGATGTAGTTGTGAAATCCTCACTTCTGTATTGTTTTGTATGTTTATTTGCATGGTCTCTGTCTGGTTCTGTAATTGTTTCTGTCTACTGTATAATTAATTTTGTTGGGTGTAAATCAGTTAAGGTGGTGGGGTATAATTGTTTAAATAACCATGTTACAATGTATTAGGACTGGTTAGTTAAATGATTAGTTAAGGAATAGCTAAGCAAGACTCAGGTTTTGCTATATAATCTGAAGTCAACCAGGAAGTGAGGGGGGGTGGGGAATGGGAACAGGGACTGGGGTAGGGGAATTGGGATCATGTTTTGCGAAAAGGGGAAATGGGAACAGGGGATAGGAACAGGGACACAGGCAAGGCTCTGTGGTGTCAGAGCTGGAAAGGGGGACACGAAGGAAGGAAACTGGAATTGTGCTTGCTGGAAGTTCACCCTAATAAACATCAAATTGTTTGCGCCTTTGGACTTCGGGTATTGTTGCTCTCTGTTCATGCGAGAAGGACCAGGGAGATAAGAGGGTGAAGGAATAAGCCCTCTAACACAGCACAAAATTGTTAGGGCGGCAACAGTTGCATACACTAGCCAGTAGTGGCTCCTGGCTTTATTAGTAACTTAGCATAACACATCTCCCTGTTGTCATAGATGCCCCCTCTGGATGGCTGTGACAAAGGCAGCTCTTTTTGGATTAAATCTGTGCTCCAATACTGTAAAGGAGGAAGCATTTTTTTGGAATACAGTTAGTTGTTTTTGGTTGTGCGTCAAGGGCAGGAAAACATTGGGTGTAATTTATGAAAAATTAAACACAACATAATTAGAGATATTAATCATACTTTGCATAGCCGCAGGCCAATGCACTGAAAAATTTTGTGCCTGAGAGTGTAACAGCAAATCAAGGGGCGCCATGGGGTAGGTGGTTTTCCAAACACATGCAGAGGTATTGGTAAACACATGAGCTTTAGTGAGGTTGTATCCCACTGCCTTACCTTCCCAGCAGATGTGTTGACCCATCTCATAAAAGTGGCCTGGCATTGCCTTTTTTTTACACATTATTTGAGGGGGCTTTATAGGCTACAATTGCCAACCCATTGCAATTTATATATGCAGATATGCAAGGTGGGTGAGATTTGCACCTGTGATCAGTTTTATGACCTTTTTTAATTGTTTCAACTATTTGTTTTTTATGGCTTTTTGCTGAATATTTTAAATAGTAGCTGCCGTGTTGGCCCCATCCCACAAGCAGCTTACTAGGGTTTGCCTTTTTCAGGGGGGACAACAGTTGGGTAAGGAGGGCAAGTGCTCCCCCTCCCCGGTACAGTTGGGAAGGAAGGCTAGGATTTGGAAGTGTTTTAGAGGCAAATAAATATTTAAAGCTTTTAAGGTGGCATTTAGGAGGATCCAGCGTTGAGTGGTTGCCATTTATTTGGTGACTGGTAAACTTTGGGGAGACATGGAGGTGCTTTTGTAGGGCCATTTCCTGGAGACTGGAGGATTGTATTTCAATGAAGGATTTTGCAGGCCTGAAGCGACAAGAGTGGTTTTACCACTTTTGTTTGGGGTGTTTTGGGGCTTTTGCTATTACTGCCTGTCCTGTTAACAAAGCAAAAGGGAAAGAAAAAGAACGTAAATGCACCTATTGGGGAAACTGAGGCACATACAAAAACTTTTAAAGTTTTTAGTTGTCCCGTTACAGCCTTCCTGATTTTTGTTGTGGATGTCATTTGCCTGGTTTAGGAGGTTACAAGAACAATATTGCATCCAGGAATTAGGGCCTGCTATTGCCTGCCAAAGGGCTTTTTATTTTGTTTTAGGCCACCACATGAGGAACACGGTTTGTTCCTATGGAGTCCAGGGGAGGTTCGGGGACACTCATCAGATATTTTGCTGTGGCCCTGCTGTGTTTATCTAGACTCTGCACTGTTTTTAAGGCACCTCCCCTCCAGCCTTGCACCACACTGTGGCTTGGGCCCCATTGGTGTCTCGAACCATGGAAAGCCTTTGGATGTACTTTCCCTCCTCATAATTGTAATTATTCAGATCATTCCATGGATAGATGGAAACCTGGATGGTCCAGGCAGGTGGTTGGTCCACAACCGAGGCCCACGATGCCATGAACAGAAACCTAGAGAGAAACATATGTTTTGAGCTGATGGGCATGCTCCCATTTTAGTTTACAGGGTAGCTGAAGCTGGTACACTACCGGGGAGATGCAATTTACAATGGAGTATAGACCCACCCAATTGGTGTCTAGAGTGTGGGTCACCTTCCCCAGCTTTTGCAACATTATGTTGTTTTTAATTTGCCATTCTCGTATGTCTTTACTGATGATTTCCTTACGCTTGGTCTTTTTTTAATTTAAAGCGGCCTTTTCGGCTTTGCAGGTTTACATCGCTTCTCCCTTAACTGAGCAAAGCTGAGACTTTTTTTGGTTGTGGCAAACAGTAAATGTGATTATTGGTAAACATAGTACTTACATTACATTTACAGTTGTTTACTAGTGGGTTGATAACACTTCCATCCTTTTAAAACATTTTTCCAGGAATTAACACATACACATTGCCCATTATACAGTACCATGGCTTTATTATTTAATTTATGTTACACAGAGGATTTTAGTGAAATGTTTTTACTGTAGGGCTTTGGAGCAGGCAAGGACAAGCACTCCCGCTTTGGAGGAGTCCACTCGGTACAACCTCTGGTGTTCAATAGCTTCCCTCCCTCTCCAGCCCACTGGCTTGAGGTGTGGGGTAGCCAGAAGGATTTTATGTGCCATATGAGGAGTGGCCTAACTTTTCATATTCTTGCTTTCAGAACATGCTGGTGTGTGTTTTTAACAACAGTTTTTCCAATGAAAATGTTTGGCCTTACTATACTAGAAACATACTGTATTTATCTGTATTGATAAATATTAAACAGTGATCTCTTGCTTTGCTTTAGCAAGGGTATGACAACCTTAGTGTTTTCTAATATTACCCAAAACATTTTGTGTTTTAAGGTGGACAAAGCAAGTATTTGCATTTTAGTACATTTGATAGCTATAGCAATATGGTTTTTGTTTTTATATTAAGCTGTTCTGTAAATTTATTTTTAATTACCTCCAGGTTTACAATATTTATAATTCCTGCTTCAAAACCAACTTCTTTTAATATGGTGTTTGCTACCTGAGGATGTTTTTTTGCAGCATTTGCTACACAACAGAGCTAGCAACAAGGCAAACACCACAAGACAAAACATAGACCACAAAACACAATTTCTATTGTGACAGTAGATTTATGGTATTTTGGGTTGCTTTTTAGCTGGTATTAGCTTTTCCTGATTTTTTGAAAGACAAAAAGAACATGTTTTTACCCCTCTGGGGGAGGGCAGATTTTTGCTCTCTCTCTCCCTCTCTCTCTCTCCATATATATATTTATAAAGACCCTTGCTGATTGCAGGCAAAAGAGAGGAATTACCCCCATATTTTCCTGTGTTTGTTTTATAGGCAGGCCAGGTTTTAATGGCTTTTACCTTTATTAGTTAGGCAATTTGCTTTAATACAGACGCTTTTTGGCTTGCTTTAAGATTTAAAGCCATTAGCAGCTTAGAGACTTTGTTTTAAAAGGGACACAATTCGCTTTTACCAGAGCTCTGATTACCTTTAACTTTTAACTCCTGCTTCCAAAACACACAGTGATTTGGAAAAGGAAAACACAACCTATTGTGGCTCACTTTGGAGCCCTTATAAAACTTTAATTAAGTAGCATGCTAGGTTTGCATTTTTTTTACCCCTTCTACAATATACACTGCACATATCCTGGGGAAAATGCACATTCCTTCGACACTGCTCTGTTTTTACATAGCTGTATATAGATTACATTTCCTTTATACATTTCGGGCAGTTAAATTTTAATAGAACCTCCTTACGTTTTTTTTTTTTAGCATATTTGACTACTGAATTGTCCACAATCAAAATCAAATGATTTTATTTAGATAGTTAGGGGTTTTTTTTTGATTATTTAGACATTCCATTGGAAAAGGGCCCATTTTTCCTTCAGAATGGCTGCAAAGAAACCAAGAATTCTCTTTTTATAACACTTCTCCTTTTTAACATTTTTATGAGGTTTAACTGCTTAATTCCCTCCAGCCTCTGCAGAATTAACTTCTTACTCTTTTATCTTAAATTACTTCCTTATCTCCCAAAATGACACCTCCATCAACTCTGAATTCACCATTCCAAGTACTACAGTATTTCAGGAATCTGCAACTTGTTTTGGGAGTAGGCTTGGGTTGCCACCTGCTTAGTGATTTGCTGCCTCTTCCCCCCGTTGGTGGTCCTGCCAGTAGGGTCTGTACCTGCAGAGCTGCCAACAGAGGAGGCAAAAGGGGCAGGGACATTAAAGTGATGTCGCAGCAGCGCTTTAAGGATGGTCCTTTGCCGTGGCAGTGCTTTAATGTTTCTGCGCCCCCCTCCCCCCCTGTCGGCGGGGCCACCAACGGAGGGATGGCACAGCAACGCTAAAGTGCTGCTGTGGCAAAGGACCCTGCAGAGCTTTAACCCCTGCCCCTTTTGCTTCCCATGGCTGCTGATGGGGGAGGCAAAGGGAGCAACTGTCCTGGGGCTGGTGATTTAAAAGGGCCCAGGGCTCCGGACGCTGCTGCATCTGAAGCTCCAGGCTCTTTAAATCAACACAGGAGCCCTGGGTGGAGCAGGGCAAGGGCTGGCTGGGGGATGCTGACTCCCCACCCCACCCCTTCCGCCCAAGGCCCCGCTCCTTCTGGGGCCCAGAACCACCCCCCTCCCGCACCAGTAAGTGGCCTCAGTTACTTTCACCCCTAGCCCTAACCCACTTTCATACTCACACATGCATGATTCGAGGCTAGCCAAGGCTGCGTGTAACGTAAGAAGAAGATGGGAAAGGGTGGACGAGAGTTTTGTCCTGTGCACAGGCTGTCCAGGGTCCATTGTTGATCTCCGATCTGCTTCAGCTCTTAGGAGGGTTTTAAGTCCTGGGGTCTTTGGGAAGCATTTTGTTTAGAGACGTCTGTCCCCCGTACTCTTTGTACCAGTCCAAACCATCTTTCTGTGGCCTCCTTAGCGTTCCCAAAACACACCGATTTCTGGGACGTGAGACGGTTGTTTTTCCCCTCCCTGGCCTTCACCGTTTTCCTAATCCCCTGCAGTCTGGTTTAGCTTACTTCTCTTTTTTTTACAGTTGTCTGGGGTTGGGTAAGATCCAGATCCAGTTGCAGGCTTCTTGGCTGCATAGAGTCTGTTCAAGCACAGTGACCTTGGACAGGAGCCAGCATCTTATCTTCAGACTGAGCTGAGGTGTTGTGTTAACCCCCCCCCCCTTCCTTGCCCTTTGGCCTTTCACAACCTGCAAAGGAATCTTCCACTCCACACTCACATCTTTAACCCTTCCTAAAATGCCCTGTGATGCTTGCAACAGCTTTAGCAACATACAATGCTGATCTGCCTCCGCAGGGGACCCCCTGAAGGAGGGGGCCACTGGGTTGTGACAATCCCTGGCCCCCCCCAGAGCCTGCACCCCGAGCTGGAGCCCTCACACCTCCGCACTCCAACCTTCTGCCCCAGCCTTTAGCCCTCTCCCACACTCCAAATTTGTTGGCCTCACCCCCACCACACAAATTGTGTTATGTGTACCAATATGAAAGTGATGTGTCAGACATCACCTCCATATTGGTGCACATAATAAAATTCATTCTGCACATGGGTGGGAAAAATTAGAGGGGTTCTCCCATCAGTGTAGGTGATCCACCTCCCCAAGAGGCAGTAGCTAGGTCCACAGGAGAATTTTTCCATCGGCCTAGCGCTGTCTATACTAGGAGTTCGGTTGGCTTAACCATATCGCTCAGAGGTGTGGATTTTTCACACCCTGAGTGAAATAGCTATGCCAATGGAAGAACTGATCAGAACTGAGGTGAATTTGCAGAGATATGCATGGGAAAGCTTGCACAGCTCCTGCTTGCATGCTCTGGCTCTAGCCAGAGATATTAGACCCTCAAAACCACATCAAAAAATTTGAAAATAAGACCCATTCATTTGTATATTTTAAGTTTGCATTGAGGGGAATTAAGCAGAGAAAAGAACTCCCTTTGGAAATTTGCCCAGGGGTAAAGTAACACCATTGCCATTGCAAAGGAAAAGAAAGGGAGTGTGAACCAACCATGCACAAGTTCATGCAGAGGGTGCTGAACATTTCCAGGGCTGAAATCTTACCTAGTGGAGACCATTCAGTATTTCGTGCTGATATTTTTCTCAAGTTGACTTAAACTGGCGTCCCACTTTGAAAGCAGAAAGATATTAAACCTGACACTTGCCTTTTATTGTCAATTCAGAATGGCTGCGGGGATATCTGTGTAGCTTTCTTGTTGCTTTTGGGTTTCCATTTAAACGTCCTTTCACTTGACTTCCAAAACCTTTGCTGGCCCTCAAGTGACTCCTACACCCAGGCTCTTTAATCAGCAGGGCCGGCTCTAGATTTTTTGCGGCCCCAAGCAAAGAATTTTTTGGCTGCTCCCCAATCCCAGCCCTGGGCTCTTCCCTGCTCACCAGTGCCCTTCTCCCACCATTCCAGCCCTGCTCTCTCTTCCCCCTTCCACACCTCCTGCCGCTCCAGCCCTGCTCTCTCTTCCCCCCCTCCACATCCCCTGCTGCCCCAGCTCTAGGCTCCCCACCCCCAAATGTGGGCTCCGCTACTAGCACATGGCGGCCAAACCCTGGCCCAGCCGCAACTCCATCCCCATGTGGGTGGAGCTGCTGGGCAGCACGGAGCGGGAGTACTTCTAGGCGACGGTGGAGCTGCAGGGTGGCACGGAGAACATGGCCACCTCCCTGGGCTTCGCGGTGCTGCTGGTGGCCAAGGTGGATCAGTTTCTGCTAACCGCCCTCACCCCTGACATGCTGGCAGCTGAGGACCTGGAGAGCCACCTGGACCTGCTGCTTTTCAGCCCCACCGTGCCCTGGCCCAGCCCCAGCAGGTGGGAAGGAGAGGATCTCTGGATGCGGAGCTACCTGCTCAGCACTGACAGGCCCAGCCGGCCGCTCACCTCCTCACACACTCCAGGAGCCCCTCTCGCTGCCGCAGCCCGGGCCCTGGAGCCGAGACTGGGCTGCGGTGGCAGCAAGAGGGGCTTCCAGAGCTTGTGAGGGGCCAGGGAGGGAGGGAAGCGGGGCCCAGGATGCAGGGATGAGGAGGGGTCCTGCTGCCACTGCCGCTCTGAGTCTCCCCAGGGCGGCGCAGCATTTCCCCTCCTGAGTGGGCGATGCAGGGCGCTGCTGGACTGGGCAGAGGGCGTGGATCCCGGCTCGCGGGCTTACAGGGCGAGTGGCTTTTTACCGCTCCAAGCAAAAAAAGAAAAAAGGGACCGGGGGTTGCTGTCCCTTACAAAATGCTGCCCCAAGCACATGCTTGGAGGGCTGGTGCCTAGAGCCGGCCCTGTTAATCAGAGAGGCAAGCAGTAGCGAATGGCCTCTTTCGATGCATGCAGAGCTTTTCTGCAGAGTTTCCAGTGCTTCTGCTGCTGCCAGTGAGATTTTCTGGAGGGCTGTTAATGACAATTGAAAAGCTATTTTGTAAACCCAGTGTTGGTTTTCAAGCAGTTACCTGGCATGCATCCCCACAACTCAGTGTTAAGAATAGCAGGGTGATGAGTTGTCACTTTAATAACCTGAGACAAGAACTGGTTTGCTGATGCTGAGGCCACAGCTGTGGGAATGTCCCACTTGTGTCCCCTTGCCAGGATCATTAAGTAGACATGCTGCTTTGAACTTTTGGGTGCTCATGAGAGCGAGGAGCAAACATTGCTGGCTAGTATCAGGCATAACATAAACTAGCACTGTACAAGCTTCTCTCACTCCCTCTGCCAGTATTTCTCAGTCCCGGCCTGCAGCATCCTCTGCTAGCCCAGTTCATGGCAAGACATAAATGACACACTTTTAACATGATTCATTCGTCTTCCTTTCTGCATTCTCCATGGATAGATCAAGTGACAGAATTGCAGTTATCACTGTTCGCTAGCCTTCATTGTTTTCTGACCTTTCCCTTCACCTTGAACCCTGATTATTGGCATCTCATGAATAGACACTGTAAATCCTCCTGAAGAGGCTGGTGGTTTCCTGATGTGAACAAATGTGCATGAGTTAGGAACTAAGCTGAGGTCACCAAGCTCATTTGACTCTCCCTCGAAGTGAATATTAACCTAGGTCTCCACATGTTTCGGTTGCATTAGCCCAATGAATCAAGACAACTCTCGAAAACTGTCAGTGAACTCCTTCCTCTTCCTTCCCACTTGCCAGGGTTTTAAGTGCAAGGGTAAGGAGACATAGGGTATTCTCCCTGCTTAGGAAAAGAAAGTGAAGCTAAATAGTTCGGGCTAAATCTTAGTCCCACTGAAGTCAATGGAAGAATTCAAACAATGGAATCAAATTTAGCCCCAGGCATCTGACTTTAAATGAGTTGTGGGTGCTTGGTGCTTCTGAAAATCAGGGCTCTCACATCTGCACTAGGGAGAAAGGATGATTAAGCACCATCTCTTCTGCTTATGTGAGGCCTTCTTAAGAATTCTTTGTGTTTAAACTATGGGTGGGTGAACTAAGATCTTCCTCCCCCCCACCTTCTCAAATTGTCACCTTTCTCTCAAACCTTGAGTTGGTTGGAAAAAAAGGGGGGTGGGGAATTCTAACAAAATTTTAAAGTTGTTTTCATTTCACAAGGTTCAAAGCGAACCTATTCTTCAGTTTTCTGAAACTTTTCACAAGCCTTTTTTTTCCTGAAATTTTCATCAGAAATGTTCTAGACATCATCATTTTACTTTTTGGTTTACAAAAATCAAAATGTTGTTTACTGAAACCCCTATTTCTTTGTAAACAAAAACCTTCTGAGAATATTTTCAATAAAAAAATTAAAGCGAAAATGTCAAAAATAATTTCTTTAAATACCCTAAAAACTTCTAAGTCAATTTTTTGTGGGGAATTTTTTTTTCCTTTTTAAAAAAGGGCCATTACTTGAACAACAACAAAAATTTGTCTGAAAAAAGTAGCTCAACTCTACTCCAACAGAGTGTTTTTGCAGGTTCAAAAAAGTTCTGTTGTGTTTTTTTTAAAAAAAATTGAGGGCAGCCAGCATTTTTTGACTGTGAGTATGCATGTCACAGCCTTCATGACTGACCAAAGCCTACAATGCCCATCCCAGTAAAACAGTCAGATATGAGCCACTTCTCTGACTTCAATTTTACAAATAAGTTAACAGAAAGGTTGAACAAGATCACTTCAGGCCGAGCTGAGACTAGAAGGCAGGTCCTTAAGTGGTAGACACAAGTCTTAACCACTCAGACACACATTGCCTTTTGGATTATGTACAATGTGGTTATCCTATCTATAACCACCACACCACATTCGCCTCCCAAAGCCAAGGACAGAACTCACTGTCAAAGAGAGCATCAAGTTTCCATCTACTGGCTGTTCCACATAGAAGATGACAATTTCTCCCAAACTTCAAGAGACAGAGGTCTGTATGGGGGACCTGAAGGTATTCAAAATCTTGTGAGAAAACGTGCTTTCTTATGAGATTCCTTTTCAGTTACAGGTGCCTTGGAGATTTTTATTTCAGGGAAGGATAGAGACTTGATTCTGTGAGCTGAACTTTGCTTGCCTACTGTTACTATTAAACATTTATGTTGCAGTAACACCTAGAGATATTATCCAGGTTGGGGGCCCCATTGTGCGGGGCATTATACAGATCTATAATACATGACAGTTCCTGTCCCCGCCCTAACAGACAAGTCCTGACAGTTGTTTTTTTGTTTCTCATATGAGTAGGTAGGGATGGGAGAGAGAATATAAACATGATGTTTAAGCATGGACTAGGGTTTGGTTTTTTTTTTAAAGGAGCCTTGTCAGCTCAGATTTGGACCAAACTTAAAAATGTTTTCAGTGATGTTTTCATAAAATGTATGGCCAATACAAAAATAACAATAGATCATAGTTCAAATCCTTCTGAAGACTCTGTTGGGTATTGTTGTGTCCTTGCTCTCTATGTAACTTTAAGAATAATGGGAAGCCACACAGGCACAGCTGGATTCCAAATAACTGTGTTTATTAATTACACCTCTACCTCGATATAACACTGTCCTTGGGAGCCAAAAAATCTTAGTGCGTTATAGGTGAAACCGTGTTATATTGAACTTGCTTTGATCCACTGGAGCGCGCAGCCGTGCCCCCCCCGATCACTTTACCGCATTATATCCAAATTTGTGTTATATCGGGGCGGTTATATCGAGGTGGCAGTGTATGTATAAATACATAAGGTCAAGGTACTGATGTACACTGCTTCTTGGGCAGGGTTCTGGTGGCTTCTGCCATAGAAGACAGGGAGTTCTTTAAAGGGCTATTAGCCAATTCCCATACACTACATATTCCTTCCTCTTTAACGTAAAAGGGAATACAAAATATTATAAAAGTATTAGTATCCAAACAACTGTGAATAATACACAACGTGTTACAAATTAAGGCTGAGAGGTGGTTTACTACTTCTTTCAGGATAACATCTCATAGGCATCACAACCGCATCTGGAACTAGCTGTGGTTTTTTGCTCTAAGATTTCAGAGCTCACATCGAGAACACTGAATTCCCTACAAAAGTCCTCAAATGAATCTGTAAGCATCACCTTTTTCAATTCTGTGTAACTGTGTTGGTGAGCCTTTTCTAAGGGCTTGTCTACACTTAAAATGCCACAGCTGTGCTGCTGCAGCGCTTCAGTGTAGACACTACCTACGCAGATGGGAGGGGTTCTGCCATCAGTGTAGATAATTCACCTCCCTGAGAGGCATTAGCGAGGCTGACGGAAGAATTCTTCTGTCAACCAAGCACTGTCTACATGGAGATTTAGATTGGCTTAACTAGCCAGCTCAGGCATCTGGATTTTTTTACACCCTGGACCGTTGTAGTTAAACTGACTTAATTTTCTACTGTAGACCAGGTCAGTCTAAACATGATTTCACATTCACACTGAGCAGAACTTTCACCAGAACTTTCACCACATTCACTTTCACCAGAACTGCTGTCTTTTTTGCAGTCTTAACTCCTGGAGCGCTTTCTTGCAGTTCTAAGTCCACCTCTATTGTCTTCAGCTTCTTGTTCTTTTCTACCAACTTACCTTGAAGCTTTTTATTGTGGGTCCTTAGAGTATCCAATTAATCTAAAAAGAATGCAATACTCTTCTCTTCATCTAGGTCTTCAGTATCTCTATAAGAGGTTTTAAAGTCAGAGAGCATTCAGCCACCTTGTTTTTCTGCAATACTTGATTCTTCAGCAGTATAATGGGCAATAACACTATCTAAACACACTTTTTGGACACTTAACAGTCTGAATGCTTTGTGGATTGGTTGATGGCAAATCTTACAATTTCACTGCTTCAGCAGTTGCCTGGATGACCAAGTCATGGTTTTGTTGCAAGCTTTTGGAAGAACTTTGAAAAACCTGATATTTGGGGCAAAAGTTCTTTTCTGTGTGGTCTTTTTTTCCAGATCTTGCTCAACCATTCTCTATCAAGTAATGCATGAACCACTCACTTCACAACTTAGAGATTTAACATACGTTGTTTACATATGCTATTGGCTTTACTGTAAAAATCCCCATAGGAGCAAGTTTTCCCTGTATATGTTTTTTAGGCCATGTCTACATCTAAAATTTTGCAGCGCTGGTAGTTACAGCTGTATTAGTACAGCTGTATAGGGCCAGCGCTGCAGAGTGGCCACACTTACAGCAACCAGCGCTGCAAGTGGTGTTAGATGTGGCCACATGCAGCGCTGTTGGGCGGCTTCAAGGGGGGGTTCGGGAACGGGAGAGCAAACCGGGAAAGGAGACCAGCTTCGCCGCGGTTTGCTCTCGCGTTCCCCGAACCCCTCTGCAAACCGCAGGGAAGGAGACCTGCTTGCTCGGGGCTCCGGGAACTAGAGAGCAAACCGGGAAAGGAGACCCGCTTCGCCGCGGTTTGCTCTCGCGTTCCCGGAGCCCCTGCAAACCGCAGGGAAGGAGACCTGCTTGCTCGGGGTTCCGGGAACGAGAGAGCAAACCGGGAAAGGAGACCCGCTTCGCCGCGGTTTGCTCTCGCGTTCCCGAACCCCCTGCAAACCGCAGGGAAGGAGACCTGCTTGCTCGGGGAACGGGAGAGCAAACCGCAGCGAAGCTGGTCTCCTTTCCCGGTTTGCTCTCGCGTTCCCGGAGCCACCCAGCAAACCGCAGGGAAGGAGACCTGCTTGCTCGGGGCTCCGGGAACTAGAGAGCAAACCAGGAAAGGAGACCCGCTTCGCCGCGGTTTGCTCTCGCGTTCCTGGAGCCACCCTGCAAACCGCAGGGAAGGAGACCTGCTTGCTCGGGGAACGGGAGAGCAAACCGCAGCGAAGCTGGTCTCCTTTCCCGGTTTGCTCTCGCGTTCCCGGAGCCACCCAGCAAACCGCAGGGAAGGAGACCTGCTTGCTCGGGGCTCCGGGAACTAGAGAGCAAACCGGGAAAGGAGACCCGCTTCGCCGCGGTTTGCTCTCGCATTCCCGGAGCCACCCTGCAAACCGCAGGGAAGGAGACCTGCTTGCTCGGGGAACGGGAGAGCAAACCGCGGCGAAGCTGGTCTCCTTTCCCGGTTTGCTCTCGCGTTCCCGGAGCCACCCTGCAAACCGCAGGGAAGGAGACCTGCTTGCTCGGGGAACGGGAGAGCAAACCGCGGCGAAGCTGGTCTCCTTTCCCGGTTTGCTCTCGCGTTCCCGAACCCCCCTGCAAACCGCAGGGAAGGAGACCTGCTTGCTCGGGGTTCCGGGAACGCGAGAGCAAGCTGGGGAAGGAGACCAGCTTGATTACCAGAGGCTTCCTCCTTCCACGGAGGTCAAGAAAAGCGCTGGTAAGTGTTTACATTGGATTACCAGCGCTGGATCACCAGCGCTGGATCCTCTACACCCGAGACAAAACGGGAGTACGGCCAGTGCTGCAAACAGGGAGTTGCAGCGCTGGTGATGCCCTGCAGATGTGTACACCTTCAAAGTTGCAGCGCTGTAACTCCCTCACCAGCGCTGCAACTTTCTGATGTAGACAAGCCCTTAGAAACACTGAGATTTTCTGCAAATTCACTTTTTAAGTGCTCTCTGATAATCCTGCTGTGAAATTACAGAAACAGCAGACCCTCTCAAGCTCCATTTTATGTCTCACTTCTGCCACTTGTAAAGGAATCCAAGTAGTACTTTGTTTATTTCTTGTTAATTAAACAGTTGCAAAGATGCTACAGCATTCTCAGAGGAGTCGATGTTGTCATCTGGAAGTTGATGAATCTGAAAATCTGCTGGTATTGGCCTTAGAAAGTGATGGTTTTGCTTTTTGGACTGACCTGCACATTTTATATGTGTGTCCTAATTTATTACAGTTTCTACAGGGTTTGTCTCGGAACCTACAATCATTTGCATTGAGAGACTGTTTCCCACAATGCAATCACACAGTCTTTGAGTGTTTGCCAAATTGTGCTGTCTGCCTTGACTCCTTCCCCGCCAGTGTATTTGTTGCACAGATTTCATGATGCTGTTACAACTCTTTGGATCTGTCATAGTGATCTTCATTGGAGCACTAATTTCTAGTGCACATTTTAGGGTCAAATGAGCCTGTCAATAACCATTTTTGGGTTGCTTCATTCTGCATACCACACACTAACCAGTCCTTTACTGAATCATGTAAACTGTCTCTAAATTGGCAAAGCTCTGTTAATGTTCTTAATCCAGCTGCATATTCAGTATTGTTTCTTTTTCTTCTCGAGTTTCTCTATAAAAGTGGAGACATTCTGCAGTCACCAGTGGTTTTGGGGAGAGGTGATTATTCTAGAATTTCCACTATTTCAGCAAATGTTTTGTCTGCTGACTTAATAGTTATTTGGCTGTAAAGCAAATTATAGGTTTTTGCACCCATTACACTCAGTAAATCTGCCATCTTTTTCTCATCGCTGATATCACTAGCTACTGCATACTGTTCCAGTTGCTTGACATGAGTTGCCCAGTCCTCGACTGAGCTATCAAACAAGTCAATTTTCCTCACACAGTCAGTCGGGCATTTTTAACACTTCTTCTATCTACAGGAGTAGGCTTGCCACAGTCCTAGTGCTGCACGCTGCAATTTTAGTCTCACTTTTCTTACTCTTCTATTCTATTCTATTCTATTCCTGGATTAGGATCCCATGCTTATAGCTAATGGCTGTGTTTTTGATGTCTATACAACATTAAGAATATGGGGAAACCACATGGGCACAGCTGAATTCCTAACAACTGTGTTTATTAACTATGTACAAATATACAAGGTCAAGTTACCTGTGCGCACTGCTTCTCTGGTAGAGTTCTGATGGCTTGTGTCAAAAAGGGCAGGGAATCCACTAGATGGCTCCCAAACTATTTAAAGGGATATTATCCAATTGCTAGACACTACAGGTACCCTTGCAGTTGCACGATACAGAATTAATTTGTCCAGTTTTCCATTAAGAAGAACCTGATTGATTTAATTCACACAGTGAGAAAACGTTCTTTCAAAAAGGTTTTATAGTTAGACTATTTACACTCCGTCAGTTACGGACCGACATGCAACAAAATACACATCCCTCATTTTGGTGACAGGGTCTCCCACACTGGCAAGTTTGAAAGTTGAGTGTTATGACAATTATAGGCGTGGGGGGCGGGGAAGGGGACAGCCACCAGTGGAGACTCCCGACATAGATAGTCACTACTGGTGCCAGCAGATCCTGCCTCTGCTTGACTCTGGGGGGAAGCTAAACCCTTGCATGTCACAGCTGCTTATCTCACCTACATGGATTGCAGCAGTGCAGATCTACCAATGGCTGCCCACTGTTGCCTGAAATCAGGGCTAATCACCAGTTATGTGACAGCAGCCATCATGACCAACACACCAGAAAGTGAACCACAAATCTCCACAGCTCGACACCAGAGTCTCTACATCTTGAGCTAAAGGAGGAGGCTCTATAGCTGGGGGCTGTTTCAGACACATCGTCTGTGGATCAGGCACAGAGGGAGATGCATCACTCACATTGACCTGTGAGTTACATATATAGAACTGTATCAGAGGGGTAGCCATGTTAGTCTGGATCTGTAAAAGCAGCAAAGAGTCCTGCAGCACCTTATAGACTAACAGACGTATTGGAGCATGAGCTTTCATGGGTGAATACCCACTTCATCGGATGCATGTAGTGGAAATTTCCAGAGGCAGGTATAAATATGCAGGCAAGAATGAGTCTAGAGATAACAAGATTAATTCAGTCAGGGAGGATGGGGCCCTGTTCTAGCAGTTCAGGTGTGAAAACCAAGGGAGGCGAAATTGCTTTTGTAGTTGGCTAGCCGATCACAGTCTTTGTTTAATCCTGAGCTGGTGGTGTCAAATGTGCAGATGAACTGAAGTTCAGCAGTTTCTCTCGGCTCTTTGCTCTTTGCTGAGCTTCAGTCTATTGATAGACGCCCCCGCCCCCAGTAAACAGAAGTCTGTGTTGGAAGATTTAATTCAGGCTGGATGTTTTTTCTAGTCAGCAGTCTTCTTCAGTAGACTCAGCAAGCTGCTTCAGCAGTTCTCCCATGACTCTGAGGCCATGTCTAGGCTAGAAAAAAGGTTGTATTTACAAATGGGTTAGTTGGTTCATGGTGGATGCTAGCAGGAGCCTACGTTTGAAAATGTCCTGCTCAAGCATTTACCCTAGTGTTCAAAACATTTTTACTGATGCTTGACTCTCAGCAAGAGAGAGGAATTGTTGGATTTTATCTTTATTTAGAGTTTGCATTTAGCAACTCAATGCTCTATTATTAATGTTTCCCATTTCTTTTTATGTCAACAAGCCTTGATATTTTAACTAACAACTTTTTGAGTGTGGCTTTTCTAGTCTTGTCAGGGCATCAGTTGTCATCTACTAGTGCTATCCTTGAACTGGCTGGCAGCTGGGATGGTTGAAGTTCAATCTAGACTGAGGGCTTGGCTACACTGGAGAGTTGCAGCGCTGTAAACCCACCACCAGCGCTGCAACTTACTCACCATACTTGGAAGGCACATACAGCACTGCATTTCCCTGACTACAGCACTGGTTGTACTCCTGCTCTGCCTCGGGTATAAGGATTGCAGCATTGGTGATGCAGCACTGCTCCTTAAGTGTGGCCACCAAAAGTGCTGTAATTGGCCTCCAGGGTATTAGAAGATATCCCAGAATGCCTATTCAGCCACTCTGCTCATCAGTTCGCACTCTACTGCCCTGGCCTCAGGTGACCTGCCCTTTAAATGCCCCGGGAATTTTAAAAATCCCCTTCCTGTTTGCTCAGCCAGGTGTGGAGTGCAATCAATCAGTGAATCTTTCCAGGTGACCATGCCTCCACGCGCCAAACGAGCCCCAGCATGGAGCAATGGCAAGTTGCTGGACCTCATCAGTGTTTGGGGGGAGGAAGCTGTGCAGTCCCAGCTGCGCTCCAGCAATAGGAATTACAATACCTATGGGCAGATATCAAGGGCCATGCTGCAAAGGGGCCATGACCAGGACACGCTGCAGTGCAGGGTTAAAGTAAAGGAGCTGCGGACTGCCTATTGCAAAGCCCACGAGGGAAACCGCCGCTCAGGTGCTGCCCCCACGACCTGCCGTTTTTACAAGGAGCTGGATGCCATACTTGGGGGTGACCCCACTGCCAAGCCAAAGACCACGATGGACAGTTCAGAGTGAGGAGAGGAGGGGGAAGTGGAGGGGGGGAGGAAACCAAGAGTGAGGGTACTGGGGTGGGGGGAGACACCCCGGAGTCCTAGGAGGCATGCAGCCAGGAGCTCTTCTCAAGCCAGGAGGAAGGTAGCCAGTCGCAGCAGCTGGAACTTGGTGAAAGAGGAGCTGGTTCCCGCTAAGCAGCTTTTATTTTCAGGATGGAAATGTTTCAGGAGAGGAGGGAGGGTTAGGGCTGCATGCATGCATGCCTAGATGTGGAACAGCCCATTGATGTGGTCTATCACGTCGCGGTAATCGGCCTCAGTAATCTCTTCAGAAGTCTCATCCAGAGCGTGGGCAATGCGCTTGAGCAAGTTTATAGGGAGAGCCACTGTGGTCCTTGTCCCAGTCAGGCTAACGCGTCCGCGCCACTGTGCCGCGAGGAGTGGGGAGACCATTGCTGCACACAGGCAAGCTGCATAGGGGCCAGGGTGGAATCTGCATTGCAGTAGAAGACCCTCCCGCTCTTCCCAGGTGACCCGCAGCAGCGAGATATATTCCAGGATTAACTCCTGTGGAAAATGTTGGGATAGTATTCAGTGTAGGTCCCCCTGCAGCAGTTTGCTTTCCCCAACGCAATGAAACCCCAGTACAGCCCTGACCCAATCAGTCCCCCTTCCCAGGTGACCCACAGCAGCGAGATATCTTCCAGGATTAATTAATTCCTGCACTCATTCCTCCTTACTCACCATTTCTTCACTGCTCTGTGTTCTCTGTGCTCTGGTTGGTATGTGGAAAGTATGCTAAAGAGAGACTGTAAACTCCTTCACTGTGATTATACACAATGCTGCTTCTCTGTTAAATGTTTCAATTTTTGTCTTTATAGTAACAGTGTCCTTGAATATCCAACTGGCTGGATCAGAGACTGCTGAAAGGCTACAAAACCTGAGAAAGAAGCCACAAAAAAGCAAAGAAGATATGGTGAAAGCAGTTATGAATCAGTCTGCCGGAGAGAGTGAAAAACTCCAGGACTGGAGGGAAAAAATGCAGTGCTGGAGGGAAAGAGAAAGCAGAGAAAGGCAGTAGCTAAGAAGAAAGGCACGAAGCAGCTGATAAGCATCCTGGTGCGCCAAATGGACTATACCAGTCACTCATAGCCATGCAGGCAGAGCACTACCTTGCGGCCCCCGCCCCCAGTCCCAGAGCTCTTTCCTTTGTGCCCCATGTCAGCTCAAAACCCCCTTCTCCAGCATCCAGGTTATTACCACCAGCAGCTGCCCGCAACACCTGTACGTTCACCTACCAGCCCTGAGAACTATGACCCTTACCGTCTGCACTCAACCCCCATCACCATGCAGCATTTTCATCCTGAAGTGCAGCAGTCATTGCACAGCACTCCAGACAGGACATATTCAAACCTCTGACTGTACAGTTCACCACCCCACCTCCCTGCCCTTTTAGTTATTTTCTTTTCAACAAATGAATTCGTGGCTTTCAAAACAGTTTTCTTTATTGCAGAAAGTGTAAGATACCGTAGCCCAGGAAAAAAAAAAGACACTGCAAATCATTGTAACCACTGCACTTCACTCCTGTGCAAGGCACCAAACATTACTGCTGGCTTTCAGCCTCTATTTGCTCCCTCAAGGCATCCCTAATCCTTGTAGCCCTGTGCTGGGCCTCTCTAGTAGCCCTGCTCTCTAGCTGTGCAAATTCAGCCTCCAGGCGTTGAACCTCAGAGGTCCATTCCTGACTGAATGTTTCAACCTTCCCTTCACAAATATTATGGAGGGTACAGCACGCGGATATAACCGCAGGGATGCTGCTTTCTCCCAAGTCTAGCTTCTCATAAAGAGAATGCCAGCGCCCTTTTAAACGGCCAAAAGCACACTCCACAGTCATTCTGCACCGGCTCAGCCTTTAGTTGAACCGGTCCTTGCTCCTGTCAAGCTTCCCTGTATATAGTTTCATGAGCCAAGGCATTAACGATTAAGTGGGGTCTCCAAGGATCACAATGGGCATTTTGACGTGCCCTACTGTGATCTTCCGGTCTGGGAAGAAGGTTCCTGCCTGCAGCTTCCTGAACAGGCCACTGTTCTGAAAGATGCGTGCATCATGCACCTTTCCAGGCCAGCCTGTATAAATATCAATGAAACGTCCACAGTGATCCACAAGCGCCTGGAGAACCATAGAGAAATACCCCTTCCAATTAATGTACTCGGATGCAAGGTTAGATGGTGCCAGAATAGGAATATGTGTCCCATCTATCGCCCTTCCACAGTTAGGAAACCCATTTGTGCAAAGCCATCCAGAATGTCCTGCAATTTCCCCAGAGTCACAGTTCTTCTTAGCAGGATGCGATTAATGGCTGTGCAAACTTGCATCAACATGATTCCAACGGTCGACTTTCCCACTCCAAACTGGTTCGCGACCAATCGGTAGCTGTCTGGAGCTGCCAGCTTCCAGATTGCAATAGCCACCTGCTTCTCCGCTGACAGGGCAGCTCTCAATCTCGTGTCCTTGCGCTGCAGGGTGGGGGCGAGCTCCTCACACAGTCCCATGAAAGTGGCTTTTCTCATCCGAAAGTTCTGCAGCCACAGCTCGTCATCCCAGACTTCCATGACGATGTGATCCCACCACTCAGTGCTTGTTTCCCGAGCCCAAAAGCGGCGTTCCACGGTGCTGAGTATTTCCGTTAATGCCAAAAGCACTTTAGTGTCATACGTGTCAGGCAAATCGATATCATCGTCTGACTCCTCGCTGTCACTTTGGAGCTGAAGCTCAACTGCCAACTGTGATGTGCTGGCGACACTCATCAGCAAAGTCCTCAGCAGCTCGGGCTCCATTTCCCACAGAAATTGCGCTGCACAGAAACCATTGGGAGACTCACAATGGTGCCAAACATGGATGGAAAAACAGTGACTGCTGGGATGTGAAGCAATGCACCACGGGGCATTGGGACAGGAAGCGGAATGACCTGCACCCTTCCGTCCCCTTCCCACAACCCACGGCGCCAAAACGGGACGAGGTGCTCTGTGGATAGATGCTCACAATGCGCCACTCCCAACAGCGCTGCAAATGCTGCGAATGTGGCCACACTGCAGCGCTGGTAGCTGTCAGTGTGGCCACACTGCAGCGCTTCCCCTACACAGCTGTATGAAGACAGCTGTATTTCCCAGCATTACACAACTGCAAATGTAGCCAAGCCCTAAGGTTCTTTTTCAGACATGTAGAGGAAGACAGGAGCAAGAAAGGGGAAACACAGAACAAGGATTGGCAGGTGACATGGCAAGAAAGAGGAAGGAAGGGTGGGACAGGGCCAGTGCAACCATTTAGGTCACCTAGGCATTCGCCTAGTGTGCTGAGATTTGGGAGGCGCCATTTTCTTCGGCAGCGACCATGGTGGCTGGATCTTCGGTCGCCGCTGGCATTTAGGCGGAGGGAGCTGGGGCAGGGGAGCGTGAGGAGGGCCGTCTGCAGCAAGTAAGGGTGGAGGCGGCATGCAGGGGAATTCCCCGCCCCAGCTCACCCCTGCTCTGCCTCTTCCCCAGGCTTGCGGCGCCTAAACTGATTGGTGCCGCAAGCCTGGGAGGCAGGAGAAGTGAAGCAGCGACAGTGTGCTTGTGGTGCTTGTGCGCGGAGGAGGGGTGAGCTGGGGTAGAGGGTGTGCTCAGGGCAGAGGGTGGAGGGTGGGGAGCTGCCACAACAGGGGCGCCTCAGGGTGGGCACAGGGGGGCCGCAAGGTGGAAGTTTTGCTTAGGGTGCGAAACATCCTTGCACCGGCCCTGGGGTGGTAGGAGCTTTTTGTGGATTTATTTCCTTGTGTCTTGCTGCAGACCATCCATTATTCTCCACATTACAAAGTGCTCTTAACATTTTTGAAGGAAAAGTAATTACCCAGTCACAGCAGCACAATCTGGAGTAGAAGCTGTTAGATTTAAAGCACTTTCTGTTCAAAATTAAGTTAGAAACAGACATATCAAGACAGTTGAGTGACTGAACATCTCAGTGGAATACATACATGTGTGTGTGTGTGAATTTGTTATGTGTGGCTGGCATTATTCCCAGCCTCTGTGAAACCAATGGCCTACTTTTTCTTTTGTTTTTTTTTAAAAAGCAAATTCAATTTCACTAACATTTTGAATTTTTAGGATAGTTTCTTAAGATCAGTCACTAAGCTACATAGCCAGCCAGGTCTCAAAAACGGAGAAAAGTCCTGCATACTGAGGGGAATGATAGATCTAAACCAGCAAGGAACATCATTTTTTAAACCAGCAGATGTCTTAATGTAACACAAACAAGCCTCAGTAGCATTGAAATACTTCTAACACACCTGCTTTCATCAGGATGTGACAGATGACTAACAGGAGACACATATATAAAGAGGAAGGAAACTAAATGGATACATCACTAGCATCTATGCATGTGTATGTGTGTGTCCAGCTTTATGTATCATGCATTCATGTGCCTGTGCAACTATCAGTCTACATATTTGGACTCAGACTGGTACAGAATTGTACCCTACAATGATTTCTCATCTCTCCAGTTTTTGGTGGTGATTGGAGGGTTTGAGAGGAGAAAGATGGCATCCTTTAAAACAAAACATCCCCCCCCAAAAAGTGGGACTTGTTTTTGAAATGGAAATGAGCCTAGCTGCAGGTGGAAACTGAGCTCTCTAGCTCAGAACGTTCTGACATAGAAAACAGAGCTCTTCACGCTGGATGTTGTTGTGTGCCAGCAGGATAGAGTTCTGATCTATTTCAGGGTTGTCATTTGACTTTAATGCAGTTTTATTTTGAAATGTTTTGCTTTTGTGTTTTCCTGGGGATGTTTCTTTCAAGGTTGCAGGGGTCCTCCTATATCCTGGCTGGAAGCCCGAGAATTGCTCCCATTTTAACAGAACTCACTCACTGATCCCCACAATTCAGCCAGTATTGTTGCAGAGAACAAGTGGATGGTAGGCAGAATTTTCAAAAGTCCTTAAGGGAAAATCAGTGGAATTGTGCTCCTAAATTGACAATCTCCCACTGAATTCACATCCAAGTCTTCCATTAAGCAAAGAATGTAAGAATGCATTTAATAGAGTTGGTTGAAATTTTATTGATGGTAGGGTTTTGTTGTTGAAAAATAGGATTTAATCTAAAATGACCTTTAAATAAAAAAAACTGTCTGACAACACGTTTTATCTTTAAGAAAGTCTGAACAATTTTTTGTCAGTATTTTTGAAAAAAATTGTTTTGCAATTGTTGGAAAATTTAGGCATGCAAGTCACTTTCTCTGGGGCTCTTTTTTGTTTTTTTTACTCATTTTCTCTTTTTTCCACTGAATAAATGGGAGGAAGGAGCAAATGGAGGGGAAGGATTAAAAGAATATGGAAAAGTGGGCATTTTCCTAAAATTTCAAAAGATTCCAAAAATATGGAAAAAATGATTTTTGAATATTTTATTAAAAATTGAAATATTTGTTTGAACCTTAGTCCATAAGCAGCCTCTGTAACTTCCATGGAACCACATTTGGAGTATGGTACTAGTGACTATGAGTGAAGGTAGTCACACTGTACTACCATGGAAGTGGATGCAAGATGGTAGTTGCGAGGAATAAGAGCTAATGTTTGGACTGGAATCTAGTTAAGTATTTGCCATTATATTATATGCATCAGTTTATACATTGTTCAAACGCCTGGAGGCTGCATGAATCCACCATTCTTTGTAATGACTATTGAGCTTTCCTAAGTGGATTAGATGCAGAACAATATTTCAGGCCTGTTTTGATCATTTTGTTTAGTTTGGAGGCTTGCAAACTACTTAAATCTTCTCCCAAATGTTTAAGCTGTAGCTGTTTGATGAAGCAGTTAGTGCTTTGTGCAAAAGATTTGCATGGGAAATGGCTAAGAACTCAATAAAAATGTTTTGGTTTAAAAAAAAAAATCCTCCGAAACATAGTGTAGAAATATTTACTTATCACATGAAGGGGAAAATGAAAATAATTTCACAGCTGAAAGCTGCCAAGTCTAGTTGATTTTGCTCAGTGTTCTTTTTGGAGGGTCTGTCCCAAGAACTCACTACATGGTAGTGGTGATGAGAGTCTGGGCTTGACTACACTCGAAACTCCAAAGCGCTTTGAAGTGCGAGTGTGGTCGCTCTCCCAGCTCTCCCAGCGCTGGATGTTCTCCACCTTGCAGTAGGGATTAGCTTATAGCGCTGGGGCACTGTTTACACTGGCGCTTTACAACGCTATAACTTGCTGCGCTCAGGGGTGTGTTTTTTCACACCCTTGAGCGAGAAAGTTGCAGCGCTGTAAAGCGCCAGTGTAACCAAGGCCTTTATCTGCCCTACTGTCCAAGCTGGAGAGCAATTAAGCGGAACACTTGTTGTTATGTTACTCTGCATATGTTGGACTCCTTAATGCTTCAGGTAATGGGTCACTCCAGGTGATGTGTTGAGTCTGCCTTTAAAAGCCTTTAGAAGCTTTCGAAAAGTGTGTATTGTGAACTATAAAAATCAGGATTGCTGCGTATTGGTATAGAAGTGTATTTAGCATACTGCATGGGGAGCTAAGATTAGAATGACAGTTTTGAGGCTCCTTGGCTGACCTCTGTAGGCCCTCAGGCCTGGAATAGCAGGGGGCGCTGCAGAGCAGGATTGAAGTGTAACAGCAAAGCTGCATGACGGCCCAAGGGTGGCATGGCAGCGAGTGCCACGGATCAGGAGTGAGGGGCGTTGGCAGCAGAAGGAAAGCTTGAACAGTATGTCCCTGCCTTCTGACAGGGTCTTGTCAGCGCTGACAGTCCGCTTGTTTCATAAGCATCTAATTAATCCTACTATTAAAATTAAACTCAAATCAAACTACAACAGCTAAAGAATCCAAAGCATGTTCTTATTCCCCCGTACGTGTGTCTGTCTCTTGTCTCTGCTGGAAATTCTCCTTAACCAGCTCTCTGTGTGCAGACAGATGGAAAGTGACTGAATCCAGTGATCTCCTTTCCCTCTGGTGCCTCGACTGCTCTAGACTGTGGCACATGGAGGATCCCACTGGTGGGGCTTACATGACAATTTCAGTTTAAGGAATGAGGCCATGTATGTTTCTGGCAGTTGTATAATTCGTGCAGTTTCTCAGCAGATGAGCCATTGTTACTTGTGCTTTTTATAGTGAGAGCTAAGGAAGTGAGACATGACAGACATATTTTAGCAGATGCCAACTTTATGTACACAGATATAGGAATAGATCTTCAGCTGTTCCTGAAAGGGCAGGGAGGGGGTACCATTGAGGTCAGCCCACTGCAGTGCCATGAGGGAGACTGAAGGTAGATCTACACTGCAATGAGAGGTGTTATTTGCAGCTTGTGTACACATACCTGAGCTAGCTTTAATTTAACTAGCATGGTTAAAAATAGCACAGAAGAGTCTTCAGCGTGGGCTAGTAATGGGAGTATGTATCCAGGGTTCCAGGTGGGCTTGTACAGCCTACGCCACCATGTGTTCACTGCAATTTTTAGTGAGCTAGTTAGATTAAAGCTAGTATGGATATGCCAAGCCAGGCTGCAATCACACCTCTCACTGCTGTGAAGATGCAGCTGTAGAACTGATTGTCACTCCCTCAGCTTGGAAATGCTTTAGGGTCTGGTCCTTGAGTCCCATGCTGTGCATTCACTTATGCCCTAGAAGGTGACACTTGATTCCCTGTTCCTGAATTTGGGAATGCCCTGGAGGCTGGCCCAGCACTCTGATAGGTATTATGCCATACAGCCATGTGGAAACCTTGAATCTGATAGATGGTCTCTCACTTACTGAGCAGCAGTGGTTTGCTACATACCTCTGACTGCGCCTCAGCTGAGCTATAACACATATTCAGAGCCAAATTCATTTCTTTTTCAACCAAAACTTTTGTTCCTCCAACTTACTGACATCAAAAATACAGAACTCTTAAAACTGAAGTTAAAGCCAATGTCAGAGAGGGTAAAGAAAAGGATATGAATCATTTAAAAATTTCCTCCTGTATTATTCTCTTCCCTCAGGCCTGTAGCCTTTTGCCAGAGTGCTAGGTGGGTCTCACCTCTGCCCAGCAGGAGAGAAAAAAGGTACCGAGAACAAAAGCAAGGAGGTGCGGGGGGGGGGGGGGAGGAGGGAGGGAATTGCCATTACTGGAGAAATTCCATGAATTACTAGAACTGCACCTATTGCTATCAATGCTTTATTTTCACCTCTGCAAATGGGTTTGATACCTGCTTCAAAGCCTGTGTGAGCTGAGTTCAGATGGAGGTCAGCCCATCTCCTAGAAGAATGGAGTGAGTGCAGTAGAATGGAATGTGAGGTGCATTGGCATATGGAGAATGGATGTGCAGTTCACCCCTAGAGGGCAGTACTTTAGTGGTTATCCCTTGACTCAGGCCATGGCTACACTAGAGAGTTGCAGCGCTGGTGAGGGGGTTACAGCGCTGCAACTTAGGATGTGGCCACACTTGCAAAGCACGGCCAGCGCTGCAAGTCTCTGGTTGCAGCACTGGCTGTACACCCGGTCGAGCCTCGGGTGTAGGGATTCCAGCACTGGTGATCCAGCGTTGGTCAGCAAGTGTGGACGCCCACCAGCGCTTTTATTGACCTCCGGGGTATAAGGAGGTATCCCAGCATACCTTATAAGCCTCTCTGGTAATCATGCACACTCCACTGCCCTGGGCTCAGCTGACCCCACCTTTAAATGCCCCGGGAATTTAAAAAATCCCCTTCCTGTTTTCTCAGCCAGGTGTGTGGAGTGCAATCAATCAATCAGCGACCATGCCTCCACGCCCCAGACGAGCCCCAGCATGGAACAGTTCCGAGCTGCATGACCTCATCAGTGTTTGGGGTGAGGAAGCTGTGCAAGCAAAGCTGTGCTCCAGCCGGAGAAATTATGATACCTGTGGGCAGATATCACAGTCCTTGCTGAAAAGGGGCCATGAACGGGACGTGTTGCAGTGCAGGGTAAAAATTAAGGAGCTGCGCAGTGCGTATTGCAAAGCCCATGAGGGAAATCGCCGCTCAGGAGCTGCCCCCACAACCTGCCATTTTTTCAAGGAGCTGGATGCCATACTTGGGTGTGACCCCACTGCCAATCCTAGGAGCACGATGGAGAGTTCAGAGCAGGGAGAAGTTGGGGAGGGTGTAGAGGAAGCCGAGAGTCAGGCTACTGTGGTGGAGGGAGACACCCCGGAGTCCCAGGAGGCATGCAGCCAGGAGCTCTTCTCAAACCAGGAGGAGGCTAGCCAGTCACAGCAGCTGGAAGTTGCTGGTGAGGAAGAAGCTGAGGAGCGTGCTCGGGGTAAGCAGATTTTTATGTTTTGGGAGAGGACGGTTTGGGTTATGGCTGCCTGCATGCATGCCTAAACGTGGAATAGCCCATTGATTTGCTCTATCACGTCTCTGTAATCGGCCTCGGTAATCTCTTGAAAAGTTGCAGCCAGAGCGTGGGCAATGTGCTTTCGCAAGTTTATAGGGAGAGCCACAGTGGTCCTTGTCCCGGTCAGGCTAACTCGTCCGATCCACTGTGCAGCGAGGGGTGGGGGGACCATGGCTGCACACAGGCAAACTCCATAGGGGCCAGGGTGGAATCCACATTGTTGTAGAAGACCCTCCCTCTCTTCCCAGGTAACACGCAGCAGTGATATATCTGGCAGTAGGAAACCCTGTTGAGAATTTAGGGATACTTGACTGCAGGGCGCCAGGTTCGTGGTCCCCCCCAGCCCTGTGGTGCGTTCCGGTCTCCCCACCCCCTTCCAGCACGTAGCCTGCCCCGTGGTGCATTCCGGTCTCCCCCCCACCTTTCCAGCAGGCAGCCAGCCCTGCGGTGCGCTCCGGTCTCCCCCCCCTTTCCAGCAGGCCGCCAACCCCGTGGTACACTCCAGTCTCCCCCCACTTTCCAGCAGGCAGCCAACCCTGTGGTGCGCTCCAGTCTCCCCCCCCTTTCCAGCAGGCAGCCAACCCCGTGGTGCGCTCCGGTCTCCTCCGCCCCTTTCCAGCAGGCAGCCAGCTCCGCGGTGCGCTCCGGTCTCCCCCCGCCCCCTTTCCAGCAGGCAGCCAGCCCCGCGTTGGGCTCCGGTCTCCCCCCCCCCTTTCCAGCAGGCAGCCAGCCCCGTGGTGCGTTCTCCCCCGCTCACCAGCAGGCTGGCAGTTCCGCGGACGGCCCCCCCCACCAGCAGGTCGCCACCTTCATGTTCCCTACTGTCCCCTGTGCAGGCCACCAGCTACCTCCTGTACCCAGTGCAGATAAACCCAGTGAGCCATCAGTCAGTTCCCCCTCCCAGGTGAAGTCGGGGCAGAAACACTCACCCCATTGCTCGCCATGCCTTCGCTTCCCTGGCCTCTCTGTGTTATGTTAGGTATGTGGGAATGATGCTACAAAAAGTCTACAAACTCCTTCACTGTGTGATAATAAACAATGTAGCCTCTGTGTATTACATGTTTCTATCTATGTGTTTTTTAGTGACCTTGACTAATGCAGCCGAATCACCGGCCTCACATCGGTTGCAGAACTTGAGAAGAAATCCACGAAAATCAAAAGAGGAGTTGATCAAAGCAGTCATGAATCACTACAACAGAGAAAGTAGGAAGATGCAGGAATGGAGAGAGAAAATGTATGAGTGGAGGCAAACAGAAAGCAGGAGAAAGGAATTGGCTACCAAAAAAACCTCAAAGCAGATGATAAGCCTCCTGGCTCGCCAAACTGACTCTTTCGAGTCTCTCGTAGCCGTGCAGGCAGATCTGTACCGTGGTAACCCACACCCCTCCCAAAGCTCTCTTTCTTGTTCCCCAGTATTTGCACAAAACACCTTTCTCCAGCAGCCAGTTTCTTATTACCCCCAACTGCCCCCAACACCTGTACGATCACCTACCAGCCCTGATAACTACAATTCTTACCCTGTGCACTCCACCCCCATTACTCTGCAGCATAGTAATCCTGAAGTGCAGCAGACATTGAACAGTAATCCAAACAGGACATATTCAAACCTCTGAATGTACAGTCCACCACCCTAACCCCCCTGGCCTTTTATGTACTGTACTTTGAATAAAGGATTTTATGGCTTTTACAATACGTTTTATTATTGCAGGAAGTGGTAAATATTGTACCCCAAGGTAGAAAGGAGCACAGCAAAGGCACCAAACATTACTGTTGGCTCTCAGCATCAAATTGCTCCCTTAAGGCATCCCTAATCCTTGAAGCCCTTTCCTGGGCCTCTCTAGTAGCCCTGCTCTATGGCTGTGCAAATTCATCCTCTAGGCATCGAAACTTGGAGGTCCATTCCTCACTGAATCTTTCACCCTTCCCTTCACAAATATTATGGAGGGTACAGCACGTGGATATAATAGCGGAGATGCTGCTTTCCACCAAATCTAGCTTCCCATAAAGACACCTCCAGCAGCCTTTCAAACGGCCAAAAGCACACTCCACAGTCATTCTACACCGGCTCAGCCTGTAGTTGAACCGGTCCTTGCTCCTGTCAAGCTTCCCTGTATACGGTTTCATGAGCCAAGGCATTAAGGGGTAAGCAGGGTTTCCAAGGATCACAGTGGGCATTTCAATGTCCCTACTGTGATCTTGCAGTCTGGGAAAAAAGTCCCGGCCCTCAGCTTCCTGAACAGGCCACTGTTCCGAAAGATGCATGCATCATGCACCTTTCCAGGCCATCCTGAGTAAATGTCAGTGAAACGCCCACGGTGAGCCACAAGCGCTTGCAGAACCACGGAGAAATACCCCTTGCGATTAACGTACTCTGATGCCAGGTGGGGTGGGGACAGAATAGGAATATGCGTCCCATCTATTGCCCCTCCACAGTTAGGGAACCCATTTGTGCAAAGCCATCCACAATGTCCTGCACGTTCCCCAGAGTCACAGTTCTTCTTAGCAGGGTGCGATTAATGGCTGTGCAAACTTGCATCAGCACCATTCCAACGGTAGACTTTCCCACTCCAAACTGGTTCGCCACCGATCGGTAGCTGTCTGGAGTTCCCAGCTTCCAGATTGCAACAGCCACCCGCTTCTCCACTGGCAGTGCAGCTCTCAATCTCGTATCCCTGCGCCGCAGGGTAGGGGCGAGCTCAGCAAACAGTCCCATGAAAGTGGCTTTTCTCATCCAAAAGTTCTGCAGCCACTGCTCATCATCCCAGGCTTGCAGGACAATGTGATCCCACCACTGAGTGCTGGTTTCCCGAACCCAAAGGCGCCGTTCCACTGTGCTAAGCACGTCTGTTACTGCCACAAGCAATTGAGTGTCTTGAGCGTCAGGCGTTTCAATATCATCGTCTGACTCCTCACTGTCACTTTGCAGCTGAAGGAATAGCTCAACTGCCAATGGTGATGTGCTGGCAACATTCATCAGCAAGGTCCTCAGCAGCTCAGGCTCCATTTGTAACAGAAATCTCAGAAATCGCTCACCAGACTCACAATGCCGCCAAACTGCTCGGAATGTGTAGCAAAGCACCACGGGGCGTTGGAACAGGAAGCGGAAAGACCCGCACACTTCCTTCCCCTTCCCACAAGCCACAGCGCCAAAATGGGACGAGGTGCTCTGTGAGATAGCTGCCCACAATGCACCACTCCCAACAGCGCTGCAAGTGCTGCAAATGTGGCCACACTGCAGCGCTGGTAGCTGTCAGTGTGGCCACACTGCAGCGCTGGCCCTACACAGCTGTACAAACACAGCTGTAACTACCAGCGCTGCAAAACTGTAAGCGTAGCCATGGCCTGAGTCTAGCTCATGCTAGCACAAACTCCTATCTCTCAGCCAAGTCCTTGGGAAGAACTGCAGGCCTACGAATAAAGTTTAGCTACAAATGAGTTGGCTTCTTTTTTCATTGCTTCCTGCTTGCTTTTATTTTTTGTTGAATTGTGTTGAGACTGTGCATCTCTGCCTCTTTAATCTTCCTCTTTTGTATTCATTTACAATGCGATAGATCTAGTTTGTGTTTAAGGATCTGTCAATGGGACCAGCATAATGCATCTCAAATGGTAAAAGTTTGCATCTTAATTGATTACCCATGATGCTCCCTGACCAAGTTCTCTGCTACAAATAGATCATCAACTGGCGCAGGGAGATGAAATGGGGTGGGGGGAATGTCACTGAAGAGTTTTAAAAAGATTTGTGTTAATTCCTCCAAGACGTCCCTATGTGATGTGTCTCAGTCAATAGGAGATTAGATCGGAGATCGGATTTAAACAAAGTGCTGGCTCGTCATAGCCATCATTAATCCTATTTTATCCATTCCCACAATAGGCATTAATGTAGGAACAAAACACACACACACACACACACACACACACACACACGCTCAAGCATGCACCCCTGCAGAGGACTTTTCATTCTTCCTTTTATTTCACTGCACATCAAGGAGAGCACTGTAGATCTGAATATTTCTGGTCTCTTTGTTCCCAGAAAGGTGGTAGTCGAGGGGAACTTAAAATGTTAATCTCAAATTGAATGCAAGGCTGCACGGCTGTCAGGTTTCCACTGCACTCACAAACCTCCTGAGTTCAGCCTGGCTGTATCCACGTTAGAGGCCAGAATTAACCCCACATAGAGGAGAGAATCGTGAGCTAAGGCCATGTCTACATCTAAAATTTTGCAGCGCTGGTTGTTACAGCTGTATTAGTACAGCTGTATAGGGCCAGCGCTGCAGAGTGGCCACACTTACAGCAACCAGCGCTGCAAGTGGTGTTAGATGTGGCCACACTGCAGCGCTGTTGGGCGGCTTCAAGGGGGGCTCCGGGAACGCGAGAGCAAACCGGGAAAGGAGACCAGCTTCACCGCGGTTTGCTCTCGCGTTCCCCGAACCACCCTGCAAACCGCAGGGAAGGAGACCTGCTTGCTCGGGGTTCCGGGAACGCGAGAGCAAACCGGGAAAGGAGACCAGCTTCGCCGCGGTTTGCTCTCTCGTTCCCGGAGCCACCCTGCAAACCGCAGGGAAGGAGACCTGCTTGCTCGGGGTTCCGGGAACGAGAGAGCAAACCGGGAAAGGAGACCAGCTTCGCCGCGGTTTGCTCTCTCGTTCCCGGAGCCACCCTGCAAACCGCAGGGAAGGAGACCTGCTTGCTCGGGGTTCCGGGAACGAGAGAGCAAACCGGGAAAGGAGACCAGCTTGATTACCAGAGGCTTCCTCCTTCCACGGAGGTCAAGAAAAGCGCTGGTAAGTGTCTACATTGGATTACCAGCGCTGGATCACCAGCGCTGGATCCTCTACACCCGAGACAAAACGGGAGTACGGCCAGCGCTGCAAACAGGGAGTTGCAGCGCTGGTGATGCCCTGCAGATGTGTACACCTTCAAAGTTGCAGCGCTGTAACTCCCTCACCAGCGCTGCAACTTTCTGATGTAGACAAGCCCTAAGGCTGGTTTGGTCTTTAAGCACTGGGGTCCCTTAGACAGACCGTACAGCTCAAAGTTGACCATGACAATAATGACTTAGCACTTTTCTGACATGATGGTGTAGTAGAAAAGGTCCCAATTTCCCTTGGATTCAATTCAGTGTCAGCCTGAAGATAAAGGGAGCATACTGCCAGCCAGAACCTGGCATGCTGTAGACCAGTGCTGTGCCGGTTAGCCCATAAGGCACATTGTACTCCAGTCTCAGTACTATCCCTTCTGTAATAATGTCTCCCAGTAGGGTTGCCAACTTTGTTATATTTAAAAACCGGATACTCCAGCAGGAATGCCGGAATCACCCATGCCCCCAGGGCGACCTTAGGCATGGGCACACTGGGCAAAAGCCCAGGGCGCTGTTTTAAACGAGGCACCTCCAGAGCAGGGGTGCCCCTCCCCCTGCTGTTCTGCTGGTGTCTGCAGCCCTGTGGCTCCTGCCCTCTGCTTTGGAGCCACCCCTGACCAGCTGCTCATGGCAGCTTCCTATTTTATGTATGGGGGGTGGGGGGATAGGAGGGATGCTGATGTCAGGGTGTCCCTTGACTCCCCCCATGTACCCGATCTTCACAGAGTGGGGTGCGGTGGGGGGACAGGCTCACTAAGAGTGAGACAGAGCTGTTGCTGTGTCTGAAGGCGCTTTCCTTCAGATTTGTGCGTGCCGCTCTCTTAAAGGGGCAGTGCGCGGTCTCTCACATACTCCCCCAGCTCACACATTCTGTCTCTTTCACACTCACCCCTCAACACATACTTATATTATTTTTCATAGAATCATAGAGTATCAGGGTTGGAAGGGACCTCAGGAGGTCATCTAGTCCAACCCCCTGCTCAAAGCAGGACCAATCCCCAACTAAATCATCCCAGCCAGGGCTTTGTCAAACCTGACCTTAAAAACCTCTAAGGAAGGAGATTCCACCATCTCCCTAGGTAACACATTCCAGTGCTTCACCATCCTCTTAGTGAAAAAGTTTTTCTTAATATCCAACCTAAACCTCCCTCACTGCAACTTGAGACCATTACTCCTTGTTCTGTCATCTGCTACCACTGAGAACAGTCTAGATCCATCCTCTTTGGAACCTCCTTTCAGGTAGTTGAAAGCAGCTATCAAATCCCTCCTCATTCTTCTCTTCCACAAACAATCCCAGTTCTTTCAGTTTCTCCTCATAAGTCATGTGCTCTAGCTCCCTAATCATTTTTGTTGCCCTCTGCTGGACTCTTTCCATTTTTTCCACATCCTTCTTGTAGTGTGGGGCCCAAAACTGGACACAGTACTCCAGATGAGGCCTCATCAATGTCAAACAGAGGGGAATGATCACTTCCCTCGATCTGCTGGCAATGCCCCTACTTATACAGCCCAAAATGCTGGTAGCCTTCTTGGCAACAAGGGCACACTGTTGACTCGTATCCAGCTTCTCGTCCACTGTAACCTCTAGGTCCTTTTTCTGTTGTTGTTACTTGTTGGTACTTCCTGCAATGCACATATATTCTCTGTAATTGTATTCTTTCAAAGTGCTGTTATTTTAGTTTTTTGACTGGTGTATGCATTTCAAAATTTTATTTCTCTCCTATGCTTAAATTTAGTTCTTTGAGTAATGAGTTCTGAAATACCTAACCTGTTCTGGCTGAAGTAATTATCATTATTACTTTTAGTATCATATTGTGCTTTGTCATTCATTATTTAAAGTGGTACAATCAAATAATAGTATCCTTTTAGAATGTAACTTTAGCTTGTACTAATCTTAGCAGTGCCAGTTTAAAAAACATTCGCTAAACACATAACTTTAGACACTGGGCAGATAAAAGCTGCTTATTTTCAAATTATATTTTTAGTTATATCTGTAAAATAACCTGCATGAAAATAAATGCAGTTCCAACTATGGTATTAATAGCAATGATGGAGTCAAATGTTAGTGAGTCACATACATGATTGTGATCAGTAAACTTAAATGCCAATATAATTAGAAAAATAAACTCCCTTCCTGAATAAAAGAGAAAAAAAAACGCTTAATCACATATGTTAAAATTATGTTTTTATTGAAAAACAATTGACTAAAATAGAGTAGATAATGGCAGTAACACAGAGTGTGTCTGCTAGAGAAAGTAAGCAGATTTTAATTATCTCTACTAAATATAGTTACAAAGTATCAAACGCGTTTCTAATACACCTCTACCTCGATATAACCCTGTCCTCGGGAGCCAAATCTTACTGCATTATAGGTGAAACTGCCTTATATCGAACTTGCTTTGATCCACTGGAGTATGCAGCCCCACCACTACCGAGTGTTGCTTTACTGCATTATATCCGAATTCGTGTTATATCGGGTCGCATTATATCGAGGTAGAGGTGTATCTGTTAAAGCTCCAGAACTGATACTTCAATGCTTGGGATTGGGAATATCTTCTTGTATTATCTCCTGATTGTTTTAAATTTACATATCAATTTTAAACACGGCTTTAATTGGAGTTTGTACATATTTTTTTTTCTTTACAGGGCTACTGTCAGCAAATTCCTAAATTATTATCTGCAAAAACCCTAGAGTTTTCAGGTGCCTAAGTAGTCCCTGGAATCATGGTTAAAGTTTCCTCCCAAAATCTGAAATGGTGCCCTGGTGAGCCAGAAATTGCCAGAGGGCTGCAGGAGGGCTGTGAGCTCTGGCAAAGTGCAGCCCCCATGTGACAGGGCAAAGCCCACCTCTAGCCCCATGCCGAGCATCTGGCACCACAAGCCACAATAGCAGTGCAGAAGTCAGGGTGACAATACACCATATACCATGCCACCCTGACTTGTGTGCTGCTGCTGGAAGTGGCATTGCCTTCAAAGCTGGGCACCCAATCAGCACCTGCCAGTAGGGTTGCGAACTTTCTAATTGCACAAAACCAAATACCCTAGCTCCACCCCTTCCATGAGGCCCTGCCCACTCCCTAGCCCCTTCCTCAAGGCCCTGCCCCCTCACTCACTACATTTCTCTCCGTGGCTTTCTCTTCCCCACCCTCACACAGTTTCACTGGGCTGGGGCAGGGGTTTGGGATGTGGGAGGGGGTGAGGGCTCTAACGGGAGTGAGGGCTCTAACTAGGGGTGTGAACTCCAGGGTGGGGCCAGAAATGAGGGGTTCAGGGTGAAGGAGAGGGCTCTGGGCTGGGGCAGGGAGTTGAGGTGCAGGGGGGGCCCCAGGTTGGAGGGTGGGGCCAAGGGATTTGGAATGTGGGAGGGGGCTGAGGGTTGAGGCAGGCTGTTGGGGTGTGGGAAGGGATATGGGCTCTGGGATGGGGCCAGCAATGCAGGGTTTGGGGTGTAGGAGGGGCTCCAAGCTGGGGGGTGGAGCTGAGGGATTTGGAGTGGAGGAGAGTGCTGCGGGTTGAGACAGGGGTTGGAGTGTGGGAGAGAGTGAGGCAATGGGCTGGGAGTGCTGGTTCTGGGGTGGGGCTCGTTGGGAGGGGACTCTGGAGTGGGGCAGGTGGTTGGGGTGCAGGCTTACTTTGGGTGGCTCCTGGTCAGCGGTGCAGTGGGGGTACTAAGGCAGACTTCCTGCCTGTCCTGGCACTGCAGACCATGCTATGCCATGGGAAGCGGCCAGCGGCAGGTCTGGCTCCTAGGTGGAGGCGCACAAGTGGATCCACGTGGCTCTCACCCGCAAGAACCTCCCTCCCATCTCCCATTGGCCAGTTCCAATGGGAGCCTGGAGCTGGTGCTCGGGGATGGAGCAGCTCACGAAGCTCCCCTGCCTAGGAGCCAGACCTGCTGGCCACTTCCAAGGCGCAGCGCGGTGTCAGAACAGGTATGGACTAGCCTTCCTTAGCTGGGCAGCATGACCGACTGGACTTTTAATGTGCCCATTGGTGGTGCTGACTGGAGCTGCCAGGGTCATTTTTTGACCAGGTGTTTCCAATCAAAAACTGGACACCTGGTCACCCTACCTGCCAGTATCAGGCCGCCCTGCCAGTGCCTAATTTGTGCTGGGTCTGAGCTCTGACATCTCTTTCAATACAAATTAAACACTTGGGGAGGCAGCAGGGTCCAGAGGTAATGAGGGCAGAGGAAGCCCAGAGAGCTCGTGGAGGCCAGGAGTGATGGTGGAGGGGGTCACCAAAATACAAGTTCACCCAGGGTGCCATTTTCACTAATGCTGGCCCTGCCTGCCTCTATCACCCCTGAGGTCCCACCTCTTTTCCCAAGGCCCTGCCCCATTCCCTCCACTCTTCTCCCCATCGCTTGATGCTTTTCCCCTCTCCCCAACTCTGCGTAGGTCAGGAGGGACTCGCCTGCAGAGCTGGGGCTGGGAGCTGCAGCCACCCAACCCAGGCAGGAAGTGGCCTTTGCTGAGTAGGGGCTGGTGTGAGGATGACCTGGCGCCTCCCTGGCTCCCCCATCCACAGTAGCAGGACTTCGGGTGTCCAGTCAGTAGATCTGACCAGACACTGTCAGGTTTCCTTTTCGACTGGAATTTCTGGTCAAAAACTGGATACCCTATATCCTAGGAATGCTAGTGAGGAAACAGGACTTTAGTGCCTGGCTTTAGTCACATGATCTGGTTCATGTCATATGGCTGGGGTCAGTTTCTACAGTCTCTAGTGGCTACTGTTACACCCTCCACCTCCTGGGTCTGGCCAGAAGATCTCTGATTGCTTCATAGTAGAGTGACCAGATAGCAAATGTGAGAAATCGGAACAGAAAGTGTATGTGTTGGGGTGTAATAGGCTCCTATATAAGAAAAAGCCCCAAATATCAGGACTGTCCCTATAAAATCAGGACACCTGGTTACCTTATTTCATAGGGCTCCCATGTTTCAGCCCAGTCTGTTGCATCTCCCCCTATAGAGAAACTACATGTTTTAAGATAGGCTACTGTATGTTCACTTGTCTTGTGGGGTGGAGAAGGGAGCAGGAAAAGGCATTCTCCAGGCTCCCTCACAGTTTCTTTTCCTCTTGAGACAAAAGAAAGGAGTACAAAGTGGCAAATATTATGTTTGCATCCCAGGATGCAGTAATTTTCTTTTGGAAGATCCTGGCTAGACTTAAATGTCCCTAATTTTTGCCTGCAAATTCCCTATGTTCTTTCAGTTTTATCTCACCATGAAAGACTGAGATTAATTGATAATTAATATACCACCTTCCATCAAAGAATATCAAGGTGCTTCACAAATATTAAGTAGCTTAGCTTCAGAACACCTTCCTGAGGCAGGTAGCTATCATTAGTCCCATCTTACAGATGGGGAAGCTAAGTCACAAAGAAATTATGTGACTTTTCCAAGGTCACACAAGGAGTCTGTGGCATAGCCAGAATAAAACCCAGATTTCTTGACACCCATTCTGATTCTTTAAACTCAAGACCATCCTTCTCTCAAATACTGACTGATGTGATCTAAAGCAACAGGAGGGGGTTCATTCCTAAACTCCACAGCCACTGGCACAGGACTGCTGAGTCTCTCTTGTCTCTTTTTGATGGAAACGTTCAGGAAGTTGAGTCTTTTCCCTGCAGGAAAATAATTAATCCATTCACTGTTTCTGTCTGACATTATCTAACACACCTTGCTCAGATTTCTAAAACACAGGTGACCAGAAACAGAATCTGTTTAAAATATATTTATCCAATTTCCTTCAAGGTTCTGGAAAAATATTCCCTCTGACACACAGCAACCTTATATGCATATTTCATAGGCGCTCCCTGTCCTTCAAGGAGTGATTGGTTCTGGCATAAGCTTCTTCCACTGTCTCTTCTTTGCCCCTCCCATCCCTGAATGCTCTTTTGTCCTTTACCCCAGCATCTGATTCTGATAATGCTCACTCTCTACCTTCAGCCTGTTCACCTGTCTCTGTAACCCCATTCCCTTCCAACTACAGACTTATTTTGCCTATGCTACAATCCCTCCCTCTCCCTTTCTCCTGGCTTCTTCTCCTCAGCATATTAGCATGCTTTAGAATGACCCCATCTTCAAAACTACTCTTAAGCCCACCCGCTCTCCAGCCAGCATCCCATCTCCTTTCTACTCTTCCCTTCTTAACTCCTTTACACCTCTACACAACTGATGAATTGACTTCCTCTCCTCTGATTCCTTTCCAGTCTGGCTTCTGCCTTCTCCACTCCATCAAATCCACTTTTATCAAGGTCCCTGGCCCAGTTTCGGGACCTCTACTTGATCTGTCTGCAGCCTCCAGTACTGTAGGTCACACTGGTCTACTTGCAACACTGTCCGCATTCAGCTTCTGTGAATTTAGTCCTTTCTTGGTTCTTCTCCCTCTCCAATTACTCTAACACCTCCTTGGGCAGCTCCTGCTCCTGTTCTGTCTGTCTAGGTTTTTATACTATGCCCTTCGTCATGGTACCTGAGTACCTCCTCTCTCCCTCTGTGCTGATGTTCAGTAGGGCTCTGTCCTTAATCCCCTCCCTCCTCACATTATCCTTGGGTGACCTCCTCTGAGTTAGCACAGACTCCTTACCATCTCCATGTGCATGGCACATGGATTTTCGTCTCCAGATCTGACCTGTTCCCTCCATCCAGTCCCATGTATCTCACAGTTGCTCTGTAATACCATCCTGTGTAACTCACCTTCAGATCAAGCGCAACATAATAAAACCAAGCTCTTTATTTCCCTTCCAAAGCCTTTTCTCCTTCAACCTTCCCTCACTGCTGAAGATACAATACCACCATCTTCTCTCTTTCTGCTTCTTCCCACTTGTCCAAGCCCTATTGCTTGTTTTTTTGCTGGAACTGTTGGGAAAAACAAGCAGGAAAAGAAAAACTGACTCAAGATAAACCACTTATCAGCAAACACTTGGGGATTGTTAAGAGACAATGCTAGGACAGGAAAAAACCTGGGGAAAATAAGAGATCAAAATAACTATTGCTGGGTTTAAAAGGGGAGTGCAAGAAAGAGGGAGTTGTTTGGGGTAACCAGGCTGAGACACAAGACACCCTGATGGTGGTATCTGAAGAAGTTAGGCCTGCCCAGATTACCATCAGGGGATGATAAGCCTTTAGTTAAGAGAGGCCTGGTCCACACTATGCTGTTAAACCGATTTTAACAGAGTTAAATTGATTTAATGCTGCACCCATCCACACTACACTGCTCTTTATATCGTTTTAAAGGGCTCTTTAAATCGATTTCTGTACTACAAAACGAGAGGAGTAATGCTAAAATCGATATTACTATATCGATTTAGGGTTAGTGTGGATGCAAATCAACGTTATTGGCCTCATTATTTTACAGTAGCTACCCACAGTGCACCGCTCCAGAAATCGACGCTAGCCTCGGACCACGGACGCACACCACCGAATTAATGTGCCTAGTGTGGACGCGAACAATCGACTTTATAATATCTGTTTTATAAAATCGGTTTAAGCTAATTTGAATTTATCCTATAGTGTAGACGTACCCATAGACACACAGACTGCTTGTTGTTTGAAATCCTTTTCTTTCTCTGAATGCTTTCCTCCTATTGCTAAAACAATACTTTGGTTTAAGAAGGCAGCTTGGTCACTGTATTCACCATTGGTCACAGACCCTGGAGGAAGAAACCCAGCTGCTGAATCTCATTGGACCTGCTGGGTAAGCACAGTTGATATACAAGATAGTGTAATCCAGGGCCTGGTCTAGGAGAGGGACAGGTTAAAGCATCAGGCCTGACACCAGAAGGGCTGCACTCCCAGAGACCAGAAAAGGGATTTTTGCAGTAGAAGACTGGATACTAGGATATCTGCATTTGTTGCTGATCAAATGATTGGTAAAATGCCCCTGATAACTTCGCAACTGTATTGACTCAGCGTAATTACTACTACCTCAGCTATTCTCTGCCTTTAGCAGGGCAGCTAATAACTGGAATAGTGCAGGGTGCTGCAGATCAGGACCAAGGCAAAACTATGTAGCCCTCTAGCATGGAGAGAGCAGAGAGTGATGCAGGACAGAAAGACAGAGGTGCAGTGGCAGGGATCTGTGTGGAGGAAGTTTGTGCAGCAGCTGCCTGTGCTATAGCACTGGCTAGAACAGATGTGAGGACCTTTTATGAGCGTTAAATTTACATAATTTAGAAAAACATAAGACCCCCCTGCCCCTGTCCCTCTCAGTGCACACACAAACAGCAAATGAGAACTGAAGTAAAGAAAGGAAAGATCCCTTAAAATTGAAACTATTTAGTCTTGAGGACAAAAACCCTTCAGGGGACAACACTTTAAAAGAAAAGACTTGATCTGTCATCTACTTTAATAACTACACTCTCTCCCATAAATTCCCCAGTTCCTCCGGCAATCCTCTCTCCTCAGAGAGCCCTGCTGGGAAGAGATGGGCTGGAAACAATGCAAGCTGACTCCTGCCAGCCCCAGACTGGTGCACAGAGAGCTCTGCCATCAGTAGCAAGACCTAGCCTGTGTTCACACAGACGGACCCAGCTGGCGTTGCCCTCCCCTGTGGGAAGGGGGGAAAAGGGTAAGAGGCTGAAATCTCTACTGAGCAATAGCAGCCAAGAGGAAAGGAGTGGAAAGCTTCTCTACTGCCATAAAAGCAAAATAAAAGAACCTCTTCTGAATTTCAAAGGTGACATTTCTCTAGGAGGGAAGTGGAATTCCACTAGCTGCTATTAGACAGATAGATATCTCTCACTCACAGTGCCTAATGGTGGGCAGGGGGAGTTCTGTTTCCAGCATATAACCCAGCTTATCACAAAACTGTGTAACTGGTACTGTGCTACAGTTCTTATCAATCATTAATGAATGAATACATACATTTGTGAAGTGGGCAGTGGATGACTCAAGAAATGGAGACTAATTGTGACTTATGGAGCATTTTTACATTGAGGCCACTGGAGTGAATCCAAATCTGTATAGAATGAGCTGGTGGGCCTCAGTCAATTGCATACTAGGCAGATGTCTACACCAGTGGTTCTCATACTTTTTTTTCCATGGACCATTTGAAAATTGCTGAGGGTCTCGGCGGACCATTTAATTATCTTTCCAAATGTTGTTTGTACCATTAGCTAACTATTGTAAAGCGCTTTGGATAAAAGTGCAATATATATATTAAAAAACCCCTTAATAATAATTAACTTTTTTGTTCTACAAATAAAAGCACACAGCTCATATTTTAATATCAGTAGCCTTACCTTTTTAATGCGATGGATGTGTCCTCTTTCGCCTGCCGCAGCAGCCCCCGAGTGAGGGCTGGGAAAAAGGGGGTTCTCTCCCCCGCCACAGCAGCCACAGAGCTGAAGCTGGGAAGTAGGGCCATTTCTCCCTGACAGCCAGAGCCTTGGAGCTGGGGAAAGTTGCCTCCTTCTCTGGCCACTGCAGCCCTGCACGTCCCAAATTCCATCTCTTCTCACCCCACTGCCCCCTCCCACCTACTTCCTATTCCCCCCAAGGTCACCACCTCACCTTACATGTGCATCTTTTCCAGGGTCCAGGCACCTAATTAGTGGAGCCACACCTGCACAGCTCCACTAATTAGGTGGGTGGCCCTTCATTCTCTCATGTGCAGCCACCCAGGTGCGCACCATAGAGGGAACTATCCGTGGACCACTTGAATGGAGCTCGTGGACCACTGGCAGTCTGTGGCCCACAGTTTGAGAACCTCTGGTCTATGCCAAAAGAACCACATCTCCCAGTTGGAAGTTTCAGCAGAAACCATACAAGTACCACAAACAAAATCTGTACATCAACGATATAAAAACTGGTAGAAATAACATTTGCCAATCATAATTCTGAGCACTCTGTCCAGGTGCTATAGCACCCATCCTTTGACTGTCTTCTCTAGATCAATGGTTCTCAACCTTTTTTCATGGGCAAATCCCTAAAAAACTTTGAATGGAGGTGTGGACCCCTTTAGAAACCTATTGTCTGTCTATATAGATGAATTCTGTTCAGTCAGTTATCAGTCTAAGCCTTTTATGGACCCCTTAGACATAGTCTGAAGACCCCCAGGTGTCCATAGATCACGGATTGAGAACCACTGGTCTAGATTATGAGTTCTTTGCTACCAGGGATTGCAATGTGTGTGTGTGTGTCCTTGCACCATAGTCACAGGGTGATAAATCGCTAGTAAATTCCACCTGCTACCCAGTGCCCTGCTAACAGTTGCTAGAACTGAAACTGAACCCTGACAAAGGACTCCAGTCCTGGACTCCAACTGGCAGAATGCTACGGGCTTGGATTGGTTCACAACTTCTATAGAAACCCAGCTCAGGAACAAGAAGTGGTCCATGCAGTTGGGATCTCCCTGTTTAGGACTGTTTTCCCTGTAATACTTTCTCCTGATAATCTGAGCCTGACACCTGACTCTCAGTTTTTGCTGTCTGGCTTGCCTTGTCATGAGGGGATCCTTTCCCTGGAGGCCCACCTCCTCCATCGCTACATCCCTGCAGCATAAAAGAACTGACTGTGTTAAGAGAATGTGTGTGTGGGGGTGGGGTGCGGGGGGACAGACAATTAACACAGGAGGGTTTAAGAGGCTGGGCTCAGGAACTAGCTCCACTGGCTGGTGGGGCCTGAAAGCAGTGTGGAACAACATGCTCAGTCCCAAGGGGAAAGGGCGCGCATGGCCAGGTTGCTAGAGACTGCCTGTGCAAGGTCTTGAGGCATGCAGCCCTCCTCAGCCACAGGGGAGTGTTTGTGTGAGAAAAAGGGCAGGGTGAGGAAGGGAAGAAAAAAGGAATTCTCAAGGGGGACCATCTCCCCACAAATGTGATGCCATGAAGACAAGAAGGCATTGATGTCTTCCTGAAGAGGGAATTGAAGAACCGTGTTGCGGAGCACATAGCATCTTTATAATACAGTATTGTTGGTGGGATCCAGTGCTCATTAAACCAGCCCCCTGCCATGACACTCAGAAATCCACCCCCTCACAGGGCTCACTGTCAACTTTTCTGTTTTTGGCCATCTCTTTGGAAGTCCAAATATACAAACCTGTGCCAGGCAGAACACATGAAATTAGGGCATCTGAGCCACTGTAGCAGTTAAGGGAAGACGTCCTATGCTGACGGGAAAGCTTCTCCTGTTGGCGTAGCTAATTCACCTCCCTGAGAGGCAGCAGCTATGGCAACGGGAGAAGCTGTCCTGTCAACACAACACTGTCTACACAGGTGCTTAAGTCAGCATACCTACGTCGCTCAGGCATGTAGAGTTTTCACACCCCCTAAGTGACGTAGTTATACCAATATAGGTTTGTGTAGTATAGACCCGGCCTTAGAGGCCTCTCATTGTCTTGGCTGCAATTTTTATTGTAAACTCATCTCTTTCCTGCTCTTCTGCCTCAACAGTCTACATTAGTGCATCATTGACAGTATCTCCCTGAGACTGTGGCCAGAAAGACTCAGATAATCACCCCTCCAAAGGTGTGAATTTTTGGCTTTCCTCCCAGGCCATTGTAAGGGGGTGTTGACTTTGAAATGTAATTGGAGCCACTTAGATGACCACCTTGCTCACCTCTGCCCTGCTGGATAAAATCCCTGACATGTGCGCCAAAGACTCTCCATTAGCACAGCTGCGACAATAGCAATCTTTGACTGCTGCAGCAATGGAGAGGTTGGACAACAAGCTAGGACAGAGCAGCCCAGATCTGAAAACAATTCTGAGGCCCCAGGAGGAGCAGGCACAGACAAGTGAGCAGTGCCCGCACAGATGACTGAAGGGCAAACAAAATCTATTTTAAGCTGCCACCTTCAACCTTCTCTCTTGTTACAAGGGGCATGAGTTGTTTAAATTGATGGGCAGGTTAGCAAAGCTTTGGTCACTTGCCAACTCTTGCAAGGGAGCAGGACAGGGGGCAGAGAGGAGGCATTTATTTATTTTTCCTGATAATATAAGAGACACATCTGCAGAGTCCCCTTTTATTCTTCTACCACCTCTTTAGTTCTGGCATCCAGGTGTTGCCCCTAAAACAGAATCTCTTTGGAAAGGTGGCTGTGGGGAGAACACACAACCTAGCTATCACAAGAACTCAGTCATGTCGTAAAGGAGCAGATAATCATAACATTGCTGCTCTGTGTGTGGGGTGGGGGCCTTGTATTGTCAAGTCTGGTTTTGTTCATTTTTCTTTGTAAATCTTTCTTCTATCCCCCTGGCTGGGTCTCCAGTGGGGACTGAACCTGGGACCTCTCAGCATAAGCATCTCCTTTCTGAGTAGTTGCTACTGTGCTCATTAGCCTCCTATGTAGACCAGCCCCCTAGTCCAATGGCTCTCAACCTTTCCAGACTACTGTCTGGAGAGTCTGATTTGTCTTGTGTACCCCCAAGTTTCACCTCACTTAAAATCTACTTGCTTACAAAATCAGACATAAAAATACAGAAGTGTCACAGCACACTGTTACTGAAAAATGGCTCACTTTCTCATTTTTACCATATCATTATAAAATAAATCGATTGGACTATAAATATTGTTCTTGTATTTCAGTGTGATACTTGAGCCTGTTTTTCACTTCTCTGAAGCCAGAGCCCCAGGTAGTGGGACTGAACCTGAGCCTTACTGCCCAGAGCTGAAGTATGTAACTTAGCTTCCCAGGGCTTCCTGTGGCATGGGGCCCATGGCAATTGTCCTGCTTGCTAGCCCTAATGCCAGCCCTACACTTGGGACCCCCCCAAAACCCATCCTGTGACCCCCTTGAGGGGGTCACAATCCCCAGTTTGACAAACACTGATCTAGATGAGTTAAATACATGGTGGAAGACCTCAGCATACCCCTGGTTGAGAACCATTGCTCTAGGGAGACAGCGACCCACATTTTATGGGAATGTGGGGAACATTAATCCATTTATCAGCCTGGGAATTTGACCTTGGAAGCTTTTACTCACAGGAGAAGTCCTTACTCTTGCAGGTAATTCAGTTGAAGTCAGCAGTACTACTTGCATAAGCAGTGCTTATCCACCCATGTAAAGATTTGCAGGATATATTTCATTCTTATTAATATAGCATTGGATTCAGTTCAGCAGTCCCATCTACATTTCACTGGTGGTTTTTTCCCCTTTCTCATAGTTTTTTAAAATGAGCTGTAATCAAGAAAAACAAAACCTCCCTATGCCAAACACTGAAGCGCCACACACTGACTGATGGAGCAGTTAACCGAGCCAAATGATAATTAGGCATTGTTCAAAGGCTTGATATTCCATTTTCTCTACGCTCACTCTCCTGTATCTCACTAAGAGGGAGGGGGTCGAGTGCTGTCCTCCAGGCATGCATTACTTCCTGTTAGTGTCAAAGGTAGTCACAAACACTTATCAAAGGTTGAATGAACCCGTAGGGAATAAACCTGTTCCAGGAATACAGTCACCTCATGCTAAGGCTTTGTATGAATACCAAGCTGTCTAATCTAAAAAGAGTGGAGTCTATATCTGCCCAAGAAGCTCTCTGGAGCAACGGAGCACTGTCCCGGTTTTGTTGTCTGGGGTTTGTATTTGAACAGTTCAAGTAAGAGGCCAGTTAGGATACAGCATTGCTCAGTGAAATGGGGTCCTTACCCTGCTCTAAAGAAAGTCTGCATATACCATGCAAGATCCAACTCACCTCCTTCCAGGGATTTATTGTGTTAACAAGATAAACTATGAATAACAGTCTAAATCCAGATCCAAGCCACCTTGCTAGGTTTGGCTGTTCTTAGGGTTACTCCTGTAGGACCACTGTCCTTGATCTTACTTTTTTCTGCCCAGTGAGCCACTTCCGTCTGCCTTTGTATCCAGGGTGGTGTCAGCTGGCCCCACTGTGTCAGCAGGAATCAGCAGCTGTTTGCAGAGTTCTGCCAGGGACTGACAGGGTGTGCTAACTGAAGACTATCAAACAAATGCCTCTGCATCACTGCAGCTATACATTCATATTTAGGAATGGCCTATTTTCCATAGAGGAATGGCCAAAACTGTAGCATACTTGGAACTTGCTGCTTCCTTCAGCAGAAAAGAAGGCATTGCACATGAACAGAAGCCAGAACTCCCAAATGGAGAATCTGAAATGGTAGCAGCAAGGAAGGTCCAAGAATTATCAAGCAGGTACTGGATTTCAGGAGCTGTATCAAGTCAGGTCCTCATGAATTTTTATCCAATAAAATCAGGATGTTCCTGAAATTTGGAGGAAAGGTTTGAGAGCAGACTGCATAAAATTTTTTGATCAAAACATTTTTTTGGTAAAAATGCAGAATAATTGTCATTGAACCATTTCACACTTTCAGTTTGGTTTTTGCAGAGCTGTTCATTTAGGACCACCTCATTTAAAAATAATCAAAAGTTTTAATTTCAGCATTTTCCAAATGAAACATTTTGATTTGAAACTACTTTTAATTTTAAAATTCCTTTACTTTTGTTTCAAAATTCAAAAACATTAAACTGTCAAAATAGAAACGAAAAATATTTCCTTCAACAGAACAGTTTTTTACTTTTCAAAATTGCCAATGACCCTAAAAATCTGTTATTCACTGGCTCTAGATGAGAGTCCAAACTGCAGATCTGCTATTAAAATTAATTCAGCTCAGTTGAAAGCACCACCAGAAGATCTAGTGCAATAGTGAAGATAGAAAAGGGGATGAAGACTTATTCAGAGAAGGATGGTGCTGAAGAACCACTGCAGGCTGAAAAAAAAAAAAACAAGCACAGGATCTCCCATAAGAGAAAAGCCAAGGAGATTCCCTGAAGGAGAATATGTATGCTTGTGGTCTCCAAAGGGCAGAAGAGAAACCATCACAGGAGGAGAGGTCTAAGGCCTCCACCCTAAGAGGATAGGGCAACTTGCTGTTCAATGCATAGCCGTCATTTCTAAAGGCGAACTACACTATTTCTGCAGCCAGTTCTAATTTCTGTGCCTTTGTAAGCAGGTTAAGCATAACCAGACCTGTCTGGTTGAACAGCAGCCTAATTAGCAGCCTAATTTGTGTTTGAGTGAAGTGTACACTAGCGTGTTTTGTACACTTTACTAAAAAAAACCCACTGAAATGGCCTCATCCCCATAATTACCTCTGGTTTCCAATTAGCAGAAGGGTAACAACATCTGTACAGTGTGACAAGGAAACAAAGCCCTCTCCTGCTCCAGTGCAGAAAGGAGACAATGAAACAAACAAGGAAAAAGCACTAGTTAAATTGTACATTAGTCAGCATTCTTCTTTACTTCTGGCAGGGGAGAAGGGAATCTACTTCTCCTGCCTCTGTGCCCACATCTGCTTCCCCAGGGAGATGCATCAGACATTACTTCTGAGGCTCTGTTACGGCATCGTGTTTTTGCTATCTGTTGTCAGTTACTCTGGTGTAAATCAAGGGTAACTCTACTGATTGGAGTTCTTCCAGATTTACACAAGGGTAAAATCAGAATTTTTGGCCTCCAATACTCATTTTATGGATTAAATGGAACAGCACTTCTCATATTTGTTCTTCCTTTCATTAGAAGAGGATAACTTTGTGTAATTAACACGCCAATAATTAAAGATTCCAAGATTATGTACTAATTTCTCTCTCTCAAAATTTTTTCAGCAGTAATTGCATTAACATTTCCCCCCATCTCCCTTGGGAATTTATTAAACTTTCATTTGGCCCTAATTCCCCACCTTCCTTTCCTTGCGTCTCTGAAAATTTGCCAGAGACATCAAGAAGTTCAAGCAGCTTGACTTTCTTGAGAACAAAGGGGAAAATTGCAGTACCTTTCAGTTTTTAAAATGTCCCTGAAGAGTAGGGAAAGTTTTCTGGAGATGCTCATAAAAGCTGCATTTAATTTTGTCTCAGAAATGGCTACTAGAGCCAGCGGGGAATTTATTAACAAAATGGTTTTGCACTGCAAAAAGATAGTTTTGTCAAAACTGAAACTTTTTTCAGAACCATATCAGTTTCAACAAAAAAATTGTGGGGAAAGTCTCAGAACCAGGATGGAATTTCTGGTGAAAACAAGAGATCTCTACCTTAGAACTAGCCAATAGCCCAGTGATTACAGATATTTTCTTGGTACATAAGAGACTCAGGTTCAAGATACTCCTCCAACTGAGTGACCTTGGCTATTTTTGTATGGTTCTCTTTCTCACTCTCTTGATGAAAAATTTCAAAAGGTCTAGTTATTGTTCTGAAGTGGAATGAAAAAAAATGTTGACACTTTGAAGTTTGTCATAACACAAATTTCCTGTTTTCCAGCTAGCCCTAATGGGCTCACTCATTCCTTGTGATAATGGCATCAGCAGCTTCCTACTGATAAGAGTTATGAAGGAGTTGACTCATGGTTGATGGTTCTTTCTGGCCGAGTGTGGCAGAGCAGCTCTCTCTCCACTGATCTGTCACCAGTGGCTGCTCTGCCTCTGCAGTGGCCTGCCTCTTCCTTTGACTTGGCCTTCCAGCCAGGTCACTTCAAAGTTTCTCCCCTTCCAGAGTAGTCTGTGAACAAAAATCAAGGGGAATTAATACCAATTAACTGAATTAATAAGAGATGGAGTGGAATGACTCCCTCGCAGGGTGCAACAGGATCTGGCTCTCCCTTCCTTCAAGGAGGATGCTTCAGTCTGTGGTTGTCTGAGAAGCTCCTGCCTTTGATCAGCCCTTCCCTCAGGAGCTGAGGGCTGAAGGTCTGTTCTCTTCCCTAGTTCTGCTACCCTTTTAAGCTCCTCCTCCAGCCTGTACATGCTTTGAATGTGTGGAGCTGAGTGAGCCCAGAGCAGCTCCTTAACACCTGGTTGTCTAGGGTGGGGTTTGCATACCCCATCACAGAATAAAATTGTAATGCATTTAAGGTCTATGGGTGTGATCAGGTGATCACCCACCACCAGACCATAAAAAAGCATACCTATTATTTCCCCCCTTCTGCTGCATTTTATCTTTCATCTACATTTTTCTGGTAGTCTCTTTCTGGTTAGGGAAACTGACTTGACAAAATTAAGACCTTAGTGAGTAAGATGACAATGTTTTGTTGTATGCTAATTAATGTATCATCATTTAAGAAAAGGGTTAAGAAAAAACAACTGATTTTATAAATTATATTTTTTCTGTATGCTTTAGTTAATACAATAGGAGGTTTACATCTCATGTGATTAGGGAGTAATTCAGTTTTAGACTGTGAAACCATCCCAGAGTTAGCACCAGCCACAGGGTGCAGGAAGTAATAACATTTAATAATTCATAAGCCATGACATCTGCCCTCTCCTCCGCCACACTGGGGGCCATCTTCAAGGATTGAACTCAGGGCTCTGGTTCTAAGAATGAGACTTTACTATTTGACCTCAAGGACCAGATTCATTGGGTTGGAAGCAGCTGGAGCCTCATAAATATCTATCAGTCATCTAGCCACTAGAGGGGGACAAAGACCCTCACCATGGGCTATACAGCTATTTATGTCAACATTTCAAATACTTGTATAGTAATAAATTGCTACTGTCTGGGCTGCTAGAACTTTGTGGACACCGTGTCTTTGTGTCAGACTAGGCAGCTGGTGCTGATTCAAACAACAAAAGCAAAATGGGAGTTCTTCTTTGAGTGGTTGCCCAATGGAAGCTTAGACATGGGTCTGTCAGCCTTAGTTTGCCCAGTTCTGCCAATAGGCTACACCACAGTGAAGGAGGGAACTAGACTCTAAGGTGGCAATCAGTTGGTCATGGTGACTGCTGACATCTGAAGGGGATGAAGGTTTCAGGGGCAGACTAATATGTCCTTATCTAGCTGAAAATTTGGAATCAAAGTGATTATCCTAAATTAGCTGAGTAGATTGCTCAGAGCTAAAGGATGAGTCCAGTTACAGAAGAGATGCAAACCTGAAAACTGAGTTGAAAGACTGAATACATCAAAGGAACATAAGATTTGCTATTCAGGATTAGACCATTTGCCTCTAGCCATGGTTTATACATGCTTTATATTCCTGAAGTACGTGAAACAGTCCATGTCACGGGCCAACTGAATAGTGCTGTATGTTGGGCAGAAGGGCTCCTTCCTGTGAAAAGGGGAGGAGGAGAAAGAACATGAAGGAAGCAAACAGAACTTTGTTTTAGTCAAATAGAAAAGGTAACCTCTTCCCTTTGCTGCAGCCTTATTTGTTTTTCTTTTATGCATAAGCATGGTGCACCCTCCACTAATTCAGCGGAGAGGGGAGATTTCCATGGAAACAGCAGGACTCCATTTCTTTTAAACTCTGCCGCTTGATTTCCTTCTTGAATGGAAATCAATGTAATGGTAATGGTATAAACATTCAGAGCTTGGCACAGAGATAATATATGTGTATGGTGGTCTGCCCCATTCCTTCATTCTTCACCTCACCCTACTGATCCTCCACCACTTCATTCTCCTCTCTTCTTTCTTTCTCTATCAGTTTTCATCTCCATTCCATTGGTCTTTTTATCTGCCTATCCTCTTCCCGACCATGTTTTTTTTCTTCCTATTTTTGGGCTGTTTTAAACATTTTAAACATGTTTTAAATAATAGAATGGATGGTGGCTTGGGCTCACTGCCTGCATGCAAGTCTTTGGGTAAATATTGGGGTGGCCAGCCCATGTCACTGTCTATGCTGCCAGGGAGTCACTGTTACTATTATCTGAGTTAGTTAGATCAAAGCTAATTCAGGTATGTCTACATGTGCTGCGGTCACACCTCTGATTGCTGTGCCTATATAAATATTTCAACCCTCCATTAGGGACTGGGACATTCCTACCAGTTGGTGATGAGTGTAGTTTGAATACCGAGACAATTATGATTTAAAAATTTTGTAATAATCATCCAGAGCTATTTTATGGGTACTTTCTTGGTTGCTTAGGTAGAGGGGAGAGAGAGAGAGAGAGATAATCCACTGCTGGACCCAGTAACCCCTTCACCCAACTGCTCTCAAGTTTAAACTTATTCACCCTCAAGTCTTAATGCTGTGGCAACCATTCTTCTACCCAAGGAGAAGCGGACAAGAACTGCAGAGCTCTCTGCGAGCATGCTAACAACAGGTGCATGTGGTTTCCCTTCTCACTGCACTCCAGTGATCCTGAGATTGACTGGTGATATATGACAGGGCCAAGTTAAAAAAATACACCAAGAAAGACAATCAAGAAACTGAATTTGTGTCAGGACCTGACAAATCTTTGATCCTGAGAAGGGAAGCAAAGCTGATTAGAAGCAGGTGGATGGGTGGGTTTACATACAAGGACCTAGTTTGGTTTCTCCTGGAGGAACACTTATGGGAGAAGGCCAAGTGTGTGGTAACTGAGGGGAGAGCTCTCCAAGGTGAACCCCAGAGTTTCCTTTAAACCATTCCTTCTGGAGGGAGGAGTTTGGCTAGCATAGATGATGGTGGTTCCCCCTCCAAGTCCCATGGATATCAGGCTCTGTAGAGTCCTACAAGGAGGCTTGCCCTGATAGCTCCTGCAGAAGCTGCACTGCCATTCGCTGGGTCTCCCAGTGTGATCAGCAGCCGCTGCAGAAAGGGTTCAGAAGAAAGTAACACAACTCCCACCTAGATTTCTATATGGAAGCCGCTGAGCTCTGAAGGGGATGGTATTGCAGAAAGCAGCACCTCTCCTGCTCCCTCCATCCCACCTTCTGAACTCTGTGGAGATCCATCTTTATGGAGGCAACACACCCTCACTCTGTACAGAGAAAGAGAGAGGAGATCCGCACCCGGAGTGTCCATGGATTAATATCTGGCCCTATTCAAGAGTTGCAAGATCGTCATTGACTGTAGTTTGGAAGGAGAAGAGCAAGAAGAGATGTGACATCAATGTAATGTTGGTTCCCCTGTTTGGGCTGTTGGCAGCAGGGACTGAACATAGGACTTCTGGATCTTCAAGCACAAACCTCTACTGCAGGGATTGGCAACCTTTGGCACGCAGCCCATCAGGGAAATCCACTGGTGGGCCATGACGGTTTGTTTACCTGCAGCGTCTGCAGGTTTGGCCGATCACAGCTCCCACTGGCCGCAGTTCACCATTCCAGGCCAATGGGGACTGTGGGAAGCAGCGTGGGCTGAGGGATGTGCTGCCCACCACTTCACGTAGCCCCCATTGGCCTGGAATGGCAAACCACAGCCAGCGGGAGCTGCGATCAGCTGAACCTGCAGATGCTGCAGGTAAACAAACCGTTGTGGCCCACCAGCGGATTTCCCTGATGAGCGGCTTGCCAAAGGTTGCCAATCCCTGCTCTACTACCTAAAAGATCTGTCTCATTTAGCCATGGCTGTGACAGGCTCATCAATCTCTAGTTGGCCAAGCACCACCAGAGGGGGACAGAGCACCACAGTGAGTGGGCATGGCATTACATAAGGGTGTAGGCATCATTGTTAGTTAGAAATAATGGTGTTTATTCATCAAGGTTTTGACTTACCAAGAATCCTTTTTGCTGCCTCATATGAATCCAAAGCCCCACCATCGCCAAAATGCAACCCAGAAAACTTGTTTGGTTAAAATGGTATCTATCCATCTGTTTCTTTCTTTCTCCAGTGTAAGAACAAGCAATATAAATGTTCCAATCCTCTTGGAAAGGAGAAGTTGAATGGCCGGATGCACAGTCCTGATCAGTACTTTGAAAGAGGAATGTGGTGTAACTTGGTTGAAAAACATACCTGTGTGCACGTGCGCACACACACACGCACACACACACACACTTCAGCCTAAAGGTTCCCTGTTGTCAAAATATTTTTAAAAACTGCTAGATGGTGCAGAGAGGGAGAGAGGGAGAGAAATATTCCACTCTAGATCAAAGGAAATAGGATTCAACAGAGCTAAAGTGGCATAGGGCAGATGAAAGTTGGTTTCAGTCAATCATGAAAAGTAACAGCTTTTATTAGCATCACAGAAACAGTGAAAAAGAGAAAATGAAAGAACAAAGGGAGCAGACAACAAGGGGTTACTCCAGACTGAGTGGAGAGGGTTACCACTAAATGACAGACATAGTTGCTACTCACATGGTGGATAACTCATATGGAGCAACCAGAGATCCAGCACTAAATATAGTCACACATCGCCTCACAGGTGTTTCAAGAATGTGATGTTCTGTGTTTGAGCAGGCTTTATAAGTCATTCTGGGAACTCTTCTTTGAACCATTTCCAATTTCCTTTTGGAAGTGTGGACACCAGAACTGGACACAATATTCCAGTAATTACACATTAATGATTGTAGGTGATGAGTTATTTTACAGATGGGTGAGTTGGGATCAAATGATTTGCCCAAAGTTAGAGCAAGTCAGTGACAGAGCTGGGACTAGAACCCTGAAATCTCAGTCATGTGCTCTACATATGAATAATTCTGCCTCTCTTGGCGCTGGATTCAACCTGAACTTGTAACCTTCTAGTCCAGAGGTAAGCACTACAAACTGAGCCATACAGATACCAGCCAAAGGGGAAAGCATTGGCTGTGGATTGGCATAAGTATACATGCCTTTGTCATGCTAAAGTCTCATTTGAAAAGGGATTTACTATTTATATGTCTGCTTTTCTTATCCATATAGATCTAATACCTCTTAACCTGCTGGCTAATGGCATTCATTCTACTTGTCCTCAGTACATGCTGTGGAACCCCCCAACTCTTCTTCCCTAGCCACATAGCTGAAACAATGGGAAAGCCAGAACAATATGCCTTTAACAAAGCTGCAAAGCTAAAAATCAAACTGCTTGGTTATCGGTGTCAGCCTTCCTACATGTTGCAAATTACACCTTCTGCCAAGCCCGTCAATCAGGAGCTGTCCAGCATGCAGGAAGGGGCCTGCCTCTGGCGGACAAGTATTTCCAAGGTGGGGGAAGAGGGAGGAACCTAACCAGCCTTACAATCAATCTCACGCAGTTTCACCTGACAAGAAAATCAGCAACTCGAGACACTCTGCTGCCAAGGAGAACAAGCTAGATATATCACTGGGGAAAACGCTATCCAGAGCACTTCCCAGGGCACGGCTGTATTCTGGTTAAAATATAGAATAAGGACACAGGCTCTGGCCTTTGATTATCACAGTCCATTTTCATCACCACTAAGACAAATGCAGATGATCTTTGTGTGTTATCCACAGCCCTTCTTGCCCCACCTTTACTGTCCAAGTCTCTATAGGTCTGCACTGCAGAGAATTTTCTGTGCCTCTCAATATTTTTCTGTGTCTAGTCTTACCTTGCTTACACTAAGTGACATAGGCAGAAATATCTTAGCTCTTCAGCTGAATCTACCCATGCTGGTTTGCTCTGTTCTGCTGTGGGCTGGGCTTGTGCCACATGAAGAAGGGATAGGAAGAGCTCCAAGGGGCTTTTTACAGGAATAGTCACAGATACTGCCACTTGCTTCTAAAGGCCTGGCTATCGGGTTGCCAGGTGTCCAGTTTTTTAGCAAAACGCCAAGTCAAAAAGGGACTCTGGCAGCTCCATTCAGCGCAACTGACTGGGCTGTTTAAAGTCCTGTCAGTGGCACAGCGGGGCTAAGGCAGGCTCCCTGCCTGCCATGGCTCTGCACAGCTCCCAGAAGCAGCAGCATGTCCCCACTCCAACTCCTACTCAAAGGGGTAGCCAGGGGGCTCTGCATGCTGTCCCAGCCCCCAATTGCCAGGTCTGCAACTCCCATTGTCCAGGAACTGCGGCCCATGGGAGTTGCGGGGATGGTACCTGAGGACAGGAAAGTGTGCAGAGCCTCTTGGCCACACCTCCACATAGGAGCCAGAGGGGGCACATGCTGCTGCTTCCAGGACCTGCCTGATTTTTTGTTCTGATAAAAGAAGTCTAATCTTTCACCCAAATTTTGTGCACCAAAATGCTGTTCAAAGCTGAGCCGCTGAGTACCAAAATATGAAGGGAAAATTAAGCATATTTCTGTAGAATAGGAACTGTCCCTTTATGTGCATGGCTGAGTGAATTATGATTGGTGTTTTCTTATGATTTCAGTTCCAACTTTTTGCTAGCTTTGTTCACCTCCTAATCATGAATATATCTATCCTCTCAACACCACTGTGGGGTAGGTCAGTGCTTTTATCCCTCATTTTACAGGCATGGAAATGGGGCACAGAAAGACCAGCTGAGGGTCATACAAGAAGGATATGTCAGAATTGAAAATTGAACTTGGGTGTCTTTACTCTATGGTCAGTGTCTTTATAAAACCCTCCTTCCTCCCCAGAATTGGGTAAATACTACCTAAATAAAAAAAGTCTGTAAATTTGACATAGCCATGTTGTAGCCATGTTGATCCCAGGATATTAGAGAAACAAGGTAAATGAGGTAATATCTTTTATTGGACCAACTTCTGTATCTCACCAACAGATGTTAGTCCAATAAAAGACAATACCTCACCCATCTTGTCTCTCTGATAAATTTTCTGTGACAGTATTGGAACCACTTTATATTTTTGTTTTCCACAAATCTTAGAGCAAACAAATTAGTTTCCTGGTAGAAATGTCCCCCACAATTGTGGATCTGAAGGGAATATTGCAGAGCATGTGTGCGAAGGGAATTTTGAATTCTCCTTCATAAGTATTCACACTGGGAACCTAATTCTAGGAATTATTCTCATCTGACCACGGAACAGAAATAATATCATGTGACCAATCAAAATTGCTGTTAGGTCCTCACTCCACAAGCACAAGGCCCTAGCCCCACAGACTCTGACCAGTTAGGGGGAGGGCAGAGAAGGGAGCTAGATCCAGAAATTGGAGGAAATCCCACCTCAGACTTCCCATTGCCATCCTGCCTCTTATTGGAGGAGAAGAGTGACACTCCAGAGTGGAAGCTCATCCCTGACCAAGTGAGGATAGGGTATTGGTTAGCTCTGGGCCAATTGGCTGGCATGGGGTGTGGCTGGAGAAAGGAGGCTTATGGCTTAGGTCAGACCACAGACTGCTGCTGTTGCTGACCTTGAGAAGAGGAGGAGGAGAAGGAAGCCTAAATGAAGCCTGAACCTAAATAGAACCTGATCTCTAGGGAAGCTGCACAGAACATGTTTGCAGCCAAACTGAGAGAGTGGCTCAACTGCAGGAGAGGAGGTCTGACCAGCATGGCCACTGGGACAGGCACCATCAACACAGCAGAGACTGGGATTCATGGGAGATGAGCCGTTTGGTCCTAGTGGGAGGCAAGCAGTCAGGGCTGCCCAGAGGAGGGGCAAGTGGGGAAACTTGCCCCAAGCCCCGGGCCCCACAGGGGCCCTGCGAGCCCTGGCCCAGCTGCATTTTGGTGGCAGAGGGCCCTTCAGTTACTCTATGTCTTTGGTGGCATTTCGGCAGCGGGGGGCCCTTCAGTGCTGCCGAAGACACGGAGTGACTGAAGAGCCCCCCCCGCTGCTGAAATGCCACTAAAGCCCTGGACCGCCGCTGGGTGAGTACAAGCGCTGCAGCTCCCCCACTTTGCCCCAGGCCCCCTGAATCCTCTGGGCGGCCCTGCAAACAGTCCTGGGTTGTGATTTGGGATCCATGTAACAAACCCAGCTCTAACTCTGAATAGTTGCAATGGACTGTTTAAGAGCAAGCTACAGACTAATCATTATTCACAGACATTACTCAGTGAATAACTTTAAAATAATATAGGAACATGTGGGAAACATGATCTGTTCATGGACAATTCAAGAACAGAAAAGAGGTGAAACTTGGCAAACAATTTGTTCATTACAAACCATGCTCAACTCACTCCAGGGTTTATCCGGAAGGTGGTTATTACCATCTACCAGAGGGCTGTAGATTCCTGCATCCTTATGAAGGGCTTTGGGCTCTTTTGTTGAGTCATCCTGATGACAAATGCTTGAAGCCTGAAGGAAAGTGCAGTATAATTACTGCTGAGTAATAGTAGCAGGTGGATCTTTTCAGTTCCAAACAGCATGTCAGAGGAGTTGGTCTCAATCTTGGTAGAGGGGACTAAGACCTGAGTGGGAGGAAAGTCATGCGGAAAAACCATAGGAACAGCTTAGATGTATGCATAGTTTACTGTTATTTTAATAATAAATCTAACTCTAGAAAGGGAGGAAATTGCAACTGTATGCAATTTGGAATGAAGTGGCAACTACACCTGTTTGAACAAGGTGTGGGATAAAAGCTTCCCTTGGATAAAGGGGAGAAATGAAAGTAGTTGTAAAACACATGCCAGAACATCAGAAACAACTGCCCAGTCTGCAGCTCTCCAACAATAGCTGCAGACCCTTCAAGATGGTTGTTAATGGTCTTAACACCAGTAAAGCCAAACCCCCAGAAAGGAGTGTGCTCGTGGATTCCGTTTAGAGCTGGAAGGCAGCTACACCTGCTGATACCATTTTTGTCCTCTGCTGAAAGGTGTCATAAACTCCCAATTACCCTAAAAACATACTAAAAACTCTGGGATGTAAACAGCCTATTCTTCAGGTCTACGTGGTAGGCTTCATAAAGGGGGACTGTATCTGTGAACAATACAGACATATCCTCAAAAAGGCTACATTCAAACATTGAAGTTTTTTTCCCCCCGAATAGTTGCACAGTAGTGATGCCAATCCTTGTCCTGCTGTGCTAGGCACAGGAACTAAGGGTGGGCTGGGAGACAAAAGGGAGTGTTGCAGAGTCTACCGATGGACAAAGCTCAGTGTTCTGTGGCTATTCTCTTTCCTTTTCTTGATCCTGAGACAATCAATGGGACAAGATCCCAAGGGAAGAACAGAGGTCTGAAAGAGTAAGCAATTGAATCAACTGGTTGTATACAATGTTATTGTGTATAAAAATAGATTGAGTAAGGTCTTTTATGAAAGCTTGTAATAAGGTTCTGAACTTGATGGTCTTTATAAATATGTGGAGACTATGGTTATGAATCTATGTATCTGTATATATCAAATACCTGTAATATGCTTGTGACCCCTACTACAATTTCAAATATACCTCATGTAGGCTGGGGCTCCTCCAGAGCCAGGTATTCACATAAAGCCAAATGTGAGTAATGATCCATGATACAACCCAGGAAAAGACAAAGGGAACATTACAATTAATAGGAAGACACTGAGATCCCCCAGCCATCAAGTCAAGAAGGAATTCTCTGCCCCTGGCCCAGTTCTGAATAACCATGAGCTACCATAGTCAGAGAGAGGGAGGAAAAAGGCCGCTGCTGTGCAAACTGCATGTGCCAAAGTGAACCCATAACTGTGGCTAAGTTTCGCTCCTTTGAGGGTGCTGAACTAGAGGGGAAAACTCCCAAAAGACCCATATAACTCAGACCCCTAGCATGTTCCCTACAGTAGGGGGTTGGGAGGAAAGTGTGCTACCTTGGGAGAATCTTCATTTGCCCCCCTGAGGTAACTTTATGGAACCCGGCTGATGTTGCGGCACAGAGCACCATAGTTTGGGCCATATTTTAGTCCATTATATTGAGTGCTGTTGATGTGCTTGGCTCTGTAGACGACACAAATAAAGACAGCCCTGCTTGAGGAGTTCCCCATCTGTAAACTCTAATAAAACTCATCAGAAGATGTTCACATAGGACAGTCTCTCTCAAAATGTTTCGGTCAAGAGGGCATTTCGCCACTGTAACCTCCTTTGTGTGCCTCATACAGTAGGAAAGTCTGGAGACACTTGAATTAGATGGGGGCAGTAACCTGATGTACTAGTTTTAGGAGGTAATTCCATGTATCCTGGAGGGAAGCATGGGAATCAAAGACAGACAAGAGACAATGGAGTGGTGAGGCTGGAATTGTTGGCAGAAGAAAGCAGATGGAGGTGACACTTGGAACCAAGATCCAAGACAAAGACAGGTCTGAATCTTCCAGGGCTTTTAAAGGTAAGGACAAATTGAACTCTGATCTAGTAGGCAAGGGGGAGCCAAGGATTCACAGAGGAGAGCAACTCAGGGTACAGCTACACTATGGGATTATTCCGATTTTACATAAACAGGTTTTATAAAACAGATTGTATAAAGTCGAGTGCACGCAGCCACACTAAGCACATTAATTCGGCGGTGTGCATCCATGGTCCGAGGCTAGCGTCAATTTCTGGAGCGTTGCACTGTGGGTAGCTATTCTGTAGCTATCCCATAGTTCCCGCAGTCTCCCCCGCCCCTTAGAATTCTGGTTTGAGAGCCCAGTGGCAGATAGGGCAAAAATCATTGTCGCAGGTGGTTCTGGGTAAATGTCGTCATTCCTTCCTTCCTCCGGGAAAGCAATGGCAGACAATCATTTCACGCCCTTTTCCCCTGGATTGCCCTGGCAGACACCATAGCACGGCAACCATGGAGCCTGTTCAGCTTTTTTTTTACAGTCACCATATGTGTACTGGATGCCGCGGACGGAGGCGATACTCCAGCGCTACACAGCAGCATTCATTTGCTTTTGCATGATAGCAGAGATGGTTACCAGTCATTCTGTACTGTCTGCTGCCAGTGTAATTTGGCAATGAGATGATGGTATCTGTCCTTCTGTGCTGTCTGCTACTATCATGGGTGCCCCTGGCTGAGATTGTCCGGGGGTGCAAAGGCAAAACTGGGAATGACTCCCTGAGTCAATCCCTCCTATATGGTTTCTAAAAATAGAGTCAGTCCTGCCTAGAATATGTGGCAAGTGTACTAGACAAGCAGTGTAACAGAGAGCACAGCTGATCTGTGTCAGATCCCACAGAAATGATGAGCTACATGCCATTCACGGGGGGTGCCCCTGCAACAACCCCACCTGTTGCTTCCCTCCTCCCCCAACCTTCCTGGGCTACCGTGGCAGTGTCCACCCCATTTGTGTCATGAAGTTATAAAGAATGCAGGAATAAGAAACAGTGACTTGTTAGTGACATAAAATGAGGGGGAGGCAGCCTCCCAGTGCTATGACAGTCCAGGCAGGATAATAAGCTGTGCGGGGGAGAGGAGCCTAGCATGCCACTGCTATGATAGTCCAGGCAGGACAGAATCTTTTCTTTACACAGGAAAGGGAGGGGGCTGATGGAGCTCAGCCCCCAGTTGCTATGATGAGGACGGTTACCAGCCGTTCTGTACCATCTACTGGGAATGACCAAGAATCATTCCTATTTTCACCCAGGCACCCCTGGCCAGCCTCACCTGAAGCCAGCCAGGAGCACTCACGGGTTGATAAGAAGGACAGTTACCAGTCCTACTGCACCATCTGCCACCAGGGAGGGGAGAGGAGCGGATACTGTTCTTCACTGCTGCAGTATCGTGTCTACCAGCAGCATTCAGTAGATATAGGGTGACATTGAAAGAAGTCAAGAAACGATTTCTTTCCCTTTTCTTTCATGTGTGGGGGGGAGTAAATTGAAGAGCTATTCCCTTAACCACGCCGGACAATGTGTTTAAACCTACAGGCATTGGGAACTCAGCCAAGAATGCAAATACTTTTCGGAGACTGCTGGGGACTGTGGGATAGCTGGAGTCCTCACTACCCGCTCCCTCCCTCCATGAGCATCTGTTTGAGTCTCTGGCTTCCTGTTACGCTTGTCACGCAGCACTGTGTAGCCTGTAGATTTTTTTTTTCAAATGCTTTGGCATTTCGTCTTCTGTAACGGAGCTTTGATAGAACAGATTTGATTCCCCATACAGCGATCAGATTCAGTATCTACCATATGGTCCATGCTGGAGCTCTTTTTGGATTAGGGACTGCATTGCCACCCGTGCTGATCAGAGCTCCATGCTGGGCAAACAGGAAATGAAGATCAAAATGTTGCGGGGCTTTTCCTGTTTACCTGGCCACTGCATCAGAGTTGAGATTGCTGTCCAGAGCGGTCACAGTGGTGCACTGTGGGATACTGCCCGGAGGCCAATATCGTCGATTTGCGGCCACACTAACCCTAATCTGATATGGTAATACCGATTTTAGCGCTACTCCTCTCGTCAGGGAGGAGTACAGAAACCGATTTAAAGAGCCCTTTATATCGATATAAAGGGCCTTGTAGTGTGGATGGGTACAGCATTAAATCCGTTTAATGCTGCTAAAATCGGTTTAAACACGTAGTGTAGACCAAGCCTCAGTCAGCTTAACAGATGCAGAGGATAATCTTAGCAGCTGCATTTTGAATAAACTGGAGCGGAGAGAGATGGGAATCAAGAAGGTTGGATAAGACGTTTCAGTAATTGAGAAAGGACGTGACTGGAGCATGGGCAAGCTGTGTTTTAGCTGTCAGAACAGAAATGTAAGGTCGGAGTTTCAATATGTTGTTCCCTATTAAACCAAATTATGATTATGAATCATAACTCTCCCTTTTTGCTTTCTACACCTTACAAGATTTTGTAGATTTAGTCATTTCTTGGTCAAATTGTAAACACTGAGCTCTTTCCTAGTCCTAGTCTCTCCAAGCCCCTAATTAATTTTCTTCTCTGAACTCTCACCAGTTAGTTAATACCTTGCTGGTAATGAGGTCTTAAAAAGTGAATTCACTGTTCCAGATGTGGGCACACCATAATCACATGGAGGGACTCTATCGTCTCACTGATTTGAGGCCTCTGTGTATGCCAACATTTTTTTAAAAAGTATCTCATATTGCAAATGCCTATCTGATGTGCTGTTCCCTATTGCCCCTCAACTTCTTTCAACTTTACTGCTTCCTCTATTTTTCCTTTCCAATTCCTATTTATATTTCAGGTGACTTCCCTGTCACCTCCCCTGCCCTATGTATTAGCTACATTTTCTAAGTAATTTTCTCTCTATAATTTTCTCTTTCCCTCAGCTAGGAGTGGGGCACCTATCCAACAACAAACAAACAAAAATCCTGTACCCAAGAAAACTTGCCTTTCAAGATTTAGGTAGGTAGGTGAATACTGGGGCTCCCTCCCACCCCCTCATTAAACTCAATTCATTGGAAGCATTTTACCCCCTCTTGGTGCTCAGGAAGCTCTTTTTAAAGCATGACATGACTTTCCAGATTGGATCTTCAGCACCAAGTCTTGCTTAAATACCTGCTGAATTATCTGACCCTTTATATCTGCATGAGAGCTTAGTTATGGGTGTTGAGCACTTGAAAAAAATATTTCCATAGCCCTCTGCTGCTGCTGCTCAGATAGGACCTTCTTACTTTACCATGGTGCACTTATAGCATTTCCTTGTCCTTGCTGGTGGTGTGTGCAACTCACTTTAGTATCATCTGAACATTTCATTAATGTTCTGTTTACTCCCTCTTACATAGCAGTTGGGAGGTAGACAGACTTGCACAAGCCCTGCTTCAGCTAGAGCAGTGGTTCCCAAACTTTAACAACCTATGAACCCCTTTCACTAAAATGACATGTCTTGTGAACCCCCTCCTGAAAATGAATATTTCCAGGGATCTTCTCCTTTACTTGAGTATAAACTGTAAAAAGCAGTGATCTTGGAAATATAAAATTTGTTTTTATGATATGCTTATTACACACTATTTATTGTTAATTATTATTTATCATCACAGTATTTTTATTACATTATGAAAATGGCAACACTCTTCCAAGATCTCACTTTCATAGCTTGTATCACTTTGAATAAGCCTTTTATAAGACAAGGCTCCTATGTTTCATCAAGGAGTATCAGATATGAAACAGCATAAAGGTATTTTAAAAGCCAACTCAAAGAATTCCTTCTATACAAGCATTCTGGTCTTGAGCAGTCCAGGCAAACAACGCATGTTACAACAAAGCTTAAAGTTGTTCTTCATAATAATTTTAAAAACAACACTAGCTGCCTATTTAATTTTAAAAACAGAAAAAATATCCACTTCTCTTTCCATTTCTCATAAGGAGTCTTGAAGTTTAAATCTCCTCAATGTGATAGATATGCTTGCTTTGATCTGCTTAGCTCTTGGAAGTCTAGGGGCTCCATGCTGCTGGCCTCGTGCTGCCCAGGGTCCCTAGGGACAGCTCTGTCCACCATTAGGGAATTTTTCCCCGAGAACCCCCTGTAACATTTCATGAACCTCCAGGGGTTCGCAAACCCCAGTTTGGGAACCAATGAGCTAGAGCACTAAAAATAGTAGCATGGATATTGCAGCAAAGGCAGTGACTCAGGTTAGCCACCTGACTCCAAGCTTGAGTGGCTAGCCCAAGCCATTGCCCGTGTTACAAAGCCCACACTGCTATTTTTAGCATGCTAACTTGATAGGAATCATATCTCCTAGCTGCAGTGTAGATATAGCAGTAGAGTCCTCATGGGGAAGGTTCCAGGAAAGGAAGATTCCCAGATTTAAACAGCTCTGAATATTTCTCATAAACATACTCATTAAAGTGTGTTCTGTGTTTCAGATCCTAAGAAATGTAAAGCTGTCAGCTGTAAACTGCTACACAGAGTTGTCAAACTTCTGCTTAGGATTTCAGTGCCTATGTCATAATATTGCTATTGGGCGAGGGGAGGAAAGGGTTGGTAGCCACTACACAAGAATTGAAATCTAAGAAGGAAGCTTTATAATTGACTCTGAGTTGTGGTTCAGACATAATAGTAATTTGGTTTTGGTATCAAAATATTTAACCAGCTTCAAGTTACAAATCAGACTGACTTGGATAAAACACATTAGTTGGGGTTTATACCCAAATGGACAGTCACACTCTTAGATACTTTAGGAATTATAAGGATTAATTATTTGTTGTGTTAATATGATGATTTAACTAAATCATTCATTCCAATACAATATTGATGCTAATTTGTTGACTTGATTTTGATTAGATCATAGCATTATAGAATCACAAAAAAGTAGGGCTAGAAAAGACTTTGAGAAGTCATCAAGTCCAGTCCCCTGTACTGTGGCATGACCAAGTAGACCCAGATGATCCCTGACGTGTTAGTTCAACCTGTTCTTAAAAACCTCCAGTGAGGGGAAGTCCACAACATCTTTTAGAAGTCTGCTCCAGAGTTTAACTACCCACATAGCTGGAAAGTTTTTCCTGTTATTTAACCTAAATCTCACTTGCGGCAGATTAAGTCCATTACTTCTTGTCTTCCCTTCAGTGGAGGTGGAGAACTATTGATCACCATCCTTTTTATAACATCCCTTAACATATTTGAAGACTGTTATCAGATGTCTTTGGAACCTTTCTTCATAGATCAACTTTTCTAAACCTTTTTTATTGCTCTGCAATTTGTCCACATCTTTCCTAAAGTGTAGTGCCCCGAATTGGACTTAGTATTCCAGTGCCAAGCGGAGTGGGACCTCTCTTGCCTTACATATGTCCTCTTCCTGTTAATACATCCCAGAATATTAGCTTTTTCCATAGCTGCATTAAATAGCTCCTGGTGGAGCCATATTGGCCTATTACTATTCTTCCTAGCTTTCATAGAATCATAGACTTTAAGGTGAGAAGGGACCATTATTATCATCTAGTCTGACCTCCTGCACAATGCAGGTCACACCCACCCACACTTGTATCCAACCTGTGTCTGAGACACTGAAGTCCTCAAATCATGCTTTAAAGACCTCAAGGTGCAGAGAACCTTCCAGCAAGTGATCCATGCCCCACACTGCAAAATCCCCCAGGGCTTCTGCCAATCTGCCCTGGAGGAAAATTCTTTCCTGACCCCAAATATGGCGATCAGCTAAACCCTGAGCATGTGGGCAAGACTCACTAGCCAGACACCCAGGAAAGAATTCTCTGTAGTAACTCAGATCCCACCCCATCTAACATCCCATCACAAGCCATTGGACATATTTACAGCTAGTAGTCAAAAGACCAATTGATTGCCAAAATTGGGCTATCCCATTATACCATCCCCTCCATAAACTTATCAAGCTTAGTCTTGAAGCCAGATATGTCTTTTGCCCCACTACTCCCCGTGGAAGGCTGTTCCAGAACTTCACTCCTCTGATGGTTAGAAACTTTCATCTAATTTCAAGTCTAAACTTCCTAATAGCCAGTTTATATCCATTTGTTCTCGTATCCACATTGATACTGAGCTTAAATAATTTCTCTCCCTCCCTGGTACTTATTCCTCTGATATATTTATAAAGAGCAATCATATCTCCCCTCAGCCTTCTTTTGGTTAGGCTAAACAAGACAACGTCTTGGAGTCTCCTTTCATATGACAGGTTTTCTATTCCTCAGCTCATCCTAGTAGCCCTTCTCTGAACCTGTTCCAGTTTGAATTCATCCTTCTTAAACATGGGAGACCAGAACTGCACACAGTATTCCAGAGGAGGTCTCACCAGTGCCTTGTATAACAGTGCTAACACCTCCTTATCTCTACTGGAAATACCTCGCCTGATGCATCCCAAGACTACATTAGCTTTCTTCACAGCCATATCACATTGGCAGCTCATAGTCATCTTGTGATCAACCAATACTCCGAGGTCCTTCTCCTCCTCTGTTACTTCCAACTGATGCGTCCCCAGTTTATAACCAAAATTCTTGTTATTAATCCCTAAAAGCATGACCTTGCACTTTTCACTATTAAATTTCATCCTATTACTATTACTCCAGTTTACAAGGTCATCCAGATCTCTTAGGATACTTTGCAGTTGTGCCTTGAATATTGTCTTCTTGAGAATCTGCTAGGTCTCCTGAACTCCTTTTTCCTTAGATCTTTTTCCTGTTAGACCTTGCCTACCAATTCTATGCATTTGTTAAAATTTATTTTTTTTAAGTCCATTGATCTGCTGCTTGGGTGTCCAGATGTCCTGATTTTATAGGGACAGTCCCTGTTTTGGGGTCTTTTTCTTATATTACACCCTACCTTGTCCTGATTTTTCACTTGCTGTCTGGTCACCCTACCTGCTGCTGCTGCTCTCCCTCTCTCCTTTCCTTGGAATCATGAAATCTATCATTTCACGATCACTTTCACCCAAATTGTCTTCCACCTTCAGATTTGCAATTCCTTCCTGTTGGTCAGGATCAAGTCTAAAATGGCTGTCCTCCTAGTTACTTCCTCCACTTTCTGAAACAAAAAAAAATGATCCACTACATTCCAAGAACTTTGTGTTTTGCTGTATTACTTTTCCAAAAGATGTATGGATAGTTAGTCTCCCATTAATAGCAGGTCTTGCATTTTGGGTATTTCTGAAAAAAAACAATGAGGAGTTCGTTGGCATCTTAAAGCCTAACAGATTTATTTGGGCACAAGATTTCATGGGTAAAAAACCCACTTCTTCAGATTCATGCATCTGAAGAAGTGGGTTTTTTACCCACAAAAGCTTATGCCCAAATAAATCTGTTAGGCTTTAAGGTGCCAACAGACTCCTCGTTGTTTTCATGGATACAGACTAACATGGCTACCTCCCTGATACTTGGATATTTCTGTTATTTGTTCTAGAAATGCCTCATCCAAAACCTCTTTCTGATTTGGTGGTCTCTAGTAGACCCCTACAATGATATCACTCTTATTTTTTACCCAGAGACTCTTAATTGGTCTGCCTCCCACCTTCTTCTGGACTGCAGAACACATGCATATATTCTTGATGTATAATGTAACACCTCCTCCCTTTTTACCCTTCCTGTCTTTCTTGAACAAAATATACCCTTGTATACTAATATTCCAGGCATGAAACTTGTCCCACCAAGTCTCTGTGATGCCAGTTAAGTAATAATTTAGCTTATGTTCCAATACTTCCAGTTCTTCCTGTTTATTTCCTGTACTCATTGCTTTTGTACATAGACATCAAAGGTGCTGAGCATATTCCCTCACTGACTTCCCTCTTGTTGGTCCTATGACCCTACTGTAATTTTCCCAAGTTCTAACCCTCTATTAATTTCACTTTTGTATATATATCAGCGGGCTTTTGACAGCTGCCGCCATTGAACCTAGCATAAAGCTTTTGACACTAGATTGGCAAATCGGTGAGTGAAGATGCTCTTCCCTTTCTTGGTCAGGTGGCCTCCATCTCTTCTCAGAAGACCATCCCAGAACAGCACTCCATGGCTGAGGAAGATGAAGCCCTCTTGCTAACACTGTCAGTACAACCATGCATTCATCTCCAGGATGTGCACGTCCCTGCCTGGGTCCTTACCTTCAATTGGAAGGATGGACAGGAACACAACCTGTACCCTGACCCCTTTTGCCTTAGCTCCCAGAGCACTTTAGTCACTGCTCATCTGCTCAAGGTCAGACCTGGCATTATCATTAGTGCCCACATGGAAGGTCAGTACAAGGTAGTGATCAGAAGGACAGATGAACCTCAGCAACCTTTCTGTAATGTCTCAGACACAGACTCCAGGCAGGGAGCACACCTCCCAGGACATCATGTCAGGTTGGCAGATGGAAGCCTCCATTTCCCTCAGAAAGGAGTCCCTGACAACCCTCACTCTGACTCCTCTCTTGGGTGTAGCGGGCCTTGGGGGCAAATGGCTCCCCCTCCTCAGCTACTGGCATCTGCTTCTCACTCGTACAGCATATCAATTCTTGACTTCGATGGACAGGTGGCCTGAGTGGAGAGTAGAGCACTGTGTACTGTCTAAGGTGCCCAGTTAGCTAGTTGCCTCCTCACTGAGCAGCCAGTTATCCTTCCTTCTCTGGTGTTGCTGTAATTATCTGTAGTCAGCTAGCATCCTCCATCCCATATGTCTCCATGTGAATCCGGTCAATGACGTCCTCAAGTTCCCAGTTGCTACACAGATAAGTCACCGCCTCCTGCATCTCTTTTACCTGCTTCCGGAGGGAATCCACTGACAGACACCTCTACATCTGGTGATTCCCCCTACTTGGCTTTCATTGGCTGGGATATGCAGGCCACATTCCTGGCAAGTCAACAGTAGGGCCTGGGTTGAAGCCACAAGGATCAGGGTACCTGTCTGGTGGGGGCCCCTACAGATGCAGGCAGAGGAAGAGCTAGCCTTTTCCTCCCAGGGTGGGTTCCTCCTTGTAGAGTACCTGTAAGTTAAGGAAACAAATGAACCAAAGACCAACTCACAACCTGACCTCCCTGCTTCCCTCCACTGGTGAACTCAGGTTGCTAATTCCCTTGTCTTCCAGGTGCCTTCGTCCACCATCTGTGTTGTATTGCTTTGTTCATCATTTAGCACTATTGATAGAATCTTAGCTTTTATGTTGTTTTCTTGATGTTATTTTTGTTTGTACGATAGGTATACTAAAACTTACAAAACTGATACTAAGTCACATTCCTTTCAATAAGCTATGTGGGTCCAGACTCTCTGAGGACCTGGCTGGATATCAACAGCTCAACCTAAAAGCTTGATCAGCTCCCCCTAATTAGTCTGGTTCTCACAGAAGGAATGGAAGAGAAAGAGAGCTCTCATTCTGCATTGAAACTGAGGCTATGTAAAAATCTTTCTGAATCAGTATAGCCACCCCTCAGAATCACCTCCAATTTAATAACACCAGATGTATGAAAAGCCAGACAGCGATTTTGTCCTCAGTCTCAAACAAACTAGCGGAAGATAAATTGCTGAGATGTGAGTCAGTATAATCTTCATTTGCTACCCAGCATGTGGGCTCGTACTGCACTGCAAAAAGAAGTAAGAGATTGAGGCACATGAACTAGGAGCACACAGGCACAGAGCCTGGAAAGTATTTAGGTGCCTAACTTCCACTGATTTCCCTGCCCGCAAGTCCTAGCCTTTAATGGGGTACACTGGGATGTGAACTAGCTTGGCTTGAAGAGGTGGCCACATCCTAATGCCCTGGCTATGTTGCTTAAATATTTAAACCCTTTTTTATGTAACAGCTGTTGACAAAAGCTGTTTCATATTCAGAGGAACTGGAAACCCTGACATCCGTTATGTCCAGGAAAGGACTAAGCCTATACGGGACCTGGACAGATGGTGCAATATATTTCCCTATGCTGTTGCAATGGACAATGGTAATGGGGTGGTATGGGTATGTGTGTGGGGGGGCTTTCAGAGCAGGTCTCACAGCCATTTTGCAACTTTGTACTTTGCCTGCATTTAGAACAACCTTCACTGGCCCGCCAGGGACCTAGTCCTGTAGCTCTTATTTGGCTGAGCAGTCCAGCTGATCTCAATGGCATTATTTACAAAAGTAAGGGCTGTATGGTGTCGGGTTGTACCTGTGGATCCCTTTGTGAACCAAGGGTAGAAGAGAGTGAGTTGGTGGTTGAATTTAATTTTTAGCATGTGAGTGCATGTATTATTGTGGCAAGGCAATTCCTTTGCTGACTCAGCATTTCTCCTTCTGGTGGTGGGGGCCTGGAGTTAATCAGTCTTTCTCCAGAAGATTTTAGTTCTTTTGCTTTAGTTTATTTTTACAATATTTACAAAGTGAGAATCAGGGTGGACTGGAGTAGTTCTCTTAAGCAAAAAACCAAACTTACAACTCGAAAGATATATATTTCCTTGTCCCCCTCACTGGACGTTGACTTTCTATGCTGGCTTCTGGTTGCCAGCCCTTCCACAAGCAGAAGTAAATTTGATTGTTTCTCCTGTAGGGAGGAGAGGAGCTTTTTCTCTCTGCTGCCCCAGATCCAGGAATTGGAGCCTGAATGCTGATATCTACTATTCAGTGTTTGATCTAATAGGAAAAATGGGCTCATTACATTCCTATACATTTAACCATTGAGTTTGCAAAAAGCACCTTCATTATGTGAACCCAACGCAGTGATCTAATCATAGTAATCTAATCATAGACTATCAGGGTTGGAAGGGACCTCAGAAGGTCATCTAGTCCAACCCCCTGCTCAAAGCAGGACCAATCCCCTGAGTCTGCAGCCAGTCTGAAACATTAACTAATTAGCAAATTAACTGGATAGTTATATAGTAATCACAAACTTTTGCAGATCACTGTGAGTGCTTTAGAGTCTGGCAGTCACACTGGAGGAAGGGTGAAGACTGGGCAGGCTAGGGGCAGGAATGGGTGAACTGGTGGGTGGCATAACATTTCCCTTTCAGCCCTGTGGAAATTACCCAGTCTGAGCCTCAGTTATATTTTCCATGGAGGCTGTCCTCAGCCCAACATGGGCCAAAGAAGATGCTACAGCCAAGGGGAGTCCTTAGTAGCACAGTTCCAGTGGAGCTGCACTGTGGTGGACGGTGTGGGAGACCAGGGCCAATCCAGAGGCAGAGGGCTTCCGTGTGGATGATCCAGGTCCCTGCTAATTGCTGGGGATCATCCAGATTTGTGGGCATGAAGGGATTCTTGTGGAGATTTCCTTCCCCAGAACCCCCTCTCATGGGTTTTATTGTGGGAGGAGGTGATCCAGTGCTGTGTAGTAATAATAAATCTAGTAAAAAGAAGCCTACTGCTTAGGTCTAGCGGCCTAGTGCTGCTCAGCACCATAGGAAGTGAGTGCTCTTGAGTTCTACATGTCTGCCTTTGTCTCTGAGACTCAATCCACGGCCTTAGGCAAGTTACATCACTTCTTTATCTTCATTTCCCCTTTTGTAAAGACCATAGGTAATAACGCAGCCACCTATCTCAGAGGCATGTAAGAATTAATTAATATTAGTAAAATGCTTTGAAGGCAAGATCCAAGTATTATTAATAATTTACCTCCAATTTGCACTATGCCTTAGAAGACAGAAGTAATTTACCATGTAATGATGCAGTACTTACCTAATGCCAACTCAAGCCCATGAATGCATGTGCAGGCTTGCACTCACATTAATGGAAACTGCTATATAAAGGCTTCCAAGTAGAACTGGTCTGGAATTTTTCAATGAAACAAAAACTTTTGGCAGAAACGTAATGATTTTGATGAGACTTTCATTGGAAAGTTTTCTAAGGTCTAGGCTGGAACTTCTAGAGTAGTGGTTTTCAAACATTTTTTTCTGGTGACTGAGTTGAAGAAAATTGCTGATGCCTGCGACCCAAAGGAGCTGGGGATGAGAGGTTTGGGGTGTGGGTGGGACTCAGGGCTGGGGCAGAAGGTTCAGTGCAGGGGTGAGGGTTGTGGGGTGGGGGGACTGGAATGAGGGGTTCAGGGTTTGGGGGGTTCAGGGCTGGGGCAGGAGATTAGGATGTGGGAGGTGGTCAGGGCTGAGGGTGAAGGCTATGGGGTTGGGCCAGAGATGAGGGGTTTGGGGTGCAGGAGGGGGCTCTGGGTTTGGGGGGGCTCAGGGCTGGGGCAGGTGGTCGGGGTATGGGAAGGGGTCAGGGCTCTGGGGTGAGGGTGCAGGCTCTGGGGTGGGGACAGGGATGAAGGGCTTGGGGTGCAGGAGGAGGCTCTGGGTTTGGAGGGGCTCAGGGATGGGGCAGGGGATTGGATCATGGGTTTGGGGTGCAGGCTTGCCTTGGGTGGCTCCCAGTCAGTGGCACAGTGGGGGTACTAAGGCAGACTTCCTGCCTGTCCTGGCACCGCAGACCATGCTGCGTCCTGGAAGTTGCCAGAAGCAGGCCCAGCTTCTAGATGGAGGTGTGCAAGTGGCTCCACACAGCTCTCGCCTGCAGGCACCTTCCTCCCAGCTCCCATTGGCTGTTTCCTGGATGATGGGAGTGTGGAGCCGGTGCTTGGGGCAGGAGCAGAGCGTGGAGCCCTGGGGCCACTCCACCTAGGAGCTGGACCTGCTGCTGGCTGCTTCCAGGGCGCAGCACAATGTCAGAACAAGTAGGGACTAGCCTGACTTAGCCAGGCAGCACTGCCGACGGGACTTTTAATGGCCTGGTCAGTGGTGCCGACCAGAGACGCTGCAACCCAGTGCCTTACATTCCACAACCCAATACTGGGTCACGACATGCAGTTTGAAAACCACTGTTCTAGAGACAGAGAGACACCCACCCCAGTGTTGCCAATTGGTGAGGTTGCACACCTGTGATTTGGGAAACCTATGAGTAAGTAGGGACTTGATCCTGGCTCTTCCCCATCCAAGGAGAGTACCCTAACCACTGGGCTACTGGCTATTCCGGGAAAGCTCTTTTGCTCTCCTGTTTTCATGAAACGTTTCAAAAGATCTTGGTTTCATTCTTATGTGGAACAAAATTTGAAACAGTGACGTTTTTCACAACATGGCCAGATCTACTTCTCTTGGCAAAATGTAGCTCCATATAAATACTTAGCCACTACCTGGTTTAACACATGCAATTAGTATTTATAGGATATGAGTGTCTTGTGTATTATGTTACCCAGATCCCATGCTGAATACAGTGATTTAGATTTATAAATTACATAATGTGTATGCAATTTAAAATCTATTTATTAATATATGAATTTAAAAAATGATAGAGAGGGCTACAGGGTTTTTCAGCTTATAAGGCAACATGCATGAAGTTTTCATTTTCTTCTTCAGACTATTCCAACATACGCCTGCAGAGGATTTTTCTCCTACTGTTTACCCCATTCATTCCCATACCTAGGCACTAAATGCAAACATCATCAGAAGTATTTTCTGGGCTACAAGAGGGCAGGTTTAAGTTTCAAGGGAACTAGATTTAGTGCGGAAAAGCAAGGAGACCCATAAACATAAGTAGCTGTTAGAGGAAATGGAGAGAAAAAAGAGGTGCTTTAGCTCAGCTCCCTAGTTTATAGGTGAGGGAACTGCAGCCTGCAGACATGTCTACCTGCTTCCTTGCTGTCAGCAGCTGAATGAGGGTGAATGTGAATAATTCTGGTTAGCCCATAGGTAGCTCTGCTATGGAGAGGGGAGCTGGTACCCACCGTAATAACCTGCAACAGAGTCATCCTTCCTTTGTGCAGTACATGAAGACCAGAAAGCAAGATTTCATGAATGTGTCATTTAAACCCTTTCTGGAGCTCTGGACACATTTTACTCCTATGGTTTATGAAGACAAAGCCCATACACATTAAGGGATGTGACGGAGTGTACCGACCTTGCACTAGCCCCGAAAGGGTTAGCTGTGCTTTGCAGGCTGAGGAAGCCCCACTCATCCAACTCTGCTGGGCATGCTCAGCCTGGAGGCAGAGTATAAAAGGAAGCAGCCCAACTCGCTTCAGGCAGGCTGCTGAAGGGGGAGGATGCAGACTCTTGGCTCTCTTCAGGGAGCTGCTACAAGTGCCGACTACAGAGCCAGAGCACACAGAGTTCCAGACAGACTCATGAGCCTGGAGAAGAGACCATGCCAGCAGGAACTATGCCACCTGAGGACCCCAGAGACCTGGGGGAACTATGGAGCCTTGCAGAGGGAGAAAGGATAGGAAGCAACCCAGGGGACTTAGACTCTTCTCTGGTGAGTGAACCGGGAAACCAGTCACTGTGTTTTGGGAGGATCCCCACTGACCCAGGGTGAGCACACCCACCACTGCCAGAGTCCTGGGCTGGGACTTGGAGGAGAAGAAAGGGCCTGAGTCCCCCTACCCTGGGTGCCACACACCCCTGAGTGGTGCCCCACTTCCCCAACAGGCTAATAGACCACTCAATTCCACAGAGTGGAAGACTTTATTGACTCTGACCATTAGACCATGCTGCCCTGGGTGGAAGGGTGACCTTATTGATGCTGGCCACTAGGTCATACGACCATGTTTATATTAAGGTGCATCAGCATAAAAACTAACTGTCTGTGGTACAGCTTTTTTCCTTCTTTTTGACCACTCGTGACCCTACACCCTGGGATGGGGTGTACCTACCCCACGACAAGGGGGGGAAGAAATATGCCCATCTGAACAAAGCATTCTTGTCAGCAGCCAGAGACTGAAATTCAGCAGGTTAATGTCGGTGCCAATGTAGAGGACTCCCAATTTGAGGGCCAAACTCTGTTATGCATGGATAGTAACAAGCACGAGGAAGTTTTAATATTTTTAATAACATTGTCCAAGTTTTTACATGGAGTACAAAAGCCTTCAGTAGCCTAATTGCTACTGTTAAATGTTAAAGGAAGGAAAGACTGATGAGTATGAGATGGCAAAGGGAATGAAGTTTATCAGGTGGGGAGGAGATGAGGGCATCAATCACTCTTGTGGGAGCCAGCCAGCCATACAGGGAGATGGCAGTTGTACTGCTTGTTCCAACACAATGGAGAAGTGGTTCTCAACCTGTTTATCAGTGTGGGCCACAATCACACAATATATACACTATCTGTATATCTACAGAAAAAATAAGATTTAGTATTTATTATATGGCAGCAATACAATTCAGCTTGAGATAGTACCTTTCATTTCAACACAGGTAAATGTCTACCAAGAGAATTTTATTTTAGCAAATTAAGTCAATACATTAACGAATAGAAATTAATTTGTTGTAAGGGTGGCATGGAATGGCGTATTGCCACCTTCACTTGTGTGCTGCTGCTGCAGCTGGGTTGAGCACCTGGAGAGTGCAGCTGAGGAGCCTGCCTGCAAGGTTTGGGAGCCTGGCCTAGTGTGGGGCACCCCCCCCAGTCCCTCCCAGGCTGCCCCTCCATCACTCCACCTCCCTGGGACTATCCCCCCTGTATCTAGAGCCTTCACCACTGGGCTGGCACATGTGCCTGCCCTGCAGAAATGGGGTGTCCTGTCCAGGGCATCACAGTTCCCCCAAGGGACTGTCCCCTTCAGCATCCAGTCATCAACCCAGGGACTGCCCACTCCAGCACTCTGGCACCTACCAAGGGACTGCCCCCTCCCCCAGCACCAGTCTTCCATCCAGGGACTGTGCCCTACTGTCTAGCCCGCATCCAGGGATTGCCTTCAGCCACCAGTCCCCCCCACCTAGAGTTTCCCCCATCCACCAGCTGCACTCCCCTCCCTGTGGCCCTAGCCCCCTGCACCCCCTCCCCATGCTCGCTGGTCTCCTACCTTGGCTGCCCATAGCTGAGCTCTACAGCCTGCCCTGACCATCAGTGGCTTTGGTCCTACTGCCGGGGAGCATGTTCCAGCTGGGGTCACTGGACCCACAATTCTGCAGGGTGGGTGGGTGATGATCACCCTGGCCTCCTGCCGATGCTGCTGGATCCAATCCTGCTGGAGGGTAGGGGGCTGATGCCACTGGGCCCGATCATGCCCAGGGTAGGGTGGGGGGGCCGTGATGCTGGGCCTGATCCTGCACAACCCCATTTGTGCACCAACTCTGCCTGGGGCAGGTGTCCCTCCCACCCTACTCTAGTTACAGCCCTGAGAATGTCACATGGGCCACAGCTGCATGCTGATTTGGCCACAGGTTTAGAACCACTGCAAAGGAAGCTCACACAGTTCTCATTGGATCTCGGATGAAGGTTCAGGATTGGCATGTACCATGGCATGCATCAAGAGTCTCAGGGTGACACCAGGGGACATGGCCAAAACTTTGGTTTGTGTCTGCCAAATTCTCTGAGTGGGCTTTGCCAAGTAATGGAGTCACTACACTTCCCACTCGGACTGTGACTGGGATTGTTTTCGGTGTTGGCTTCCAGGATAGTGGATTCTCAAGTCCTATTGACTTCAGGAAGACCTAAGCATGTGCTTAAAGTTAGGCATATGCTTAAGCACCTTTCCTGAACCTGGGCCTAAATGTACAATATATTTTTTTCTTTAGCAGAGGATATCTGAAGAGGCAAAAATACTGCATGTTTAGGCCTAGCTTCAGGGCAAGTGCTGAAGTATAGGTCTAACATTTTAAGCATGTGCTCAAATCCTACTGAAGTCAATAGGACTTAATAATGTACTTAAGTACTTTCCTTAAATACTATGGTGGGTACTATAGAAAAACCCTTAGATAAACCAAAATGAATAAAGAAATGGAATGAAAAGCTGTTCCAGAGAAGCATGCTGTGAAATCTGAAGGTAGAGAAATTTTCCTTTTCAGGATGTGAAAGCAAATGGAACATTGTTCATAGGCCAAATGTCTGAAGGATATTTCTGAGTTTTTTTTACTATCCCCACACCTCTAATATTTCAATTGTGTTGAGTCTGATTAGCACGTTAATTCCATATAGACTTTTACCTTCAGCTCTGTGTTAAAACCCAGTCTCCTCAAACGCTTCACTATGTCTCAGTCTTTGTATTATTGAAATATTCATTGTGAGAGATGTAACTTGGGCTGTTGCTAAATGATTGGTATTCGTGGCTGCTGCCTCTGAGGGGATTTGGTGAGATCAGCTTCATGTAAGAAGCGATTCTGACCCGGCTAGAATTCTTTAGTAATCTGTGGAAGCAGTTTTCTCATGGTTAGCACAATGGGCTGAATTATAAAAATAATAGAGTGGTTTTTGTTTCAGATGTCTTTTTATTGGAGTTCTATATTCACATTGTTTTGAATGGAGTAATGCAAAATGACATCTTTGCTGGATATATTAGAGACTGGCTAATGGAATTCTCATTACCAAACACACTTTTGCATAATACAGTTGATAACATAATATCTTTCAAGCAAAACAAATCTCTAGGCTCTATTTGGGTTGCACATATCGATCCTCCTGCTTTACATACAAAGGTAGCTTTTCAGTAATTGATGTAAAACATTCTCTGGACACACTGAAACTGTTGCTATTGTTAACTGAACTTGTATAGAGGAGCCATGATTACGCTATATTAATAGAACATTTATATTAACAGCAGGGTGACAGTAATAGATACCCATATCTTAATCACTACCTTGATATAACGCTGTCCTCAGGAGCCAAAAAATCTTACTGCATTATAGATGAAACTGTGTTATATAGAACTTGCTTTGATTCACCAGAGTGTGCAGCCTGCCTGCCCCGAGCACTGCTTTACTGCATTATATCCAAATTCATGTTATATAGGGTCGCGTTGTATTGGGGTAGAGGTGTATATAGACCTGCAACTGAATAGAGAGCCCATGGTTCCTTTCTCAATTTGTGCAACTTCACCAAATAGTATTGTTCACTGATAAACGGAATTTGGAATAATGTTATGGCAGAGTACAAGGAATGATAGTTTTGGGGAAAACAAAGGGTCTGAAAGGAGTTGCTGCTTTTCTGGTGGATGTGTTTGTACGTTGGTGGTTTTATTTATTTATATATAAAATTGTGAGAATTTTATGTTCCTGAAAACATCGACATCTTAGTCTGCCCCTAAATGGAGAATTGGGGAGTTAGTGTTTTTCAATTGTTTGGTTACACTGTATCATAATAGGTAGAGCTGTGCTGTTAGCTCATACACACATTAGGCATAGTATATACTATGTTAATGGATATTATGTGTATAGTATTAATAGAAAGTGTTGGGAAGTTATGTTAACTGAATGTATTCTGTTCATCCATCTCAAGTGTCCTACAACACTTTGCAAAGCCAAGAGCTTAAGAGCCTGGGACTGGAAACTCTCAGGGCTGCCAGGCTCTTGGCTTTCAGTCAGCTCCGGGAGCCAGAAGCCTGGGAGCACAAGCTACCGAGGAGCCAGATGGGCAAGCTAGCAAGAAAACAGACCAGTTTCCTGTGGCAACAAGGCAGATTTTGAAACCCACATGTTTTCCACAGCAATGTCATTGAGAGCAAATGGTCTCAGTGGAATGTTTAGATTTCAGCAACTTGCAATGTTCCAATGGAGAATTCCCAAGCAGCTTTAATAACAGGGTTATCCCCACTTAGTCTGACTCTAAGTAAGAGGTGTCATTGAACCCAATGAGGGAAGAGCTATTTGTGGAGATGCGACTTCGTAAATTGCACCCAGTTAGTATGGGATGGGTGCCTTAGAAAATGCATCATTGATAGTATTAGATGCATATCAGTAAGCGATATAGCAGGCAGGCACAGTTGTAGGAAAGTGACCTTTATTAGGCCTGCTGAGTGACCAATGGTACATGACAAGGCTCCAGAGTTTGAGTGCAAGCAGCCCGTGTTCCAGCTTGAATCACTGAGCTCCTATTTCTCTAGCTTCTCTCCTGCTAATTCTTCTCCAATTCCACTCATCATACTACAATCTTATTATTCCTTGGGAAAGCTAAACACATAGGTTTCTGATAGGACCTGGATGTCACCTTTTTGTTACTGCTATGCTCCTAGCCATGGATATAATGGACCAAATTCTCTATTGGTGTAACTCTATTCACTTCAATGGAGTTACTTTAACAGAACATTTTGGGCCAGTGGTACACTGGAAAGGAAACTCATCCCATGTGCAACCAGAAGTGAAACCCACAAGGGTGTGATAATGACAGATCCCTAGGAACGCAATGGGCTTTATGTCTGGAGGTATAAGAGTTATATTTTCCTATTTGGTAAAACCCTGATTTAAACATCCTCACCTGTGTTGCTAATAGCCATTAAATTAAATGGCTCAGAGGGCCAAATTCAGCTCTCTCACTGTTGTAAATCTGCAATGAACCCAATGATGACAATGGCATTACACTGAATTTGCACCTGTAGAGCTGAGAGCAGAATGTAGCCCTTGTTTTGGTTATTTCTTGCTATATGTGACTGAGATGTCCTCAGTGATGTCAGTACAATGCCGGGGAAAAGTTTGCTTGTTAATTGGAGCTCCCTCTAGCGTCTATTTGGTTCTCTCTGTAGCAGCAGCTCACAAAATTCCTCCCATTAATACTGGGTAATAGCTGTTGCTTGGATTTTTATTTATTTTTAATTGTTTACTGATAATGTAGTGACTCTTTAAATTTAAAGATCTCTAAAATCCCCAGGTTTCCCCCTGTCTAATTCTAATTACTTCAAAACAGGTTGGAATTTGATGGCTTAGTAAAATGGTTGGCCCTTTTAACCCTGGCACAGTTGAGAATGATTTGGAAGATTCAGATTACATGAAACTCTATTAACTTTATGGGCATGCGTGGGTAATTATATTAAATGGGGAAAGAAGTGAGATGTGTTTTAAAAATTGTAAGTAAAAGCTATTTTATTTGTTACAGTGTGAAGCCTAGTCTACACACAGGTTTTAGAACTGTTATAACTATTAGTTTGAGGTGTGACTATTTTTTTAACATAACATAACAGCCACATGGGTCCATTTTCATGACTGAAGGCTAAGGGTATGCAGTGTATCCTTTTTTTATATTGAATAATACCTGACTTCATGATTAGCCCCATTAAAATGAACAGGAATGCTCTTGAAGTCAGGTACTGCCTCAAGACAAGCTGGCAGAATCAGTCCAAAAATTATCTGCATGTTGTCTAAGGACAGCTGAAGCAGGGGCAAGGCTGGGATGTAACCCATAACCCAACTTACTAGGGCTGGCAGAAAAGGAAAGGTTGCAAATGTCCTAGGTGTAGTGGCTTAAGTTGTTACACTTGAAGGTGAAACAGAGAAATTCCTAGGTTGGCCCCTAGTCTGTTTCTCTCTGGTAATTAGGTGAACTGTAGGTTTCCTGCTCAGGATGAGTCCATAGTGTGATTTGTAAGGGGCCCCTCCCTGTTGGCTCTCCACTGCTGCAACAGTACAATCTGCCAAAGAAAATGTACTCCCCAAATTGTTTTTAGGTCACATGATTTTTAAGCCAATCATAGTTTCTGGATTGAGTCACAATTTTGAATGGCTGGGGTTGGCAATACTGCATTGTTAGCATATCATACTCACTGGTTTTACATGTTGAAAGCACAAAAAGTCACAATCAGCCCTTCCTCTTTCCAAGGTAGGTAGACTGAGCTCAGTGAATGTAACACATCAGAATCTTTCAAATGAATCCTTAAAAATGGGCAGATTCTCCTCTCATCACACCAGTGTCACTCCGTGGACTTCACTGGAGTTACTCCTGATTTACACTGGTGTCAGAATCAGGCCCCCTATTAAAAGTCCTATGGCTCTTACCATAAAGGCAGGGGTTTACCCTGGCATTTCTAGCCAAAGTGTTCCCCTTACTCCACTGTTGTGTGGTGTGCTGGTGAGTTGCTGCCCATTTCAGTAGTGCTGAATGTGTCCTGGGCTTCAAGATGGAAGGTGCTGAGTATGAGCATGTTTGACTATTATTAGAATCAGTGGAAGACCCAAGTTCAGGCAGCGGGTGGGAGACTCTCACTAGCAAAGCAAGGTGAGTTTCAGAGTTTCTCTCTAATTGTGAGGATGAAAATGGAAAAGAGGAGTTGAATTTTGGTAGGTATGGGAGAGGCAAGAGACAGAAGTAGGTGAAAGTAGAGAGGAATGGGTGGCAGAGAGCTTGTGAAGCATAGGGGGTTGGAAGGGGATCCAGGACTTTCTAGAATCAAGGGGCAGCAGAATCTCTCTTGCTAGCCATGTAAGTGCAAGGAGTGAAAGTATGCATTAGACAGGTAAAGCATAGAGTTTAATAAGAATGTTGATAATCACCAGTGGGGCAGAGATGATGATGTGATGGCAACTCAGTGTGTGCTAAAGTAAATGAGAAAGAAAATAAGAGTCAAATAGATCTTAAAAGGAAAAACGAAGTTAGCCCAGCACAAAGTTAGCCCAGTACAATCATTTTTCACGATCTGTGGCTTTCATAAATGCGTACTAGGTAACACAGCCGTCATGGAGCGCTGAGAAGGAGAGTACAGTAATGAGATGCCCTCACAGTGGCAGCTGGCTGGAACCAGGAAAGGCCAGGCCGTCATTTCTCAACACCAGAAGCCCAGATCAATGGAATGCTGCACAGGCTTGACAGTGATATGATAGAAAGGAGCCTTAATTGGAATTTACAATGGAGTGAAATACCCTGGCTAGATTTATGAGGCTTCCCCACTTTTGAACAGCTTCACTTCTGTTTTCCTGCCATTGGAAAAGGAGACCGCAGCCATTTCAAATCCAGCCCCTCCTGTGGCCTCCTGAACTCTAGCTCCTAATTTATTTATCTACACTGGTGCAGTTAAGCGCCTCTCGAATATTTATTTCTGCTGCTGTTTACTTGTATTCTAAATACTAATCTTTGCTCCTCTACAGCCTCCTAAGCTCCCATACACCGGCTCTTCCCACCAGAGCCGGAGGAGCAATTTCACAGTCTTAACTAGATGTTATCATCATTTCTATTTTAATGTGTTATTGCTAATTTGCCTCCTGAGTCCCCTAACTTCCAATTGAATGGAGCTCAAGGGTGGCCTTCCTTTTTTTTAAAAAATTTTTTTTATAAAGGAAAAGACATAAACAAAGAGAGGAAATAAATATCAATACCTAAGCAGCTCCAGAAGTAAGGCAGCAGAGAGACGGTCTATGGCCTCTTCCACTGACTGGCAGCATCTTTCCCTCTTTTATACTGCACTGGAGTATGTAGCCTGGCTTCGTCCGGTAACCTGGGACTTCTCCATGTGCTCTGCACGATTTGTTTAACTCCTCCTGTCCCAGCAAGAAAACAGAAGAAAAGGCAACAGGACTTCAAGGGGCCTTGAAGACACAGGCCCAGAACCTCAAAGGCATTCAGGTGCCCATTGAAATCAATGGGAGATAAGCACCTAAATACCTCTGAGCAGCTGGCCCAAAGTGGACAGAGATGGAGGGGAAGTGTTTCGCACCTTATTTTTATTGAGGGGCTTCTGTGCCCCTATGAATCATTGCAAGAGCACAGGTCCACCCTTGTCACACCACCCCCATCCATTTCCTCCCTGCCTTGGGCTTGCCATCACCCTGCTCTGAACTCCTCCAGCTCCTAGGTTGTGTAGAGATGGTAGAGCTGGCTCTGTGCCTAGCCTAGGGGCCTCCTGCACTGGGGTTATTCCCATAGAGGACTTACATGTGCCCTACGGCTCCATGGGCTCAAGCCACACAAGTCTAGCACTAAGGTAAGCTTTTAAAGACTTCCACAATGAGAGTCAAGTTGGATAGGGTGTGACAGGGCAATACCCTGTCCCCACTCTCTGATGCCCCCTAAACTGCTCAGACCCACTTTCTTTTAGTGTTCGGTCTGTATTTTATTCTAAACCCTTCCACCAACACCTGTACAGCAACATCTTCATTTTTAATCCTTGCATCTACCAGTCCTGCTTTACCACAGCCCTAGGAGGAAAGGTGCTCTCCCCACCTTGGGAGCTCTTTCCCTCCGGCCAGTCACACTCATGGTCCCCCTCCCTCCACTGTAACACTTCCTTCCCGGCTTTTATCAGGATAGCCAGGGGAGGCCTAATTGGTTCCTTACCTCCCCCAGCCTCTCTTGCTGATTGAGCAATTAATTAATCAGCCCCCACGGGGAAAATAATTGTGGCTACAATGATCAGAGTGCTGACCAACCAGTCAGGCCTCAGCACTCTGTCACAGAGGGGTTGTGACAGAATGCAGCCCTGTGTTCACGCCCTATAAACCATTGTAATAATATTTGTACAAAATATGCCTTGTGAGGTCTCATCTGAAAACTAATAACTTGCTGGTCAATAATATCATGGGTGACTTGTATGCAGCAGTATTATATGTAAAGTTAAGAACATACACTGAAATCATGACTTTACCAGATAAGTCTGAGGAGGGGGGTCAAGCAGTTTCAGAAAGACAAAGGATGAGCTGATGCCCCTAGTCACGTGCCATCAGAATTGACGGGCCATCACCTATCAAGTGGCTACTTTTTGGCAAGAAAGAGGGAGAAGGAACAAACAGATCTGCATCTTAGCAAACAAGAGCATGGAACTTCTTTCACCACCAGACTTCTTGCCTGTGTCCTCACAGTGGGCATGACCTATGTCTAGGCATAACCCTCAGGAAAATGCATTTCAAAGGGTGACCGAACTATAAAAATGAAGGGCTAACATGCTCCAAGTTCTCGCTCCTTGTCCATCTCTCTCAGTTTCACCTAAGAAGACAAAAGAAACAATGGTTGAACTGTGGGAGCAGATCCTGGCCTGAGAGTTTGGTCCACAATGTTATTGGAAATATGGAAAGGGGACTTCACCTTGAATCAAGTCTAGTTTCTTAAGTTTAGTGCTAGGAAGCATTTTATCTTTATTTCTCTTGATGCCATTTCTGACATCAATGCCTTAGGTTTTAAGTGAAGACCTGCATATCTCCTTGTAGTTAAATAAAAACAGGGGAGAGGCAATGTAAGCTCATCCCACACATTGACCCTAACCTGTGAGAATCAGCCCTTCCCTTCAAAGACCACCTCTGGAGGCAAGAGGGAAATCAGTCTCCCTGCCCCCTTCATTCCTTGTCCCCTCCATGGGCCACAGGGGCCAATTAGTGCCAGCTGCTGTGGTGGTTTTTCTTAACTGGACTGTAATCTATTAGGAAGTGAGCTGATATGCCCCCCCTCCCCACAACTCATTAGTGATGTGTGATACCATGCAATTGTGGCTGTGGTGCTGGATTGGAGCTCAAGACCTGGATAGGCAAAGCTCTGTAGAGATGGCCTGAGTCAGCCAATACCCTACAGCCCTCATGTTAACTGCTCACAACTGGAGCCCTGCTCTAGTGCTTAGGAAGCCAGGAACATCTAGGTGTGTGACCGGCCACCATAAAGGCCTTGCATATGAGTTCTCTGAAAATATATAATGCCTGAATGATTGGGCATTTGGGCCTCCGATCAACCTGGCCAGCCCCAGCCCAGTTTTCCCTGTCAGCTGTGTAGGGGTGTAGCATCAGATAGGAAAGGGTTAAGGAGTATAGTGTACATACACCTGGGCTCTAACCTATCAAGCCTAGCTACAGATAGATATAAAAAAAGGACTGAGCAGCGGTAGTTCATACAAGGAGTTTAGCTTGGTTGTAGGCTGTGCCAACCCATAAAAAATACCCCACTCAGGTGCCAACCACCACCTTTACACTTCACCAGGCTGCAGTGCAAACGGATTGCATTTCCCGTGCTGACAGGGTGAGGAGACATGATTCCTAATGCACATTGTGTGTGGCAGCTACAGACACAGCTTTGAAGTCAATGAGGCAACTGTTCTGTGCAAATTACACACCAGTTACTGAAAACCCCCTTTGCTGAGTTTTAACTGTGCTGGAATGGAGCCTGGTTCGCAATCTAGCTGCAGTTAGCATTGGAGCCTTCAAACCTCTATAAAAACTCTTTTTACGAAATCTGTTTGTGTTTAGCTAACAGGCAATACAACTGCCGTCCTCTTCAGTTCACATGAATTATGTAACTCCCTTCATTGAGGATATTGCACAGACATTCTTGCGTCAGTCCTAGGACCAATTCTATTCAATTTATTCATAAATGATCTGGAGAAAGGGGTAAACAGTGAGGTGGCAAAGTTTGCAGATGATACTAAACTACTCAAGATAGTTAAGACCAAAGCAGATTGTGAAGAACTTCAAAAAGGTCTCACAAAACTAAGTGATTGGGCAACAAAATGGCAAATGAAATTTAATGTGGATAAACGTAAAGTAACACACATTGGAAAAAATAACAACAACTATACATACAATACGATGGGGGCTAATTTAGCTACAACGAGTCAGGAAAAAAATCTTGGCGTCATTGTGAATAGTTCTCTGAAGATGTCCACGCAGTGTGCAGAGGCAGTCAAAAAAGCAAATAGGATGTTAGGAATCATTAAAAAGGGGATAGAGAATAAGACTGAGAATATATTATTGCCCTTATATAAATCCATGGTACGCCCACATCTCGAATACTGTGTACAGATGTGGTATCCTCACCTCAAAAAAGATATTCTAGCACTAGAAAAGGTTCAGAAAAGGGTAACTAAAATTATTAGGGGTTTGGAGAGGATCCCATACGAAGAAAGATTAAAGAGGCTAGGCCTCTTCAGCTTGGAAAAGAGGAGACTAAGGGGGGATATGATAGAGGTATATAAAATCTTGAGTGATGTGGAGAAAGTGGATAAGGAAAAGTTATTTACTTATTCCCATAATACAAGAACTAGGGATCACCAAATGAAATTAATAGGTAGCAGGTTTAAAACAAATAAAAGGAAGTTCTTCTTCACACAACACACAGTCAACTTGTGGAACTCCTTACCTGAGGAGGTTGTGAAGGCTGGGACTATAACAATGTTTAAAAGGGAACTGGATAAATTCATGGTGGCTAAGTCCATAAATGGTTATTAGCCAGGAAGGGTAAAGAATGGTGTCCGTAGCCTCTGTTCATCAGAGGATGGAGATAGATGGCAGGAGAGAGATCACTTGATCATTGCCTGTTAGCTTTACTCCCTCTGGGGCACCTGGCATTGGCCACTGTTGGTAGACAGATACTGGGCTAGATGGACCTTTGGTCTGACCTGGTACGGCCGTTCTTATGTTCTCCTTGCATCCCCCTGCAAAGGCATCAATTCTTCCCCCCACCCATCCTCACCCCATCCCCACCTATGGGCACAGTACTTGACCAGCCATAGGGCTCTCCCCTCCTCTCACTCTCCCCCCCCACAATCCAGTTCATTCCCCTTCCACATGCATTGACCCCTGCATTGATCCATGTCACATATACATCACTCTTGCGATGCATAGGCTCCACTGTGCTCTCCTCCCCCACCTCAATACACAGATCATTCCCTTCCCCATGCACAAATGCCAGCACTGTTCCTGGTCATGCCTAGGTTATTTTCACTATGTACTGCCTCCACTGTACTGTTCCTAGTCAGGCACACGTTACTGTCCATCCACAGCCTCTCACACTCTACCCCCTCTTAATGAGCATTCCTTCATGTCCCCGTGATCTTTAACCATTGTTTTCCCTCTATAGCATCGTCCCAGTCCACTTGAATCATAGTCAGCTCCCAGGGCTATAATAATGTTATCAAGAGGAAGTGGAAAAATCAAATCACAAAGCAACTGAAAACACCAACTGCCTCTGTTACTCATTGAACTTCCTGGCCCTAAAACCCTACAGATTTATTGAGTTTTACCCTGGATTTATTTTTCTAATGGAACAGGGGAAAGAAAACATAAAGCGTCATTTGCCTCCACCCTGAGTGAAGTCTAGGCCTATGCATGGACCCTTACAGAATCAGGAGTTTAGCTATTAATGAAGTAACTGACCCCACACTGACACAGATCTGTGAGATCAAACATGCCCGAGGGAGGGGGAGTTCCACAAAGTCCACAAGCAACTCTCCATACCTGTATCATGACCCTCTGTGTTGGAAGCAGCTGAAATGCTCCAGCAGGAACGTCCTCACCAGATAAGCCACTGGAAAGCACTTTTTCTCCCCACCACCTCCCTCTGTGAGCCCCCACCACCTGCATTGTTCTCTATTTTACATGTCCCAAAAGGGGATACAACAAGCATCAGTCCAGCCCAGAAGAAACAAATGCTAATCAAAGCCTTTTAATGCTGCCCCTCCATCAGCCAGAAAGGCTGCTGCTCAGAGGAGCTTCTTTCCTTGCAGGAACTAAGCAGGTAATATTGATTCAGCCTTTCTCAAGCCCTCTGGGGAGCAAAAGCCTAGGACCTGTAATTGAACCTGGCATGCCCATATGGTAGTGCAGAGCGCTAAGCCCCTCGCCCACCGTGCTGGCTCAGGGGATGCTTTTCTCTCTGTGTTCTGTCATTAATAATTCATTTGGCATATTATGTAATGACTTTCTTGATCATTACGAATTCATTTGGGGCTAATGTGCATGTCATATCCACTGCTATGGGAGACAGTAAGGCAAAACAAACCAGCCAGCCAACCGGCATCTTTCTCACGCTGCTTTATTCATTGGTATGTCATTGCTTTGCTGTTGGTTGATTTTTCAATTAATCTTTTCAGGGTTGGGTTGCATTTATTAATATCTTTTGGGGTTGTCATTATTATTTTGAACCTTTATTTCCATCTGTTTCTCCATGTCTCACTGCTGGGCATTTGACAGATAGATCAACATATCATTCGGTCAGACAGGCATCTTCTCCCCTGAGTATCAGAAACAGGTGTGCCAGTGACTACAAAAGGATAGCTTTAGGGACAGATTTTCAAAAGAATCTCACTTATCACTTAGGCCCCACAATAAATGCCCAGATTTTCAAAATTCTCAGTACTCTTGGAGCTCAGCTCATTTGAAAAGCTGGCCATTAAGGAGTTAAGGACGGGGGAATGTCTCAGTATAATTATGATCTAGGCTGATCTTCTGCTGAGCTCACCATGGAACAAGAGAGCAGAAACAGTGCAAGAATCCTCTACTCACAGCTCCCTATCAATGTCTCATTCACTGGACCAGCTCTAAGAATGAGACAGAAGTATAGGATCGAAATAGTCTTATATAGTCTTTGGCCTCTCTGCTGAGGTTCTGGCAATGGTGCTAGTTCTGACGGTGCATGTTTGTGATGTGGCCATCTGTCCATTAAAAACTGGGCTGAGACCATCAACCCATTTCCACATAAACCACTGATCACCTACAGATGGTATTGACTTTCAGTCATCGCTATATGGGGTTGGATCTGAACCAATGATTTAGAGGTGAAAGGCCCTGTAGTTTATTGCCAGTCCCTGAGCTATCCCTTGCCACCTTCTACTCTTAAAAAAAAAGAAAAGAAAAAATAGCTCTTAAGACATCATATCATGTGATTTGATAGTTGCAATGCAGTGGTTAGGATACTAGCCAGGGACTCAAGAAACCTGGGTTCAATTGCCTGCTCTGCCGCAAATGTCCCATGAGACTTTGGGCAAGTCACTTAGGCCTAGCTCCTCAAAGGTACCTCAGCACCTAGCTCCCTCTGCTTTCAGTGAGACTTAGGGCTAGAGTACAGTATCGCGTTACATCAGCACAGCTGCATCGATGCAGCTGCACCGCTGTAGCATCTCTGGTGAAGAAGCACTACGCTGATGGGAGAGCGCTTTCCTGTAAGCATAATTACTCCACCTCAGTGAGAGGTGGATGCTATGTTGGTGAGAAAGCATTTCCTGCTGACTTAGTGCTGGTGTGGACAGAGCTTAAGTTGATGTCACTTGTGTCACTTGGGGGTGTGTGGCTTTTTCACACCCCTGAGCGATGTAAGTAACAGGTACTTAAATGGTAGTGTAGACAAGCCCTTAGTCTTTCTGTTCCTCATATCCTCATCAGTAAAATGAGAATAATAATGTTTTCCTATCACACAGATGTGCTGTGAGGATAATACATTAACCACTGTGAGGCACTCAGATACTATGGTAATGGGGCCTGGCATGGGCTGGCCTGTCAGGCCCTCTGAGGAAAGTTGGGCTCAGCACTGCCGGTGACTTAGCAGCTATTCCTGTGCATCACTGGAGAACTAGCAACATGGGACTAATTAGCAATCATGGCTGAACCTGCTACCGAGATTTAATTGTGATGACTGACCCCAGCTGCAGGGAATCAGGCAGTACTATTTAAATAAAGCTGAGGCTGCATTATGCATGTCATGCATACTGACTGACTATGGGGGAAAGAGCTGCAGTTTGGGGCTAACTGTGTGTGAGGAGCTGACCTACAGGAGTAGAGTTAACTCCTGTGGTGGGCCCCTGAATCCAGTTGCCAGGTGTTCAAGGCAACAGTCCTGGGACTGGTGTTCTGGACGGAGAACAAGGAATAAGACACCCACAGGGAGCCATGCAGGCTCCTGTGAGGGAGCCCTGAGACAGGGCGTACAAGGAGCAGCAAGATCCCTAAAGGAAGCTGCCAGAATCACTGGGAAAGGGAGGCAGTGGGGGAATCCTACTGAGGAGGAACAAAGATAAAAGAAGCTTTGAAGGAGTCAGGAATCAGAGGACTTCAGTGGAGCCTGAGGGGCAGGAGAATTAATTAGTTTGAATATTTGTTTTAGACTTTCAGTTAGGCCTCTTGTTATCTGGAAGAGGGCTGAATTTTATGTGACCTAGCCAGAGGGCCAGGCCATGGAAGACCCCGAGAGAGATAGGCCATCACAGGGCCAAAAAGTGCTCAAAGGGGGTGCAAGAGGCAGATTTCTGCAATACTTTCTCCAGGCACAGTGGGGTGCCAGTAATGGTGAGTATGCACCATTACAGAGTCATTTAGGTACTCAAGAGAGAGAGTCCCCAGTTCTTTGAGATTTAGGGCTAAATTCCTTCCTTTGTGGCCCTCAGTGAGGAAATTCTTCCTACCCCAACATCTGAAAATGCCACTTACTAAGGTTAAAAGCGATTGTCATTTCCCCCATAGTCAGGCTCAGAAGATGTGCACCTGTGTGAACGGACGCAGAGACCGTACAAAGAGAGGCACTCCATGCACACAGAAAACTCATCCATAACAATGAGCTGCCTGATGTACTGTGATGGTGTAAATAAATCCCTATGGAGCGGCTGAAGAGTTTGCAAAAATCCTGGTAGTAATATGTTCTGGGTAAAGAGCTTTCTGGGGAGTGAAGTAGCTCAGGTTCCATGATATATAGGGTCTGAGAGGCCACAACAGTGTTGTCATAATTCAATGTTTTTGCTTGAAAATAAATCTTGCCACAAGTGGCATGAAATGAGGAAAGGAAGAGGCAGGGGAGAGGAAAGAGATTTCACAGGCGAGAAAGGGATAATTGCTGTTGTGCGCTGATTTTTGTCTTAATTCAGTTCTTATATTTTGCAGACACTCCCTCCTCATCCCTCCTCCCCCGTGTCCTTTGGACAGTGGTTTTCTAGGTTCCTTACAAACTAAGGTGTGAAGCTCTGTGAATGTCCCTGTGGATGCTTCTTTGATCCCATGTAGCTCACTATGAAAGGAAGGTAGGTCTGGTGGTTAAGGCCCTGGACTGGGACTCAGGAAGTCTGGATTCAGTTCCTGACTGCTACAGTCTCCCTACACGACTTTGGACAGGTCATTACTCTTTCTCCCACCCTTGGTCTGTCTTATCTGTGTAGTTCGTTAGCTCTTTTCAGGGCAGGAGTGGTCTCTTCCTCGTTAGCTCTTTTCAGGGCAGGAGTGGTCTCTTCCTACGTGTGTACAGCATCTAGTGCAACATGGCCCTGATCTCAATTAGCATCATTAGGTGCTACTTTAATATAAATGGCGGCTACTACTAATCATCATTGTGAGTGCTTGTGACAGGCAGTGGAAGACTTTAGGGATTGGGAATGACATATAGAAGCTTTCCATACCAATTCAATGCTGCTTGTTTGACCTTTGTAAAATGAGGTGATGGGTTTCAGTCCACCACTTGTTCAATGTAGTCTTGCACCCCTGCCCTGAGCCCCTCCTGCACACCAAGCCCCTTCCCTGAGCTCCCTCATAAACCCTGCACCCCTCCTCTGCCCCAATCCCTTGTCCTGAGCCCCGTCCTGCACACTGCACGCCCTCACACACCCCATATTCCCTCCTGCACCCCAACCCCCTGCCCTGGCCATGCATACAATTTCCCCACCCAGATGTGGTCCTTGGCCCAAAAAGTTTGCCCACCCCTGCTCTAAACTAAGGACTGATCCTACAGTCCCTACTGAATTTAATGCTTAACACCACCTGTGATGTCACTGGAGACAATGGGACAACTCCCAGTAGCAAGCACTAGGGGTGATATTCAGGCCTGCTGCAGAGGGCTGTCATAGCACTAAGGCCACGTCCACACTACAGAATAAAATCGAAATTAATAAAGTCGATTTTATAAAACAGGTTTTATAAAATCGATTTTACGCGTCCACACTAGGGCACATTACTTCGGTGGTGTGCGTCCATGGTCCCAGGCTACCATCGATTTCCGGAGTGGTGCACTCTGGGTAGCTCAGTAAAAGAATGGGACCAATAACTTCGATTTCCATCCACACTAACCCTAAATCGATATAGTAATATCGATTTTAGGGTTACTCCTCTCGTTGAGCAGGAATACAGAAATCGATTTTAAGACCCCTTAAAATCGATTTTAAGTGCCTTGTAGTGTGGACGGGTACAGCGTTAAATCGATTTAACGCTGTTTAAATCGATTTAACGCTGTAGTGTGGACCAGGCCTCAGGCATGGCACAGGGGAGCCATGGGTAGCCAGCTCTGCTGGGATGCCTGCTTACCCCTAGCTGGTATGAGAAAGGCTGGGGACTAGTGAGGAATGCCACACCAGAAGGGGGTTGGCTGGAGGCATGTCAGGAGAGGGACCACAAAATTCATATTTATGAGGATACTATGGACCACTCCCAGCTGGCTCCAGGGGGTATTCCAGCCTAAAAGCTTGACTAGCAGATATGTGGGAGAGGAGTGGGGCCAATGCAGGAGGCTCACTCACTGGTCCAGAGTGGGACAGTGTATGGATTTAACTGCTCCAATGTCTCCTCACTCCACTTGCATAGAGCCCATTTAATTGGGCTTTATGTTGGTGAACAGTAGATTTTGCCCATCTTCTTCTTTCTCTATCCTCCTGCACCCTCAGGTGCACTGGGCATCTATCCCAATTTCTGCTGTTTATTTTGGTTTTGTGATGGTCTGCTCAGGCTTCTGAGGGTATGTCTACACTACGAAATTAGGTTGATTTAATAGAAGTCGATTTTTTTAGAAACCGATTTGATACAGTCGATTTTGTGTGTCCTCACTAAGTGCATTAAGTTGGCGCTGTGCATCCACAGTATGAACGCTAGCATCGACTTCTGGAGTGTTGCACTGTGGTAGCTATCCCTATATTTCAGGCCTGCCTGGAATATCATGTGAGCTGGAGGCTTTTGCCTCAGCCTGCTCTCCCAGCCAGCAGCACCATGTGGTTGCACCTATCCCAGCCTACTCCTTGCTTCCATGGCTCATGAACCTGGACAGTAGTAAGGAGCAGTTCAACTAAAGGCTGAGCAAGTGCAGAATGGTGGTAGAATGTGCATTTGGATGTTTAAAATCTTGCTGGTCTTGTTTGCTGACTAGGCTGTTCGTGATTAGAAGAGCATAGCAAGGTGCGCTGCGCACCACAGAGACTTTGACAACCAATTTCATAAATTCGGTGTGACAGTTGTGTGTGTTTTTCCTTGATGAAAACCCGCTCCCTTTGTTGATTTTAATTCCTGGTAAGCCAACCCTGTAAGCCATGTCATGAGTTGCCCCTCCTTCCGTGACAGCAACGGCAGACAATGGTTTCACGCCTTTTTTTCGTGCAAACGCCATACCACGGCAAGCATGGAGCCTACTCAGATCACCATGGCAATTATGAGCACTGTAAACACCCCACGCATTATTCTGCAGTATATGCAGCACCAGAACCTGCAAAAGCAGGCGAGGAGGTGACAGCAGCATGGTGATGAGAGAGATGAGGACATGGACACAGACTTATCTCAAAGTACAGGCCCTGGAAATATGGACATCAGGGTAGTAATGGGGCAGGTTCGTGCCATGGATCGCTGATTCTGGGCCTGGGAAACAAGCACAGATTGGTGGGACCACAGTATTGCAGGTCTGGAATGATTCCCAGTGGCTGCAAAACTTTTGCTTGCATAAGGGCACTTTCATGAACTTTGTGACTTGCTTTCCCTTGCCCTGAATACCAAGATGAGAGGAGCCCTCACCGTTCACAAGCGAGTGGTGATATAGCCCTCTGGAAGCTTGTAATGCCAGACAGCTACTGGTCAGTCAGGCATCAATTTGGAGTGGGCAAATCTACTGTGGGGACTGCTGTGATCCAAGTAGTCAACAAGATCACTGAGCTGCTGCTATCAAAGATTGTGACTCTGGGAAATGTGCAGGTCATAGTGGATGGCTGTGCAGAGGCAGCCTGGCTTGGGGAGCAGGGCAAGGAGGGCTGCCAGACAATGCCAAAGCTCCCCTATCGCGAAGAGCCAGGGGTCTGAGCATGTTGTGGAGCTTCCCTCAGCTTCCGATCTGCCAGCTCCTGGCTGGAGGTGATGGTTTCCAAACTGTGGGGCGCAATATGCTTGCTCACCCTGGGTGCTAAAATGCCTAGTTATAGCTCTGCTTTTCAGGGCAGAACTGTCAATTACTCTGTGTACAAACAGAGAGGTCTCAGCTGGAGTCTTTAGGGAGTGCTGTAACACAAATATCAATGTAAATGTGCTACTGTCCTAAATCAAACAGCAAAACTACCCAAGGCATCCATGAACTATTACACACTTCCCAGAAGTCAAATAACTTTTCATGATCCATATAAATACCTTTTAAGATGTCTGACAGTATTTTCTACTCTTTTTTTACCCAGTGCCCCTCAGCTGCATTAATAATGCAGTCAGGAGGGGAAAATAGCAACTTAGTCATTCTTTGTCTATTCCTCTAGCCATTGATCATCTACTTCATTTTATCCCTACCTTTATAAAAGCTTTTTCCTTTGCTGGCCATTGGAATATGAAGAACAGAGCTGGCTGAAATTTTTTTTAACTATAATTTTAACCAAAAAAACCCACATGAAAATTTGTGACAAAAACATTCCTAGAAATGTTTCAATTTTTTTTAATCAGCTATACAAATGGTTGACATTTTGTCTACATTTCTGGAAATTTTCTTAAACTCTTACTTCCCCCTCCCCCTCCCACCAACTCTAATAAAGATGTATCCAACCTGACTCATTCTAAGCAGATTATGACCTTTCTGAGTAGTTGTTGCTTGTCTGATGCATATCTTTCCCTCCTTTACAAAAGGGAAGCTGTATGTTCTGGACTGATACCTTGCCGTTGTTCCTTGATAGTGTGTTAGTCTCTAACACTAAGTTAGCTTTTTGGATACTGTCTCCACTAAGGACTATTTTCAAGACCACCAGGACTCCACAGGAGCTGGATGAAGAGGCGGATTCTTTGGAAAGGCGTTTCTAGGGGAAAGATCAGTTAGCACAGGCTACTTAGTTGAGTCCCTGAAACAGTTCTTCAGGGTAAGCTTCTTCAACTGTTTTCCCCTAGGGATGCTGAGTCCCCTTTGGTTTCTTACATGAAACTTGTTCTCACAATCATCCACTTAGCTCTTAAGAACAGTGTTATCTGTCATCTTGGTGGTTATAATAACTTTGTATCCTGAGTCAGAAGTCTGCATTTATCACTCAAGGGTCTAGCCCTTGAATATTGGCCTCTCTTACCTCTGTTATTTTTGTCAATGGCAGTTAGAGTCCTGAACTCGTCTAGTTACTTGGGTAAACATTATTTTCCTTTATCATTTGTGTCCTCAGGCCCTTCAAGGCTCACATCTGAGAAGAGTGTGCATCTCTCTTTCTCTGCCAACCAATCTTGAGAGGCTGACCTACCAGTTTAAAAAAAAAAATCTTTGGGCAGAGGGCTCTTTCTTCTGGGCACATTAGTGGCTAGATCCTTTAGGCACAGATCTGAGCAAAGGGTGGTGTATGAATTTTGTTGCCACATGAATAACCCTGGAACATTGTGTTTCTGATGCAATGTGACAGTCCCCAGGGTACGCAGGATTGTGAGGCACATCACCACCATTTCTCCTTAGAGTGAGGAAGTCTTGTCTGTGCTTGCTGTGGATCAGATCCCTGAAATCACTCACCTCTGGCAACACAAGCGCTGCCTTCCAGGCCTCTTCAGACCTTTCCTTCTCTGAACAGGCAGTAACAGGCACACACCAACCCCTGAGTCCACTGGATATCCACAGAATTACCAGGCCCACTGTTCTCAAAGGAACAATACATGCCAGTTTGTAAGATTCAACTCAGGACCAGTGCCTTGCTTAATACCTTGCACAGCACTTAGATATGTTATTAGTGAAAACAAGAATAAGCTTACTACCAAAGAATAAAGATTCAAGTGATAGCGAGTGAGGATATTGGAAACAAATGTTAAATATAACACAAAGTCATAATATGCTCTCTAGAGACTAAACTTAACTAACAAATTACCATCCTGTCTTTAGAAGCTTATCTTACCTAAAGTTTTCTGCAGTGTTTTAAACCAAGCCTAGTTAACACTCCTCTGTCATGAAGCAAATGTGCTGTCCATTTACTTCCTAGGTGAGAGATGATAGAAAGTCTCCTTTGATCCTCAAATATACTAGATCAAACCTTTGATGTGCAACTCAAGATATGGATCCCCCTCCCCCACACTCCATATCCTTCTTCCTGTTAATTTTCTCTTTGAAGTTTTCAGAATCCTTCATTGGTGTTTGGATCAGACTGATGAGATGGGATTCAGCGTGAACCACACAATACTTAATTTACATTGAATAGTTAGATGGATTAAACATTTCTTGTCTGACAGGAAACCTGTTTTTGTCTCTGCTGGTGACCAGTCCCTAGTCACAGACCTTAACAACATAATATGCATATACACTGAATAACTCCCTACACAACATCCATACATGCATTTCACAAGTATATGTGTAAGCAGAGTCAGGATGAGCTCTACCCTGACATCTGATGGTGAATTTTGGCGAGTGTGGAGAAGAATTTCGGAGGCTGATCGTGTTTGCATAGGCACACCCACTCCGCCTAGCATAGCCTACAGCAGCCTAAAATGGTTACTTTCACAGCTGTGGGATCCCCAATTTCTTTGTTATTGGGGCAGGAGGAATAAAGTGTTGTCACCTTGATTAAGTAAATAAGGAACTGTGAAACTGTTTTATGATAAAAGGTTTCACTATCAACTAAATAGCACTTGCTAGACAAGGGACATGGATTCCAAAACCCAGTGAATTGAGAGAGGTTGGGGAAAGGTATTTGTATCTGGTGGTGTAGGTGTCTTGTGTGAGTCAGAAGTCTCAACTCCATCTACGCCTCTCTCTGCTGTGGAGTATCAGAGTTGATTTTTGATTCCCTTAAGAATTAAAGCTGAACTCACTATGAGCTAATGGTGCACTAGCACTGGGGCTCCCCTACTGTGAGCTGAAATCACTAAGAGCTGAAATCACTGAAGAGCTGGAATTGCTGAGCTAAGAGCATTGTGTACTGTGCTAACTAGTGGGGGAGCCTGAAACTGTACTGCGGAGCAGAGCAGCTGGCAGAGCAGAGTGGAGTGGAGCAGTTTGTGGAGCCACAGAATGAGTGGAGCTGAGCAGTTTGTGAGGACGACTGGAACAGATCATGGGACAGCTAGTGGAGCAGAGCAGCTGGCAGAGTGGAGCAGCTGTGGGACAGGTGGAGCGGCCCACAGAGCGAGCGGAGCCGAGCAGTTTGCGGGGATGGCTGTAGCGGAACACAGGATGGCTGGTGGAGCAGAGCAGCTGGCAGAGCAGAGTGGAGCGAAGCAGTTTGTGAGGACAGCTGGGGGAGCAGAGTGGAGTGGCTGGTAGAGCAGAGAAATTAATGGAGAAGGCGGAAGCAGAACCCCATGGAGAGGCAGGGCAGTTGGCCTCGGACCATGTAAGGTGCCCCTTTCTACCCAGGCTGGGGGACGGGGGACCTCTGCAGATAGACTCTCGAACTCTGGGGCTGCATTGACCCGGGACAGAGATTTTTGGATTGTGGGACTTTTGGGACTGTGGGTGATCTTTGGGTTACTGGACTCTAGGATATTTGGAGTAATGGACTTTGGAGTCCTGGGGTGATTTGGGGATTACTGGACTCAAGAACCCAGGGAAAAGGGTACGGCCCAATTTCTTGGGGTGGGTCTTTGCTCATGGTTTGGTCTATGAACTCTAGTTGAGGTGTTCTTCCAATTTAATGCTTGTTGTTTATCTCATGTAATTAAACTTTTTCTGCTACACCAAGACTCTGTGCTTGCAAGAGGGGAAGTATTGCCTCTTCGAGGTGCCCAGGGGTGTGTGTAAGATTTTCCCAGGTCACTGGGTGGGGGCTCAAGCTGGTTTTGCATTAGGTTGTAGGGAAGGGACCCCTACGTATTGAACCCGGCCCTTGCTGCTATCAATTCGGCCTGGCAGAAGGGTTACATATGGATGGCCATTATGAAATTATTTGAGACCTCACAAGACTCTTTTTGGTGAACTAGAATGTACATACCAGGCCCAGGAGATCTTACTGAGCTGAAGAGTGTCAGGGTAGGCCTTGCCCCTCAGCTCACTGAATGAGATGATGACATAATCTAGCCCATGGTGATTAAGAGATGGTAATATATGTTATCTGTTATAGCAATCAAGCAGTACTCTAGTCTGAGCAGGCAAACATCTTTACATCAAATTAAGTTCCAGTTGTAGTGGAGCAGGCTTAACCTTCCACTGTTCATGATACTCACAAATGTGCTCTGTCACTGCCATGGTTAATATACCCCAAACTTGCTCAACATTGCTACTTCTTATTCCAATGTTAGATACCCATTCACACAGAACTGCTGTTTCAACCCTGGCCTGCAGCACTCCTTGCTCTTCCAGTCCTGTGCCTCTTGTGAGAAGAGATAAGCCATCCAGAATTGTGCGACATTTGGGGCCTGAGCCAAAGCCCGTTGAAATTAGTAGAAAGACTCTCTCCGATTTCAGTTGGCATTTGGATCAGGCCCTTTGTGATGGTGGTTGTGATGTGAACAAAGGTGTAATGTTTATTAAACACTTAAGGAGCAAGTTGCTTGGAGAGAAGACACACACTCAATCCAGACTACATATGTTCAGGCTTCTGTAATCATCCAGTTCACACTGGATACACGTCGATTATTAATACTGGTATTAGCACATCCAGTCCCAACTAACTAGCCCCATACAACTAACACCACATCATCCTACTAGCATAAGCACTGCCCCATAAGCAACATAATTACCTGTACAAAATGCTTTCTTGAGACTGAAATGAGGTGCACCATACTCGCTTCACTTTTGATCTGCATCAGATTGCAACTCTGGATTTATTCTAAAGGCTAGTAAAGGAATTTACTGTGTCACCAAGGATTTACTGTACTCTTCTACGGGGTGTTCTTTACTGTGTGTGTTGCAGGCCAAATGTGGCAGCACAGTACATAGATTCAGATATAGTTTCCAATGGCTAAAGGGACCACTGTTGTCATCGCATCTGACCAAGTGTATAACACAGGCCACAGAACTTCCCCCAGATAACTCCTATCTAAATGATATGCCATATCTGTTTACTGTATCATCTCCTAAAGGTGAGGTTCAATACAATTGTATTGCTGTTGGACTGAACTGAAAAGACACTTTGTCCTCTCAGTAGTAGTTATTTCACAGAGGTGGCTTGACTTTGATCATGTAAGAGACCAATCCATATAAAACTCATTAGCAATTAAGCTGCAGACAGACTGGACCTCTTTTGCTGTTAGAGCCTTCATCTGTGATCAGGTGAGAAGTGCCCAGTTCTTTCAGCCAGAAAGAATTCTGGGAAGTTCATGGGGGCTGGAATTTGTAGAGCACGGTGGCAAGGCTATAAGGAGCTGTCTCTTTTATCTCAGGGGAGACTGCAGAGGGAGTTGGAGTTGTTGGCACTCTCTCCCAGAACCAGGAAGAACTATACCTGCTTGGTTGTTTGGATTATGACTGCAGGACCTCTGTGGAGTATGTGAATCCCCACTGAGAACATATGGAGGAGAGAAATCCTCAGAGAGAGCCCAGGACTTTGTTTGCCTTGGATTCTGATTGCCATACCTCGGGGGAAGGGGGACATCCAAGTTCCCAGTGCAACACTGGGAGAATGAAACTCCCCAAGGAGGGTTTTTTTTCCTTTTATGAGAGCTGTACTGGCATGACCTTCTGTGAATTTCAGCTGGCAACACCTCTTAGCTCAGTAATCCATCTGGTTCTCAAAGGAGGCCACAGGAAAGATGGAGATAGAGCCCCACCTCAGACTATCCCGGAGCCCAATGATTAGAGCACTTTCCTTTCTCCTCTAGCAGAGTGGGAAATTGAACCTGGGTCTCCCACATCCTAGGTAAGTAGTAACCACTGGACTAAAAGTTGAGGTGGTTATTGCTACCACCTTCCCTGACAGGCAGATTTTGAATGGGATCTGACCTGGTAGGCAGCCTCTGAGCATGCCTACTTCATAAGGTCCCATACATGACTGAGGCCTGGTCTACACTACAGAGTACGGTCGACGTAAGGCAGCTTACATCAACCTAACTCTGTAAGCGTCTATATTAAAATGTAGCTCCCATCAATGTAATTCTCCCACTACACCGATTTAATAACGTCACCTCCATAAGAGGCGTAGCACTTAGGTCGATGTAGTTAGGTTGATGTAGCATCAGTGTAGACACTGCATTGCTTACATCAACGTTACTGCCTTTTAGAAGCCATCCCACAATGCCCCACAATGACAGTTAAATCGGTGTAAGTGTTCCTGATGAGGGCGCGCACTGCCGACACAAGGAACTTAGTGTGGACGTGCAAAAGTGATGTAATTACTGTGGTGGCTGTCATTGACATAACGTAGGTCGACTTAATTTTGTAGTTTAGGCTAGCCTTTGGGCAGCCGAACACCTGTCTTCTCTCAATGTGCAAATCGCTCTGGGGCTCAAGTGGGAGATAGGCATCTGGATGTTTAGGAGAGGCAGCAGTGTGCATGCCAAGAGGCAGATGCTTAGACACTAACTGAGTTTAGACACGTACAGAGTTCAGTGGAAGTTCTGTGGATCACAGTGGAGCCAAAGCTGGACTTGGGTGCCTAAATTGCAGACTCAGGTACCCAAGTAGCTTTGTGGATCTGGACCTAAGAGCTTTCTAGTAGTGCAACAAGCGACGACTAGCATCTGTCAAGAGTGCTTCTTTCTCTATTCTTCCCTCTTCACAGGTGGAAGTTCTGAGGGGATTTTGTTTTTGACTGAATACATCATATGCACACAGTGCTATATGCTTGTATTAGCAAAGATGAAGTACTTGGTACTGAAGATGCCAGGTGCTGGTGGTCAGCTGGAAGTTGACATTCCGACGTAACTCTTAGTACATTTTTACTATGTAGAAAATAGAGAAAGCTACTAGTGGAGTGTTTGGATTCAGGGAAGACACAGGAGTAGCTTCCTGATAACATCATCTGAGGAGCTGGCAGTGGTAGCTGTATAGTCAAGTGAAAGGTAAAGTCTAGGCAAATATACTCAATAAGCAACAGAGCAATGATAGAAATGTTCCCAAGAATCCAATGTTTCAGATGAGAATGACACACGCACAAAGTAAGACTTAAATATAACAGAATGAAAAGGGTTATTTAATATACAGCTAAGCAGCATTTTTCTTTGCACCATGAATAGACAGAATGCCATAGATCTTGTACATCTGCCTTCTCTGGTACCACTTGATCTCTAATATATGCAGTGCTTTTGATGGACACTGATCCCTACTGTGGCTCTGAGACATAGTAAATTATGGGAAAAGTAAAAACTCATTGATTCTGGTGCATAATTCATAAAACTTCTCTATACTAGATCCAGTTCATGAATTCTAACTCGATGAAATATTAAAAGGAAGATAAATATATGTGCAGGTATTAGACTCTCTGGCATTTAAAATCCCGCAGGACATTGTGCCGAGTGTTCCCAGCTATGTTAATCATTCTGCAATGTGACTAACACATGGTACGGTATGCCCTCCGCCAGCTGCAGTAACCTTTGGATGGCGGGGCTATGCTAGAATAGGGATGGTGTGGCAGCTGAGATGGAATGGGCATGCACATTTGTGTATGTGTGCATGTATGATGGAAAATTATTGTGAGGCTCCAATGGAAATTTGTTTGTTCTTTGGAGGTTTAACCATTAGATTGTGTCTCCTAGGTCACCATCCAGATACTGCACATGCTTAACATGACATGCATTATATACTTTATACCCAGGGGATATTAGTAGGCATAATAAGATAAAACTGAATAAGGAAGAGTAATTGAAAATACTGCCTAACTGTGGGGTCTATGCAGTTGTGGAATAGTCTCCCAAAGAAGGTAGTGAAAGTCTCATCGCTCAAGTCATTTAAGACTGGACAAAGCACTAGAAAATGTACTGTGAAAATATTCCAGCATTAGCAGTGGTGGGATTAGATGGCCTAATATGTATATTCCATCTCTAATTTCTCTATGTCCATAATCTCCCAAAGGTTATTCCAGTGCCAAATGTAGAAAATTGCAGTGTTTTCTCTCCTCGGGGAATTATATGAACAGAAATGTTGTCCCTTCACATGTCTTTGATTCTATGCAAACTCTCACAAATTCAGCAAGTGTCTTTCTCAGGGAATTCCACAGGCTCCATCGTATGTCTTGATGCCTGGTTCATAGGAGTCATATAGATTTTATTGCAGGGTGAGCTTGCTAGGGCTCATGTTAGATATTTAAGCTGTCACACTGGTATATTTTACCAGAATTTGGAACAAGGAGAAAGGAATATCAGCAGAATGGGATTGGGAGAAGAGCAGCTATTTTATGGTCATGATCTGTGGATGTTTCAGAGCAGTGCACAGCTCCATGTGTGTTCTCACTGTTCCACGTATGTGTAAAACATCCCACAGAAAAAGACTATATCATCCCTTCTCCATCACCTCAGAGAAGTTTTAAAAGAAACCCATATAATCTCCAGGGTGCTGTCCTATTTCCTCTACTAATGAACTTTAATTGTGACTTGACACTGTCTTTGGTAGTTCAGCTTTAGGTCTCTGCCTTATCAATACTCCCAGTCAGGTTGGTCTGTGTGGTTGTTCTGTGATGTGGACAAATGTCCAGGTGGGATTTAGTTAAAGCCATCAGATTAATTTCTATTTGTGACCTAAGCCTCCTTTGAATCCAAGTTTATTGTGTTTGATGACTAGTGCAACGCCAAACTTCCATCTGCCCAGCTCTTCCATAAAACATCCTCTTAATTCAGAGCTAACGGATGTCTTATATATAAGAATATAGGAATGGCCATACTGGGTCAGACCAAAGGACCATCTAACCCAGCATCCTGTCTTCCAACAGTGGCCAATGCCAGGTGATTCAGAGGGAATGAACAGAACAGGTAATCATTAAGTGATCCATCCCATGTTGCCCATTCCCAGCTTCTGGCAAACAGGCTAGGGATACCATCCCTTCCCATCTTGGCTAATAGTCATTGATGGACCTGTCCTCCATGGTTTTATCTAGTTCTTTTTTAATCCTGTTATACTGTTGGCCTTCACAACATCCCCTGGCAAAGAGTTCCACATATTGACTGTGCATTGTGCGAAGAAATATTTCCTGTTTGTTTTAAGCCTGCTGCCTATTAATTTCATTTGGTGACCCCTAGTTCTTGTGTTTTTGTATGGACAAAAAGTCTCAAGCAGCAAGAGAAACAACCATCTTAAATGCACAGAACTATGTTGCCTTTTTCCATGATTTATATAAAAGAAATAAAAAATAAGAGCACAAAACATTGTCTTAATAAAAACCAACCAAGCAACAGGCAATAACCTAGTCAGCAAGATGTGGAATGTAAAAACTCTTTGTCATTGTGAGGTAAATGCTATTCTGTGCCTCAAGGCTGATGACTTCAGGACTGTATGAACAGCACTACTGCCAAATAGACCTTCCAGGTTGCTAATAAATATACAAGACAAACAGCATAATAAGATCCCTCCCTTTTTATTACGGGAGGACAGCAAGTATACATTTCACAGACTGGTGTGTGTAATAAAAGAAGCCCAATGTCAGCACTCCGAAAAGTCTAGTAAGGAAAATAGCCAATAATAAATAGCTGCAAGGATAACATTTGTGCAAAAGGCAAATTAATGCCACACAATAAGCACTGGGGGTCTCATTGCCTTCTTTTTGTACATCGTACACAGAAGAACTGGGTCATGCACAGAAGGGGAGAGAGACAGTAAAAGTATACAACCAGACTCTGCGATACACACAGGGAGAAGTGGAAATGGTGTCTTTCTGAAATGGAAGAGGAAGGTCTGCAGAACAAATGAAGATGGGAAAAATAATGACTACAGAGATGTGAAGGGTTGGAGAGAAAGTGGCTGCCCTGGGGATTGTTAGCAATGAGTTATCGTAAGCCTTCTTGCAGACTCAGCCCTGTCTCTCTTTCTGCGGCTCGGCATGTGGTTGGATATGGAATATCAAACATTGCTCATCTCCTTGCCAATTATGGGATCATAAAACCATGCTTATGACTAAATAATAAACTGCATTTCTTTCTGTGCTGCCTGAGGGAATTGCTGAATGGGGTAAATTGCTGCTTACACAAGGGAAGATGGCTTAAGAGGCAAACATGCAGAACACTGAGAACTCAGCCTCTCACGTCCTGGGCCTTCAGTGCAGGGGAGAAGGGATGTTTACAGTCTTGAAAAGAGCTGCTCCTTCTGACCAGAATGACACTAAGCACCTTTTTCCTCACCCTCTCCTGGGTAATGGTTTGTGTCCTGCTCCTGGTAGTCTAGTGTATTGCGGTTGGACTGTGAATCAGGATACCCCCTCCCATCACAGAAGTGGCGAGATAAAGGCCATCCAAGAGATACAATTTTTAGTTTTAAAATGACAACACAGCTTGCTAACACCACCACAACCATTTCAAGCAACAAAGTGTAACAATTGTGAACATATACCCTGTCATAAACAGATAGTTAAGGGTTAATGTCTCTTTTACCTGTAAAGGATTAAAAGCAATGAACCTGGACCACCTGACCAGAGGACCAATCAGAAGACAAGATACTTTCAAATCTCGGTGGAGGGAAGTCTTTGTTTTGTGTTGTTTGTTTGTCGGTTGTTCTCTCTGGATTCTGAGAGTAACCAGACATACCTACAGGCTCTCTAATTTTCAGTTCAAATAGTGAGTACAAGTAGAAAGGCAGTTTAGTCTTTTTGATTGTTTCCTTTATTTGCAAATGTGTATTTTGCTGGAAGGATTTTAATTTGTATTTGTGCTGGGGGGAAGGCTTCTCTCTAGTGTATATAAGCTAAAAGACCCTGTAACATTTACCATCTAAATTACAGAGACAACTTTTACTTTTTTCCTTCTTTTATTAAAAGTTTTTCTTTTTTAAGACCTGATTGATTTTTTCCCCTTGTTGAGGCTCAAGGGAATTGAGTCTGCACTCACCAGGGAATTGGTGGGAGACAGGGAGAGAAAAGGGAGGGGAAAAGAGGAGGGGGCAAGGTGCACTCCTCTCTGTTTTTAGATTCAAGGAGTTTGAATCACAGTGATCTTCCAGGGTAACCCAGGGAGGGAAAGCCTGGGAGAGGCAACAGTGGGGGAAAGGGTTTACTTTCCTTGTGTAAGATCCAGGGGGTCTGGGCTTGGGGTCCTCTGGGAAGGTTTTGGGGGGACCAGAGTGTACCAGGCACTGCAAATCCTGGTTGGTGGCAGCACTACAAGATCTAAGCTGGTAATTAAGCTTAGGGGGATTCATGCTGGTACCCCATCTTTTGGACGCTAACGTTCAGAGTGGAGGTTATACCGTGACAGACCCAAAAACTGTAATCCTAAAACACAGGATTTTTCTTCCCTCCTGCACTCTAATATGACAATTTGTTGGACTCATGATATGTAGAATAGCAGTCATTCTTACACAGGACGCATTTAATAATGAATAGAGCTACCAGTGCAGACAAACAAAGAGGTTTCCACACAGGTAGGGTTCTAGTTTTTTCTCACTTGTTTTCCAGGGACTTCACCCAGTCTGAAGATCTCCGTGGCATGGAGAGAAAATGTATGGCTGACTAATATGTTCCAAGCAAACATGGCACTACAGTTGGAGATTGTTACCTGTTACCAGAGTGATGAATCCTTCAGGGCCCCTTCTTGCCCTTCTCTTGATTCTCTCACATAGGGTTGCTGTCAAATCACTTGCTTCTTATCTGCTGTCTTCTTTATTCATTCCAGGGAGTAAGGAGAATCTGTGTTTAAGGGTCCTAGATTCCTCCCCTTTTTGCCATCATGCTCAGCAGCTGTTATAAGATGAGAGAAAGCCAGGCCTCTTCTCTCCTTCATTCTAGCTTCAGAGGGTAGGCCTATAATGCAATAAACGACCCATGGCACAGTTGCAGCTGGCCCAGGTCAGCTGACTTGAGCTCGCAGAACTTGGGCTGCGGGGCTAAAAATTCAGTGTAGATATTTGGGCTGGAACCTGGACTCTGAAACCCCATGAGGGGGGTGGGCCTTGGATCCCAAGTTTCAGCCCAAGCCCAAATGTCTACATTGCAATTTTTAGCCATGCAGCCCAAGCCCTACAAGCCCTGAGTCAGTTGACCTGGGCTTTGAGACTTGGCCTGTGGGAATTTGATTGCAGTGTAGATATAGCCAGAGTAACTGAGGCAAACCTTAAGTGGCCTCCTCCTCCTCCACCCATAGCTCTGAAGTACTAGCTCACTCTGTTCCACAAGGCCTAATCTCCCATATTTAAGTAAGAGGCTATTCATTTATATTGGGATCTGCTGTCTGGCTTATTCCCACTAAAGCTGGGAATCCTCCACCCTCCTAACTCTGATGGAGAAAGGAAATGAGAGCTCTGAATTACCTTTCTCTCAGTATTATGGTGTTGAGCCCCAGCAAAACACATATCAGGAAAATAAGACAAAACTTGATAATGAGATTACATGGCTACTTACAAACCTAGTGCTTGATTAAACTTGAAAGGATTAGATTTTATTGATAAATGTAGGCAAAACATTGATTTCACTGCACAGACACAAACAAACGAAAAATATTTCCATCAATGATAATCAAAATTTACAGATAAGCAAAGTCAGAAAAATGCTGCTTGAAAACTTATGAGAGTTTGATTTAACAGTATTTACTTTATATATTTTGACATGTGATGTTGACAATTTGTGTTTTAATCATTATAAACTTTTAACTTTTTGGATCTCAATATATATGGTCATTAAATAATTATTGTCTGAACCCCCTATTGTCTCTCACACACATCCCACATACAATTTTCTGCAATTCTGAACATTTAAATTGATTTTTAAAAAGTGCTTAGCACTCATAATTTTTTTACAACTTTGAAAATTTAAATCAATAGAAATAGAAAAAATGCTTAAAAATAAACTGAGATGCATTGAAGTTATAAAATAAAAATTATATTGTGCCAATCCTGTACATGGTACATCAAGCCTCTGTTCGTTTATATAAATAAATTCCACCTAATCCTCATGCCATCCCTGTATGGCACCAGTAGATATTTAGTATACAAGGAAACCAAGAGCTTGTAAATTATTCTGTGCTACAGAGTGAGTTGCAATAGATTTTGAGGAAAATATCTTAATCTTTGGCAAATTGCAGCCTCTTTGAATCCGGGATCCCAGCACAGGCTTCAAATCCAATAAATACTCAGATATATTTATGTGGTCATACAGTGTGGATTCTCTAGCTCTCCCTCTCCCCTGAGGGGCCATGTTGGGGAAAGGCTCCAACGCCATTACAGGTTCTGAAAAAGTCTGGTTCCCTCACAGCTCACCCCACCTGGTTGCTGGGATGAGTAATTGCCTTTACTGTAAATTGCATGGTCGTTTTCCACAGCATCTCACCATCTGTGAAACTATGGAAAGACTACATTCAGCAGGGAAATGAATGATGCCCCTCACTGATTGCCTCAATGTTCAGTTCAACACTACAACTGGCTGATTTTTTTAAACAGTCTTTTTCATCCAAAAAAATGCCTTTTTTGGAAAAAAAAACTCTTTGCCCCCAAATCTACTTTTTTACTGAGAAATTTTAGACTTTTGCAATTATTTTATGTGGGAATGTTTACTCAAAATATCAAATGTGATAGAAAATATTTGATTGAAAAAACAATTTTCACTGAACAGATTTTTTGATAACTTTTTATAATATGTTTGATTTTGAGTTTTTGAATAAAACAAAATTGTGAAAAAATTGAAAAATCAAATCTGGTTTTGTTTTAAATACTTTGAAATAAAAACAAGTTCATTACTTCATGCAAAACTATTTTTGATTTTTCAATCAGCTCTCCCTACCACTGGAAAATCCACAATGCACTAGATTTCTTCCAGATGTTAGAAAAAACAGATATTCAGATGTAGAAAGGATGGGATTTGCTATGGGTCCTTTAACCTTCACAACAGACTAGAAGAAAAATACTCAGTTTAACATTTCATCCAAATCCCAGCACTCTAGTGGTTCAGTGTTCTCCCACTACAGTGCCTTTATTGTGTAGCTGCCTAAATTTTATTCTGAGCCTTGAGCATATTACCCTTCCTGACTCAGAAGTGAGATCCAGACCACCTAACTCATGCCCAAACAAATGCTTCTGGCTGTATTAATATATGTGAGGAAAGATGGTTTTGTGGTTAACACGTAGACCTAGGAATGAGGAGATCTGGGTTTTATTTCTGCCTCTGCCAGACTACTTTCATGACTTTAGGCCTGTCACTTAACCCTACTATGCCTGTTTGCCTTTCTGGAAAATGAGGCTACTAAAACTCCCCTACCACAGGAAGTTTGTGGGAGACAGTTCCGAATGTATGAAAGGTCTTTAAAACTCTGTGATGGAAGGTGCTCTATAAGGGCAAAGTACCTATTAGTCCCTGCTGTGATGGGTTCTACTGCCTGATATTACACAAGAGGGGGGTTTTATGCATTTTCAGCAGATGGTGTGCGTTATGGCACATACCCGATGTTAAGATGAATGATTTGATGATGGAGCTTTCCCACACGCAAAGGGAACCCTCAGCATCTCCAGTGCCTACTGGAAACAGGAAAAGTTGCAAGTGCTCTGCACCCCTCAGGACATGGCCTAGGGTCAATCCAAATATGACTTTGACAGGAGATCTTTTGAGACACATTAGCCATATATCTGTCCTGCCACTGCAATGTGCATTGTGACTTAGTTCACTTGATGAAAGAGATGGAACAGCTGCTTAGAGAATAGCAGTTTTATTGGGCATCCAGCGTGAATTTGCACCTCCTGGGAGCTGAAGCTGATTGGCAGAGAGAGCGGGATAATATCTGTTTGATTTGTTCTCCGTCAAGGTCATGTCTGACTAACAGCCACTCTAAAGATCCTGGGCATCAGTAATTTAGCACAGCCCCCTCTTCTCCACACATGACAGTTTTCGTTCTTCCTTTGAAAGTTCTCTTGACTGCTCCAAACTCTGTGGAGGAAAAGTGAGCAAAGGGGCCTCATTATTTTAAATGGGGCTTGACAGAACGTAACAAAGAACATAAAACAGAACAATTTTCACAGGCAATTGCGTTGAGGCAGTTAGAGCAAGGCTGATAACTCAATTACAGCCCATTACTGTCGTAGCTGTCTCTCGCTCTCTATTTCTCTGTCCGTTGGCTTCTGCAATAGGCAGTTGGTATAGGCAAAGGTCACTCACTTCAGTCATAGATTTTTGGTTAGTGGTTCCCATCAGGCACAGATCAATGGAAGATCTTTAGAGTTCCCCTCAACTCTGAGAGAGAAAAGCAAATTAGAAAAATGGTATTTTTAAGAGGGCAGTTTTAACCCTAGCTAAGCAGTTACACAGCAAGATAAATAAAGTCAATTCCAGTATATATTTCTTATGATTTATTTGACAAAGTGCCTGGCATGAGCATGTAGATTTTATACTACATATCCTGGTCTCAGTTCTCTGGTTTGGCCAAATGATGCTTAGAACAGGTCCCAAATAGAGGATGATGCTTGTTTATGCTGCCTTTGTGATTTTTCAGTTCTGGAGCCAGCCTCAAGCAGATTCAACTCCTCAGAGCATCCCAAAGTCTGTTTTAATTTATGACTGTCTGTGCACAGCTCCAAATAACACTGCCAGCAGGCAGAAAGAGCTGGTGCCCAAATACACTCTGGCCATACTTCCTTCCTTCTGTGCAGGGGCTGTGAATGTGAGTGGCACAGAACTCTGCCAACCTGGGAATTCTTTTTGCTAACCAGAAGGATATACTACGTCTATATACATTTATTTAAGCAATTATAAAACTTAATCAATATTTATTCAGATTCTTAATTTTTACATTTTTATTATGTTAGAAAACAGTAAACAATGTATTTCTTATTATGAGATAATTAATTTTGAACATGTCTATCTTGCTCTGCATTTGGATGGAAATTTGAGCTCAATTAAAAATGAACAAAAATCATTTTATTTTTTTAAATGCTATCTTAAATGTGCAGGATTCATAAGAAAAAACTTTAATAAATTAGTTTAGTATTATAGGCTAAACAATTTTTGATAATCCTTTGTTTAAACAAAGGAAGTATTAGGCGTAGTAAATGATTGGAACTGATCACCATGTCCTTCAAGATTTTAGAACTAGTAGATCTCATCCTCTCACACCTCGTTTTTATGTATAGAATGGGAGAGGAAAACATACTGTCCTGCTTTTTCATCTCCCAATTGGATTTTAACTTTGCATAAACTTGTCATTGAACTGAACTAGCTGAATAAACTGAAACGAAGAAAATATTCTCTCTGCACTTTCAGCAGAGGCTACCACTGTAAAAAGTTGGTTTAGTACTTCAGCAAACTCAGGTTCCAGATCCTTAGCCAGTGACTTCTCCAGTACACATGTTTAACTTTCTTTAAAACTTGGCAGCAAACATGGACTGCTTAATATTATTATTTAATTTATATTAATAGATTATAGTAAATTTAAGTTTAATATGGTTGTCAATTTATAGTTTAATTTTAAAAAGGTTTATTTTTTTAAATAAATCCCTATATAATTTAAATAAAAAAATCAAATTTAAATTAAAAGAAATAAGGACAGATGTTTAGCAAGCCTCTAAGAACAAAAGCTGACAGAAGCTGGTAATGGGTGACAGGGGATGGATCACTTGATGATTACCTGTTCTGTTCATTCTCTCTGAAGCACATGGCATTGGCCACTGTTGGAAGAGAGGATACTGGGCTAGAGGACCTCTGGTCTGACCGAGTATGGCCATTCTTATGGTCTTAGGAAGTGCTACTGGACATGTGCAGGTGGCAATTTTCAGAAGTTTGTGTCTCAACCAAATTTAGGTGGATATTCTTGGAGACAGGAAAGGCATTTCTCTCACTCAAAACTATCCCTCTGTCAAATTTCAAATCATTGTTGCAAGTATGATGGTATTAGAGCTCTTTAAAGAAAAGGTGGAAATTAAAAGAAAAAAAGTTAAACTGTTTTCCCCTAATTTTGTTCTCTACAACAGCTAAACCTTTTTTTGCTGAAATGTCAAAAACTTCAGCCTGAGGCAGATACCTTGCATGGAAAAGTTTATCCCAAGTTGTTAATATTTGGTAATATTATACAAGCAGTTGAAAACAGGGGCTTGCAATATAACATGTTAGGCAACCTTAACTATATGCCTCACTACCTAATCTGCCTGTAATATAGCCATATTAATGTTGCAATGGAGAGGTTTAATGTCCATATATATCCTATAATGTGCCCATCTGTTTTTTCCCCATTAACAGCAAACTCTTATTTTCCCTTCATTGGGGAAATGAAGATCACTTGACCAACAAGATAACAAATTCAAAGTTAAGCATGCCTACCCTATCCAATCCATCATTGACAAGTCAGAGATTTCCTGCATCTTGTCAGATCAATGTGTTTGCTTGTAAGAGGCAGGTGTTCCTGGAAAGACACTTAAAAATTACAGTGAGCCAGCCTTGCATTAATTTTTCAGAGGATCAGCAGAATGGAGCTGAGCTTTGACTGGCTATTTGGAGGGAGCACAAGTGCAGCCTGTGATGTGACCCATGTACAGATGTAGGCAATCTCCAGTCTCCTACCTTCAACTCCTAAAGCTGGCATCCAGCTGAAGGAGGCCTCTCCCAAGCAGCTGTGCACACATTCTCTGGTGAGGAAGACATAGAGGCAAGCAAAGATGAAAGGGAATGTGCCAAAGAGGGGGAGACAAAAGGCTGAAAATGAACATGTGTTTTTGAATCTTTTATGCTCTGATCGCTCTGAGGGAATCAGGTGGCCTGGCCTTTGCCGGGCTGGTATATTTCCATGCTGATTAAATCTCATTCTCCGTCTCCTATGTTAACTCATTTTCTTCTCACTTGCTTTATTGCTAACCTATGAAAATATTTTTTGAGGGATGATCTTGAGGGATATTTTTGCCTGCTGGGGCCTCATCTGCCAGAGGGCTTTGTGCACAATCTGGGACATCTGCAATTACTTTTAATGTGGGTATTTTAACTACTAGATCTTCACAGGGGTCAGTTACATCTCCAGGAATTTGGATGCTTATTGAAACCTAGGCAGGAACCCCCTAGAAGTGGCACAATCCATCATTACTGTATGTATCCCTCTTCAAACTGTGGCATGCCAGGGGCCAGCTCTACCCTACTGATATTTTCAGTGTGCTGACAGTAAGCCTCATTCACCACCTGACACTTTTGGGGCTTATTTCTTGTAAGCTATTTGGGGCGGCATCACAGGCCAGCTGGCCCTTTATGGGGAGTCAGACTCAGCTGGGGATCAGGTGGACTTGGGTAATGACTGGACTCCACTGGGAGAGTGAATGGGTTTGCCCTAAAGGCTGAGAGAGTACAGTTCCCTCCAGTCACTTGTCCTTGTTTTTCTGACGCTAGCATGGGTGGTTGGGTGGCAGCTGGTAGATACATGACTCTTCTCTCTTCTTCAGCTGCTCTGTACTCTTCTCTGTACTCAAATACCCACCAGCAGGAGAGGAGGAGAGTAGCTGAGGCAAGGATCTGGGGGACAGTCTGCCTCTGACCTCCTGCCTGATCAGTGGAATAACTCCTTGCTGCAGGAAGCCAGCAGCTTTTCCTTAAACTGCCAACAGTGACTGCCATGTTGGCAGGGCCTGTCATTACTCAGGGCTGATTTAAAAGGCCTAGATGAAATAAGAGAGTCAACAAGTCTTTCTGGCATGTCCTGACCAGTAAAACTAAACTTTCCTCCTCACCTGAACAAATGCCCTAGGTAAATGCAAACATTGTCTTCAGTGGGATATTTCTCTGATTAAGAACTTCCTGGTTTGGACCAGTACCACTAGTTTAATATATTCAGTGATGGGTCATAGTCCTTCTCTCTCATTCTGTCTTGTCTTTCCTTTTCCTTCCCCTCTCTTTCTTCCCTATCTCATCTCATTTGCTATCACTTTTCCCTCCATTCTTTCTTCTCACACTCTGTGTACATATCTGCCACTCCATCCCTATGCTGCTGAAATGCCATTTTCAGTTCTTAAATGAGATTATATGAGCCAGGTGTTAGAGATTAGAAACAGCTTTTCTGGCTTGTTTTATAATTTATTACGTCCTCTTATCCCCATGGTAAGAGGGGACATTATTCCTTTCAAGGTTACTTTAGTCTAGTCCAGAATATATTATTTATTTGTATTACCATAGTGCACAGGAGCCCTGTTTATGTGTTAGGTGCTGTGCAAACACAGAACAAAAGGATGTTTTTTTCCTCTGTTTGGCCTTAATTACCAATTTCATAAAGAGAGAAGAAAGCCTATTTGTGAGCTTTCTATCCATGCTGTATGAATGTGCTTCCCACTGATAAGCGGGTGGAGGGACCCCACATTTTTTTATCATACCATACCCCAAAAGAAATAGATGGTTTGCATTTTTAGGCACTTTTCTATTGCCCCAATTCCAAATTTTGCTTTTTTTATTAAACTACAGAATTGAAAGTCCAAAATCTGGAAGTATCTCTTTAGATTCTTCTAATGTAGAAAGAGAGAAATAGCTGTAATTCCTCTTTAAGGGCCTGTTCTACCTCCCATTGAAGTCAATAAGAATCTTTTCAGTGGCTTCAGTGGAAACTGGATCAGGACCTAACACAGTAGCGTTCAAAGGAATGATTCAAGATGTTAGTGCTTGGTTTTAGTGGCTGTTACACAGCAGCCAAGTGTACACAATGGATCCTCATACACTTAACCATATCAGTAACCTGTGGACCAAGGAGGAGTTACATGAAGAGTTGTGATAGGCTAGTAGGGGGAAAGTAACTTCATGTTTTTGCTTCACACTTTTGGTGGAAAAATAAAACTGCACAATTTTGCAAAAGCTGCCCTAGTTGTGTTTAAATATGCACATTTTATGTAATCCTGGAAACTGGCAATTTATTTTTTAAGCAGTATAGTGATTATTTCCAGGATTATAGAACATTTTCAATTTTCCTGATCTCACAATAAACATGTTCTTATCTTGGTAAATACCTCATGTTAGGTTCAGAAAACTACACAGATTCTCCTAGATCCTTTGGACTACTCCTGCGAAAAGGTATTTCAACTAGATTTATAAATACCTGAAGATAATGAGTAAGTTTGGCTAATAAGAACCAACTCATAAATTGCCCATAATTCAAACCAAACTTGACTTGAGATTTGAAAAATAATTGAACTTTTAAACAAACAAACTATATTTCACATTTTCTTTAGTTCTATTTGTCACCAGCAGCAAAAGAGTGAAATGCTGTAAGAAAGGCTGGACTGGTGGTATTTCTAGTCTTGCTGGAAATAGGAAGTGCTAGATTTCATGATAGAGCCTGTTTTCAAGTGATTTCTGGCCCAGTTTTGTGTGCATAAACATTCCACCTTTTGATTCCTCATCTTTTAAATCTTTTAAGTTAGAGGTACTGTAGTAAGCCCTGATTCTGCAGCCAGATCTGCGCTGATGGGCCCTTGAGCATGAGCTCTGTGTAGCTGCCAGGGTCTGCCCATTCAGATCTGATTGCAACCCCATTGCCATATTAATTGTGCTTCTTAATATGGTAGACTGTCTTCCAGAATCCAGGTGAGAAATGCAATTGTTGCCGTAAGCTTTGTGAACATTTTGGTTTTTTTAATAGTCTTAAGCTCCGGTAGAACCCTTAGTATGGAAAAAAGCAGGTGAAACTGTGTCTCTAGCCTATAGTTGTTCTTCATAGAACAATCGGGAATAGAATACCTTTCTAATTGCTTAGCTAGTCAATCCCCCTAAATAATGACAGATGATTTAATTACTCCTAAACTATACCTCCCAGATGGATGGCCAGCCCAGCCTTTCATAACTTCCATGAAGGTGAATTCACAGAAATGCTTGCTTTTCTTGAACTATTAAAATATTGCATTATCTTACTTTAATAAGCCATCCCACTATAGCAATGATTACCAGACTATGCCATACAGGGACATTGTTTTCCCTAGTGGGACCCTGACTCTCCTTCCCTGGGACTCTGTGAGGGACTGTGGGTCTTGTACCTAGGTCTGCAGGCCATCCTCAGACTGCAGCCACCACCCAGCAGCTCACTGGTACCGTTAGGGAGTATAGGCTGGTTAACCCTAGCTCACCATAGGCACCGGCCATGAAACTCCCAATTGGAGGCAATGTCCAGCCTCTCCCATTGGATCAGACTTGCTATTTAAGCCAGAAAGAGGCATAGGAAGTTGTCTGAGCAACTAGATGAATCCCTGGCTGGCTACTACATCAGACTCTGCCTTTTTGCCTGACTTGTGAGCCCTGCATTGTTCCTGCCCTTTTGCCTTGTTCCAGCTCCCTACTTCTATGTCCCACCCCTGGCTACTGACTCCAACTCTGATCCTTGGGTCAGTTCCTGACTCTGGCTCAGACCCTTGGCTTGACTCCCAACTCCGTTGCTGACCTCAGTTTTCTGGCTCCTGCTCTGACCACTAGGCATGACCACCTACATCCTGGACTATGATAGTTTACTTGGACCACCAAACCTTCTGAGTGGGGCAGGGGCACTGGAACAGTTTCCGTAGTGGGGGTGCGGAGAGCCATTGAATCAAACTGTAAACCATGTATATGATGGAAACCACTTCAACCCTGGGGGGGTGGCAGCACCCCCAGCACTCCTAGTTTCAGCACCAATGGAGTGGAGTCTAGCCAGGTATGGACCCACCAGAGCTCCCCCTACTCGCAGGAGGACTGGCACTCCATGAAGAAGTGACCCACCTCCAGATGGGCAACCAAGCCATGCAGGTGCAAATCACACAGCTGGATGCTGAGAATCAGGCACTGCAGGGCAAGTCCATCAACTCTGAGCAGCAAACAAAGTGCTCTGGGTCCTACTGGCCACATCACCCCTGAGCCAGGACCTGTCATCCTCCTGCTGGAGCCCTTCAATGGTGATCGTTCCAAATTTCCAGGTTTTGGGAACTCTTCTTCTTGTTTCACCCTCAAACATACTTGTCCAACCAAGCTAAGGTAGTCAGCAGGCTGAGTGGGGATGCACTGAACTGGGCCTTCCTGCTGCTGGAGGGCAGCGGTCTGGTGCTGTTTAGTGGGGACACTTTCCAGCAGGTAGTACTAACCATCTTTGGTGACCCCAGACGTGTTTGCTCTACTGAGGCCACCTTGCAGAAGCTCTGGAAGGGGTCAGGCCTAGCCACCTCCTATGCAGCACACTTCCACCGTCTCACATCAGATACAGAGTGAAATGAGACAGCCCAGCTGATCCAGTTCTGGTAGGGCCTGCAGGATGAAATCAGAGATGAGTTGGCTAGAGTAGAGACCCTGATGGATCCGGTTGCCTTTATCAATCTTGTTATCAGTACCAACAATCAGCTGTGTGAATGGTAAGAAGATAGGTGGCATCAGAGCTGTGCTCACTGCTATTGGGTCCTGCTCCACAAGTCAAGTCAATGCAGATCAACCTGGCCTGCCAGCTGCTCACACTGGAGGAAAGGGAGACTGGCAATGTTTTAACTTGTGCTTTGAGTTATAGTTCAGATGCCTGAGGCCCCCAGTTTCCTTTAAGGGCTAGGCTCCCTGGATAGACTTCAACTCCTATGATGCACCATATAACGCACACCTCAGCCACTGCAGTGCATTAAGAAAAATGTAGTTAACAGGGAAACCTGGCTCACAGAGAGGAATGGGAACATGAGGCACCCAAACTAATTCACATGAAGCCCCACGATGAGACTTCAAAAATCAAAATATTTGGCATTTTGTCTGAAGCTTTTCAGTTTTGGGGCATCTGATGTATTGTTTTTGTGCGTGTGTGTGTGTGTGAGAGAGAGAGACAGACACTTCCTGCTAAAAAAATCATAAATCAAATTACCCATTTTAAAAAAAGAGTTTAGATGGAATTTTTTTGACCAGCCCTAATTTTGAATATTTTAGTACATTGGTCTTCAAACTTTTTTCTGTGTGCAGAGGATAGGTTCTTCTCTCAATCAAGCTTCTCTCTCACCTCTGTGTCTCACTGTGTGAGAATCTTTAAGGTAACATGGTTTCCTCTAAACAATTTCTCTTTACCATAGTTAATTTCCGCCGCCCCATGTACATTCCAAAAGCATTCTACTATCTTCTTCTTGCCATTTTTAGAACCATAGAAAAAGATCAGATCTGCAGCTGGCGTAAACTGGTGTAGCTCCATTGAAGTCAGTAGAACTACACAGATCTACCTCAGCTAAGAATCTAGCCCAGGATGTTTAGACAAACTGCAAAGTCTGTAAGTTTAGTGTCCCCTGTCATTCCATTTTCAATCCTCTTGTTTTAAGTTTTGTGGATTCTTACCTCCATTTGGTCCTTTTCTTACCTTCTGGATGTCCTGTTCTACCCACCACAGTATATCGGGAACTCACACTAAAGACAATGGGAATCACTCCCATCCTGTGGGAGGACAATATGGCACCTGGGAGAGAAGATTGTCTTGTTCAGTAACTGAAAAGCAAGGTGAAAGTGATTTTTCCTTTCCCCATTTGTTTGTTCTCTCTTCTTCTCCAGTCCTGTTCTCTCTCTTGGCTGATGATCTGTTTTGTTTTATTGGAACACATTCGCTGATTGGCATTGTTCAATTGGCATTGTTCAAATGAAATCAAGAGAATTCTCTCTTATATAGCCCCATTGCTTCATTCAGACTTGTGGTTGTGATGCCACTGCTGAGGTCGAGATTGCACTTCCATTCTAAATCACAGTCATTTGTACCTTTCCTCAAACATATATTACTTTTGGGACTGAATTTTTGCGTGCTTGGTCTCAGCCCAGAAGTGAATTTGTTTTGGAAAATTTGATAAACATCAATTCAGCTGCCTTTTTGAGTAATCCACTCGGGGGAGGGGGGTGAGGAGTGATTTTTCAATAGTTAAGACATTTTGCATATGCTTTTCATCCCCAAACCAACATTATTTTGAAAATTCATCCTTGGAGTGCATATACTGTTGAATGATACACTGCCTTGTTTGAAGAAATTTGGTTTGGAAATTACATTGTGATAAGCATTAGAAAATTGTGTGCTGAGCATGCACAATACATTATTTCCTTCTCTGATTTAAGCTGCTTCTCAAGTGTGATTAATGTTCCCAGGTGTGGATATTTGTTTGCATTCTCATAAAAATTAGAGATGGAAAAGATTTATTACATCATCTAGTTCACCCCATGCTAAAGGATTGTTCCCTACAATATATGTCTTATGACAATGGTTAGGAACCACAGAAAGTCACTTTCTTATAATAATAAACAAAGAACATTAGAATAAGGAAAACAGTATTCTCTCTAAAATTTCTCTGTGTCTAATTCTGTTTCATAGTAGAATGTCCATCTTAAACCTTCCCCAACACCCCCTTCTCTAGTTTCCTGCTACAGATTTAAAGAAACAGTGAACATATCATCAGAGTTTAAGGTTATTGTCCAGTCTAATTCAAACATCTTGAACAATTAGGTTTGCACCACGTACCATACGAGTTTATACAGTCTAAATATCTTGAATTATGATCCTTGGCACTTAACATTAAGAAATAGACAATTTAAGATATCACATTAGTTCTCATAACAACCTGTTGTGCTGCCCTAAACAACTCCATTCCCTTGTTGGTGTTTACATCTTACCTAGAAATATATAATTTGTTATGCTGTCCCCAATTCATTTTCACATAGACAAGCTAGACATATTTAGCTCTTAATCTTTTTCCACAAGTCAGTTCCTCCAGTCCCTTAATCATCTGATCTTTATTTTCTCTTTCACCATGATAGCTTGGTATAAAAAAATTCTGTTGCTGTTCTCTTATCGCTTTCCAATTTTTCAATATCTTTCCGGTAATGAACACAGTATTTCAGGTACTGTCCTTTGGGGCATGTCTAGACTAGGAAAATAGAACTGGTTGGAAAATGGTAAGTATTGTCCATGAAAAATTCTGGAAAAAATATTGGAATTTTGTAAATCTTGTGAAATGTTGGTGAAATATAAATGTTGGTGAAAAAACAGAATGTTCAGAAACAAATTTTCCACAAAAAGATTATTTTTTGAAAAAAAAAGTGTGTGAAAAATGTTGACATGATCTGGAAAATAGTTATGTTTTAAAACTGGTAGCAAATACAATATTAAACAGGATTTGCATCTAGGGAAGACAGGACAAAGCGTGTTTACTATTGTGTGAGCTGATCATCACCGCTTCTTTCCCCAGTTAGATTAATCATTAATCATGATCAGCTAACTTGTTTTGGTCAGAATTTTATAGTATATAGTCAGAATTTTTCTCCTTAACTTTCCAACTGGTCACCTCAGCAACAGTTTGTAAAAATTTAAAAGCTAAGATCAAGATTTTTCAAAAAATGACTAGTGACTTTGGGTGCCACAGTTTATAGGCACCCAACCGGAGACATCTTAAAGGAGCCTGATTTTAGGAAGTACGGCACATCCAGCCTTACAACACTCAAAAATGGAGGCATCCAAAATTACCAGTCACCTTTGAAACCATGGCCTAATTGTATTTCTAGATCACACATAATGATATTGCACATAAACTGCATCATGTAAGTGTTGTCCAGGATTTTTCACTGCTAGGACTTAAAGGGACATTGTCAAGTTGAAAAATTCCATTTCTCTCTAAAAATGTTGTAAATGCCATAGTTAGAAATTAGCTATAGCTAACATACATTAAAAGAAGAAAGAATTTCTCCCCCCTTTTTTCTTTTTAGTAGTTTGGGTATTTTACCACACTTTGTGTATATTTAGGCTTGGAAAGATCAGATTTTTATTGGCAAATATCAGTAAACATTGATTTCACAGTACACACACTGATGAAAAAGTATTTCCATTGTTAATCAAAATTTATATAGGCAAAATAAGCAAAATACTGCTTGAGTCTTAGGGATTGTCATTAAACAATTGTTTCCTCCCCCACAATTCCCAAACTGTGAACCTTTAAATAAAAAATTAAAAATGGATTAAAACACAAAATTTGGTGCAATTGTGAAAAGAAATTGGTAGAAATAAGCTTAACAATAAACATTGATGTTATCTGTTGAAATTATAAGCAAAGAAATCAAATTCTGCCAAGCCGAGGTATATTAGAGAGACAGAGTTGGCGAGGTAATATCTTTTGATTGGACCAACTTCTCATTCACCTTGTGTGTCTAATATCCTGGCTACAAACACTGCATAAACCTAGGTATAGATATTTACTCAGTCAGTTCCTCCCTTGCTTAAAAGATTTACACAGAGAGGTGAAAAAATCCTTATTAACCAACTTATTTTAAAAAAATAATCAGGACATGCTATTTAAAGGGTGCATTGTCCAAAACTGGAATTTTTTTTAAATTTATCAGGTTCAAAAATTCAATTTGACAGTTTCTTTTTAAGCCCATTACATCTTGTTCCATCCTCACTGGCTAATTAGAATAATCAGTCCTTGTTCTCTTAATACCATTCCTTTATATATTTACAATTATCCTGTCTCCCCGCAATCTGACTTATAAGTAAATATATGAAGACTTTAAAATCACATATTATGGATTTACTCTTTTGCTGTGTGTGTAAACAGATACTAGAGTGGGTGCAAAATTCTCCATCAACATTTTTTTTCAGTGGAAAATGGCTATCGGCTAAACAAATTTTCATGAAAAAATTTTCCCTTTTCTTTAGAACTTTGTTGGTTTTCATTAGAAAAAACAAAATCCTACTTTTTTGACAATAATAGATTTTTTTAAAGCTCATTCTGCATGTTGAATCTATTCATGACCTCTCTACTATGGCCATCAAAAGGTGTGCCAAAAACTGTAATGACCTAGCTTTTATGATCTCTTTCATGTTGGGTAGAACAGCAGGTTGGCATTTTCAGAAGAACTCCGAGTTAGTGTAAGTTCTGCTCTCGTTCAACTCAATGGGAGCTTTACTATTGATCCCAGTGGCAGCAGAGTTAGACCGACACTGTGGGTGAAAATCCCACTCTTATTTCATCTAAATACGAAGCTATTTACCTTTCATTGAGTTGTATATATTTCATAAAATAATTAGTATTTAACAGGCCAAGTATGTGGAACAAAAACACTTCAAGTGCTACTGGTTGTTCTAGTAATGTCATGATGAACCTTCCCTATGTCTGTAATTAAGAGTCAATAGAATACAGTAGGCAGCACATATGTGCAGGGTAGAGAGTACTAGTACTGAAGCAGTTAAACCTAAGTTCTCTCTCCCATCCCGTTCTCCTGCTTGAAAGGGTTACTCAGAAGTATCAAATCCTAAGTTCCTTCTCCATAAAGCAGGGCTTAAAATGACTGCAAGTATTTAGTCTTAGAAGCGAGGAAGTCCCCTCTTTCACTACTTTCATTGTGTGCCTATGTGAATTTAGGCTACTTGGTCTTGCATTGAAGTATAATTTTCAACTGGTGATGTTGTAACTATAACTTTCTCTTACTAGGTGTTTGTACAGTGCCTAGCCCAATTTTTGGTTGGGGCCTCTCGGTACTACCACACAACCAATAATAATTTCTATAGCAACAAAGTGATTATCAGTATAGGATTATAACTTCACCTCAGGGTCAAGAAGAAAGAGAAGTTCTAGATATTTTCAGTGGATAGTAATAATGCCAAGGGGAACTGGGAAAACTTACAAAGGACATACAAAATACCATACGGGAAAAACATTCAGTAATTGCTCATCTTCCCCATTATAACAGTTCATCTTTAAATCACAACCAAAATGATTATATTTAAATATTATGATTCAGTAGTTGTCACACAAACTCCCACGAGCCATTCAATTCTTAACTCACCTCCACTCCATCTGAAATAGAAAAGGGCTGTCAAAACTCCACCTTTAGTTATTTATTTATTTGCTGTTTCTAAATCTGGATCGTTTCCTAATTTAGTCCTATCTCTATAAGTGGCCTAACTGGAATTCCAAAACTGAACAACCCTGAATTTTAGAAGGTTGGGGAAAGAGGACTGCAAGTGTGCAGACTCACCCCTTTGGCTCCTCCAGCTGGTCTTCCAGGGAATTAACTTGATTTCTAGCCTGGAGCGCCCTCGGCAGGCCGGTGATCTGCCACAGCTTGGCCCCCGTGTCCCTCCCAGACTCTGGTGCCCCATTATCTGGGGTACTTCCCCCTGACAGCAACCCCTTACTCTCAGGGTCTCCCCTCCCCAGGGACCCCAACCCTCTAATCCCACCTTGCCTCAGATGGTGGCTACTGCCAGTCAGCAATGAGCCCACACTCCCTGAGGCAGACTGCAGTATAAAAGCCAGTCATCATAGGCAAGGGGGTAGGACCCGCTGTCTTCATCTACCACCCAGTACCTCAGAGGTGGGCCTAGGACCAGGCCCTGCAGCCTGGGGAGTCGCCAAGCAGGAGCTCCCCTGCTCTGCTGGCCTTTCCCCAGCCCTGCTTCACTCCCGGTACCTTTGCTACCAACAGCCAGGCCCTGGTCCCTCCAAGACCGGAGAAAGTTTATGAACTCCTGGCTGTCCTGACCTTTATAGGGCCAGCTGGGTCTGTTTTGGGCTGAGACTGCCTCCCAATCAGCTCAGCTTTTTTCTCAGCCCTCTCTCAGGCCTGGCTTCTACCCTGCCAGGGCTGCAGCGGGTAACCACCCCCTGGTACAAGGACCAAACCTGGAACTGAATTCTGTGGCTAAGGTCTGTTGCTAGCCTTCAACACATTGTTGCTAGAGGAAACATGTGATCATCACATGACAACTCAGGACTACTGTGAGTCTGGCTGTCCAACAGAAGGTTGAGGGCAGTAGTGCAAGTCTTAATGATAAATAGTAGCTAAAGATTGCAGGGAAATGGTGAGAACTTGCAGTATATAGGGCACAGAGGTTCCAACTAAGAAGGGGGAAATGGTGCAGAAATAGTCTACATAGCTGGTCTTGAACTACTAAACTTGTCTGAGCCACCAGCATGGCTTGATGTAAAAGTACAATGAAAGACAGCCTTTTGTGGTCCCTTGTTGTCATATGGCAATTGTGAATAACTTACAGAGATGTAATTTGTCACCTTGTTCTTGTAGGGCAGGGGTAGGCAACCTATGGCACATGTGCCGAAGGCAGCATGTGAGCTGATTTTCAGTGGCACTCACACTGCCCGGGTCTTGGCCACTGGTCTGTGGGACTCTGCATTTTAATTTAATTTTAAAGGAAGCTTCTTAAACATTTTAAAAACCTTATACACACAACAATAATTTAGTTATATATTATAGACTTATAGAAAGAGACCTTCTAAAAACGTTAAAATGTATTACTGGCATGCAAAACTTTAAATTAGAGTGAATAAATGAAGACTTGGCACAGCACTTCTGAAAGGTTGCCAATCCCTGTTATAGGGGAAAAGAAGAAGTGGGGAACAGATGGGGGCCAATATTCCATTTCTTCATCTTCCTAATGGAATTGTCAGTGACTTATGATCTAGTACTTGCTCAGGAGTTTTCATGGGGAAAACTTATCGGGAAGCCATGTCTTTGATAGAAGGGAGGACAGACATTTAATAGCACATGAAATCCATTCCATCTGGACTATAGAAGGAAATTATCTTCCAAAGAGATGGACAGGCCCAGGAAACATTTAAAAAACCTTTATTCTTCTTGGGTTTAAGAAAATTTAAAAATAGGGCAAATCATTCTGGCACATCCACAAACCTCCTCCTATTAATAAACTGTTCTCCTTCCTCATTCTTTCCCCTCAGTGTTTTGATTAGCTATTAAAGACTATGTCACAGTACAGACTCCTTCCCCTTTCTCCAATGTTAGCAATGGAGTCAGCTGTAGGTAGCAGGGGAATAGAATTATAATGCCTCAGATTGATGTAGCAAAGTCTGAATACTTGCCTTGGCTGTGGGCATGTTGGGATATTTCTGCTTTTTTGCCCACCGGGCAAAGTTGCTGAAGGCAGAGAAGCTGTTTCCTATGTAACAGTGTTTCTTTTGAGATCAGAGCTCAGCTGATAGCCATAGAAATATATTAAAGGAAGGACCATGGTCTATCAGTGATGAGGCCCCTGTAATCACAGGAAATAATGGGGGTATATGTACCTGATCCTAAAAATGGATTCTCGTTCAAGGCTCTGGAGGAGGATGAGGAAAAAACAAGGACTCTAGCAATGTGCTGTGGGGCAGGGGGAGGGACCTCTGCTTCATTTCTGTTTGTGTCTGTGAATAAAATGAAAGCCAGCTTAAAAGTATTAATGGGACAGAGCTGCAAAACCTGGATATGAACTTCCCCAAAAGCATGGAGGTGTTTGGCTCTGGAATTCCTGTTTGGGCTGTGGGGAAAAAAAGCTGTGGGGAAAAAAAGCTGGAGATAGACCATCCCAGAGTTTGGGGGTGTTTGAAAACAGGTTGATTCGATTTGGCCTCTCTCTACTTGAAAATTTTGAAAATGTGATGAAAGTCCTTAAGATATATATTTTAAAAAGTTTCAGTTAATATTTTGGAAAGGATCCTGGGTTTATGTGAAAGGAAAGATCCTGTTTTTACAAATACTGCAGTATTTGATAACTAAGTTCTAGGTAGACTAGGAAAGAAACTCCAGCTTGGGATTTGTCTGAGACTGGCCAATTGCATAAAAGTAAAGTAATTACTGAAGAGACAATTTGTGCCTCATTGTCAGAACTTTTAAGCATCCCTTGATTGATGCAGCCGGCTCTGATAGGAGTCCTGTCCAGTCCTCCTCCTCTGGAAAATAGTGGCAACAAATTATGGCTATAAGGCTGTATGCTAGGGGGAAGATGAAGGGAAATTTTGTGAGATGCGGAGAAACGTCTGAGGAAAGAGAGGAAAGGAGCCTTTGTTTCATAGTTGTATGTGAAGTTAAAGTCTCTGAATGACACATCTCCTTAAAATCCTCTACTAGACAAGAACCACATTGTTCCAATAATCTGAGCTACATGATAATTCCCTTGCTATGTTCCACATCATCAGTCTCCTTGACTTGCAGCCATGGTTGTCTTCAGCGCACTTCCAAAGATCCATGCATCTTTTGTGTTGCCGTGCTTCTCTGAGTCGGCATTTCATCAGTTCAATTCAAAAGGCTGTTTGATTGTCTCCAAATGTAGAGATGTTAACAAGCCTTTAGTAGCCGCCACCCGTGCAGTTTACATGTACGCTGTATGATTAAATGCAACCACTTCTCTGCCCCCAGCACACTATTACAATAATGTCAAGTTCTGATGATCTAGCTGAGGAAGGGGGGGAAATCGGAGTTAGGGCTGCCTGCCCATTTCTGACTTGCTTAGTTGTGTGCTTAGATAAAGAGAATTGCTCAGACATCTCATTTCCCATCAAGCAGCATCCACACACACAACAGGTTGAATAAAGATGGCACCACATTAAAAAGAAGTAGAGTACTATGAAAGCTGTAAGGTTGTTACTTTCATGCCTGGGGCTCTGACTGAGTTTTTACTTACTCAGGAAAACTCCCACTCACATCAGTTTGTAGCAGATCTAAGTAAAAATAGAGCAAAATCTGAGTAAGGACTTCAGGTTTTGCTTCTGTAATGGGGAGCTCACCCTCTCCCCACCAACCTAGAAGAAGTTGATGAGGTTGAGGAGAGGCCAATTAACCAGATAGGCTACAGCTGGTGGAATTAGTTAGCCTAAGTAATCCATGAATAATGATAGAACGCAACTGGGGAAGGAACTGGTGGAGCTAGAATAAAGCCAGGAAGTTTGTAGTAGAAGGGGGCTGCAGTGAGGGAGCCTGTAGTTACTCTCTGGACAGTAGAAAGGAAGATTAGGTGAAGAGGACATAGAGAGAGGCAGCAAGGTTTAAGAAGGTTCAGACCTTGACTGTTGATTTAGAGGGTCCCTGAGTTGGAACCCAGAATAGAGGGCAGGCTTGGATTCCCCTACCAGCCACTGGAAAAGTGGCCTGGTTTGGGAAGTGAAGGGAGGACTGCCATCTGGGATGCAGAGACATTGATACCCTGGAAGAGGGAAAACACACAGTGACCTGGCCAGAGGAACAAGCCAGGAGAGCATCCTTAGTCACAGAGAGTGAGAGAGAGCAGCCACAAGGAGGCACCCCAGTAGTGAGTGGACTCCATGATAGAGTTCTTGGGATGAAGTTCTGGCCGTATTGAAATCAATAGCTAAACTCCCATTGTCTTCAATTGGACTAGGATGTCATCCCTTGTTATTAATGATAGTGCAACCCTTCTGCCAGATACCAACAGTAGCAACAAGAAATGAGTCAGTTTGTCTAGGGCTCTTTTGCTAAAATAAATAACACAATGGCTTGAGTCCACACATGGAGCCAAGCTTTGACTTCTGGCTCTGGGAAGTTAAAATTTAACCTCTCTAGTGACTTTTGCAGGTGACTCTGTGGTGACCTGGCTAGGATAGGCTTTGCTAACTGTGAGAAAAGGCTGAGGCAAACCAAGACAAAAGGGATACTTTTACATTTTTAGAACTTTATAAGGGGAAAAACCCCAAATTATACTAGGAACATAAATAATATAAAACATAATAAACTATAGCTTAGTAACTCACTAACCTTTGTGAGCTAGTACAGATTGTGCAGTTAGTACTGAACCTTGTTTTTGACAAGAACAAAAGAGATTGCTTAACAATATGCAGTGACACTTTGGAGAAGACTAAACTTTTCCTCTCCTTGGCTTTGCTCTTGCTGTCTTGTTCGTTGCTTCTCTTTGGAGTGAAGCACTCCTTAGATTTGACATTCCTGCAGCTGTTCCTCTTTTCATCGAGTTTATCCACAAGAGGAGTTTCTTCATCTAGTGAGCCCTCCCTTGTCCATTAGGCACCTTTGAACTTTATGCCATCAATCGATGTTCAGTCACTCTCTCTGTTCATGTACTTTAGGTCCTCTGAGTGGGCTTCTCGTTTACCATTTTCAGGCTCTGTTTGCATCCAACACAGCTTTTTGATCAATTCCTTTCTTCACCAGTTAGATTTCCTCTCAGTTTTCTTCCTTTGACACACTTTCTCTCTGGGAAGTCTGTAAATTTTATTTATCTCTACTTCCCTTCTCTAATACATCTGCTCACATACCCAGGTCTACTTTTTTCCTGCTTCTATTTTCCTTCCCTATTTTTCTTTTTTCCTCCTCTTCACTTTCCAGTCCTCTACTTTAATTCTCCTGTTCTTCTTGTATTTTATCTCCTCACCTTCTACCCCAGCTCCAGTTCATCCGCTAGCTCATCATCTCCAGTCTTCTCCTTCTCTAACAGCTTTGTCCAACTGCTCGCTTCAGGTGGATTCTGAGCCCCCTCCCCAGCTCGAGCTGCCCTCTCACTGTCTGTCTCTCTCCCCAGGACAGCATTCGGTACTGCTGCATCACAACTGCAGCAGGTGCAATGCCAGGGTGTGGGTTACTACGGCTCTTCCCCCCACACCGGCACTCAGAACATGGAACCATAAGTGTCTTTTATTTAGGGAAAAGGCGGGGAAACCCCAAACAACCCCACCCCCCTTTCTATATTTACACACATACAATAAAAAGAACAAAACCCAACCCGTGTGTCAAGAATTTAGCCAACCCCACAGTTCCAATACATTAATTGTCTGGCTTGCTGTGCCCACCTAAAAGCCACTCACAGGTCCAATTTGACTCAGGAGTAGCCAGGGGCATCAGGTGTTGGCTCTCCTCCTACTGTCTACTCCAGTCCAGAGAAGTCCACAGCACCTGTTCCTATGTGCAGCAACCTGATCCATTTCTGTGATGTCAGTTCTGCCGTTGCTGGTCTGGTTGGGCCTCACTATGAAGTCAGTTCTGTGCTGCCTGTCAGAGCACCATGAAATTTGCTCTGTGCTGCTGCTGCCAGGTGGGGCCTTGTGAAGTCAGCTGTGTGCACTGCCACCACTTGGAGTCCTGCAGAATCACTCCACATAAGATTTTCAGAATCTCATACAGGGAACTCAGAGCAAAACAGGGTCCTTGGACAGAGTCCCTACTCTCTGGAATAGCACATCTGATTACCAAGGTAAAGTCCTCCACCCTCTCTTTTAAATACCATTCCCTAGCCAGAGTTCACTGCCTGTAGAGTCAGTGTGACCCTTTCACTCCAGGGCATATCTTGCACAATTACTATACTGTTTCAGGAATATAGTTACTGTAACAATTTAGTGTCATTTATACAATCATAACATAGGCATGTTCCAACTAAAACAACAAAACTCAATATGTGGAATTTTGGGTAAACAACATTAAAATTCATGTAAGTCATTAACAGGTGTGTTGTAAACAAGACATGAGAAGTCATTCTTCCGCTCTACTCTGTGCTGGTTAGGCCTCAACTGGAATATTGTGTCCAGTTCTGGACACCACATTTCAAGAAAGATGTGGAGAAATTGGAGAGGGTCCAGAGAAGTGCAACAAGAATGATTAAAGGTCTTGAGAACATGACCTATGAAGTAAGGCTGAAAGAATTGGGTTTGTTTAGTTTGGAAAAGAGAAGACTGAGAGGGGACATGATAGCAGTTTTCAGGTATCTAAAAGGGTGTCATCAGGAAGAGGGAGAAAACTTGTTCACCTTAGCCTATAGTGATAGAACAAGAAGTAATGGGCTTAAACTGCAGCAAGGGAGATTTAGGTTGGACATTAGGAAAAAGTTCCTAACTGTCAGGGTAGTTAAACACTGGAATAAATTGCCTAGGGAGGTTGTGGAATTTCCATCTCTGGAGATATTTAAGAGTAGGTTAGATAAATGTCTACCTGGGATGGTCTAGACAGTATTTGGTCCTGCCATGAGGGCAGGGGACTGGACTCGATGACCTCTCGAGGTCCCTTCCAGTCCTAGAGTCTATGAATCTATGAATCTATAAGTCTGGCCAGAGGTGATTTTTTTCCCCTCTGGAGACAGAAGAATGTTCCATCCATATAAATCCTTCTAGCTCTGGGGCTTGCAGCAGTAAATATTCACATAGAGTTACAGCTGGTCAGAAAAAAATCTGTTTAGTTGGAATTTGACAATTTGGCAAAATTGAAATGTTTTGTGGAGACCATCCTATATTGCCAAAGTCCTGACAGAACTTTCCTGCCTACCCACCCTTCCTGGCTTCTTAGCAGACCTCATGGTGGGCTGCTGGGGAACTCGGGCTCCCAGATTCTGCAGCTCTGGAGCAGCCAGCCATGTACACTGCTCCAGGACTGGGGGCCCCATGGTTGCCAAGATTCATTACCCCATATAGCACCCAGATATGTAGATTTCCCTGGATACCAGGAACCCCATGGCATCCAGGGCCTGCTCCATTCCCTTTTGTGGAGAACTTTAAAATGTTTGTTTTTCATTCCTAATCAGAACAAAAAGAAAATATGAAATAGCGAAATCCTCCCTGAAATGGAATGAACTTTCTCCGTGCAGCTTTACACAAGGTGAAACTCATCCCTGTGCAGAGGGCAAACACAGGGCCTATGTCTCATGTAAGCCTTACTTTCAGGATCCCAGGAGTTGGTCCACACAGCAGAAATTTGAGGGCTTAAGTGAAACTGAAATGTTGTACAAGCCTTGTACTGGCCCTCTGAGGAGGGATGAGTTTCACCTACAGAGATAATGCCATGCTGTATGCATAGTGCAGTTAGAAAATATATCCTAGTACCGGGGACTATAAAGGTATTTTTGCCATGAGTTTGGGGAGACCACATTACTCATGAATAGTAAAGCCTCAGATCCACCTGTATAGGGTTATCAGAAAAAGCTATCAGTTAAGACTCTAGAGCACGCTACATCTTTATACTCTTACTTATGACATTATTATATGTTCAGTTTGTCTTATTTTGTTCATGTTTTGCCCCTTTTTAGGCTCCTCTTTAATGAACAACCAACAATAAAATCGATAATAAGCACTGACAGCCCCTGTTTGTGACAATATGTGGTTTTCCTCTTTCAAGTACTTTAGCTACTTGGTACTGAGTAACATTAGTTACTATAGAAACAAGTTGTATTGGTATGTGGGCAGAGCTTAGTGACATCCACAAGTGTACTATAAAGTCTCTGTGTATAAAGGTTTGGAACTTACACCAGGGCTTGTGAAATGTAGCTGATTATATGCAGCATGCTGTATAAATATATATAATATAAAAGCTGAAAATGAAAGAAGAAAGGGAAACAATATTCCATTGATTTTGTATTGCATTTGTGGATCCTTTGAAATGGGTATGATCGGAATTCAACAATTAAGTTCTTTCCATTCCCTTTCTCGTCTATTATCAAGGTGGGTCCGTCTATACTTGGAAAAGTATCCTTTGGCAGCAGTAGGACCTCCTTACTCTGTTCAGCAGATGTTGTAAAGAGTTTAGATGTAGATGGGATAAAAACAATTTCAACACCATTACAGAAGGTGGGTAGACAGAGATCTGGTGGCATGTAATATTAGTCACACTTTATACAACAGTGTTGACAACTGTTTGGCTCCTTTACAGTAGCAGCCAAAATGTTCCAACAGGAAAAATTTTTTAAAGCCACCTAAGTGACTTAGGAGCCTAAGCAATCAGCAGTGACTTCAGGCACCAGCACTCCAAGCATGTGCCTGGGGTGGCAAGCCGTGGGAGGCACCCTGCCGGTCCCTGCAAGGGCGGCACTCAGGCTGCCTTCGGTGGCATGCCTGCGGGAGGTCTGCCGGTCCCTTGGATTCGGCGGCAATTCGGCAGCGGATATGCCGACTCCACGGGAGTGGGGACCTCCCACAGATAAGCCGCCGAAGGCAGCCTGCCTGTCGTGCTTGGAGCGGCCAAAAAGCTAGAGCCTTCCCTGTAAGCAATATCGCCTGCCCCTGAGTCACACAGGGCTTGCCTATGTAAACACTTAGTTCATGGCAAGCTGGGGAGTAAATCTGCCTCCCTCTAGCCTCTTATGCACTAAGTATCCTTGTGGACCATGCTTCTACTCACTAAAAGTTCCCTTGTGATTTGTCGTACTGCATTTTTAAACAATATCTCAGGGTGGGGTAGATCAAAGCACTACAGGAACTTTTAGTGCACAGCAACAGGGTCCACACGGGGACACAGTGCAACAGGCTAGTGCGAAGTAGCTTTATACCTCAGTTTGCCAGGAACTACATGTTCATATAATAAACAAGCCCTTAGGAACTCTTCAAAATATTACCTCACACCCCAATAAGAGGATCCACATGAACCTCTTGCTGATAAACCCAGCCAGCAACGATTTATTTCCCTAGTGTTGATAGACTCTCAGGGCAAACTTTTCAACCTTATGCCCCACAATCCATATTTACACACCCAAATAACTTGCCTGGTTTTCAGTTTCTGAGCGCTATTAAAGTCAGTGGGAGCTGGAGGCACTTTTGAAAATTGGAGCACTTTACTTCAATGTCCTTTTGTCCTGGCAGGGGAGACTGAACTCATGAGTCCAAATTCAGCTCAGGCATAAATGAATGCAACCACTGGAAGTCAGTAGGACTTCAAGACACTTTTACTGAGATGAATTTTTATGTACATGTATTTCACTGGTTTTGTGTATCAATGAGTGGCAATGTGCTTTGGTAGCTGTCTACAAAGAGAGTGAAAGACCTGCTACTAATGCTGGCTAAAGGAGGTCTCCTACCATGTAAGTGGCAGCAACCTATGTTTGGGGAGTTAAAGGGCTAGGGATCTAATCTTGCCTTCTCTGTGTAATGTTTGTGTGGTTTCTACACTATAGTAATTGTGTCTGTTGTCTGTAGCACATGAATTAGTTGCACATTGTGTTGCTTGTTTTTTAATTGTGTGGCTTTGCTTCTGCAACAAAACAGCCAATGAGGCCGGAATCTGATTCTGATTGGAGGAATGGCCTAAAGATATGCATTTTATATTTGGGAGGGTAGTGTGAGCTTTGACCTGAGGCCTGTGGAAAAAGTAGTTTAGTAACTCTACGGCCATTTTGTTGCAGACAGCATTAGTTTTGGCTGAATCAACGAAAGAATGTGCGATAGCATGGTGGTGACTTTCATAGCAAGTGTGCATTCCATATGAATGAATTAGTTTTTTTATTAAGATTGTAGTTCTTTTGCTTGGGGATTATGGAAAATCTCTTCCTATATGGATGACTGGGTAAACAGTCAGTCACAACCTCTAGTAGATAAGCACTACTGAAGGAAACCTGGGAGCAGGCAGAAGTTTGGATTGGGCAATAAACTCTCGGCTAGAAGTTATGTTATTAGTTTGTGCTGTAATTATAGCTGGGTGGTGGGTGGCTGTTTGCGTTTTGTGTGTTGACTTTTTTCTTGTTTAATTTTAAAATAGTTTTTTTTCACTGTTTATAGAACCCTTTCCTGGTTTTTAATGAAATAGTCCCACTTCTCACACACAGATTTATAATTGTTTTTTAATTAAGAAATCATCAATTTGCATTTGACAGACCATTTTCTGCCTTGCTACAAACATGTTCTTGATTAAATTTCAGATATAGTTAATGCCCTGCAAATCAAGTAGCAATGTATTCTCCTTTCCATAATTCCACAGTAAGGATGACAGAATTGGTATCTGTGAATAATGTGTACTTAATATAGTGTACAATTCATTTTAACATTGATTGGTGGAATTGTATAAAACTTCATCTGTATAAGCAGAGAAGATGTTGTTTGCCCCCTACACTGGAAGACATTAGAAATAAGTTAACTGGCATCTCAAAGTGGTGTCCTTGCTACAGTCCTAGATGGAGTGGCATTTTCTCCAGCTGTGAGGTATATCTTGAAAAAAGACATTACGGGACGGTAAAGAGCAAAGGTGCAATACAATATTGAACAAAGAAGGAGAAACCCAGCTTGCTGAGGGAGTTTTTTCTTGTATGCTGATAAATCAGAGCATCTTTGCAGAAGAGATGTGGGAGAGTGGTGTATGTGAAAGAGAGAAAGTTTCTGGATATGGAGCAGACTCTGAAGCACCTTGGCTGTCAAAAGAGTTGGGAAGATGTAACCAGAGAGGAAGGTGTTGAAAAAACCCCAAGATCCTAGGACAGCGAAGACACCAGGGACCAGTAGCTGCCTGAGAATCTGCTCCAAAAAAGGACTGACAAGCTGAGAGACTGATAGGGAGAGTCTCTCTCTCTCTCTGAATATGTAAAGTCTCTTTTATTCACTGTAACCTAGTTTAGTATTCCAGGGTAGTTCAGCATTTCAGCATATAATCTTCATGAGCAGCTATGTTATGCAAAACTACTTCTTGTTTGAATTCACTTTTCTTTTTCTAGTCTTAATAAATCTAGTTTTAATTTGACCAACTGGGGGACTTCAGTTAATTCTCTCCTACTGTTCCCATGAAAGGAAACAACCTTCAGACAAGAAAGTGTGGGAAGCCTCTCCATGCTCAGGTTCTTAGTCAGAGGGGCATACGCTGTTGTGTCATCTCCCCTGAGGTGTGCTGCTAGCAAGTTCTGGTAGATACCTAAGGGCCACTGAGAAGACGGGCTTGCAAGTGACAGCAGGAATCAGAAATGTCTACTCACCAATGTTCTTTGCTATCCATCCTTGGATCCCTCAGTGCCCTTGTCTGCTTCTCAGTGCAATCATTCTCCTGATACAGTCTACAATAATCTCCTAAGTATTACTAATCAAATTTCATTCCTTACTGACAATGTTCTGTTCTAGCTGATTGCCTCCAATTTAACACTCCCCACAACTCTTACAGCAATCAGTAGATTTGATTAATTCTCTGGGCTCGAAACCAGGGTGACTAGCACTGACCCAGCAGTAGTCTTACTAGGTCTCCCAAAAAAAGGAAAATATGGGCTGAAAAACACAGAATTGATTTCACATTTGTTAACGGCAACACCAGGTAAAATTGCAATGAACTGGAAACAAAGAGAAGTTCTGTGTCTAGAAAAGTAGTTTGAAAGGATACTGGAAGTGTGGATAATGGAAAAGCTAACTGATGCCAGAAATAATTATACAACAGGCTTCTACACAGTATGGATACCCTTCTGTGACTTTATTGACAAAATCAGATGCAATCAATAGCCAGATCCAAAATAAAAAAAATTATTAATCTGTCACAGTTCTGTAAACATCAGAGAACTGATCGAATTTCCTGCTCTGCTGCTTAAGGAGATATATAAAAAAGATCATTAATCTAAGAAGTTTTGTGATGTGTAATATGGACATATTTCATCTGTAGTCCTCTGCTGATGCTTTGTCCAGAACACTTTGTCTGAACACATTGTGATCCATCAGCTCTGGATCTGGATATATATTATAATTACTTTTTTCTTTTGATTTAAAAAAAAGAGTGATATGAAAAACTTAGCGAGGTCAAATTCAATTTATTTTTATGGGAAGATATGACTCAAAAATGCAAAGGCTCTGATACTGAACCAAAGTGGTAGATGGCATCACATTTAAACTACCTGCAAATAGAGGCATCGGGAAATTATCACATCTAAATCATTACTTCCTACCTTAGCATCTATTAAAACACCCGAGGAATTGAATACAACATGTCTTAGTTCAGAGTCTTTCATTTAAAAACGATATATATATATATATATATATATATATATATATATATATATATATATATATATATATATATATATATATATATATATATATATAGCTTTTAATATCTCAAAGTAGCACGGACAGAGCTGATTGAGAATTTGCTGATGGAATATTTTTCCACCAGAAAATGCAGATTTGATAAAAAGCTAAATGTTGTGCAGAAATGTGTTTATTTTGATGAAATTTCCTTTTATGGGGAAAAAAGAAGAAAAAACATTGTGATAAGGTCAAAACACTGTGTTTCAGTTTTTTTGGAACAGAATTTTTAATTTTTCACTTAGAAATTATTTCTTTTAAAGAAATTGAAACTATTTTAAAATGTCAAAATCAGAACAAAATGTTTTGAGTTTTATTGAAATGAAAAGTTTTGAAAATTCTAAAACAAAACAAAAAAAATCATAATTTTCTTTTGTAGGAAGTTTTAAAAGATTTTGTTTTTCATTGTGGAATAGAAAAAAAAATTATTTAAACTTGTGGAATTTCCTGAGACACGGAAAATCCAGTTCCTATCTAGCACTACTCAGCAGTGAAACTCCTCTATCCCTAGTCTGGAACACTGTAATCAATAAAATAAATTATCATATCAGATTACTACCTTAAATACTCTTTTTTAGTTCATTGGTAATAGGTATATGCATTGTTTTGATATCACCCTTTCCAAGCTGGATAGATGAGGTAGCTTGCAATGCTTTTATGCATATATTAAGTTCTGTTCATGTTTTAATGCTCTATTACATTTATCATGTAGAAAAACAACAATAACCTATATTTCTGAAATGTGGCATGAGTGCTGCTCAGCTAAATTCAGTGAGGACTGCAGTTCCTGGTATGCCATGTTGTCAGTAATTATAACTGGGAATTCAGAGTCTTTCTGTGATTCTCTCATGTTGGCTCTCCTTTTCCCTAGCACTTGATTGCATTAGCTGTTGAAAACCTCCAACAATAAGAATTCCTGGTCTCAACATGGGCTACTTAAATAGAATCTGTGATAGTAATACCTTCAGTGTCAGAAAGTATATGGAGGATATAAGAGATAGATCTAATAGATGTGGCACTTGTGATAGGCTAAGGCCCAGATGGTGTTGCATTCAGCATTGCAGTGCCTAATGGATTTAGGAGAATAAGTCTCCTTTTCAAAAGGGATTTGGGCACATAGGAGCCAAAATCCTATTGAGAGGCAATGGGATTTACATTCCTTTGTGCTTAAATCAGTTTTGAAAATGAGACTTAGGTGCTACAACACTGAGTGAAGCAAGGTCTAAATTCCTTTTAAAAATCTGGGCCTAAGTCCTTATATTCTTCATTTTAAATTAAATTATAGGTCCAGATTCACTGGTGCACTCTGGCTGCTGTGAGCTGCTCTCCTAACACAGCCATAAACCCATTTGAACTGGCTGACTAAACCATGTTAGCAGCTGCTTTGCATCACCAGAGCATCACAGTTAATCTGGACAATGATTTACCATTATCAAGGAAAGAATGTCACAGTGTCATCAACACTTAACAATGGTGGAACAGGTGAGCTGCCTTAAGCATTCTCATAAGAAGAGATGTACAGGTCCAGTGGTTTACACCTACCCAGGCAGTGGATACCATGTATATAATGCTTTAGCTGATGCCAAGGGTGCAGTGCCTTAATGTTTTGTATTATTTCACTGTGTAGGGGCTGCATTGTATATGTGGTAATGTATGGCCAAAAGTTTGGCTGCTCATCGCTTTCAAGATCCATTAGACTGAAATGAGAACTATTCAGTAATCAAATTGCTGTGTGTTTTAGGATAATGTATGATGTGTTTAAACACTTTTAAACAGTCCTCAATACTAATAACAGCCATCTAAGATTTTTAGTGAGCATTGCAATATAGCCATCTGTAGCGGTGAAAGTCTTCCCCAAACATCACTGTGAGTGCCATTGCCTTAGATTTCTCGGCCCCTTTTGCATTGATGCAGAATGCCAGTCACTGTGTCCTTTAGTTCTTCTTCTTTTGACAAAGGACAAGTTGCCAGTATTGCTTTAGATTCCATTTCAAAATAAGTCCAAATGAGGTCATAACATTAGGCCATAACTCTTACTGCTGCTTTCAGTCTAATTCTCCCATCGCTCCCACGTGACAGATTCCCACTTGCAGCTTTCCCCTGCAATTTCTTTTGCTTTGTCACGATGCTCTCTGGATCTCTGCTGCAAGGCTACAGAACAGAAGTGTGTTTCTGGGACATTGGAGCACTGGGCCAGATTCTCAGCTGTGTCTTGCTCCCACACTGGGCACAGTGAGAGCAGCCACAAGACTGAGTGCAGCTCCTTATTCTGGGGTCAGATCTAAACTGGCTCTGGCCCAAATTAGAGCAGCCCAGGGGCTGTTATATCCTACTCCAGCTGGTGATGGTTCCCAAGGAGCCAGGAATAGCAAGAACACAGTGTACCTTACCCCCAACACACACCTTCTGTGAGGTGGTGATGTTGTTTGTATGCTTGCCATAGACTTCTCCATATTAGAGGAATCCCCAGCAAGTGAGGTGCAGCTGCTATCCTCTCATTTTCAATGTCTGGAATGCTGGAAAGGCAGTGGAGTGGGCCAGATGATGAGGCCAACTTATGTTGTTGTTGATTGCCTTGCCGAGCCCCACAAACAATGCCTCCCCTAGCTAGTGTTGTTTTCCTTCTGTAGCAGTGCACAGTGGAATATGTTTTGTTCTTGTAGCCAGATTGACCCCAGGATATCAGAGAGACAAAGTGGGTGAAGTAATATCCTTTACTGGATCAACTTCAATTGGTGTGAGAGAGAAAATTTTGCACTACATAGAGGTCTTCAGGTCTGAGAAATGTACTCCGAGTGTCACAGTTAAATACTAGGTGGATTAGATTATCACAGAATCATAGGGTTAGAAGGGACTTGCCTCTGGCTCCTTTCCAGTTTTTCTACATCCTTTCTATACATTTGGTGACCAAAATTGGACACAGTGCTCCAGCTGAGGCCTAACCAGTGCCAAGTAGAGCAGTACTATCAACTCCAGTGACTTGCATGCTATGCCTCTGTTAATACAGCTTGAAATTGCATTCTTTTTTTTGCAACAGCATCGCAATCCTTGATTCATGTTGAGCCTGTGATCTACCACAACTCCCAGATCCTTCTCAGCAGTGCTGCTGCCAAGCCAGTTTTCCCCTGTTCTCTATTTGTGCATTTGGTTTTTCTTTCTGAAGTGTAGAACCTTACACTTGTTTTTGTTGAATTTAATTTTGTTGTCTGTAGCCCAGTTCTCCAATTTATCAAGATCCCTCTGAATTTTAGCACCACCCACGAAAGTATTGGGAACTTCCCCTAGCTTTGTGTCATTTGCAAACTTGATCAGTAGGCTCTCTATACCTACACCCAGGCAGGCCCACCTGGGGGGGCAAGTGGGGCAATTTGCACCAGGCCCCGGGTCCCACAGGGGCTCTGTGAGCCCTGGGCCAGTGGCAGTCCAGGTCTTCGGCGGCATTTTGGCAGTAGGGGACCCTTCAGTTGCTCCGGGTCTTCAGTGGCATTTTGGCCGCAGGGGGCCCTTCACTGCTCCCGAAGATACGGAGCGACTGACTGGCCCCCAGCCGCTGAAATGCCGAAGATCTGGACCGCTGTCAGGTGAGTACAAGCACCGCAGCTCCCCCACTTTGCGATAGGCCCCCTGAATCCACTGGGCGGCCCTGCACCCAGGTCATTAATAAAGATGTTAAAAAACGTCAGACCCAGAACAGATCCCAGTGGAACCCCACTTGAGTTGTCCCTCCAATCTGACATCATTCTATTAAATGGTTACTCCTTGTTTGTGGTTGTTTAACCAATTATGTATCCACTAAATGGCAGTTCCACCGAGCCTGCATTTCTCCAGCTTACTTATCAGAATGTCATGTGGGACTGTGCCAAAAGCCTTGCTGAGGCCCAGGTATATTGTGTCCACTGCATCTCTCCATCCACCAAACCAGTTACCCTGTCAACGAAGGAAATTAAGCTGGTTTGACATGATTTGTTCTTGATAAATCCATGCTGACTGCTTGTGATAAATCCTTCATCCTCCAAGTATTTATCAAATGAATGTTTTATACATTGCTCTAGTAGCTTCCCAGGTATCGAGGTCAGGCTGATTGGCCTATATTTCCCCGGCTCCTCCTTTTGTCTCTTTTTAAAGGTGGGCACTGTTAGCCCTTCTCCAGTCTTCCAGGACCTCTCCTGTTATCCATGAGTTTGTAAATATTATTGCCAGTGGTGCTGCGATTTCTTCAGTTAATTCATTCAAATTGGTCAGAAGATCTCTGACGTGTTCTTTAGTTATTCCAGTCTGCATCCCTTCCCCTTTATTGTTCAGCATAAGTCATTAACACATATTTCAAGGGACCATTCAACGCCAAGTGGCCTGTTAACATCCCTGTAGTCATAGAGGGGAAAGGAGAGAAAACAAAAAAATCTGGAGTGGGAGTTATTGAGTTATAGATGGTTGTAATGAGCCATAAATCCAGTGTGTCTGTTCAGTCCATGATTTTTAGTATCTAGCAAAGCTATGAATTTAAGCTCCAAGGCATGTCTTTTGAAGGTGTTGTGTAGGCTTCCTTTGAGGACAAGGACTGAGAGCTCACAGACAGAGTACTTTGTGAAAAGTGTCGCCCACAGGATGTTTCTGTCTTTTATAATTTTTTCTCTGTGAGCTCATTACAGAGTGTAGTGATGGTCTAGTTTCACCCATATAGTTGTTATTGGTCATTTAATGCAGCTGAATGAGGTGCATCACATGTTGTGATAGGCATGTGTAGGACCCAGTGATCTTGATAGGTGTATTATGAGGAGTGTTGATCATTGTAGCAGGAGATGTGTCTGCAGGTTTTGCATCAGTTGTTCTGGCTGGGTCTGGTACCACTTTGAGTTGGTATGTCCTGATCTGCGGGGAACTTGCTTCTAATAAGCTTGAGGGGGTTGGGTAGTAGTCTGAAGGCCAGAAGAGGGGGTTCAGGAAGTGGAATAAGCACCTTAGTTACATTTCCTCATCTGAAAATGTCCGAAACAGCCAAAAAGCAGGAAAGAACTTGTATCCTTACAAAGCAAAGGAAAATCAATAACCACATGCTGAGATACATTTGTCTTCTTAGCATGGAACAATCACATCTTCTGCTTCACTGATAGATTTGCAAACATTCTTTGATATCTGTTCCCTGGTATTTTTATAAGTCTCAGTTCCCTTCATTGTTTGGTGCATCTTTGAGATGGGGTGTGCATGTGTTGACATGGAAACAATACATTCCATGCTCTTAAATTAGCCTGCTGGTTTTCATAACAAATAGAAAACTGGGGGTAATAGCATTAAGAATTGCGGCCGGCATCATAGAAAAACCTATGATGAAGGTGGATATCAGAATAATTCATACCTACAGCATGAATGAATTGGTGAATATTTTGTTCCATAGCATTTGGGGCAGATCCTTGCAACTGATGAGATAAGTAACATAGATGAGTATGGACTGCAATATGGCCACATGTCTTCCTAGTTCCCCAGCTGCAGAGAAGGTTCAGTGTGAACTGAAGAGCCTCTTTGTGAATATAGAACTCTCATCTTCACTAACTCCGGAATGAACATGATCAGCAGTATTCATTAGTCTTAGGGTATGTCTACACTACCCGCCACATCAGTGGGCTGCGATCAATCCAGCAGGGATCGATTTATCACATCTAGTCTAGATGCAATAAATCAACCCTCAAGCATTCTCCCATCAACTCCTGTACTCCATCGCTGCCAGAGGCGCAGGTGGAGTTGATGGGGGAGCGGCAGCAGTCTAAGTCTAAGTAGGTCTAAGTACGTCAACTTCAACTACTTTATTCATGAAGCTGAAGTTGCATAACTTAGATCGATCCCCACTCTAGTGTAGACCAGGCCTCAGTGACAGAACAAGCCTCCAGAAGAAAAGGGCCCATTATCAGATTCAACACAGTTCTCCTCATTGCAAAGAAAGAGAAAATAAATAAGGAGGGAGAAGTGGACATTACCCAGCAGTCTGGGAAGAATACTCCAGAGAATTTTGAATAGTATGTTGCTGTGCAGGAAGTGAAACCCTTAAGGCAGTGCAAGACAGCATACATTTGGAAAGGCTACATAGCAACATTTCTTTAATGCAGTAGCTTGTTTGGTCATGGAACTTATCAAATATTCTCTATCACATTAGGGTATTTTAGCCTCTAAAAATTCCCCCAATCATTGGAGTGCCACAAACATATGATTGCAGATTTTCTATTCTTCCCTTACTTCTGAAAAAAAAAAATCTGTGTGTGTATTATATTACAAGCACACATATTAATAATTGCATATTTTGCCAAGACTTGCAACAGTTTTGAAGGAGCTGTCCTAGCAGGACAGTGAGTCTGACAGGACAATGGAATGGTCCTAAAGTATCTTTGAGGCTAAGGAACTGTCATTACTTATGGACTATACTATTGTCATGACAACATATTGATGTGACAAGGTTTGCGTCATCCTGTAACACAACATATGATTTTTCTGGTGGCTACATGCAGACAGAAAAACTCAATTATTGCTCAGATTGTCAGAGCCATCACTCAGCAAGAAGAGGACATCAATTATGCAAATTTCACTTACGCGTAGAGTCCCTGATACCTTTTGGGAAACTTTGAATAGTATTCTACTCATAGGCAATTCTGCTTCTATCCTACGTGTTCCTGTAACCCCCTAGCCTATTAGGTAGTGCTAGGTGATATGAATGAGGGTCCTGGATTCACAAGTTGGGATGGTGTTGAGCTGTTGTGTGGCACTGTTTGTTTAGTGGTAACTGGACCTGCTGCAATCAAGCTGTACCATCAAAACAGTGCCTCCAGCATTCCTGAAGATGTGTACTCAGCAGATATTACCCTGCCTCCAAGAAAAATTTCAATTAGAACTGGTTGGAAATTTTCCAGCAGAACATTTTTCCATCAGGAAAATGCCAATTTGTTGAAAGATAAATGTTTCACGGAAATGTGTCAATTTCAATGACATCTTGTTTTGGAAAAAAAATGGAAAGGAGCATTCTGATAAGATTGAAATGTTTTATTTTTATCTTTATGGAATGGAACGTTTTGGTTTTTTTCCATGTCCGTTTTTAAAATTTCCTACTATAAAATAGTCCAAATAATCCATTTTATCCCAAAAAAAGTCTTTCAACTTGTCCATTTTTTTTAAATTTCTTTATGTGGGAAATTTTTATTTCTTTTCATTCATGTCAGAATGGGGGGGGAAAAAAAAACCTCTAAAATTCTGCAATTTCCTGTGCATGGAAATAGAGTTCCTGCCTAGCTCTGCTTTTAACGCACAATATACACAGTGCTCTAAGGATCCAAGAAACAACCCAAGAGGCAAATAGAAGAACTTAGTTCTGGAATCAGTCTTCCACATATTTTGCCTGCCCTTCTCGCAGAGCCTGGTGGCCTCATAACGTGGCTCTTATGGTATTTCTAGAACATGCATACATAGCTAGTGCTTCTGAGAGCCCTACTTTTCTTTGGGTCCAGTACCAGCAGATAGGTGTGGCTGGAAGATGCAGTTTATGCATAAGGAACACTGTTAAATAGGGCTTTCGATTAATTGCAGTTAACTTATGCAATTAGCTGAACAAAATTAATCATGCTTAAAAAAATTAATCGCAATTAATCGCAGTCTTAATTGCACTGTTAAACAATAGTATACCAATTGAAATTTATCAAATATTTTTTGAAGTTTTTTCTACATTTTCAAATAGATTTCAGTTACAACATAGAAGACAAAGTGTATAGTACTCACCGGGGCCCCTTACAATGCAGAAACGATAAAAAACTAAACAACTAAATTAATAACATTTATCCGCCGACCGCCATTATGAACGCAAATACACATTCTTTGAATGGGTCCAACTAAAATTCGAAACTGACCGACAGACAACTGATGTAGCCAATAGCATTATGATGTATCATAATGACTTCACGGTTTTGTCGGTAAAACCGACATGGATTGTGCAATAGCGTCAATAAATGTCACTTACCTAGTTATACCTTACATTTTTTTGCCACTTTAGGGGCCCCCTTCCTTGCGGGGCCCCCTCCGGTCAGACGGTATGGAGGGCTCTCGCTACGCCTCTGGTACTCACTTTATATTATTATTTTTGCTTACAAATATTTGCACTATGAACATGATAAACAAAAGAAATAGTATTTTTCAATTCACCTTATACAAGTACTGTAGTGCAATCTCATCATCCTGAAATTACAATTTACAAATGTAGATTTTTTTTGTTAACTGCACTCAAAAACAAAACAATGTAAAATGTTAGAACATACAAGTCCATTCGGTCCTACTTCTTCTTCAGCCAATTGCTAAGACAAACACATTTGTTTACATTTATGGGAGATAATGCTGCCAGCTTCTTAATTGCAATGTCACCTTTGCATGGCACTTTTGTAGCCGGCATTGCAAGGTATTTATGTGCCAGATATGCTAAACATTCGTATGCCCCTTCACGCTTCAGCCATCATTCCAGCGGACATGCTTCCATGCTGATGATGCTTGTTAAAAATAATGTGTTAATTAAAATTGAACATCTCTGTTTTACCTTCATTCTGCCATATATTTCGTGTTCTAGCAGTCTCGGATGATGGTCCAGCACATGTTGTTCATTTTAAGAACACTTTCCCTGCAGATTTGACAAAACACAAAGAAGGTACCAATGTGAGATTTCTAAAGATAGCTACAGCATTTGACCCAAAGTTTAAGAATCTGAAGTGCCTTCCAAAATCTGAGAGGGATGAGGTGTGCAGCATGCTTTCAGAAGTCTTAAAAGAGCAACAGTCTGATGTGAAAACTACAGAACCCAAACCACCAAAAAAGAAAATGAACCTTCTGCTGGTGGCATCTGACTCAGATGATGAAAATGAACATGCATTGGTCTGCACTGCTTTGGATCATTATCAAGCGGAACCCGTCATCAGCATGGACCCATATCCCCTGGAATGGGGTTGAAGCATGAAGGGACATAGGAATCTTTAGCACATATGGCACGTAAATATCTTGCAACACCAGCTAAAACAGTGCTATGCAAATGCCTGTTCTCACTTTCAGTTGACATTGTAAACTGGAAGCAGGCAGCATTATTTCCTGCAAATGGAAACAAACTTGTTTATCTGAGTGACTGGCTGACCAAGAAGGAGGACTGAGTGGACTTGTAGGCTCTAAAGTTTTACATTGGTTTATTTCTGAATGCAGTTCTTCTTGTACATAAATCTACATTTGTAAGTTCAACTTTCATAATAAAGAGATTGCATTACAGTACTTGTATTAGATGAATTGAAAAATATTATTTCTTTTGTTTTTTAACAGTGGAAATATTAGCAATCAAAAATAAATACTGTATAGTGAGCACTGTACACTTTGCATGCTGTGTTGTAATTGAAGTCAATATATTTGAAAATGTAGAAAACATCCAAAAATATTTAAATAAATGGCATTCTATTATTAACACCGCAATTAATCGTGATTAATTTTTTTAATCACTTGACAGCCCTAGTGTTGAACAATAACAGGATTCCAACAGGTAACAGTGAGCTGAGTGCTTCTGATAAATATACAGCCTGTAGTAAGGTCCTTGGTGGACTGGGTGGCTAGGGGTTAGCATCCACTCAGTTGTGGGGTAGTGGTAGGGGAGCCCGGGCTCACTCATTCCACTGAGCTCTGACCCAGGGCCCTAGGAGGTTGGTTGGCAGTGTTGACCCCTAGGGGAGAGGGGAAGAGAGGGACTTATTGAGTTAGACTCCCTGGGTTGCTTCCTACCCCTGCTCCTGGTCCCAGAAAAGGAAAAATAGAAAGGAAACCAAACCATCAGGCCACAACCAGCTCAGAGTGCAGTCCTGGTATTTCAGGGAAGCATCTCTAGCCCCATTTGTCAGGAGCCTGCAGGGGAGGTCTGTACTCCTCTCCAGCCATCTTAACTGGGTTGCTCCCTTTTCAACACTGTCTCTAGCTGGAGCATTCTCTCCAGGGTTGGAGGGGCAGGGCTAGCTGGGCCCGAGGCTGTCCTTTCATCCCTTCTACCCCAATATGGGGTTTGCATATCCATCACATGGCCCAACATAGCTGTTCAGGGCATGTGAGTTTTGCACACCCAGGCTGTCCTTTCCCCTAGGGATTCTCTGAACCTAACTAAACAAACAGATGATGATTTGCAGCAGCATCTTCCGGCATACTTACAAAGCAGCCCAGAGCAGAAGCTGGTCAATTGGGTGTCTCATCAGGTAGCCCCAGTTTTAACTCCACACAGGAATTAAAACAGCACTCAGTTTCTGGACAGTGAATCCTCCTCTCTCAGCAAGCCAGGCAAAGTTTTCTTGGCTGAGCACAAGATCAGGTTCAAGACCCAGAAGGCAATTCGCTTCTCCTCCTCCGGTGCTGGAGCTGGCTGGAGGACAAGCAGGAAAAGAGTGAGGGGTGAGCTCAGTCTGTCTCAGAAACTGTTCTGCTGTGTCCTTGCTTTCATGCTCAGTCTTCTCCCACCCAGCATTACTTAAAAGGTAGAAACAACAGGTTGAAAGAGCAAATGTTTCATCTCTCAGTGATTCCTTTGTTCCAGTGCGGAGAGCTTCACTCCACAGCTAAGGACTAACCATGAAATGCCTCTCATAGAAGAAAGATGGATGGATGTTCAACCTTGCTATATTTTTATCCTATTCTCCTTCATTACTCAGAGTGTTTCCATAGAAATAGGATCTGTGTTATGTGGGGGTGAGTAATCAACCCAGAAGAGTTCATCCATTTGAAACTATATCACAGCACCTCCATAATGTAGAAAGGTACCAGTCAGGTACTGGCCAATAAGGAGTATTTCCAAACAGAATATCATTGCACCAGCCAATGGTTTCCTAGGGGTGGTACTTCCAGAGTGACATTGTAGCATGGTGCAGACTCACCCCTGCGGTGCCTCCTGCTGGTCATCCTTGGGAATTAGCTCTTTGACCCAGGAGAGAGCCCTCTGCAGGCCAGTGATCCACTTGGTCATTGGCCCCCATGTCCCTCTCAGGACCCTGGTGCCCTTATCTCAGGGTTCTGCCTCCTGCAGTACCCTACAGTCTTACTGGGTTTCCCCACCGCAGGGGAACCCCCATCCCCTATCCCCACATTGCCTCAGTCGTGGCTACTGCCAGTCTCTGTTTAGCCCCTTTAGAACTAGGTCCTGCAGCCTGAGGAGTTGCTGGCCTAGGGCTTCCCAGCGCCTAAGGACTTTCCCCAGCCCTGCCTCCCTCTAGGTCCCCTGAGTAAGTTCCCCAGCAGCTAGGCCCGTCTCCCTCTCAAGTCAGAGAGACTCCTACCTCTGGCTTCCCTGGCCTTCTTATAAGGCCCAGTTGCTTAGTTGGGGTGTGGCCCCAGCTGCAGCCACTTCCCCCAATCAGCCGAGGTTTACTCCTTGCCCAGCCCCATCCCTCTACAGGGCTTTTCCAACCCCTTCCGGGCTGGAGCAGGTGTTCACCCCGTACAGACATCCATACACGTCTTACATAAACTGGGGCAGAGGCTGTCTTTTTCTTATGGTTTGTATAATACCTAGCACAATGGGGCTGGGACCGTTTGGTGCTACCAGAATACAAATATTACAAGTCAGCACCATTAATCAGTTTGAGAAGGTTGGGCTGAGAGATCAGACACTGAATATGCTTCTGGTTAGGTAGCAAGTACTTCATTATTTCAAAGTATGGGAAGGTTTCTTATAACAAATACTCTCACTACCGACTGGTGCATCCTCCAGAAATGGATGCTAGTTGTGGTCTTGCGTGATCTGAATACTGCTCCGTTCAACCACTGCTGAGTACAGAGACATTTTGTTGGGAAGCAAAATTTAGTAGTGGAAGAAGAACCTAGTGGTGCTTCAGATTTGGGAACAGCAATTTTTTTTAGCTCTGCAGCAGGAGCCAAGGAAAGGTGAAGAGAGAAAGAGAAATCTGATGGGCCGAGGAACCGAGAGAGCTGGGAAGAAGGAGAGATAGGGCACAGGCAGTCTGAGGAGGAGACAAGACTGAGATAAGGAGCTGTATCTATCTAATACATATTTCTCTCCTAGTTCTATCTCCCTGAGCCTGTCAATGGAAACCTTATCCACCTCCAAGGGATACACAGTGTTGCAAAAAGCAGAATCCTGGTGATGTCAAGGTCATTCTTGTGTCATCAGCTACAAGGCAGTAGCCACTGTCCTTCTCCTTCTCTCACAGAGGCTGAGAAGGGAAGAACAAGTTGAGTGACAGGTAACATTTCTGTGATGTAGAACAGAATTCATTTGCTGCTTCTTTCTGACAAGGAGAGAACTTACATTTCCAGCTGCTCTTTATTCAGTGTGACTCCTTCCTCTGCTGCAGAACCCAAAACAAACAGGGGGAGCAGCTTCTCCATGAAAAGCAAAGATTATAAAACTGCCAGGCGATATTTCTTTACCCACCTTATAATAAACCACAGGTATTCACTGCCAAGGGAAATCACTGAGGAAAATGAGTTATTTGGATATAAAAGGAGATCAAATAAATATATGAACAAGTGTATAAACAGCTTCACTAAGCCCAAAGTTTCAGTCAAAGACTATATCACAAGGGATGATAATCCTCATTTTCAGGGTCAGAAAGAAATTTCCTCTCCCCTTCCTTTCCCTAATATTGTAGCATTGCACATTTTGTCAGGTGCATTATTGGTTTTATTTCTTTAGCCTCCCACTGAAGGAATATACAGTGGGCCAGATCCTCAGCTGTACTGAATTTACAATAAGCTTCTGCTTCTCTCTGCTCCTCTGTTGCTGACTGGGCAAGGGCCAAAACAGCCCCCAGGATAACTTAGAGCAGTCCTCCCTTGGCATGCTGCTGTTGCCACACTGACCTGCCCGCTATGTGGGTGTGGAGAGCAGGGTGCTGTTCCTTTAAGGCAGCTTTCAGGATGCTTTGCATCATTGAAGCAGTGCAAGTCAGCGGGAGCCAGGGCTGAGAATCTGGCTCAGCAAGTGTATTAGCAGAAACAGAATAGCAGATTAAATTCACAAATGGGCTGCTCCAGTATGGAAACTCTTGTGTTCCTCTGAGTGAGCAGATTAGCTAATAAGAACTCTGAGCCATTGCCGAAATTAATAGAAATCACAGCTCAGAAAAAGATACACCACCACTGCAAAGTTAAATATACTTGTAATCCCAGAAAGAAACTTCAGTCGAAAATGGCTATAGTCTCAATACACACTATTCCTTTGGCAGCAGTTGATGGTTCATGCCTGTGAATGTACAGGAGTGAGTTAATCCATCCGAATTCATGCCCTGCTCTCATGTTTTATCCCTTTAATTGCACTGCATAAATATAGATGAACTGCTACATTTAAAATGCTGCATTCTGTTGTTATGGCAACTGATGTTCTAAATATGATGCTTAAAAAAAGGAAAAGCTATATAGAAATAAGTGCATCATGTTGTTATAGCAACCATTTAATTCCAAGTAGTTATAAGATGGAGTTACAAGTGTGTTAGGTATTGCTCTGAGCATCTCTTATCCTAAGAATGTGCAAGAGACAATCATGTGAAACTTTACTGTATGTTGCTCAGAGTTTAACCTTATTGGAATTATAGGATGCTTTGTGTGTAAATCAACACTGGACCAGAAAATGCAACGCCAAATTGAATGGTTTTATTTCCATTTTGTTAGACTGAAAAAGTTAAAAAAGCATACACAAACTCACCAGATTTTCGATACAAATTGTGAGATGCTCCCTGGAGCATCCTTTATTCTCTCATTCCTTTCTCACCTCCTGACAAGCCCAAATCTGTTCTCCCTCTTACCTCCTGGTTGTCTCTTTCACCACCACCTATCAGTTCTCTTGCCCCTGACAGTGACAATGTGTTTTGTGCAGGGCAGATGCAAAGTAAAATTTACAAGAACACTAACCTCTGAAGGGCTTTGTCCCAGCTCTTAAGAAATCAGGCCTCTTGTCAATTTCACTTTTCAAGTAGAAAAAAACATTGGGAGAAGAATGCAAAGCTGTGAAGCAGTATTGTGTGGGTGCAGAACTGAGCTGGTAATTACACTTTAATATATAATGAGACATCCATCGATGCACATATGAATACCCTGAAAGCATCCTGGGGAACAACTAAGTGGTAAAGACCCATAAAGAGCACTCCTCAGTTATAAACATTGAGTTTGACGTGCCTATCAGTTACAACTGTTTACATCAAGAAAAACTTCTTTACAATCAATAGAGTTACACCAGTTTAAAACACGTGCAAGTCAGAGGAGAGTCAGGCCTGCTGTCTGTCATTATTTTGGGTCCCTACTGCTACACCAACATCAGGCAGTGACACCAGAACTAGCTAGTCCCCATTAAAAGGCAGATGCTTGCTTCAAAATTTCAACCTTGATTATTATTATTTTTTGCAGGGCAGAATATTAGCCACTCAGTTTCTGTTCAGCAGGGGCAGCTCTATGTATTTTGCCGCCCGAAGCATGGCAGTCAAGTGGCTTTCAGTGGTGCGCCTGTGGGAGGTCCGCTGGTAACGTGGATTTGGCGACTTGCCTGCGGGAGGTCCGCTAGTAACATGGATTCGGTGGCATGCCTGTGAGAGGTCTGCTGGTCCTGCGCCTTCGGCATACCTGCTGCCGAATTGCCGCCGAAACTGTGGGAACGGCACACCTCCCGCAGGCAAGCCGCAGAAGACAACCCGACTGCTGCCCTCATGGAGCTTGATACACTGGTGCCTGGAGCTGCCCCTGATGTTCAGTGTACCTGATATGCACAAGTTTAGAGTAAGGCAGGATGCCTGTGATCTTGGGCCCTGTGATGGGTGTTCACCCCACGCTTGCCCTGAAGGGGTTAATGTAGGCTAAGAAGAGGGCCAATAAACCATACAGGCCACAGCCAGGAGGAATCAGGGGGCTTAAGTAATCCCCTGACTGAATAATGAGGAAGCCCAGCTGAGGTGGAACCAGTTGGGCTGGGTTTATAAAGACAGGAGATTGGCAGCAGAGATGGGGGCTGCAAAGTAGTCTGCAATCACTCCTTGGGAGGTGTATTTTGGTGCTACAGAGCCAAAGTAGACCACAGTTACTCCTGAGAGGAGGGATTTGGGGGATTGGTAAACCCAGAGAAGGGGTGGGGAGCCAGAAGGTTAGGAAGGGCTCAGGGAAAAGGCAATAAGGTCTGGAATGGAACAGACCTTGGCTGCTGTTTAGAAGGTCCCTGAAATGGAACTTGGAGTAGAGGATGGGTCCAGGTCCCTCTATCAGCCACTTGGGAAGTGGTACCAGCTGCGCAGTGAATAGGAAGCCTACCTGAGCCTGTTCAAAAGAAGAGACTTTGATATCCTTGAAGGGGAGGACATGTGATTTGGCTAGAGGATGAAGCCATGAACACAGAGTTTCTTGTCTCACTGAGAGCTAGGAAAGAAGGCAGGGCATGTACCAAGAGGTGGAAAGGAGGCATTGGACCTGGAATCAGCTAATTCCCAGAGTAACCAGGTGGAGGTGCACTATTGGCGAGCGGACCCCATGACAGGCCCACAGTGAGAGATGGCCTGAATTCAGCAGTGAATTAGTAGCGGAGTACCAGGCAGCAGCCGAGCACACAGCTCATTGCTGGCAGCTCTCTGCTGCTGGGATGAATCTAGACTGCCTCCTTTGGGAAGGTTAAGGGCTATATTCAACTCTGGTGCAACTCCAGTGGCTTCAAGTTTCCATGGGAGCAGACAAGTTACACCAGTGGTGAATTCATTCCATTCCTAGCAGAAGCGTGGTGTGGAAGAGCTGGGATTGTTACATAAGGATATAGCAGCGTGGCTGCAGTCAACTGCAGCCAACTTCCACTTTGAAGGGCAGGGCTTTTGACTACAGAGAACTGCCAAAATAATATAATCAGTAAATATCAACCATCTGTGCCTTAATAAAAAGAACATGACAGCTAGAGAAGTGGGTAGTATTAGGATGGGAGACGTGTCTGTCGGGGAACTTCTGAAACTTTGGTGGATCCAAATCCTACAGAACATCAAGCCACCTCTACAAGTGCCGAGGATCCTGAGGTTTCATTGGAATGGTTATGGTTGACAGCTGCACATCAGAAGTGGATAGGTGACCATCATAAAGTGCATGCTGCAGCTTTCCAAGCAGATGGCATATACGGTGTGGTCTGTGACTAATGATCTCCCACTTTAGTTTCTATGGAGCGCACATTTTCTGCAATTCCAATGCAGAAGAACAGAAATGATCACTAGGACGGGGGCTAGGGCTAGGCTGGCCTTAGCTAGGGTTGATGCATAAGATGCCTGCTCCAGGAGGCATTGTGATGAGACAGACCCCTCTGAGTCACAGCTAGAGCTGCTACACATCTTTCATTCTAAAGGAGTTTTTTTCCCCAACAAAAAATGTCTTTTCCCCAGAATGGGGGTTCGGATTTTTTTTTTTACTAAACCCAAAACTTTTCTTTGACAAAAAAACTAAATAATTGTGGGAACAACCCTCTTCTCCCCAACATTTCTCAACCGCTCTAATCACAATTCCTCCCACTGCTGCTTCCTTGCTCCTGTGGAGCGGTAAGGTCTTGTCCACACACAAGTGGTACCACTTTTAACTATAGCAGTGTCCTTAAAGCAGTCTGCTGTCTTCCACCCCTGCCCCCGGTGGATGCAGTTATATCAGTATAAATGCCTTACACTGGGATAATTAATTCCTGTATGGGAAGGGGAATAAGCTATTCCAGTGTAAGGTTCCTTTATAGTGCTATAACTGCATCCCCATTAGGGCTTGTACTGGTATAACTATATTAGCAGAAAAATCACACTTCTAACCCAAATAGTTGAATCAGTACAAAAACTGTGAGTAGAGAAGGCCTAAATCAGCAACAGGTGGCCTAAAGCCAAGGTTCACCCATTCCCCGCCCACTTGCTGTGCAGAAAGCGTATGCAGCAAGTAATCCTACTTAGTGCCATGTGCCTAGACCCAAGGCCTGGCTTGCTCATGTTAGGGCATAGGGGGATTCTTGCTCCCTTCTACTCCTTTGCAAAGGCAGGTAGATGTGAGTCTGAATCTCCAGCTATCATAGTAAAGCAGGGTGAATGTGTAATTAGCCGGAATAACCATTTATGTTTAAACTTAGAAAAAATAGTACAATGAGCTCATTTTGTCTGTTTTAAGCAGGGCCTGTTCTTTCAGAGCTATTGAATATATTAAACCCTAAACAAGAGATGCCTCTTCTCTCTAATCAGAATTTGAAGGATTAGTTTTCTGAAAACAAATGGGATATTATTTTGTCATAATGGGGTTCATTTTCCTATCACTGGGTTTGAAAGTAATTACAAAAATAAAAAATAAAGTATGTCCTAAATGGTTAATGATCCTCAGCAAGCAATCTGTCCAAAGAAGGAAAGATTTCTTTCCATCTCGACAACCGATCTATAGTCTTGTTCTAACTTGGTTGGTGTTACTGGCCCCTCCCGATAATGCCTTCACAGAAATGTCAGATTCTATTACTCACTGCACCAACACAGGGCTCACTCCATCACTCAGACACATTTCTGTTAAGCGCCAGGGGAGTGAGGCCTGAGTGCAGACTTTGGGATCAAGCCCAACTGTATTGATGGACTAGGGTTCTAGGGCAGATCTCTGCTGTGGCCTAGGAGCACTTGGCACAGCAGGGGGAATGACTCAAAGGTGCCTTGAAGCCACCTTTGAATATCCCCATCTGTGATCCTGGGACACTCTGCCAGTTCCTTCCTCTTGCTCTAGTTAGAGCAGCCCTTCAGCTGCTCTAACTTGTGTCAGCTGCCAGTGGCCCCAAGGGACCATTTTGACAACTGGTTATCATTGGGGCTCAGGGGTTAAATCCCCTTGCCTCTGGCCATGCTCCCTGCACCGGGTCTGGGAGAGTGGGCATATAGGAGCCAGTACTCCGAGCCCATGCCAACTGGTGTCTCCCTATGCAGTGGGGATTTTCCTTGGGCCAGCTAGATGGCTTTAGAGCTGCTTTGCACTGATGGATGATGCAAAAGCCTCCCAATGTAGAGGAAGAGCTGTCCTATGGATATTTGGTAGGTCTGTTGACGTCAGCAGACAGCCAATCCAGAAGCAAAATGGAGACTATTGTGAAGAGGGTCCTTCCCTTAAAAGGGTTGAGTGTGGTGTTTCCACTTCTTCCCATCCCCTACCACTCCAGTGGGAAACTGTTTTACTTTTTGTTACCTATCTCCTTTGGCATCCTAAAGAGTTTCCAAGGTGTGTTAAAACTTCTGAAATAATGTGAGGGGACAGGTGGAAGAGGGAGAAGTTATTCACATTTCCTTCCTTCCAAAAAGAAACCATATAAAGTAAAATGTTAAGTCCACAACAAGTTTAATAACATGCTCTACCTATCACTCAGGCTTCATTCTGCTCCCACTGATGCTGGTGGGCAAGCTCCCATTGACTTTGGTAGATGCAGGATCAGGAGAATCATTTGTAGCTCTCCAGCATGAAACTGGTGATTAATGTAAATGTGGCCTCACCAGAGAGGCTTGCTGAAAGAAGGGGGGATTAGCATGGAGCACCTCCCTTACCACACTCTAGATGGCTCTATGAAGAGCTGCTATTATGTTTTGTTCCACCGCAGCAACAGCTCCCGTTAGGTGTTTTGATTTGTTTGGTTATTAGGCTCTGGAGACCAGGCAGAGCATATTTGTGCTGTGTTCCTGATGTACGCAGTTCAGTTGCAACCAGTGGCACCCTCTCAGTCCCAGGGCAACATGCTAAACACTCTATTAACAGATGGCTGTGACAGGATCAGAGAGAGACAACCGGCTGAAGTTTAGCAGCCCTAAGGGGTAGCAAATGGTCTCAGCAGGAAGGTACCAGTGGAGCTTTACTTTCCATGTGCAGCCTGCCTCTTCTCTTTTCAGGCTCCAAGTGAACTGCAGCCTCAGCAAATGCCTTCTGCTCACAACAGGGGGCTTTCAGCTGTTAATGGAAGCCCTGCTTTCCAGGTGCAAGAATATTAAGAGCTGCAGTTAACTCTCAGCACTTCCCTTAGCAGCTTCGCAGCAAGTGAAACCCAGTGAACAGAACTGGACAACATGTTGATACACATTCCTCATGTCTTCATATTTTGCTTGATCACTACTTTTTACACAAAATTAGGGATGAGCATAACCCCAAATCCCAGACCTGAAACACCCCTTGGGAGAGTCCCTGCGCTCTTGGGCTTCATCTCATCCAAATCAATGTCCAGTTAGCAACAATACATCTGTATTTCTTCAGTGAATCTGAACCTCTCTCTTTTAAACCTTGTGGATAATGCTGATATAGGCATCCTCTCCACCATTTGACTGGCAGCTGGAGAATGCCAAATTCTACTCTGAACACTAAGCCTGTTTCCTAAATGCAGTTCTCACGATTTTTCACACAACATGACATTCAACACTTTTAACAGAACATTATAATCTACCTTGACAATTGAAGCATTATGTTTTATCTTAGCAGCACTTCCAAGCATTAGTCTGTATGGTCTGATGTACCGTATTGTTCTTTCCAAACAATGCTGTTATTTTCTTGCACTCCAATTTATTTTCTGGCAAATGAGGAAGCACCTAGAACTCAGACAGTTTCCCATCCATGCAGTGAAGCGGTCAGAGCAAGTACAGGCATATAGGTATTCTAAGCAGGAGGGAAAAGGGGTGGTAGTATTACAGGAAATACATATTTTGAACAAAAAAACAACTAACCAGTGCCTATGTTTTAAAAGTGAATAATGATTTTGGGGTTCCCAACATGAGATGTCTTAATGGAGCCCAATTGTCAGAAGAAAGGTGCTCAGCACTGTCAAATATCCAGCTCCTTCAGAGTCTCTCAAATTGTGCACCCAAAAACCAAGTAATTTATAGTCGTATTTGAAAATATAGGCCTTGGAGAAGATTTCATAGTGATCTCACTCAAAGATGTCTAATGACGTCTGTGTTTTGGATGAGAAATAAAACCAAGAGCCTGATCCTTTGTGGCCACTGAAGATTCCATTGTGCTTTTTGAAAGAAGAATGAGACCCATGTTCTGGCCAAATTCTAATTTGGGAACTACATCGTGGTTGACTGAATTTCTGTGCAATGTGATTGGAAACAACACTATAGAATTTCCTCTAGTTGTTGGTACAAACTGAAGATGAACACTAACATCCTTCTGGAAAAACCTGGAAAGAATTTGAGACAAATAAACAGAACCAAAAATCCAGTAATCCAGAATGGTAAAATTTGGACAGGACACTTCCAACACCGCTACAAACTCAGAAATCTCACATAAGAAAAAGGCAATATCGTTAGAAAAATAACTACACTTGGAAAAATAACTACACCATTAGGAACTACCACCACCCCTTGAACACCATGAACTAGAGTAAAATCTCTACAAACTCAAGTCCAGGAAATCATGTGGTCCAGACAATATATCCAATGGCATTCTGAAACTTTGGCCTGAATGCATCCAGAAGGCCTTTCTAAAATTATTTAACCTAAATCTTTAATACTTACATTTTCCTGAGAAGTTGTAAAATGGACTAAATTTCCCCCAAATGCACAAGTGGAGATGCTGTCAACCCAAATAATTCCAGGGATACCTGTGTTAGCTGCAACATGAGCAAACTTTTCTGTAGTATCCTCCACAAAAGGACCAGCAACAGCATAATTAATATCTGACCAGTAACAGCATAATTAATAAAAGCCAAATTAGTTTCCTCTCTGAGAAGTGAAGGATGGACCACCAGTGGTCCCCAACCTTTTTGTCTGGCGGGCACCAAATGAAGGACCATGGCGGCGGTGGGAGCATTCTCGAGAGATGTCGCCGCCGAAATGCTGCAGAAATTTGGTGGCATTTCGGCAGATGCTCCACCACTGGCCAGGATGCGGGCACATTTAGATGCCCCCGGGGGTGCCATGGCACCCGTGGGCACTGCGTTGGGGACCCCTGTCTTAACCCTGTGCATGAACATGTAAAAAACAGAAAACCAGGAGGATATATTTGTCCACTTCATAGACTTTAAATAAGCTTTTCACTCAGTCTGGGTCCCAGGATGAACTTTGAAGTTCTACAAAGTCAAATTGGTGGGCAAACACAGCCACTTACCAATATGCATCCTCACCAGCATTTGACTGGCAGGTTAGAGAACACAAATGATCTACTCTAGACATTAAGGCTGTTTCCTACATGCAGGAATACCAGTATCACATACCAATGCAATCACATGCAAGATAAAAATGAATAAAATGCAAATGGAGGCCTACAAGCAAGAAAAGAGAGTAAAACAGGAATGCAAGCTTATTCCAAATCTCTTCAACCTATCCATCAATTACTTGTCAATCTTACTGGAACAACCTCCAGTCCCAGGATAAAATTCTTTCTCTATGCTGATTATCTAGTTATAATATTACCCTGACTGAAATGGTCTTCAGAGGAACTTACGCTTTCTAAAAAGCTAATGGACCCTAGGGGTTAATGGGGGGAAGCAAAAATCATGATGTTGCAGAAAAAGCATCAAAACACACTACAATTTTTTTAAGTCTTTTTTTTTTTTTAGGAAGTTTTAACATATTTACAAATCACTGCCATGTAAATATCAGACATATAATGAGTCATTAGAAATCATTGCATGTAAATATCAGACACAAGATGATAATTGTTACAAAAGTGAACTTTTTTTAAAGCAACATTTTATAGTAATATAAATCATCTAATCTCTGTATTTAACTGGGTGTTCCCAGACTGAGCCTCTTTAGGCTATACAGGCCATGTTGTTTCTGGTGATTTAATTAAACTGACTAAAACCTCGGATTACACAGGTTTATCAAACCAGGCATGCCTATCATTTTAATATTTTTTGAAAATGCACACGCATGCTGGGGTGGTTTTTTTTTTTTTTTTTGCAGGCAAATTTACTTAGTCTGAGTAGTGAATAAATGGTAACCAAATATCTAATCTTTTCACTACGAGAGATATTGAAATTGAAGACATCCTAAACATTCCATACCAAGGGCTCATAATAAAAGCCAGAAGGTGCCTCAGTCTGGCTATGGAAGCATTATAAAAAAGGCTCTGTAACCCTATGCTGTAATCAAGTGTGACAGATCTGTTAAGCAGGGGACTATAACTCTCAGCAGCTCCCTTCCACACTGCACATCCCCTTTCCCTGGCCAGATCAGATGAAGGATCCCGAACCATGAATTGGCTGGGCTCTGTTTTGGAAATGCTGGTTGCATGATGAGCCAGGAGCTGCAGAGAAGTTGGAGGCAGAAAAGATTCTCCAGGAACCATATGCAGAGCCATGTGACTATCAGGACTCAGAGAAGACTTTTTACCAAAAAGTGACAAAGAAAAATGGTTCCTAATCCTGGGAGAAATGAGAGAGATGGCATAGTGCTGTGCAATAACCTGCCACTGGATCAAGCACACCCAATGCCTAACTGGCCAGGTGCATTCTAGGGTGGGATTGATCACAGCAGGAGATGGAACACCAGATGTGGTGAGCCAGTGCTCTGACTCAATAGAGAGAATCTTCTTTCTTAGATGCCTGGCTGGTGTGCCTTGCTCACATGCTCAAGGTCAAACAGGTGGATTTGATGGGAAGGAATTTCCCCCCAGGTCGGATTGGCTGGGACCTTGGGATTTTTTGGTTTGTTTTTGCCTTCCTCTGCAGCATGGAGATTGAATTGCCTGCTAGGATCATCTGGGCATATCTTACCTAATGAATTTTCTGCCATCACTGGGGTATCAAGCACTGGTGGGACTTTGAGTTTCTTCTGTTCTCTGCCCATGATACATAATGGTTCAGTTTCCTGAGGACTAGGCTCAATAGATAGATGTCTGGGTGAAATGTAATGACCTATGCTATATATGAGGTCAGGCAAGATTATCTACTGGTCCCTTCTGACCTTACATTCTATGAAACCTCTATAAAATCTATTAGACGATTACCTGTACTGCACAGGAATTTAAAAGATGTCATGGTAGTGACAACTTGCTTAGAAATATTACTGACTGTAAACTGTATGGAACTGTGTGCTTTTCTCCCCTGGGTTTGCTTGTTTATTGTAATGCACATTCTTTAGGCATTTGTTCATAAGTCGCTGATGGTCTCAAATCAGTTCCTAGTGGATGGGCATCCTTGTGATCCACCGTTTCAGGTGTCACTAGCTGGCGATCTAAACAGAGTGGACAAGCACTAAAAGAAACTAAGAGAGGATGGGAATTCAATATTCTCTCCTTCCTCCACTGTAAAATAATTGCTAGTTAGATCCATGCATGGTGTGTGCAGTAATAATGAGTGTACCTGTCAGCACAAATGACCACTGCTTTTCCCTCCATTCTGCAACACAAGAGGGGCATTTCTGAATGGTAAACATTATTATTTTTAACAAGTTGCTTTCACAGCAAGCCTTATACTGTATAGGGGAGGAGAGATGTAGGGGACACATGATGGCAATGACAGATGCAAGGATTACAAGCTTATTTAATGTGCCAGCCAACAGTATAAAGAGCTCTGCCACTACCGGTCTTCAGAGGGTGTCTGACAGGATCACGGTCTGACTCTTGAGCCTGATGGGAATGAAAATTTGGGAATCTGACTAGTTGTTAATTTTCAAGAAACTCTCACTTCAGCCGCAACAATCTCAAGTGCCATATCTTGAGAACATCAGTTCTTTTAGCAGGTCATTAAGTCCAAGGAAACTCCTTAGCTGTTGATTGTCACAGTTTGATCATTTATAGCATGGTTATGCTCTGAGAAGCTGTATGGCCACTTGGATTAATGACAGATTGCTGGTTCAAAGCCAGCTGGGGGTAAAGACTGAGAGCTGAGTAGAGACTGAAAGTGGTTTTCGTTGGACACGTGGCTTGTGGGTTCAGTTCCTAGAAGACAGGTGTCAGCATCTCAAAAATCAACTTCACAATTGGCGCTTGTTGACTGTCTCGGCAGAGTGAACGAGGACTGAATAGGCCATGGAAACTACACTTCTCTTTTACCCTTAGAGATGGTCTCATGGCAACAGGGTGAAGGCACATTCTCAGAGTGATATGGGAAGCTGCATCTACCTACACTGTACTTTTTTGGGGGATAAATAGAGGACCTTATTCTACAGGACTGACAGTTGGGCGTCTTTCAGCACTTAAATTCACTCTAATTTCTTTGCCAAAGTGTGGGTATGGTCTGAGAAGTAACTCTGTAAAATGACATCTGGATGTTCCCTATTTATTCCCTTCTCAGTGGTTTCCATATAAAGCAGGGGTTCTCAAACTGGGGGTTGGGACCTCTCAGGGGTCACAACATCATTACATGGGGGGTCGCGAGCTGTCAACCTCCATTCCAAACCCCATTTTGCCTCCAGCATTTATAATGGTGTTAAATATATAAAAAAGTGTTTTTAATTTATAAAAGGGGGCCACATGGAGAGGCTTGCTGTGTGAAAGGAGTCACCAGTACCAAAGTTTGAGAACCACTGGATAAAGTGTGCTCTGTTTAAAGCTCAAAATAAGGCTTTTACCTGCCAGCAAGTACAAGCTCAAAGTGATATCTCACAATCAAGCTGTGTTCTTCCTGCTTCATACATTGCCACTAACAATAATGATTGTGAGGTCAAAAGGGAGGGGGCAAATGTTTTGCTGATGGATGTGGCAGCATGGAATACAGCTAACTTTTCCCTAACTGTAGCACCTACACTAGGGAGATTTTGTTTGTATCAGCAAACCAAGAGCTGTAACTAAGACAGCAGGAGCTAATGTATGCAGTACTGAAGGACTATTTTGATGCTCACTTTCCTGATTGTAACCTCACTTTAAATGAAACAAGCAAGAAAAAATGCTTCCCCTATGCCACATTTAATTTAGATATGGTTAGCCAGAGTGCAAGCCTCCTCTCTCATAGATAAAGTCTTGTGACCCATAATCAACATGATTTATTCAAGGTGTCTGATTATTGGTTTGGGGGCGATTTCAAAGGCACAACAAATGGCAGATGGCACACTTCTCACTGACTTTGTGCTTTGGAGAATCTCCTTCTGACACGTGTTTCCGAAATTAGGGTCCCCTACCATCATGACTTTTTTTGGCCATTTCTAAAATTCTCATAGACTCATAGACTCATAGGTCAGAAGGGACCAATATGCTCCCTGTGATTTGTATAATAATTATTTGGAAGCTTGAAACAAATCTGGTGTGCAAGCACACTTGTGTGCTCCCCAAGCATTCTTCCTAAAGTGCTAGGTTTGCTGGCACTGATTTTTTTGTTTTTCCTCAAATAAAAAAAAGCATAAAGTAAGATTTGTTTTGGAAAAAATAATTATATGGACTTTGCCAACTAATATAAGCTCTGATACTCCAAGCTGTTGAATGCTATACTGAGCAGATTCCCATTGACTTCAATGAAGCTCAGGGCATGCACAGGGATCCACATGCATCCAACAATTTGCAGGATCAGAGTCATAATTTGGGGAGGCTTCATGTCGCAAACCCTTACGTGATCAATGAAACTGTGCACATGAGTAAGAGCAGTGAGCATTTGCAGGTTCAGGGCCACCCATTTTAAGATCTTCTGAGGACAGCCCATGTCTTCCTCTATGTTCTGTGCAGCTGAGAGCACATTGCTGGCACTCAAAAGGTAATTAAAACAAGTATATGAGAAAATAAAATTAGGTCAAGTTTCAGGGCTTCCAGCCCTGGCACTGCACCTTTAAAGGAAAGACTTTCTATCAAGTGTTTTAATAATGGAAAAAACTCAGAATTACTCACTCTGCTTATAATCACCATATGTCTGCTTCTGCTTAATTAGTTCACATTGTGAAGTGAATCAGGGCCAAGATTAAAGGGTGTCCATATCAGAAGTATGCGTGTGTATAGAATAAGGTGTGAAGGATAAGGAAAAGCCAAAAAATGAGATGTTTTAAATTAACATTCTCTGTTCAAAGTGTTCTGTCCAATTTAGCTAAATAGATAATCAAAGGTGAACTTCTTATTGTGTGTAATGGGAAACCTAAAAGGCCAGAAAGCATCCTATTAATTCACAGAGTCCCTCTTCATAAAGATTTCAATGAGGAACTTTCCTCGGTACAGGACAAAACAAGGTATTGGCTAGGCACTGCCTAAAAGTGCTATGATGCCATGGGTTACTAGCCTATATGCAATGAGTTGGTGATCTGCATATAGATAGCATTGGCTGGATAATGGCTGAAGCAGAGAAAAGAGAAATGTCCACAGAAAAATTTGATGTAAACAACACAAAAAAAATTCAGTGCTGCTGAAATATTTTGTGGAAAATTTGTTTTCATCAAAAAATCAAAATCCAAAGTATTTCAGCAGAAAACTGAAATATTTCGGTTCTGAAATGCCAGCACAGTTATTCATGCTTCCATTCCCTTTTATGGGCTAGTTGTCCTGGTCAGACTACATTTCCGATGATGCACCACAGTGTTCCCATTGGTGAGGGGAATTGGGGCACCGTGACTGTCACACAGCCACTATGGATCATGGAAGATGAAGTCTGGCTGAGGAGTCCAGTGGTTACCACCTTTGAAATGCAACTAACTAACTAACTAAAGCAGCAGCACCCCTCACACACGTGGCAAGCCCACTGTAAACTCAACCCCTAACCACAAGGTATCTTCTCAACCTCCCCCCCTTCAGCAGCCACTTAGAGTCTCTAGAGAGATAACACATATAGATAAGATTGATAACATCATTTTCTTACTTAACTGGGGAAGTGGGAACACTGCAGCATCTTTAGCCGCACACAGAAACTTTTAACTTTAGATATCTCAGTGTATTGTGATAATCACACAAATCTTTAGACCCACGTAAAAAACTCTGGCAAATTAAATTATTTTTCTGGCAACTGGCAAATCTATTAAATAAAAAACAACAGGGTCTAATACCGGCCAGGTGATAACCCCGTGCCCACCCTATAGAGGAAAATGGAAGCATGAAGCACCATGTTGGGGTTTCAGAATCAAAACAGTCTGGTTGTGGGACAAAATATTTCAAATGCTGATTTTATGTTGAAAAAAAATCTATTTTTTTCCATGGAAAGCAGACACTTTTCACAAGGAATTTTGGTTAACTGAAAACCATATTTTCTTTGAAAATCAGTTATGGAAACTTTTTGATGACCAGCCCTACATCTAGCTTATTGTGGAAACAACACCACAACTGGCAGTAACTGGCACTTTTGCTGGCAGATTGAACATAGAGTCCTGGTGCTGTAAGGGATTTTGGCCTGATCCAGATTCCATTTTGGTTATTGCAAAGATCACATCTTGTAGCCCCAAACCATCTCCCAGCTCTGGAGGCAGTTCCTCCAGGATAGACGGGATGGACAGCGGCAGAAACGACTGACAAGAGAAGGAGCAGCTTGCAGTGCTGTTCTGTACTTGCTCTGAGGGTAAACTAAGTGCTTCAGTCTCCAGGGCTGTCAGTTTAGTGCTCATAAAATATGCTAAATGCACTGTACATCTTTTTTTAAAGCAATAAGCATATGAAATGTGGCAGTGCAGAGTTTTAAATCTTTTGAATAACAACATCCTGCCTTCCAAAATCTCAATCTTGTTTGCTTTATGCCACTGATTCATTCTTTCAGTCTTTGCATTATTTTCCTCTGACTTCTCGAAACAATTATTCACATGAATGAAGGGCTGGGGAGGAATGAATGCTGGAGCTTAGCTCTTTGTTTACTTTCTGTATTCTGCATTCTCTTACTTAGTTTCTACTTAGGTGACAATCCTACTGACATCAAATGAGTATTTTGCCTGAGTAAGGACTTCTGGATTTGGTCTACTGAGTACTGTGACTGTGTCATCTATATAAACTGAAGCCATCAGTCATTGGTGAGGGCAGAATTGATGAAACTTGGTTGAAACCAACTGGCTGGCCTGTAGCCCCCTTGGGGGTACAATTTACTATTGTAAAAGGTATTCTTAGTCTAAGGAGTGGAATCCTTTCTGCAGCAGTACAAAGCATTCCCTGAAAGTGGAAACAGTTGCTCTTGTTGGTCCTCTCAGCCCTCACTCCATTTTCCCCCATCCTATATCCTGATGGAAAAGTAAATGGGACTGAGGGAGCATAAATGATGCAAGGAGAGAGCAGAGATAGTTTTTGGGGGAACAGAGGGAGGCAGAGCGCAAGGAGAACTTCTGCAGCCCCTCGTCCTCGGTCCTGCTCGCTCCCCATCTGGTCCCAGTCAGCGTTCTCTCCCTCAGAAGAGTGAAAACAGCAAATGACATGAAGGGCTGGTTCCACAGCTCAGACTACCTGCTGGGGCCCGGCTACTTAAGATGATCATGTGGCTCAATCTCCATTCCAGCTGCAGCTGTGAGTATGCTTGGGGAGGTCCCCAAGCTTAGTGAACAGGAGCTGCTAACAGGGAGTTTTGCAAGGGAGTTTGGAAGGGGAGTAGGAAGGGAGTGCGGGTCCCTTGTCGGTCTCATCTGTGACCCATTGGTCCCCTGAACCTATAAACCAAGCCACATCCAAAACCTTTCTGTTTAAAGCAGAGCAGAGCAGACTGGGAGCTGCAGACGGGAATTTGAGAGAGTTTGACATAGGGAGGCTTACGATGATTAGGAGGACCCGCAACACCTGTGGCAGCACTGCTTCTGTCTCCTCCACCTGCGCCTGTAGCCAGACAGAGCACCAAAGCATGGATGCTTTTACCCAGATTCTGGTGTGGGTTTGCAAAGACTGTAACTTGCAATTTCCACTTACTGATATCCAGGCTGGGGGTGGCATCCAATGTGAAAGGTGCCTACTGGTGGAATCTCTCAGGCAGCAGGTGGGAGAGCTAGATGAGGAGGTGGCTAGGCTGAGGAACATTTGTATCCATGAGCAATTCCTGGACAGTATCCATGTGGAGACAGCTGACATAGCTGTCCCAGTTCACAGGACTACTGACACACCAGTGGAGGAGGAGATGGCTCAGGGTGGACACTGGCAGCTGGTTACTTCTGGCAGCAGATAGTGCTCCACCCCTGCTGTGAACCCTCCTGCTGTGGTAATAGATAACCGTTATGCTCTTCTTGATACAGAGGAGAACGAATCACCCCCAACAGTTAAGGAGGGGAAGCCTCGTACCCCTAAGGCTGGGAGGTCTGCTGCCACCACTGATAATAAGAAACTTAGGGTAGTGGTGGTTGGAGACTCTCTGCTGAGGGGGACAGACACACCCATCTGTCGCCCTGATCGTTCATCCCGGGAGGTATGCTGCCTGCCAGGGGCCCGTATCCGAGATGTTACAGAGGCATTGTTGAGGATTATCCAGCCTTCTGACTACTACCCCATGCTACTCATCCATGTGGGCACAAATGATACTGTGAGGTGTGACACTGAGCAGATCAAGAGTGACTACAGGGCTCTGGGAGTACGGGTTAAGGAGTTTGGAGCGCAGGTGGTATTCTCTTCGATTCTTCCTGTTGACGGTAGGGGCCCAGGCAGAGACAGATGCATCGTGGAGGTGAATGCCTGGCAGCGAAGATGATGTCGCCAGGAGGGCTTTGGCTTCCTCGACCACGGGATGCTATTCGAGGAAGGACTGCTAGGCAGAGATGGCCTTCACCTTTCGAGGAGGGGAAAGGCCTTATTTGCGCTCAGACTGGCTAACCTAGTAAGGAGGGCTTTAAACTAGGTTCGATGGGGACAGGTGAGCAAACCCCACAGATAAGTGGGAAACAAGACCTGGGAGATGGGTCGGAAACAGGAGGGAGCATGGGCTATAATGGCAGAGAGAAAGGAGGGTCAGGGCAAAGCTGGGAGGCAAGATCAAACCAGTATCTTAGATGCCTATATACAAATGCAAGAAGTATGGGTAATAAGCAAGAAGAACTGGAAGTGTTAATAAATAAATACAACTATGACATTGTTGGCATTATTGAAACTTGGTGGGATAATACACACGATGGGAATGTTGGTGTGGATGGGTATAGTTTGCTCAGGAAGGATAGACAGGGGAAAAAGGGAGGAGGTGTTGCCTTATATATTAAAAATGTACACACTTGGACTGAGATGGAGATGGACATAGGAGATGGAAGTGTTGAGAGTCTCTGGGTTAGGCTAAAAGGGGTAAAAAACACGGGTGGTGTCATGCTGGGAGTCTACTACAGGCCACCTAATCAGGTGGAAGAGGTGGATGAGGCTTTTTTCAAACAACTAACAAAATCATCCAAAGCCCAAGATTTGGTGGTGATGGGGGACTTCAAGTATCCAGATATATGTTGGGAAAATAACTCCGTGGGGCACAGACTATCCAGTAAGTTCCTGGACTGCATTTCAGACAACTTTTTATTTCAGAAAGTTGAAAAAGCTACTGGGGGGAAGCTGTTCTAGACTTGATTTTAACAAATAGGGAGGAACTCATTGAGAATTTGAAAGTAGAAGGAAGCTTGGGTGGAAGTGATCATGAAATCATAGAGTTTGCAATTCTAAGGAAGGGTAGAAGGGAGTACAGCAAAATAGAGACAATGGATTTCAGGAAGGCGGATTTTGGTAAGCTCAGAGAGCTGATAGGTAAGGTCCCATGGGAATCAAGATTGAGGGGAAAAACAACTGAGGAGAGTTGGCAGTTTTTCAAAGGGACACTATTAAGGGCCCAAAAGCAAGCTATTCCGATGGTTAGGAAAGATAGAAAATGTGGCAAAAGACCACCTTTGCTTAACCACGAGATCTTGCGTGACCTACAAAATAAAAAGGAGTCATATAAAAAATGGAAACTAGGTCAGATTACAAAGGATGAATATAGGCAAATAACACAGGAATGCAGAGGCAAGATTAGAAAGGCAAAGGCATAAAATGAGCTCAAACTAGCTATGGGAATAAAGGGAAACAAGAAGACTTTTTATCAATACATTAGAAGCAAGAGGAAGACCAAGGACAGGGTAGGCCCACTGCTCAGTGAGGAGGGGGAAACAGTAACGGGAGACTTGGAAATGGCAGAGATGCTTAATGACTTCTTTGTTTCGGTCTTCACTGAGAAGTCTGAAGGAATGTCCAATATAGTGAATGCTTATGAGAAGAGGGTAGGTTTAGAAGATAAAATAAAAAAAGAGCAAGTAAAAAATCACTTAGAAAAGTTAGATGCCTGCAAGTCACCAGGGCCTGTTGAAATGCATCCTAGAATACTCAAGGAGTTAATAAAGGAGGTATCTGAGCCTCTAGCTATTATCTTTGGGAAATCATGGGAGACGGGGGAGATTCCAGAAGACTGGAAAAGGGCAAATATAGTGTCCATCTATAAAAAGGGAAATAAAAACAACCCAGGAAACTACAGACCAGTTAGTTTAACTTCTGTGCCAGGGAAGATAATGGAGCAAGTAATTAAAGAAATCATCTGCAAACACTTGGAAGGTGGTAAGGTGATAGGGAATAGCCAGCATGGATTTGTAAAGAACAAATCGTGTCAAACTAATCTGATAGCATTCTTTGATAGGATAACGAGCCTTGTGGATAAGGGAGAAGCGGTGGATGTGATATACCTAGACATTAGTAAGGCATTTGATACGGTCTCGCATGATATTCTTATAGATAAACTAGGAAAGTACAATTTAGATGGGGCTACTATAAGGTGGGTGCATTACTGGCTGGATAACCGTACTCAGAGAGTAGTTATTAATGGCTCCCAATCCTGCTGGAAAGGTATAACAAGTGGGATTCCGCAGGGGTCTGTTTTGGGACCGGCTCTGTTCAATATCTTCATCAACGACTTAGATGTTGGCATAGAAAATACGCTTATTAAGTTTGTGGAAGATACCAAACTGGGAGGGATTGCAACTGCTTTGGAGGACAGGGTCAAAATTCAAAATGATCTGAACAAATTGGAGAAATGGTCTGAGGTAAACAGGATGAAGTTCAATAAAGATAAATGCAAAGTGCTCAATTTAGGAAGGAACAATCAGTTTCACACATACAGAATGGGAAGAGACTGTCTAGGAAGGAGTATGGCAGAAAGAGATCTAGGGGTCATAGTGGACCACAAGCTTAAAATGAGTCAACAGTGTGATACTGTTTCAAAAAAAGCAAACGTGATTCTGGGATGCATTAACAGGTGTGTTGTAAACATGACACGAGAAGTCATTCTTCCGCTTTACTCTGCGCTGGTTAGGCCTCAACTGGAGTATTGTGTCCAGTTCTCGGCACTGCATTTCAAGAAAGATGTGGAGAAACTGGAGAGGGTCCAGAGAAGAGCAACAAGAATGATTAAAGGTCTTGAGAACATGACCTATGAAGGAAGGCTGAAGGAATTAGGTTTGTTTAGTTTGGAAAAGAGAAGACTGAGAGGGGACATGATAGCAGTTTTCAGGTATCTAAAAGGGTGTCATCAGGAGGAGGGAGAAAACTTGTTCACCTTAGCCTCCAATGATAGAACAAGAAGCAATGGGCTTAAACTGCAGCAAGGGAGATTTAGGTTGGACATTAGGAAAAAGTTCCTAACTGTCAGGGTAGTTAAACACTGGAATAGATTGCCTAGGGAAGTTGTGGAATCTCCATCTCTGGAGATATTTAAAAGTAGGTTAGACAAATGTCTATTAGGGATGGTCTAGACAGTATTTGGTCCTGCCATGAGGGCAGGGGACTGGACTCGATGACCTCTCGAGGTCCCTTCCAGTCCTAGAGTCTATGAGTCCCTGCAACTATTGTCTATTCCATTGGGTGACAGAACCTTTGGGGGAAGAAGAGCCTAAGTGCTGCATTTTGATTCATATTAGAGTCTCACAGCCTGGAATTTTGGCACAGGAGAGCTGTGCTGGACTATGTGTTTGCAAGGACCACTGTTATCATTGGCCTTGGATACTTGAAAACTATAGCTGTTCCTACTTCACTATCTGCACTTTCCAGCCCCAAGCCTAAAGAAAGGGGATGCTCTCAAAACTGGTATTTGAGGACAAAGCTTTGAGGCCTCAGGGAACAGGGGAATTTCTGGTTGCAGATGGGGGAGGTGTGAATTGGTAAACTGACAATTTTCTTAGAGTTAACTTTTTCCTTGTACCCTTTCCCTCCAGTACAGCTGATCCTCCATAGTACTTTGAACTCAGAGTACCTCAGAACTCAGTTGGTGGCCTGACTATGGCTGTTTTTACTGCTTTGCGCACGATGTATTGCAATTATTCCCTGAGGCAAAGTGAACCCATCAAAAAAGCTGGTGCCACCATTAAGCACATAGTCCAATTTTAGTCGGCTACTAAATGGTGACGTTGCAAAACAGGTTAGCATCATTCTAACGTACGTATCTAGATAATGTCACAAGTACCCTTTAAAAGCTTGCAGCAGTCTTTGGAAACATGATTGTTGGGGTGAAGTTAGTCACCAGCCTTCTTGCCTCCCTATTGGCACAGAATTACATGTTTGCATGCACCTTGTTAGAGGGAGGGTTATTCTCTCAGGGAATCATATTCCCCTGGGAGAAAGGTGGGATTAGCTTGCACTTGTACCATTGTAGCAGAAATGATTGCCTCTGGATGGCACTATGCCGGGGGGACAGGTTAGAGATTGGTAATAGATAAGAGGGGGTGGATCTATCTTGAAACCTGGCCCGTCCACTAAGCATTCTGATAGTATTTCCAAGTCACTTCTTAACTCATCTAAAAGAAAAACATCTCTCCTTTTTTTGTTTTATTTCAGCAGTGACCCTCCCCAGCTCTTTGAATGGACAGACTTATAGTAACAGCAGCATTTCCACATAAAAGTAGGCCCAATGTTGAAGCTGAGTTATTTGACAGTATCCTGTGAAATAATAAACATTATTTCATTGCCACGTTTTGAAAGTGTAATTTAAAGAAACAGTGGCTTCTTTTACAAGAGACTCTCCATCACAGTTCAAAAGCTCATCTGCCACTCTAAACCTAAATTGTTTGGTATACTAGTGGAGATAGATCTGTCCCAAAGTGCCTTTGGGCAGAAGAAAAATCCAACTGAAATGGTTGTGCCGGTTCACAACATGCCCTAGTTTTTATGCTGAAAAGCTGCAATATGGAGAACATCCCTGTGGGATATTATTCTTTAAGGTCCAAGGAGCAAGAGTGCAGGAAAGTGCCCTGGGCTAACGGATTCACTAGAGCGCCTGTATTTTCTTCTGTCCAAACACGGAAAGGTTTAAATATTCTTGTAGAGAAATTATTCCAAAGAAGAATGTGCAACGTCAATGTGCAGTCAATATAGTGTTCACACCGCATATATACACACAGTTCCTGTGCACACTTACAATGATATACTCATAGGCCAAAATCTTCCAATATAAATGCCTATAGTTAAGTGTCTATGTCCATACTTAATCACCTAAATAAATGGCTTGACTTGCACCCAGCAGCTCCCACTCGGAGCCCAGTTCTTAAATATGGGTACCTTTAACCGGACATTCAGCCTCCCAGATTGGGAGGCTCAGATTGGCTCATATATGTGTAAATATTCATTTGGCATAGCTAAAGGCCGATTTCAGTGTCAAAAAGTAGGATTAAGGCATCTGTTTAGATCCTAGCATTTAAAAGTTGTACCCAAAAATGTACATTCAGTTCACTAGTGTACAGAAAGGCCTTCCTGTCAGCAGACACCATTGTGTCCTGTCAGCAGACACTAATTGTTTCCACATACTCCAGGTGTTTTAACAAAAAATCCCCAACTGTATATGTGTAGACCTCTCACATATCAGCGGCATAGAACCTAGAATGTTCAGTTCTAAGAACACAGCATTCAGCCTCTTCAGCTACAGGAGAGATCCTCTCTGTTTATAGAATATAGCAGGATCTTCATCTTCTTGCCTCTGGAAGGCATCAATAGACTGATATTATGCAGTATATTACATGATGTCTGGCCATCAGTTGGCAATAGCAGATGCAACAGAAACAACTGCCCAGTAAAATCCTTGTATTCTATAATGCAGTTCATTATTTGGGTGATTTTATTTCTCACTTGTACTTGTTGCTGGTTTTTTAGAATGTCTGAGGCACAACATTTTCAATCACCTGACCTCAGTAGCTTTTCCTCGTTCTCACTTTGTCTTGTTCCACTTTTACCAATTAAGTGAACTGTCTTTCTTTACATCCTGCCACCAAAATGGCACAGACACACAGTAAAGTTTTCATCTTATTGTACTATAGCTACAGGCCTGGCTCCAGCATTTTTGCTGTCCCAAGTGTCAAAAAAAAAAAAATTAAATAAAAAAAAAATCTGCTATCAGCACTTAGGTGGCAATTCGAGAGGGACCTGCAGCCAAATTGTCACTGAAGACCCAGATGTGCTGCCCTTGCCCACTGGCCGCCCCAAGCAGCTGCTTGGTGCGCTGGTGCCTGGAGCTGGCCCTGCATAGCTAAAAGCAGCTTGTTGTGCTTTTTATCTTAATGGCTATAATATAATGCTCCCTATTCTACAAGGGAGATGGTCCAAACAAAACTCGCAAACGCTATTTACCACTTCTTCATGGTTTCACTCCTAAATATTGTCTCATTCCTCTGGAGTCAAAGGGCTAAATTTTCAAAACACAGCTTTGGAGATTGCACGCACAAATTATAGGTTTGATCCTGCATCAGGTTCCACTAATGCAGGTCCCTGCACTGATGCAAAGTCCTATAACTCTGTGTCTGTACAGGGGTCTGTACCAGTAGGTTTTAATGCAGTAGTGAGGACCAGGTTATTGTGAGTGCCAGTCATATACTTATGCCTCTATCTATCTGGTTTTCCTGTGCAAATTGTGATTTGTACACACAACTTGCATCTTGAATTAGGGAGAAGCTTTGAAAAATTGTTGCAAAAGTTATGTCCATGTTTTCTTTCCAAATGTACCTACTTATAGTTTTCAAACATTGACCTGTAGTGTATGACAGGTAAGAGCGGTAATGAAAACATCTGCATTCTGTGACCCAGGGCTAAACACAGAAAAGGAGAGAAATCTGTTTTCTACAGCTCATGCCATGTCATGCTCAAGGCATCTCAAAGTGCAGCATATCATACAATAAATGATAACACATGTCTAGGAAAATAGCCTATTTAGACTGGGTCTCTGGAGACCTTGGTTCCATTCCTGGATCTGGTAAGAAGGGTCAGATTTAGGGGCAAGTGACTGCTTGGGGCGCTGGACTCAGGGTGCTGTTTTTGTTTTTTGCAACAAAGGGGAAAATAGAATGTTTGAAGTAACATGTTTCAGGTATTCCATACCTGGATTCATTTTTCACCAACCTCCCAAAATAATCTGGACCTTTGTAGAATCTCATGGAACATTCTAGAATTTCTGAGAACTACATTTTCCTCGAACCTCTTAGAATGTTGTCAGCCATGCCCTCGTGGGTATATAAGGGGCTGGGCATCTCCAGTCAATCAGTGAGATATGAGAATGAAGTGAAGTGAAGTGATAGCTCATCTGCGATATTGTGAACCTTGTTTTATTGTATAATTGTGAAAGTGTACTTGTGGTTTAAGACTTGAAGAGTGTAAGTAACAACTGATAAATGCATAGATACAGAAAACCAGTGCATTATTAACCATTATTCATGCAGAAACACAGCATTGGAGGAATGTGCTTGAGTGTCTGATCTCAATTACCCTCTTCTTTGCAAAGAATAATTTGGCTTTCCAGGGCTTGTCGGATAAGTTGTTCACTGAACATAATGGTAATTTCCTTGGTTTAGTAGAACTCCTTGCAAAATATGATGATGTCATGCATGAGCACCTACGTCAAGTAGTTCAAAAAGAAGCTATGGACTATTACTGAAACAAAACAATTCAAACTAATAAAACAGTTCAAAATAAATTGATTGATCTTATGGCAAGGAAGGTGCTTGATAACATATCGATGCAGCTCAGCAAAGCACTACGCTGTAATAATGGACTTCACTCTCGACGTTAGTCACAGTGAAAAGATGTCATTTACAGTAAGATTTGTTGATGACAGGGATGGCTGTTTCCAAGTAAAAGAACACTTTATCTCTTTCTGGTCTGTGGATGACTTTATTGGAAAAGGCCTAACAGAACTGTTTATGAACATTGTGAATGAGAATAAAATAAAGCTTCAGGACTGCTGCGGCTAAGGCTACAATAATGGCACAAACATGAAGGGAATAAACAGTGGTATCCAGGCAGGGATCCTTGAGTTGAATCCAAGAGCTTTCTTCAGTCTTGTGGCTGTCATACGTCCTACTTTCAGCATCAGCTATCACATGGAAGATCCTCATGGACAATGTTACAAATCTGACCATGCAGCCGCAAAGTGACACTTGCTGGGAGAGCTGCATTGACAGCGTAGGGCCAGTGAGGCACCAAGTGACTGAGGTTTACAATGGCCTGATGGAATGGGCACGGCTGAGTAAAGCCAAGGCCAGAACTGACACAAACTACAAAGCCTGGCAAACCAGATCACTAACTTCAAATTTCTGGTGTCAGTTGTAGTTTGGCACAATATTCTGTTCCAAGTAAACATTGTAAGCAAGGAAGTACAAACTGAGTTGATGGACATCATGACCACTACTACTGTGATGAGAAGCTGCCTTGATTTTGTTGTGGTCTTCTGAGACAATGGATTTGAAAATGCCATCATCGCTGACAAAGAAAAGGTGGAAAACGTAGAAGTTGAGCCTGTCTTCAAGGAAACTTGTATTCATTCGAAGAAGAGACAATTTGGTTATGAGGGGAGAGATGAAGTGATGGAAAGCTCAGAAGAAGAATTCAAGAGGGAGGTTTTTTACTCGCCCATTGACACTGCATGAGTGTCCATTGAAGAAAGGTTTAGACAAATGAAGCACCATGAAAAGAACTGGGTTTTTTTGTATGACCTTAGTAAGCTGCCAGAGGACAAGAAAACATTCTTGAACAATTGTACACACCTTCACCGGATACTGACACACAGGGAATGTTCAGACATCAATGAAGACAACCTCCATGTCAAAGATGGACAACATGCATCACATTTTGCCACACGGGAAGCACTTTCCGCTCTGCATCATGAATGAATTGGAGAACTTGGAGTGGAAGGACACTTTTCCTAATGAGCAGATAGCTTTGAGGATTCTGCTCATGCTTCCGGTCACAGTCGCGAGGGGTGAGCGCAGCTTTTCGAAGCTCAGGCTCATTAAAGGGGAGGAGAAGGAACTTGGGAGTATTGGTTGATCACAGGATGACTATGAGCCGCCAATGTGATATGGCCGTTAAAAAAGCTAATGCAGTTTTAGGATGCATCAGGCAAGGTATTTCCAGCAAAGATAAGGAGGTGTTAGTACCGTTATATAAGGCACTGGTGAGACCTCATCTGGAATACTGTGTGCAGTTCTGGTCTCCCATGTTTAAGAAGGATGAATTCAAACTGGAACAGGTTCAGAGACGGGCTACTAGGATGATCCGAGGAATGGAAAACCTGCCTTATGAAAGGAGACTCAAAGAGCTTGGCTTGTTTAGCCTAGCCAAAAGAAGGCTGAAGGGGGATATGCTTGCTCTTTATAAATATATCAGAGGGATTAATATTAGGGAGGGAGAGGAATTATTTAAGCTTAGTACCAATGTAGACACAAGAACAAATGGGTATAACTGGACACTAGGAAGTTTAGACTTGAAATTAGACGAAGGTTTCTAACCATTAGAGGAGTGAAGTTCTGGAACAGCCTTCCAAGGGGAGTAGTGGGGGCAAAAGACATATCTGGCTTTAAGACTAAGCTTGATACGTTTATGGAAGGGATGGTATGACGGGATAGCTCAATTTTGGCAATTGATCTTTGATTATCAGCAGATAAGTATGCCCAGTGGTCTGTGATGGGATATTGGATGGGATGGGGATCTGAGTTACTGCAGAGAATTCTTTCCTGAGTGCTGGCTGGTGAGTCTTGCCCACATGCTCAGGGTTTAGCTGATAGCCATATTTGGGGTCTGGAAGGAATTTTCCTCCGGGGCAGATTGGCAGAGGCCCTGGAGGTTTTTCACCTTCCTCTGCTGCGTGGGGCATGGGTCACTTGCTGGTGGATTCTCTGCAGCTTGAGGTCTTCAAACCAAAATTTGAAGACTTCAGTAACTCGGAAATAGGTTAGGGGTTTGTTACAGAAGTGGATGGGTAGGGTTCTGTGGGCTGCTTTGTGCAGGAGGTCAGACTAGATGATCATATTGGTCCCTTCTGACCCTAAAATCTATGAGTCTATGAGTCTAAAACATATCTTCAATTGACGATGGCTGTTGAGAGATTGACATCACTTGCGCTTTTATCACTTGAAAATGCCATTGGACATTGGATCTCTCTGATTCTGTGCTTCAATTTGCGAGGCCAAAGGCAAGAAAAGCGACCTTTTGAACTAAAGGACTAGGGTTAATATTCTAAGGCTGTCACCTGATGTAACACTATTTAATACTGGTCCACCAATGTTGGTGCAGTTCAATTTCTTGATGTTAGTACATTTCAGTTATTCTTAAATTTAAAAAGTTTTTATAAGCTCAGAGGAAATTATTTTTTATTTGCTTATATATGGCATGAATAAATACAGATTTATAGATCTTAGCATGCAAATTTCTTGTCTTATATGACAGAGATAAACCATGCATGCAAATTGTGCTTCAAAGTCATCAAATGAGCTACAATGGCAATAAAAAATAAGATAGTAAGAAGTTTAACAAATAGAGAGGGATGCCAAAGATGCTTCTTGCCTGGGGTGCCATTTGGTCTAGGGCCAGCCCTGCTGGCAGTGCCCTGCTGGCAGTGCCCTACTGGGTGACCTTGAGCAAGGCAAGAGCAAGAGCAAGACTTTGCCTCCTTGTGCTTCAATTTTGCCATCTGCAAAATGGGGATAATTATACTGACCTCCTTTGTAAAGTGCTTTGAGATCTATGAGTGAAAAGTGCTAGATGAGCTTAATAATAACCATACATATATGGCACACAAATTGAAGTTTGCTGAAGGGTTTGATTGCTATTCATTTAAGCAAACGTACTTGACTCTATAGTTATCTCTTCCACCACCTCTCCTCTGTTTGTCTCATCAGAATCCTAGACCATAAGTCTCTGGGGTACAGACTGTACAGATTTATTAGTACAGTGCCCAGCACCATGAGGTCTTCAGCACTGCTGCTAGCACAATATAAATCATCTGATGTTCCTATTTTAAGGAGAGAATATGGGGGAGGGGGTAATGAAAGCAAAATACCTGAGTGATTAAGTTTCCCCAACAAAGATTTTAAGCATCTCTCTTTGGAATGGTTTAGGCTGATGACTCCTGGATATAGTCATCACTCTCATGTAAATTGTGGACAGAGTAGCTTCACTGTGCTGTCACACAGGGAGAAGGGTTCTGTGGTTTGCTAAAAAAACATGGTTGATACTAAATGAATTCATGTGACTTTTAAAGCTTTCTGACTTCAATTTTGGAAAGCTTGAATGTGGCTGGGCACCTTGCTAATGCATGTGATACACAGCAGGTTTAAAACAAACGTAAGGAAGTATTTCTTCATAAGGCAGTCAACTCGTGGAACTCTTTGCCAGAGGATATTGCGAAGGTCAAGACTATAACAGGGTTCAAAAAAGAACTAGATAAATTCATGGAGGATAGGTCCATTGATGGCTTTTAGCCAGGATGGGCAGGGATGCAAAACCATGCTCTGAAGTGTCCATTGTCCCTTTTTGCCAGAAGCTGGGAATGGGCGACAGGGAATGGATCACTTGATGATTTCCTGTTCTGTTCATTCCCTCTGAAGCACCTGGCATTGGCCATTGTCAGAAGACAGATACTGGGTTAGATGGACCTTTGGTCTGACCTAGTATAGCTGTTCTTATATTCTTCTGATTGACACCCCAGGCTACAGATTGTGACAGGACTGCTGCTTGCTGAGCACCCACTCCTGGCCAGGACTATTTATAGTCTCCTCACGTCTGTTTTACCTCTCTTCAGGGCCCTTTTAGAACTCACAGAGGCTGTCTCTTGTTAACGATATCCCTAACTGGGGTGAGTTTAATACCAGAATCACTTTGCAACAACCCCAGAATCCCAAAGTAAAGTCCATACTTACCTCTGGCATTTTCTGTCAGCCCAAGAACTCTTCTTCCATCCCAGTCTGACCTCCCAGCCAGTCTTCCCAACACTCTTGCTGGGGCTCTGAAGTTCAGCCCCAACATAGTCATGGTTTCCCATCCCCTGAGAGCCTACTCCTTACTGGGTTTTATCCTCCAAGCTCCCTGGTATCATAGCCCCGAGCCTACACATAATTGCAACACCCTGGGTATCTCCCCTCTTCCTTTTACTGGAGCCATTTTTCTGCTCCTTATAGGGAATTCCTTGATTCGCCTCACAAGGGGCTCATTTCATAATCAGGGCTGGCTTAGCCAGGAGAAAGCCACCCCTCAGTACTTCAAGTAGTATGAGAAAAGTCACCCTCTTACTCAGAGTTAGATGCTTTTCAGTTATCTGTGTCTGGGAATTGGGGGGAAGTGTGGCAATTTTTTTCCACAATGAGTGAAGTTCTTTTCAGCTTCACATGGGCCCAATCTGAAACCGTTTGAAATCAAAGGAAATACTCCCATTGATTCCCATAGTCATGGGATCAGACCCATAAGGCACAAATAGTTAAACAAGTTTTCCTCAAACTTTCCAACAAAACATCACCTGTCAGGTGAGACTGAGCATGAAAAATATTCATCCTCAAAAGCAACTCTTTCAGAAAGTTCTAAGCAAATGAAAGCAGGGAGTAGAAATGGAAACACTTGCAACTGTAAGTTTAGCACTTGAGTGCATGCAGACACTATAATTTCTGCCTTAAGAGATTTAGGTATTAGGTACTCCAGTGCTGTGTGTCTTTATTTTGCTAACCCACTTTGCAAAACTATCAATTTCCAAATCATCTTTCTGAATATAAGAAATTCAATTTCTCCCAATGGCCATATTTTCATAGGGAAAAGTGATGGTCTGTATTTGGCATGCTGCATATTTTCAAAAACTAATTCTGATGAACATTTGACATTCTTTCATGGGGGAAAAACCACATGAACAGGTGGTAAAATGAACTAATGAAGTCTATTCTGCCCATCTTGTGAAAGCTGCCCTCGGCTGGTTTCTAAGGATCAACGTGTCTGCTAGGTCTACCAATTTAGTAATTTTGTTTTGAAATTTACTTCTATATAGATTGTTATAGACACGGGCGAATTGCCTATAAGAACTAATGCACTGAAAGCAAATGAAAAGAGATTAGATATATTTTCCCACACTTTCCCCATCCCTTTTTGTTTGAGGAGCACAGACACCTACGAGTCTGTGATTTTCATTATTACAGACAATGTCTGGAATGATAAACACCTACTGGTTTTAATGACTTGCAACTTTTGGCAGGATTTTAAGGGATTTTAAAACAATCCTTAATCCCTTGCAGCTGTGACTGGATGTAGACCAAAAGAATTGAGATTCCATCTGCATCCTTTCACTTTAAATATAATCAGTTGTTGGTGGTGATCATGATATTGTTTTAAAATGGGGGAAAATTAGCTTTAATTTAATACACTGATTGCATCTTGGCTTTCAGAGATTCCTATTGCAGCTACTATTTACTCACCCCTTTGCCCAATGAGGGAGAACAATGGCATATTGGCCAGTGCAATGAATCTGTAACTTTCCACATGGGATACATTAACACAGCAAAAAAAGACCCACTGCAATGAATCTCAGAGCCTGGGTCAATTGACTCAGACATGTGCTGCATGGCTCAAAATAGCAGTGTAGATAGGCTGATGGCTCACGGTGGAGCTTAGGCTCTGAAACCTGATGGGTGGGGAAGGTCTCAGAGCCCAGGCTCCAGTTCCAGCCTGAGCCCAAACATCTACATGGCTATTTAGCCCTACAAGCCCAAGTCACTTGCCATGGGATCTGAGACTTGCTGGTGCAGGTAGGTAGGTTTGTTTTTTGCTATGTAGGTGTATCCTTAGGGACCAAAAGGCACTTTGGTTTAATGACTCAGGAAGAACAGGACCTTTAACAATGCCCACTCCCACTGTGTTAGGTATGGATGAAGATAGAACCATCTGTCATGTTTTATAGCTATATGATCTGGTGGTCCTGGTTTATCACTATCACCACTATAATTGCATCCCTGTGTTCTCTTATTCATAAAAGGCCCAATTCATGGATGTATTTAAGTATGTATTTTATTTTAAGTATGAGCTTAAGTACTTTCCTAAATTGGGGATCAAAAAGGATCCATAAGAAGAGCACAGGTAAATGCACACATAGTCCTTGCTCAAAGGAGCATAGAAAGTACGCTGGCATAGAAAGTACGCTTATTAAGTTTGCAGACGATACCAAACTGGGAGGGATTGCAACTGCTTTGGAGGACAGGGTCAAAATTCAAAATGATCTGGACAAATTGGAGAAATGGTCTGAGGTAAACCGGATGAAGTTCCATAAAGACAAATGCAAAGTGCTCCACTTAGGAAGGAACAATCAGTTTCATACATACAGAATGGGAAGAGACTGTCTAGGAAGGAGTATGGCAGAAAGAGATCTAGGGGTCATAGTGGACCACAAGCTACATATGAGTCAACAGTGTGATACTGTTGCAAAAAAAACCAAACGTGATTCTGGGATGCATTAGCAGGTGTGTTGTAAACAAGACACGAGAAGTCATTCTTCTGCTCTACTCTGTGCTGATTAGGCCTCAACTGGAGTATTGTGTCCAGTTCTGGGCACCGCATTTCAAGAAAGATGTGGAGAAATTGGAGAGGGTCCAGAGAAGAGCAACAAGAATGATTAAAGGTCTTGAGAACATGACCTATGAAGGAAGGCTGAAGGAATTAGGTTTGTTTAGTTTGGAAAAGAGAAGACTGAGAGGGGACATGATAGCAGTTTTCAGGTATCTAAAAGGGTGTCATCAGGAGGAGGGAGAAAACTTGTTCACCTTAGCCTCCAATGATAGAACAAGAAGCAATGGACTTAAACTGCAGCAAGGGAGATTTAGGTTGGACATTAGGAAAAAGTTCCTAACTGTCAGGGTAGTTAAACACTGGAATAAATTGCCTAGGGAGGTTGTGGAATCTCCATCTCTGGAGATATTTAAGAGTAGGTTAGATAAATGTCTATCAGGGATGGTCTAGACAGTCTGCCCCATGAGGGCAGAGGACTGGACTCGATGACCTCTCGAGGTCCCTTCCAGTCCTAGAGTCTATGAATCTATGAACCTACAGCAGTTACAATAAACACAATCATTACACAGGCCTTTTAAAAAAAATTATAACACCTCAGGGCAACAACCATTATGACTGGGTTCTTTTGAAATCATTACCCTATTATTTCCTGTATCCCATATACTCAAACTCCCACCAGAGCTTGCTCTGAGGTAAACATTATTTTATTAAAGTGCCCTTTATAACCAGATGCTGAGCGTTAGAGGAAGCAAGAACTTTCCATTCAGAGTAAAAAGGTGTAGTAACTAATGCAAGCATTTTATAATCTGGATTTTATTCCAGTTACTAGGACATAAAAATATGATTTAGGGAACAACATCTTTATAGCAGAGAGAAACAAGGTCTCTCTCACCCTGTCTGCTTTACCCATTTATAATCTAGAGCACAAACCTAGACAGGGATAACCTAGATGCAAGAGATAAAAAAACAATCCCCAGTCAATCAAGTTTAGGAGCTTTTCCCAGTCAATGCTTCCAATTAACTGCGAGAAACCGCCAGGTGCAAATCCTTGTGATGGGGGGGAGAACCGTTAACACCTGGAGCAAATTAATCTCTTATATATAATTAACATGCCAAAAATATTGTGAGAACAAACACAAAGGAACAACAAGAGCACAGAACAGATTAACTGAAAAAGGATTGCATGGCAGTGAAATTTAGAGTCTTTCCTCCATATGAAATTTGAATCTAGATGTATAGTGACCAAAAGTCTTTACAGCATGATACAGTTCATAATGGCTTTCTCGTGGCCTGTATGAATCAGCACCACAAATGGGTGCTTTTGGGAGCTACCATGACTTATTTTCCCCTCCTCAAGAAGGAACCAAGCCAAGTAGAGCCCACTAGTAGTGTGTATCTGAAGCCCTGTGAGGATCACAGCCCCAGTCAAGTTGTGATCATGTTTTGAACATCTGCACAATCTAGGAGTTTAATTTTGGCTCAAGTGGGTAGAGCTTACTTTGTGGGAGGAGCTAAGTAAAGCACCACTATTTTTCTCTCCTCCATTTGACCGCCTGAGTTCAGTGGCCTTTGTGAATGGAGTTGTCAATCTCAGCACAGCTCTTTGCACCGAAGGATCCCTCAGTCCCTGACCAGTGATCCCACCCAGTCTGGGCTTGATACATTTTAGTGGGTGAAAAGTGCACTGGCTCCACCTGTGAGGTGTTTTTGTCTAGAGCTGCCTTTCACCAGCATTAAATACACTATGGAATAAATGAGCACAAATAAATGGATACATTGTGAGAAAAATTCAGTGCATACATTCTAACTGCATATACACCTACCTACCTAGCCACGTGTATAGTCACACACCCACCACGCCCCAGCAGGTGGAACCAGATTGCCTGGCTGTGTGTGACAGTGAGGGACAGACCCACGGATTTGTTTGCACGTTCTGTTTGTTTGAAGTACTAACAAGGGATGTGCTGTTGGAGCATGATACGGTGTCAAGTCCTGTTATGCTAGGACAGATGTGAAAAGACAGCTTCTATTATAAAGTGCCACTTCTTTATCTCTTTTACATACTGTCATCTCTGGCAATTAATGCTGCACTTCATAGGCTCTGACTTCCCTTTGGGCCCCCTGCAGAAACTGAGCTGTGTAAAACTCTGAAGGGGATGGGGAAACCCTCTGCACTCCACTCCACTGCCACAGCCCCTTTAAGTCAGTAATAGGAGTTTCTATGCTGTTCTGATGCTTTCCTTGTAGCTGTGGAGACAAGCTTTCCCTGGTCCCTTCTGGCCTCTGCCCACATGGCTGCTCACTTTCTCACCCTGTTCTCTTCTTGGCTTGGCTCTATGCCCTTTGGGGCATTTGCAGCTGGATCTTTCCTTTACTACTATTGTCTCTGTCCTTGATGATTGTCATAGAAGCTCCTTGGCTATTCTCACTTCATTGGTGTTACTGTCACCAAGCATCCTCCCGCATTCAAGAGCCTTAACCACGATTCCTTTAGAGGCAGCCGGAGTGGATGGCACTGTGCTTCTCCAGCAGCGGAATCTCCACACCACTGTAAGAGGTGCAGGCAGCAGACTTCTCCTTCACCTCCTGCAGCAGAATATTCCTGTCTGCACCTTATTGGGGCACTAGGCAGTGGCCCAATCTCCACACCCCTTGGAAGAGCTGACACAAAGGGGCAACATCTCCTCTTCTCTCAAATGACAGCAGGGCCTAGCAAGATTCCAGAATCAAAAGGAAAGTCTCAGGGCTCAAGGAAACAGATGGAAAAGTTACTAATCCTCAAACTGTCTGTCCCATGCAGGTGGGTTTTCATTTCCTGCTTCTGCTGAGTCCATGCTCAGCTCAGGATGCCTGCAGTGCTCGTGATCTCATTGGTACAACTCCCTCCTTCCGTGGTTTTTGGTGAAGTTTTTTAGGATTAATGTTTCTCTCACTCTACACATACTTAGTCCTGCAATGAGTGCAGGGGATTGGACTAGATGACCTCTCAAGGTCCCTTCCAGTTCTATGATTCTCTGATTTCCTGAAGCTGGCCCTTTTAATAAACTGTCATATTTTCTAGTTGATCTTACCCTAAACCCGAGGAAAACGAGGAAAACAAGAGAAATGATAGTTTTCTTTTCACAGTGTATTATCTGGGAAGTAAAAGGATTGGTTTTGCTAAACTGTGCAGTCTCAATGCTTGTTCAGCACTTGTGATTGTGGGCCATGCTTCTCTACCTCCACTCAGGGCTCTCTTTGTTTCAAGAGACCTCTTTTGTATGAGACCATCACTCTAGCCAAAGCCCTCCTGTGACTCTTCTGAGGCGTGCAAACCACTTCATTCCACCTTCCTCTCCAAGGCTCCACATTCCTTCATTCAAGAGCATTCAGGCACCAGCTGTCATATCCCAGATCAAACAAATGACCGTTTCAATTAAAGATGATGCTGATTGTTTAAGAAAAGCAGTGAGAACAAACATATAAAAACAAAGAAAAGAACTGCATTTATCTTGCTAGGTACAGGCTGTGAAAAGCTTCACTTATATGCAGGGGCGGCAGGTTTGTAGAAATTTTGGTGGTGCCCAGACCCCCCCCCCCACCTGTCTAAGGCTCTGGGAGAGAGTTTGGGTGAGGGGAGGAGGTCTGGGGTGCAGGCTCTGGGATGGAGTTTGGGTGCTGGGTGCAGGCTCTGGGCTGTGGCAGATTGGGGGTGTAGGAGGGGGTGAAGGGTTCAGGTTCTGGGAGGGAGTGCGGAGGGCTGATTTTTGGGCTCTAGGAGGGAGTTTGGGGGCAGGACGGGGTGTGTGGGAAGGGGTTGGGGGTGCAGGCTTTGGGATGGAGCTTGGGTGCTGGGTGCAGGCTCTGGACTAGGGCAGGGGGTGGGTGTGCAGGAGGGGGTGAGCAATGCAGGCTCTGGGACAGAGTTTGGGCGCTGGCTCTGGGCTTGGGGTGGGAGTGCAGGCTCTGGGAGGGAGTTTGGGGATGGGAGGGGGTGTAGAGGGAGCAGGTGCAGGCTCTGGGATGGAGTTTGGGTGTAGCCTCCAGGCTGGGGCAGGGCGTGCAGGAGGGGATGAAGGGTGCAGGCTCTAGGCTGGGGTTGGGGGTGCAGGCTTTGGGAGGTGGGGGGTGTGCGCTTACTTGGGCTTCTAGGCAAGGTGGGCCGGGAGTCTCCATGTGCTGCTACTCCCAGGCATTGCCCCCGCAGCTTCCCATTGGCTGCAGGGGCGCTTGGGGTGGGACACAGACCCACCCCACCCAGGGGCTGCAGAGAGGGGCCGGCAGCCACAAGGAGCAAGCAGGCAGGAAGCTGCTCAGCTCTGCTCCGCTGCCGATGGTGAGTGGGGGCCCTGGGCTGTTTTAAATGGCCCGGAGGATGCACGAGGTAGGGGTACCCAGGACAGAAGGCAGGACCGAGGGAGAGACCTGGTCTCAGACAGTGCTGGAGCCAGGCCCGTGGTGCCCATAGAACTTGCTGCCCATGCTTATATGGCTAAGGAACATACATTGCAGAAGTTTAAGTCTGGTAATATTATGAGATCTATCAGTCTAGATTTAGCCTTGTCTGCTGTCACTGCTTCCCATTCCATGCTGATTATGGTTTTTATCTAGTGGTTTGTCCAAGAAGTGACTGGCCATTTTGATATTGTAAGCAATATATTTGGTTTTGTATTTAGAGACGTTATCCCAGTGTTCAGGCATGTGTCTTCTCCCCCATCTTTGACAGCTATGTGGTTCAGGGAAGAAAAGGCCCTCAGAAAAACAATACAGAATGATTATGGACAAAGGGATTTTTTTCCAGAATAAAGATTGCAGGCAAGAATAAGGGTTCCATTATAAGCACCATTTGGAACTCAGCTTTTGGTAGCAAAATTGTTTATCTAAACACATATTTGTTTGTGGGCTTTCCTAAGGTGCTTATCATCACCATAGCATTTGTGGTAACTGTGCACCTCATGTACAATAATGAATTTATCCTGACCTGTCAAAAAAGGAAGTATTTTTATCCTCATTTTACAGATGAGGGAACCATGGCATCCAGATTAATGCCCAGATCCTTTTCCAAGTTGTGTGTAGGCAGATCCTTGCAAACACACAGAGCCCTATTGACTTCACCAGGGCTCTGTGTGGCACAACTGGTCTACCTGCATAGAACTTCTTAAGAAATTAGCTGAAGACAGACAGCTAAGAGAACTCAGAACTCCTATGTCAGGGCCTTTACCACAAGGCCATCCTTCTCTGTAGGCTTGAAAGTTGTTTATTCTGAACAGGAAGGAGAGTTTTTCTATCAAGTACGAGCAAATTGGTCTACCTGGCACCTCCTCTTACAAATCTGATTTACATGGGAAGCACTTAGGGTGGGATCCACAAAGGTACTTAGGCACTTAAGCCCCATTGTTAGGCACTACTGCAATCCACAAAACTCGCACTCAGCTACTACCTAAACTTGTAGGTCAGGGGTTCTCAAATTGGGGGTCGGGACCCCTCAGGGGTGACCCTGCCAGCAGGTAGGGGATCTTGGGGGACGACTACTGCACTGGTGGGGTGCAAAATAAACTTTATTAAGAAAATGCAAAAACAGGGAAAATTCAGTAGAGAGGGGTATGGGGTTTGTTAAGGTAGACAATTGGGGAGGGGTTTCCTTTAGTAAATAGTATAAGAGTTTCAATAGTGGGGTACTATACAGTGGGGTACAATACAGTTGGTAACCAATTAACACTGAAGAATAAATGTAACAGGTAGCTAACAATTTCTATGTAAAGGGTATGTCATAGCAGCATATAACCAACTAACAGTTATGGGTAAAATGTGTTAAATAACCAACAACTCTAGATAAAAATGTGTCACAGTGGTGTAAATGTAAAATGTGAGGTGTGTCAGAGAGAAAAAGGGTAACCAATGGGGTTTTATGCTAGACTTCAGTAATACAATTGAGGTTTGGCAGCAGTAGGAGCGGGGTGAACACGTGGGGGAAGGGATTAAAAGAGAGAGAGAGAGAGAAAGGCAGTGGTAGAGGAATGAGGTTGGGAGATGGGGGAAGAGGAGCACGTGGTGGAGCAGAGACCAAAGGCAGAGGCGCTGCGGAGGGAGATTTAAACTCAGGGAGACACAGAGAGCAGACAGGCTGCAAGTTTAAACAGCAGAGAGACTGCAACGAGTGACTGGGGAGCTCGGGGGGAGACATGGGCAAGCTTGGGGGGGGGTTAGGGCAGCGGGAAGACAAACTTAACCACAATTATACAGAACACAGCAAAATCTTATTTATGATCTAACTTAACCAAGACTACACAAATTAGCAAGTAACAGAACACAATGCAACAATTCTTTTTTAAACCTAACTTAACCACACCTATGCAAAATTAAATTACAACTTATCTAGACTAAGAACCTGATTCTAATAGGTGCACCTTACACTATGCCAATTCTTTGATCGGTAGGGGGAGCAGTTCCAGAGGGCAGAGTGGTGTGTGCCCAGGGTACAGCCCCCGGGGGGAGGGGTGGCTGCAGCAGTGGGGCGGCTGCAAGCCGGCGGCCCAGGATGCAGTCCAGGAAGGCACAGCTTAGCAGCGGCACAGGCTTATTTTTAGCAGCAAAGGCGCTGCGGAGCAAGAAACAGATTACAGATACAGACCAAGGAGTTAGCTTGGGTCTGTCTGCTGGGGAAACAAGGCCAGCAGCTAGGACAGGGGGAGTCTGCAAGAGGGAGTTCTTACCAATCCCCAGGACAGCAGCAAGCACAGAGGCAGGAATAGCAGTAGCATCGGAGGATGGAGAGAGGACTCGATTCGCTTACAATAATCAGGAGATCTCCAGGCACAAATTCGTTGTTCGTGGGAGGGGAGTTTAAAAACGGGGGTATGCTCAAAAACAAACAAGAGCGGGGAAAGGGGCCCCCAAAGACCCCTAGCTGATCAGACCAGGTGGCAAAGCAAGGGCCTTCTCCGAGGTCTGATCAGAAAATGTCCGGTTTTAAAGGCAAATTCAGGCAGTTTCCCACCAGTACTTTTGATTGGCTCCTCTTGATACAGGGGAGGAGAGAAGGCAGGGAAAGGCTGCAGGTAAGCATAGGCATGCCTGGGCATGTTCTGAGCCACAGGGGTATGACTCATATGCTTAATTAGTTGGCCACTTCAGGTCTTGCATTTCTGGGCAGCGCCCCCCACGCCAAGCCCGGGTCTGAACAAAGGAGCCAAACAAAGAAGCAAGAAGCCCTGTCCCTAGGCAGAGCAATGGCTCCAGTTAGTCTGTACAAGCCATTCCTATGAATAAGGCTGTGACTTTAGTTAGCACAATGGCTGGGAAGGGCGGCCACACAGGACAAACAGAAAGGAGAGGGGAAAAAGGAATGCAGCAGGGGGACAGTTGTAACAGACAAGGAGGTCGCAAGGTTATTACATGGGAGGTCATGAGCTGTCAGCCTCCACCCCAACCCCTGCTTCACCTCCACCATTTATAATAGCGTTAAATATTTTTTTTAAATGTTTTTAATTTATAAGTGGGGGGTCGCACTCAGGCTTGCTGTGTGAAGGGGGTCACCAGTACAGAAGTTTGAGAACCACTGTTGTAGGTGCCTAAACCCACTGAGCACCTATGTTTTTGCAATAAAAATTCCCAAGGCACCTGTGTTTCTGCTTCTGAGCATGAGCACTGCTGACTCCCGCTAGGCACACGGGTGCCTATCTCCTGCCTAAGCTGCAGAGCGATTCATTTTAACACTTTCTTTGGCCTAATTAATATTTAGTTATTCAATTTAATAAAAGCATAATAACTTCAATAGGAGGGATTGAGGGAGACCCACATCAGACTATTCAATAACCTTTTGGTTGGGGCACTTAGCTGAGAGGTGGCAATTCTCCTCACGAGGCAGAGTGGGTGTTTGCAGCCGGGGTCTCCCATATCCCAAGTGAGTACCCCAACCACTGGGCTAAAGGTTTTAAGAAAGGTGCTCCTCCCCTTCTCTCCTGGCTGTTCTGTGTGGAGATAGGTGGCTTCTGGTACTCCTACCAGATCAGACCCTTCATATGACTTAGGCGACCAAATGCCCCTCTTTTCCCAGTTTGTGAATCACAAACAGAGATAGGTACTTTCCAGCAGTCCAGACTCAGGCACCAAACTCCAAAAGAGGTGGGGGGTATAGCACCCTACTTTCACCAGCATCTCCCATTGACTGTTCAATTAAAACAAAGCATCGCAATGGCCCGCCGTGGGTGTTGACGTGATGTGATTTTGCTCTGACTGTCAAAGTGAATAAATTAAATGAAGCGCAGGTAAACAGTGGGAGTAACTATGACTCTCTCTTTCTCTGTGTCAAGAATCTAGCTACTGGAGAGCAGTAGAGACCTCAACCTCCCACTAGTCCCACTGGACAGCTCAAAGGTGATGAGTTGACAAGCTGAGGGTCAGTTGCTTTCAATATCCTGACCCTATTGTCCGAGTACACTGGCCAGGCAATAGTATCAAACTGTGAAAAACCACTGAGTGATGGCGGCACTAGGTAGTGCCCAGATAAGCCCATGCTGAAGGGCGAATTTGACAGAACCAAATATCAAGACTGTACCTTGGCGCAGATTCATCTTCCAACCCAACGAGCCTCTGGCCTGATACCGAGTCAATGTATCCACAGTGGCCACACAAACTGAGAGCCCTGTGAACACCAAAAGTGAGGCACAAAATGTCCAGCATGCCTCACAGACAAACATGTCCACAAATGAAGTACACCCTGCGTCACATGCCTTGCAAGACAATGTTCTAAACAGCAAACAATCACATGAAAGAAACAAAGGATCTGCCCAATCCTCAGAACAGAACAGTGCTTTCAAAGAAATCATTGAATCCACCTGCCTGCCAAACCTCAACCTCTCCATAAACACCTCTGATGAAGAGGAGTTGGATGCTGAAGGCCCAAATGCAGGGACAAGCAAGGCCCACACATCTCCCGCTGCTGAGGAGACAACTGCTGAGAAGGCAATGGGAACAATTTCAAATGGAGCACAAGAAAAAACTCTAATTCAGCTGCCTAACGACAATCCAGCATGTCCCTTCTGTGGCGATTACCTTGGCAAGCCAAGTGCTCTAAGTGTCCACCTCAAGCGAAACCACAGTGGAAGAGATATGCAGTTCCAATGTTCTCTTTGTAGCAAAACTGACTCCAAAGCACACCGCATTATATGCCATATTCCTAAATGCAAAGGGAAAATAACTGAAAAGCCAGTGGGTGATTCATAGATTCACAGATTCATAGACTCTAGGATTGGAAGGGACCTCGAGAGGTCATCGAGTCCAGTCCCCTGCCTTCATGGCAGGACCAAATACTGACTAGACCATCCCTGATAGACATTTATCTAATCTACTCTTAAATATCTCCAGAGATGGAGATTCCACAACCTCCTTAGGCAATTTATTCCAGTGTTTAACTACTCTGACACTTAGGAACTTTTTCCTAATGTCCAGCCTAAATCTCCCTTGCTGCAGTTTAAGCCCATTGCTTCTTGTTCTATCACTAGAGGCTAAGGTGAACAAATTTTCTCCCTCCTCCTGATGACACCCTTTTAGATACCTGAAAACTGCTATCATGTCCCCTCTCAGTCTTCTCTTTTCCAAACTAAACAAACCCAGTTCTTTCAGCCTTCCTTCATAGGTCATGTTCTCAAGACCTTTAATCATTCTTGTTGCTCTTCTCTGGACCCTCATCAATTTCTCCACATCTTTCTTGAAATGAGGTGCCCACAACTGGACACAATACTCCAGTTGAGGTCTAACCAGCACAGAGTAGAGTGGAAGAATGACTTCTCGTGTCTTGTTTACAACACACCTGTTAATGCATCCCAGAATCACGTTTGCTTTTTTTTGCAACAGTATCACACTGTTGACTCATATGTAGCTTGTGGTCCACTATGACCCCTAGATCTCTTTCTGCCATACTCCTTCCTAGACAGTCTCTTCCCATTCAGTATGTGTGAAACTGATTGTTCCTTCCTAAGTGGAGCACTTTGCATTTGTCTTTATGGATCTTCATCCGGTTTACCTCAGACCATTTCTCTAATTTGTCCAGATCATTTTGAATTTTGACCCTCTCCTCCAAAGCAGTGGCAATCCCTCCCAAGGGTGATTGGGCTTGTGAAATATGTAACAAATAATTTGACACCAAAAGTGGGCTCTCTCAACATAAAAGAATAACGCATCCAGCGATATGGAACCAAGAGCATATTGAAGCCAGTCTGCCCAAACTGAACGCGCAGCGTGGCAAACACAACAGTTGCTGGACTGCTGAAGAAGAACAGCTCCTCACTGACTTCAATAACATATTTTGAGGCAAAAGGAACATAAATGTTCTGATCGCAGAACAAATCAAGACAAAAACTGACAAACAAATAAGTGACAAGTGGCAATTACTGGGCCTCCACAAGAACGCCAAGCTGACAATGGCTGACCCAGAGCCTGTATTGAAAACATGACATTTGGAAGTAAAGACTGACAGCCCTGATACCATCACCAAGCTGAAGGACGTGTACATGTGTAAAGTAAAAGAAAACCTAGTCAACAAGGCCAGATAAAATTTGACTCAGAAGTCATAAACGCATGGTTGGCCAGAGATTCCAACATACGATCCCTTGTCGAGTCCAATTGTAGTGACATCCTCTACACCTTCTTGACCGAAGCGCCTGAGCCAAGGAAGAGAGTGAACAAATTGGCCACGAACAAAAACCAAAAGAGAGGAAAGGAAAAGAAGTGGATGGAAAAAAGAGCGTCCCGAAAAGGTACCTATAAAAGGTACCAGCATCTATTTGAGAATGACAGATGCAAACTAGCTTTCATCATCCTTGATGGCACAAATGCCTCCAGTGCCAAATCCCTCTTGCAGAAGTCCTTGAAACATACAAGAACAAATGGGAAACCCAAACTCCCTTTGGAGGACTGGGCCAATTCAAATCCCATGCGACTGCTGACAATGCAGCCTTTGAAACCCTACTCTCGGCTAAAGAGATAACGTAAAACATAAAGAAAATGAACAAGAATTCTGTTCCAGGTCCTGATAAGGTCAGCCTGAGAAACCAACTCCTAGTGGACCCAGAAGGCAATGCTCTTGAAAAAATTATTCAACACTTGGCTGATCACAGGCATAATACCTGATGGCATAAAAGAATGCTGCTCCCTACTGATCCCAAAAACAATGGACCCTGAGGCCCTGAAAGATCTGGGGAATTGGAGGCCTCTAACCATTGGGTCCATTATGCTAAGGCTTTTTTTGAGAATCATAACAAGCCAACTCACCAAAGCATGCCCAATAAATGCTCGACAAAGAGAATTTATTGCTACACCAGGCTGCTCGGAGAACCTCCAAATTCTCCACACAACATCAAAGCAAGCCAAAAAGAGCAAAAAATCGCTGGAAGTTGTGTTCGTGGACATTGCCAAGGCATTCGATTCAGTATCCCATGACCACATCATGTGGATATTATGGGAAAGGGACTTGGATCAACACATTGTGGATATAATTAGAGACTCCTATAAGAACATCTACACCCAAAGGGAAGTTGGAAAGGAGCTCACCTTGCCCATTGAAATAAAAGTTGGCATCAAACATGGAGACCCCATGTCTCCACTGCACTTCAACCTGGCACTCAATCCTCTAATCATAGCATTAGAGAAGGCTGGTATGGGATTTTCCTACGGGACAAACAAGATAACATCACTTGCCTTTGCTGACTATCTGGTCATGCTCAACGACACCTGGGAGAGTATGAACGCAAACGTCAACATACTGGAAGCTTTCTGCAGGCTATCCAGCCTGAAAGTGCAAGCCAAAAAATGTCACGGGTTCTTTCTTAGCCCTACTCATGACTCATATACCATCAATAATTGTGATGCCTGGAAAATAAACAAGGATGGTCTGAATATGATCCTACCAGGCAAGTCTGAAAAATATCTCTGACTGAAGGTTGACCCATGGATTGGGTTCTCCAAACCTTTCAGAGAAGCTTGAAACATGGCTTGAAAGACTCAAAAAAGCCTCACTAAAACCTTCACAGAAACTAACGATGTTAAACATCTATACACTATCAAAAATCATCTACTGGCCGACCACACAGATACCAAAAAGACCTTGTTATCTTCACTAGATGACATCATCAGAAATGCCATGAAACAATGCCTCCATCTACCACCTGATATTTGCAATAACTTCATATATGCCAGAACAAGGGACGATGGACTGGGAATAACGAAACTCACTAGCCTCATTCCTTCAGTTCAGGCACAGCGGTTGCACAGAATTGCAAACTCTGAAGATGAAACAATTTGGTATATCACACTGGCAAACAACATTGAAGAAGAATTCCAAAACCTATGGGTAACTGCTGGTGGAAAGGAGGAAGTAATTTCTAGAATAACAGATCTATTGATTATAGAGTACCCCGGCAGATCTTGGAACTTCTCAGTGAATGGGAGAAACTGGATCCCAAGAAAATATATCCAATTCCATGCAACTGGAGAGAAACAGAACTGGCCCAATGGAAAAATCTGCCATGCCAAGGCAGTGAAGTTGAACACTTTGACAGTGATCCAATAAGTAATGATTGGATGAAATTCCATCATGGGTTTTCAGAACACCAGTTTCTTATGGCCCTCAAACTCAGAGGGAACGTGTATCCCACCAGGGAATAGTTTGGCGTGGCAGGACTAATAAGACTGTGAACTGCAGACACTGCTCTGCCTCCTACGAATCTCTATCCCGCATCCTAGGGCAATGTCCAGCAGTCCAGGGAGCCCGAATAAGAAGACACAACAGACTATGTGGCTTGTTGAAGCGGGAAGCCTGGGAACTAAAGTGGGTGATTTACGAAGAACCTCACCTGCAGACTGCTGAAAATGAGCTCAGAAAACCCGACTTCATCTTCGTTCAGGAAGTAAAAGCCCTGGTGGTGGATGTTACAGTCCACTTTGAATACAAGGGGAAAGTCTTTGAAGACGCAGCAGCAGAGAAGGTGAGACACTATAAAGCTCTGACAACCAGATTAAATGACTAACTGGAGCCAAAGAAATAAAATATGGGCTCCCCTTAAGTGCAAGGGGGAAATGGCCGCAAATCAGCGAGAAAGTCCTGACAGCCCTTGGCATGCCGGACTACCAGCAAAAAAGAACTGCAAAGCTTTTTAGCAAAAGGACTCTATTTCACTCCCTAGATGTTATCAACACCTTTGAAAGCATTGGGAAAAACAATAAAATCACTGTTCCATGAGGCCCTATCCCTCATGTGCAGAACTTTCTTTCTCTAAACCTATTCCTTATCCAAGCTATATACCCCTCCTCCCCCTTTTCATGGGAATCTCATAATGATTAAAACAATTCATGACTTCCCACTGGACCCGGCAAATCTTGGTTGGATGGGCCACCAGAAGTGTACATACACTCTGAATAACTCAAAAAAGAAACCCGCAAGAGTTTTTTAAAATAGCCAAATGCCTCATCATCTAATTAATGACACGCATGAATGGATGAACTAGATTCCCACTGTCTCTACCTACTATCTAGCAAAACCACAGCCAAGGGAATGAGCTTGGCAGAATCAGCGGGGAAAGAAGATCCTGTCGAGCTTGATTCTAGTCTGGCACTGTGAAGAGACATGAGAGGTGTAGAATAAGTGGGAGGTCTCCAGGCCACCGGTGAAATAACTAAACAGGGAGCCTAGCTGCCTAATTCAGGCTTTCTGAATCACAGTGTTGTCCTTGAGATTTTCTAGGCAACTAAAAGTTAGGCTCTGTGATGCTCAGCACACAACACCTAAGTCCAGGGGTGGGCAAACTACAGCCCATGGGCCACATATGGTCTGCCAGCTGATTTAATCTGGCCTTCAAGCTCCTGCTGGGGAGTGGGGTCTGGAGTTTGCCCCACTTCCATGCTCCAGCTGGGGAATGGGGTCAAGGACCACTCCGCGCACGTGTGTCGCAGCTCCCAGAAGCAGCGGCATGTCCACCCTCTGGCTCCTACATTCTGGGGCAGCCAGCGGGCTTCATGCACTTCCCTCATCCCAAGCACCACCCCCGTAGCTCCCATTGGCCAGGAACTGCAGCCAGTGGGAGCGCAGGGGCAGCACCTGAGGACAGGACAGCACGCAGAGCTTCCTGGCCGCGCCTCTGTGTAGGAGCCGGAGAGTTGATATGCTGCTGCTTCCGGGAGTTGCTTGAAATAAGCACTGCCTGGAGCCTGCACCCTTGAGCCCCTGCCCCAGCCCTGATCCTTCTCCTGCCCTCCGAACTCCCCGATCCCAACCCGGAGCACCCTTCACCCCAAACCCTTCATCACCAGCCCCACCCCAGAGCCTGCACCCCCAGCCAGAGCTCTCACATCCCTCCCTCATACCCCCAACCCCCTGCCCCAGCCTGGAGCCCCCTCCCACACCGTGAACTCCTCATTTCTGACCCCACCCCAGAGTCTGCATCTTCAGCCAGAGCCCTCACCCCCTCCCGCATCCCAGCCTCCAATTTTGTGAGTATTCATGGCCTGCCATACAATTTCCATACCCAGATGAGGCCCTCGGGCCAAAAAGTTTGCCCACCCCTGCCTAAGGCCCTTTTGTGGATCCAGGCCTTAGATAGTGTAGTGAAGGGGCTCAATCTTGCTAGTCTCCCAAAAGCACTTAAGCATGTTTTATAAATAGACTATTCATATGCTTTAAAATTAAGCATGTGCTAAAGTGCTTTGCTGGAGCAGGGCCAGAGTGCTCAGCAACATGCAGGATCAAACCCATGAGTATTACAGAAAACCTTGTAGGTTAGATTAATCTGTAAAATCACCCTGATTTGAAATTGTAACTTGTGTTTAACTTCCTTTGTGATGCTCTAGATTAAGAATGATGCATTCCTACCCAAGTAGCTAAATCTCCTTGAAAATTTATGTGTTCCCTGTATTTAAAGAAAATGGGTTGTCATTACACAAAGTTATTAACTATTACATCTAATTGCAATGAGGATAATTTGCAGATTCTCAAACAAAAAGCTTTGGGTGAAAGAGTTACAGCTGAAGCGTGTTTTAATAGAATCCAACTAATACTCAAATCCAATTCTACAGCTTTAAAAAAAAAATGTCTGGAAATGAATTAGAGATACAGGCCCAAATCCTCAGAGGTATCTAGGCCCATGTGACACCTCATCTGGCTCAGTCTGTTCCTTACAGCTATATAATCCTCCCTCATTCACCACCCCCTCACCTGATTTACACAGCCCACAAAACCTTAACTTTGCCCTTTTGTTTTGTTCTGTAATGGAAATATAATGTTGGATTTATACTGCAGTTTTTATATATTGCTTAGCAAATGTGCTGTAAACATTTTGAAAGGAACATAGTCCCAGAGTGCATTAAGTTATGTCAGAATTCAATAAATTCTCATAGTGGTGTGTATTGGAGCAGGAAAATATTTTTATGTTTAGAACTGAAATGACTGATCTATTAGGTGTTATGTAATGTGTAGATTATAGGGTCTCCTAGGTCTATATAAGTGTACGTAAAGCTTGCAAATATGTGTGTTTTAACTATGTGGTGTCGCAGCTAACATATGTAAGCTGGTGTTTTATGCCTCGTGGGTAATGTGTGTAGTGTTATGGGCTGGGATTTTCAAAGCAGCCTAACAGAGTTATGCACCTAACTCCTTTAAATTCCTTTGAAAATCCCAGCCAGAGTATATTGAAAATAGATCCCTTGAATAGGAAATGAGTTCGAAATAGAAAATGGGTACAAAATAGGAATCTCTTAGTAAATTGTATATTTTTGCAAACTATATGGGGGCAAAGTTACATTGGGTGGGCTGTAATTGAGTGAGGTGACAGTGATGAAATACATTTTTGGAGCTAAAGGGCCAAAGTTCTTTGTGGCCTTGCAAGTTTTTGCAGTTTATCTAATAATTTTGGCATGTGTCTATAGCAGTGTTTCTCTGCAGAGTGCCACCCAACTGTTGTTTTTTTGTTGGATTGTTTGTTTTCCTTTCTGTAAATGATAATGGAATAGTGGATGGAGGGAAAGGCATTTATTATCCGCACTCTATATGGGATATCTGATGTAATCTCTTGATAGTGGACCATTGAGATCGAGGAAGGCCTGTCTCCAGAAGGAAAGAAGAGGCAATAAGCTAGATCCTTTGCTAGTGTAAATTGGTATAACTCAGTTGAAATCAGTGGCGCTCCACTGATTTACACCATTTGAAGGTCGGGCTCCAAGTTATTGATGCCTCTCACTTATAATGTCTGATGAACTGGAGGATGCTCCGTGACCCACATGGGATGGATGAGTGGTGGTTTGTTAAAGTTTGTAACCCATATTGCAAATGTATTTGATGTATGTTGGTTGAATTTAAGAAGGTTTTTGAGATTGGATTAGTGTATGAAGGCAGTTAAGGCCATTTTTGGAATAGTTAATGTCATCTTTTACACCCATACATTTATTTAGTGGTTGTAGACCCTGTGAGAATATTTTAATCTTGTATCTTTCCCCTTAACTATTCCCTTCAGTAGTCTTAAATGCTTAGATTTTTATAACTGTAACATTCATTAGCATATGCAAAGAATGGCAACCTTAGCTTAAAATTTAAAAAGTTATTTTCCTGTTAAAATGAGAGTTCCTGACCTATCCATTTGTCACAGGCATAAGAAGGATATGGAGGTGGATATTACCACATCTGAGGTAGAAGCCAAACTTGAACAGCTTAATGGGACAAAATTGGAGGGCTCAGATAATCTTCATCCAAGAATATTAAAGGAACTGGCACATGAAATTGCAAGCCCATTAGCAAGAATTTTTAATGAATCGGTAAACTCAGGGGTTGTACCGTACGACTGGAGAATTGCTAACATAGTTCCTATCTTTAAGATAGGGAAAAAAAGTGATCCGAGTAACTATAGGCCTGTTAGTTTGACATCTGTAGTATGTAAAGTCTTGGAAAATATTTTGAACGAGAAAGTAGTTAAGGACATTGAGGTCAATGGTAATTGGGACAAGTTACAACATGGTTTTACTAAAGGTAGATCATGCCAAAACAACCTGATCTCCTTCTTTGAGAAGGTGACAGATTATTTAGACAAAGGAAATGCAGTAGATCTAATTTACCTCGACTTCAGTAAGGCATTTGACACGGTTCCACATGGGGAATTATTAGTTAAATTGGAAAAGATGGGTATCAATATGAAAACTGAAAGGTGAATAAGGAACTGGTTAAAGGGGAGACTCCAATGGGTCATACTGAAGGGTGAACTGTCAGGCTGGAAGGAGGTTACAAGTGGAGTTCCTCAAGGATCAGTTTTGGGGCCAATCTTATTTAACCTTTTTATTATTGACCTTGGCACAAAAAGCGGGAATGTGCTAATAAAGTTTGTGGATGACACAAAGCTGGGGGGTATTGCTAACACAGAGAAGGACCGGGATATCATACAGGAAGATCTGGATGACCTTGTAAACTGGAGTAATAGTAATAGGATGAAATTAATAGTGAAAAGTGCAAGGTCATGAACTTAGGGATTAATAATGAGAATTTTAGATATACATTGGGGACACATCAGTTGGAAGCAACAGAGGAGGAAAAGGACCTTGGAGTATTGGTTGATCACAGGATGACTATGAGCCGCCAATGTGATATGGCCGTTAAAAAAGCTAATGCAGTTTTAGGATGCATCAGGCGAGGTATTTCCAGCAAAGAAAAGGAGATGTTAGTACTGTTATATAAGGCACTGGTGAGACCTCATCTGGAATACTGTGTGCAGTTCTGGTCTCCCATGTTTAAGAAGGATGAATTCAAACTGGAACAGGTTCAGAGATGGGCTACTAGGATGATCCGAGGAATGGAAAACCTGCCTTATGAAAGGAGACTCAAAGAGCTTGGCTTGTTTAGCCTAGCCAAAAGAAGGCTGAGGGGGGATATGCTTGCTCTTTATAAATATATCAGAGGGATTAATATTAGGGAGGGAGAGGAATTATTTAAGCTTAGTACCAATGTAGACACAAGAACAAATGGGTATAACCTGGACACTAGGAAGTTTAGACTTTAAATTAGACGAAGGTTTCTAACCATTAGAGAAGTTCTGGAACAGCCTTCCAAGGGGAATAGTGGAGGCAAAGGACATATCTGGCTTTAAGACTAAGCTTGATAAGTTTATGGAAGGGATGGTATGATGGGATAGCTTAATTTTGGCAATTGATCTTTGATTATCAACAGATAAGTATGCCCAGTGGTCTGTGATGGGATATTGGATGGGATGGGATCTGAGTTACTGCAGAGAATTCTTTCCTGAGTGCTGGCTGGTAAGTCTTGCCCACTTGCTCAGAGTTTAGCTGATCGCCATATTTGGGGTCGGGAAGGAATTTTCCTCCGGGGCAGATTGGCAGAAGCCCTGGAGGTTTTTCACCTTCCTCTGCAGCGTGGGGCATGGGTCACTTGCTGGTGGATTCTCTGCAGCTTGAGGTCTTCAAACCACAATTTGAAGACTTCTGTAACTCGGACATAGGTTAGGGGTTTGTTATAGAAGTGGATGGGTAGGGTTCTGTGGCCTGCTTTGTGCAGGAGGTCAGACTAGATGATCATATTGGTCCCTTCTGACCCTAAAGTCTATGAGTCTATGAGTCTATAAGGAGAAATGTCACTGGTTGCTAAGTTTAGTTTGTAATGGTAGTCAGGCTAAGCAAACTTTCAGTAAAGTATTGAACATATTTAAAAATGATTTCTTCAAAGCAGGCAGCTGAAATTGCTTTCATTCTAATGCTCTGTGCAGGGCCGGCTCTGCTGTTTTTGCCACCCCAAGCAGCGCACCGAATTGCTGCCGCAGACGGTGGGGGCAGTCCATGCATCATTAGGGCGGCATGTGCGTTTCTGCAGTGGCGGAAATTTGGCAGCAGCTTCTGTCTTCAGCCGAAAGACAGAACCTGTGCCGCTGTGGACAGCTGAACATAGATGCTGCCGCCGAATTGCCGACACCACGGAAACGTGCGTGCCACCCTAATGGCACACGGACTGCCCCCGCCATCCGTGGCGGCAATTAGGCACGCTGCTTGGGGGAAAAACACATGGACTGCTGCCCCTTGCAGATTGCTGCCCCAAGCACCTGTTTGGAATGCTAGTGCCTGGAGCCAGCCCTGGCTCTGTGTCTCTCTCCCCATCTGGTCTAATGCTTTCCCTTGGTTGTCTCTTTCCCCCATTCCCTCTTTCTCCACGCTCTCTAAATTCCTCCTGCAGCTGGCCAGGTATGTCTCTGTGCTCCTCCACATGCCCTCTCCCTCTGTCTTTCTCATGGGATTGACTTCCTCGTTCTTGCCTCCCTAGAGGTTTATAGTTAAGCACAGAGATGTTTTTGCTGCAGGGTTACAATTTTGAGAACATGGCATCATAGGAATTTAACTTGGAAATGAGAAGCTTGCTTAATGACATCCTGCACATTTTTTAGGAACACTTATTTTTCCCTGTATAAATCTGAATGCTTTAGTTGTAGTACTCCATTCAGAGCCGTTTCCTTGGCATGCTCATTTGCATTAAATGCACTGAAGAAAGGACAATTTAGCATCTAATCTGTGACAACTAAGGGGTTTCGATTCTTGATGACCTCTAGTGAAGAACTGGGCTTCAGATGGGATTTTGATTAGCGGATGGAAGTTAGCCTCTGCATAATTAAGATTGTAACCAGCTTTCCTTTATTTTAAGCCTATTTTCATTTAAAATTAATGTTACTTAATTAGTTAAAGTGTACAGACAATTCAGTAGAGCTTATCACCATAATATCTGAGAACTTATATTTTGCCCCATTCTCCGAATGTTCAGAAATGATCCATTTCAAATTTCATGTATGCAGTCTGGGGAAAGAGGATAATTATTTTTGGCTTGAAGAAAATTGGAGAAGCAGTTTCTGAAATAAGGAGTTTGAAACATTAGGTGTAAATCACATTTGGAAAAAAAAAATCTTGCTCTTTTGTCATGCCATACTTCAAGAATGGTTTGGCCTAGAAACTTCAAATTTGATTTATTCGAAAGATTCTAGTTCCCTTTACCCTGAGAAAAGGGAGAATGCATAGCTTGGAAGTTTTTCACTGCCAAATTAGAGATATCAGAACAGTCCGTTGGGCTCCAGCAGATCTTATAATGTTTGCCACAAGTGCGATGGATTTCTATGGACTTTTACACTGGAACAAAATCATTGTTACAATACTGGAGTAAGGATGTCAGTCTCCCCCCAACACACTGTGTCTACAGTTACACACACCATCAGCAAACATGCACAGAGCCTTCCCGACATCACCACCATCACACTTAGAGAGTACACACACACATATATAAACATGGGTTAATGTACTCTTTCCTATAGAGCTTCTAATTCCTGCATGGACCCTAGTGGAGCTATATAACCAGGCTTTTAACAGTAAATGTTGGTAAACATAAATTTCACCATGCACACTCTAACTGATGAAAAAATATTTCCATTCATAATAATAAAAATGTACAGCTAGGGAAAAGTAAGAAAAGTGCTGCTTGAGAACTTAATAGCATTTGATTTAAGGCTATATACTTCGTATATTTTGTAGGGCTGTCAAGTGAGCACTGTACACTTTATATTCTGTGTTGTAATTGAAACCAATATATATGAAAATGTAGAAAAACATCCAAAAATATTTAATACATTTCAATTGGTATTCTATTATTTAACAGTGCAATTAAAACTGTGATTAATTGTAGTGATTTTTTTAAATCACAATTAGTTTTTTGAGTTAATCAGGAGTTAACTACAATTAATCAACAGCTCTAATATTTTGACAAGTGATGTTGACAATTTGTCTTTTAAGGGCAACAAAGCTTTACCTTTTTGAATCTCAATGCTTGTCACTAAATAATTGTTTTACTTCTCTCCCTGCCCTCAGCTGCCTGGCCCTACCCTTCCCCCCATAATTTCCCATAACAGTGGAAATTTATATAGATAAAAATAGAAAAAATGCTTAAAAAGAAACATCAATATTATCCATCAAAATTATATGAAAAAACTTGAGTTCTGCCAAGCCTGTATCTAATCCACTATACACTTGTGACCATTTTTACCCCCTCTGGACTTTTTCAGCCCTGCCTCCAGTGTATGATTCTAGCAAACAAGAGACCAAAATATGAAGATAAAAATAGCTCTAATCTACAGTGTAACTTAATTACATAACTCCAGGGCTCAAACATATTCTTGACAACTTTATTATTTTTAAAAAAGAAAGAAAATCCCATAGGAAAAATATTGTTATGATTTAATTTTCTAAACACAAGTAAAAACTTCAGGAGGAAAAAAATCTCTTAAAGGAACATTGAAGTTTAACAAAACAAAACAAAACCCACAAACACCGAAAAGCCAAGAAACTTTTAGTTAAAGTGAACAAAAAAGTGAACAGAAAACACACATATAAATAGGATAATCACATTCAGCAAATCATAACCTTTCTAATGATATTTCACAACACATATTTTGCATAAAGAACATTATGATTATGACACAATTACATTATAATATTACTGTGAAAGACCTGGGAAGCAGTGTCTCAAAAAGCATCTGCTTTCTATGGGATATTTTAATTATTTATTTATTGTTTTAAAAAAACAAACACCCCAAAACTGAATACTTCAGCCAAAAATGAAAAATTTTAATTCAGATATCCTGCCTTGGTGCCTCATGGGAGCTGTTATCTGTCTTTACTTATGTCCTCATTCTACTCTATGGACTGGGCTCCCCATCTGGTTTAGCTCTCCCATGATACAACACATCTAAACTCCCATGATGCAGCTGCCTCCCCTCACCATCAGGGAAGACCATGACATATCCTGGGAGGTGTAGTCTGACCAGAGAGCTGGGCCTGTAGCAGAGAATGGGAGCATGAAGCAGCTGAACAAAAACATCCACATGGCCCCACAGGAGCATTTCCAAATAATAATATTTTGTTTTTTGGCCAAAATATTCTAATTTTTGACCTTCTGTTGAAAATTTGATTAAAAACATTTTTCCCTTGAAAATTTATGTGATGAAAAATGAAGGTTACTTACCTATAACTAGATTTCTTTTGAGAGGAGCCTTTGCATAATCACATTTGGGGAGATCCAGGTACCTGCTCTGCAAGCTTCTGGAACCTTCTGGAAAGCAGTGTCCATTGGGGCCACACAACCCTCTGTCTCTCTCCCATCCTGGAGTGTTTTCCAGAGTATGAAAGGGAGAGTGGTCTCAACCACTTCTCAGTTCCTTCCATTAATTTGGGAATATCTAACTTGAGACTTGAGACTCCAAAAAAGTGGGGAAGGTGGGTAGGGAGTGTGACTATGCAGAGGCACATTTCAAAGAACTCCGGTTATAGGTAAGTAACCTTAATTTCTTCTTTGAGTGATCACTGCATACTCCCATTGTGGGAGTTTAGCAATCATTACAATCCACAGAAAGGTAGGCTGAGGAGTTCTGGATAACAAGGACAGGAGAACTGCCAAACAAGCATCCGCTCTAGCTGCCAGGTCAGGAGTGACTAGAAGCAACTCATTTTTCTCTCCCCCAAAAAAGTTTTAATAATGGAACATTTTCCCCAAAACACATATTACTGCAATATCAATCATGCAACATGATGCCATGAAGACAGTATGAGGGCATGCCACAAATGCTGCCTTTGTCCTGGAGGAGGACTGGCAATTTCAAGAGGTTGAAGTCCTGTCAGGTCATAATTGTGAAACATTAGTGCAATAGATGGAGAGCCTTTGGACCATGATGGACTGACTCCTCATGTCAGCGCCATATCTCCAAGGGATTGGGAAACTTGCAGATAAACTTTGGCCTGATATAAATGATGACTACGTTCTCCGAATATGCAAAAATATGATACCTACCTCCCTGAATGTAAGGAAGACCCAGGGACATGCAAATATGTTAGCAGTGTGAAAGAGATGGAAACCTTAGACATCTTAGACTGTTGGGATGGAGAGGCAGGCAGAATCACCTGTTCTGTAAGAATGCAACTTAGGATAGTCGTTTGGCTTATATCTCATTAATTATCAAGAATGGCATCTTCATTTAAATAGTCTAAAATAACAGTTAAGGAGGACTGTATCAGGTCTGTCTACCTAGGAGTGGCACAGTTGGGAGATCTCTTTCAAGCCATAGAGTAGGTTTGACTGATCAAAAACTCCTGTTTTTCATTAATGTCTTTTAGACTTCAGCATAACACTCATAATCAAGAGCGTAAGCAGTCTAGAGTTAAGATGTCAACCAGAGAAATTTCAAACCTGGGTCAAGACTCCCACTTCATCTCATGGACCAAAGACCCAGGTTGGAAAGCTTTACGGATATTAATTTCATAACCATGATATTGATGACAGACTTGCCAATCTCTGACCTTGCCTAATGGCCGCTGGACCAACATTCAAAATCCTCTTAACTGAGTAGAATCAAATGCAACATATAGAGAAATTCCTGTTCTTGATGGAGGGAAGAAGTGCAATATTAAATCAGAACCAGATGCAAGCATGGTATCCCTATTGGAAAAGGACTTAACCGATACTTGTACAACAAGATAATATAAGATGGAGCCCTTGCTAGAGCACTTATACTGTTGATTGAAAAAAATTCCTAAAATCATCTACCAATACATTGAATTTCCCTGGAAGATGATATATTGGACACATCCAGTGAGGATAATGAATTTTATGAACAGGAAATTACATAACTGGCTAGAGTAGGCCCTTCTTTGGTGGTCTGTGTAATGCATTCTCATAATGCTGTCCATCAGAATTTAGACATCCAAATTTCATGAAAGGGAGAAAAAACCTTGAAAATCAGGGAAATAACTCTCAGATCCAATAACTTTAAATGGAGCCACATCTCTCACTGAGATCACAAACCTTGGAGTGGATAGAAATCAAGATGAAGACTCTCTTACACTTTCTAGGACAATTACTGCAGATGGCAGGAAGGTGATAAGGAAACTCTCTGGAAAGCAAGTTCTTCCCCTGTCTTACAAAATAAGACATCTGCAGAGTACTGAAACATTGTGTCTCGAGAGTTTCTAGTGTCACAAAAACATGGTAGAGTCATAAACAGTTTTGCTGAGGTCTCAGATATAGTCCGGTATTAAAGCTATCACATAACTGCACCAGTAAGGAACCTGTCCACAGCAAATCTGAAATGTTTCAAGGATTCAGTGACCACACATCTTCTAAATGGGTATGAAAGTACCCTTGTTCATGCAAACTATTAGGGAAGAAACATCTGGACACTCTATTAAGGATCATGTATGTATACAAATAGATACCCAACCATTCATTGAGAATAGTCATGACAACCAAGCATATGATGGAACACTTGGAGTCATAGAAAGGAAGAGAAGGTATAGTTTTATTGATAGAGGTCTTTGACTCGAAACAGAAGTATATGTGTAAACAGACAGATGTGACTCTTAATCTCCTCTTTTTCAAACTAAACATCCCAAGTTCCTTCAACCTTTGATCATATGACTTATGATCCATCCCTTTGATCATTTTTGTCTCTCGCCGTTGGATCCTTTCCAGTTTCTCTATATTCTTTTTATACCACAGTGACCACAAATGGACACAGTACTCCAGCTGAGGCCTAACCAGCGCTGAGTAGAATGGTACTATCACCTCCCATGACTTAGACTTACATGCTATGCCTCAGTTAATGCAACACAAAATTGCATTTGCTTTTTTTGCAACAGCACCATACCTTGGAGTCTTCAACACCCTTGCTTCGCACCTTTTTCTTGCAGGATAACAATAGGTGTACCCCAGTACCTAACTGAAACATTTCTCTATGCCAGGTATTCAGCCCCTGACCCTGGCAACTCACAGAAATCTCAGATCCTCTGTCCCCAAGGGAGCAGTGTACCCCAGTTAAGTAGTTTTACCTTAAACCACCATTCTGGTATAACATACAGCACTTGTAGTAAAACTAATGGTTTATTTAAGAAAAAAGAGTGATTCAACTCTAAACAAGAGGGAGTGATGGAAACAGATAGTTACAGTACAAAACAGAATTATAAAATGCAGACTTGGGTCTTCCCTTATTATTATCTTTTTTATCTAATACAGCAGGTTTTCCTTAAAAGGTTTTTGTCTGCTGCAGAACTGGCTGGGCTTCGTGGGAACCAGGATCCAATTTTTCATGAGAATATCGCCACTCCTCAAGATGTCTCCTCAGTGAATGGATACAGAGTGCCTTTCCCCACCTTGCATCATATTGAAACCATCTTTTGTCTCTATTAATAGGCAGGGCAATTGTCTGTCTGATGTAATATTCCTTTTTTTGCATCTAAGCAGTTTCAATTGTTTGTAGTTATCTGTGATGGTTTTCCATTGAGAGTCTTGGGATGGAGAAGGCTAAACAACTGAGCCTTGCTTTACACCTCTAACTAACTAGGGCTGGGTAATAACTCCCTCCTGCTTGAATGGGCCATCACCTTGATGTTATCCCCGGTGACTAACTTTTACTCCAAGTCTGGAAAGCATTGTCATGGGTCCACAGGACTGGTGCTCTGATCCAAGCCTTGGAATAGTCTCTGGGAGAAACCCTGTCAGTGAGCCAGATTCCCAGGGGTCTCACTCTTCTTCCAAGGTAAGCCACTTGATTTCACCGCCTCCTTGGATTATACCTCAGAGCCTTCAGCACCACTGCCTCACACTCTGACCTCTGATTGATGAGTGCCGCTGGGACGAATAACTGAAAGAGACTTGTACACCCCTCAGGAGCAATGAACCTCCTCTCAGCCAGCATTGTAAAGACATTAGAGTTTATTAGTCAGCTGGAACACAGTATAGAAAATCATTCGGTAGCACAGAGAAAAGAAAGTTACAGATTCGTCCATTCTGGTTAGCCCAGAGCCCCAGCCAAACAGTGTAACTCACTGTCCCTCTGTGCCCTCTTTATCCCAGTTTCCAGGCCAGTCCCACCTGGCCTCCTCAGTCCTTTATTCTCCAGTTGGTCAAACACAGCTGGCTTCCTGCGGTGGGGTGGGCCATTCTTGGTCATTAGTTGCTAGGTATTGAATGTCCCAGTGATTGGATTTGCCATTGTCTTCATGAATCCTCAATTGACCTGGGCCCCCAAACTCAAGACAGCTAGGTGCCATTCCCAGCTTTGTTGTAGCCTGCCTGAGAGAAAACAGCTTTTCCCACCACCTAGTTAACCATGCAGCATATAGGGGAAACTGAGCCACACACAGCATTCATACAAAATATTTACAGAAAATTCCCACTCCATCACAAGCATACTTTCCATATAATTACATTATTCCTTAAATACTACCCATACATAAATCTCACAATGAGGATGAGTCTTAATAAATCAAAAGCTTTCTGTAGATATTTTACGTGTTACCTTTTATGGCTAACGATACTGCAAGACACATGTTTGGTGTAGCGATTTTGTCAGATCTGAGATGACAGTTGTGTGCAAAGATTGTTGCCCTTTGTCAAGGAGCCTCTGTGTCACACCAGATATCTCTCTTCAAAGGTTGCAAAGAGACTCAGAAAACAAAAGGCAGTCCTTTCTGAAGCATAAGATGGCTCCTGCAACACCAAGTCTTATTTCTCGTACAGAGGGTATGTAACAAAGAAATCTTTGGATCTGTGAATCTCAGAATGGTTAGAACTGAGATGGATATAGTACTCTCATATCCTAAGGGAGCCTCTGATCCTGGCATCAGTTCTTAGCCTGTCAGAGTCTCATAAATCTGATCCTGGCAGCTGAATTAGCCCTTAGGAATGGCCTAGGAGCCCAAGAGAATCTCACAACTTCCTCCCCAGAACCAAGGGAACTAACAGCTCCAGGACCAAATAAATTGGCTTTTACAAGGTCTGATAGTAAAAGAGTCTAAGAATGGATCAGTTCCTCTGTTCTCGCCTGCCGGGAAAGGGTCTGAAGATGGAGCACTGGAAGGGGAAAACCTTCTCCCAGGTAAGCATGGCATCAAGTATGTGCATCTGAAAGTGTGTAAAGCACAGTGTGAAAACACTCTTCTGTAATGGAGAGATCCACCATTCCAGATCTGATCAGCAGTTTGTAATGCATTTCCCCTTGCCAGCATTGCGAGGATCTCCATATTGATATGTTTGTTTATGACGCTATGCTGGGCACAGAATCAGCAGTTCTGCTGCTCATGGTATTGGAAATGTACTGCTGGACTCCACTGACCTGGGCAGATCAAGGGCCTCAGTGGTACAGAGACATCTAGACAAGTGACTCTCAATAGTCAGATGTCAGGTCCTCGTGTTGGCTGGATCCAGGTAATAGGATCCCTTCTTGGCATCTGTGCTTGGGAGTCCTTCATGTTTGACTGCTGAATCTGGATTCAGGCTCTTGACCTTGGATCCATTTAGATCCAAAGCCATGCTTATCAGCCAGGGATCCATACACATTTTTTTCCATAGCTTTGTATCTGTGATCTGATGTGGATCTGGGTTGTGTAGCTCCCAGGTCCATGCTTGGCTGCTAGGTCTGGGTTTTGAAGCCTTGAATCCATGCAAGGCTGCCGGATCTGGATCTGGATTTTGTAGCCCTGGATCCACACTAGGTTGTGGGATTTGGATCAGAATTCTGCAGTCCCAGATGCATGCTAGATTGCCTGATCCGGGTTTTCCAGCTCTGGAACCACACTAGGCTGCCAGATCCATGTTTTGCAACCCCAGTTCTGTGTTTGGCAGCAGAATCCAAACTCTGTGGATCCAGATTCTGTGGAAATTGGATTCAACAGCCAAAGATCCCCTTTAGGCACAAAGCTAGGTCTCCTAGGTCAACCAGGACAGACCCAGTGACCAGCTTGAGATGCCTCCCCCATGCAGAGGTGCAAGGGGAAGCAAAACCTGCTTCTGTGGGACAATCTTTGAAGCCGACACTGGATTTACTTAGTGCCAGTTTGTCAACTCAGATAAGGAGCCTCCCCAGTGTAAGCTTCCACTAAGCAATCCATTTCCTCTGCAAACTGCCATTACGTTCTCCAAGATCGAGGCAACTCTTCAATGGTAGAAAGTGAGAACATTCTATTCCTATCATTGTTTCACAAAGTTGTTGGTTTGTAGGTAACATTCTGAAAGCCTCAAATTATATAGCAGTGCTAAATGAAAAACCACCCAGCATTGTGTGCAGTGACTGACAGTAAATGCCCTCTAGAACAGCTAATCAGTCATTTTCCATTGACATTAGATGTTTTGATTTCATTTAATATAATTTGATATTAAATAGGAACAGCGCTAGTGAACTAGTGCTAAGTGCCCTGATGCATGGAACCTTTTTTTAAAAATGAGTGATCGTTTCCATTATATGTGTTGATAATATCTGTAAATTTTATCTCGGCAAAATTTCAGCCATCTTTTCTTCAATGAAACATGGGTATTCATGGTCATATTCTCATTCTGTGAATTTGCCTTAGGCAGATGTTTACCATTTTCACTTTGACCTTTCCCTTATTTATTTATTTATTTTTGCATCAAAAACAGCTGCTCACGGTAACTGTGGAAACGACCTATGGTTTGGTTAAAATTTGGAAACAAGAATGACAATAGTTTCACTTTCCAGCTGGAGGACTCTCTAGGAGGTTCTAATATATGCATGTGTCTTTACAGAAGATCTTTGAGTGGTATCTAGGTAGATTTGTTTGTGAAAGGAACAACAGACATGCAGAAGAAGCCTTCTCCAGATCTAAATCACTTCCCATATTGTTTTAACGTTCCCAAGTGAGGGCAAAGAAAGAGTTGTATTGTACCTGATGATGGTGACTCTGTATAATTCTGCTTATAAACTTGCTAAGCTTTATTTCACATCCCGCCCACATCCCCTATATTCCCATCCACTTATCAGACTCTTGAACAGTTGCCTCCATGCTATCTTCCAAGCAACCCCATTCGAATGATACAGCTTCCTTGATCTCATCCATAAGGCCCCTACCATCCTAACGTCTATGCTCCTCTTAAAAGTCCTTGTACCATACTGTCTATGATGGATCTTGTAGATTTGCATAGAAAAGCCCTTTTGTTGTGTCCTTTCCCTGACCTTTGTCTACCTGCCTGTCTGTCCGTCCTTAGAGTGAGATCTTCTTGGGGCAAGGACCCTCCCTTGTATGTCAAGAAAGCACATAGAACATAATGGGTGTTGCTGCAAACAAATAAAGAAAAATGTTTGGGATTTTCAAAAGAGACTAAAACAGAGTTAGGCATCCAAGCCCCACTGAAATTCAGTGCACCTAACTCTCCAGGGTTCCTTTGCAAAGCCTAGTCAGTATCCTGAAGGAATATTTGCATATACTACAGGGCTATTGCATATGTAAGTGGGGGAATGGTCCCGCTATTGTGGGGAACTTTCCTGGCTTCTGCACTACCCTGGTGAAGTGGGCTAGCAAAAGGATCTGAGTCCTCGCTCCCACTTCCTTTACCCAGAGGTCTCCCTGCCCCTGAGGACTCCCCTTCCACTCTCCTATCTGGCAGAGTCCTCGTAATCCCAACAAGGCTGGACCCAGGATTCCTGGGGGGCTCAACCCCCAACCCTGCTGTGGTCACCCAGGACAGGGGCTAGGGTGTCCCCACTCTAGGGTACTCTCTTTGCACTGCGCACCTCCCTGACCCACTGATCACATCATACAATTTAAAGCAAATACAAGTTATTTAATTAACAATTAATTTAAAAAAAAGAATAAGGAAAAATGGGAAAAGTTAAAGGAAAACACATCACCCTGCTCTGTGGTGGAGACTATCACAAACAGTGTCTCTGGACATCAAGGCACTTCACAGTCTGTTCCTTGTAGGGCAGGCCTCCTTCTCAGGCCCTGGCTGTGCTGCAGGGACGCTGTGGGTTGGACACTTGCTCTGGCGGTGGCCACACGCTCTCTCAGGCTCTGGGTGGCAGGACCCTTCTCCCCAGTGTCACCCTCACTCTGTCAGGGTTACGATCCCCCTCCAAGTCTGGCCTGCAGGGCCTCTTGGCTGAGGCGTCTCCCTGTGCTGGGTCCACTGCCCAGGGTCCCCCTTGCTCTCCCCAGCTGCTCACCACACCCAGCTCTGGACTGCTCCAGCCCCAGCTCCACACTGCCTCAGCACAGCTGCTGCTGCTGCTCTGCCTTCAGCTCCCTGAGCTGCTTCTCTGACCTCTCTGGCTCCAGTTACTACAGCTCTGCTCCCAGAGCAGATCTGCTCTGCAGGCTGCTTCTGTGACTCTCTCTCAGCTCTTACCTGCTTCCTGGGCTGCTTCTCTGGCCCCTCTGGCTCTGGTTGCTGCAGCTCCCCTCCCAAGGCAGGTCTGCTCTCTCTGGGCTGTGCTCTGGCTTTTTGGGCTGCAGCTCTGCTCCTAGCAGCTTAGCTTGGGCTCCTGCTCTCTCCTTAGCTCGACCCCACTCCATCTGACCCAGGCAATTCCCTGGCCTTCTGTCTCTTTGATTAGCCTACCCGCCCTGTCAATCAAGCTGATCTGGAGCATTGGCCTCTCGCCATTGTTCCTGGGGACTGTCAGTCTTAGGGTCCTGATTTGCCATCGATCCCTCCCCTTTTAGTGCTAGGAGCTAACAACCAAACACCCCCACTGAATGTTAGTAAGGGGATAACAGTCCCCTTACACATATGTCCAGCTTTTGAGGTTTAATCTGTACTGGTATATCTAATTTCAAATAACTGATTTGTGTCTATTGATCCACACAGACAGGTAACCAGTGACATGCATACATAGCATTAGATGGAGAGAGAGGCACAGGTAAAGGGAAAAGGAAGATGCTGCAAATAAATAAGAGAAGCTGTGGGCATAAATAGTCTAGATTTAGATACATAAAACCAGGTGATAGGCAGATCTCTAGACAGACAAACAGACCAGAGCTATAAGCAGTTGGCATTCCTGAAAGATTGGCTAAATGACTTGTGACTTTACAAAACTTAACCTGCAATGAAAGCTTATCCTGAATGACACAAGGGTGATAGCCTGTTGAAAACGATCCAGTACTACTACTTTCCATTTAACCTATGCGATGGAAAGTTATCTGACTGGTTACAATGGGCAAACATGAATGTGGATCCCAAGAGATGTGTCAGCACTCTGCAGCATTCAAAGCTCATTGTCAAACCAAATTAGGAGAAGCCTGTCACATATGAGCAGGCAGAACAGCGTGCAAGATGTTAAAATGTCTAAAGTAAAATAGGCTCCCTCCACTGTATTCCCCCTTGCCCCTCCTTCCCAATGACCTGCATTTGCTAGTCCTGAAGATATTGCAATGTCAGCAATCAACAGGAGCTACTAAAGAGGATTGCAAAATGCAAATCTCATAGTTTATGTTAAGCTCCTGTTTACTTCTCATCTCCACCGTGCCTAATTTGTGCCCTGGCAAAGATGTGCTTGTGCCCTCTGGCTGTGAATAGCCCAGAGCAAGAATAACAGCTTTGGGGGATTCTTTTTGGCCTGGAGTCCTGTGATGACTGCACATGGGTCTCTGAGCTACTCTCTCTGCTCCAGGGGCTATGGCTGGAATTCTGGAGCAGCAGATGGAATCAGTCGAAAATACCTACCAGCAGCTTTCAAGTGTGACTGTTGGTCATGGGGGAAGAAAAACAAAGTAAGGAACTGTAGATAATGTATGTTCTTTCCTGGTCCTCCCTTGTGGAACTACCTTCTTTACCTCTCCTGTGTATTAATGAACACATTGGTTTGGGTGACTAGAAGTCTGTTTTGTGCAGTGTTCCATCCAGTAATATTGAAATCACTTTAACCATGTTTCAGTACAATCGACCAGATGGCTAATCTCTCCATACTTAGCAGATGGCCACTCCTCTACAATTCCTCCTACCCTGTAATCTCTTTCATCAAGGTGAACTTGCATCAAGTTACCTCTTTGCTGGGTTGCTGGGACTCTTGTCTGCGCTAGGGTGCAGTGGAAGTTGGAACGTTCCAAATCATGTCAGACTGGGATCTGAAGCATCATAATCTCTGGAGTGGGGCAGCAGTGCAACAACACAACAGAGAAACTTCATCCTGAGGCCCAACACACACTCACCAGGGCCCCAAGTTCATTTTAGGATGTAGGAAGGTGGTGTCAGGGGGCAGATCAGAGGGAGGAAGCATGATGGTCTACTCTGAGTGCTAGAAAAACCACAGGTAACCAGAAGTGTTAGTGAGGTTGTTCATGGTAGCAAGCAGCCCTGATCCTGTCCTTTTGCTTCCAGAACTCCTCTGCACCCACAGTGCTAAGAACCGCTAAACACCCTCGCTTTCCTCAATAACAAGCCCAACCCAACCTCACACATGACTCCAGGTGCCAACAAACTGCCAAACCTATTCCACCACATGACAACTGAGAGATGACCTAGTTTTCTGTTTAAAATAATCTCATCACCCTATAACTGTCTCCTACAATTGTGTTTACCAGAATGTGATACTGACACAATTGGTGAGGGGGGAGGTGCCTTTTCTGTAGGAACTCAAGGTAATTCCCTGTCTAGGGCAGGAACACATTCATGCTCACACCTGTGCATGCATATCATGTATCCGATAGATTGTGTGCTGCACTCTGCTGCCATATACACTCTTAGGCCAAATCTTTCAGAAGGCACTTGGCTTATTGCCTCCAGTCAGGACCTTCCCCTGGGTAAAAGCTCACTGGGGAGACTTGTGTTGAGATGGGAACTATAGTCAGATGCCTTCAAAGTGAGTGCTACACTAAACCAACTGGTAATCTTAGAAGGCCTCTCTTCTGGGGCACAACATACAAATGCATGAAGCAAGGAAAGGCAATGCCCTTCCCTCGCCTCCCATGTATGCAAGGGTGTGATGGTTCTCCTAGTTAGTTAGTTAATTAGTTAGTTTTAGGCTTATGAGGATTATCAGAACAGGATTTTGCCTTGTTTTTCACCAAAGTACTGAAAGAGCTATGTTCTTTCCCATCCAGGCAGCAGAGACACTGACAAAGGCTCTTTTGTGGTAATTCTGTCTGTATCAGGCTAAATATACATTTCCAAGAATACAGCACACAGTCCTCGTAGGGGATGACCTTAGGAACTGGGGGTAAGTCATAGGAGCCTCCAATGGTTTCTCCAGCTCTGATTCCTCTCCCTTCCCAACACAGCAAAACTGCCTCCTGCCCATGCAGAGCCCCCCTAATTCTCAGCCAAAAATATCCCTCCCCCCACGCCACCACACACAAGTTGGCCAGCATTCAGAGAACCATTCTTCTCAGGAACCGGCCTTGTCTGAGATCCTCAGGGAGATAAGGAATTAAATGAAATGTATTTTTAAAAGAAAAGCAAGAGAGCCCTCCTGCTGGAGGTGAATAAAGTTGAGACAGCTCTGTCAGCCACATATCTCCGCTTGGCAGGGAGCTGTCAGTAAGCTCTTTAAAGTTGGGAAGTTTATGGAGGCAAAACAATCGTGTGTGTCACTTTCAGTCTGCATGCACAAATTACATTATATTGAAAGCGGGGAAAATCATCATTATTTATATAAATATATCTTGTAGATTTCATTAAGATTAGGTAGGGCTTTAGAGTTATCACATACAAGCTTGTTTGCAGTTTTGTTAATCTCCATTTACAAATGCTGATTACTGCCATAAAACTCTCTTGCTGTTTACAGCAAAATGCCTTCCTTTTCCTCTTTTCTTCCTGTCAGGGCGATGCAGGAGGAGCATTGGAGGGGGGAGGGAGAAAGGAGCTTCAAAGCTGGAGCCAGAACCGCAGGTATTGCAAAAATAGATGTGCTTGAATCAGAAAAAAAGATAGAGAGGTGGTGATTCAGAACCCTGTATGGAACGGGCTTAAACTAGTCTGAGTGCCTTGGTGGTGTTTGAGGATGGACTGTCGAGCTGAGACCTGCTTCATGGGGCCAAAGTTCAGCTGAAATTAAAGGTTGGGATGTTTCTATTCTATTCGATATAGGTTCTTATGCTACTCCCACCACTCTAGTATCTGAGCACCTTTCAGCAATGATATGACTAACATCTGTAATGAGTAGCTTGTTCTTTCTTTCATCCCCTCACAAGGCGGAGAATTGTACGTTCAGTTCAGTGCTTTGTTTTGGTAGGATGTGACATACCTGGTGTACAATCCAGACTAATGAGTACTTGTGTCACCCCTGCCTTCTAACCTGGGGTGCCCGTTACATTGCTTTGTTGCTGTCGCCTCCAGCCTGGACTGCTCAAAAACAGCCTCCAGCATGAAAGTCACTCCAGCTATGTCTTTGTGTGTGCTGCAGCCTGCCAACCACACCTTGGCTCTTACCAGCGTGGGTTAAACTGCAAGGTGACATCAACATACTCCTAGTCTTAGATTTCTCCCCAGAAATATATGTTCTGTATTGCCCAGCTGTCTCTTGGACAATACAAATTATATAAGGTCTGTTGTTTCTTTCATAGAAAGAAAAGCACACACAACTTGCCACCCCAAATGGAATTTCCCAGACACTTCAATTTAAACAATAAAACAAAGAGATAGATTTGAAGTGACTACAAGTAATGAGGCATAAAAGTCAGAAATGTTTACAGGAAAATAAAGATAAAACGCAACTGATGCCTAATTTAATAAACTGTGTTTTAATAGGCAGCAGGTTTAAAACAAACAAAAGGAAATATTTCTTCACACAATGCACAGTCAACCCGTGGAACTCTTTGCCAGAGGATGTTGTGAAGGCCAAGACTATAATAGGGTTGAAAAAAGAACTAGATAAGTTCTTGGAGGATAGGTCCATCAATGACTGTTAGCCAGGATGGGCAGATGGTGTCCCTAGACTCTGTTTGCCAGAAGCTGGGAATGGGCAACAGGAGATGGATCACTTGATGATTACCTGTTCTATTCATTCCCTCTGAAGCACCCAGCATTGGCCACTGTGGGAAGACAGGTTACTGGGCTAGATAGACCTTTGGTCTGACCCAGTATGGCCTTTCTTATATTCTTATGTAAACTATGCTAAATTCAAAGCTAAGTTTTCCCACCACATGCTCTCAGCAGTCTTACTGACCAAACTTCTTAAGTCAGGACCCCTTCTCCCAGAATCCAATGAATCTTCGTTTATTGCTTCAAGTGCCATCAATGCAAAGGGCATGGAAAGAGATGGGGGTATCGTAGGATGCTTGTCCCTCCTTTTTATAGTTTCAGTCCCCCTTTTGGAAAACATTACCAGCTGAAAATCAGGAGGCAAAATGTCTCTATGGAAGGATGGTCCCTGCTGCTTTTTTTCTCCCCTGTTTGAGCTTTCTTTGTCTCCCCTTCCTGTTTGATTACTCTTTTTACTGCTTAAATGCAAATTGAGCCAAGCACACATTCTTTTGTTTAGGACAGACCTGTTTGCCAACTTCTGCTTGGGTAGGACTGTGGCTTGAAACATGAGTTTATAACATCATACAGGGCAATATTATCATTTCATCCAGTGTTGTCACACACAATTCTCCCAAGACAACAATGACCAGCTTCGTGTGAGTTTTCAAGTTATACCTCACAAGGCATACTTTGTACAAAGATTATAACAATAGTATATAGGGTGTGGACATGGGTACATTCTGTCACAGAAGGTTTGGGGAGTTGGTTTTGTTTTGTTTTGAAATGATGGATTTTTGACTGGCCTTTCTCACCTACAGTCCCGTGTTCAAATTCTACTTAGATCGTAACTAAAAATGAATTTGCTCGGTCTCAGTCTAGTCCCTAATGGACATTTGTTCACACAGCTAAAGCCCTGAATATTGTGACACTGCTGGCAATCTCTGCTCGGACAGGAGAAGCCCAGCACTGGCCTAGCAAAGAGCTGTGCCAATGAGGACTTGGATGCAGTGGCAGGGTTGTGTGAGAAGCTCAGGACAAAAATAACAGGGGTCTTGCTTGTCAAGAGTTCTGGGCATTGGCCGAATTCTGTGTGAGTCCAGGACTGAAACAAGACTGAGCGCTGCAGGTCAGGACTGAGGTGCATAGGCAGACACTGGTGGGCCCAGGACTGGAGTGTGTGGCTATGTCAACATTTGAAGCTGCAGGAGTGGTTCCCAGCTTGATTAGACATACTAGCACTAGCTCTCCTTGAGCTAGCATGCAAAATGTATTAATATAGCCACAGTACATGGACAGTGGTAAGTGGTAGCATGGAATAGCCTCCTCAAGTACTTACCCACCCTCGCACTCTGTGGGTATATGCTTAGGGTGGCCAGCATGTGCAGCTGCTGGCCAAGGCCCATGCTACCGCAGCTACACTACTATTCTTAAACTAGCCTGAATATGCCTTCTGGAGACATAACCTGAGGTTCTAGACATCAGTACCAAGCAGCTTGCATATACCCTCTTTCCATTGTGCTTTGCTCTAGCCACTGCTATTCAACCACTTCGTTTATGAGCACTCCTCACCCCTTTGCACCAAGTCCCTACACAAATCATGAGAGATGAAATCCTGTCTTCTTCCTCATTTGCTGTCTAATCCTTTCATATCCATTACACACAGGTATCTTTCAGACTCATTCCAAATGGCATCTGATAATTGTGTTTAGGGTTTTAGCATCTAATTGTATCTTCCAAATACAGAGCAAATATGCTAGAGTATTTAAAGTACATAAGTGGAATGGATTTGCATAGTCAGCAATCAGATCCCCCATACTCCACTATAGAATAATGGGCCTGGATTGGTTTTGCTCTGACTGCAATATTACCTCAAGGAAGGGAAATAAAAATGCTTTGCAAAGATCCCAGAGATTGGAGGATAGGAGAAGTGTGTGCAAGGTTTTCTCAAGAAAATATTAAGTGTTTTTTTTCTTTTCTGAGTAATATGCTTGAAGAACTTGTAAGTAAGAATATAAAATTAAATTTGGTGAATATGCTGAGGGGTAGTCCTTGGAGAAACCTTATCTATCCTAAATATTCAAACACATCAGCTTTGTGTGCATGATGGCAATTTCTGCACTACATATATTCAATTTGTTCTTGTATCTACAATATTATCTTCCATAACGAATGGTAAACTGCACTACATACTTCAGTAAATACTGTTTTGAACCAACAGAAATGGCTTTAGTGTGCCCTTTGGTGCATAATAATGCAGCAGTGAAATATTGCCCTTGCTCAGCTGTGGAGTGGTGTGACGTTCACATCCTCTTTGAGAGATTGGGGTCTGCAGGTCCATCTCTGAAGACCATTAGGGAGGTTGAGAACTGCTCTGGTGATTCTCAAGCTGGGGGAGGGACAAGAACATCTCTCATTCCGAGGTGACTGAAGTTAAATAAAAAAGGCAGATAGCATAGGTGCCAACTCCATTGGTGCTCCAGCACTGGAGCATCCACAGAGAAAAATGTTGGGTGCTTAGCAACCACCGGCAGCTCCCCCGATCAGCACCTCTCTCTCCCCCCCCCCAGCACCTCCTGCCCACTGTGGATCAGCTGTTCTGCTACGTGTAGGAGGCACTGGGGGGGGAGGGAGAGGAATGGGGATGGGGCGCGCTCAGGAGAGGGGGTGGGATAGTGTGGGAAGTGAGGTCATGGGGGCACAGCCTGGGGCAGAGCGGGGGTCGAGCACCCCCTTACACAGCAGAAAGTTGGCACCTCTGGCAGATAGTTTTATTTTTCCTGCAGTGCTGAGTGAAGGGATGGGAGACGAGTGGAAACCTATGATGAAATATCAATAAAGAATGTGAAACCCCTCTGTTGAGATAGGGGAGCCCTAATATAAATTGAACAAATTTGCCAGGCTGCAAATTCTCACCCCACTAACGTGGACTTTGAAATATTAAAGAAACAACATATGGCACCAGAAGGACATTTGGACTGTAAAAAATCATGGCCCCCATTACTCTAGCCTCTGCTTTTTGGATGCCATTCCCTGCATAAACACTGCATATCACAGGGCAGAACTTTCCAGTCATGCTTTAAGGGCTTAACGCAATTCGGCCATGTCCTGTGAATGTGCAATGTGTTTTTGTGAGAGAGAATCACCAGTGATATGCATATCATGGATCTTTTTACACACGTCTGGCTTCCACTACGCTTTTTGTTCCACATACTTCAACATGTGGTTGATTTTAATTCTAGAGACCACGTTTTCTGTTGTAAAAGGAGAAAACTCCATTGCAGTAAGTGGTGCTGCACCATGTACACCAGTAGAGAATTTGGCTCTAGACCTTTCTTTCCCTCTTCAGATCTCTTCATTCTCGCTGTCTCCCTTACTAGCCTAAATCCTCACCACCCCTCTTTCTGATCCCCACATCATAGTGAAGGCCGACAAACATAGAGGGCTGGATGAAGTCATTAAAGAGTCCATGCAGAACAGATGACAAAGTGGTAACCAAAGCTCACTAAATCAATGGGAGTATTTCTATTAAACTCAGTGAGTACTGGATCAGGCCCATAGTTTTCTGTTACCATGTCTGCTTCCAATATTGGCTCAAAACCACCTTGAGCTCTGTAGCAAAGTAAAGAGAAAGACTGTGTTAACGTGATATTGTGGTTGAGATTTTGCATGCCAATAATCTAGGGAATTTGAATGTATGAGTCCTTTACAAACTACTTGGGACTCTTGGTGTATATATATAGTTTGTATTTATGTATAGTATATAAAATGTAGCACCTTAATATTTATATGTAACGTGGCTGAGTTACACTGAGTGTGGGAAACAAAACTTGGAATTTCCTGTCCTGCACATGTGCAAATACTTATCTATAACATCACAATAACTACCCCCACCCCCCGACAGTTTAAATCAATTTCTAAACCAATTTATTTAAATTGGTGCAACATTTGTGTGTAGACAAGACCTAAGTGTTGTACTTTGTGAGCACGATGAGTCTTATGGAGAGAACTGAAAGAAAAAAGGAACAGTTTTTGCACTCAGTTATACCACGTTGGGACAAGGAAGAGAGTTCCAGACATAAGAGTAGAATTTGGCTTTGTTTGGCACTTTCATATTCAAGGTATCCCCAAAGCACTCTTCAGTAATAAGTTGGATGCTGATACTGCAGTGACTGCTAGACAAACACAGTGGCTGTTAATTCAGCAGCAATACCTCCAACAGAGCTTTGGATAGAGGGCAAGTTGGTAAAATGCCTTAGAATCTGCTTCTTCTAGACATCCTTGTGGATGGCCTTTTGCCCTGACTAAGAATTCTGAATTGAGAGAAGATACCTCTGCAATAGTAATGTTACTGTTTAGGAAGCTACAGATCTTCTTACCTATATGGGGCAGGTCCTACAAGGTTGGAAGGTGACTCTGTACCAGGATAGGTACAGAGCCCAGGGCTGGTAACAGGCCAACATACCCAGAATGTGTAGCTGGTATGGAATGAGCATGCTACAGTAGATGCCAAGATCAGGCAGTGGTGAAGGACTTCATACCCTTTTGTAGGCTCTCTTGATTCTTAACAGCTAGAAAGGGACCAAAGGCTGTTGTCAGATAAGCAAACAGCCAAAATCAGCATGCAGTTCTGACACACACAAAGACCTAAGTTCCAGTACATCACCTGAAGGCATCCCAATTATGTGGAATTACCATCCCCACTAAGCAGCAGCTATAGCTATTAAATGTCATTAGCTTTAAATTAGATTTTCTCCAAGAGATGTCCCGATTAAATGGATTTCATGATTAAGTACAACTGGCATATACTTTAATATACTGTGTTACAGTATACATATAATTTTTTAATTATATTATTTCTTTTACTCTAAATTTCTTGCTGACACAGAGTCAAGTCCTCAGTTAAAGCATTAAGTGCAAAAGCTTTCATAAAAATCTTCTAATCTCAGTAGCTTTAACATTGTCTGTCATTGTGATCTCCTATTAGACCTCAGAGAACTGGATGTAAAAGGCATGCAGGGAATATGGCATATGCAGCGTTAAAACTAACCTAGTCCATTTGGGAATATTAAAAAGCCTTCTTTGGCAGATAAGCCGCTGAATGGGAGGTGCAAACCACATCATGTGAAATGATTAAATAAGTGTTCACATAAAACAAGAACCAGGGGTCACCCAATGAAATTAATAGGCAGCAGATTTAAAAAAAAAACAAAAATAACACTTCTTCAGACAAAGCACAGTCTAGATATCCAATGAGTGGAACTCATTGCCAGGGGACATTGTGAAGACCAAAGTACAACTGGGCTCAAAACAGAATTAGTAAGCTCATGGAGGGTGGGTCCATTGATGGCTATTAGCCAAGATGATCAGGGACACAACCCCATGCTCTCAGTGTCCCTAACCCTCTGACTGCCAGAAGCTGGGGTTGGCCAACGAGATGGATCACTCAATAATTGCCATGTTCAGTTCATTCCTTCTGAAGCATCTGGCCAGTCAGTCAGAGACTGGATACTGGGCTAGATGGACAATTGGTCTGACTCAGTACAACCATTCTTTTGCTTACATGTGTTTTTAATTCTTTGTAACAATTCCTATTTATAGAAAAGCCTACATCACAGATGATGTGATACAGAAATGAAAGGCCTAATTCAGGGCACCACTGAAGCCCATGTTCAATTCAAGCACATGCTTATGTTCAAACAATCTCCCTGGAGCACAATCAGAACATTTTGCTTAGCTGGTCAATTTTTTCCATTTTTGGTTGCCAGTAGCAAAAAATAAAAATAAAAAAAATGTTTATTGTTGATTGCTGAAAACAAAAAAAAAAAATCAGTTTTTGCTATTTTGACCAAGGCATGGTCTACGCTGGGGGGGGGGGCAAGCTAAGTTGGTCTAAGTTACACAACTTCAGCTACAAAAAATAACATAGGTAAAGTCGACGTACTCAGAGCTTTTTACCACAGTGTCTTCACTTCGGTAGGTCAACTGCTGCCACTCCCCTGTCATCTCCACCTACACTTCTTGCTCTGGTGAAGTACCGGAGTCGACAGGAGAGTGCTCGGCGATTGATTTATCATGTCTTCACTAGAACCCTGGTGGATTGATCGCTCTGGAGATAAGTGTAGACATGCCCTAAAACTTGAAAAATCTGTAGAAAACTGTTGATAAAAGTCAACGTTTTCCCCTTTTCATTGAAATTGTTCAGGGAGAAACATCTCCCCGTTTCCCAGCCAGTGGAGAGGGGCCAGTAGCTGGGCTCAGAGAACAAGGGTTGCATGGACCAAAGCTGGAATCAGATGGGAAATTCTTACAGGGAAATAGCCTGTCATTGAATAGTCCAACAATATCTAAATATACTTCACACAGGTAAATTCATCAGTCTTCTCTCTGTGTCCTTTCATTTAAGACATAGAGGCTCCTAACACTCCAAGCATGCCATCTGGTGTCTGAGGATCTTTTGTGTGGAACCACTGTAATAATTTATGGCAATCTACTCCCACATACCATTATTTGGGAATAGCTAGCCATATAGTTATTCTTTGAAATGTATATATGGCTTCAACAGACATGATCTTCAGGCTTCTGATTTGCAAGCATGCATTCTTCTTCCCCACCAAGAAAGAGATAAATGCGGCTCAACCAACTCAGCCTGGAGAGAGAGATATCTACGCTTGGAGATTGAAGTGTGATTCCCAGTTCAAGCAGACTTAGATCCACTAGCTCAGATACAGCAAACATGCTAAAAATAGTAGTGTAGCCATGGTAGCATGGGCAGCAGGACAGATTATCTACCTCAAGTATAAATCCACCCAGACCCCTGGATATGTACTCGAGGCAGCTAAGCTGTGCCATTGCTTGCTGCTGGTGGTGGTAGCATGGCTACCCAACTATTTTTAGCACACAAGCTAGATCAGAGCTAGCGCAAATATATTTACTCAAACTGGGAATCACACCTTCAGCTCCAAGTGTAGCTCTGCCCTCAAGCACTTTATAATGGAGATTAGTATCATTATTCCCTTTTTACAGTTGGGGAAACTGAGGCACAAGGATAGGACTTTACTTGCTCAAGGTTATGCAATGACAGAGGTGGGAATAGAACCTAGGTTTTCGGAGTCCTTGTCCAATGCCCTATCTAAAGTGCATGAAGCTAGTGCAAGGAGTTTGAGCAGAGAGCTGCTGGGGAAGTCATTTAGGCTGACACTGAGAACAATCAGATGAAACATCTAATGTATTTGTGGTGGAAGCAGAAAATATGCTGTGTCACTTTGCTGTATGGAGGAAGCTTGCATAGCACATGTGCTTGGCCCTAACCAGAGCTATCAGTCAGACTTCTCTAGAGTCAGTCTGCTGATATTAGTGCTTTCAGGATAGGCTTATTTATCACAAACTTTCCTCCTGCAGAAACCATAAGCTGAAGTTTTCCCAAATATTCTTGTATTGCATAAAAGCCTTTTCTCCCTAGTGATTTCCCATAGATGCCTCAAATATTCATTTGAATGGACGTAAACTTGATTAGAGAATGATGAAGTTGTTTGTAAGGCACACATCTAGGAGATACCACTCTTATCCTACCCCTTCCTTACCTTCATGCCTGCACCACTGCTTTTTCAATAATCTACATTACCTTGAATTAATGTCTTCCTCAAGAACGTAAACATCATTTATTCAGGAAATAACTTCAGTGAAAGCTGCTGGGTGCTCAGCATTTCTGAAACTCAGGCCACTTATTTGGGTGCCTAAAAGCTGAGTTAGAAGCCCAGCTTGAGGCACACATTCTTTTCTAAATCTTGGCTTAAATAATGAGAATGCTCTTGGGGATAACAACCTCATTGTTACCATCCAGGGTCATCAAACTCTGCCCCACCATCAGCTGCCTGTGCTTATTTTCCCCTCCTTCCTCCTCCTCTCCTACCTTGGTCTTCTTCAACCACTTCCAGCTGCACACCAGCACTTACACCACCCCTTGCCCTTGAAAAAACTGCCTCATTCAAACTTCTCTGAAAGATCTCCTGCATTCAGGAAGTCTTCTGATCTTAATCACTTTACCCCTGATGACTCCTGGACTCTGCTTTTGATGTGTTATCTGGCTTGTGAGACAAAGTGAGGTAATATCTTTTATTGGACCAGCTTCTGTTGGTGAATGTGTAAGCAGAGTCTGAATGAGCTCTCCCCTAGTGAAAAGAACAAGAGTACTTGTGGCATCCTAGTGGTGAGCTGTGGAAAAGGACGTCAGGAGCTGATCTCGTTTGCATGGGCACACCCACTCTGCCAAGGTGCTCAGCATGATGGGATTGCTTGCCCAAATGGTCACTTTTGGCTGGTGTGGGATCTCCAGTCTCCTTATTACTGAGGCAGGAGTAATAAAGGGTTGTTATCCTTGTTGTGTGAACCAAGGGCAGCTGAACTGTACTTGCAGGGGCATCTAGTGGAGAGTGCCAGAGCAGAGCCCTGCAGAGAGGGGTGGTGAGTGAGTGCCCAAGCAGCAGAGTGAGTAAGGCTGGGAGGTGAACTCTGCAGGTGCACCTCTGAACTCTGGGTCTGCACTGTCCAAGGACAGCAACTGTGAGTAGGGTGCAGAAGAGGGACGGGCATATTAAAGGGACTTTTGGGTTGCTGGACTTAAGAATCTGAGGGGAAAAGGACACTGCCCAACTTACTTGGTGGTGGGTCTTTTGATCATGGTTTATGTTTATAAACCCGGTTTGCGGTGTTTCCCCAAATTAATGCCGCATTATTTCCCTCCTTTTATTAAAAGTTTTTGTTTCACTCAGACTCTGTGCTTGCAAGAGCGGAAGTGTTGTCTCTCAGAGGCGCCTAGGGGTGGAGTGTAATTGTCCCAGGTCACTGGGCGGGTGCTCAAGCCAGTTTAATGTTGTATTGTTGTAAAGGAACCTCTGGATACAGAACCCGGCCCTTGTTGCTGCCAACTCTGACTGGCAGAAGGGTTACAAATGAGACAAGGTTTCAAGCTTACACAGTGCTCTGCTTCAGGTCTCTTATTTGTTTGAGGTTTCTTGCCTGATGTCCAGGTAGGTTTTCTGATTTGTTTTTCCTTCCAGTGTGTGGGAGTATGTGATGATTTCTTGTTTGAGAGGGTCCTTTCTGGAGTATGTGAGATGCAGAGGATGATTCCTCAGTTTTTCTGACATCTTTCTGAAGAGCTTTTCAACATACTTGGAGTTGTATTAGTGGTCAGAGGGTTAAAGATGGTGAATCCTCTGGGAATGATCTTATGTTGTTTGCATTTGCTCAGGAAATAGATGTTGCTGTTAAGTTTGGCTTCCTTTTTGCTCATGTTGTGGAGTTTCCCTTTCAGAGAACAACCTTCAGTAGCTTCTACTGTTCTTTGCAGTGTTGTTGTAGTCTTGTTGGTCCCAAGATATTAAAAAGACAACACTGAGTGGAGAGGTAATATCTTTTATTGGATCAATAACCACTGAAGCTTACACAGAGCTCTCCTGATTTGTTTGAATTAGATTACAATAAGATCCCTGTCCTGAGGAGCATACAAAGCATGGTAGCCAGTTACAGTATTCTAAATAATAAGATGCAAGATAAGATACCAAACTCTGGTTTCTGTTGGCCTAACAGTGACCTGAAGTGTCCTTGTCAGAACAGCTACCTGAGTCAGCCAGGAGTCCAACCTCCACATCTAACCTTTAGTGGAAATGCACAGTAATGCAAGGTCATAACTGGTTCCTTTCTTTCTGCTTGATATTACTGAAGGATGTAATAAAATATTGCCTTTATGCAATGGGGGGACATCCCCTCACGTTATTACTGTTGCCTTGCATGAAGTTTGTAACATATCTCTGGGGGCCCCACATCCACCCACCACCATTGTTTTCCTAGGACACGATCAGCAGGGCTTCTTGCCACTGAAGATTTGCACTTAAAATATTCAGGTGCATACTGCACACTGACACCTGCAACTCATGCCAAGCGCAGCAGAAGGTCTGATGGCGTCTTTCGCAGCTCTGCTTCATTCTCTTTTGTGTTCACCAAGTCAAAAAGCATTAAAGCACTAAATGAGGCTCTTTCCCCTCATCAGTAGGTTTTTATGGGAAGCTCTTGCCATGGTTTTGCTTCCAAGCTCACTGTGTGACCTTCCCAAAAGGGCAGTCAGCAGAAGGAGATGCGTGAGGGAAGATTTTTCTTAGACAGAGAGGCTCCTGGTTTTTGCATTTTTCCACATCCACCCTATTCTGTTTAATGACTGGAGGAGTGGAGATTAATTACCTGGAGATGTATGGAAGGAAAGCAAAGGCAATTTTGCATCCCTGGGCATGTCAAGTGGAACAAAGAACAGACGGCTGGGACAAAAACAAATCCCTGCCCATATAGCTGTATGCATAAAAGACAGCTACAAAATAGGGTGATGGCTGGTTATGGTGCTCGGGGGTCCCATTGCCTCAGAACACTGCTCCAAGAAGACAGACGCAATATCTTTATGATTTCTTGAAAGACTTTCCCCAGTGAATGAATGAATAGTTGCAGGCAAACTTTTTACGTACATATAGCATATGCCTTTTTCTATACCTCCATTTCCCCCAGTCAACAAGTTATAACTGTTGCTGTTATACAAGGCCTCACTTTACCAACTATTAGGAGTACTTAGTAGCCACTACTAGGTTTCCTGGCATGGGCTAACTTTGGACAGCACTGTGTATTGATTTAGAACGATTGATTTTGGGCCACCAGCTGGATCAGTGTGCTGTGTGACCTATGGCTATAGGCTATGGGAATGCAGGGCATGGAGACAAGCTAGTAATTCTTACCCATATAAATGGTACAAAGTACTGAGGTGGCCTAGACACAAAAATAGTGATCAGGCTGCCTATACAAATTTGATTATTGATATGCTTACCTCTACATCCCTCTTCATTCATAATTTTTTATTGTTGAAAGTATACTTTTTAACATAACTTGAATGATCTTGTAATATTTATGGGGAAAATTCAAGGGATCAGTCACAGAGTTCCATTCAGAGCCGTAACTAGGCATTTTGGTGCCTAAGGCAAGCAAGCATATTTGCGCCCCCTACCATAGGCAGCAAGGGGCGTGTGTGCATTTTTTGGTTGCATCCCCCCAACCCAGACAGGTCAGGTGGCCTACTGAGGTGAGTCAGAGGGTGGAGATAGTGCTCCGTCCCCGAGCCCCACCGATACCCACTGTGCATGACTGGCCCCATAGGCAGAGTTTGACTTCTGTATTGGGGGGCAGAGGGCTTAATAAAAATGTTTGTGGATAAAGAATATGGAAGTTAGACACACAAGTGTATGTACATGAAATGGATGCACAGTCACCCAATCACAGAAGAGAGACAATTGTGTTATGATTTATCTGACCATTCATTATTAAATAACACATCTTGATTACTGAATTTGGGGCAATCCAGAATGCAAATATTATGACAAGGTGTTTGTAGACTAAATTTGAAGGAAGTATGATCTGCCTGTTTATATCCCACAAACAGAAAAACATGGCTCTGCTTACTGAATAAGTTATTCACTTAACCCTATTTAAAAACCAGAAATTAAAAGGAAATAGACGTATGGAGTTATCGTGTTTATCCCTTACCAAACCAGGAACATGACCTTGTTCCAGTGCATTCTTGTGCACTTTATCTAGTCCAATTTCATGAGGGGTGGGGCTCTTATCATTGCCTTTTGGACACTATTCAGCAATATAATAGACCTCTCCATTCACCTCAAATTTTCCTTTGCTTAGTTTCACCCCATAACTCCTAGTGGTAGTCCACCAGCATTACCCTCAACCAGGCAAGCTCAACTTTGATCCACTATCCTTTACCTGGTAACCCTCAGAATGAAGCGTTTGACGAAGCACATACTGGGGGAATTGAGCATTTAGGAGAAGAGGGGGTCCTTGGAGTGATCTCTCTTGTATGAAGTTGTGCACTTAACGAAAGAGCTGGAAAACCACTGCTGTAAATAATACCTGGTGAGGGACAAACCTCAGATAGTTCAGAAGTTCACTTCAGATATTAATCCAAACCTCTTTCTTTTGCAGAAACATACTAGAAATTTCATAACAAGATTTGTGGTGCTTCCCGCCTGCGCAGAAATACTGCAAGAATGGTCTTTCTCCCACTATTATTGTGTTGTTGTTCAGCCTGGAACTCCGAGGGGGAAAAAATGGAAAATAGAGGAAAATAAACAAAAAATGTTAATCTATCATTTTCAAACATCAGAAAAGTTCTACAGCAGTAGACCTGGGCAAATAATTATTATTATTTTTCTTTGGTGGCAAAAAGCAAAACAATTTCATTTCAGGTCCAATGAAAAGAAACATTTTATTTTAGTTTTGAGTGTTTTTTTACCTTGTTTGTTTGTTCAATCTAGCTAAATTTCTAAACAGAACATAATTTTAGAAACAAAGCTGGAAGGCCCCCAGAGAATGAGGGAGGGGTTTTCGTGGGCCTCCAGCAGGGTTTGCAGTAGAGTCTGTTCTCCCAGCACCTGATTCTGCCTCCATGTTGTTGTCCCCCCTCCCCTCAAGTGTCTGGCTGCAGCTTATTGGCCAAGGGCTTCCTCTCCAGCTTCTGGGTGATGGTCTTCCCGCTCAGGGCAGCCACATGGCTCCTGTCCCAAGGCTGGCACCAGGGGCAGCTCCAGGCTCTAGCACGCCAAGCGTGTGCTTGGGGCATCATGCCCCGGGGGGCGCTCTGCCGGTCGCTGGGAGGGTGGCAGGCAGCCTGCCTTCGGCGGCATGCCTGCAGAGGGTCCCCTGGTCCTGCGGCTCCTGTGGACATCCTGCAGGCGTGCCTGCGGAGGGTCCCTTGGTCCCGCAGCTTCGGTGGAGCCGCAAGACCAGTGGACCCTCTGCAGGCACGCCTGTGGGAGGTCCACCGGAGCCACAGGACCGGCAACCAGCAGAATGCCCCCCACAGCATGCCGCTGTGCTTGGGGTGGCTAAATGTCTAGAGCCACCCCTGGCTGGCACCCTGCCCGGGGCAGCCTGGGGCTGGGCTTTCCCCTCACTTCTGATCCTGGGTTGCAGTAGCTGTTCCTCTGTAAGTCCCCAGGGTCCTGCCCAGAGTTTCCAGGGAGGTTCTGGCCTCCTGACCCTTATGAGGAAGTTTCACCCACCTTTGAATGACCCTCTCCCCCAGTGCCCTAGGAGTTTGCTGGGCTGCACTCCAAGTGGCCCTTGGAAATGCAGGGGAGCAGAATGCCCAGCTGCGGGAGGGAGTCCCTAGAAACCCGAGTGCCCTCCCCTCCTGCTGTGCACTGTGTTGGGCAGATCCTATGTGCATCGCTGGGGAGTGACTCTGGCAGGCTCTGAAGTGCTGCCAGTGTAGAGTTTTGGGGGGCAATGCCCCTGCATGCCCTCCAATTACTGCCCATGGCTGGCCCCTCCAAATCCATCCATGCCCCATTTTTCCTCTCCCCACTGCTTTGTGCCCTGGGTGGCTGACCCACTCGCCCTGCCTTGGTTACAGCCCTGGTTCCATTTTCAATTATAGTCACAGACATAGGGAAGAAGTAAAATCTTTGGACACTACTGGGCTCCTGTCAGTGTCTTTATTATTCTAACCATGCTTATAGATAGTATAGAATCCTGTCATGGGAATTGTGTGCTTGCCCTGAGGGGACATGAAGCAGCTATCTCCTCACTCCTCCAACAAGTGAGGATTGCTAAGGGCCCAAGAGAATGACTGTATTTCAGTTGCTCACCCAAGCGCTGTCTCTCTAGACTACTTCTGCAGAACTTCCCCTTCAGATAGTGCTTTCCACCATGGCCCAGCAGCAGCACTCCAGCAAAAATCCCATACAGAAGACCTGAGTAGGAGCAGAGTTCTTCAAGGAGCATTGCTTTGTGCTCAGATCAAATTAATAGATTTTAAAGCTAGATGAGACCACTATGATGCTCTGTTCTGGCCTCTTCCATAACACTGACCATACAGTTTCACCCAGTAATTCCTGCAGCAGAGGGAATTATCCTTCCTCATTACGTAAGTGAACATTATCAAGCTCAATAGCTTGTGGTGGCATTAGAGAATAGTCCTAGCTGAATTACCAGCTAGTATGTACTGCCTTGGAACAAGCACGGAGTACTTCCATCATCTCTGAGATCGAGAGACGCTCCCACCAGTCGGCTAACATTTCCATCTCTTGCTGGCCCAGATTGTAATCTAAGGATCTTCCCTGTGGCAGTATGATGTGCCACCGCAGAGCCACTGGGATGGCCTGCCAAAAAATATTAAACTACTCCAATACACCTTTTAATTCTGCCCTTGTCTGTTCAGACCCTGAAAATAGAAAATTAGCTGATCTGACTGAGTCAAACACATTTGTGAGAAGTGCCTTTGTGAGGTTAAACTGGAGGAATGAGTCTTTTGAATGTAGCTGAGATAGTATATCTCCCTTTCTGCCATCAGGTAACACTCAGCCCTGACTTATAAAGACAGTTCTGAAGTGTAATATTTTGGCCTTTGGAATGTACCTCATTGCAGTGCCTGGTGGGTATTTTAGAAACAATGTGCTGGAAGAAGTTATCTCTGGCTCTTCCATCAAGAGTGCTGTCTCCACCTCCTCCAAATTATTCATTTCAGATAATGAATATGGGTTGTGTGGAGAGGGGGAAATAATAGTCATATGGCTCAATCAAGTTAGCTACTGTCAATAAGCAAAAGTGAAACACAATCCCTCTGGGATCTTTTGAAACACCTAGTGAACATTGACTTGATGGCAGATAATTACATGATAGCTTTAAAAGTCACAAAAGATAGGGCTGCAAAAGACCTCCTGGATCATTTAGTCTATGCCCCTTGTATTAGTGCAAGATTCTCCTCTACATTAAACTCCTATGTGCTTATCTAGTTTATCTTGGACACTTGAAGTGATGCTTCCTCAATAATCTTTCCCAGTAATGTCAAAAAGCGTGTGTGTGTGGGGAGGAGGGGGGAATAAGAATGCATATGTTGGTTAGTGTGTTGGATGGGGGGTGGGTCAATGACAGTTGGTGTATATTTCTGTATGTCTAGAGTGTATGTTTTTATTTGAGTGAGTGCAGAAGTGGGTGTATGCTGTATGTTAATGTAAGAGTTCATGTTTGTTTGTGCGAGAATGAGGGGGATGGTTGCGTGTGTCCATTAAGCCCTGCATTGCTTTTTACCCTACTTAAACAGCATTTTCATCACTGTTTAATGAATGAATTTAGCAGCCGGCATTATGGAGAGGACATTTTTATATGCTGCGTGTCTACTTCAATCTTATTTATTGTGCTTATCTTGTCTTCTGTGCTGTGGTCATTATTCACGGTTGAGTGAATCTCTGCTGTTGGCAAAACCAGAGTCAATCAATGCATGCGCACCATTCCTTTCATCTGTTCCTCTTCTCTTCCAGTACCCATGGTATCGTGTGGCCCACAGAGGGAGGAAGGGGGCTCTACTTGCAGAGATTGGAATTGGGGAAACTGATCAATAGCCTTGGCGGGGCACCCATGATGTCCATGTGTAGTGAAGCAAGTAGCTGCCTATGTTGCTATGATAGTTAATAACAAGGGAGAAATAGGTCAAGGTTATCTGTGGTAAACAGGAACAACAAACACAAAATATTGTTAAATTCAGTGCACAGCCGTTGGTGCATTCTTCCTTATGGGGACTTTGAAGCAATGCAGAAGGAAGCACTGCAGAGATTAGAATTCTTTTTCTTTTCCTTTTTTCCATCTTACTTCCCCAGGAAAGCTCAATTCAGATGCAGACTCTCACTTTCACTACAGCTCCTGCTTTTTGTTTCCCAGCTTGGTTTTCCCAGATGCAAGGAGCACATTTAACTTGGCCCAGGTCACCTAGTGAGTCCTGTCTGTTTTGAATGCAATGTACAAAGGAATATGTGGTCTAATGGCTGGAGCAGAGGACTATAAAACAAGAGGAAGGATATCTAGAGGAGGGTTATAACCTGATTAAGGCACTGACTTGCTGGGGGATCTGGATTCAACTCCTGGCTCTCCCATGGGTGTCTGGTATAAGCTGGTGGGAGTCATTTAATCTCTCTGTGCCTCAGGTCCCAATCTTTTGCCTGTCTGATTGTATCTCTTTTTCTATCTTGTTTATTTGGATTGTAAATTCTTTGGGGGCAGGGACTGCCTCTTAATATGTGTTTATATGGCACCCAGCCCTTGGGGACCATAAATCAGTGGGGCCTCACTGTACTACCACCAATAAATCCCCTGGCTACAAACCCTAGTGTTACACTCCAGTGCCTGCCAACAGTACCATACAGTCTAAGGCTTTAGTGATGACTTGAACTTCTACTACCCTGCCTAAAATCACCAGACTCATTCACTTGTGGGCTGAGGATCTTAGTCAAGATCTCCATTGATGAAAGCCTTCCTGATAAATTTTTTTTAACATAACACAGCTTTTTACCCCATAAAAATGAACCAAGACATTTAGGGAATGTGCATTGCATACATTCTTAATTTTTTCCTAAACAAGGGGACAAACATGCCTTCACTCTGCGTTTTTGCCCATGAGATCTCTTTTAAACAAGCAGGCTTGGCTCTATAAATATCTTCATTCAAACTGGTCATGTTTCAGCCTTGAACCACAGAGTATTTACTCCTGGAGTGTTTCTTTTCTAATGTTTTAAAAGCCATTACAAATGCTTCATTTCCTCCTGATCACAGATCTATTAGATTATCTGCTCTTTCAAAGGAAAAAGAGAAACACCTGATACAAACTCAGGCTCTCAGAACAACAACAGTTTTTGTATTATATTGACTTAAGGGCTAACCCTTCTCTTGAGTTATTAAAGGTTGTATTAGGTCCAGGGAAGGAATGGCATTTGTCAAGTTGAGATTTCTATGAGCAAAACCAAGACACATAATTTCCAAAGTACATCAGAAATAGGCAGCCTGCAGGGAAGAAAGTTGTTTTCTTAAATCACAGGGGGAGGAAGGGGGAATCAAAGAGAGCAAACAGAATGCAGAGAATCAAAATGACTTCTTTGCTTTGCTCTTTAGCCCTAGATGTGATAGAGGAAAATCTACCCTGCAGTTACTCTTTGCAGATATCAAAGGTGAAACACTATCTGAGATGGAGGTACCAAAAAAAAAAAAAAAAGTACTGGAATAATTAAAGATTTTAAATTGCAACAGATCCCCAAAGTTGGATTGTATTTGTCCAAAATTTTGCTGAAGTCACTAAAGACCCATGCTGAGCCATTTCTGCTAATGAAAACAATATTTCCTTAAAGCAACTCCTCTTCCACAATACTAGAAAGTAGCCAGAGCTGTACCATTGTTGTATCTAGATAGGTGCAGATAGTTACACCAGTTTGCACTTGTAAGGTTGTTCCTCAGTGGTTCCTGTAGCCTTGGGTCCAGGAATTACAGTTTCCAGGATGCAGCCTGGAGAATAGAGGAGGTGGGCTGGGAGGAGAGAGAGAAAGAGGGAGAAGAGGAATAAGAATGTAAGCTCTATGAAGGAGTGAGAGGAATGAACCTGATCTTTGCTATCATCTAGATTCCCAAATCTTCCTCACAGGGGTTCAGGTACAAAACCCATGCTTTTAAATACAGCTAAGTGTGATTTTTTTTTTAAGCACATGACAATTTCCATTGAAGTCAATACAGTTGTTCCAATGCAGCCACACACCCCTGACTGCTGGAACACACCTCAATATACTCTAGAAAACCCCCAGCACCAGGGAGTCCTTGTGGGGAAATTAGCTGGAGGTCTCATGTTGCCAGTACTGAAATATCCTTAGAATTTCTAATTATTATAGATGACAATTTCCTTATTCAAAGTGTTGCATCCAATCCAGGGAAATGCTATATTAGACCTTGTCTTGACAGATAAAGAGGAACTGATCACAGAATTAAAACTGAATGGTAACTTAGGTACAATTGATCATGACTTGATCACATTTCTAATGTGCAAATAGAATAAAGTTCAGGCCAGTGATATATTTACTTCATACTTTAAAAGGGCCAGGTTCACAAAGCTGAAAACAATTATGAGCCAGATCAGCTGGGAGGAAGAATTTAATGAGAAAAATGTGAATGATAACTAGGAAGTGTTTAAGAACACTTTACTAAATGCCCCCAAACCCACAATTGAAGAAGAAAATTGTATTGGTTAAAAAATGGACTTAGTCTAGAGGGGAAGTGAAGGCAGAAGTATAAAAATACCATATAACAAATAGAAGAAAGGAGATGTTGATAGTAATGACTATAAATCAGAAGCTAAGGATTGTAGAAAATTGATAAGGCAAGCAAAGAGACACAAGGAGAAATCTATGGCCAGCAGAGTTAAGGACAATAGGATGGAGTTTTTAGAGTATCATAGGAACAAAAAGAATCCTGACAATTATATTGGCCATTACTAGATGGAAATGGTAGAATTATCAATAATAATGCAGAAAAGTCAGAAGTGTTCAATAAATATTTCTGTTCTGTATTTGGGGAAAAAAAACAACAGATTACGTAGTCTTATCCTATGATAACACTCTTCTCGTTCCACTGCTATCTCAGGAGGATGTTAAAACAGCAACAACTAAAGTTAGACGTTTTTAAATCAGCATATCTGGATAACTTGCATCCAGGAGTCTTAAAAGGCCTGTCTGAGGAGCTTGCTGGACCATTAATGTTGATTTTCAATAGGTCTTGGGACACTGGGGAAATTCCAGAAAACAAGAAGAAAGCTAAGGTTATGCCAATATTTAAAATGGGTAAACAAGGTGACCCAGGTAATTACAGGCTTTGTCAGTCTGACCATGATCCCAGGCAAGATAATGTTACAGCTGATATGAGGATTGATTAATAAAGAATTTTAGGAGAATAATATAATTAATACCAATCAACACAGGTTTATGGAAAATAGATCCCAAACTAATTTGATATTTTTAATGAGATTACCAATTTGGTTGATAAAGGTAATAGAGTGGATATAAAATACTTAGACATCTGTAAGGCATTTGACTTGATACCACATGACATTTTGGTTAAAAAACTATATATTAAAGAAAAGCTGGCTAACTGAAAGGTCTTAAAATGTAATTGTAAACATTGGATCATCCCTGAATGGGTGTGTTTCTAGGGGGTCTTACTGGGATCAATTCTTGGTCCTGTGCCATTTAACATTTATATTAAAAACCTGGAAGAAAACATAAAATCATCACTGATAAAGTTTGCAGAAGACACAAAAATCTGAGGACTGATAAATAATGAAGAGGATAGGTCACTGATACAGACAGATCTGGATTGCTTGGTAAGCTGGGCACAAGCAAACAATATATGTAAATGTATACTGCTAGGAACAAAGAATGTAGGCCATACTTACATGATGGCAGAGGTGGCAGGTTTGTATATTTTTGATGGTGCCCAGAAGAGGTCCAAGACCTGTCCCCCCCATCCCCCCACCTGTCTTGTAAGCCGATATATATATTTTTAAATAATATAAAAATATGAGAGCTCTGGGGTGGGGCTGGTGATGAGGGGTTTGGGGTATGGGAGGGGCTCAGGCAGAGGGCAGTGGTGCAGGGGTCAGGGCTGTGGGGTGGGGGTGAGGGATTCATGATGCAGAAGGGAGCTCAGGGCTGGGGCAGATGCTTAGGGTATGGGGGAATGAGGGCTCTGGCTGGGTCTGGGGATGAGGGGTTTGGGGTGTAGGAAGGGCTCAGGGCTAGGGCAGAGGATTGGGATGCAGGGCGGTGAGGGCTCTGGCTGGGGGTGCACGCTCTGGGGTGGGGTGGGACTGGGGATGAGGAGTTTGGGGTGCAGACAGACTGCCCTGGAGCTTGGTCCAGAGAGGAGGACTCCCTCCAGCCCTCTCCCTGCTGGCAGCAGGGAGCTCCAGGGGAGGGCCCCCCATCTCCCCACTGGCAGCACACTCACCTTTCACCACTGTCACTCCATGTGCTCCTAATGCTCCTCTCAGGTCCAGGAAGCCCCCTCCCCTCCCCTCTGGCAGGTGCCGGGGTGGGGGGCTGCCATCACATGTGTGCCTCCTCCCCTGCTACTGCCTCTAACTGTAGCCTCAGTGGGGGTGGAGGATGGGGCTGCCCTTTGCCCAGTATGGGGAAGGAGGCCTCCAGGCCCTGAATATTGCTGGAGCCCAGGCATCACAGGCCAATATAACTTGCCACCCCTGCATGATGGGTGAGTCTAACCTTGGAAGCAATGACTCTGAAAAAGATTTGGGGGTCATGGTGAATAATCAGCTAAACAAAAGCGCTCAGTGTGAGGTAGTGGCCAAAAGGGCTAATGTGATCCTTGGATGCATAACCAGGGGAATCTTGTACTTGGCACTGGTGCGACCATTGCTGAAATACTATGTCCAGTTCTAGTTTCCACAAATTCAAGAAGGATGTTAAAAAATTGGAGAGTTCAGAGAAGAGCCATGAGAATGATTAAAGGATTAAAAAATGTACCTTATATTGGTAAACTTAAGGAGCTCAAACTATTTAGCTCATCAAAGAGAAAGTTAAGACAGTAAGATTACAGTCTGTAAGTACCTACCCGGGGAACAAATATTTAATAATGGACTCTTCAGTCTAGCAGAGAAAAGTGTAACATCATCCAGTGGCTGGAAGTTGAAGCTGGACAAAGTCAGACTGGAAATATGCTATAATTTTTTAACAGTGAGAATAATTAACATTGTAACAATTTACCAAGGGCCGTGGGTATGGTGGATTGTCCATCACTGACAATTTTTAAGTCAAGATTGGCTGTTTTTCTAGGAATTATTTTGGGGGAGTTCTATGGCCTGAGTTATACAGGCAGTCAGACTAGATGATTACTGTGGTCCTCTGGCTTTGGAATCTATGAATAAGATGCAGAGCCAAGTTCTGCTAGCAGTACACCTGGCAGAGTGGGTCTTTTGTGCCTGAGGGCGTTCCTTGAGGATGCCATGTGACTGCATTACATCTCCTTTTCACCAGCTTACCCTGTTCAAAGAGGTTAGAGAGCAACCTTGAACTGAGTCCCTTCTTTTCATGTTCCATTTCCTTGAGTCCAACTATTCCTATTCCTCATATTCCCACTCCATGTCACCAGGAACTGAACTCTGCTGTTCTATTTATTGTCCTGCCCTCTCCTCTGTTACCCTCCATCCCATTCCTTTTGTTCCATTTCAGCTTCTGTCTTTCCTTAGATTTGATCAGCAAGGTGACCTATTAAGTTCTTCTTTTCTCTGTGGTGATTTTTTTTAATTTTTCATTTTTCTCTCTAAATAAAATGAGTTGATCAAATTTTCAGTGAAATCCCTGCAGGCAAAGGGATAGTACCAAACTGTGTGTCCAGCCAGTTAGAGGAGCCAGCAAGGAGTATCTCATTCTGCAATATATCCAGCTAATTTCTCTGTATCCCTGCAATACAGGCATGGACAAAGGTGGGATGGAGCAGGTTCCATCAGGATAACATTGCATTCTAGCAGCAGTCCCCCCTAAACATTGCAGTGAATTCCCAAGAGGAGGACAGCAGGGTTTGTTATGGTGCAGGGAATCTTGCAATTTTGTCACAAGCTGAGAACCACTCCCCAGGTCTTGGTTAACAAGGGGTTAATTTCAGCCCAGCATGCCCTCTTCATGCATAATGTTCATGGAAAGGACCAACCATTGGCTACTTGGGACCTAGAGGGCCTCTGGGAAGTTTGGTCTGCACATCCAAGGGTCATAGGAGCTTAATCCCAAGCTAGGGAGTTCTCTGTTTCTTAATTGTCTTATGTTAACTTGTTCTGCTTTTCTGTTACTAAAAGAATGTTTTCCCTTGAGGGAAAGCCCATGCAGACTGCCTCTATATCTTCTGCTGAGCCATTCATGCCAACACTTGGCACATTTGTGTTAGAATCATTGTTGCTTCTCCTCTTTCAAGTCTTCTCATTCTTGCACCGAAGCATTAGTAGTGGGGTCTGACACTGATCATGGATGCTAGTTCATCCACCAGAACATTAGGGTCCAACTTCTCTTGCTAGTGTCGTTTTGCAGAGTCCCATTGGGATTGATGGAGCTATGCCAACAGAACGGCACAGCAGCAGAAAAACTGATCCCTTGGCAGCAGTTGGAAGGGTCTTTTCATTGCTGGAAAGGGGAGCAGAGAGATAAGGTCTGGTAATTGTATTTAGGGTGGGGAAGTACCAGACAGGAGGAAACAATCTGCTGTTTCCCCTTCTGGCTTTAATCCTGCCCGGCTGTATTCTAGTTGCCTTTCATGGCGCACTTGCATTTGGTTTAGTTTCTGGTTTAAACATGAAACTGGAATGCCCTTTGCCTCCTGCTCATTTGGTTTAAAATAAGCACCGAGAGCTTGATTCCAGCTCTAATGTGAGTGTTGAGCCTCTCTCTTCCTTGGCTTGCGGTGACTTTTATTTAGGCCCTTTGTTTGTTTATGATTTATGAAGCTTTCACTCTGTCTGTCGCGTTTAACAAGCGCTATGAAGAAAGGAGAAAGCTTTTAGCTGCGAGGCGAAAAGGGGAAAGCAACGGCTTTCTCTTGTTTATTAATGCCAAATTTAAAGGAGAGTTGAATTTAAGGAAGGCAGAAAATGAGGGTGGGAGAGTTGGGGAAGCTCCAGGCACCGCTAATTCCTCCCAGAGGAGGATGTTCAGCCAGGCACAGATAGTTTTTCCCCTCCAGCCACAGAGTAGAAGTGCTTCTCAAACACTGAGATTGGATTTGCACCTTCATTGAATCCTTTGATGGGGCCTGAAGAGGTAAAGATACCAAGTGCAATTCTCTCCTCCTTTTATTATCTCTTCTAAACCAAGTTAGGAAGTTATTTCATCAAAGCAAGCTGCTGAGCATTGGCCAGACTGCTCGGGAAATAGCTGCAAACTCCTAGCATGCTTCCCCAGTTTACTGAGGTGCTACCAAGAAGAGGGCTGGGAGAAGAGAAATGGAGCATGCTCCAAAATCCATCCTCCTGGGAAAAGAATGAAGCGTGCTGTCATTCTGTACCCAGGATGAGAGCAGGGAATTGATACTAGAGGTGGGATCTGAGCAGGCTCAGGGCTGGGAGTCCCAGTGCACTCTAACATGGAGATGGTACCAGCTTTAAGGAAGTCCCAGAGTCCAGGAGTGGAATCGGGGGTTGCACTGGAAAAGACGGATGAAGACAGGGAAAGGAAAAACTTTGAGCCTTTGAAACCAGAAAGCATCTGCCATTTCTTGCTCCTTTCACCGCATGGTGCCTTGTGTGCCTCTTAGAGTTGGAGCTTTGAGCATACTCACCAATTTTCTCCCTTTTAGCTCTGACCTGAACTCTTAAAGGTCCATTTTACATCATGATTAATGCCACTTCCACCTGTTGTTTTTTTTCCTTCTCCCTTTGGGAGCCTGCCACCAACCTCTCCATATAGCTTCAAAGAGAAGTAGCTATTGTTGCATGAACGTCTAAAGAGCAATTCACTGTAGAATCTGGGGACTGGTAGGAGACAATAGGTTCACAGTTTCCATACACTGGGCTTGGATCAGTACTCTCCAGCACTCCTGGCCTTTGCTGAGCCAAGACACAAGGGAAAAAATAATCGGATTCAGAGCTCGGAGCAGACCTCATCCTCTAGATGCACTGAGTCAATCCTTGGACTTGATGGTATAAAATCTCCTAGGTTCCTGCTCTTTAAGATATCTGCATCCTAATACTGCACTGAGCTGAGCTCCCATTAAAAGTTAGAGAAGGAGAGGACACTCAGCATCTTGCAAGATCAGGGCCCTCAGAGGCTGATCCTTCAAGATGCTGAGACCATGACTCCTGTTTGCTTGCTCTTCACATTAGAAGCATCCATCCTTGATTTTCCTGTTTTTGCTGAAGGACTCCTTAGAGGGCTGGGGAGTTGGTTAGGCTGTGGCCTTGTGTGACCTGTGGAGGCAGACTGTTACACCTCCATGGAGCCACACTGAAGTCAGTGGGACTGTTTGCATGTCCAGCAATCTGCCCATGTGGATCTCAGTGGAGGATGGGGGCCAATGACAAGGCCCCTGATCCAAAGCTGTTGATATCAATGGGAAAACTCCCATTTGGATCAGGCCCAAGAGGATGACACCTAAGTAACTGAGAGGGGAAGGCATTGTAACCATACTCCTTAAAATTCTGCTTTTGTTTGGTTGTGAGTGTTTTTTTTAATGCATATCCAACTCAAACTCCTGCCAGATACTTGGGAGAAAAGGTGTCTGTGTTAAAAACTCAAACACCATCACATATTCAACTGTAGACTATGTATGTTTCCTCTTCGGCTCTTCTCTGAATAAATTGAATTGAATTGCGTCAAAACCAGGGTAGACATGACTTCTGAGTCCTGATGTTTCTAAGGTAACAAATAAGCACAAGAAAATCCCTATAGCATTTCACATCTTCGTTATATATCATAGCGAGGGGAAAGGGTCCAAACACAATTGTTTTTCATTTGCAGGTCAGCTTTGATATTTATGAACGTAACAGTTATAAGCCGAAAGGGTGTTTTTTTTCCCTAAAAGTTACACTGTAAGTGCCTGAAAATAGGGACCTAGGATGAAAGTGCCATCACAGCCATCATTCACTATAAGTAGTTCACAAAAGTGGCCAAAATATTTAAATGAGGTTTAATTATAAAGATTGAAGAGATGACTTCTGGAAAGTGAAGCAAAATCTCCAAGAGTTAAGACAGCAATAAGAACCTAACCAGCAAGGAAAAAAGTAGTTTCAGGCTCACTAATATGATGCTACATTCTTCTTAAACTGATTGCAAAAGGTGTGTACAGTGATCATTACCCTCACACATGGCCTTTGGGATATAATGCGGCAGCAGTTCGGCACTGATAATACTGTATGACGAGGTTTGATAACTTGATCCAAAGCCGGGGATGGGAGCTGCAGCCACCTGATGCAGGTAGGAGGCAGCCTTGGCTGAGTACGGGTTGGCGCAGGTGATTACTCAGTGCCTCCTCCACCCATAGTAACCGGACTTTGGGTGTCAGGTCCCCTTTTTGACTGGACTTTCTGGTTGAAAATTGGCACCTGGCCATCCTAACTGCTGCTCACCAAGACTTAGTGTGTGGGGAACAAAAGGCCACCCTATGTGTGTAGGGGAGGGATCAATTTTCTTCTATATGAGCTCTGGACAGCCAGGTGCAAGTTAGAACATCCCTGAACATCAACTGAAGTGAGTTGCTAAATCAGTCCCTGGCAGCCTTGGGGTTGGGGGCAGGGAGGAGGAGAGAAGGAGGTACAAACTGCCCCCTCACTCTTACATACATTCTGTCTGTGTATCAGGCTTTATTCCCTTTCCCCCACTCTTACAGGCCACCATAAAGTAGTTCAAATGTTCCCTAGTCCCACACTGGGTCATAGCCTGGATGCTGACTATTCTGTGGTGAACTGCCACAATTGTGTTTACATGGACCTCTCTGATCCAAGTATTGGCCAAGCCAGTTTAAGTACAAGATCAGTAAACCTTATTTAACTATGAGATCATCTGCTGCTGATATGTCTGCAGGCCATAACTCCTGCCAGTTATTATATTCATCTTTCTTTCACAGATTTAAAGTGACTAAATGTAAAGAAGATGAATTAAGCTTTTAATGCCCCCAAATAACATTTAAATACTTCTTAAGACTTAAATGAGTTATTTCTTTGCAGCAGGGGGGACGGGACTTCAGCACTGCAGGAAAGAGGCACAGCTGAGTAGACGAGGTCCTTAATTTTTACTGCTATAAAATTGTTACTCTCCTCTACCCCTTCACCTGACTGCACACCTAGATCCCTGTCCTGCCACCTTCCATGACTGACACTGTGTGCTCACCAACCCCCTTCCTGATTGATCGCTTGCCAGGTGGCTGCTCCACCTCAGGGAGCTACCTGTGGAAGAGGTCTTTGTGGCTGACCTTGGTAAAGCCTCCTCTTCCCATCGCCATTGCTGCAGCCTCTGGAGAAGCTCATTGTGTGATAAAGGCATGAGGGAAACAGACTGTTAAGATGGAGGCACAACTACAAGGGAAGGATGTGCCCCTATAATACTCTAATACAGGTGACCATGTGTCTCTCTAGTTGCTGGTTCCTGGGACGATGCAGCCTGCTACTTTTTCACAGTTAAAGGAGCTTTTTACCCTGTCTTTTCAGTGTTGAAGGTATTGGATTCAATCCTTGCTGATGACTGTGGTGTCTGTGTGTATGTGGTGGCAGGTAAGCTGTAGACATACCTGAGATGACTTTAAAAATAGAAACAAATAGCTTAGTTTACCAAATTAAGGCAGGGGTCTTGTAGGGAAAAATAGTAGGTGATTATGTAATTCAAGACTGTCTCATAATGCAGACCCAAAAGGGAGCTGAGGCAGCAAAGACGACTGTAATTCTGTCATTTCCTAACTTTTGAGGGCTTGGTTGTGTGTGTGAGAGAGACAGACCTTGACTAGGTCACGTAGAGCTTGTCTACGCTTAAAATGCTGCAGCTGTGTTCTTCCATCAGGGTAGGTAAGCCACTTCCCGGAGAGGCAGTAGCTAGTTCAACAGGAGAATTCTCCCAGCGACCTTGCACTGTGTACACTGCGGATTAGATTAGTTTAACTGTGTCGCTCAGGGGGGTGGATTTTTCACACCCCTGAGCGATGTAGTTATACCAGCCTAATTTCCAAGGCCTTAACCTCTAAGTTCCCTGTCTGAATAATGGGAATATTAATCCTTCCATTCTCCCATCCTGTGCCTTGTCTGTTTAGATGATAAAATATTCAGGACATGGACTGTCTTTTGGTATGTGCTTGTTCAGCATTTAGCACTATTGGGTGTGATCTTGGTGGGGGTCTTTATCTGCTATTGTAATAGAAATAATAATACTTGGCTCCCAGTCTGTGAATCTCAAAGTGCTTTACAAAGGAGGTTGGTATTATTAGCTCTGTTTTACAGATTGGGATATAATAAAGTGACTTGCTCAAGGTTATCCAACAAACAAGCGGTAGAAGCAGGAAGTGAATGTAGGTCTCCTGAGTCCTGGTCTGGTGTCCTACCCACTAGGCACCACAGTTTCCCTTTTAATAACACCATGTAAGATGCTCACAGTTACTGTGATAGGTTTTGTGAGGTGGGATATCAGGACTAACACCAGCAAGTCATTTCGCAGCCACCACCTAAGAGCCATCAGATCGTAACAATTTTCAGTGACTGGCATCCTGGGTCTTGCTAGAGATGAAAGACTCCTTAGGCTGTTATAAACCCGTTGAACTATCCAGTTCTCTTGTAAAGAACTGCAAAGAACAAATAAAAATGAGAGAATGCTTTGGGGTTATTTGCTATTTACTGCTGACAACTCCATCCTCTCCTTTATTTCTTTTTTTTAATTTTCATGTCCATCCACTAAGATTTTTACAATTTTCTTGAAGTGTCAGCTAAGAATTGAACAGCATTATTGAACTAGCACCGGGTTTTGGGTTGAAAAAACATTCCCAAACCATAATGAAGAAACACATCAAAGCCCACGAGATGGGACAGGACTTAAAAGTCATGAAGAAGGCAGCCGCAGAGGCAAATATTTGTGTTTGAAAAGCAAGAACTTGGTCCTGAATATTTTTTATTACTCTTTTTTCATTAGGTGATTGATTTGTATGGGAAGTTGGTGATTGAAAGCCCTGCCGTTTTTAAGCGAGCTGTTATGTTTTGTGCATATTGTGCTAAAAGTTCAAGTAGTAAATAGATCACAGGGTGGGAACAATAAAGATTATATGAGATCGGATGGTATCGACTGCCTGTTACAGCACAGACAGGTGTACGGAGGCACTTGGCAGATGTTATTACAAAGACATGCCGCTATTGAAGTGGCTGTTATATGAAAGAGAGAATGATTAAAGACACGCCTAGACTGAAGTGCCTGAGTCGATTCTGAATCACAGAGCTGGCAGTAGCATTTGGGGTGCGGGAGGAGAGAGCCGAATACAATAGCCCTTAAACATCTGCCCTATCCCCTGTCACTAGGGATTTTGCCACCTCAAGCATGGCAGGCAGGCTGCCTTTGGCGGCTTGCCTGCAGAGGGTCCGCTGGTCCTGCGGCTTCGGCGGACCTCCTGCAGGCAAGCTGCCGAAGGCAACCTGCCTGCTGTCCTCGGGGTGACTGGCGGAGCCCCCTCCCGTGGTTTGCCGCCGCAAGCACGAGCTTTGCGTACTGGGGCCTGGAGCCGCCTCTGGGTCAGTCTAAGGATTTGGAGAAGGGAGTGTATGTGTGTGTGTGTGTGTGTGTCCTTCTGTGTTGCCCAGGGCCAGCTCTAGGCACCAGTGCTCCAAGCGTGTGCTTGGGACGGCACTTTCCAAGGGGTGGCACTCCGGCTCCTTATTATTTTTTTTTTTGCTTGGGATGCAAAAAGCCAGGAGCCGGCCCTGAGCGGAGGTGAGCTGCAGCAGTGGGGGGCATGGGGAGGGCCGCAGCAAGTAATCCAGAGAGGCCAGAGGAACCCTCTCCCGCAGCTCACATCCACTCCACTGCCGCCTGCTCCCCTGAGTGCACCGCCATTCTGCTTCTCCTCCTCCCTCCCAGGCTTGCCATGCGAATTAGCTGTATTGCGGCAAGCCTGGGAGGGAGGAGAAGCGGAGCGGCAGCGATGTGCTCAGGGGAGCAGGCAGAGCGGAGGTGAGCTGCGGCGGTGGAAGGGCGCGAGGATGGATGCAGGAAGTAACAGTGGGGGGGCAGAGGAACTGTTCCCCCAAGCTCACCTCCGCCCCCTCCCCTGAGTGCGCCACCACTCTGCTTCTCCCCCCTCCCTCCTAGGCAAGCCTGGGAGGGAGGGGAAATGTGGCTTACTTGGGGGAGGAGGCAGGGCCGGGGATTTGGAGAAGGAGTTGGAATGGGGCGGAGCTGAGGCGGGGCCAGGGAGCGCAGGAAAATTTTTTTGCTTGGGGAGGCAAAAAACTTGGAGCCAGCCCTGGTGTTGCCCCTCCTCCCCAGCCACTTGATACTGCGGCCATGGAACCCAGCGGCTTTAGCTGGAGCCCAGGTACGGCTGCCATCACTTAAAAAGTTTTGCTAGAGACATTTGGTCAAAGAAGTTGGGGCTCTTGGGACAGCTGGTTCATGATTTGTCTTTGAATTCATAATGAAATGCAAAACTTCATGAACTGTAGATTAGCTTTGTATTTCATACACTTCTCATGTGGAGGGGCAGTGGTGTGTGTGTGTGTGTGTGTGTGTGTGTGTGTGTGTGTGTGTGTGTGTGTGTGTGTGTGTGTGTGTGTGTGTGTGTGTGTGTGTGAGATAGCAGTTTCCGGAATAACGGACAGCGCTTTGAGGGCTTCACTATTATTAGTAGTATTCTTCATGTTGCAGTGATGCCTAGTGCCCCAGTCACAGGCCAGGACCGCATTGAGCTAGGTGCTGCACAGACACAGAACCGAACCGAAAGATGCTCCTCGCACCCAAGAGCTTACAGTCTACGCGTGAGCCTTCTGCCAAGTGGTTTACAACCCCAGAGAGAGCTGGTTTCAGTAGGGTCCTGCCTGAGAAATAATTAAACCAACTCAAGCCCCTGCTCAGAACCTGGGAAAATTAAACACACCTTTCCTCAATGCTGCTAACAGACAGAACTTCCCCACTCACAAGCACTCTGAGATTGTGTATAAACAGGGACCTTTTTATGAGGGGAAAGAGAACACAATCTTAAACCTGGGAAAATGCAGCAATAGAATATCTATGAAAATCAATCATAAAGCCCACGTCCCTCTGCAAAAACACTTCTTGGTAACCTTGGCAGAAGTCTGTGTAACGCCCTTCCCGCCTGCAAGGGAGAATGTCCCTTCATTGCACCATCTCACCCATCCAGCAAACCCCCTCACATGGTTTGGCTCAGTAATTAGCAACAGATGAAGGGTGTGTCTACACTGCAAAAGGGAGTGAGCTGCTTGAGCAGCAATGTCGATGATGTGGCATGGCAGTGGCTTGGGCTAGCCAGCCAACCTTAGCCCCAAGGGGTTTGGCAGGCTTGGACTCAGATGGCTAGCTTGAGCTGTTGCCCTGCCATAATGTCCATCTTGCTATTTTTAGCATACTAGCTTGAGCAGAGTTAGCACAAATCTGTCTACTTGAACGAGTTTACACTGCCAGCTGCAGTGCAGACATACCCCCAGTGTGTCTTTGCAGGTCTGCTTCCAGTTCCAGTGGAGCTGCTTGCTTTGTAGAACCATCACCTACTCCAGATTAGTGATTTAACTTTATTAAGGTGCTGGGTGCACAGGACCTCCTCAGAGTCCAGTCAGTTTTGCTGGTGTCCTCTGCATTGTCTCTCACACCTAGGTGGGGAGCCAGGAGTGCTTAGGACCCTTAGACAAGGTTCTAGATGCTTGGAAATAAGCTCTTTGTCCTTCTGGAGCCTCTGTTGGAGCCCAAAACCCAAATTAATGTTTAGGTATGGTTACTCTCCAAGTGTTACATGAGGAATTGTGGGTAGGCAGCCTATGCAAATGAAGCACTCTATGGCAGCATTTTCCCCTTTTCCTCAATAGAAGGAGTAGAGAGCTCTTTCCATTCTAGAACTTCTGGCCATAGTGCTTACATAAGTATCAGACAAGAGAGAAGTAGGTAGAACATTAGGCTGTATTAGGACATGACCGTGAGAAGTTGTGTTAACTATCATTTTAAACACAACTTCGCAGTCAATGCAGGCAAGGACCAGTTATATTTAATAACATGGCAGCTGGCTGTGGATAAATTGTGTCAGGTGAGATGAGAAACATGACTCTTCCCTGTCTACACTGACTGGAGAGTCATGTTTAACAACCTGTTAGTTAACAGGTCTCATCAAGGTCATATTCCATCTCAACCAAAGATGGCCAGAAACTATGGTGATGGGTGCTTTGGAAATGCTTAGCATAAACAGACAGGACTTCAGTTTCCAGAGTTGCCAGTATGACACCTTTTTACTAGCTCTGTATTCTCACTTTAAAGAAGGAAAAGAAACACCTCATTTTCAGAAAAGCAATAAGGCACAGCAAGCTGTGAATTTCCAAGGGACTGTCATTGAAGGCACTTCATCTTTTAGCTTCCCGCCTGAAACACCCTGAGGCATGGAGTAGTACAAAATAACACACATACACACCATTCACTGTGTGCTGCAGCACATCCAGCATCTCAATACATGTGTTTTTTTTTCTGACTGGACAATTTTAAGACTTTTCTAATCATCTCAAAAAGCTTTGTCAGAGGTAGCAGGTTTCCTGTAGCCAGGACAGTTTCCAGATGTCTTCCTGCCAAGTCACTGCCTTCAGTAATGCCAGTAGAGACTCACAGAAGGGCTGAACTTGAGTCCTGGTTTTAGCTAAGGCTTTTGCAGGGCCCTAGTGCCTATAGCATATTCAAATAAGGAATACAGAAGATTGTTTCTCATATACTCCCCCCCACACTCTCACTGTCTCTTTCTCTGGTTATGTCTACACTGCAATGAAAGATATGTTCATAAACCACATCAGCTAACTCAGGTTAAAAGAGCAGTGAAGATGCAACAACTTGGCATTTAACTCAACTTGTTAACCTGAGTTAAAAGCTGAGTTGCTATGTCTTTCCTGCTATTTAACCTGAGTTATCTAATGCAAATTAGTTAACTTGGGTTAAGAACACCCCTCCCCCATTTTTTGCAGTGTAGAGACACAACACCCTCATGCTTTTTCTGCTTTCTCACTCAAGTATTAATTTTAGCATAATGGTAATATCTAACCACTCATATATAACAATCTGTAGCCTCTGTCTTCCATTTTTCAGATTGCAGGTGACCCACAAAACTCGGGCAAATAATGAATATCACTCACAATAGGGTATTTTCAGACTTTTATTACAAGGTGTAGGTTACATCCTCAGCAACATTAAGGACCTGATCCAAAGCCCACTGAAGTAAATTGGAATCTTTCCATGGATGTCAGTGGACTTTGGGTCAGCCCTAGGAGCAGTAGTTACCCATCAGCTCTGTCTTTCGCTTCAAAAGAACAGAAACAAAGGCTGGTCCTTGCATCGCTCTGACTCAGTTATGTGTTGCCATGCTTAACAACACGTTTTGTGCTCTTGCAGAGTTTGATACACATACGCACCCAAATGTTTGGTCAGCAACATTATTTCATCGTGGACTACTGTTCAAAGCATCAGGTTTAACATACCTAAAAACTGATTTCTGTACTGTGGCTGCCCAGGGAAGGGAGGGAGGCCTTCAGATAAAACCTTAAATAATCAAAATCTCGTTGAGCTTGGTGTGTGTGCATTAAAGATCCCAAAGCACTTTTTGTAAGAATACCAATCCTGGTGTCCTCACCAACAGTTGACCTCTCCCCCACTGGTGTGCTATGTGTAATGGTGCCAGTTGTCCTACTGATTACTGTGATCGGTTGCCTCCCACTCTGGGGTGCCACCTGATCTACTGGGGTACCACTGAGCCCACCTGTTCCATCAGTCTGGGCTTCCTCACTCTGTCCTGCTGAGCCAGGCCCTCAAGCCTTCTCTAGTGCACACACAGGTAGGGATATGCCCAGCTGTGGAAAGACACGGACACTGAAATCAGCTCTTAATGGGAAGAATCAGCCAGGGGATTGCCCAGCACTCAAATGCACATTCTCTCTGAGGTGTAAACCCAAAATTGTATTGTCCTTGCTGCACCTAAAACTGTACAGCATAAGCTCATGAAATTCACACCCTCCCTCAATGTGGAGGAAGATATGCACAACTTCTTGCCCCAGTTATGAATTTCACAAGGATAGATTTTATGTGACTATACGCGATAGCAAAGAGATCAAAGCAGATTACCTTAGTGAATAAACAGAACTCGCAAACTGAGCTTAACACGCTAGGCTATAAATTAGCAAATTCTCACCCTGAGTGATAAATGGGCTGCCAGATTCTTAAAGCACAAGTTGACTTGGCTTTCTCAGGTTTTCATACACAGGCTAAAGGTCCTTCTAGCGTGGGACCATCACTTCCCACAGTTCAGTCCTTGCCTCTAAGGTCTTTCCAGGTGTGTTGTTGCAGGGAGAGTGAGGTCCCCCCATGATGTCATTGTTCCCCATTTATATCTTCTTCCCACTTGCTGGAAAGCTCTTTTGCTGTGATCTGGGTCAAACAGTTCCGATTATGTAGTGCTATCTTTGAGAGATTTCTGTTGTACACAGTTCTTGGGGTAATCCTCGTGCTTGTGTGCATTTCCCCAATAAGCCACTAACATTGTTTGGCCTTTTTACTGTTGTACCAGAAAGGCTGCTTGTGGATTGCTTTCAACCTCACAACATGTTTCAGTAACACATACATAGTCAAACTTCACATACAACAACTTCACATACAACAATAACATACAATCCAATGAGATATTAATGTCTCACAGATCAAGGCATTTAGAATGATACCTCACAAGACATATTTTGTACAAAACATATCCTAATTACATGACATTGGTGAATACTGGGGTATCACAACTACTGTCCTCCACCCAAAGTTGGCTACATTTCAGTAACAGAGAAAGTGATCCCAAGGTGTGCATAATTTCTAATATGTTTTTGATCCGTGAGGATGAATCTCACTGTGGGCCTGACTTTCTCAAGTGTTGAGCTCATGTGTTTCCCATTGACTTCAATGAGAGTTGCTCAAAACCTCTGAATATCAGGCTCTGTGTAAGTGCAAGATTGTGTTGCAATCTGGGGCCTTGATACTGCAGCTGGATCCACACGAGCAAATCCGTGGGTCTGCATGGAGCCCCATGGACCTTCAGTGGGGCTCTATTCCTCACAGGCACAAAGGTCTGTTTGTATGGATCCAACCACAGGATTTGAGCCTCTGATTATTCTTGCAGTTAGAGGGTTTCCTGCCCCTTTCTCCCCTTCTTCTGTAGGGGGTGTCCATATTTCTTAATTAAAAGGAAATTTAGGTTTGGGAGTTAATGAGTAAGAGTGGGGTCGGTTTAAGGTTTTTTATGTCATGTACGAAAATAGATGGGCCAGATCTTCAGAAGGCATAAATCATCAGAGCTATATTGAAGTCAAATGAGCTAGGTGACGATTTCCTCCTGCTGAGAATCTGACCCATAGTACCACTTGCTTGTTACCTTTATAATTAACATGAAAAGAGTGACGTGTTCTGATTACAGTGGAGATAAGCACATACACTCTAGCCAAACGCATTTTATAATACAACCCTCAGATCTTATCAGAGACCACGATATTCAGTAGATCCAAAAAAAAGAATAAAATCCGGCTAATCCCATCTGGGCTGGGAGTGGGAGATAAATCTTCAGATTCACCTCCCAGAGTTTCCAAAGAATAATCCTTGCAGATGAGAGGGGTTTTAAGGATATGCTGTGGTCAGGGGGTGAGATTTCCCAGTTCCCTGAGTCCCAAGGAGCTGTGGAACAACTTGTGGATGGGTCTTCAAGGAGAACTGGCTACCCCATGTAGGGCCTCTCTTTCTTGAAGAAGCTGTGTAAATCCCTTCACAAATAGCTCCATGAAGTTCAGTGGTCAATGAAGCCACATTAACTCCTAATGAAGTTTGTAAATGGAAGTCTGAAAGGTTCACTCTGGGGACAAGAGACCAGCTCCCTGCTGTCCTATTCCCGTCCCCTCCCACCGGTGACACCCTCTCAAAACACAGTATACCATCACCTGCACTGAGTGTCGGATGAAGGGTATGTGCAGAGTCACAGAGAAGAGGTGACTGTCCCATAGAGCCACATTTCCCCCTCTTCTATGGGTGCACCATTAGCTTGCTTCCTTTCTATGGCCAGAAATGGAGGATTGCTCCCACCCATTACCCCCAACCTTTTTGGAGAAGCCCAGCTGTGTCAAGCAAGATGGCTGGTCAAGCAAGGATTTGACCCAGTGTGAGCAACAGAGGAAGAGGGATGGAGAAGGTTTAACAAAAGCCTTTTGTATTAGGCAAACCCCCAGGAGATTTTCACACTGCATCCCTCTCAAACATATATAATGACATTTATTTTAAGTTGGCATCTGGCATCCTCTATATTTAGGAAGCTTTGCCCTGCAGTGTTTACCTAGGGGAAGTTCATGGTTCCCTCCGGTTTTGTTCAGCTAGATGCTGAGATACCACAACACAGTGATGGGCCTGATATGAGAATCTGAACAGAATAGAATAGCAAGCCAGCTCTTAACCCCTTGCTACACTGGGTTGCTCTTATTCACCATTTAACGCCACACCTTGGCATGTGTCTACTAGACATTATTGTTTGTTGAAAGTTGGTGGAACGTTCTCATTACTCTTGCACTGTTCACACTCATACAAATGCATACCTAGGAGCCAGATCTGTCAACGCCAGCTGGGTTTGTAGCGCTAATTAAGCATACAGGACAGGAATGGAACACTCAGGCTGACTGTCAGTGATGTCATACCAGTGCCTATAATCTGCAGTAAATGCACAGGTTTATCGCATTAGGTATTTTTTTAAAAATTGAATATAATTCCTTTAAGTCTCTCTGGAGCATTGTGTTTCTAAGGGATCATTTCATGGCTCAGGTGGCTGAAGACATTGATCCTTTAGCCTCGTGCCGTGCAACTCACCTGAGGCATGCAATAATCCTTCAGACTTTCAACACTGTCTGTTGAGCCTCACCGTACATAAGGTAGACAGCATTATTACCAGCTCACTCTCCCAAGTCCAGTTGATTTCTTTCCTGTGCCTTACCGACACAGATGAAAAGATGCAGCACTTCCCTGTAGCGGCGGCGAAGTGGAATTTTGTGTTTGAGAGCAGAAGAAGGTAGGTGGGAGCTTGAAAGAGGATGAAATGATCATGGATGTCTTTAAAGTTTAAATAGCTGAGTGAATCATCTCACTTATACTTCATAAACACTAATCGGGGGAGGGGGAAGGGGAGAAAAAGAAAAAGCAGCCATATTGCTAGAAATGGGAAGGCAGTCAATAGTAACAAAATTCACTTCAGGCTGCTAATTTGTAAACTAATGAACTCTTCCCGAACATAAGAGCTACATTAGGCATCTATTAAAGCATTAAGTAGCAAAAGCAACTAAGTCGGAGATGGCACTATGTCTTTATTTCCCATGCACCACATATGGTATGGGCTTGAGAGTGTGGCTTAGTATTGCCATCTTATGGGTAATAATGTAGAGAAAATTAGATATGAGTGTGCAGCTTGAAATAATGGCAAAATGAACCTGATGCAACAATGCCCTGGACCAGGTATCCTAAAATACTGGAGCAGGTTCTGTGCTGGGCCTCCTGAGAAGTGCAGCACAGAAGGCACAGCCCAGGGGGAGATAGGACAAAAGTGAATTTAAATCACCATTATGCCACCTGGATCCTGCAGAGCTGCAAGGACTGAAATGGCCCCAGTGTAAGAAATCTCTGACTTTCCCCACAGCTGCCTATAGGCCACATCTCACCCCTTCCTGTCCTTACCACTCTCCTTCCCACCCTCAGCCTCAAGGGTGCTGGAACAATTTGTATAGCGGAGGTGCTGAAAGCCATTGAACCAGATTGTGAACCCTGGATATAATGGATGCTACTGCATCCCCAGCACCCTTAGTTCCAGCACCACTACTCAGCCACGCCCTTGCCATGGCCCTCTATGCTGGTGCCTGCCAATGGGTGGCAGCATAGGGCAAGTATGTTGACCTTACACTGCTCATACACTGAGGGAATTCTCCCCCAGCCTCTTTCTGCTCCTTTATGTACCCTGTATCCCACCAGAAGCCGTGACCAGAATAAGCCCCACTGTTCTCAATGTTACCGAAATATCGGGTCTGCCTAGCTGAGAGGCAATAACAGCCTGACAGGGATAAGGAAAAATGCTTTATTCAGCAGAAAAAAAGGAGATCCTTGTACCTTGGTACAAAAAACTTTACTTAATACAAAAATTAAGAATTTTGTATACACACTCACACACAGGCTTCAGTCGTGCTAGCATTTGATTGGTGGTTAAGAAACCCTGCACTTCTGCAATCTGCTCAGCAAAAACCAGCTAAGAACCAGCTTCAACTGCCTTAAAACTGATAAGGGGAGACAGTTCAAAAGTTTAGGGTAGTGTGTCCATGAGGCTTCTGCTTTTTCCTACTGGCTGCTTGTAAGCTGTTAAGGGGGGCTACCAGTGACTTTCACATCAATATAAGTAAAACCTTGACAAATTGGTGGGAATCCAGAGAAGGACAACAAAAATAATGAAGTGCCTGGAGGGATTGATTATCTTATAAAGAAAAATTAAAACACTAAATGTACCAAATTCTGACCTGGTGTTAATGGGTACAAGTCACAGAAACAGAGAATCAGAGACAGACAGAAGGGACCGGCAGCTCATCTAGTCTGTCCTCCTGCACATCACAGGCCACTAAAACCGACCCTGTTACCCCTGCATTGAGTCCAATAAACTGGGCTAGACTAAAGTATTACAGCCAAGCCTCAAGAGCCTAAGCTATTGTGGGCTACAGGCAAAAACCAGAACTTCAAGGAAATCACACTCATCTACACCAGGTCTGAATGCGAAAACTAAAGGAAAGCAGGAGAAATAATACTGGGTACAAATATTTGAAGTCTGAAAGGGAGAGGAACTTTTTCGAGCAGCTCAGAGAGGTACAGCATAACTAAGAGTAATTGGATGAAACTGGATAAAGACAAATTTTGGCTGGATATTAGGAAATGTGTCCTAACAGAGAGAGACATTAGACTGTAGACTTTCCTCCCAAGGGAACCGGTGAAAGACATCACAGTTGGAGAACACACTATAGGAAGAAGTCCTGCCCTGGCCAGTGGATGAACTATCTGACCCAGTGAGCCCTTTCCCTAATTTCTATGGTCTGCTCACTACATTTTATAATAGAATTTTTCAGTCCCTAGTTTTTTAAGGTTTAACACTGAGACCTGGCTTCAGCCCCAAAAGTACACATCAACCACACAACAAAAAATACCGTGCTTTCTTGTCCCCTGTATATCAACATTATCAATGCATTGCATCAAATTTTACAGTCATTAAGGTCCTGAGTCAGCAAAGCACTTCAGCACATGTTCAAGCCCAGTTGACATCAATAGGACTTGGATACATGCTTAAAAGTTAGGCACACGCTTAAGAACTTTGCTGAATCAGGGCCTTAAGTCATTAAAGTTAGCCGAAAGAAAGACCATTTGATAAAACCCCTAGCAAGGATTGCAAATGGACTCCATAGATGCCATTGGCAGAGAAGCAGATGCGTTGGATGACAGTCTCATGCCTCAGTATCATCTTCCAGTGATTGGAACGAAAAGAGCCCCGTAGCCGAACAAGTCAAATCAAGCCAGCATAAGGGAAGCCTTGAGGTGGAGGGAAGCCTGATTCTATTTGGAGTCCTCAGAAGACACTTCTGCTAGGGAGCTCAGAGTTTCCTTTTGACTCCTACAGGGGATTTCACTGCAGGAGTAGAGAGGCCCTTAGGGTTTTCTTGGAGCTTTTGTTCTTTTCAAACACATGTCTTGTCCCTTCAGTTGTTTGTCATTCAGGCAGCAGCCTCCAGGGAAATGCTACAGACAACAACAAAGGATCTGGAGAGAGATGCAAGGGTAGTAGCTTCACAGGAAAATAGACATTCGCTGCAGTATCTATTTGTCTACAGCATCCATGTTTCAAAGGTTTGTCAGAGGGAACAGGGAGCCATAAGGGAGGCTCTTTGAATCTAGGTGCCACCTGCGGTCAGGGGCGGCTCCAGGGTTTTTGCCGCCCCAAGCAGCAAAAAGAAAAAAAGAAGAAAAAGCCACAATCGCGATCTGCAGCTCTACTGAGGCCGCTTCAGTCTTCGGCGGCAATTCGGCGGCTGGTCCTTCGCTCCAACAGGGAGTGAGGGACTCGCCACCGAATTGCCGCCGAAGAGCCGGATGTGTCGCCCCTCACCGCTGGCCACCCCAAGCAGCTGCTTGCTGGGCTGGTGCACGGAGCCGGCCCTGCCCACGGTTGGCCCATGCCAACTGATTCAGGCTCCAGCTAAGGGGCTGTTTAATTGTGGTGTAGAATTTCAAGCTTGGGCTGAAGCCTGAGCTTTGGGACCCTCCCAGGATCTGGGACCTTGCAGGATCCTAGAGCCCAGGCTTCAGCTTGAGTCCAAGCATCTACATCTCAGTTAAACAGCCCCTTAACCAGAGGCCCATGAGCGCGAGTCAGCTGGCCCAGGTTTTTAACAACAATGTAGGTGAACTCTATGGAGATGTGCAAAATGCAGAGAAGAGAGGATGGTATTTAACAAGGCAGTATTGAGGAGGGCATTACATGGGGCACTGTATGGAAAGGAGAGCAAACTATGGAAGATTTTATGGATATATAGGTTCACTGTATGGAAAAGGCACTATGGGGGATGTCTTAAGGAGATGACTGTAACAGGACCTGCTGGCCCTTTAAGAACAAGCCCCAGGACTGGCAGTCCAGTTACTGCCCTGACCCAGGCCAAGTTGTTGTTGGAATTGTGGTTCCCACAGGGGCTGATGGGAACTACAGGAGAAGAGCCAGGCTTGCAGGGATGGGGGAAACTATATAAATAAGCTCCTTTCCTTCCAAGGCGGGGGGAGATTTGTGGCCTCTGATGGGGCGCTCCATCGAGGAGATGACCAGAGCAATCAAAGCCTGCAGAAAACACTTTGCAGAGGGGAAGGTGGCTGAAGGGCCCAGGAGCAGGACTAAGAAGCAGGCCAGCACAGTAGTCCTGGGGGCTGGGGAGAGTGAAGTAGGGCTGTTCTAAGCTTGCAGCAGACAGCTGCTTCATGTCTCAAGCTTTGGGGTTGGAGCCCTTGGTGAAGGGAGGATGTGGGCTCCTCATGACAATGTAGTTTGGTCAGACCCCTGGAACTCCTTACCTGAGGAGGTTGTGAAGGCTAAGACTGTAACAGCGTTTGAAAGAGAACTGGATAAATTCATGGAGGTTAAGTCCATTAATAGCTATTAGTCAGGATGGGTAAGGAATGGTGTCCATAGCCTCTGTCAGAGGGTGGAGGTGGATGGCAGGAGAGAGATCACTTGATCATTGCCTGTTGGGCTCACTCCCTCTGAGGCACCTGGCATTGGCCACTGTTGGTAGACAGATACTGGGCTAGATGGACCTTTGGTCTGACCCAGTACGGCCGTTCTTATGTTCTTATCAAATGTCCTCTTCCCAGCAGAGAGCCTGAAAGAGGGAAATACCCACCAGAGGCAGGCAATGTTATGCAATTGTGGGGAGAACCCCCAACCCCCAGACTCTGTCACTTGCAACAGGCATCACAGTCACCCTTTCATGACTCCCAGGAGGTGAGTAAATATATTTGGGGCAAGGAAGCACCCAGTTCTGAAGATATGAAAGAAACAGGACATGCAGGGAGGATGCTAGCGTTTCACCGTCCTCGGAGTCAGTATTATCTGCTGGTGAGTGGTTCCCTGTCCAAAATCCCCTTAGCTAAGCCTGTTACAGTGGGAAATTGAGCCTGCTGAGTGTTTACTCCTTAACAGCTGAGTCCGACTCCTGACTTCACTGGGTATTGGGATGAGAGGCTGTAGGCCAGGGCAAGAGTAAGGGAGTTAGTCTGGATTTTTATTTAGCCTAAGAAACCATACATAAGCTGGGAGTGGATGGACGGACAAAATAAATACCAAAGACCAAATACTCAACTGGTGTAAATCGGTGTAGTTTAATAGAAGCCAGTGGAGTTATGCCCACTTACATCAGCTCAGATCTGGTCCCCAAAGAGCAATACTGTCTAGACGTAGTTCTTACGTGCTGCTTTTCATCTTGAAAGTATCTGCAAACAAATAATCCTCTCAAGGCCCCTGTGAAGTAGAGGAATATCATTCCCCCCAATTTACAGATGGGGAAACTGAGGAATGTAAATTGCCGTTACATCCACATTGAGGCCACTCTGGACAGCCAGAGTGGTGTAAAGGGGGCATAGTATAAATGAGAATCAGGCACAGAAAATGAAAGGGCTTTAATATGCAGGGGGTAGATGAGGGCTGTGAGAAAGGACTGCTGGACCACTGGTAGGGCTGCTGGGCTTGGTACTTGGTTGTTACATATGATCCACTAAGATGAAGCAAGCTGGGAGGACGAGGGGCTGGGAAGGATGCTGTGCTCAGCACGTCATGAGGTTTCGAGCAGCTGGCTGGGAGAGATTATTTCATAGGAGCCAACAGAAGGATTTCTCTGTCTACATCCAGCTATCAAGAGATCCTGTGCTCTCACTTCTCACCTAAAGCCAAGTCTTCTGTACCCTCTGGGATGACACTTCCCCACGGGGCAGGGGCGGCTCCAGGCACCAGCGCAGCAAGTGCGTGCCTGGGGCGGCAAGCCACGGGGAGACAGCCTGCTAGTCACCAGGAAGGCGGCAGGCAGGCAGCTTTCAGTGGCATGCCTGAGGGAGGTCCGCCAGTCTCGCGGCTTCGGTGGCAATTCAATGGTGGGTATGCCAAAGGCGTGGGACAAGATGACCTCCCCCAGGCATACCGCCGAATCCGCATTACCAGCAGACCTCCCGCAGGCAAGCCGCCGAAAGCCATCTTGCTGCCGTGCTTGGGGTGGCAAAATACATAGAGCCACCCCTGCCACAGGGTCATTGGGAATACCTCGATGTAACGAAATTTGCTACTATGCACATTATTTGCACATGCAGGATTGCACACATAATCCCTGGATTCTCAATGTGCCTTGTGCCTGTGCCTGACATACCCCCTCCCACCCATCCTTCCTCCATTCACTTGTGGTCTTCCCAGAGCAGGCAGACTTGCATTGTGGAGCTCTGTGCATATTTCCTGCATTGATGGGAGCCTCTCTGGGCCAGGTGCTGAGCAAAAGCTCAGTGCTCAGTGCTTACCACTTGCTTCCCAACAGATCTTTTTACCAGGGCTCAGCAGCCAGCAAGATCCAAATTTTCAGTCGGGCTTGGGACCCACAGTTGGGGCCAGAGTTTTGAACAGCTCAGATCCCATTTAAACACTAAAATAAGTGGCCAGATTTTCAGTAGAACCCAGCCCATTGGGTGCTGAGCACTTTTCATAATCTGGCCTGAATGTAAGTGCCTAGTGGGAAACTGAGCTCTTGGAAAATCTGGCCCACGTGTGGGTGCTGCATAGAGCTGGGTGAAATTTTTGGTCAAAATTGTTTTTCTGTGAATAATGCAGATTTGGTGCCACTGAAATGTTTGGCAAAGTCATAGCCATTTCACTGCATTGTTTCACTCAACACTCCTCCCACCCACCCCCAAAAAGACATCTAAAATAATCAATTTCATCTAGAAAATGCCAAAATAAAATATTTTTATTTGGGATGTGGGGGGGGTCAAAATGGCATTTTGGAAATTTCCTTTCTCAAACTCTTTTAACATGTTTTACAATGGTGAAAATCAAAGTGTACCATTTCAGTTTTCTCACCCTGAAACATTTTGTTCGAGCCTAAATGAATTGCCAGCAAACTGAAAAATCCATTAGTGGCACAATTCTAGTGCTGAGCAACTGGAAATCTTGCCCTGAGTTTTTGAACAGTTAGCTCCACCTGGCCACCGGATGGGGGTCAGCATCAGAGCCAGGATCAGAAGTCAGGAGCTCCTGGCCTCCAGGCCTGTGCTGTGAACAAACCTCTCTAAGGGTACATCAACACTGTAGCCAGAGGTGTGATTCATAACTCATGGTGACATACTTGTACTATCTCTACTCTAGCTAGCTCGCTAAAAATACAGGTGAGGCGTCATGGTGAGAGGTTCAGCACAGGCTGCAACAGTTCATCTGACCCATGGAATATGCACTTACTAGTACAGCCGGCACTGAAGCCTGTGGCACACCTTTCTCACGTCTACCTTTACATACTGTGTCAGAGCACAGCTCGGGCAGCTACATGAGCACAACTTGCCATTCACCCTCCCAGCTAGAATGCAGATGTACCATAAAAGTCTGATTCTCCTTTCATTGAAACAGATGAGAATTTTGCCACTGAATTCAATAACAGCAGAATAAATCCCTTTCCTACAATATAAACTCTTTGGGGTATGGACTGTGTCTGCCTCTGTACGGTGCCTGATTGAAACCTCTGAGCAGTACTGGAATATAAATATTAATATTAGACGAGAAGGCAAAATTTATTTAAATTGGACACTAGCAATAAAACAAGGAGTAAGAGACTAAAGCTGAAAATGTTTTAAATTTATATTATTTAATACTATTACTGTATAATATAACTCAGTAAAGTGCTTCAGGGTGCATTTTGCAAGAAAAGTGCTATAAAAACCAAGCTTTATTGTTTCTCATTTATCTTGGCTATTAGGAAAAGTTTTCAGATGACAATAAGGACAATCAAAGAGTGGAAACTTTGCCTCATATGGTAGCTAACTCTGAAGATGTAGGTAGGTTAGGTAAGTACCTGCATATAGTGAGCGTGGTGTTGAGATTTTCTCATTTAATTGAAGAAGATGGATTGAATGTCCTAGAAAGTCCCTCCCAGTTCCATCTTCTGGAGGTCTATGATTATCTTTGAGTGATTTTTGTCATCCTTTGGAATGAGGAGCGTGTCACAGTTCAGGACAGCTGCACCTTCACTCCCCCTTTGTGGTCCACCAAGGGCACCCACTGTAGGCTCCCAGATCCTTAGCCATCACTTCTCTTGAGTCTCTCTCCTTCCTAATTGGGGTTTATCCAGCCTATACAGTTCTCTGCCCACACTGTGAACTCTCCAGCAAGCCAGACTGCCTAGACAAGCTAGCATCCACATTTGCTTTCTCTTAGGAGGCTATGAACAGCTTCAATTGCCAGGAGTCACAAGTTACCACACAGCTCTTTCTAAGAAAGCAAGTTTATTCTTAAGGTGAAAGCATTACAGAAAAAACCATATTTAAAACAATAAAAGATCCTACATGCAACAAGGGCTCTGGAAGGAGTCAATCCTTCAAACCCCACCAAGAGGTTTTTCTGTGGTTACAAGTTCAGAAAAGCCTGAGCTCAGAACTAGCACCCTCATGAATAGGTCAGTTTTTCCTTTATACAGTTTGGGCCTTTGATCTTGAGACTCCAGGAACAGGTAATCAGCAGATAACAGCCCTCTCCTCAGAGCAAAGCTTCAACAGACTGGGTTTTTGCATAACTGGAGGTGGGAGATTTGCGTTCACCTTCCCCTAGAGATTCCCCAGATAAATCACATGACATTGTTTATCCCAAAAGTCCAGTCTTGTCTGGAACACTTCAATACGGCCCTTTGAAGTATCTAAAACTTCCCAGGGTCACATCCTATCTGCCCCCCTAGAGAGGGGTTACATACAATCCCAGCCAACAGTAATACATAAAACATTCATCTAATACAGTGGACCCCAAAGATACTTAAAGTCAATTCAATAAGGTCTCCTAAGGATACTGCAAAAAATGGCCCTACCTGTAGCAGAGCGCATAAGAAAATATTTGTTTAGATTAAAGCAATAGGACTGGCAAAAAAAAGAAAAGTAAGTTGTTTCTAGCTGCAGGATGGAGATAGTGGGTAGGGTGACCAGACAGCAAATGTGAAAAATCGGGACGGAGGTGAAGGGTAGTAGGAGCCTATATAAGAAAAAGACTCAAAAATCGGGACTGTCCCTATAAAATCGGGACATCTGGTCACTCTATTAGTGCGTGAAAGCTGTAATGCCAAGTGCCTGAAGTCACAAGATATATGACATATAATATATAAATGTAGGGCTGGAAGGGACCTCAAGAGGTCATCTAGTCCAGCCCCTTGCACTGAGGGAAGATCAAATAAACCTAGACCATCTCTGAGAGGTGTTTTTCTAATCTGTTCTTAGAAACCTCCAATGATCTCCCTTGGAAGCTTATTCCAGTGTTTAACTATTCTTATACTTTGAGGTTAGATGGTAGGAAAACCTTTCTATCTCCCTTCTTGCAGATTAAGCCAATTACCTTTTGACCTATCTTAGTGGAAATGGAGAAAATTGACCCAGTCCTTTTTATCATGGCTCTTAACATATTTGAAGGCAGACTTATGGTCCTTACGCAGAGCTCTTCTTTTAAGATCAAAAACTTGTCTCTCTTACCAACAGAAGTTCGGCCAATAAAAGATACTATCTTACCCGCTTTGTCTCTTTAATATCCTAGGACCAACACAGCTACAACTACACTGCATGCAGACTTATGGTCCATCATACATCTTTACTAAATTGCTTAGTTATGCACTTGCCACCAGATGGCAGGGTAAAACATGCATATCCTTCTGCCACTGCACCTGGCAAAACCTTGTAACAAACATTACTGCTCCTATTGAACAGCATAAAGTCCAGACTACAGAAGGATTAGCTATGTAGCTCCCCTCCCCCACATTCCACAGAGCGATCACTCTATAGCTGACCTGTCAGACCTCCTCCTCAAAGGAAACCTGCACAACACTTTCAAAAGTCAAGCCTGGGAGCTTAAAATCATAACTCTGCCAGACACTGAAAATCATGGACTAAACAGAGACACTAGACTTATGGCTCATCATAACAATCTGTTAGCCACTAACCCCCTTTTTTGTCCTATGACTGAAGGAGTATTAACAGGCCACATCACTTTGAATAGTCCCTTAGAATATGTTCTAACTACTTATCCTATGCTAAACAATCTGTTTGATCTTGTATTTAGCTAGAACACTCTCAGTACCTTTCCCAGACCTATAGAAGAGCCCCATGTGTCTTGAAAGCTTGTCTCTCCAACAGAAGTTGGTCCAATAAAATTACCCTACTCATCTTGTCTCTCCACTTATTCCTTCCTCATTCATGGCCCTATGGCCCATGGGTTCTTTGCAGGCCTTCTCTCCTTCCCTCTACAAGTAATGGATTCAGAGCAAGGACTTGAAACTGGGAGTCCCACCTCTCAGGTTAGCACTCTAACCATCAAGCCACTGGCTATTGTGAGGTGGGTCTTTCTCAGTCTCACATAATTAAGTATAAATGTAGCTAGACACTGTCTCTATAGCCTGGTGGTTAGGGCTTCAGGTGAGGCAGAGCCAGGACTTCACCTTGGCTCTCGGACACCCCAAATAAGAACATGAGAACGGCCATACTGGGTCAGACCAAAGGTCCATCTAGCCCAGTATCCTGTTGTCTGACAGTGATCAATGGCAGGTGCCCCAAATGGAATGAGCAGACAGGTTATCATCAAGTGATCCATCCTCTGTCACCCAATCCTACCTTCTGGCAAACAGAGGCTAGGGACACCATTCCTGCCCATCCTGGCTAGTAGCCATTGATGGACCTATCTTCCATGAATCTATCTAGCTCCCTTTTGAACCCTATTATAGTATTGGCCTTCACGACATCCTATGGCAAGACGTTCCAGAGGTTGACAGTGTGTTGCAAGAAAAAATACTTTCTTGTGTCTGTTTTAAACCTGCTACCTATTAATTTCATGTCATGGCCCCTTGTTCTTGTATTATGAGAAGGAGTAAATAACACTTCCTTATTTACTTTTGCTATACCACTCATGATTTTATAGACCTCTATCATATCACTCCTAAATCGCCTCTTTTCCAAGCTGAAAAGTCCCAGTCTTATTAATCTCTCCTCATACGGAAGCCTTTCTATACCCCTAATCATTTTTGTTGCCCTTTTCTGAACCTTTTCCAATTCCAATTTATCTTTTTTTGAGATAGGGCAACCACATCTGTACACAGTATTCAAGGTGTGGGCATACCATGGATTTATATAGAGGCAATATGATATTTTCTACCTTATTATCCATCTCTTTCTTGATGATTCCTAACATTCTGTCAGTTATTTTGACCGACGCTGCACATTGAGTGGATGATTTCAGAGAACTATTTTTTGTATTATCTGCTAATTTTGCCACCTCACAGTTTACCCCTTTTTCAAGATCATTTATGAATATGTTAAATAGGACTGGGCCCAGTACAGATTCCTGGGGGATACCACTATTTACCTCTCTCCATTCCGAAAACTGACCATTTATTCCTACCCTTTGTTTCCTATCTTTTAACCAGTTACAAATCCATGAGAGAACATTCCCTCTTATCCCATGACTGCTTATTTTGCTTAAGAGCCTTTGGTGAGGGACCTTGTCAAAGGCTTTCTGAAAATTTAAATACACTATATCCATTGGATTTCCTTTGTCTGCATGCTTGTTGACCCCTCAAAGAATTCTAGTAGATTGGTGAGGCATGATTTCCCTTTACAAAAACCATGTTGACTATTTCCCAACAAATTATGTTCATCTGTGTGTCTAACAGTTTTGTTCTTTACGATAGTTTCAACCAATTTGCCCAGTACTGAAGTTAGGCTTATTGGCCGGTAGTTGCCAGGCCCACCTCTGGAGCCCTTTTTAAAAAATGGCATCACATTAGCTATCCTCCAGTCATTTGGTACAGAAGCTGATTTAAATGATAGGTTACAAATGATGGTTAGTAGACTGGCAATTTCACATTTGAGTTCCTTCAGAACTCTTGGGTGACTACCATCAAGTCCTGGAGACTTATTACTGTTTAGTTTATCAATTTGTTGCAAAACCTCCTCTAATGACACCTCAATTCGGGACAGTTCCTCAGATCTGTCACTCAAAAAGAATGGCTCAGGTTTGAGAATCTCCCTCACATCCTCAACAATGAAGATCGATGCAAAGAATTCATTTAGTTCCTCCACGATGGCCTTATCATCTTTGAGTGGTCCTTTAGCATCTCAGTCACCCAGTGGCCCCACTGGTTGTTTAGTAGGTTTTCTGCTTCTGACGTATTAAAAAAAAAATGTTGCTCTTACTTTTGGAGTCTTTGGCTGGCTGTTCTTCAAATTCTTTTTTGGTTTTTCTAATTATATTTTTACACTTCATTTGCCAGAGTTTATGCATTTTTCTATTTTCCTCATTAGGATTTATCTTCCACTTTTTAAAGAATGCCTTTAAATGAGTGCCCTAACTCCCAGGCTATTGAGGGACAGGTATCTGAGTTGTTCTCTCATGACCAGTAATTCCCTCCTGGGCCTGAGCCACCTTCCCAACCAAAAAAATGTAATGTTGGAAAATTCCCAACCAGCTCTAAGCATCTCCTCCTCTTGGAAGCACATTCCCTGCAGCTGATTCCCTTGCCCCAAACACTGTGCCTCTTCACTCACCACACACATTTGAGCAGTCCCAGAAATGTGCAGGCTATTTGCAGTCTGCAGTTAGTTTCCCTGGCATGTCAATCAGGCTTCTGACCTGTCTCCCATGGGCTCTTTTGTCTCAGGCACCTGAGTAGGCAGGTCTTTGGGGTCCTTCTCTGCTCTGGAGCTTTCAAAAATTGCAGCGATTATGTTTAGATCTTCTGACTTTTCAGTGACTATAATATTCTGTTAAAACTTGTGTGGAAAGATAAGTTTCCAGGAGCAGTTGAGGACCTCTTGTTGCTGGCAGACGATACTAGGCAAATGTATAGCTGGTGGGGATGGCTGTGGGGAAGTAAGAGATCCAATTGTTACTTATTTATTTTTAATTTTTCAGAAAAGAAAACACTATCATCTTGCATTTTAAAGATGTTTCCCCCAAGGAAAGTGGCTAGAGACTTTTTTAAAAAAGTGAAATATTAAACCTTGTGCAGTCATGTTACACCCTTTAAAAATCTTCTGGCACTCTGTAGTACTGTTTTGAAGTTTCTTACACACCAGAGAGTAACCTCCCCAGTGTGCCACGCCCTCTCTCAGAATTGGTGGCATGCACTAGATCTTCTCAAGATCTTTCAACTAAACTTCATCTGAAGTTTCTAGGACTAGCTGGTTTGGGGAAAAGATGGGTCCAAAAAAAAAAAAAAGTGATAGAAGAATTTTTCAAAACACAGCAGTGGAGGGATTGATGTATATTAAGAAACCCAAACGGAGAATTTAGCAGATATGAAGATCACAGTCAGAGGGTTCATCAGTGCTCCCTGATAAAAGGCCTGGTGTCTTGATAATAGTCAGAGGTGAAGAACAAAAAATAAACTGTTTAGGTTATTTGCTTCCCAGTAGCTTCCATTCCAGGTAAGAATAGAAATCTAATGCAAAGATCTGTGTTCATTCCAAGTAAGACCATATCCTGTTGGGAGTTTTCTACCTCCTGTGGCACTCTTTACCTGACAGTAGATTTTGGTAAATCTTGAACTGGAGCTGTTGTATCCAGCTCAGAAAGGACATTGGGGTAAGTGTAACTGAAACCAGAACTGACAGACCTATGTGGGAAAGGAGGGGAGTTACAGTTATAAATAAAAAAGAACTAACTCATGAGGAAATCCAGTGTATTATGGGATTGTGGAATCACATGAATGCACTAAATGATGGAACATGCCCTCTGCTCTCAGAATTAGCCACTTCATTAGCAAAGGCTCTGCTCAGTCAGGGAAGTTAATTAAAATCTGCAGCCACGCATGTACTGAGGGATCAACAGCAGTGTTGCAGCACTCAGAGAATACGGCTTCTCCATGTATGGCTGCAAATTAGATTTTGTCCTCTCTGTCATTTCCGCATTGAGCAAGGAGACATTCAAATATCCTCTCATAAAGAGGCCGTGAGTCATTTCTTTTAAACCTGCCCTATTGCTAAACTCAGTCCAATACCATTTATTATATTCCATGGAAAGTACCACTAAAGCAGGGGCATGTACAATGCATGTATGAAGCCAGAGACACTTCATGCAGAGCAATGGCAATTGAAGACACATGCTATACCCACTGGCTATCTGGATAGATAAGCAGTACCAAATTATCCCTGGGGTAACCCCATTGGCTTCAAAGCAGTTACACGTAGGAAGAATTTGGCCCAGAATACTTCTTACTCTAGCAAAAGATGGAGTAAGGTCCAAGATTTCACTTGTATGACGCACATGAGCAGAAAGAAAGAAATCCAGCTGGAGGGGTGCGAACCATCTGGCAGGGCTGCCCAGAGGATTCAGGAGCCCTGGGTTCTTCGGTGGCGAGGGGCTCCCACTTCAGCAGCAATTCTGCGGCGGAGGGTCCTTCCGCTCCAGGACCCACCACCGAAGTGCCCCGAAGACCCGCAGCGGGGGCCCCCTGCTGCCAAACTGCTGCCAAAGACTCGGCACTTCGGCGGTGGGTCCCGCTTCGGAAGGACTCTCCGCCGCTGAATTGCTGCCAAGACCCGGAGCGGAAGAAGCTCCAGAGGCCCCAGCCCCGTGAGAGTTTTCTGGGACCCCTGGAGCGAGTGAAGGACCTCGCTCCAGGGGCCCTGAAAAACTCTAGTGGGGGCCCCTGCGGAGTCCGGGACCTGGGGCAAATTGCCCCACTTGCCCCCCCCCCCCGGGTGGCCCTGCCATCTGGCCCCTAAAAAAACAGCACTGTAGGACTGCTTCCCAGTGGTGGTAGCGACAGTGGAGCGGCACAAAGGGCTCCCAATGCTCTTGTCAGTACTGACAGTGGTGGGGTTTAACTACTGACAGTAACGTGTCACTGGAAGTTTGCATTTTGTTTTGAGTTTTGAGTAGAGGGCTGAGTGAGAAGGGAGCATCAAATAGAACAAGAGAGGGAGGCAGGAAGGAGATGAGCAGAGATACAGGGAAAGAGTGGAAGAGAGGAAAAATAATGAGAAGATGAAGAGAAACAAATAACATGTCTAGTATGAAAATCCCATATGCCTTCCTGCTGCCTTATTCTGCAACCCTTTTTCATACTGAGTTCTGGCTTGTGTAATTAAGTGCTGCTCTTCATAAGGAATGCAAAATTGGCTCTTGTGTTAAGTCACTTGAAATAAGGATGGCTACAAATGTGAATTAGATTTCTGTGTCCCCTTGAGATGGACTGTGGTCTTGGGCCCCACTGTGGCCACACCCCTTGTCAAACCCCTGGTTTTGCTGTACTTTAATTTTCTACTCTCATATCTTCTAAAATTAGCTCTATGTTAGAGATAAGAACCCACAGTGGAAGTTGACATTTTGAATTGCAACCCCTCCTAAGATTTTAGTCTGCAGTGAAACTGTGTCATATGGAGGCATTTCACTGAAAACATTTTGTGGTATAAAGTATGGTCTATTTAATTTCACCAGTTTACTGTCAGCTTTGTAAAACTTTGTCATATTTCATACGCTTTGCTGGAGAAACCAGCCTGTCCATTGACAAAAAGTCAGGGAAATTTGACAAACTATACAGCTGACTTTGTTCTGTTATTGTTCCAAAAAAAACATTTCAAAGCTGAAAATTGACAGTTGAGGTTCATGGACAACATTTTTCACCCAGCTCTGGTTTAGAACTGTTAGGGTTCTTTTTTTCTTGTGTATTTCAGATGGATTAGGAGAAAGATATTGCTAAGGAGCATATAGAAGCTATGATGATACCTGAAGAGCAAAGAATTGCAAAGAGTAACTTTTGGCTGAGGTAAGTTCACCTCATCCCTGACTGATTTTTGTCAAGTGCGTGGCTCCCTTCTGTCTAATGTGCTGCTGCTGCCTTCAAAACACCAGCGAAGGCCCAGTTTGAATCTTGCTTGCAGTATCATGCAGGGTGCAAACTGGTTAAGTGGTTCCAGTCCTACCACAAGCTGGCAGACACAACAGACACCTGAATGTGTGTGGAGGTGGAAAGCACTGTATGGCCACGTCCAGACTACCCGCCGTATCGGCGGGTTAAAATCGATTGCTCGGGAATCGATATATCGCTTCCAATCTAGACGCGATATATCGATTCCCGAGCGCGCTTATATCGATTCTGGAACTCCATCAACCCCAACAGAGTTCCGGAATCGACAGGGAGAGCCGCGAACATCGATCCCGCGCGGTGTGGACGGGTGAGTAATCCGATCTTAGATATTCGACTTCAGCTACGTTATTCACGTAGCTGAAGTTGCGTATCTAAGTTCGATTTCCCCCCCGTCATGTGGACCAGCCCTAAGTCATGAAGCCAGGTGAATAATTCAGTCTCTATTTCTAAGCAAAAGCATTCATGAAAATGGCAGCCAAATTCTTCCTCCAGTAAAAATGTCATGAAGATGGGAGGGGAAAGCCAACATATCGCTTCAGAAAGATTTTGCAGAGTGAAATGACCAAACGTAAGCGGAACCAGGCTGTGGCAAAATGTCTACTGCCCCCCAGATTCTGACGTGAGTTCTCTGTGATGTGCCAAGACAGTGCCCAGCGCAGGAAGGGACAAAGAGTTCCACCTTCGTGTCTGATTCTGAACGCAGGACAATACTTCCAAAATAGGAGCCTACCTCAAGGCTGCTAAGGCTACATATGGACACCTGCCTGATTTTGGAGAGCGCTGAGCACCCAACTCTTCTCACTGAGGAAAAAATGCTGAGCACTCACCAGAGGCCTCCTAGACTAGACTATCCAGCAGTGACTTTGTGACATTTCCCATGGGGATAGCCCAGCCTAAGAGGGTTCTATGGGATGCACAGCATTTTTTACTTCAGCAGGAGATCTTGGGTTGCGAGCACTCTTGAAAAATTAACAGGTGCTTATATATGGACTAAGGCTTTGTCTACACTGCCAGTTGAACGACAAAACTTTTGCCGTTCACAGGTGCTTAAAAAAGCCCCTCCTAAAAGACAAAAGTTTTGCCACAGCAAATGGCAGTGTAAATGGCTTGTTGTTGGCAGGAGCACTCTCCTGTCGACAACGTGAACCCCGTTTGTAGGGGATGGAAGTATTTTGTCAGCAAAAGTGCCGACAAACAGCGTTTACACTGGCTGATTTTTAGCAACATGACCATGTCACTAAAAGCTGTGTAGTGTAGACAAAGCCTTAGGAGAGCCCCACTTCAAGCTCCTGTTGAAAATCTTGGCTCTAGCCTATAGAAGAAGAAGCATAATCGCACTGTAGCAATCAGCCCCTGCCAGCCAGTAGGTGGCAAGAGAATGGGATCAGATATGTAACTCTCGCCTTCCACATGGCCCTGTAAAACATTAACCACACAGCACAATGTCAAAACCACATGTTTGAAACTTCAGTTAAGAGAAGTATAAAATGAACAACAACAAAAATATCGGAAACCAGAGACTTTCAGAAAGTTTTTAAAAAACCCTCAATTTATGTATTCCAGAATTTGTAAAAATTCATAAATAAAACTGCCCTGAAGGCTTTAAGCGCTGCCAGATTTCACTCGAGCAGCTCGGTACAGCTGTCCACTGACAAACAGGATTTCTAAGGGGAATGCTAAGAAGTTGTTGCACAGCAGTGTTATGGCAGCTCTGCAGTTGGATCTGTAGAGGAATCTGGGTTAGCTGACTGCTGCTGTTGTGCTTAGTTCTCTGCTCTGCCAAGGAGGAAACCCCAGTTCCTTTCCTCTCCTCTTCGTATGAATTATTTACAGTAGAACCTCAAAGATACAAACACCAGAGTTACGGACTGACCAGTCAACTGGACACAAAGTGAAACTGGAAGTAAACAATCAGGCAGCAGCAGAGACAAAAAAACCCAAAAAACTGTACTGTGCCTGTATTGCATCTTAAAGGTGGGCTTTTTCTGGTGTGGAAATTGAAGCACAGAGATCTAGACTGCAGTGACGTAAACATGGGCCCTTATCCTGTTGTCAGCTTCCACTAGGCACGTTGCCTGGCAAGCATGGGGTCATAATGGATAGACAAACATGGCTGGGACTTGGCTGGGGTGTGGAGAAGAAAAAGGAGGGTCTGAAACCCTGTTCAGATGGGCATTGCAGAAGCAGGTTAAGCACACGTGGCTCTATCCGTCATGTACACAGGTCCTAATGAACTTATAAAGTCACTCAGGCAATCTGTGATAGAGCCTGGAACAGAACCTCAGTCTCCAGATTCCCATTTCTGTGCCTTAGCCACATCAAGCCCATGCTTCCTTCCTGAAATGAACCCCTCCCCACCAGGACAGATGTTGTCTACCATGCATCCCTAAAGGGAACCTCAGGTTGGCTCCCCCTTTTTGAGTTCTCCAGGCAGACTCTACCAGGAAGCAATGTCTTCCATGAAGGACAGAGGTAGCAGAGTCAGTGCTGGACTTTGCTATCAATGCTCATGGAAACAATCCAGCCCAATATTCACAGACGTGGCTGGCTGCCAAATCAGGATCCATTAGGCAAGTGAGCTCACTATTAGTCAGACACACAGCGCTGAGCTGTTATTTTCTCCCCATAAAGGACAGTCCTGCATTTCATGTCCACAGTGCAAAATTACATCTGACATGTAATTTAAAACCCAAGATGCCTTGATATAAAGCCTTACTCCAGTAAATGGGATCAAACAGCAGGGCATTTCCATTTGACAGAATGGATATTTCTAGTTTTAATATTACATTAACTTTTCCTCTCCGCGCCTCTCATGGATTTTTCATTCTCAGGCAGCAGTGCCTGGCTGCTAACTGGAGCCGTAAGTCTGATGGAGGACTCCACAGAAATACAGAGCAGTTTCAAGGACTCCCCTTTGCGGGCGAGTGGGTTTCTTATAGAGGCAAGATTATCTCCCTCCTTTCTCATTCACCTTCTTTAGTTCATGCTCCACTAGGAACTTGGTCTGTAAGCACATGGCCACCTCCTTCAACCCCCATGGCAGCTTCACTGTCTACATACCAAACCTGACCTGCAGTAACTGCGTGGAGGATACTGGAATTTATCTTCAAGGAAAAGGGATGACCTTATCACTGAAGGGCGATGTAGCCTTAAGTGGATAATAACTATGAGGAGAACCCAGTTGACTACAGCAAATGTCTAAATCTTCAGTATAGTTATTACAGATTCGATGCACACCACTCTCCTTACTGTACCTGCCGTAAAATGCTGCTTTGATTTTTTCAATCCACTCCCTACTGCAGTCTCTGCCACTGCTGGGAGAGTTGGATCTTAAAGGTGGCAGAGTCAAAAAGGATTGAGGCTTTGGCAGGGGGCCTGTGGGGAGGAGGAACTGGACTATCAGAGGGTCAGGAGAAGTACAGAGATCACACAGAAGGCTGATCCTACCCCATTGAAGTCAGTGGAAAAGCTCCCATTGACTTCCATGGTGATGGCCCTTGTCCAGGTAATCCTTATCTCAGCCATGTGTCTCTGGGATACTCACTGAGTTCTTGTCCTCCAGAGTGGCTGGGGACCCTCTAGAATCAGTGGAGTTGCACCAAGTCAATAGCAGGGACCTATTACGTCATTATTAAGTATCCCCTTAATTATCCCAGATTGCCATGATACGGTTTACCAACAGGGTCACTGGATTTCCCTTGTGTCCCTGGAGTACTTCATAGCCACAAGGAAAGTCTCTAGAAGACTGTACTTGTAGGGTAACAACTCTGCATTTCTGGCCCTGGATTACCATCCAGAATAAACAAACCATTCTTTAGTATTGCCCCAGAGATGACTGTCCATGATATGAATAGCAAAATACCTGCTGTAGACACACTGGATGAAGGTGATGGGTGGGCACTACATCCTGATGAAATATAGCACAATATTTGAATGCCCACGTGCCACACAGCAACACATTTAATTAAAGAAGCCAAAGATTCAGTTAATGTTGATTAAATGAACTGCAGATTTTACAGTTCTGTAATACAAACATACATAAATTGATTATAGATGCAGATATTCATCTTTGGGCAGAGACCAAGCATGGGAAATTTAGTCTGAAAGCTGAATGCTTTATGAAGTTATGAATTACCAACAACAGGATTATAATGGCAATCAATATGGAAAAATAACAAACGTAACTGTCCAGGAGCAAATTTCCACTAATTAAAGATAGAACCAGGTCAGGGAGGGAGGCTGATTCTTTATTAAGGGCAACATGGTATAACTTTACACTTTGGGGCCTTGCAAATGAGAATCACACTCAAGGTTGCTTTATCTGTATACGTGAGCGCAAATCTAGCCAGTATTGTATCTGAGAGCCTGCCACATAATGGATTGTAATCTTCTAGTCATATACCAGTAGTGATTTTCCTGGACATCAAGCCATAGTTCTGTATTTCAGTGTCCAGAATTATACAGTGTGGTTTTGGTTGGACTTTGTTATTCTTGACTAAGAGTAATGGTAAGAAAAAGAAATTCTGTTTCTGCCAAAAGACAGAAGGGTGATGAAGGAGTCAACAGAACACTCCACTTCCTTATGCTGTCTCTGGCTTTACTAAGAACATTCATGCTCCATGTGTGTTATGCAGGACAAACACACTTCCTTCTCCATAAGCAATCCACAGGACCTGTCAATCATGCCAGCTGGTCACCAGCTGATCTGAAAAATGAAAGGTACATGACACCAACGTAAGATGAGTTTTCAAATGATGCATCCTCTATTCATGGTATAACTTCTCTGAGCTCATCTGCAAGGCCCCAACCCCATCCTCACTGAAGTCCCTCTTCAAGATCCATTTGCCATGCTGCTTAACAGTGAATCAAGTTGATTTGTGTACGTTGCTGGCTGATAGTCCCCTTGCCCTAACCACAGCCTGTTTTGCAGTTTCCTTCAATTGTCAGCTCAGAGAAAACATCCCTTCTTGGGTGTTTGGAAAATGGCTAGCACTCTATGCTAAATCCTAATTAATCAGTTGTCCAGATTGGTCCAATAAGGAAAACTAGACATCTCTGGGTAGTTAACTGGATGGATACAAATGTTATCATAAAAATGAATTATTTGATTTTAAATGGAAAATTTTTCTTAGCCACCCTAGCTCTTCAGATATTACTGAAATGAAGTAGTCTCTCCATAGGAAAGGTTGTTACTGGCTTTGACAGCCCTCTCTTAGCACCCCAGAAGCTGGCTATTAATAACATTTCTTTGTCTCCCTCCTTTCCTCTTCAGACTTTCCGTATAGTTAAATTCTCTCAAAAAATGTATGCATCTGGGGTCTGATTGGCAAAGAGTGGCTCCTGATCTGGTCTTCCGTTGTTATACTAAATGGATCATTTTAGGGTCATATTTGCTGCACATCCCCCTTTCTGGTGTTCCTTTTATGTAACGTTTCTCCTGTGCCTAGCCTGAACACTGGCAGGCAGAATTGTGCCCCTTTCTATGTCACTGAAGCCAGTGGGAATTTTATCATTGACTTCAATGGGTACAGGATCAAGCCCTGTCTGCCTGACACAATGGATTGCTTAGACTCACGCACCATTTGCAATTCTAATCAAACCTAGGCTCAAGTCTCAAGTGAATCTGGGCCAAGTTTTTTGTTCCTCATGAAAAAACCCATATTATACAGGATTGAAACAAAATGCAACATGATACTTTCGCATGAGTTTTGCTTTGAGTTTCAGAAGTTAAATACAGCAAACATTTTTGGGGAAGGAAGGGAAGAGCTGCAGAAAGAAAGATGAATCGACACAGATAGGAAATGTTTCTACAATCCCCTGAGAAGAAAAACCATCGGATTTTTCACAGTTCCAGCCAGAAATCGAAATGGGGGTGGTCTCTCTTTAATTGTTTCTTTCATTTAAAACAACAACAACAAAACAACAGGACAAATGCAAGACACTGTGGCTGCATGTTATGTATTGTAATTAGATTCTGAACAAACAAACACCCCACGCATTGGATCCTCTCCAAAATGGTCATGAAAGAATAACAACAATACAACCCTGTAAGAAAGCCAGCACTTACTATAACTTTCATTTTCATTAGCACCTGGATAATAAGGATTCTCAAACTGAAAAGCATTTTTGCCATCTAATTTGAGATTTTATGATTAATTCAGTGTGGCACTCGCAGCAGCATTAAAAGAGACCAATGCGGGGCTGAACTGATTAATGGATATGGCCAGCCCACGGAGAGCTTAGGGTTGCTTGAAAATTCAGCCCATTAATTAGCAAGATGCCATGGCTACTGCTGCTGCTAGGCTCTGCTGCACTGAATCTTCAAGAGTTTGTGGAGTGTGGCAGCTTCAGCTGGGAGTTTTCCCTTCTTCCAAAATGGAGAGGATATGAGAACTTGTCCAGGTACAGGAATCTGATTAAATCTGAGTGCATTTTCAGCAGCAAAGGGGCTCAATAGAAAGTGTAGAATTCATTTCAATAGCTCCATTCCCACAATGTTCCCCCAAAAGTTTCATTGCATTGGCAAAGGACATATTTAAGGAACTCGCCATTTAGGAGTGAGGTGAGTAAATGTACCTTCCTTCCTTTTCAAGAACCCCCTTGCTAGTTGAAAGCAATGGATGATTGCTTACCTTACCATGACCAGAACTAAATGCACTATGGATCGCTTCACCCTAGCTTTCTCTTGGTGAACCCTTCACACACACAAAACAAGCTTTCTTCTGGAGCCTGGGCATAAGTTAGAAAGATATTGTTATTTCTGCTTTAAATATCTTGGAGGTACTGAGACAATAAAGGCTAGAAAATTCCACAGATACATAAATAGTTAATAATAGATGACCCCAAAGATACTCCACTGGGTTGCATGACCTTTTCACCAAGCCCTTAATTTCATATATTGGGAAAATGAAAACATAGTTCACATCTTGCTGATGCAGGGCATACGTGAAGTCCGTCATGGGCGAGCCCAGAAAATCCTTGGCATTCTCCTTTCTGTCTCTTCCGGCCATGTTTTCTCTCCAGTCACTCTTAGCATTCATCAGAGATCTGTTATTGTCTCATTGTTACCCTGTGCTCCTGTCTAGATGTCTGTACCCACCAGCTGTGTTTTATGCACCTGCTTAACTTTGCTATTGTGAATAGTCCCATTGAAATAATTGAGACTACACATGGTAGCAAAGGTAAGCATGTGCATAAGTGTTTGCAGGATCTAGGCCTTACATTCTAAGCTCTTTTGGGTAGGGACAGTCTCCTTATATGTTTGTACAGCACCTGGCACAGAGGGACTTGGCCCATGCTGGGGCTGCCAGGTGCTATTACAATAGAGATAATAATAATAACTAATAAATTATCTGTTATACTTGCATTCAGTGTCCTATATGCTGTAAAATTATTTAGCCCTTTGCAAATAACTAATTACAGCTGACTGGATTTGTTTCAAGTAACAGCAATTTTGGGGTAAAAAAAATTTTGTTGACATTTTGAAAACCAAAAAATAATCGGTTTTTGTCGTTTTGTTTTTTAGCAGGGACCATCTCAGCAGCTAGCTACTCCAAGGATCAGGGAGGCACAAAGTTGGCTTAAACTCACCTTTGCATTCTCTCCTTAGCTGTGTTAAGCACAGGATCTGGCTCATATAACTTAATAGAATATGATAGCATTTCTTGATCACCAGATACCACCTGTAGCACAGAGTCTGAATCCAGAGGCAGGGACATTTTATCCACCTCTGGGAAATGAGACTGTTGGAACTGCTGATTAGGCTGAAGTGGTATTTGCACAGCCATTGAAAGACATGAATGCCAAAACAAAACCATGGAACCTGAAATAAGTAGTTGTTTGAAGTATCCTACACACTAAAACCTATAGCATCTTTTGCAGGGATCTTATTCTCTATTATATTCTATAGGATGCTCCCTAAACTTTTAGAGAGGTTTTCGTTTTCTATTGCATCCTACAGGACTGATCCACAGGGATTTATAAATTAAAGTGAAACCAACTAGCCCATTTTCATTGTCTGAACTGAGGAAATTGCAAAAAGGAAAGAGATTGGGGCAGGGAGTACATCTTCTGTCGTCTGGAAAGTGCCGGGTACATTCTAGGCACTATCACAATACAAAGACTGGCCAAGAATGGACAGTAGAGAGTAGATTAGGTCCATATTTTCAAAAAATCTTGCAGGTACACAGAATGGAGCTTGCCACTATGTGCTGTTGTACGTGCCTTGTGTGATGTCTATTTTCATACATTTATGTGCATGCTTAGACAAACTGAAAATCAAGCCAGAATTGTTCACAGCCATGGTTTAAATGCACAGAGACTCTGGCTGCACACTCAGCTCTGGGATTTTGAAAGGTGAATGGCATGTGCCCCCAAGTTGCTATATGCTGTAGAGGGATCTTGGTGTGTGCAGAAAGGTCAAACTAGCAGCTGAGGAAAAGCCATGGGGCGGTGGGGGGGGGGAGGACAGGAAGGGGGAGAAAAATGGCTGATGCAGCAGGAATCCATCCGGTAACATTTTCAAATGCATCTAAGCAGGATAAGTGTCTAATTCTCATTGATTTCAGTAGAAGTCAGGCACCTAACTAGGTTAAGCACTTTTGAAAATCCCACTGGGCTGCTATCTGCATCTTTCAGCACCAAAATACCTTTGAAAATCTGGTCTTAATGTAGGCACTTTAAAAATTGTATTCATAATACCTAAGACCTTCTATGGGCTCATCTTTCAGGAAACCCTATTGATGAGCAGCCAGAGGCAATGTAAGTAAACAAAGCAATTAGTGCATCAATATGCCTCCTAGGCTGCCTTTCTTGCATAGTAGCTGATAGCTCAGCAGTCAATGGATAGTTGAAGAGAGATCACTTCCAGGTGTGTTCCCAGGCTTGCATCTCTGTGAAGTCCTGAGGACAGAGGCTGCTCGAGACAATCTGCTGCCCTAGGCTAAACTTCAGTGTACTGTACTTGTACTCAATCTGTCTGAGCAGCCCTTCGGAGATTTGAAAAATGGAGAGAGGGGAAGCTATTGAAGGTTAACTCCCTGCTCAGCTCTTCTGCAGGTGTAAAGGGTCAGATAATAAAGCAGGGTTGTGGCTTGAAGGGCCAATCAGCAAAAGCAGGGCACATTTTAAAAGCAGCTTTCTGGGATTTAGTAGGGAAGAAGATTCAGGGGTGTGGTTAGTAGACTGGAATAGGAATAGGAATAGGAATAGGAATAGGAATAGGAATAGGAATAGGAATAGGAATAGGTTCTCCCTATCCCCAGAACAAATCATTAGAAGAGAAGCTCCCTGTTTTGTAGGCTTTGGCTTAGGTGGTCTGTTCCATGGGTTATCTGATAGCTGAAAATTATCATGATGCGAACTGCTATAGAGCTAGACTTTTTTCTCCAGGAGTAGTGAGGGCAAGTTTCCTAACTGGTTATATGTTGAAACTTGATCCATTTATGAATAGAGTTGTATGATGGGTTTGCCTGTGATACTCCATGATCCTGGAGGTTCCTTTCAGTCTATGTCCTACAGCCAGTGAGGCTCTTTAAATTATGATAATTCTCAGTGAAAGCTCAGGCTCATAAAAGAAGTGAAAAACATCCCCCATTCTAAACTGTGAAACAAACTATCAAATAACTCCCTAGAATTTGTCTTATGCTTCCCTAGAGCCAATGTGAACTGTCTCTCTAGGTAATGTTCCTTTTTTATTAAAGGGGAAAAAAATAAAGATGACAAAACAAGTATGAAGTTTTCTTTAGTTTACTGCACCCAGAAGTGGGCTAGGTGATTTACAGGGCAGAAAGAAAGAGGAGATCCTTGCAGTCATGAAATCTAGAATCACAGTTCACCTTAAATGTCAGGCTTTTGTAGTGATTTTCTTTAACAAGCTATAGCCAAAAACAGGCATGAGTTCCGACCTCTGCTGCTGAAACTAAAGCATGCCTGGAATTCTATATAGCATGTATAGAGTAATATACTGCAAGTAAACCTGCCATTACACCCAGTTTGTAGTTTAATTTTAGATGTGGCAGATAAGGGGAAACAAACAATAAGGAGCTGAATGATACAATTTACAGCCATAAGATTATGCATTTACTCACTTTAGATGGTTCAGTTTATGGGGTGGTGGTTTTTCTTTTCTTGTAGGTGTTATTAAAGAAATGAGTTTTAGGGAGGGATTTGAATGAAGGGAGGATAGTGGATTTGAGACCCAGAGTTGGGAGTGCACTCTGTATCTCTACTTCTCCCTCCTCTCTTTAATTTCCTGACAGTACAGTCCCTGCCCCAAGCAGACAGTTTCCTCACCTTTGAAGTTACAGTGCATAGAAGACAAAATTGCAGCATCTCACAATTCCGTTGCCACCTACGTCACATGTCGGAAGCTAAAGCTGTTCCCTTCACCTTCACTCCCTGGGCACGACTGTACTCTCCTTGATGCACTGGGTACTTCCATCATATAGATCGTGAGCCCTAATGGGGTGAAGCAAATGACCATGGTAACTCACCAGGCCCAGATTGCCCTAGGAGAGGTTTGGAAGCTGTGGCAGTGCTAGCTATAGGAATACTGTAAGATGAGGATACAAGCTGTGCTTATTTGCATGTAATTATCCAGAATGTATTTCCAGCTCACAGCTATTTCCTAGCAGTGCAGGGATCTGAGCCCTGAGAGCAATCTGAAAAGTTTATGCTTGTGGATTTGCTGTCCTCTCTGCATTTTAAAAACTGGTTCTCCCCCACCAGAATGCATCATTTGGCTCAATATTTAGTTCTTCCTAGCTCCTGGGGACCTATCCCAGTGGGTTACTGCCAGTGAGGAGGTGGGCAGGGGGCCTTTTGCATCCAGCAGCTTTCTCCTCAGAACCACTTTTTAAGTCAGAGAAGCAACATGCTCCCAGTCCTTCTGTTTCTCCCTCTAGTGTTCTGTCAGAGGGTTGCTAATTAGCTCCCTTCTTACTTTCCATATTCACCTCCAGGCCTGCAGCTGAGTCCTTGCCAGGGCTCTGAGTGAGGAAGAAGAAACTGCAGTTTCTCATCTACAAGGGAATGGTAGCAGTGAGTCTACGTGGTTTTTGAATGTATGTCGCCTTGGTAAACATTATCAACAGGCAACCCTAATTGGCATATGGAGAAATGGGAATTGCACAGAGCTGAATGTGCATTAATTCAGCATCCTCCTTGCAGTGGGTCTAGCTAAAGTGCAGAATCAGCCATTTCAAAGATCTTCCGAATGCATCCAGAGTTATAACAGTTAATGATTTTTTTTTTAAAATAAGGGACAGGGATACTAAGCCTCATACTTCAGGACTTGAAACAATTTCTAACTATCAGGGATCAGGGTGAGCCCTTCATGGAGGGCAGATTCCCCACTCATCTGCCTGCTGCAGGGTTCTTGCAGCTTCCTCTGAAACATTGGGTGCTATCCTCTGTTGGGCTGAGGGTGCTGGACAAGATGGACTGTGGATCTGATGCAGTCTGGTAGTTTCTCTGAAACACTGTCTGGTCACAAGGTACTAGCTCAGCGAGAACAATGATGAACAGTACTGGAGTCACCACAAGCATGTTACACAACTTTGACTGGGGGGACAGGTGGTCTGTGTTTGGAAATGGGAAGGGAGGAGGGAAACCACTGAGTTACAGATGAGCAGGAGAAAGGTGGTACAGCAGACAGTCTCTCTAACAAGATGTGGTCCACACCATGAGAACTTGGAGAATTTCTGTTATATAATTATAATTATATATATAATTGACACATTCGGTACTTGTCTAGTTTTCTACTGTATATGGGCATTTCTTGGCCATACTTTATCTTGATCACAGTGGATAATCCATTCCATGAAACTCGAATCTAGGCCAGGATTTAGGTGAGTCCTATGTGGTGACACTGTGCTGCACAAAAGGTGGTCTTCAGTCTGCGAGCTAGGGAACTTAGAGTGTGTGCCGCAGGCTTCCTAAATTAAAAATCCATTTTATGTTTACTACACCTGAGGCCTCTGTACTTTTCCATCCAGAGGGATTCTGCACAGCTCTTCACTTCATATTTTCTACTGCGATAATCACACCTGTATTCAAGGATGGATGATTGCATCTACCTGTGCCTAATACTCCAGGCACTAATATTATGGATGGGCATGTTACAGTTATCTATCCTGGACACACACATAATACTAACAATAACATATTTAGCACCTACATGTTAGGGTGACGGGTGCCTTATAAATGCATAGGTAGACACTTAATGGTATCAGTGAGACTAAAAGAGCACAGGAGGAGTGAAAAAGGGGGAAAAGCAGAGAGAGAGGAAAAGAATTTACAGGAGAGTGAGGAAAATATGGAAGGGGGGAAGAAACAAAGGGGAGAGGCTGAATTAGAAAGTGTCTTGAAGAGAGAACAACGATGTCCTTTAGGAAAAATAACTGAAAAGTATAATCTGTATTGAACATAAAACAATAAAATGAGGGGAGAAGGCAATGAAAATCATGGAGTAACAGATGTAGCAGATATACATTGGAGAGAAAGGTTAAACTCAATAAAGGAAGGAAAGACAAATCAAAGGAAGCAGAAGAACAGCGCTTTTCTATATAGAAATAAATGCAAAAAAGTATAGTCAAAGGTCCAGATTTTAATGTCTGTATTATATACATAAATCACTGTATAATCTCCAGCCCTGTGTACACAGTGACAAACTGGAGCTAAATGCTGTGGCAAAGTTACCTGGAGTGTATGTAAAGTTCTTATACAGTAGATAAGAAATTCTGTGTGAGGTTAACTTATATTAAAAAATAATGGATTTAATGAATTAAATATGAGAATGAAAAATACATTCAATACAATAGCCCGTGATACTTATTTTAACGTTAAATTCAGGTTTTTTTGCTGTCCCCACCACAGACTATGTGGCAAATTTTTGTTTTGCTAGCTTCTATTAGGCAGTTATGCACTATTGGGAGGAATGTTAGAGATTTTACAGCTGAGGAGGGGGAAATTGTGCCTTCGGCACCAAAGGAGATGCGAGCCACAGTTCATTACTGTGGGATAAATACATTACTTGGATGTTTCTACTTAAACGTTCAGCAGTGAAATAGTTAACAATGGTGGCAATGAAATGGTTATCCTTAGGTTTCAGAATTAGTTGTCAACTGACATGAACCGGGCCATTCACACATCTGAGTTCTTGTTTCGGGATGACTGAAGAGGCAACACTAGACTGCTCTCGTTTACACTCGATGTTTTAAAATATTTTTTCATAAGCATTATACTGCTCGAAATTATATGTGCACACTTAGATTCTAGCGAATGGTTCACCAAACAATAGATAAATTCCAAAGGAAATACTGTGGCTATAGAAATGTCAGGGCTTTGTTCGTTCTACCATACTGTACATGTAAGTTTACACATCCATGTGTGTCCGGTGAGAAACACATGACTGCATTGAGGGGCCTGGCAATTTTGCTGGACCTATTAAGTCTCAGTCTGCCCCTAAGCTTGATAGTAAAACTGGAAGGCTGTGTTCTTCACCACAGCTGGTTCATGCCCAACTTCTGGAAACCAAAACACATGGAAAAGAGCTAATATTCATGCTGAAGAACATGTCCACTTGCATTTTTGAGCCGCTAACCCCCTGTCTCTCTCTCTCTCATGCTGACTCAAACCCCAATGAAAAGTTGTGTGTTGAAGCATTAATTATTAATTGTCCATTAAAATCTCATCAATTATGCAGGAGGCCATGTTTTCTTTATTTGTATGTTACTCTGACCAACAAAGTTGAAAGAGCTCCGTTGTCTCTCACCATCTCTTATTGCTTTAAAAATTCAATGAGGAGAAGGGAGCTTGTGAGGTTGTGAAGAAAGGTGAGAAAAATTACTGCAGGTTTCCTTTCCAGTAAATCAAACATGCTGGCCATTACCTTTCATCTCTGTTTTATTTGGGTGGTTTCTCTTTGCAGGCTTTCAGCTGGCTTCTATAATATACATTAGTGGCAATGTACCATCTTCAGAATAAGAAAAACCAAATGGAAAAAAGGACATTGATGACTGATGTGATGGCTCCTAGGTGCTATGATCATACAAATAATAGAGGCCAAATGAAGGTGAAGGGGATAATGTGGAGAAGTGAGAGTGAGGGCAGCCAAAGGAAAAGGGCATAAGCACAGAGGAATTGTGGAAAAATCAAAGCAGAAGGGAAGCATTTCTTTAATCGGCTTAACAGGACAGAAAGGCTTCTGACCAAAAGCGTTTGCTGGGAATGAAAAGGAATAGTCCAAATGACTTTATTACAGAGGGCACAAATAACTTGGTTATCACCTATGCAGCTACCGTGTAATCACAATCCAAACATAATTTAAACTTTGTATTATGGAAGTGCCGGAAGTCCCCAGTCACAGTGGAGGTCACATGGTTCTAAGTGTTATATAAACATAGTAAGATAAGGTCCTTGCCCAGCGGAGTTTAAGCCAAGCTGAAATGAGTGGGTGATACAAATAATAGGAAGGTTGTGTGAAGGAGGAGGTGAGATACATTAATGTGAACTCCTGGCTGCATATGATAGGTTGCATATATGAGTGGAATGAAAATGTTTCATTTACATTTTTTGGATGAAAAATTGTATTTCCCCCTCCCCCTCAAAATGTTGAGCAGAAAGCCAACGGGAGTGGAGGGGGTCATTGAAAGAAGCAGCACCCTATTTAGTTCAAAGACTGGAACTGAGAGGGAGGGTTGAGCCATACTTTGAATATTTTATTGTCACTGACTGAAGTCTTAATTTCTCTACATTTTAAAAAAAGGTGACTGTTTCCTTAGATGCAGCTCCCTCTAGTATCACATTTATAATAATACTACCCCAGAGGAATGCAGGCATTAATTTACATTTGCCTGTCACTAAAGAAAAACATTTAAAGGCAGCTTTGCCTTGCGGTAACTGCCACCAATCCCAGTTATGTTACATGGGCAGAATCCACAAAAACAACACAAGGCCTGCCCACTCAGGGGATGGAGGGATCATGGACCACAGAAATCAACAGATCACAGGGGGACAAAAAAGTTAAAATGGGGATGGGGGGCACAGGTCACAAGGTCAAACCAAAGGATGCAGAGCAGGATAACTGAGCAGAGGACTTCAGACAATGGCCACTGATTGGAGGACTGGCAGATCTGGACCCTGAAGCCTTCTCTAGCCGCTGAATAGCTTCAGCCAGACCCGTGGTAGTACAAGCTTTTCACACCCAGCCATATTTCAATGCACTGGATGGACCAGCTCTGTAGGTGGGAGAAGAAACTGTAACATCAGTGATTACTAGAACTTGAGAAATACTGCAAAAAATCTACAAGTGTTTGGCCATCTTTAGAAAGGAGTTCATTTTGGCTGTATTTCCTTTTTGTGTTCAGTCCCATTAGAAAGATCATAGTTTGCTTATGTGAATGCTTGATGAAAGTGAATTTGTAGCTTACAAGTAGACACATAGATTTGAAGGCCCAAAGGGACCATTGTGGTCATCTAGTCTGACTGCCTGCATAACCCAGGCCATAGCATTTCACCCAGACATTCTTGCATCAATATTTCTAGTCCTGACATCAAGTGTTGGAGAACCCCCCACATCCTTTGAGTTATTCCAATGGCTAATTAATCTCGCTGTTAAAAATAGGTACTTCATTTCCAGTCCACACTTTTTAGGGTGACCAGACAGCAAGTATGAAAAATCGGATGGGGGGTAATAGGTGCCAATATTACACTAAGCCCCAAATACTGGGACCGTCCCTATAAAATCATGACATCTGGTCACCCTAGCACTTGTCTAGCTTCAGCGTCCTGCCACTGGATGTTGTTACACCTTTTATCTTCTAGATTCAAAAGCCCTTTACAACCAGAAATGTTCTCCCCATATTACGTAGTTGCAGTGTTGTGACCAGGTTGGCTTTGAACCTTATATTTGATAAGATAAATACATTGAGCTGCATAAACCTCTCATGTAAGGCAGTCTTTCCAATCACTGAATCTGTCTTGCAGCTCTTTTCTGAAACCTTTCCAATTCCATAGAATCCTAGAAGGTTAGGGTTGGAAGAGACTTCAGGAGGTAATCTAGTCTATCCCCCTGCTCAAAGCAGGGCCAACTGCAACTAAAACATCCCAGCCAGGGCTTTGTCAAGTTGGGCCTTAAAAACCTCTAAGGATGGAGATTCCACCACCTCCCTAGGTAACCCATTCCAGTGCTTTTTTTGTCAACTTCCTTTTTGTGGTGTTGATGTCAGAGTTTTCATGGGTAGTGGAAGTGGCAGGTTGCGATGACTAACCTATTCGGATGCCTGTTGTGATGACTAACCTTGTGTGTGCCTGGGGCCTAAATGTGTCTGAGATGCATTTCTTCATCCTATGCTATGATTACTTCATTATGTGCTGATGACTAGTACAGACAGAATATATTTGACAGCTGTCCACTCTTTGGGTGAACATAGCTATCAAAATTAGTGTCTTCCAGTGCACCCACATCTTCAATAATTATCTGGGGCAAAAGCTCATAAGTAGAAATGATGTCTTTAGATGATCTTAATTGCTCCAAAATTAAAGCCTTGGACTCAGCACGAGCGCCTGTCAAAAAAATTAACAATTTACGAAGAAAATATATTAGGATGAGGGCTATCTGACTTTAGACAGAAACGTCAAATTTTAAAATTGTAGGTCAGTGAGAACATGGCAAGTAATTGTTGGTGAGCCAGTTACAAACACCTATTATGCTGTATTAAGAGATATGGGACACTGCTGCATGAAGGAAGATGGGACACTTAACACAGCAGGAACTCAAGGTACTCTAAACCATTCAGCGGGGGAACAGAGTTAGTCAAATGGGCTTGAAAAGGGTCTGTTGTTGTTTTTGGCACCTAGGACCATGTGTGCCCACAATTATTCGGGTGAATGTGATGACAGCATTAAACTCTTCATCTAGCTAGTAAACTTTACAGTAGCCTGGTTTTCTAAAAACTGTGACTCAGAAAAGGCCTCTGCAGCATATAAAAGGTGAAGTTAAAAATTGTCTTTATTTCTTCAGTCTTGTTTATTGTCCACCTCTCCTTAGCACAGCTTCTTCAACCCCTCCCCCAATTATAAGAGATACAGTCATCCACTCAGAAAACAGAAACAATGCCATGTAATGTATGTGACCAATTACAGCTATCAAAGATGGCTTGAGTTCCAAAAGTCAAGCATCAACTACTTGCAACAAACTGTTTATGATGAATCCACAAACTCACCCACACTATCATTGGGTAAATTGTAGAGCTGTGTGGAGAAGGGAAATTCAATTTCATGCAGGATTTTGAGTTTCTGAAATTTCTTTTTGTTCTGATTAGAAATGAAATCCAGAAATTTCAAAGAAAAAATTGCAAAAGAAAATTCTGGGGAAAATTTGTTTTGGTTGAAATTGCATTTTGGTTTTAACTTTATTTTTGAAAAAAAAAAGAAGAAATTGGATATTTCCACATTGTCAGAACTTCTTCCTTTTTTTTTCTCTGAACCAAAACTTCAGTGAAATTGACATGATTTTGTGAAGCAGTTTCATGAAACTGCATTTTCCAATGGAAAATGGTTCAGTCAGAGTTTTTCAGATCAGCTTTAATAAAGTTAAATGGAGGAAATCCTGATCCTACACACACATTCCTCTTGACAGAATTCGGAAACATGCCTGGGCTTGGTTCTACCGCTCAGTGAAGTTCAGATGCCCCGCTGCTTAGTTTCACTTGGCTTCTTGATTGGGGGGGAAATAAATAGTGGTATCTCCCATTGTAACCTTCTTCTGGTACAAAAATTAGACATCATCCACAATAAATTATGCTGATGTGCATAATAGACTCCCTTCTCTCTCCTTTCTTAGCTTTGATCAATAGTGAAATTGACACTGAAATTGTGGTCATCGGGCATCTGGCTTAATGCCCTATTGAGATGAAAAGGTATAGTTAATCCCTCTCAGAATAATTGTTTCAAATTCTCTGCTTAAATAAGGCTGACATCATTGCATCAACAATGCTTGGGTCAAATTTTGAAGGTTTTCTTCACATCTATAAGGGCTAAGGTCTTCTAAAAATGACAGCTGGGATTTTGGAACAAAGGATCTCTGCTTAGGAGAGGTTGGTGATATATTGTACCCCATTGTGTCCCTCTCAACTGGAGCTCTGACTTTCTGCAAACATGAAAAGCCTGCAGTCACTGAGTATATTACATATAAACCACTCTGAATTATTTTCTCAGAAATAATGTCTGGACAGTTCAATCCCCATTCCATGTAAAACCACGATCACCAATTTGTTTCATATAGGCCACCAAACAGTTGTTAGCTAGTAATGGTTATGGGTTGCTATCAAATCAACCCATCTGGGAATCAAGCTTATGACTTGGAAATAAAATGCTCTGTTTGTATCTCTCTATCCATCCCCCCCTCTCCATTTTGTCTGGTTTATCTGGTGTCCAAAAGTATTTTCAATGTGGTTCTTCAAAATTAAGAATGTCCATTGCTCTTTTAGTCTGAGGGCCAGGGTGATCTCTAAAAGTCTCACTACCAGACTGGCAGCCAACATCTCCTGGGTTTATCCCAGCTTTACCACTGACTTGCTGTGTGGCTTTGGGCCAAAAGCTCACCCTTTCTAAGCTTCTATTTCCTCATCTGTAAATGATGGTGCTGAGGATACTTACCTACCAAAAAGGATGTAGTGAGGATTAATTAGGTCAGTGCTTTGCGGTTCTAAATTACCATTATGATTTTCAGCTGACAGCCGTGTAATGATCCAAAGTGTCCTTATAAGCAGAATAAGTTTCTGGCCAATAAAATTCCAGAGAAATGAAAAGCTGAGTCTCTTTTTTTCAGCTCAACCAAGAAAACCCCATATTGTTTTGTGAAAGGAAGAAAAAAAGCAAGCAAGCTGTGAAGAGTTATGAGGATTGGTAGTGTTTCGATCTGCTTTGTGATTTTCAGGAAGTGGATATTTTGAACACATTGCGGCAGCTCTGTTCTAGTTCAAACCTTTAATGGTGCTATTAGGGGAGATGCTGTTGCAAAGATATATTCTGCTCATTCCTGGGTCTAAATTCATTTCTTTGGTAAATGGCACCGTACTTTGTAAATAATCTTGGCTGCAGAAACAGATTTTGCCCAGAAAGTGAAACCACCTGAAACTTGACTTTTACCTGGTTACCCAGTTTTTGTTAGTTACTCAGCAAATTCACTTCAAGAAAGTGGGTTAGTTTGGGGTTGGTTTGTTTTTTTTAACTTTGTTACTATGGTAGTTGAGAGGGGCACAGGGAACAATATTGGAGACAAGGCAGTAGTGAGAGAGGGGACACAATGAAAGAGAGACCCTTAAATATTTATCTTAAATAATACTTGAAATCTAAGAGAGTTTTGATGTGACTATCCACTGTGCATATAGGTGCCATATTTTGGATATGACATATATCGCAAAGTTGAGATTTTATAACTACTGTATTATCATCATCAATTTTCTGAAGTGAGGAAGCATAGGGACTTAATTGGGTGTCTCGCAACAGGAAGCAGAAATGAACAGAGACAGAAGACTGAGCTCTCCGTTGAGCAGGATGGTGGAATGAAGTTAGTAAATGAAGTTTGAAAAGATGGACAAGTTTGGAAGGCAAGCTGAATGCATTGCTGGCATTCCATGGAGGGCACAGGCCACCTCTCATAGACTCATAGACTTTAGGGTCAGAAGGGACCAATATGATCATCTAGTCTGACCTCCTGCACAAAGCAGGCCACAGAACCCTACCCATCCACTTCTATAACAAACCCCTAACCTATGTCCTAGTTATTGAAGTCTTCAAATTGTGGTTTGAAGACTTCAAGCTGCAGAGAATCCACCAGCAAGTGACCCATGCCCCACGCTGCAGAGGAAGGTGAAAAACCTCCAGGGCTTCTGCCAATCTGCCCCAGAGGAAAATTCCCTCCTGACCCCAAATATGGCTATCAGCTAAACCCTGAGCATGTGGGCAAGACTCACCAGCCAGCACTCAGGAAAGAATTCTCTGCAGTAACTCAGATCCCATCCCATCCAACATCCCATCACAGACCTCTAAAGGAGGAGTGTTTGGGAAGTGAGGTCCCAAGTACACATGGGGCAAAAATGGATCCCCCCATGTTGTGGCAACTTGTGACATCTCATCTGAGACTCTCCATTATCAGACTGAAAGTGTGTCATGACTTCAGGTTTCTGATTCTAAGATGCACATGCATTAACAGGGCCAAAACCGCCACCACAAACTGAGTCATATGAGATTTCCCAAGACATATTGGGACACTGCTAGGCACCTCCCAGAACAACTGGGGCAACTGGCATAGAAGAAGGAAGCAACCGACTGAGGTCCGTGACTGAGCAAAAATTGCCTTTAAAAAAAAGTCATGAAATGCTTTATATATATTTACATACGCCTACAGTCTATTTCTCCTCTATATGCCTTCTAAGACCTAGGAGCTAAGTGTGGTTACCAATAGGGACATCCATTGACACCTAGAGGGATAGTGGTGCAAGGAGAGGCAGGGAATGCAGCTCCATTCATTGTTTAGTTGCTTGTTGTACTCTCAGCTGCTGAACGACATGGAACTAACCTTGATCTCTGTTCCTGGCTGACAGGCAGAATCTCCACCCCATGCTTTATTAGAAGGATTGTCCCTTATTTGGTTCCTGATGTAATGTAACCCAACCTCTATAGTTAATGTAGGTCACTCCCTGTTTTGTTTTTTAGCACCAGTTGTGCAAAGGATCATACACTGTGACACAAGTGATTTTATACCATGAACAAAACACTGTGGGGTGATGTCCCGCAAAAATAAGCTTCATCCTGGATTTTTCCCATCATTGTCCTTTTTTCTTGAAACATAGGGGAGTACCCTACTTACAGTTAAAAAGCATTTAACTTTACCTTTAAGGACCTGATTTAACAGGACATGTAACAAATGACCATAATGGTGTATGTTCATCTCTCAAGTAGTTAATGCTTGTTCGGGGAATCATCTGGAGATGAATACCTAACATGAGGTGTGCAGAGTGTAGTGCTGACTATAACCTGGCAAGCCCTCCTGTTTTCACTTTTTCTCATCTCTTAGAAGGAAAAGGCTTAAATGCTTCTAAACTAGCCTCCAGACTGCACTAAGGTTTGATTTCTGATCAATTATAGGCCGAAATGGAAGAAGGCCCTGCATAATGTGAACCAAATTGCAGTAAAGATTTAAGCCTATCCCTGCCTAGAGAAAATTGGACAGCTGCATCCAAGATTTGTGTTTGTAATAAGTGAGAGAGAGACTGAGAGTCAGTCTCTCTGCATCAACTCTTCCCGTAGCAACATCCATTTAATTTTAAAACTCCAGAATACTCGTCGTTCTGTATCTAGGGCAATAATCCTGATATTCCACCCAACTCTGTGTGAAAGGGGTATTGCTGGGATCTTTCTACCCATCACTTCATTAAATACATAGGCAAACATACTAGTTATAGACTAAGGCCTGGTCTACGCGACAGAGTTGGGTCGCAATAAGTCGCCTTGGGTTGACCTAGTTGTGCATGGGCCTGTGCTCAAATTTGTCTACCACTGACATGAGCACCCTGTAACAGCAATGCAATAATAGGCACCTCCCCAAACAAGGTTTAGCCATGGCTAAACCATTCTGTGGTCAAGGTGGTGCAAGTTTAGACTCTGCGTGACCTATGTCAACCGGACTGTCCTCCAGCAGCTGTCCCATCTGACAGTGACTGCTCTAGTCACATCTGTGAACTCCATTGCCTAGGGGTAACAGAGACTGGAAGCCATCCCCCTTCAAAATCCCCACATTTGTTTGAAATGCTTTTTCCTGATCATGTGAACACCTTGTTGCATGTAACTGTCCATCCTGGTTCTGCACACTAGACACTCTCCTGCCCTGAGTAGATGGAGATATCGTATCTCCTAGACCTGTGGGGAGATGAGGCTGTGTAGGCTCAGCTACAGACAAGTTGTAGAAACATGGACATCTAAGAGCAGATTGCACAAGGGATGCAGGCAAAGGCTGTGACAGGGTTCAGCAGCAGTCCCATGTGAATGTGAAGGAATTGCAGCAGGCATACCACAAGGCCAGGGAGGCCAACAGTTGGCTTGGTGCTGAGTCACAGACCTGCTGCTTCTACTACGAGCTTCATGCCATACTTGTTCGAGACCCCATGAGCACCATACAGGGCACTATGGATGCCTCTGAGGAACCTGAGACAGAGACACCTGCTGTGAACAGTGAGTAAAACAATGAAATATCGATACCGGTGTCCTGCTAACTTGGGGGTGGACCAGGTGCTATCTTTACACTTAAACATTGTAAGGGAAATTGCATGCATGCACTTACCCATGGTTGCTTTCCCTGGATTGGCCTTGTCCATGCTTGGCTGTTGGGACTAGAAGGAGGAAGAGGAGGAGGGACATACAGGGCAGGGGGAGATCCAGCTATGCTATGTGCCAGGACTCGTTAGAGACTCCAGTGCTGTCTAGCTAGTCTCACCAGCCAAGCACAGATGAGGTCAATCCAGGGGAAGGAACCATGGGTAAGTGTGTGCATGCATTTTCCCTTATAATGTTTAAATGTAAAGATTTCACCTGGCCCATCCTCAAGTTAGCAGGACACAGGTATCAACTTTTCATTATTTTACTCTTATGAGAAGAGGTAGCTGTGCAACAGAGGTAGAGTTATCATCTGTTTTTCAATTCCCTGTAGGGAGGCAAGGGGGGTCAGAAGGAGCAGATGCTTTATGTACACAGGGATGTCCCTTGTATCTTCCTGAGAGATCTCGATTAAACTTTCATAGAGAGAGTCTGCAATCCTCTCCACATGGTTTCTAGGGACTTCAGCCTTATTTCTTTCTCTATGGCAGGACACTTTCCCATGCCACTCTGCTATGAGTTCAGCTGGCACCATTGCACTAAACAGGCAAGCAGCATACGGCCTGGGCAGCTTCAGAACAGCAGCAGCAGCTGTGCCCTCTGTGCCTTTGTTGCCTTCAGGAGTGAGATATCAGCTAAAAATCACCGCTGCCTGTGGACAATGGTGCCAGTATTCATTGTCATATCAATGGACACAGGCCTCAATTTCATTGTTTTACACAACAAAACAATTCCCTCCTCATTCCCCCACCCCCATCTCGACTGGGCCAGACTCCCCATGGCTGCAGCTGGAAAGCAGCCCAAAGCTGAGGTGTTAAGCATGTCCTATGTAAAACTCTTGTGGGAAAGGAGTTCTGAAACTTCTTTTGTTTTCAGCTGTGACTATAAATACAATGATACATCTGTCTGTTTTATCTGTAGCGGCTGCCTTGAGGGATTCCCTCCTCCACATGTGTGGAAAACCTGACCCTGCTGAGGAGGAGAAAGAAGTAGACTAGAGAGGACATACTCACTGAGATCCTGTAGGGCAGTGCTGCACTAGACTGTGAACGAAGATCCTGGAGGATGAATATAGCAGACAGCCTGGAGAAAGAAAGAGCAGACAGGAGACAGGCCCAGGAGTCCCATCAGGAAAAGGAGAGAGAGAGATGCGCCAGGACATAATGGAGCTTCTCAGGCAGCAAATGCAAGTACTGCAGATGCTTTTTGACCTCCAGGTCCAACAGTCATGTGCTCGCCTCCCTCTGCAGTCAATGGGCAAATCTATTTCAACAGGTCCCCCATTTAATGTGACTCAAGGGACATATTCCTACACTAGGGGACAGTAAGGACACAACCGCAGCTTCACATACACTGACTGTGGTTCCTGTATGTTTGGCAGAAAGGGGTTGAAATGGACACACAGGTTTTCAATGGTTCTGTTTAAGTTCTGTTCCATTAATGTATTGTATATGTTTGCACTGTATTCTTTTTAAATTGCACGTTATTATTTTGCACTGGTTTAGGTATACAATAATTTTTATTTTTTCAGAAATAAATTCATCTTAACATACATCACAGAATGTTTAGTGATACTCAAAGCACACACTACTTGTAATGCAACAGGATCACAGAACTTGTAGGTTCAATGAAAAACAGTATAATAATTATAAATGTACAGCAAATACTGTGTAATTCATAGGTGCATTAAGAGACAGTGAGATATTCATACATGTACACCAAGCATCACATAAATCCTAACAACCCCCAAAACTTCAGGGCCAGGTAGAACATTGTACAGCACATTACTGTGGCTGGCCATTAAAGTGCTCTTTCCATGCCTCCCCTAGCTGCATAGCCCTGCATGGAGCTCTTCTAATAGCCTTTGTGTCTGGCTGTTAAAAGTCAGCAGACATCCGCTCCTTCTCCACCCTTGTGGAAATTTCCCCCACTTTGGCTCACAGATATTATGCAGGACACAACAGGCAGCTAGAACTATTGGAATACTTTTGTCACTGAGATCTAATTAGTGAGTAAACATCGCCAGCGTCCCTTCAGTCTACCAAAAGCACATTCCAATGCCATTTTGCACCTGATGAAACAGTAGAATCTTTCCTGGCCAGTGTACAGCTTCATGAGCAAGGGGAACAAGAGGTAGGTTGGATCCCCAAGGATCACTGTTGGCATTTCAACACCAGTGGTAATCTTCCTATCTAGAAAAAAATGTCCCTGCTTGCAATTTTCTGAACAGTCCTGAGTTCCTACAGATGCAAGCATTATGCCCCTTCCCTGACCAGCCCACACTAACATCAGCGAAGGGTCCCCGGTGATCCATCAATGCTTGTGTAACCATAGAAAACTATCCCTTTCTGTTGATATATTCTGTGGCAGGATGGGCTTGTGCCAAACTAAGTATGTGTTCCATTGCAGTTCAAGAATTCCATTGTTACAAACTCATCCACTATGTCCTTCACATTTCTGAGAGTTCCAGTCCTGCACAGCAGGATACAATTAATGCCCCTACTGTGGATTTTTCAACTTCAAAATGATTTCCCACTGACTTGCAGCAATCCTGCATTGCAAGCTTCCATGGCGCGATCACCCCTTGCTTCTCAACTGTCAGTGGAGCTCTCATTCTGGTGTCCTTGCACTGAAGGGCTGGCATGAGCTGGACACACAGCTCCAGTAATGTGGCATTTCACATCTGAAAGTTCTGAACCCACTGCTCATCATTCCAAACCAACATTACCAAGTGATCCCACCAATCAGTGCTCATTTCTCAGACCCAGAAGTGTGACTCCACTATCTGAAGTTACTTTGTGAACACCAGCAACAACCTTGAATTGTTTTTCATTATATCCCTTAGCAAGCTGACCTCAAAGAAACAGTTGTTTCTCCCGTTTGCTTTCTGTGGCTCTGCAAATATCAAAGGATCATTTGTCCTGCATTTGCAATATGCATGAGAATGGTGCTGAGTTGTCTGGGCGCCGTACTTCTGTCAAAGATGGTGGACAGCAAGTAGTGCCATGTGAGTGTGTGGGATTTTTTTTAAATGGCACAAAATTTATGGGCTAGGTATGGTATTATGGGATGGAGAAAGTTGCATGATGAGAACGTAACCCTTGCTCCCAGCCCTTTTCCCATGGGGTTCATGTGTGCCCCACCATACCTGCAAAAATTGCCCAGAAAGCATTGCGCTAGAGGGTGGTGAGTGGCACACTAGGATACCTATCCATAGTGCACAACACTTTGCATTGACGCAAGCACTCCTGGTGAATGCCTGAAGTGCTGATGCAAGCAGCCAAGTATGCACACGCATGAGCGGTGTACTGACTTTGACGGCTTTACACTGATGTGACTTGTATCAGCCAAAGTTTGTAAGGCCAGGTCTACATTAAAAAGCTAGGTTGAGTCATACCCTTGAGTGATGTAGTTATGCCAACCTAACAGTTTGGGTAGACAGCAGTAGGTTGACAGGGAATTTCTTCTGTTGACCTAGCTACCACCTCTTAGGGAGATGAATTAACTACAGCAATGGGAGAACTTTGTTTTTATGCTGCTGATTGCAGCTGGCAAAAGTGAAGCTGCTCACCTGTACTAAGAAAGAGCTACAAAAGACAAGAGAGAAAAAATCTCAAGAGCCAGAATCAGCCCCCCAGCAGGCAACCAGATGTTACTTCCACTGATCTTCAAGTAAGATCTGAGAAGTTTCCTTAGTAATGTACATTTCTTAGAGTCACCCAAGAGAGGGAACGCAGACCAACCTGGCCAAATGAAAAAGATTCCATGAACACTTGGATGTAGTATGACATAAAATCATAGAAGTGTGTAGGACTAGAAGGTCACCTTTATAGGTCATCTAGTCCAGTCCCCAGCACTCATGGCAGGACTAAGTAATAGCTAGAAATAGTGCTTTACAGAGAGATGGTCCCTGCAATGAGATGGCCTACATTCATTTGCAGTAGCTGCAGCAATTCTAATGCTGTGCCCTCATTGGGTCATTGTGAGTGGAGGAAGAAACCTGGGATGTCTAGTTCTAAAAGCAATGACCTGCTGCTGCTACGTCTAGAAGAGCCAGCTCTGTCAGCCAAGGCTGTAGTGGCTTAGCCACCACCATAGCTCGGCAGAGCACCATGCTGACTAGGGATCAATTACATAATGGCTTGATTTGACTTGACCTCTACTGGAAGGAAGTGCTTGCCAAGCAAGGTATTTGGCGGACTGATTTCTGTCCCTCTCAGATTGTGCCTGTTGGTCAGAGGGAAATTCTGCTGCATAACACCAAGGAGCAGCCCCTTCCTGCAGGATGGGAGGAATTTCAAAGGGTCGGGAGCAGCTTGTGGGAGGGTAGAGTTGATATTGAGCCATGTTGCTGGTACAGTGTTTGTCCCACTACACAGAGCATAGTGGGGCTGGATGCTCAGTATGGCAGGATCTGTGATTTCCCCTTAGCAAGGACACCTGTGCTGGAGCCATTATTTTAAAAAATAGGAAAATATTAGAAAAGACTCAAAAACCCCAAATAAATCCACACAGAGGAATTTGAACCCACTCCGCCTTCCCTGTAGGTGAGAGGATAAAATGGACTGTTGGCTTGGCCTTGACTGGCAGGCAGATTGGACTAAGTGGGAAGGTTCTGTCGTTTGAGAATTGATCCCTTTCCCCAGCCCCATACAGTGTCGGGAGCAGCTGCGGAGGAGAAAGAATCTCTCTGAAACAAGGGCAACAGGGTGCCAGAGCTGGCACTGTGTGAGTATCAGCTAGGAATGGACATTTCTGAGCAATTTCATGGACCCTTTTGCCTAACTTGAGTGAGTTCTGCAGAATTTCCTTCAAACATCATGCTGTTTTGCTTTTCCATCAGAGCAAATGAGACTTTTTCTTATAAGGGGCCAATTGGGTTATGGCAAAACTCTTGTGGCTGGTCAGTTGAGTAGGGTGGGTTCTCCTCTTCCCTTCCCTTTCATGCAAATTTGGTGAAAGCCACCCTGTGGCTGTTTTATGTTGTGTGGAATCTTTCCCCCCCCAGCTGCACAAAGTACTAGCTAATCATAACAGCAGCAAGCAGCTAAATGATATAGCACTTTCCTTGCTGTAGCTGGCAGCTGTAGCCAATTCCCACGTGGCCATATAATCCTTCATTACAAACTATCACACCACCCACCCACCTTATTTTTTTCTCTGTGTCTTGTTCTATAATGTAAATATCCTGATGGATGGATACTATTGGTTTTTATAGCCCAGATCCACTGGGTGCAGCATATGTGCAGGGGGGAGGGGAGGAGGGAGGCCATCAGGAAGTCTGTTACAACTCCTGATTCTCTGCACAACTTTGGCCCAGCCCTGATCCAGGCAAAAGTTAGAGCAGCCCCAAGTTTGCCCAGATATGTCAAGTTTTATGTCAGAGTCCCTTAGGTTTTCTCTCAATTGAATGGGTTGGTGGAGCAGAAGCATATTCTTATTATTAGAATTGGAGTGATTGACCTGTTCTGCATTTGTGTCACTTAGGGTGTGTTTACACAGCAACTAGACAACCCGCAGCTGGCCCGGGCCAGCTGACACGGGCTCTCAGGGCTCAGGCTATGGGGCTTTTTCACTTCTGTGTAAATGTCTGGGCTCAGCCTGGAGCCCAGGTTTTAGGGGCAAGTTGGGAGGGTCCCATAGCTCAGGCTCCAGCCAGAGTCTGGAAGTCTATCCAGCAGTGAAACAGCCCTGCATACCTGAATCAGCTGGCATCGGCCAGCCACGGGTTTTTGTTTGCTGTGTGGACAATAGACACCTTTAAAACTACCACCCAGTGTTCTACAGACAATACCTTCTGGGTGAGTTATGTGCAGGACAGAGACGATCATTTATGTAGGATCATCCCTTTCCCTGAGGAGAAGGAAGATTGGGAGTAGCAGCAGGGAAGATAGGAACCCCAACTTTTCATAGCCATCATTCCACTCCTGCTGGACCACTCTACCCTTCCCCCTACATTTAATTGTGGGATAGTGGCACAAAGATCCTACAGCCATGGGTGCATTACAAATGCCGCATGGATTTGCTAGACTTCTCCATCTCTGAGTACCCTTTGTCTGACCCACCGTCCACACTGCTCAGCATAGCAAAGGAATGTCTTGGTATCCCTGGCTCCCAGTTGCCCTGCACCCCCACCACACTCCTTCTGAAGTAGGGAAATGGCACTAATGGTAAAGCATTCTGTGTGTTCTGATTTGATATAACCTCTTTGCCCTTTCAACCTAACTCTCTGGATAATGAAATTTCACCCCAGAACAAATGACACCCTATTTTACAAAAAGAAAGGGGTTCTTACTGGAGTGGTTTATCGTGTTGTTTGGATTTGGTTTTCCTTTGCACTCTCTCAAGCCCTCTCCCCTCTCTCAAACAGCAATTGCCATATTTCAAAGCCAGAGAAAATTAGACTAAGCAGCAGCAGACGCCAAATGGAAATCATAATTCTTCCATTTCCCTGGCTACACCGACACGTGTAATAGCCTTGGCACAGAGTCAAGGAAAACAGGGGCCAAGTCACAGCGTGTTTAGAAGAATCTAAAGGCTGCTCGTTAACAGGGAGTCAGATCTTATTGCAGCTCAGAGAAGGAAAGCCTGAAGCTGGCTCTGCAGTTTTCCACTGAAGATGACGGGGAGGGGGAACTTTCCAACTTGAGGAAGAAAAAACAAAGGCAGTACAGTCACATTACATGTATTTTATTTTGTTAGATTTAATATAGTGCCTCTCGGAGCCCTAGGTGCTGGGCCAAATTAAAAACACAACTAGGATAGATATCCTTAATGCAGCTAAAATACAGGAACTCTCAAGGAGGCTGCAATATAACATAGCCGACATAATAACACAGCAAAATGGAACACAATCAAGCCACAGTCCTCAGTGCTCCTAACAAGCTCTTACAGAATGTGCCCATAAAAATAAATCTCACAGGAGGCTCCACACCAAACAACTCAGATCCCTTACCCAGCTCCAACCAGGAAGAACCAGGAGAACAGAGGTGAATCAAAGGCTAACAAATCCACGCTCCTCTCATGGTAAATGCCCTGGCAGCAGCGCCCTCCAGAGGAAACTAGGGGGGTGTTAGACTCCAGTGCCTCACAAATACCATGACCTTACCTGAGGGGCAAGGGATGATCCCCAAATAGTTGGTGTAGATTGTCAAGTACTTTTAGGGGTGAAAGAAAAATGCAGACCTGTTATTTACCAGGCTGCACGTGACAATAGACTGTATAGGTAAGGGATGCAAGAAGAATATGGGTCACGATGCAAACTGCAGGCACGCACACAACTAAAATTAATTAATTTAAAGTTTTATTGGGGATAGTTACAAGGGGTAGGGGAGCAGCGTATGATTAGCTAATAGGGTTAATAGAACTTAAAACATACAATGGCTAAAGTATTTACTATCAAACAATATTTATAAACAAAGATGCAGTGAACAATACTTATAAACACGGATGCAGCATTTAGTAATAACCAATACTTATGAATACAAACCAACTCATAACAACCGGCAAATGCAGAAACTCTGCTTAAAACACATGAGCTGAGAGAGGCTTCGAGGTGATCAGGCTCGGTTACGGGTGTGCACAAGGTACACAGGATTCGTTTTTCTTTCTCCTCTTCTGCCTGCACATGGCAGACCAGCCTAAAATACCCACTATGACATCATAGAAGTGTCATAGGGGACGGGGCCCAAAAACTGTGTGTGTTCGTTTCTGATTGGTACAAGCAAAGTTTACACCAAGTAGGGGAGCAGGTGCCTGAAAGTCTGGCTTCGCCCCCAAAAGGTGAGGAAATGCATATAGTTCAGAATGTGTTTAACACTGAATGACAAAGGAAGAGGCCAGGGCAATACCGGTATGGGCAAGTTTTAGGATGTAGACAGGAACTTATCTTAACAGTTGGGTCCCAAACTATTTAGGGCTTGTTTTATAGATCATTCTTAAATTCCACCCTCAAAGTAATCATAAGCCAGTGCAGATCATGCAGCAAAGATGAAACTTCTGGACAAAAATCTTGGGTTTCAATAGAGAATCCAGTAGAACCTCAGAGTTACGAACACCAGAGTTACAAACTGATGAGTCAACCATACCTCAGTTGGAACCGGAAGTACACAATTAGGCAGCAGCAGAGACCAAAAAAAAAAAAAAAAAAAAGCAAAGACAGTACTGTACTGTGTTAAACATTAACCACTAAAAAAATAAAGGAAAAGCAGCATTTTTTCTTCTGCATAGTAAAGTTTCAAAGCTGTATGAAGTCAATGTTCCGTTGTAAACTTTTGAAAGAACCACCATAATATTTTGTTCAGAGTTACGAACATTTCAGTGTTATGAACGATCTCCATTCCTGAGGTGTTTGTAACTCTGAAATTCTACAGTACATATTAGGAGCTTCGGAGTCGAATCTTATCCATTCCCCAAGGCTTTCATCTTCACCTTCCCCCGTTTATCCCTTCCCCATTTTCTAGTCCCACTTCCTCTTCCCATGTTCCCTTCCTTCTCTCTTCACCTTTCCCCTCTTTCCCATTTCACCCCTGAGTTTCCTTCTCTTATACTCTGGCCCCAGAAGGCTACTAAAGATTAGAGCTGGGTGAATTTTTTTTTTTTCAGTGAGTAGTTTGGTGGTTGACCAAAACTGTTTGTGAATTCAGGTTGAAATCAGCAAATCGTTTCAGCCAGAAAAATAGGAAAAATCAGAACATTTTGAAATGATGTTTCATTTCAAAATTTAGCTAGATTTAACTAAGCCTCTCCCTCAAGAAAGGGCAAAAAAATACTCAAAAACAAAAAACTTTGTTTCAAGTCAAACAAAACATTTCATTCTCTCTAGAACAGTTGGATTTTTTTTTTTTTTTTTTGCTTTTTGTTTCACTGAGAAAAAATTAAAAATTATCTTTTCAGGTTGACTCAAAATGAAATTTGTTCTTAATTTTTATTCAACCACTGACGTAAAAAAATCCTTTTTTAAAAAATTTTTCCTTTATTTCCCAGCTCTTTTAAAAACTTCTATAGAGATCCTAGGGAATGGTAGCAAACAGCCATGACACTTCCCATTATAATGAAACTGATTCGTCTAGCTTGATCCCTTCACACTCGATGGCTCTAGTCCCTAAAGAAGATGATTCTTAAACAATTTTCTTTTTGTGGGAAATGCTCTGATTTAAAGCTACCCTATTCCCGAGTGTATAAAGAGCTGCGGTCTGTGTGCAGGATACCGGGAGATCTGCAAACCTGTTGCTAAGTAGAACACACGGGCTGAAAAATGACACAGTAAAACTGTAAAATACATATAATTTGGGGGATTATTTAGCATGCAAACATCTTTAATCTTCAACTTTTCGTGTTCTCAGAAATGTACTTCTCATGCCCCACCAAAGCATAACAATTTACAAACAAACAAACATTACTGCAACCAAAATTCAGAATGGGAAGAAAATAAAGTTTAAGTCTGGACTTGCCCCTATCTAAACAGTCTTGACCTACACCCTCATCACAATTCTGTGTCTAGTACTGCTCAATACACAGAAAACTGAAGGTGTGGAATGCCCTTAAGATGAGGCCCTTGTAGTGCACATTACAGCGATACAATCTCAAGGTGAAAGGCCCAGGTGACTGTAGCAAGGTGAGAGGAAAGGGCTCCCTTTTTTTACCAGCTGCAGATAAAACAAAGCAACCTGATCACTGCTGTTATGTGGATACCCAGGAGCAGCTGGGGATTCAGCAAGCCCCTGGAATGGTGAGGCTAATGTAAGAGAAGGCAGGTGCACACCCTGGAACAGATTAGGCTCTCCACCCTGGCCCTTTTTGCAATAATGGGGCAGTGTAAAGGAACCAAACAAACAGCAGAACTGGTCCACAGGGAATATCTCCAGTGTAAGGGGTTTCCCCAAGTATTGCAGAGCCAGTTGAAATAGCCCTACACCAGACCTCATTAGAGCCCCTATGACTGAGGAATGAAGGTGTGTCCAGAACATTGCTGTGTTCTAGCTGTTCTTGGCTGGAGAACTGTCCTTGCGGGGAGGGAACTGGAAGATGAATACTGATTAGAGCATGCAATGCAACCAATGGAGTTTTGTCTATAACAAGTCCTGAAACCAGACTGAGGAAGGCCAAAGAAAATTCAAGCCCTGTATGTTGCCATAGCCACCTAACTCCAACTTTCTCAACCACCTTTCCCTAAACCAGTAAGTGAACCCTAGATTGAGGATTAATGAATAGGTCTTTGTTAAGAGATGATTTATTGAGCAGCAGCCTAAGAATTGCCAGTACTTTCCCCTCTCTAAGGGAGAGTGTAACAGGGAGGTCTTCCCCTCAAAGGGCTGGGGGGCTGGTTGTATTCTGGAGAGGAGCCCAGCTGGCAGGTGCTGGGAATCATCTGACCCAGCCAGGGGTGCTGGAACAATTTATAGAGTTGGGGTGCTGAGAACCATTGAACCAAACTGTAAATCTTGTATATGATGGAAACCACTTCAAGCCAAGGGGTGCTGCAGCACCCCCCACACCCCTAGTTCCAGCACCTGTGGACCCAGCTGGATAGCATTTGGTGTCTGGTTTTGATGATTCTCAGCTTGTGGATATAAATGACAGCCCCAGATCTAAGAGGGAGGCTTAGACTAGGAGAGGGAAAGAGTACAGTCTTCTGTGGCAAGCCCTGCAGACTCCCCTAGCTGGGGAACGTCCAGCCCATTAAGCTAAGCTCTCAGAGGCCAGAGAGCCTCACACTCAGTGGAAAACATGACTGTTGCTTTGCATTATTGTTCCACAATTCCTTTTTTTTTCTTTACCAAAAAAACCCAAAACCAAAACAAACAAACAAACAAACAAAAAAAAAAACAGAGCTCTGACGTAAGGGCTACAAATTGAACTGTGCATGGCTGATCATTTGTCCCAGTCTGGTGACTGGATCCACCAGCCTACAGAGATATGGACACCTCTACCACCAGGGCCCCAGTGCCTCCCACTCTGGCCTTCAAAAGGAAAGACGTGGCCAAGTTTCCCAGGATCTGGACCACAGCTCCCCAGGCAGTGGCGGATTAACAAATCTGGTGACCCTAGACCCTGAAAAAATTGCCGCCTCTCCCACCCCTCCAGCTCACCTCTGCTCCTCTACCTTAAGCCTGGGAGGGAGGGGGGAGAAGGGGAGCTGTGGTGCACTTGGGGGATGGCAGCGGTGGAGTGGAGGTGAGCTGGGACAGGGAGTGGTTCCTTGCCCCCCTCCCAAGAGTCACTCCCCATGCCCGTGGGCCCCAGCTCACCTTTGCTCTGCCTCCTCCCATCGCACCGCTACTCACTTCTCCCTTCCTCCCTCTCTCCCAGCATTTTTGCTCAGCGAGCCTGGGAGGGAGGGGGGAGAAGGGGAGTTGCGGCACGCTCAGGGAATGGCAGTGGTGGAGCGGAGATGAGCTGGAGTGGAGAACGGTTCCCAGCCCCCCCCACCCCCCAGGTTACTGCCTGCGGGCCCCAGCTTTACCTCTGCTCTGCCTCCTCCAAGCGCACCACTACTCGCTTCTCCCTCCCTCCTAGCGCTTTCATGTGGCAAGCCTGGGAGGGAGGCGGAAGGAGGGAAGCGTGGCGCACCTGGGGGAGGAGGTTGGCCGGGGATTTGGGGAAGCGGCGGAGTTGGGGAGGGGTCACAAGCAAATTTACCGCCCTAGGCCTAGGCCTTGTTGCCTAGGCGATAATACACCGCTGTCCCCAGGTCCTTGCAAAGCTCAATGAGTGACACACCAGAAGACTGAAGCAAAGAAGATGAAATATTTGTCTCCTGCAGGCATTGTTCCATCATCAGGGCAGCAGACAGCTCTGAAACATCTCATCTCCAGGATAACATTGAAGATTCCTTGCAGTGAGGAAAATGTAATTATTATGGTATGGAGATAGCATAGATTAACCAGGCTGTCAACCACCCAGAAGAATCCTGCTGGTCAAGGCTTTCCAGAAGCAAAGGAGGAAATGAAGAAACTCTTCACTTCACATGAGACTTCTGCTAACAGCACTCTGGCCACCTTCCCTCTCACTTAATCCTCATTCTTCTTCTTTTTTCCTGTAGCAAGAGAGAGGATAAGAGATGGCTTAGATAACCAAGATCAAGTTAGTCAGCCAGTAGATCGCTTCGGAAGTATCTTGGTGTAAATCTGAGATGCCACCAGTAAATGATTGAAGTGGGCACTTATTTACAACTTGGTCCACAGTTTGAGTGATGTCCACCATCACATTGAAACTTGTCTCTCATCTTTCACAAGTCTAAAAATTGACAGCATTTGTCACCCTCATTAGTCTCCATTGTATACAGATGAGTTGCAACAGACAAAGCCTGGAAAGAGGGTGTTTAGAAGCTACCATATCAATAATCCAAGGCAAAAGATGATGTTATAACTCTTTACCATGCCAGACATGTGTAGTTTTTCAGTAATACATATCCTCATTCAGAGAATCTAGTTCCCAAATAGTTGATAAGAATGACTCAATTTGAGGGAGAATTCATTTCTTTGGGTTAAATCAGAATCAACTTTGTTTCTTCACTAAGTCAGAATTTCATATGGGAATAATTTACAGTAATAAGTGAGGTAACTGTGAGAGAGGGGATAATTTTCAGTTAATGCATTTGTTTAACGCAAAACAAATTAGATTTTAAATGTCATGATTAATTGGCATTTTAATTGCACTGTTAAACCATAGAATACCAATTAAAATTCATTATAAATATTTTGACTGTTTTTCTACTTTTTCAAATATTGATTTCAATTACAACACAGAAGACAAAGTGTACAGTGCTCACTTTATATTATGCTCTTTATTACAAATATTAGCACTATAAAAAAGAAACAAAAGAGAGAGTATTTTTCAGTTCACATCATACACATCCACTCAGTCCTATTTCTTGTTCAGCCAATTGCTAAGACAAACAAGTTTGTTTAAATTTATGGGAGATAATGCTGACCAATTCTTATTTACAATGTCATCTGAAAGAGAGAACAGGCATTCACACGGCACTGTTGCAACTGGCATTGGAAGGTATTTACATGCCAGATATGCCAAACATTCACGTGACCCTTCATGCTCCGACTTATAGGCTCTGAAGTTTTACATGGTTTTGAGTGCAGTTATATAAAATAAATAAACAATCTACATTTGTAAGTTGCACTTTCAGGATAAAGAGATTGAACTACCGTACTTGTATGAGGTGAATTGAAAAATACTATGTCTTGTTTATCTTTATTACAGTGCAAATATTTGTCATAAAAATAATATAAAGTGAGCACTGTATGCTTTGTATTCTGTGTTGTAACTGAAATCAATACATGTGAAAATATAGAAAAACATCCAAAAATATGCATAATAAATTTCAGTTGGTATTTTATTATTGTTTAACAGTGCAATTAAAACTGCAATTAATCGTGACTAAATTTTTAATCTCATGATTAGTTGCGATTATTTTTTTAATCGTTTGACAGCCCTAATTTTCAGTAATAAAAGTGCCTTTCTTAAATATCCCTCCTCATAGTCCAGCCAGATTTATTCAAACCAGTTAAAGACGTACCATGGGTTTTTACATAATTTAGTGAGGCCATTTTTTTCTTTCTAGTCTATAGTGTATGTATGTACAGTATGATCAAAATTAGAATGATTATTCTGGTATCACCCATAATGTGCTAGGCACCATCCACGTATGCAGAAAGACAGTTCCTGGCCCAAACAGTTTACAGTCTAAGGCCCTGGTCCTTATGCACTTATCCTAAAGATGTATATGCACATTCTTAACTTTACACACTGAGTAACCTCATTGAAGCCAATAGATGGGTAAAGATAAGCACCTGTGTAGATATTTCCACGACTGGGATTTAAGAAATCAAATAACACACCAAGGGCAGCAGAGAAGGCATAGAGTCAGAATATATACCATTCTGTATGCATTTGGTAATGCATTATATAGATATTAGGTTTTTATTACATGAATACACACCCACTGTTCCTGACTGCCCCTCAAATTAGAGGAGGGAGGAGTAACTGCCTAGTAAATGCAACACTGGAACTGCATATCTCATAGATTTCTCTCCACCTGAAATCCCTAATGTGCTCTGATGGAATGACTACGCCAGCTTCATCATATAATTTGTCTGCAGGTATTGCACTTCTTTTGCCTTCACTTTGCTTCCCTCTTTTTTCCTGATGGAAGCAGACACATTCATCTTTGTCTACATTAATGTGTTCCCCTCCCCTTCTTAAATTCTGCATCCTGAAATTAGGACTGGCATGATCTAATTAAGACTGTGTAGATGGGTGGGACCGGGGCTCAACCCTCCCTGAGGGTGGAGGGGAGCCACACCGGCTTGCCACATGCTGTCGGCCCGGTCCCTTGGCTTCAGGGTTGAGGCAACAACGCCGAGTTGCAGGGGAGTTCGGGCCTTCCTCTGCAAGGCTGAACAGCAATAGTCGGGCTTCCCCGGGTTAAAAGGCTCAGGTCCTCAGGCAGGGCTGAGCAATAATGGTCGGGCTTCCCAGCGTTAATAAGCTCAGGCCCTCAGGCAGGGCTGAGCAGTAATAGTCTGGCTTCCCAGAGTTAATAGGCTCAGGCCTCTCAGCTGGGCTGAGCAAACACAGTGGCGGCTTGTACAGCCCAAGCCCGGGCTCAGGGCGGGGCAACAAACACAGCTATGAGTCAGGCCCTCGAGCAGGGGCTGAACAGCAAGGTAACTGGTACGAAAGGTCTCCTCAGCCCAGGGGGGAGGGGGAGTCTGCCACCCTTGGAAGGGTGGCAGGGGGGACGCAGGCCCTCCCACTCCATTGCGTCCCAGCCTGGGGCCCTAGCAGCGGCTGACGATCTGCTGCTTAGTCATTGGGGATCCTGGCCGCAACACACTGACATAGGCTCAGCTATATCTACAGCCTGACTTGGGTCGGCTACCCCTGGGCCACTTCCAATCTCCCCCTCACTGGGTACCTGCCATCTGCCGGCGCCGTCCGGTGGGTCCCAGACCATGGGTTCCTCAGGATACCGGGTATCGGGAAGTCCAGGCCGCTCTTCTGTGTACCGAGCGTGGGGAGGCTCAGGCTGCTCCTCTAGGTGCCGGGCGTCGGGAAGCTCAGGCAGCTCCTCCGGGTACCGAGCACGGGGCAGGTCAGGCCAGTGCTCCTCCGGGTACCGAGCACGGGGCAGGTCAGGCCAGTGCTCCTCCGGGTACCGAGCACGGGGCAGGTCAGGCCAGTGCTCCTCCGGGTACTGAGCACGGGGCAGGGCAGGTCAGGCCAGTGCTCCTCCGGGTACCGAGCATGGGGCAGGTCAGGTCAGGCCAGCGCTGCTCCTGGTACTGAGCACGGGGCAGGCTGGGCCCGGCAGTAGCTCAGGCCCCAGCGTCTGTCCTCTCCGGCAGCCTCCCGCCAACTGAGCTCCGGGGCTGGGCTTTTATACTTCCTGCCCCGCCCCTTGACTTCGGGGGGCAGGGACAGGCGGTGGTGGCTCCACCCACTGCCGCGCCTGTTCTGGCTTGTCCCTCTCAGGCGTGGCAGGGAGTGAGGCCTCCTTGCTACACACACCCTCCCCTCAAAGCCGACCCCTGCCCATTAGGGTCAGGATCCTCTACTGCCACGAGGCGGGACAAGAAGTTGGCGTTGAGATGCTCTTTACCGGCCCAGTGGCGGACGGTAAAAGCATATGGTTGCAGTGCCAGATACCACCGTGTGAGCCACATATTGTTATTCTTCATCTGAGCCAGACAACGAAGCATGGTGTGGTCTGTGACCAGTAGGAAAGGGGCCCCCAGGAGGTAATATCGTAGGCTATCACAAGTACACTTCACTGCCAGGGCCTCCTTCTCGATCACGGCGTAGTGCCGTTCCCGCGGAAACAATTTCTGGCTAAGGTAGACGATGGGGTGTTCTTCGCCATCCACTTCCTGGGACAGAACTGCTCCTAATCCCACCTCTGAGGCGTCTGTCTGGAGGACGAACCCGCGGGAGAAGTCCAGACTGTACAGGACAGGTTCTCAGCAGAGGCAGTCTTTGACGGCCTGGAAGGCACAGTCGCATGCTGGGGTCCACATCACCCATCAAGAGTTGTCTTTAGTGAGGAGGCCTATTAGCGGGGCTGCAATGGAAGCAAAGCTGGGGATGAACCTCCGATAGTAGCCTGCCAGTCCGAGGAACTGGCGTACCTGTCGCTTCGTGGTGGGGGGTGGACAGGTGGCTAGGCCTTGGACCTTTCCCACGACAGGCCTCACCTGTCCCTCGCTGATAGTGTATCCCAGGTAGGTGGTCTCCTGCCAACCGACACGGCACTTCTTCGGATTAGCGGTCAATCCAGCATCTCCTAGGGACCACAGGACCGCGACTACCCACTCTAGGTGGTTGTCCCAGCACTCGCTGTAAATAACCACGTCGTCAAGGTACATGGCTGTGTACTCGTGGTGCGGCCGAAGGAGGCGGTCCATAAGTCGCTGGAACGTCGCCGGGGCCCCATGGAGGCCGAAGGGCATCCGGGTGAAGTGGTAGAGGCCCGAGGATGTGGCAAATGCGGTCTTTTCTCGGGAGGCGGGTTCGAGGGGGATTTGCCAATACCCCTTGCTGAGATCGAGGGTGGTGAGGAATCGGGCCTTGCCCAAGCGGTCCAGCAGCTCGTCTACTCATGGCATCGGGTACGCATCAAATTTCGAAACGGCATTGATGCGAGGAAAGTTGATGCAGAAGCACTGGGTACCATCCGGTTTGGGGACCAGGACCACGGGGCTACGCCACTCACTCTGCGACTGTTCGATGACGCCCAGTTCTAGCATCACCGAACTTCCTCCTCTATGACGTGCCGCATCCTATGGGGTAGGGGCCTTGTCGCCTCTCGGATCACCACCCCCGGCTCAGTCTGGATGGTGTGATGTTCGAGGGTCGTACAGCTTGGCTGGGCGGTGAAGGTTCTATGAAACACCTGCAAGAGGCAGCCCGTTTGCTTCCACTGTTCCTCCGTTAGGGACCCCCCGAGCTGGGGCGCTGTGGGGTCATCGGGCAGTGTGGCCCGGGGCCCCAGTTCTGGTTCGGGGGGGCAGGATTTGATCAGGAGCCCCTCTCACTCCCGCCAAGGCTTCAGGAGGTTAACATGGTACCTCTGGGTCTCCTTCCAGCGGTCGGGCTGGTTAACCTCATAGGTGACCGGCCTGACTTTCCGAATCACTTCATAGGGCCCCTGCCAGTGGGCCAGTAACTTGGATTCACTGGAGGGCAGGAGCAACAGCACCCGGTCTCTGGGTTGGAACTCGTGAGCCCGAGCCTCCCGGTTATAGGTCTGGGTTTGGGCTTCCTGGGCCACCTTCAAGTTCACGCGAGTGAGCGCCCCGGCTTGGGTGAGATGATCTTGAAGCTGGAAGACATATTGTAAGAGCCCCTGAGTGGGAGAAGGGGTCTGTTCCCAGATCTCCCGCATGAGGCCCAGGAGCCCCTCGGGCGACAGTCATACAACAATTCGAAGGGGGAGAATTTGGTGGAGGCCTGGGGCACTTCGCGGACGGCCAGGAGCAGGGGCGGGATCAGGTCCTACCGGCGCAGGTCCTCGGGGGAGAATTTGCGCATCATGTCCTTCAGGGTACAGTTGAACCGCTCCATGAGGCCGTCGGTTTGCGGGTGGTACACTGAGGTTCGCAGTTGCTTACTCCCTAGGAGCGCGCAGACCTGTCGCAGCAACTGGGAGGTAAATTGGTCCCCTGGTAGGTAAGTATCTCCCGGGGCAGGCCGACGCGGGCAAAGACATTGATCAACTCATCGGCGATGGCCCTTGTGGTGACGCTCCGGAGCGGAATGGCTTTGGGGAAGCGGGTGGCATAGTCCACGATGACCAAAATATAGAGTAACCCAGCCCTGCTTCTCAGGAGGGGCCCCACTAAGTCCATTGCCACCCGCTCGAACGGAGTGTCCATGATGGGCATGGGGATCAGGGTGGCTGGGGTCGTCCATGAGGGGGCGGCCAGTTGGCACTCTGGACAGGAGGCACAGTAGCTCCACACCTCTTGGTGCACCCCCAGCCAGAAGAAGTGAGACAAAATCCGGGCGAGGGTCTTCTCATGGCCTAAGTGCCTGGCCGCGGGGACATCGTGGGCCAGCCTCATTACTGCCCATCGGTGGCAATGCGGCACTAACAGTTGCGTCCAGACCTCCCTGGTGCGGGGATCCTGGTCCACCCGGTAGAGACGGTCGCACATTAATTTGAAGTGGGGCCAGCTTTTAGCCCGGGCAGGATCGATCAGGGCGCTGTCGACCGCTGCAAGCTGGTCATACGCCCGGCCCAGGGTGGGGTTCTCCCTCTGATCCCGGCAGAAGTCTGTGTCGATCTCGGGCCTCTCAGTTACCGTCGGCCGGGGTTCCCCCACCACGTCGGCCTGGCTTTCAGGCTCTGTCTCATCAATCTCCTCTGCAGGGCCTTCAGTGACGCAGTCCCCTTCCCAGGCTGGGGTAATCTCTGGGCTTTCCTGCGTGTGTCACCTCAGAATGTCCGCGAATTCAAGCCCCCAAGATCACAGGGTAGGTGAGTCACGAGGCCTGGCCGACCAGTCTGTGTGACCCTAGCCACGGAAAGGGGAACCTGGGCGCTGGCATACAGTCACAAGTCTCCATGAATGCACTGCAGTTGGATAGTCCCTAGTTGAGGGTCTTCAGTGACGCTGAGGCTTTGGCAGATTAAAGTCTGTCCACAGCCCGAGTCAACCAGGGCCCGCGTCTGGCAGTCGCCGACGACTACTGGCACGGTGACCTTGGGCGCCTGTGGCAGTCGGGCACGATTTTCCCCGGCGCAGACGTGCCCGAAGTTGCACTCCATCTCCGGGCAGTCCCGTTGGAGGTGTCCATGCTTGCCGCAGGCAAAGCAGGGTCCGATCTCAGGCCATCCGGACCGGACTGATCCATTCCTCTGGTTCACTGGGGGACTCCACTGCGCGGTGATCAGGTCTTGGGGCCTGCAGGGGTTCGGTTAGATGGGCCCTCGGGCTGCCGAAGGCGGGGTTCTTGGCTCCGGGGGGACGTTCGTGCTTCGTCGCGGGCGTTCCCTCTTTTCTCAGAGTGGGGGTGATTGGACCCGGCTGGGTGACTTCGCGGCGCCAGCCCAACTGGGGTTTCGGCCGCCAGAAAGTTTTCCATAAGGGTGACGGTGACCACCATCGTCGGGGGCCAGTGTCGGAGGACCCACGCCCTTCCCCGGGACGGGAGGACGTGGAGGAACTGCTCCAGAACAACCTGCTCGAGTAGTTCTTCGGGGCCTCGCCGGTTGGGTTGGAACCGCCGCTTGCATAAATCCCTCAGCTCTTGAGCTATCAGCCGGGGCCGGGCACCCGCGCTGTAGCTCAGGCTCTGGAACGGCTGCCAGAAGGTCTCTGGGGTGACGTCTAATGCATCCAGAATTGCCGCCTTCACCCGGGGGTAGTCCTTGGCGTCTTCGGTAGAGGGGCTTCGGTATGCGGTCTGTGCCATTCCTGTCAGGTACGGGGCCAGCAGTGTGGCCCACTGATCAAGGGCCCGCCCAACAACCTGGGCCACCCACTCGAAGGTCACCAAGAATGCTTCAGGGTCGTCAAGGGGGCCCATCTTGGTCAGCCGGACCGGTGGAGGGAATCGAGGGGTCCCATCCGGGGACCCCCGGCTGGGGGTCCGAGGAGCAGGGCAGCACGCCCGCTATTTGTTGCACTGCTGCTGAAACACTTCAGTCTGAGTTGTCAAGTCCTGCATCAGCTGCTGCTGGAGCCGGGCGGCCTCTTATCGTTGCTGCTGCTGCTGCAGCTGGGCAGCCTGCTGTCACTCTTGGGTCTCCATCAAAACTGTGAGGAGCTTGGCTAGGTCCATGTCTCCGGTGAGGGAGTGGTCTCCCCCAGCCCCTTTCTTGCAGGGGTCAAGGGCTCGTGCCCACATTCTGGGCAGTGAGTCCCTGGTCCTGTGCCACGTGTAGATGGGTGGGACCGGGGCTCAACCCTCCCTGAGGGCGGAGGGGAGCCACACCAGTTCACCACACGCTGTCGGCCCGGTCCCTTGGCTTCAGGGTTGAGGCATCAACGCCGAGTCGCTGGGGAGTTCAGGCCTTTCTCTGCAAGGCTGAACAGCAATAGTCGGGCTTCCCTGGGTTAATAGGCTCAGGCCCTCAGGCAGGGCTGAGCAGTAATAGTCGGGCTTCCCCGGGTTAAAAGGCTCAGGTCCTCAGGCAGGGCTGAGCAATAATGGTCGGGCTTCCCAGAGCTAATAGGCTCAGGCCTCTCAGCTGGGCTGAGCAAACACAGTGGCGGCTTGTACAGCCCAAGCCCGGGCTCAGGGCGGGGCAACAAACACAGCTATGAGTCAGGCCCTCGAGCCGGGGCTGAACAGCAAGGTAACCGGTACGAAAGGTCTCCTCAGCCCAGGGGGGAGGGGGAGTCTGCCACCCTTGGAAGGGTGGCAGGGGGGACGCAGGCCCTCCCACTCCACCGTGTCCCATCCCGGGGCCCTAGCAGCGGGAAGGATTCGCTGCAGTCAGTGGGGATCCTGGCGCGCCACACACTGACATAGGCTCAGCTATATCTACAGCCTGACTGGGGTCGGCTACCCCTGGGCCACTTCCAATCTCCCCCTCACTGGGTACCTGCCATCCGCCGGCGCCATCCGATGGGTCCCAGACCATGGGTTCCTCAGGATACCGGGCATCAGGAAGTCCAGGCCACTCCTCTGTGTACTGGGCGTGGGGAGGATCAGGCAGCTCCTCTAGATGCCGGGCGTCGGGAGGCTCAGGCAGCTCCTCCGGGTACAGAGCACGGAGTAGGTCAGGCCAGCGCTCCTCCTGGTACTGAGCACGGGGCAGGTCAAGTCAGCGCTCCTCCTGGTACCAAGCACGGGGCAGGCTGGGCCTGGCGGTAGCTCGGGCCCCAGCGTCTGTCCTCTCCAGCAGCCTCCCGTCAACTGAGCTCCGGGGCCGGGTTTTTATACTTTCTGTCCCGCCCCTTGACTTCTGGGGGGCGGGGACAGGCAGTGGTGGCTCCACCCACTGCCACTCCTGTTCTGGCTTGTCCCTTTCAGGCATGGCTGGGAGTGAGGCCTCCTCGCTACAGACTGACATAAAAATAGGAGAATGATCGAGAGGAAGGCTAGAATGGGAGGAACAGGAGGAGCGAGTTGTACCTTTGCTCCTTCCAGGAATAATCTGAGATGTGAAGCAACATGCATGTTTGTTCAAACAAGTCCTTAAGAAGTTAATTGTCCATTACCAGTGTGCAGAGCCACACTGAGCTCATTATACATCCTTTAAAGATGGCACTACTAAGGTCTGAAGGTAACTCAAACAGTCCTAGGCCACCTTGTATATAAAATACCAAGCACTTGTTAGGTTTGGAGAATGCACAAAGTATTCAAAAAGCCCTTTGCCATAAGTATTAGCAACCGGCTCAGTTTAGTGCTCTGTTGCAATGTGATCCATATTTGGTCAAGGCACAGAACAGCTTTCTTCTCGGGTCATTCCATATTGCTACCAAAGATGACATGGCAGACTGCTGCTGGGCTTCTCTTGCAGTAATTCAGGTCTGAGCAAGGCAAGGGTTGGGGAAACATGCCTGCTGAGAAAGGGTACCTGATTTTATACACCTCTACCCCGACATAATGCTGTCCTCGGGAACCAAAAAATCTTACCACATTATAGGTGAAACTGCGTAGCCCTGCCCTCCCGGAGCACTGCTTTACCACGTTATATTTGAATTCATGTTATATCAGGTTGAGTTATATCGGGGTAGAGGTGTAGTATATATTTGGTGGATCAATGACACTTAGGGTCAAATTCACCCTGAGTGCTCAGACGGTGAAACTGGGCTGTATGCTGGGAATTTTCCCCAGGAGAAGGGGTGATAAGAGTATTTTCTCCTTTGTCTGTGTGTAAAAGCTGCTACCCACTCCTGGCTAGAGAAGCCTGCATGAGCTTATGATCTACATAGCAGGCCCTATTTCCTCCCCAGCAGCTATCAACCCCCCGGCAGAGCAGGGTTCTGACTACATCAGGGTGTGCACCTCCCTGGCAGCCTCCTCAAAGCCTTCACTTCTTACCTCTCCGATGTCTCTCAGCTGAGGGCTGTTGCTCATTTTAGTTCCCAATTCCTCAACGTTCCGCATAACCTTGGTGTTAAACAGTATTGCTAAAATCAATTTACATAGGAAACGAAGTCCCCTGCAGATGAGGTTACAAAGAGAGTTGTTTGCACTGAAAAAAATCGGTCCCACAGCTTATGAAGTTTCCTGCATGAAGAACGTGGTTTTCTGTCCCTAGTCTTGATCCCACATTGTGTCCCATTGTGGCATTTGGCAGGTTGAGGGCTGTGTGCCCCTTTTGGACAGTTGACTGCGCTGGTTCTGCTGCTGGCATGCCCTCTGTACCTGGGGAGGATTTGCTCCGTTTTGCAGAGCAAGATTGATAAATGAGATTAGTGCCAATGAAATGATCTTCATGAGAGAGTGAAAAATCAAGCCACAGCTCCGTGTCCTCTGAATGATACCCATCTTCCAAGCAGAAAAGAGTCCTGTGGCACCTTATAGACTAACAGACGTATTGGAGAATGAGCTTTTGTGGGTGAATACCCACTTTGTCGCCCTTCTGAGGCTCTGTTTAGTCCTCTTCCCAGTTTTTTTCTCATTTCTCAAGTAATCCAGTGGTTTAACAGAGAAAAGGAGAATAGCTCAACTAGGTACTCAGCTTCTCCAGTGATGAGCAGCAGTATAAACAGGGGCAGCTCCAGGCACCAGCATGCCAAGCGCGTGCCTGGGGCGGCAAGCCATGGGGGGCGCTCTGCTGGTCGCCACTAGGGTGGCAGGCAGGGTGCCTTTGGCGACTTGCCTGTAGAGGGTCCGCTGGTCCCGTGGCTTCGGCGTGCCTGCGGGAGACCAGCCAAAGCCGTGGGACCAGCAGACCCTCCGTGCTTGGGGTGGCAAAATGTCTAGAGCCGCCCCGAGTATAAAACCCTTGGATGGGTACAAAACATGAAGGCCAGTACATGAGTAGGCATTTGGATAAGGTAAACATGCACAACCTTTGTTTAAATCTCAAGATGAACCCAACTTTGCACCAATGTGTGTGTTTGTGCATATGGTATAGAAGACATGCAGAAGGGACTGTTTCCCCGAAGAGGCTATTGATTATTGTCTTGTGTTATGCTTTGTTTAGCCCGGAAAAGACCTGGTCCTAACCCAGAGAGTTTTCCATCTAACAGCTCAGATTTGTTCCATTGAAATTCAGACCCATTTAAACCTTGATCTTCAAGAAGTGGCTCATTATCAGGGTAGGCTTTAGCACACTGTCCTCTTGTCTGTATCTGCAGGCATCCTGACAAGGGTTCGGTGTAACGTGCATGATTAGGGGTCTTCAAATATTACATATATGATCATATTTATACCAAGCACATCATCTGTCTGGGAACTGTCTGTGTCTAGCCTTGGGTTAAGGTCCATCACATAGGTTGATAAGCAGCCTGATTACAAATAAAGCAGTGTCTGCCTCACTTCACTCTGTGTCTCAGACCACAGCAGCCCTCAATGTCTAAACACAGAGCTGGATGCAGTGATTAAAGTTGAGGATGTGCGGAGCTCTCCCTTTGTTTTAACAGACGAACGGAGCGATGTGCCTCCTTCTCACCTTTCACTTTAACTCTGGTTAGATGCCATCACTGGAATTATGATTCCCAAGTTAAACTATCCAAGGCTGGGGTCAGGGCATTCTTAATTAAAGCCCCACATCTCTGAAATATTATCCCTCCAGTGATCCAGCAAAGCTTATGCTGTTTGGTCAGGGCCGTGGAAGAGTTTTGGTTTAATTTAATAGTAAGGGCAAGTGAAGGAAGGAGGGGAATTTCATTCCTGTCCTTTAAAGAGAGAGAGTGGCATGTTCTCACTGTATACATGCAAGGTGCCATTGTACATATCCAAATAAATACAAAAAACAGTTCTAGTACTTTGTGTGCTATCTGTCCCCTGATAACACGAGGAAGGAATGTTCCACAGGAACTTCAGGGACAGGGAAAGGTTCTTTATTACAAACCTGACAAGGACATTACCTGTCCATCTGATTCCTCTTTTATGCATAAACTGCAGGGTGAAGCAATCGCTATTCTGCTGTGGCACTGTTATATCACACGCCTTGTTATGATTGACGGTGAGTATCTTACTTGTCAGTACAAATATCCAGAGAGGCCACATGATTGATGTCAATGGCCTAATAAGATCCAGTACATTTGTTGTGTACAGTATGTTGTAATATTTCAGAAGTTTTTTGACTGGAATCATTATTGGATGGGAACTGGATGTTCCTGCTGCCTGTGATTTTGCCATAAATATCTAACTGGACTAAAATAAATGAAAAGTAGCAAGAATGGAATGATTAAGGAGGTCAGGATTTAAGATATTTCCTGATGAGCGTGAGATACAGACCAGTCCTCGCTTTCAGACAGCCCCCCAACCTCAAGCAAATACTCACCAGCAACCACAGACCACACAACAAAAACATTAACCCAGGAACCTATCCTTGCAACAAGGCCCGATGACAACTCTGTCCATGATAGGCACTGATGATCGATGGATATATATCCCTCATGAGGGTGTCAAAGGCCCAGGGAAGGTAGTTGTTTGAGATGGCTCAAGGTGACACGGGCCCATGAGCCAGCCTCTTCACAGTAACAGTACCCCTGGTGTAACCTGCACAGTGGCATGGTAAGGTGTCTTCTTGTGGTGGGAGAAACAAGGCTGCTCTTTCTTAAAACGTGCAGGCAAAGATTAAATAATATTTGCTTGAATAATTCTGTACAACTGGGCCAGAGCACAAAAAGAATGAGTTGGCCAAAAGAAATCAGAAGTCCCACAATGGGGAAGAGAGTTGATAATTGGCTAGTTCTTTGGCTGTGCTCAAATCCAGCCACCTGAGCCAGTGACAGTTTTTCTTTCTTTCCTGGATCTAAGCATAGCATGCAAGTAACTTGTTTTGTACTTGGACTTTCGGACTCAAAAACCAAAGTTTGGTGTATTGAACTACAAAGCCAACATCCAATAAATTTACAACTGTATTTTGGCAAAATTCTATAGTCTGAAGGCCTGGTTACTGTATTGACAGTACAAAAGAATTCTTGCAAGCAATATATTTAATTTGAGTGTTCCACTATGGATTTGTATGCATTTATTTTTTGGTTTTGAATGCACTGAATTATCTTTGCATCATTTTTATTTTGCTAGAAGTTTCTCTCTGCTTACAAAAGGTTTTCTTTTGAATGTATCAAAAGGCTTCAGCTAAAATTCGTGTTGGCGGATGCTCTTTGATTGCTTAAGTATTGTTATTTTTTGCCTCGTACTGCCAGTGCACGCTCTTAAAACAGAATTGCATTGTTCCCTGGTCAGCTGCCATTTTGAGAGGGGGAGGGATGGAAGTACTGGGGGCCATGAACAAAGTTAGAAAGAAGATGTGCATTAATGAGGGTGGTAAAATACACCTCCACAAGTCCCCTTCCCCATCCTCAGAGGATTCTCTCTCTGGGTTCAGGTGGATTTCAAAGAGGTCCTGGTTCTCCGTGGGCTCTACATCCTTCATGTACCCCTCCTCAATGAGCTATTCATCTCTGTGTAATTCTGAAGCGGTTTCCTCTGGACATTACAAAGTGTCCACTGTCACATGTGGGTAGATGGCGCAAGTTCCCCCTCAGTCTGACATCTAACTCAGAAATGGCCACAGCAGATTTCTTGTTGCCTTTTGGTAGGACGGCCGCAGTTCCTCCCCCTGTGCCAGGCGTTGGAACTTGTCCCTGCCATACCCCAGCTTCTGCATCTCCTTTGCAAGGCCTGAACAAACATCTTTCCTCCTGTAGGAATTCAACAGCTGGCCTTACACTGCTCCTTCCTCCAGGGTTGGAAATTTCCCAGGACAAACTAGCTTAGGACAGGGCGCTGGTAAATATTGGCTTAAACTGGAAAACTTGGAAAAATAGTTGCATCATTGTCAAGTTCAGCAATCATAGAATGCGTCTTTTCAAACGATGGACATATCCATTCAAAGTGAAGGATTAGGCTTGGTCTATCCACTACATCCAAGTTGGTATTTTGCTGCAGAATATGACATGACCAAATGGACCAGGACTGGTAGGCTGCACACTTCTGATGGCTCAATGATTCAAGCCTTCAGCTCTACATTGCTGTTGTTTTCACATAATCAAATGGTTTTGACTGTTTATATGATATTGAAAACTGAAATGAGTCATGACTTACAACATCCTTGAGAAAAAATCAAACCAAAATGTATACCGACATTCTTCTTCCCAGTATTATAATTACATGTTTTAATATTACACCCACTATAGCTTTACTTTAATTTAGGGCTGAACAAATAGAATCTACTGCCTTATGTAACGACAGTTTGAATATGTAGCTAAAACTAAGCATAATGCGGTGTGTATGAATGGAAGAGCTTTAAAATAGAAAATGCCTAAAAACGGAGACTGAGTTTTTAATGTGACAGTTAAAAAACAACTCCGTCCATATATCTATTCAGGGGATACCATCATAGGACCTAATCACATTAGCCATGCCATCAGGGGCTCGTTCACCTGTGCATCTACTAATGTGATATATGCCATCATGTGCCAGCAATGCCCCTCCGCCATGTACATTGACAGTCTCTATGCAAAAGAATAAGTGGACACAAATCTGACATAAGGAATCATAACATTCAAAAACCAGTAGGCGAACACTTCAATCTCTCTAGTCACTCAGTAACAGACTTAAAGGTAGCAATTTTGCAACAGAAAAGCTTCAAAAACAGACTCCAATGAGAAACTCCTAAGCTTGAATTAATATGCAAACTAGATACCGTTAACATGGGTTTGAATAGAGACTGGGAGTGGCTGGGTCATTACACATATTCAATCTATTTCCCCTTGTTAAGTATCCTCACACCTTCTTGTCAACTGTCTAAAATAGGCCATCTTGATTATCACTACAAAAGTATTTTTTCTCATGCTGATTATAGCTCATCTTAATTAATTAGCCTCTTAAAGTTGGTATGGCTACTTCCACTTTTTCATGTTCTCTGTATGTGTATATATATTTTTTCTTGCTATATGTTCCATTCTATGCATCTGATGAAGTGGGCTGTAGCCCATGAAAGCTTATGCTCAGATAAATGTGTTAGTCTCTAAGGTGCCACAAGGACTCCTGTTCTTTTTGTGGGCCAATCCTGTAACCTGATATACACCAGCAGACTCATGTGCCCATTCATAGCCCCGTTCACTTCAGTGAGAATCAGTGCAAGTGTAAGATTCTGTCTGCATGGATCAGAATGCAGGATCAGGGTCCACATTTCTAAGTGATATGAACAAATAGAGAGAAACACAAAATCCCACCGTCCAAGTGATCTAGAAATGCTTATATTAGCAGAGCTAGACACCTCAAGCAACATCAGGGATCCATTATACCGAGTATTATACAAACACACAGTAAAACCTTGTCTATGCCAGTAAAACTTGCCTAGTATTGCATCAGTGTCCAGCAAGTGGGGGTATGATGACAGTTTTCAAGGAAATAAAAGATAGTTACAAGGAGGAGGGAGAAAAATTGTTCCTGTTAAGATCTGAGGATAGGACAAGCAATGGGCTTAAATTGCAGCAAGGGAGGTTTAGGTTCGTGTAGGGAGCCAGAGTGGCTTCCCTCCAAACCTGAGGGACAGAGCCACTCTCTCAGCCAGAGAGGGCAGGGCCAGACCAAGCTTACTGCACCCTCCTGGAAGGGAGGGGTGCAATAGGAAGTACAAAGGGCAGGCCCCTTAGCCCAGTCAGGGCAGCACCAGGGAGGGAGGCAGATGGAGACCACTGGCTGCTCCTTCAGACCCTGCTGCTGGTCCAGGGGAGGCCTTGGACCAGGAGAAACCTGAGGAAGGACAGGGGCTACCAGGGCTGCCCACCACAGAGCACACGCTCAAGGAACGGACTAGGAAGGAGCCCAGGGACAGAACTGCACTGTGCGGTGCGTCTATCTGGTCAGCATGTTGAGGAAGGACCCCCGCTGACCAAGTGGTGGGACCCTCACCCCACCACTGTCAGGGCCCTGGGCTGGAACGCAGTGGAGTTGGGTGGGCCTGTGTTCCTCTACCCCAGCCAACCCGCCTCGGGTAGCAAAATCCCAATAGCATGCTACAGACCCTTGCTGGCGCTCCCCTGCCTGAGGGGCGCTGCAGACTCTTGCTGGGATGGTCTAGATAATACTTAGTCCTGCCTTGAGTGCAGGGGACTGGACTGGATGACCTCTCGAGGTCCCTTCCAGTCCTATAATTCTGTAATTCTACTGGCATAGCCTTGCATGATGCACCCTCAGTTTTGAGTCTTGCCAACAAAACAATGCCTATGTGAGTACTACATTACCCAAACCGATATAAACAGTCCTCAAGCTGCTACTGTCCCCACAGCAGTGACTGCTTTGGTTTTGGAAATGTCTCTCGTCCTGCTTGCCCACATTGTGAGCACACAGGTATGGCTCCATATAAAGCTACAACTAAAACTCAGCTAAACTTCACACTGGTTCAGGAAAGAAGTTCTGGATTTCCTTAGCTTGTGGGGAGGAAGGCTCAGAGGGCAAGATATTTATCGGAGGCAGATAAAATTGTTTTTTAACTGCGACATGAAAAACTCAGTCTCCGTTTTTAGGCATTTTCTATTTTAAAAACTCTTCCATTCATACACACCGTATTATGCTTAGTTTTAGCTACATATTCAAACTGTGGTTACATAAGGCAGTAGATTCTGTTTGTTCAGCCCTAAATTAAAGTAAAGCTATAGTGGGCGTAATATTAATACATGTAATTATAATCCTGGGAAGAAGAATGTCGGTATACATTTTGGTTTGATTTTTTCTCAAGGATGTTATAAATCATGATTCATTTCAGTTTTCAATATCATATAAACAGTCAAAACTATCTGATTATGTGAAAACAACAGCAATGTAGAGCTGAAGGCTTGAATCATTGAGCCATCAGAAAAGTGCAGCCTACCAGTCCTGGTCCATTTGGTCATGTCATATTCTGCAGCAATATACCAACTTGGATGTAGTGGATAGACCAAGCCTAATCCTTCACTTTGAATGGATATGTCCATCGTTTGAAAAGACGCATTCTATGATTGCTGAACTTGACAATGATGCAACTATTTTTCCAAGTTTTCCGGTTTAAGCCAATATTTACCAGCGCCCTGTCCTAAGCTAGTTTGTCCTGGGAAATTTCCAACCCTGGAGGAAGGAGCAGTGTAAGGCCAGCTGTTGAATTCCTACAGGAGGAAAGATGTTTGTTCAGGCCTTGCAAAGGAGATGCAGAAGCTGGGGTATGGCAGGGACAAGTTCCAACGCCTGGCACAGGGGGAGGAACTGCGGCCGTCCTACCAAAAGGCAACAAGAAATCTGCTGTGGCCATTTCTGAGTTAGTTGTCAGACTGAGGGGGAACTTGCGCCATCTACCCACATGTGACAGTGGACACTTTGTAATGTCCAGAGGAAACCGCTTCAGAATTACACAGAGATGAATAGCTCATTGAGGAGGGGTACATGAAGGATGTAGAGCCCACAGAGATCTAGGACCTCTTTGAAACCCAGTTGAACCCAGAGAGAGAATCCTCTGAGGATGGGGAAGGGGACTTGTGGAGGTGTATTTTACCACCCTCATTAATGCACATCTTCTTTCTAACTTTGTTCATGGCCCCCAATACTTCCATCCCTCCCCCTCTCAAAATGGCAGCTGACCAGGGAACAATGCAATTCTGTTTTAAGAGCGTGCACTGGCAGTACGAGACAAAAAATAACAATACTTAAGCAATCAAAGAGCATCCGCCAACACAAATTTTAGCTGAAGCCTTTTGATACATTCAAAAGAAAACCTTTTGTAAGCAGAGAGAAACTTCTAGCAAAATAAAAATGATGCAAAGATAATTCAGTGCATTCAAAACCAAAAAATAAATGCATACAAATCCATAGTGGAACACTCAAATTAAATATATTGCTTGCAAGAAGTCTTTTGTACTGTCAATACAGTAACCAGGCCTTCAGACTATAGAATTTTGCCGAAATACAGTTGTAAATTTATTGGATGTTGGCTTTGTAGTTCAATACACCAAACTTTGGTTTTCGAGTCCGAAAGTCCAAGTACAAAACAAGTTACTTGTATGCTGTGCTTAGATCCAGGAAAGAAAGAAAAACTGTCACTGGCTCAGGTGGCTGGATTTGAGCACAGCCAAAGAACTAGCCGATTATCAACTCTCTTCCCCATTGTGGGACTTCTGATTTCTTTTGGCCAACTCATCCTTTTTGTGCTCTGGCCCAATTGTACAGAATTATTCAAGCAAATATTATTTAATCTTTGCCTGCACATTTTTAGAAAGAGCAGCCTTGTTTCTCCCACCACAAGAAGACACCTTGCTATGCCACTGTGCAGGTTACACCAGGGGTACTGTTACTGTGAAGAGGCCGGCTCATGAGCCCATGTCACCTTGAGCCATCTGAAACAACTGCCTTCTCTGGGCCTTTGGCACCCTCATGAGGGATATATATCCATCAAACCATCAGTGCCTCTCATAGGTTTAGCAGTGGTTACTACACTATCCTCACATTTGCCTAGGATCCCTAGAGTCAGTCCCCCACCTGTCATGGCTTGAGGCTCACATATACTCACCATGGTCTATGCTGTTGCACTGAAGCAAGCAGTGGTGTGTGACTCTGTCCATATTTTTATGCAGATCTATATGGAAAAAAATTAGGGAAGAGGTGTGGCACTTATCTGTTGGTGTCTGCTAACCCCTTAAACCTAACAATGTCTGTCTATCTGATTGTTTATCATTGACCTGGGCTCAGATATTTCTGAGGGTCACCCCCTACACATCTGCAGAGAGACTGACCAGGATAAGGAGGAAAAAGAAATAGACATGGGAGGCTATGTTCTCGGTCAAGAGTTCTGAGTCCACAGCCTGTGAGACTGGGGAATGGAAAGAACATATAATGAAGGAGAAACAAAAGAACCAAGAGGAAAGTCAGAAGGACAGGGAGGTGCATCATGAGCTGCACCAAGACATCACACAGCTCCTCAGATAACTACCTCAGATGCTCCAAAGTATTATGGAACAAAACATGCAATGGCCTATACCCCAGCAGCCATTACACTGTGCAGACAATTCCTTTATCCCAGGGCTAGGAATGTACACCATCCTCAAGGCACAAGCATGTCCTGCAACAGGATCCTTTCCACTCAACCTAGTGAACAATAAGAAGAACTTGCTTAGAGTACCCTTGCTCTGACCTGTGTTGCATCCCAGAGAGGCCAGCATCATGAACTTTTTCTTTTTTAGCAGTATATATGCTATTTATTACTGCACAAACAAGCTCCATTTTGCAGGAAACATGATTAATTTTCTTGGTCTTAAAATACAGAGATGCAAAGCTCCCACAATAAACACCTCACCAGTATCCTAAGAGGTCTTAATTCATAACCTGGCCATGAACCGTGTATTCACAAAGTAACACACTCTCTGTGCCGCCCGTCTTTTGCTGATACAAGCTGTCACTGTGAGGATGCACTCTACTGGCAAAGGCAGCCAAACGTGAAAGCACTCTAGTGACATAGCAATGCCGGCAGAAACTTTATTAGAAACTTTCTGCTAGAGATGTGGCCTATGAAAGAGACGCTCACTGCTAGGGAAAGCTTCATTTTAACTAGGTGAGGCACATGAACAGCTGGAGAAATGGATCTACCCTTCAGGCAGTAGATTGGGAACTGAGGCAAAAAGAGAGGAAGCGGCTTGCCTAAAGTCTCACAAACAGAGCCAGCCATTGAAGCCATAACTTCTGAATCCTAGTCCACTACCTAAACCACAAGGCCAGGCTGGTGAGGGAGAGACCCATATTTAAGTTCTAAGCTCACCCAACACACCAGGGTTAGGACCACTGTGAAGGCAGATGGATCAGCCCGTGGGAAAGAAATGATCACTTTATGTGCTCAGTGGTGATCCTTTCAGCTGCCCCAGGAGTACAGTCCAGCATGAATTTCGTCTAGTCCTTGGTTGAAAGGGGCCATTAAGTCAATGCAATGTCATTACAGAGAAAAATGAAGAGAAACCCCATTTGCTTATACAGCCTGAGCCCTGTACAGGATACGCACCCGCTTGGCTCATTCAGACCCCTTACCCTCCACACTGTACATCTCATAGCTCCTCCTAACAATCAAAGTGGGGAAAGGTGGAAAATAAACCAACCAACCAACCAGAGCAAGATAAGAAGTGACAGCACTCCCAAAAAATAATCCAACCTGGAAGAGTGGCAGCAGCAACAGAGAGGAAGCTCTTTCCAGCTGCTCCACGCCGGCCATGTGAGAGCACACCCAAGAGGCGCAGTAAGGGGAAGGCAAGTGAGAGTGATCATTTGTGAAGGTCACACTGGAAATCAAATGGCAGTAATTGAAAGAGGAGGAAACAATTGTAACACATCTGGAGAGGCAGCTCCCTGCATTTCCAAAGGCTCCTCTCTGAAGTGGGAAGGGAGGCTGCCTCGTTCTCCATTCTGAGCTGCTAAATGAATTTCCATCACATAAGCGGAGAAGGGAAGGGAGGGTGCTGGTGACTTCCAGCCCTAGCAACTGGAGTGTAATTATGTCCCTGGGCCAGGCAGCTGCTGCTGCTTCCTGCCCCGAATGAAAACAACAACAACAATAATACCGTGTATATTTTTAAGGAGAATTTGGTTTAAAAAAAAACTACCAGGCAACAACACACCACACAAATCTAAGAATGTTCTTCCCTCATTTCCCGCTAGAGGCAGCTGGGAAAAGAAAGCCCTTGGGGGCCCATCCATAGCTGTGTAATATAAGAGGAGAAAGTAAAGGGAATCAGAAATCGGATGCAAGCTGGTGAAGAGATGATAAAAACAAGCCAAACAGCAATGGGCCAGATTGAGACAGGCTTTTGTGGAAGAGGGAGTCAGTGCACAAGAAACCTGCCCCCTTGTGCAACCCACAGGGACTGCCTGCCCCTTTGCTTCCCTTGGAGAGCAGAGCGCCCAAAGGGGTGCCAGGAGCAGGCAAGGCTGTATGCACGTCCACCCTGCAGAGTGTGATCTGTGCCAGCCTCATGGAGGGTGCAGTGTGCACAGCTCCTCATGCACCAAACAGCCAGGTAAGCCCCTCCTCCCCGGGGCAAAGGGTGGCTGTGTTCTGCTTAGCCCCCTATATAGGGCTTAGTTCATGGTACTCTGTGAGTCTCCTCATATGAACAGAGTGAAGGAGACAGAAGCCCCTGCCATGAGTCACACGTTAAAGATGGGGGTGAGGCCTCCCTAGACTTCAGGATGCCCAGGTCCCACTGCATAGGTGGGGCCCCTGAGGCACAGGGTGCTTAACAGCAGCACTGGAGAGTTGGGGTGGGTGGGTGTCAGAAGCTCCAGCCCAGACTCAGGCAGGGCAAAGGCCCTTTGGTGCACAGAGAGAGCACATGCAGGGATGGCCATTGTTATGCAGAGATTGTCTTGTTCTGTGTTTGTACAATATCCATGATGGGGCTCCTAAGCACCATATCCATGCAAACAATAAACAATAATATACCCTAGCAAAGGCACTCAGTAACCATTTGGTGTCTGCTGGGATAAACCTCCTCCTGTGCAGCCCTTTGTTCTCTTTAACATGCTTCACGGCACTGCCAAATGATGAGTCAAACTCGCCTTACTATAGTTTGCTGAATACTGTGTATGGCATTTACCTTCTGACAGCAGTTTAATTAAACACAAGTCAACATCTCCCAGCAAAATATATTCCTTTGGCAATCAGGGCCATCACTTTCTTGGCTTATTGCTTTTTCCACTAGGAGTCTACCAGTTTTCCAATCCAAGAAGGAAGCGAGTTCAAAAACAAGGGGCCAAGCTACACCTTCTACAGGGATGGGTGTGGGAACCCCTCATGGGGTCATTTAGCAGAATTTCATTCAAATTCTTCCCTTGAGAAGAGGGTTTTGGTGGGGGAAGTCCATGGAAGAGGGTTCAGGTGGAGCCTCTCAACTCTGTGGATCCCCAGAATCCACAAGAAGGGGTATCCCTTAGTCCTGTGAAAGATTGGACCCTTCCTGCTGCTCCCCTGTCCCCACCTACCCCTAATAATATGGCTTCTGCAGGAGCTGTGCTGCTATTGACCAGACACCTGCACCCAAGCACTCTCTCTGACACAGCCTGATTTAAAGCTGCTTCAAGCATTTTTAGGTTAAAGGTGCAGATTGCTTTGTCTACGGAAGGGGGTATGCCCTGGAGAGCAGTGTCCCTTCCTCTTGTATGTATCAATCCAGGAATTTATATGGCTCATCATCATAGCATCTCAGCTCTTGGCATTCCCCTCCTTCCACAAAGCCCAGGGGATTTCTGCAAGATCTGATTCCTCTCTGCTTGCATAAGCCAAAGGGGCTGTCTCACTGGAAGATGATGATATCTTACATTTGAAAGGCTCCTTTCGCTCCAAGAAGCATAGCATTTTACAAAATGATATACAATCTATATGGAGAGCTTTTCTTTCCTCACTAAACCGCAATCACTTCTGAAATGAAATGTGGCACTTCTTGGATATCACATAGTGACCCTACATCATAGTTTAGGACAGGAAGTGAAGAAGTGGCAGGATCTTTAGGGAGACAGATTATAATTTTGTAAGTGGGGATTTAGGACAAGCTTCTCGTCTTGTGAAAACTCCCAGGGAATCTTTGAGCACAAGAATATTCCTCTTTCCCAGCTCCATTAGTATGACTGGATTGTCCAGGGTTCTGTCGCTAAAAACCCCACTTTCATTTCTATGACCTTTTTACTGACCTATGGGTTTTAGAGGTTTAGGCAAAAAGGACGCAATATGCACAATATCAGTAAGCAAAAACAATTAGAAAGACAATGTCATGTCCTTCATGTCGGAAACAGTCTGAGGCTTCTGTGCAGCTTTTTCCTATAAAGGACGCTTAAGGGGCTGTTATTATTAGAATATTATTTATCATCATCCACTTAGTTCCAGGGTTACAGCTTCCTTTGGATTATTTGAAGCGGAGGGCACTTGCAAGAACAAGGGGGAGTCTGCAAACATGCCCCTGTAGGGAGCTCCATCATCAGTGTAGAGCAAAGCTAAACAGGACCTGTGCTCATCAGAATGTTAGGTGTCCCCCAGACAGACAATACGCCCCTGCCTAGCTCACCTTCTCTGATTTCCAGACGGTCCCCCTAGATGGACTCCTGCCTTCCTCCCAGCTCTGAGCCCTTGGTTTTTTCTAAGGGCTCCCGTTGACTTCAGTGGACTCGGGATAGGCTCCAAGTGAGGAAGCTCAGCCCATCCAGTCCCCAGCTGGTATCAGTCAGCTGTGTGCTGCACTGGTGCCTGCTGCCCTGACTCATTGGTGAGTTTCGGCCTCCGCAGACCACTGGCTTGGCTCTCAAGTGTCCTGCCTCGATCCACTCTCCCATCTAGCACTGAGTGTCAGCAAAGAGCTGTCCTGAACTGCCACAGCACCAATGGCTTCCTGCCCCCGGTCACAAAAAGCAATGATGTGGGATTAATTTGGTTTGTTGCGCTTTTTAATTCAAACCTGTCTCTTAGCTCAGGGCAGGAGGTCCCCCAGTGGCTTTTGCTATCCCAGCAGCTCTTTGTGCTCTCAGCATGGTGACTTTGTTTACATTTTATTCCTCCTTCGCCAGCACTTGCAAAACAAAAAGTAACATTTTGCTCAGAATGACAAGATTTGAGATCTCCTCTCTCCCTTCCGCATCCCCAAAGCAGGCCTTGCCTTCTCTTTCCTCACCTCCTATGATCTCCCTTCCCACACTGACCTTCCCCAGCTCCTTCCCCATCCCCACCTTTCCAACTGTCCCATGGGTGGAAATCTGCTCACTGCTGCTGACACCGCGGCTAGGCTGTGCTGAGGGTGCACTGCAGGGGACTGGCCTGCAGCTCATCACTGAAGACAAGTCAGGCTGACTCCAAAAGGGCACATTTAGCACAGTGGGGCACCAGGAAAGGCTACTTAAGGTCGATTCTGGGCTGCGTCTCCTGAGAGACAGAGTGTAGAAAGTGCAGCCCAGGAGCAGAGAAAGCTGGATGAAAGACATCTATGCCCCCTCCACCTGCTGGGTGGAATAGCTACTGGCATACGTTAGAGCAGCCAGAGCAGCCTCTCTAAGGCTGCCTGTGGGCTTCACAGTAGCCCAGAATCCCTACAGTGCTATGGGCATGGCCACTCCTGCCCCCACTCTCAGCCTCAACACAGGGGTATCTTCCCTGGCTCCTGTATGGCCCTTATGTGCTGCTGGGGAACAGACTGCATTGTCCCCATGGTATCGTCCTTCTGTGTTCTTTCCAGTCTTCATTTCCTAATAAGACCAAAAGAACAGCCATACTGAGTCAGACCAGTGGTCCATCTAGCCCAGTATCCTGTCTCTGATGGTGGTCAGTGCCAGAGCTTCAGGGGAGTATACAGAACAGAGCAATTTTGGAGATATTCACTCCTGTCTTCCTCTCATGGTTTCTAGCAGTCAGTGGTTTAGGGTCCCCCGAGCATGGGGTTGCATCTCAGACCATCTGAGCTAATAGCCATTAATGGACCTATCCTCCATGAACTCATCTAAACCTTTTCTGAACCCAGTTATATTTTAATACCACATGCACACACACTTTGCTTTGGTTCTGATCCAGTCCATAATACACAGACAACCCCAAGCACAGTTAACCTGCCCCATGCCCCATACAGCCTTGTTCTTCTGTCCCAGCAAACCATAGGTGTTCAGATATGTTCTGATCCCTTCTCCTGCATCTAAACCAGAGATGATCATATAATTTTGCTAAAGCAACTTGCAACCAGTTTACAAACAAATTGCTATCCATAATTCAGTACGCCCCAGAAAGGGTCAAGCGGTGAGGGTCAGATAACCAGAGTATACGCAAAATGTCTTCTGGATTGGAGGGGCCTGGAGCTGACCCCAAGAGACCATATCAGAAGTAGGGAGAGAAATCTGAATACAGAAAATTCTCCCCTTATCTGTTGATGCCTCACTCCCATCTCTGCTCCATCTCCTTGTCTTTACAACATCCTCCTCCTCTGCCTTCCTTGAGTTCTCCAGGCCACAGTGAGTGCAGAATGCCACTGTACCTACCATCTCATGCCATGCAAAGACACATAACCCATATCACCTCGTCCTCACAGAGCTCCAGGGGCTCCCCGTTCATTTCAGGAATCAACTCAGTTACCCTTCGTACTCCTTAGCCCCTTTTATTGGTGTAGCTTCTGGGTCTATCTCTCTACCCCTTTCCCCGCTTTTCCTTCTCATCTAGCATTGGCCATTTTTCTGGTCCTAAATCATCACCTGCCAGGGCTGTTAGGATAGCCTTTTCCCTTATAAGTCCCGCCATCTGGAACAGCCTTTTTTCAATCTTTCTGCCTCATCAACTCTCCATCTACTTTCAAATCTCATCTGAAAACATCTCTTCTTAGCTATGCTTCTTAATTTCTCTCTTCCTCTGCTATTATGCATTATTTAACTCTGCTAGGTATCTTGGGAGGCTGAAAGGCACTCTACAAAATAAAGCTGAAATGGTTTGTACTGGCAGTGGAGATTATTTGCTTTTCCCCTCAGTCTCCAGTGGAGAGCAGCATTGTCTGTTTGGGGAAGCATTGGTGGTCACTCAGCAATCAGAAGAGGTTCTTCACTGCCTTGCTTCCTCTTTAAAACCCATACATTTTCATGGAATCGGGGGTACTTCTCTGTGTCAAAGAGCTTCCTTGCTGGATCTCAACCTGCAAAGAGAAGCAAGAGTGATCCCTTGGAATGTGGATGGGAGGCAAGCAGCTGTTGCAAGGTGTTGCAAAGTTGCAAGGCTTATTACTAATGGAAGAGGCCAAATGCTTTCCAGTAACTGTCTGTTTTCTCATACAGCACACATGGGTATAAATACCTGAGCGAGACACTTCATAAAGACCATTGGTCAGCACTTCTCAAGTGGAAATGGAGGGCCCCCGTTGGGATGGGAATGGGTAACGGGTCACAGCGGAATTGTCAAATGTGACAGCTGCTAAGCTACAGAAAGAGCAAGGTTAGAGTAAGGAAGAAATGTTTTGCTCACTTCTGCAGCTGCTGCTGTCCTGTCCCATCCCCCGCTGAAACTTCATTCCTCCCTCCCTCGATAAGGGCCCAACTGCCTTGACCCGGAAACCTCTAGTGTTCACAGCACTCAGCCAGCTCCCCGCCATGGTCACCTAGATAGCTCCCCACCATGGTGACGTTTCCTGGAATAATGCTCAGTGGGCGGGGATGGAGGACTGAAGAAAGGGAGAGGAGGAGGAAGAAACTCTAACATCAAACATCCTCCCACAAAAGCATTAGCACCCTAATCACTCAGCCACCAATCCCAACTCAGACTCCACTAGCAACACTAACCCCCAACATTCAGCCACCCAGCAGTACCCAAACCTTCCCCTAGCATCCAGCCATCAAGCAACTTAATGCAGCAGCCCCATCCTTTTCCCAGGAGCAGCCAATCCCTTTCCCAGCATCCCCAGCACCCAGCCAGCAAGCACCTCTATGCACCAGCTTCCTCCCAATATCTCCACCAGCAACCCCGATCCTTCCCCCAGCATTCCCATTAGCCAGCCTCCCGCCAAAAAAAAAAATCCTTCTGTTTGCTTCAGCTCTGCCTGCACTCCTTTGGGGTTGTCTCTCCAGTATTCTAGTGAACAAACTCCCTGGCAGGAGCACTCACAGAAAAAGGAAACTTTAAGTAAATAGAAAACATTCACACACAGCAAAGTGGGAGTGGACATGGGGAGAGTGCAATTTTGTTATTAACATATCCTATTATCCAGATACCTACTTTTAAAAATTAAATGTTGAGACAAATTCTGGAAGCCACTTGGTGAGACTGATGTATGGAGAAGGTCTACTAGAAGTGTGGAAGGTTTATGGAGAACCTAGTATAGTAAATGGAGTGAAAGCCCAATAATTTCAGTGGGCAAGACACGTGGTTAGGCTGACAAAAGACAGATTAGCTAAGCATCTCTTGGAAAGACATCCTTATGTTGTTCAACCTTGTGGATGACCAGCGAGAAGATGGAGGGATAATCCAAACAAGTTCTTATGCCCTTGGCAGAAAAAGGGAGGGGCAAATTGTAAAAGTGGTCGAAGACCTCCCTGGCCTATAAAGCCAGAGAGTACAGTAAGTATTACCAGGGTGTGGGCAATTGCCACTCAGCCCCTTCATTTAAATGTAGCCCCTTCTTTCCCTGCTTTATTATTATTCATATTACAGGCCATGACCAAGATCAGAGCCAGACTGTGGTAGACACCACATAAGCCTATAGTAAGAGACAATCCCTGCCTTAAAGATGTGTCACATTATTGATTTGAACTGGGACCATATAGAACATGGTTGCAACCAAAGTCCTGTAGTGGCACCAATTTTGTATAAAGGGGGTCAAATGAGGTATCTAAGACCGGGTTATGGGCTGCTGTTTATGATTATGCTGTCTGTATGCATGCGTCGTTTTTGTAGTTGAAGTTATGAATATTGGCTCTATACTGTCCGTATTTCAAACTTATGCTATGCTTCTGGGAAACATCCCAGACAAATTGGTGTTAGCGCTGCCTAGCCTGCTTGATGGCCCATTAAGGACCATCTGCTATACAACTGACTCACTGAGAGAAGGCAGACACACCTTGTAACTCAGCAAAGTATGCAAGGACTTGCCCCTGTGACTGCAGACTCCATTTTGCTGTAGAAGAACAAAAAGGTGTTCTTACACCTGGAAAAGACTATAAAAGGCTGATGCCTCATCTCCATCTTGTCTTCACTCCTGCTTCTTACCTCTGGAGGGACTTTGCTACAAACAGAAGCTTTGAAGAAAGGTCTGAATGACCCATCCCAGCAGGGGATGTACTCCAGAGACTTGATTTGAACCTGCAGCTTATTCCATCACTGCTGCAAGTTTGAACCAAGAACCTCTTGCCATTACTGTATGTAATTGATTCCATTTAATCAATTCTAGCTCTCATCTCTATCTTTTTCCTTTTATGAATAAATCTTTAGATTTTAGATTCTAAAGGATTGGCAACAGCATGATTTGTGGTTAAGATCTGATGTGTATATTGACCTGGGTCTGGGGCTTGGTTCTTTGGGATCGACAGAACCTTTTTTCTTTTACTGGGGTGTTGGTTTTCATAACCATTCATCCCCATGAGTGGCACTGGTGGTGATACTGGGAAACTGGAGTGTCTAAGGAATTGCTTGTGTGACTTGTGGTTAGCCAGTGGGGTGAGACCAAAGTCCTCTTTATCTGGCTGGTTTGCTTTGCCTTAGAGGTGGAAAAACCCCAGCTTTGGGCTGTAACTGCCCTGTTTTAAGCAATTTGTCCTGAATTGGCACTCTCAGTTCTGGGTCCTGCCAGAACCAGCATCGTTACAAGATGCTAAATGGACAAGGAAGTATAATTATCCTCATTTTGGATGAAGAACTGAGGCACAAGGAAATCAAAGCTCAAGGTCCCAAAGCCAAGAATTAAACGCAGAGCTGCGGAAACCCAAACCAATGTCTCTGAACCTCAAAACCATACATCTCTTTGTCTGGGCTGTCTTTTTAGAGTGTAAGCATTTTGAGGCAGGGGACTGTGCCTTCTTTTGTGTTTATGTAACCCCTAATATGTTGTGGGCCCGACTAGAGAGATATACTAACCGAGTCAGTTTTGCTCTGTTAAATGCAAACATGTTTTTTGGAAACCTTTACCTACGAGCTATGCTCGTCCTGTCAAAGAACACAAATAATGCCACGTGGTCCGCATGTTCAGTCAAAACTAGCCAACACAGAATCACCTGTAGACTACAAACTGTTTAGTGAATAATCTGACTGATAAATAAATTTGAGAAAACAATAAACTGGTTGTTGGAACATTTTGAAGTATAAAGAGGCTAAATTTGTTGAATAAATAATTTGATATAAGTTATTCACTGGTCTCTAGTGCTGACAGCTATTATATTAATGTATTCCCCTATTTACCACATAACACTAACAGCAATTATGGTGGAATGATCCCAGCAAGCCAGAGTGCAGGAATGCTGTACCGTTATCCACGACTGCTTGGCTATTTGATAACTGCACAATATGCTAATATATGCAGCCTGATTGGCTACTAATTGCCCTTAACCAGTCAGAGTGCAAGGGATTTGCATGTAGAAGGTATGATTATTTCTCAATTTTGCAGTCACTATGCAAATCATTGTACTTTGGCTCTTGTCCTGGGAGCGCCTCATCCTTCAAACTGACAACATACATGGCCACACCAATTTCTCACACCCACAGACCTTTAATTCTCCCACTCAGACACAAAGGGTGAAATCTCAGCCCCACTGAAGTCAGTAGCAAAACTCCTTGACCAAAGTGTAGACCTAGTTTGAACCCTGTTCAATGGAAGTGGGTCAGGACACTTCAAATTACCTCAATTTTTGTCTGTACTATGGCTATGACCACTTTCAATATTACTTCACTTGACCCTGGCTTTAAAATGGGTTAGGAAACGTTCCCACTGTAGGCAGCCCAGTGCACCTGAGCTCATCTCCTCTGCCCGTTTCAGATCTGACGAGGAGTCCTGGCTCCCACATTTCGCTCTTATGTCTAGTTTGACTAAAGGCTGTTGTTGCGGGAGGGGAGGGAGAGGGGTGCCAAATGGAGCACTTACAAAACAAATAGAACGTTATAAACAATAACTCAGCTAGGACTCTGGGGTAAATCTTTCTTGGGAGCAATAAGAAACAAGGGGCTTTGAGAAGAGGGGACAGGTTAGATGAGTATAGTCAGTATAATAACTTCAGTGCTTGCTTCCTGTTCACGTGGTATAACCACAGCCTAAGCTACTAAACTCTAAGGAATTTAATATGGAATTTATTTCCTATAAAAACTTCAGCCGGCTTGTTAACCACATTTATTTAGCTCGTGATAGTCAGTCTCTCATTCTCTCTCTTTGTGGTCCAATGGCTATTTAAGTATTCATCCACAGTGAACAAGTTACTGGGCCAGAGAGCGTGAGAATGGCTCTGCATCCACCTGGGAAGTGAGAGACCCACATTCCAGTCCCCCTCCTCCAATCATTTATTCATTATTATTCACGGGGGAACAGCTTCAACAGGAGAGACTGAGGGAGCTCCACATCAAAATATCCCAGAGCTCAGTGATTAGAGCACACTGCTGAGAGGTGGGAGATCCCTCCTCAAATCCTTCCGCACCCCCTAGAAAAGAGGGGGGATTGAATGTACATCTTACATGCAGGTGCTCTACTCACTGGGCTAAAAGTTCTAAGGTGACCATCTCCTCCTCCAGCTGTTTTGTATAGAGCAGGCAGGTACCTAACTCATTCCCTCAAAGAAAGGCTCAGGTACCTAAGCTGCCTGACTCCAGGTGACTGGTTCCCATTCATGGATTGCTAAGCAAAAATAGGTGTCTGCTTGGACCTAGGCACCTATCTCTGAGGGGGGACACACCCCTATGGCCAGAGTCTCCCATTGACTAGAGGGATTGCCTAAGATCCTGGCTTTTGTGGTCACATTCCAAGGTGCCTGTCTTTCCCCATTCATTGTAGAGGAGCCCCAGTGCCTAACTTGACTGTGTGGATGACAGTGTTATGCCCATGATTTTCTAGGCACCTAAAAGTTAGGCACCACAGTGCAATGCCTAAATGCCTTCATGGATCCCAGCCCATGTGACTGGGCTTTGGATTTTCTCTCTCTCATGCTGGGCTAGCATATCCATTCTCTCTCTTTACCATCAGCTTCAGCAGGTTAAGATGAACAGGAGAACAAGAAACCTTCTCGCAGCTTGACAGACACGTATGCACGTGCCCACATGTGTATGCATGTGCTTGCTCTCACTACCTGTGCAGAGCAACAAAGAATCTTGTGGCACCTCGAATTCACAGTCTTTGTTTAATCCTGATCTGATGGTAATGGCTAGCCAACTACAAAAGCAGTTTCTTCTCCCTGGGTGTTCACACCTCAACTGCTAGAAGAGGGTCTCACTCTCCCTGATCGAACTAACCTCTTTATCTCCAGACTGATTCTTGCCTGCATATTTATACCTGCCTCTGGAAATTTCCATTACGTGTGTCTGACGAAGTGGGTATTCACCCACGAAAGCTCATGCTCCAATACATCTGTTAGTCTTTAAGATGCCACAGGACTCTTTGTTACTTTTTACAGATCCAGACTAATACAGCTACCCCTCTGATACCTGTGCAGAGTTGTTGTTAGATGCAGTCACTACTGGAGTTTGTCAGCTGCAGATTTTAGAAGCAACTAATTGTGACGGGTTGGATCACAGAAACCCCCTTGGGAGCTGCCACCTGATGTGCCAAGATTACTTCTACCCCTGTATCAGAGGGGTAGCCGTGTTAGTCTGGATCTGTAAAAGCAGCAAAGAGTCCTGTGGCACCTTATAGATATTAGGAATGGCAATATACAAAAACCTGTAGGAGAACATTTCAACCTCCCTGGCCACACTATAGCAGACCTTAAGGTGGCCATCCTGCAGCAAAGAAACTTCAGGACCAGACTTCAAAGAGAAACTGCTGAGCTTCAGTTCATCTGAAAATTTGACACCATCAGCTCAGGATTAAACAAAGACTGTGAATGGCTTGCCAACTACTAAACCAGTTTCTCCTCCCTTGGTTTTCACACCTCAGCTGCTAGAACAGGGCCTCATCCTCCCTGATTGAACTAACCTTGTTATCTCTATATACCTGCCCCTGGAAATTTCCACTACATGCATCCGACGAAGTGGGTATTCACCCACGAAAGCTCATGCTCCAAAACGTCTGTTAGTCTATAAGGTGCCACAGGACTCTTTGCTGCTTCTACCCCTGCTTTCCCTGCCAGCTCAGGACTCCAGCACCCTCTCTTGTTGAGCCAGACACACCCGTCTGCTCCAACAAAGACCCAGGGTCTGAATTACATGCCCCTAAGCTGCAGGTTTCTGAAAGCAGCTTACAGAAGTGCTCCTGGCTTGAACACTCAGATGCCCAACTCCCAGTGGGGTCTAAACCCAAATAAATCCATTTTACCCTGTATAAAGCGTATACAAGGTAAACTCAAAATTGTTCACCCTCTTTAACACTGATAGAGAGAGAGGCACAGTTGTTTGCTCCCCCAGGCATTAATACATACTCTGAGTTAACTAATAAGTAAAAAGTGATTTTATTAAATACAGAAAGTAGGATTTAAGTGGTTCCAAGTAGTAACAGACAGAACAAAGTAAGTCACCAAGTAAAATAAAATGAAATGCACAATCTCTGTCTAATCAAACTGACTACAGATAAGATCTTCACCAGTTCCAGAATGCTTCCTTTCACAGACTAATCTCCTTTTAACCTGGGTCCAGCAATCACTCACCCCCCTTGCAGTCACTGCCCTTTGTTCCAGTTTCTTCCAAGTACCCTGGGGAGTGGAGATGGTCTCTCTTTAGCCAGCTGAAGACAAAATGGAGGGGGTCTCCTAGGGGTTTAAATAGACTTTCTCTTGTGGGTGAAGATCCTCCCCACCTCATTTCTACGCAAAGTCACATGTCCATGCATGACTCTCAGTCTTTACAGGCCGAAGCCATTGTCCACATGGTATCTGGTATGTCTCCAGGAAGACTTCTTATGTGGATTGGAGCATTCCAAGATGCATTGTTCCCCAAGTGCTTCCTGATTGGGTACTTAACCTTGCGAATGCCTTCCTAAAGAAGCTGACCAAATGCTTCACAAAGTTACTTAGAAATCAAGCAAGTATACAGCCAGTATTCTTAACCTCAGGTACAAAATGATATATGTATACAAATAGGATGAATAGATATAGTAGACCATAACCTTTTTACATGGCACAGGCAGCACAAAACATATTCCAGTTATGTCATATTCCCATAATTCATTATGGGGTACAGTGTCACACTAATATTGCTAATTACACTGCTTGCACTGGACCACACGCACACCAAAAAAGCTAACAACAAAAATCTGAACTCTCACTCAAAAGACACATTTAACAGTTCTTTAAAAAGAGTTCATTAAAGCAAAGAAAAATCTTAAATAAAGCTAGTGCACTCCCTCCTGTTTCAACAAGATTCATGAATAATGAATAAACAAAGCTTTGTCTGCTTTAATTAATTTGGTTTCAAAATTAACTTGGCCCAACACAAAATGAACAGGCACTTAAAGCTTTTGTTGCTCTACAGGTTCAGGATATACTGAAGGAGGTTAGCAGAAAGCGCTCTGAATAGCAAAGTGCAATACTTTATTCCCCTAAGTAAAATAATTAATACATGCACACTTGAGGTGGGGAATTTATTCCTCTTGCCAAAAAACCTAAGTTTATTTCTATGTTTTATTTGAGAATTTAAATTCCCAGGGCCAGATCCTATGTCCTGTTCTGGGGAAAGTAGCTAGATCTCCCTTACTGGGGATTTCTCCTAGTCTGGATAGTCCTAAGAGGGTACAGAATGGATGCAGTCATCTCCTAAGCCATCTCCCCTGACAGTCTCTGGCTTTGGGGGTGTATAGATGGCAAGAAGGGGCAAGTCACAATGTGTTGTGCACTGGTTATCCCAAGCTGGTGGATGGCCCTTTAGGGGTTTTGGACAGCCAGCATGGGTTAAAGCAGCCACGAGGCTGCTCTAATCTATGCCAGGGCCATTGTAGAACCAACCTCCCAGGATTCGGGAGTGGAAACTAGCTCCTTTAGATCGCCCTTGACCCCTGCCTGCACCCATAACAAGCCCTGGGCAGGTGCCGCTAGAGGTAGTGTTGGGTCACTTTTACAGTCCCTCAATCCTCAACCAACTCAGTGGTTGCTTGAACAGATTAGAGGAGCTTCTGAACTGTGCTGGCTGCCAGTAGCCCACTTTCCAGCAGCTGGGGATCACCCAAGCACAGGGATGAGCCCATGATAAATCAGCCATGGATTAGAGAATCCAGCCACTATATGTGCTTAGCTCATAGTAATACTGGGGCAGTGACTCAGCCAGCACACAGCGAGCACCGTTAGTGTTCTTTTGAATGTGACAAGCAGATTGAAGGCTAGATCCTCAGCTGTGTAAATCAGTGTGGCTAGATCAACTTTGTTGGGGCTATGGTGTATTACACCAACAGAGGATTGGGCCCTTACTAACTAGAAATACATCTTATAGTTAAGTTTGCCATGATCTGGTTACTATTACACAGCTCTTTATGCATGTGTTGTATAACTACATGTCATATAATTATTCTTACTGTTACTATTTATTTTATGGTATGCTGGAAACAAAGTCATGATCTGTATCCAAAAGACCTTGTGTCTTCAAATGTAGACATTATACTATCAGTGAAAGTAACGAACTCTAGAGAGGAGGGATGAAATTCAGAGCAATACAATTACTCAGCTGCTGTCTGAGCAGGCGTACACCATTGTAGATTTGTTACATCATATATAAACATATGTTCATGTATAAAATTGAACTGGGTGAATATCCTTGACTTGTTTCTTATGGGCATAAAAGAAACGGTGAGTTTTAGGAGGGATTTAAATTAGAAAAAAAGATTTACAATAGGTACCCTCTTGGTACATGCAGTACACTATTAATTCCCTGTATTAGGACAAACACTCTTTTCATTTGTCATTCAGTGAAAAAAATCTGACTATTTTCCAATATTTATTGCAAAGAGTTAAGCAAGACCTGATGGTAATGGGGGACTTTAACTACCCAGACATATGTTGGAAAAGTAATACTCCAAACCACCAGGGCCGGCTCCAGGCCTAAGCGCACCAAGCGAGTGCTTGGGGCGGCATGCCACGGGGGGCGCTCTCCTGGTTGCTGAGAGGGTGGCAGGTGACTCCGGTGGAGCTGCCGCAGGCGTGGCTGCGGACGGTCCGCTGGTCCTGCGGCTCGAGTGGACCTCCCGCAGAAACGCCTGCGGCAGGTCCACCAGAGCCGCGGGACCAGCTGACCGTCCGCAGAAACACCTGCGGGAGGTCCACCAGAGCCGTGGGACTGGCGAGTGGCAGAGCACCCCCCGCGGCGTGCCGCCATGCTTGGGGTGGCGAAATTGCTAGAGCCGGCCCTGCAAACCATACACTTCTTGGAATATACTGGGGATAACTTTTTGTATCAGAAAATGAAGGAAGGACAGCCATTTTAGACTTGATTCTTACCAGCAAGGAGAAATTGGTTGGGAATCTGAAAGCAGAAAGCAATTTGGGTGAAAGTGATCATGAATGATAGATTTCATGATTCTAAGAAAAGAAAGGTGTGAGAGCGGCCAAATAAGGATTATGGAAACCAAAAAACAAAATTAGACTTTAACAAACTCATAGAGATGGTAGGTAAGGTCCAATTGCATGAAAATCTAAAGGAAAAAGAAATTCAGGAGAGTTGGTAGTTTCTCAGGAAGACAATATTAAAGGCACAATGCAAAGAAAAAAGATAAGAAAAATAAGAGGCCAATATGGTTGTGCCAGGAACTTGTTAGTGACCTGAAAATCAAAAAAGAATCCTACAAAAAGTGGAAACATGGACAAATTGCTAAGGAAGGGCACAAAAGAACAACACAAGCATGTAGGAACAAAATCAGACAGGCTGAGGCACAAAATGAGTTATAGGGGGCAAGGGACATAAAATGCAATATGAAGAGTTCTTTAAAAATATTAGAGCTAAATAAAGATGAAGGGAAGTGTAGGTCTTCTACTTATCGGGATAGGAGAACTAGTAACTGATGACATCAAGATGGCTGAGATGTTTAATGACTATTTTGTGTCAGTCTTCACTAAGAAAGTTAATGGTCATCAGATATTCAACACAATATTAACAAGAGGAAAGGAATACAAGACAAAACAGGGAAAGAGTAGGTTAAAACAATCTTGGAACTGTTAGCAATTATCTTTGAGAACACATGGAGGACAGGTGAGGACCGAGAGGACTGGAGAAGAGCAAATAAAGTACCTATCTTTTAAAAAGTGATCAAAGAGGACCCAGAGAATTATAAGCCAGTCAACCTAACTTCAATACCTGGAAAGATACTAGGACAAATTATTAAATGTCAATTTTTAAGCACCTAGAGCAGTGGTGGCAACCTGCAGCCCACCGCTTCCCACAGCTCCCATTGGCCAGGAACGGCAAACCATGGCCACTAGGAACTGTGGGGGGCTGTACCTGCAGATGGTCAACATAAGCAAAATGTCTTGCGGCCCACAATCAGATTACCCTGATTGGCCGCATGTGGGCCACAAGTTGCCCACCATTGGCCTAGAGGATACTAGGATTATAAGGAATAGTCAGCATGGATTTGTCAAGAACAAATTATGCCAAACCAACCTAAAATCCTTCTTTGACAGGGTTACCAGCCTAGGGAATAGGGAGGAAACAGTAGACTGCATATATTTGATTTTAATAAGGCTTTTGACACAGTCCGACATTACAGTCTTATAAGCAAACTATGAAAATATGGTCTATAGTCTAAAATTACTATGAAGTTGATGCTCAACTGGTTGAAAGTCCATACTCAAAGAGTGGTTATCAATGTTTAATTGTCAAAGTGGGAAAGCATATCTAGTGGGATCCTGCCGGGGTCGGTCCTTGGTCCGGTACTGTTCAATATTTCCATCAATGGTTTGTATAATGGAGGGGAGAGTATGCTTATAAAATGTGCAGATGACATCAAGCTGGGAGGAGTTGCAAGCACTTTGAAGGACAGTTCAAATGACCTTGACAACCTAAAGAATTGGTCTGAAATCAATCCAGGGTCAAGCCAGAGTTAATAACTGCAGTTAAGGTGAGGAAACTGGAATAAGGAGCAAATCGAGGTAACAGGAACAAAGAGCAGGAATCAGGCAAGGAGGCGGGAACTTGGTCTTAGGGATCTGTTCAGCAGCAGGCTTAGCAACTAGTTGCATAGATAAAGGGTATGTCAGGAACAAGAAGTGTTATGCTAAGAGGTGTCCAATCAGCAGTCTGCTGCTCGTCAGTTGTTTCTACTGAGTCAGCAGGTATAGCCCCTGTTTGAGTGGTATCAGCTGCAGTTCTGTTTGGGCTTGCAGTTTGGTGGCACAGAGGGTAAGGTTCTTGCTCACCAGGCCTGTGTTTGAGACCTGCGATGCCTGATGCTCCTGAGAGTGGTTCTGGGTACCATGGGGCCAGGATGATCCCTGTGGAAGGCCTATAGTTTTGCAGGGGTGTGAATATGATGAGCGGGCTCTCAAGAACATTCTTTGAGCCTATAACTTTCCCATTCAAGCAAATAATACAGTGCTTGCTCCTCTGCATATTTGGGAATCCAAGGTGTCTTGAATTACATATTCCTAAGGGTCCTGCACTTGACCCAGGGGTGAGGGCACTGGATGCCAGCTGGGAAATGGATTGTCGAGAAAAGTTTTCAGGAGAGATACATGAAATACTGAATGGATCTTCCAGGACCAAGGGAGTTGCAACTCAAACACCAGACGAATTTGTTGAAGAATGTTGTAAGGCTGATGTACTGATGGTTCAATTTGTGTGTAGGTCATCTGGGCTGTAGATACTTAGTGGACAGCCAAACTTTCTGACCAGCCTTCAGAGATAGGACCTCTTGGCGGTATTTGTTGGCATGATGTTTGTAGACTATCTGGGGGCTTTCCGGTGCTTTTTTAGGTTAGCCTGGGTCTTATGAACAGTCTGTACTAGACCTGAGGAAGCAGAAACTGTGGTGAATCAGGGGACAGAAGGATGGAACTATGGATGAAAACCATAAATGGAGTAGAAAAAACTGAATCAAGTGAAAGCATGTTCTATGTTGTTGTTGTTGTAAGCAGATTTGGCTAACAGGAGTAATGTGGCCTAGTTACTTTGGCAGTGGTTCAGAAAACAGCAGAGATACTGTTCAAGTATCTGGCTGACCCATTCCAACTGGCCATCCATCTGGGGGCGATGAGAGATGGATGTATGGGAATACAAATCCAGGAGGTGAAACACTTCCTTCTAAAACCTGGATATAAACTGAGGGCCTCAGTCTGTGTTAAGATGATCAGGGAGACCATGGAGGCAAAAATCATGCATAATTGGAAGTTGTGTGGTAATTTTCAGCTGGGAGGCATACAAAAGGTATAAAATGGGCCATTTTGGTGAGCTGATCCATTATAGTTAGTATGGTGGTTTGTCCTTTAGATTCTGGTAGTTCTGTTATGGAAATCAAGGGATAGACATGACATGGGTTGGGAAGAGATTTCAGATGGTAACAGAAGACTGAAAGGCTTGCTTCAGAAGGTCTTAAGCCAAGTGCAGGTGTTGCAGGACCTGATGTAGGATCAAACATTTTCCCACATCTGTGGTCATCAGAATGAGTGACCAACTGCATAAAAAGCCTTGGATTGTCCAAACTGATCGCCTCTAGGGTTGTCATAGTGCATGTGCAGCACCTCAAGTCATGGTGGGGGGAACCATCAGGGACATAAAGTTGGTAATTAACATAGAGGAGATCATTGTCCCAGGAGTAATGGTGTAGGGCGATGCCAGGGAGGCTCTCCTTAGAAGATACAAGCTTGACAAAAGGATTATTAGGAAGCGCTACTTAAAGTGAGGTAAGGAAATCCAAAGATGCAGATCTACAAAAGAAATGGTGCGGTTTCAGTATGTCAGGTGGTGGTTCTTCATGGTTCACAGGTTCCATATAGTATTCCCCTTCCATGAAAGCATGTCTGCCTTACTGTGATTGTGGCCTGGGTGGAACATGATTATGAAGTCGAACCTTGACAAGAACAAGGCCCAACGTAACTGTCACTGATTCAGCACCTTGGCAGATTATATATATTCTATATTTTTGTGGTGTGTTAAGTCTAGTGTAGGGTGCTTAGCCCCCTCAAGGCAGTGTCACCATGTTTCAAGCCTCATCTTGATTATAAGTAATTCCTTGTCAGCTATTTCATAATTGCATTTGGCTGAAGTAATGGGTTTTTTTGGGTTTTTTTTTGGGGGGGTACATGGATGCATGTCCTGTTGGGACCCCATTCTTTGGAACAATACTGCCCCAATGGCTACTTCAGATGCATTGGTTTCATGGATAACGGTTGGTTGGGATCAGGGTGAACCAGCACTGGAGCTGAGGGGAAGGATACCTTCAGATGTTCAAAAACTTGATAGGCATGTGGGGGTCCAGTGAAACTTTTCAGGTTTATGAAGAATGGTGGTTGTGGGAGATGTAATTTTTGAAAAATTGTGAATAAATCTCCTGTTGACAAACTCCCTGAATTTCTGAATGCCTCAAATAGAGTAGGGCCATGCCCAGTAATGAACTGTGAGCACCTTCTGAGGATCCATCTGCAGCCTTTCCGCTGATCAGTGCTATCTTTAATTTAAAAAAAATAAAAAAAAGAAGAGTACCAGTGCACCTGTGAGGGAGGTAGAGCAGCTGATAAAGCCTTTGACTAGGTTTTCCTGGATATACACAATTAAGGCTTCTAAGTCCTGCTTTGATATAGAGTATATGTGTCCAACTGGAATTTTAGCTCTGGGTTGAAGGTCTATAGCAGGGGTGGCCAAATTTACTGACCCTCTGAGCCACATTACTTGAAAATCTTCAGAAGTTTGAAAGCCACAAGACGCACACAGCATTTACACATGCATTTTTAAAAATATTAACATCCTACTTACTTTGTCATGGCTAATTACTGCTAGAGTTACAGGCCTTGTGGGTCTCCATCCTGGTCATAAGTCTTTGGAAATCTGGTTGATATTTTGTCAAGGCAGTACAGAGAAGCTCGATCAGATGTTGATTTGTAAGGACTGCACAATTTTTTTATTTTATTACCTTCAGCATGGAGTAAAGCAATTTGCAGCAATATGTTGTGCCGTAAATTGAAATGAATCACACATTAGTCTTCTTGAGTTGAGGATGCTTTCTTCCTGGCACTTGCTTCCAGAACTCCTGTAGACTGTGATTTATGCATCATCTTTAGAGCCTGGTCCTCCTGGAGTTCCAGTTGTTCAATTTCTACAATAGATGTTTCTGTAACCATGGTTTTGTGAATCGGATAGCCATTGTTAATCACATCAACCATAAATGGGTTTACAAGAAAGATGAAGCAGGATCGCAGCTTATGCAAGTTTTCAAACCTGGCCTGGAAGTCATCAAGCAGTCCTTGTAATTTACTGCTGTATTCCTCTAGTTTGTGATCTTCTACTTCAATTTCAGGGAATGTGTTTACCCCACTCTTGAGATGAGGAAAATGGTTGAAGTCTCTTGACACTGTCTCTTTGAAAAAGTTTTAGGTTGTTCTGGAAGCTGAAGAATGTCTGATTAAGGTCAGAAATAATCTCATCCTTCCCTTGGAGTATCAAGTTGCAAGTTTGCAGATGCTGCATAATATCAGTGAAAAACATCAGATCCTGCATCCATTGCTCATCTTTCAGTTGTGGATAGGACTTCTCCTTTTCTTCAAGGAAAGCATTGATAGGCTCCAACAGTTCCATAACCTATTTAAGACATTGCGGTTGATAACCACCTCACAATACAGTAGAAAGAGACGTCATTAGGTTTGTCCTCAAGGTCCAGCTCTTCAATGAAATTTTTCAACTGTTCATGTGTCTTCCCATTTGAACAGATGACAGTGACAATTTTTAGGACCATTTTCATAACATTTTCATACTTGAAGTATCTGTCTGTGAGATGTTCACAATGGATGATGCAATGAACAGAGTGACACTCTTGACATTTTGGATCACTTTTCAAGAATCCAATAAGGCCTACTTTTTTCCCCACCACGGCAGATGCTCAATCAGTTGCAACCTTGACAGGTTTATCCAGCAGAGCAGTGGCATTTGTCAATGCTTTGTCAAGTGCGTTCTTTATGTCAACTCTGCATGTTGTCTCTTTTAGCACCACTAAGTCCAACATTTCTTCTTTCACAATTACATCTGTGGAAACATGGCAAACAAATACAGCTAGTTGTGATTTATCTTGTATATCTGTAGATTCATCAACGGTGAGGCTGAATGCTATAGAATTCTTTAGATCATTTTGCATCTTGCTCGAAACATCTTCATCTCCATAGTGTGGTGCAAAATTGGAATTTGCTTTATTAGTCATTGAAATTTTGTGTTATTTGGATCAAACATTGCAACCACTTCTGCAATATTCTTAACAAATTCTCCATCACAATATGGATGTTTAGCATGAGCGATATTCCATGACATAGCAAAACTAGCTTCGGCTGTTGTGTCTGCTTCCTTCCTGAATGCCCAAAGTGTGTCTGTTGACTATTTAGACATGATTTTAAAGCGGTTAGCTTGTTCTTCCTTAATTCTAATTCAGGAAGGTATTTAGACGAAAAGTTACAATGATTCATTTTGTAGTGACATTTCAAGTTGCTCACTTTGTAATCAGTGAGAGATGCATTGCAGATAAGGTGCAAGGATTTGCCACCTTGAACAATGAATGCAAAACCTTCTTCCCATTCTGTCTTAAAACTTAGGTTTTCTTCTTCATAATTGCTTTTCTTACAATTTGAAGATGTCATTGTCATCCACAAAAGTAATGTAGGGTTAACACTTAAATCTAAAATTATTGAAATCCAATTTATGAACAGTAAACACAGCTTGTGTTCTGCAGAATGCAGGGAGATCTCAAGCACAGGAGGCCCATACAGCACTGCCTGATGCAATTTCCTATTATAATGGGCATGTGCAGCTGAAGTCCTGAGCCAGAGCATGTCCTGCAGGGCTGGAGCCCCAAGCACTGGCTATTCCCAGCAGGGCTGCATCCCCAAGCCTCAGATCCTCTGGTGGGACTGCAGCTCTGCACACCAGATCTCCTGGCAGGGCAGAAGCCCCGAGCACCAGCACCTCCTGAGGGGCAGAAGCCCTGAGCCCTGTGATCGGTACTTTTACTCTTAAAGAGCCACAAGCAGCTCATGAGCCACAGTTTGGCCATGCCTGGTCTATAGAACATTCATAATCACGATGAGGGGGTAATGTGTTTGCATTTTGTTTTTCGAGTACAGCCTGGTGTCATAAACAGATAGCTAAGGGTTAATGTTCTTTTACCTGTAAAGGGGTAACACCAGTAACCTGAAACACCTGACCAGAGGACCAATCAGGAAACAAGACTTTTTCAAATCTGGGTGGAGGAAAGTTTGTGTGTGAATTCTTTGTCCTTTGTCTTGTGTCTGACCCTCTCAGCTCTGAGAGTGATCTTTCTGTCTCCTGGCTTTCTAATCTTCTGTTTCCAAGTTGTAAGTACAAAGATAGGAAGACCATAGGTTTATATTGTTTTCTTTTGTATTTACATGGGTGTAGTTGCTGGAATGTGTTAAATTGTATTCTTTTTGGATAAGGCTGTTTATTCATTTTTTTCTTTTAAGCAAATGACCCTGTATTTGTCACCTTAATACAGAGAGACCATTTTTATGTCATTTTCTTTCTTTTTTTTATAAAGCCTTCTTTTTAAGACTTCTTGGAGTTTTTTCTTTAGTGGGAATTCCAGGGAATTAAGTCTGCAACTCACCAGGGAATTGGTGGGAGGAAGAAGTCAGGGGAAAATCTCTTTGTGTTAGATTTACTAAGCCTGACTTTGCATACCCTCTGGGTGAAGAGGGAAGTACTTGTGTTTCCAGGACTGGAAACGGGGAAGGTGAAGTCCCTCTGTTTAGATTCACGGAGCTTGCTTCTGTGTATCTCTCCAGGAACCCAGGGAGGGAACACCTGGAAGGGAGAAGGGGGGGGAATGGTTTATTCCCCTTTGTTGTAAGACTCAAGGAATTTGGGTCTTTGGGGTCCCCAGGGAAGGTTTTTGGGGGGACCAGAGTGTCCCAAAACACTCTAATTTTTTGGGTGGTGGCAGCTTTACCAGGTCGAAGCTGGTAACTAAGCTTGGAGGTTTTCATGCTAACACCCATATTTTGGACGCTAAGGTCCAAATCTGGGAAATATGTTATGACACCTGGTAATCTTGTTTTTTTTTTGTGGGGAGGCATAGTTTGTCATGGAGAGTTGGCATTTCTGGATCTGATAGGGTGGCTACAATGTGGAGGGGACTCTGGGTTCTTGAAGCAGGGTTCTCTGACCTGGGTTCTAGGATCCGGGTTCTTGAACCAGAGGGCAGTTCTCCCTACAGAAGCTTGATGGGGGAAAAGATAATGCATTGGGACCAGAGAATATGGGGGTTGTTTCAGATTAGCCAGGGTGCACACAAAATCAAGGTAAAATGTGGGGAGCTAATAAGACTGAACTGTAGGACTTCCTGGTGTTCCCAAATCATCACTTCCAAAGGTATTGTCTGCGGAGTAACCGAGCCTGACATCAGTGGGGACACATCCACTGTTCCCACAGCATCTGGGGTGGTTTTATGTTGTGCCAGAAGCTGAGGACCTGAGCTGTGGAAATATCCATGAAACTATCCCCTGCTCCCGAGTCAATCAAATCTCTTTGCAAGGGAAAGGCTTGCTTGTCCTTCAGGATCTGCAATTGCAGGGGAGTTTCAAGAAGCGGGGAGGAATGAAGGCCTCCTGCCTGAACATAATCTTGAGGTCTTTTGATGGTGGTGCCCAGGCTCAGGACCCCTACTGAACCTGGGCCTAATCCTTTTCCATCGTAGGATTGGTTGAGATTTTGGCAGGGTACATGGGTAAGAACAGCCATACTGGGTCAGACCAATGCTCTATCTAGCCCAGTATCCTCTCTTCCAACAGTAGCTGGTGTCAGTTGCTTCAGAGGGAATGCATTTATGGAGTGATCCATCCCTTGCTGAACAGTCCCAGCTTATGATAGAGAGAGGTTTAGGGACACCTAGAGCATGGGGATGCATCCACGACCATCTTGGCTAGCCTCCATGAACTTATTTAATTCTTTCTTTGAACCCTGTTATACATCACAACAACCCCTGGTAACAAGTTCCACAGGTTGACTGTTGTGTGAAGAAGTTCTTCATTATTTTTGTTTTAAACCTGCTGCCTGTTAATTTTATCAGGTGACCCCTTGTACTTGTGTTATGTGAAGGGGTAAATAACACTTCCCTATTCCCTTTCTCCACATCAGTCATGATTTTATAGACCTCTATCATATCCCCCCTTAGTCATCTCTTTTCTAAGCTGAACAGTCCCAGTCTTTTTAATCTCTCCTCATATGGCAACTGTTCCGTACCCCTAATCATTTTTCTTGCCCTTCTCTGTACCTTTTCCAATTCTAATATATATTTTTGAGATGGGGTGACCAGAACTGTGCGCAGTATTCAAGATGAGGACATACCATGGATTTATATAGTGTCATTATTATATTTTATGTCTTATTATCTATCTTTTTCCTAATGGTACCTAATAGTCTGCTAGCTTTTTTTGACTGCCACTGCACACTGAGCAGATATTTTCAGCGAACTTTCCATGATGACTTCAAGCTCTTTCCTGAGAGGTAATAACTAGTTTAGACTCCATCATTTTGTATTTATAGTTGGTATTATGTTTTTCAATGTGCATTACTTTGCATTTATTAACATTGAATTTCAACTGCCATTTTTGTTGCCTAGTCATCCAGTTTTGTGAGATCTCTTTGTAACTCTTTGCAATCAGCTATGGATTTAACTATCTTGAGTAATTTTGTTACATCTGCAAACTTTGCCACCTCACTATTTATGCCTTTTTTTAGATCATTTATGAATATGTTGAACAGCACCGGGATCCTGCTATTTACCTCCCTCCACTGTGAAAACTGACCATTTATTCCTATCTTTTAACCAGTTACTGATCCATGAGAAGACCTTCCCTTTATTATGACTGCAGCCTCCCCCTTTTTAACTTAAATGTTACTATGGTGGGTTTGTTTGGCATTTTCTCCCCATAAAGATATCAAATTTAATTGCAGTATGGTCACTGTTACCAAGCAGCTCAGCTATATTCTCCTCTTGCACCAAATCCTATGCGCCAGTTAGGACTAAATCAAGAATTACCTCTCCGCTTGTTGATTCCAGGACTAGCTGCTCCAAGAAGCAGCCATGAAGAGTGTCTAGAAATTTTATCTCTGCACCCAATCCTGAGATGACAATTACACAGACAATGTGGGGCTAGCTGAAATCCCCCATTATTATTGGGTTTCATGTTTTTGTAGCCTCTCTAATGTGATGTCATTGAAGGGGACTTTTTTTGTTTGACAGTTTCTCTTCAGTTCCTTTTTTACTTCATCAGTTTCTAGCCTCTCTGTGACACTGCGGTCTATATGGTTTTATAAAAATATGCTAATGAGTGAATATAATGTAACTGGAATATGTTTCATGCAAAAGGTCTCTTGTAAGGTATCACTGAAAAGCTTATTATCTACTGAGTGTGTTCATCCTATTTGTATAAATGTATCACTCTTGTATCTGACACTAGAAATATGAACTATAACTCTGAGGGCCTATTGTAATTATGCAAAGTGTGGGCCATTAATGGTGGTTTGAAATCTTGATGACTCCCATTAACCAGGACAATCGTCTGCAGATGGCTCTGTTTTACTTGTAAGTCTTCCTGTAAATGTGTGTGCTGGCAAGTGGGCAATGAACACTTGCAGTGACATGTGATCATGTCACCTGAACTGGAATCCATCTTTAACCTGGTGTCTTTCCATCGAGAAGGAGGGGGTGGAAACCCAGAGAGGGACAAAGGATTCCCACCTTATGAAAAAGATATATAAAGGGATGGAACAGAACAAAGGGAGAGAGAGGAGCCATCATGAAGGATCCCCTAGCTACCACCTGAGCTGGAACAAGAGCTGTACCAGGGGAAAGAATTGTGCCCAGGCCTGGAAGGTGTCCAGTCTGAGGAAAAAACTTACTGAAGCATTTCTGAGAGTGAGATTATCTGTATTCAGTTTGAATAGACATAGATTTGCACATTTTATTTTATTTTGCTTGGTGACTTACTTTGTTATGTCTGTTACTACTTGGAACCACTTAAACCTTACTTTCTGTATTTAATAAAATCACTTTTTACTTATTAGTTAACCCAGAGTATGTATTAATACCTGAGGGAGCAAACAACTGTGCATCTCTCTCTATCGGTGTTATAGAGGGCAAACAATTCACGAGTTTACCCTGTATATGCTTTATACAGAGTAAAACGGATTTATTTGGGTTTAGACCCCATTGGAAGTTGGGCATCTGAGTGTTAAAGACAGGAACACTTCTGTTAGTTGCTTTCAGGTAAACCTGTAGCTTTGGGGCAAGTAATTCAGACTCTGGGTCTGTTTTGGAGCAGACGGGTGTGTCTGGCTCAGCAAGACAGGGTGCTGGGGTCCCGAGGTCGCAGGGAAAGCAGGAGGCAGAAGTGGGCTTGGTATATCAGGTGGCAGCTCCGAGGGGGTTTCTGTGATTCAACCCATCACACTCTCCTCTTTATTAGTATATAGAGTATCCCCTTTAATAAGTCCTCCCCCAAGGGATGTCTGTCAGATACCACATCCTGCTCCTCCACAATAGTAAATGGAGATTTTCATGTCTCCAGTGCTCTTGCTGACCCAGGAACAGATGGGACTACACCACATCTGTCTGCATGGGTTCGACCAGGGCCAGGTTTCCTTCAGTCTGAGGGCTGAACCTGGGGCAAGTGCAGAATGTAGATGGGGGCTTCATGTGTTCCTTTTGTTGTTCATGAAGTCTGGTGTCTAGTCTGATACACAGGTCCATAAAGATCTCCAACTGGGCGAGAGAGTCTGCTCATGCCAGCTCATCCTTTAACTTGTCACCAAGATGAAACTGATGCTGGAGCGTGACATCATTCCAGGTAGTGCCTGAAACTAAATGTCTAAACTGAGTAACATAGGAAGGGGACAATCCAAGGGTTTGCCGAAGCTTCTGTAAGGCTGTCTCGCCATGCAAGCTTTACATGAGTCATCAAAAATGGTGGTGAATGCTTGCAGAAAAGAACCCCAACTTGTTAGCACTGGTGGTCTGTAACTGAGTCTCTTCCTCGGCCCCCCCTTGCTGCACCTCCCTGCTGTCTCAGCAAAGCACTCTGAGCCTCCTGGATGCAGCACCCATGGCTTTTTATTTACACACAGTTCCCACCACCAGTGATTCTATTTACAACTTTACAGGTCTTACTCTCCTCTTCCTTTACAGGGAGTCTACCCTAGCCTGAAGACTGCCATGCCTCTGGCTGTTCTCTTCCCCCCTTCCTCTGGCTGCCAGCCAGCCTTTATGGCCCTTGAACCTGCAAGCCCACAGGTGCAGCCCGTTCAGAGGCCAGGCACCAGGCTTCTCCCCAGCCCCAATCCATTTCACCTGATTGGGGCTGGCTGAGCAGGGGCTAATTAGCTGCCTCTGCAGCAGCACCCTGCTACATGGTCCTACTGTAGAAAGGGAAAGGCCCATGATAGGGCCTCCCGGGTAAGCAAGCTAAGTACCAGCCCCACCTTGACCTGATTGGTGGTGTGTTCCTGAAGCTGGAGCATAAACAGGAGTCTGCATTGGATAATAAACCCATGAAACTTGCTGTGAGTGCCATCATATTTCTTTGGTAACAGAACTTTGGGGCTGGTCACAAGGGGAGAAGAGTGGGTACCTGCAGGTGGTTAGAGTGCTGTAACTTGTTTCCAGAGGGAGCAATTTTCCATTTTCAGATGCTGTAGTTGATCCTTCAGCCGCTGGTTCTCAGCCTGGAGGACAGTAATCCGTGGACTCAAACCCCCAGGGCATCAGGGAGGTGGGAGCCCCAGCAATGTCCATACTTGGTCCAGGGGTTCAGAAACAAATCCCAGAAGAGACTGTGGGATGAGGGTCCTTGTAATATGTGAAAAATGAAATGCCTTTGTTTAGATTTTACTTTCGCAAATAAACCAACCCAGCTTCATTTCTCAATGAAAAGAGAAACACACAGCAATTATCACCATTATTTCTATGACCAGGAGTGCCTAGAGGCCTCAACGCAGATCAGGGCCCCAGGAGGGAGCTACTTCCAAAGCCAAGAGGCCTGTGTGGAGAATGTTCTGCCACTTGCTCTCCCAGTTCTACATGGGTGGGAGTTCTGGCTCAGGCACCCTTCAGGTGTCAAAGGCAGTGTGGCCAGGGCAGAGCGGTGTTCTGGCAGGAACAGAGCCTCCTCCCTCGTTGTTTAGCACAAGTGCCATTTGATAGTCCTTTACTTTCATGTTAGCCACTGTCACTATGATTTCAAGTGCAGCGCAGTGCAAATGAGTTGAAAGAGCAGAGCTGCAGCACTGCAGCCTCATGGTTAACAAACCACTTCAACCCTCATGGATCTTTAGGAGCTGGCTGTTACAACTAGATTCACAAGTGCCACCATTTCTATTCAAGCCAATGGCCAGCTGAGCAGGTTTGCTCCAGGATCCATGCCTTGGGTTGGTGAGGTTTTGTTTCTAAAGTGCAGATGGGGGCGACTTTAGGGGGTTGATTTATTTTCTTTCGCTCTCAGTTTGCAGTCGAGTGCCTGATGTTGATAAAAAATCCCAGACTGAAGCTGAAGCAGCAGCTGAGCCTGGTAGCCAAGCTGAACTCCAGGGACCGGAGGAGGGCAATTGGATTGTGCAAAGGGACAATTCTAAAGGGAGCCGTTTCATTCCTGATTTGTTGCAGCCATCAAAAGATGAGGTCACTAGGGTAAGGAAAGGTTGATAGCTTCTGCTCCATAGATTTATGAAGCAGAATCGTGTGTCTATTTCAGACATGTCCCCCATGACCCATGCACAAGGCTTGCCTCTCCTATTAATGGCACTCTGCTAGCTTCTGTTTTCTTGCTTACAGATGATCTTACAGCCTCTATTGATAGGTTTTCCTGCTCAAGGGGAGAGCCCAGGAGCTTGACTGTGGCCAAGGAGTGCACAGAACCGTTCAGGAGGGCAGTGAGCAAAGGTGGAGTAAAATCACTTACATTTCTCAAATCCTGGGCTGTCTGTGGAGCAGGCTGGGCTCCCAGCGTAAGTTAGAGCAACCTAGAGCTGCTCCATCTTTTACCAGCTGTCAGTGGCCCCAAGGGGTCACTAGAACAGCTGATGTTCATTGGTGCTTGGGCCTCAGCCTACCCCCAACACCAGCTAGAAAGAGGTTGGGTACAGTAGGAGCTGTTGTGCCAGCTCTACATCACCAAAGGGTCCCCCTCCCCTGGAGTGAACTTACCATGGTTGGTGACAATGACTAGATAGCCATTTTATACTGTTGGTGTGATGCAAAATGGCCATAGTGAAGTCATATTGGGCCATGGAACAGGTTATTATCTGGGACAAGGCATCTCCACACCATAGTCTGGCTGCAGCTGGAGTCCACTAGGGCATCCACCTATCTCTCATCAAGTCCAGCAGGGTACCATCATCTTGGGGTTGGAGTGCTGTCAGGCATGGGTTTCTCCAGCATAGACTTCACCAAAGGAGCAGTCCATGGAGGAGCATTGCCTCGGGAGGCGTCCAAATTGGCCACAACTAAAACAGGGCCCAATCTCTGAGGGATTTCTGCGGGTCTTGGGGTTCCCAGGGCACTCCGGAGATTCCCCCGGTAGGGTCCTTCTTTCCTCACTGCAGTTGGTAGGTGTACCATGAGGCTTTGTGTAGAACAAGGTGGGCCTCCATCACAATGGCTGTCTTCCCAGCCCGGGGACAGGTGGGTTGCTGTCGGAGGCCTATAAGGCTTTCCAGCAGTCGGGAGGGGAGACCGCACTGTGGCCATGGATCCTTGTGCCTCTGGGACTTCTGCGGCTAAGAAGTCCTCCACGAGGTCACCTTCAGAGTGGTGGATTGGTGCTGCAGGACCCACATCCTCCCTCAGGGCAGGAGGATGTGTACGAACTGCTTGACTACCACCTGTTCAAAAGCCCTGTGCTGCTCCGGTTGAAGCCATCACCAGCAGGCGTCCTTAAGCTCCTGGGCCACGATGTGAGGTCATGCCCCTGGCGGATAGGCCTTCCCGCGAAACCTACGTCGAAATTTTTAGGGGGTAATGTCCCCTGATGGCAGTCTTGACTGCTGTATAGTCAAGGGCCTCCTCATTAGGAAGACCTCAATAGGCGGCCTGAGTGGCACCCATTAAATACGGAGCCAAGAGCGTGGCCCATTGTTCTGAGGCCCGCCTAGCTGCCAAGGCAACTCTTTTGAAGGCAAGCAAAAACACCTCGGGGTCATCTTCTGGATCCATTTTTGTAAGCTGTACTGGCAGCATGGGGGTTTCCAGCACCACTGCTCCTCCAGGGCCGGAAGAGTGGGCTAGCAGTGTGGCCAGTTGCTGAAAACATTGCCTCTGCTGGTCCTGCTGCTGGGCCCCCAGCTCCCTGAGCAGCTGCTGCTCTTGCTGGAGTTGAGCGGCCTGCTGCTGCTGTTGGGTTTCAGCCCACCATCTCATTAACGGCTCGAGTTCCATAGGAGCGTTTGGGCAAGTTGTTGTCTAAGCGCAAGGGCAGTCCCCCGTCTGTCTCAGGGGGGTGATCTCTGCTCACATTCTCCACCACGTGTTTTGTCTCCACCCATCAAGGAGAGAGACCATGCCCTCTCACTGCAGTGCTCCTAGAGCGACTCTTTTCCGGGGCGCGGGGGAGGAATTAATCAACAGTTAATTAATAATAGGTCCAAGCCTGCAGTCTGGGCCAGGCAGCAATTGGGTCTGTGAGCCCTGGCACTCAGCCAGCATGAGGCAGCACACAGTTAAGGCTCCTGGCTTGCAGTTGGGCAAGGTAGCAGTAAATCTAGAGGCTCAGCACCCTCAATCAGGGCAGGGCAGCAATCAGTTAAGGGCTCTGGCCTGCAGTCTGGTAGAGCAATACAGCAGTCTTGGGGAGGATTAGCTCTCTGGCAAGAGGGTCAGTTAAACCATCTAGCGTCCTAGCTCAGGCAAGCATCAGACCACACAGACCTCCTGGCCTAAAGATAGGAAGGCTGCCACCCCTGACAGTGGGTTGATGGAGGGGTTGGGGGATACAGGCCCACTCGCTTCACTGTGTCCCAGCCCAGGGCCCTGACAGTGGTGGAGTGGTCTGTCAGTGGGGAAATATGGCCACAATACACTGGCCAGCTTGCAGTCAGTCACACAGTCAAACCCTGTTCTGCTTTCCTGGGCTCCTTCCCATACTCCCAGTCAGAGGCTACCTGGGTTCCAGGATTGTCATCAGTCTCACTGGGGTAAACAGCAAGTGGCAGCCCAAACAGCAGTGTCTGGCAGCACCAGAAGTCCTTCCAGGTCTCTGGCATTGTAGTAGCCTCAGTCAGGTCCATGCTCTAGCAGCAGGGGAGAGACATCTTGCTCCTCTGGCAACTCTGATCCAACTGAGCTAGAGGGCTGGCCTTTCAGAGTTCTGGTTCCTGTCCCACCCCTATGTTTCTGGCGGGGTGGCCGTGGGTATCCCGGTTCTGCCCAAGAGGGATTGGTCATGGTTCTCTTCTCACCTGTCAAGGAGGGAGACCACACCTCCTTGCTACATTTTAGAAGAATCTACTAGCATGTAAGCTATTTGGGGCACTGTGATGTGGTCAATAAACCCCATACTGGAGAGATTGGGGGGGCGGAAACACTTCTGGGTCCAGGGAGCTCCACCCCTGGAGGGCTGATGGGCATGGTCCAGTTGGAAGAGGGAATTGAATGGGAGTCTCCTCAGCACAAAATGGGGGCAGGAGGGTGGAGAGAGACAGAGATGCATTTTCTGTGACAGAGGAACTCTGCCAGGAGAATATCCCCAGGAGCAAAGTGACTGCACAAAGCCAGGACTCCTTAGCCTGCCGCAACCCATGGACTGGGTTGCAAGGAATAACCACTAGCCAAGAAGCATCCAGAGGAGGGACAGAGAGGTAGAAAGAGACCCAGTGGAGGATGTTTTGCTGGACCAAGGTAGTGGACGCTTTCCCTAAGGTGCCCAAGAGGGCCCCTGGTTAGTAGCCTGGAAAAGGAGAGGGTCTGGTTCTCCTGCCTCCAACCGCTAGGCAGGGCTGCTGCCAGAGATACTAACTACAAGGTGGCAGCGGCAGCTCCCCTCTCCCATTCACAGGCAGGCAAGGCCAGATTTACACCTTACATGTTTCTAAGCACAGCATCTTCAGCACCACCTCCCCCTAATTCCATCTCCTACAGTTGAACTTTGTGTTTTCTGTAAAAAATGAAATGACAAGAAACACATACAAAGTCTCCCTGGGAAGACATGAGACCCTCAGGCCACACATGGTGCTCCTAGCCCAAGCCAGGGTGCAGCCCACTGGCCCCAGGCAAGGTGCAAGCAAGGGGTTCTACCTCTCCCCGTGGTCCCTGGGTCTATCCCCATGCAAGTCAATGGGGCACTGGTCACGCCCCTTCTCCCTCCCTGACACAGGGTGGAGGCAGCAGGCAGCTGAGATTGGGAAGGGGCTGCGATGCTCCCAGCACCTTCAGCAGCTGCTCTGCCTGGCTGCAGCTTACAGCACTCTCCCTGCTCCAGTCCCACATGCTGGGAGGCCACCAACCCATGTCAGAAGCCCGGCTACCCGCAGGGGAGCTGTATGTATTGACTTTTAAACTTTTAACCTGCTTTTTACTTGTAGGTACCCCTAGAACACTGGCACCCCCTAGGCATGTGCCTATTGAGCCTAATTGGAAATCCGGACCTGCAGGCAGGAACTGTCCTTTGTTTTCTGTTTGTGAAGCATCTTGCACAGTGGGGTCCTGGGCTGTGATGCGGGTTCCTGTGCCCTACTATAGTACAAATAATAAATATTAGTGAGACTGATGAGATGGTGTAAGTTTGTTGGTCATACTTTTGACAGTATAGTTTTAGATATGGATCAGTACGCATTTTCATACCATAATAGTTTCTTTTAAAGACTTATTCCTGAACAAAAGTGTGTCTTTCCTTCCCCAGGAAAGGTTCTTCCTGTTTGAATGTCATCGATTGTTGCTTGCACTGGACTTAGACCATAGTTTTAAGTGTTAGTACCAAATCTTATCTTTCAGTTCCCCTAACCTTGGGACTGCCTTCTACTTATAAGGAATGGCCACTTGGGAGGGAACTGAGTTTAACTTAATCTGCCTTCAAATATTATGCTACAGTTAGAGATAATACAGGTGGATCAGGAAGAAAACCTTTAGCTCTAAGTACTTGCAGCAGACAAAATAAGGGTTTTTGTTTCAGTGTAAGCGAGTTTAAAGCAGTGGTTCATAACCTTTTCTACACCAGGACTCCATTTTCCATATTATTGTTGTTTATACTGAGGAAGGGCCTAGTAATTTCAAGCAGGGATTAGGTCTCCGTTGTGCTAGGTTTTGTGCCAAGATAAAAGGGGGAAAAAAAAGACAGTTCCTGCCCCAAAGAGCTTCCTATTCTAACTGTCAGATGAGAGATAATAAATAGATGGGGGTGGGCACATGGTCACAGGGAAACAGTTCCATGTGGGGACATGCCTGGGATGCTCTTTCCCATCTAAGTGGGATCCAAGGGTGAAAGTGGGCTAGTGTGGAGTGCCAGTAAGAAGCTGGGACCAGCCAGGATGCAGCCCAAGTTAAAGCGCTGCTGTGGCAGCGCTTTAACATTGCTGCCCCTTCCCCATCAGCAGCCCTGCCCCTTCCCCTACTGGCAGGGCTGCCGACGGAGGAGGGAAAAGGGGCAGCGACATTAAAGCACTGCCACAATGCTTTAATGTCATTGCCCTTTTGTCTCCACTCCCCTCCAGGCTGCGACAGGGTGAGGCAAAAGGGGCAGCTGCCCCGGGGCCAGTGATTTAAAAGGGCCTGGGACTCCCACCTGAGGCCAGAACTCCAGACACTTTTAAATCACTGCTGGAGCCCCGAGCGGCGGGGGCCACGCAGCACAGATGGGCTGGCTGGGGGACGCTGACCCCCCCAGCCCTGCCCCTTCCATCCGAGGCCCCACTCCTTCCAGGGGCCAGAGCCAGCCCCTGTACCAGTAAGAATTTAATATTACTTTCACCCCTGCTGGGATCCAGCTGGGACATTCCTCCTAGTCAGCATATGAGAAGTGCAAGGTGATTACAGGGCAGCCCCCGATACCTATTTACTGCACCCCTAGGGATCATGACCAGAGGTGGGCAGGAACTGGATTTTTCATTTCCCGGGAAATTCTGCAATTTCAATGTTTTTCCATTCTGAAACAGAACAAAACCAAAACATTTCAAAATTTCGTATGAAATGAAATGGTGTAGGGAGAAAAGAAAAATAAAGTTTTGGGTCAATCAAAGTGTTTGGTCCCAATTTTCACCTTTGAAGATTTTTATGATAAAAAATTACTTTCATTTTGAAAAATTGTTTCAAAATGAAAAATTGAAACATTTCATGCTGAAAATGTCAAAATGGGACATTCTCACATAATCAAAATGCTTCATTTCATTTTTTCTAAACAAAATTTCATCAGAATCAACATTTCAATGTAGACAAATGGGATATCTTTTTTGTCAAAAAAGGTTTTGATGAAAAATTTCTGCCCAGCTCTGGTTTTGACTACTAGGTTGAGAACTCCTGTTCTAGACTAACTGACCCTGTAACAGGGTCAGGACTCACCACCACAGTGCCTCCTGCTGGTTGCTCTGGGAATTAGCTCAGTCCAGCTCCAGAATGCCCTCTGCAGGTGGTATCTTGCCTATTGTCTGCTCTACTCTTCTATCTCTGGCATCCTAGGACCCACATCACTCTTGGCATCCTCTTCAGGACACTGCCCTCTGGCAGTGCCCACTACTTCTTTCTCACCCCCCTTCCCGGGGTCATGGCAGTCCTTTGGCTTGTACCCACCGCAGGTGCCAACCACAACCCAAAGTCTAGCCCCTCAATTCAATGGGCAAGTTGCAGTCTGTATGAGCCATGCTTCTCTGCGGACAGGTGCAGTGCAAGCGGGGGACCCAGGCCTGCCCGCTACTCTGGGTCCCAACCCAGGAACCCTCTAGTGGTTAGCTTCTTTGCCCTTCTTCTCTCCCCTTGTTTGCCTATCGTCCCTGGGCCACTTCCCCTTGGCCCTTGCACCTTCTCAGGCCTTTCGACCAGGGGCCTGTAGACTAGCAGGTAACAGACCAGAGCTCACCCTCCGCTCCCCTGAGCCTGCTCAGCACTGTTGTCTCTCAGGTGCCATCCCTGGGAGCCAGCCCCCCTCCCTTGTTTGTCAGGGAGAGACTCCCCTCTGCTCTCCTGGGAAGCTTCTTATATCTGGGTAGCTGCCTCCTATCTGGCTTCTAACAAGCCATGCCCTAATTAGCTGAAGGTTTCCACAGCCTACCTGTCTTCTTCTGCCCCACCCCCTGCTGGAGTGAGCCACCTGCACCACTACAGAGCCATTCCGTTGTCACCACTGCTTCGTGCCCCAGAAGAAGTGAACCAGGGCAAACCCTCTATCCTGTTTTTCATCAAGCGGTATTTTGGTGCCTTGTGAAAAAACTCCTGCAGAAAATCAGTTCCAGTGGGCTTCAAGAAGAGCAGTCATGTGGAGTGAAAACCGAGGTGCAGGGCCATAAACAAAGGATAATGATAAATGACAATGTATGGATTTAAAGATGGTGGGCATGGAATGTAATGCTACCTGAATCCATTAGGTCTGGTCTTATTTAATATCTCCATCAAGTCACTGGAAGAACAGCATGTTAATGAACTTTGTAGCTGCTGCTAAAATTTGATATGGGTTTGTAATATAATAGCAGCAGACAATGCCAGTGCAAATTCTGGACTGCGGCCACAGAGACGCCATGTCACAGAACAGGGGGCTGATAGTCCTCTGCATGACTCTAGTGAGAATGCACCTGGAATACTGGTTTCCATTCTGCACTCCTTCCTGCCAGGATGATACAGACAAACAGAAGAACAAATAATTGTGTCTTACATAAATGAGAATGAGGGGAAACTGTGTGGGCATTAGCCTCTGTGGACTCTCTCTATACCAGCTTGACTTTTGTCCAGCACTTAGAGAGTACCTTGGAAAGATGATAGGTGGCTGGATAGATAGAAAGAAAGGGGGAAAAATGGAAGGAAGTGTAGAAAAGAGGTTTGAAATGGAAAAAAAAAAGATGGAGGAATGGACTTGTGAAGAAAGAACAAAACAAGTATAACTCGACTAAATGAATGCTCTGATCACTGTCTACAAGTATACTGTGAATATAATTTGTACAGCACCTAGCACAATGAGGTCCTGCTCCAGGAATGGGGCTTTTAGGCCCTATCACAATAATAATAAAGGATCTGAAGGTATAAACATCAGAGTCAGAGGGATTGTGACTATCAGAATCTGGAAGGGCATAACTAGAAGAAATAACAGGAACACTAAGGCTGAATAAGAGGGAATGATTCCTTGACAGTGGGTTGGATTGCCCTCTCCTCAGAGAAATCTGCAAGAGGGAGCCAGAGTGTGAGGGAAACTGAGGGGGTGGGCCTCTGGAATTTCCTGTAGAACTTTGTTTTCAGAGGGCAGGAGAGAGGGGGAGGGAAACATGGAGGATGCAGAGTTAGCTTGGAGTGAGGCTTGCCAGCCCCCAAAAACTCTGGGGATCCCCAGAGGAAGCCTTACTCCCTTTCCCTAGATCCAGGGCTAAAAGAAGAACCATATGGCCAACTCCTCCATGTGTCTGCTCAGCCCCATGCCTATCCCAGCAGTATGGTTCCAATAGGAGCCGTGCTGCCATTGGCCGAGTCCCCTTACAGCTGCTCACAAGTAGCTCTTATGTGTGTTGTCAGGCAGAGAGGACTCCTCTTCCCATGGCATTGATGCTCCATCTCCATGACATCGATCATAGCTCAGCAGTCCATCATGCTGCCTTTTTTGGAGACGGATGTGTGCTGAGTGTGACGCTCACAGCAAAGGAAAACTGTAGCTTGACTGGTTGAACAGACTGAGGCCATGGCTACACTGGTGCTTTACAGCGCTGCAACTTTCTCGCTCAGCGGTGTGAAAAAAACACCCCCCTGAGAGCTGCAAGATACAGCGCTGTAAAGCGTCAATGTAAACAGTGCCACAGCGCCAGGAGCACGGCTCCCAGCGCTGCAAGCTAAATCCCATGAGGATGTGGAGTCCGTGCAGCGCTGGGAGAGCTCTCTCCCAGCGCTGGCGCTGCGACCACACTCACACTTGAAAACGCTGCCCCGGCAGCCCTCCCAAGTTTCGAGCGTAGCCATACCCTGACTTTCCCCCTGCTGCCAGCTCTGCTTGCAAAGAGCTTCAATGCTTGAGCACAGACACTTCCATCTGCCTTTGTCCCATGCTCTAGCCTGGCTACTATTTATCACTGATCAGAAAACATGGCCAGGGGCTTTATTCAGAGGAGAAGGCCAAGATCATGTTGCAGACATAGCATGTATGATTGCACTTCAGGGAAAACACTGCTGACAAGGTTATCAGGGGACTAAAGAAGCCTTCAGTCTATTTATTGTGATATTTACAGAAGTCTCATCAATGGATTTTATCCTCCTGGTAGTGCAATGATATTGGGATGTACTAGCCCATTTTACACATGGGGAACTCAGACACAGGGTTGTTTAAGGGACTTGCTACATGTCACCCAGAAAGTCTGGGGCTGAGTTAGGAATTGAACTCAGGCCCCTTGAATCCCAGTGTAGCACCCTGTCCCCTAGGCCAGTGATTCTGAAACTTTTCTGGCTGGCAATACCTTGTTGACAGCCAACCACTTGCACACATACATCTCTGCCATTTTTTACTGTTCTTTTTATATAAATGCATCATTGATAACAATGCTATGCCTAGAGACAATTGATCTGTATATGTATTTTGAGAGGTGGACAAAGAATAATTGACCATGAATGGTAAAGGTGTGAGGGGAGGGAGATTTTCTTTATGGTAAATTGTAATAAATTTCTCAATGCCTCATGACACTCCTGGGGGATGTGACCCACAGGTGGAGAAACACTGCACTCGACCATCCCTCCTACCTGCTGGCTGTGGTACACCTCCTAGAAGTTCACTCAGTACAGTGAAATATCACACAGATATAAGGAAACTAAGGCTATATGTACACCCAGAGATGGGAGTGTGATTTCCTAGATTGTGTAGACATACAACCGCTAGCTCACATCTGAGCTGATATGCTAAAAACAGTAGTGTGGCCACTGTAGTACGGGCAGTGGTGAGCAGTGGCATAAGCTAGCCATGCTGAGTACATACTCATGGGTTCAGGCTTACTTGTACTCAGCATGGATTGCCCATGCTGCTGACCATGCTGTTGTGGCTACACGACAAGCTAGTGTGTGTCTATGTGAGCTGGGAATCACACCCCCACCTCCAAGTGTAGATGCACTCTAGCAAATGGCTTCCCCTCCCTCTGAAAAATCACACGTGGAGGTGTAGGGAGGGTGGGAAGGAAGAAGAAACAGGGACAGGATGAACTAGAAATTTTCCCCTTCTCTGCCAGACTCTCTGTCGTGTGAGTGCTGCTTCAACAAGACCTAAATGGGCACTTACAATGTGGACAGAAATGAAACACTTTGTAGTTAGCACAAAATTATACAACTGATAGCTCATCTTCCCTGCTGTCTTGATCCCACTTCTGTATTTTCCTTTCACTACACAAAACTTTTAATTAAGGGGTGGGGAGGAAAGACATGCTCTGATGCTAACTGATGCTGGTAAAGCTGCAGAAGGGCATGGAGGTTATGGAGGACTAGGTAGACAAAGTTCAGAGGGTCAAACTCAGAAGGAAGAGAGACACTTTCAGCTTTTCTATTAGTGGAACATTCTTGGTGAGACAGAATCTTGATTCTTTTGTCTTAGTACTCTGCATTTAAACCCCCATGGGGGGTGTGGCTGTATCATTCATTTTATATGCGAAGGCAGTGTGTCCTAGTGGTTAGAGCACCTGACTGGTTCTATTTCTGGGTCAGTCACAGTTCTGCTAGGTGATCTTGGACAAGTCACTTCCCCTTTCTGTGCCTCCATTTCTCTATCTGTAAAATGGAGTTGATGATAGTGTCTAAAGCATAGGTTCTCAAACTGTGGGTCATGATCCTAAATAGGGTCATGCCATCAGCAGATGGGGATGCAAGTCCAATAGGCCAGATTTGTCCCACAAGATGATGCTGTTTTCCCCCAAATGTATCTGGACTTGTTCCACAAACACTGCAAGGAGGCTGCCATAATGACCTACAAAATGGCGTCTTCCATGCTTCCAATGGTTAATTACTCTCACTGTAAAAACGTGTGCCTTATTTCCAGTCTGAATTTGTCTTGTTTCACCTTATTATGTAACGTTACTTTAATTTTGCCTCCTAAAATATATACAAAGGGCAAAGCAACCAATCACTAGATTATAAAATACCATTTCCTATTCAAGGAATCCATTTTTTAATATGCTGAAGTTCTAACATATACTACAGTACTTGCTTCTTTTTAAAAAAAAAATTAAAGAAAAGCTTGTTAGTTGCTACATAACAGAGTTAAAAGCGCTACATACACCTACAAAAACCTTACCACTGCAATCAACGCATTTCATCACAGCTGGAATCAACACATTTCATCACATCAAACAGATCAATCATTCCAATCCAACAAAAGGAAAATTCTTCCGTTCCACCAACGTATCCCACAATGAGAAAGCCTATCGAAGTCTGACATAGCTTGATGTACCCAGGGACTGTATTCCTTTCAAAAATCTCTACTGCACATTTAATAAACAAGACATGAAGTCAACAGTGTAAATCCAACAGCACATTGTGATTACAGAACAAAACAAGAGGTAAAGTAAGATTGTGTGGGAGGTGGAAATAGGGTGAGAATGAGTGAGAAGGGATTCAGTGGCAGTAGAGATTGGCTTTATTAACTGTTCATATTCAGGCTTTTAATAGGGGGTTTTAAAGGTGCAATGACTTTGTAAAAAACAATAGTATTTGGCCTAATCATCCTCTCATTTATACTAGCTTTACACTGGTTTATAACCTTTGACTTCAAAAGAGTTGATCTAGATTTATCCCTGTGTAAAGGAGACCAGAATCTGGTCCATTGTGTTTTGGGCATTAGCTGGACTCCACTGAAACAAGCTTTCAACTTTAGCAGTATTTTGTTGATAAATCTAAATGAACAGTCGGAGACAATTGGACCAGTAAATCAGCTTTCATTGTACCAGACTCTAAATCCACTGAGGAGCAGTTACTTACCTGAATAGCCTCAGGAGAGTAAATGAGAGTGTTTGGCTGGGAGTAATGTTCACAGCCTAGCCCATTGCAAGATCTAATGAATGGTTTTGTTTTACATTTGATAAAGGATTTATCTTACCTGTTAATAAACCAACAAGAAATAATTTAAAAGAGGGGCAGGGGGAAATTCAGAATAAACAAATGAGAAGAAAGAGCTTTATCTTTGAGCCAGGCAATGTTTTTCTAGAGGCTTGAAATGGAAGAGCATCGGGTTTTGTTCTGAGAAACAGACAATAATCTGTTTTACAGGAATTTCTCCTTCAGATCCCATTTCCTGCTGCCAGTGATCGGATAGCACCCCTTCACTAACTAAAAGACCAGAAGTTCATTCAGTTTCTCAGAGTTGTCTTTCAAATGACGCTGGGGATGAGTTGTCATCGCCAGTTTAAGTCAATGGTGTAGATAGGAAATGAGGCGTGTATAGTGATTGTTCATTATTATGGTAGTGCTTAAAACTCCATACAAGGAAATCTCCATCGGTTTCACAACGTTACAAGTCAGACCCAGCATCCTCTCTGGCAGGAGACAGCCCACTTGAGGTACAGCATCTGTAGTATAGATTTCCAAAATAAAACCAAAGATGAAACTGACCTAGCACTGGAATCCTGGAGGGTGTTGCAAGCCAAGACTATGACAGATTCGTGTGGAGAACGAGTGCTGGGACAGCAAGGGTTGCTGCAAGTCAGGATCACGGTTCAGTGACAGAGCTTCATGGGAGCCCAGGGTTGGAACAGTAGGGGGCGCTTGTAGGTCAGAAGTGAGGTGCATTGGCAGAGCAGTGTGTGGGAAGCTTGTTCAGTAGGCATTGCTATTAATCTTCCACTTTTATAACCACCAAATTGACACATACAATTTATTTTTAAAAAATAATGAGCTCTTTAAAGAAAGCCCTTGTGATTATCAGAAGAAAATAGATGTGCAGCGTAGGACTATAGCTGAAAGGGGGAAGGGAACAAGAGGAAAGGAACTACATTATCAGAAGAAAAAGACATAATGACTGGGAGTTTGGGTTAATAGAAGCACAAAGCTGTCTGTTTTGTTGGGGTGTTGTTTTTTTTTGCCATTTAATGTCTATATTAAAATCTCCATCTAAATGACAATATTTCCTTTCCCTCTCTCCTACGCATCCCTTTGCCCTATCCCACTACATCAAGTTTTCTTAAGCGGCAAATATTTGAACAAAAGCTCTCAAAGACTGTATTTATGAAGAGCAGAGATTACTATATTTCTCGGTAATGGAGATGAAAAAGCACTCTGATTCCGTGAAAAATATGCTAATAATATTTCTTTTTTCCCCCACCGGAGCATACGATGTTTTAAATCCCGAGAAGGCTTAAGGGAAATATTGTTATTACAATGACACACTTCTGGGAGAGTGCAGCAATGCAAGGAATGACTGTGTGGGTATTTCACCTACAGAATACTGAGTTCAACTCCTTAGGGCAATGCTGTAATGAGTGTACTTGTCATAAACTAGCCTTCCATTGGCCAAATTGGTAGTACCATGTACAAATGGCCTGCTTCACTGTATTTCCTGGTGCTAGAGGAACAGGGTATGCTGTAGGGCAGGAATGAAGTGGATTGGAATAATCAGAGTATGGGAGGTCCCAGGAGTGGGAGAACAAGGGGTGCTGCAGATCAAGAGTACAGGATATTGGCAGAACTGTGTGGTAGCCTAGGACTGGAATCGCAGAGAGGGAGATGCAGGTCAGGAGTATGGGGTGCTGGAATAACAGGGTGTTTCAGCCACTCAGGATTGAGCGGGCCTGGCAAAGCTGTGGAGAGGCCCAAGCCTGGACTAGCAAGGGGTGCTGCAGAACAAGATCTACATGCATTGACAGACCTTTGTGAGAGGGACCCAATAGACTAGGATAATGAAAGGCTACTGGACTTCAGGATTTATTTGCACCGGCTGTGTGGAGTGGGAACATAAGAACATAAGAACTGCCATACTGGGTCAGACCAAAGGTCCATCTAGCCCAGTATCCTCTCTGCTGACAGTGGCCAATGTCAGGTGCCCCAGAGAGAGTGAACCCAACATGCAATGACCAAGTGATTTCTCTCCTGCAGTCCATCTCCACCCTCTGACAAACAGAGACTAGGGACATCATTACTTGCCCATCTTGGCTAATAGCCATTAATGGATTTAACCTCCATGAATTTATCCAGTTCTCTGTTAAAGGCTGTTATAGTCCTAGCCTTCACAACCTCCTCAGGCAAGGAGTTCCACAGGTTGACTGTGCGCTGTGTGAAGAAGAACTTCCTCTTATTTGTTTTAAACCTGATGCCCATCAATTTCATTTGGTGGGCCCTAGTTAGTGTATTATGGGAATAAGCAAATAACTTTTCCTTATCTACTTTCTCCACATCACTCATGATTTTATATACCTCTATCATATCCCCCCTTAGTCTCCTCTTTTTCCAAGTTGAAAAGTCCTAGCATCTTTAATCTCTCCTCATATGGGACCCATTCCAAACTCCTAATCATTTTAGTTGCACTTCTCTGAACCTTTTCTAGTGCCAGTACATCTTTTTTTGAGATGAGGAGACCACATCTGTACGCAGTATTCAAGCTGTGGGCGTAGCATCAATTTATATAAGGGCAATAATATATTCTCAGTCTTATTCTCTATCCCCTTTTTAATTATTCCTAACATCCTGTTTGCTTTTTTGATCGCCACTGCACACTGCATGGACGTCTTCAGAGAACTATCTATGATGACTCCAAGATTTTTTTCCTGATTCATTGTAGCTAAATTAGCCCCCATCATATTGTATGTGTGTGTGGTTGGGATTATTTTTTCCAATGGCATTACTTTTCCATTTGTCAACATTAAATTTCATTTGCCATTTTGTTGCCCAATCACTTAGTTTTGTGAGATCTTTTTGAAGTTCCTTACCATCTGCTTTGGTCTTAACTATCTTGAGCAGTTTAGTATCATCTGCAAACTTTGCCACCTCACTTTTTACCCCTTTCTCCAGATCATTTATGAATAAGTTGAATAGGACTGGTCCTAGGACTGACTCTTGGGGAACACAACTAGTTACCCCTCTCCATTCTGAGAATTTACCCTTTATTCCAACCCTTTGTTCCCTGTCTTTTAACCAGTTCTCAGTCCATGAAAGGACCTTCCCTTTTATCCCATGATAACTTAATTTACATAAGAGCTTTTGGTGAGGAACCTTATCAAAGGCTTTCTGGAAATCTAAGTACACTGTGTCCACTGGATCTCCCTTGTCCACATGTTTGTTGATCCCGCCAAAGAACTGTAATAGATTAGTAAGACACGATTTCCCTTTACAGAAACCATGTTAACTTTTGCCCAACAATTTATGTTCTTCTATGAGTCTGACAATTTTATTCTTTACTATTGTTTCAACTAATTTGCCCAGTACCGACGTTAGACTTATAGTCCGTAATTGCTGGGATCACCTCTAGAGCCCTTTTTAAATATTGGTGTTAGGTTAGCTATCTTCCAATCATTGGGTACAGAAGCCTATTTAAAGGACAGGTTTCAAACCATAGTTAATAGTTCCGCAACTTCACATCTGAGTTCTTTCAGAACTCTTGAGTGACTGCCATCTGGTCCTGGTGACTTGTTAATGTTAAGTTTATCAATTAATTCCAAAACCTCCTCACACAGCTTTTACCTGTACTATCAACCCTTCGCTTTCATTAGGAATGAATGTGTATTATACTGTATGCCCCTCTCCCCACTTCCCAGGAAAGAAAATGCAAAATTCATTGTTCAGAAATAGGTAGCCGTCGTCAGTGCCTCCGTTCAATGGCACACAGCATCCGGAAATAGTTATGACTGTTATCGGGGCATTTTAAAACTGAAATGATCTTTATCTTTTTTCCCTGGTGGGTATTTTGTTAATTTCCCTCTTGGGCTCAGATCGGCAACTGAAGATCGAGGGCTTTATGGTGGCTAAAGCAGACAGACTGCCTGAGAGATGTCACTTGCAGTAGTTCCTAGTACTCTGCTGTGTAGGACAAAGGGGTGCAGAGCGGACGGCTTGCACATAAGATGGCAACTGCTCTGCCCTGCAGACTGTAGTACTCCAGCCAGGATAAGAGAGGGGCAGAACCATGATCTCACCTACCTCCTTTGGGACGTTAAGCTTTACCAAGAGTGGAGTGATTTCCTTCTCACCCTTCCCCCCCCCCCCAAAAAAAAAACAATTGCACTCAGCATAAGAACCAGAATTCCAGATTCCCCCTGCAAAGGTGCATAAAGTGGGAAGAGAAGACTCCTTGCACTCTCTCCCTATTACTCCCTCTGCATCCCTGTGCGAGAGCAATTTGAACCCAACTCTGACAATTTATGCAGAACTTTCTTATGCCGTTTGCTTCGAGGTCAGTTTCTCTGCCTGTGCCATTAATTTGCCTTCCTTTCATTACTCTGCCATCCAAGGCGATCGAGGTCTTAGTTCTTCCGATGCAAACATCAATCTGTATTCTGGGGACCTGCTCAGAATCGACCCAGAGATGAAATAACTGTTAGGATGCGATCGACCTGGTATATGAATTCACTAAATGTTGTGAATAAAGATATAGATTTTATTGTCAGACTGCACAAACAGAGGAGCCTTCCTAAGATATTGGAATTGGCATTGGTTGAATCTGCAGAGGTTGTAGAAATAAGCAGGAGGGGAAACTGTAGGTGTGCATGTCAGAAAAGAGGGGAGACCCTAGTGATAAATCATGTACTGAAACAAATAGGAGTTAGCAAAAGCCTACAGATCTGCACTAATTTGTTTTCCAAGAGAGGACATAGATCTTTTATGCTCCTTAAGGAGCCCTGAGGGTTCCTCTACATTTTCTTCTTTATCCCACCCTGACAGCCTGACATCACTGCTTCTATCTTTCCAGCAGAGAGGAACTTAATGAAACTCCCTTTGCCATCCATTCATGGTGCTCCTTACACAGTCAGAGCCTGGGTTACCATTGCCCTACGCAAGGCAATTTCTTCTGCTGCTCCTTCATGAGTAGCTGAGTGCATACACACATTGCCTTTGCAGCTCTCCCCGGCACTGGCAGCCTGGAGAGCAAAAGAACATGCCTTGTCTCTGTGGCACAAACTTCCCCTACCATCCTCGGAAGCAAAAAACAAAACAAAAAAAAACAAAACTGAAAAAGAGATCAAACCAGGTCTGCTGCATTCTTAAAATGCTCTGGGATGAACATTCTCTGCTCTAATCAGTATTTATCAGAACTGATCAGACAGTAAATAAGAACTGATTGATTAATATTTTTGGAAGAGTAAGAGCACAGAGTGGAGTTCACTGTGACTTATGAGGACACAAAATATATTATAAATATAATATATATATTCAGCTAACCAGTGTTAGTGAAAGTATTGGTGAATCCCAAAAGCTTCACCAACTTCAGCATCAATGACTATTCATCTGAAAAACGTGCAAGAAGGGTTGTAGCTGCCTCTTAATATGCTGCCATTTAACGTGGTTTAGTTATCCAATCAGGGATCAGAAACAATAGTGAATGACTTAGCTGAGCAATCACACAACTCTTGGTGCATGATTCTCGACTCACATGGACATACTCGTGCTAACTCTTGATGAGTTAGTGCACTAAAAATAGCAGTACAGCCGCAGTAGTACAGGCAGCACAGGCTACTTGGGGTGGCTAGCCCATGTCACCACTGCCCATGCTACCACAGCTACGCTACTATTCTTAGTGCACTACCTCAGTGAGAGCTAGTGTGAGTATGTCTATGCAAGCTGGGAATCAGACCCCACTCCCCCCACCTTATGCCACTCTAAGTGTAGACATAACCAAAAAGTGAATGGTTGCATGCAAATAGTTCCAAGTCTGAAAACAGCTTGCCCAAACTACTCAGGCAAACACTGAAGAATAATCATTCATATATTCAAATGGGATCAGGATTAGGTCCTTGAACAACGTTATCACTAAAAAGGGGCTACATCTGTCACAAATACTGGGCTTGATTCTCATCTCACTTATACCAGTTTTATAGTGGTGTAACTTCATTGTCTTCAACAGAGTAACTCCTGATTTACATGAGTGCAAGTGAGAAGAAAATCATGTCTGTTTGTAACAAAACCAGTCGTCCAGCTAGCTCTAATACGTATTGTTTCACCTACCTCTCGGTGGGAACCATAGGCATTTTGATAAATGGATTAAAAAGCTAGCCTAGTGTCATTGTAGCTTCTTCTGTAAAATGCCTCTGGTGAAGTTCTGCTAAACACCCTCTTATCACAGCACTTGGGGAATTGCAACTGTGTATCTCTGTGTCGCCTACAGCGGTTACCCTAGGGAAACTAATTTTCCTCCTTATCTAAATGAGGCAGAACACCCTTTTCCCCTGGTTAGTTTGTTAGGCTCAGTTCTCGTTTATTATTAGCAGTATTGTGGTAGCACCTAGGAGCTCTAATCATGCACCATGCCCCTATTATGTTCGGTGCTGTAGAAATGCAGAACTAAAAGATGGTCCTGGCCCAAAGAGCTTACTATCTAAGTATGCTCCAGTTCAGGAGTTCTTAGTAAGTGTCCCACCCTAGTTATTACTGACCAGCCAATGATAGTGTGTTCTAAAGAGGTACAAGAGCAAACCTGTTACTTATTATCGGAAGGGCAGCATTGGTAGATGACGTTTCTTTAAACTGGCCTCTCCTGCATAGAAAACACTCTAGCTCCTCCTGCTCCTGTAGGTGAATTAATCTCTCTGGATAAAAATGTTTCTTTTTTTGACTTTGCCTCCTGACTCTTAACTATTACTCCAACACAACAAGTTTATATTGGGTATTTTAAATAGGTCCTGCAGTCAAGTAAAAAGAGGATGGGTTAAATGCATGTAGCACAGTCTGAAGGTGCCAGCTTTAGGGAGAAGTAGTAAAAAGCATCCTGAATGGTGTCTGTGAAGTTCAGAACAGGAGATCAAAGCGTCTGTGGAAGTGGTTGACTCACCCCACCACTAAGAAAAAGGGATCACCCAGTGGGGAGCCTCTGGGCTCATGGTCACTCAGGCAGTGCCAGAGAGATGCAGTGATTGTTCTATATGTAAGGGGCAGTGACATAATTGTGGGAGGACCTGCATTGTCCCTGCCCTACATCTGTTAACTTCTCTTTTTACCTTGAGAACAGAATATGCAAACTGCACGTGGGCCTTGAGATAAAGACTATGTGCACTGCCCCACGGGGAACTCTAAAAAAGGCTGTGCATCGGGATGCTTGGATGCACCCTGTATATCATACCAGCACCTCTGAAAAAATCACAAACTTTTAAAAAATAACAAATTTGGGGGTTCTTGATATTGACTTCTGTTTTCTGACCCCCTAGGGTTTACTTGGGTCTTATTTCCCAGGTTTTCTAGTTTTCACTGAAAGGCAAGGTACTCATGATTCCAGGAGCTGGGCCTTTAAGGAAAACAGCAAATGTTGTCAGGCTTGCAATAAAATCATGAGTTGGAGACATTAAGATGATTTATTATCATTATTACTTTATTGCACATAAAATGTTAGATGCCAGACAGGCAAAACTGATAGGGTCACAGTCCTTGCCTTAACAAGCTAGAATTCTCAGAGATAACAAACAGCTGAGGAAAGGAAAGTGCCAGAAGCTGGCAACTGAGCTGAGTGAATTGAGCCCATGTGTTGTTATTTCCACAATGTTTTAATTTTTTCCTTTGATGCAGCTCTTTTCTTCCTTGTCTTCTCCTGCCTCTGGACATCATGATCAACTATAACACCACAAACAGTTGTTGCTTGAAGACTCCCGGATTATTTTGGTGGTTTTTAATGTTTCATCTCTTGAACAAGCATGAAGCCATGGAAACGGAATAACAAATTGTGAAAGGCAGGAAGGAAATTAGCTTGCAAAAACTTCATGAATGATATAATCACTAAATCTCTTTTGTATAATACGTAAGCTGCATATCTTCGCGCAAACTCTGGGTTTTCTCACCTCTGCTATAAACCCACTTTCCCATGCTCTGTCATTACCACACATGATACAAACATCCACACACTTCCTTAGGCCAGATAAACCTCATTATTATCACACACAAGACCCTAATACCACAATGTGACCTCTTTATTCCATTGAACACGCTACACAAAACTTTGACATTTATCATGCAAATCAGTTTACAATATACACATACACACAAACACCACCTACCCTACTGATCACATGCAAATTGCCAGTGTATTTTATTCTATCATTGCAGCTGGTTGTACAATAAATAACTTTTAAAATTGACTCTCAAACATTTCATGGATAAAAATCCCAACTTGCATTTTGTGGCATGCTATTTTTATGAGTATTTGGTCTGGCACTGGGTATTCATGCAATTATTTGCAATAATGAAATGCTCCCCAATTTTAGCACTAATGATCATTCATCAAAAATTCCTACGCTGAATGTACATTTTCATAGAATTGTAGGACTGGAAGGGACCTCAAGAGGTCATCTAGTCCAATCCCCTGCACTAGTCACAGGATTAAGTATTATATAGACAATCACTGACAGGTGTTTGTCTAACCTGCTCCTAATCTCCAATGATGGAGATTCCACAACCTTCCTAAGTAATTTATTCCAGTGCTTAACCACCCTGACAAGAAGTTTTCCCTAATGTCTTAAGAACGACCATACAGGGTCAGATCAAAGGTCCATCAAACCCAGTATCCTGTCTTCTGACAGTGGCCAATGCCAGGTTCTTCAGAGGGAATCAACAAAACAGGTAATCATCAAGTGATCCATCCCATCGCCCATTCCCAGCTTCTGGCAAACAGAGGCTAGGGACACCATTCCTGCCCATACTAGCTAATAGCCATTGATGGACATATTCTCCATGAACTTAGCCAGTTCTTTTTTGAATCCTGTTATAGTCTTGGCCTTCGCAATGTTCTTTGGCAAAGAGTTCCACAGGTTGACTGTGCGTTGTGCGAAGAAATACTTCCTTTTGTTTGTTTTAAATCTGTTGCCTATTAATTTCATTTGGTGACCTCTAGTTCTTGTGTTATAAGAAGGAGTAAATAACACTTCCTTATTTACTTTCTCCACACCAGTCATGATTTTATAGACCTTTATCATATCCCCCCTTGGTTGTCTCCAAGCTGAAAAGTCCCAATCTTATTAATCTGTCTTCATACGAAAGCTGTTCCATACCCCTAATCATTTTTGTTGCCCTTTTCTGAACCTTTTCTAACTCCAGTATATCTTTTTTGAGATGGGGTGACCACATCTGCACACAGTATTCAAGATGTGGGCGTACCATGGATTTATATAGAGGCAATATGATATTTTCTGTCTTATTATCTATCCCTTTCTTAGTGATTCCCAACATTCTGTTTGCTTTTTTGACTGCCGCTGCACATTGAGTGGATGTTTTCAGAGAACTATTCACAATGATTCTAAGATCTTTCTTGAGTGGTAAGAGCTAATTTAGACTCCATCATTGTACAGGGATAGTTGGGATTATGTTTTGCAATGTGCATTACTTGGCATTTATCAACATTGAATTTCATCTGTCATTTTGAAGCCCAGTCACCCAGATTTGTGAGATCCCTTGGTAGCTCTTCGCAGTCTGCTTTGGATTTAACTCTTATGAGTAGTTTTGTATCATCTGCAAATTTTGCCACTTCACTGTTTAACCCTTTTTCCAGTTCATTAATGAATATGTTGAACAATACTGGTCCCTGTACAGACCCCTGAGGGACACCACTATTTACCTCTCTCCATTCTGAAAACTGACCATTTATTCCTATCCTTTGTTTCCTAACTTTTAACCAGTTATTGATCCATGAGAGGACTTTCCCTCTTACCTCATCACAGCTTGCTTTGCTTAAGAGCCTTTGGTGAGGGACCTTGTCAAAGGCTTTCTGGAAATCTAAGTACACTATATCCACTGGATTTCCCTTGTCCACATGCTTGTTGATTCCCCACAAAAAATTCTAGTAGATTGGTGAGGCATGATTTCCCTTTACAAAAACCATGTTTACTCTTCCCCAACACATTATGTTCATCTATATAGCTGACAGTTCTGTTCTTTACTATAGTTTCAACCACTTTGCTCGGCATTGAAGTCAGGCTTACTGGCCTGTAATTGCCAGGATCACCTCTGGAACTCTTTTTAAAAATTGGTGTCACATTAGCTATTCTCCAGTCATCTGGCATAGTGGCTGATTTAAGCGACAAAAGTTACATACCACAGTTAGTGGTTCTGCAATTTCATATTTGAGTTCCTTCAGAACACTTAGGTGAATACCATCTGGTTCTGGTGACTAGTCATTACTGTTAAATTCATCAATTTGTCCCCAAACCTCCTCTATTGACACCTCACTCAGGGACAGTTCCTCAGATTTGTCACCTAAAAAGAATGGCTCAGATGTAGGAATCTCCTTCACATCCTCAGCAGCAAAGACCAATGCAAAGAATTCATTTAGCTTCTCCTCAGCGGCCTAGTTTTCCTTGAGTGCTCCTTTAGCGCCTCAATCTTCCAGTGACCCACTGGTTGTTTAGCAGGCTTCCTGCTTCTGATGTACTTAAAATATTTTTTGCTATTACTTTTCGAGTCTTTGGCTAGCTGTTCTTCAAATTATTTTTTGGCCTTTCTAATTATATTTTTACAGTTCACTTGCCAGAGTTTATGCTCCTCATTAGGATTTAACTTTCACTTTTTAAAGGATGCCTTTTTGCCTCTCACTGCTGCTTCTACTTTGCTGTTTAGGCATAGTGGCACTTTTTTGGTTCTTTTACTATGTTTTTTAATTTGGGATATACATTTAAGTTGAGCCTCCATTATGGTGTCTTTAAAAAGTTTCTATGCAGCCTGCAGGGAATTCATTTTTGGCACTGTACCTTTTAATTTCTATTTCACTCACTTCTTCATTTTTGTGTAGTCCTCCTTTCTGAAACTAAATGCTACTGTTTTGGGCTGCTGTGGTGTTTTTGACAACATGGAAGTTAAATTTAATTATATTATGGTCACTATTACCAAGTGGTCCAGCTATATTCACCTCTTGGACTAGATCATGTGCTCCACTTAGGCCTAAATCAAGAATTGCCTCTCCTCTTGTAGGTTCCAGGACTAGCTACTCCAATAAGGTATCAAGAAATTTTATTTCTGAATCCCATCCTGATGTGACATGTACCCAGTCAATATGGAGATAGTTGAAATCTCCCATTATTAGAGTTTTTTTTAATTTTCACAGCTTTTCTAATCTCCCTGAGCATTTCACCGTCACATTCACCATCCTGGTCAGGTGGTCGGTAATATATCCCTATTATTATATTCTTATTATTCGAGCATGGAATTACTATCCGTAGAGATTCTATGGTACAGTTTGATTCATTTAACATTTTTACTTCATATGATTCTATGCTTTCTTTCACATATAATGCCACTCTCTCACCAGCACTACCTGTTCTGTCCTTCTGATATATTTTGTACTTTGGTATTACTGTGTCCCATTGATTATCCTCAATCCACCAAGGTTTCTGTGATACCTATTATATCAATATCCTCATTTAATACGAGGCACTCTAGTTCACCCATCTTATTATTTAGACTTCTAGCATTTGTATATAAGTACTTTTTTAAATTGTCACTTTTTACTTGTCTGCCATTATGTGATATGATTGAATGGGACTCTTTCATTTGACTATTTCTCATCAGATCCTACCTGTATTTTATCATCTTCCATCCTCTCCTCCTTACTAGGACATAGAGAATCTCCATTAATAAATCTTCCCCTAAAGGATGTCTCTGTCCGAACCACATGCTCCTCCTCACCTGTTGGCTTTCCCCCAGCCCTTAGTTTAAAAACTGCTCTATGACCTTTTTAATTTTAAGAGCCAGCAATCTGGTTTCATTTTGGTTTAGGTGGAGCCCACCCTTCCTGTATAGGCTCCCCCTCTCCCAAAAGTTTCCCCAGTTCTTAATAAATCTAAACCCCTCCTAGTTACACCATCGTTTCATCCATGCATTGAGACCCTGCAGTTCTGCCTGTGTAATTTGAATTTTAATCCTATCTCGCAAAGCACTTGCAACCCCCTCCCAGATTGGTATCATCCACAAACATTATAAGTGTACTCTTTATGCCATTATCTAAATCATTGATGGAGATATTGAACAGAACTGGATCCAGAACTGATCCCTTCGGGACCCCACTTGATATGTCCTTCCCGCTTGATGGTGAACCACTGATAACTACTCTCTGGGACTGGTTTTCCAACCAGTTATGCACCCACCTTATAGTAGCTCCATCTAGATTGGATTTTCCTAGTTTGTTTATGAGCTCATGCAAGACAGTATCAAAAGCTTTACTAAAGTCAAGATATACCCCATCTATCGCTTTCCCTCTATCCACAAGGCTTGTTACCCTGTCAAAGAAAGCTATTGGGTTAGTTTGACACTATTTGTTCTTGACAAGTCCTTGCTGACTGTTACTTGTCACCTTATTATCTTCTAGGTGCTTGCAAATTGATAGCTTAATTATTTGCTCCATTATCTTTCCAGGTACAGAAATTAAGCTGACTGGTCTGTAATTCTCTGAGTTATCCTTATTTCCCTTTTTATAAATGGGTGCCATATTTGCCCTTTTCTAGTCCTCTGGAATCTCTCCCATTTTCCATCACTTTCCAAGATAATCGTTAATCGCTCAGATATCTCCTCAGTCAGCTCCTTGAGTATTCTAGGATGTATTTCATCAGGCCCTGGTGACTTGAAGACGTCTAATTTGTCTAAGTAATTTTTAACTTGTTCTTTTCCTGTTTTAGTCTTTGATTCTACCTTATTTTCACTGGCAATCAGAATGTTAGACGTCCAATCGCTACTAAACTTTTTGGTGAAAACCGAAACAAAAAAGTCATTTAGCATTTCTGCCATTTCCACATTTTCTGTTATTGTTTTCCCCCCTCACTGAGTAATGGGCCTATCCTGTCCTTGGTCTTCCTCTTGCTTCTAATATATTTGTAGAATATTTTCTTGTTACCTTTTCTCTGGATAGTTTGATCTCATTTTGTGCCTTGGCCTTTCCAATTTTCTTCCTATATACCTGTGTTTTTTGTTTATATTCATTCTTTGTAATTTTGACCTAGTTTCCCCCTTTTGTGCGACTCTTTTTTGATTTTCAGATTATTGAAGATCTCCTGGGTAAGCCTGGGTGGTCTCTTGCTATACCTCCTATCTTTCCTACGCAGTGGGATAGTTTGCTCTTGTGCACTTAATAATGTCTCTTTGGAAAACTGCCAACTCTCTTCAATTGTTTTCTCCCTTAGATTTGCTTCCCATGGGATCTTATCTACAAACTCGCTGAGTTTGCTAAAGTCTGCCTTCTTGAAATCCGTTATCTTTATTGTGCTGTTCCCCCCCCCCATTCCTTAGAATCACAAACTCTACCATTTTATGATTTCACCAAAGCTGCCTTCCACTTTCAAATTCTCAGCTAGTTCATCCCCATTTGTCAAAACCAAATCTAGAATAGTCTCTCCCCTAGTAGCTTTCTCCACCTCCTGAAATAAAAAATTGTCTCCAATACATTCCAAGCACCTGTTGGATAATCTGTGCCCTGCTGTGTTATTTTCCCAATAGATGTCTGGGCAGTTGAAGTCTCCAATCACCACCAAGTCCTGTGCTTTGGATGATTTTGTTAGCTGTTTAAAAAAAGCCTCATCTACTACTTCTTCCTGGTTAGGTGGTCTCTAGTAGACCCCTACTATGATATCATCCTTGGGTTTTTTACCCCTTTTATCCTTAGCCAGATACTTCCAACAAGTCTGTCTCCTATTTCCATCTCAACCTCAGTCTAAGTGTATACATTTTTGATACTTAAGGCAACACCTCTTCCCTTTTTTCCCAGCCTGTCCTTCCTGAGCAAACTGTACCTTTCTATACCAATATTCCAGTCATGAATATTATCCCACCAAATCTATGATGCCAACTATTAATTGCATTTCAAGTTCTTCCTGCTTATTACCCATACTTCCACATACTCTTACGTACGGTGAATGTACATTTTCCTTATTTTCTACTTGTTGCTCTCTTTTAAATGTCAATCATCCAGTTGCAGACTAGAGCCAAAGTGTTTAGTTCAATGGACTAGCCATCAGCCCATCCTCCGTGTAAATCTATCCTAGTCATCTTTCTTTTGAGTTATTTTTCCTTATCCCATTTCTCATTTTTTATTATCATTATTATCATGGCCATCTTTTCTGGGCCATTGGGCTCCAGTGTTATTTTAATTAATTACATCATTATTAATTAATTACATCTGACATTAACTAAGGGTGTCATGAAAAGATTGGGAATTAGTTTTGCAGTGACAGACTGATCCACTGTAGCTGCTTGAGAAAGCCAGTTGGGGGTTAGGGAATTGAAGCTGTAATAGATTATTCCATCATAACTGACTGTGAAGGAAGGGAATTATCCCTTGAATGACAGACTGCTCTACCATCCCTGTTAGGGGAGCCAGGCATGGGACTGGGAATTGAAAAGTCAGGCTGTTCCACTGGAAATCTTGGGAAGGGAAGTAGCGATTTTTCATGTTTAACTAAAATTTAAAGCAATCCCTTGCTTCATAGGGAATCTGCCTAGCATTTGTAGGTTACCTTTTCAGTGTTAAAGGGTGGCCCTTTTCATTTACAGATTCTCTGAAGCAGCTGGCAAACCCCAGAATATCATGTAAACTTACAGAGAAAAGCAAACTCTAGTAATAAAAATGTAGAAGGAAAAAATCGCTGTTGGGGCTGCTGCCCTTCTACTTCTTAGTACAAATTTGTACAGACTCCTGAGGGTGCCCTCCCTTTGTATACAGGGATGTGGCGGGGTGATGACTCACCAGCGTGGCACTCCTGCTGGTTGTCCAGAGAATTAGCTCTTTACTGCTCAGAGCATCCTCTGCAGGCTGGTGTCTCACCTGCTGCTGGCCCCATGTCCTTCCCAGACCCCGGTGCTCTTTTCCATGGGGTTCTACCTACCAGAGTACCCCCTCACTCTGGGTCTCCCCCCCAGGGAACCTGCAACCCCCTATCCTCATCTATCCCCACCTTGCCTCAGTGGCTACTGCCAGTCTCCATTTAGCCCTTGCTCACTCATCATCAGCAAGGGGGTTGGACCAGCTGCCTCTGCCTATTCCTGGGCTGCCCCTCTGCAGCCCTAGCACCCTTTTATGGGCCCAGCTCCCTCTGTCCTTCCCCAGCACTACGCCACTTTAGGTTCTTTAACCTCTATGATCTTTGAGCTCTGAAACCAGCATTGTTCCGCTAAAGTCAATAGAGATTCTCCAGTCTGGCCTGTAATTTTTGCCTTAACTGCAAGGCAGCTTTATCCAGTTTATGGAACGTACACAAGTTGTCATGAACGGCGTAGTTCACAGGCCTGATTTCACACATGCACATCTGCAGCTCAGCTTTGCAGATGGCAACATTATACAGCTGGTTTATAATAAAGCTGTAGAATTATAGACGTCTGCTGCGTCCTATTTCTGTGTAAATTAAGGTTGAAACTAGACTAGGTTTCCCATTGTTGAAATCATAGCTAAAAAACTCAATAGACCATTCTGATGAGGAACAAAGGTAGCAGGAGGGGGAGCTGCTGATGAGAGGGGCTGCCGTGGCCAAGTCTGAAGTTACAGTTTCATGCCGCTCTCCCTGTTTGCTAATCAGAATTTTCTCCATGTTCTGTTCACGTCAGAACATAATGTTACTTGCAATGGTGCCATAATGCATACGGGGTGGATGGAATGCATACACCAGTGCTAGGGTCTGTGTGCATTTCAGATTGGAAATGAATGGACTGTCTCCTGAATTTTGAACCCTTGAGCTTGACAGAAGTTCAACTGGCAGCAGAAAAGCACCACACAGACTCTGCTTATTTCCTGCTCCAGCACTAACCCTGTCTGCAATAGCTCATGTAGGCTTGTAGCACTTCCCCACTGCATTAAAACCAGGGCATTTTACTTTGGTGTCTGTCGTGTTGCTTCATGCTCAAAGACCAAACATACAGTGAGTCAGGATCCCATGAATGTTAGCTAAGGAGAACCACAAACCCAAGAAGGAACTAACGTCAAGTCCCAATGCAGGTGCTCTGTGTTTATCTCCTTTGACAGACTGCAATGAGATGCTGGCTGTCACTGCAGACAGCAAAATCCTTAGCAATTTAAAGGTACAGTGAACTGAAAACAAAGGCATAACCATCACATAACTAAATACACCATGCTATCCATAAAGCGGTCTCAACCTCTCTCCGATGAAGCAATAGCATACATTTTAAAGCAGAGTCTCAACCATATGAACTAATTCAATTCCAGCGCTGAGCACTGAACAGGTTCTACGTTTCCCTGAGACCATGGTAAGTGCTTATATAAATGTGCACCGCTGCTCCAGCTCAGCCCAGCTGTAGTAGCAGCTTCCCCTTCTTATATCTGTCCATATACATTCTACATGTTAACTTTGCAGATCCTTGTGATATACTGTATAGTCAAATAGAGACCACTTCAGGATACTGTATCTCTCAATGCAAAACAGTATTACAGTTCTCCCTGCTCTGAGATCCTCCACAATCCTGCCACCTGTGTCACGACTACTGGATACTCTGGTGGGGGGAGGGAGACAACCCATAAGCTTTACCAGCAAACAGCTTTATTGCATACAATGGCTTGCTCCTCAGGAAGAAAACTGCCAGAGCATCATCAGCACTCAGCTTCAGCCAGAGACCATGAGGTGATTAAAATGCCTTCAGGGAAGATCAGAAATACTGGATGTGTCTATACAGCAAAGAAAAACCTACCAACTCAAGCTTTCAGGGCCTGGGCTGCAGGGCTGTTTCACTGATGTGTAGACATCCCGGCTTGTGCTGGAGCCCAAGCTCTGGGACCCTCCCATCCTGCAGGGTCCTAGAGCCCACAGGTCAATCCATTTGCAGTTGTTCTTTTCCTCTCTTCCCTCCCCCCCTCCCTTCACACACTAGGGCAGGTGGAGACAACAATTTCAAAGCAGTGGGAAGATGACTGGGGATGGGGTTTACACAGGCAATTCAGCTGCATTAACTTTAAAGGGAATTCAACAGCTAAAATCTCTGAGAAATGTTCCACTTACTGTCATTGGTCTAGCTATGTGTGTACAAAATTGACCAGGGTAAAACAAATCTCTGAGCATGGAAAAGCGCTGTCGCTACAGCACATAGCTGCAGCATCGAGGTAAAGCAATTAGCTGAGGGAATTTGTCTTAATGCAGTTTTCCATTTTATGTCTAACTTTGCCCACGGAGGAGCCGCCTGGGGATTTCCAATTCATCTTCCCTTGTGTGTGTGTGTGTGTGGGGGGGGAATGACTTTAATTAAGGTAACAGGCGTACACTTTGAACTTTTACCGTCTGATCAAACTGGAACAGAAGGAGGGGATGGGAAAAACACAACAAAAAGGGGTTATAAAATATAAATCATAAGAGAGAGAAGAGAGAACATAACAAATGGCAGGCCAGGTGCACCTTTTCCACATTGTGCTGAATTTAGCCCAAATCCCTCTTGTTTTTTCCCCCCCTTGGCTTTCCAAACAGATGTCTGTAGCCCTCAGATAAATTACCAAGAAAACAGAGGGAGGAATCCTGTTTGATGCTGCTTCTTTGCACATACGTTCTAGCTGCTGATTTTATAGTAGTTTCTTTACAGTCCCAGAACCAAAAAAAAAGAGATGTGGAATGGCTGGATCTTGTGCAGGACCCGAGCTCTCATGACAAAAAGGGCTTGCTCTGCCCCCTTCTTGTCTGAATGAGGCCTTTGCTTCTGTTCACTGCTATTTCCCTATAGATAATTTTGTCCTTTTCCTCTACTTATTTTCCAGCTACCTCTCAATCCCATTGATTACCTTACTGGGGCCTTATCTGAAGTCAATGAGATTTAGGCTTCTAACTTACCTGGGTGCTTTTGTAACTCCCCGTAAGCAGCTATTTGCATCTTAAGGCACCTAACTACCTTTGTGAATCTGGTCATTAGTCTCTCTCTCTCTTTGTGTCTCCTGTCAACTTACCTTACGCTTCTCGTTCTGGTAGAGTACTGGAGTCAACAGGAGAGTGATCTGCTGTTGATTTAGTGGGTCTTCACTAGACCTGCTAAATCGACCCTGGTGGATTGATAGCCGCAGTGTCAATCTACGGTAAGTGTAGACATACCCTAACACACTGGCCCTGCTACACTACCACCATGATTCAGAGGGGCCATTGCAGCTGAAGGGCAAGTTGGAGTAATCCTGAGGATTGAACTAACATGCACAAGGGACCATACTGGTCCTTGACAGTCCCAGCCTACGGGAGGCATTTGATCTTTGCTCCAGATTCAGCCCTAACATCCTTAGTGAAGGAGTGAAATCATGCCTTATTATGCTGAATTTCCAAATACGCATGCACGCACACACACACAACCTGCTGGTGAGTCTGTGTTACAGGTCCCAACTCTTGTTAGCTCACGCGGTAACAGAGATGTCCCCAACATGGTGGTGGCCAGCTCTCTCACACACAGCCTTGTCACCAGATGGGTATACGCTGGAGTTGAGACAGCCCACTCATGAGCTCTGGATGCCAAAGACACAGCGATGTTTCCCCACTGTAAAGGGGCATGGCGTCTGAACTGGAAAGCAGTTTGCAGGAGAAGATAATGTGTTTTGTATTATTCTTTCCATAATTAGTTGGATAAAGTATTTTCCATCAGGAGTGATGTGAAAACTAATCTCAGTCTCTTCACACTGTTCATCTCAAGTGAGCACTGGTCTATCCATTTCCAAAGCAAAGGAGTTATTAAATGGATAATGTAAAAGGGAGCATGTAATAATGAGGCTTTAATTACCAAACTCTTTACCTTATTGCTTTCCTGCACCCCCAATGAAAACCAACAGTGGCAGTTTCTATTAGAAATGTTGATTACTTTTGTGAATAATCAGACTCGCTGGGTTCCAGAGGCACCTGACCTCAGTTAATAATGGCAGAAGAGGGTGGGGGAAGAAAGAAGCATTTTATAAATGCTGAGAGAAGGGAAAAAGCAGATCTGCAAACTGTAGCAGTATAGGAGGCAATGGGACTGTAAGAGAGTTGCCTTCATAGAAAAAGGATATATACTAAATATAGAGAGCTAGCATGTATGCTAATGTAACACTACCTTTTCCCATCTCTCGAGGTAAAGGTAAACTTCATGCAGAGTCCTGAGTTTTGTGGATCTGTCTAAGATTGCAGAACACAAAGGCCTCAACTGTAAAGTAGTAAAAGCAATGCACCTGTTCTAATCATTGCATCATGAAATCAACATGTCTTAGTGAAGTGTCACTGTGCCATGTTTTTGCCTTAAGGAAGGTGGCAACATACTAGGTGTTTGTTTATATAGCACTGTTGCTGTATATGTGGCTGGACACTGGATACGGCATCAGGTTTCTGGCCACTGTGATGGGGCAAGGCCAGATGGCTACAGTAAAGTACTGAGAAACAGGTATGTTAGCCCCAGGCTAAACAAATCCCTAGTACCTTGGTAACCAAATGGCAGTTGCTCCAGGTTAATCAAGGCACCTGGGGCCAATTAAGATCTTTCTAAAAGGCAGTGGAGATAGCTACTTTAATTAGAACACCTGCAGCCAATCAAGGCAGGCTAATCAGGGCACCTGGGTTTAAAAAGGAGCTCACTCCAGTCAGGCAGGGAGGAGCCAGAGGAGAAGGAGCATGTGTGAGGAGCTAGGAGCAAGAGGGCAAGGAGCTGAGAGTGAGAGAGTATACTGCTGGAGGATTGAGGAGGACAAGCATTATCAGACACCAAGAGGAAGGTCCTGTGGTGAGAATAAAGAAGGTGTTTGGAGGAAGCCATGGGGAAGTAGCCCAGGGAGTTGTAGCTATTATGCAGCTGTTACAGGAGGCACTATAGACAGCTGCGATCCACAGGGCCCTGGGCTAGAACCCGGAGTAGAGGGCGGGCCCGGGTTCCCCCCCAAACCTCCCAACTCCTGATCAGACACAGGAGGAGTTGACCCAGACTGTGGGTTCCACAAGAGGGGAAGATCACTGAGGTGAGTAAATCCACCAATAAGCGCAGGACCCACCAAGGTAGAGGAGGAACTTTGTCACAACTGGTGTGAGACGTGGGATATTTGGTGTGCACAGCGCAGCGGGGAAAAAAAGGAGGGTGATTTTAAAAAAAAAAAAGGAGAGGGTTTATTTTTTTTTCACCACAATGGATGACATAGTGCTGGCACTGATACAAGCCACAGCAGCACAGCAGGAGGCTACCCGTGTCCAGGCAGCCGCCCAACAGGAGGCAGTGCAGCTGCAGCAAGAAACTAATCGCCTGCTGATGGACCAGGCTTCTCAAGACCGAGCTATGTTGCAGGAACTGGTAAACCAGGTAAAGACCCTTACAGAGCTGAACCGTGGCCGTGATGGGACGTGGCTCATACGGGCCAGCCATTGGCGACAGAAAATGACGCGGGAGGATGATGTAGAGGCATACCTTCTGGCCTTTGAGAGGACAGCCCCACGGGAGGCCTGGCCTAGAAATCAGTGGTCTGGCATCCTTGCCCCATTCCTGTGTGGGGAGGCCCAGAAGGCCTACCATGATCTGCCTGAAGAGGCTGCAGCAGACTACCCCCAGCTGAAAGCAGAGATCCTGGCCAGATCTGGGGTAACGACTGCAGTGCAGGCCCAGTGGTATCACGAGTGGAGGTATCAGGAAGACAAAACCCCGCAGTCCCAACTGTATGACCTCATCCATCTTGCACGAAAGTGGTTGCAAACAGAGTCCCGGAGTCTGGAAGAGATACTAGAGGTTCTGGTCATCGACCGATACATGAGGGCACTGCCACCAGAACTCCGCAAATGGGTAGGCCAGAACGATCCGTCCACCCATGATGAGATGATCACGCTGGTAGAAAGATGCATGACAGCCAGGGAATTGACCCGACTACCCAAGGAAAGCCCCTTTCATAGCAAACATCCAACCCAAACCCTGGAAGGTGGGGCAGCCAAACCCCTGGGGAGTCCTAGGTGGAGGATGAGGGGGGCCGAAAACCAGCGGAGACCCCAGAAGGAAGGAATTGGCCTGAGTGGGGGAAACCCTGAGACTAAACCCCCTAACCCACATGATAGGGGAATGATTAGAAACAATTATAGATGTTATGCATGTGGGGAGTGGGGACATATAGCAGCACAGTGTCCAAGCACCGAGGAGCCTATGCAATGCAACTTGGGGGATTGGGAAGTCCCATGCTCCCTTATCCACCTTGCGAGTGTGGCATTAGCCCAGCATAACTACACCAGGCCGGTGAAGATAAATGGAGTAGAGACTACAGCACTTGTGGACTCGGGGAGTGCTATCACCTTATGTCAGGTAAGCTGGTAAAAAGTAGCCAGCTGCTACAAGCCAAACACGTAGCAGTGACATGCTGTGTGGGGCCATGAGCCATTACCCTACCATCCCAGTGGAGATAGAGGTTCAGGGGAAACCCACTGAGGTGACAATGGGCGTAGTTCCTAAACTCCCATATCCTGTAGTCATTGGGAGAAACTATCCAGAGTTTGATAACTTACTCCCCCCAGAGAAGCTGGAGGGAGATGGGGACCCTGTTGGCAGCGACTCATCGTTGGGGGAATGTCAACCCCCAATGTTTTCAGAGTTTTCTCAGGATCTATTCTCAGCCCCCCAAAAGGCCCGGAAGACAAAAAAAGAAAGGAAGGCCACGAAGGCCTTGGGAACCCGGATCCTGACCCAGGGCCAGAAGACCGCGCTAGTAGGCAGATGGACACGAGCAGCCATCAGAGAAACTACCAACATGGAAGGTGAGCCAGAGGCTGGCCCCAGCCATGATGGTGATGAACCGTTGGAAGAAACAAAAGCTTCCCCCTGGGAGCTCAGGCAGGTTAGTCCTGGGAGAGAGACTTTTGGGAGGGATCAGGGAGAGGACCCTAGATATGATAACGTTAGGAAAGAGGTGGCTGAGATAGATGGGACACCAGTGGAGGGGAAGGTCCGGGGTCCAGGACCCTACTTTATAGTGAAGAAAGATCTCCTGTACTGTGTGGTGCAAATGCAGGAGCAGGAGATACATCAACTTCTGGTGCCACAAAAACATCAAAAAGCCATATTGAGCCTCGCTCACAGTCACCTGTTTGGAGGACACCTAGAGGTAGAGAAAACCCAGGCCAGGATCCTGTGGAGGTTCTTCTGGCTAGGAGTACATGAAGATGTCAGGCGATACTGCACCTCTTGTCCAGAGTGTCAGCTACATAGCCCTCGCCCACACTTGCAGGCCCCTTTGATACCTCTTCCAATAATAGAGGTACCATTTAAACACATAGCCATGGATCTGATTGGGCCCCTAGAGAAGACCGCTCGGGGCCACCAACATGTTCTGGTTGTACTAGACTATGCAACCCGATACCCAGAAGCTGTTCCCCGGTGCAACGCAGCTTCCAAGACAATAGCTAAGGAGCTACTACAGATCTTTTCCCGGGTTTGGCTACCCAAGGAGATACTGACTGATCAAGGGACACCTTTTGTGTTCAAGTTGATGAAAGATCTCTGTTCATTGCTCTATGTACAAGCCCTATGGACCTCTGTATACCACTCACAAACAGACGGCCTTGTGAAAAGTTTCAATAGGACCCTCAAGGCCATGATCAGGAAAGTGGTGAGCTGGAATGGGAAAGATTGGGATACCCTCTTGCCTTACCTCATGTTTGCCATCCGGGAAGTCCCACAAGCCTCCACAGGTTTCTCTCCTTTCCAACTACTATATGGGCGCCACTCCCGGGGCATATTGGATATAGCCAGAGAAGCCTGGGAAGAGAAGCCAAATCCCGGAAGGAACATAGTCGAGCATGTACTACAGATGAGGGATCAGATAGCTCGAGTTACACTCATTGTATGGGAACACTTGGAGAAAGCACAGGAGACCCAATGAACCCATTATAACCAGCAAGCAAAGCTTCGATGGTTCCAACCAGGAGATTGAGTAATGGTCCTGGTGCCCACAGCACAAAGCAAGCTGTTGGCCCAGTGGCAGGGACTCTACAAAGTGATTGAAGCCATGGGAGAGGTAAACTATAAGGTGCAGCAGCCAGGCCTCAGAAAACCTGAGCAAATTTACCACATCAATTTTCTAAAACCTTGGCATGATTGAGAGGCATGCTTAGTCACCCAGGAGACCCTTCCCCAGAAGGATAACTTACACGAGCAAGTGAGGATATCACCTGACTTGACGCCAAATCAAAAGGTTGAGGCAGCCGACGTGATTAATAGAAATCGAGATGTGTTCTCTACAAAACCGAGGCGCACGACTGAGACCTATCACCATATCCGCACGATCCCTGGAGCCAAGGTAACACTGAGACCCTACCGAATCCCAGCAGCCAAAAGAGAGGAAATCAAGGCTGAAGTAAAAAAAATGTTAGAATTAGGCGTTATTGACGAATCGTATAGTCAGTGGTGCAGTCCAATAGTTCTAGTGCCTAAACCTGACGGTACCATGAGATTCTGTAATGACTTTTGCCGACTGAATGAAGTATCCCAATTCGATGCATACCCCATACCATGCATCGACGAACTGGTTGACCAACTGGGTAGTGCCCGATTCTTGACTACACTGGATCTGACAAAAGGGTATTGGCAGATTCCCCTGACCAAAGAAGCTAAAGAAAAGACAGCGTTCTCCACCCTGGACAGGCTATTCCAGTACACAGTCCTCCCTTTTGGGCTACGTGGGGCTCCAGCCACATTCCAGCGCCTCATGGATAAGCTGCTGCACCCTCATACTAGTTATGCAGCCGCATACCTAGACGATGTCATCATCCATATGCCAGACTGGGGAACCCACTTGGAGAAAGTTGAGGCCGTACTACACACCTTAAGGCGGGCTGGCCTCACCGCTAATCCCACTAAATGCACCATAGGTCTAGCAGAGGCTAAATACCTGGGATATATTGTAGGAAGGGGTATAGTGAAGCCCCAAACTAATAAGCTAGAGGCGATTCAAAACTGGCCCCGGCCGACCCAAAAGAAGCAGGTCCGTGCATTCCTAGGTGTGGTAGGCTACTACATACATTTTATTCCCCACTTCGCCAGTAGGGCAAGTCCCCTAACAGACCTGGTGAAGGCCCAAGGTCCAGACATGGTGAAGTGGACTGACGCAGCAGAGAGGGCATTCATAGACCTTCGGACAGCTCTCTGTAATGACCCCATACTCATAGCCCCGGACTGTACCAAGGAATTTATTTTGCAAACAGATGCTTCCGAGGTGGGGTTGGGGGCGGTTCTATCGCAAATTGTTGGAGAAGAAGAACACCTGATCCTCTACCTAAGCAGAAAGCTGCTCCCAAGAGAACAGAAGTATGCAATAGTCGAGAGAGAATGCCTTGCTGTCAAATGGGCCATGACGACACTGTGTGATTACCTCTTAGGCCGGCGATTTACTCTTGTGACAGACCATGCACCCCTTTAGTGGATGCAGAGAAATAAGGAAAAGAATACAAGGGTCACCAGGTGGTTCTTATCCCTCCAACCATTCCAGTTCCGCATACAGCACAGGGCTGGATGCCACCACAGCAACGCTGATGGCCTTTCATCGGGGGGGGGATATGTGATGGGGCAAGGCCAGATGGCTACAGTAAAGTACTGAGAAACAGGTATGTTAGCCCCAGGCTAAACAAATCCCTAGTACCTTAGTAACCAAATGGCAGTTGCTCCAGGTTAATCAAGGCACCTGGGGCCAATTAAGATCTTTCTACAAGGCAGTGGAGATAGCTACTTTAATTAGAACACCTGCAGCCAATCAAGGCAGGCTAATCAGGGCACCTGGGTTTAAAAAGGAGCTCACTCCAGTCAGGCAGAGAGGAGCAGGAGCGTGTGTGAGGAGTGGGAACAAGAGGGCAAGGAGCTGAGAGTGAGACGGTATATTGCTGGAGGATTGAGGAGGACAAGCATTATCAGACACCAAGAGGAAGGTCCTGTGGTGAGGATAAAGAAGGTGTTTGGAGGAGGCCATGGGGAAGTAGCCCAGGGAGTTGTAGCTGTCATGCAGCTATTACAGGAGGCACTATAAACAGCTGTGATCCACAGTGCCCTGGGCTAGAACCTGGAGTAGAGGGCGGGCCCGGGTTCCCCCCAAACCTCCCAACTCCTGATCAGACACAGGAGGAGCTGACCCAGACTGTGAGTTCCACAAGAGGGGAAGATCACTGAGGTGAGCAAATCTGCCAATAAGCGCAGGACCCACCAAAGTAGAGGAGGAACTTTGTCACACCACCAAAGAGACATTTTAAGGCCCTGATCTGAAGCCAGCTGGAGCCAATGGGAGGCTTTCTGTTTATTACTGTGGGCTTTGGATCAAACACTAACGGAGGAGTGGGAATAAAGCAGTGTGATGGCTGTTTGTTTATCATATTGCCCATTGTTACCTTGTGCTCCCTGCTGGCTGGCTGTTTTATCTACCTGCTTCTCTCATCTTATACTTTCATTGAGCTCTGAGTTTAGCTCTTTAGGGCAGAAAACATCTTTTTCTTCTATGTTTGTACTGCACCTAGCACCATGGGGTCTTGGTCCATGATTAGGGCCCCTAAGCACTGCCACAGTACAAATAATAAGAATAAATCAGTACAAGACAATGCAGGACAAACACAGTGGTGGATGATCATTATGGATGATCATTAAGTACATACCTCCAGCAAATATATCCCTTTCTTTTGCTGCAGCACATGCCTTCTGACTCCTACTGATTCCAGTGAAAACAGGACTCTAAAATCAGCAGCGAAGGAGGGAGACAGTCCAGCAGTGAAAAGGTTAATTCTGCATAACAAAAAGGAGCATTTGAAAACCACCTCTATAGAAACATCGATATGCCGGTTAGAGTGAAAGTCCAATGTTTGTTGTGTCATTGAGAAGAAGCTGTTGGGAAGTGCAGTGGGAGAGAGGAGGTGAGAGATGTAGGGGGGACCACTGGGGAGGGGGAGATGGGGCTTGGTGGTGCACTTTCTACCTCTATAGACTGAGGTTTAAACATGAACACAGCGACCAGTGAAATGAGTTTGATGGTGTCAGTCTGTTCCGCAGTGAATCTTGCAAAACCACCACATAGTGTGACATGCCTGGAAACAGACTTGGAGTGGCAGGTTTGTGGGAGAGAGCCAGGTTTTGAAAGGTATTGAAATCAGTGTGTGCTGGGCACCCTAGTGAGTTTTTCAAAAGCATCTAGGTGCCTAATACCTTTAAAAATCTAGCCCTAATTGCTCATTGAGATTTTTCCACTAATTCCTCTGATTCCTCCATGAAACAGAATCAAATCTCCCTCTCACTCTGCTCTGGGAACTCCAGTGGAGGAGTTGGAGAGCATACAGTAAGTGGCAGCAATGGTAACACTGTACTGCCACCGGCTGTGTGCCATTGCTGGTGAGAAGGCAAGTGGTGCATATCGGAAGTGTGTTCTCTATGCTGCTTCCCATGAAGCCCACTGCCACACACCGAAATCTGAATGGTCAGAGAAGAACCAAAGGTGTGGTCAGCAGGTAAGCCAAGAATCAGCCCCAGGTGTCAGAACAGAATCAAAGGGCAGAGCCAGAGTCATGGCCAGGAGACAAGCCAGTGGTCAGAACCAGGAGGTAGAAATCAGGAGATCAGAGCCAGGCAGGGACTAGGGCTGGAGTGGAGCAAACAAGGGGTGGTACAAGGGCTGAACAGACAGCAGGTCTGGCATAATGATGAACGTGGAACCCATTGACCCGCCATGGCTACAGGGTTTAATGGGGATCTGTTGGCTCTTCTGACCAAATGGGGAGCACAGTCACTTGGTACATGTTTATTGGGCCCAGCTGACTCATTGGGTTGCTAGGCACTGAGCCTGGAGTCAACTGAGTTCCTGACACCCACAACATTAGGACTCTCTTCCAGCACGGGATGCTGTGTTGTTAAAGGAGCCTGTCAACTTCCATCCTGCACCTTTTCACATAGGAGGGGAACAAAACAAGCTGAGAATTTTGTCCCAGCCTCTGGAAATGGAGTGTATCAAGGAGGTGCAATGGATTCTACAGCAGGAACCAAGTGTTGTCCCTTATGTTGAGCTCAACAAGCCACTGTATATAATTTTACTGACCCTTTAACCCAACTCACTCTCAGAACTCTCTCAACATTACCTAGGGTGCAAGTTTTCTCTCTCTTTTTTGTGAGCTGCAGTAATTAGATGTGGATTAGTGGAGTAAACAATGTATCATTTACTTCCTTGAATGTATTGGATTAAACTACACTGTACAGTATCACTTCCCATTAAGCGCCTACCTCGCTGAACACAAGCTATTTCACAGAGATGGAGGTCTTAATAACCATGCCTAAAGGGAATTTATTATAGGAAAGAAATACCAGACATATAAGCCATGGCAAATGCATGGACAATGTCAGGGCTCCAAATTCACATCATCAGGTTGTGATCCTTGCTGGCAAGCAATAGAGTAAATATGTTGCTGTGCATAATTTTAGTGTTCACCTTGCATACACTATATACTACATACACTGGAGACTTCTGCAGGCACGCTGAAAAGGATCATGAATTCTGTTTCTGCATGCTGTGCTTTATGCTGCATGCATTTAAAAAAAATTTTTACTAGCGGCATACCATGTTGGCAGTAGCAATTCTGCACAGTTTCACAGCAGTGCATGGCATGAGTTTACATTTCTTGGAATTCAGCTTGTTTTTGTGGGGCCAGCAGGCATTCCAGTTTTCCTCCTTCTTTGCCTCCTGGCTTCAGTGTGAAATTCAACTCAACAAGAACAACTGTGCACTATCTAATTGCTTCACTGCTGCAGTTAATGGGAGAGGCGTTTTTCAAAGTGGAACTTGAATTGGTTGAGTGGTCTCCGAATATTGTCATAAACAAATGCAGCAAATTCTCTCTGCTCTTATCCATAGGATCCTATTAGTCATTGTCTGCAAGCATTTGGGCAGTCACCAGCTTATTCTTGGAAACATTTGCAGAACCAAAAGTTTTGTGAATTTTAGCATGGATTATTATTTGTTTTAAAATCCAGACTAGGAAATGATTTATTTGCTATTTGTCATTTGCTACTCATTCTCTTGTTTTAAAAAATGTCTGTTATCCAGTCCAGGAGTTGAAAGAATGCCATGTGGCTTTAAGTGATCAATTTCCCACCACAAATTATTATTTGTATTGCCATAGTGCCTAGAAGCCCCAGCCACAGACCAGATCCCCATTGTCCTAGGTGCTGTACAGACACAGAACAAAGAGACAGCCTGTACTCCAAAGAATTATATAACAAATAGTGAATACACTCGTGAACAACTATTAGGCTGAAACATTTTTGCATAACTATTCATCTAATACTTACCAGTAACAAATACGCTGCTAGAAATAAGGATTGTTTTGTGGGAGAAGGCCAAAATTCATCAGTTTATTTGTTCATGGTGAATAACTGGACCAGAACACTTACCAACCTTGAAGGCATGTCTCAGATTCAGGGAGCATATAACTAGAGGTTCACTGTGCTCCATGAACTTGCTTTGTTAGGCAACTCTAGGAGATTTCTCAGTGTTATTCAAATAAAATCACAGCTATGGTGATACAACTGGGCTGGATAACATCTGAAATGGTCAAGTTAATAGAGTGACTAATATAAATGTTCCCTGTACCTAAAATTACATCAAATCACTGGAACTCCTCATGTTTTCAGAGTAAACTATGAAGAAGAACATCTAGAAGGCAAGGCTTTCATAAAGGCATCACAGCACCTACTAGTCAGTGTTGTCTTATGTTCTGATGCCATTCCTGGAAGCAGCAATCTCAGTTTGTCTTTCCAGGAGATATCTCATTCTGTTGGCTTCCAAACAGACTTTTCTTTTGGTTCTCGGGTGCCCTCAGCTCCCTGGGTTTGTTCAGGCACCACTATCAAATCACAGAAGGTGCATTAAGATTCAGTCTTAAGTTCATAAAAGATGGGAAATTTAGAGTTCAGGCTGAGCCGTTTTCTTTGTTCCATGCCCCACTGTCCTATGGCAGGTGGAATATGTCTGACTGAGGTGTACATCAGTTCCCAAGGGGTTGGTGTTGGTGAGTGAGTATAGCTTTGCCTTTAGCTCAGTGTGGAAAGATCTGTGCTGCAGTTAACTGATTATGTTGCCTGTTTATACGACTAGGTATGGATCAGTCCAACCACAGAGCCCCTTTTGCACCTAGGTAGAAGAGCCAATCATAGAGCAAGTATGTTGGGAGGCCTCTGTGATGCTTAGTAACACTATTTCAGCCTAAACTTCAAATGCCCCGCTATTCATGGGTCTAAGTTAATAAATTAAGCCCTTAACAATATTTATATATCATTTTTAGTGTATGGTTTCCCTATTCCTTCTCATGTATTTTTGATTGTTTTAAATGGCAGTTTTTCAAAGAAAGAAAACCTCTCTTTGAAACTGTAGCAGACTTAAGGGCCATTCGGGCCCAAACAAGCATGTAATGCCTTGTTAATCTTTGACATGAGGGCAAAGAAGCCATTCAAAGTGACTCTAATAGAACAATCAGATATCCTGTCTCATGCAGAGAAAATGGCAGCTGGGGGAAGGGGAAGTGACCTAATACCAAGCCAATTATACTAAAACCGAAGGAAAGGTCAAAAGGCATCCGTATCTCCAGTATTGTGAGCCACAGGGTCTTGAGGTGCCAGAAGTTCCTGCATGCCCACAGAGCTCAATTGGGAGGGGAAAAGGCTGTGTGAGATCCACAGGAAAGAAACAGCAGGTCATCCAGTTACTTGGGCGACAGGAGAAGAGTTTAAGGAAGGCATTGGAGTAGTGGGGACAGTGGACCAAGCTAGACTGTTGATGTGAGGCAAGTGCCAGCAAGAGAGTCTGTCTTCTTCGCATATGCGCAACGTACCTCAGGTGGCATGTGACCAGGATTCATCACCAAATTCGGTCAAAGAGTCTGTGTGGACCTTCAACTGCAGGCCCAACCAGTGATTCAAAGCTTATGACTTTGGGGAGGGCAAAAGATAGGGGGCCGTTTTACATTGCAACTCTGGGAACGAGGATGTGAGGAAGCCCAAAGAGAAGGTATTTTTCTGAGTTTAGACCTTTGAGACCTACAAGGGATTTGATAGGCTATATCGACTATCAAACAGCCAGATCACCCTACTCCTGCCATTCCCCATGAGAAAACCACAAAAGGAGAGAAAACTGCTCAAGTTTCCCGCAGATTATTCCACCAGGGCACAGGTCTGGGAAGAAGCAGACCCCAGGCCCTGAGGATTCCTTGGGATCTCCCAGAGACAATTGACCCCATTGTTTCACACAGGTGGGAACACTCATCTTGGGAGTACCTCTGCCTGCCCAGTCCCCGCCCGTAATGAGATGGGTGACATAGTAGTTTCTTACACAGCTCTGCCAATGACCAGTTCCACTTCTGGGCCTGCTCTGGAGTAGACTGATGATTGTGTGGCTAGTCTGTAGCAGAGTGAAGAAAGGCCCTGAACTCAACTCTGTCCCCCAACTCTGGTCAGAACCCTGTGGATTTTGGTGAAAATCAGAAAACTGGAAAACTTTGATTTTTCTGGAACTCAGGCTTTTCCAGATTTCTGATTTTCACCAAAAGTCATAAGATCTGACCAGAGTGGGTGGGGCGGGAGATCCAGCCATAGTGGAAGTGCTAGGACCCAGCTGAGTGTACAGCTCAGCCTACATAAGCAACAAAGCGTGTGACCCTCTAATAAGGTATGTCTTCACTGCAGAGTTAAGTGGAATTACTCCTCTCGAGTTAGCCTAGGCAGAATGAGAGCAGCCAAATTGTGAAATAACATTTGAGTGCTGTCTCCACACTGGCACTGCACTCACTTGTGTGGTGCTAAGACTTCTGGGGGCACATAGAATCATAGAAGATTACGGTAGGAAGAGACCTCAGGAGGTCATCTAGTCCAATGCCCTGCTCAAAGCAGGACCAACCCCAACTAAATCATCCCAGCCAGGGCTTTATCAAGCTGGGCCTTAAAAACCTCTAAGGATGGAGATTCCACCACCTCCCACTTCCCCTGAGCCACACACCCTACACTGGCACAGAGCCACTACATCATTCAAGGATCCCCATGTACACAAGGATGATTCTCTGGGAGCCAAATCTATTGATTTAGGGCCAGTTTGCGTCAGTTGAGGAATAGAAAGTGGCCAGAGCTTAATCCAGCAACAAAGCCCATGTGTCTGTGCAAATCCTGAAGTTTCACTTGCTGAGGCAAATCCAGCTGCCAGCTTTCCCTCTGGAACAATAAAACAGAGGTGTGACTAACATAAGAAGCCCACTGCATGCTGGGAAACCTTAGCCAGAAGTGGGAAGCTGGGAACCAAGGACCAGCCACTTCAGGAAGCTGCCAAGGCAAATGGGGTCGGAAAACACTCATTGTAAACATCTGCTGAAATGCTATTAATGATATGTGCGGGGGGGGGGCATTCAGCTGCCCTTCGTGATCTTAGTTAAAAGCCCCTTGAACAAGAGAAGTGATCTTAGCATGCAAGCAGCACAAACAGGCCTGCTGGAAGCACAGGATTTATTTATTTGTTAGTTTTGTTTAGCACTGCAGTAATTTTAAAACCAGTTTAATGCCACTCAACCCATTTTTGGTATAATAAATTTTAACTCCACCACCACAGGAACCCGCCAGGCCTCTGGGCTGAGTCCTCGCAGGTCATATTTCCAGCCCAGAAGGAATTTATCAACAGCCAAGTTATTCTAATAATTTTTCCTGAAAAATGAGGGTTTGTTTTAATGGAAACACTGGCATTCCCTTTACTATCCCAAAGCTGTTAGCCAGGAGGGCATCAGCTGGAACACAAGCTCCTTTGCAAATGTGTTTGGGGGGGATCTTGATTTCATTCTCTGATTCCTTGTGAGTCTGGTGCTCGCAGATTTGCAGAGAGTTTTCTGAAGGGACTTTGATATTGGCCCTCCCTCTCCTCTCAGAGAGGTAGGGTGGCTGCAGGAGACAGCATAAGAAATGGAATGATAATAAAACATGGATGCATTTTGGGAAGGGGGAAGAGGGATTGTAACTCCTAAGGTAGTTACTGCTTTTCTGCTGCTTTTCATCTTGAAAACCTGGCAAAAATCTTGAAAAGGTGCAGGGGCAGGTTTTTTTCCCCTCTTCTCTTCTGTATATTCTTAAATAGGCCCCAGAGACTAAAGTGCTTTTTCAAGTTTTATCAACAAAAAGACAAGTCCATCAGACTTACAGTTCAGTGCTTTAAGATTGCCTTTATGTTTAGCAAGAAGCTTACAAGCAAAAAATTGGGAAGGGGAGATTCTATGCCCTCGTGATGTGACAGGATTTGTATTTCCTCTAGCTCTCACATCTCCCTGATGCATTTCTTACGTTCCAGTCAAGTCTCTAATAAATTGCCATCTGTATTCTAAGTTATAATAAGGCTTTCACCAATTGACACTGTGGAGAGATGTGCTGGACCATGGAGTCAACTCCATTTAGCACAGACTATTCCACAAGGCATTATCCAAAAATGACAATTTGGGCCTTTCAGGTACGCACTATGTCATTCAAAAGGAATTTTTTAGTCTGCTGTAGGCCATAAAGTTTCTCCCTTCACTGCATCATGGGCAGTTTCACAAGTTCTGTGTTTCAATTAACAGACAAGTGAGAGAGGGGGAAGACTGAAGGGGAGTGAGAGAGAGAGAGAATATCTTTGACAGAAAATAAGACTGTGCATTCCCAACTTCAAAGGCACTTGGTTGTTCAGGGCATGTCTACATTGCAACATAGCCCACGTCCAGACTACCCCGCCGTATCGGCGGGTTAAAATCGATTGCTCGGGGATCGATATATCGCGTCTAGTCTAGACGCGATATATCGATCCCCGAGCGCGCTTACATCGATTCCGGAACTCCATCAACCCGAACGGAATTCCGGAATCAACACGGAGAGCCGCGGACATTGATCCCGCGCTGTCTGGATGGGTGAGTAATTCAATCTTAGATATTCGACTTCAGCTACGTTATTCACGTAGCTGAAGTTGCGTATCTAAGATTGATTTTCCTCCCCTAGTCTGGACGAGGCCATAGGGTGTGACTGCAGCTTTAATAGATATACTTCTCCTTGGAAACAGCCGGATGGCAGCTGGGGTCCCCCCTCTCCTCTTTGAGAGGCAAGATTGGCACAGGAGGCACTGCAGTAATTACCACAACAGCTGGGGTGTATCTGCTAAGGGGGTTGGCTCACCTGCTGCACTCTTCTCTTCCTGCCCCAGACATAGTCTTCGGGTGGAGTGGTATTTGCAAGGGGTCCTGAGAGCAGTGAGTTTGGAATTAGTACCCCATTGAGATGTATAGAGCAGTTCACAACTCTCCACACTATTGCTGCAGGCTGTCTGCTGACTCAGGCAGGCATTGCTGCACTGCTTATATTTGGCTCCCATTTACAAGCTTTTCTGCACAGTCACGTGTGCTAGTGTCACTTGATTCCAAGAACTGGAGCCCTCGGCACTGGTCTATAGGTCTTGCGCCAAAGCTCACTGAGTCAGTGGGAGTCTTTCCATTGATGTCAGTGGGCTTTGGATGAGGCCACAGTGCATATGCCTCAATCCAGCTCTACATACATTATACATTCACGAGGGGATCTGTTATTTGTGTGTCAGTGACCACCTACTCTAGCACTGGGTGCATCTACAATGCTATACAGATGCGTACAATAATAATTAGAACTCAATAATTAAAAAGTTGAATAATTTATTTAAATATATTACAAAACCCATTGAACAACTTGATGAATATATTTAATTATCTGCTCAGCGATATAGCTGAGTGAATATTTTTTTTAAATTAGACAAGTAATTTATTTGAAAAATATTAGAACATTTGTCAAATAAATTATCTGAGGAATATTATTCAACCAGCTCTGATGATAATGAACTACCAGCTTTGTGTCTCTTAGAAGTCCTGACTTAGGATCACTGTGCTTTTTTGGAAGGTTTTTGCTCAGGTCTAATCTACTCCGTGTTATTACCAGCAGTGCTGAAGGATGGTCTTGCTACCTTTGGGATCCATCATTTCTTTTTAATGGAGGAAAGGAGAAAGATGGACATAGGAGAAGAAAAGACATGACGTCTAGGCCACACTTGAGTCCTAACAACATCTCCACTTTCAAATCATATGGACTCAGTCACAGAGACTTTGATACAGGAAAACACTTAAGCATGTGCTTAACTTGAAGCACGTGGCCTAATGTCACTCAAATCATGTAATCACATAAAGAGACACACCTCTCACTTCTCCTATGTAAAGCAGAGACAGAGAAGGCATTTGACTGTGGGTTTGTGTTTGCAGCCATCATACTGGAAGAGAGTCCTTAAGAAGGCTGAGAATAAGGAGGGGATGGGTTCCTGGGAACGAGGTCATAGAATCATAGAACTGTAGGGTTAGAAGGGAATGCAAGGGTCATCTAGTTGAACCCCCTGCCAAGATGCAGGATTTGTTGTGTCTAAACCATCCAAGACAGATGACTACCCAGCCTCCTTTACGTGCTTAACTTTGAGCATGTGAATAGGGATGCCTCCCTGGATCAGGGTCCAAAAGGCGAATATGCCAAGAAAAATTTCAGATAAAACAAAAACCCCAATAGCAAGATCCTCAGCTTGCGTAAATGTACACAGCTATAGTGAAGTCAATGGCGTTATGATACTAGCTGAAAATCTAGCCCATAAACTGTGGTGTTACTTGGTATTTTTCGTCTTTATTTATCAGAAAAACTCTCTCTCCGGATCCCGCTGTGCTACTAAAATATTCACCGAAGCCCATTGATAAGCTCCCCAGAGGAACAGCATCATGTGTTTGGTAGAGATCTAGTCTGTGATATGGAAAATGATATTTATAAGGGAAGATAAAGCTTATATTTTCAACTCCTACCTGGACTGACCTAGTGGAGTTTAGCCTTGAAGAAGAATAATGTAGCAAAGTGCCCTTAAAGATTTAAAATTGATTTTATTTTTTTACAGCTTTGCTGTAAAGCCTTAGGCTGAGGTACAATTTGCAGTTATAATTACAGTATATTAAATACACCGTTCTTAGTCGTAGCCTTCACTCCTCTGGCTCATATACCTTTGGACCTGTGACCTTAGTGTTTTACTCAAGTGTTCTCTCCATAATGATCTCATTAAAAGTTGTGTCATGTAAGGATGGAGGTAACAGTCCTTCCTCTCACAATTACTGAAAAGTCTTTAGTTATATAAATTAACAGGCTACATGCAACCTCTCAGAAGCTTGTCAGGCATTTTCATACACATTTGGGGAACACTTAAATGAATAATGTGGAGGACAAGTAATTTTTATTAATTGAAGCATGCTATTTATTGCAATGTCCTTATTACTGGATGGTCACATGGGGGTGGTACAAAGTTGAGGAGATGAGGAGCAGGCTGGCATCTTGACTCAAGACTTAAGACTCATATTGGCCATATGAGAAGGAGGGAGTGGTGGCCTCTTCCAGGCTAGCTCCCAGTGGAAATGGAAAGCAATGCCAGTTTTAGCTCCCAGACCCCCACCTGGTAATGGGAATGAGAAGTGGGAGGGTCATCTCTCAAATACATAATGGAGAAGAGAGCACACACTTATTTTCTTAGCATTGTTACTATTTATTATTTATTCTTATTTTATTATGATTTTTATGATTTTTATTTGATTTATGAAGCATGAACAATGTGCCCAGTCTTATATATGATACATAGATAAATACTCTCTGCCCTGGGAAGCGCTGGTTTCCTCAATTCTTCTCCTATAGTATAAAGGAGGGACAGAAAAGGCATTAAACTGAGGGTTCGCATTTGCAGCCAGCAGAAGTGAGTCTGAGGGTGATTGGAATGAGGAGTAGGTAGGATCCTGGTATCTCTAGAGAAGTTGAATATCCCATATGTAAGAAGGTAAGCACAGAGATAGGCATGGAAGAAGGAGATGAAAGGGAATAAGCAAGCAATGACAGGTGCAGAACTGTGCAGTGTTAGTGATTCATGCATGCCTTAAGGGAATTCTGATCAGTTTGGAACCAAGTTCCCTCAGCACATACAAAGTCTACGTGTGACACTTTAACCATGCACCTTGGAAACCTGTTCTCCTACCTCAGGATAGAAGTAAATCCCACTGGCTTCAATAGCTATTATTTGTATCCTCCGGCAGGATAATTGAGCCCTGGGGTGTCTTCTTGTGCCTATAAAATGGTAGTTTAAATGTCTTATCTAAGAAGAGATGGCTCGTGTAGCTTCCAGTCTCCTGACTGCACAGCCTAGAATCCCTTTTCTGTCAGCTAGGCACTCCAGCTCAGGGCCGGTGCAACCATTTAGGCGAACTAGGCGGTTGCCTAGGGCGCCAAGATTTGAGGGCGCCAAAAAGCGGCGCCCTCAAAAAAATTTTTAAATGGTTACAGCCGCTGCTGGCAGCAGCTGCCTGCCGCGGGCAGCCCGGGACGCCCCCGGGATCAGTGCGCCGCCCCGGCAGCCCGGGGCGCCCCCAGGTCAGCGCGCCGCCGCATGGCAGCCCGGCAGCCTGGGGCACCCCCGGAGTCAGGACGCAGCCGCGGCAGCCCGGGGCGCCCCCAGGGTCAGAGTGGCAGCCCGGAAGCCCAGGGCGCCCCCGGGGTCAGAGTGGCAGCCCGGTGGCCCAGGGCGCCCCCGGGGTCAGGGAGCCACTGGCAGCCAGCAGCCCAGGGCGCCCCCGGGGTCAGGGCGCCGGCGCAGCAGCCCAGGGCACCCCTGGGGTCAGCGTGCCGCCCGGGCAGCACAGAGGTTTGAGCTGAGGGCGGCTGCGCTGACCCAGGGGAATCCCTGAGCTGCAGGCAGAGGCTCAGAATCCCTCTCCCTCCCAGAGCAGGGGCTCCAGCCTCTGCAATTTTCCTCGTTGCCCGGTGGGGGCACCAGCAGCTGGGCAGAGCTGCGCAGCTCTGCTTAGGGCACATGGAAGGGGCCCTGCGACAGCGACGCAACACCAGGGCTTCGCTTCTGGAGGAAAGCCGCAGCTACCCCCTGGCTCAGCCTCCATGTCAGCCCCAGCGAGGGGCACGGAGAAAAAAAAAAGCCTCAGCAGTGGTCTGGTGGAGCGGAGGAAGAAAGAGGACCCTTGCGCTCATGCATTGGGCAAGGTAAGCAAGTGCCTCCCCATGGGTCAGCCTCACATGCCTGTGCTCCTGCCCCCTCGGTCCTTAGCTGGCCCATGCTCCTGCTTCCCTTGTGCCTGGATAGCTGGAGAGAACAGCAGCCTGCAGAGCTGAGCTGCCCCAGTGCCCCCAAGCACCCCCCTGACCCCATCCCCCCCCCAGCCCTGACCCCCAGCTCCGAGCCTAGTCCTTCTGAGCTGGAAACCCCCTCGACCTCATCCCTCCACAGCCCTTACCCCTAGCTCCGAGCCCAGTCCCTCTGAGCTGGAAACCCCCTCAACCCCATCCCCCCCACAGCCCTGACCCTCAGCTCCGAGCCCAGTCCCTCTGAGCTGGAAACCCCCTGACCCCATCCCCTCAACAGCCCTGACCCCCAGCTCTGAGCCCAGCCCCTCTGAGCTGGACACCCCCCTGACCCTATCTTCCCACATCCCTGAGCCCAGCCCCTGTGAGCTGGGCACCTCTGAACCCAGAGCCCAGTTCCCCACCCAGCCGTGGGCAACAACAGCATCACCCCCAGGCAACGACAGCCCATTGGTACCAACTATCACAATCACCCAGCAACTGCCCATTATGTAATTGCAAATGTATACATACCATTACAGCTTTTAATGTTTTTAAATAATGTATGTAGTTTATTTTCAAATTATTACAAATTAATTTTTGAATGTATTTCACTAGTTATTTTTTACATTTCCTAACACATGTTACTATAGTATTGCAAATGTTTTATGGAAGGAGCCCCCAATTTTGCTTTGCCCAAGGCCCCCTGAGTCCTCTGGGCGGCCCTGTCTGAGTTTTAAGCCCTGCTGCTGTGTTTTGCCTGCAACAGGCAGGCCTAAGCCTGTGAGTGACCCCCATAGCAGCTGCCTGAAGAAGTGCTTGGGGGAATCAGGCAGAAGGAGCGTGATATTTGTTTGAGTTCTCTCCTCATGGAGGCTGTGCTCCACTTGGTGCAGGACAGCAGTCTCAGCAGGACTCTAGGCCCAGCACCTTGCCTCAGTTTGTAGATTTGTTGTGCACCCATCACCGGGCTCAGTCTGGCACCGCTACCCCTCACCAGTGCCCAAGAAGCAGTCAAAAAGGTTGGATGGACTGGTTAGGTTAGTTGTCATGCTGTTGCTTGGCCAGTGTAGAGACCACTGAATGCATAGTATTCCTCTATGATGTTCTGTCCTGAGCAAAATTGGCATGTTATGAGGTAGTTGCCTGTGAGGGACAGGTGTCTGTTTATGTAACCAGCCATCATGTCTTAGGTCTTCTGCGGGGGGAGCTTCTCCATCCTGCTTTCATTGGTGACATCTGTGATGCTCTGGTATACATCTATGAAGACAATACTCTTACAGGATCATCTGGCAATACATCACGAGTTGATGCAAAGGCTCTTACAAAAGCCATTTCTAGTTTCAAGTTTCTTGTTTCTCTTGTTTTGTGGTATGACATATTGTTTGAGATCAACATAACTAGCAAACAACTTCAGGCAAAAGAATTTGATATATGTGATGCCATTAATCAACTTGGAGAAACCAAGAAGTTTCTTGTGGGCCGCAGAAGTGACGCAGCCTTTGAGAAAACATTGGTAGATGCAGGTGAACTTGCGGAGGAGTTGGATGTACCAGCACTTTTTGAACCAGATCCAATCCGTATTAGAAAGAAGAGGAAGCAGTTCACATATGAAGCAGATGACGAACCTATTTATGATCCGAAAGAAAAATTCAAAGTGAACTTTTACTTTGCAGTCATTGACACAGCAATACATTTGGTTGAAGAAAGATTCACATTGATGCAGCAAATTAGTTCAGTATTTGGCTTCATATATGATGTTTACAGTTTGCAAAATAAAACACCAAAGCAAATTATGGAACATTGCTTGAATCTGGAGAAAGCTTTGCAACATGGTGAATCCAAAGATATTGATGCCTTTGACTTGTGCAGTGAATTGCAAGCTATTGCAAGACGAGTCCAAAGGAGTTCATCACCGCAAGATGTATTGAACTTCATATGGGAAAATAAGCTGACAGATAGTGTCCCTAACACAGTTATTGCTCTTTGCATCCTCTTGACTCTCCCAATTTCTGTGGCCAGTGGTGAGCAAAGCTTCTCGAAGCTCAAGTTGATAAAAACATATATGCGAACATCAATGTTGCAACAAAGACTTGTTGGGCTATCTACCTTGTCAATAGAACATGACATTGCTCACAACATTGACTTGGAGGAACTTGTTTCTAAATTTGCTAAACTTAAAGCGCGGAAACATAAATTCTAAATTATAACATGTTACTCTGTGACCGTGTATTGTGTATAATGTATGCGATTGGGGGGGGGGCGCGCAAGATGGAATTTTCGCCTAGGGCGCAAAATATCCTTGCACCGGCCCTGCTCCAGCTCCTTCAGTCCAAGCTATTTTATATGATCTTGAAGAGATTACCCACAAATGCAAAGATTTTTAAAAGGTTAAGTTCATCTGGAGCTAAAGATTCCAGTTAACTGTGGCTCCTCTATAGCAAGCCAGGTTTTTGGGCGCAGGGGTCATACAGCAAGGTTGGGATTCAGTCCAGGAACCAAAAAATCACCAGTCATATCTTGTGCCAGCATTAATTGAAATCTTAATCTACTGTAAATCCAGCCAGTGGATTTAGGTTTGCTGGACTCAGCAGTTGAGTTCTTGGCTTGATGAGATTCATTGGGCTTTGGCAAGCCTTGTTGGTATAATGGTTTGAGGGGGTCATTACAAACTGGTAAAATTTAGAGCAGTCTTGGGGCTGCTCTAAATTGTGCTAGAGCTCAAATTTGGCCTCCTTTGCCTCCATTTCAGATGCAATGACTAGAACATACAGCCTGGATGTTCCTGATGGGGAAAATATTGGCCATAGCTGAGAGTATAAAATCAGAACAGACTGAGACAAAATGAGACAGATGATAAAAGTTGACCCAGAATTGAGTAAGGCTTCCTTTAGGAGAAAAAATATCATTCTGAAATGGGCTCAGTAATACGTTGGCTTAGGAGATTTTTTTTCCCCTGCAGTCAGGTTCTTGTTGGCAGAAGGACCACTGCTGCAGTAGTCAAAGCCTCTACACTTGCTAGTTTTCTAAAGCTATCTGGAGTCCCTTTTTTGTTCTTCATCTCAATAGGAAGTGTCTGTGTTTTGATCTTACTGTCTGCATTAGTGTTTAGTCTCTTTCTGCTTCTGTTACATTCAAACATACATACAGCACACCATTATGAACTAGTAAACTTCATTAAAGCAATTCCAAATCATTGTTATTTAGCTGCTTTGAATGGAATTATTGACTGATAAATGATACATGGTTTAGGGAGTGGCAGTGGCAAACTGGCCTTGAACCTTTGAGTAACATAAAAATGGCCATACTGGTTCAGACCAATGCTTCATCTATCCCAGTATCCTGTCTTCAGACAGTGGCTGGTGCCAGATGCTTCAGAGGCAATGAATAAAACAGGGAAATTATCAAGTGATCTATCCCCTGTCATCCAGTTCCAGCTTCTGGCAATCAGAGGCTAGAGCTGCCCAGAGCATGGGGTTGCATATATATGTGCCAACATTCCACTTTCCCCAAGGTTGCTCTACCCCCGCTCTGCCCTAGGCCCTGCCCCCACTCCACCCCTGCCCCTATTCCACCCTCTCCCTCCAAGTGCCTCCTGCAGTCCACTAAACAGCTGATCCATAGTAGGCAAGCGGTGATGGCTGGGAGGGGAAAGCACTGATCAGTGGGGCAAATTCATGTTGGTTTCACCAACTTTTGTGCCAGAGAAAACAAAACAACACCAAAATAATACAAAAAATCTAAGCATTTTGTTTGGACGTCTTCTACATGAAACTTTTTTTATTTGAAATCACTTTTGTTTAGAAATTTCCTTCAAAATTATTTTCTTAAAATTTCAAAAATGCTGAACATTCAAAATCTAAACATAAATTTTGATTTAGATCAACCAAAATGTTTAATTCAAGCCAAAATAACATTTTTTTTTTCAGAATTGCCAGCTAACAGAAACATCTGTTGTTCACCCAGCTCTGGATGCTGGTCCTCCAATGACTTCCCACAATTCCCTCATGTGCCCAAAGAAGAGAGAAAGGTTCTTCCACAATGCAATGTGAAAGAATTCATTGAGTCAGCTTACTGCAGCAGAATGAATCATGGCATGTTTGGATATTAGGAAAAACTATGTAATTTGGAGGGTGGTGAAGCACTGGAATGAGTTACCCAAGGAGGTGGTGGAATTTCCATCCTCAGAGGTTTTTAAGGCCCAGCTTGACAAAGCCCTGGCTGGGATGATTTAGTTGGGGTTGGTCCTGCTTTGAGCAGGGCATTGGACTAGATGACCTCCTGAGGTCGCTTCCAACCCTGATACTCTATGATTCTATGTTCCCCCAGAAGTCTTAGCACCACACGAGTGAGTGCAGTGCCAGTGTGGAGACAGCACTCAAATGTTATTTCACAATTTGGCTGCTCTCATTCTGCCTAGGCTAACTCGAGAGGAGTAATTCCACTTAACTCTGCAGTGAAGACATACCTTATTAGAGGGTCACACGCTTTGTTGCTTATGTAGGCTGAGCTGTACACTCAGCTGGGTCCTAGCACTTCCACTATGGCTGGATCTCCCGCCCCACCCACTCTGGTCAGATCTTATGACTTTTGGTGAAAATCAGAAATCTGGAAAAGCCTGAGTTCCAGAAAAATCAAAGTTTTCCAGTTTTCTGATTTTCACCAAAATCCACAGGGTTCTGACCAGAGTTGGGGGACAGAGTTGAGTTCAGGGCCTTTCTTCACTCTGCTACAGACTAGCCACACAATCATCAGTCTACTCCAGAGCAGGCCCAGAAGTGGAACTGGTCATTGGCAGAGCTGTGTAAGAAACTACTACGTCACCCATCTCATTACGGGCAGGGACTGGGCAGGCAGAGGTACTCCCAAGATGAGTGTTCCCACCTGTGTGAAACAATGGGGTCAATTGTCTCTGGGAGATCCCAAGGAATCCTCAGGGCCTGGGGTCTGCTTCTTCCCAGACCTGTGCCCTGGTGGAATAATCTGTGGGAAACTTGAGCAGTTTTTTCTCCTTTTGTGGTTTTCTCATGGGGAATGGCAGGAGTAGGGTGATCTGGCTGTTTGATAGTCGATATAGCCTATCAAATCCCTTGTAGGTCTCAAAGGCCTAAACTCAGAAAAATACCTTCTCTTTGGGCTTCCTCACATCCTTGTTCCCAGAGTTGCAATGTAAAACATCCCCCTATCTTTTGCCCTCCCCAAAGTCATAAGCTTTGCATCACTGGTTGGGCCCGCATTTGAAGGTCTACATAGACTCTCTGACCGAATTCAGTAATGAATACTGGTCACATGCCGCCTGCGGCACGTTGCACATATGCGAAGAAGACAGACTCTCTCGCTGGCACTCTGCTTATGAAGGAGTCAAACTCACTGCAGCCTCGGAAAAGTCCCATTATTTTTCTTTTGATTTGGAATTAGTACAATTTTTGCTTTGGTTTGAAATTAATGAGCTTTTGCCAGAAAGTTCCACAAAAACCTCTGTTGTTCTCTTGCATGGAGCATCTGAGTTTCTCGAGAGATTCTTTGTTCCTGCTGCTTATTCTCCACTTAATCCTCCACGTGTCATCACAAATATCTCCATGCAACCAAGAGAACTCACAGACAGAAGATTACACATGATAAGGACTCCAGTTGAGAATAAATAATGGGAGCAGATATACACTTGTGAAAGAGAGCAACTTTTTCATGCAAATGTGCCTTGTAATTAAAAGGAGTGGAGGGGAGAGAGAGAGAAACAACAAATATATGAAGTGTAGAAAATATACCAATTTTTTAAAAGGAATTGCCAGTGATCCTGGCAATTACTGTTGCATAAATCTAAATTCTATCCTTTGAGGGAATATAAAGCAAATACAAAATGAAAAAAAAAACACTAAACAGCTGGAGATAACAGAATCTTAAGCTATAGAAAGCACAATGGGGCCCCAGTCCTAGCACAAATAATACAAGAAAAATCTTCACAAACAGACTTAATTTAAAAAGTAATGAATATAGGGGATGCAGTCAGTAGGTGTATTACATTTGGGTTTTCGTAAAGCATTTGATACTATGTCTCACAGAAACTTACTTGAAAAAAATTATTCAAATGATTTCAGTAGGAGTACTGCCACGGGGTCTACAAATTGGCTGAAAGAACATTAGCAAATGGTAATGATAAATAGCAGTGTTTTAATTTGAGTGGGGGGTAGCTCCTGGGGCACTACAGGGATTGGTTTTACGTCTTTTCTCATTTATCATCTTCATTAATTGATCTAGAAGAGAAAGTAAATAGCATGTTAATGAAATTCACGTTCAATACTGAATTGGGAGGAGTTTCAAACACTAGCAAGGACAAATAATAAAATGGCACCCAGAGAGATTAGAAGCAAGGACAGAAAATTATCCTTCCCTGATGGATTAACAGTGAATAAAGAAGGGTAATTTACTTCTTCACATAACACAAGAACCAGGGGTCACCAGATGAAGTTAATAGGCAGCAGGTTTTAAACTAATAAAAAGAAGTACTTCTTCAGACAACGCACAGCCAACTTGTGGAACTCATTGCCAGGAGATGTTATGAAGGCCAAAACTATAACAGGGTTCAGAAAAGAATTAGATAAGATAGATCCACAAATGACTATTAGTCAAGATGGTCAGGGTTATAACTCCATGCTCTGGGTGTCCCTAAGCCTCGGACGGCCAGAAACTGGAACTGGAAGACTGGGGATGGATTACTTGATGATTGTCCTTTCCTTTTGAAGCATCTGGCATTAGCCACTGTCAGAAGAAAGGATTATGGATTAGAGGGACCATTGGTCTGACTCAGTATGGGCCATGCTTATGTTCTTATTTTGCCTCAGAACACCACTCTGAGGTAGACAAGGGCTATTATCCCTAGCCTATATCAGGGAAACTGAGGCACAGAGATGTTAAGTAACTAGGAAGTCTGTAGCAGAACAGAGAATTGAGCTTGGGTTTTTCAAGACCTAGGTTAGTGCACTAACAACTGGAACAGACTTCCTCTCACATTGGATCCTTCTTAGGCATGCTGGTCCCTTTTGGCATGAGGTGGGAGGGTGACAGTCTGAAACTTCCTACACCAGTATGGGTGAATGAAGGTCCCTTTCTACACAGCTTTGATTCAACTCACCCTGGCATCCATCCCTCTCCCTAAAAGTTGAGAGATGGGGCTGGCATTTCTAATGGCATCTTTTTCCTGACCATGTGATGGTTATTATCTATCACGCTACAAACCCAGTCCAGATAAAAAAGTCCTTCAGATTAATAAACATCAAACAGATATAATAATGTTGAGGGGGGTTTGGGGGGTAGAGGGGTTGGCTTGTTTGACCTAATTTGATACTGTTGTTGGAGACCTTGGAAAATCAGTAGCTGAATTTTGAGAAAAATGCTGACCTGTGGTAGCCTGCCATGGTGTATTAATGTAACTTCAGCCACAAACTAATGATGAATGCTGTGGGTAGACTGATAATTTGCAGGCTCCAGCTGTACTGGAAAAAGCCTATTTTGAACTATATAGCAGAAGGATTTGTGGCAATTGGTATCTGTTAATCCACCAGGGAAGGATAGACCAGTTAATGATCCTACTTTTCCACTCCCTGTTGCCCTGCACAGCACTAAATCAGGTTCAGGTTTACTAGATTGGAGAAATCCTCATAAACTGTTATTGGCTCTGCAATGTAGTATATTGTAGTAACATTCTGGGATGAGAGAAAGTTTTGCAGTCCATCTACATACCTAGCTGGTGTTTGAAATTTGGAATATTTCTCCCCTCTAATTTCTTTTGTATCCATTCACAGAGATGCAGCATCCGTTGCTGCCTTTGAGATTCCATTGCACACATTAAGAACGACACGCTGCATTAGGACTTTTCTTCTCTTAGTGTCTAGCCCTTTCTTAGCTTCTTATTCCCCAGTCTGAGTCTCTTGAATAGTTGTGTGGTATCCACCTTCTCTAAACTCAATGTGCTGCCCTTGTTTGAAAATCTGTCCACTTATTTTGGTGCCTAAATAGGAGTCTAAGCTCTTTTGAAAATCTAGCCTCAATTATGGGTCCTGAGCCCTTCTGAAAATTCTGGCCATAAATCTCTGTGTGCCTCAGTTTCCCACCAGTGAAATAGGAATAAGGACATATCCTTTGTCTGTCTTTTCTAATAGACTGTATGTTTTTCAGGGCTGTCTCTCGCTATACATTTGCAGAGCATCTAGCACAAATTTCTGTCAGGGTCTCTAGGCATTACCATAATAATAATGAACTAATTATGGCCCATGTGCAAAACTGGGAGACAAGATAACTTGGTTCTAATTCCAGCTCGGCCAATTATTTGCTCTGTGTCTCTGCGTAAACCACTTACCCTCTTAGTTACCCCCTTCGTAAAATGAGGATAATACATAATTATATTCAGAAAGTGCTCTGATGTCTTCTGGTGGAAGGTAAGTACACAGTACAGCATGACTAATGTCTCTGATTATTTTCAATGTTACTTTATTATAAAAGAGTTAAATTGGGAGAAAGCCCTTTTCAGAAACTGCTAGAAGCAATATCATGCTCTCTAAGGTCTGATCAACTATTGAGAATTTGATTTGAGGCTGTCATGTTCCAGATTTGGAGTTCCATTGGCTGAGTGTGTGGCCATCTGCTCTCTGGGGAGACTGTTTAGAGGGTGAAATTCTGCTGAAAGAATTTTCATTCCACCATGTGTAGTGTAATGAAGCTCTCATTTGCTATTTTCCTAATCTCTGGACTCTGAATAACCACTGCTTCAAACCGACAACTGTTTCTGTTTTTGCTGGGGCACTTATTTTCCTTGGCGTCCTGTCTGCTGGAACATCAGAGGCAATGGTCTTGCTCTGGACACTGGATGTTTAGGAGAAGCAAAGTTGCTAGCAGGTTTCTCTTCAGTGAGTTGAGTTGGCAGAGTCTGGCTCAGATGCCAGGAATCCACCTCATTGAAGGCCTGATCCAAAGCCCATTAAGTCAACAGAAGTCTTTCCAGTCAATGGGCTTACACTCAGGCCCTAATAATACAAGTGTTTTTTTCCTTGCTGGACTGGCACAAGAAAATATTAATGTACATGTTTAAATATCCTGGGTTTCTTAGAGAGAGATTCTGAAGGAGCTGGGGGTGTGCGTGCTGCTTTTTAAAGTCATACTGTAGCAACCCAGTGGTAATCACACTTCCTGCCCAGAATTCATTCCCTGCAGGAGCAGAAAAGCAATGTCTGGCCAAGCAAAGAGAGAGAGGCCTGGCATGAGCAGCTTAGATCCGCAGCCAGTAGTAAAAGGCTTTACCTGGAAGGCTTGCCTTGCTGGCTGGATCACAGATTCGTCTGGCATTTCTGGGATAAACCTAAGATTCTAATTGAAATGCATTTGGTGGCCTGAGTTCAGGCCCTATTAGGCAAGAATCCATGTCGTAAAGCAAACCAGCTTCACACCTGTTTCATCCCAGCTGGCAACTTCTGTTTGAGAAAGGCCCGTTGCTGTGGTAAATTGTAAGATAATAATAAATCTTATTCCCTGAAGGCTTTGATCAAAGGTCTTTCTCTTTTCTTTCTCTACCTTGTTTTCCTTCCTTATTTTTCTCTCTTTTCCCTCGCTTTGTCTGATTAGTACTGACAACTGTGTCTGACTGCCTCAGGGAGTGAATTGTGATTGTGAAAGTATTTATGAGGCTGGTGGGGAAGAGTGTATGTGTTTCACATACTCTTGTGCTGGATCGAAATAAAGTGAGATGCTAAGCAGATTAATAACCACACTGTAGTTTTATTCAGTATCTGCTCAGAGGCATAACTCCAGTCAGTTCTCTCTTCTGATCTCATTTCACTTCATGGAAACAACAAGGAATCCGGTGGCACTTAAAAAGCTAACAGATTTATTTGAGCATGGTGTTTCAGTTAAATAGTGCCCCATACACCACCTCCCACCACCCTTAACCCACTTTTCCTACTCCGGTACTCCAGGCACATACCCACAATAGGTACAGGCTGATAAGACACAGGCTGGGACTTGGGATATCTGTTCCTGACTCTGCTACAGACTTCTTATGTGACCTTGGGCAAGTCACTTAGCTCTTTGTGCCTTAGTTCCCTGTCTGTCAAATGGAGATAATAATACTTCCATTGTCTATCTTGTCTAAGTGTGTCAGCACAAGACTGTCTCTTACTACGTGTCTGTATCTTACCTAGCAAAAGGGGCTCCCAATCTCAGATGGGGCCTCTAGGCTTTGTCATACGAACAAATAATAATATAATACAGGGTGATTCTTCTTTTTCAGCACTCCACTGAAGTCACTTCTCCATTTGCCTTTAAAACTTTGCATCTTGCTCTTGCTTGACAGCCTGCTCCACGATACATGGAGCTTTGTCTCAAATTTCAGTAATGCCAGGTTTTGATACCATGGTAGTGTTGCCAACCCTCCAGGATTGTCCTGGCGTCTCCAGGAATAGTCATCTGATGAAACCTCCAGGAATACATCCAATCAATACTGGCAACCCTATACCCAGGCTGGGATCACTGAAGGGCAGTGTCAATGCTAGCCCATTGGGGGCCCTAAGCAGGAATATTTCCCCTCCCTTCCATACACAACACATACTAATAATTAATAGGGTGGGGGGGCTTGAGATGCCCGAGGCCCTAAAAATTTGTTTAGTCTGCTTATGCCTAGTGCCAGTGAAGGGGAAAACCTCCATTTGCTCTCAAGGCTTCCCTTCATATCTTATCATGGGCGATCTGGCAAACTGGCAGAAAGGAACAGCTCGTCTACATTAGAAATAGCGAAAACTAGTAAAATAAAATAAATACATAGAAACCAAAGCGCAGCACATCTAGCTTATAACCATGTTTAGAACTGTTTGCGCACCTGATGCATGCCATTATGAAACTCTATTATTCAGTATATTTTTCCATCTCTCTATACAGCATATCATCTATCAATACTTCAACTATACTGCAGCGCTCATCAGATAGCCACTGCTGTATATTTGATTTACATCAGGAGCATTCACTATAATCCTGTTTTTGTAGCTATATGCTAGCAGAAATGCAATATGAAGGTTTTGAAATCAAGCACTCTGAAGTCAAGGAAGCCTGGAAATTAACGATTTTCCTTCAACATTAGCTCAGCCACACTGGATACACTATATGTTTTGTGGGAATATAAGAGCGAACATAATAATACACAAAAAGTTTATATTAAACTAATTAAATTTGGAAAGATGTGTAAGTGGCCTGGGTTAATGTTGTGGGTGAAGCCTTAATTGTTTGAATGCCCTGATATCTGACTGCTTGACCTCACAGGCTTAAGGCTGAATTGTTGCTATTTTTTAAAAATGCTCCCTAACACTTAATGTGGGATGTGCAAGTATGCACAGCTACCTAATTATAGGAATGCACAAGCTCTGCTGCTGAAGCAGCGAGAGATTGTAGAATAAAGAGGCTTTGCTCAACTTAAATTGAATCATCCCTTGTTCCAATACTATTATGCTTGTTGGTAACATGTGCTTTACCAGATAATGACCAAAAGCGGTCAGAATTTCATTTGCAATGGCAGATTTCCATCAGCAAATGCTGCTATCCAACACCATACCGGAGCATTGGCTGGTTCAGTATTTACTCAGAAGAGTATCACTTGTTGAATCAGCAACAGCTGGGGTTTATATAAATGCTTGCCATTCAAGTGCTATCCATGCCCAATCTTCCTTAGCCTATGATGAAATTTGATGATATGACACACTATGTTGCTGGGTCTGGTATCCTGACTATATCCATCTATATGACTATGTCTATATCAACATATTTATCCACCATTATAGTCATTCCAGTACATACTGCCTTGCAGGTTATATTTCATTCACTGCCACAGACGGAGCATCTGTAGTGTGCAGAATCCAAGCCAGTCATGAGGCAGAGAGTTTCACTGATGCAATAGATCTTTCTATTAAAATAACCATTCTGCCAGAGTTTTGGGGCCAAATTCTCTGCTGGTGTAAGTCCATTCATCAAGGTTGTGCAATGTCTCAGGGTCTTGGGTGACCCCTTGCTAAGCCCCAATGACCAAATAGCACCAGTCTCCAAAAACGCCTTCTTTCATCTCCAGCTTGCTGGGAGACTTTGTCCCTTCTTGCCATACCTAGCCATTGCAATCCATGAATTGTCACCTTCAGACTTGATTACTGCAATTCATTGTGTCTGAAACTGAATGTGAAGATGATGCAGAGGCTCCAGCTGGTACAGAATAGGCTGCCTGCCTTCTCCATGGCTCAGGCTGCAGCCAGCACATCAGCCCAGTGCTCAAGTCCTTCCACTGGCTCCCAGTGGGCTTCTGGTGCCAGCCTAATTTTCAAAGCGATTAATGGATCAAGCCCCAGCTACGCCAGAGACCAAATTTTGATCTATGAACCACTACGATGCTCCCCTGTAACAGAGCAGATCACAAAGGCCAGGACAAGGCTCATGAGAGTCTGGGACAAAACATTATCAGCTGGGGAGATGAGAGATTGAGAGAAATCTTCCAGTGGGGATCCGGTGAATCTAAAGTCTGACCATTTTAGGAAACACTGCAAAGATTTTCTCCTTGAGAAAGTCTTTCCACCATAAATGATGCTTACAATTCAAACACTCCTTTTATTACCAAACCTCCACCAATTCCATCCCTGCCAAAAAAAAAACCCAACCTCAGGCAGAGCTTTGTCTCCAAAAAGGAAGAAGTGCCAGAGTCTCCATGAAGTCCACTAGGGACTTCACTACTGCTATCAATTTTATATGGAAGGCACTCTGAGACTACAGTGATGGGTGGCAGTAGTATAAAACCTTGAGAGAGACAGAGAGAGAGAGAGAGAAATTTCACCATCAGTCTCTAGGAAGCTGGATCTCCAAGAAACAACCCTAATTTATTTTTTGGTCTCCTGAAATGCAGTGCTCCACAGGGAAACTGCATTGAAGATGAGTGTATGCAGGTAGGCTAACCCACCCAGATCTGATTTAATCCTAGTGTCTAATGCTTAATTTCACAAGCTCTATCATTATCATGGAAACTATACCTGTTTCATTACCTCAGGGACGTCTATGTAAGGTGCTATAACTGAGGAGCTTATGCGCGAACGCAGAAACCTCCCAGGGACAGTAATTTCTAAATTGTGAGAAAGACATGGGCTAAAACCATCTTTTCCTTCTCTGTGATGAGCTGCGAGAGAGGAGCACTGTCATAGCTTTAAAAATATTTGGCTGACACTGCCAAAGAGAAAACTAATTTCCACATCCTTCATTTTCCATTTATAAGACATGGTGGGTCTTTAACACTGATTCTTAAGCACCTACTGCAGTAACTCCTACAAGGAGAGAATGATTATTAACCACTTGCATTCTCACCCGAGTGTTTTGCACAGAGGAACTATTAAGCCATGAACATGAAAGGACAGGATTAAGGAAAGCTGCTCCCATTTTGCCCCACTTGGCACTCTGGGAAGTGTTTATTGCCATGTAAAAGCTGTGAATTATATTTTCAAATCATTTTTTTCTACTGAAAATGTGTTATTTTGGAGGTTTTGCAGGTGAATTTTTTCTCCGGCCCCAGTCATACCGGTCAGGGCCTTGAAGTTAGATACCCCATCACATGACCACTGACTCCGGTGGTCTCTGTTACTGTAACCATCTTGCTGGAAATTGACATCACTTGTGGCATCAGCACTGCAAGAGCAGAATATCGGTGACAGTCAATTAATTTCCATCCTGTAAACACATGATATATTCACACTTGTGAATATACTCATGACAACACACCGATGTTTCCAGCATGATAACACTGCTAGCCAGTTAACAAACTCTCCAGACCAGAGTAGCAACTGCAAAAGGAGAGGCTAATCCAGTCTCTGATGTGCTGCAGTGCTCAAAGGGTGGACTCTCTCCATATGGTCTCTCGTTCCTTGCAAAGTAAGAACCAGTGTTGCTTTTGCATGTTTAATGACAGTTTTCTATAGCCCACTGAGCTTAGAAAATATAAGAGAAGCGTTGGGTGATTAAATTGGGCTGGAGCTTGGCCAAAACATCTCTACTAGGTCTTTAAAGTTTTGGAAAATATGTAGCAACAAGTTGCAGATAGCAAGTTCCAAAATGTTCCTCTCCTTTTTGTTCATCTCAGATTTAGGTTGTTTTGCATTCCTTCTTCCCCAAGCCAACACCCACTGACTCGTCCTCCGCACTGCACCCGCTGGATTCTGTATGAGTGGATTTTAACATTTATAGAACAAACAAATAACAAGCAGTTATAAATTATGAGGCTATTATTCCATCAAGGGGTCCTGTGCTCATTCAGATCAGAACCCTTCTAATGATGCCATAAACAACAACAAAGGATGTTTGCGTCCTTTGAACCCTTGATGGAATTACAGGCATGTGTGGTAAACAACTGCCTTTTGTTCGGATAAACTAGTTTTGGTAACCTCAAGATCTTTGGATTGATTAGAGCAAGGAGGAATCGGTGTGATTCCCTTCTGTGAGGCAAGAGCTGGCATTCAGTAATGCACCAATATCTCCAGCTTCCTAGTTAAGCATGAGCAATGGAGCGCAAACTGTCATTTGTGAATTATGAAAAATGTTCCTCATTAGCTCAGAGCAATCCCTACGACATCTGCATACCTACTACATCTGCACAGATCCCCTCTCCCACCCACCCCCATTAGGAGCTATATGGCTCAGGGGCAACGTATTATGTACAAGGATCTGTTTCCTTTTGCAGTCCTGCCCTGTTGCTCTAGAGTCAATGGGAGACTCACTGTCACTGGGCAGCATAGGACAGAATATGGAGTCAAACTGAATGCCTCTTTCATTTGTTCACATTACCTTGCATGACTGAGCTGTGATGTGCTGCCTGCCCCGCTGATCCCCAGCACCATGCACTTCTGTAGAGCTATGTAAACAGTGAATCATCATCATCATCATCATCATCATTCCCAGCCTCTGTAGCACTACCTCCTTCAAGCATGCTGAGCTCTACAGAGTACTGACACTCAATCCAGTCTCCACTGTCTCTAGAGTACTGACTCCTTATCTCCCACCATCTTTACAGAATAGCCTTTACAGCTAGTCGGAAATCAGCATTTGCACTCCACAGGAAATTCAGAGATTTTGAATTTTGTTTTCATTTCAAATCAGAACAGAAAGCTGAAATTTTGAAATGTACCATGCAAAGAAAATTCAAAATAAATAAAAAAATAAATAAATCAGTGCGGAACTGTCAAAATGCTTTGTTTTGATAATGACAAAACATTATAATATAATACAAAATATTAAATGTTGTATATAAAATAGCAACGATTAATTACAATAAAGAAAATATTGAAAAATATTATTTTAATATAATATAAAGATCAAAATGAAACATTTTTACCTTACCGAAGTGAACTATTTTGACACTATCAATTACAAATTATTTGTTTCAACTTTTTCCATTGAAAATTGCATCAAAATTTAACCGTTCCCACAAAGCATTTTGATAAAACTGCATTTTCCTACAGAAAACTGTTCTATTGAAATGTTTGAGACCAGCTCTAATACCCGTCCTGCACTGCGCTGCCAGACTTCTAAAGCACCATCCTTTTACAGCTCAGCCACATTGCAGTACCAGTCCCACGTTCCTGGAGCTCCTCTACAGACTGGTCCAAAGCCCACTGAAGACAATGAGAGTTTTAACATATACTTTCATGGGCTTTGGATCAAGCCCACACAACATAACTGTGCTGCAATTCCTCTAATGCCATCTCCGTACTCCACCCCTTAACATTAGAAACAAACTCCAGTGTGCTACTAGACTCTCTGGTATCCCCAACCTCAGAGATCCACCCCATTTACAACACACAATGCTGCAGTGGTACAGTATGTTTCCAGTCCTGCTGATATTCCCAGTCTCCGGGCAGAGAATGAAGATACATGCTGCTGATAGCAAAGCAATGGGAAGAACAGCTCTAACGTTATAAATGGAGCTGTGCGATCACATCTATGTGGCAGTCAGAACGTTATTTGGAGGATAGGAGGTGGCACCTTTACCACTCTCCAAGATGTGATGGAACCACATGTTGGAGAATTTGCTAATTTACTAATAGCCTTGGCTATTGTCACAAAAAAGTCTTAACACAACATTGTCATTACACAGTTTAACACTGTAAAATCCAGCTATGTCAAATGTAAGGTTTCCCACATGACCATAAATGTGTCCCTTATCTGTAGAGAGACAGGGTGAGTGAGATAATAGCTTTTATTGGATTAACTTCTGTTGGTGAGAGAGACAAGCTTTCCATCACACAAAGCTCTTCTTCGGGTCTTGGAAAGGAAGCTAAATGCAAGATGGAACAGATTGTTTAGCATACGTAATTAGCACATATTGTAAGGGACCATTCAAGGTAGAGTGGCCCTTACCTGCAGTATGATATGGTTTTTCATCACATGATATGCTATTTCTCAAATAGAATATAATGTCGGATTTTTTTCTTACACCCTTGTATACACATGTGGGATCTGGTAATATTTTTTTCTGTTCTTGTGTATTTATACTCATTCCACTCTTAGAATAGTCCAGGACAGCTCTATTTGGAACAAAGCAATTGGCACAGCAAATCAGACCAGTGGAGTATTGAGAGTGGCTGGTATCAGATGTTTCAGAGGAAGCTGCAAGAATCACAGGAATGGGCAACTACAGAAAAACCTACTGATCAAAGAAGTTTCTTCCTAACCCTTGTCGTAAGGGGTGAGCTTATGCCCTGAAGCATGAGGGCTTACACCCCATATCATTTTTCTCCTACCTACATCACATAACTGGGGATGTTCTTGCTATCCTTGTAAATGTCTAATCTTTTTTTTTTTTAACCATCCTGAGCTTTTGAGCTCCAGGAGTTGTGTCAAAAATAGTTTCTCTTATCAGTCTTAAATTTGTAGCCTTTCGTTTTCATTGGCTGTTCCTTTGTTCTCGTTCATTATTCTCAAGATTAGTCTCTGTCTTGTTCCTCATACAGCCTAATATGTGGTGTGCTCTTTTTGACTGCTGCTGCAGCATGCTGAGCAGATACTTCACAGTGACAACCAGGTCTTTTTCCTGAGTGGTTACAAAATTTGCAGATGGCACAAAATTACTGACATTAGTCTAGCCTAGCAAAGTCTGTAAAGGGCTGACCAAAGCTAGATGCCTGGGCAGCATGATGGCAGATGAAATGTAACCTTGATATAAAAAACAAGGCAATGCAAGTTGGAAGGAATAATGCACATTTGTCTCCCAGTGCTTTTCCTGGGCTACTGCGACTCCACTTTGTCCTTTGCTAGGGACTCCATGCTACTAGTACAATCTAGCCCTTTGTTAGGATTTAATCAGCTTTGCAAAATGCTCAGTGCATCGGCTCAGTGATTTTCAGATTCTCACATCATTGTCAAATGGCAAGAGTTTTCCTCAGGAACAAGGCTGAGCACTGCTGCTGTGTGAAACCGACTTGCACGACAAGCCTCAGCTTTCCATCTCCAACCTTTTAGGCTACATCCTGGTCAGGCCTCAACAAACAAGGACTGAGAATTGTAGTGGACTATGAAGGCCAATTTTAATGAAAAAGGCTGGAATAAAAGTAAGGACTACTTGACCCCCTGACCTGGACATATTCCCTAAAGAGGCTTTCTGGGTGATAAAAGCAACAGAAAGAGGAAGCTAATTTTGACCAGATTTGGGGTTTCCCAAAATTGTCCAGCTTGGTTAGAGCCATTCTGGGGAGCAGCCAGTTTACTGTGTACCTAAATTAATTTAACAGATACCTGCAGTGTTACACATTGGGACCTTGATCCTACAAAGATAATGCACATGCTTAACTTTCTGCACTGGGGGTAGTAGCCCTGTTGAAGTCAATGGGGCTGCTCATAGTGTATAAAATTAAACACATCTCTGCAATTCAGGGCCTTAATGAGCTTAGCAAAATATACCCGCTATAATGCACGCTCAGCATGAGATTTTCAAATACTCATAACTCGGACAAATACAAACCAATCTCCTCCACAATAAGGCTGGACACTGCAGCTCAGTCAGAGCTATTGCTGTGCCAAATTGTGACTTTCAGATGCCAGCCATTTTGGCAATAAGGGCTACTGTAAAGGGTCACCAGGAAGAATGAAGAAAACCGTATTGTGTTCTCATTCTCACTCAGAAAGAGCCTGAATCATTTCCATGCAAACTTTCCAAAACTATTCACCAAGAATGGAGAAATTTAGCCCAGAAAGTAGATGTTTCATGAATTAGGACCATCTGAAAATACAGCTTTATAATGGAATTTTACCACCTTAAGTATAGTGGTAGCTGCCACTCCTCATTGTACTTCATTAATATGTGTTATAGTGTAATATACACAGAACATATTGTTTTGTTTCTGGGATTCTAATTCTTCTAGCAAGAGGAATGCAACCAAACATGAGGCAATGATAAAACTCTGCTTTTTTGCCATTTAAAAATTAAAGCATCAAATGTACAAGGTTACTAGGTATTGGAGGTGTTTGGAGCAGTGATAAGGAGATGGCTTACTTTGATATACAGTGGGGTCATTCTTCTATATTCTTGGGAGAATTCTCAACATAGTGATAACACATAGCAGTACCTTGCACATTCTCCTAAACTAAACAAAGAAACCATGGATACCACTCACACACATGGGACCTGATTCTCAGCTGCATAATGCTGGTCTTATACCAAAGTCACTCCACTGACTTCAAGGAGAGAGCACAGCACCTTCTACTCAAAAGAAAAAAGAAAAAAACCAAAACAAAAATAAAAAAACAAAAAAACAAAAAAAAAATTAAAACCAGACCTCTATCACTTGAGCTAAAGTAGAACCTTTGTTAGCTATTGCAGTATTAGGGCATCTGTCCACACTAGACTCATAGACTCATAGACTCTAGGACTGGAAGGGACCTCGAGAGGTCATCGAGTCCAGTCCCCTGCCCTCATGGCAGGACCAAACACTGTCTAGACCATCCCTGATAGACATTTATCTAACCTACTCTTAAATATCTCCAGCGATGGAGATTCCACAACTTCCCTAGGCAATCTATTCCAGTGTTTAACTACCCTGACAGTTAGGAACTTTTTCCTAATGTCCAACCTAAATCTCCCTTGCTGCAGTTTAAGACCATTGCTTCTTGTTCTACCATTGGAGGCCAAGGTGAACAAGTTTTCTCCCTCCTCCTGATGACACCCTTTTAGATACCTGAAAACTGCTATCAGGTCCCCTCTCAGTCTTCTCTTTTCCAAACTAAACAAACCCAATTCCTTCAGCCTTCCTTCATAGGTCATGTTCTCAAGACCTTTAATCATTCTTGTTGCTCTTCTCTGGATCCTCTCCAATTTCTACACATCTTTCTTGAAATGCGGTGCCCAGAACTGGACACAATACTCCAGTTGAGGCCTAACCAGCGCAGAGTAAAGCGGAAGAATGACTTCTCGTGTCTTGTTTACAACACACCTGTTAATGCATCCCAGAATCATGTTTGCTTTTTTTGCAACAGTATCACACTGTTGACTCATATTAAGCTTGTGGTCCACTATGACCCCTAGATCTCTTTCTGCCATACTCCTTCCTAGACAGTCTCTTCCCATTCTGTATGTGTGAAACTGATTGTTCCTTCCTAAGTGGAGCACTTTGCATTTATCTTTATTGAACTTCATCCTGTTTACCTCAGACCATTTCTCCAATTTGTCCACATCATTTTGAATTTTGACCCTGTCCTCCAGAGCAGTTGCAATCCCTCCCAGTTTGGTATCGTCCGCAAACTTAATAAGCGTACTTTCTATGCCAACATCTAAATCGTTGATGAAGATATTGAACAGAACCGGTCCCAAAACAGACCCCTGCGGAACCCCACTTGTTATACCTTTCCAGCAGGATTGGGAGCCATTAACAACTACTCTCTGAGTACGGTTATCCAGCCAGTTATGCACCCACCTTATAGTAGCCCCATCTAAATTGTACTTTCCTAGCTTATCTATAAGAATATCATGCGAAACTGTATCAAATGCCTTACTAAAGTCTAGGTATATCACATCCACCGCTTCTCCCTTATCCACAAGGCTCGTTATCCTATCAAAGAACGCTATCAGATTAGTTTGACATGATTTGTTCTTTACAAATCCATGCTGGCTATTCCCTATCACCTTACCACCTTCCAAGTGTTTGCAGATGATTTCTTTGATTACCTGCTCCATTATCTTCCCTGGCACAGAAGTTAAACTAACTGGTCTGTAGTTTCCTGGGTTGTTTTTATTTCCCTTTTTATAGATGGGCACTATATTTGCCCCCTTCCAGTCTTCTGGAATCTCCCCCGTCTCCCATGATTTCCCAAAGATAATAGCTAGAGGCTCAGATACCTCCTCTATTAACTCCTTGAGTATTCTAGGATGCATTTCATCAGGCCCTGGTGACTTGCAGGCATCTAACTTTTCTAAGTGATTTTTTACTTGCTCTTTCCTTATTTTCTCTTCTAAACCTACCCTCTTCCCATAAGCATTCACTATACTAGACATTCCTTCAGACTTCTCAGTGAAGACCGAAACAAAGAAGTTATTAAGCATCTCTGCCATTTCCAGGTCTCCCGTTACTAGTCACAGGACTGATGTTAATTGCCACTGAAGTCAATAAAAAGGCTTCTATTTATTCTTTCAGGAAAGTCCTCTGGTTAGACCATTAATCTAGGGTTTAGGAAACCTTGGTTCAGTTTCCTGCTCTGTCATTCTTGGGCAAGTCTCTTAGCCACTCTCTGCCTAGTTTCCCAGCAGTGAAATCATAGAATTGTGGAATTGGAAGGGACCTTAAGATGTCTTCTAGTTCAGTCCCCTGCACTCATGGCAGGACTCAGTATTAGCTGGACCATCCCTGACAGGTGTTTGTCTAACATGCTCATAAAAATTTCCAATGATGGAGATTCCACAACCTCCCTAGGCAATTTATTCTAGTGCTTAACCACCCTGACAGTTAGGAAGTTTTTTCTAATGTCCAACCTAAATTGCCCTTGCTATGATTTAAGCCCATTGATTCTTGTCCTAGCCTCAGAGGTTAACGAGAACAATTTACCTCCCTCCTCTTTGTAACAACCTTTTATGTACTTGAAAACTGTTATGTCCCCTCTCAGTCTTCTCTTCCCCAGATTAAACAAAACCAGTTTTTTCAATCTTCCCTTATAGGTCATATTATCTAGACCTGTAATTGTATTTGTTGCTCTTCTCTGGACTTTCTCCAATTTATCCACATCTTTCCTGAAATGTGGCACCCAGAACTGGACACAATACTCCAGTTGAGGACTAATCAGCGTGGAGTAGAGCAGAAGAATTACTTCTTGTGTCTTGCTTACAATACTCCTGCTAATACATCCCAGAATGATGTTTGGGTTTTTTGCAACAAGGTTACATGGTTGAATCATATTTAGTCTGTGATCCACCATGACTTCCTGTTTACTTAAGGCCATTTCTCAAATTTGTCCAGATGATTTTAATCTTAACCCAATTTTCTCCAAAGCACTTCCAGCTCCTTCCAGCTTGGTATCATCTGCAAACTTCATATGTGTACTCTCTCTGCCATTATCTAAATCATTAATGGAGATAATGAACAGAACCGGACCCAGGACCAATCCCTGCAGGACCCCACTTGTTATTCCCTTCTAGCTTGACTGTGAATCACTAATAACTACTCTCTGGGAATAGTTTTCCAACCAGTTATGCACCCACCTTATAGTAGCTCCATTTAGATTGTATTTCCCTAGTTTGTTTATGAGCTTGTGCAAGACAGTATCAAAAGCTTTACTAAAGTCAAGATATACCCCATCTACCGCTTTCCCTCTATCCACAAGGCTTGTTACCCTGCCAAAGAAAGCCATTGGGCTGGTTTGACACGATTTGTTCTTGACAAATCCATACTGACTGTTACTTATCACCTTATTATCTTCTAGGTGTTTGCAAATTGATTTGCTTAATTATTTGCTTCATTATCTTTCCAGGTACTGAAATTAAGCTGACTGGTCTGTAATTCCCTGGGTTATCCTTATTTCCCTTTTTATAGATGGATGCCATATTTGCCCTTTTCCAGTCCTCTGAGATCTTCTCCATCCTCCATGACTTTTCAAAAATAATCACTAATGGCTCAGGTACCTCCTCAGTCAACTTCTTGAGTATTCTAGGATGCATTTCTTCAGGCCTTGGTGATTTGAAGTAATTTTTAACTTGTTCTTTTCCTGTTTTAGCCTCTGATCCTACCTCATTTTCACTGGAAATCGCTATGTTAGATGTCCAATTGCTACTAAAATTTTTGGTGAAAACTGAAACAAAATGTCATGTAGCACTTCTGCCATTTCCACGTTTTCTATTGTTGTTTCCCCCCTCCATTGAGTAACAGGCTTATCCTATCCTTGGTTTTCATGTTGGGGGTAACAGCACTGCCCTACCTCACAGGAGTGTTGTGAATACAAATAGATTAAAGATTGTGAAGCACTTGGAAATCTACTGATAAAAAGTGCTGTATACAAGGTAGGTATTACTATCTGAATGGGAAATGGATCAGGCCCATCAAGTATACTTGTGCTGGTCTGATATTCCATCCTAGAGGACAATGATATGCATACACACTAGCCAGCTGTACATTAGCAATCCCACTGGACCCAACCCTGAGCTGATTTACACTTTGTAGACTCCCACTGGGCAGAATGTAATTTAGCATGGGGTTTAGTCCCCTGGTATATGATGGATGTGTTGTTTCACTGTGGGATCATTCTTTTTACTGCTGTGGTAGTGAGCTGGTGGGGTTTTGGGTGGGGTTTTTTAAAAGGAGGTAAATTGTGATTCCTGTTGGTCGAGGGAAAGCTTTGTAACCCTGGAAACGAACAAGACCCATTTTCCAGAACCCATCCTGAATTCTGTCATCCTGTGGAAGTGGGCTCTTGGCCTGTATGAAAGCGATATGGGAAAAACAAAAGCCACAGCAACAAGGCTAATAATAGTTCCAATAAATGTTCAGTGCATAATACCACAGTAGATAATTCTGAACCTGCTCGTGGGAAGTGTTGCTTATATTCATTTGCATATTAATTCCGGAGAGAAATGCTAGCTCTTTGGCTGGGATAAATAGCTCCAATTGTAGTGCCAAGGTTCTTGACTGTTAAGTTTTTATTCCATCTTCCCAGCAGAAATTTCTTCTGTAACTGCCAGGGAAGTTATGGGCCACTGGGACTCTTGCAAGGCACAGGCACCTGTTGCATTGCCACTCTAGAGCAAGGGATCAGAGTCAACCATAGAAACTTCCATGCTAGATCACACTGGTGGGCCATCTAGTCCAGTATCCTGTCTCCAAAATTGACCAGATGTGCAAATTAAGATCACAGAAGGATCAGGTTCTAGAAGAGCTTCTTTCCCCTAAAAAACAAACCATATATTCAAACGGACTTTCACTGCATCCACCGTCCTAACGTCCTTTCCAGAACAGAGAACAATCTGAGACTTGCCCTGTGGGAAACTGGCATGGTTCGGATGCTCCTTATTGTCAAAATTAGCATTATGCAGTGACAGTGCTGGGGAGAGGGGAGATGACCCCTTAGAATAGGTTGCAGCCACTACGGGTAGGGTGGGAAATTTGAGCAGGATTCAGCTTATGGATACAGAAGTGGAAACTCCATGCAAATATCATTGAGTACATTTACTACACTTTGAGGAGGGTTTTATTTTTTGGTTTTTGTTGCCTTTTAGATTGATCCACTGGAAATTAAAAAAAGAAAGAATCCGCAAATTCATTGTGTGTTCTAATGGACAATGAATGGCTTTTACAGCCATCCAAAAATGCCTGCATATAAATTTGCAGATGCATACAGTGAAAAGGATAAGGAAGAAAAGAAATTATAAGGTAACATTTGTGATTTATGGAAAATTCTTCATTTTACTGCTAATCATAATGGACTCCTGCTGCTTATAACCTTATTGTAATCAAAGGAGTCTATTCATTTCTCACACCGTTATGTGCACATAACTCTCACCAAAGCCAATATGAGTTATGTGCATGCTGTGAGTGGCAGAAAGGTCCCATACAATTAAATCATTTACTCTAGCTGCATTGTATTTGATAGGAATGGCTCATAATATCATAATTATAGCTAACAACACACATTTTAATTTAAAAGATGTACCAGTATTGGACCTCTTGGCCTTGTGCTTATAGGGAAGGGGAAGCAGTAGTCAGAGTGCTGGACTGGGAGACGGGGTTCTTTGCTTGACTCTGCTCTGACTTGCTGTGTGACCCTGAGGAGGTCATTTAACTTCTCTGCACTAAACCTTCCCATAGGTCCAGGCACACAGGAGTAAGTGACATACCTGCTATTCCTTTCTCCTGCTCCAAAGCAGGTGGACAGCGGGTGAGTAGAGCCTAGGATCCATCGCTCTCAAAATACATTGGCCAGCACAGCTCAGCTGGCCCGGGAGGTATCATAATTTGCTACTGGTATAAGTCAGCTGCAAATTACTACCCTCTATCCCACAGCCCAGGGGAAGCAGGGATGGAATTGTGCCTCAACACTTGTAGGATGACATAGCTTGTAGACCAACCTTTACTCAGGTCTGTACCCCATCTAGCCCTATTTGAAAAGTGTAGAGAGAAAACACCTTCTTCCTTCTCACTCCTCTGTTGGCAGCGAGCTAGGCAGAGCCTTAAAGAGCCAACATTGAGAACCTAAACTACTTTAAAAAATAAGACCAAAATGTGCAAATCCCTGATGAAATTCATAGTTCTATTAAGTCCACAAGGGAACATTGTGATCATCCATTCTGACCTCCTACATAAGAGGTCATAACTGCACACTGAACTACAGCATATCTTATAGAAAAGCATCCAAACTTGATTTAAAGACTTCAAATGATGGACAGCCATCTAAGTGGGTCCAATGATTCATTACCCTCACTGTTAAAAATGTGTGCCTTAAATCCATTTTGAGTTTGTCTAGCTTCAACTTCCAACCATTGAACTTTGTGATGTCTTTGTCAACTAGGTAAAAGAGCCCTCAACTACCAGATATCTTTTCCTCATGTAGGTATTTATACAGAGAGTTGGGCAAAAATGTTTAGACAGCACAATTTTCCCATCAGAAAATCAAAACATTTTGTGATAATGTTAGATTTCACTGGAATTTTCAACAGGAAATTATCTAAACACTTCATTTTGCTATGGCCAGAACACTTTGTTTCAACTTTATCGTTTAGACTTTTATTTTAGAATAGAATATAGTTTAAATGTGCAGATACGATACTATACCATACTAAATAGTTGAAAGGATAAAATCAAAAATGAAATGTCCTAATCTTATTGGAATAAAAGGTTTCAATAGGGTCATTCCAGTGTTTCCAAAATGAAATACCGTATAAACTCAATCATAAGCCAGTTCATTTATATACTGAGCCCCCCAAGATGGATAAGTAAAAGTGGAAAATTTTTATAACCTGTTCATAAGCCAACCCTATAATTCAGGGGTCGGCAAACCTTGGCTCCCAGGCCATCAGGATAAGCCACTGGTGGGCCGAGATGGTTTGTTTATCTCGAGCGTCCGCAGGCACGGAGTTAAATCTAAGTAAACAAAGTGTCCTGGTGCACCAGCTGCTTACCCTGATGGGCCGGGACAGCAACTGGTGGGGAAATTTTGAGGGAGGAGAAGCTGAGAGTCAGGGGAGTAACCCCTATGACCACCCCCCACATGGCCCAATCCCTAGCCTGGGACCCCCACACTCTCCCCATCCCATCCCTTCCCACCTTATCTGAGGAGGGCCAGGGGAGGATGTCTCTGGCCTGGTTGGAGCTGCTCCAGCAGGCTGGGCAGTGCGGCCACAGCCTGCTCCGGTGGGCCAGACCGAGCAGCGCAGCCATACCATGTTCCAGCGGGCTGGGCCAGGCGGCATGGCTGCAGCATGCTCTGGGGGGTGGGGCCAAGTAGCATGGCTGCAGCCTGCCAGCCCCAGAGCTGCAGCTGCTTCGGAGGCAGTGGGGAGAGCAGAGTGGCCAGAAGCAGAGAGACTCTGTTCATAAGCCAACCCCCTTCTCTGGTGCTTCTCTTTTTTACTAAAAAATTTGGCTTATGAATGAGTATATACAGTACTTCAGAAATGTTGTTCTGTGTTAAATTTCAACATTTCAACTTTTCATTCTGATTCTAAACAAAAGCACATTTTTGAAATGTCAGAATTTCCCATGGAACAGAAATTCCATTTTCCAGCCAGGTATACTTACAGACCATGATCAAGTCACCTGTTAACCTTCTCTTTGATAAATTGAATATAACTTATCACCTCTCACAACCAGTAATATAACATGCAATGCTTCATCCTCTGCATGCCAAATATAAAAACCATCATCCACACTGTAAGGAAAAAAGAGCCAAAGTATTTCTGTTTAGGTCCCTATAGTTAATTAACCTATTTAGATAATGAAATAAGCGGGGCTGATTTTCAGATGCGTCTGAGCACCCACAGTTCTCATTGAAGTCTTCAGTGCATAGCACTTCTGAAAATCTGGTCATCTACTTCGGTGCTCAAATACATATTTAGGTCCTAATTATAGGACCTCGAGTTTAAATATTTGGGCCCTGTGGCTATTTGGGTTGATATTAAAGTGATGGGCACTTTCGAAATACCGTAGTTGGACAGAAAATTGATATTAATAATATTGTTTACATTCTCATATTGCCTAGAGCAATGGCTCTCAAACTTTAGCAACCAGAGGACCTCCATTTTGATTTAAAATTTTTCAGAGACCCCCAAGTCCCCCACTCAGACCTTGCCTTGCCCTATTCCTCGAGACCACACCCCTGCCCCACCCCTTCTCCTAGGCCCCTTCCCCCACTCAATCCATCCCCCCTCCCTCTGACACTCAGTCTCCCCCACCCTCATTCACTTTCACCAGGCTGGGGCAGGGGGTTAGGGTGCATGAGAAGGTGTGGGATCTGGAAGGGAGTTTGGGTGCAGGAGGGTGTGTGAGATGTGTGCTCTGGGAGGCAGTTTGGGTACGAGCTCTGGACTGGGGCAGGGGGTTGGGGTGCAGGACGGGGTGTGGGATCTAGGAGGAAGTTTGGGTGCAGGACAGTGTGTGGGACATGTGCTCTGGGAGGAAGTTTTGGTGTGGGCTCTGGGCTGGGGCAGGGGGTTGGGGTGCAGAATGTGACTCTTACCTTGGGTGGCTCCCAAAAGTGACTGCACTTCTCTCTGGCAGTGGCTCCTAGGCATGGGGGTCAGAGGGTCTCCATACGCTGCCTCTGCCCACAAGCACTGTCCCCACAGCTCCCATTGGCTGCAGTTCCTGGCCAATGAGAGCTGCGGAGTCTGCTCTCGAGACGGAGGCAGCGTGCGGAGATCCCCTCCCTCCCTTCCCCCCAGGGCTGCAGGGACATGCTGGCCGCTTCCAGGAGTGGCGCAGAGCCAGGGCAGGTAGGAAGCCCATTCACCGGTGTGCTGGGAGGGAAAGGAAGTAGTTTCTCAGCAGGGTCTGTGGAGGACCCCCAGGGTGAGGACCCCAGTTTGAGAAACACTGGCCTTGAGACTCCAACCAAAATCAAGAGCCCATTAGGCTCAGTACATACTCATAGTTAGAGACCACCCCTGCCCTATGAGCTTGCAATCTAAATAAATAGGACAAACAATTGGAGAAGAAGCATAGGTGAAATGACTTGCCCAGGGGCATGCAGCAGGGCAAGGCGTAGAACCCAGGTCTCCTGACTCCCGGTCTTGTGACCATATAGAGGGAGAGAAAGAAAAATGATTGTGGTTCATAAGAAACTGACTCAAGAAAGTGCTTAACCAACCAGTCGCCTTGATCTCAATGAGGACAGGTCGCAATCCTCACTAAGTCCCAGTGGGAACATGAAGGTTTAAATAATGAATCCAAAAATCTCCTTTGTGATGTGCTGTAACATGACACTTTGGTCTTCTCCTCAATTTGTCCTCTGTGTTCAATTCCAAAGGAATCTCAATGAGCTCATACAGAGATTACTTGTTTTAAACTGCCTATCAATGAGAGGTAAGGTGCTTTTAGATACTCTGATATTCTCCAGTGCCAATCTTTCCACTCCAGCCTTTTTTGCAGTTTTGTTGTCTGCTGTTAAACAACTTCCAGATTCTATCCCAGCTGTGGCTACATTTAGGGGAGTGGGTGAACACTACATAATGAGAGCTAGATTCTCAAAGAAACTTAGGCGTGGCAACATTGAGCATCACCATGCCTAAGTTTCAAGTACCTTAGAAAATCACTGGGATTCACAAAGCCTCAGTTAGGTGCACGCCGGCACCCTATGCAATGAGTGGGGAGAGATAGGAGCCTCAGAATGGGATTCACAAAAGCCAGCATGCTAGGTGGCTTCCTGCCTAAACTTGCCAATGACAGATGGCCAAGTAAGTGGTGTATCCTAAGCCAGACCACTCTCAGTGAGTTTGGCACCTGTCTCTACTTGGGATTCTCAGCTGCAAACCCTCTCTTGGTAACAGGTTTCAGAGTGGTAGCCGTGTTAGTCTGTATCAGCAAAAAGAACGAGGAGTCCTTGTGGCACCTTAAAGACTAAGGGCAGGCCTTCACTACCCGCCGGATCAGTGGGTAGGGATCGATCTATCAGTATATGAAGCATTTTGGAATCCTTTGGATGAAAGGTAAGTGGGAGATATTTGTACTAGTTAGTCTAATAATTTTCTCTATTAGCCACAGGAGCATTTAAACAAGTATGCAACAAAGTCACTATCATAAACAATCTTAGGGGGAGACTCTGTGAGCACATATTACCAGGCATGGTGCTTTCTACTCTATGTACTCCCATGGAAGTCAATGGGACTATTTCCAGCAGTAAGTGTGCTCTCAGTATTAAGAACCTGATTCTTACCTCCACTAAGACCCCTTTAGACCACTCTGGCAGTGTACGAGGGCCTTCAAGTGAGTGTGAATGTAATTTATGCCCACTTTACAGCTCCTTTACGTTGCTAGAACTTAGTACAAATGAGAATCAGACCCCGTGTGTTTTCAGGATCAGGGACTTATTCTGAACACACACATTTTTACCTGATTACAGGCAGCACAAAGCTCATGCTCCAATACGTCTATTAGTCTTTAAGGTGTCACAGGACTCATTGTTGCTTTTTACAGATCAGACTAACACAGCTACCCCTCTGATAATTATTCCTACTATTACAATTGTAACAATTGCCACCTGGGGAATTTCCTAAAGTGAGATTAGATGAAGAAATTATCTTTTTATGGTAATGGATAGAACCGGCATGTACAGGGGCATCTGAAACGCGTCTGCCCCTTTTGTATGAAATTACAGGTGATTCTTTACATGCTTCTGATAAATTATGTTCTCAAGTCCGGATGTGCTGATGCCTGTGTATAATCTTATTAAATTTCCTTTGAACAAGTAGAAAAAATATTAACCAAAGGCACAAAGGACACTTACTGTGCTCAGTCTTATCTTTCAGCTCAACAGGTCAGGTCTCTCCATCTCCAGAACCTCTTGTTTTGGTCTCATTGGCTGGAGCCTCAGCCTCCTCCTTCAACAGAAAATGTTTACTCGCTCTTAGCAATCAGATTCTCAAGGGCAACGTCTTCTCACTCATAGTGACTGGGAATACGGTAAACTAACCAACGAAAGCTGACAGTGAGCAAATGATTATTTCTATCAGGAGGGTTCTGTACAGCATTGGAGATAAAGCGTTCTCACTTTAACATCTGTAAGCAAAAAATCCACTCTAGCTTTATCAACATAGCTTTTGAAACTTTCCACAGGATGGATCCTGTGTAAAGAGAGGATAGCCTCAATATACTGTAACAGCTCTATCACATTAGCTACTCTCCACTTGGTGTTTGCTCTGTGGTATTGTTACTATTTAGCCTCACATATGTGGTCACTATGGCGTGGTCAGGGCCTGATGCAGCAAATGACTTAAACACGTGTAATAGCAGCAAAGAGTCCTGTGGCACCTTATAGACTAACAGACTTTTTGGAGCATGAGCTTTCGTGGGTGAATACCCACTTCGTCGGATGCATGACATGACATTCACCCACGAAAGCTCATGCTCCAAAATGTCTGTTAGACTATAAGGTGCCACAGGATTCTTTGCCGCTTTTACAGATCCAGACTAACACGGCTACCCCTCTGATACTTAAACACATATGTGACTTTAAGCATGCAAGCAGTGCCATTGACTTCAATGAGAATACATTCACGCTCAAGTACCTTGAGGAATCAGGACCTACGTGTTTTGCAGACAAGTTTGACAAATGAGCTCCAGTTATGAAGTGTTTACAGTCTATGGCACCAATCGTGCAAAAGCTTAGGCACGTGAATGGGCCCATTGACTCAGAGGTACTACTCAGAAGCACAAGATTACTCATGTGCAGACATATCTCGGAGAATCAGGGTCTCAATCCTTGTTTTGAACTGTACTCTACTGGGCTGTATTCACTGGTGTCTTTAGAAACTGTGTAAGCACTTAGCGGCAGAGATTCTGCTATTTGCTCTGCACTTTCCCCCAGGAAACATCTATGATACTGTATCAATAACCATTTATAATGAGATACTAAACTTATCTCTGGACATAAACTATATGCACTAAAATGCAAATGGCTGAAGTAGGCAGGGCATGTGGGGGCGACTGGAGTCACCACTGCATAAAGCCTCCCATCCACCCCATCTCGGGGGATGAGTTTTAACATACAGGCCCTGCATAGGCTATTTCAGCCACCTGGGTGGCATGCCTTGGGCAGAGTGACTATGGAGCTGATCCATCGCCTGGGCAAGGGAATTCCTCCCTCTCTGCTCATCTCATCTCCCTTTTCATCTCTCCAGCCACCCAGGGTGGGCAATGGGGCCCTAAATACAAGTCTTCTTGGGACAATACAATAGAAACACTGAAAACTATACACTAAAGCAGTGTCATTATCCACAGCCCCAAAGCCTGGCTGCAGGGGGGCTCCCTGGGAAGTGTGATGTCAGGAAATCCTGCCTTCTGAGAAGTTCCAGCAAAGCAGGAACCCACCAGCGTGGTCAGAGGACCTGACATGAAACAAAAGGGAGGTTCTCAATGGTTCACATACAGAATAGCACCCTCAACCTGACTTGTGGGGGACAATTCTGCACATTGTACTACAGGAAATGGAATTTGCTGTTCTTATTTGCAGGTCACCTTTAAACAATTGCATGCGATCCATGCAAGTCTCCCATCAACATGCCATGATCAGCCTGGTCTATCGGACCCCACAGCTGCTCCTCTTCTTTGCAGAGGCATAATCATTCATGAATCTAAAAGAATTTTTGCATGATATCATCTCAGCTAATAAAACACAACAGATCAATCTAATCTCCTGAATTCAAGAAGTAACTTAGAGCACTGATTCCATCAGAATGAGAAAGGGAGATAGAAAGACTTGGGCGGGATGGCCAGCTGGGTAATGTATTTGTTGAGAAAGTACTGAGGTGAGAGAAACTGTTTATACTGTTGTGTTGTTTTTTTTCTCCTTCTCATTAGCTATGGACAAGCTGCTGCCTGAGATTTCATACAGGAAGGAGTTTTAGGAATCTACATATTCTTGGCTAGGTTTGCTGCCCTCGATCTGTGCCAGAACTCCTACTGAATGTTAAATCTCTAATCAAACTATGCATTTCTAAAGCACCTATTGCCGTAGTATTGAAACAACATTAGTAGTTACTGCCAACTCATTCTTTTTAAACAAGAATAAGTACATTGATGCCATATTGAAACACTATACTAAGTTAGACTGGAGACACACTGCAAATATGCATGACTTGTTTCATCCCAAAGAATGGGGGAGCTTGTGCAGTCTAACCCATTGTATAGTTTTGGAGCCTAAACACTTTGGTGGTTAAGCTTCAGGACTAGGACTTAAGAGAGATGAGTTTCATCCCAGTTCAGCCACTGATTCCCAGTGTGATTTTGTGTAAGTCACTTACTTGCTCTGTGCTTCAGTTTCCCAAGGTGTAATATGGGGATAACATTTCCTTTCTTCCATCCATTGTCTTGTCTGTGTAGATAGTAATCTCTTCAGGATAGGGGCTGTCTCTTACTATATATTTGTACAGCACCCAGCACAATGGGGCCTTGTATAACCCAGGGAGTTCCTCAGTGCCAACTATCAGAGGGTACACCCCACCATAACTCACATCAGACTTGATACATTCATTGTCCCAACACACTGTGGCCATAATCTGTATCTAAAAGGGTTAAGTAAGGTGTCATATGCAAACCAGTAACACATTGGTCATTGATACTATTGCATGGTGTATGTACAGTGGGGAGGAGTCATAGAAAGAATTATAGATGTGTATTGGAAACATATCCTTAAAAGGTATTTTGCAAGTACTGCATAAGCCCAGCCTGTCCTGGACTTAGGAATGTTACTTGTTTTGCCTGTTTTCCTATTTCTTCAGTGTCTATAAACTGAGCCAGGTAGCACTGCAGAGGGCAGAGAAAACCACATCTACATAGAAGGTAAACAAAGCCATCAAGCTCAAAGAGCAGCAGGGGGAAGAGGGCTGAACGATCATAATGGGAAATGGATCCTGCACCCTCAGAAAGCCTTCCTGTCTCTTTAAACAGAGAAAAGAGACTATGGGAAATAAAAGCAAAGGCCATAAGCCATTTTGGCATCCATCAGCTAGAGGACAAAGGGTGAGCAGTGCCCTATGAGTGGATGAGAAGTAGATCCTCTTGGTCAGAAAACCCAGAATAGATGGAAATGACTATAGGTGAGAAGCCTGCACAGACAACAATTATAAAGTTCAGTTTTAGAGTTCAGAGCCACAAGAAAGCTCATTTTGTTCTGTGTACCTTGTAACCACATCTGTTGTCTTCTCTTTTTACTTATCTGTTCTTTGTTAATAAACGTACTCTTGCTTGATTACAATATTGTCTCAGGGCTGTGTATTAAACAGAAGGGCTGGTTGTGTCACCTTGCAAGGAACAATCAGGCTGATGGAGGCCAGAGTGAGGCCAAGCTGCTAGTGTCAGGGCTGTGAGCCAGAGGTGCTCAGAACAGAGGTTACAGGGCAGGTGGTGACAGAACCTCTGGCTGATCTCAATAAAACCCAGAAGCATCAGACCCTGGTCTCGGTTGCATCCTAGAAGCAGCACTTAATGCACAAGAAACTTCCATTGACTTTAATAGGTGCTGCACACCCACAGCTGACAATGTTATTTGGTCCTTTATGGTTCCCACTAAATTCATACACAATATATTTTTCCAGAAGTTTAGTCAATGTCAGTTAAAAAGGACTTGCGTTCTGGGGCGATCAGGAGGACGATCGTAAATCTTTGGAGTTCATAAGATCTCTTGTGTCCATGCAGTACAGTCCCACCCTTTTAAAACAATGTATATAAGAAATATGTGAGATTCTCTCACTCCACTTATATTCTTCCTCTGTTAGGCGAAACAGGAGCTTGGGAGGAGCTGTGACTTAGGGAGTGTCTCTGAGTCACAATTCCTTGCCAGGGCAGTTCCTGGGGCATCAGTGCTACATGCCACCTGTTTCTGAGAGGGACCTTTCAGTCTAGCTCTGTGAGAGCCGTCTCACTTAAACCAAATGCAGACGCTCACGGCAGGAAAGCACAATCCAACATGAGACAGAACTGGAGTCCCAAGTCCTTAAATCAAGGAATTCTCCACTTGGTTTTCTTGGGGACCACACATACAGTAGAACCTCAATTTTACAAACTCCAGTCTTATGAATGACCAATGATCTGAACCATTCTTCCCAAAGAAAGGGGGGGAGGGCAATAAAAATCACGTAAGGAAAATGATGTGGCTGAAGAACAAGTTGACATCTCTTCACATTCTGGTGCCTTCAGTACATTGGGCATGGTTTAGGAGAGGTTTGAATGATGAGGAGAAAGTGAGGCAGTGCACCATACTGCAATTTATGCAACATATCTACTGTAATTTGAGATGTTATATTTTATGAATGTTTCAGTTTTAGGAATGTCTCCAGCCCCAGTTAGTTCATAACAAAGAGGTTCTACTGTATTCCTGTATCCCTGACAGGAAAGTTACGGTGCAATTAGTGGCAAATTGGTTATTTCAGGATATTCCACCCCCTCCTCCTGGACAAGTAGAAACTATATCTTGGGCAGTGGGTCTCAAACTTTTTTACTGGTGACCCCTTTCACATCGCGAGCCTCTGAGTGCAACCCCCCTAATAAATTAAACACACTGTTTAATATGTTTATCACCATTTTAAATGCTGGAAGCAAGCAGAGTTTGCAGTGGAAGTTGACAGCTCATGACCTCCCATGTAATGACTTTATGACCCCCTGAGAGGTCCCGACCCCCAGTTTGAGAACCCCTGTTCTTGGGTGTTTTGGGAATCGTTTACTTTTAGTTCCTACTACACTCTCAGCCAAACAGCCATTGAGCCTGTATTCACAGCTCCCTCTGCTGGCTATCGGCAAGATGTGCCTCCTCACCTGTGGCCCCGACACATCCGTGCATCGAGTGGGTAGCTATAAATGAATTAGCATCAGCACAATTACTTGAATTTTGTTTTAATTAATCCCAGATTGAGCAGCAAATGACCCACTAAGCGGAAGGAGAGAGAAGGAGGCAGCAAGAGCTGAGGAGTGTGATGGCTCACGGATAAAACTCCCCGATTGAAGGGGAGATGTGGGCAATGAGCCAAGAGAAGTTTAGCTTCTGATGAGGGGCTTGCTACTATTAAAATCCTTGCTCCTCACTTCTCCTGTCTGGCACTGCCAGGAATGCTAGCCATCACTCACTGCACAAGACATCCAAATTTTTTCCAAAGTGACTGACTGCGATGTCACAACGAACTATGACCGAAGTGGGGAAACAGGCAGCAGGAGCAGCTTGAAGGCTTTAAAAGACAAAGATCCCAACTGCATGTTAATGTCCCTCCCTAGTAATGAAGAATGATTGGGGAGAGGGGGAAGGAATGCAGGATTTTAAAACCTGACAGAGCATGAACAGAGGGCCAGATACCCCAGCTCATTAGAGCCACATCCCACCAGGGACAGAATGAGAAAACAATGGGATGTTAATGACACATGGATGTCTGAATCCACTAGTGTCACTTCTCCTATATTTAGAGTGCAAGCTCTTTGTGACGGGGTTGTCTTTTTGTCCAGTGCCTAGCACAATGGTCCATAACTGGGATGCTTAGGCACTACGATTATATGAAGAATAAATACACCTCTACCCTAATATAACACTGTCCTCAGGAGCCAAAAAATCTTACCGTGTTATAGATGAAACCGCATTATATCAAACTTGCTTTGATCTGCCCAAGTGCACTTGAAACGCTACAGCAGCACAGCTGTAGCACTTTGGTTTAGACATAACCGATGCTGAGGGGACAGGAGGTGTTCTCCCGTCAGCGTAGGTAATCCATCTACTCAAGAGGCAGTAGCTAGGTCGATGGAAGAAACCTTCCGTCAACATAGCACTGTCTCCATGGGGACTTAGATCAGCTTAACTACATTGCTCAATTATATGGATTTTTCACACCACTGAGTGATGTAGCTGGGTCAATCTAATTCTCTAGTGTATACCAGCCAAATACAATATAAACGCTGAGTCCAAAGTATATGTCACCAGCAGCCCTGAGCTCAAAGCACAACCTTAGCAAACGTATAGCTTAGATACACTTCATGCTTTCTCATACTTGGGTACCAATGAAATGCAGACACTGACAGCCTGATACAGCTGCCTCTGTAATCAATGGAGCTTTTCCACTGACTTTAATGGGAGCCGGATTGGATCCTGAGTGCCCAGCCTTTCAGTTTTATTTAATAATGTGAGTGAAAATGTCTTCTTCAGCTAGCAGTCAAGATGCTTTGATACAACATATTAATTCAAATTCCTTTTATTGTCTTTGGAGGCAGAGCTCTGTGGATTTAGTAGAAATTATAGATAAGGAATTTTATGAGAGGGAGAGGAAGGAGGTTAGTCTTCTGAATGTGTTACTATTGATAGCCAAGTGAGAGATTATCTCTGTTGCTAATAGAGCATTGATTTAGAGCTCATGGATTTTGGAACTGAAAATATGCGTTGGCTTTCTGTTACTCACCTGTAACGTAACAGAGTGAGTCAAATACATGCTTTTGAAGTAGGAGAAGGTGGGCAATTAGGACCAAATCCTAATCTGATCTAATCTACATCATCCTGGTATCCAAATTCAAACCCAAATTACAAAAGAATTCATAAACACTGCACTGCATTCTCCCTTCTGCCTTGTAACATGTCAAGCAAATGTGGAGAATAATTTTTAAAAATTATTTGAGATCCACAGGGAAGTGCTTGTAGAAAAGCTAGTGTAAAATCTTGCCTACCTTCGCAGAGCAGAAACAGGGCAGCTCGGGAGGGGGCAAGTGGGGCAATTTGCCCCAGGCCCTGGGCTCCACAGGGGCCCCCAAGAGAATGACTGAGGCTCCCGCCTCCGTCCCTCTCCTGGAGCCTCAGCGCAACAAGCAGCGTCCACAGGCAGCGCTACAGCGTGCCTCCAGCGGGCCTCCTGAGCTCCACCCTGCTCGGAGCTGTGCGGTCAGGGGGCAGGACTGCGAGCTCCCGGCTGAGTGGAGGGAGCTCAGGCCCCGCTGGAGGCACACTGCAGCTGTTCAGGGACGTGCTGAGCTCTGGGTGAGGGGGGAGCTGAGGGTAAGGGGCCAGGTGCAGGGGGGTTGTCTAAGGGGCAGGGAATCTCGGGGACAGTCAGGGAACAAGGAGGGGGCAGAGGTTGGGGGGGAGGTCAGGGGACAGGGAACGGGGGGTTGGATTCTGGGCATTCCAGGGATCTGTCAGGACTCAGAGGGGGGTGTGTGGATAGAGGTCGGGGCAGTCAAGGGACAGGGAGAAGGGCTGGGGTCCCGGGGTGGTGGTTGGGTGGGGTTTTTGGGGGACAGTGAGGGGATAAGGAGCAGGATGGGTTGGGGATTCTGATAGGGACAGTCGGGGGGGGGCAGGAAGTGGGTGGGAGTTGGATAGGGGGCAGGGCCAGGCTGTTTTGGAGGCACAGCCTTCCCTGCCCTAAAGCTCATTCAGCAGTTTGAGGCTTGCAGAAGAGCCAAGCTGTTAGCTTTTCCATTAGGGCTACCATCCCTTTCACTTCTCAAATACCAATTTACAGTCTATATTTAATTTCAGTGCCATAGGGAGATTCATGTCAGGGGAGGGTAGCTTCATTTAAAATTAGCCACTGGGGGAGGGATCACATGAGAAGAGCAATATCCTTCCCAACCCTACCATGGGAGACCGCACACCTCCCCTGCATTAACTGAGGCTTCAGAGGGGTTAATTCAGTGGTTCTCAAACTTTCATATTGGTGACCCCTTTCACATAGCAAACATCTGAGTGTGACTCCCCCCCTTATAAATTGAAAACACTTTTTTATATATTTAACACTATTATAAATGCTGGAGGCAAAGCGGGGTTTGAGGTGGAGGCTGACAGCTCACGACCCCCAGTAATAACCTTGTGACCCCCGAGGGGTCCCGACCTCCTGTTTGAGAACCCCTGAGTTAATTTAATTTTAGCACACTGTATCCATTCACATGCATGTGCTATTTTGAGCATTTCAGTTTTCACAACATAGGTTCATCCCAGATTCTGGAACACACTCAAGTGCTCAGTTCGTGGAGTATGTACATAAGCTATACTAAAGACAAACCCACAATAACCGTCTCCAGTTTGTGAGGGACCTCATGGAGCCAGTCTCTAGGAAACAGATAAATGCATGGAGGTTAAGTCCATTAATGGCTTTTAGCCAGGATGGGTAAGGAATGGTGTCCTTAGCCTCTGTTTGTCAGAGGGTGGAGATGGATGGCAGGAGAGAGATCACTTGATCATTACTGGTTATGTTCACTCCCTCTAGGGCACTTGGCATTGGCCATTGTCAGTAGACAGATACTGGGCTGGATGGACCTTTGGTTTGACCCAATATGGCTGTTCTTATGTTCTAACCTAAATGAACCCAAAGTTATGGATATGAGTCAAGGAAGCCAGCATTGTATCAGAAACCTGGAAAAATCTCTGGCTGGATGGGCTTAGGTGTTTGGTCACAAGCTGAGGTGGTTCAAAAGTTTTGGATTTTTTTAAGCAGAATTTTTTTATTGTTTCTTTAAACAATCAAACACAGCAAGCAGCAAATATTTGGCCACACAATTCTGAAACCCCAAACCATATTCAGGTTTTGGCAGACTAATTTCAGCTTTTCAATTAAAAAAAAGCACAACAAATTTTGATGGAAAGCAGACATTGTCCATGATTTTTTTCTGCTTTTTAAAAACCCCTAGTTTTTGATCCAAAAAAAGTTTTGATGGAAAATATTTGTCCAACCCTTTTAATGAGCTTTATTGCCTTTTAGCACTAGCTGATGCTGAGAACCAGTAATACCTTGTAAAGAAATTTTCTCAAAACTGGGTTTGTGCTGAGATGCGGAAGGTTTATTTTTCCCAGGTCTGCCAGTGGGGGGGAGCAAGTGGGGCAATTTGCCCTGGGCCCCACAGGGGCCCCCACGAGGATATAGTATTGCAATTATTTTATGGAAGGGGCCCCCGAAATTGCTTTGCCCCAGGCCTCCTGAATCCTCTGGGTGGCTCTGCCCCCACCAGTAGCACAGACCAGGACTCAAAGGGAACTAGCTACCAATATTGACAGACATGAAGGAGCTATTGTCACCACTGGAGTTCCATGTGAGGGTGTGGCTAGGGCCCTCAAAACGCCTAATCTGGCCCTGCATGGTCCAGCTGTCCTGTATGCTGTGGCCACAGAGCCTAGGTATTTCCAAGCTGCCTCCCTGTGCCCCTACTGGGGAACAACAGAAACCTTCTATGATTGGCCAGCATGGTTCCTTGCTCAAACGCAGAGTCACAGATCTGGGCACTCGGTGTGTGCAATCTCTCCCTTACTTAGGGAGGGGTGATGGTTCCTCCTGGGCTGTCAGTCCTCTAAAGAGATTGAATAGGCCACTGAGCCCAACCAAGGGGTCACTCAATCAATAGCTTCAAAACGGAGCTATCAGCCAGGAATGTGGTTTGAGGCCTTCAGGCTGAAGAACACTCTTTCCTTCATATCAGATGAGGGAGGACAAAGGCCCTGCAGTACGCCTTTGTGCCTTCCCACTGCCTGACAGGGTACTTATTTGGGGAATCCAGTCCTCCTCCTGCTCTCTCTTCCCATCCACCACAGTAGCACCATGGCATTTACTGAAGTCACATGGTTTCAGTAACCCCTGGGAGCTCTTAAGAGACAAAGAGAAGGGCCTGAGACCCAAAGAACAGGCTTCTCAGGGCTGTGGAGGATGGAGGGCACATGCAGATGGAGTTACTCTTAAGTCACACAATTGGCTCTGTTGTGGAGCAAGCTTTTTCCCCTTCCATATTAGCCTGATCCCCCTTCACGACCAGTCGGCATATGACCATGTAAATAAGGACAGTATCATAGTGCATGTGTACAGGCAACCTTAATTCTAGTATTTCCCAACTTTCCAGTGCTTGATTTTTCAGCCTTAGTTTATAATGTTCTTTGAAGGTAGTTGTCTTGTATGTCATCTTATAGATAAAATGCAAATGGTGTACTTGATGCAAGGACAGTAGGAGCCACAGCTAAAGCATCACTGCTTTTGTTTTGTAGACAGCTGGGGGGAAAAGCCATGATGCCTATGCAAGTTCATAGCCTGGGTCAGGCAGCTGGTTCATCAGGGTGAAGCTCCTGAAGTGTATAAAGGAAACTAATTTAAATCACTTCTGCTCTTAGAGAAACGGGGGCAGGTTGACCCCTGCTCGGAATGTGTTTTCATGTTTAGAATGTGTGATGGCAGTCCTCTTGGCTGACATGCCAGGAACTGAAGCAGGGACCTCCTGAGCTAAAAGCATGAGCAGCTGTAGCTTGAACTCTTCAGCCACGGCTTTTTAGCTGCAGCTGTAACACACTCACCCCCTCTGCGGAGCAGGTGCAGCGCAGAACACATAACACACCACTACCAATGAATCACAGATGCAACCAACCTAAACTTTAAGTGTATGGGAAATTAAATAAATGCAAATATTGCAAAACAATCAACCAACAGAAGTGAAAACCCAAGTCTGCCCTTTAATCAAGATCCTCCATACCCAGCCAGGCTATTCATACCCACTCGACAGACCCATGTGCTTCTTCATATTTAAATGGATAGCTTGCCTGTATCCTGAGGAGTGCTGACATGCTGCTTCCAGTCCATGATCTTCTGAGCCACAAGAGCCGCTCCTGCCCCTACCATTTCAAGCATGTGATCTGTTTCCTTCGGGAGATAAGACAAGGAAGTTGCTTAATGGGCCCCCCATGGGATTTTACAGGGAGGTGCAGGAGTGAGGGAAAACATCAGCACATAATTCATGATCAGGCAGAAGGGGACAAAAAAAGAAAAGCATCTTCTCCCTAGAGTGGACTAAATAGGAGATCCCGCTGGAACCCATCAAAGAAAACAAAACATGGAGAATCTAGGAATACTGTGCACTTCACATTCTTCTGAACATCTCTAGGGAGACGCTGGAGGGATTAGAACTTCCTATAGGAGGAAGAGGGGAGCTGTTTTATGAAGAGAGCAACAGAAAGATGAATATTCTCCCCAGCAAGGGACAGGAGTATCCTTTGGTTTGTTTGTGTGTCTTTCTGATCCACTACAATTTATTTAATTTCCATTTAAAGACATAAAGTTCTCTCCCAAGTTGTGTAGGAAGGTAGTGTATTGCTTTCTTGTTGTGGCAGTTAGCCAGCTGGTCAGCCTGACATAACTTTCTCTGGCAGAGACTGAAATGTTGATGCATTGTCTACATTTGGAAATGACATTTTTCTCCAGCTTTCATAAGCAGAACTAATGGAATCACTAAAGTGCAATCTCTTTAGTTCCTTCTTGGAACTTTAGCTGAGTTTTAGTACTTCTGAAAGTGAAGCCTTGACAGCACTGGCGGCTGCCATCCGTAGTGTGGATAAGCCCTATGCAAAACCGAATCACGTGGGGCTCTGCCAGTGCACCTCACTCCTGACCCAGCAGTGTTTGCTGGTATTCAGGTCTGGAACCCCAGACAGCTCTGCCAAAGCACCTCACTCCTGCCATGCAGCATCCCCAGAAATCCCAGGCCTGGATCCCACCCCACAGCTCTGTCACTGTATCTCCCATTCCTAACCTTGCAGCGCCCCTTGCTGTTACAAGTCTTAGACAGCCACCACATGACTCTGCCAAAGCATCTCAAACCTCCCTTGCAGTACTCCCTGCTATTCCTGGCCGAGACCTACAGGTGAACTTGGACAATACAGATTGCCCCTGACTTGCAGCACACCCTGCTATTCCAGTGTAGGATCTCTCCACTCCAGCGACAGCCATTGATGCTTATCTGGTGCTCTAGAAACTAGGACGAGGACATTCAACTCATTACATTTGTGACATAAGTAGAATTTGAATCCATTATTCTACAGATAATAAGAAAGCATGAATTAGCTGCCATCCTTCTGAGAAAGGCAATTCACTACCACATGGTGCTTTCGAAAGGGCTGGATGTCCGCAAGCACCAAGACAAACATCAACGTCAGAGTTTTACGTGCTGTAAAATTATTTTAAATTGCTCCAGTTGCATCTCAGAGCATCGAGACACTGGAGGGTAAAGGGATCAGGACAGTCTCCATCTCCTGTTGTACCTTCTACAGCCAGCAATCTGAAAAGGGCCATGTATACAGGAGTTCAATTACTATTATCTGACTGAAGTGCTGACTCTTTACTAACCCTCCCATTCTTCAGTTCTTGTATGTCCTGCAAAATTTGAAAAGCTGTTGTGCGAGGATCAGAACTGTTCTGCCATTTTTGTGGCAGGTGAATCAGACTCTAGTTTCACATTATGCCAAGGAGCTACAGGAGAATATCACATGGACATCAAGGGAATCCAGAATTGCACCTACCCAGCTGCTTGAGGGAGCCCCCTCTCTCCCTGTGCCATCCAGCTGCAGTGTAGCCATTCCAGTTGTAGCTCACTCAGTTTAAAATGGAGGCAGCTGAAGCAAGGCACTATCACACCCCGGTTTGTTTGAAACAGCCCAGATGTTGCCCTATAGGGCATATGGCAAAGTCCATCAATTCTCTCCAGCTTTGGTGGGAAGAGAGGGGAAAGCAGTGAAGTTTAAGTCATGTGAGAGAGGGATCTTCTCTCTTGCTTGGTCATTTCTAGCCATGGGGGGTTAGAAGATATAGGATTTGTCATTGGTAAGAAGTGAATTTTAAATACTTGACAAGATTATGTAGCTATCTGTCCATCCATATACACAATTACATGGCTTTCCTCACCACAGTACCTGAGACCACATCCCAAAACTATGCTCCTTTACTCTTTGTATAAATCAGAAGGAGGAAATAAAAACATTGCATATTAGCAAGGCCCTCAGATCTCACGCAGACATCAAAGGGAACATATGGTTCTCCACCCCCACAAAATCTCTCTGGAATATCAAAAGGATGCCATCTCTTCCTCACCCCTACACATCCCCAGATTTCACATGAATATCAGAAGGCTCTTATGCCTCTGGATCTCATGCAAATAAGAGAAACGTCTCATAGCCTAGGATCTTATGTGAATATATCAGAAGAGCCATGTCTGGATCACACATGATTATCAAACAGATATTCCCCTCCTCCTCCTCCTCCTCCCCCAGCCACATGCTGCTATCAGAGGTACATCTCTGCCCCCCTCACTCCTCCCCCAGGTGAATCCCTCTGATTTCATATGGATATCAGAAAGTGTCCTATACTTCTGGAACTCATATGGCCCCTGGAAGGCTTCCCATCCTCAAAATCTCAAGCTTATAAGAGACAAAAATCAAATCTTTAGTCAGAGGGAGCCTAAGGCATGGATCACAAATGGATATAGAAGAGGCTATCCCATGGATTTCACAAAGTCACCGGTGTGATTCCTCTAGATCTCAATGAGCAGATGCAGTCCCTAAACATCACATGATTCTGCTTGGAACTCACATGACTGTCATAGGCATACCCCACTCCACCTCCAAATCTCCATACCAGAGCTTACCAGCAAGCCTGGAAAATGCACCCTGCCTTGATTTCTCCCTGTCTCCAGTGATTGTCAATATACCCTTTGTGCTGAGTTTTACAACCTCTCCAAAGCCCAGGTTCTCTCTGAACTCATAAAGGCTAAGGTAAACATGGGTGACACTCAAAATTACTTCATCTAATACTGCAGAGTCCTTTCTTTTCAGTTAAATCCTTCCTGTAGCATGACCATTCTACCAACCCCAGAAACCCATTCTGAAGTCACAGACATAGTCACACATTAACAATCTATAAATAGAACAAGCACTGTTTGCTCAATCAGTTAGACTCACTAGCACCTTTACAAGGGATTAACCCTCTTAAAGAGTGCACCAATAAGAATAGGTTTGGGCAGGCATTCAGTGACAGGGAGGAGAGCAGAATTTATTTGCCACAGTGTTTGCCCAGCCCTGTGTAAAATAATAATGGTTGGAAAGAAATGGAATATACCAAATGCTAGTTCCACTCGGATGTAAATGGACAAAGCTGGGTGGTGTTATACTTTGGATGTGATGCTAACTTTTGACACAGCCTTCAGCTTATGTGGCAGTGGTGACAGAAGTTGAAGGTCACATAATGGCTGCTCTGTTTGCCTTCACGGTTGCTTAACAACCAGTACCTAAATTATTGCTTGAGAAAATCTAGCGCATGAAAGATGCAGCATAAACCAAATCCTTATATGGTAAGCGTGCAGGTTCTGAACAGTGCCTAAAGCGCTGGGAAGACTATGGTTGAGAGATCCATTTCTCTGGCACAATGGAAATTTCTGCCATAAGAGTAAAGTTCATCAGTGAGGAAGGTTCTAAGGGCCATCACAAACCTCACCCTCCTCCACTCCCAGCGCAAGGCGCATGTCTTCAACCTGCCTCTCTAACACAAACACACAGCAGCATGCACATAAAAAAATAATTCTAGCATGAACTGGAGTAGAATAGACTTTTTTATTGTGTCTGTACTAGAGCAGAGCAAACAACAGGTGTTTTGGTTCACTGGCAAGTCCAAAAAACTGGGGTGGGGGGGTCATTTTGGGTCAAACTGAAAATGAAATGTTTTGAAAGTTTTGGTGAATCAAAAAGTTAAAAATAAAATTCATTTCAGGTTAAACAAAATGTTTGGCTTCGATAATACTGAAACATTTCATCTTGATTTTGAACATTTGAAAATGTTTCTGAGATTTTTAAAGGAAATTTTGAAATGAAAAGTTGTGTCAAACCAAACAATTAAAACTTTCCATTTCAAAAATATCAAAATGAAATGTTGCCATTTTTTCAGAATTTTTTCAGTTTTTTTTATTTGTAACATAAATAATTTGACGAAACTGACACGAACGCCAAGACATTTCAGCCACTGAACCTTTTTGCCAAGAAAAAGGGTGGGACAAAATTGTAGCCTAGCTCTGCTCTGTAAAGCCCCTGGCAGAATGGGACCCTGATCTTTGAATGATACTCATCAGTGATGCTGCAATACAAATAATAACAATGAGAGCACAGCACAATGGGTCTGGTGGATGGAGAGGCTGAATGTCCTCTCCACATCTGGGTGATGCAGCATTGCTCCAGGACACGGAAAGCTCATTTGCTTCCATAACTAAACACATTTATTTACTACCAGCCTGAGGCCACACAGTTTAGTCTCCTGAGTACTGACATGCTTGAGGGCTTGTCTACATCAGAAAGTTGCAGCGCTGGTGAGGGAGTTACAGCGCTGCAACTTAGGAGGTGTACACATCTGCAGGGCACCACCAGCGCTGCAACTCCCTGTTTGCAGCGCTGGCCGTACTCCCGTTTTGTCTCGGGTGTAGAGTATCCAGCGCTTGTCTATAATCAAGTATAGACACTTACCAGCGCTTTTCTTGACCTCCGTGGAATAAGCAGGTATCCCAGCATACCTGAGGAAGCCTCTGGTAATCAAGCTGGTCTCCTTCCCCGGCTTGCTCTCGCGTTCCCCGAACCCCGAGCAAGCAGGTCTCCTTCCCTGAGGTTTGCTGGGTGGTTCCGGGAACGCGAGAGCAAACCGCGGCGAAGCTGGTCTCCTTTCCCGGTTTGCTCTCTCGTTCCCCGAACTCCCGAGCAAGCAGGTCTCCTTCCCTGCGGTTTGCAGGGTGGTTCGGGGAACGCGAGAGCAAACCGCGGCGAAGCTGGTCTCCTTTCCCGGTTTGCTCTCTCGTTCCCCGAACCCCCGAGCAAGCAGGTCTCCTTCCCTGCGGTTTGCAGGGGGGTTCGGGGAACGCGAGAGCAAACCGCGGCGAAGCTGGTCTCCTTTCCCGGTTTGCTCTTTCGTTCCCCGAACCCCCGAGCAAGCAGGTCTCCTTCCCTGCGGTTTGCAGGGGGGTTCGGGGAACGCGAGAGCAAACTGCGGCGAAGCTGGTCTCCTTTCCCGGTTTGCTCTCTCGTTCCCCGAACCCCCGAGCAAGCAGGTCTCCTTCCCTGCGGTTTGCAGGGGGGTTCGGGGAACGCGAGAGCAAACCGCGGCGAAGCTGGTCTCCTTTCCCGGTTTGCTCTCGCGTTCCTCGAACCCCCCTTGAAGCCGGCCAACAGCGCTGCAGTGTGGCCACATCTAACACCACTTGCAGCGCTGGTTGCTGTAAGTGTGGCCACTCTGCAGCGCTGGCCCTATACAGCTGTACTAATACAGCTGTAACAACCAGCGCTGCAAAATTTTAGATGTAGACATGGCCTTAGTCTATCTAAAGTCTTTGGGCTCAATACAGGGGTATCCAGGTGGAACTTAATTGCCCAGTCCTAGATGATTTAATCATGCCTGCTGGCCTTAAACTTTATGACACTATGAAATAATAAGTTAGAGGTGATATGCTCCCTATCTGATTCTGTTATCAATCCTCTGGGCCATTACCTTCAAGGATTCCATTGTTACCATACATAGAGCCTCCATATCATAACAAAAGACAGATGTGTGTTCTCCATACTACTTCAAGGAGAGCTTGTGTTAATCACATACGTTCTTGTTTATATAACTTTGCATTTACCTAACAGCACAAAACCCAGACCCATCTTCTATCTGCAGCAGGCAGCTCTGTGTTCTGATCAGCATTCAAAGCCTTGCACTGCCATGGAAAGGGTGGCCCTTTGAACTCTCTAGCTATACTCACCCATACATAACAACAGCAGCTGTGCAGCACAAAAATGCACCTGGACTCAAGCAGCAGGTTAAATAAAGTTGCATAGATTTCTACTGGTTTTTTTCCCCAGTGGAAAATATTCATAAAGTTTTTAGGAAAAAAACCCTCCTCAGCATTACAAAAGGCGAGAATAAATTCAGCTTGAACTGAAATTGTTAAAGCCCATCACCAAACTGTATAATCAACATCCTAGACTCAAACTATTTGCTCTTCTCTCTCTTCCAATCCCTTTGTTGTTGTTACTATTTATTTATTTATTTACTCACTCACTTTCTTACCATGGAACAATAGCTCTCTGAGTCCATTTCACCTCGAGGACAGGTGATGCCATCTCCAAGGTCGGTCGATGATCATTGTGTCATAAAATAAAACATCATAAATGTCATCAGTTCAAACCCACAGAGCCTCTTTATTAACATTTCTAATGTATGGGCTTGTTGGGATAGCTACAGAGACAACAGGGCCAATACAGCTAAGGTTAAAAAGACTCTGGAAGGCTGGTCACAAGGGCTTTCTGTTCGGATTGTTGCAAGCTGTTGAGCTTTTAGAAGATGGTTGCGACTGTCACTGGGGAGACTGTCAGATTCCAGTAAGGTGTAAAGGATGGAAGACAACCTACAAGGAGATGATGCTTCAGAGGTGACATCGACAATTTACAGCTGCTCTGCATCTAGCAAATGGCTTGTGTTGTGTGCCAGTGCCTTTGAGTGGTTAGAACAGCTCCTGGTTGCTAACCAGGCTCAAGATTTGGAGTTGCTAGCCATGAGGTCCATTCCCAGTGACAGCTGGCCCTTCTGACTGTATGTGCAGTGACCACAGATTGTTAAGGCAGGAGCTAAGGGAAGTGCCTAGAAAACTGAATCCACAGCTTCAGGTGGAATCTCACTGAATTCTTCTCTTTAGACATGAAAGGGAGAAAGAGACTGGAGGGAGAGAAGGGAACCTTCTTCCTGTCTGCCACCAGCACAGACTTCCTTAGCTAACAGTTTTCTCCCTTGTAACAGGCTCTCTATAATAATTGACTCTGAACTGTGAAGCCCACTTAGATTTCAATTCCGCACTACCAGGGATTCTCAACTTTTCAGAACCTAAGCTTTTAAACACCTGTAGATTCGGTTGACAAAGGCAAAACCAGAAGAAGGACTCACCACTGCAAGGATTCCTCTTAGAAAGCTGCCTTTGGTGCTTAGCCATTCTGGAGGAAGATGTGGCTGCTGCCCCCAGGAGTTTACAATCTAAATTAGATAGCTCAGTAATTGTAGTTGCTGAAAGTCATCTGGGTTTCCAGTTCAAGTGGAAATGTAAAAACACACACAAACACCCCCAACAAAACCTGTAGCACTCAGGGCCTGGGTATCACTAAACCCAGTAACTGCATAACCCTGTACCTTTAGCCCTTACTCTGCCCATCCTACTTCCCTACCTCAGAGTTTGTCACTGTCCTTGGTTTGTTATGTTTTTCCACATACAAAGAGTAAAATGATACTTTCAGACAGAACCAGCTCCATGGTAAATAAGGAGAACAATGCAACAAGGAAGAATAAAAGTCAAGTCTCCATTAGAAAGCTGTGTGTGTGTGTGTGTGTGTGTGTGTGTGTGTGTGTGTGTGTGTGTGTGTGTGTGTGCGCGAGCACATGCATACGTGCACACACCTCATTTGAACTCAGCTGAACACAAAATTTCTACAGACTCTACAAACAGCAGGGTCTGTAGAAATTTAAAGGTTTGAACTGAGGCATAATAATACCTAGCTCTCACATAGAATTCCTAGTTCTTATAACTTTCAACAAGAGATCTCAAAGTGGAGGTCACCAGCATCATCCCCGCTTAATAGATGGGGAAACTGAGGCACAGGGCAGTGACGTGACTTGCACAAGGTCACTGAGAGAGCCAGAAATACAGTCCAGATCTCCTGAGTCCAGGTGCAGCGCTCTATCCACTAAACCACACTGCCTTCCACGGTTAGGCTTTGTGGCACACAACCATGTTGTGGACCTGAAGGTATCTAACAGGAAGTAGGCTAGAGAGAAACACGGAGACAGGTGGAGCTTAGGGGGTACTCTGAGTAAGATAATAGATCTGGTTTCATCCATCAGGTTGTTGATGTCATTTTGAATAAAAATGTTGCACTGACCTGCAAGACTTGTAAATACTATAGTCTCCAATTCTTATTTCTTTAGAGTAGCATTTAAAGTATTCCTGGGGCCAGAGCCTCAGGTGCTATAAATACCAATGGAGTAATGCAACCTGACGATCTGATCTCTTGTCCTGCCAAAAAAGTATATTGAACTGAATTGGCTGGGGAGAGTGACCAGTGGGTGGGCCATTTGTTTCCCTGAAATAATCCTAGCTCACTCACAAGCTGCAGTCCTCTGTATTAACTCACCCTTTGATAAGGCATTTTGTGATGAGTCATGCATCTCTCCGCAATTCCCCACCTTTCTCATACCTCCAAAGATCAGGCTTTTTGGAAGTAAAGAGGAATGTTTGCAACTACAAACCCAGGACAAAGCTTCCACAGCCCTGGAAGGAAGGTTTGCCTGGGTTTCTCCCAGCAACTACAGGAGGTAGGCAAATTCAAATTCTTTGCTGCTCCAGTTCAGAGAGTCCTTAGTAAAGGTGGAGGGAGGCCCAGCCCGAAGAACAATATTTAGGGCATGTCTGCTTTGCAATTAAAGATGCACAGCTCACTTGTGTCAGCTGACCATGGGTGCAGGGCTCAGGCTACTGGGCTTTTTAACTGCAATATAGAGGTTTGGGCATAAGCTGGAGCCTGGACTCTGGGATTCCATGGGAGGGGAGGGTCCCTCAGCCCGGGCTCCAGCCCAAGTCTATATTTACACAGCAATTTTTAGCCTCACCACCCCAAATCAGCTGACCCAGGGCAGCCTGCAGGCATGCCACAGGTCTTTTATTCAAGTGTAGACATACCCTAAGGCTACTGGTGCATGAGCCATTGCCCTGTGTCTGAAAAAACTGGCATAGTAGACATCTAAGAGTCACTGACTGCTTCAATAGAACATTTATACTGCACCAGGGCTGTCCTTGCCCTTTCTCCCTAAACAGAATCCGTTCAAATGGTTTCCAGTTTACAGGTCAAGAACCACAGGGGAAAAGCAAGCACATTCTACACGGGTTAGCAGGACCGAGTCCAGAGGTGTAAGGTGTTCTCCCCATCCCCCTACACAAACACACTCCCACCCCTGCCCACAAAGACAAGACAGCCCTGAACCACAAACGGCTGTTCTAATTAAACACTGAGCTGAAATGAAACCCCATGCTCAGAGCGCCCAGGCAGAGCTACTGATGGAGCTAGTGTGCTAGATTGGACAAGCACATTTACCCAACCTTCCAAAAGGCAGGTCAGAAACATATGGCAATGCCCTTAAGCAAAATGGTTAACAAGCAAAGACAACTAGGATCTTAAGGTACTCTCCAGGAGAATGATAAGGCATCTCTTACCTACAGAGGTATCCCATATGAGGATGGGTGAGAGGTACCCCTCGTACTGAAAGAACACCAAGGGTTCCCTTAACCAGAGAGCTGTCTGATATGAGGAGGGCTAGATTGTCCCTTGCCCGGGAAGAAGTAGGGGCATATTTTACACGAACAGATACAGTAGAGAGAAGGATGTGAGGGAAGAAAGAAAAACACTACTTGTTTTCAACTCCTTCCTTTTTTTTCAGTATGAAAGAGTTGCTCACCCTCCTGTGGAGAAATTTGATTAATAAAGTCAGATCACTAAATATGCTTCATTATGACTCATTGCAGCATTCTCAGTCTTTCCCAGCATTCTGAGCCTTTCCACCACCCTTTTCCCCCCTGCCCTCGCTGCTTGCCCAGTCTCCAGAATCCCTGGAAAAAGCAAGTCTTTCATCTTATCAGATGTGTTTTATTGCCCCCTGGTTACACAGTAATTTTGGTCTTAGCTCCACCAAGGGATCGCATTATGGGAAATCAGCTCAAAGATTGTCAGTTCATTGGACAAATAAGGAAGGGCCTGTCGATATAATTATGGGAGACAGATAAGGAAAACACAAAAGGGGAACAAGCAGAAAAAGGGAGCCAGACCCGGAAAAATGTAAGAGGCAAGGTGCAATCCCAGGAAGATTTACCAAGGTTAAAAAAAGTTTGACCAATTGCATATTCTTCGTTAAATAAAGGTTAATGAGAACAAAGAAGGGGGCAGAGGGGAATAACTGGAACTCTTCAGCGTTATCCAGGGAATTCTCCCCCTGGTTTAGACACCCAGCTGGAAGGAGGAGACAACTCGTGGGAGGTTCCTCAACCAACCCTGCTCCAGAGCTGAGAACAAGGAGAGTACTTTCGTGCAGGCGGATTGTCAGGGATTTCTCCTTCTGGTGTGGCTGGTTTGAAGGGAAGACGCTGACAAGGGCCTATGTAGAAGTTTCAAAGGGTTCTGTGTTTGGACGAGGAGAAAACCTGACTCAAAGATTGTGGCTGAAGGGGCAGCAGTAAACCTGCGAGTTACAGGCTGGGGAAAGTCCTTTTCTCTCTGCCTGAGATGGTCTAATATTTCTGGAAAGTTTTCATTGTGCCCCTCCTGTTAGTAACTGGGCACAAAGGAATGCATTGACTTAGCATTCAGTTATTTTTTCAAGTCATACTAGTACAAGAAAAAAGATACTAGGACTTCTAACTGATTCTTGTGGAAAAGCGAAAAGGAAGATAATCGCCTCACAAACATTATTCACCTAAGTGAAGTGACTCTTTCTTGGGCATTTTTGCCATGACTCTGCAGGGAACACTCCTCATCCTGGGATTACAATGAGATTGTGCAGAATCCTTTAAAGCTGCAGCGGTTTGGGGGCTGTTTAGATTTTTTTCCCCATCGTCATCTGATGTTACTTTGCTAGATACTCAGGAGTTATTCTTGGCCTTGAAGTGGGCTCCTGGATCAGAAAGAGAGGGTGTGGGTGCTCTCAAACACCAGTGGTCTCCATTGCTCCCTCTGCCACTGATTTAGTTCAGAAGGGCGCCGGTAAGGAGAGGAATACACTCACTCACCTATATTGCTCTTGGAATAAGCAAGCAGCAGAGAGTGCTTCAGGGGAGAGGCTTTTTTCTTCCCTTTTGCACCCAAAAAGAGATTTGGAGTTGGTCTTCTTTCCTCCTAGTGGGATGAAGATGTGTGACTCAGGGGAATGTGACAGTCGAGGGAAGCCTGCTCTGTCTTTTTCTATTGAGGAGATCTTAAAGAAACCCTCTGCTAGGACCTGCCTAAACAGTACACCAAGGACTAGCCGGAGCCATGCCAAAGCAGCTCCAGCCATGAGATCAGGACTACAGCTGGAACTTGCCCTGGGTAAGCACCATTTCTACTACTTAATGAAAACTTTCCCTCTTTCTAAGTTGTTTGGTGTGACTAAGTAGAATTTGTACTGTTGTGCCTTTGCAGGAATCTGGGAGTTCATTGGTCAGGAGAGTGTCAGGCCCAACATATTTGATACACATATATGAATATAATCTTAACTTGAAACCAAAAAGATTTTGAGAATTACTTTGCTTATAGCCATGGCCACCTACTGCCACCCCTTTGAGGGATTCAGTATGCCACAAAGTCTCCAGAGCCCCAGGTCAGAGAGATGCACTATTTGAACAGGCAAGAGAGATCCTCAAAGGTATTTAGATGCCTAACTCCCATTGATTTGAAGTCTCACCTGATTTCAGTGGGAGCTATCCATGCAAATACCTTTGAGGGACCTGGGTCTATGTGACCTGTGCATAGCAACAGTGTGAAGTCCAAGAACACCTGGAAATTACAACCCAATAAAATACCCTGGGACCTTTCACCTCAAAAAAACCTCCTTATTATTTACTTCATATAAACATCTCCTCCTCCTTTAAAAAGGCCTGAGGGCCAAATTCAGGCCTAATGCAACCAGGTGCATACCAGTACCAGATTTTTTCCTTTAAAGCCAAATTCCATGCAGATGTCTTGCCATGATAAACCCAACTGCCCAGATTCAAACAGGACCAATGGACTGTAAGGAAAAGGTAGCTAAGTGGTGTTGGGAGTCAATTACTAGAAATCAGGAAGAGAAAGCACTTTTTCTTTAAAATCTCTCTTTATCATGGGAGACAGATGGGTTCCTTCATAAACTCCTGGAGCGAACTAGGTAGCAGCAAACACAAGCATACTTCCAGTGCTGCAGAACAGCAAGTGTCTTGGCCTTCTTAATTCTCATTTCCTTGACTCTGGTCCATTTGGAGTAGAGCTAATCAGAAATGATTATTTTGTTTCTGCAGAAAATTTTAACTTTTCGTTGAAAAGATTGAAAATCAACATTTTTGATTGTTCAGGTTTTCGACAAAAAGTTGAAATTTTCTGCAGAAAGCAGCCACTTTCCACCAAAATAAATAAATACCCAATTCTCTGTCAAAAAACAGCTCTTTTTTTGACCAGCTGTAGTTTGTCCCCATTGACACACCTTACAACAGAGGTTAATAATTATGATTTATTATTTGTAATACAATAGCACACAGAGATACCAGTCATGGGCCAGAGCCCTGTTGCACTAAGCCAGGGCTTCTCAAACAGGGGTCGCCGCTTCTGTAGGGAAAACCCTTGGCGGGCCGGGCCAGTGTTTTTACCTGCCCCGTCCGCAGGTCCAGTCGATCACAGGCTCCCACTGGCCGCAGATTGCTGCTCCAGGCCAATGGGAGCTGCTGGACGCGGTACAGGCCGAGGGACTTACTGGCCGCCGCTTCCTGCCTCCCACACTGACCGAGAGCAGCAATCCGTGGCCAGTGGGAGCCGCAATCGGCCAGACCTGCAGACGGGTAAACACATCGGCCTGGCCCACCAGGGGCTTTCCCTACAGAAGCGGCGACCCCTGTTTGGGAAACCCTGCACTAAGCACGGTACAGACACATAGTAAGAGACATTCCATGGCCCCCAAAGAACTTACGGTCTAAATAACAACTGTGCTCCAGCAAGGTTTCCACTCTTTTGGGTCCAAAGTAGGTTTTAATACATCTTGGAGGGCCAGTGTGAACTGGACCAAACCAAGGCAGCACAACTGGCTTAGGTAAGGATTTAGAATGATATTCACAAAATAAGTTCTAGCCTAACACACTTTGCCTCTGTCCACACTGGTTGACCAACTGTGTTGGAATGCAGTTTGGCTGCAGCTGAGTGTTAACCATACTTAACACAATAGTTAAACTCAATCGTACACTGGAATTTTGGCCCCTTTTACACAAAAATATCTATCATGTTCGGGCCTGGTTAAAACTTGATCTGCTCTTTCAGGCTGCATCTCTGCTGTGAGCGTCTGAGATGTCCTCTGTCATGGCTCGACCACCAGTACGGCTCCACCAGTGACAGTGGAAACACTAATGTCAATCAGCCACCAATTTTTTATCATTGTCATCGATGGTGGTAAAAACTCCAGTGGCCTGTCTCTATTAGCATCCCCACTGTCTATACCACTGGCTATAGTGCACAGGTGATAGATTTCCAAAGAATTGCCAGCATCATACCCTGCTCTAACCATAGCCCTGAATCATGCTAAAGCCTGTTCTTTAGCTCAGTTCTGAAACATGCTTAAAAACCAATGCAGTCCCATCCATACAGCCGGGCTGAACTCCATTTTAACAATGTTGGGCTGTTCTGTGTTGTAAGTGGGACATGCAACACAGTCAATTTCCACAGTGTAGACTAGACCTTTATGTCTTAACTCTGGCGTCTCTGGAACTGAGGCAGGCATTGGAGTAACCCAGCTCTGTTTCAATTTGCATCCCTGTTGAGTTTGTCAAATCCCAGTACTAGCTATGACAAGTCCTTGCAGAGGACTCCAAGGATGTCAGGGATTTCATTACTGCATGTCACTACAAACACATTTTCACCCCAAACAGTTCCAGCCGAGTAGTTTGACTTGTAAATGATGAAGCCAGCACAGCAAGGCCCATCCCTTGACTTGATGAATTGTAATTTGTTTTTCCTTTTTGTTAAAAAAAAAAACCTCAAGCACAAGCAGAGGAAATTTTATCAGCTTAGAAACCGAAGGTGGCTGGAGAGAAAGAATGTGATGATTCTTCAGCCCACTACTGAAAAGCAATAATAGAGTCTGCACATCTGTCGTGTGCTAAATTAATGGCATTACCCATATGTTTATGGCAATATAAAATATATACTTTAAATAATGATACTACTTAATACTTTCAATGCACACACAAGCTAATTAATCACTGAAACATGGACAAGCTATGTAAATTATATAGATGTTCCCTCCTCTACATAAATATATCAAGTGAGTTTGTTGGTGTTGTTTGTTCCACTTCACTGCCATCCTTGATCAAGTGGCTTTAAAATGCAGGACAGAAATGAAGCTTTTGATTGGCAGGCAGTGACATTGCATGCACGTTAACAACACCAAGGAGATACATGAGTTAATTGCCCTTCCACTTCTCCAGCAGAACCACCAGTTTTTTCTATGTAAGGTTTATTTCATAACAGCAGTGACACCCTCGGCTGTACATTTCAGGATAATTACTGTGTTTCATCAAAGTCACTCAACCTTAGGCCACATAACACCGGCCTGGGGCATGTTACATAATAACCCAGCCCACTCCTGATTTGGGTTACTGCTGGTCAGGCGGGAACTGCAGTGCACTGAGAAACTAGTAGGGAGACTCCAGGATTGGAACAGCAGTGGGGTTTGCAGGTCAGCATAATGGGTATTGGCAGAAGCGGCATGCAATGGCAGGAGAGGCGCAGGTCAGGAATCAATGGCATTAAAGGAACTGTGAGAGCGCTTAGGAGTGGAAGTAAGAAGTGCTGCAGGTCAGGGTGCAGCTGCAAGGAGAAAGGAGCTGGAGGGGCAAGCAGGACCAGAATAACAGTGCATACAGTAGATCAGAAATGAGATGAGTTAGCAGATCTTATGTCGGAATGCGTCTCTGGGAGAGAAACGGATGTTGCAGCTCAGGCATGCCATCCATTGCCAGGGCCTTTTGAAAAGTTTCCACAGACCCTGCCCACAGCATGTTAGGCTCTGTGAGTCTGATTCAAAGCTCGCTGGAGTTAATGGGAATCTTTCAGTTGACTTCCATGGGATTTGGATCAGGCAACATCTGCTCTTCATCCCTCAGGTTCCTCGGTGCTTAGATTTAATGAATTTACTTTGCAAAAATTCCCACCAGATGGCCGCTTAACTGCAGCATGGGATCCAAAGCACATTGGAATTGGCCAGAGAATGTGTTTGAAAGAGTCCTATGGAGTTAAAGATGCAGGCCTCTGAAGTAGAAGCCAGTTTCATCCTGTTTACCACTTTTTTGCCTTTAGTTTCTCCCTCCCTATCCTCCCACCGGGCACAGATGGAGTAACCATACCTTTTGTAGGGGCACCAAATAACATCAGTCATTAGCCCTATGTTCCCCTCTGATCAGCTCCTACACTTCCCCAAACAGCTCTGGGTTTCATCTGCAAAGCAGGCTCCCACGAGTCAGACAACTTTTCCAAGAACTACTGGTGTGTCGGATCCTTTTAATTCAGAAAGAGAGAACCCTATTACCTCTTATGGTGGGTGAGCTGATTGGCAGTCTGACTTTTCTTCTGCTGACATTCATGGGCTCTTGATTTCAATAGGAGCGGAAGCAGGCCTGAAATAAAGGTTTGTCCTGTACTTCTGGCAGCAGCATTCCAATATTGGGAACTTTTTTGTCTTGCCAAGACAGTTCGGCCTGGAGAGTTTGGGTCTGGGGAATTAGTAATAGTAGCAGAAACAGTAATATTGGTACTATGCGTGTATTGTTATAGTGCCCAAAGTCCCCAATCAGGGTCAAGGAACTCACTGCCTCTGTCCTGAGAAACTTGTATATGTTGGTTGTTTTACCTCACCCATAACTGCACTCCACCCAGTTTATTGCAGAGGAGAGGCTAGATCAAGGCATGTAACTGAGTAGCTACCATCTGTTCAATATTGCCAAATCACCCAATCCATAAAAAGCACTTTTTTATATAGTTAGATATAGAATCAGGAGGAAAAAAAACCCACAACCCTCCCGCCACAGTTAGCAACATTGCTGACAAAAATGGTTTCCCGACGATATTTCACCATCACTTGCTGTGAGAATGAAAGCCAGGACGGAGAGGCTGTTTTGAGCCAGCTGTCAAGGCCATTTCTCTGCACATGACTAATGCTCCTCTCAGGTTGTGCCAGGCTGAAATGTCACCATCCCTGCAGCAAAAAGCTGCCTTCGCCAAAGAAAATTTCTCCCTAGCTCAAATTCATAAATACTTTTTGAAATTCTCTCATGAATATTCCCTACAAAAATTGGCTGTTCTGAATGCTGCCACCTCTTCAGCCAGACTGCTTGCTCCTTCTAGGAAGCATTACCAAATAATAGGAACACCAAAGTCACAATAAAAGTTGCAGCAGAGGTGGGAACAGAACCCAGGTCTTTTAAGTGCCAGCTCTGTTCCTACAGACAGGATATTAGCCCTCTTCCCTCCACCCTTCTTTTCCTAGTAACTGCCTCTCCATTTTCAATCCTACTGCAAAACTACTCCTTTGATTTTTCCAAACTCTCTGTATGCTTAATTCTACCCCATTCTGCCTCTCTGATCTCACAATGGCTTGTTCCCTGCCTGCACAGTCTTTTCCTCCAGTTTCCACAAATAAGGGTGTTCTTCCCGCTATCTGTCACTCTCTTCCTCTGAGTCTTTCTCCTCTTTGGCCTATGATTATTCTATTGAGGTCCATATATCATGCCCATCTCTGTGGTATCTGAGCATTTCAGTGAAGTGCTTTGTGATCTTTTGTGCGTGAAAGACTAAAGGATGGAGCAGCATGTGAAATAGAAGTTTACTGTATTATGTTAGTTATAAAATGTTTTAACTGCTCCTCCCTCCCCCCCAAGTGAATCGATCTATCTTAGATACTTCTAGTTGGAACACCTCAAAAGCTTTAATGGATTTCTCCTCACAACACCCATGTAAAGTAGGGAAGTGATATTGTCCCCATTTTACAGATGGGAAAGAGAGGCTAGATCAGTGGTTCTCAGCCAGGAGTAGACGTCTTTCAGGGGGTACATCAGGTCATCTAGTTTTACAGCAGGCTACATAAAAAGCATTAGTGACGTCAGTGCAAACTAAAATTTCATACACCTCTGCCCCTATATAACACTGTCCTCAGGAGCCAAAAAATCTTACCCATTATAGGTGAAACTGCATTATATCAAACTTGCTTTGATCCATCGGAGTGCACCCCCCAACCCCCGGAGCACTGCTTTACCACTTTATATTCAAATTTGTGTTATATCAGGTCGCGTTATATCGGGGTGGAGGTGTACTTGTTTATATTGCTCTATATACTATACACTGAAATGTGAGTACAATATTTATATTCCAATCGATGTATTTTATAATGATATGGTAAAAATGAGAATGTGAGCAATTTTTCAGTATCAGCATGCTGTGACACTTTTGTAAGCAAGAAGTTTTTAAGTGAGGTGAAACTTGAGGTACGCAAGACAAATCAGGCTCCTGAAAGGGGTACAGTAATCTGGAAAGGTGGGCTAGATGATTTGCCCAAGGTCACAAGGAAATCTTTGGCAGGGCAGGGACTTGAAGCCGGTCTTCTATGTCCTACTAGCCACTGGATCATCCTTCCTGTTTGCATAAAATTACCTTAAAAAATAGAGAGACAAGATAGGTGAGGTAATATCCTTTATTGGACCAACTTCTGTTTTTGAGAGAAACAAGCTTTTTAATTAGTCTATTTTTAAAAAAAAGACTAATTTTAATCACCAACGTCAAGAATCTCCAAGGTCCACAAAGGAAGGAAGTAAACATCAACCCACACAGTGCTCCCCTTTCCCTCCCTACCAGGTTTGAGAGAAGAGATGGACCTTGCACCAGGGTCTAAAGGTCAATATGCTTGGGCTGTATTTGATTTTCTGTAGAAGTCTCTGCAAAGACTTGTGATCATTTGAAAAGATAACATTTGAACAATTGTCCCTTGTTGCTAAGAAGCTTTGGGTAATTTCCAATGCTTTTTTGACCGTATTTTCTTTGGATCAGTTTCTGCCCTCTAATACTTTTGTGCAACTCCCATTGAAGTCATTGTGTCTTGGCCCTTTGTCTCAAGATGATATAATTATCGCCACTGTGTGGGTGATTATCAATAGAACAGAGTAAAACGTATTCAAAGTGAAACTCCACAAAGCCTAAAGCTTTAGGTACTTTGTCAAGGACAGAAAGAAAATACATATTAAAAGCCAAATTTTCTTTCCATGCAAATAGTCAGGTGAAAAGTATATTGCTGTGGGAACAGCCTCACCTAGCTAGACCAGATTAAAATTCAGCACAACCTCATTTCGCTGTCAGCTCAGATGCTGAAACAGGAAAGGTACAATATACAGGGGTAGCTTGATAATGGGACAAAATCTTGACCAGAATCCAGAGTGATGGGCTACCAGCAGTGCAGAGTTAATGTAAATTCCGGACTCACGCTCAGTTCAAGGCTGCTGGAGGTGTGTGGATGAGGAGCAGCGAGGTCAAAGACAAAACTTACACAGCTCTACAGCACCCCTTCTGGACAGATGAGGCTGTGCAGGTAGTTACCTCATAAATCAGGAAGATGCTCACCAGGGCCGGCTTTAAGCCGATTCACCCGATTCCCCAGAATCAGGCCCAGCACCAAAGAGGGCACCGCGCCCGCACCTAAAGGTGCCCCACGCCGGGGGTCTTTGGTGGCATTTTGGCAGCAGAAGGTCTGCTCTGGGGGTCTTCGGCATTTTGGCTGTGGAGGATCCTTCGGAGCCGCGGAAAATACAGAGCGGACGCCCTGCCGCTGAGTATTCTAATTGGGCCCCGCGGGTCATAAAGCCGGCCCTGATGCTCACATAATGTGCATTTGAAGTTTCCAAAGAGTTCAGGGCCTGGTGTTCAAGAGCACAGTACCCCCAATTGGAAGCAGATTTTCAAATGAGCTCCACTCCTAGGGTGACCGGATGTCCTGATTTTATAGGGACTGTTCCGATTTTGGGGTCTTTTTCTTATAGGCTCCTATTATCCCCCACCACCATCCCAATTTTTCACACTTGCTGTCTGGTCACCCTATCCACTCCCATTTAGGTACCTCTAAACTCTAAATATGGTTCATCGAAACTGCTTGGTATCCAACAGCTTCCTTTGTGATGACAGTTTTTCAAAACAACGCTGCCTCCAACATGCTGACCTCTTTTGAAAAACTGGCCACCTATTAAGATTCCTCACTGGGAGCTGAGAACTTGTGACCACCTAGCCCTAACGCAGGGTTCTCTTTTGAAAATCTAACCATGGGGCCTGGAAAGTTGAAGGGGTGGAGTATAGTAGAAAAGAGTGGCTGGTTCCTTGGGTCTCAAAGCTTCACCTGAACCTGTATTCACAACGAAAATGCCAATGGAACATGTAGTTCTAGCATTGCTCCACAGTTCAGCAGGTACAAGCCTATCCCTACCAATGTCTACCTTGACTAGTTCAGATTTCTCACCTCTCTTCCTGCTCACTTGCTGGTCTGAACTAAGTGCCCATGTTTCTGGCTTTCACTGAAACAGAAGTGGAGGGTGCCCATCCCTAACACAAAGCACTCATGTACCATGCTCTTCACAGATGCCAGCAGCATGTGGAAATCAGACAATGCTTTACCTTCAGCAAAGATGCTTCACTCAGCCTCACCCTCTGCACTTGTGGCCAAGGCCAGTGCAATGGGGCCAGTTCACTGCAGAAGACCCACTGCCCTGGATGCAAGCCCAACTGCCTTTCTTAGTGAAGATGAGGTACATGAGCACTTAGGAGGCAAGAGAAAACATGAGGAAGAGGAAGCTCAGCTGTGTGATTTCCCAGAAGACCATCCACTCCATGGTGAGTACACTCAGATCTTACCTCTTGGAAGGGTACTTGAAATCACAATGGTTATGGTGCCTTACATACAGGGGTCACCATTAAATGTCAGCCATTACTAGCCATCACAACAGTTTTTCCATAACATCAGCTCCTGGGTGGGTCAGAACCTAGAAACTTTGTTCCCAAGAGCAGAGCTCTGCCACTCGAGCTAAAGGAGTAACCTCAGTGGCCATGGACAGCAGCAAGGAGCAATCAATGGCTCTGCAATAGCAGGGTGACTTTGTGCATTACACATATTTTTAGGGTAGGAGGTATCTGTATGGGAAACGTTGATCTTCTTAGTAAACAAGTTGCAATTTCCTCCTAGCACACTAGGTAGTGTGTGACCAGAAAGTTGAGGTCCATATATAATAGAGAAGGAAGGGCTGGTTCTAGGCAGCAGCAATGAGAAGTTCAGGTGTGGTATGTGGATAGTCCTAAAAAGTCAGTGCAGTGTTTTTAAAATGCCAGTGCAGGGGACTGTGCATTTTTTTAGTTCCTGTGTGTGAACGAGTGAAGCCAGGGAAGTTGTGGGATGCAGGATTGTGGGCTGGCATCACTGAAATTCCACTCATTTTTCTCAGCCCATATTCTAATGTTTATAAGGTAAATGCTTCTCACAGAATAAACTGTGACGGGCCATTGAAAGGGCTGGCTCCTGCTGTCATTCCGTTAAATGGGAGCTTTGCCATGGACTGTGGCGCACAGCAGAATCAGGCCCACAGTTTGTAACCAACTCCCTGCCAGAGAAGGCCATTTTGCTATAATGGGGCAGTGTAGGGAGAGCCCAGTGGTGGAAGCTGCGAGCCAATTTCTGTCTCACTAGTACTGATTTAATGCCCACAGGAAGAACTCACTCTGAGTGGTTAAAAATAAATATTTCTGTCAGTTAGAGGGAAAGCTAAACTGCAATGTCTAGATGCTGAGGTGGCATCAAATTTCCCCAAAGCTAACGGGGGGCTCTGGTCCAGCATTCCAGTTCAGCACCATCTCTCCTTTAGTCACACAAGATTAGCGTTCTGCTGCTGACATTAAACCACTATTAAAGCAGGAAACTGATTGCTACCAGTGTCAGAAACGATTAGAGCTAGCCAGACACTTCAGATGACAGTTGGTGTGGGTTACCCTTGTGGGAATTCCTGATGGAGATTTTAAACTAAGGCCTTCTGATCTCAGTTGTAACTGGGTTTTGGAACAGAGCAGTGGGTCTACTGGTCTGCCACTTCCTGGGACTAGGGGTTCCTGCAGCTACATATCCTCCTGTAGAAACCCACCGTAGGCAGCGAAAGGATTCTAATGGAGGCCACTGGAATGTCTGGTGTATACAAATTAGGCTCGACAGGATCCATTTTCACAGGGGATAGCACTGCATCAGCCTTAGCAGGTTCACTTGAGAGGTTGGATTTTGTAGAAAATCCCACCCCATAACTGTACACGCATACCGAAAGGTCCCAGGAACTCTTTCTGCACTTAGCTGTATAGTCTTTTAGGGAGGAGGGGCTGGTGGCCTTCCCCCATCTTCTCTTGCCCTCAACTATGGCCTAGAAGCTCCCTCTTTAGAGGTGGTTGCTCCCCTACGCAGTAACAGTGTCTCTAGGAAAGGCAGACAGGCAAGGTCCACTAAGTGTAGACCCACCATCCTTAGAGTCAGATCCAATATCCACTGCACTTCCATTCCACTGACATTGACTTCAGCAGGCTTTGGAGCAGGCTTTTGACACAGTAGCTAGGCAGCCACTAGGGATTACCTCACAATGCAGCAGCTGGTACTCCCAATAATCCCCAGTGTGTGGTAGCTAGGGAATCCTCAGGGGTTCACGAGCTACAATGCCAAGGATTCTGAATCATCTCTCTGCATCTCAACTCATTGCAACAGCACTGGTAGCAGGAACGCCGGCAGGGGAGGGGTCCTCTGGTCCTGCTGCCCTGTGGGAGTGGGCATGCACTTCCTGTCCCCTGAAGAGCCTTTGATTTGGGAGACACTAATCCTTACCTGGGACCCCACCCAAAAGACCCTATTTCCCAGAACTCCCTGATAATCTGGGAAGGTTGCCACCAGGCCCCAATAAGCAGCTGTATGTGTGTGTCTGTATGAGAGAGAGAGAGAAATATCAAGCCACTTCTAAAGGTAAGCTGTGGGGGCATTGAGGGAGAAAGAGGATAATGGGGTTGTATGATCAGTATCACATTCACGGACTAGAGGCTGATGCCTGCAACAGAACCCTAAACGCATCCTGAGTCTGGAGTGAGCACTTGTTTTGCTACAAACTCATCACACCACAGCATTACAAGTGATAAAACTGTCTCACAAGATGGCTACTGCCAATAAGGGGTTAGAAATACTGGGTCATTTATAATAAATAGAATTATAACCTTATTACAGTTTACTTACAGTGACGAGACTGCTGGAGTGAGCAAAACAGATAGAATATTCCTTTATGAGAGCCCAGTTCTCCCCACTGTGGAGAAAAGTGATTTCCTATCCATCGATTTCATATCCTGGAGGTTGGGACCAGATATGTTAGAATTACTACATTGACAGCTCTCTTAATTTTGCTAACCACTCCGCTGGATGCCAGTTATAATGTGACTGACTTTGTTGCATTGCTTACTATGTGAAAAATTCCACAGTGCTTTTTCTGAACAGTTTGCACTAGTAGCTGAGCTAGTGGACTCTGAGGCGGAGGGATAGTTCAGTGGTATGAGCATTGGCCTGCTCAACCCAGGGCTGTAAATTTAATTCTTGAGGTGGCCACTTAGAGATTGCAGGCAAAAATCTGTCTGGGGATTGGTCCTGCTTTGAGTAGCGGGTTGGACTAGATGACCTCCTGAGGTCCCTTCTAACCCTGATATTCTATAAAGTGACATGATAGGGAAAGGCCCTGCTTTAGAGCTGCCTGTGCTATGTGTAAATGCTGATAGCAGTGGCTCTTTGTGAAATGATAAATAACTGGTATTGGGGTATGTGCAACTATAAACAGTTATCAAAACAGGCCAGGAGTGCAATGGTTCTAATACAAAACTGAAATACAAGTGGGACAAGCGTTCTGCTGTAAATTGACACAGCTCTACTGAATAAATTCAAATCCTGAGCTCCTACCTCTGTTTTAATTCAGGCTGACTCAGACAAACCCCCATTGATTTAAATCAATGCTTTGGCTGTGTAAGACCCTTGAGATTTGTCCCTTAAATAATGCATTGTTACGGTTATGGATTTAACCACACTAAAGTCAAGAAATGATTAAGTTAAGTTTCCCATGCTAACTCAGCCGCTGCCAAAGGAGGGATACGGGCTGAATGGACTTGGGGTCTCACCCAGTATGGCATTTGCTGAATTCCTTACACATACTGGGCTTGGTTCTCCGGTGCCTTGTGTGACCATGTACATCCACGCAAAACTGCAAGGCAGTGGATGAACAGGCTCAGTGTTGTAATTATTTATTAGTCTGTTAAGTATGTACTGTGGACCCAATCCTTTGCTGCCACAAAAGAGCACTTAGTGCAGATGTCCAGCAGAGTAAAGATGACTTCAAGCCACCATTGCATCCTTGATTCTGGTGCTGTTCTTTGCTGGGCAAGACTTCTGGCACAGGGTAGAGCAGTCTGAAGGTCTCTCTAAGTTGTGCTGGCTACAGGACTGGAGATGGCTGGGGCACAGGGACAACCTTGTCACATTCCTTTCTTCCAGCCATGCCTCTTGCACTGACTATGGATGCAGGATGGCGTAGGAGTTGCTTCAGTGGCTCAGCATCACCCACAGTTCTCCCCTCACCCAGGACAGGAGAACAATTTGGCCCAAAATGGGCAAAGTGATGGAGTTCATGCTGCTGTGGAGCTTTTTCTTCTACCTCCTCATGTGTGTGAGCTGAAATCCGTAATTTTAATGTTCAGAGGGAAAACACCGAGGAGATTAGTTAGTTGGTTCATTTGTTCATTCCAAGAGACATTTAAATCTCCCCCAGGAAAACTAGCCCAACAGTGTGAGAGTAGCAGTACTTGGTCCTAGTCTCCTATGTTACATTACAAAAAGGGAACAAGGTTTCTGCCTGTCTGTCTACCTTAAGGTTTCATACTGCAGCCCATCACCACAGGATCTGAGCACCTCCCATGTAAAATTGATAACAATGGCACAGTGCTCAGGAGGCTTCATGGAGTCTTTGGCACTTCTCCCTTTCCAAGATGATAACTCTACTTGAGGTAGGGTTTTTGTTTGTTTTTTAAGATGTTGTTTGTTTATTTATTTTGGGTCATGCTGTGTTGGGGTCTTATTATTAAGCATGTATATCATGACAGTGCCTGAGGACCAACCAAGAATGGGGTCCCACTGTGCTAGGCTCTTCAGAAACACAGACAAGTAGACAGTCCCTGCTCTGAAGAGCTTCCAATCTCAGGCAGGGCCGGCACTTCCATTTAGGCAGCCTAGGCAATCGCCTAAGGTGCCAGGATTATTGGTGGGCGGCGTTTTGCCGGAGGGGGCAGCAGGCGGGTCCAGTGGAGCTGCCGCAGTCGTGGCTGCGGACGATCGGCTGCTCCGCGGCTCAGGTGGAGCTGCCGCAGTCGTGCCTGCGGACAGTTGGCTGCTCGCGCTGCTCCAGTGGACCTCCCGCAGCCACGACTGTGGCAGCTCCACCGGAGCACGGGACCAGCGCATGGGGCAGCGAAATTGCTGTGCGCCTAGGGCGCTAAAACCCCTAGTGCCAGTCCTGAGACAAGGCAGAGGCAGGGTGTGGGAAGGGGCAGAACACACAGGCGGAGTGAGCAATGTGATAGTGGCAAATGTCAGATTAGTGCCATGTTTTTATTTTTGTGGCTTTACTTCGGAGGGGATCAGCTAAAAGGAAAGAAAACTGAAGGGAAGGCAGCTGAGGAGGACAGGGCCCGGGAGAAGAGTGTAAAAGAGGCAGGTGTGGAGTGAAACTGAGATGGAGAGGCTGTGGGGGAAGGGAAGGGTTGGAGCAAACAGCCAATCAGCACAGGGCGGAGAAAGTCCACTCAGACCAGTACAGAGTTTTCAGAATGGCCAAGGAACAAACCAGGGTGCTTGCTTTGGCTGCTTCTGCCCTTAACCAACCTGAGTCTCTGGCTGGCTCCTTTATAGCTTTCTCCCAAGCCCACATGAGGGTGGGAAAGAGACACCACCTGGGTCCTAGTGCCTCCTCAGTGCGGGGAGGGGCTGCAAAGTTGTGGGGCTGAGGGGGACATTAAGGGTGTCCATATTGTAAGTGTCATTCTTATGGTGGAAAGGTCTTTTCAAAGAGAGGAGTTTTGCAGCAGTTCCTAAAGACTATCAGACTCTAGAGTTGCTAGTCTCCTGTACGGTTCCATTACTGGATCCCCTCGAGGGAGAACCCTTTGTCCGCAGCTCTCACCTACCTTGTCCTGGGCTTTGTGAGCTGCATTGTCCCAGAGGAGTGCAGTTTTCACGGGGGTTCATCGATTATAATTTAATCTTTGATGAAGCCGGTGTTTGGTCCACGATTTGCTTTGAAGATTAGGATCACAGCCTTAAACCAGTGGTGGAAGCTGGTGGAAGCTGACTGGTAGCCACCAGAAGGACTTGAGAACAGGGTTGATCTGCTCACAGCAGCCTAACCATGGAGAAGTCGGGCTAAAAATCTTAACAGATACCCACTGAACCAGTCAGCAGTGATTTTTCATTTGTACAGATGTGTTTTATTTTATTTTATTTTATTTTTTCATCAAATTTTGCAAAGCAGCTCTGTCATGGGTAGTACAAGCCACCTCCTGAAGTTTTGTGTGGGTTGCCACAGGGCTGGTAAGTGGACAATCACATGAATGCATACTTCAAAGATCAAGCATGGAATATGTAAGTGGCGCCTTCACTAGGCACGATCCTTACATGTCACTTTGAATAACTGATCCTGCCATATTTTGCATCATCTCTGCGTGGTCCTTATATGTTGGTTGGAAAGGGGAGCCATTTTAGAGTTACTATTGAATGATGATAATTCTGACTTTCTTATTTAAACTGAAAAGTATTCTGAATTTTTGTGTAGAGTCACACATACACACACTTGAATGGATTTCTATCACGCATAAAAATTTGTTTATCATAGCATATTACCATAGCACCTACTAACCCCCGTCATCAGGGGCGGCTCCAGGCACCAGCGCAGCAAGCGCGTGCCTGGGGTGGCAAGCCACGGTGGGCAGCCTGCCATTCGCTGTAAGGGTGGCAGGCAGGCGGCTTTCAGCGGCACGCCTGAGGGAAGTCCACCAGTCCCATGGCTTTGGCGGCAATTCGGCGGTGGGGAAGCCAATGGCGCAGCAACTGCGGACCTCCCGCAGGCATGCCGCCAAATCTGCATGACCTGCAGACCGCCCGCAGGCGCGCCACCGAAAGCCTCCTGACTGCCGTGCTTGGGATGGCAAAAAACATAGAGCCGCTTCTGCCAGTCATGGAGCAGGACCTCACTGTGTGTGCACGGCACTGTACAAAGACAGTACAAAAAGATGGGCCCAGTCCCAAAGAGCTTACGTTCTAAGAAATCTCAGTGTCCGCACTGATGTCAGACACAGACCATTTCTTTACCTTGCAGCTTAAGCGTATTATTCAAATTCCCAAACCTCATCATCTGTAGTTTCCGCCCTTCCTGGATCACACAGTCCAATTTCAGAAACATCTGTGACGTCATAGTTTTTCACTCTAAAACCAGAACTTTATTAAGACATTCATATATTTAATAAATGTGTAAAGCGCTCGTCCAGCCACAACAAAGTATCCGACAATAAAATATTGCAAACCATTCCAATCCCAAATAAATATTGTCCAGCCAGCATACACTACACTGCTTACCAGAGCCAAAGGATCTGGGACCAGGGCAAAACCAATACCCCACCTCGCTGAACAAAAGGGAGCAATTCCTAATGAACAGGGCAAACAGGGAAGCAAAGAGTAAATGTTTATATGTACATTTTGTTGCCACTGTTTAGCTCACTAGTTCCCTGCAGACCAATATAATTCCTGCATTATATTTGTTCTTAATGTGTAGCACTCACATATACAGGTAGCAATGTGATATTCATATTTCCATGTGGTGTTGGGTGTACAGCTGGGAGCTGTTGGAAGCTAGTGCTTTTTCTTCTCACTCTCACAAGGGTAATGCTGCTTTTAACTACTCCTCCTGCCTATTTAATAGAAAGCACTAAGGCTAAATTCGCCCTTCTCGCTTCTCAGCACATGCACGAGCGACTCTCAGTGATGCCAGTGGGCACTGAAGCATGCAAACAGGTAGACAGAGCTGCTCAATATCGTAAATGTAGTTTTGGGGGTTTTTTAACACGGTTTTTAAAAACTGAGACCATTAAGCAAGGGTTCGGTACTTCCCTCCTCCAATCCCCATTTTCCTAACATGGTACACTTATAGAGGACATTTTCCAGAGGCTATAGGGCAATAGGCTCCTGATAATAGGACCATTTGTAGGTTAAGGGTGTTTTTGATAAATTTATCTCGAAGGTCTTCTGAGTTTTTTATTGGTTTTTGCAAGCTAGTCTGAGAACTTTCAATCACAACACCAGGATTTGGGCTTTTAATACTTCCACTTTGAAATTGAGGGCACGTCTTTTCTCTGTTGTTTTTCACAAGAGTTTTAGCCTATAATCAGGCAAGAGCAGAGGCTACATAACAAGTTAATGACAGAATCAAAGTGCAGAGGAGGAAGCAGGGACCCTGACTGAGACAGCAATGTAAGCAAGTGTGCCCCATGTGTAAAGGTTTCCAGGTGCGAGTAATAACAACTAGCAAGAACAAGGTAGTGAAGGATCTGTCTGAGGCCCCCAATAATAGCTTCCATCCCTGCGTGAACAGTGTGTTTCCTACAGAGCTGGCTGAACAGTGTAAAAATCTGTTTGCCAGACTGGAAACCATTATTTGATTTAGCCTGTTGTTATCACTTTATTAGCCATTGTTTGTGAGCATCCTCAGGACCAACATTTGACTTACACAGATGTTCACAGAAAGCAAAGTTCAAGCCTGTAGCTGATATTTATTGACGCAAGAAAGGAAATTATTGATGTAACAAACCCAAATTCTCTCTGGCTGGAAGCAGCTTACAACCATTTTGGTCATCCAATTGGGGCACAGAAACAATACTGTGTGATGGAGGCAACCAGTCACAAAGCTCAGGTAATGACGTCCGACGGTGGACTGAATACTCGCTCCAAACATTTCACAAACACTCCAGTGCTCCAGCACGTTTGTAGGAATTAGCGGCACCGTGAACTCTTTGCAGCCAAGCAGAAGATAAGGGCTAAAGTCATCACAGGCTAGATTCTGACGTTAGGTACAGCCCTGAGCAAAAGAGTGGTGTGTGATTTGCACGACCCCAAGAGTAGCCCCGGGAGGCACTGTGAGTCAGAGTCCCCTCTGAGGGTATGTCTACACTATGGGATTATTCCGATTTTACATAAACCAGTTTTGTAAAACATTGTTTAAAGTTGAGTGCACGTAGCCACACAAAGCACAATAGTTCAGCAGTGTGCGTCCATGTACCGAGGCTAGCATCGATTTCCGGAGCGTTGCACTGTGGGTAGCTATCCCGTAGCTATCCCATAGTTCCTGCAGTCTCCCTCACCCATTGGAATTCTGGGTTGAGATCCCAATGCATGATGAATCAAAAACAGTGTCGCAGGTGATTCTGGGTAAATGTTGTCACTCATTCCTTCCTCTGTGAAAGCAACGGCAGACAATCATTTCACGCCCTTTTTCCCTGGATTGGTCTGGCAGACACCATAGCATGGCAACCATGGAGCCCATTTTGCCTTTTGTCACTCTCACCATATGTGTACTGGATGCCGCTGACAGAGGCAGTACTGCAGCATTCATTTGCCTTTGCAAGGTAGCAGAGATGGTTATCAGTTGTTCTGTACTGTCTGCTGTGCCAGTGTAAATTGGTGATGAGATGATGGTTATCAGTCGTTCTGTACTGTCTGCTGCTGTCATGGGTGCTCCTGGCTGGCCTTTGCTGAGGTCGGCCAGTGGCGCAAAGACAAAAATGGGAATGACTCCCTGAGTCATTCCTTCCTTTATGTTTTATCTAAAAATAGAGTCAGTCCTGCCTAGAATATGGGGCAAGTGTACTAGAGTACCAGATAGCACAGCTTCTCCGTGTCAGATCCTGCAGAAATGATGAGCTGCATGCCATTCTAGGGGGTGCCTCTGCAACAACCCCACCAGTTGCTTCCCTCCTCCCCAACCCTCCTGGGCTACCGTTGCAGTGTCCCCCCATTTGTGTGATGAAGTAATAAAGAATGCAGGAATAAGAAACACTGACTTTTTAGTGAGATAAAATGAGGGGGAGGCAGCCTCCAGCTGCTATGATAGTCCAGGCAGAACATTAAAAGGTGGGGGGGAGAGGAGCCCAGCATCCCTCTGCTATGATAGTCCAGGCAGTACAGAATCTTTTCTTTAGACATGAAAGTGGGGGCTGATGGAGCTCAGCCCCCAGTTGCTATGATGAAGACGGTTACCAGCCGTTCTGTACCATCTGCCAGGAATGACCGGGAGTCATTCCTATTTTTACCCAGGCGCCCCCGGCCAACCTCACCTGAGGCCAGCCAAGAGCCCTCACGAGATGATGATTAGGACAGCTATCAGTCATTCTGCACTGTACCGGGGAAGGGTGAGAGAGGATGCTGCTGTTCAGTGCTGCAGCATTGCGTCTACCAGCAGCATGCAGTAGACATATGGTGACACTGAAAAAAGTCAAGAAACGATTTTTTTCCTTTTTCTTTCACCGAGGGGGGGGGTGTAAATTGACAAGATATACCCTGAACCACCCCGGACAATGTGTTTGACCCTACAGGCATTGGGAGCTCAGCCAAGAATGCAAATGCTTTTCGGAACTGTGGGGACTGTGGGATAGCTGGAGTCCTCAGTACCTCCTCCCTCCCTCCATGAGCATCCATTTGATTTTTTGGCTTTCCGTTACGCTTGTCACACAGCACTGTGCTGTGGACTCTGTTCATAGCCTGGAGATTTTTTTCAAATGCTTTAGCATTTCGTCTTCTGTAACGGAGCTCTGATAAAACAGATTTGTCTCCCCATACAGCGATCAGATCCAGTATCTCCCATACGGTCCATGCTGGAGCTCTTTTTGGATTTGGGACTGCATGGCCACCCGTGCTGAGCAGAGCTCCACGCTGGGCAAACAGGAAATGAAATTCAAAAGTTCGCGGGGCTTTTCCTGTGTACCTGGCCACTGCATCCAACTTCAGATTGCTTTCCAGAGTGGTCACAGTGGTGCACTGTGGGATACCGCCCGGAGGCCAATACCGTCGATTTGCGGCCACACTAATCCTAATCCGACATGGCAATACCAATTTCAGCACTACTCCTCTCATCGGGGAGGAATATAGAAACCAGTTTAAAGAGCCCTTTATATCGCTATAATGGGCCTCGTTGTGTGGACGGGTGCAGGGTTAAATTGGTTTAACGCTGCTAAATTCAGTTAAATGTGTAGTGTAGACCAGGCCTGAGTCACAACTCCTCCCCCAACTCCTCTTTTCCCCCTCGTGGTAGTTACTTACAGCTGGCCTATACCAGCAGCCCATTGTGGCACTAGCCAATAAGGAGGTGGAGCCAACCCTCCATCCACTGTTCCTACCCACCTGCTCCATGGAAGAACTAAAAAGGCACATAGCCCTACTCATCTGAGACCCTGAGGTCTGGGTTGCTGTGTCGTGAGGTAAGAGGAGTTCCTACTCCCTTGCACGGGTGCATAGTCCAAGTCTCAACCTAGCCCCAAGCATTTGCAATGAATAATTTGGCCAACTCTAATTTCTTAGGACCCATGTGATCAGCAGTTTTGCCAGGTGACCTCAGGCAAGTCTCTAAACATCTCTGTCCCTCCAAATCCCATATCAGCAAAGCAGAGCTCATGATACTAATTGCCTTTGTAAAGCTCTTAGAGATCTACTGAAGAGAAGCACTGTATGAGAGTCAGTTATCATTATTTAGTGCTGTTTTGCAGATTTTGAAGGAAGGAAGCAGAGATGTGAAGTAAGTAGTTTTTCTGTCTAGCACATTATCACATGCCCCGTGTGCATTTATGTACATACATACATATATATCTTTATGGCAGGTGTTTAGTGGACAGCACTTGAAATTGCTCCTCTGTCTAAATAAACAGAACCCAACCATCAACGAACTCAGGTAAAAAAACTTCTCTAACAGTTCCTCAAGTTTCTGTGACTTCTCTGAAACAAAGCTGCCACTATTTTGCCTAACGCAAACAGGCTATCAATTACCATTAAAATTCTTGATGGTAATTGATTTGATCACTTTAGTCTTCAAAAGTCGTGTTTCTCCCCCTCCCCCCCCCGGCCATTGCTTTTTGCTGCAGTGGCAGCTCAGCAAGGCCTGTTCCAAAACATGGTACATATTTAATGGTCTCTCATTAGGGGGGAAAAATGTTCATTATTCTGCTTGCCTAAAGATGCGTCTGACCTGGTATTCTTAGCTTCCCTGCTCACATAGCTTAGGGTCCCCACCTATCAGTTTTTCAGCCACATTATCTAGTAATTAAGCTGTGTGTTCAGTGCCAGAGTGAAGGCAACTTTATCCACAGTGATCTGGATGGAGGGAAGGGAAATCAAACCTTTAAAAGCCCCTGTGTATTGCTGCTCCATTTCTGCAATGCCTCAACAGATAGCAGCAGGATACTAAATGCTACGCTTCACTAGCAGAAGGCTCTAGCAAGAGCAATTTGTACATACCCAATTAGAATCAGTCTCCCTGCTTTAGCCGGTCCCTTTTAATAAGGGGTAAGGAACCACTTTAATAATAAAGATTAGCCATGCTGCCCTATGGCTACCTAAAAACCACAGCACAAGCGCTTTGAAATCAGTAAGCAGTCTCTTTAAGTCAGAGGGGAACCCCCACAGACAGCTCTGCGTACCCAGACAGACAAATTTGGTTTCAACGCTGCCAGTGAAGCACAACATAATAACTGACTCTTTTAAAGAAGAGTGATCACTTCCACCCTGGTGTTGGCTGACACTAACCAAGCGTCACCATGAAAAACATCATTGAAAGTGACCTGAAGTACCAGCCTGGAAGTCCTGTAATCAAAACAGATTAAAAAGAGAGTGGAAGTCTTTTTTAAAGGATTTTAAAAACAAGAATGACAGTGATGCCCAGTATGAAATCTCTTTTCTAAGACACCAGACATTCAGCCAGCTCAGGTACACAGAGAAAAATTGGTTCAAAATAACTATAACTAAATCCACCCCTTCTTTTATAAGTATTTCCAAACATACTGCCACAAAGCAGGGCGAGTACTGAGCCCTGGATCCTTTTGTACACTAAGGCCGCTTTACAGTAGGCAGTATAAAGGGATCATTTATAAGTTGGCTATGTCTACACTAGCACTTTTGTTAGTAAAAAGTGATAGATGAAAAAAACACACCCTTGACTGACATAAGTTTCACCAACAAAAGCACTTGTGTGAACAGCACAATGTTAGCAGGAAACGCTCTCCCGCCAATATAGCTACCGCCGCTTGTTGAGGGTGGTTTAATTATTCTGACAGGGGAACTCTCTCCCATCAGCATAGAGCGGCTACATAAGAGATCTTACAGTGTGCCACTGTAAGGTCTGTAGTGTAGACATAGCCCTGGAAACCCTTCCATGGCTCTGATAGCATAAAGGAGCCTTCAAAGTAGAATGATGTAAAGGGGCCTTAGTGTAAGTGAGACTCAGGCCCTTTGAGTTATGAGCAGGACTAGCCTAAAGGTACTAGGAAAGGAATTTTTGGGTGGCCTCTTTCCACTTTCCCTTGGCCTAGTGGTCTGGGGCGAAGCTTTAGTAGTGAAATAGCTTGATTTTAGTAAGGCTTCTGACACAGTTCCATACAATGTTTTCATAGGCAAACTAAGGAAATGGGGTCTAGATGAAACTGCATAAGGTGGGTGCACAACTTGTTGAAAGACCATACTCAAAGAGCAGTTATGAATGGTTTGCTGTAAAACGAGGGATATGTATCTGGTAGGGTCTCACAAGGGTCTGTCATGGGTCCAGTATCATTCAATATTTTCATTAATGACTTGGATAATGGAGCGGAGAGTACATTTATAAAGCTTGCAGATCACACCAAGCTGGGAGGGATTGCAAGTGTAACCCACAAACCTTCTGAGTGTGGTGCTCTGTCCCATCCAGTGGCACTGAGACCACTTAGAGAGGTTAATGAGTCTGCTCTACAGGCTTAGCTAAGAGCCGGTTGGCTTTTAGCTCATGCTGTAGAGGCTCACGCACTACGCTCTGAACATTCCTGGTCTGATCCCACCCTGGAGGGCAGGATTAAAATTCAAAAGGACCCTTGACAAATTAGAGAATTGCTCTGAAATCAACAAGATGAAATTCAATCAAGACGAAGTACTACAGTTAGGAAGGAAAAAACAAATATAAACTATAAAATGGGGACCTGTTCAAATATGTTAAGGGCTGTTATAAAGAGGGCAATGATCAATTGTTCTCTGTGTCCTCTGAAGATAGGACAAGAAATAATCTGGTTAATCAGCAGCAAGTGAGATTTAGGATAGCTATTAGTAAAGGCTTTCTAACCGAAAGGATAGTTAAACTCTGAAGTAGGCTTCCAAGGGAGACTGTGGTCACCAGCCTTTGGAAGTTTTTAACAACAGGTTGGACAAATGCTTGTCAGGGATGGTCTAGGTTAACTTGGTCCTGCCTCAGCACAGGGGATGGACTTGATGACCTCTCGAGGTCCCTTCTACTCCTGCATTTCTGTGATTCTATATTATCAGCAGAGATGACGTGGGAATCGGGATCTAAATTTCCACAATGTTCTTCTGATGTTCTGGTTTTATCCCAAATCCAATTATAAATAAACAGTCAGATCCTCAGCAGGTGTCATTTGGTGTGTTCTCATTTATTTTAATTCAACTACGTTGATTTACCCTAGTTCATGACCTGGCCCTTTCAATGTTAACCATATGTTCATTTAAAGACAGCTATAGCTCTGCAGCATCTCCAAAAGCTGACATATCTAGCTGCCTGCATTGCTTGGGGTTGGTTTCAGCAGACAATGAACCTGTGACTGAATTCCTTTTACAGGACACACTTCCCACTCGAATATCACTGGCTTTCAGGGGCACCCCCAGACATTTTTCACATGGTACGAATCATGTTCACTTTAACTTAGCATGGAGTCTACCCATATGCCTTTTTACCTAACACTAGGCAAAACCCTAGCAACGCCCCCTCAGGTCTGCCCCCTTCAGGTCTCCCCGTCACCCACCTCCCAGCCAACTCCCCTGTGTGGGCACTCATCGCAGCTCCCCATATTTGTAGCAGGTCTTGATGCTGTGACTGAGTGAGTCCTGCAGGTGAAGCAGAGAGGACACAGGCTGCTGAAAGCAGGACAAGGCCAGGCAGGCCCTTGGGGGAGTGGTGCAGGAGCCAGCTGCATGGTAGCAGTAGCAAGAAGCAGCAGTGGCCTCCTGACTGCTCACTCAGGTTTGGGTCTGTGGCCCTCCACCATGACTGGGGGTGTTGGGAGTAAATTTGAGTGAGTGGCTTTGCAACCTGGTACATGGGGGGGCGCCCCACTGGTTAATTTTGGCCCCACCACCCCGCATCATGATGAAGGACAATGGGGCCAAACCTGAGTGGATAGTGGGGTGGCCAGTGCTGCTGCTCCTCACCACTGCCATTAGTCTGGCTCCTGCACCAGTACCTGAACCACACCAGTCAGAACTCCATTTGGGCCACCTCTATGAATTGGGCTGCAGGCCCATTAGGTTTCCTGTGCCTCGCTCTGGCCCTGCCAGTGGAAAACACCCTGCATAATGTGCATAGGGCTGCAGGCGTCAGCGCCAGCTTTACATATAGAAATAGCTCAAGAAAACTCATATGTATTCTTATTTCCCCAGAGACTTTGGAAACAAATTTGTAAAGCCAATGTTACATTTCCAAAATGTTCTGTCTTATATCTTCATCCCACATTCTTTATTAGACTAATTTTGAATTCTGTTGTTTGCCATGGGATCTCTAAGCTAAGATCCCAAGGCAAAAAAAAAAACCTATTGAAACTACAGTCAGAGAAAGTTTCATCTTACCGGGGAGAATGTTAATGTACAGTCCTAGATTTTTTAAAAAATAGATTTTGTTTGAAAACATAAATAGAATGACTGATTAGATTTAATTAAAAATGCAGTCTTCTAGCTCTCCTAGTGGCAAAGTCCTTTATTAGTTCACGGCATTCTATTTCGCCAGCAATTTCATTTCCAGTTGAAATCAAAGCCTGTCCGCTCATTCTCTACTTGATCCATAGTTGACCTCAGGTTATTTATTTTATTTTATTTTATTTTATTTTATTTTATGAGTTTCAGCTTTGAGAAACTGGTTTCAGCTGAAGTGACACTCCCAGGCACTGTGTGTATGTTCCCCTGTACAATACACATATTGGAAAATAGTTTGCCAAGCCCTTTCAAGAGGGATACCAGAGTGGAGGGTTAGGGCTGTTAGAATAATGCTGGAAAGATTTTTTTCAGCTCATCACAAAGCCAACATCATTTATTTCAGCGGAATAAATAGGACACCACAAGCTCAAGACAGCCTTCTGTTTCTGAAGGACATACTGCTCCTGGGCACTTTGCCGTCTACTGATATGACCGAGACCATTGAAATGGACATTGCGATGAAGCACTTTCATTTGCTCAGATGTTGGCATTGTTTGAGAATACTGAAACATCCCAGGCAGTGGGACAGATCCTCAGCTAGTCTAAACTGACATAGCTCCACTTATTTGAAAACCCCAATTTCCACTAGCTCTGGGTATGGCCCAACATTCTCCAGATCATTCCGATTCCCACATTTTCCTTTTCCTGTGTATTAAACCTTAAGTTCCAACCAATCTTATAGATTCTGGAACAGCACTGACCTCTAGAGCTGATCCTCCTCTGTAGGCTTGGCATTGTTTCTCTGGATGTTTTCGAGAAGTTCATGTAGTTGCCTGATTCCTGTATCCGGATCAGCTGACGAACTCCTACCCAGTTAACTCGGCACCAAATGCCATGCTAGACAGCCACAGTACTCAGCACCTGGAAGTTTTTTAAGCTGACATCCAGGACTAGAGGCTTCATGCTTCACTAGTTCCAATTTCTTGTCATAATGTTACTGACTCAAGTGTGTGTGAACATACTATCCTCTAAGGGGCAGTTTACAGAGAGGAAACATAAACAGAAGGCCTATCACTACTATGGTCAGCTAATATGGCCATTCTCTTTTTTGCTCAAGTAGTAGAGGCTTGTGGTTTGTGGTATGGGGTATAAGTGATGACCGTGATGTCTGTACATAAGCTGTTTAAGCAAGGACCATCATTTACTGTATGTTTGTATGGTTCCTAACATTGTGGGGCTCTACCTGGCTGTTGTTTAAGCATTATCACAATGGAAATGTTAAATGACAATATCAGTATCGCATGTGGATTCATTACAGAGTGAGAAAGCATCATTGGCTTGGCAGAATATTGCCAATACTGTCGATCTTGCTTTTCTGCTGTATTTCACAAGAGGGTTGGATGGCCAGCCACGCTCATGGAGTTGTGTGGTGAAAAATCCTCCAGTGGGAATCCAAGAACTAGGTTCAAACTGGGACATACACATGAAACATAAAGTGCCTAGAGATTCATATTCTCAGCACCAAACGCCCATATTTTTTCCCTCTTCATGATGGAACCATTGCTGTGATATCCCTTTTGGCAACTATTTTCCGTAGAGACTCCAACGCTATAATCAGGGCTTCTGTGAGATTCTGACTACTGCTACCTGCAACATACGTGCACAAAAGTGTTTCCCATTGCAGATCACTGCTCTAATAATGTCAAGAAGACTCGGTGTAAATGACATTTGCTCTTTGGGGCTAATGTCAGGGATGCAGTCTAATGAATGGTGGCTCGATATGCTAGTGAAAAGTCCAATCGTTTGGATTTAATTTTTTGAGAGGGGAGCTGTATTAGTTCGTTCTGAATGAGATGCAGAGCTCATGACAACTGATGCTTCTCACATATATTCTTGCATAACTGGATTCATTTTTAAAGTACCTGAGATGTGCCAAAAAAGCTGTCATGTTTCAAGTGGAATAATTCACTTACCAGTCTCCAAAAACTATATCCCATTAGCCTTTCAAAAATCCCCTTATAGCCCATTAGCTTTTCTGCCAGGGCATGGTCTCAGAACTGACTACTCATTGGTTTTCTATGTCAGTATGGTGACAAGGAAGTAGACGGGATTCCAGTTCAGATCAGTTCTGTGAAAAAAAAATTTCTGTATCTCAGAGAGCAATTATGTGTCACATCTTTCCAAATGTTTTAGTGCCAAAGAGGTAAATTTTCTTTTAACAGTCAAATCTTCAACCAAAGCAGAAAAGGTAACTGTTTTTGAGAGAATGCAGTAGCCCGCTCCAGATAACTTTTCCCATTAGGAAGGATTTTCTTATGATTAAATTGGCAGTTGTCACCAGACCATGGAAGAACAAAAGCTACTATTCAGATAGGTTGTTTTCTCCAGCAACATGCATTATACCAGTGCTCTCGCTGCAGTCACCTCAGGTCAGAGTAGCAAGATCATCATAGTCACTCATGAGATTAGAAATGCTATGTTCTTATCATGCTTCAGTTTTTCAAGTTCAGAAAGAAAACATGAATCGCAATACTTGGGGTGTATCTTCTCAAGTAGATCAATAACAGCATCCTATTTAGGTGAAGAATTCTCCATTTCTGAACTACAGGTCCAACTGCACATACTGCAAATCAGCTGACTCAGAACTGACTGTTGCAGACCCCTGTTCCTGCTGCCACTGCTCTGTGCAGGGCTTGCCTCCTTGCGCCACATTAGAGCAGCCTGAGGGTTACTCTAACTTACGCTGCAAACAAGCACTTCCTGTGGCTGTTATGCAGGTTTTAAGACCACTTTGTGCTGGCAGTTTGGCACAGAGTAGCCATACCATAACAGAGTATCTAACCATGTAATTTGGCATTTGACCATGAGTCTGACCTGACCATTACAATGTCTAGAACCAGATAGGGCTGTGTCCTGCAGAACTGTTCACTACATGGCTTTCCGCAAGGTAACTTTTTAAAAATGTAATGAACACCCTGCTCATTATTAGTTGCAAGACTTCAAGTTAGTGGTATGTAATGATGAAAGCATGGTATAGAGCAGGAGTAGGCAACCTATGGCATGAATGCCGTCTTCGGCATGTGAGCTGATTTTCAGTGGCACTCACACTGCCCGAGTCCTGGCCATCAGTCCTGGGGGCTCTGCACTTTAATTTAATTTTAAATGAGTCTTCTTAAACATTTTAAAAACCTTATTTTACATAAAACAATAGTTTAGTTATATATTATAGACTTATAGAAAAAGACCTTCTAAAAACGTTAAAATGTATTACTGGCATGAGAAACCTTAAATTAGAATGAATAAATGAAGACTCAGCACAGCACTTCTGAAAGGTTGCCAGCCCCTGGTATAGAGAGAGCAGGAACAAGTGATCCAAGCTGGAGGGGCCTACTTGCGCCGCCAACAAGAGATCATATGTAGACTCTGGACAGAATTCTGCTCTTACTGGTGTAAGTAAGGAGTGATCCCATTGTGCTCAATGGAGTTACACTGGTGTAAAACTAGTATAAAGTCAGAATCAAACCAAGTGGCCATTCACGTGACATGTAACTTCTAAAAACATACAAACATGCATACAATTGAGCTTGTAAGACAAATAGTCCAACTGGTGGTTGTTATTATTATTTATCATAGGTATTGCAGTAGCACTTAGATGCCAGAGCCTCATTGGGTTAGTTACTGTACAAAAACATAATAGATGGTCCCTGCCCAAAATAGCTTAATCTCAGTTTAAAAACAAGTGGCAACAGGAAGATACATCAGACAAACCGAGGGAGCACAAATTAACAAAGAAACGTACTAAGCAGTAGACACAGTGGTCGAAGCAGCCTCATTGCGTGCAGTGGTTTTGTGTAGTAGACAGAGGAACTAAGCTGAGGCCAGCAAAAAAACTTCACTCATGACCTTAAAATAAGAGTTAAATACAGTTCACTAAAGGCAAACGGCTACTGCATTTGTGCATTGTGCCACTTTTCTTCAGCCTGACTCAAGATCTCCTGGTCAACAGAGAAATTAATCTAAGTCAAGGGAGAACTTTGAATGCTTGTTTAAAATTAAACAAGTAGGAGAACTTATATGCTCAGACTCCCTTAATGGGAGTATTCTATTTTCAGAGCAGAAGGCCATAGATAATTACAGCAAGGTGAGACTGACTGGTAGATTTAAGGTTGGAAGACCATCTGGGTAACAGAGAGATTGTGATTGGGTTTTATGATGGGCACAAGAACAGGTGACAAGGACGCTGCATGAATGAATCATTCAGTCATTTTATATCAATATATACTACAAGCATGTTATAGACTTGAGCGCTATGTGATATAGATGCTTATAAGCACGTTATTAGAAAGTAGTGTAGAGATGGTTATAAGCAAAAGCAACCTGTTGGACTCTGTAACAACTGATTAACCATTTAAAAACATCTATAGTCATAATTTATTAACATTTATAAACTATTTATAAATGTACCCTTATAATACAGCATGACTGATCTTTCACTGCTTGTACAGATGAGAGGAAAGGGAAGCGGAGAATCCGGACGACATTCACAGCAGAACAGCTCCAGGAGCTAGAGAAGATTTTCCAGGTCACTCACTATCCAGACATTCACATCCGCAACCAACTGGCAGCAAAGATCAACCTCCCAGAAGCCAGGGTCCAGGTATAGTCTGTGCCCCTAAAATACCAGATGCATCACACCAACCCAAACACACACACACACACTGCAGCCATACCTTCTATTGAAGGTACATTTATAAATTGTTTATTATTAATCATTATTATTATTATTATTCCTGGCTCTTATATAGTACTTCTTCATCTTTAGATTTCAAAATGTTTTAAAATGGAGCTCAGTATCATTATCCCCATTTTACAGATGGGAGGGAAAAGTATCTTTCACCCTTGATGGGATTAACCAAATGGTTAATAAATAATAGATGTAATAAGCAGCATATCACAGACATAAGTAATGTGTTATAAATGGCAATAAGCAACCTGATGGACTCTATAACAACTGACTGGCCGCTTATTAAAATATCTACTAATCATTTATCAATCCTTTACAAACTATTTATGTACATTCAATATAAAGTGTGATCCACATGCCTGTTCCGCACCATCTCAAAAATTAGCCCAATGGAAACACAGTCTGTTACTTTTGGTAGTTCTCTGTTTGATACCATATGTGGTAGACCCATGGGCCACATTCACAGGGGGCATAAATCAGCATATCTTCGCAGGCCTTTAATGGAATTACGCTGATTTATGCCAGCTGAGATCTGATGCCATAACCTTCCTGCATGTGAGATCTATTACATTTGAAATATATTAGCATGCAGCAGATTTGGATGCTGTTTACAAGACTCCAGAGGGGAATGCCACGTACTTTATAACTGAAACATGCTTAGCCCAATTCTGTATGGAAATCTTCCATCTGCAGAGCTAACCTACTCACAGGTGCTGGTTCTGGACTCTCTCTCCTACTCTGTGGAAAGGGTTTCCATACTACGAGGCATCCTTGTAAATGAATCCCAGTATAAGACAAGATGTTTAACAAAGAGGACAGTTTATATAGCTGGGACTGATTTTCAACTAGCTATAATTTTACTGCCTAATATTTTGATGACAAGAAGGCATTCGAATGGAACAGCCATAGCACAGACATCAGCAGGAACAGTTTACTCACAATGCCCTACCAGTATATAAAGCACAAGAAGGGGGATTATTTAGTGTCTGCTGTAGACCACCAAATCACACTAGAGAATAGGATGACCGACTGCTGAAGTACCTATCTAAAATGTTTAGGGAAACAGCTGCATTATCATGGAGTACTTCAATTTGAGTGGCATATAATGGAGCTCTCATGCTTCCAACACTAAAACACTCTTACAATTTCTAATAATTATAGATGACAGTTTCCTAACTCAAGCACTGTTGCACTTGCATCCATTATTTAAATGAGATTATAAATTTGGTTGATAACAGTTAACAGGATTGATGTGATATGCTTAGACTTCCGGAAGGTATTTGATTTGGCATTGCACAATAATTTTTATTAAGATACTCGAATGATGTAAAATCAACATGGCACCTATTATATGGATTAAAAACTGGCTAATTGACAGGTCTAAAAATGTAATTGTAAATGAGGAATCATCTCTGAGATGATGTTTCACGTGGAGTCCTACGGGGTCCTGTGCTATTTATCATTTTTATCAATGACCCAAAAAGAAAAATTAAAATCATTGCTGATAAAGTTTGCAGATGACAAAATGACCAGGGGAGTAGTAAATATTGAAGAGGACAAGTCACTGATACAGAGTGATTTGGATCGCTTGCTAAAATGGATGCAAGCAAACAATATGTGTTTTAATACAGCTAAATGTAAATGTGTACATCTAGGAACAAAGAATATAGGCATGAGGTGAGCAAACTTTTTGGCCTGAGGGCCACATCAGGGGGGTTGGGGTACGTGGGAGGGGTGTGAGGGCTCCAGTTGGGGTGCAAGCTCTGGGGCGGGACCAGAAATGAGGAGTTCAGGGTGCAGGATGGGACTCCGGATTGCGGTGCAGGGTGAGGGCTCTGGGATGGGGATGGGGATGAGGCGTTTGGAGTACAGGAGGGGGCTCCAGGCTGGAACCGAAGGGTTTGGAGGATGGGAGAGGGATCAGGGTTGGGGCAGGGGTTTGGGGTATGTGGGAGGGGTCTGAGGGCTCCAGCTGGGGGTGCGGGCTCTGGGGCGGGGCTGGAGATGAGGTGTTTTGGGTGCAGGAGGGTGCTCCGGGCTGGGACCAATGGATTCAAAGGGCAGGAGGGGGATCAGGGATGGGGCAGGCTTTTGGGGCATAGGGGGGTGAGGGTTCTGGCTGGGTGTGCAGGCTCTGGGGTGGGGCTGGGCATGAGGGGCTTGGGGTACAAGAGGGGGCTCTGGGCTGGGATCGAGGGGTTCAGAGGTTGGGAGGGGGTTCAGGACTGTGGCAGTGGATTGGGGCACAGGGGCGCTCAGAGTGCAGGCTCCAGGCGGCGCCTACCGCAAGCAGCTCCAGGAAGCATGTCCCCCCTCTGGCTCCATGGTGTGGCCAGGCAGGTCTGCGTGCTGCCCCCTCTGCAGGTGCCACACCGGCAGTTCCCATTGGCTGGGAACTGTGGTCAATGGAAGCTGTGGGGGCAGCACTTGCGGACAGGGCAGCGCGCAGAGCTGCCTGGCCACACCTCTGCGTACTACGTAGAAGCTGAAGTGGGGTCATGCTGGCAGGGCCAGTGCAAGGATGTTTTGCACCCTAGATGAAACTTCCACCTTGCGCCCTCCCCCGTCCCTGAGCCCCCGCCCTGAGGCGCACCCACAGCGGCAGCTCCCCCCTCCGTCCTGTGGCAGCCCCCCTGCTCCATCCTGAAGCGCCTCCCTGCGGCAGCTCCCCACCCCCCACCCTCGGCCCTGCCTCCTCCCCGAGCACGCCATCGCTGCTTCACTTCTCCCACCTCCCAGGCTTGCTGGGCCAATCAGCTTAGGCGCCGCAAGCCTGGGAGGCAGGAGAAGTGAAGCAGCCACGGCATGCACGGGGAGGAGGCAGGGCAGGCGTGAGCTGGGGTGGGGAGTTTCCCTGCGTGCCACCCCCCCCCCCATTTGCTGCAGGCAGCCCTCCCCGCGCACCCCTGTACCAGCTCCTTCCTCCTAAATGCTAGTGGCGACTGGGGCAGCTGAAGATCCAGCCACCGTGGTCGCTGCCGAAGAAAATGCCACCCCCCAAATGACAGTGGCCTAGGTGACCACCTAGGTTGCCTAAATGGTTGCACTGGCCCTGCATGCTGGCTGCTTCCTGGGAACCATGCGGACCAAGAGCTGAGGTCTGGATTAAATGGTCTGACAGGCCAGATGTGGCCCGCAGGCCATAGTTTGCCCACCTCTGATATAGGCCATACTTACAGAATGGGGGATTCTATCCTGGGAAGCAGTGATCCTGAAAAAGAGTTGGGGATCATGGTGGATAACCACCTGAACATGATCTCTGTGTGACCCGATGGCAAAAAGGGCTAATGTACATAGGCGCTGACTCCATGGGTGCTCCAGGGCTGGGCATCCACTGGAAAGAAATTGTGGGTTCTGAGCACCCACTGGCAGCCCCCCTACCAGTATCTTCCCCGCCCCACAATGCCTCCTGCCTGCCAGCGGGCCCCACGGATCAGTGCCTCCCCATCCCTCCCAGTGCCTACCACCTGCCACAGATCAGCTGTTTTGCGACTTCTGCAGGTGCTGGGGAGTGAGGGGAGGAGCAAGGACAGAAGTAGGCGGGGAAGGGGCAGGGCAGGAAGAGGTCTGAAGAAGAGGGGTGGAGCGAGGGTGAGAAGAAGCAGGATGGGGGTGGGGCCTTGGGGAAAGGGGTGTAGTGAGGGACAGGGCCTGGGAGGAGCCAGGTGGCACACCCCTCAGCAGATTAGAAATTCGGCACCTATGCTAATGCATACCTTAGATATATGAACAGGGAAATCTCAAGTAGGAGTAGAGAGGTTATATGACTTCACACTGATGCAATCACTGCTGAAATTATGTGTCCATTTCTGGTGTCCACAATTCAAGGTTAAGAGGTGATGTGGTCAGGCTATCAGTACCTACACATGGGGAACAAAAATTTAATAAAAGAATCTCTTCAATCTAGCAGAGAAGGGTATAACAAGATCCAAAGGGTAGAAGTTGAAAATTCTAGGTGGAAATAAGGTGTAATTTTTTAACAGTGAGGGTAATTAACCATTGGAACAAGTTACCAAGGGTCATGGCAGATTCTCCATCAATGGAAATTTTTAAAATCAAGATTGGATGTTTTTCAAAAAGAACCACAGCTATTGGACCTGAAGTAGGAATTAACTCAGGGAAATCTTATGGCCTGCATTATGCAGGAGGTCAGACTAGTGGATCACAATAGTCCTTTCTGGCCTTATAATCTATGACTATGCCTCAAAATATGGACTTTGGAAAGATCACCATAAAGGGTGAGAATGTAGCTGAGTCTTCATGGCCCATTCCATCTTTGACCATTCTGTAAATAATCCAGAAACAGGTAATTTTATAGTGCATTTTGTCATAGGAATCCTGTCCACTAGATACTGGATTAAGTCGTTTCATGCATAAACTCACATACAAGTTTGTCTTTCCAGGAGCTTTTAGCCAATAGCAACAAAGCAGACACTTGACATTCCAAGTAATTCATCTGAAAGAGATGCCGAAATAATTAACCTGTTTGTTGCTGGATTTTTTTTTTTTAAATCACATATTCAACAGTAACTACTTTTGGTTACTAATTTCCTTTGTTCCATTTGAACCACTTACCAAGGAATGAAAGACTTGCATTCCATTCATGAACTCCTGACACAAAAGAGGGTAGGTTTAAATATTTTTGACCAAGCAATGCAACCCATGATACACCCATGTACCGCTATAGTGGTTAGCCTGTAAATATTTAGCCATGTCTCTGGAACTAGCCAGGAAGATCAAGTCAGCTGGCAGACAGGTGCACCTTGGAGAAAAGTAGGAGTCTTTTAGCTAGGGCAAGTTTAATGGGTAAAATTTTCAAAAGCATTTGATTGACTTAGACTCAAGTCCCAATGAGACACAGATGCCTTAAACCATTCTAGTGCTTTAAAAATGTTTACCTGGTAGTATAGAAAGAAGTGTCATCAATATAGTTCAGTTGGTAACACTTTCATCATGAGCCAGTAGATCATCCAACTGAACCCTCCACCAGGTCTTTATGTCTACTGCTGAAACTGCTCTCCCATGCTGGGAAAAGGAGCAGTGTTGTACAAGGGGCTATGCCCTTCAGGAAAAGCATTAAAATAAGGACCCCTCAATATGTCTCTGATTGCTGTTTATAGATCCCTTATCACTTTCCCAAAAGGATAATTGAAAGCCCCTGTATCCTGGCTGACAGACCTTGCTCAATGTGCGCTATTGCTGATAAAACAATGGTTGCCATGTCTGTCCAAACACAGATACTACACAGCCTGTACATTACCTATAGTAGGAAAGGTGTATTGTGAAAGCAAATTCTTTTCGGTAGGTTGGGCCATTAGCCATACAGGCCTCTCCACCCTGGACGCTTGTCGTTCTCCATCAAATCTTCAAAGAGTATCAGAAATGTCTCTTTGAAACAGATGTGAACCTTTCTTTTGACCTGTCTTATTCCTGTCATACCTTCATTTGCCTTCCCTCCTTCTCCCCTTGCACCCAGATCTGGTTCCAGAACCAGCGAGCAAAGTGGAGAAAACATGAAAAATTAGGATATTTCGGTGGCCTCCAGCATCTGACCGAAGCAGATTTCATTCCAGCTCCAAAGTTGGAAATCACAGTGAGTATGGGAGGTCATGTGTAAAGGAAGTGAGTAAGACAGAGAGACTCACCCTTTTCAGTATCATGCCTTGTACAGGTGTTACAAAGAAAAGAGTCTTTGTGACCCAGAAGAATTCCATTTTTTCTCAGAGAGAGACATTGTGTCATTCCTCCTGAAACTAAGTCTATTCTTCGAGTGATTGCTCATATCCATTCCAGTTAGGTTAGGTGTGCGCGCCGCGCGTGCACGTTCGTCGGAAACTTTTTACCCTAGCAACTCCAGTGGGCCGGCAGGTCGCCCTCTAGAGTGGCGCCGCCATGGCGCCTGATATATACCCCTGCCGGCCCACCCGCTCCTCAGTTCCTTCTTACCGCCGTGTCGGTCGTTGGAACTGTGGAGCACGGCTTTGCTGTCTTCCACGTCCCTAGCTCTCCTTCGTTGTACTGTTTATAGTTGTAGTTAGTAGTTAAGTGTAGTTAGTTAAGTAGTAATATAGTAAATAGTTGTAAATAATAGTGTAAATATTTGTTAGCCGGTTTGGGCCGTAGCCCTTCCCGGCACCCGGCACCGGGCCCATGCCTGGTTTGCCGAGCTTCAAGCAATGCGCGGCCTGTAAGAAGCCGATGCCGACCAGCGATCCCCACGACGCGTGCCTAAAGTGCCTGGGGGAATCGCACATCTCGGACAAGTGCCGCATTTGTAAGGCTTTTAAGCCTAGGACAAAGAAGGAGAGAGACCAGAGACTGAGGACTCTCCTTATGGAAGCGGCACTCAACCCGGCAGCTTCACAGACCGTCACCTCTACACCGGCACTGGACCGCGCCGGCACCGGAAAGACTCCCTGGCACCGACTTTCCCCGACACCGGGTCCCGAAGCAAGGCCCTCGAAGTCAGCAACTCCATCCAGGCAGACTTGAGTGGAGCGCCCAGCACCTGCCTCTGCCGCGGCACTACCGACAGGGATCCCGTCGACTCCGGGCCCAGAGGGCCCGTCGAGTCCGGTCCCGCCTAGCTCCCCCATAAGATCTGGGGTTGAGCTATTGGTCCCTTCGACGCTGGAGACCTTCGCCTCGGCACGGGACCTAATTGCCCTGACTGAGCCAACTCAGCCTCCACCCCCGGTACCTCCGGTGCGGGTTGTGTCCAGAGGCAAACCGACAATGAGAGAGCCGTCTCGGGACTCACGCTCGCTGTCGAGGTCCCGTCACCGTGGTCGCTCCAGATCCCGGCGCCGCTCGCAGTCCCGGCACCGCTCCCCTCGGCGGTACCGGTCACATTCGCGGCACCGGTCGTCCTCCAGGCAGTCCCGGTCTGGCTCTAGTCATCGATACCGGCACCGGGACTCTAGGAGCCGTTCCCGCCGTCGATCAGCTCCCCGGTCGACCTCCCAGCACCGAGCTGGTGGCAGGTCCCGGTTCCGGTCGACCTCCCGGCACCGCGTCGGTGGCCGGTACCGGTCCCGATCCCGGCTCCGAGCCCAAGACAGACCCCGGTCCCGATCCCCGCACCGGTATGACTCCTGGTACCGGTCCCCGGCACCGAGACCATCTTCGGCGCCAGGACGAGGAGATTCTTACCAGCCGCTGTCGGCCCCTCCATGGCCTTCCAGACAGCCGTCTGTATCGTCGCAGGTGGACAGTGTTTATGCACTGGGCACAGACAGGCAAGCGGCCCTTTTTCAAGACCCTCCTCAACAGGACCAGGGACTGCAGCAGTGGGGGTTCTGGACACCCTGGGCGTATCACCAAGCCCAGGGTCCCCAACAGCTTCCTCCTAGGCCTGCGACGACGGAGCACAGGGAGCCGGAGGCGTCGCTGTCTCCCCCCCGCCCCCCGGACGGAGAGGATGGGTCAAAACAGCAAGACCCTGAGCTCCCTCCAGAGTCAGAGACAAGGGCTCAGACAGACCCCCCGCTGGACACTCTCTTGCCAGGGGTCTCCTCATCGTCTTCTCCCGATGAGGCTGTGGCAGGCACCTCTTCCTCTAGCCCTCCTCCACTAGATCTCAGGGCACATCAGGACCTCCTCAGGTGCGTAGCGCAGAACTTGAGCCTGCAAGCTGAGGAGGTCTCCGAGATCGAGGATCCCGTCGTCAGCATCCTCTCCTCTGATGCTCCCACCAGAGTCGCCCTGCCCTTTATTCGGACGATCCAGGCCAACGCCAATACGATCTGGCAATCGCCGGCCTCCATCCCCCCTACTGCACGGGGCGTCGAGCGGAAGTACATGGCCCCCTCCAAGGGTTATGAGTACCTCCATGTTCACCCGACACCGTGCTCCCTCGTGGTGCAGTCGGTGAACGAGAGGGAGCGTCATGGACAAGAAGCCCCAGCTCCCAAATCCAAGGAGGCCAGACGTATGGACCTCCTCGGCCGCAAGGTCTATTCGGTGGGGGCCCTTCAGCTCAGGGTGTCCAACCAGCAAGCCCTTCTTAGCCACTACGCCTTTAACTCTTGGGTGGCAGCGGATAAGTTTAAAGAGCTGTTGCCGCAGGAGGCGCATCAAGAATTTGCGGCAATTCTTGACGAGGGCAAGAAGGTTGCAAGAACCTCGTTGCAGGCCTCCTTGGACGCTGCGGACTCGGCTGCTCGTACCCTCGCCTCAGGGGTGACAATGCGCCGCATCTCCTGGCTTCAGGTTTCTGGCCTTCCACTGGAGCTCCAATACACCATCCAGGACCTCCCGTTCGAAGGCCAGGGCCTATTTCTCGGAGAAGACAGACCCCAGACTAAAAAGTCTGAAGGACAATCGGGTCATTATACGCTCCCTTAGGATGCACACGCCCGGGACACAACGCAGACCCTTCCGGCCGCAACAACAGCAGCAGCGCCGGCCGTACCCCCAGTTCCGCCAGCGGCAGGACCTCAATAGGCACCGCGGCAGAAATGGAAGGCGCAGATAGTCGGGGAATCAAGGGGAGCAGAACCAAAGCTCCTCTAAAGCCCCACCTGGACCCAAACCTTCGTTTTGAAGGTGCGCCCGAGGGCGTAGTACCAGTTTCCCCCACTGATCCTTCCCCCCCATTTTCCAATCGCCTTTTGTTTTTCCTCCAGGTGTGGACCGACATAACATCGGACCGCTGGGTCTTACGCACGGTGCAGACGGGATACCGTCTGCAGTTTATATTTTTTCCTCCCTCCCGCCCCCCACCCTCGTCCCTCTTCAGGGACCCCTCTCACGAGCAATTCCTCTGCCAGGAGGTGCAGACGCTCCTCGACAAAGGAGCCATAGAGGCGGTTCCGGAGAACGAGAAGGACAAGGGGTTTTATTCCCGCTACTTTCTGATCCCCAAGGCCAAGGGAGGCCTCAGACCCATCCTCGACCTGCGGGAACTCAACAAATATCTGGTGAAGTTGAAGTTCCGCATGGTATCCCTGGGGACCATTATCCCATCTCTGGATCCTGGAGACTGGTATGCCGCCCTCAACATGCAGGACGCTTATTTTCATATCGCCATATGGCCACACCACAGACGTTTCCTTCGGTTCGTGGTCGACCGCCATCACTACCAATTCGCGGTCCTCCCATTTGGCCTCTCTACGGCCCCGAGGGTATTCACCAAATGCATGGCTGTCGTTGTCGCACATCTTCGACGCAGTCGCATTCACGTGTTCCCTTACCTCGACGATTGGCTGATTCGGGGCACCTCAGAGCTGCAGGTCCGCATCCACGTCCGCAGGATCACTTGCCTGTTTACTAACTTGGGCCTCTTGATCAACGTGGACAAGTCCACTCTGCTCCCCTCGCAGAGGGTAGAGTTCATTGGGGCCGTCCTGGACTCCACCTTGGCCAGGGCCCTTCTACCGTTGCCCAGGTTCCAGTCGCTGTCGACCATCGTTCAGCGCTTGCTGGCGGCCCCCCTGACCTCTATAAGGACATGCCTAACCCTGTTAGGCCACATGGCGGCCTGCACGTTTGTGACAGGGTATGCACGGCTCCGCATGAGGCCCCTCCAATCTTGGCTCATCGCACAATACCGGCCAGCCAGACAGTCACTAGACACGCTTGTCACAATCCCCCAGGGGGTGTTGGATTCCCTCGGCTGGTGGCTAGACCAGTCCGTCGTATGTGCGGGGCTCCCATTTCACCCACCCCAGCCCTCGGTGTCCCTAACAACAGATGCCTCAGATCTCGGCTGGGGGGCCCCCTGGGAACCCTGAAGACACAGGGCCTGTGGTCCCCGCAGGAGGTGGATCTACACATCAACATGCGGGAGTTGAGAGCGGTCCGCCTTGCTTGTCAAACATTCTGTCACCAGCTTCGAGGTCGTTGTGTCGCGGTATTCACCGACAACACGATGACCATGTACTATATCAACAAGCAGGGCGGCACCAGATCCTCTCCCCTATGTCACGAGGCGATGCGACTCTGGGACTTTTGTATAGCCCACTCCATTCACCTCACGGCTTCCTTCCTCCCCGGAGTACGGAACACGCTGGCGGACCGCCTGAGCAGATCCTTCCTCTCGCACAAGTGGTCCCTCCGCCCGGACATTGCCCTCTCGAACTTCCAGAGGTGGGGTTGTCCCCGTGTGGACCTCTTCGCGTCCAGGGGGAACAGGAAATGCCAGGCGTTCTGCTCCTTTCAGGGCCGGGAACCCGGGTCTATAGCAGACGCCTTCCTTATTCCGTGGACGACCCACTTGTTCTACGCGTTCCCTCCGTTCCCACTGGTCCACAAGGTTCTTCTGAAGGTGCGCAGGGACAGGGCCCGCGTGATTATGGTAGCCCCAGCGTGGCCCAGGCAGCATTGGTACCCCATGTTGCTGGACCTGGCCATAGCCAACCCAGTCCCCCTGCCCCTTCACCTGGACCTGATCACCCAGGACCACGGTACTCTCTGTCACCCGGACCTCCAGTCGCTGCACCTAGCAGCGTGGCTCCTGCGTGGCTGACCGGATCCGAGTTACGCTGCTCTACCCCGGTATGTGAGGTACTCTTGGGCAGCAGGAAGCCTTCCACTAGAGCGACGTACTTGGCCAAGTGGAAGCGTTTCTCCTGTTGGTGCACGGAGAGGGGTTTCCTCCCTATGGAAGTTTCGGTCGCCAATATATTGGACTATATTTGGTCTCTCAAGCAATAGGGCCTGGCGATATCGTCCCTTCAGGTTCACCTGGCGGCTATCTCCACCTTTCACCCGGATGGGGATGGCCGCTCCATTTTCTCTCACCCGACGGTAACTAGATTCCTTAAGGGGCTGGAACGTCTATACCCCAACGTCCGACCCCCTGCCCCTACCTGGGATCTTAACCTGGTTCTGACTCGGCTCATGGGGCCCCCCTTTGAGCCGTTAGCGACTTGCTCCCTGCTCTATCTTTCTTGGAAGACCGCCTTTCTAGTAGCCATTACCTCAGCTAGACGGGTGTCGGAACTCCGGGCGCTAACAGTAGATCCCCCGTATACAGTCTTCCATAAAGATAAGTGCAGCTGAGACCGCACCCTGCCTTTCTCCCCAAGGTGGTCTCAGCCTTTCACGTCAACCAGGAAATCTTCCTCCCGTTTTTTTTCCCGAAGCCTCATTCCTCATGCAGGGAGCAACAACTCCACTCGCTTGATGTCCGTCGGGCTCTCGCGTTTTATGTGGAGAGGACCAAACTCTTCCGCAAATCCCCCCAGCTTTCCATGGCAGTAGCGGACCGCGTTAAGGGGCTTCCCACTTCCTCGCAGAGGTTATCCTCGAGGGTAACGTCCTGTATCAGGACCTGCTATGACTTGGCTCACATTTCTACGGGCCGTGTGACTGCGCACTCTACCAGGGCGCAGGCGTCGTCATTGCCTTTCCTCGCCCGCATGCCCATACAGGAGATCTGTCGGGCAGTGACCTGGTCATCGGTCCACACCTTTGCTGCCCACTACGCCCTGATCCAGCAGTCCAGAGAGGACGCGGCCTTCGGATCTGCAGTGCTCCATGCCGCGACTTCTCACTCCGGCCCCACCGCCTAGGTATGGCTTGGGATTCACCTAACTGGAATGGATATGAGCAATCACTCGAAGAAGAAAAGATGGTTACTCACCTTTGTAACTGTTGTTCTTCGAGATGTGTTGCTCATATCCATTCCACACCCGCCCTCCTTCCCCACTGTCGGAGTAGCCGGCAAAAAGGAACTGAGGAGCAGGTGGGCCGGCAGGGGTATATATCAGGCGCCATGGCGGCGCCACTCTAGGGGGCGACCTGCCGGCCCACTGGAGTTGCTAGGGTAAAAAGTTTCCGACGAACGTGCACGCACAGCGCGCACACCTAACCTAACTGGAATGGATATGAGCAACACATCTCGAAGAACAACAGTTACAAAGGTGAGTAACCGTCTTTTTCAGTGCATAAGTGGGGAGGTGTCTGTTTGTGGAAATATTGTTTCCCCCTTTTATTTCCAAGTCCTTTCCCCAAAAAGCCTGCATTGGACCAACCTGTCCTTCCAGATGAATTTTAATTAGACACATGGAGACCAATCAAGAGTAATACATTGCACTTCATCCCTTCAGGGGCTGAACATGTTGTCTGTGGGACCCTCACCTTTTTGATATCCATTTTTGAGCAACCATTTGAGAGGATGAACACCTTGCAGAAGCCATAGGCTAGAAGAGGACTAGATAGGGACTTTGGTGTAGGCAACCATACCACCTCATTTCTGTACAAAATCCTTGCTACGTTCACCCCATTATGTTAATCTGTGCTTGTTTGCCCTGGTATTGTTTCCTAAATTGCACAGCATTATCCATGTTGGTACACATGATATCTCTCTCCTATTTCAGGAGTGAGTGAGGTTCTGTGGCCTGCAATGTGCAGGTCCGACTAGATGATCAAGATGGTCCCTTGTGACCTTAAAGTCTACAAGTCCTTAGTTTTCATTGCTGAACACTGGGAAAATTCCTAGGCTGCTCGTAAATTACATCTAACTAAAGGTCTGTGTTGACTTTTTAAAGAACTCTCTTCTGTTTTTTTCCCCACTTATGACAGGGTTCCAGCCTGATGCCCAGCAACATCTGTGCTGCAGGCCTGTCCACTGAGTATTACTCACCAGCCCAAGGGTATCTGACGTCAGCCTGGCTGTCCAACACATTGCCTTTTGCTCCCACACACTTGGACCGGCTGCCCTTTCCTAAATGTTATCTGTTCTTTGACTACCTCCCTCCATATGGCATCTCTCTGCCCCAGAAGACTGAATGGAACAGTATTCGTGCCAGTTCCACATAAAAGATGATGAAGAGGAACAGGAGTGGGAGACTCTGGGGGCATCCTTTGGTCATTTCTGACAGATCATATTCATGGGCAGGTGGGGTTCTCTTTGGAACAGAGCTGCTCAGCTTTTGGATGGCGTGTGGTGCGAAGCCAGCTAGGCATAACAGTAATATTGTAGCAGAAAGCCAAAGCCAGGCTAACACCATAGAGCACCACTGAACCTTGGAAAGTGCGCTATCATCATCCTTAAGAAGAGTGTACTTTGAAACAATATGACTTTCCAGAGGTCATGTACCTAATGGGATAGTACATTAAGCAGTCCTGATGAAGAGCTGAAGCTTTCTTCAGAAAACACCAGATGATCTTGTTGCATGGATGATCTGAGGCATTGAGATTTTAGCAGGCTGAATTCCTGCGCTGAGACACACGTAGTGATGGTCATCCCAAAAAGCCTGGCTATTCCACTGACCAAAATGACTGACCCAAGCAGATGTGGGTCTCTTTCCTTGCAAATTTCACATTGGTCCTGTTTCTCTGGGTGGAAGAAGGTTTAGGTCAAAGATCAACCTTAACTGGTTTTCTCTGGAATGGGAGGGTTTGATTTGCTTGTTGTATTTTGACTTGAATAAAAGAGGATGAATACAACTTGTGCTTGACTATAACAATCCGAGAGGGATATCCATATTGAGTTGAATATTTAATATCATAGACTCTGGGGTTGCGAGATTTCTGTAGATGGTTAATTAAAATGTTTGAGAGGAAACCTCTCTTTTTTGACCTGAATTAAGTAAGCACTAAAATCCCATCAAAAACAACACTTAAAAAGACACGGGCTAATTGGTTAATCTACTAGACTTAATAGAATGGTTGTAGGCAGTGGTATTGTAGCCATGTTGCTCCCAGGATTTTAGAGAGTCAAAGTGGGTGAGATAATATTTTTTATTGAACCAACTTCTAGTGGTGAGAGAGACAAGCTTTTGAGCTTACAGAAAGCTTTAGGATATCCTGGGACCAACAAGGTTACAACAATATTACATATTCATACACACTGTACATAATATAACTATACTTTTAAAATATGGCTGTTTTTCATGCTTATTAGATGTATCGTCCTGCATCCATTAAAATCAATGGCAAAACTTCCACGGCAAATCAGTGGTGTAGGGTCCAAGACTTTCTGAATTCCCTGACAAATTAATAGATAGCGACATTGTGACAGGGTGTATAGGCCCCACACAGATGAGGAAGGGGCCAGAGAGGCCCTGGCCGTGGGACTAGTCCCACCCCTTTCCTCTGTCAGTCATACATGATAGAGAGGAGGCCTTTAAAAGGGAGGAAACTGCAGTCAGCAGGGAGGGAGAAAGGAGCAGGATTGCCCTAAGCAGCAGACTGTAGGAGTGACTCTTGACGCCACAGAGGCAACTCCTAGACAGGAGACCTTCACCCTGGCCCTGAGGACAGTACAGCAGACTCTCAGGGTAAGACCCAGCCAGAGCAATTTCCCTAGACCCATTATATTGGGGATGGATTGTTGGCAGCTCTGTAGATTTGCCACCTCGGCCCTTTCTGCCGGGACCAAAGGGAGATAGTATTCCTGAAGACATGGGGGTCTGTGACTTTCATTTTGATCCTAGAGCCAGAGCAATTTACAGAGGCCGACTAAAAGAAGAACACACACCCCTTGCAAATAGTAGGGAAGTGGGACTGGTGTTGCTACCATCCATTGTAGATAACTGGGTGTGGCCAGATTTGCCCACCCCCTGAGGGAGGAACCACTAAGAACTGTGTACAGCCATCTTCAGTGCTGTGGCTACCGTAAGAGTTACACCGCAAAGGTGTAAAATACTGATTGGCCGGAATTGCGACCTCAGTCCCAGAACTATCCCTCACTAGTGACACTATTCAAAATGGCGGTTAAGAATGGGAGCCATTAACCCATAGGTTTGCTGGGTAATTTGTAGCATGCTCATGGGCATGCAGGTAAGTTGGTCATCCCAAACAGAGTGTTTATCTGAGAAATGCTTGTGAATAGCTAGATGCCAGCAGCATTTCAGTTTTCTTCTGTTCATTGACTGGTGACCACATACTAGATCACATTTACTGGGTCTACTAGCTGGGCTCACTATGCGGGCTGAGACTGAAATTGGGATCTGTAAACCAGCAGGCCAACTCACTGGCAAGTGCATCAACAACACTCCCATAAGCAGCAGGGCTTCTGTTGTTTCTCTTCAGCACTGAGTTTTATTTCTCCAGATCAAAAAAGTTCAACATAAATAAAGCAGGATCCAGTGCAGGTCCCTGATCCGGCTCCTGCAGATCTCACTCACAGGTGAGTTTCTTATTGGCCCTTTATTTTAAAGACCACGTGGGGCCTGCAGGCAACCATCTGATCCCTGCCCTCAGGTCCATCACCCGGGAAGCAGCCAATTAGTCATAAATAGGATTCTCTTTAAGAGACATCCTGTGACAGGATCTTTGTAGTCTATAAGTAATATCTCTACCAAATAAACCTTTCTCTGGTCAAGCCAAAAGTGACTAGATTCTATGGAGGGGATTCCTTTCTTAAAATTGTCATGAAACAGAGTCTAGTGCGGGGGTGGGCACACTTTTTGGCCTGAGGGCCGCATTGGGGTATGGAAACTGAATGGCGGGCCATGAATGCTCACAAAATTGGGGATAGGGGTGCAGGAGGGTGGTGAGGGCTCTGGCTGGGGGTGCGGGCTCTAAGGCAGTGCCAGAAATGAGAAGTTCAGGGTGTGGGAGTGGGTTCCAGGTTGAAATGTGGGGGACTGAGGGCTCTGGGGTGGGGCAGGTTGTGGAGTATGGAGGAGGGGTGTGAGGGCTCTGGCTGGGGGTGCGGACTCTGGGTTGGGGCTGGGGAAGAGGAGCTTGGGGTACAAGAGGGGGCTCTGGGCTGGGATCGAGGGGTTGGGAGGGCAGGAGGGGGATCAGGGCTGTAGCAGAGGATTGGGGTGCAGGAGGGGCTCAGGGGTGCAGGCTCCAGGCGGCATTTACTGCAAGCAGCTCCCAGAAGCAGGTCCCCCCTCCAGCTCTGACACACAGCCAGGCAGGTCTGCACACTGCCCCATTTGCAGGTGCCACCCCTGCAGCTCCCATTGGCCATGGTTCCCGGCCAATGGGAGCTGTGGGGCGGTGCCTGCGGATGGGGCAGCACACAGCGTGGCCTGGCCACGTCGCTGTGTACAATGTAGAGCTGAAGAGGGGTCATGCCGGCTGCTTTCTGGAAGCCACATGGAGCAGGACAAGATCCCAACCCGCTCCCCAACTGGAGCGCCAGAATGGGGCAATTGAATGGAGGAGGCCTGCTTATGACACCACCCCACGCACTGGCCTTCCTGTTTCCATCCCCTGAGCCTCCACCTCCTCCTACCATGACACTCTCCCCTTCCCCTACAGCCCTTACCTATCTTCAAAGAAAGAGGAAAAGAGGCCCAGTAGTGTCCTGTCTGTGCTCATTCCCAATATGGCACTTTCCCTTGAACAGCTGTGCACTCTGATGTTTTAGGAACAGGCCAGGTTGTGTGAAACTGGAACTCTGGGTTGCCTCAGACTCCATGGAATGTCTCAGGCTTGTAGTGCTGCATTGGGCCTAAATACGCCTTGACATTGGCTGTCAAGGGAAGGAGGTGTTTGAGGCAGGATGGCGACCGCCGTTCAGGAGAGATCAGCGAGCTGTCTAATTATAATGCAACCATTGTTTAGTCCTAATTTCAGAGTAATTATCTGAGGCATTCCTGTTAATAATAATTAACGACTAATTAAGGTGTCATTTGCATTCATATAACAGCTTTTGTGCAAAGATCTTAAAGTCTTTTACCAAGATAGGTGGTTGGTTTTTATCCCCATTTTGTAGATAAGAAAACCAAGGCACAGAGTGTTTCAATGACTTGCCTCATTCAGTCAGTGGCTAGGAATCAGGGGCCAGGTCTCACAGTAAACTCATCCGGCTGATTGCCCTGAAGCTCTCCTAAGCTTGTGTCAGCTGGAAAATTATTCTTTGAAATATCTCAGCCATCTCAACCCACTTCTAATATAAAATATGGCTAAAAAATCTACCCAAAAGGCCTGGCAGAGAACATGGACTCAAAACTGACAACAATAACATCTGTTCTCTTAGCAGTTCTGATTAACTTCTCTAAGGCAATGACAATGAGAGATGACAGGGATGAAGCTGCAGACATGATACAGTTGGACTTCCAGAAAGGCTTTTGCTGCAGTACTAGATATCAGGTTACATTATTTTAACAGCATCACAGAAATGAGTGATGGAAAGGGCCCAGAGGTTACCTCATCCAGTCCCCTGAGAATGCAGAACCATTCCCTAATGCATATTCTTCAAAGTTTTGTCCCATCTGGTTTTAAAATGCTCCCACCACCTCCATAGGGAGATTATTCCACAATCTAATCGTTTTCAGCATTAGGCAGCTTTTCTTGATAGTCAGCCTAAATGTTCCATTTGTCAGTTTCATGCCTTTCATCCTATTTTAAAACCCTTTGCACCCTGAACAATTCCTCCCCCTCCTAGGGCCCTGATTTTTCCGTCTGTAACCCCTTTAGGGTTTAGAGAGCATGGCCCCTTTAAATCTTTTTCCTAGCGGGGAGGGGGAGAGTAAGGAAAAAAGGAGGGAAACGCTCGGGGTGGGTCTGGAGTTTGAAGGGAGGGAGAGGCAGCAGCCCTCAGGTGTTTGCAAAGGAAGCACAAAGAACCTGCCAGAGGCCTGAGCAGGATGGGCCCGATCGGGGACAGCCCAGGACAGGAGCCAGGAGGAGCACTGTGCCAGGGAGGAATCGCCCAAGAAGGACAAGCTGGAGCAGGACTGAGTATCACGGCTGCCCAGAGCTGCATGGGGCTGTGACTCTGCACTGGGAATAAGGAGGGAGGTTGCTAGATAGTTAAGTGGGGAGGTGGTCGCTCTGTGTGGCTTTGCAGAGAGCGGCAGAAAAGGGCACCGGAGGGGTTTGCTGGGGGAAAGTTCACTGGTGCCGAAAACGACCAGGAGCACCCAAGACTCACCACTGGACTGGAACTTTGATCAGGACTGCTGAACTCTGTGTGCAGACACATTGCTCAGTGTCTGCCCTTCCAGATTGTGCTACCACTGGGCCTGTGGGGCCTTGGCTTGAATGCTGCCCTGTTTTACTGCTCCCCCTATATTTCCACTTATTGTTTTTCTCCTCTCATCCCTCTGTAAATAAATACCTCCCTTTGTTATATCCAGTGTACTTTTCCTTTGGGGGTGCGTGTTCATTCTGGGGAGTTTGGAACAGGTGCCCCTGGGGTGGAAGGGATTTTTCCTGCTGCATTCCTGCACGCGCCATCTCTTAGCCAGAGCTGCCTGCAGAGCAGACTCCATCTTGGCCACGAGGACACTAAAGTTACACATCCTTGCTTGAATAACACCTGCCTCTGTGAACAGACTCATTGGTTCATTGGGGCTGCTCACTTACACTCCACAAATACTTGAAAGTTATCATGTTCCCCTGATTTGTTGTTTAACTAATCTGTATATCTGTAAATCCATCTGGTGCATAGCCTATTGAGGGTGACATTTGCAATTGGATTAAAAACCATTGGACTGCTGACCAAGGTCAGAGAAAAGCAGTAAATAAGCACAAATCAGGGGGGAGGGGCCAATCCAAATTACACATAGCCCACGTCCAGACTAACCCACGGCATCGGCGGGTTAAAATCGATTGCTCAGGGATCGATATATCGCGTCTAGTCTGGACACGATGTATCGATCCCCGAGCGCGCTTACATCGATTCCGGAACTCCATCAACCCAAACCCCAGTCTCACATCTGCTGCAGCGTACAACCCCTGCTGCACTGGCCAGTGTGCTGGGGATGAGAGTGCCAATGCTCTGTCTCTTCCTCCCCCATATTCCACCTCTTCCCCTCCCATGGGTGATCATAGCAGCTTCACAAAGGGTGTTCTCCCTTCTGCATAGCTACCTGTGAGATGGATAACCATTGCAGGGGAAGAAAGGGGGTGGCTTCCACCCCCTTACTCTGTTGTGTGTGCATGCAGGATGGCCACAATCCTACCCTGAATTTGAAAGCAGCAGAAGGAATTGGACAAGCAAAGTAAGTCAAGGAAAAGCAGCGGCTGCTGTTAATGCATGTGGTAAACCAGAGACAGGCAAAAGCAGTGCAGGGCTGCTGAGGGCCCGGACTAGAAAACTGGTGACAGATGAGGTTGTTATTACTGAGGGTCCCAAACAATTTCTTTGCCTCAGCGGACACAAATGAAGCAGCAAGTAACATCCCAGACACAGAAACATGTTTCCTGGCAGGTAGAGTGAGAACTGTTAAATTGGCTCTTCCTATTGCACTGGAGCAGATGAAATGGCCATTACAGCTGACAGCTTCTGGAGGTTTTGAACGGTTCTAACAAAGCCCCAGGTCAAGAGGGCTGCAAATAGCAGCCAAGAATAAGGAAGGATTCAGGGAACTGCTGCCATAAACTTGACATCAGCTGCGTGGCAAAGGCACTGGAAGCAATGATGAATGAAATTGTTAGCTCGCTTAGCAATGCAGCAGTCGGGGAAAGTCACTGTGGATTCCTGGCATGAAGACCCTGTCTAATCATTTGTCTGATTCTTTTCATTGGCCATAGCATAGTTCAAGTGTCTGAGCATGAGCCACTGAAATGCTGATCTCAGGAGGAGCCAATGCAAGCTAATCCATAGGGGGCATTCTATCCCTGGAACATTTATGAAAACAAGGATGATAATGATGAATTCCTGGCTATGTTGAGACCTGGGATTTATCTGAGCTGATAAAGAAATTGATTTGGTTTTTTTTTTAAAAGCATTTAATCTAAAATTCCCTGTAGATTCCACTCTGAGTTCATTTTTTGATCATAGAAATGAAACAACTCTGGACTTTGCTCTTTTCAGAAACTACTGACTCTGTAGAGGTGGAATGAAAGCCATTCCCCTTCCCCACCTCTTATGTTCTGCTGGGTTTCAAGAGGCCACAGAGGCTAGTTTAGAATTCTAGTCACTTGAGATGACACTAGGCTGGTTGGAGATCCTTGGGCAGACACTGGAAATGACCAATTTCAGCAAAATCAAAGGCAAGAAAGTTTGACATCCTATGGAAGTGGGTTAAAAAGTGAGTGCGGGACAGTGAGCATTAGAAAAAGGGAAGTCCAGTGACACAGGGCAAAGGAAGCGCTGCAGGAGACTGTACTGGAACTAGTTGCTTGCCTTTGCCAAATTCTGCTCTCAGGGACTGATCAAAGCTCATTAAACTAACCCATTGGCTTCAGTAACCTTTGGATCAGGCCCTAATTTGCATACATTCAGCACTGATGACCACCATGGGGAGTATAGGCAGGGCATAATCTGGCCCCTTGTCTATAAATTGTATGTGAAGGTGGTATAATTTTCTGATAGCACAAACATTGGCCAATGGAAACAAAAAAGAACGGAGCCAGCAAATGCCATGACCTGCTGTACTGACTGAGGAATTCAGCATGGACGAGAAATGTAAGCTAATAATAACATCACTCAGTGTGAAGAAGGGCAGCAGAATGCGGGCCTTCATTTATAAAACGACTTAAGCAATGTTTTTCAATCACACATTGGAACGCCTTGTTCCTCCATGGTTTTTTTTGTGCTACTATGCTGTGTATTTAGCTAACTCATGTAAACAGTTGAACATGCCCTTGTTTCCCTATGGCAGCCTCTCTCTCCCATCTGTATTTCTTGTTGGCCATGCCCATTCTCAATCATTAGAGTCCAGAAACTCAGACTGTGATGGTTCTCTCCATGATTTCCCCCCGTCTCTTTAGGTTCTCAGTTGCAGCCTCTTCCACTCTCAGGCTGCTGAATAGTGAGTCTCTTTCTGCTCTATTCCTACTCTCATCAATGCACATGTAGGTGCTGGTCCTCAATGACAAAACTTCCATTGGCTTCAGTGGGAGCATCTCTGGACCTACTGAGAGAGAAAAGCAACCCGAGTGCCTGCTGACTAAATGGAGCTACAGCCTCAGGCCCTGAGCCTACACTGATAACATTGTGGGCGCACTCATGTAGGATAGAAGCTTAATGTCCCTCCACCCAATTTGTTGTGGCCTACCATTAAAGTTGCTGCAGAACATTCCAGAGTTTTGATTTTGAGTCCTGCACCCTCTTGGCTTCTTAAAAAACAGGCTTAAGGCAGCAAGAGAACAAGGAAATAGCTCTGTCTTCATCTCAAATATAGAGGTTTACAGGAGTCACTTGCCCCCAGTTTACTCTCAGTAACGTCAGATCTTTTCATTAAGAAGTCTAATTGCTTTTGGGCCTTTTCACGCTGCTCACTTGCCCCTAGGGTTGCCACTTCTGAAGTACAAAAGACCAGGACATCCAGGAACATCTTGAGCTCATAAAACTGAACAGCTGGCAGTGTGTACAGTGCACCCTGAGAGATTTCCAAGGACAACTACCTCAATAAAGAGAGAATGCTGGCAAAACGTGGACAGGCGGTATCCTACTTGACTGATCCTTTCCTACTCCACTGTCTTTCCTGGTGAGGTGGTTTCAGTTACAGTGGATGTCTTGAACAGGTTTATGTGACAACACTTTGAGCTATGATTTGCAATTAAAAAAATAAAACAGTGATTACTAAAAACTACAGACAGGGCTAAACTAAACCTTAAATCAAACACCCTACCAATTCCATATCTCTGCAATGCTCAAATAATCACAACTAGGCGCCAGGTTGGTCCTTGAAGAAACTGCTTTGCACCACTGGCAGCACATAGGAGCCTTCAAAGTGGCTAGCTGGGGATTTCGCTGATGTGAGGGAAATCCCTAGTTGGCATAAACCAACCCCCATGTCAGGGAGGGCAGTAGGGCCCTGGTGTAGCACCATGCTCTGGACATTCCTGTCAATGGTCCTTTGGGGGCACTGAAGTTTATCGCTGAGGCTGCTCTAATTTGTGCTAAGGGCTGAAGTGACAGCTATAGGTATTAGGGAAGCTCAAAGGTGACATACAGCCGTCTTTGCCCCCACTTCCAGTCCCTCTCACGTCCTGAACCCAATAAAGCTCAGCCAGCCCTGAGGATTGATTCAAGGAGCTGTGTGGATGATCCAAGCCTGGACTCTATCAAGAGCTAGGGTGCTGCAAAGTCACTGTAGTCAGCCCATGGGAGAAGGGAGCACTGCGCCCTGCTCTCAAATAGCTTCCATTGGCCAACACGCAGTACAGCAGTGTCAGGTTCCAGAGAGAGGCTCACTCACCATGACATAAGGGCCTCCTCAAAAGGGAGGAGTGAAGGAGGGGAATCTTAGAAAAACGCCTTCCTCCATCTCCCCAAAACATCACATCATTTTCAATTCAAACATGCCTCTCTAATTCAGTGCTTTAGGTTTAATACAACATTGGATTATAAATGCCAAGTGATGATTAAAAACATATGCAAGGATTAGCCATTGCAAAATAAAGCAGCATACCTGTTTATAAGAAACACAAAGCTACATAAAGTCTAATGCCATAGCAGTGATGATATTAGATACCATGCCCATTACAAGTCAAGACTTACTTCAGATGCTTTTAATAGTTCACTATTACAGAATGACACAGCTTTTAGTCCTTAATGCTTTTAATTATCATCTGGTATTTATTTAACACCTACAGCTGATCTCAATAGACTGAAATGGAAAGTGAATTAAAGGGTTTTCTACCTTTTGGTTACAGTACGGAACTCCTACTAACTTCAAATGGAGTTGCGCAGATACACCCATGGGTGCAATTTGGTCCCTTTGCATGTAGCAGCAACATCCCTTTTATCTTTCTTCCCACCTAGACCTTACCCCCACCTCTGTCTCCTCACTGTACTTTCTACATGATGTTTGGGCTTCTCTTCTCTGCAGATCTGTCCACCTCCCTTGTTTTGTATGATTGTTTGTTTGTTAAAGAAACTCCTGATTCTGATGGATTGTTAGAAATAGCTAGTGCTTGTCACAGTAATGTCCGATGCTGTGCAAGCTCCCTGCACACAAGTCATTTCAAACGTGACTTACAACACCCCATGTCATCTCAGCCCAGGGCCTCTTCTAGCAGATCAATAGCCCAGGATGCTGAATTGGCTAGTGCAGCAATTCTCAAACTGTAGTCCCTGGAGAGCTTTGTGATCATTTAGAGAGAAATGGCAGGTCATATGGTTCTGGTTCCTCTTCATTATTCCTAGCTATAAAATTGCATTAGAAGACAGCTAAAAGCACATCAAATATTTCCCTAACATCACTTTGCCATTTGAGCAATGCCTGCAGCTGCTACATGCAGTTTCTTGAATGAATGGGGAGCTGGTCTACACTATTACTATTTATTTGTATTGCTGTAGTGCCTAGGAACTCTAGCCAGAGCCCAGGATCCCCCTCTGCTAGGCCAGTACAATCAGAACAAAAAGACAACCCCTGCTCCTGAGATCTAACAATCTAAATATATATAATTGTGACTAGTAGGTTTGACAGTAGCCGCTATACATCTCAGTCCCTTGTTACTCTGTTAAGATGTGGTTTGAGAACCCCGGGTGCTGTAGTATTATGATTCAGACAAGCACCTCTTAGTACTAGACTGAAACATGTCAGACTTGCAACATTTTTCACCTAACCTGCAGCAGAGCTATGATCTCCATCCATCCCACTCACAATCTCTTCATTGTTGCAAGTTCCCATGAGGAAACAGACTGTGATTATGTGAAGTGAAATGGCCACGCTTCAGGCTGAATTCTGTATGCAGAGGCTTATGCCAGACACAGAAAAGAAACAAAGTTTTAATCATGGCATGTTAGCCTCATCAAGGAAAGGAAGTGTATAAAGTGGGCATCTGCATCTATGGTTTCTAGCCCGATCTAGGAGGTCAGACTAGATGATCTGGTGGTCCCTTCTGGCCTTAAACTCTGTGACTCTACCTTCAACTGATAGAGCTGGACGGGCACTCAGGTTATCTGGGCTATATTCCCAGCCCTGCTACTAACCTATTGCAACCCGCTCACTTCCCAGACACCCAATAGGTACTAACCTATTGCATGACCCTCTGTTTCCCATTCTTTGTCTAGTCTTCTAACAGGGTGCTGGCTAGGAGCAACAAGCCAGGCCCCTGTTAACCCTGTTCCAGAGGAAGAAGGGTATTAGCTGGGCTGGCTGAGGGACCACGCCCTAATTATCAAGGTGGATCCACCTGCAGGCCTAGGGAGCCAGCCTGCCCTATAAAGCTAGCTAAGAGACAGGAAGCAGAGGGAGACAAGAAAGGGAAGAGGGTAGGTTCTAGATGTCTGTTAGCTGGGAAGTTAGTAGTCTCCTAGAGTGTTGGTTTCTGTAAATAATAGGTGGTGGGAATGGACACAAACAATAAAAGAACACAGGTGCTGCACTTCTGTTGGTCTCTGACTGCATTTGTGGAGGGACCAAGAGAAGGCATTACTACATGTGGGGGCTTGTCTGGGATCCTGATGCCAGTGACTGTAATTGGCAGCCCTGGAGATGGAAGAGACCTTAAAATGGCTGGTGAAGCAACAGGAGGAGATGCAGCAGGCCCTGATCAATGTCCAGTTGTCCCTGCAGACCGAGAAGCAGGCCTTCCTGACCTGTAGGCAGAACAACAATGGAGCCTGGAGGACTTTCAGGGAGCAGATCAACACCCAAGCACAGCTCCTACAGCAGGTGGTGAGTCCTGTGTCAAGTGAGGGTACCGGGGCTCCAGGCTGGGGACTATGCAAGATGAGTCCAGCAGATGACCCAGATGTGTTCTTGGGGACATTTGAGCAGGTAGCCATGGGTGCCAGGTGGGAAAGGACAACTTGGGCCGTCCAGCTCATGCCATACCTGGTGGGAGAGGCTCAAGCTGCCTATATGGTGCTGAGTGAAGAAAATGCATGGAATTATGGGACAGTGCGGGTTGCTATTCTAGACTGGGTGGCCTTATCAGCTGAATGCTTCCTGCAGAAGCTGCGGACTGCTCACTGGATGGCGGCCATGTGGCTCCGCGCCATTACCCAGAGGTTAATGGACTGGGCAACCCGGTGGTTATGGCCTGAGATATGGACTACAGTGGAAATTATGGACAGTGTGGTCAGGGAACAGATGTTTCAAAGCCTCCCCAAGACAATACGGGTCTGGGTGAGGCAGCACCAGACAGAAACTGTAGAGGCTGCAATCAGGTTAACCAAAGAGTATATAGAGGCCGAGGGACCCCAGAGGGAGGACCAGCCCCGGAGGGATAGGGACCTGGGGAGGAGATGACCTGAACCGTCCTCTGGGGCGGTCCCAGGAAAAAGGGGCAAACCCCGAGAGACACCCGCTTACCTGCTGGCAATGCGGCAAACCGGGACATACAAAATGGGACTGCCTGGAGATGGTGTGCAGGTGGGCCGAGTTTTGTGAGTGAACGCAGATAGTGGGGCAGATGGGATGGAATCTGACCACTGTCCCTATGAAAGTGGGAAGAAAACCCCAAGCCGGCGTGCCGGATACAGCATCTGGCTGTAAGCTTGTACAGCAGGCATTGATAAAACTGCATTGGCTGGTCTGGGGGCAAGAATGGCCCTGGGGTGTATACATGGGGACAAAAAGTTTTGCCAGGTGGCTCAGGTACCCCTGGAAGTGAAGGGCCACTTCAGGTGGAAGCGAGTGGGGGTCCTGGAGTGGTTATCGTATCCAGTGGTAGTGGGCAGGGACTGGGGCTCACTACCAAGAAGGAAGAAAGGGGGTACCCCCAAAAGGGGAACATGCTGCCCGAGCCAAGGGGCTGTTGGAATTGGAGACAGACCTAGATCTGTCAAGGCAAAGGAAACTTGTAGACAACCAAGCCCAGTATGGGTGGGTCCCTGGGAGGCCTGCCTGGGGGAACTCACAGGCTTAGGTCCCTCAGGGAAAGGGCTGAGCCCTGCCGAGGGCTCCCAGGAAACAGCACCTGTGGACAAGGTCCCAAACCCACACACAGATGTGGGGGAAACTGAGGCAGGGAAGACCCTGCTTGATGAGGGGATAACTTTTAGCCCCATCCCTCAGGTACAGAAGGAGCAGGAGTTGGGGCCCCTGCCTCTGTGTGATTGGTGTGGTGATCTGTGGGCAGAGGAAGAATTAGGGGGGCTGCCACTACCTCCACAGTGTACCTTCTGTGGGAGGGTGATAGAGCGAACGCTGGTGGAGGGGACTGGGGCTCAACTGGTTCCAGGGGAAACCTTCCCTGCGGAAAGCCCCACCCCCAGTAAAAATAAAAAGCGAAAGGGCCGAAAGGCCGGTGATCCGAGGGTGGCCGGACCGTATGCCTCTTAAGAGGGGATGGGTGTAACAGGATGCTATCTAGGAGAAACAAGCCAGGCCCCTGTTAGCCCTGTTCCAGAGGAAGAAGGATGTTAGTTGGGCTGGCTGAGGCATGCCCTAATTACCAGTGTGGATCCACCTGCAGGCCTGGGTGGCCAGCCTGCCCTATAAAGCTGGCTAAGAGACAGGAAGCAGGGGGAGATAGGAAAGGGAGGAGTGTAGGCTCTAGATCCCTGCTAGCTGGGAAGCTAGTAGTCTCCCAGAGTGTTGGTCTCCGTAAATATCTGTAAATAGTAGGATGTGGGAACGGACACAAACAATAAAAAGACGTGGGTGCTGCACTTCCATTGGTCTCTGACTGCATTTGTGGAGGGGCCAAGAGAAGGCACCGCTGCAAGTCTATATAAACTCTTTGAGGTGGGGACTATACTACTACTTTGGACAGTGCATAGCATAAGCCCTCTGATTTCAACTGAGACTTCTAGAGCTTACTGTGATATCCATAACTAATATTAATATCTATCTTCTTCTGAGGCCACTATTACCATTGTATCTCCCCTACAGCATGCTCTATAACAGTGGTTTTCAACTGGAGGTCAGCAGACTATTTCCAAGAGGTTCACAAAAGACTGTCATTACCGTAGAACGGTGGTTTTCAACCTGCTGTCCATGGACCCCTGGGGATCTGCAGATTATATCTAAGATTTCCAAAGAGGGCCACACCCTCATTTGAAATGTTAGAGATCCACAGAAGAAAAAGTTTAAAATCACCAATCTATAAGCAAACTTGGCCAAATTTTATTTTTCTATTTTAATTTTTATCTATTTAAATTTTCAAAGTTGCAGGAAATTATGGGGTTTAAGCATTTTTTTCTGTTTTGATTTATTCAGATTTTCACACTGTTTGAGAAATTACAGAGTGATGTCAGAAAATAATTATACTGTATGATAGTAAATTTTGAGATTTATTATATGGAGATATACTCATCTCATAGAACTGGAAGAGACCTTGAAAGGTCATTGGGTCCAGTCCCCTGCCTTCACAGCAGGACCAAGTACTGTCCTTGACAGACTTTTGCCCCAGATCCCTAAACGTCCCCCTCAAGGATTCAAAAACAAAGCTTTATAAGCTATAAAAACACAAATTGTCAACATCTCATCAAAATATACTAAGTAAATATCCTTAAATCAAGCTCTAATAAGTTCTTAAACAACATTTTTCTTACTTTGCCTAGCTGTAAATTTTGATTATTGTAGCTGGACATTTTTTTTGGTTGGTTTGTGTGTCTACGGTGAAATCAACATCTGCTGACATTTACTGATAAAAAATCTAATCATTCCAAGCCTATCTATAAGAGCTGTAGTGCTGTAGAATTAGTTGGTTGGGCCCACAGAACAGCTGCCACCAAACTATGCATGAGGAAAGAGGACAAAAATAAACAAAATAAAAACAGATTAAAATGGCTTAATTAAAAGATAAACACACACCAAATCAAAGCAATCAATGGCAGTTCAACGCTGATTGAATTTTGTCATTAACAGTGCTGCTGTTGTTCTCCTTTCTTCCCCAGCCTGAGGGCTCCGGAGCGGCAATTTTCCTGATCAAATTTCACAGTTAGTTGAATTAGTTTGGCAATCTTGTTAAAAACTTTAAAGATTAGATCAGAATCTTCAGTTCCAGCCAGACTCTCATACCAATCCATTTTCAGCTGGATTGTCAAGCAGCGCACCGAAGGTTATCAACATCACTCACTCGCCAGTGCCACTGTTCTCGGACAGTAAATTCAGCATGTGTCTCAGATGCAGGGAAGGAAGACTCAGGAGTCTTCCTAGACAGAGTGTGTACTTTAATGCTATGGCACTGGCTAATTACCAGCTTTAACAAATCTCACCTCAAGTCCCTTTCCGTTTCTTTCTCCAAGCATGTAACAAGAGTGGAGTCTGCAGGATAGGGCAGGGAGGCAGTTGTTAGAGGGCTATAGAACCTCAAAGAACAAAAACAACTACAACAAACAATAATAAGGTTTAGTCGTTACACAGAGGAGCACTACATGTTGCAAACAGGAACTAATTAGCAAAAAGGTGTTTAAGAGGGATGGGTCTAGGGACCTTTTCCTGACCCTTGCACAGGGGTGGAATTTTTCTTTTACTGAAAAAGAAGGGTCTCAGCAGTTCCTGAATATCATGATTCTTTTGCAAAATATATATTTCCTGTAGGTTCTGCTTTATGAAAGCTCTTTTAACTATACGGGGGGTGGGGGGGAGCTTGGCTCTAATGTTTCTCTTGTACATATCATGCAAAACTGCAAGCACGCTGTTTGCCACAAAAGGAATAATCACACTTGCAAGCCCAGGGCAAAAACCCCTCTAATTGCTGTTATTCTGAAAATTTTTTCCTCTGTGCTTGAAAGTTGTTGTTGTTTTTTCCCCATACTCTTGGAAAATCCTTGCATTGAAACCAGGCGAGTCCATTTTTCATTGATAACACAGCATTTTCCAAATGCCTTAAAATCATAGTATTTTACCAGTGCCATGAAATTGCACCGAATCTTACCAATACCACAAATGTTGAGTGAATAACGTTCAAAGTGCAGCTTCATCTCTCTTAAATAGCTGTGGCAGCCCTTGCACAATATAAAGAGTTTTAACACTTCTCTCACTACATACACCAATGTAAAGTTCAGTTGATGACACCAACAAATGCTCCATGCAGGTGCTTAGAAGAGCAGCTATAAAATAAAATAGCAGGCCAGGCTAAAAAGCACGACTTCAGCCAGTGGCTTAATACAAAATATGTGTTTACCCTACAAACATACTGGGCTGCAAAATACCGCTAATAAAATAACTAATTTGCCTGCCTAGTGCTTTCAACATTACCCAGAGTCTGCATCTGGGCACAGGTCCAAGAAGCAGTGAAAAGAGTTTTCTAATACTATCAAAGAAACAGTGATTCCAGCAATCGGAGCTTTTCAGTTCCTTGTTGGCTTGTTTGGTTCATCTTTGTTTCTTCTCTTCCCCTGAAGAAGAAGAGCTGCCTGAAAAAATCTGATTTTGAAACTCGAAGGCCCAGCCCCTCAAAGCTATTCAGCACCTAACTCCCATGGAGGAATTTGAGGATCTGGACCTAAACTCTGTGAGTTCTTGATGTGACAAAAACAACAGACTCATACACAAAAATTCTAATTTCTCTTTGGATGTGGGCCTCTTGATATAGCTCAGAAATGCCAGACAGAACATTTGGACCTTCCCAGAGAAAGATGTGGCACAGAGTGAAACTCACTGTTCATGCTTATTGTCATCCCAGAGTAAGTATGCATGACACTTCTACCCTTTTTAGCTCCTCTTCTTAGGGAGGATAAAATTCACCCTGTTCAGGCAGCAGTTCAAGGCCAATGTGCTATGTAAGTCCCATTTAAGCAAGTCATATTTTGAGAGCTTAAGTGGCGCCTATAAGTCTTGTGCTTGCCCTCTGGGTAGAGTTGAATTTCACCTTGTCTGGTACAAAGGCAGACAGAAAGCTCTCTGGCAGTGCATAGATTGATGGAAGACCTGATAAAGGAGGACATGATCTTCTTTCCATGGATGTCCCCTTTAGGATCTAGCTTCTTCCCCACAAGATTGGTCACTCGCGTGTTTTCCGCCAGGGAGGCTGCAGCAGGAAGGCCAAAGGAAGAGCTTAGAAAAGGGGAAGCTTCTCCAAAAAAAGACAGGAACCCATGCCCAAGGGATGATGTGTGGTTGGTGTATGAGCATTCCAGGACTCCCAAAACACCCCAGTTGGGGATAACTGAATGCAGTCTAGTCTAGTGGCCTCTTCCTGGGTTACGCTTATGTGTTTGTTTTCAATAGACTTCTCTGGGGCACTGTTGGACTTCCTTGGTGCCTTGTCTCTTTATTTGTGGAATTCTCTCACAAAGGAGCAGAGTTTCAACCTGGCACCACTCCAATTCTCAAACACCAGCTCTCCTCAGCAGAAGTGGAGCATGGACATACCAAGAAAAATTATAATACATGTATGTGCTGACTCTTTTCGCACTATGCAAATGCTGGGTTCTTCCCTCCCCCAGCTCTTCCAAGCAATCCTGCTTCACTCAGAGCTGACACAAATGACTTTATTTGGTGGAGAGAGTGGGTTACCAAGCCATGCCCCTAGAGGCAGATTAAGATGTACTGGGGCCCTGGACACAAAGAACATTTGGGCCCCCCACACCCCAAGGGGCCCATGGATGCCAGAATGAGAGGGCCAGGGATGTCATGCCTGCCCACTTTTTAACATGGGTGTAATAGCCTTGGGCAGGTACGGAGCAGCGGAAGCAGGGGCTATGCTTCCTGTGGGGGGAGCTGATAAGTTGATCAGCTGCCCTGCCATGAAGTGAAGCCCCCTCTAGCAGCGTTAGCCTCTTCCCAGTAGGGGGCTGAGGTGGGCCTCAGACCTCCTCACCATAGGACCCTTCCCCCTGCTCCTCTTCTCTCCCTGAGGCCCTCGCTAGACTGGAAGCTGGAGCCAGGCCGTGGTAAGCGCCACCCAGGGAACCTGGGCCACTGTGGGGAGACCTAGACCCTCCACTTGCCCTGGACGGTGTGCCCCGGGGGGACATGAGTCAGAGACTGCTTGCAGGCACCCTGGCACCCCACCCAGGGCAAGTGGAGAGTCCGGGGCTCCCCACAGCAGACTGGGCTCCCTGGATGTCGCTTACTACGGCCTGGCTCCAGCTTCTGGTCTGGCCAGGAGGTGGGACCTCAAGGAGGGGAGAGAAGGAGCAGGAGGTGGGGACCCTAGGAAGAAGAGGAGGAGCAGGGTCAGGGGCACAATTCCAGCACTGATAGGCTTCCCCCACCCCCTTCTGCACAGTTTCTGGAGGCCCCAAATTGGCCAGGGCTCCAGGGGCCAGTGTGTTAATCCACCAGTGTACACCCCCCGATTCCTGATTGGGTCACAGCTCATGTGCATTGACCAGTTGGCTGAAAAATGCCACTCCAGGCTCCAAAGGAGTGGATTCTGCTCAATTTTCTCCATAAAGGGCTCTCTTTCCTAATCAAAGTATTTAAGTATCTGGGACCCATTGATCCATTTGCAGGTTTCTACAGAGCCGCCTGCGAGTCAGCGAGTTCCCAGCTGTAAATATGCCTCTGGTCTTTCAAGCATAAGAGTATTAAGGAGTTAACAAGGATCAGGGGAATCACAAAGATGGAAGAGAGGCAGTTCATGACTTGGGAAATCTAAAAAGCAAGGAAATGCCCTATGCTGGTCTTGCTGAGGCAAGCTTTCTTTATCTGCTTGGGGGTATTTTTTTCCCCTTGTTTTAAAACACAGACACTTTGACGGATGCTTCCTATATATTTCCATCTCATGGTGTATTAAATCTTGCTGCAAAAGCAGCTGAATCCTTTCAAGGGATTCTCTCTTTCACTTTCACATCTGGTCATCTGGAAATCTGAGTGGAGGCGGCAGCATTCTCCTCTGGCTTTGTGATTAAAATGATTTATCTTGCCATGGCCTGAAGCCGTTGTGAAGCATCACAATGAGCCACAAGCCAGCAGCCCCCACTAAACGTGAAGGGTAGAGCTGTGTGCAAAACCCAGTACACAAGAAAGTTCTCACAAAGCATGTTTCTCTTTCCGTTCGTGCAGGTTGGTGTTACAGTTGTTCTTTGAGACTAGGACAAACCAGAAAGAAACTCAAAGCAGAACACAGATGAAACTAACGTGCTGGGTGGAGACCATGTAAATACAGTGCTATGATCTCACAGTCTCCTTACTGGTGAGCCAGCACAGGCAGACCCAGTCCCTTGAATGAGGTTACCAAGCATTCATGCATTTCACAAATGAACTGCAGCTGGTTTATTACTGGGACAGAAGGGACAGAGGCAGCGCTCCTGCTGCAGCTGTGGTTTTGCAGTTATATACACGACCCCCTTCCTCCAAAAGGCAGGGAGAAAAAACATTCCCTGGTATTTCCTCTCCGAACTACTTCCTGATCTGGGAGTAGGAGTAGAAATGGGAGAGGGATTCTTCACATATGAGTGGTGCCACCCTTTTGGGGCTATGTGTGCCAGGGAACACACGCACACACACACACCATAGTACCCTGTCCTTTATAGTAGAGCTACCAGTGCATGTAAAACCAGCACATGGCCCATTGGATTCCACAGAAATGATGTAATTCATCATCCATTTGTGAGGTAATGGAATGAACCTGCCCCACTGCCTGCCAACCCCCCTCCTCTGCATCACCTCCTTTGATTTTGCTAATTTTGGAGGCTTTGTGAAGTTCTGGAGGTTCAGAGTTCATTAAACTGGTCTGTTGAGGTCTATGCATATGGCAGGCATTGCTGGGTTTTATCACTGCAATGATACACAAACAGGAGGGGAACTTGGAATCCAGGCATTTTGTGACCTTGACCTGTGCAGCTGGAGGTGGGGCAGAATTGGCCTAACAATAGCTCACCACATTTGGGGTTGGAAGAGCGTAGGCTTCCTTGTCAGAGTCCTGCGAGCCTGGTCTCCTAGCAGGTTTTAACTACAATTGTCTGAAACTGAGCTCAACTCAATGATACGCTTGCAGCTAAACCACATTCAGCATTGGGCCAGCTGCACCCACTGCTAATGCCAGTTGTCACTAATGTTTAATTTTGCTGGGGTGGGCAAGCCCTTAATGGCACTGTGCCCAACTACTTTGTATACACTGTAGTAAACGATGAGAAAGAGGCTAGCAACCAATATCTACACCCAGCCTTCCAGCATTTGATGGGAATAGTTCAAAGACTGCTGCTTATTTTCTGTTTTCTGCTTTGCCTCCTATCATTAATTCCTCTTATTATTTATTGACACACCACCACATGCATGGAGCTTTCCAGACAGAAATAACCCTGCCCTGAAGATAAAGGCACAATCCTGCAAGCTATCTGTGCAAAAAACACCCATGGACTTCAGTGAGAATCCCTCACCCAGAGGGTTTGCCCAGTACGGCCCTGAGTTAGTTTATCAAGGCTCAAGCACAAACTGGCTTATATGCCTTTGCAAGGGAGTAAGGAGCTGTAGGCTACCCCTTTTCTCCCTGTGCTTGCTACCCCCAGTGTGGGTGACAATCCAGGAGACAGTAGTCACCCAACCCCCCTCCTGCACAGGTAGGCTTGGCTCTTCCCTCCTAGCCCATCATTATTTATTTTTATTACTAGAGCATCTAGGACTCTCCGTCCTGGAGACGAGGCCTCACCGTGCCATGTGCTGTACAAACACAGAACAAAACGATGGCCCTGTATCAAAGATCCTCCAGTCTCAGTATAAGACCAGAGACCACAGGTGGCTAGAGACAGACAGAGGAGTACACTGAACAATGAGACAATACTGGTCAGCTTGAGCTGAGGGGAAGGAGAAGCTATTCCAGGCATAGGGCTGGCACAACTTACTTCCCCCAGGGAGCAAAGGGGAAGTAGAAATCACACTGGAACTCAGTCACAAGCCAGCCCCTCCTCTGCTCATTACTCAGGTCAGATTGCAAAGTGCCAGCCTGGCCCTTTCTAAGAACATCCACTGTGAGTGGGGGTGCATCTCAAAAGCCTAATCAGTGGGAAAGAAACAACACCTCCCATTCTGCATTTGTAGGGAAAGGTGGGAAGAAGAGAAAGAGGCTTGCAGGAAAGGCAATGAATCATCCAGAATGATTTCTAATTAAGAGGGAGCAATTTAGCAGTGACCCTTAGTGCACAGTTAACATTATGCTGTGGTTAAGGCTCACTGGCAGTGCTGTTATCAAGCAATAAAGGTTTTAAAATGCAAATGTGTTTTGTGCATAAGCAGGGGTGTGCTGTACCTCTGCTCCAATGCTCCCCACTCTCACTGGCCAACTACTCCCACTGCAAACCCCAAACAGCCCCACCCTGATTCCATTCCTGGGCATTTCCCCAGACAATAGGCATATCACAGACCTGGCTGGCTAACTGTCTTGGCACATACCTTATCAACCACCTGTATCCTGACCACTGTATAACCCCTGCTGCTAACAGCATGAACCTATAAGGGCTGGGAGGGAACAACCCCACTATCTCTGGGAGACAATCAAGTCATTTAGCAGTAATTAGAATTCTAACCAATTTAAATCATTTACAGCTCCCAAGCAATTATGTGATGGCTCTTATCAACCCCAGAGTCCTAAGATGTTATTTGAAGGAGGCCATAAACCGTGAATGGGTGTTGGAAGGACTGAAAGAGGGGGGTGGATTTGAGTGAGGAAACCTGGTGCTCCCTAATGAAAGGCAAAGTTTAAACCTGAAAGTTTTACCACCTCAAGTTTTTCCTACCCTAAGTTTCCACCTCAAGAGGAAGAGAGAGACACACCACCACCTTAACATATCCTGCTTCAGGGAAAATAAGTCTTCATTGCTGTGAGTAATCTTAATCTATATTGCAATGTCCATTTGCTAATGATCCATAATACGATTCCTCATCAGCTGTTCCCCACCATTTCTGCTGATTAAGAGGGTAGTCGCATAGTCTTAGGATGGATGAAATCAGTGTCTCAGAAGTCATTTCAATCTAGAGTGGACAAAGAACTGGAAAGGAGAATGTGTTGTAAAGGAACCAACCTCTGGGGCCAGTGCTGAGACTAATTACAAGATGTGTTTTAACACTGTAGCACTTTTCCCTTTTTAATTTCTACAGATCTGTGGAAAACTGAAAGATTGTCTCAACTCCCCTAATGTGGCAAATGGCAATTATTTTAAATTACCCAAGAAACACCACTGGGTGTGACCATTCGTATTATGTTAGGCTTCCTTTTCCAAAAAATCATGGATGCATCTTTAAAGTTATACATCTCAAAAAATTCTAAAAGCTAATTAAAATGTCTTCAAAAAAGGATATTCACTGGTTGAGTGTAAGAATATCCCTAGTCACATTAGATAGGATACAAAAGATAAGGGATATAAACCCTCATGATTCAGGGCATAGACAATCACTGATTGATGGGGGCAAGAAGGAACTTGCCCTGTGGGTTGATTATTCCATGATTGCCCATTTAGGGGATTCTTGCACCTTCCTCTGAACTTTACTGGTCACTGCTAGAGATAGGATACTAGACTGGAGAAGAAGGATGACCCAGTGGTTAGAACTGTAACCTGAGGCTTAGAAGATTTGGGTTTAACTTCCTGTGTGGCCTTGGGCAAGTCATTTCAATCAAACAAATCCTATGTCTTGGCAGGGAGCTAGACTAGATTACCCTTGCAATCCTTTCTAACCCTACGATTGATTTAGGGCTGGTCTATACTGGGAACTTACATTGGCATAGCTGTGTCTCTCAGGGGTATAAAAAATGCACACCCTTATGGAACTAACCTGTGGTGTAGACAGTACTTGGCTGATAGGAGAGCTCTTCTAGCTACCAGCCCAGGAGTAGGTGGTTTGCCTACGCCAAATGGAGAACCCCTCCCATTGATGGGGCTGGTGTCTACACTGAAGCATTAGAGCGGTGCAGCTGTGCTACTTTAGCAGTTTACATGTTGACACACCCTCAGTCTCTCTAAAATGGAGAGAATAACACTGCCGTGCCTCACCAGGATGTTGTAAGGGGAAATACATTAAAGACTATGAGGCACTCGGATACTACAGAGATGGGGCCTGATATGTACCTAAGATAAATAACTGTGTTACTGGTCTGACCTGTACATGGAACTCTCCTTTACATGGAACTCTCCTTTACCCACATTTGTCCTTCCAGAGTGTCTGTGGATGCTAAAGATCCCTGGGTACTGTACACAGATAGTAAGAGAGAGCCCCAATATCATAGACAGTGTTTCCAATGTCAGTATCCAGGTTCTAACGTGCAAGGTGAGATGAGAGCTATTGCAGAGCTTAAGGGCAGACCTCTCAGCCTGCACATTCTCTGCACATCCAGCAACTCACTCGTTTTTGTGGTGAGCTTTGGGGAGCAGGATTATGTATAAAAGATGCTAAGAGGTGTATAAAAGTTGTTTAATGCTAACCAGTTTGATTCTGCACTAAATTTGTTATACAAACATTTGCTTTTGTAAGCAGAGTCAGGATGAGTTCTACCCTGACATCTGGTGGTGAATTTCAGGGAGTGTGGAAAGAATTTCAGGGAGTGTGGAAAGGAATTTCAGGTTTTTGCATTGGCACACCCACCTCACCTAGCATAGCCCACGGCAGCCTGGGATGGTTGTTCTGACAGCTCTGGGATCCCCAATTTCTTTGATATTGGGGCAGGAAGAATAAAGTTTTGTCACCCTGATTATGTGAATGAGGAACTCACCCGCAGTTAAATCGTACTTGCTAGACGAGAGACATGGGTTCCAAAACCCAGTGAATTGAGAGAGATTGGGGACTGGTGTGTGTACCTGATGGTATAGGCCCCTTTTGAGGGTCTGGAATACCAATTGCACATCCTCCTCTCTCCATTGTTAAAGAGTAGAGCTAATTTTGATTCCATTAGGGAGTCCATCTAAAGGCTGCTGAACTGAATTCATGTTGGGTCAATGGTGCACCAGCACCAGGGCTCCCCTACTACAAGCTGAAATCACTAAGAGCTGAGATCACTGAGTGCTGTGTTAACTAGTTGGGGAGCCTGAAAACCTATCGCTAAGTGGCTGGCAAAGTGGAGCAGTTTGCAGCATGTTGGAGCAGCCCATGGAACAGTGAGCGGAGTGGAGCAGTTTGCGGGGATGGCTGGAGGAGCAGCACAGCTGGTGTAGTGGAGCTGGTCATGGTGAAGGTTGCAGCAGAACTCCACTGAGAGGCAGAACAGTTGGCCTTGGCCCACGTAAGGTGCCCCTTACCACCCTGTGTGGGCCCCACCACACTATGTGGGCCCCCCGCCCACCTATTTCCACCCAGGCTGAGGGGGGTAAAACTCTGCAGATAAACTTTTGAACTCTAGGGAGGCACTGACCAGAGACTTTTGGGTTGTTGGACTTTGGGGTGATTGGACTTAAGATCCTAAGGGGGAAAGGACATTGCCAAACGTACTTGGAGGTGGGTTTTTTGCTTATGGTGTGAGTTATAATCCTGTTTGTGGTGTTTCTCCAATGTCATGCTGCATTGTTTCCCTCCTTATTAAAAGGATTTTGCTACACTCAGACTCCATGCTTGCGAGAGGGGAAGTATTGCCTCCTAGAGGCGCCCAGGGGGGGTGGTATGTAAGTGTCCCAGGTCACTGGGTGGGGGCTCGAGCTGGTTATGCATTGCATTATTGAAATGGAACCCCTGGATACCTAACCCAGCCCTTGTTGCTACCAACTCAGAGGGGCAGAAGGGTTACACTTTGTGTGCTCTAGTTACTGTGCTCAATGGCATACCTTGCTTCCTGGGTGTTATTCATGAAACAGCAGGAACTTTATTGCCATGACTGCTTTTCCATCAGGGCTGACCCTAGGACTGAATGAGCTGAGAGGCAGCCTGGAGGAATTGGGCTATTCAGGGCTCCCAAGAGAATGCAAACTTTGCTGAAAGCTAACATCTTATTGCCAGGAGCATATTCAGCATGGCAGCCTTCACGCCTTTTCTTCTTGGGAGGGGTCCTCTGGGCTTCTGGGTTCATTCAGGAATTCAGTCACCACCTGGAAGAAGAAACAGGCCCAAAGTATAGGCATCAGTGTGAGAGGGAAACAGGGCTGACAGGCCAACAGCAAGTGAGCAACCAGAAGTGAATGGTCCTGGAGATAATCAGATTCCTGATTCAAAGTAATAAGAACTTGACAATTAGGATAAAGACGTGAGGCCACGGTTTCTGCTGATCTGAGTAGCTCTGTTGGTTTCAGTGCAGCTTCATCTATTTAGAGCAGAGGATTGGGCCTTTGCCCTTAATCTAGGGATGACAGTTTCCAGGGAAAACACTGCTCATGCCATTCACAATTTACGCTAAATTGAGAGGGATTTTAGTTATGCATTTCCTGATCCAAAGACTGTCTGATACTGGATAATGCTGACAAAGCACATAAGGGGATCCAGTCACAATCAGAAAAACCTTCCGCTGCCTTATTCGTAACCCTGGTCTATGCTACTAACTTATGTCAGTATAACTACTTCACTCAGAGGTGTGGAGAAATGAAAGGCAAGTCTACACTACCAAATTAAGCTGATCTAAGTTATATCAACATGTAGCCACCACAGTAATTGAATCAGTTTTGCACATCCACAGTATGCACCTGGTGTCAGCGGTGTGCATCCTTGCCAGGAGCGCTTGCACAGATTTAACTGCCAGCGTGGGGCATTGTGGGATGGTTTCTTAGCAATAGGCTAAGCAATGCAGCATCTACACTGATGCTGTGTCAACCTAACTGCATCAACTTAAGTGCTAGGCTTCTCACAAAGTTGGAGTTAAGTCTGTGTAGTGGGCGAGTTACATTGGTGGGAACTACAAATCAGTGTAGAGTCTTAGAGAGTTAGGTCAACATAAGGCAGTTTACATTGACCTAACTCCAGTGCTTAATTTGTGCAAGGGCTGAGCCCTGATATCTCTGGGCTTGGCAGTTAATAGCCCTGGCACCTGTGGGCTTGCCGTGTCAGTTATGAAAGTAAAAAAATTTGCTCGAGCCACAGCACCTAATTGCTTGAGCCCTGGCACCTCTTTCATTACAACTTAAGTACCTGTCTAACTCTCTAGTGTAGTTCAGGCTGTAGTTATACCGACCTAACACCCAGTATAGGCAGCATTATGTCTCCAGGAGGACTTCTCCCATTGAATAGCTACTGCCTTTTGGGGAGGTGGAGAAGCACTCCTGTTGGAGTAGGCAGCATCTTCACTAAGCTCTACAGCTGTGCTGCTGTAACTGTAGACAAGCCCTTAGGCTAGTTCAGACAAGAAAGCCAAACCTCCAGCCATAGGAGGCCCCACATCATGGGCTTCCATCATATCTACTCTCAGTAGGAAATCTAAAAGCCTGAGATTTGCTTCTGGATTGCCCATAGGACCATCCTTCTTTTTGTGTCTCTTTTTGTTTTCCATATAGCAGAGAAAATAATGTGCAGGAGAAAAAGGGAATGACAGCTAAGAGAAAAATCTCAGATTTTTATTTTCCCATTGCAAGCAGGTGTGAAGAAGACCTGTAGGAAAAAGGGTCGGAACAGCTTCACTGTTACAAAGCCAGCTAATTTCCAGGTGGCTGAAATCTGGGTTTGCAGTGACCACAAGGGAGTGCTGTGCAATGGAAAATGGAGGCTTTTGGGAAGAGTAGGGTGGAGGGTTTCATAGATTCCAAGACCAGAAGGGACCATTGTGATCATCTAGTTTGACTTCCTGTATAACACAGGCTGTAGGACTTCCCTGAATTAATTCCTCAAGCAGATTTCTTAGGAAAAGCATCCAATTTTGATTTAAACATTTCCAGCGATGGAAACTCGACCACAAACATAGGTACACTTTTCCAGTGGTTAATTACTCTCTCTGTCAAAAACTTATGCCTTATTTCCAGTCTGAATTTGTCTAGCTTCAACTTCTAACCATTGGATTGTGTTAGTCTTTCTCTGTTAGAGTGAAGAGCCCATTATTAAATATCTGTTCCCAACGTAGGTACTTACAGACTGTGATCAAGTCACCCCTTAACCTTCTCTTTGTTAAGCGAAATAGATTGAGCTCCTTGAGTCTATAGCTATAAAGTGTGTTTTCTAATCTTTTAATCATTCTCATGACTGAGCTGCACTCAGGAATGGATCTAGGCAAAGTATTTTCAGCAAATAGTTTATTTGCCAAAAAATGCAGTTGACTGAAATCTTATGACTTCAAGTCAAGTGCAACATAGTCTTGAACCAAACAAAATGAGGAGGGGGAAGAAATTCTGAAAAAGTCACAAGTGTTTGTTTTCCAAAACAAAATGTTTCAATTTTTCATTTCAAAATGGTCTATTTTTTCTAAATTCACATAGATTGAGCTTTTTTTTTAAAGGGACAAAAACCACTCAGAAATGTTTCATTTAGAATGAAACAGCTAGTTTGACCCAAAATGAATTTTTATCATTCTTCATTTTGGTGAGGTGGAGGGACCCAAATTGATGTTTTGGGTTGACCCAAAATGACTTTTGTTTCTGTTTTTGGTTCAGCCACCAAACCAGAAAATCATTTATACACTCAGCTTCCTGAGTAGAGCTGTCTGCAGTGCTTAATGGTCATGGAGCCACGGAGTCTATGCCCCCAGCTTGTAACCAGTCTCCTGGGAGTGACCCCTTTAGGATTCTCAGTTCCACCAGGCAGGTGTGTGGCTTCCAGGACTCTGACTGGGCCTTCAGCGCCAGCCAGCCCTGTCTCTCTTCAGGGCTCCCTGCAGCAAATCCTGCAAAGCCAGAGTCCAGCAGGAAACTTGTGCAGTAGCCTTTTAGAGCAAAATGTTCCGAGTGTTTACAGTGACACAGGCAGCCTTTATTAGTCACCTGACATACAGAATCAGAAACTTCTTAAGTTAGCAAAGCAAGACAGAAGTTAAGCCAGAGTCCATCCTGGTCAAACCAAGTCCTGGTGAGCCAGCCAAGCTATAATGGACTCCATCTGTGGCTCTCCCCATTTTCTCCAGGCTCCTGAGTCCCTCCAAATATCCTCCTCCTCCTCCCAATCACCCGATGCCTTGTTCTCCAACTTAGTTCCCAAATCCCGTCTGCTGTGGTTTCCTGCTGTTGTGTTGATTGTTCACTCATTGGGACATCTTTGTTTTCCTGGATTGTCTGTTGATTTGGGTTGATTTGTGCCAGTTCTTTAATGACTGTATTCATTCCCCCCAGACAGCAAGATGGTTCATATTCTCCACAGAGCTGTTACAGGAGCAATGTTTGCACCTACTGGGTAGCAATGCAATGTAGGAAGGGAAACTGAGGCATACCTAAGCTTCACTGAAATATTACAGCGAATTCACACTTCATCACAGTAACAACTGTACTGGACCTACACATTTGTCAACCAATCTGCATAGACATGTGTATTATAGGTGGGGCTGGTAGTTCCACCTTTTATTAAGGTTGTCTGACACTTCTCATTACAAGACTGTTTTCAGTTGCTTATAAATTTATGAAACTTGGTTTGGGCTGAAATTTTCCATGCCAGGTTTCTCCCTGAGGCTGAATCTTGTTTGGAAAATTTCAGCCAAAGTGGTTCATCTGTTTCCAAGAACAAAGCTAAGGAGGGGAGATTTTTTCCCCCTAGTGTGTTGAAAAAGTCTTGAAACCTTCTGGTTTAAAATGTTCTAGCGTCCCCATGCTTTGGAGCCGGGACTCTGAAAGTTGGCAGGAAGATGGCATTTGTATCAAGGATTTGGCAGATGTCCAATGGGAAGGAAAATAGTATGTGATCATTGTCATTAAAGACTGCATCTGTAGAAGGGGGCAAATTAAGGGTGCACAGACACTCTTAGGTCTGGATTTCCTAGGTTTTGAGTGCTTGACTTTGCCACTTTTTTAACAATGTAGTTTTAACATTGTTTTTTGTGTCTAATCTTTTAGAAGAGGCTTTTGGCAGCTGAGAGGTAGGGGCAGTTTAAGACTCTTGCCAAGAACTCATTCTCTTTCCTTTATCTGTGCCCCCAATATGACTCAGCTCCTCCTACAGGCATTTCTAGCCCTGTCCCTCAGGTATGGCTCAACAGAGAAAAGCATCTCCTGTCAGGAGATCAGGCCAAAGTAAGAAATAACAAAGAGCTTAAGGGGAAAGGAGGGAATGCAACTGTGGGGAAAGGGAGAAATAGGCAGAGAGGATGAAAATCAGTTACATATTTTTCTGCCTTTTGCAGCTAAAACTTTCATAGATTATTTAAAAAAATAAAATAAAAAGAGAGGTTGGGCATGGCATGTATTTTAAAAAGAAAATCATCCCCCCACACTCTTAAACACAATGAGCATAGGGTTACTTTATACTTTTAAAAGTGATGAGATCCCAATGATGCACTGTTGTGAGTTGATGTATGACAGTGGTATCATCAAAAAATCTTAGCCAATCAATCAGTGATGGCTGAAAGCTGCATTCTGTCCCTAGCCACACTGTGAGGCAGATCAGTATGTGAGGAACAATCACATACATATATGAGCAGAAAGATTAATTGGATTTTGTTAACAAATTAACTTTTGTGATGTCTATGAGCTCAGTAGGGATTCAGGAATGCTGAACACACATTCACAGTAATGAAATGTCAGTCTCTTTCAAGAATGAGGTGTGAAATGTGTTGTTGGGATAGGTCAAATATGAGCTATTGTTAGAGAGAAGATACGAGGCTAGATGGACCACTGATCTCTCTTGGTAAAGCAATTTATGTATTCCCAGAAAAAGAATAGATTGCTCTACAGAAGTTTGGTAAAATGTAGCCATGGTCCCTTCAGAAACACAGTTCTGATTTTTCTGCAAATAATCTAGATCATAAAGGGGATTGAAGTTTAAAAGGTGCTGAGGCCCTAGTGAATGACAAAGCACGCAGATGGTATCTATCCTAGCTGTGTGAATAGTTGCTGGTTTGGTGGCCAAATCAACGTATCGGGGAGGGATTCAGTTCATTTCAAATTTTAACTGAATTTTTCCACTTTTTTTTCTCAAGAAAACTGGGGGGGAGGGGTTCATTATGATCAAATAACACATTTTGAATGTTAATTCATACGATTTTCTAAATTAACTGTTTTGGCATTTTTGAAATTTTGTTTTCAGTTTTAATTTGTTTTTCCCCTGAAATGATTTTCCAAATGTGACTGGAATTATTCTCAAATTTCAATGTCCCTGCAAAATGTATTTTTTGGCAAATTTATTGTTTGCTGAAAAAATTCACTCAATTTTTATCATAACCCTCTCCCCTCCTCCATCCCAATGAGCCATGCTCCTAGCAGGGCCACTCAGAGGATTCAGGGGACCTGGGACAGAGCCGGGTCTTCTGCTGCACTTCAGTAATGAGTCCCTCTCAGAGGGAAGGACCCACTGCTGAATTGCCTCCGAAGAATGAAGCTGCAGCAGTAGAGCAGCCTAAGTGCTGCTGATCACGGCTTTTTTTTTTTCCCCCCTGCCACTTGCGGTACTTGTACTCACCGGGTGGTGCTCCGAGGCTTCAACAGCACTTCAGTGGTGGGTCCTTCCCTAACTCCAAGTCTGCTGCTGCACTGAAGGACCAGCCACCGAAGACCTGGAGCGAGGGAAGGGCCTGCTGCCGAAGTGCCACCGAAAACCCGGAGCGGCTCACAGGGCCCCTTCAGGGGCCAGGGCCTGGGGCAAATTACCCCAGTTCCCCACCCCCACCCTGGGTGGCCTTGGCTCCTAGAAGAACCAGAATCCTTGCTTGTTATCAAAAGGTACGGTAATTATATAGGTACACCTCACATCTTCTAACAATTTCTTTTTTAAAACACAACTTTGCCCTATGCTTCACTGATAATTATCTTATCCCGTCAGTAATATGGCTTATATGATAAAGCATCAAGACAAAGTTCAGTTTGGATATTAAGTAATGCAGAAGAGGAACTTGATATCAACATGACACTGGATTCTCCGGGGCTGTGGTGTTCATTGTCTTTGGAGTGAGATGGAATTGGAAGGACAGAGGCATCCGTGGATTAAAATAGCAATTTGGAGTCCGCCCTGTGGCCTTAGCATTCATGCCATACAGAAGGCCTAGATTTAAGTCTGATCACAATTGGTTGCTCCTTGGGTCAACAAACAGTGCAAACACCAGGCCTGTGCCCCAAGCCCATAGGGTGTTTTGAGTTTCTTCATGACGACACTTCTCTAGTTAAGCCATTATGCCTGCCAACTAGTAGCTACTAGCGGTAGAAATGACGGAGTGTAGATGGGCGCTAGAACAGTTCTTACAGTGGGGGTGCTGAGAGCCATTGAACCCAACTGCAAACCCTGTATATAATAGAAACCACTTCAAGCCAGGGTGTGGTGTTCTGTCCTATCTAGTGGCGCCAAGACCACTTGGAGAGAGAGATTAGTGAGTTTGCTCTACAGCCTTAGCTAACAGCCGGCTGGCTTTTGGCTCATGCAGTAGAGGCTCGTGCAGTAAGCTCCAGAGGCCCCAGGTTCAATCCCACTTGCTAACGACCGGAGTCCGTCGGCACTACATAGGCACAACTTTTTGTGTCATCTAATTCTACTCCAAGGAAGAAAGAGCTCGTGAGCCACGTCTCTACCACAGCTAGTACTGAAGGAGCTCCACCAGGAGTGAACTGGGGGGAAGGGTCCTTATTGTCCTAGTGTTCTTTCTTGTCAGCACAGAAGTGGCTTGCACTGTTGCTGCCCATGCTGTGTCTGTTCCATGGGCAGAGGACTTGCATCATCAGCATTGTTTAACTGGATACTTTCAACCCCCACATAAAATTGGCTTTATAAAGATAAAACAAACCATGTCCTAGAAAATCTAATGCATGAGCCACTGAAACTATTCCAGGACTTTCATCACTTGCATCATGTCACTCTGGCACTTGTTGTCTGTTGGGGAGACTACAGGGAAATATATTCAGATGCTGAACTTATGAACTTCTCCTTTCACCTGCAGCTGAACCTTGCTAAATGATTTTACGACTGTTATTGCTTTATAGCCCATGACTGTAAATTCTTCCATTACATTTTATTACTTGAGGATAAAAATGTGTGCCTGGGGTTTATATTTATGTATAAATATGTGTACGCACTTACACACCAAGTGATTGATAGATTAGATAGAGGAGATGCAGAACAGTGCAAGTTAGAGCTCTGAGGGCACTCTTATTTGAATCCATGTTGCAACTGCAATGGAGTCCACATGTAGTTAGCTCTGCTCTGCGTCCCTGCAAGGCAGACAGAGCTATGGAACCTTTCATGCTATGGAAGGGAAGAATCCATGGCCTTACAAAAGGTAGCCAGGAGATTTCCCTCTTCCTCCCACAATATTGCCAAACCTAACTGTTCAAAAATCATAAGGCAGGGCCCTCAGAATCAGGAGATTGGTTTACAACTCATGAGTCTTTTAAAAATAACAAATCAGGGATTGTTTTTACTTGCTTTCTAGGGTGTGTGTTTTTGTTGTTTTTTTGAGGCGTTGGGTCTTACAATTGCTAGCATTTCTCCACAATCCTGACTACTTCAAATTTCCTTTTTTAATGAAAACTGAGATGCTAGTGTAATCACATGCCTCCAAGAGCTGGGGCTTTAAAAAATACCAAATATTGCAAGACTCACAATAAAAATCATGACAGTTGGTGATGCCAATCCCACTACCCTCCATCTACATAAAATTTATTCAAAGATGAACCCTAAAGATGGAAATTTTCCACCATGCCTTCGATTTCTCCATTCCATATTATTTTTTCTAGGTGGCTTTACATTAGAAATTCAGTAGAACCCTTATTATATGAACTAGTTTGGGATTGAAGAGAAAGTGACCTCTTCAGATGCTTATTCCAACTCTGAGCCTTGCACATCAGCATCTTTTTTTCTGGAAATCTTGCAAGGACTGGCTTTCTCACAAGATTTCTCATGCTTCTTGCTTTGGCAAATGAAAAATAATGAATGGGTGAGAGGGAGTTAATCAGATGTTTCAGAAGCTTCAAAAAGTTGTTCAGTTCTAGAAATAGGCAACAGTTAAAGGGGGAGGGGCTTCTGATTTTATCTAAAATGGTTCCCTCATCCCTGCTAGCAGTGTACTTTCTAGAGAACCAATAATAAATTTTAAACTGATAGTAAAGGAACAGGTGTATGATGAGATTTAAAAAGGATAAGTGACTTAAGGCTTACTGAGACTGGGCAAAATCCAGGGCTAGATAGAGACCAGCTAAACAGAGAATAGGGGACAGTAAGTATGTTGCAGCTTTGCAAAGCTGCTGACTAGATTCGGAATCACTCACACTTCCATTATGCTAGATAATAACAAACTTGTCTTTCACAACTTGTCTACTCATTGGCTATTCCTTGACTTGATCTGCCTCCCTTGCTTAGCAATTCCAGGTATGGTGCCACAAGGTTTTTCCTGAAAAATTAATTAGTTTGCAAGATCTCAAAAGAGGAGAAATATGCATAAATGTTGTTGGTTTTTTTTAAAATAGAATTATCATTCTCTTTTTTTAAACAAAGTTTTGAGGCCGTTTAGCTTCTTGGGGAATCTATGGACTCTGATGTCCTGGTTACTCTGCCAGAGGGAATGTCATTGCAGTCACTGCACCAGTAATTAATTAACTCTCGCCAATCGATTGGGAGATCCACTTCATTGTAAAGCCCCAGTTTCCCTTCCTCATCACTTTCTTACGCTACTGTCTGAGTCATTTCAGCCCCAGTGAAACATTGTTTCAGCCAGGAGGAAACTCTTCTGTATGGCTAGAACCAAAGTAAGGTAGTGTGAAGAGAACACAGGAACACATACAAAAAATATGTTGCATGTGTTCAGATTGCATAGCTAAGGACTGAAGTCAGGAAGTGACAACGTTGTGGTTGTCCGTCCAATCATGACATCGGATGTTAACATTACCATGTCAGACAACATTCATGGGCTAAAGCATTGACATCACTTCAGGATTCGGTACTGTCTCCAGTAGTGAATTATTTCACTTGAGGCAGCAGAGTCGAAAGACAATAGACTCTCCTCATGCCAAGTAGGGTACTGTGCATGTCAGTAGTCAGAGACAAGGTGAGTGAGGTACTATCTTTTATTGGACTAGCTTCTGTTGGTGAGATAGACAAACTTTTGAGCACCATAGAGCTCTTCTTCTGGTCAGAGATCTGAGTACCCATGCATAACTAGGGCAATGAATAAATCCATTTCCATGGCTGGGTCAAAAGGTTGACTGGAATCTGGGTTTCCAGCATCCCCTGTCCTTTTTGCTGGCATCTCTTAGCATTCATGTTCTCTGGGAAGTTATCTGAACTGCACAGACATTCGTCTCCTGCCAAGTAATGGCTGTGTGTATTGATTCTGAATGTGTGCCATCATTTCTCTCTTTGTTCTTGTCCCAGGGTGACGGAGGATTTAAACTTTGAGCTTTTTTCCAGCAGTTGTCAACGTCTATCTTTTTTGACCCATACATCCATGGAAAATGTGCAGAGATGGAGGCACTGGAGACAGGGATCTCTGTTCTTGGTACTGGCTACAGCCCTGCCGGTCCTATTTCCATGGGCTTCCCTGAGTTTTCATGTTTATCATGTTCTTTCAGTGACCGGCCACAGGAAGTTAAGATGTACACCAGACATCTGCCTTCACCACAGACACAGAGCTGGGGCTCATCGATGCTCCTAGCAACCCTCCCATCCACACACCCCACTGAGGCCATGTCTACACTACCACTTATGGTGGTGAAACTCATGTTGCTTAGGGGTGTGAAAAAAACCATCCACCTGAATAATGTAAGTTTCACCAGAATAAGTCGTAGCACTGTGTATACCATGTTGGCGGGAAAGCGTCTCCCGCTGACATAGCTACCGTTGCTCATGGAGGTGGTTTTATTATGTCGATGGGAGAGCTGTCTCCAACTGGCATAGAGCAGCACTGCTATAAACTCTGTAGTGTAGAAAGGCCTGATTAGCTGCTCCAAAAGCAGAATGTACTGTCTGCCAAGTAGCTGTACTAAAAACAGTTCCCATCACCAGCAAAAGCAGTGGTAAAGATGACAAAGATCCCATCATACAGTTAAAATGTGATTTTTATTTTTATTTTTTTTATCTGGCCTTTTCTTTCACCAGCTGGAGGTGTGAGTGGCCTGGTTTTTGGTGTGTCGGGTTTTTTTTTGTTGGTTGGTTGGTTGTTGTTTTTTTTTTCCCTCTTCCCCCAAACTTACGGAAAACCCATCAAGTCAAGCTACCAACAAGACTTAGTCCTCCAGAGTCTAGAAGGGCCAAGAGAGACACTGACCAATCAGAAGCCAGCAGGCTAGTTAAGAAGGCTTGTTTGCTTCCAGTGAAGTTCAGTGCTGAATGGGGATGGGACAAGAGAGTGCCTCAGTACAGGCCATTTGCTTAAATGTTGAGGCTAAGCAATCCCCTTCTGTGGATTGAGATAGTTAGTGTGAATATTTCAGACTGATGCCAAGCTCCTGGCAGAAGCTGAGCTGCTCCAACCTGGCTGCCACACACTGGTTTTTGCAAATACCAAAACATGTTTGCACAGGGCTTTGAACACAGAAAATGCAATATCAGTGCTAAGTGTGACTTGCTGCTGGGTAGAATTCTGTGGTTGACATGTCTGAGGGCATGGCTAGCCTGAAGTTTTATGAGGATCTATCCAGCTCCTTCAGCATCTGTGACCATTTTGCTTGAAAACCAGAACATCCCTGCTTCCAATTTCCTCCCTATGGTACACACAAGGCCGTTGGATGTGTGGGGCTGAACTGCATAGATAGCAGACATCGCAGACCTCCACTGTGGGAATCTATCTAACTGCCCCAGGAGTCTGGATCTAATAGGATCACACAAAGGCAAACCTACAGTTGCAGGAAGCTCAATGAAGAACATTCTGACTGAGAATAGGAAGGGTGATCTAGTGACTAGGGCACCCAGATGATCTGGGATCTGCTTCTGGCTCAGCCTCAGGTGCCACACTTGCCCTTGAGTAAGTCACTTAACCTACCCTGTATCTCAGTTCCCCATCTGTAAAATGAGGTTAATACTTCCCTGCTTCACAGCAGTATTGTGTGAGGCTAAAATCCATTAATGATTGGGAGATGCTCAGATACTATGGGGATGGTGGCCACGTGAGTGCCTAGATAGATAAGGGTGTGGTCTCCTGCCTTACTCAGTTCATTGCACCACCGATACGGGGTGCTGAAGTTGCAGAATAATGATTCACAGCAGGAATCCTGCTTCTGGCCCCACTTAGGTGCACAGAAAGAGTCACTCCAGAATACAGGATAATCATGAGACAAAATTGTTGTGTTTTTTTTTTGTTGCCCATTGAAACAACTCAGAGCCAAATGCAGTTCAAGTATTACCCTGTAGCTAGTGCAGGTACCAATTTAGTTTGTGCGGGGTTTTTTGTTTGTTTGCTCTACATGGGGATAAACCAATAAGCATGTAACTGTTCATCCATTATTGCATCAGTTCATACAGATAGATAAGGGTCCCTCCTCCAAAGCCTATGCTAGAAGTGACTGGATGAGTCATCTCTGATTTAATGTTGGGTGGTAGACGCCTGCTCCAGAAGCCTCTGATTTGTCACCTCCCACTCAGTGCCTTGGCTGATCAGACAATAGTGTCACATTCGCAGAGTTGGCCAGCTTGTACATGCTCATACAGGCAAGGAGGTTCTTCTGACAGGTAGCATTAGCAAGTATGACCTGTGGGGTAAAAAGCAGCACGTCTGTAATAATACTCATCACTTAATATGAGAAGCAGTGTGATCTAATGGATATGGCACTGCATGGGACTCAGCAGATGTGGGTTCTATTCTTGGTGCTGCCACTAACCGTGAACAAGCCGTTTCCCCGCTCTGTGCCTCAGTTTCCCTTCCCCACCCCTTGTCTGTTTTGACTGTAAACTCTTAAGAACAGGGACTATCTCCTATTAACGTGCTTGTACCGCTCCTAATGCAATCAACCCATAATCTTGGTTGGAGGCTATTGTAGTACAAATAATAAATATCTTCACAGCACTATACAAACATTAACTAGTTGTGTCTATCTATTAATGTTGTGGTGTTTGCTCCCCTTTGAGGGAAATATTTTTATTAGACACTATGATTTATCATTTATATAGCATGTGCTTGGCATTTAGTTATTTTTAATCTAAACTGCTGTAGAGGCAGTGTCCCGCAGGCTACGTTGATGAGTGCAGAGTTTTATTTACTTTTTTTTACTTTTAATATTGCACCCAGGAACCTGACCATTGTGCTTGCCTTTGTACAATCACAGAACAAAAGGGCAGTCTTTGCTCCCAAAGAGCTGTGTAAATTATTGTCATAATTCATCCTCCTTATAGGTCTCTGACATAAGCAACTCTGATTACCCAGTGAGAGAGGTTAAATGATTTATCCAAGGCCATGCAGCAAGTCGGCGACAAGAAAGGACTAGAACTCCCAATTCCCAGAGCCACTCCAATTTCTTTTGACTGATGCATCTCTGAAGAAACCCAGCTACTAGCATGCCTCGGAGAGCTGGTTGGAAAATGCCAATTATTTTTTGTGGGGAATTTTAAAAAATTAATTGCCCATGAGATTTTGGTTTTGGTAAGAAACCAAAAACTGTAAAGCTTTCCATTTTTAAAAACCATTTTCAGCCCCAAAAAGGGGCTTTTGGTTAAATCCCCAAACTGAAAATTTTTACCCAAAACAAATTTTTTACTAAAAGTTTGTGTCCTATTTATCATAAAACCAGATAATTTCAACTAAAATATTCATTTTCCATCAATGTTTTCAAAAAGCTGTTTTTTCTTTGGGGGGGGGGAAAATAGTTTCATGAAAAAAGTCAGCCAGCTCTAATGCTCAGTATGCTGGATGTATCTGCAGTATCATGAAAATGCTGCTTTTGAGCAGGCGTGAGCATTGGACTAGATGTGGCCTAGGGTTAAGAGGGACGGGCATCTGCTGAGACACATGTCCTTCTACTGAGTGATCAGAATTCAAAACCCCTTTGTTTTCATAACAGAAAAATGTCTTGAAATATCTCCCTTCTTCTGGTGCATGATGGTGGACTTTTCTCTCAACTCTGGTAACCTGAATTGGCCCAGGCCTTGTTCCATCAAAGTGTGACCCAGAGAGGCCCTTTGTCCAGTATAAAGCTGGACTGTCCTAGTTTTGTGGAACACTGTCTCTGTCTGGTGGGTACTTAAAGCACCTAATTGGGGTTTGTCTTGTGAATATGAGGAGGAGGAGACTGAGGACGCTGATGGGGGAGGGGACAGCGCCTCCATGCAGAGTGACGCTGGCAGGGATGGGGATGTTCTGTATTCTGGGGATGCGCCATTGGCCACCTTTGAAGAACCTCACTTTGCCATAGTAAAGATGAGGATGTCACTCAAAGGCTCCTTCTCTTGTTTATGAGAGGACATAAGTCTGTATGAGAGACTTTCCTGCATCACTCCTAGTCCCCATCCATTATCCTAATTTCTGAAAGAGAAATAGACTCCTCCCACTAGTAAATTGGTCCTCTTCTGTGTGGAAGCTTGTGAGAAAGAAAAGAGCTGCTCTGCAGGGTCTCTCTCCCTAAACCCATCACTCCCTCTCACTGTTCTCTCCACACCTGGGAGCTGCATTTTTTTTTCTTCCCCTTTGTGTTATCTGCCATGCTATATTGTGAAGGTTGCTCCGCTGTCATCTGCCCTATTGTAGAATAGGCACATCTGGTAGAAGAGGCTGGGCAGAAAGTAAAGCGAGCAGGCCACAAAATTAATAGGCTTAATCTGCAGCAATGGAGATTTAGGTTAGATGTTATGAAAAACTTTGCAACTATAAGAATAGTTAAGCTCTGGAACAGGCTTGCAAGGGAGGTTGTGGACTCCCCATCACTGGAGATTTTAAAGAACATGTTGGACAAATGCCTGTCAGGGATGGTCTAGGTCTACTTGGTCCAGCTCCTGCACTGAGGCAGGACCTTGATGACCACTCATGGTTCCCCCGCCCCAGCTCTACATATTTATGATTCTACAGACCTGAAGAGGCAAAGCATAGCTCCAAGATAGAGAAGAGGGCAAAATATTCATGTTGATCTTTGAAATGCTCAGAATCGAACTTTTTTTCTTCCCTTCTCTGAGATTTGAGATCTCATTTTTGCCAGATGATCTCGCTGAAACTTGATAGCTCTTTTGGCAGGGAACAACCATGTTAATGGTGACAGTTTTTTGCATTTCTTTTAGTTGTGTGAATTCTCCTGGAAATTTTAAATAAAAATCCTGATGTGCAAAAATGGGCAAAAGAAAATGGGGGAAAGTTTCATGAAGAGTTTTGGAAAACTTTTCACTAGCCTAATTCTCAGAGGCAGGTAACTATCACACTCAATATAGGGTAGATAAAATCTTTCCTACCACAGAGACACTTGTTTTGTGTTTTTTTTTGTTTCCATGCCTTAGCACACAGGCTCCATGGCCACAGATTGCCCTGTTTTAGGCCCTGATCTTGTGATCTGATCTTTGCAGGTGGACCCTTGGACTTGTATAAAACCGCATTGATTTCAGCAGGACCCTCCACATGCACAAAGGTCCACCTGTGTCGTATCAATGTATTCATGCTCAGGCTGCATGTATGTTCTCTGCCCTGCTCTGAAGCACCATGCTACCCTTTGCACTCACAGGTGCTTTGGCACAGCATACAGGTCACATGCTCTGATCCCCAGAGAAGGGATCTTTGCCTTTATGATTGGAGTCTCTCTCTTTTTTTTTTTTTTTTTTTTTTAAGACTTCCCTTTCATCCTTTGCTTAGCTGGGGCCTCTAAAGCAAATGCACTTCATTTGGACTGAAGCCACCCATCCCAATAGATGTTTGTTTGTTTTTTAAAATCTGGTTAACGTTTAACGGGCCCAAACGTATGGCCTGCTCCTTCCCACAGTTACAGGACAGCAGGCGTTGCCAGCACAGTCTGTCATCATCCAGTAATCCAACATGTGGCTCTGTTTCAGCATGTTTATGGACCCAGCGAACCAAAATGCCTTGGTGCATGATTTTCTTTCATTCTCAAGCTAAAATTCCAACAGCAAACCTTTCTCTGGGAAATGGCGTCTCCTTTGCCATGTCCCCCGAAGGGCAACACATCACTCCTCTTTACCTTCTCACCTCTGCTTGCCCTGTTTGTAATGTGGTGTTTATGATGTAATTATATCTCTCACAGCTGAGATCGGCCCCCTTATCACCAGGCTGATTACACTTAACAAGGCATAAACTCCCACTCTCATTCTCTGCCAGGAGTCCAATTTTAAGCTCTAATTGTTTTATAGGCCTTTTGCACTCAGAGAGGGGGAAAAAAAGGCGAAAAACTGGTTGCCATTTCAATATGTTGTGGAAAGCACGTTTCCCACCCTGCCATCCACACAAGCACATCCTAAGGGCTACACACATGACCAACAGCTAACAGGCATGCATCAATGCACCCTGAATGGGCATTCAAAGACCCTGGCTTTTCTCTATCACATATATGAGCGATCACACAGAGACGAGATGTGAAGGCTCCTCTCCACACACCCACTGGTGTTCATTGTAGGGTTTCTTAAACAGAGGTTAGCTGTCACAGGCAAAGGTCCCTCTCTGCACACCTGCTAGTGATCCGTGTAAGACATCCCAAACAGAAATTAAGGCACTGACCAGGCAGCCCTGTCTCATCTCCACCAAAGAGTGTCTGTTTAGGTGTCTTTTTTTTTTTTTTTTTTTTTTTTAACTGAATCCAACCTGTCTCTCTTTGACAAAGGATTTCACGACGCAGGCCTGGGCATTCCTTCCAGAAGTGAAATTTCAAGCCCTTGCTGACATCATTAGCGGTCTCTGGCAGTTCCTCACCATCACAGCACGGAACATGACAGACAGCACCATGGCGATGTTTTATATCAACAAATGGGGAGGAGGGGGCACGCTCCTCTCTCCTGTTCCAGGAAACCCTTATGCTGTGGGACTTTTGTGTAGAGTACTCGAAACACCTGCAAGCATCATACCTCCCTGGAGTACAAAACAAGTTGGCAGACCATCTCAGCAGGTCATTCCATGGCCACGAGAGGTCCCTTCGCCCGGACGTAGTGAACTCAGTCTTCCATCAGTGTGGCTTTCCCCAGATAGACCTTTTCACCACGTGATGCAACAGGAAGTGTCAGCAGTTTTGCTCCTGAATCACAGCCCAGGCTCCATTGTGGACACGTTCCTGCTCCCATGGGGAGGCCATCTCCTATATGTGTTCCCTCCCATCCCTCTCATTCACAAGGTGCTCCTCAAGATTCAGAGGGAGCGAGCTTTGGTGAGATTGATAGCTCCAGCCTGGCCCTGCCAGCACTGGTACATATCATTCTTGGAAATGTCCATGGAAGCTTCAGTCACCTAGCCACTCTTCCCGGACTTAATAACTCAGGATCATGGCCGACTCCAACATCTGAACCTTGAGTCACTCCACCTTGTGGCGTGGAAGCTCCATGGCTGAACCCAGTGGAGCTTTCTTGCTCTGATCAAGTCAGACAAGTCCTCCTTGGCAGCAGGAAACCCTCCATGAGAGCTACCTACCTTGCCAAGTGGAAGAGATTTTTTTTCAATCTGGTCAGCACAGCACCATTCGTCTCCGACGCTCGCCTCGGTGCTACTAATAGTGGACTGTCTAGGTCATCAATAAGAGTTCATTTGGCTGCCATCTCTGCCTTCCATCTAGGCACAGAGGGACGCTTGGTCTTTGCCAACCCATTGGTCAGCAGTGTAACATATCTGGGGGGTGAGGGTGGAAATAACATACCACAGATGTTAAATGGGAGAGGAAAATGCAGTAATGCTGAAAAAGACTTGGGAGCTATGGTGGAGGGCAGATTATCAGGGCCAGCTTTAGGCCTATTCCACCAATTCCCGCGAATCAGGCCCCGCACCTAAGAGGGCCCCGCACCCAGTGAGAATCCCTTCCCTGGCTAGAGGCACCTTTTTAATTTTTACTCACCTGGCGGCGCTTCAGCAGTGGGTTCTTCATTCTCTCTGGGTCTTCGACGGCACTTCGGCAGTGGGTCCTTCGGTGCCGCTGAAAACCTGGAGCAAGTGAAAGACCCACCGCCGAAGTGCTGCCAAAGACTCAGAGCACCGCCTAGTGAATACAAGCCCCACATGTTTTTTTACATGTGGTGTTGTGTTGTTTGTTTTTTTAAGTCATCCCTGCCAGGCAGGGGCGGCTCTAGACATTTCACCACCCCAAGCACAGCGGCATGCTGCGGGGGGCACTCTGTCAGTCGCCAGTCCCGCGGCTCCAGTGGACCTCCAGCAAGCATGCCTGCGGAGGGTCCGCTGGTCCCGTGGCTCTGGAGCCATGGGACCAGTGGACCCTCCGCAGGCACGCTTGAGGGAGGTCCACCAGAGCCATGGGACCAGCGGACCCTCTGCAGGCATGCTGCAGAAGGCTGCCTGCCTGCCGCCCTCCCTGCGACTGGCAGAGCACCCCCTGCGGCATGCCACCCCAAGTGTGCGCTTGGCATGCTGGGGCCTGGAGCTGCCCCTGCTGCCAGGGCCCCGTCAAAACTGTTTGAATTGGGCCTCACGCTTCCTAAAGCCGGCCCTGCAGATTACATATGACTTTACAAGGCACTGTAATGCTGGCCTCTGTACATAGAAGCATCACCTATGTTACTCGGGGGAAATAATAGTCTCTCTTTACATAGCTCTAGAGAGGCCACACCTAAAATACGGCATTCATTTCTGGGCACTTCAATACCAGAAAGATATTTACATAGCAATATAAATTGATTACCAGAATGGAGGGATCTATTTATGAAGAAAGGTTAAAAGAGCTTTATATATATATATATCACTTGAGTAAACAGTGACTAAAGACAAATAACTACTCTTTAAATATTTGTAGACAAATACAAAGGTGGGACAGGAATAACTTGAGAGGTACAACTAGACTAAAGAAAGACATTAATTTAGACTGAGTCTCAGGAAACACTTCGAGGCAGTGGTATCTATTACACTGGGGAATAGTTTTCCCCAGGGACGCAGTAGATCGCTGTGACTTGGGACATTTGCAAGTGCTGTAATATGGATAAATCACTAGCAAATATATGGTAGAGAATAGACCTGCACCTACTAGAGGGCAGTGGATTATATGACTTGATAGGTGGTGTTGAGCTCTAATTTCTCTGACACTAAGATTAGAATAGCTTTTGTTGCTGCAGGTCAGGATCAAGGTGTATTAGCTGACTTGTGCAGAATGGACGCTTGCACAACATCTGCTTGCATTTGCCTGGCTCGAGCTAGTGCTCTATCTCTTGCTTTCATAACACAATATGCAAAGTTTGCAGATCCATCTCATGCAGCTATTTCTAATTATCGCTCACTAAGCCATGAGTAGAGTGCCACCCAGAGGATCGTGTTTGAGAAAGTTTAACTCCAAAGTGCTCTGATTCTGTGGAGCAAATACCAGAGGCCTGATTCTCCCCTCATACCAGCTTTATACTCTCTCACCCCTTGACTTTAATAGGGGAATTCATGGTCATCACTGCACTGTAGCCAGTTTGTACACAAAGGGAAATGTAGTCCCCATAGTGAGATTCTCCTGGTGCAAAACATGCCCCCTACCCAGCAGAGAGTAAGCAAGGCTCTGTGCCGCCTCCATAGAAACCAGCTGAGATGTGGGTAGAACGGAGGTAGGAGAGGGCCAGAAAAGGAAACAGAGTGGATATGTGGCAGGAAGAGGGGGTGACTAAGGCAGACCTGGAGTAGGCTGATTCCTTACTGCTGTGGGCCCCATTAGGGTGAAAGCAGTGGGGAGCACATCCTGCACTAGGGTCTGACCTAGCCCCTGAATAGGGGAGGCACAAGTGGCCTCCAGTCAGTCCTTGCATTTTGCCTGGGCCAAAATGGTGTAAGTGAGAGGGGAATCAGGCCCTAGGAAAGGAAATGTTCTCAAATGTCACCCTGTACATTGCTAACCCTTGGCTTAGAACTCATGAACGGTGCTATGATAGTCCAACCTTCTCTCACACTTTGTACCCAAGGATCTCAAAGTATTGTGCAATAGTGAATCTGCTCTCAACACTTCAGAAAGGCAGGTGAGTAATAGCGTCCCTGTAACAGATCATTCCCAGACACTAAAGAACACTGAGGTTAATGATGACCTTCAGCAAAGAATTGGAGGGGTGGGTTGTTTTTGTCTTTGATAGCTTTCTTTCACCTCTCTTTTTTTAAACTTTAGAAATACCAGAAAATCAAGTGTTACCTTTTCTGTTTTCACTAGAGGGCTCCTGAAGGACCCTGGGAAGCCAAATGGGAGCATTCTCAGCCCTCATCTGACAGACCAGAAGTTAGCAATGAGACAGAGCTTTTCTTTCCAGGTTCTTGTTACAGATGTGATTTAAATATATGTTAGCAAAAGGAAACAAAGGCTTTTAAATGGTCTACATAAAAATCACTTCCCCTTTACCGAAGTCTCATTTCCTTGGAAACTGTGATGTCATGAACCTACAAGTTCTCTAGTCATCCAGAAAGTTTTGCAGGAAAAACTGGATTGATGAGAACAGAATTAGTAATGTAAAACAGCAAGAAGAAACAAAAATAAGGCCCAATATCCAGCCCAAGGAATTCTGGATTTGTTTGTCTTTTATTATAATCATTCAGGTGGTGTTCATGTATCACAAGGAAGTGGGCACAGATCCATTTTTTCCCTTTGGCTGCAGCTATGGGACCGGCCAATCAGCAAGTCTAGGACAGACCTAGTAATAGAACATGTCTCCTTAGCTCAATTCTCCTCCCACAGCAGCTTTGCACTGGTTTAACTTCATTGACATCAGTGGAGTAATTAGTAAATTATACCAGTGTAGATAAGCTGAGAACCAAGGGCCCGATTCTGCTCTGTGATTCTAGGTCAGTAGTTACTCTGGATTCACCCCCAATGTAGGTGAGAGCAGGCTCTGTCCATATCCCCTCCTTCCCTACCCTTCCCTCTACAACAGGAAGCTTGAAGGGCCACAAACCTAACATATGTTCACCTCTATAGCACCGTCTGCCCAAAGGGGAATCCCCTTATTATCCACAACTCCCCTTCCCCTTCTCCACATTCTTTCTTTCCATAGCAGCTGCTCCTCAGTAATTACACCTAATTAAGAAATCAATGATTCCCCTCAGGCTTCCCCAGGCACCTCCATTTCTAAAGGCAAAGGGCCCACCTCACTCATTATCAACATGTGCTAAATACTGGAATCAAAGAGGAATAGCAGAAGGCAGTGCCCTGGCCAAATCCAGCCCTGTCATGAGCACACACAACACCTCCCCTCCCACACTCCCCGCATAAGCTGAATTTGATTACTGATGTATAGTGAGCTGAGCTACAAGAATGGAATTCCCACCTTGTTTCCAGAGCTGGAAGCTCACTGGAAGCAGAGTGCTCTGCCAGAGAGTGGGTGGGGGATAAGGCAGCCTCCCATTGGTCAACAGCAACCCTGGCTGGCCAACCTATGGACAGGGCCAGCTCCAGGGTTTTTGCCACCCCAAGCAGCCAAAAAAAAAAAAAAAGCAATCGCTATCTGCAGCTGTATGGCCAGCACTTCAGTCTTCCGCAGCAATTTGGTGGCAGGTCCTTCGCTCCGAGAGGGAGTGAGGGACCTGCTGCCAAAGAGCCGGACGGGATGTGCCACCCCTCTCCGTTGGCCACCCCAAGCACCTGCTTGCTGGGCTGGTGCCTGGAGCCGGCCCTGCCTATGGAGCAGTTCTGGTGGGTTTCAGAGGGAGTCTAATCAGGTTCTACTCCTCTAGTAGGATTGTGGCTGCAGCCCACAGTCTAAAGGGCAGAAATGTAATGCAGCAAAATGTGGGTGCATCCTTGGGGCAGTGATAAGAACAATGCTTATGTAAGATATCTAGATATTATATATACTCTGTGTGGCTCTAGTAAGTAAAGGCCTATTAAGTGATAAAGGTTTTAGTGGGAGTTGAATGGACTTTCACCACACCTCATTAACTTGCAGGATTTGTTCTTAAACCACATCAGCCCATTACAACAGTATCCTGGTAGTGATAGTTCAACCGTATCCATGAAAGACAAGACATATGGTAGTAAGAGCTGCTAACTAACTGTGTCCCCAATGTTGTTTCCATTTCTCAGGTATGTTACATCTTTTGATTCCTTTCCCTCATACCATTTACTATGGCTTTGGCTTGGAGAGACTCTAGATATAGAAACTGCTGCAACCTTTCCCTTAGCTGTGTTATGTCCTCTTCTCTCCCCTGCCCCCAATCTCAAACAAATGGGGTATCACCCACCTTACAGATGAGCCAAACTACATTCAGGCAGCAGGTGCTGCATTTGTCCAGTTTGCTAGGTGACCTTGGGCTCAAGTGTGGCAGGAAGGTTTGTGTTCGTATTAGTGGAAATGCAGCTGGAATTGGAGATTTACAGCTTAGTGGTAGCCTCAGAGCAAGCACCATCACAGTTGGGCTACACAATGAATAGTTTAAAATTGCTGGAGAGAGAGAGGGGGACTTGAGAGAGCCCCATCATTGGGCACATGAGCTTCTCCAGTCAGCAATAAGCTGCAGGGAATATTTCTAGGAGATCTGTCCGTATACAAAGCTCTTTGGATTAGGAGGCATGGATATTTGCAAATGCAGCCTTATATGCTGAGCTGCCAAAATGTCTGCAGCAGATTCAGCTAGTCAGAAAACCAAGATTTTTTTTTTTAAATGGTTGTTCTGTATTTCTAGCCTCCCCAGGAAAAGTCTGGGGTTTTTAAAGAGACACAGCTTAAGGGTGTTAGGCCAGAAGTCTGACCTATATACTGAATCTTACAGGTTTAATGTTACCATTTGCACCAGCCTTTAGCTGGTGTGATTTCTTTTACAAAGTCAAGTATCTGAAGAGCTTAAATCCTAGCACTGTAGTACTGTCTACACTGCCATGTTACAGCGCTGAAACTTGCCTCGCTCGGGAGGGGGAAGGGGTTCCACACCCCTGAGTGAAGAACGTTTCAGTGCTGTAAGTGGCAGCGTAGATAAGGCCTTAGGGTGAATGCTGTGCAGACACAAGGTGTGAGGCGCAGGGGCTGTTCCCCACGTCCTCTACCCCTAGCTGTGCTATGTGCAGGCAGTGAACTGTGATTCAGAGAACAGGCTTCTTGTAATTTAGTTTGCTGCCTGCTGACAGGAACAAAGCAGGCAAACGCAGCATGGGAAAGCATTCCCCGCAGTGTGCACCTGCTGTGATCTGAAACCCCAGCTGGTGGTGTAAGTCACATTTTTTGGCCAGCCTTGCTTGACAGTATCTCTGTCTTTCAGTTCAGCTGAATGGTGGTTACAGGCGCCACAACAGGAGGCGATGTGATATGTGCATTGTTCAGGCACACTGTTGCTTTTGTGAAACAACTGCAGTAATTGTGCTTTTTAAGTCACTTCATTCTATTTTCCTCCTCTTTCCTTTAGACAGCTGTTGAGGTTAGAGAACACTGAGTCAGAATTTGAAGACTACAAAAGGTATTCTTCATGTTTAGGCTACTTTGTCTAATTAGGCTGATGTACAGTAAGAGAATGCTGGTTTGTTCGTTAATTATCCCCACTGACCCATCGCATCACTCCACTTGTTTCCACCATTTTAAGGTTCTGATTCTGGGGTAAGGAAGGCACCATTGTCAGCTTCATCTCTGAGCAGCCACAATACATACAGAGACATCTCCAGACTGGCACAGTTGACGATATCCCTTCCCAGGGCAAGGAACATTACACCAAAGTCCATTTATAGCTGAGGGAGGTGGAACAGAACCAAAGAACTTTTGGCTTCCATCCAGAAGGCCATAAGAAACAAGAGCCCCCACTTCACAATCAGATCCATGTGTCTATGCAGAGACCTATAAGAGAAAATAACACCTTAATAGGAAATGGGGGATACATACAGGACAGAACACGTGACATTCTATAAAAGAACCTCTTGGGAATGCAGATTGTATCCCTCTGTGTACCCAAGGAGAAGCACCAGTACCTCTGTACTGAACATATGGCATATATCTATACCAAGGTGCCATCCAAGAGCTTCTCCACTGAACATATCACATGACCACTGTACATCCAAAGAGCCAGAGTAGTGGCTCTTCCCTGGATATATGGATGCTGCATTCATCCAGAGCACAACACAACCTCCAGATAGACTATACACTTCTGTAAAAGCCACGAGTGTCCCTCCACAAAGCACATCGCATCCATCCACCCAACCAAAGGACTCACAGCATAATAAATATCCTGAGCACCACCCCACTGGACCTAATGTAAGAAATACCCAGAGAAGCTCCATGTAGGGCTGCTGCTTTACAGGACCTATTGGCAACTAGAGTGTACATTCAGCATACTATACAACTCCTGAGGGTATTCTGCACCCAAAAATTTAAAATTCTGTGCACAATATTTTAAAATTCTGCAAATTTTATTTGTCAAATAAATTTAGAGGCTTCAGCATGGCAGGGGGGAGCACAGGCCACTGGCTGCACAGAGGTGGGAGACCACTGTGCAGCTCTCCCCAGGACATGGACTCAGAGGTGAGGCTGCATCCAGCCCTGACACAGTGCAAGGACTGTGGCTGGGGGGCAATCTGGGTGCAGGCATTTCAGTGGAGGATCCAGTTGTGGGGAGATCTGGATTCACAGGGACTTGTTAGGGAGGGTTCAGGTGCAACAGTAATGAGACTTTGCAAGGGGTTCAGGTGAAGGTGGTAGCGGCTCAGCGGGGAAGGGTCTTGGTGTGAGGGGCATAGAGCCAGGGCTGGTGTAACCACTAGGCGAACTAGGTGGCTGCCTATGGAGCCAAGATTTGGGGGTGCCAAAAAGTGGTGTCTGGCATCATGGGAGTCAGCTGAGCGGGGCAGGGCGGGGAGCGAGGCCTCCATAACAAACCCACCCCCACCGTGAGGGGTGCCGTGTAGGACGGTCAGTGGGATCCTGTGGCGGAGCAAGGAGGAGACAGTCGGCAGGACACAGCGACCAGCACGGACAAGGGACAGAGCCGTTGGGGGAGGCAGGGTGCGGTTCTGAGCTCAGGTGAGTGTCTCCCTCCAACATGCCGCACCTGGGGCCAAGCGCAGCTGCCTCCTGGGGCGAGGGAAAGTGAAGCCCCGCAGTGCGACAAAGGGGAAAGGGCTGGCGCAGGTGCCACTTCCAAACATCGACATCCCCCCCCCCCAGTGGCCAATGTGGGGAGCCAGCCCTGATCCCCAGGAAGATCCTGAACTGCTCCCTGGGAGAGCCCGGCTCTGCCCTCTTTGCCCCTGGGTCCCCCCACAGAGTGAAGTACTCAAAGCCTGGGAAAGTTTAGAGACCCTGCTAGCTGGGGGCATTCTCAGCCTCCTCCTTGCTCATAGGGTCCCCTGGGCCAGAAGGGACCATTGTGATCATCTCCTCGGACCCTCTTGTATTAATTCTAATGAACAATGCCACATTATGCAGTATTCATTTTTGAAAGTTTATAATAAGCACTGCTCTGGAGGGAGCGGAGAGTGAAGGGAGGCGCAAGGTGGAAGTTTCACCTAGGGCACAAAATATCCTTGCACTGGCACTGCATAGAGCTCAGCAGGGATGTGTGGGTGTGGAGCCCTCGCTGTGGGGTGGGGATCCAGGTGCAGCTGGTTGGAGCTCGATGGGGTGGCTCATTGGGGTGGTCCAGTGCATGGGGAATGGGGCTCATTGGCGGGGTTCTGAGTGTGGGGGGTGAGGCTCAGCGGAAGTGTCTGGGCAAGAGGGGATCAGGATGCATGGGGGTTGGTTGGCTAGAGGAGTATCACCCTGTAGAGGGAACCCTCCCCCTGCAGGTGAAGAGTGATGGGTGCAAGAAGTGTGGCGGGGGGTGAGTTTGCAGAGCTTCCTGCACCCAGGGGAGAAATCTGGAAGTTGGTCTGACCTGGCCACAGATGCCAGACAGGGGAATAGGAAGTCCCATTCTCCCCAGCCCAGCTGTGAGTAGCAGCTGAGCCTGGTGCAGAGTAGGAGCCACCACCTGGGTCTTCCCCAGGCTCGCCTCCTGCCCCACAGTGATTTAACTCTCTGCTGGCTGCCCTGGGCACCCAAAACATACTTCTGGGGAGAGTCACATGACTGCTCTGGTGGCTTCCCTTTGCTTCCCTGTCAGTCATTTTTCTGCATGGAAGCAAAGAAATCTGCGGGGGATGTAAATTCTACACATGCGCAGTGGCACAGAAGTCCCCCAGGGGTACTATGTGCAAGTTACAAGCTCCCTTTCCAACACTTATAGCAAATGCTTGCAAACAGTACACAGAGAGATTCATATCCCCTGTCAGTGTCAGTCACCCCAGCTGCCATTAAGTGCATCACAGCCTGTTAGCAGCTTCCTTGCTTTCAGGGCACTGAGCAAGATGGTCACTTTGAAGCTACTTTGCACTTGGAAATGGAATCCTGGAAAGATTTACCCTGATCTGGAAGCCTGGGGTCGGGAGCTGGAGTGAATTTTGTTTGAGAGGTTTTATTCCTTGCTGCCAGCAGTGCTGACACAGGTCACAGCAGGAGCTGAGGCAGAGCAAAGGGCTAAGGAGCTGGAAGAAGAAAAGATCATTGTAAAAGTTTTATATCCTGAACATGAAGGATGCCAGCGAATAACCCAATGCTACAGTGGACTTGTTGGATGGGCAGAGTCTTCCCCGAGGAGGAGGATGGTCTTGTAGCTCAAGCACATGACTGAGTCAGGAGCCGGGCATTCTGGTCCTGGCTTTGCCATGGATTGGCTGTGCGAGGGGTGAGCCACTTCACTTAATCCCTTACTGGAAGGCAATCAGGTACTACAGCGACAAGTACAGTATCAGAACCTGAGCAGAATAGAATCATGTTGCCTCTTGGTGCTGCAGGTCCCAACCCAGCCCCCAACTGCAGAGCGGGGATGACAGCACACCTCCCTTACGGCCATGTTGTGAGGCGTAGGTCACGGCTGTTATTGCTTTAGGGCCTCTGAGGGAAAGCACAACAGAAGTGCAAAGTAGTAGCTTCTGGGGCCAGGACTGACTGTGAGTGCATCCTGACTCTCCAGCGGCTGAGATTCAAACAATGATCCAGGAGGAGTGAGGGCAATAGGTTCAAAAAGGAAACCTCCCTCTGGCGGAGCCACCGGGACCCATGCTGAGCTGCTCTCAGCTTCAAAGCCCACTCTGCATTGCTTTGCAAGAGCGAAGTGCTGGGGGCACTGTGTGTAGGACCAGAGCTAAAGGAGAGGCTTTGGGCTTGTGTTGAGCTGTGGCAGTTACTGAATCGCTCAGCTTTGCCTCTCAGCAGGCAGCGTCTTATCCCTGAGCAGGCTGAGAGGCCATGAAAAGACTGAGGTGAGGGCACTGCAGCGCTATTTGATATTCCAGCACTCAGAAAGATGCGGTATCCCTAGCTCCCTACAATTAGGAGGCCTTGGTGAAATGAGCCTTGCAGGTTTTAAAGCCCCAGCTTTCCTGTTTTAAGCTTCGTTCTCATAAAATTGGGGGACGTGTCTACTGCAGACCTGGACCTCCCAGCTATGACCTGAGCAAAAGTCTGATGCACCAGAATTGGCTGGCGTGAGGAAGAGGAGGCTCTTGAAAACCTGGCAGTTCAAAGACTTTCTGCACGGGACTGAATGGCTCATGGGATTGGAAATGGAATCCATTAGCCTTTCACCTCCAGGTCCTTTGCCCTGAATAAGGTAACTAGTGACCAAAAGCAGTTCTTAACTGGCAGTATTGGCTCACCAGGAAATGAGTTGGCAGTCTCAGTCCAGTTCCCAGACGATAAGTGATATCACAAAACTCATCAGACTTGGCCCCAAGTGGCCCCCTTCTAGGCAATGTCAGTACTGAGAGCAAGGATTCAGTGGGCCTTGGGGAACTCCCTTTAGCTGCCCCGCTATGTAAGAGCTGAGCTCTGCTGGAGAGCAATGTAGGGAAGCTTGCACTTCTATTCCCCTGGCCGGGCCTGCTTTGCAGACAGAGGACTTCAGCAGCAGTTAAAGTAGGTCAGAACAGGAAGGGGGAGTTTTCACTGCACCAGCCCAGGAGGCGGAGGAGCCTAAGCTAGGCAGAGGAGAGGGCACTCGCCTTCTTGCATTCAGCAGGGGAGGGGAAGCTGTGTTCCCTCTTGCTCCCCCTTTACTGTGCTTCAGGCTCCAGGGCTTTCAATCTGCCATCCGTCTCAAACTCTGAATTTTCATAATAAATAAGGCCAAATCTCTAGCTAGTATAACTCAGTGCTGCTCAATGTATTAATTGACACCAGTTGAGGATTCGCCTTAGAGCCTTTAAAATTCCCATTTCTTCTAAAGTGGAACTTTGATATTGGGGACAATTTCATCCAGTGTAAAGGCTGTAGCTTCATGGACTTCACTGGAGTCAAAAAAACTTACACCAGCTAAGGATCTGGATTGTCAGGCCTACTTCTCAGGAGTAATCTTGAATTGGCCAACTAGCGGCATCACAGCCCTCTGCGTTCAAACAAACTCATTCCTTCCCGTCCTGTCTGAGCATCCTACTAGCTCAGGAGGTGAAGTCACAGTGCTAAATTTGTGCCATCCTGTTTATTTCCACAGCACCAGATTGTGATGAGCTATAGGTTGTAAGCTCCTTATAAGAATGAGAGTTCTTTGCACTTATATGACCAGCCCTCTCTGGGTCATGGCACACTTTGCAAACTTCCATTTGGCTTCACAAATATCCCTGTGTGGTGGTCTCTACACTTATTACAATCTCCATTTTAACAGAGGCAGGAACAGAGGCACAAAGATAGAGGCTTGTGTTTTCAAAAGTGCTCTGCTGTCTTGGGTGCCTCTGTTTTTGGATGTCCAGCCTTAGATGCCTAGGTTGATTGTCAATACATGAAGTACCTATCCTGCACCTGGCAGGGCTGCCTAGAGGGGGGCAGGGGCAAGTGAGGCAATTTGCCCCAGGACCCGGGCCCTGCAGGGGCCCCCAACAGAATATAGTATTCTATAGTATTGCAACTTTTTTTTATGGAAGGGGCCCCCAAAATTGCTTTGCCCCAGGCCCCCTGAATCCTCTGGGTGGCCCTGGCACCTGAAGCCCATGGTAGCTTTGAGTGGCCTATCCAAACAAAACCCATTTGCCCTTGCATTTCTCCCCTTCTCTGGGGAGAGAATGATAGACCAAATGATGCACATGTGGCAAATGTTGCTCTCATCACTGCTGGATGGCACGCAGAGACTATGGTGACGAAGGTGGTTCAAGAACCTATATAGAAAATGGAGACACCCAGAAGTAGGGGACCCTTTTGAACAGTTGGCCCAGAGCCACTTGCTTAACGAAGATTTTATCAGAGGTGGGACCAGAAGGCAGATTTCCTGGCTCCCACTCTTGAGTTATAATCACAAGATCATTCTTCAGGAAGAGCTCATCTTTCCTCCTCGTTTTTCTCAGAACAGTCTGACATCCATGCAGAGTGAAGCAGGTTTATTTCTTTGCCCTGACAATGTCCTGATGCTCAGTCATCACTGTGCAACATCGGGTCACCTTGCCACAATGCGGCATCTCGACCTAACTACCTTGCATCTGCTCGAGAGGTTATTTTGGGGCAGCTGAATGTCCCACCAGCCAAACTCCCTGAGAAGAGGGCTGTCCTGTGAAAATAAGTGTCAACCTTAAAATCTCTGAATTTAATTTCAAAGAGAAGAGGCTGGACTCTGGGTGAAGGAAACAGCTTTTAGTATAAGTGCTCACTTTCAAGTTTGCCTCTTTGTCACGCTTTAAAGAAATCTTGCATAGCCTGCTATCCATTTTTAGACACTGCCTTTCCCTTTGAAAGCTGTTAACGTGGGGATTTTGAGCAGCCTTCCTTCATCTGCTGGCTGAAGATACATGCCGGTAAATATGTTGCATCCCCAGATGTTGTTTGATGGATACCGACACAAGTGTGGCTTCAGGAAAATCAAATTGATTTCATCTTTTTATATCATTCCCCCTAAGTCCCCCTCTTGCTGCCCCTAGATGCGCACAATCACAAGTGCTCACGGATTCCGATTTTACTCTTTAATGGTATGTAGTCACCTCCTAAGAGCTGGAGTTCAAATGTGGCTGAGGGAAATGCAGAGATAAAGGGCTTGCAGGTTGCTAATCTGTGCAAGGGAAGTTCAATGTAATATCACCCCACGTAAAGAAAACAGCTCTTCTGGGCAATGTAGAGAATATTTTAAAAATGCATTTGACTGGAATGGGTAAAACCACTGGCCGCCTTGTACACACACCAGCCGACTGGTATAGGTTGTCACCACCTGACCCATGCTCCCTGTCTGGGTGGACAGCAGTCTCTTGTGAGTGGGATGCCAGGGCACACGGGACACAGCTGGTCCCTGTCCCCAGTTGCTTACACATATTCCCTCAGAGTCCACCTTGCTGTGGTCACGCTGAGTTTCTCAATGAACCCCTTCAGGGACAACGTGGCAGGCGAGCAAGGAACATATGCTGAGCACAGGAATTTCTTAACCACAGGCACTTTTTATCCTCAGGAAAGCACTAAAGCATTACAGATATTTATAAAATAACCAACAGTCCTGTGGGCATGTGGGCAGGCACACACTTCTGCTCACATTTCAGCTGTGAGTCTGAAGTCTGGGACATGTTTCAGGCCAGGCAGACCTTCCAGCCTTCTCCCTCCTTAGCCCGGTCGTTTGGTGGTGAGCAGCTCTCTTTCACAGAGCCCACTTTCTTAAACATGGTCTCTGACTCTTCTGGTTAGGTGGCCAGCAAGAGAAACTGCAGCTCTCCCAGTCATGTGCTCTACGGGGGAGATTCCACCTCCTTCCCCCCAGCCTGACTGCTGTGCAGAGAGGTCATTGCTCCAGGAACTGGCCGATCAGTGAGAGACAATGAAAGCTGATGGGGCTAGATTGCTCTGCTTTAGCTTCACAGAGTCCTTCCAGTAGGTGCCACGCCCCTACTGCCAAATGGATGCTCTAATGCACAATGGAGGTTGCACTACAACATGGGGTTTGCACTCCAACGTGAAGGTTACAATATGAAGGGGAGCCCCTGCTGGAAAATGGCAGTCACTCAACAAACTGGGGTTCACAATTTGATATGGACCTAGCCCTTTCTGTCACATTCCTATTATATTTGTGTTATATACACCTCTACCTCGATATAATGCTGTCCTTGGGAGCCCAAAAATCTTACCGTGTTATAGGTGAAACTGCGTTATATTGAACTTGCTTTGCTCTGCTGGAGTGCACAGCCCCCCCACCCCCCAGGGAACTGCTTTACCACATTATATCCGAATTTGTGTTATATCGGGGTAGAGATATATATTGCAAACAGATTTTCCCGTATACTGTATAAAAGCATTAAGTGATTTCTCCCTTTTATTATTTGCTTTATGGTACTGCTGAGAGGCTCCAGTTGATATCTAGGCCTCACTGTGCTAGGTGCTTTACAAATACAGAATGAGAGAAATTTCCAGCCCTGAAGACCTTATCTGAATAGATAAGACAATCAAAGAACAGGAGGGGAAACAGGTACAGGGAGGTGAAGTGCCTTGCTCAAGGTCACACCGCAGATTAGTGGCAGAGCAAGGGACAGAGCCCAGTCTCTTGATTCCCACTTCTGTACCTCAGCCACTGAGCCATGCTGCCTTTACACTTTTTCCTCTTATCATGGCCCCGACCTGAAAGCTTCCAAGTTATGGTGATCCACTCTCTGACTGAGAAGACCTGGCTAGGACTCAGTGCCTACAATGGGAAAATGTAAACCCTAAGATTTTCCTTTTGGCTAACATGCCTCTTCATATACCGGGGTTTGTCTCTGCAATTTTTTTTAAGCAATCTTCAGATTTTTTTTTTTAAACCAGAGAAAGTATAAACCCCTTTCTGTAAGTAAATCCAGATGCCGAAGCTCAAGAACTATCTTCTTCACAGCCTACGTAGGCTCTTTTGGTTCAATGGCATCTTGACCCTTCTGGCACCTCCCAAAGCGCTGTGATGCTGGAGGCCAGCCTGGGCACTCCTGCAATAGCCCGAGGGAGAGAGAGACTGGTTTAGAATGAGCCGCCTGTTGCCTTCTCCCATTAGAGCCCCTTCCACAATCTGCTTCAATTCTACCAGCCTGGGGTGTGAAAATTCCTGTGTCTGAGCCCACCTTCCCCAACCATGTGATGGAGCATAGACTGTGGTACCACCTCCTGGGCCTATTATTTATTTGTATTGTCCTAGCACCTAGGAATCCATTGTGCTGGATGCTCTATAAACAAAGAACCACAGTATGGGCCCTCTGTCATAAACAGATAGCTAAGGGTTAATGTCTCTTTCACCTGAAACACCTGACCAGAAAACCAATCAGGAAACCGGATTTTTTTTCAACTTTGGGTGGAGGGAAGTGGGTGTCTGAGTCTTTTGTCTGTCTGCCTGTTTCCTCTGAGCTTTGGAGAAGTAGTTCTATTTTCTAGTCTTCTGTTTCTAAGTGTAAGGACAAAGAGATCAGATAGTAAGTTCTATGGTTTCTTTTCTTTGGTATTTGCATGAATATAAGTGCTGGAATGCTTTGATTTGTATTCTTTTTGAATAAGGCTGTTTATTCAATATTCTTTTAAGCAATTGACCCTGTGTTGTATCATCTTAATACAGAGAGAACATTTGTATTTTTTCTTTCTTTTTTATATAAAGTTTTCTTTTAAGACCTGTTGGAGTTTTTCTTTACTTCAGGGAAATTAAGTCTGTACTCACCAGGGAATTGGTGGGAGGAAGAAATCAAGGGGGAGAGCTGTGTGTTGGATTGCTAGCCTGATTTGGCATTTCCTCTGGGTGAAGAGGAAAGTGCTTTTGTTCCAGGATTGGGAACGGAGAGGGGTAATCAATCTGCGTAGTTTCACAGAGCTTGTGTCTGGGTATCTCTCCAGGAGCATCTGGAGGGGGGAAGGGAAAAAGGATTATTTCCCTTTGTTGTGAGACTCAAGGGATTTGGGTCTTGGGTCCCCAGGGAAGGTTTTTTCAGTGGGACCAGAGTGCCCCAAAACACTCTAATTTTTTGGGTGGTGGCAGCAGTACCAGGTCCAAGCTGGTAACTAAGCTTGGAGGTTTTCATGCTAACCCCCAAATTTTGGACGCTAAGGTCCAGAATCTGGGAATAAGGTTATGATATGGTGGCAGCGGCGGGATATAGACAGAATCCAGAAGCCAGTAGGAATATTATATTTTTCTTTTCTCTGCTAAGGGCTTTTTAGCAGAGAGAAACAGTTTGGTTTTAAAAGGGAACCAGAGAGAATTTTTTTTTCTGCTCTCTCTAGCAGTTTGTGGTTTGCATGTTAAGCGAGAAGACTGTTAGGGGTCTTTTGTCATGCAATAGCCCTCCCATTAGGAGGCAAGTACCAGCACTTATATGCATGCAGATAAAGTGGTTTTTCTGGTTTCCCTTAATTGAACATTAGCTAGAGAGAGAAAAGGGAAAAAAGCACTGTTGCTAGGCAGACTCCAGGAGGGAACAGAGCCTGCAGTTCAGAAGATAAACACCGGAGGGCACCCCAACACAAGAAAACAGGAACCATGTCTACCAGGACAAAAATGGAAGCCGAAGACCAATTCAAAGAAGCTGAACACAGGCGAGAGATGGAAAAACACAAACAGGAACTAGAAATAAAACAAAAAGAGATGGAGATAAAAGAAAAGGAAGAAAACATGAAGCTGGCAGCCTTCCAAAGAGAACAGGCAGCCCAAGAGGCAGCACACAAAAGAAAACTAGAAGAAGATGAGGCGGCCCACCGCCGAGACATGGAAAAACACCAAAAAGAAATGGAAAAACAACAAAAAGAAATGGAAAAACAACAAAAAGAAAATGAAGAGAAGGAAAAACAGAGAAAACATGAACTGGACTTGGCAAAAGCTGGGCTGCATGTGCCAGCCACCCCTAACAACCCGGCGCCAGTTATTGCTCCACAGCACAGGAAATTTCCCACCTACAAGGCAGGTGATGACACCGAGGCCTTCTTGGAAAATTTTGAAAGAGCCTGTCTTGGGTACAGCATCCCCGAAGACCAGTACATGGTAGAATTAAGGCCACACCTCAGTGGACCTTTAGCAGAGGTGGCAGCTGAAATGCCCAAGCCGCAAATGAATGACTATAAACTTTTTCAAACCAAGGCCAGATACAGGATGGGGATAACCCCAGATCATGCCCGTCGGCGCTTCAGAACCCAAAAATGGAAACCAGAGGTGTCATTTCCCAAACACGCCTACTACATTGCAAAAAACTATGAGGCCTGGTTAACAGGAAACAACATTCAAACCTTGGAAGAAGTGAACCTCCTCATACAAATGGAGCAGTTCTTGGATGGTGTTCCTGAAGACATCACACGGTACATACAAGATAGAAATCCCAAAACTATCGCTGAGGCGGGGGAGATTGGAGCCAAATGGATGGAACTGGCAGAAAGCAAAAAAGCTACTGTCAAGGGGAACGATTACCCCAGGGGGCACACAGACCATAAACCCTACAACCGAGGACAGCCAAAGACCCTACATACCACCCAAGTAAAGCCACAGATACCCTACTCTTCAACCTCACCAGTCTCCAGTAACTCACCTCGGCCCAGTGACCCATCAGATGGAAGATGCTTTAAGTGTAATGAACTGGGACATATCAAGGCCAACTGTCCCAAGAACACCATGCGAGTGCAATTCATTACACCACCATCACCCCAAAGATCCCCAGGCCCAGATGCCTCTCAAATACCCTTGGAGCGAAGGGAAAATTTGAGAGTGGGCGAAAAGAAGGTTACTGCGTGGAGAGACACGGGGGCACAAGTGTCAGCTATCCACCAATCCTTCGTTGACCCCAAATTCATCAACCCAAAGGCCAAAGTTACAATTTACCCTTCATGTCACAAGCTGTAGACTTGCCTACAGCTGAACTGCCTGTCCAGTACAAAGGCTGGTCCGGAATGTGGACTTTTGCAGTCTATGACAATTATCCTATCCCCATGCTACTGGGGGAAGACTTGGCCAACCAGGTGAGGCGGGCCAAGAGAGTGGGAATGGTTACCCGTAGCCAAACCAGGCAAGCTTCCAGACCCATTCCTGTTCCTGAGCCGTCCACAGAGGCCCCGTCTGTGTTACCAGAGACCCAGACAGAGGTAGTGGACCCGGATTCCATGCCTACCACTGAAACAGCCACAGCATCTCCAGTCCCAGGCCCGGAACTGGAACAGCAACCAGCACCAGCAAGTGCAACCACATCTTCAAACTCAACGCCAGAGGGCGCCAGCGAGCCAGAACTGGCAGAAGCACACGACAGCCATACCCAAAAGGCTCAGCCAGAGCCTGAAATACCCTCAGGTGCACCAGCGGAGAGCGGTTCACCAGCAACGGAAACAACCCCACCACCTACATCGCTTCCAGAGGGACCAAGCCCAAGTCCACAGTCTGAGGAAGAACTGGTGACCCCAGCCTCAAGGGAACAGTTCCAGGCTGAGCAGGAAGCAGATGACAGCCTTCAGAAAGCGTGGGCGGCGGCACGGAGCACCCCACCGCCTCTCAGCTCTTCTAATCGATCCCGGTTTGTTATAGACCAAGGACTTTTATACAAGGAAATTCTTTCTGGTGGACACCGGGAAGAATGGCAGCCGCAAAAACAGTTGGTGGTTCCAGCTAAGTACCGGGAGAAGCTCTTAAGCTTAGCCCATGATCATCCCAGTGGCCATGCTGGGGTGAACAGAACCAAGGACCGGTTGGGAAGTCCTTCCACTGGGAGGGGATGGGCAAGGACGTTGCCAAGTATGTCCGGTCTTGTGAGGTATGCCAAAGAGTGGGAAAGCCTCAAGACCAGGTCAAGGCCCCTCTCCAGCCACTCCCCATAATTGAGGTCCCATTTCAGCGAGTAGCTGTGGATATTCTGGGCCCTTTCCCAAAAAAGACGCCCAGAGGAAAGCAGTACGTATTGACTTTAGTGGACTTTGCTACCCGATGGCCAGAAGCAGTAGCTCTAGGCAACACCAGGGCTAACACTGTGTGCCTGGCCCTAACAGACATCTTTGCCAGGGTAGGTTGGCCCTCTGACATCCTTACAGATTCAGGGTCTAATTTCCTGGCAGGGACCATGGAAAAACTGTGGGAAACTCATGGGGTAAATCACTTGGTTGCCACCCCATACCACCATCAAACCAATGGCCTGGTGGAAAGGTTCAATGGAACTTTGGGGGCCATGATACGAAAATTCATTAACGAATTCTCCAATAATTGGGACCTAGTGTTGCAGCAGTTGCTGTTTGCCTACAGGGCTGTACCACATCCCAGTTTAGGGTTTTCACCATTTGAACTTGTGTATGGTCACGAGGTTAAGGGGCCATTACAGTTGGTGAAGCAGCAATGGGAGGGGTTTACGCCTTCTCCAGGAACTAACATTCTGGACTTTGTAAGCAACCTACAAAGCACCCTCCAACGCTCTTTAGCCCTTGCTAGAGAGAACCTAAAGGATGCTCAAGAAGAGCAAAAGGCCTGGTATGACAGACATGCCAGAGAACGTTCCTTCAAGGTAGGAGACCAGGTTATGGTCTTGAAGGCGCAACAGGCCCATAAGATGGAAGCATCATGGGAAGGGCCATTCACGGTCCAAGAGCGCCTGGGAGCTGTGAACTACCTCATAGCATTTCCCAATTCCTCACTAAAGCCTAAAGTGTACCATGTTAATTCTCTCAAGCCTTTCTATTCCAGAGACTTACAGGTTTGTCAGTTTACAGTCCAGGGAGATGATGCTGAGTGGCCTGACGGTGTCTACTACGATGGAAAAAAAGACGGTGGCGTGGAAGAGGTGAACCTCTCAACCACCCTGGAACGTCTGCAGCGGCAACAAATCAAGGAGCTGTGCACTAGCTTCGCCCCATTGTTCTCAGCCACCCCAGGACGGACTGAACGGGCATACCACTCCATTGATACAGGTAATGCTCACCCAATCAGAACCCCACCCTACCGGGTGTCTCCTCATGCCCAAGCTGCTATAGAACGGGAGATCCAGAACATGCTACAGATGGGTATAATCCGCTCATCTACCAGTGCATGGGCATCTCCAGTGGTTCTGGTACCCAAACCAGATGGGGAAATACGCTTTTGCGTGGACTACCGTAAGCTAAATGCTGTAACTCGTCCGGACAACTATCCAATGCCACGTACCGATGAGTTATTGGAAAAGTTGGGACGTGCCCAGTTCATCTCTACAATAGACTTAACCAAGGGGTACTGGCAAGTACCGCTAGATGAACCTGCCAAGGAGAGGTCAGCATTCGTCACCCATGCGGGGGTGTATGAATTCAATGTCCTTCCTTTCGGCCTTCGAAATGCACCCGCCACCTTCCAGAGGCTGGTAGACGGTCTACTAGCTGGACTGGGAGAATTTGCAGTTGCCTACCTCGATGATGTGGCCATTTTTTCAGACTCCTGGCCCGAACACCTACTACACCTGGAAAAGGTCTTTGAGCACATCAGGCAGGCAGGACTAACTGTTAAGGCCAAAAAGTGTCAAATAGGCCAAAACAGAGTGACTTACCTGGGGCACCAGGTGGGTCGAGGAACCATAAACCCCCTACAGGCCAAGGTGGATGCTATCCAAAAGTGGCCTGTCCCAAGGTCAAAGAAACAGGTCCAATCCTTCTTAGGCTTGGCCGGATACTACAGGCGATTTGTACCACACTACAGCCAAATCGCTGCCCCATTAACCGACCTGACCAAAAAGACCCAGCCAAATGCCGTTAAGTGGACTGATGAGTGTCAAAAAGCCTTTACCCAACTTAAGGCAACACTCATGTCTGACCCTGTACTCAGGGCCCCGGATTTTGACAAGCCATTCCTAGTAACCACAGATGCATCTGAGCGTGGTATAGGAGCAGTGCTCATGCAGGAAGCAACAGATCACAACTTCCATCCTGTCGTGTTTCTCAGCAAGAAACTGTCTGAGAGGGAAAGTCACTGGTCAGTCAGTGAAAAGGAATGCTATGCCATTGTGTACGCCCTGGAGAAGCTACGCCCATATGTTTGGGGACGGCGGTTCCAACTACAAACTGACCATGCTGCACTAAAGTGGCTTCATACTGCCAAGGGGAACAACAAGAAACTTCTTCGTTGGAGTTTAGCTCTCCAAGATTTTGATTTTGAAATTCAACACATCACAGGAGCTTCTAACAAAGTTGCTGATGCACTCTCCCGTGAGAGTTTCCCAGAATCCAGTAGTTAAAAAGTGTTCTTAAAATGTAAAAGTCTGTTAGTTATATACTTAGTAGTATATGTAAAGGTGCATGTGTTGTATTAATCTGTTTATTTTCAAGTTCTAGAAGGAAATTGCCGCCAGTGAGCTTCCCCACTGTCTGCAATTTGGGGGGCGTGTCATAAACAGATAGCTAAGGGTTAATGTCTCTTTCACCTGAAACACCTGACCAGAAAACCAATCAGGAAACCGGATTTTTTTTCAACTTTGGGTGGAGGGAAGTGGGTGTCTGAGTCTTTTGTCTGTCTGCCTGTTTCCTCTGAGCTTTGGAGAAGTAGTTCTATTTTCTAGTCTTCTGTTTCTAAGTGTAAGGACAAAGAGATCAGATAGTAAGTTCTATGGTTTCTTTTCTTTGGTATTTGCATGAATATAAGTGCTGGAATGCTTTGATTTGTATTCTTTTTGAATAAGGCTGTTTATTCAATATTCTTTTAAGCAATTGACCCTGTGTTGTATCATCTTAATACAGAGAGAACATTTGTATTTTTTCTTTCTTTTTATATAAAGTTTTCTTTTAAGACCTGTTGGAGTTTTTCTTTACTTCAGGGAAATTAAGTCTGTACTCACCAGGGAATTGGTGGGAGGAAGAAATCAAGGGGGAGAGCTGTGTGTTGGATTGCTAGCCTGATTTGGCATTTCCTCTGGGTGAAGAGGAAAGTACTTTTGTTCCAGGATTGGGAACGGAGAGGGGGAATCACTCTGCGTAGTTTCACAGAGCTTGTGTCTGGGTATCTCTCCAGGAGCATCTGGAGGGGGGAAGGGAAAAAGGATTATTTCCCTTTGTTGTGAGACTCAAGGGATTTGGGTCTTGGGTCCCCAGGGAAGGTTTTTTCAGTGGGACCAGAGTGCCCCAAAACACTCTAATTTTTTGGGTGGTGGCAGCAGTACCAGGTCCAAGCTGGTAACTAAGCTTGGAGGTTTTCATGCTAACCCCCAAATTTTGGACGCTAAGGTCCAGAATCTGGGAATAAGGTTATGATACCCTCTCCCAAATAACCTCCCCCACATCAAAACACCGTCCCAAATCCCAGTGGGTTTGAGCGCTCCATAGTTCCTAATGCAGAAATGCACTAAAGAAAAGATATATCTTGAACACTACCAGAACATAAGAACAGCCATACTGGGTCAGACCAATGGTCCCTCTAGCCCAGTATCTTGTCTTCTGACAGTGGTGCTTCAGAGGGAATGAACCGAACAAGTGACCGATCCCCTGTCATCCAGTCCCAACATCTGGCAATCAAAGACTTAGCCATTGATGGACCTATCCTCCAGGAACTTATCTAATTCTTCCTTGAACCAAGTTATACAGACAGAGGTTGTGCAGTTTTGTGTCCCTTCTTCAGCCTGAACCCACACCAGCTGAACCAAGAAAGCAGCTCTTTCTGTCTTAGGGTGACGCAGCTTGCTAATTTCAGCCGCATTGCCAAATACGTGGGATAAGAGAAAAACAAAACAATTATCAAGAACAACAAAGAAAAGACAAAAAAAGAGGGGGTGGAGGGTTTCATGAAGCTCCCAGAGGACTATGTGATTCTGTAAGTCTCAACAACACTAATCAAGTGCCACAGATTTTAATCTTTGCTGTAATTAACTTTATCCAAACGAGCAGCAGGCTGACTGGCTTTGTTTGGGAGTCTTCTGGCAATTTAATGTGTCTTTAAAATGACTTGGCACTCCTGAAGGAAGAAGGGAAGGAGAAGAAGATTGATGCAGTGCCAAGCATTTACTCCCACTAATGAAAAGGAATTGCTCAAGCTGCTTGGTCATATATTGTAGTCCTATTCACTGAGTTATGTTCAGATGTGAGTATTGTTGTAACCATCGGATTTCCAACCCCATCAGCAGGATACTCTATTTCCTGAAACATGTGTCACATGTAGCACAAAATGAAGAGCACAGGTACTTAAAAATACATCTGTGATGCGTACAAATGTAATGCAGCATGAAATCAGCTTCATTCAGCGTGAAGCAATAAAATGACAGTCCTTGCATTTTTGGGTAGCTCTTGGCTGTGGGGTTTGCATCTTCCGTTGGCCTGACAGAGCCCAGCTTGTCGACATTCAACAACGGGGTGCATGGCCTCTGGGTTTACTCAAGCTTTGAATGACATAAGAGATTGAGCTGCTTTCCTCAGTAACAGTATGCTTTCATTGCCTCACTAAGGGAGGGGAAGTTTAGGAGTAGGGTTGAGATTATCTTTTGAGAGAGAGGGTTGAGTTTGTTGTGCCTGGGGCATCGTGAGATCCTTTTTGTTCACACTGTTCAATTTAGCTATAAAACCACATGCCTTTTTTTCAGTACATGCCCCTAGAGCGTTTTCAATAGGCATATTTTATCAGTGCATAAGCAAACCCAATCAAGACATGGGGACAGCCATATCCCTTGCACTGTGACTCTGTGAGATCTCTCAAGGTCAGCAGGGTAGGGTTAGGAAAGTACGTAGATGGGGGAACTTCCCATGAGGACAGCAGTGCTGCAGGAAGTGGCATTGGTGATGTAGTAGGGGAACTGGAGAAAGTGGATCAGGTTTCAGGAGGGACATAGACTGGTCAGGGACCAGAGACTCAGGAGCAACGGCATGGGGCTGGCTGCTGAGAAACAAACAGCATAACTTCACCATGAAACACTGGCCATTCAACATTAAAGTTCTGTTTCTTGCCACTCTTCCTGCTAGCCACATCACTTATGCCAAAGAATTATGTGATCAGCTACTGTCTGGGGTACTCTTCTCCCTTGGACAGTACACTGTGCCACGGTGTACTGAAAAGTCCCTGTATTGTTGGGCATGCTGCCTTGTGGATGAGATTTAAATATGAGGTACTTTTGCTCAAGGTCTTGAAGCACTTCCCGCTCGTGTTAGAGGTATTATCCCTGGCATTCTGGCCAAATTTCAGATACCCACTTGTTTTTCCCTTGACACTTCTGTTGAATGTAGTATTAACTATTCCATGATACTACTGTGTAGTTTAAACCCTTGCTGTGTGTCACCCCACAAATGTCTGTATTTACTCCTGGGGAAGTTCTGCACCAAAAAATTAAAACTTCTGTGCACTATGTTTGAATATTCTGTGTATTTTTTGTCAAAATAACACAATATTATCACACCACTTTCAATTATTTTAGTCATTTATTTCAAAATACCTGTCAACAAGTAGGTCTGTAACAATACAGACAACAAAAAAGATTCAGGAAATGTTTTTTGACAAATAGATTCCTTACTAGGCATTTTCATACAGAACTCTTGAGTAATAATTCATTTAAACTACCCTACAGAACCGTATTTCCCATGCCTCTTAGAAGCAGTGCAAAGGCTTGGGGGTGTCAGGGGTAATGGAGGAGCCGAGGAAGAGGGAAATAATTGCTGGGAAGGAAGCTGGGTGTGATCTTGGAGGGCTGTTGGGTGTGGGTGGGAAAAGTAAGGAACAGGGTTGGGAGGTGGTTTTGGGGGGGTTGCTAGGGAGCTTCCCCCATGCACACCCTGGCTGACCCCTAGCCTCTCACAGTCAGGCACATCTGCCACTATCCCCACGGGTCTCTGCCCCTACTCAGGCACCTCCCTGTCCCTATGTGACCCTGCACCCCACTCCCAATCAGCCCCTTTCCCAGTCTGTCCTGCCCCACTAGCCTTTATGAGCCCCTGTCTGACTTTCCCAGCAGCCCCACGCTGTCTGTCTCCCCATAGCCCCTGTCTCCTGGCCTGCCCCGCCCCAACAGGCTTGTGAAGAAGGCATTACAGGTGCTGGCCAGGAGTAGCTATTCTGGTCTAGCACCACATTGCCCTCTGGTTGGGAAAAGGTGGAACTGCAGCACCTTTCCAGCAGAAGCTATTCTCTCCCCCCCAAAAAATTAAAATATGCACAGCATGTGAATTATGCATGCATACGGTGGCGCAGAATTCCCCCAGAGTATGCATTTCAATGGATGCAGCTGTCTGTAGTCTTCTAGGACACCAATCTTGGTTCTGCTCTAGTGCTGGTATAAATCAGGACTTACACAACTGGAGATACAGTAGGTTTACACTAGTGTAAGTCAGTTCAGAATCAGGTCAAATATTTTTTCAGAGTTTTATTGGATTTGTTTTGTTTAAGTGGGTTAAAGAATTGAGTGAAATAATGCAAACAGCATTTTGAATTTTTCAAATGAAATGTCAGATTGTGCTTTGTATTTTAAAATCTGGCAGGTTTCATTGGTAGGAAAATGGAGTTGGTTGTGCAATTAATTAGATTTATTCTTTTATGAACTGTTGTGCTTCATCAGTTGCACCTTCAATGCATATGTAACAGACAGGAGCAGGGCGGAAGCACGCTAAAAGTAGGGGGAGCCACAGGCACCCAAACCATGGCCTTGAGGGCACCTGCACCACCTCTTTGTCAGCCCCCCACCCTTACGACTGGTAAAAAGTGGAAGGGCAGAGCCCTCACACTTTTAAAGTGGGGGGTGATGGCCCCTTCTCTCTCTCTCTCTCTCTCTCTCTCTCTCTCTCTCTCTCTCTCTCTCTCTCTCACACACACACACACACACACACACACACACACACACACACACACACACACACACACACACAGGTTCCAGCACCCCTGGTAAAAGGGTTAAACACTGTGAACCTGAAATAATAGGTTCCATTTACATGGAAAATCTCTGAGCCAAACTTAGATGCAAAGAAGGCAGTTTCAGAGTTCTAGCAGACCCTGGGAGTACTTTTTTGCTGCTGTTGCCCCTTAAGCCTGAGCAGTTACCCAGTAGTTGGGGCCTTGCAAGATAATTTCTGTGTGGAGGAGAAATGGATGATACAAGTCAGGTATATTTGTTGCAATCCTGTTTGTTTTCAAAGCACATACATGATGTTCTGTTTCCCTGAACACTCCAGTTTCCTTGCTCACAATTTCCAAACCAGCCCCTCCAGCTAGTCCTGTGCCCCAAGGAGCTCTGTCACTCTGCTCCTTCTCAGGGCCATGCTCTCAACTGCTTCTCTTCCTGTCTGCTTACTTTCTCCAGGCTCTCTGCCTTTCTGTCACACAGCTTGCCAAACCATCCCCTATCTCCTGCATTTGCAACCAATGCCAGAGTAACCCCTCAGACAACATGATTTAGCCCTGCTAATGCCTCACCAGGCAATCAACTGCATTGGACAGTAGCTTCTATTGTTTCCAGCTATCTCATGCCACAAAAAAAGGCTTAATTGCTCTTTCCATTCAGTAGGCAGGGATGCTTAGTGCACCCATCCGCTTTAATCATGTCTATGGTTGATCGCAGCCATTAACACCTTCCAGCATAACCCTGCTAAAATGCTCACTGATTTCCAAAGTTACTGTCCAGTTACCCCATTTAGGCTGTGCTTCTTTAGCTGCAGTTCAGCAGGTTCCTATATATCAGTGGTTCTCAAACTTTTTTTTTCGCGGACCACTTGAAAATTGCTGAGGGTCTCGGCAGACTACTTAATGATCTTTCCAAATGTTGTTTGTACTGTTAGCTAACTATTGTAAAGTGCTTTGGATAAAAGCGCTATATAAAACAAAACTTAATTAACTTTTTTTTGTTCTACAAATAAAAGCACACAACTTATTTTAATATCAGTAGTCTTACCTTTCTAATGTGATGGATATTCCCTCTCTCCCCTGCCGCAGCAGCCCCTGAGCTGGGGCTGGGAAGGAGGGGGCATCTCTCCCCTGCCAGAGCTGAGGCTGAGAAGGAAGGCCATCTTCCCCCCCCCGCCTCCCGGCAGCTGCAGCCCTGGAGCTGGGGAAAGTTGCCTCTTCCTCTGGCCGCCGCAGCCCTGCAGGTCCAAAATTTTCCCCACACCCTTTTCTGACCTCACTGCCCCCTCCCACTTACTCCCTATTTCCTCCCCCCCGAGGTCACCACCTCAGCTTACATGTGCATCTTCTCCAGGGTCCAGGCACCTAATTAGTGGAGCCACACCTACGCAGCTCCACTAATTAGGTGGGTGGCCCTTTATTCTCTTGTGTGTGGCCGCCCAGGCATGCACCTTAGAAGGAACTATCCACGGACCACCTGAATGGAGCTCATAGACCACTGGTGGTCCGTGGACCACAGTTTGAGAACCACTGCTCTATAGCACTGGTGCCTCTCCACGCCCCCGCAGTCTACATTATCCATTTACCCTCTGCTATGCAACATGTACTTCACAATGGCTTTGCAATTATTTCACTGCTGTCGTCCCTCGAAAGCTGTACCTTTGGAGAAAATCCCCTTCCTTCAGTGGACAAGCAGTTGTCATGTAAGGGCTAAACAGCTCATTGAAGAATGATCAAGTTTACAGGTGTTGTGTTTTCTTTTATTTTACTAAGGGAAACACATAAGCGAGAGATTAAAGTGGACACTTTAGTCTGTGCAGTTGGCTGAGACGGCTATTATTTGCTTTGATGGGATTGTAGTCTGCAGTAATTTTCCTCCTTGTGATTAGCCTGGTATGGAATACACAATGCCCACTCTTCAAGAAAGAGACCTCGGGAGAGTATAGGCACATATTTATGCAGTAAGTCCTAGTGTGGCTGATTATTTATCATCTTCTCAATGGGTTAGTGCCCGTTAACGGAGGGCTTTAGATAATCCCTGGCGAAGCTACTATTGTGCTCTGTGTTAGGCATTATGGTCCTGCTTAAAAAATGCCTTTCTTCACTAAACACATCACACGCACCCCAGACCCACAATAATTATACAGCTGTTTTTAACCCACTTTGACGATCTACAATTTCACTAAAAGAAAACTACCGGGGATTAACTGAGATAATATGTGGCTGACTAGTGTGCTTCTATCCCTCTGTCAGGATTTTATGTTTACTGTCCCCATGTTTCATCACCATGCAGTGCCCATGTGCGAACGAGCTGAGAATTGTACCAATCAGATAAAAGAAAGAGGCTGTGACACTTCTTTTTGTTTCTGGGTTTGCATGGGTGAGTTTTGGGATGGAATCTGTACCGGCACATATGTTATCACACCATCACCTTGGGGTGAGGGCAGAAACCCCCTGCCACGAAAACTGCATTCATGTATCTTGCCACATCACCACCTAGTGGTGTCATGGTATTTGCATAGTAAGTGTTGCCACATTACATCCTGCTGGGGAGAGCACAGATACTGTACCAGACTCTACACATGCTATGTGTTGCTACACTGTCACCTAGTGGTGATAGCAGAAACACTACATGAAATCTTTACCAATATGCATATTGCCATACTGCCACCTAGTGGTGTCACTGGGAACACCACAGCAGCTTCATTACTAATCTGCATGGCACTGAATGGGTGAGAACAGAGATCCAGTTAAACACCCCCCATCTCTAGCCAGCTTTGGAGTATTCATACTCCATGGATCAAAGACTACAGATAACAATGTTGATAGACTTAGCCATGGTGTGGACCTGGAAGACACGGACACTGATTTGCAGATAAACTAAGGCCCCTCCATATCACTTTGTCAGTGTAAAGAGACTTGAAGTGAGTTGGACCTTCTGTAACTGGTCTTCCTAGTTGGAGCTGGTGTAGAGGCTCTATGCTAGTCCTGTTCCTATCTCTTGGCATAGCTTGCATATTACAGGCATGGCCAGAGTCAACAAGGCTATGGCTATTCTCTGCTTCCCAGGGTCATTGTGGGCCAAGGGAAGCAGAGGATAAGTTAGAGCAGCCCTGAGGTTGCTCTAACTTGCAACAGCAAAGGAAGTGGATAGACCCCTGCATGTGCCAAGAATATGGGAAGCATTAATGTAGCATTGACAGTTCTCAGGGTAGCCAGAACTGTGAGTCACCTAGTTACCCCCAGCATCCAGTTTGAGAGAGTCTTGTGCCTGGATGAATGTCAGCTTCCTGATACCACCAGCTTTTCAGCCTCTTAAGCACTCTCCTCTAAGCCATGCCAGCCCTAACTTCTCCTTGCAGCTTAAAAATCAAAGCATCCATATCCCTTTGAAACATTCCCCAGTGATATCCAGCTCCTGACACTGGCTACTCACAGAAATCCCAGATCTTCTGCTCCCAAAGCAGCAGTGTGCCCCATTTTACCAGTTATACCTTAAACCACTGCTCCTGAAAGCCGCACAGCACTTGTGAGAGCTTATAATAAAATAAAAGTAGGTTCATTTAAGAAACAATAAAGATTTAATTAGAAACAAGAGAGTGATAGAAACAAATGATTACAATACAAAACAAAATCACGAAACGTGAACCTGGTTTTACACTTATTAATAGATACCTTTCTTATTTACTAAAGTAGGTTTTTCCCCTGAAGGTCTGTCTGTTGCAGTGGTGGCTGGTTTCCCAAGAATCAGGATCCAAATGTTCAGGTAAATAAACTCCTGCCCCCAGCTCCAGAAGTGATTCCTCAGTGAATGGCTTCAGAGTGCTTCTCCCTCCTCTGTGTTATACAGAAAAGAGCCTTTTGCTTCTATTCACAGATAGGGCAAACCCTGGTCTTATTGTAATGTTTCTTTTTTTACCTTAAAGTGGTTTTGATTGTTTGCCATGTTTGATTGTTCTGATGGTTTCCCATTGAAAATCTTAGTATTGTGTAAGGCTAAATAACTGAGCCTTGCATGGCATCACTGATTAAACAGGGAGGGGTGACAACTTCCTTCTGCCCAAATGGGCCACCACCGAGCCATGTTATTCCCTGGGACTAACTTTTACTCCAAGTCCATAAAGCACACTGTCAATATAAATACATTATTCCTTAAATATTACCCATACATACATCTCACAATGATTATGAATCTTGACAGGCTACAAGTTTTCTGTAGATACCTTACTTGTGACCCTTTATGGATAAATATCCTGAAAGACATGTTTGGTGTAGTGAGTTTGCCAGGTCTGGGGTGAGAGTCGTTTGTAAAGAACAGGGGACCCTTTGCAAGGGGCCTTTGTGTTTCAGTGGCTTAAAGCTCCCTTTGATTTCATCCTCCCTCCCCCAGTCCGTGCTCTAGGCTCAGGAACAGACCAACTGAGAATCAATGCCAGAAATTGTAAAGTGGGATAAAATGAGGGGAGAGATTAGTCTGTAAAAGAGGATCTGTCTGAGTTATTAGCTGAAGCTGGAATCAGAATCACTCTGGAGATGAGATCCAGATTTGTCTTAATCTTTTCCTTCTTCCATAACTTCGGGTAGGTGTGGGGGTGGAATGTGACCAGGAGCTAGTCTTTAAAAACATACCGCATCAATATCAGGCTTTTGTTCAGGATAGGCATATTAGCTACAGGGACCCCAAATTTTGTCAAACTGATAACCACAGTAGCAACGTGCCAACAGTAAAAGATTGATTTTATTTATTAATGCACACAGTTTGTTTTAAAAGTCATTCTAATAATTGGTAATTCATATCGAGTATATTGCAGCTGTTTTCATCTCCAATCTCACCTTGAATGTACAGGGGCTGCTTGGTTCAAGATGGAACATGGTGTTGGGGATATGCAGTCTTTGAAAGCTGCATCTCCCTATTAAATAAATATGAGGGCCATTCCTGAACCCCAGGCGATATTACAGGAGTGTGTGAGCTGCATTTAGCCACAAAGCTATACTTTGGCCACCCAAGATATTAGTGTGTAAGTGAAAAGCAAAAAGCTTGCCAGCTTTAGCAACTGCTTTGCCAGCTTCAACCTCCTCCAGAAGAGGCAAATTAAAATTTCATGGTGCTTTATGTACTACTACTTTGAGAGCGAGCAAATTCAACTCCAAAGCCTGATGAGTACCTTGGGGGTCTGCTGCATCTTTCATGGGCCATCCTCCTGCACCACAGAGAATATGGCTCTCTGCATTTCACCAGGTTACAGGCAGAGGAACATGCACCGGTTGATTCCGATATCCGTACAAATTTAGTGGACAGCTAACTGATCCCATATGCAGTTAAGTGTAGTGACTGCAATCTGTATGGGTATAGTGCAACCAGGGCAGTCTGCACTCTGCCTTGTTTCTTTCACAAGCTCACCAGCTTGGGCATGGCACAAGCATCTCTGTTTAGTGAGTGGATGTCTTTTGCTCTTTAGGCAACAAGCATGAGATGAAGGAAGCATAGAGACAGGGTGGGATCCAAATAACCATGTTTACTAACTACACACATGTAAGGCCTAGCTAGATATACATGCCGCTGCTCTGACTGCCAGGCTTCTACAACACAGAAAAGGGTAAGTGCCACGAGAGGGTTTACTCACTGCTTAAAGAGATACGGCCCGAATCCTGTACACTACAGTGAGGAACGTCTCCTGGGGAAGAATTCAAACCTGAGTCAGGGATGTGTGTTCTGGGTGCGAGGCTTGGGGGCCCTCTGGCTGCTCTGCATGCTCTGGTGCCATAAAGCTGTGGTAAAGCTGGTGGATCTGGCTCCTTGCGGACTTTCCCTGCCTAGGGAAATCTTCAGTAGGCATAGAGCTGCTGTATTGATTTCTATGCCACCCCTTCCCGGCCTCTGGCACAGAGGTCATGACCCAGAGAAAGGGCATGGCATATCTGTGCCCTGGCAAGCCCTGACTGCTGGAATAGGCCCTTGTGAGCCCTGAAGATGCCCTGCTTTATGCCAGGGAGCAGGCCTGTGCAGACTCCACCCCAGGACTGGGAAAGGGCAAAAGTAGCCTCAAGGCGCTGTTGCTTTGACCTCCTGAGCTTGGCCAGGCACAGCTTGGACCCATCCAAAGATCTGGTCCTCTTGTGGATCCTGGTCAGGTTGATGACAGGGCTCGTCAGTCACTTGTTCCCAAGATGAACCAGCTGCAGCTGGAGCAGATGAAAACAGCAAAGCAGCTGGAACAGGCCTTCTGCAAATACTCAGGCATTCTCCTGACAAAAAGAAATGGACACGCAAGTCCTCCTGCCTTCTCATTCAACCCCTCCTGCACTAACGCTGCCCTGACTAATACAGTCTCAGTTACACTGTCACTTCATGGGCTTATTGCTATTATTGCAGAAAAGCCCAATACTCCTAAAAGAGGAGTTTAAGAGCCAGGAAAACCTTAATAATCTTGAGGGCTCAGATGAGGGGAGGAAAAGTTAGCTGTGGAAGGACAAAAATCTCAAAGGGACACTAGCCCTGCTCATGCCTGCCTGGCTGGCTCAGCTACCTTCATCCCCTGCCTTCCCAGCAGATCCACCTAAATCCCTCCAAGGAATATCCACTTTTCAACAAATATATTCCCAAATACCAATCTAGCCTTTTCTTATCTTCATTATCATTACTGACTTCCACTCTGTAGCTAGGTAGCTACACATGTATCGGTACACATTCCATTACTTGTTACTTTTCCTATAGACAAAAAAGGTCTTTCCGATACCTACCCCAACCTTCTCAGTGAAATCTTAGGGCTTATCTGCGCAGTGAGTTAGTGTGTGGCAAGCTTGGGCAGGAATCAACAGCGTGCAAGCTTGCTGCTCACTAAGGCCATGTCTACACTACAAAGTTAAGTTGACTTTATGTAAGTTGATATCGAGCCTCTGATTTAAGCAAGTCGATCTTGCTTGTCCACACCATGCTCATTGTGTTGGCGGAGTCCATCCTCACTAGCAGGGCTTGCATTGATTCACTGAGTGCTGCACTGTGGGTAGCTATCCCACAGTGCAAGTACCAGAATGGAATTTTAGGTAGCGTTTGCAATCCCTCATGGGGGCAAAACATTGTTGCGGGTGGTTATGGGAGGATGGCATTAGCTTCCCATGATGCACTTACTTCTCTCCCTCCCTGATATCAACAGCAAACAAACCACGGCTTTTTCACACTTTTCTTCAAAAGCCTGGGTTAGCCACATGGACACCATAGCACAATAAGCATGGACCTTGCTCAGCTGTACATTCTTGTTGTGAGCATTACAAACACCTCGCACCTTATCCTGCAGTTTTTCCGCAGCTGAGACAGGAGCCACCATGTGGAACTATGTAATACATAAGCAGCCTTGCTGCAAACCATAGAGTGAAACAATTTGCAGTTGCTGGCGACAGTCACGCTTCAGCTGAACATGGCTGAGCATTGTTTCTGGTCCCGGGAAACAAGCACCGATTAAAGCACTTGGAGGAGAGGAAGGCTGATTGCCTTCTACGGTGACATACCTGGCTCTGTGTGAATATGGGGAAAGCGGTGGATGTAATATATCTTGACTTTAGCAAAGCTTTTGATACGGTCTTCCACAGTATTCTTGCTAACAAGTTAAAGAAGTATGGATTGGATGAATGGACCATAAGGTGGATAGAAAGCTGGCTAGATCGTCAGGCTCAACGGGGAGTGGCTCAATGTCACGCTGGCAGCCAGTCTCAAGCAGAGTTCCCCAGTGGTCAGTCCTGGGGCCAATTTTGTTCTATGATTCTATGGTGGGACCAGATCACTATGCTGCTATAGAATGACCAGCACTGCCTGCAGAACTTTCGAATGCGTAAGACTACTTTCCAGGAACTGTGTGCAGAGCTTTCCCCAGCCCTGAAGCACAGCAATACTAAAATGAGAGCTGCTCTGACAGTGGAGAAGTGAGTGGCAATCACTCTATGGAAGCTTGCAATGCCAGACTGTTACCAGTCAGTGGGGCATCAATTTGTAGTTGGTAAATCTATTGTGGGATTTGTTGTGATCCAAGTTTGAGGGGCCATTAATAGACTTCTGCTAAGAAGGGTAGTGACTCTGAGCAAAGTGCAGGGCATAGTGGATGTTTTAGCCACAATAGGGTTCCCTGCAGTGGGGTGATAGACAGAATGCATATCCCTATCTTGGCACCAGACCACCTTGCCAAAGAGTACATAAACCAAAAGGGTATACTTCTCAATGGTGTTGCAAGTGCTGGTGGATCACAGAAGCTGTTTCACCGACAATAACATAGGATGGTCAGAAAAGGTGCATGTCGCGCGCATCTTTAGGAACACAGGTCTGTTCAGAAAGCTGCAATCAGGAACTTTCTATCCAGACCACAAAATAACCATTGATGATGTTGAAATGCCAATTGTGATCCTGGGAGACTCAGCCTACCCATTGCTCCTATGGCTCATGAAGCCATACACTGGCTGCCTGGACTGCAGTAAGGACTGGTTCAACCATAGGCTGAGCAATTGCAGAATGGTCATGAAATGTGCCTTTGGAGGTTTAAAAGGTTGCTAGTGCTGTTTGCTTACTAGGTTAGACTTCAGTGAAAGGAATATCTCCTTTGCTATCACTGTCTGCTCTGTGCTCCATAATATCTGTGAAACAAAGGGAGAAAAGTTTCCATTAGGGTGAAGGGTTGAGGCTGATCACTTGGCAGCCAATTTTGAGCAGCCAGATATCAAGGCAATAAGAAGAGCCCATTGAGGAGCTGTGTGTCTATATGGGACTTTGAAAACCAGTTTCATCAATGAGCCAGAGTAATGTGACACTTTTCTGTGTTGTTCCTTACAAAACTGTCCCCTCCATTGCATTTTCTCCCCTGTAAACTCTACCAATCACTATGTGTGTAATGAATACAGAGCCTTTTTCCTCATCCATTTTTTTGTTTTATTATGCACACAAACAGCAAAGAAAAGTAAGATAACCTTGGGCAAAAGGGCTGATAACACTGTGAGAGGAGAAACCAGAAAAGCTTGCTTGCAGATGCACTGCAATAACAGTCAAAGGTCTGGGAATGGGTGCCTTCTGGTTCCTGTACCCTCCCCTGGTGTTGACTGCAAGGGATACTGAACTTCTCCCCTCTCACACACAGACACGCACACACAAACCTCATAGGACATTTCGGGGAGGAGGATTGATAACTGGGCAATGATGGCAGGCAGTTCTGCATAGACTACCTCTGCTGTCTATCATCCAGCTGCCTTTCTTGAAACTCAGCCAGATGCCTCAACATGTCTGATTGCTCCTTCATAATCAGCAGCATCTGATCCTGCGTGCCATGCTCCTGTTCCCTGCATGCTCTCCTGTCCTTCCTGTCCATGACCAGGTTCTCAGACAATGAAATCCTCCATACTCTGAGCTCCGTCTCAGCTGTCTCAGAAGTGTGCACTAACTCATTGAACATGTCCTCCCAAGTCTTCTTTTTCCACCTTCTAATCTGGGAAAGTCTCTGTCCCAGTGTGGAGGATGTGCCAAGAGACAAAGTTTCAGCCTCAAGAATGCAAAGCACAAGGGAACCATTGACAGTGCATACATTGTTTCTGGTGCAAGGTTGATTATTTTTATTAAAAAACACCCCTTAATACAATTCAGTGCAAGCCACAAAGTATTCAGAATCGCTAGCTATTGCAGGAGTTGGTTTGCTGCTCCAGTCATGGTGAGTATGGCCACAAGGCAAGAGCGACAGGTCTTCTGCTGCTACTTTTGTAAAGACATCTTTGGGAGCACAGTTGGACTCTTGAGAAATGCTCCCTTCCCAGCTTGGATGGTGCTTGAGAACAGGCACCAGTATAAAGTTCCATAATAGTTTGTTTTTTACAAAGGCAGCACTGGGTTGGGGGTGAGGAAGGGAGACACACAGGAAGCTATTCCTCCACACAAACACAGCCTTTTTTTTTCCAATGCTGCCAGATTTCACCAAATGGGGGCGGATTACTTATTGTATTATTTGCAGTTCAAGGGCTTGCATTGAAAGCTTCCCCCAAGGTGACCCTATGTGAGATCAGACTCCACAGTGATGGCAAGGGAGCAGATGCTGCAAATATCTGGATACAGACCTGGTCCTAATACTGTGTGCTGCAATGATGCCAGCAAAGTTAATACTGGAGTGGCGCAGGAAAGTGTCCTACCATGGCGGAAGAAATAAGGCTGCTCTTCACAGAAACCTGCAAAGGATTGCAGAGTAAGCTTCCTAGAGATCTCCATGGAGGATTCCCAGGCCATTCCTGTGCACAGAAATAGTCTTTTTCAGGGAGCACGCTCTGCGTAGATGGACTGGCCACCGGGAAGCAAATACCCACCACACCTCCTTTTTTGTTCAGATTAAACATAAATAATAGCATGTAATCCTTGATTGGAAATATGTATTCACCAGAGGTGCCTTCCTCGGCATCACGCTCAGCCACCCACTGGTCCTGTGAAGGGATGGGGTCCAGGGTTAAAAACAGTTCTTGGCTGTTGGGGAGAATGGATCCTCCGCTTGGCTGCCTCCCATTCTCCTCCCGCTCCTCTTCCTCATCAGCAATGTCCTCCTTGTTGTTGCCTGAGGTGCCCCAGGGCTCCTGGGAGGTATCCATGCTGCATTTTGGGGTAGCAGTGGGGTCACCGCCGAGAATCGCATGCAACTTCTCGTAAAAGCGGCATGTCTGTGGGATAGAACCAGAATGACTGTTCACCTTCCTTGTCTTCTGGTATGCTTGTTGAAGCTCCTTTATTTTCACACGGTACTGCTGCATGTCCCTGGTGTAGCCCTTCTCCCCCATGCCCCATGTGATCCTGGCATAGACATCAGCATTTCTTCTGCTGGATCAGAGCTGTGCCTGCACAGACTCTTCTCCCACAACAGCAATAAGATCCACCACCTACTGTGTGCTCCATGCTGGAGCGCGTTTATGGCCTTGAGCCTCCATGATCAGCTGTGTTGGCGAGCTCTCCACACTGGACAAACAGGAAATGAACATTCAAAAGTTCCCTGGGCTTTAACAGGGAAGGGGCTGTTTCCTGTGTTCCTGGCTGCTGTGCAGTGGAGTTGAAAGTGCTCTCCAGAGTGGTCACAGTAGAGCACTGTGGGACACCTCCTGGAGGCCAATTCATTCGAATTACACAATGCAGTGTCTACACTATCCCTATGTCAATCTGTGGATGTCAAATCAAGCTCTAGGCCTCTTGGGGAGGTGGAGTATGGAAGTCGACTTTACAACGGACTTAGGTCAGCGGAAGGGACTCAGTAGCGTAGACACATACATTAATAGATCATCTTAATGCAGCTTCCATTGATCTAAGTTTGTAGTGTAAACCAGGCCTAACTCACTGTGTAGTCAAGCCCTTAGTTCACGCCTCCAGGTTTTCCTTCGGCATGTAGCATGAACAAATTCTTTGTCAAACTCCCCACCCCTTTGTTATTTCTAACCCATAACTGGCTCTCCCACAGCCTCCTATGTCATTTCCAGACTTGGCATTTTTATTCATGAAGCATTTCCTCCAAAGGCATTCCCTTTGTAGGCCAAACCAGCCTTGTTGTCCCTCCTGGAAGCAAACACTTGTATGTCCTTCTTTAAACTTTATGATAAATGTTGCAGTTTATGTATTAGAATTAGGGTTACAGTAGCATCTAGAACTCTATGGTGCTAGGTTCTGTGCAGATTCGATGATCTCCACACGGACCTCAATTGCATTAAATTAATTGCATTGCTTGTATTTACAATGGTTTAACACTGTGATTTTCAATCTATGGTCCACAGACCCCTGGGGATCCGCAGACTATGTCTAAGATTTCCAAAGGGATCTGACCCTCCATTCAAAATTTTGTAGGGGTCCTGTAGCACAGCACAGACTCACCCCGCGGCACCTCCCGCTGGTCATCCTCAGGAATTAACTCTTTGACCCAGGAGCGTCCTCTGCAGGCCAGTGATCTGCTTTCTGTTGGCCCCTGTATCCCTCCCAGAACCCCAGTGCCCTTATCTCAGGGTTCAGCCTCCTGCAGTATCCCACTTTCTCTGAGTTTCCCCACCCCAGGGGAACCTCCACCCCCTATCCCCACATCACCTCAGTCGTGGCTACTGCCAGTCTCTGTTTTGCCTCCATGCCATGGGGCAGACTGCAGTGTATCAGCCAATCATCACAGACAACAAGGGGTTTAGACTGGCTGCCTTTACCCACCCTCCAGCTGCCCCCCTGCAAGCCCAATACCTAGAAGGCCTAGAACTAGGCCCTGCAGCCTGGGGAGTTGCCGGCCTAGGGCGTCCCAGCTCCTAAGGCCTTTCCCCAGCCCTACCTCCCTTTAGGTCCCCTAGGTGAGTTCCCCAGCAGCCAGGCCTGTCTCCCTCTCAAGTCAGAGAGAGACTCCTACCTCTGGCTTCTCTGGCTGCCTTATAAGGCCTAGTTGCTTAGTTTGGGGTGTGGCCCCAGCTGCAGCCACTTCCCCCAATCAGCTGGGGTTTTACTCCCTTGCCCAGCCCCAGCCCTCTGTAGGGCTTTTCCAACCCCTTCCGGGCCAGAGTGGGTGTTCACTCCGCTACAGGTCCGCAAATGAGAAAAGGTAGAAATCCACTGGATTTAGCACATGCACACAGCCACACTGCTTTTGGTAGAATTATTTTTATGTGTGCATGACTAACACAACTTACAACCAGAGTCAGGCGAGTGCATTATAGGAGCCATCAAACAGCTATCTCATAGCGCTCAGCACCATTGTTGGGAGTAGAAGCTTTTGCATGAGGCACTGCAGCGTGGGATGAGTTAAGAGTAGTGGCTATGCTGGTGCAGTTCCAGTGCTTTTGGCTTTCAATCTGCACTAGGTAGAAATTTCCACAGACTGCATTGGTTCATCCAGCCCTGAGCTAAAGACCTTTTTACCCAGCTCTTCATGTACTCTAGGAAATTGAGCTGCTGCTGATAATGATCATCAGCAACAGTTTTCCCTGAACTAGTGCTGAAAATGGTTTAACTGCTAGCATAGATGCCATTTTCAACACCTTTTTGAAAAGCATGACTGAGATCTGGTGGAACAAAATGGTACAACCAATGTCTGGGACAGCTCTTATGTGGGCAACAAGGCACTGTACATGTGTTGTGAGCTCAAAGGTGGTTTCTTGCAAAGCCTTTTCACCAGAGCTAGACAAAGATCTCCAAGAAAAGTGATTATGGGTAGAGGAAGCTGCAAAAAAAGCCATGGTAATTCCACTAATATAGGCTATGGCTACACTAGAGGGCACTACAGTGACACAGCTACACCATTGAAGCTGTGCCACTGTAGCACTGTAGTGCAGAAGCTTCCTACAGCAACGGAAGTGGGGTTTCCATTGATGTAGGTAATCCACTGAGCAACAGTAGCTAGGTCAGTGGAAGAATTCTTCCATCAACCAAATTGTGTCTACACCAGAAGTTAAGTCAGCTTAATAATGGTACTCGGGGGTGTGAATTTTTCATACCTCTGAGTGCCGTAGCTATGTTAATGTAACTTTTAAGTGTAGACCAGGCCATTATCTCTTGTCTTCTAGATTGGCAATATCTCCTCCTTCAAAGACACTCTTGGCTGCAAAGGGGTGTTGTGTAAGAAGTGTATCAGGATATACAGTGGTTTGCCCCACACACAGCTGCCTGCAGACATATTTTGCAATAAAATTCATTCTTTAGTAAAGCAGCAAAGGTGTCGCCTGACCTTCCATCTAGTCTTTAGAATGACTAATGGGATGTGGCAGGGATGTGACTAGACTCCATATGGACCAGGAAGCTCCAGTCTGGGATTTAGCTGCACTGTCATAGGTGAAAAGTGTTCATTAATGAATTATTCTGTATTCCACGGGTGGAAAGTTGACGAGAGGAGTCCCCTCCCTGTATGGCTTGAGTTCAGACTCCATTAGTGAATACAGCTCACCTGAGACAGTGCCAGGTGAATATGCTCAGACTGGGGTTTCATGCCTAGAGAAAATGCTTTCTAATTACTCCCCTGGGGAGTGACTGTTCAGCTAGGCAGCTAGCGCTGAGAAAACCCAAGCAAAAGTACACGCCTGGAGAGTTTTAACCCAGTTCATTTCCCCGTGAACTAATTTGCCCACATGGCATGGGCTTCAGAACACAGCCGTGGGTTCTCCAGTATCCCAGCATAAAAGGAAGGAAAAAGAAACAAACGCAAGGGTTGTCAGTCCTCCTCATTCTTAAATCTGCTTTGATCTAACATTTAATTTAGTTGGATAATCTATTTTTTCCTGTGGCTTTGTAATGGCAACAGCGTGCAAAGAGTAAGACAGTGCTCAAGCATTGTAAAATAAGATTTAATTATGCAATTATTAGATTCATTAGTTAATATTTGTATAGCACTTTGAACATGTAAAGCACTCGATAAGTGCTAAGTATTACTACTAATCCAGAAACTCACAGGAATTCATTTTTGGGGAGAAGGAAAACATGCCTAAATGTATCCATTTTTGAGCCAGCTCCTCAGATCTGTCAGGAATGGTCTAGGTTTATTTGGTCCTGCCTCGAGGTCCCTTCCAATCCTTCATTTCTATGGTTCTATGATAAATTACAGTCCCAGCCCCAGTTTTGAATCCAGAATTAACAATAGTGTGATATTGTTCTGTTACATCAGTCTACCAGGAGCAGCAGAAGGTTCCTAACAGTGCGGGGCCCACTGGTACCCAAACCATGGCCCTGTCCCCCCACCATCCCTTTCTCCTGAGGCCCTGCCCCTGCATTGCCCCTTTTCCCTGAGCCTCCACCCTCACACTGCCCATTCCGACAAGAGCCCCCTTCATATAGCCCCTGTCCCTGCCCTTATACCACCCCTTCCCCCAAGGCCCCACTCCCACGCTGCCTCTTCCCCCCCAAGACCCTACCCTCTTTGCTCCTTTCAGCCCCTCCCACCATTGCTTACCCTTATGGACACTAATAAGGGGGGACCATGGCCTCCTGGGCCCCCCCATTCTGACACCCATGCCTAGCACACAGTATTTTCTTTGCATAACAGTCCTGTAATGCTGCAAATCCTACTGCTTGGCCTACTTTAAAGGCACAAATCTAATTTTTATTAGCAACCAAATAATTACTGAATCAGGGTCTACTAATTAGTTTTTTATGGCTTTGTTATTAGAAAGGAGGTGATTTATTTATCGAACAAAGGGAAAAAAGGAACACCTGAAAGTTATTCATCTTTAATGGCTCTAAGGAGTTATTTCCTATTTATCTCTGACAGTTACTGCTCTCTGCTGGTAGTAGCATTCACTGGTTGTATTATTTGTTTCATGGCTTCCTTTACATTCTGTGAGCTCTGTGCTGGGGAAGATGGTTCCTTTTGTGTATCGCTGCTCACAGAGGTCATCTTTTCTCTCTATATCTACTATACAGACAGCTTTGCTTTAACACACACTGGGGTAGATGGAAGGGGACAAGCCAGGCTGTACTTTGATCTGGCATTCCTGAGACAGATCATCACGACCTTGGAAGCAGTGGACCCAGAACATGCAGTGAGCGTGGCATACATTAGGAATGCAGAGCGTGTAATAACCACAATTGGTTCACAGAACAGCGTGGATGTTGGCCTCAGAAGGGCATGCATCTCCTTCATGTTCCCATCAGTAACTTCCATTTTGTCATACTGCGCAGCTTCATGGTAACCATTCAATCCTGGAAGGTCAAGGTTTTGTTACAAAAGCCACCAAAACACTATAGTCTGAGAATGTTAAGGCCCAAGGGAAAATGTATATTGTATTTTTATGCTACTTAGACGTTAGTTCCTCCAGTGCTGCTGACACATCAGGCAGTCCAGTTCCTCCATTGGTTGTGGTTGCTTGCTAGCTGTGGTACTTCTTCCCAGACAATGTCAGCATATTCAATATTCTCTGCCACTGTTTTCTGCCACTTCTTCACTGGCCTTCTTTGCTTTCCCTTTCCTGCCTCAGGGACCAATTCAATAGCATGTCTCCTATCTTCCATACGGCATACATGTCCCAATCGCCTGAGCCTTCTTTCTTTGAAGATATTTTTAACATGTCCTACTCTGTCAGCACCATTAGTCTCGCATTTGCTATTTTATCTTTCCATGAAATGTGCAGCATCTTCCTCAGCCATCTGTGATGGACAGCATCCCCAGTCTCCTTTGGTTAGACGCTGCCATGGGCCATTCCTCTGCTCTGGACAGTAGCACGTTCAGAACAATCACCTGGTATAAAATGACCTTTAGCTTGGTGTGCAGATAGTACATGAACATGTAATTATAAGTATTGTATCATAATGCATAGATGGAAAGGGCAGAGTTAAGGGTGTGTTGTAATGCATGAGCCCAAAGGGGCAGAGTTAAGGCTGTGCATACAAGAGTCATTGCATGAACAAACAACATACATGCAGTAATCCAAAACGCTATTTATGTGCACCTATGTTTTTTTTAAAAGCCGCTTTTGTATTATATGATGATCATATAATTGTACATATGAGCATATTGTATTATCTGCTGACTGGCATGTCACACTGCCTACTGCTGGGTGGTCATGTAATGAAAGGCCCTATGAGTGAATTTCAAAAGGGCTGGTGGTTTGGTTTTGAGGTCATTGCATGTTCAAAATATGCACATGGATGGATATTTGGCCTAGCCAGTTTTGTTGTGAGGTAATGTCCACGTCTCCTGAGGCACCAACACTCTGCATGGGAGCCCAGAGCCTTAATATCCTGTCCTCTGTTGGACTCGTTTCAGGAGAACTCTTTGACCTCTCTCACACTGGCAATAAGTAAAGGTGTCCACGCAATAGTCTCCTGGTGTGGGAGGGAGAGAGTTAAATCTTCCTGAGGCAAGGGAAGAACAAAGCTGCCTGCCTTCATTGCTGGGATTGTCAGAAGCCAATCTGTGAGGGCCCAACAGCTGGGCCCAGCTGTGGTAAATTATATCCTTCTCCCGTAAGGGCAAAGTGCTGCACCTTAGCCTGCTCTAGCTGCTGCCCCTCTGGCAGCCTGTGTGGGGATCAGAGGGAGAAGCAAGGTCGGGGTGTGGGGGTTTGTCCTGATCTGCCCAGCACTCCTGCTAGAGAGCAAGGTCAGGGCACAGGGGCTTGCCCCGCTCCACCTGCCTGACCCCGCTCCCCAACAGGAGCGCTGGGCAAGCAGAGCAAGCCAAGCCCCCGTGCCCCAACCCCATTTCCCCAACAGGAGTGCTGGGCAAGCAGAGCGAGCCAAGCCCCTGTGCCCCAACCCCATTTCCTCAGCAGGAGCCCTGGGGGTGGGGAGGGGGAGGAGGACTACAGGTGGAAGGAGTGAGGAGGGGCCTAGCTCTGGCTTATGGCCTCACAAAACCATAATCTGCCTCTGTTTGTTGAGCTAACATTTTGCAAAAGCTTATGTCTACCAAAACCCTAAACTTTCAGCACAATTTAAACTGATGGGGGTCCCATTAAAATGTAGCCGGCCAAGATTTGCACAAATGGGTGCCTAAGGTTAGGTTTCTGGAGCCATATTTAGGCACCTGAGTGAGCAGCCTGCTATAGCAGAAGTGTAGAACTCAGTGGGAGCTACTGGTATGCCTTGAAAACCATTTAAAAGAGAAAAAAAAAAACAGCCCACTTACTGAGTTGCCAAGACACGGCTATAGCTAGCTACAGTTGGGCTCCCATTTTGGAAAGCGTTGGCCAATTTAAACAAAAACCAAACAAATGAGAACAAATGTTATTACCATGTTCTGTATGCAAATTCCACCTTCAGGTGCTGTGATCTCAATGAAAATGTTAGTTGAGTTCATAAGGAGCAAATGAGCATTAATGTAATAGCCTGTTCCTTAGGGCTTGGCAATGTTACAGCCCCTACAGAGGCGTAAGTACAATGCCATAGCGTAGACACTTCCTGCATTGGCAGAAGAGGGTTTTCTGTCGATGTGTAGTTAATCCATCTCTCCAAGAGGCAGTGGCTAGATCAACACTGGGGGTGAGGCTGACCTAACTACGGCACTCAGGGAATGAAATTTTCCACAGCTCTGAGTGATGTAACTGGATGGGTCTAATTTTTAAGTGTAGATCGGGCATTAGTCGTCATTAGCATATTTTTTCATCTGTGTTGTTTTTGCTCAAACAGCACCACCGAGTGGCCTGTTTCAAAGCTGCTAGAGCAGTGGCTGCTTTCAGAATATTCTGCTGAGAGCTTGGGGTGAACAGAAGTGGTTAATTTTAGGAAAGGTGAAGGGATTCATACTTTGGTTAGCAAAAAAATTTATCTTCAGATTACTTTTTTGGCTGGGAAACAGTACAGATGACCTGTGGTTACTTGTCTTAGCAATCCATAATTCCTCTTCTTATGTAGGGCTGATGTTGTGTGATATAGTGCAGCTGCATGCAGCAATCAGGCACACTGTAAATGTAATCAGTATTCAATTATTTCTGAGATAACATTCAGTGCCATGTAACTGATTACTTCAGGAATACAGCAAGTACTAATTTGTCATAGATTCGTTTTTTGCAAAGTAAATGTAAACAACCCTGATAGTGAATTCAGCCTTGCTCAGGAGACAACATTGCTTAATAGACAGAGTGGGGGGCTATGAGCCAGGAGATTTGTGTTCTGTTCCCAATTCTGCTGCTGATTCACTGTGTCACCTTGGGTAATTTACCTAACTGCTTTGCGCCTCGTTTTCCCCATTTGTATAATAGAGATAATACTTTATAAAATGTATTGAAATTGTTAACAAAAAGACAATGTATTAATGCAGGTTCTAATTTATGTTGGGGCACAGGGTCTTTCAGTTAAGGTTAATGTATGCTCAAATTATCTTCAATTTTAGTCTTGACCACGACAGCCTACATTTACAATATTTGAAATGTTAGTAGCAGTCAAGGCTGCCTTCAGCCTTTTTCTCAGGACAGTTCCGATTTGATAGGTCTAATTGGTTGTTATAATATTCTGATTTTCAATGGGTGGCACTGAAACATTGTGACACTGCTTCAGAATGTCATGACATTGCAGCATCATCGCATAGTGAGGGAAATGTCACAGGGTCCTGACATCAGTGACTTGAAAGATGGCCAGGTCCCTCTTCAGGCCTGTGAACGCACCGCCCTGCTCCTATTCAATGGCAAAACACCCAACATCCTCACTGTGTGTATTACAATAGCACTTAAAGCCCACAAGTGAGACCCGCCCCTTTATGCATGGCCCTGTACATACACATAGTAAGAGACAAAGAGCCAATAATGTCAATAGACAAGACAGACAAAGATTACAGATGGGAGTCTGAGCCACAGAGAGTTTAAGTCACACAGGAAATCTGTGGCAGAGCCCAGAATTGAACCCAGTTCACTGGTATCCCAGTCCCTACAAGACCATCCTTCCTCCCTTGGTGCAGAATAGGGCTCCAGGCAGCTCCAGTAACAAGCTTTATTGTTGCCTCCTCTTTCAAGAAAGTGCAACAGAGCTTAGCCCATTTTTAAGTCTCTGTTCATCTAAGAACATTTTCAGTAATTAAAAGAAAACAACATTATTATGGAAATGAATGCACCTCTGGGTCTACAGGAACAGGACATTTCCTAATGAGCTACTGGCATCCTCTTGTACTTACTGATAAGCAGCATGCAGAGAGTGAGACATTTTCCCATGAAATGGGCCATCCTTCTTACTCCTGGATGGTGTGCGACACGGACATTTTGTAATTAAGGAGACACTGTCCTAGTATTTTTCATAATTTTTCAAAGTAATTTTTCCCTTCTGTTTACATTAGGGAGGTGACAAATCCATTTTTTACAGTGATCACCTGAATACCAAACAGGACCTGTCACTAATGGAACCACAGAAGTGATTCATGTTCTCTGGATCTTCCTAATCCACACCGGTGCAGCAAGATTTGGCAGACAGAGGCATGCATATATCAATAAATAGTGCTACTGCAGCAAGGAATAAATTGCTGATGATTGATAAAACGTTCACATTTACATTGCACTTTAAATCTTCACAGCACTTTGCAAATGTTAATAAATGATCTGCACATGTGGCTTCAGCTCTTTGAAACTGCGGGACAGATCCTTGGCCTCCCCTGCCATATTGCAAATTGGATGGAGATCCGCCATAACAGGACAGGTCCCAGATACAAGAGACCCAGAGTGGTGAGTCCTGGTCCCTCTGATGTAAAGGTAGAGCCCCTCTGCAGTAGGTGGCTTTCCAGGGACATGGCTGGAGCAGGGCCGGTACAACCATTTAGGTGGACTAGGCGGTTGCCTAGGGCGCTGAGATTTGGGGGCGCCAAAAAGCGCCCCCAATTTTTTTTAAATGGTTGAGCAGCCGCTGCTGCTGGGACAAAGAGGGAGTCTGAGCTGCCGGCAGCAGCTGGCAGCCCAGGGTGTTCCCTGGATCAGGGCACCGTCGCAGCAGCCCGCAGTCCAGGGGGTCCCCTGGGTCAGGGCACCGCAGCGGCAGCTGGCAGCCCAGGGTGTCCCCTGGGTCAGGGTGTCCAGAGGAGGTAGCGCAGCTCCCATGGAGCTGCCGCAGTGGTGCCTGGGGCAGTCCGGTGGTCAGTGGCCCGGGTGGAGCTGCCGGTTGTGCCTGCGGACGGTGGGCTGCTCGTGCGGCTCTGGTGGACCGCCCGCAGACACCATTGCGGCAGCTCCACTGTAGCCACGGAGCACTGGACCCTCCGCAGGCACCACTGCTGCAGCTCCACCAGAGCCGCGGGACCAGCGAGCGGGGCAGCGAAATTGCCATCCGCCTAGGATGCTCAAAACCCTAGCGCCAGTCCTGGGCTGGAGCACACTGTTTTCTGGCAATCTCGAACCCTAGGGGTGTGTCATAACATTTTTTCCCAGATCTGGACCTTAGTGTCCAAAATATGGGTGTTAGCATGAAAACCTCCAAGCTTAGTTACCAGCTTGGACCTGATAACGCTGCCACCAGCCAGGGATTTATACAGTGCCTAGCTCACTGTGGTCTCCCCAAAACCTTCCCTGGGGGACCCCAAGACTCAGATGCCTTGAGTCTTACAACAAAGGGAAATAACCCCCTCCCCTTGTTACTTCTTCCCAGGCTCCCCTCCCTGGACGACCCCAGGAGATTCCCTGCTTCCAGTCCTGGAAACACAAGTACCGAGAGGTCTAATCTCTTCCCTCCCCCCTTCACCCAGAGGGTATGCAAAGTCAGGCTAGTAAATCTAACACAAAGAGATTTTCCCCCTGACTTCTTCCTCCCACCAATTCCCTGGTGAGCTGCAGACTCAATTCCCTGGAGTCCCCACTAAAGAAAAACTCCAACAGGTCTTAAAAAGAAAGCTTTATATAAAAAGAAGGAAAAGGACATAAAAATGGTCTCTCTGTATTAAGGTGACAAATACAGGGTCAATTGCTTAAGAAAAAAAAATGAATAAACAGCCTTATCCAAAAAGAATACAATTTAACACATTCCAGCAACTACACACATGTAAATACAAAAGAAAACAATATAAACCTATTGTCTTACTATTTTTGCACTTACAACTTGGAAACAGAAGATTAGAAAGCCTGGAGGTAGAAAAATCACTCTCAGAGCCGAGAGGGTCAGACCCAAGACAAAGAACAAAGAACTCACACCCAAAACGTCCCTCCACCCAGATTTGAAAAAGTCTTGTTTCCTGATTGGTCCTCTGGTCAGGTGTTTCAGGTTACTCCTTTCCAGGTGAAAGAGACATTAACCCTTAGCTATCTGTTTATGACAGGGTGACAAGACAGAGCAGCCTTAAAGCTGTTTTTACTTGCACCAAGGGTTAACCAGCCCCTGGCTACACCAGGATCTGGTGGTGGTAGAAAGACACTAATGCCTCTCCACACTCCTCAAAGTGTGATTAAATATGGGGGTGGAGAAAGAGGGATAGTGGTTTGTCATGCTTCATTTTTTTAAATACTGGTAAATTCATTTGCATTAACTTAGGCCTAACTATATTAATTCATCAGGAGAGCAAAGAAGCAGCTTCCATTCCCAATGAAATGAGCATCACTCCTGTCAAGGTTCCTCCCCCACTCTGAACTTTAGGGTACAGATATGGGGGACCTGCATAAACACTCCTAAGCTTAACTACCAGCTTAAATCTGGTTTCGCTGCCACCATCCAGATTCCTCAGTCTGGAACACCCCCTTTCCTCCCAAAACCTTCCCCTCGCTGGGTAGCCTTGAGAGACTTTTTCACGAAGTTCCTGGTGAACACCGATCCAGCCCCTTGGATCTTAACACAAGGAAAAATCAATCAGGTTCTTAAAAAGAAAGCTTTTAATTAAAGAAAGAAAGGTAAAAATCATCTCTGTAAAATCAGGATGGAAAATACTTTACAGGGTAATCAGATTCAAAGAGCCCAGAGGAACCCCCTCTAGCCTTAAGTTCAAAGTTACAGCAAACAGAGGTAAAATCCTCTCACCAAAAAGGAACATTTACAAGTTGAGAAAACAAAGTTAAACCTAACACGCCTTGCCTGGCTGTTACTTACAAGTTTGAAATAGGAGAGACTGGTTCAGAAAGATTTGGAGAGCCTGAATTGATGTCTGGTCCCTCTTAGTCCCAAGAGTGAACAACCCCCAAAACAAAGAGCACAAACAAAAGCCTTCCCCTCACCAAGATTTGAAAGTATCTTGTCCCCTTATTGGTCCTTTGGGTCAGATGTCAGCCAGGTTTCCTGAGCTTTTTAACCCTTTACAGGTATAAGGATTTTGGTGTCTTTGGCCATGAGGGATTTTATAGTATTGTACACAGGAGGGCTGTTCCCTTCCCTTTATAGTTATGACAACTCCTCTCAGATCAGATATTCCAGATGCAAAGGGACTTTGTTTCTTTCTTTCTTTCCATTCCTCCACCTCTTCAACTTTTCTCAGCTTTCAAAATTACTGGGGAAAACTTTCTGCCTAAAACTGTAAAAACATCTGGATGGGGAAAGCATTTTATCCTTTTTCTTACCATTTCCATATCTGAAGTAAGAGGCTAAAATTTGTCTCTGTCTTTCAGTCTACTATAAAGTGCTTTGAGCGTGACAGATATAAGAAGCAACACAAGTGGTAGGTTATTAAATTACTCTGATTTCAGGGTAGGCGAGGCTGAGTACAGGCAAGCAAGAGTTAATGTTCCAACACCATTGTCACCCAGGATACGTTACATCATTATCCTCACTATATACACAGCACGTTAGGGTGGATGCTTCATGGTTGATGAGTGATTCTATTGCTACTTTTTGTACTTCTTCTTTTATTTGCCATCAGATAGACAGAGAAACAAATTGCAAGCCATTGCTTCGTATTCTTTAGGGCTCATCTTGGATAAGGAAATCAATAATTCGGCCTTTTCTTGAAGTAGCTATGTTAAAACAGGGCAGAGTTAGGTCTGACATTTTGTGTATGTATGTGCCTCTAAACTGCCATCCATCTCCACTCTGCAAATCAACAATGATATGAAGTCCCCCAGGAGGGAGATGTGCTCCTCACACAGGCTCGGAGTAATGGCTCAGAGGCAGTGGTGTGTAAACAGATCCCCAATGCCAGAGCTTGCAGGATACCGTTTACGCTAATAAAGCAAGCCCAGATTTGGTTCCAGTCCTTAATGTTCCCTTACTGCTATTCTACGTAGCCTGTGCTAGTTAGACAAATACCACTTAAATGCAAAATGATCTCCATATGTAAGCCAGGCTTGTCATCTTGTGTAGACCCTCATGAATTTCATTGAACACTTCAAGTCTCTTCCATCTCATTGGCCTGATATAATGATTGCAGCTCTTTACTGCTCTGTCTGTCTTCCATGAGGAAAAACTCTAGGTGGACTTATTTCCTGGTGTACATTGCCACCTCTCTCAGGCAGGGCCGGCTTTAGGCCGATACGCCCGATTCCCAGGAATCGGGCCCCGAGCCTAAGAGGGCCCCGCGCCTTAGACATTTTTTATTTTTTTAAAACTTACCCTGGGTCCCTGGCTGCGATCTGCTCAGGGTCTTCCATGGTTCCCCTCCCTTGAGCGAAGTGCAGGCTGGAGCGCGGCAAGCCCTGCGGCCCCGGCTGGAGCCCCCGGCTGGAGCCCCAGCTGGAGCCCCGGCTGGAGCGCGGCAAGCCCCGCTCTCCCGGCTGGAGCTCTGGCCAGAGCGCAGCAAGCCCTGCGGCACCACTCTCCTGGCTAGAGCCCTGGCCAGAGCGCAGCAAGCCCCGCTCTCCCGGCTGGAGCTCCGGGCCTTTAAATAGCCTCCAGAGCCCTGGGGTAGTGGAGGGCTATTTAAAGGGCCAGGGCTTCAGCTGTCTCTGCCACCCCGGTCCTTTAAATAGCCGCCAGAGCCCCACCATCCCCATGCATTCCCCAGGGCTCCCGCAGCTACTTAGAAGGTCCGGGGCGGGGTAGAAGCTGGGGAGCCCGGGGCCCTTTAAATAGCCCCCAAAGCCCTGGGATAGCAGGGAGCTTGGGGGCTATTTAAAGGGCTGGGGCTCCAGCTGCCTCTGCTGCACCCCTTGCCCTGCCCACACCAGCCCTGCTCCCCCTGCCTGCAGCCAGCTCTGCACCCCGTGCCCACAGCCAGTCCCTGTCAAACCCCCTGCCGTGTCTCCAGTCAACCCCTGCCACACACTGCTGTGGCCCTGCCCAAAGCCAGCCAGCCCCACACATACTGCTGCCCGCACCAGCCCTGCACACCCTTCCCTGTCTCCAGCCAACCCTTGCTGCACCACCCTGCCTGAAGCCAGCTAATCTCACACTCCTCTGTCTCCAGCCCTGCCAACCCCTGCTGCATCCCCCCGCTGCCCTGCCTGAAGCCAGCCTGCCCCACACACCCCCTATCTCCAACCAGTCCCGCACCCTTGCCCTGCCTGCAGCCAGACCCTACCTCCAGTCAGCCCCTGCCCTGCCTCCAGCCAGCCCCATGTCCACTTGTGCCCTGCAGTTCCCAGGGCAGTAACCCTGCACACTTGCTTCAATGAGGGGGGCAGGGAGCAGCTGGGGCCCACACATGTGAAACGGAAATCATTAATAACCAATCAACAGCATATGTGATGCAATGTACATAATATATAATTTTATTTATATAGTTATGGAAAGTAAATAATACATGAAAGAAATGAAAGGCTTTTTTTCCACTTTTTTTTGGTCATCCCTGCCAAGGCCCCGCCGAAAATGTTGGAATTGGGCCCCGCACTTCCTAAAGCCGGCCCTGCTCTCAGGTCCCATTCAGCAGGGAGAAAGAGCAGCATCTTGGGATTCTTCTTCTTGCGACACCTCCTTCCTCTTTCTTAGAAAGCCAGGAAAGGGAGCTTGGTTTTATAATGAAGCCAGGACAAGAGGTCTGTGTGTGATGGGTTCCCCCAGGGGTGCCAGCTGGAACTGGGGTACCACTGAGTCCCCCAACCCACCAGCCTGGACTCCTTTGTACACTGTACTGCTATGACAAGCTGCCTGCACTTTCAACACAAAATTATACCATCTTGCGCTGCACAGGGAACTATACAGCATAAGCTCATAACATCCCTCAGTGTGGAGTGGAATATGCAACAGCTTTCTCTCCCAGAGTTATGATTTCCACACACTGGTTTTAGATAAAGCAAAAACAAGTTTAACTACAAAAGATGGATTAAGTGATTATAAGGGATAGCAAACAGATCAAAGCAGATTACCTAGCAAATAAAAAAAAACACAAACTAAGCTTAATATACTACATAGATCGGATATGAATAGCAGATTTTCACCTTAAGTAATGATACAAGCGGGCTGTAGATTCTCAAGGCATAAGCTACACTTGCTTACAACTTGGAATCCCCAGATGTGCAATTCATAGGCTAAAAATCCTTTAGCCTGGGTCCAGCACTTCCCCCAGTTCAGTCTTTGTTCCTCAAGTCTTTCTAGGAATCTTCTTGGGTGGGGAGTCAGTGAAGAACCCAGACGATGTAACTCCTCTGCCTTATATAGCTTTTGCATATGGTGGGAACCCTTTGTTTCAAAGGTTGGTTGCGACGCCAGTCAGTGGAAAAATACTGACATCCCAAGATGGAGTCCAGCACTAGGTGACCTGGTCACATGTTCTGTAGTGTCACTGCAGCCATTACTCTGAGGTAGTCTGTAGCGTCCTCAGGAAGGTTCCCCAGATGGGAGATAAGGTTCTCCTAAGGCCTATCATTCTCTCTAATGGCTCTTCCCCACCCCCCATCTAGATTAAAAGCATCTTGTCTAGTGGGCATTCCCCAGGTGTAAACACATTTGAAATGCAGATACATAGTATATATTCCTAACTTTATGCAAAAATGATACATGCATACAAATAGGATAATCATATTCAGCAGGTCATAACCTTTTCAAGGATATCTCACATGACCTCTCTTGCATAAAATACATCATAACTATGTCATAATCATATCATAATAATATGACTATGAAGAAAATGGGGTGCAGTGTCACACCATGCACGTACTTACAGTGCCTGTTTGGTAGCTCTATGGTGAGCTGGTAGTGTTTCAGAAAGACAAGGCTTAACAGAGAGATGCTGAAGTACGTGCATGAAAAATCAGATGTTAAAGGTAGGTTGCTTTTAACCCTGTTAATTGTGTGATGGTCCTTTTGAGTGTTATTGAGCTCTTTTTGTGCGTTGTGTGCACATGCATGGGGATGGGACGGGAGAAAGTTCTATATTTATCACACGTGGGCTATTACCAGTACTCATTGTTCCACAGTGACCAAGAGCGTGCTCAGCTCATTACAGAACTTACAGTTATTTATTTTTGATTTATAGCCATCCATTAAAAGGTGCCCATCTCGAGGCCACGGGCACCCTGACATCAGTTAAGATCACAAAAATATATAGGAGACATAACTCCAAGATCTTACAACTTTAGGTCCAGGTCTTGCAGTCAGATCTGCACAGGTGAACACTTGTGCCTGGGTGGAAACCCACTGACTTCAATGGGAATCTACATGGATCTGATTGCAGGACCAAAGCCCAAATAAAGACAGGACATAAACAAATGGAAATGAGCAAAACAAAGGCCATGGGAAAGCTAAAAGGAGAACAAGGGTAACAACGAGACCCCAGGGTTGCAAGAGAGAAATGCACACCTCTGAATAGGCTTTGAAGTTGGGCTTTTTTGGTTTGCTCCTTTATTTTTATCTTTTTTAAAGATACAGTGAACAAAGTTAATATTGTATTATTTATTACTTATTTGTATTTCCATAGGGCTTAGGAGCCCCAGTCATGGATCCAGACCCCCTTGTGCTAGGCACTGTGCAAATACTGAACAAACAGAGCTTCCAGATTCTCTGTTGGTGTAAACAGGTGCAGTGCCATTAATTTCAGTGGGAGGGTCACCGATCTACACCGGGAGAGAATCTGGCCGAGTGTGTTCTAGCTATTGCTTTATTTAATTTTTTTAATTTTTCTTTGGCATAGGCTCTTGTTGGAATTGAGGCTGGAGGGGGACATGCTGGCAAGGGATGGTGGGCATAAGAGGAGGAAGAGGGGAGTGGGTAAAGGAGAAGGAAACTGAAAAGAAGGAAGGTAGAAAGGGGAAGGAACAAAGGGGGAGTGAGGGGCTGAGAAACCAAGGGCCTACTTTTCCAAGGTAATGAGAACCTGTTGTTCCTATTGAATGGTTTGTGCTCAGCACCTCTGCAAATCAGGGTGGAGGAATTCAATGGGCAGTTGTGCATTTGTTGTGCCATGGTGGGAAAGAGGTGGGATGAAAGGGGCCCAGTGACCAGAGCAAATGAGAGACAGTGACCAGAGTCTGGCTTGCGGAGCTGAATGACTATAAAGATGCCAGAGGAGGCTCAGTAGCTCCTTCTGGGTCCAGCAGGTGGTGAGAAGCCCTGACTTCCCCCCAGCTCCTTTGGCGGTACCTGGTGCTGGGTGTTGTGGTGGAGGAGCTCTGAATGTTTGGTGGTTTCTATAGCCTGCCTTCAGCAAGCTCCTCCAGCTGATTCATTAATGGTAACATGGTGCTCACCTTAGGTTTTCTGCCTCAAGAAACGGGCTATTGACCTGGCTGGACTTTTTAATGGCTTTTCCCAATACAGGTTGATAGGAAAATTGGTTGAGACTAAGAAGTTTTAATAATAATCTATGTCAGGCTATCCTTTCATCCTGCAGGATCCCAAAACTCTTCCCAAATTTTATACATGCGACATCACTGAAAAGCAGCCACTTCTGAGAGAGGTGACATTTTTGCTGGGAGACTGGAGCAATCTCCTTCCCTTAAGGAAAGTACCATGGAATCTTTAATCTCGAGGCAGATCAGACATGGTCACAGATTTTAATATTTTCTCCAAAAGATTCAATCTATGCGTAATAGTGAAGCCACCCTAGACCTGTCTTAGGTTTGCTAATTAAACAGGGGATATTTCTCTGTTATCACCATTTTTCTCTCTCTTACTTCCCTCTATCATCAATCTCTATGGTCCCACATTGTAGCAGTTGTCCCTTTTGGCAGAAAGGATGCTGAATCTAGATCCTTCTGGAGTTTGTCCCACTGCTCCAAGCATCAGCCTTTAGAAAGTTCACTCAAACACTGTGTTCCCTTCTCCCAGAGGTTGAATATAGCACTTCCATGGCATTCTCAGCACTTGCTGGCTTTGGACTGAGCCTGGAGCCTGGATTCAGATTCTCTGTGTTGCATAATGCCAGTAGCCTTCTTCAGTATGGACCAACCCTTAGGGAACTGGTGGGCAGGATCCCCTAGGAGGCTAATATGAGGGGTCAAGGAGTCCAGGAGAGCTGGCTGTATTTTAAAGAAGCCTTATTGAAGGCACAGGAACAAACCATCCTGAAGTGCAGAAAGAATAGCAAATATGGCAGGCGACAAGCTTGGCTTAACAGTGAAGTCTTCGATGAGCTTAAACTCAAAAAGGAAGTTTACAAGAAGTGGAAATTTGGACAGATGACTAGAGAGGAGTATAAAAATATTGCTTGAGCATTCAGGGGCGTAATCAGGAAGGCCAAGGCACAATTGGATTTACAGCTAGCAAGGGATGTGAAGAGTAACAAGAAGGTTTTTTACAGGTATGCTAGCAACAAGAAGAAGGTCAGAGAAAGTGAGGGACCCTTACTGAATGGGGGAGGCAACCTAGTGACAGATGATGTGAAAAAATCTGAAGTACCCAATGCTTTTTTTGCCTTGGTCTTCACAGACAAGGTCAGCTCCCACACTGCTGCACTGGGCAGCACAGTATGGGGAGGAGGTGAGCATCCCTCAGTGGTGAAAGAACAGGTTAGGGACTATTTAGAAAAGCTGGACATGCACAAATCCATGGTCCAGATCTAATGCATCCAAGGGTGCTGAGGGAGTTGGCTGATGTGATTGCAAAGCCATTAGCCATTATCTTTGAAAATTCATGGCAATCAGGGGCGGTCCCAGATGATTGGAAAAAGGCAGATATAGTGCCCATCTTTAAAAAGGGGAAAAAAGAGAACCCGGAGAAGTACAGACCCGTCAGCCTCACTTCAGTCCCCAGCAAAATCATGGAACAGGTCCTCAAGGAATCCATTTTGAAGCACTTGGAGGAGTGCTGTCTCCCACAGAATTCTTGCCAGCAAGTTAAAAATGTATGGATCGAATGAATGAACTATAAGGTGGGTAGAAAGCTGGCTAGATTGTTGGGATTAATGGGTAGTGATCCATGGCTCGATGTCTAGTTGGCAGCCAGTATCAAGCAGAGTGCCCCAGCGGTCGGTCCTGGGGCTGGTTTTGTTCAACATCTTTATTAATGATCTGGATGATGGAATTAATTGCACCCTCAGCAAGTTCGCAGATGACACTGAACTGGGGGGAGAGGTAGATAGGATGGAGGGTAGGGATAGAGTCCAGAGTGACCTAGACAAATTGGAGGATTCGGCCAAAAGAAATCTGATGAGGATCAACAAGGACAAGTGCAGAGTTCTGCACTTAGGAAGGAAGAATCCCATTCACTGCTGCAGGCTGGGGACCAACTGGCTATGCAGCAGTTCTGCAGAAAAGGACATGGAGATTACAATGGGCGAGAAGCTGGGTATGAGTCAGCAGTGTGTCCTTGTTGTCAAGAAGGCCAATGGCATATTGGGCTGCATTAGTAGGATTGCCAGCAGATAGAAGGAAGTGATTATTCCCCTCTATTTGGCACTGGTGAGGCCACACTGGAGTACTGTGTCCAGTTTTGGTCTCTCCACTACAGATGGGATATGGACAAACTGGAGAAAGTCCAGTGGAAGGCAACAAAAATGATGAAGGGGTTGAGGCATATGACTTACAAGGAGAGGCTGAGGGAGCTGGGGTTATTTAGTCTGCAGAAGAGAAGAGTGAGGAGGGATTTGATAGCAGCCTTCAATTACCTGAAGGGGGGTTCCAAAGAGGATGGAGCTAGACTGTTCTCAGTGGTGGCAGATGACAAAACAAGAAGCAATGGTCTCAAGTTGCAGTGGGGGAGGACTGGGTTGAATATTAGGAAACACTATTTCACTAGGAGGATGGTGAAGCACTGGAATGGGTTACTTGGGTGGGATGATTTAGTTGGGGTTAGTCCTGCTTTGAGCAGGGGGTTGGACTAGATGACCTCCTGAGGTCTCTTCCAACCCTAATATTCTATGATTCTATGAACCCCCTCCTGAGATGTTTTTTAAATTTGCCCAAACCTGCCACAAGCCTCAAACACAGCTAGAATCCAGAAGGGATTTGCCCCAGTTATTGTAAAATCTGCTCTACTTCCTAGAAGAAAACCCTGTTCCTTATTACAAAGGAACCTGGAGAAATGGATTGAGCTCAGGGTTAGAAGCCAGGGATTCCTCGATTCCAATTCGGCCCCTCACTCAGAGCCTGATCCAAACCCCATGAGGCCAATGGACACCTTTCCACTGAGGTAGGTCAGTGGGCTTTGGATCAGGTCCTTCCTGAATGATTTTGAGCAAATTGCTTATCCACTATGTCAATTTCTCTATCTGGGGAAGGTAATGTCCACTATTCCACCTCACCAGGGTGGTTATGAGTCTTAATAAGTTAATGTTTGTAAAGCACAACACAATTTCTGTTTAGTTATATATGTTATTATCAAGTCTGTTCTGCACAGAACACATGATGAAGTCTCCCTTTCTTCAGCAAGCTGCTTCTCTCACCTCAGAGGCACATAGACGGACCGATGCCCTAGAAAAGCCTTACTGCTAGGGATATTAATCACTCTGCATTGCCTAACAGTGTGACCTTTACTGTGGTTTAAACAGAGATACCAAATGGCACTAGCACAGATGGTAATCTATTATTAATTGATCACTAATAGTAATGAATGACTCTGCATTCTGGGCTTGTAATATTATAAATAAAGGGCCTGACATCTATATTAATGGCAGACAGCATGCGGAAATGCTTTAGTGATAGAGACACTCCCTGCCCATGTGGAATGCAAGCTGCCACCCATTGTCTAATGGGGCTATTCTTTATTCACAGTTCAACCAGCAAAGAGTTTGCCAGACCCCTTGGGTGAAAAAGGCTGCGCTCTCAGTCCCTTCTGGGGGCCAAATTTTTATATCTGCTGAAAGGAATAGGGGAGTGACTAATAGAGTTACAGTCACATGGGTGATGTTGATGATGACTGAAGAATATACATTAATCGGAGCCAGCATAGCAGGAGGAGAAATCCAGGTGGAGCACCTACCCTGTTAGCTGAGGCTCAGGTTCGTGGAATGAGCTTGCCTCTACCTTGCTGCAGCAGTGAATTAAGTTTGTCATTTGTTATTGTGTCTCGCTGGTGCACAGAATAGCAGCCTCAGGCTGTAATCTCTACTCATCTGAGTCTGCACAGTAATCGCTGGCAGCCATGGAAACCAAACTTCCAACTGTCATTTATAAACGTGACCCTCCTTGCTTCCATCTTGCTGCATTCAGCTCAGCTTCGGTGAGAGTAAGTGAGAAGAGAGTCACTCACAAACCGCCTTTGCAAACTGCTGCTAGTCTTGCCAGTATATGGGTCTGATCCAACCCCCTCCCCTCCCTTCATGTCAATAGGAGTCTTTCCAGTGATATGAGTGGGTTTGGATCAGGCCCTAAGTGAAGGAGGTGCTGAGCCTGGCCATTAGCTATATGACAGGGGAAAGAGAAGTTGGTTAATAAGTGCTGCAGGCATAAGCTAACATTGTGGGGGTGGTAGTCCTGAAACTGAAGCACACACAAAACTAGAAGTCAAGAGATCTAGGTTCTCTTCCTGGCAATGCCATAGACTTCTACTGTGACCTTGGGCAAGTTACCTAACTTGTCTTGTCTCTTAGTTTCCCCAGCTGTAAAATGGGGATAATGATACTTTCCTGCCTCACAAGGGTGGGGTGAACCTTAATTCATTAGTGTTTGTAAAGTGCTTTGAGACTGGTACTATATAAGGCCAGGTATTCATATTGGTTGTAGTTTTACTAGTGGGATTCTAAAGGGTGCAAGACAACTTTAAGAAATATTTTCCATCTAGTTGACGGGCCCCACATGGAGCCTGAAGTCTTCTGTTTAGCCTCAGAACAGATACAGCATGAGCAGTGGCAGTCTGAGGCTCCTCCATAATGCCCACTAATGTTCAGGATCCTCCCATAGAAGGACCAAATCCTGGGGCGAGATTAGGCGCTTTACTATTTACCCCCATTCAATCATAGTCCTGTCTATGCACACTGCATATAAGGGGAGCAATTAGTGCCAGGGCTGGTGGTGGTTTGAGGACACTTGCCTATTATTATAAATTGGACTGAAACTACTGACTCAGTTCACATAAACCAGCAAATTATTATCAGAAATAATAATGACTTTCTCTCACTGCTGATCTGGTCCAGATCTGAACTGCTGTAAGGCCTAATAACCACCCACAAATCAATCACGTCTCCGGGACTGGAACTATGACTTATGAAGCCCCAAACTGTAGGACCTTAAGGTATGTCTTCACTGCAGAGTTAACTCAGGTGATCAGTGCCTGGGTCTGTGCACCTCAGTTAGCCTAGCCCAGGTGACAGAAGTCACGCTGCAAAGCCCTATCAAAGTTATTGTCTTCTCACTGGTGTTGCATTCCCCCATATACGTTGCTATGACTTTGGAGGATATGTTCCATGGTTCTTTTGCTGAAGTAAGCTGTATCACTCAAAGATTCTTTCCTAATGAATTGTGGGAGAACTTGTTTGCACTTCTGGGCCCATGGAAGAATTATGGGAAGCAGGGCCAGCTCTACTGTTTTTGCTGCCCCAAGCAGTGCGCCGAATTGCCACCGCTGACAGCGGGAGCAATCCGTGTGTCATCAGGGCGGCACACACATTTCCGCAGAGGCGGCATTTCGGCAGCAGCTTCTGTCTTCAGCTGGAAGACAGAAGCTGAGCTGCCACAAACAGTTGAACATAGAAGCTGCCCCCGAATTGCCACCACTGCGGAAACGTGCGTGCCGCCCTAACGGCACACAGACTGCTCCCGCTGTCCACAACGGCAATTTGCTGCTTGGGGGCAAAAACACACAGACTGCCACCCCTTGCAGATTGCTGCCCCAAGCACTTGCTTGGAATGCTGGTGCCTGGAGTCGGCCCTGATGGGGAGGCATTGAAGGGCTGTGAGGGAGGCATAACTATGTTCTGGTGCTTAAAATGCTTAGCAAAAAAATTACCCTTTGTGATGAAATTTCTCATGTTCTCAGCCCAGAAGTGACTCTTTTGATTAAAATTTTTTTGGCTATTTTTGAGGTATCCAGATTTGAAAACTCTGATGTTTTCCAAAAGCATTCAGATGCTTGGGATAACTCAAACTGATTCATGTTAAAATTTCAAACTTGCAGTGAGCTGAGTGAGTCCTCAATAAGACAAATTTGTGAAGCATCATTCTAGTCCAATATAATCTACTTCTGAAGTGTCTAGTACCTTGATATCTAAATATTAAAAAAAAATCAAACTCAAAAACATATCTCAGGAAACTGACACGTCTGAAGTAATTTTATTATTTCTTAACCAATAATAAGGATGAAGTTCTGTGGAGCAAAGGAGGCTTTCAAAATTGCATACTGCACATACTGAAGGTTTCCTGAGTTTCTGACATGTTTAGTGGCATTCTTATTGTGGTTAAAAAGGAGGAGTAGGATGGCAGTGTCAAAAATTGGGATATTTTCTTTTAAGATCTTGATTTCCAAGAAATCTCCATATTCCAACAGGAACTTCTTGACCTGGAGTTCTTAGAAGAAGAATTGCATCAAACTATTATGGTAATGCCTTGGCAAGTCTTCTTGCTTGGGTGATTTTCTTTCAAAATTTGACAAGGTATTTTATTATTTACTTGTATCAGTGCTTCAATCTGCAGCACAAACTATGTCAAAAATAGGATGTCTCCCAAGAGGAACAAAGGCAGCTCTGATCACAGCTCTGAAAAAGGACAAACATCGATCCTCATGTGCTGACCACCGCAGACTTATCTCCTTCTTTCTTACTGACCTCTCAAATATTCTCTACTCATCTCAGCAAAGTTATCCCTGTACTGATCCATCCAGATGAGGTTGGTTTTATGAAATGAAGGTTGGTCTCTGATAATATCTTGACTCATTACAGCTTGGATATTTTGGTGATGAGAGTGGTACAAGAACCTATATAGAATAGAATAGAATGATTCTCCAGACAAAAGGCATTCAACTTCCAATTGATGCTGAGAAGGCATTTGACAGAGTCGAATAGTCTTACCTATTCTTAATTTTAAAAAATTAAATTTGTCCTTTCTTATGTGAATCCCCACAATCCACAACCCACCTCAGGAAAAAAAAAGAGTAGCTGGTCAGATGATTTTTTTATGAATTGTGAGCCTGATCCAAAGACTCCCTAAATTTATTACAAATTGAGCTTCTTTCCCCCTCTTCTTTCCCCTCAATATGTTTGTAAACCAATCTTGGTTTCCGCTACTGTATTTGTTGTTCGAATTTGCCAAATAATTTATTAAAACAAATTTCAGCCTAAATGTTGTTTATAAACGATTCATTTTGACTGTTTGTTATTTATGATGTATAATTGGCTACCTAAGTCACATGGTATTTCTGTTCCCTGCCAAATAACTGAAACTTTTTAAACAGGAGACTAATGAAGAATGGTTAATGGATAGCAAGGACCACACTTCTGATGCTGCCTTTTGGATGAATATTCCTTTGAGCTAAAATTAATGAAACATTCAGGCTTGGTGAAAATTTTCACAAATACTCACTGGTTGCCTGAATACTTACAAACAATGGCCTCAACTAATAGCAGATCAAACTCAACACTTTTATTTATGAAAGTATTGTTGTATTACTCCACCGTCTCTAAAGTTTCTATCATTTTGAGTGTTGTTTAGTGTTTGTGTTATGGAAGCACCTGCAGGCCCCAACTGGTATCAGAGCCCCATGGTGCTAGGTGCTGTAAATATGTACAGTAAAATACTTGGCAATTCTTGTACTTTCTCCAAATCCCCATTAAGCATATTTCCTTTTCCATCAATCATTTCTAATTACCATGACTTCTGATTTTAAAGCAGAGGCCCTAATCCTGCATTCTTCACTCAGGCAAAACCTCCATTGAAGCTCTTTCCAGGGAGAGTCTGGGATATTGGAAGAAGGATCAAGAAACCCTGGGAAAGAAAGATTTTGTTTTCAGAGTACTCTAAAGCTAAAGCCTTTTTAAAATCTGTTTGTCTTGCCACAGATATCAAAAGGAGTGTATGACAAAATTTTAGTAACCTTTACTTCTTCCTATCTCCATCCCTAATAGAGACCTAGTTCTCCTCACACTCTGCTTATTTTTTTTCATGGATTTAAATGTTCTTCCCATCCATCTAGCACAGGGGTAGACAACCTTTCAGAAGCAGTGTGCTGAGTCTTCATTTATTCACTCTAATTTAAGGTTTCGCGTGCCGATAATACATTTTAACATTTTAATAAGGTCTCTTTCTATAAGTCTATATTATATAACTAAACTATTGAATGTAAAGTAAACAAAGTTTTCAAAATGTTTAAGAAGCGTCATTTAAAATTAAATTAAAATGCTGATCTTACGCCACCAGCCTGCTCAGCTTGCTGCCAGCCTGGGGTTCTGTTCACCTAGGCCAGCAGCGGGCTGAGCAGGGCCTGTGGCCGGGACCCCAGACCTGGATGGGGAGGTTTCAGGGGTCAGGGCAGAAACCTGGGGTGGGCGGGTTCAGGGATAAGGGTTGGGGTGTGGGGGGGATGTAGGGCAGAAGTCTGGGTGTGGGGGGGTCAGGGCAGAAGGCTGGGGGTATGAGGGGTGCAGGGCAGAAGGCTCGGGGTGTGGGGGGGTTCAAGGGTCAGGGCAGAGGGCTGGGGGGTATGGGGGCTGCAGGGCAGAATGCTGAGTGTGTGGGAGGTCAGGGCAGAAGGCTGAGGGTGTGGGGGGTGCAAGGGGTGAAGGGCAGAAGGCAGTGTGTGAGGGGGGGTTCAAGGGTCAGGACAGAGGGCTGGGGGCATGGGGGGGTGTAGGACAGAAGACAGTGTGGGGCGATCAGGGCAGAGGGCTGGGATGCTCAGCTCAGGGCAGGGGGCTGGAAGGGATGTGCCTGTTCCACCCCCTTCCCCAAGGCTCCATCCCTCCTCTCTCTGTCCCCTCTAGGGAACTGCCTGCTCTTCCCCCCTCCCCCTCGCTAGGGCCATCAGCTGATTGGCTCAGGGAAGGAGAGGGGGCGGGGCAGGAAAGCACCAGGCTGGGGGAAGAAGCGGGGGAGGGGGAAGCTTGGTTGCCACAGAACCAAACTTCTGTCTCCTGCCCCCACAGGGGAGAGCGGTGGGCAGGAGTGGGAGGGGGCTGAGTGGGGCTGGGGGCCAGGACTGCGGCAGGCGGCTGCGTGCTGCTCAAAATCGGCTTGCGTGCCATGTTTGGCAGGGGTGCCTCAGATTGCCGACCCCTGATCTAGCAGAACACTAGAGCATACAGCTTAAGGAGTCAGTCTCTGCCACTTTTGAACTGTCCAGAGCGGGTCACTGTTGAGTAACACAGCACTTCTGCCCCCACCCAGAGACTGGGCACTCTTGAGATCATAGCTCCTAAAACAGCTTGGGGAGTGTGATAGGGTCACCACCAGGTCAGCCCAATAGGTCTACAGTGTCAGGTCCTTGCTGTCTATTTCCACCTAGCGAATACAGGATTACTCCCTTCAGTAGATTTCCCCAGTGCTTAGTCTAATTGTAAATATCTCAAATGATAGAACTTTCATTCCCCTTGGAAGCTTATTCCATGTCTCAAAACAGCCATTCTATCAAGTGCACCCTCTGTCCTACCCTCCCACCACCAGACCCTACTGTCCTACTTTTCGTCCATCCATGCAGGAAGAAAAACAGGAGACCATGGAGGTGATTTAATTAGGCCTCAACTTTATTCACTTAAAATATCTGGGAATACCTGGCAACAAATTGTGCAGTGCAGGAGGAGTGGTGCAGAGGGAGCCAAGTCCCCACAGTTCCTGGTGTAGGAGTCCCAAGTCCCATTTCTCAGCTCCCTTAAAGGGTGCTAAGAAAAGGAAAAGTGTTGGTTCCCTGCTGTATGAGATGTAGGAGCTCTCAAACCCTCCTTACCCAGCTGTGGCGCTCTGTACCTTGGGGGAACACCCTATACCCCCATGTTCATCTTTATAAAATGATTGTGTGGTATCCCATGCAAAGAGTGTCATGTTGGGTGTCTTCGGAAAGCTCATGATGCACTGAGCATGTTTGTTATAGTGATATTAAAGTAATTGTTACAGTAATGTTATAGTAATGTTACAGGTTATAATTTCATATATATAGTTATGAGGCTGAAAAATGTATCCTCATGGCTTAAAGCAAGCCCAGGCAAAAACTCTCCAAGAACAGAGAGGTAGGTCATACCTCGTCAGGGCAGGTATTGGACAAACACAGCCCAGCCTCACAGGAACAAAGGACGCTGGCCTACATAATGACAAAAGGATCTGTTAGACTCTGAGTGAGTCATTCCCCTTCCTTTGATCAGTTTTAGACTGCAATGAGGTAATGCTCACCTGACTCTGATGGTGAGGGGGGACAAAGCCAAGAGGGAAAAAAGGACATGATAAAAGAGAGAGACATTTGGCATGCTCTTCCTCTCTCTTCCACTTACATCTATAGACACCACACCAAACAACTGAAGCGCTGATCAAAGGGGAGAGGCTGGCTGAAGAGCAACCAACCAGCCTGTGGTGAGAAGCATCTAAGTTTGTAAGGGCAATGAAAGTGTTAAGATCAGCTTAGAAGGCGTTTTGCTTTTATTTCCTTTGACCAAATCTGACTTCCTGTGCATTGACTTATAATCTCTTAAAATTTATTTTTGTAGTTAATAAATCTGTTTGTTTATTCTACCCGAAGGAGTGCATTTGGTTTGAAGAGTGTCAGAGTCTCCCCTTGGGATAACAAGCCTGGTACATATCAATTTCTCATTAAATTGAAGAACTCATATAAGCTTGCAGCGTCCAGCGGACATAACTGGACACTGCAAGATGGAGGTTCCTAGGGTTGTGTCTGGGATTGGAGATATTGGTTAGTGTCATTCGCTGCAAGTAGCTAGGAGCAGCTTACATGCCAGAGGCTGTACGTGAACAGCCCAGGAGTGGGGGTTCTCACAGCAAAGCAGGGTAAGGCTGGCTCCCAGAGTCAAGGATTGGAGTGGCCTAGCAGATCACCAGTCCAGATAACAGATGCTTTCCTTCAAATCCTTTTCCAGTCCATTTTATCGATAACCATTTCCCTTCCATACTGAGTACCTGCACTGGACATCTGTCACAAGAGTTATGTATTAAGTTGTGACATCATAACCTAACCTCACTACTCCACCCCTCCACCCCCAGACGAACTGTGGGGAAGGGGAAAAAATCCATTCTGCCTTGGCCAATCTGGAGGTGAGGGAAACATTTCTTCGCAGCCCCTCAAGGAAAAGGGCAACTAATGTAATGCCACAGTGGGTGTAAAGGGAACCTGGTCCTTTTGCCAAGTTCATGGGTGGATGGATGCTGCCAGCTTGATCCTGTAAAGAGGGTCTTCTGGGACTGCATGCGGTATAAATACCCACCTACACGCACTCTTTCAGTCAGCAGGAAAGGCAATGCAGTGACCTTCACTTGACCTGATGCCAACTGCTTCCTGCCCTTCCTGTCCATCCTGGTAAACTTCTCTCCTCCTTCCTATCTGCTGTAAGGGAGCCCTAAAGGTGAAACACCTCTTTTCTTCCAGCGAACTGGCCAAAGATTCATTCACATGAAGGTTGCAGTGGGCACATTTCATTGCTAATCCTCCTACTTTGGTGTCATCCAAAAATTTGATCACACACTTTTCAATTTACACCAGATAAACACCTGCCAGAATCAAACAAAAAACATGAAGTAGCTAAGCTGGGTTGCTTTCAGCTGCTAGTTGTTGTTTAATTTAGTTAGTCAAACAAGCTGCTAGGAATCCTAGAAGAGGTCTTGACTGAGCTCCATTAGCAGGAAGTGTAAGTGCATGAAAAATGACAGAAGTTTCTCCATTATCACAAAAAACAGCTCCAGGAATTACCTGGAATGGTTCTGCAGACCCCCAGCAGTCCAAGAACCACAGTTTGGCAACCACTGATCTACTAAATTTCATTGTCAAAACATATTGATTTTTAGTGTCTGCTGTTTTAAGAGACTTTTCAAAGCCAATAATATTATACATTTAAAGTCTAGTAATAGCTAATAGCTTTAAAAAAAAAAGTCAGAATTTCCTGCAATGAGTTACAAAACATCATAGTGGAGAAAATGTGCCAGTGTATCTCAGGCCATGTCTACATCTAAAATTTTGCAGCGCTGGTTGTTATAGCTGTATTAGTACAGCTGTATAGGGCCAGCGCTGCAGAGTGGCCACACTTACAGCAACCAGCGCTGCAAGTGGTGTTAGATGTGGCCACACTGCAGCGCTGTTGGGCGGCTTCAAGGGGGGTTCCGGGACGAGAGAGCAAACCGGGAAAGGAAACCAGCTTCGCCGCGGTTTGCTCTCTCGGTCCCGGAGCCACCCAGCAAACCGCAGGGAAGGAGACCTGCTTGCTCGGGGTTCCGGGACCGAGAGAGCAAACCGGGAACGCCGCGGTTTGCTCTCTCGGTCCCGGAGCCAGCCAGCAAACCGCAGGGAAGGAGACCTGCTTGCTCGGGGTTCCGGGACCGAGAGAGCAAACCGGGAACGCCGCGGTTTGCTCTCTCGGTCCCGGAGCCAGCCAGCAAACCGCAGGGAAGGAGACCTGCTTGCTCGGGGTTCCGGGACCGAGAGAGCAAACCGGGAACGCCGCGGTTTGCTCTCTCGGTCCCGGAGCCAGCCAGCAAACCGCAGGGAAGGAGACCTGCTTGCTCGGGGTTCCGGGACCGAGAGAGCAAACCGGGAACGCCGCGGTTTGTTCTCTCGGTCCCGGAGCCACCCAGCAAACCGCAGGGAAGGAGACCTGCTTGCTCGGGGTTCCGGGACCGAGAGAGCAAACCGCGGCGAAGCTGGTCTCCTTTCCCGGTTTGCTCTCTCGGTCCCGGAACCCCGAGCAAGCAGGTCTCCTTCCCTTCGGTTTGCTGGGTGGCTCCGGGACCGAGAGAGCAAACCGCGGCGTTCCCGGTTTGCTCTCTCGGTCCCGGAACCCCGAGCAAGCAGGTCTCCTTCCCAGCGGTTTGCTGGGTGGCTCCGGGACCGAGAGAGCAAACCGCGGCGAAGCTGGTCTCCTTTCCCGGTTTGCTCTCTCGGTCCCGGAACCCCGAGCAAGCAGGTCTCCTTCCCTTCGGTTTTCTGGGTGGCTCCGGGACCGAGAGAGCAAACCGCGGCGTTCCCGGTTTGCTCTCTCGGTCCCGGAACCCCGAGCAAGCAGGTCTCCTTCCCTGCGGTTTGCTGGGTGGCTCCGGGACCGAGAGAGCAAACCGCGGCGAAGCTGGTCTCCTTTCCCGGTTTGCTCTCTCGGTCCCGGAACCCCGAGCAAGCAGGTCTCCTTCCCTGCGGTTTGCTGGGTGGCTCCGGGACCGAGAGAGCAAACCGGGAAAGGAAACCAGCTTGATTACCAGAGGCTTCCTCCTTCCACGGAGGTCAAGAAAAGCGCTGGTAACTGTCTACATTGGATTACCAGCGCTGGATCACCAGCGCTGGATCCTCTACACCCGAGACAAAACGGGAGTACGGCCAGCGCTGCAAACAGGGAGTTGCAGCGCTGGTGGTGCCCTGCAGATGTGTACACCTTCAAAGTTGCAGCGCTGTAACTCCCTCACCAGCGCTGCAACTTTCTGATGTAGACAAGCCCTCAGTAAGACAGTTTGTTGGGCAGGGTGACAAACCTTGCATCCACTCTACTCATATCTACCTCCAGATATTCTCATCAGAACTTCATTGGCCAATGTACTTTATCCTGAAAGCACTGCTACTTCTTTCTAAAATGCTGCACTGGGTTTTTACATCTTGTCAAGCTGTGTTAGGCCAGGTTTAGTTAGTTTAGAATGTGACACAACATAATGTATTTACTGACAGGTCAGGCATTTGAAAACAGTTCTTTCAGATTAGATATTTTAAGAAATATCCTTCCACATTCAAGGGTTTGTTCTTCCAGCATAGGAAGCTGATTAAGATATGCTGAAATCAGTTGATTTCTCACAAAGTCAGACCTACCAGGTTCGGTAGTTACTTGGGTCTTGTTTAAGCACTCAGGAAAAGGAAACTCTACATTTCGTTATTCACCATTGGAGGTTGGTCTGAGCCACAATGTTCAGCTCCAGATCTAAACAAACACAGCTACTGTTTGCTCGAGCAGAGGCAGGCAGGAAATGTTCACAGCTAGTGTTTGCTTGAGGAGAGAAACAACACAGTGGGGGGAGGGAATCCGTCGGAGCAGCTGCTTACCTGATCTGAAGGCTATTTGCATTTAAGAGTGAATGAGAGAGGGGTGGGGAAAGTGGTCGGAATTTGTAAGGCAGGGAGCTGACGCAGTGTCGGCTCCAAAAATCCACTCTCTCTGTCTCCCCCACACTCCCTGTCACACTCCACCCCACCCCCCCTCTTTTGAAAAGCACGTTGCAGCCACTTGAATGCTGGGATAGCTGCCCATAATGCACCACTCCAAACACCGCTGCAAATGCTGCAAATGTGGCCACACTGCAGCACTGGTAGCTGTCAGTGTGGCCACACTGCAGCGCTTTCCCTACACAGCTGTATGAAGACAGCTTTAACTCCCAGCACTGTACAGCTGCAAGTGTAGCCAAACCCGGAGTCTACATATGTGATGGTACTAAACTGCGGTTCCTTAAACCTCCATGGGCAGCTAAAGCAATTAATCAAATGTGAAAGACAGGGAGAAGGAGGGATGTTACTGCACCCTTCGCAGATAGGACTGCGCTCGTGCATGCAAGCACAATTGCTTATGAGACTGTGCAAAGAGAAAACTGAATGTAAAGTCTGCTAAACAGCCAGTAAATCAGGCTTATGTCTTCCTCTCTCAATCAGAAAGGAACGAAGCTATTTTAAAATCCGCGCTCCACATACATAGTCAAATAGAATGCTGTTTCTTGTGGACCAGACAAGGTTTAAAATGTTCCTAGGCCTGCTTCTCTCCAGGCTACTTCTCCCTCCCGAAAGTGTTCTGAACGAATCAAAACCCGAACGGGCTCCAACAGCAGCATGCAAACAATGAACACTGCATGCCCACAGTGATCAGTTTGTGGGCCAGCCACACAGGGCTAAACTTGTTTGCACAAAAATATTCCTCAGATAATTTTGAGTAACAAACACATCTTGTTACAGTCAAGCTCTGTCTGTAGGCATTTCACGATCAGAGACAATCGCCCATCGTGCTGACCAATATTGTCTCCTTGTTTACTTGTACTCCCGCATCTGTATCTCAACGTGTTGTCTCTTGTCTTATGCTTAGACTGTAAGCCCCTTAGGGCAGGGACCCTCTTTTTGGTCCTGTGTTTGTTCATTGTACTAGCACAATGGGGTCCTTGCCCATGACCAGGACTCATAGGTACTGATTAACTGGTCAGATAATTTGTCCACAACAGAATAATCAACATGCTCTACTCCACCATTCTGTGCCTGAACTAGATATAGGAGATCTCTTCATGCAGCTAGAATGACCCATCTGTACATTTTAACAAGCTGCTATCTTCAGTCTGCCAAGCAAGCCATCTCACAGACTCAGCGTGACACAGGGCAATTTAGGGAACTGGCAGCAAGATACAGAGTCTTTCACCTGTAGTTTGCTAGTTCAAGTTCAGACCAGACCAGGGGTCACTAAATGTTAGTATCAAATAATGGACGGGTGGTGGTCTCAGTACAGCTTCCTAGTGGAGAAACACTCACATGCCAAAAACCACAATCGGCTTCTTTGCTGGAAGTTTGTGCAGCTAGGCTAAGAGCTGAATGCGCCTGGAAACTGAACTGTCCTCTCACCCCATAGGGCCTCCTGCACACTAAAAAAATCTGCTACTTGTTTTTAGCACCAGTGCTGCCTATCGTGTAAATGCTAGAGTAGACAGAGCCCAGGGTTAGATAACATGGTGATCAAAGCACTTATGGCTGGGCTTGCACTTGCACCCAGGAGAAAAATAGCTACAAAATGTCCTAGCATAGGAGCATCCTCAGTGGTCCTTTGAGGACAGGCTTGAGGCTCACAGGTAGGGGAATATGGGACAGCCTGTTGTCTGTACTGAACTTGTTTTGTGTAGAAGCTGAGGACTGCAGTCTATAGAACTGTCAATCTGGCACCTTGCAGGGGCACAAAATGCAGACGTAATTATTTAGGGAGGAAAAAACCACTCAGAAAATCTGAATAATTTTGGAAATTGGCTCAGAGACTAAGCTGTTATTTTGTTTGTGGTGTATCTGTCAGTTGGCTGTTACATTTAATTTACCATTACATCCATTCTGTGCCTCTAAGGTGAAGTCATTTCCACTGATTAACGTGAGGAACCAACAGAGTTGCTCATTCCTTTTGTTCTCTTCTTTCAAAACTGAACATAATGCTAGTGAACAGTGCCAAAATGACAGCTCTGGAGCCTGAAGTGTTTTGTTAATCTGCAGAACCAGTACCAGTGCACTCTGAGCACCGCATACGTCCCGTGCACCATTCACCTCCTCATAACCAGGGCCGCCCGGGGGGAGCAAGTGGGGCAATTTGCCCCAGGCCCCGGGCCTTGCAGGGGCCCCCACGAGAGTTTTTCTGGGCCCCTGGAGCGGGGTCCTTCACTCATTCTGGGGGCCCCAGAAAACTCTCGCAGGGCCCGGGCCCCCAGAGCGTCTTCCACTCCCGGTCTTCGCTGGCGGGGGGTCCTTACCGCCAAAGCGTGACTCGCCACTGAAGTGCAGCCGGTTCTTCAGTGGTAATTCAGTGGCGGGGGACCCTTCCATTCTGGGACCTGCCACCAAAGTGCCCCAAGAACCTGTGGCGAGGGCCCCCCGCTACTGAATTACCACCGAAGACCTGGTTGCACTTCGGTGGCGGGTCCCACTTTTGCAGTAATTTGACTGTGGGGGGCCCCCGCTGCCGGTCTTCAGGGCACTTCAGCGGCCGGTTCTGGAGCGGAAGGACTCGCCGCCGCTGAATTACCGCGGAAGTGGGGGCCCCCACCGCCGAAGACGCAGGCCCCGGAATCCTCTGGGAGGCCCTGCTCATAACAAGGGGCATCAGTGCTGGATCAGGGGAACTGGGCTGAGTGGGATGTTCTTGTGATGGTGCACCCCATATTCTTCATAGTAATATTATTATATGATTATAGCATAATTATGATGCATTTTGTACAAGATAAGACATGTGAGGTGTAATTGGAAAAGTTAGGATTTGCTGAATATGATTATCCTATTTGTATGCATGTTTCATTTTTGTATCTGAAGTTATAAGTACTGACTATGTATCTGTATTTCAAATGTAGTTACAAGAGACTTTTGGTCTAGATAGCTGGTGGGGAAGGATCTATTCAGGATAATGGGCCATTAAGAAAAACAATAGGCCTTAGGAAAAGCTTATCTCCCACCTGGTGAGCCTTCCTGAGAATGCTACAGACAGCCTCTGAGCAATAGCTGCCATGACTCTACAAGGACATGTGACCAGGCCACATGATTCTGGACTCCATCTTGGGATGTCAGTATTTCTATACAAACCAGTCTGGGAACCAAGTTTTGAAACAAAGGGTTCCCGCCATATGCTAAAGCTATATAAGGCAGGGATTGACATCATCTGGGATTCTTCACTCCTCACACAAGAAGGCTTCTGGAAACACCTGAGGAACAAAGATTAAACTAGGGGAAGTGCTGGATCAGGCTAAATGGATTTCTACCCTATGTATGAAACACCTGGGGATTCCAAGCTGCAAAGCAAGACTAACTTGTGCCTTAAGAATCTACAAGTCTGCCTGTACCATCGGTTAGGGTGAGAATCTGCTATTCATATCCAATCTATCTAGTATCTTAGATTTAGTTTGCGTTTTTGTTTATTTGCTAGGTAACCTGCTTTGACCTGTTTGCTATCACTTAAAATCTATCTTGTGTAGTTAATACATTTATTTTATGTTTTAATCCAAAGCAGTGAGTTTTAACTGGAGTGTTTGGGGGAAATCTCTGCTTGTTTACCACACGTATGCATTGTTCTCTTCACACTGAGGGAGAGACTGACTGCATATTAAGCCTATATACTGGCCAGATTTGACCAGGACAGGACAGTGTTGCTCTGGGGTCCTAGACTGGGAGGTTGGTGGTTAGAAAGTCTGCGTGTAACTACAGCAGGGTGTGCCCTACCTGTGTGAATGCTGGTGAAAGTGCAGACTGAAGGGCTTTGTTACAGCAGCACACAATGTGAGAGGGAGCCTGGGCTGGTGGGTCAGAGTGCTCAGTGGTACCCTAGTTCCAGGTGGCACCCCAGGGAGAACCCATCACAGTTCTATCTTCATGCTTCATGCCTGAGCCTTGGTTTCAGTGTCACGACTGTTAGCAAGAATGTCAGCTGGGATAGTGCTTTTTGTGACTTGCCACTTTTCCACTAGCCCCTGAACTGTCACTATCAAGCTCAGCTCCTTTTGCTTTAGCCACTAAACAGCTGTCAGAGGGGAATGACTTCTGGCCATTTGTTTTCAACTTGGGCCAATTTAGGAACAGATTATGTCCCATGCTGTGTGCCCATGTAGGGTAGTTGATCAAGTGTGAGATATCCTCTAACTCTCCTGCACTGGCTACCCATACTGCAGGTAGCTGGTGTCATAAACAGATGGTTAAGGTTTAATGCCTCTTTTACCTGTAAAGGGCTAAAAAGGACACCTTCCCACCTAACACCTGACCAGAGGAACCATTGGGAGAACAAGATGTTTCAAAAGGAAAGAGGGAAGTTTTTCCATTGTTTAGAGTTTCAGTTTCAGCCGGAGTGAAAAAGATCAAGGAACCAACCTCTTATCAGACTAGTAAGTTTTAGAAAGGAATAAATAGGTTTATGTTTATTTCTTTGTAACCTGTCTTATGCAATTAGAGGTAGAATCAAACTGGGTATTTTTTTTGTGTAACTAAATTTGTGCTCAGGGGAACATCCTCTGCTTCTTGAATCTGTTGTGTGTGAGAGTAGCTGCTATGCTAATCTCTCCCAGAGGGTTTTCTTTTACCTTTCTTTTCTTTAATTAAAAGCCTTTTTCTTAATACTTGATTGATTTTTCCTCATTTTTAGATCTAAGGGGATTGGATCTGGACTCACCAGGGAATTGGTGAAGGAGTCTCTCAAGGCTTCCCAGGGAGGGGAAGGTTCTGGGGGGAAAGGGAGTGATCCATACACTGAAAATTCTGGATGGTGGCAGCGATACCAGATCTAAGCTAGTAATTAAGCTTAGAAGTATCCATGTAGGTCTCCACATCTGTACCCTAAAGTTAACCTTGACATAGTGAGGAGCGGTGAGGGATATTTTAGGAACCAAAAGCCAGATTTTTTATTCCTCCTTTGAGATGCTGTGGAAGCAGTGAAGGAGAGATACCGTGAAGGCAAACAGATAAAGGTTTTTCTAATAAGACTTTGTTAGAAAGGATTCCAGCTAGGCTTAGCTGAAGGGTAATTAACAGTTTGCAAAAACAAGTTACAAACCAGTTTTTCTGGTTTCTTCTCATTCTGAGAAGTCCAGTTAAAAGCTGTGGGTTTTGGGTTTTTTTGCCACGCAAATCAAGATAGCTCAGGCAGAGCAGGGAAAAATGTCAGGCAAAGAGAAAAAATCATACAATAACAACTAGAATTAGCCAAACTCCAGGCTGAGGAGAGCCAAAAGGAACATGACAGACAGATGGCCAGAGAAGAGGCTGCCCACAAAAGGGCGATGGAGGAGAAAGAAAGAGAAGAGAAAGCCAAAGAGGCTGATTACAGGAGGGCTATGGAGATCCAGAGAGAAGCCCACAAGCATGCCCTGGAATTAGCAAGGGCTAAGCAAGAGTTACCAGCCAACCCTAACAACCCTTCTCCAGGTACTGTTTCCCATCCCAGAAAATTCCCCACCTACAAGGCAGGTGATGTTACTGAGGCCTCCTTAGAAAAATTCGGAAGGGCCTGCCATGGGTATAGCATCCCTACAGACCAGTACATGATAGAGCTGAGGCCACAGCTTAGTGGATCCTTAGCAGAAGTGGCGGCTGAAATGCCTAAGGAACACATGAACAATTATAAACTTTTTCAAACCAAGGCCAGAATCAGAATGGGGCTAACATCTGAGCATGCCCGTCAGTGGTTCAGAGCCCTAAGGTGGAAACCAGATGTGTCATTTACCCAACATACCTACCACATTGGAAAGAATTGGGATGCCTGGAAATCAGGAGCAAGTGCTAACTCTCTGGAAGAGCTGTCCTTCCTAATGCAAATGGAGCAGTTCTTAGAGGGTGTTCCTGAGGAAATAGAAAGGTACATCCTAGATGGGAAGCCCAAAACTGTAACCGAGGCGGGGGAGATTGGAGCCAAATGGGTGGAAGTGGCAGAAAAGAAAAAAACTACTAGCAGTTGTAGCGAATATCAGAGGAGGCAAACTGAAACTAAACCCTATCACCGGGGGCAACCCAAGGCCCCACCTACAACCCAAGGAAAGCCCCAGACACCTTATTGTCCCACCTCACCAGTCTCCAGCAACCCACCTCGCCCCAGTGACCAGTCAGTTGGGCGATGTTTTAAATGCGATGAACTGGGACATATAAAGGCCCACTGCCCCAAGAACCCCAACCGATTACAGTTCATTACATCACAATCACACCAAAGATCCCCAGGCCCAGATGCCTCACAAATACCCTAGGAGCGAAGGGAAACCTTGAGAGTGGGCGAAAAGAAGGTTATCGCATGGAGAGACATGGAGGCACAAGTATCAGCTATCCACCAATCCTTAGTGGACCCCAAATTCATCAACCCAGAGGCCCAAGTGACAATTCACCCATTCATGTTAAAATCTTTAAACTTGCCTACAGCTGAGTTGCCTGTCCAGTACAAGGGCTGGTCAGGAATGTGGACTTTTGCAGTCTATGACAATTATCCCATCCCCGTGCTACTGAGGGAAGACTTGGCCAACCATGTGAAGCTGGCCAAGAGGGTGGGAATGGCCACACACAGCCAGGCCAAGCAAGCTTCCACACCCATCCCTGTTCCTGAGCCGTCCACCAGGGCCCCGTCTATGTTACCAGAGACCCAGACAGAGGTGGTGGAACCGGATCTTCTACCCATGAATGCTACATCCATACTGAATCCAGTCCCAGAACCGGAACTGGCAAAGCAACCAGCACCAGAACCGTTGCCAGCACTGCCCCCAGCGCTTGCAAACCCATCTACAACTCCAACACCAGAGGGCACCAGCGGGCCTGAACTGGCAGAAGCATCAGACAACCCTACCCAAGAGGCTCAGCCAGATCCTGAAATATCGCATAGTGCTCCAGCGGAGAGCAGTTCACCATCAGCGAAAATAACCCCATCACCTACATCGCTTCCACAGGGACCAAGACCAAGTCCACGGTCTAAGGAGGAACTGATGTCTCCAGCATCAAGGGAACAGTTCCGGAATGAGCAGGAAGCAGATGACAGCCTTCAGAAAGCTTGGGCGGCGGCACGGAGCACCCCATTGCCTCTCAGCTCTTCTAACTGATCCCGGTTTGTTCTAGAACAAGGACTTCTATACAAGGAGACTCTTTCTGGTGGACACCAGGAAGACTGGCATCCTCAAAAACAGTTGGTTGTTCCAACTAAGTACCGGGTAAAGCTCTTGAGCTTATCCCATGATCATCCCAGTGGTCATTCTGGGCTGAACAGAACCAAGGACCGGTTGGGGAAGTCTTTCCACTGGGAGGGAATGGGCAAAGACGTTGCTAATTATGTCCGGTCTTGTGAGGTGTGCCAAAGAGTGGGAAAGCCCCAAGACCAGGTCAAAGCCCCTCTCCAACCACTCCCCATAATTGAGGTCCCATTTCAGCGAGTAGCTGTGGATATTCTGGGTCCTTTCCCAAAAAAGGCCCCAGAGGTAAGCAGTACATACTGACTTTCATGGATTTTGCTACCCGATGGCTGGAAGCAGTAGCTCTAAGCAACACCAAAGCTAAAAGTGTGTGCTAGGCCTTAGCAGATATTTTTTCCAGGGTAGGTTGGCCCTCCAACATCCTTACAGATTCGGGCACTAATTTCACTGCTCTACAGGCAAAATGCTTCTGAAATAAATCTAGTCCAACTTTACTAATTCTGGGTCACTGAGAACGAAAATGATGCTTAAAATTGTTGATTGGCTCTAGTTTTCAAGATATGCTATTGGATCAGTATATACGACCCTTGACTTGGGAATGGCAGAGGATAAGTGAGTTATAAAGGGAAGGGATCTCAATTTAAACCAGAAATGACTAAAATACATCTTTGACTGGATCTATGAATAAATCTATGACTGGGATTGGACCGTACTTGCTTTTTAGGCAAAACAATGAATGATGCAATCTGAAGCTGGTATTGCATCATCAATGATATGAATTGCATCATGTTATTCCTAGAAGTCATGGATGATGCAATCATAACGAAGCTTACATCACTCTGCTGAACAAATTGCCCTATATCAGCTCTAGAAATCATACCGTGTCGTGCTCTCTTATTTGTCAGTGTTTGATTTTGCAAAGGGACACATTTCTGTTTAGCCAAAGTGAGCAGAGATGCCTCGTACTTGTATGAACAGTGCAGATAACTTCTGCTATGTTTGTGGTGAAGTGACTTTTGCATCACAAAAGCGCAGTATAACCACTATGGTTAAGAAAGCCTATCACCTTTCTTTTGGCTGCAAAATTGGAGATCAGGACAAAAGGTGGGCCCCACACATGTGCTGCAACACTTGTGCAACAAATCTTCGCCAGTGGTTGAACAGGAAAAGGAAATCTATGCCTTTTGCAGTGCCAATGATTTGGAGAGAGCCAACAGATCATAGCAGCAATTGTTACTTCTGCATGGTGCCTCCAGTTGGGAAAGGTGTGTCAAAGAAAAAGTGGACTGTGCATTATCCAAACATTCCATCAGCTATACGCCCAGTACCCCATGGAGAAGGACTGCTGGTTCCTGATGTACCAGAATCATTCTCACTTGAGTCAGACGAGGAAGAGGAAGAGGGTGAAACTTCTGGTCCTGAACCATCAATGTCACAGGACCCACATTTTCTCCCATCCTCCTCCTCTAAACCACACCTCATAACACAAGGGGAACTGAATGACCTTGTCAGGGATTTGGAACTACCCAAGAGTAAGGCAGAGCTGTTGGGCTCCAGACTACAGCAGTGGAATCTCCTGGCAGGCTGTCAGGGCAAATGGAGCCCATCAATGCTTGCAGACTGTTGCTGGACAGTGACAAGAGATGCTCCATTTAATGAATACAAGAGACAAGCCAAGAAGTGCCGAGTAGACACTGAATAGGACTAAACTATGTACATAATAGTTTTTTGCCTTTTGTTTCATAATAAATTTTATTTATATAACCCTTTTGCTGATTTTTAAAGTGTTACATAAACAGGATAGGTGAAATATTATCATGTAAAGCAACCATAAACACATGAAAAGACCTAGGTTTACAATTTATGATTAAAACTCTACTATCTACACAATATACATAGACATAAAATGTAAAAACTTAAATATCTTAGAAACAGTAGCCAATCAGTTGTTTTAATTGTCATATTTGAATTCAGCACATCAAAATACATAATAAATATCACATTTTATCTCTGAAGCAGACGACTTCTCAAAAATTGTAGACCAGTGTTTCCTGGCAGGGGCCATGAAAAAACTGTGGGAAGCTCCTGGGGTGAATCACTTGGTGGCCACCCCGTACCACCATCAAACCAATGGCCTGGTGGAGAGGTTTAATGGAACTTTGGGGGCCATGATACGTAAATTCGTAAATGAACACTCCAATGATTGGGACTTAATGTTGCTGCAGTTGCTTTTTGCCTACAGGGCTGTACCACATCCCAGTTTAGGGTTTTCACCATTCGGACTTGTCTATGGCCACGAGGTTAAGGGGCCATTACAGTTGGTGAAGCAGCAATGGGAGGGGTTTACGCCTTCTCCAGGAATTAACATTCTAGACTTTGTAAGCAACCTACAAAGCACCCTCCGACACTCTTTAGCCCTTGCTAAAGAAAACCTAAAGGATGCTCAGGAAGAACAAAAGGCCTGGTCTGATAAACATACCAGAGAGCGTTCCTTCAAAGTAGGGGACCAGGTTATGGTCTTGAAGGCGCAACAGGCCCATAAGATGGAAGAATCATGGGAAGGGCCATTCACGGTCCAAGAGCGCCTTGGAGCTGTTAACTATCTCATAGCATTCACCACCTCAATTCTAAAGCCTGAAGTGTACCATGTTAATTCTCTAAAGCCCTTTTATTCCAGAGACTTACAGGTTTGTCAGTTTACAGCCCAGGGAGGAGATGATGCTGAGTGGCCTGAAGGTGTCTACTACAAAGGAAAAAGTGATGGTGGAGTGGAAGAGGTGAACCTCTCCGCGACCCTTGGAAGTCTGCAGTGACAGCAGATCAAGGAGCTGTGCACTAGCTTTGCACCAATGTTCTCAGCCACCCCAGGATGAACTGAACGGGCATACCAGTCCATTGACACACGTAATGCTTACCCAATTAGAACTCCACCCTACCAGGTGTCTCCTCATGCCCAAGCTGCTATAGAACGGGAGATCCAAAACATGCTACAGATTGGTATAATCCGCCCCTCTAACAGTGCATGGGCATCTCCCGTGGTTCTAGTTCTCAAACCAGATGGGGAAATACGCCTTTGCGTGGATTATCATAAGCTAAATGCTGTAACTCGTCCCGACAACTATCCAATGCCATGCACCGATGAGCTATTGGAGAAATTGGGACGTGCCCAGCTCATCTCTACATTAGACTTTACCAAGGGGTACTGGCAAGTATTGCTAGATGAACCCACCAAGCAAAGATCAGCCTTCATCACCCATGCAGGGATGTATGAATTTAATGTGCTTCCCTTCAGGCTGTGAAATGCACCCACCACCTTCCAAAGACTTGTAGATGGTCTCCGAGCAGGACTGGGAGAATCTGCAGTTGCCTATCTCAATGATATGGCCATTTTTCTGATTCATGGGCAGAACACCTGGAACACCTGGAAAAAGTCTTCGAGCGCATCAGGCAGGCAGGACTAACTGTTAAGGCTAAAAAGTATCAAATAGGCCAAAACAAAGTGACTTACCTTGGACACCAGGTGGGTCAAGGAACAATAAATCCTCTATAGGCCAAGGTGGATGCTATCCAAAAGTGGCCTGTCCCAAAGTCAAAGAAACAGGTCCAATCCTTCTTAGGCTTGGCCGGATATTACAGGCGATTTGTACCACACTACAGCCAAATTGCTGCCCCACTAACAGACCTGACCAGAAAGACACAGCCAAATGCAGTTAAGTGGACTGATAAGTGTCAGAAGACCTTTAACCAGCTTAAGGCAACACTCATGTCTGACCCTGTGCTAAGGTCCCCAGACTTTGACAAACCATTCCTAGTAACCACAGATGCATCTGAGCGTGGTGTAGGAGCAGTTTTAATGCAGGAAGGACTGTATCAAGAATTTCATCCTGTCGTGTTTCTCAGCAAGAAATTGTCTGAGAGGGAAAGCCACTGGTCAATCAGTGAAAAAGAATGCTATGCCATTGTGTATGCCCTGGAAAAGCTATGCCCATACGTTTGGGGATTGCGTTTCCAGTGACAAACTGACCATGCTGCGCTAAAGTGGCTTCATACTGCCAAGGGAAACAACAAAAAACTTCTTCAGTGGAGTTTAGCTCGCCAAGATTTTGATTTTGAAATTCAACATATTTCAGGAGCTTCTAACAAAGCAGCTGATGCACTCTCTCGTGAAAGTTTCCCAGAGTTAACTGGTTAAATTGTCCTTGGAATGTGAAAAATCTTGTAGTTTTACATAATTAGTATTCTATGTAAAGGTGCATGTGTTTTATTAATCTGTTTATTCCAAAGTTCTAGGAAGAAATCACCTCCAGGATGGTTCTATACTGTCTGAGATTTGGGGAGCATGTCATAAACAGATGGTTAAGGGTTAATGCCTCTTTTACTGTAAAGGGTTAAAAAGTTCACCTAGCCTAGCTAACACCTGACCAGAGGAACCAATGGAGGAACAAGATGTTTCAAAAGGAAAGAGGGAAGTTTTTCCTTTGTTTAGAGTTTCAGTTTCAGCCGGAGTGAAAAAGATCAAGGAACCAGCCTCTTATCAGAGTAGTAAGTTTTAGAAAGAAATAAATAGGTTTATGTTTATTTCTTTGTAACCTGTCTTATGCAATTAGAGGTAGAAACAAATTGGGTATTTTTTTTTGTGTAACTAAATTTGTGCCCAGGGGAACATTCTCTGTGTTTTGAATCTGTTGTCTGTGAGAGTAGCTGCTATGCTAATCTCTCCCAGAGGGTTTTCTTTTACCTTTCTTTTCTTTAATTAAAAGCCTTTTTCTTAATACTTGATTGATTTTTCCTTGTTTTTGGATCCAAGCGGATTGGATCTGGACTCACCAGAGATTGGTGGGAGAAAGGAAGGGGGATGGTTAATTTCTCCTTGTTTTAAAATCCAAGAGATTGGATCTGGACTCACCAGGGAATTGGTGAAGGAGTCTCTCAAGGCTACCCAGGGAGGGGAAGGTTCTGGGGGGAAAAGGAGTGATCCATACACTGAAAATTCTGGATGGTGGCAGCGATACCAGATCTAAGCTAGTAATTAAGCTTAGAAGTGTCCATGCAGGTCCCCACATCCGTACCCTAAAGTTCAGAGTGAGGAAGGAACCTTGACAGCTGAGTAGAAGGGAAAGCAGCTTCCAGGGACCACTACATTGCCTCTTAGTGCATGGAGACAGGAATGGTTAAAAAGGAGTGGGATATCTCAATATTCCAGGGGCCATATGTTCAGGGCTGGCACAGATACATCCCCTGTAGGGCAGGGAGAGACTAGGTGGCAGGTTCCAGTTCAGAGTCACAGTCTGCCTCCCAGTTTCCCTGTTTGCCTTCTCAGTCTGCTCAGTTCTGTGTCATCCCACACAGGAACCAAGTGGCAAAACCACAAATGGCCCCTCAGTCAGCAAGAGATGAGATAATACTACTTTTTATACAAAGCATTTTTCATTGCTCTCAAAGGGCTTTGCAGATATTAACTAATGAACTGAAAGGCTTAGTTGCCCCAATTATCAGAAACAATCAGATGGAATGAGTCTCATGCAACTGTCCTCTACCCTGAAATCTGCCTGCGTGTTGTGCTAAAAAAGGGAAGGGGGAGGGGAGTATAAAAAAAAGAGTGCACAAGAGAAAAGAAAAAAAGAAAAGTAGTGGGCACGCTGGACAGCCATTAAATGGCACATTTTTCTTGTGACATTTTGTTATCACAATTATTATTTCAAACGCCTTGGAGTATAATCAACAGTCGCCTCCCCATGAATGTGCTGGATAAAATGTGTCAAATGCAAGAGACAATCCATTTGTTGCATCAGAGTTTCAGGAAACTGAAATTACTGCTTAAATAACCTCTCCGTTCAAGTCAGGGTAAATCAATACTGACCGCACAGAACAAACCGTACAGATTTTTACTCCTGTGACCCAAAGCTGCATATCATCAGAATTAATCTGATCTTGTCAAATGAAAATGGAGGTGAATTATCTGTCTTTTCCCTGCCCTTATTCCTTTGATTTGGACAGTCGCTGTGTTATTACAGTACTTTAAGGTGCCTTTATATTTTTTTTAGCTTTCTTGTGTATTAAAAAAGAAGACGACAAATCTTGACACTGTCTTGGCTGAAGGGGTTGTATATATTTTGCCTTGCTTAAGGATTCCTCCAGCGATCTGTTATAATCTTATTAAGCATCCACTCTTTCTGCTAAGTATCTGAAACAGATGTGGGCCAAACCATGCTCTCAGCTATGCCCCATCAACCTCCCTACATCAGAGGGGTAGTTTGGGAGTAAATAAGGGCAGGACCTGGCCCTCCAATGGTTTTCGTAGAGTGCGATTGGAGAAGACTGAAACAGAAGGAGGGACTCTCACTGCAACACTCAGGGAAGAGGGGGAGATCTCCCTCTGCCTTCAGTACCACCTTTCTCTCATCCCCAACTCCCACTTACTTTAAACCTGGTGTGTAGAGCAACACAACATTGCTCAGACATAACTTTACATCCAGCTGCAGAATAAGCAGAGTGGAAGTCCATTTCAATTGCTTACGAGAGTAGTTGTTTGAAGTTGGTTGAGGAGGCTGGTTTTTCTGGGCCCCACATTTCCACCATGAGGTTCTGCTCAGATTCAACATCTCATTTTTGAGGAGGTTCCAGCTTTTTACTTTTCCACTTGTCCTAGGACACACAGCGAGCCAGCAGCTCAGCAGAAATTCTGCCATGAATATCGCTTTTAAAGCTGAGGCTGGCAAGAAGGATTTTCTATTTCCTAATACCCAAAGTGACTGCTAGTTAGAACCTACCAGTGCACTGGACCCTCTCCTTCATGAATTTGCACGGATATTGCAAGTATTTCAAGCACAAAGGGCCAGAAGGGAGCATGAGGTAAAAAGCTCAAGGCTCATGAAGCTGGGATACCCATCTTTGCCAGTGACACTCCACCATGATCAGTACCATCTATGAATAAAAACAATCTCACACAGGGGCTCCGTGTTACACTAGCTCAATAAGAATTCCGAGCTTTGGGCCCAATCCTGAGAAATGCTATGCTCCTGCCACAACTATTGGGATCTCAGCACCATGCAGGATCGGGCCCCTCGAGAGGATGTCTTTCTAAAAGATATGTTCTAGTTCAACCACGAGTTATTTGACTTGATGCAGGGCGTCACAAGGTGAAATCTATGGCTTGTTAATGCAGGAGGTCAAACTAGGTGATCACGACAGTCCCTTCTGGCCTTGACATCCCTAGATTTCTTTTCCCCTTGATAAAAATTTGGTGGGACTGGGTGAATGTCATTATTCAAGAAAGTGAGGGATTTACATCAAGTGCCAAACTGAGGTAGGTGCAGGTACTGCAAGCTTCTTCCACACAGCTCTGGAAAGGAAGCTTAGCCCCCTCATAAAATGCATTAATGAAATACAGGCATGCACTAGGATTCATGCCAAGGGAACTCTGCAAGTCCTGGGCTGTTCACACACAGTCAGTATCTCTGGAACATACAGGTGTTTAGACCGCCAGGGGTATTCCAGCAGAGGCGAAGAAAGGGTGCTCTTTGTGTTGGGAAACTAAATGGGCACTGGAAACTTCCAACCCTCATCCACCTAACTTTTTTTAAAACCCTGTTTCCATGGGTACAACCTACGCACTCAGACCGACACATGAATCCTGAATTAGTAAAATCTGTCTCCAGGCTAGTGGATGATCCTAATTAAACTAAATTAATAATTTATTCAAATAAAATGAGACATGTTGAGATTCCCCAGGGAGGCTGTAAAAATGATAATGCCTCTTATTAGGAAAATGTATCAACACCTCGCATACACCAGGGCCATTTTATCTACATGGGCTACTGTTTTCTGAAAGGCTTCAGGGCTTGAAATAATGAACTTTGAGCCACATCTGGTGGGAGATCTCCTGCCCTCTCCCTGCATTACCCTGTTAACACTATGCTCTGCATCGTTATAAACACCACACAGCCATCTTTTTTTATTAAAACTTCCAGCAGCCATTAGTCCAAACTCAAGACCCTATTCACAGACAAGAAACAAACAATGCTGCGAAGATAATTTTCCCATGACATATACTGAGTGATTCTTGCATAAAATTGCCGAGCACTTGACAAAGTCATAATCACTGGCTAATGATCCATTAGCCAGTTGCCATAATTAGTTACATTATTGATATTACCTTACTAGAGTAACTGGACTGATACTGCCTTTATTGGTAGAAAGGGAAATTGCCATTGATGCTGTGAAGGAAGGGCACCATTTGAAGAATAACTCACACAAACAGATTGTACAAACAACAGGAATACAATAACATGGCTTCAGCATGGTATCTCCTGCTTATTCTAGGTACGGGAGAGAAAGTGGGTTAGAGTCACAAAAAACTTGGAGAGAGGGACAAAGCAAATGGCAGGATAAGTTGCTGCTACTTTTAATTGCACTTAATTTTGTTGTTCGGGCCTGTTGGTAGGCACAGAACTCCGAGGCTGTATGTTGATATAGCCACCCACTGAAGGAAATCAAATGTAAGTTCCTGTTTGTGTGTGCAGTAAAATTAGTACTGTTGAAACCTCCCAGAACAGGTACAGCACAGGCATTGGCAGTGCAAGCCCCTCCCCTCAGTCACGTCCCTGGGCCTCACCCTGGAGCCAGAGGAACTGCTTCTAAGGCTGAGAAAGTCTTTCAGCCTCTATTGCCTCTCCACTGGGACTGCGCAGGGTAAAGTTGCTAATTAGTGTCACCTGTGGTAATGTTTTTTCCCCTCCAAGGAGTACCCTTGTGTTTGGGGAACTGGACCCAAACACCCATCAGGTGGTAACATGACCACTGAAATCAATGGATGTTAGGAACCTAAAAACGTTTGAGGATTGGGGCCTAGCAGCCTGGGTTAGATTCATACTGTTGCCATAGAGGAGAAAGTCTTCACTGTCTAGTAGCAGGCCTGTTCAGATTTCATTGCCAAACCTGCAGCCAGAAAGGGCCCTTGGTGAAGAGAGCTCCAGTCCAGCAGAGTACAGGTTGAAATAATAATGTGATGGATGGTGACCCAGCTCCATTGTCACATGGTGTGGAGCACAAGCTATTTTGTGCTGAGAGTCCTGGAGTGATGATAACTCACACCCTTTGGAGAATCAGTATCTCTCTTACCCTGTTATCCTGGCTGTGGCTGAGGCAATTCATAGGTTTTCCCTTCCTTCACTTTAATAGGAAATCTCCATGCATGACACTGCACAAAACACACATTCTAGTTCTGCATGCATTCTGTATTCCTACCCCCATCTCATGGGAAGAACTCCCCTCCTTTCATAGATTCATAGACTTTGAGGCCAGAAGGGACCATCATGATCATCTAGTAGTCTGGCCTCCTGCACATTGCAGGCCACAAAACCACACCCACCTAATCCTGTAAGAGATCCATAACCTGTGGCTGAGTTACTGAAGTCCTCAAATCATGATTTAAAGACTTCAAATTACAGAGAATCCACTATTTAATTTAGTTTAAACCTGTAAGTGATCCATGTCCCATGTTGCAGACAAAGGTGAAAAAACTCGGGGTTTCTGCCAATCTGGCCTGGGGGAAAATTCCTTCCCAACCCAAACTATGGCAATCAGTTGGACCCTGAGTATGTCAGCAAGACCCAAAAGGCAACCATCCGGGAAAGAGTTCTCTGTGGTAACTCAGAGCCCTTCCCATCTAGTGTCCCATCACTGGCTGTTGGAGATATTTCTTTCTAGCAGCCGTAGATTGGCCACATGCCATTGTAGGCAGCCCCATAATACCATCTCCTCCATAAATTTATCAAGCTCAGTCTTGAAGCCAATTAGGTTTTTTGCCCCCTCTGCTCCCCTTGGAAGACTGTTCCAGAACTTCACTCCTCTGATGGTTAGAAATCTTCATCTAATTTCAAGTCTAAACTTATTGATGGCCAGTTTATATCCATTTGTTCTTGTGTCCACATTGGAGCTTAACTTAAATAACTGTTCTCCCTACCTGGTATTTATCCTCAGATGTATATATAGAGAGCAATCATGTCTCCTCTCAGCTTTCATTTGGTCAGGCTAAACAAGCCAAGCTCTTTGAGTCTCCTTTCGTAAGGTAGGTTTTCCATTCCTCTGATCATCCTAGTAGCCATTCTCTGCACCTGTTCCAGTCTGAATTCATCTTTCTTAAACATGGAATACCAGAAGTGCACACAGTATTCCAGATGAGGTCTCACCAGTGCCTTGTATAATGGTACTAACACTTCCCTGTCTCTACTGGAAATACCTTGCTTGATGCATCCTAGCACTGCATTAGCCTTTTCCACAGCTGCATCACATTTCCATTGCCATAGTCATTCTGTGATCAACCATTATATCCAGGTCTTCCTCTTCCTCTGTTGCTTCCAGTTGATAAATCCTCAGCTTACAGCAAAAGTTCTTGTGTTTAGTCCCTAAGTGCATGACCTTGCACTATGCACTGTTACATTTTATCCTATTTCTATTACTCTAGTTTTCAAGGTCATCCAGATCTTGTATGATATTCTGGTTCTCCTCCATACTGGCAATACCTCCCAACTTTGTGTCAACTGCAAATTTTATTAGCATACTCTCACTTTGTGTGCCAAGGTCATTAATAAAAATGTTAAATAAGATAGGTCACAAGACTGATCCCTGAGGAATTTCACTAGTAACATCCCTCCAGCATGACAGTTCACCTTTCAGTACGACCTGTTGTAGTCTCCCCTTTAACCAGTTCCTTATCCACCTTTCAATTCTCATATTAATCCAATCTTCTCCAATTTATTTAATAATTTCCCATGTGGAACTGTATCAAATGCCTTCCTGAAAGCATCTACTGCATTTCCTTTGTCTAAAAAACTGGTTATCATCTCAAAGAAAGAGATCAGGTTGTCTGGCATGATCCACTTTTTGTAAATCCATGTTGTATTTTATCCTGTAATGAGACAGAGCGGCTTCATTCTGGTGCAAAGGGTATTAACTCACCCTGTTAGGCTCATCTAACCCTTCCCTTTCCCAGTCACAGGAAGTGCAGGGGTGGGACAGATGGTATAAGGGCTGGGCCCTGCAGCTCAGTTGGAGCCAGACCAGGGAAGGAGCCAGACGTCCTTCCCAGGGAACCGAGCTGTTTGCGTAGCCCATGACTGGCTGTGGCAGATGACAACTCCCCTGACTAGCTCAGGGAAGCAAGATATTGACTCGGCTTTGTTGCCGGGAGACAAGGCAGTAACCTCACGCTTCCCTGCTGACCCTGTGGTGGGGCCACCCATCACTTCTAGGGCCATGAGCTGAGACCTGGTGGAGAAGGGCGGGCCTGGGTTCTTGGATCCCTGGCCCCGCACTCAGGACTGGATGAGCCATAACCCTTTGGCTGGGAAGTCTGAGCTATTGACTGTTTCTTGTAGAACCAATGCGAATGAAATTGTTTTTAGTTAGTCACTGTACCATTGTAACTTCTGTTCACCATTTCATTACACTTGCCATTTTGCCTACATTGTAACATTGTAACTTCTGTGCAATATTGTAACTCAAAACCCATTTTAAAATGCTGACTCCATTTTGTAGAAGGCTTGTGCTGCAGCCCTCATTTTTGCAAGCCATACTGTAATTTTATTAGTCTAGTTGAGATGTGTAAATGAGGTATGCATGGGTAATAGAATCAACCTCCAGCACCAGCCCGTCCTGATGAGATAAAGTTCAAATACCAAAGGCTGAAGAACTAGACAACAGCCCTAACTCAAGCAAAAAGCATCCACCCTAAAAAGAAACAACAGAAGGAAGATCAAAGCCAGGTCCCAGGCTGACAGTCACGCCTGCAATTGACGGGTGATCAAGCAAACCCAGAGGCGGCGTGACACAGCGAGACCTAGGAACTTTGAATCCAAACTAAACTCCTATAAAAAGGGAAGGGTGAGATGAGAGACTTTGGGTAACGTTCTGCTACCAACGTCAAGGAGCATCGGTGCGTGCCCGACAGAGACCCGGCTCCTCCTCGTGCTCAGCTTTCCTGGCCAGTTAGCTGCCACGAGCTCTGATCCCAAGCTGCGAACTCAAACTGCAATCAGGACTGGTAACTATCCAGCAGCTGCAGAACATTTTGGTGTGTGTGTGTGTGTGTGTGTGTGTGTGAGTGTATGTGTATAAGCATTAGGGTATTTGCTAATAGTTATGAATTAATAATAAATGTGGCATCTTTGTCTTAACCCCTAAAACGATCCTGTGTAAGTTTGTGGGACAACATTCTCTGCTCAGCCCTCAGGCAGGTGGCCTGAGCCACAGGCTGCTCATTTGCTTAGCCTCTTCCAGGAGGCCTGAGCAACCACTTGTCCAATGGTTTGGCTGCAAATCAGAATGCCTGATAGACCCACCCAGCGCGAGCACTGATTCCCCACCACTGCTGAAGGCGGTGCCCTGTCCCTGAGACCCAAGGAATGTTACATATCCAAATTACTATTTATTTCTATGTAAGGTGTCTTAACTACTTTCTCTTAAAATTTGTCCCAAGACCTTGCATATAACTGAGGTAAAACTAACAGACCAGTAGTTTCCTGGATCACTTTTCCCCCTCCTTCTTAAAAATAGGTAGTCTCCATCTCAGCTGACACAGCAGACCAGTGTGGACAGAGGTGGAGTGGGAACGATAAACTTTGTGCTGGACTGTGGCTTCCTATCTGTGAAACCCAATAAAGTAGAGCTCCAGATTTGCTCTGATCTGCCCTGCCAATACACAATTCCACAAGCCTTCCAACCCCCTCTCCCAAATTTCATGTCATTTGAAAAGGCAATTTTCATCCAAAATGTTTTGATGAAAAATCTGCAAGCAGCCCTATGTGAGATCGTTAAGTCAAGATGGGATGTCTTTCTAAAAGATCTGATCTCGTCAAGCTACAAATTATGGGCCTGACACAGGAATCAGTGGGTGAAATTCCAAGGCCTGCATTATGCAGGTGGTCAGACGAGGTGATTATAATGCTTTTTTCTGGCCTTAACACTTCAGAATTTCACTAGGATCCTGAAAGGAAAATGTTCTAGATGTGAAATTCACACATGTATGAATTGTGGAAAAGTCCTATTTAAGCCCTATTTGAAGGCTCTAATAGGACTTAAGGGGAACATAAGTTTTTTGCTGGCCATCTGCACAGGACTGAATTTCACCTAGAAGAGTAAATCATCAAAATGCTGACACACAATCCCTCTTGCCCAACCAATCCCCATTTCTCCATCTGATATATGTCCCAGGACAATCATGATATTAGGATAATGAGGCAGCACTGACAATTCTGTCCTCGCTGTCAGATCAGCATAGGGCCACGATTGGTACTATTCCAATGTTATCTAACAATTAACCTTGACACAAGTCTTTTACTTCCAAAAGCCTGCTGGAGCACTTAGAAATTCAATTACTCTCTGATAAAGGGAATTCAGATGAGTTTCAACTTATCACAGCCAGGGGAAAATCGCAGCGTCTTAATAAGAGGATAGGTGGTGTTAAACCAGACTTGTCTTCCACAATGCAGAGCAAACCTGCTACACGTTAAAAAAATTAATTGGCCGATCTGTTACAGAATCTATTTATTCCAGAATCTACAAAGGGAAAATTAGATTGAAAAATGACTCCAGACACTACTTAGTAAAAATTATTTCATGCCAGTATGTGTTAAATTCAATATCTCTTCTATTCATGCAGTGCATTTTATTGAAATGAGCAGCATCTCAAATATGAATTTCTGCATTTTGTTACATTGGTCTATTCTTGATGGATCTATTAATGCTGAAGGATACTAATGCTGTAAGTGGATTCGCTACCATTTTTCTGTATTTTTTAAAGTTAAAATCTATGAAGCTGCTCAGCAGCCTAAAACTGAGAACTAGCCAGCTGGAGCCCTATATCTGAATGCTACACTGTCTATCCATCCCTATGGCCCTTGTTACCATAGAGTCTGAGTGCCTGACACTCAGTAACAGATCATATTATCCCAACACTGCTGTGAGGTAGGGAAGTAGTATCCCCATATTAACAGATAGGGAATTGAGGCACAGGTAGTCTTGCCAACCCTACACCTTCAAAAATCCAGAGTCAGACCCTCTCCAAAATCATGAGATTAGTCCCAAAATCATTAGACTTTTAAAAAAATAAAGATTATATTGTTTTTTGGTCTGTCTTCTGATTTTTAATCGCTCTTCCCCTCCCTTCTGTGCACGTGTGAGTGAGGGAGTGTTACAGGGTTGCCAGATCACCCAAATGTATGCAGTGAGTAAGGTGATTGTGATCCCCACTGCAGGATTCTCACTGGCTGCCTGATGGTGCAGAGTTTCTAGCTTCTCCCTAAACTACGAAATTTGAATTAATTCATCCTTCCAGCCCAGCAATTAATTATGTACCCCCAACTCCAACTCCCCCCTCTCCTCTCCCCACCAGCCATATATCAATTCTGCCCTTGCAGCCCCACATGTGCCCCATGCCCCACAGTGCAGCTCTGCTCTGCTGGCATCTCTAGGGGGTCTCCACCCCTTCTTTTCCTTCCCAGGCCTGGGTAGAGTGACCAGATGTCCCAATTTTATAAGGACAGTCCTGATTTTGGGGTCTTTTTCATATATAAGCTCCTATTATCCCCCACCCCCTGTCCTGATTTTTCACACTTGCTGTCTGGTCACCCTAGGCCTGGGGTGGCAGAGGGAAGTGTGGGTGAGCAGAGAGCAGACTGACCCATTATTCACAGGGAGAGTGAGTGTGGAGCAGAGACACCTTGAATTGATGGTCTTTCTGCTCTTTGGTCCCCACTCCTTCTTTTCTCCCCTACCCAAAACTCTGGTTCCTGAGGGGCAGGGGTGAGCTCTGACTGTTTCTTGCAGAAGTTCCAACTTCTGATGGACTGCTCTTTCCTAGGAAGTAGGGGAGCAGGGATGGCAGCCAATCAGATGGGCTTTCCCCTCCCAGCAGAGCTGAAAATCACTTGAAGGCTGCAACTTCTGGAGTCATGGGGAGACTGGCTCCAGCGGAGGCTAAAATCATATTATTGGTAGAGTTGGCATCACTGCAGACAGGGTAGATTAGTGACTTGTTCAAAGCGACCGAGGAAACCTGTGGCTGAGCCAGGATTTGAAATTAGATCTCCTGAGTTCCAATCCAGTGCCCCATCTACTAGGACATCTTTATTCCTAAAGCTGAGACCTGAATTCAGCAAAATTAGTGCAGGAAGGGATAAAGTACTCTGTGGTGTCCCTGCTGAACTCATGGTGCTGAGGGGTGCTCATACTTTCAGAGGGCAGATTATGCGTCTGCTTCTGCCTGCCATTAGGCTTCCATCAGATAGAGCAGCTTTCATTCACATCATGGCTCCATAGGATCAGTGGGCTTCCTAGCCATGCTCTCTTTTCAGCCACGCTGCCAGCTTTTGGGGTTGCACTGGCCCATTATGCCCACCTCTCTTCAGAAATAAAATGGCTGCCACTTTGCATCCCAGTAGCATGACCTTCCTGTGCACCTCTGCCGCTGGCTAGCCATGCATTCAGCCCTCAGTTTCTTGCTCCTTTGAGCCACTTAAAATGTCGTTTCCCACAGAGTAACTCATGTGTGTAATAGCCTCCCAAAGGGAAGCTGTCATTGATGCTGCGGCAGCAAACATATTCCAAAGAGTCTGAAACTGGAAACAAGAATAACTAGACACATGGGTTGATTTAAATGATTGGTTTTCCTGTCCCATTATGGTCCCATGGTTCTTAATTTCTTGCCTCTACCTCTGCTGTTATGCTGCAGTTAACTCTATCACTGTGTTTCCAGTAACCCTGCAAAGCATTGTGAGATAGAATTGCTATAGAAGATACTACAACAATAACAAAAAAGGTATTGTATTATTTTATGTAATATATGGGCTTATTCCTTGCAGGGTCCTTCCAGGTAGATACAGCACTAATGTGGAAATATTTAGCACATCAGAGGTACTTTGCATTTTCAGAGAGCTCTTCCATCATTAGCTACCCAGATGACATAAGTATTTTCATTCCCTCTTTAAGATGGGGGGAAATGAAGCACATGGAAAAAGTGACCTGCCTAATGCTCTGAGGCCCATGCCAGGTCCATGAGGCTATGTCGCTTTTCATTAGTATTATAGGCCTAAATTGACAAAAGTGACTAATGATTCTGGTTGCCTCCATTTTCAGAAAGCACTGAGCACCCACCCTCGGAAAATCAGGTGTCTCCTAGTGAGCACCCTAAATCACTAGTCACCTTTGAAAATGTAGGGCATAGTTTGTGTAGGGCACCTCCCATTCAGCTGTAAGAGGTTTGTGAGTCTGTTAAGCCAGTTAGGAACAGCCCCAGGTTCATTCTAGGTTAAAACATACATTGAAGGTGAAAAGCTGGTATAGCTTTTGGTCCCACAAACTAAAGCTTCCCAAAAAGGTCAGAAACCACTGGACCAGAGAACAGAATACAATGAAGAGTCAAGTTAGTACCACAGAGATGTGTGTTAAAGCTTCTCTATGATAATTCCATTTTCATCAGGATCACAAACTTTCCAATTGTGAGACTCCTTCACTAGGAACTTTATTTTGCTGTACAAGGCTAATTGATAATCCCCTGTGATATAATAGTAACACTGTCAACCCATTGAAATGCAAGAACAATGCTGGATCCTATAAATCACCAAGATCTTAAAAAGGAGAGCTAAATGAGCACTGCATTATAAACCACACAGCACATTAATCACTCTACTACAAACCGTAAATATGACAAGTACATCCATCAATCCAACACCTCTCTTTCAGGTCTGCGTACACGGAAGCTAGCAATTTAATGGATTTAGAAAGGCCTTTTTCAGGAAAAAAAATACTCTGGAGTACAGTCTGTTATTTATCATGATTATGGGAATTAGGACCCTGCTTTGGCCTCCTATATGGGAATATTCCAGCACTTAAAGTTACACATGTGCTTAAGGATCTCGTTGAATCAGGGCCCTAACTGAAGAAAAAAATCACCTCTTCAAAGGCTGCCTGTATGAACCCTTTTAGGGAAATATCCTGCTGTTTCATTACCAACACAGCAGCTGCGTCAATGGTAGCAACAGTAGTACCAATAGTGGAAGGATAGTCTTGTGGTGATGACACTGGACCGGGACTCAGGAGATCTAGGTAACAATCCCCAGCTCTGCCAAAGACTCTTGTGTGACCTTGGGCAAGACACTTCATCCCTCTGTTCTTCAGTTCCGTAACAATGGGGATAGTAAATCTTTCTTTCTCCCATGCTTTGTCTGTCTTGTCTACTTAGATAATAATCTCTTTGGGGTGGGGATTGTCTCTTACTGTGGGTACGTCTACTCTAGAAATGCTACAACAGCACAACTGCAGCACTGCAGGTGTGCCGCTAGAATGTAGACACTTATTAGAGCGACAGAAGGGGTTCTTCCATAGCTGTAGTAAATCCACCTCTCTGAGAGGTGGTAGCTAGGTCAATGGCAGAATTCTTCCATTGACCTAGTGGTGTCTACACCGGAACCTAGCTCAGCTTAATTATGTTGCATGGGGTGTGAAATTTTTCACAGCCCTGAGGGATGTAGTTAAGCTGATCTACCTTTGTAGTACACAGACCAGCCCTACATGTATGTACAGTGCCTAGCACAATGGAATCCATTTGATTGGAGCCTCTAGATACTGTTGGAATATAAAAATAATAGTAATAATAATAATGCAGCTAGGGCACTGGTGTTTTCCCCACCATGTCATCTAAATGTGTTCAGAGCACATCTAGATGACACAGTGGTAAAAATGATGAACACTAGTGCCCTTCTACACTAATGCTTCTGATTGGGACATTTACCCCCCAAGGCTAACATAGACAAGACCAAATTATTCCAGTGTTCATCTGTTTACCTCTGCCCACCACCACTCCCCAGCTCCACCCTGCCTTAGCATAGAGGAAAATATTGGGTTAATGCCTCCTTTTTACTCCTCTGAATAACTGGATTCATATCTGAATTATGGTGCATGTGGAACTATAGGGTTCTCAGATTATTAGTTCCTATCATGTTCACATCCCCAAATTACTATGCAGTTTGGCATGATTTGTAGTCTCAGAGTAGGACTGGGATAACAGGGTGCTGCAAGTGAGCATTCAGGTGTAGTAGCAAAGCTATGTGTGACATCGGGGACGGAAGTGCAGCGGCTACTGCATGCTCACAACAAGCTGCACTGGCAGCATTAGGAAAGAATGTTTGCAGAACGTGGGGAGATGTTGGATGGAATGGGAACTGAGTTACTGCAGAGAATTCCTTCTTGGGTGCTGGCTGGTGACTCTTGCCCACATGCTCAGGGTTTAGCTGATCGCCATATTTGGGGTCGGGAAGGAATTTTCCTCCAGGGCGGATTGGCAGGGACCCTGGAGGTTTTTCGCGTTCCCCTGCAGCGTGGGGCACGGGTCGCTTGCTGGTGATTTCTCTGCAGCTTGAGGTCTTCAGACCAATTTTGAGGATTTCAATAACTCGGTCCTGGGATAGGGGTTGTTATAAAATTGGATGGGTGGGGTTCTGTGGCCTGCCTTGTGCAGGAGGTCAGACTAGATGATCAGATTGGTCCCTTCTGACCTATGAGTCTATGAGTCTATGAGTCAGAACATCTACCCACTACGTCTGACTATTACCAGTGCTGGTAGTCCTGCACTTTCATAAACACCATAGCAACAGAAAATTAGTCTCCTTCTCATTCTCCCCATCTCCCACTTACAGGTCTTGCATTCAAGTGATGGATAAGTGGGTAGAGTTAAACCTGTTTACATGACTCACTGCTGGAGAGCTTCTTTCCAAAATAGCACTTAAAGGATCCTTTTATTTTTGTTTATTCTGATCCTCATTTTTGTTAAAAAGCAGCATAATCTGTTCCAGTGCCTGTGGAACCAAGATGAACAGACCCTGGCATGCATGAGAAACTTCATGCAGGCCTCTTCTGCAGCTCTCTTTTGCACACTCTCACTTACTGAAAAATAGATTTCACTGTCCACTTCCCCACATTTGTTTACTCCAAGGGAGGAGGTAGGGGACAATGCAGAGGTATGCCATAAAAAGATATGCCTCCAAAAGTAGAGCTTTAGTAAAGTTAGCAAACATAATCATTATGGGCTCCATCTCAAATAGCACTGAGTATTTAACATATTTTAAGCACATGCTCAATTTAAGCACATGCTCAGCTTTATGCATGCAAATAATCCATTGGGGATACTCATGTGCTTAAAGTCAAGCATGTACCTAAGTGCTTTGCTGGATCGAGGTCAGATTGCTCAATGCTGTGGAGGATCAAGCCCTGTCCACGTTTACGTGTTCATCTGAGGATCTCAAAGTTCTGTACAAACATTAATTTATTTAGGCCAAGTCTACACATAGAAATTGCCCAACTTAACTCAGTCAGTGCTAAATAAATTTAATTAAACCAGTGCAAATGCTTTATGTGGACAGACTTATGTCGATTCAGTTTAATTCTGTGATCTGCCTGAAAACAGGATAAACTGCCCCAGTCCAAATGGCAGCTTATCCTGCCTACGCTAGGCTTGAATTGCTGCAGATACACCAGCTGCGGGCTACTGATTGCTGAAATCAGGTTGACCTGCAGCATCAACAGGATCTGAGTCACAGAGATTTTATGTGATTTTCTCCAGGTCCTACAGCAAATTAATGTCACAGGAGCAGAACTGTGAAAGAATGTGCACTGATTTCATTCCTTTACTTACATATTGACCCTTTATTCTCCCCAGTAAACAGCTTCCTACTAATTTACTTCCTATGTATAAGTTTCAGAAGCACTTGTGCAGGTTTAAAGGAATCAGCAAGTGGCTCCTCGACTACTGTAAGCTTTTCAGAACAGAGAATTTATTAATATAAAGTGCTTTGCCCTTCCGCAGTAGTATATGAAAATTACATTAAAAACATGTTACGAAATTGTTCAGGATACAAAGCCAAATACTCAAAAGTTAGGAAATGCCAGAATTAAAGTTCTCTGCATAACTGTAATTCTGATCCCTCGTGCATATGAATTATGGTGCACTCCTTAAATACATTATCATATGCTATGGTTTCCTATCTCATCCATGTTGACTAAGTTTTGTAGCCAACTTCTAGCAAGTTCTGCTGAGGCAAACACAGATAGGAAATGATGATATTCAGGAGCTTATAACTTGGCCAGATTGGAATGGATTTTTGCAGGGGATAGCAAAAGGCATCTCCCTGAGCCCATAACAATCCTGATGTCCAGCTTCAAGTTCCTGCCACGCACTGTGAAGGCACTAGTAGCACTCTTCAGAACAACAGACTAATTGTAATGGAAAGCTTTAGACAATGTAAGTATAGTGTCCAGTGCCACCAAATGAAAACTTTGGATCAGAACAAACCGGAAGACTGTATATCTACGTCTACAATTTTGCAGCGCTGGTTGTTACAGCTGTATTAGTACAGCTGTATAGGGCCAGTGCTGCAGAGTGGCCACACTTACAGCAACCAGGGCTGCAAGTGGTGTTAGATGTGGCCACGCTGCAGCGCTGTTGCACACCGCGGGGAAGGAGACCTGCTTGGAGGGGGGGTCGGGGAACGCCAGAGCACACCGCGGGGATGGAGACCTGCTTGGAGGGGGGGTCGGGGAACGCCAGAGCACACCGCGGGGAAGGAGACCTGCTTGGAGGGCAGTGGAGTTTGCTTAATTACCAGAGAGGCTTCCTCAGGTATGCTGGGATACCTGCTTATTCCACGGAGGTCAACAAAAACGCTGGTGAGTGTCTACACCTGATGACCAGCGCTGGTGATCCAGCGCTGGATCCTCTACACCCGAGGCACGACCGGGTGTACGGCCAGCGCTGCAAACAGGGAGTTGCAGCGCTGGTAATGCCCTGCAGGTGTGTACACATCCTAAGTTGCAGCACTGTAACCCCCTCACCAGCGCTGCAACTTTGTAGTGTAGACAAGGCCTCAGATAAGCAGCTACTGGGCTTAAACAAAGAGAGTTCTTTAGTTAAAAGCATTATGGGAAGGTTCCGGAGGTCAGTTACAGCATAGTAAGATCAATCACTGTTTACACTGGCACTCCAGCACTGCAGCACCAGCGCTGTTCTCTTTATTCCTCTCGTCCATGTGGAGTACAACCAGCGCTGTAGCCAGGGAGATACAGCGCTGTATGTGCCTTGCCAGTGTGGACGGGGAATAAGTTACCATGCTGTAAAGCCATCACCAGCACTGTTACTCTCAAATGTAGCCAAGCCCTCCGTCCCAGCAGCTAAGGACGCAGCCCCAGACTGTCTCATTTCTTCTCTCCTGGGACAAAGAAGGGAGAAGAGAGGCAAGAGCCACACGTGACAGATGCTAGGCATATGACTTAATGTCCTACTGTGAGGAGCGCTGATACCACAGTGATAGGTGTGGCATAAGAACCCAAACAGAAAAGAATTTGATTAACTGCATTAGTGCCAGGTCACAAGCCTGGGGTTTGTAGAGCTGCTGTGTTAAATCTCCCATCTTATGCACAGTAATATTTTATCTATCTGCCAAGTCGATTGATTTGGATTTACTCAGCTCCCACTTTCTGTCACCACCTATCACTAATCATCCCAGTCACTGATGCATCATTAATAGTCCTCTGTGTGTGTGTGTGTGTGTGTGTGAGAGAGAGAGAGAGAGAGAGAGAGAGAGAGAGAGAGCAAGGAGCGCTGCCTGAAAAGGGCACAGTCAGACGTGAGGAGTAGTGTCTGGACAGGGGCTGTGTCTTGGGACTTGGGGAATACGCGTAACAAGCCTGTCTCCTTGCTGCGTCAATGGAAGCAATGATCCACACCTATGTAAACTGCCATGGCTACTCAGCAGCACACCCAGTGCACAAAGGAGATGGCACTGCGAGTGGCAGGGAAGGGAAAAGGGGGTCTGGAAAAATAAATCTGTTTGAGCAGGAGGCAGGAGACAGTTCTAAGAAGCTCGGTAAGCAGCATGCTGCCATGCAGGGATTTTATCGGCAAGGCTCCACTTGGGCTGAGGGAGGCAACAGCCTTGCACTGTCAAACTGGTCGCGGAGAAGGCACTGGGTATGCCTGCACTGGAGCTGGAGGTGTAATTTGCAGCTCAGGCAGACAGGCCCACACTAGATCTGGTCAAGGTAGGGCTCTAAAAATAGTGTAGCCATGACTGCATGAGTGAGGGGAGGGACTAGGTGCCCCGAGCATGATCCTGTCAGACACCAGATGGCTGGCCCATTTAGGGTGACAAGATGTCCTGATTTTATAGGGACAGTCCCAATTCTTGGGTCTTTTTCTTATATAGGCTCCTATTACCCCCCACCCCCGTCCCAATTTTTCACACTTGCTGTCTGGTCACCCTAGGCCCATTCCACTGCCCATGCTACTGTGGCTACCTTACTTTTTTTAGGCACTAGTGCACGTATTTCTTCCAGAGCTGGAAATTACACCTTCAGCTCCAGTGCAGACACACCCTCAGTGATATCCTGAGGCCCGTCAGTGAGGTGACAATGCGTACTGGTGGGATGATGTTATTCAGTTGATCTGATCACTGGGGGAAATGTAAGTTCTGTGGTTGAGCCCTGCAACAAGGGAAATAACTATGGATGACTGATGCTGTAGAAAAAACACAGACTGGTACATGTGACGCTGGTACAAAAACCATGAGGTGTCCTGATAGGTAACTGCTACCTCAGAAAAACACATGAACCAGAGCATTATAGGAAAGGCCCCAAGTATTGTATAACCCAGAATTTTTGTTGGTGCCTCTACAGCATGACAGGTCACCACTGATCACCTTTATAGCCCGAGGATCTCCATATTTATCCTCACGACTTAAGCATCTCCTGGGCAAAGATTCCAGTCTCTAATGCATACTGTGATTCACTTTAAAATAGCCAAATTCACTCCATCTCCCTATTCCTTTTTATTTCAAATTGCAAGGGAGACTTGGCCCTAGGTCCCCAGAAGTGAAAGCCCAGAACAGACTGCATTCTTGTGTGGTATGCGATAGCTGTGGCACATTAAAAGTCTGTGATTTCATCTCTAGGGTGCTGCTGTCTAAATGGCTAGCACTTCATCCTTGGCAGATTCATCTAGGGACCCATGTCACAGCAGCTTTACTGCGTTCCTCGACCCATATTCCCCATTTCCCTGCACAGCAGATGCTTCATGGCCAGTGAATAATAAAACAATCACTTTCCAAAGGGCAAAAACATCATTACGTTTGTTGCCACTTTTTTCCTACTTCAAAAAGGACAAGACCCAGACAGTAGTGAGAGCTCAATCTCCTCTTTAATTTTAGGCCCATATTCCAAGAACTCTCCGGCTCATTCAACACCATGTTCCCGATTTTGCTTTTATTTATTTTATTGTCTGTTTCATTTGTTTCTCGTGAACATCAGGAAGTGACAGCATTAGGTGCAGGCAACAGCTCTGCAAACTTCTCCACACGCTTCTTAATGGCTCTCCCTCCTGACCTGCACCTGCTCTGCTAGGCAGCTCTCTCTAGTGAAGATCAATCTTCCTGCCCTGCAGCACTGCCTGGGGGCCAAACACAGGTGTGATAACAAAGAAGGACATAAGATTTGCCATAGTGGAACTAACCACTGGTATTCCATATCCTGCAGTGGCCTGGCCCTGATACTACCAAGAAAAGATAAATAACCCCAGATGCTCAGAGTGCAGTGAGCCCATCTTGCAGTGCTCTGCATGGGGAACTCCTTCCTACCCCACGAGCAATCAATCAGTTTATGCCTTGAAGCATGTGATTTGATTATCCTCCTCATTATCTCAGCTGGCTCAGCCACAAAAGCTATAAGCAACAATAAAATTAGCTATCCCTCTTTAAAACCCAGCCACAGCATCTGCCTTCAGGACCTCCTCAGGTGATACATTCCATAGGTTAACTGTACGCCGCGTACAGAACTATTTGTTTTTATTGTTCTAAAGCGACTGCCCTTTAATTTCAGCAAGTAGCCTCTTGTTCTCATGTTACTGGAGATGTCATTATATGTCCTTTATCACTTTCTAGACACCACGGTACAAATAAGTTATGGTCACATTAACACCACTGTAGTGGGGCAGCTGCCCCACTCTGGGAGAGTGTGGGCTGTGGCAGGCCAGGGCAACTGCACAGACAGGGAGCCAATTAAAGAAGGGCTTATTGTGAGCCAATCAGGGCCCAGTTTGGAGACAGCCAATCAGGGCCAGGCTCATCCCTATACAAAGGCTGCCCAGGAAGGGAGCAGTCAGTCTGTCCCAGGCCTTCGAGAGGGGAAGGTCAGTCTCCAAGGGAGGGAGACCAGCACTGCAGACAGCGCAGTGCTGGCCAGACTCGGGGAGGCTAGAGAGCTCTAGCCCATTGCCTGCCAGGCTGCAGGCCCTGAAGGGAAGGGCCTAGCGGGTGCAAGGGGCCGTAGGGGAAGCGGCCCAGGGAAGCAGACAGAGGAGGGGAGAGAAGGAGGACAGCAAGGCTGCCACCAGAGGGTCCCTGGGCTGGGACCCAGAGTAGAAGGCGGGCCTGGGTCCCCCCCCTTCCCCCCTTGTAGTACACCCAGCCACCGGCCATAGGGAGCGGCCATTATAGACTACGCCAGATCACTGACAAGAGGGATTAGACTCAGAGAGTGTGGTTGGACATGGTGGCTGGGGTGTAGGACTGCTGATCACCTACCCCCAGAAGGGGGTGCGAATGGACTAAGGGGCACTGCCAGAGGGCAGTGGCCTCGAAGAGGACACCGCCAGGGGGGAGCAACGCAGGTCCAGAGACGCGGACCGAGGGCGTAATGACAGACGGGACACCACCAGGAGGGGGCACTCCACTGGACAGAGCTAATTCCCAGAGTCACCAATGGGAGGCACCAGGTGGTGAGTTCCCAACCCGTTACAACCACCCTATACCAAAAACCCACCGACTGCTATGCCTACCTTCATGACTCCAGCTTCCACCCCATGCACTGAGGTACAACTGCATCTGCTCCAACCCCTCAGACAGAGACCAACACCTACAAAATCTTCACTAAGCATTCTCAAAACTACAATACCCACACAAGGAAATAAAAAAACAAATCAGCAGAGCCAGACGTATACCCAGAAGCCTCCTGCTGCAAGACAAGCTCAAGAAAGAAACCAACAGAACTCCACTGGCCATCACCTACAGTCCTCAGTTAAAACTACTCCAACACATCATCAGTGATCCACAACCCATCCTGGGCAACGATTCTTCACTTTCACAGGCCTTGGGAAGCAGGCCAATCCTCGCCCACGGACAACCCGCCAACCTTAAGCATATTCTCACCAGCAACCACATACCTCACGATAGTAACTCTAACTCAGGAACCAATCCATGCAACAAACCTCAATGCCAACTCTGCCCACATATTTACACCAGTGATACCATCACAGGACCTAACCAGATCAGCCACAACATCACCCATTCATTCACTTGCACGTCCACCAATGTAATATATGCCATTATGTGCCAGCAATGCCCTTCTGCTATGTACATTGGCCAAACTGAACAATCTCTACGGAGAAGGATAAATGGACAAAAATCAGATATTAGGAATGGCAATAGACAAGAACCTGCAGGAGAACACTTCAGCCTTCCTGGACACACAATAGCAGATTTAAAGGTAGCCATCCTGCAGCAAAAAACCTTCAGGACCAGACTCCAAAGAGAAACTGCTGAACTTCAGTTCATCTGCAAATTTGACACCATCATTTTAGGATTAAACAAAGACTGTGAATGGCTAGCCAACCAGAAAAGCAGTTTCTCCTCCCTTGGTGTTCACACCTCAACTGCTAGACGAGGTCCTCGTCCTCCCTGATTGAACTAATCTCATTATCTCTAGACTGATTCTTGCCTGCATATTTATACCTGCCTCTGGAAATTTCCACCACATGCATCTGATGAAGTGGGTATTCACCCATGAAACCTTATGCTCCAATACTTCTGTTAGTCCATAAGGTGCCACAGGACTCTGTCACTATGAACAGTTATGAACTTTTTAAAAACAAGGCCAGAATCAGAATGGGGCTAACACCTGAGCATGCCCATCGGCAGTTCAGAGCCCTAAGGCAGAAACCAGACGTGTCATTTACCCAACATGCCTACCACATTGTGAAAAATTGGGATGCATGGATGTCGGGAGCAAGTGTTACATCTCCAGAAGAGTTGCCCTTCCTAATGCAAATGGAGCAGTTCTTAGAGGATGTTCATGAGGAAATAGAAAGGTACATCCTAGATGAGAAGCCCAAAACTGTAATCAAGGCGGGGGAGATTGGAGCCAAATGGGTGGAGGCTGCAGAAAAGAAAAAAACCTAGTAATAGTTGTAGCGAATATCAGAAGGGGCAACCCAAAACAAAACCCTATCACTGGGGCAACCCAAGACCCCACCTACAGCCCAAGGAAAACCCCAAACATCTTATCATCCCACCACACCAGTCTCCAGCAACCCACCTCGCCCCAGTGACCAGTCAGCTAGGCAATGTTTTAAATGTAATGAGCTGGGGCATGTGAAAGCCAACTGCCCCAAGAACCCCAACAGACTGCAGTTCATTATGCCGGAGTCACACCCAAGGTCCTCAGGCCCAAGTAACAGCGTGGAGGGACACTGGAGCACAGGTGTTAGATATCCACCAACACTTAGTGGACCCCAAATTCATCAATCCAGAAGCCCAAGTGACGATTCAACCATTCATGTCAAAATCTTTAAACTTGCCTACAGCTGAGTTGCCTGTCCAGTACAAAGACTGGTCAGGAATGTGGACTTTTGCAGTCTATGATGATTATCCCATTCCCATGCTGCTGGGGGAAGATTTGGCCAACCATGTGAAGCTAGCCAAGAGGGTAGGAATGGTCATCCACAGTCAAGCTAAGCAAGCTTTCACACCTATCCCTGTTCCTGAGCCTTCCACCAGGGCCCCGTCTGTATTACCAGAGACCCAGACTGAGGTGGTGGAACTGGATTCCCTGCCAATGACTGCAACAGCCGTAGTGGATCCAGTCCCAGAGACCTAGCCAAAGCCAGTCCAAGAACCGAAACTGGTTAAGCAACCAACACCAGAACCATTGCCAGCATTGAGTCCAGCACTTACAAACTCATCTACAACTCCAACACCGTAGGGCACCACCGAGCCTGCACTGGCAGCAGCAGCAGATAACCCTACACAAAAGGCTCAGCCAGAACGTGAAGTACCACATAGTGCACCAGCGGAGAGCGGTTCACAGTCAATGGAAACAGCCCCATCACCTGCATCGCTTCCAGAGGGACCAAGCCCAAGTCCACAATCTGGTGAGGAACTGATATCTCCAGCATCAAGGGAACAGTTCCAGGCCGAACAGGAAGCAGATGACAGCCTCCCGGGAGCTTGGACAGTGGCACAAAGCAACCCATCGCCTCTCAGCTCTTCTAATCGATCCCGGTTTGTTTTAGAAAGAGGACTTCTATACAAGGAAACTCTTTCTGGTGAGCACCAGGAAGCCTGGCATCCTCAGAGACAGTTGGTAGTTCCAACTAAGTACTAGGTGAAGCTCTTGAGCTTAGCCCATGATCATCCTAGTGGCTATGTTGTGGTGAACAGGACCAAAGACCATTTGGGGAGGCCTTTCCACTGGGAGGGAATGGACAAAGATGTTTCTACTTATGTCCGGTCTTATGAGCTGTGCCAAAGAGTGGGAAAACCCCAAGACCAGGTCAAAGCTCCTCTCCAGCTATGGAACCTTGACACTGGATTCCAAGCTTCTCAATTAATCTCTCCCACTTTCCAGTGATGTTTTCATGATATCTTGGGGCAGGGGGGAAGGCAAGAGAGAGAAAGTGCAGAAAACAATTTTCTCCCATTTAAAAGATAACTACAGGGGGGCAGCTGGAGGTTGATGCTGGCAGGAGATTTTCAGCATCATGTTTGACATTTCTGCTCACAACTTGCATTAACAATAAAGGGATTTGGGCAATAAGGAAACTGTACCTTACATTTATACTGTGCTTTTCACCCCCAAAGGATGTCAATGTATTTTAGTCCAGTGGTTCTCAATCACCTGCTTCCAATTCCCCTCATCAGTCGTTTTTTCTCCTGTGACCACCACTCTCCCACAACATCCCAGAATCCTTTGTGACACTTCTTGTGTCACATCAGCTCTATTCTTTCCCTCTGGATTGCTGAGAGTCAGGGAGCTCCACTTTCTCTTCCCCACACCTTTCTGGGTGTGGTGGAGGCTCCATTTTCCCCTCTCTCCTCCTTCCGCTGTAGGTACACAAAGGACAGAGATCCCACTCTCTTCCTATCCCTCTCTGAACTTCTGGGCCTCATCCCCCTTAATCCTTGGAGGGAATATTTCCAGCCCTGCCCCAGATCACTGGGCTGAGGGTAACCCATGCAGCTGTTTCTCTCAAAACAGCTAACAAATGTGGCCCGCAGGCAGAGAGCAGTGGCTTTTGATTATTTAGGAACCACTCTACCCACTGCTAAATTGTAGCCAGCTCTGGAGTTGAACAGGTCAGCCATTCTGCACTAGCAAAACAACACAGCAGTTTTTTGAAGGGAAGGTGAAGAATGAGTGATGAAGCAAATTAATGCTTTGTCCTTTCAGCTCTAGCAAACAGGAATTTAAAGTGAAGATTGTGCAAATGAAGAAGAATTGCAGCAATGGCAACAAACGTTAACCTCTGCATTTCCAGAACATTGTGTGCAGTTTCAGCTGGGGTGGTGCCCCACACCACATCATGCTCGTGACTAGAGTGGGAAAGGGCCATCCCTACCCACACAGACCTTGATTGAGTAGCTGGAGGACAGAGAAGGGAACTGGCCCCAGACTACTAGGAAATCCCACCACTGACCTGATTCCCTGTGACAGTCTGTAATTCTGTGTTCACCCCTTTTTCAAGACTATGATAAATTTTGTACAAATTATGCATTGTGAGGTATCATTTGAAAGCTCATAATTTGCTGATCGTTATTGTCCTGGTAAAATATGTGTGGCCACATTGTATGTAAAATTATAAGATTATTCATTATGATGTTACTAAGAAATCAGGACCTAGGGGTTACTGCAGAAAAGGACGTACGGGTTACAGTGGACAAAAAGCTGGATATGAGTCAAGAGTGTGTCCTTGTTACCAAGAAGGCTAATGGCAGTTTGGGCTGTATAAGTAGGGGTATTGCCAGCAGATCGAGAGATGAGATCATTCCCCTCTATTCGACATTGATGAGACCTCATCTGGAGTACTGTGTCCAGTTTTGGGCCCCACACTACAAGAAGGATGTGTAAAAATTATAAAGAGTCCAGCGGAGGGAACAAAAATGATTAGGGGGCTGGAGCACATGACTTATGAGGAGAGGCTGAGGGAATTGGGATTGTTTAGCCTGCAGAAGAGAAGAATGAGGGGGGATTTGATAGCTGCTTTCTACTACCTAAAAGTGGGTTCCAAAGATGATGGATCTACACTGTTCTAAGTGGTGGCAGATGACAGAACAAGCCGTAATGGTCTCAAGTTGCAGTAGAGGAGGTTTAGGTTAGATATTAGGAAAAACTTTTTCACTAGGAGGGTGGTGAAGCACTGGAATGGGTTACCTAGGGAGGTGGTGGAATCTCCTTCCTTAGAGGTTTTTAAGGTCAAGCTTGACAAAGCCCTGGCTGGGATGATTTAGTTGGGGATTGGTCCCGCTTTGAGCAGAAGGTTGGACTAGATGTCCTCCTGAGGTCCCTTCCAACCCTGATATTCTATGATTCTGATTCTATAAGACATATTCCAAATATGGGGAAGCAGCCACCAACCAGTTCCTCAGTGATAAAAGGCAAACTGATACCTCAGCCAGGTGTCAATGAAATCAAATTGACTATCACCTGGTTAAGTGGCCATTCTTTGGCAGGAAAAAGGGTGTGGGCAAGAAATTTACATCTTGGCAAAGAAACAGATGGAGGTTCCCATCCCCACAGACTCTCAGTCTTCTGAGCTCCAGCTGGAAAAGATTCTCAAGGAAGAAGAAAAGGTATAAGAAAGGGGAACAGATGTCCCAAGTTACTCCTCCTTTTCTCTCTGCCCATAGCAACAATACCCGAAGGACAAGGAAAATAACACTAACCTAGGGGAGGGGTCATGGCTGAAATGAATCCAGCCAGTAAGACTGCTGAAGCATGTGGTGGAAGAAATATTTGCTTTGAATTCATTTAGCTTAACTTCAATATTAATTGCATTTTACCAATTCTGACTTTTATGCATCATTACTTGTAATCACTTAAAATCTTTCTGTAGATAATAAATTTGCTTTTTCTTGGATTGAAGTGTTTGGGAAACTTCATTTTGAGATAACAGGATTTGTGCCTATGATTTTCTATTAATAAGATGACGGACATTTTTTTGAGCTTGTGTTATCCAGGAGAGGGCTGGTCAGTACAAGACATAGATTTCTGGGGGCAAGCCTGGGACTGGGAGTTTGGTGGCATTGCTGTGCAGTGTAATTCAAGAGTGGCTGGCCATAGCACTCATACAGTAATTTACGTGCTGGAGGCTATGCGTGAACGGGCCAGGCGTGGTTGCTCTCAAAGCAAAGCACTGTAAAAGGCCCCCCAGGCTGGTGAATTGAAGGGACACAGCTATTCAACAGTCTAGATTGTACCCTGGGTAATGTCACACTCCCCGCCACCAGCCTGACTCCCTGTTGAAGCTCAGCCCTGCCCAGATGGGGACAGAGGATTGGTTTCAGGCCATCTGGTTGGCTCTGGGCCAATTGGCTGACATCAGGTGGAGCAAGGGGAACAGCCCAGGTCTGAGGGATGAGCCTATGGAGCAGGCTGGGAGCATGGCTGCAGCCAGACTGAAGAAGCAGCTTAGAGCAAGCAGAAGAGCCCTGACCATCATGGTGATGGACACAAAGTGATGTAGCAGAGACTGGGATTCACCCCCAGAGCTTGTGCTGTGCCCAAGCACCAGGGACTAGCACAAGGAGCAGATGGTACCTTGTTTGGGGCTAAGAGACTTGGGCTGTTTGGAGTCATGACTGGGTTAGAGAATGTTAGTCTGAAAGTTTTGCTATGGAGGCTCAGTAGAATGGATTATTGCTGTGGACGAGGGTACTTCTGGCTCCTTCTAGGGGCCTCTGAACGGCCCCTTTTACTAATTCAGGTTGTGTCTCTGCCCAGATGAAAGTTTTGGCTTACATCTAAGGGCAGCATTTATTTGTGGGTTAATTCCTGCCTCCTTCAAGGGAGTTAAGTGATTTAGGCCTGGGAGGGAGGCAAGCAGAGTTCTCTCAGGCATGTGGCTTGGTGTTTGGGATCCAGGGTTCCCCCACCATACATGTAACTCAGATTGAAATCAGCAGGAGCCGTGCAGCTCAGCTCTTGAAAATAGAGTGTCAAAGAGAGTGTGCCCCAGGTGCGCTACAGAAAGAGGTATTATCGTGGTGCATAAAGACTCCAAGTGAGATTGAGGCCCCCGTTGTGCTGGACACTGTTTCTTTAAGTGTTAACCACCAACTAAAGTGCTTATCATCTAAATAAATAGGGCAGACAAAGAGGGCATGGGGAAATGGAAATGAGGTGACTTGCCCAGTGTCACAGAGCAGGTCAGTGGCAGAGGCAGGAATACAACCCAGGTCTCCTGTGTCCCAGTCTGGTCGCCCTCTCTATTAGACAACACTGCCTTGGAGCAGCCATTCATTCACAAATGCTCTGCAACTAATTGTTCTGCTTCCCCATTATATTCCGAATATGACAGGAGGGAGAACTGATCCTTGTGGGACTCTGCAAAGTGATGGATATAGTAGTGGCGGTGAAGTTTCCCATCACTGTTTGTTGGGTGTGTTGCTCCAAGAAGTTTTTGACTAATTTTAGTGCATTTCCCTGGTCCCCTGCCACCTCTCTCAAGTGGGACAGCAGTAACTCATGGCTGACAGAGTCAAATGTTGCATAAAGATCCAGAAGGATGAAAATGGATGTTTGCCTCCTTCCATTTACAGCAAGATATCATCTGTCAATGACTAAACCTATTTCGGGCCATGTTCTGGTCTGAAACCACATTATGTCCCAGAACTGGCATAGGCTTCAATTAGATTATTTTGTAGTTGGCCTTGGCTTGTTTTTTTATGCTCAGGAACAGAGGTTTGATACTGGGCAGTAGTTAGCAGAAATGATGTATCTAGAGTGAAGTCCTTCAGCGGTTGTTAAAGTATTGCATATTTGAAGGGGGAAGAAAAGATTCCTTCTCTGAGTAAGGGATTGGATATGTAGATCATAAGAGACAGCAGTTGGTTATGATTCTCTTTCTAGCCAGGAAGGGCATTGCTCAGATTCACAGGTCTTGGGTCAAAATTCCTGCAATTTGTCCATTACTTCCTTTGAAGTGAATGTACTGAACTCTAGGAATGCAGGTAAGCTGTTTGTTGACTCTCATGTTTCCTGTTGTTCACAAAAGAAAACAGGCCTAGTTGAAGACAATGTATTACTTTTCAGCCAGACAAAACTGATGGCCATATCCAGCAGAAGAAGATTCTTCACATCACAAGAGTCAAACAAGAAATCTTCAGTGGCAAAGACATGGCAACCAATAAAATGTCACTGCTGTGGATGATAAAGAGCCAGGTGTGGGAGGGTACACAGTAGCAGATAATAGAACCAAACAGCTACCAGTCCATCAGCTTTTCAGAAGGCAATATCAATGTTTCAAAGGTCCTATTCCATGCTACAGATTTGTCAGAAGAGTCAGTCACCAACCACAATAACAATTAGTTTGTTGGGTTCTTTTAATCCATAGATAAAACAATATCAAAGGTTTGATCTCTAGATACCAGGTAAACTTTAGTATTTCTTTCACAAGAGAGGACTCAGGTACACTAGCCATCAGTTTCAGGAAATCCTCATGCAAAGGAATCCTACAGTGGAGCTAATCGGAGAAACGCTAGACCTCTGAGCAAAACCGTTTTGGAGGAAATGTATGTTGTGACTTGGCAAGGTAATCTCTTGATACCAATTGTCTGGTTTGCTTGTATAGTGACATATGCTAATTGTCATTTAACTTGCCTCAGGTATCTATACTGCCCACTTGATGCCAAGTGCTGAGTTGCTATGTGTTTAGCAAGACGAGAGATGGTAGTTTTTTTTGTACTGATTAACAGTGCCTTTGAATTTACATCTGAGTTCCAAAACTGTGAAGCTGACATCAGAGGGAGGTCATGGCCCAGCAGCCAAATAAACCACCACAAAAGTAAGGTGAACTGATTACTGAGTTGCAGGAAGGCAGGGCCACCCAGATTCAGGCAAGTCGATTCTGGATCAGGTTAGTTTAATTTCAAAATGAGGCTGGGATGTGTTAATGGAAAATAAAAAGAAACTCAACTGTATTATCTGGCAGAAATGAAAGTTGCTTTTCTGCAGGACTGAGGGAAGATCACCCTCCTTTGGACAGATTTTTTTCCTCAGTAGATCTCCTTGAACACCTGTTAGAATGTATAGTTCCCACTGCCTGAGGAAGCAGTTGTGAGAGTCACTGAAAGATGACAGGGAAAGACATGCAGCCACTATTAAACAATAAGACAGAGATGGTAAAAAGGAGTTTTTTTCAGTTCAGCAGAGCAGAGAAGAATCCAGTGATCTGCTTCACTGATGGAGAGGCTGCATCCTGGCATTCTACTAGAAATGAGCATGTCTAGAGCTAGGTATTGCCTTCCCTGATCTTGACATGTAGGACTCACCTGGGAGTCACTCTGGAGTGCTGGATGGTATTTCACTCCAGAGTGGTGGATTAAAACTCTTCTGTTCTTATCAAGACAAAGGAAACTTAACAGACTTTCAGGTTCTTTCTATTTCAATGGTTAAAATCCAGGGATGCTAAATTCCTGCATCAATTCACAGAAGCGGCTGCTTCCTCAGACACCTTTATTTTTAATAATTAATATCACTAATGAGTCCCTTAATATTCTGAATTTTATTCCTTGAGATAAAGGGTTAGGTTCTCAGGCACAGTAGGCCAGTACCAGACTGCTGTGGGACTCCAAACCTGAGCAGGAGGCTGAGGATCCAGCCCAATGTATTTATATAATTTCAGTTCTTTACAAGCAGGCTAAATGATGCCCTTCATCTAAATATACAGGATAACTGTGTGGAGGGCAGAGAATTCAATCAGTCAGGCATTTCAAAAGAAAAACAATGAGAGTGTATGTGAAGAAAGTCTGAAGCAAAATGAAACTTGATCTATAACTGGTCCATAGACAAACAAAATGCCAAACAACAATGGAAGAAGGAGAGGGACTTAGTCCCTTATGACACAAGCCATAGATTGGAGTTAGAGATGGGCATCTTTTAACTGGCTCTCGGAGTTTGACATCTGTGTAATGGTGGGATCAGTTATGAAAGTACCGAAGCATATTGTCTTATTTCTGAGGCCTTATTTGAACTCCGTTTATAAAAGGAGTATTATCTTTTTATTATTATTTGTGAGTACAGTGTCTTACACGTCATCCTGATCCCTAATTGTGGCTTTCAGCTGCTACAGGAATAATAATAATGAATGAATAATATCTTCAGTGCCCCTCCACAAACATTCCTGCACAAACTATTGAAATGACATTAAAAGGACCAGATTTTCAGCCCAATTCCACAACAGTGATTTGCCCGTGTGAGGCGCCATCTGTGTGTGCAGATCAGAGACACTCACCTTTATGGGCAGAATCAGACATTTACTGTCTGAATACATTGGTTTAATTGAATAGGAGAGTGCAAGGAAAAGCAAGCAGGCAGAAAAAAGAATGACTCAAGATAAGCCACTTCTCCACAAACACTTGAGGGCTGTTAAGAGACAATGCCAGAATGGGACAAGGGTACACACACACAGGATATCACAAGTACTCTAGCCAATGTAAAAAGAAACTCTATCTTTTGAGACAGGATGGGTTGTTGAGGGGAACCAGACTGACACAGGCACCCACTGGGGTGTCTGAAAAAGTTAGGCCTGCCATTAGGTAAGATAGATGTGCATGTAGACTGTTTTGAAATCCCTTTTTCTACCTGCTCTCTTCCTGTTGCAAAACAAACAATACTTTGGTTTCAGAAAGCAGACTATCCGGTCACTCTATATACACCACTCCCGAAGAGAAGAACCACAGGTGTCAGAACTCTGTCAGACTGGCTGGGTAAGCATAGTTGAGACACAGGATATTGTAGCCCAAAGCCTGGACTGCGAGTGGGATAACTGTGGGGTCCTGTCCCAGGAGAGGTAAAGGAACAAGGCCATGGGTGGCAAATTTGTAGAAATTTTGGTGGTGCCCAGAACCCGCCACCCGCAACTCTGCCCCCCCAAACTCCGCCCCCACCTGCCTAAGGCTCTGGGAGGGGTTTTGGGCTGGGAGGTCTGAGATGCAGGTCCTGGGCTCGGGATTAGGGTGCAGGAGGGGTGCAGGGTGCAGGCTTTGGGCTGGGGCAGGGGGTGGGTGTGCAGGAGGGGGTGAGGGGTGCAGGCTTTGGGATGGAGTTTGGGTGCAGGCTCTGGGCTAGGGATGGAGGTGTAGGAAGAAGTGGGGGTGCAGGCTCTGGGAGGGAGTTTGGGGGTGGAAAGGGTTGTGTGGGAAGGGGGAGATGGTACATGCTCTGGAAGGGGGTGCATGCTCTGGGAGGGAGTTTGGGGATAGGAGGGAGTGCAGGGGTGAGAGCTGTGAGGCTGAGGATGAGGGGTTCATGATGCAGGGGGGCTCAGGGCTAGGGCAGAGGGTTGGGGTGTAGGGTGAGGGCTGTGCGGCTGAGGATAAGGGGTTCATGATGGGGGGGCTCAGGGCTGGGGCAGAGGATTAGGGTGCGGAGGAATGAGGGTTGGGGCTGAAGATGAGGGGCTCATGCTGTGGGAGGGCACAGAGCTGGGGCAGAGGATCAGGGTGCGGAGGGATGAGGGTTTGGGCTGAGGATGAGGGGCTCATGCTGCGGGGGTGCTCAGGGCTGAGGCAGAGGATTAAGGTGTGGGGGGCTGAGGGGTTTGGGACGTTGGAGAGGCTCAGGGTTAGGGCAGAAGGGCAGGGTAAGGGCAGCCTGCCTTGCCATTAATGAATGGTGGGCGCTAGGACCCTGGGGCAGCAGACAGCAGTTCGGCCAGGAGCCACTCTACTCTGGCAGCAGAAGCAGGCAGGGGAGAGGTGGGGCAGGGAGGGGGGAGACCCACGGGGGCCGGGGGCCGATCCAGGCAGGGCCGGGGGAGAGACCCAGCTCCAAATATTGCTGGACCAGGGCCTCCAGCCCTGAATATTCCTGGTGCTCGAGCACCGCAAACATATATAACCTGCCACCTATGAACAAGGCCTGAAACCTGAGGGTGCACTCAGAAACCAGGAAGGGGACAGAGATGCAGCTAGCTGTGTAAGGGTGACAGTGTGTTTAAGTCCTGCCCTTGATGTTGTTAGTTTAATGCAATTTTTGTATTTAAGGAAAGAGTTTTGATTGTTTGGTTTTTGTTGTCAAATGAGTTGTGTGTTCATTGGGAGTGAGTGCGAGAGTCTCCCTAGCCATAGAATGGAAACCGTTCTCTTATCAATAGGACCCATGGAAATGAGACACGACTTTTCCTAACATGAATGCAGAAGGATTTTCTGTTCATGGTACCTAGTGTGACCAGACAGCAAATGTGAAAAATCAAGACGGGCTGGGGAGTAATAGAAGCCCATGTAAGAAAAAGACCCCAAAATCGGGACTGTACCTATAACATTGGGATATCTGGTTACTCTACGCTACACACAGAGGGAGAGGAAGACTGAGTCCTCAGATACTGTTCCAGGAGGAGTGGGATCTTCTGGTCAGAAATGGAGGACCAGCATCTTGTCCCATGTAGAGCCAATATAGGGCCCCACAGCTATCTCCCCACCAAGGGACTCTGGGCATGATGCAGAACCAAGAGCATGAAGGGAAAGGACCTCTATCATTACCCTTTGCCCACAACAAGAGGGGAAAGAACCTCACACCCACAATAAGCCACAAGCAGAGTCCCCTACACCTGAGTCATATGATATGGAGGAGAAAGAGCCTCTTGAACTTTCTAGAGGCCAATGCCAGGGAGAAGAGGGGGCTTCTGTCATAACCTATTCCCAGATTTGGACCTTAGCGTCCAAAATATGGGGGTTAGCATGAAAACCTCCAAGCTTAGTTACCAGCTTGGACCTGGTAAAGCTGCCACCACCCAAAAAATTAGTGTTTTGGGGCACTCTGGTCCCCACAAAAACCTTCCCTGGGGACCCCAAGACCCAAATCCCTTGAGTCTCACAACAAAGGGAAATTAACCTTTTCCCTTCCCCCCTCCAGGTGTTCCTGGAGAGATACACAGAAGCAAGCTCCGTGAATCTAAACAGGGGGATTCCACCCTCTCTATTTCCAGTCCTGGAAACAGAAGTACTTCCCTCTTCACCCAGAGGGTATGCAAAGTCAGGCTAGTAAATCTAACACACCCAGATTTCCCCCTGACTTCTTCCTCCCACCAATTCCCTGGTGAGCACAGACTCAATTCCCTGGAGTTCCCCACTAAAGAAAAACTCCAACAGGTCTTAAAAAGAAAGCTTTATGTAAAAAGAAAAAAAATACATAAAAATGGTCTCTCTGTATTAAGGTGACAAATACAGGGTCAATTGCTTAAAAGAAATATGAATAAACAGCCTTATTCAAAAAGAATACAATTCAAAGCACTCCAGCAACTACACACATGTAAATACAAAAAAACAAACCTATCTTTTTGTACTTACAACTGGGAAACAGGAGATTAGAAAGGCAGGAAACAGAAATCCTCTCATAGCCGAGAGAGAGACAGAAACAAGACAAAGAACAAAGGACTCACACACAAACTTCCCTCAACCCAGATTTGAAAAAGTCTTGTTTCCTGATTGGTCCTCTGGTCAGGTGTTTCAGGTTACTTCTTTTCAGGTGAAAGAGACATTAACCCTTAGCTATCTGTTTATGACAGCTTCAATGCCAGATAAAGACCCAGCACAAGCCTAAACAAGGGTTACCTGCCTTTGAGGCCATCCCAGCAGACAAAAGGTCTACTGGCCACAGTCCTGAGGAGTCTACAAGTCCCATCATTAGAAAGATTCCCTCAGCATAAGCCCCACTCAGGCAGCTATTTCCTCCCAATTTGATGCCAATGTTAAAGTCTAAGTTAGGCTCCAGCATCATAAAGTCCAACCTGTGCCCCTTGTTTTTAGCAGCAAACAGCACATCATAATGGCCTTTCCTGTGAAATCATCCTGTCTCTCAAAGCAGTTTGGCTTCATCACCATTCCCGGGGTAATCCTTGTGAGTGTTTGTATTCTCTTCAATGAGCCATCAGTGTTGTCTGGCTTTTTATTGTTGTACCTGAAAGGCTACATGTTTCAGTAGCACATACACAGCAAAACGTCATAACTTCATATACAATGATTACACATACAATTTAACAGGATATTAATGTTTAACAGATTAAGACTTTTAAAAAGATACCTCACAAGGCATAGTTTGTATAAAACATACCATAATTATGTCACCATGGTGAATATGGGGTGCAGAGTATCACTTGGGGGCACAGAGTCTCACAGATCTTTGTAGGAGCAAGAGCATGCAGCTATCCTTTGACTGGTGGGGATCAAAGGCAAAGATTGTTGCTACAAATCGTGGCTGGATGCTTCTCCAGCAAAGACATTTGCCAAAAAACCTAAGGTGGCACAAGTAAAGGAAGGCATAAAGGAAAGACAGTGGGATTGCATAGATGTAATTGAAGGCGTCATTTGTCTGGTATGTGTTGAAGTGGGAGAGGAAGAACTCAGCTTGACTATCAGAACCTAAGTTGAGTTAACAGAGCACATTTTATATAGAATCAGTGAGATGCAATAAACATGGAACCCCACAATGCTCGTCTTGGAGTTACTTGTCAGAGCAGAACAGCACTTGAAGGGAAACGTTATACAGTTGTAACAGACTTGATAATACAGCTATTTGAATGCAGTGTGTGGATGTTCTCATAATTTGCAGTATGGTTGACTTTGCAATACACGTACCATTTGAATGTGTTGTACTAGATTGCTGATTGACTCTTTTGATTTCTGGCTCTCTGAAGGGAGGTAATAAAAAGTAAAATCTATGTTCGGGGTCCTGTCTTGAGTTATAGTTATATCAGATGCTTATTATTTTGGGTTTAACTGTAGAAAAATTAGTTTTGTAATAAAACCTTCCAGAGTTTATGACTTTGTTTAACTTGGTTTCCAAGTAATTTCTAGCCCTTTTATCCTTGATAAATCCAAGCAGGGATTTCTGGGGGGTTGCAAATATTAGCCAATGATTCTTTCCAGTCAATAAATGTTATACATGTATGTGGTGCCTTGAGAGTCCCTCTGTTTGTCATACATGATGTCTCTGTAATGCCCAGGAATCAGGTGGGTCAAAAGGCCGTCATGGTCAGTGCAGGGCTGCTGGGGGGGGGGGGGAAGTGGGGCAATTTGCCCCAGGCCCCACAGGGGCCCAGCGAGCCCTGGACTGGCAGTGGTCCGGGTCTTCGGCTGGCATTTCGGCAGTGGGGGACCCTTCAGTGCTGCCGAAGACGCGGCGCAACTGAAGGGCCCCCCGCCGCCGAAATGCCGCCGAAGACCCAGACCGTCGCTGCTTCCCCGCTTTGCCCCAGGCCCCCTGAATCCTCTGGGTGGCCCTGGGTCAGTGATCAGAGTTCACACAAGCAGTCTGCTCACCAGGAGATCCAATCCAAAGGGAAGGTACAGCGAGGTGGCTAGCAGGGTTGGACGAGGCAGGCTCCGGTGAGTCTGAGTAGCAGCAGTGGGCGATGGCTTGTTGCTCAGACAAGGCCAAAAGGGAAGCAGGGAGTTTTATATATAATCACCAGCCAATTAGGGCCAATGAGGGATGAGATGCAAAAAACCAGGCAGTTTCTCAGTGGGAGATTGGACAGGAAGCCTCCAGCTGTTGAGGAAAAAGGAAAATGTAGCTGCCAACCCTGGCATGAGTGACTTTAGTTTTGTGTCAGTTATGAATGAAGAGCCTGTGTATCATGTGGAGAAAACATCAATAATCCTTGCTTAAGAAGAAAGTACTGCTGGGCCAGTTGAATTATGCTTGTGGCACAAAATGTACTAGGGATTTCTTATGCATTTAGATGTTGGGAGCCTTAAGTGATCGTGAAATAGTGCTAACTAGAGGCAGGCAAAGAGCAGGCAGTCATTGTGACAAGTCATCTCCGACCAATCACAGCCGAAGTGCCTCAGTCCCGATATGCAGGCCACCTGCCATGCCTGTTATCTACTTCTCTGGCTCTGATCATGCAGCTCACTCCTGAGCTGCAGCATCTCCCATTCTGTTCACATCTGATGCTCCCACATTGTTCTGCCAATGCACTGCCAATCCTGACTGCTTCACTCCCTGCTATTCTAATTCAGGGCCTCTCCTGAGCAGAGATTGTCACTGAGGTATCCCACTGTGCTACTTAGCATCTTTTCCCTCTGCCAAAAAAAAGTTTTGCAGCAGCATGAAAAAGTTCTGCCTTATTCCAAGACTCAACTCTTTGTTGTAACGGGAACACTTTTTAGTCACAAACCAATTCAGCAGTCCATTCCGGTGAAGCAAAGCTCTTGAGCATGCACTTACCGGTAGGCACGTGGTTAAATCCCACTGACTTCTTTAAAGTGAAACATGTTTTGCTGAACGAGGACCAGATTTCCTAACAAAAGGAATAAAATGCTGTTCAAAGGGTTGTAGTCCAGAGATTTAAAATATATGCAGAGAAAACCTTACACACATCATCCCCTCATTCATCTGTCCAGAAATGTTATCTGCTAACTTCCTTCTGTTCAAAACCAAATTTACATTCCCTCGCTTGCATGCTGGACAGTGAAAATGTGGCCCAATTTCAAACTTTGAGTACATCAAGCCAACGTCTGCGCTCTCTCACACCAGTGCAAACCCACCGAATTCAACAGGGCTCCACAGCTGTAACTGTGAGCAAACTTTGGCCCAGCCAGTTGTACTAATTGTATGCGCCATGTGCCCATATTGTCTCTCTATTGATAAGTGCTCCTGTGCAAGTTGCCAACTCGGGCTGAGATTTACTAAAAATGTATTTAACTCGGCTTGTGTATTAGCTGGCCATTCAAATTACTTTCAGAACTGTATTATGCATATTATCAATTTTATTTTCAGTGCAGCAAAAGGGATTTTTTTTCCAGTCAGTTGAGCCACTGTCTATTTTTACAGAGTAAATTGCTATAAATTAAGTTAGCAGCAGTATAAACAGAGGCAATAGATCCCTGTCTCTGTAGTGGCAGCTGACAGCATTATGTAAATGTTGAATGTCTATTTCTGAGTTTATTCTGATGCTGATGACTTTGCACTGATGTTTATCTTTCATTTCTACCCCTCCCCCATTTTATTGCCTGAAGTGCAGTGAATTTTCCCCACAAGATTCGTTGTGCTGAGCTTTGAATTAGTCACCTGAGTCCTAAAGGCTGTTTTAAAAAACTATAGGAAGATAGCTCAGGAGGTGGCATACTGGGCAGCTCTTTCCTCTATGTTTTAATAACTTTATTTGGGAAAACAAAATTACTCCTATGGAATATATTCAGTCCAGTAAAAGTACAATCCACTTTCCTCATGAAATACAGTAGTCATAAAACAGAACATCTGCTGTTCTAAAGCCATTGCAAATTTTCAACCCTGGTGGCAAACAGTCTGGCTAAGAATAGCAAAGAAGTGGAAAAGGATGAAGGGAGGGGGCCATGGGAAAGAGCATGTTTAAAGTGGGCATGTCATGAGTGTTTTTATGTAGAAGGTCTGATTCTAGTTTACGCTTAGGTAGGGTTGTCAACCCTTCCAGTTTCACCAGGAGTGTCCCAGAATCAGACTTTATCTCCTGGAGGCCACTGATGCCAAACCATTTTAGGTGCTAAAGTCCAGCACGGCAGCAGGACTAAGGCAGGCTTCCTACCTGCTCTGGTCCCATGCCATTCCTGGAAGTGGCTGGCATGCACCTGCAGCTTCCGAGGTTGACAGAGGGTCTCCACGCATTGCCACCGTCACAAGCGCCGACTCCGCAGCTCCCATTGGCCAGGAACTGTGGCCAATCGGAGCTGTGGGGACAGATCGTGCAGGCAGGGGCAGCACATGGAGACTCTCTGCCCTCCCAAGGGCTGCAGAGACCTGCGCTGTCTCTTCAGCTCCCATTGGCCAGGGAAATGAGGTCAATGGGAGCTGCAGGGGTGGTGCCTGTGGGCAGGGGCAGCGCGCAGAGACCCCTGGCTCCCCCACCTAGGAGCCACTGCTAGAGGGATATACCAGTCACTTATTGGAGCCACCCGAGGTAACTGCCACCCCCTTTACCTCCTCCCATATTCCCATCCTATGCCCCAGCCCAGAGCCCACACCCAAAATCCCTCCCAGAGCCTGCACCCCCTCCAGCACCTCCACTCCTGACCCAGCCTGGTGAAAGTAAGAGATGATGGGGGAGAGTGAGTGACAGAAGGGGGGGCTAGAGTGAGCCAGGGGTAGGGTCTCAGAGAATGGGTGAGGCGGGGGCATGGCCTTAGGGAAGGGGCGTGACAATGGCATTTGAGTTTGTGCGATTAGACAGTTGGCAACCCTACACTTAGGCCACCTTTATACCACTCTGGCAATGTGAAGGGACCTGAAAGAGAGGGTGAATTACAACCACTTGAAGGCCGCTTTACACCACCAAAATGTTGTAAGCAGGATGACCACCCAGCCCTAATTGAGCAGGAAAGTCCCAAAATGTAAATCTCAAGTCCTGGTTCTGGGCTCAATGACTCTGGGACAGCATTTGTCCCAGATTCCCCTTGACACAGTCCAAATTCACTGCATAGTGCATGATATGTCTCATGCACTATGCAGTTAAACCATAGCAACTACAGCATAGTGCAAAACCCCACCACTACCACATTATTCACATGCTTATACAGCCCCAGAATGACTGGCTACACCATGTGTCAATCTAAGCCATAATTTATCATCCCAGTATCATAAGACTTATTACACTTCTCATGTGTTCCCAAACAGCTGAAACTAATCTGCTTTGGCGATGGGGACAGAAAACAAAATATAATTCATGCACAGTAGTATCATCATATAAATTTCAAACCAATCAATGTTTTCTTTTTTTTATGTGAAATGGCCAACTCCAAAAGTGGAAAAGGCGCTGAAAGTGGTACGTCGAACTCATAGAAAGAAGGACTCTTAGCCTCCACAACTCCACCAAAATGAAAAAGCAAGGGCCTATGTAAATTCAGAAAAGAGTGGATTAGGTCATACATACAGATTTGGAAAAATCCAAAAGATTCAACTACAACTTTTTGTGCTTTATGTAGAAAAGAGTTTGGAATTGACATAGAGGTGAAAACGATAGCGAACATTGTTTCTGACACTAGGCAGAGACTGATGACTGCATTTGCTGTGAAAGCAAATGATGTAGACTGGACAAAGAAATGTTCAGCAGTGGACCAACATCACCATTCTTATAGATCTTTAAACAGCACAGGTAAGGTAGTTGGCCGTATGTTTCGCCATTCAGAAGTGGCAACGAAAATATCATGTGGACGCACAAAAACTGTGGCCGTAACCGAAAATGCACTTGCTCCATACAGCATAGGGCTTATACTAAATGAATTAAAGAAGTGCTACATGTTTTATAGTGTATTATCCGATGCATCAAATAAAGGAAACACTAAGCTCTTCCCCGTTGTGCTGAGATATTTTGTACCGTCACAGCGTATTCAGACAGGTCTGTTGGATTTTTCCAGTGATCACCAGGAGACAACAATTGCAATTTCAGAGATGATAAAACATATGCTAGATTCTAACGGGCTTGACTTATCTCTCCTGTCTGCCTATTGTGCTAACAATGCCAGCGTGAATTATGGAAAACACCATTTAGTATATCAGTTGCTTAAAAAAGAAAACAGCGAGCTCATAACTGCCAACTGCCCAAGACACACAACCCATAACTGTGCAAAATTTGCTGCTGATCAACTGCAATATGATGTGGAGCCTCTGATCATTCAAATTTCCAGCCACTTTTCGGTTTCAACAAAGAGAGTAGAGAACTGGAGGGAGACTTTTGAATTTCTTGAGATAGAGAGGGTCGAGTTACTAAGACACATACCAACTCAATGGCTTTCCCTTGTACCAGCAGTAGGCAAGATTTTGAAGTCCTGGCCAGCGATCAACTATTATTTCCAGTCACTGGGAAAGGAAGAGTGTTTCAACACTATCTGGAAGTTCATAGCAAATAAAACTGGTGAGCAAACTGCTACATCCATTCCAGAGCTCTACATGCTGTTTCTGCAGAATGTGTTACAAATTTTCCAAAAAAAACATTCTTAAACTTGAAAAACAGGAGGGGCCCATCACTAGTTTGTACCATGCAATGCTGTCACTAAGAAACAAACTACAGAGAAGGAAAGAAGACAAATTATTCGGCTATTTGGTGAATACAAGTCTGAAAAAAACGACAGACTGATGCAAAAAAGATGGAACATGATCTGCTTGGTTTTTACAACAGAGCGCTAAGATATCTTGAAAAGTGGATGGACTTATCAGATGCAAATCTCTTTTAAAAATGTGAAGTATTGTCACTAGAAAAAGACTGCCCGTTGACCTGGGAAGACTTGTGCAAAGTTGCAGAGACCCTTAATTTGGCAGATTTCTTAAAGATTGATTTGGATGAACTTTGCGAAGAAATTTCAAGTATTGCACCAATATTTAGCTGTTTTACAGAAACCAGTATGACCACTGATCAAAAATGAAAGAATATCTTTGACAAGGCAGGCCCTGCAGCTGAGCAGAATTTGAAACATCTTTCAAAAATAGTTTCATTTGTACTCAGCATACCTTGCTCTAATGCCTACATTGAGAGGGTATTCAGCTTGATGAATGTGATATAGATGGATCAAAGAAGCAGGTGTTCTGTGGATCTGGTAAAAGCTGAACTACAAGTAAAACTAAACTACCGGTTCACTTGCCTTGAGTTCTACTGATTTGTCGGATCAAATGCCAAACTCTTGGAATCTGCAAGTTCTGATAGAAAGTACACATTTAAATCAAAACAAACTCTGCTGGTTTTATTATTTAGTTTATTTTTTACATTTGCCAGATAACTGTATCTTTTTTATTGCAAAAAATACAAACTTTTGAAAAACAATCCAACAGAATAAAGTCCAATGAAGGACAAGACACATTGGTAGGTTGATATTAATTCTTAATTACCATTATAGAATATAAAATGTGAACATATACAATGTCCCTCCCCCGATTTTATTTAAAAGGCATGTGTCCCGTTTTTGCATTTTGAAAAGGTTTTCACCCTAGCACTGGTAAGGGTACCTCTGTGCAAATGAGGATCGGGATCCAAATCTTGTAGAGGTTCCCAGCTAAGCAGCTGATCCAAACCCAGCAAAGTCAATGAGTATCTTTCCATTGACTTCACAAGGCTTTGGATCAGGCCCTAAATTAGCAGGCACCCTGGCTCATTCCTTCTATAATGCAGGGTGTGTTCAGTTACCAGGAGGATGAGGGTCTCTGTTTGTTTGCCCTTAGGTGATGGTGTGTCGGGAGGGTTTTCCTTCTCCAGAGTCTGCCAGGGATGCTTCTGGACTGTGTGCAAGCTACTGGAGTGCTTTTCCACAAGTAGGTTTGGATGTGGTTCCCTTGGGCTAACCCCAGAACTAAGGCAGTATGTGAAGAAGCTCTTTGTGCGAAAGGGCTGTCTCTTTACTAGAGCTGGTCGGAAAAATTCCAACAACATTTGAGGGGGAGAGGGATTGGTCAGAAATTTGCAATTCATTTCATTTAAAATGTCTCAAGGAGATGGTTCTGTTTTGACATATTTCCTCCAGAAACCAGGCAACGTTCTGTCCCTGCTAGGCAGAGTTTTGCCAGAAACCTGCCTGGTGCCCTTCTGGCTCAGCACCCTGGGCTTCCCGGGTCAGCAGCTCTGGGGCAGTCTGCCATCTGGACTGCCTTGGAGCTGGAGCTTCATCCCCCTTCATGGAGAATTCAAAAAGGTTGTAGGCGGGGACATTGTTTCAAATTAGCATGAAACTCAGTTCCAAAATATCTCCTCTAAATCTTCCATGAAACAGAATTACCTGTCTCTAACCAGCGCAACTTCTTACCACATTTGTACAACAATGGGCTGATTTTTTGGCACCACTGTAATGTAAATGAATGGGTCTGCTACAGCTTCCAGCTACGAAAGTAAGTCCTCATGCTCAAGCAGTAGAATCTCATGCTTTCAGTGCTGACGGTCCTAGGGTCAATCACTGCTGATGGCCCAAGCCAGATTAGTTATGCTACCACCTACAAGACTGTCAGACTATAACATAGAAGAACATAGGGGGTGCATGTTTGGCAGTATTTGGAAGCTATAAGTAGGGACAGGGAGAAAAGTAGGGATATGTTCAGACAATTCTAGCCTATTTGGAGGCACCAAATGGAAAATATGATAAATAACTTGCTGGAAAATAACAGCTGCACCTCCTCAACAGGGGTGGCTGGCTTGTATGCAATGCAGAATTTCAAATTGTGGCAGCCATAGAGGACTCAGAGCATTTAGCTGTGATGAAACGTTAGGTAATCTTGAAAGAGAGATACTATTCTGCCATCTGGTGACTTTAATGGCAACTACAGGGTAAGAAACAACAAAAATGTAAATACTGGTAGATAGCACCAGCTGGTGGCACTGTGTATAATACACAAACTGCAATGATAGTGAACTCTGATGTAGTTGAAACACAAAGTTGAGATCCAGACTTCCCCCAAATCTACAGATGGCCTCACCTCTAGAATACACTGACTTTTTGTTGATAGTGAAATGGAAACACAGTCCAGTGTGCCCAGCAAGGTGATTATTGCAATTCCAGTGAAAGTTGTTCTGTGAAATTAATACTTTTGTTACAAGAGGAATCCACTGTCATGAAGGGGGTGGGTTTGCAATCATTGTGATGCATAGGCAATCATTAACTTGTTTAGAAAACATACAGTAGTGGTTACGCTATAGGCCTATGATGAGTTCTATACTGGAATGACCTTCGGCCAAACAAAATAGACACACATGGTGGTCTTATTTTAGTAGGTCTTCTGCATCTATTCACAGTGCAAAGGAACACAGAAACTGACATACTAGATCAGACTAGTGGTCCACCTAGCCCAATATTTTGTCACTGACAGTGGTCAGTACCAGCTACTTCAGAGGAAAGTGCAATAAATAAATAAATATATTACACCATAGACAGTGATGGGATAGCCTGCTCCCAGGCAACATTTCTTCCCAACCTCTAAGAATTAAATTTTGGCTTATATCCTGAAATGTGAGGGTTTCTATCACTTGTGTTTTTGTTTTTAAATTACAATTATTCTGAATATTCATATTATCTATAAAAATGGTCAGTCCCTTTTGGTACCTTACTAAGATTTTGGACTCAATGATCTATTGTGGCTGTGAATTCCACTGGCTATTTGTGCATTGGATGAAAATGTTTCCTTTATCAGTTTAAAATATTTTGCCTTTCATTTGTAGTAAATGTCCCTTTTGTTCTTGTTTTATGAAAAACAGTGATTAACAATGCCTGATCTACATTCTTTATTTTATGTACCTTTAGCATACTGTCTCTGATATGTCTCCCCTTTAGGTCAAACAATCCCAGCTTTTCAATCTCTCCTGGTATGGAAGTTTTTCCATGATTGTAATCATTTTAGCTGCCTGTCTCTGAACCCTCCTGTGTGTCCCCCAGCATATCTCTCCACCCCACCCACACACACTGTCTGATATATGTTTGAGATTAGGTGATCCAAACTGGACCCAGTGTGACGTTACATCCCATATTATTCATAGAAATATTGTTATGATATGAATATGGCATAATTAAGATATGTTTTATGCAAGATGGGTAATGTGAGATATCATTGAAAAGGTTATAATCTACTGAATGTGTTTATCCAATTTATATTCATTTATACTTTCTGTATCTGAAGTTAGGAATATGGACTATGTCACAATTACAACTGTGTGTGTACTTGGGGAAACGTTCACCAGACAGTAGGCAATCTGCCTGAATGAGCCATTTAAGAAGGACTTTAGAACTTTGGAGATACTAATCTCCCACCATCCTGAGGAGCTTCCTGGGATATTGCTTTGACACTGCAGAATCATCTGATGATGTCACCCCTGTATGGAGTACCACCTTGGACACTGCTGGTATTTTTCCACTGGAAACAAAGGGTTCCCACCTTATGTAAATTCTATTTAAGGGGAGTAAGGCAAACAAGACTTCTCCATTGCCTCCCTGCCTAAGAAGAAAGATTGCTAAAAACACCTGAAGGAAAAGGCAGGGGCTGAGTCCAGACTGAGACAGGGGTCCAGTCTGTAAAGAGAAATAACTGGACCTCCAAGCTACAGAAACTCTGCAGCCTGCTAAAACTACATTTAGGGTGAGAAATTATATTTTGTAACTTGTTTCTTGAGTGTATTAAGCTTAGTTAGTGTGTTTTGTTTTATTTGCTCAGTAATCTGCTTTGTTCTGTTTGATATCCCTTTTAATCACGTAAAATTTACCTTTTGTAGTTAATAAACTTATTTCTTGTTTATTTCAAAACCCAGTTTGTGCAGTTCATATCGGGCAGGAGGGGGGGCAAACAGCCATGTATATCTCTCTCCACATCAAGGAAGAGGGTAAATTTTTATGAGCTTGTGCTATGCTGATTTTTCTATACAGCTCAAGATGATATTATTTTGGGTTTATACTCCAAAGGAGCTGTGCACCTGAGCACTGGGCAATCCCCGAGCTGATTCTGCCCACACAGAGCTGATCTCAGTGTCTCTGTGTCCATTTGCAGCTAAGTGTGTCCCTACCTGTGTGTGTGTGTGCTGGAGAAGGCTTGAGGGTCTGGCATAGTGGAACAGAGTGAGGAAACCAGGCTGGTGGAAAGGGCAGGCTCAGTGAGACACCAGCACATCAGGTGGCATCCCTGATAGGGTGGTCCAACCCGTCACACCCAGTGTTCAAAAGGAGGGCATAACATTGATTTCATGTAATGGCATTAAACTATGTTTACACATTATCCTTTGTTCCATTCCTTATACATCTTAACATTTTGTTTACTTTCTTGAACTGCTGCTGCGGCCTGTTCTTAGAGCTATTCTTGGTTGTTGCGTGCGTCTCATGAAGGCTATATAAACATCCATAATAAAAGAAAATCTGTTTTCTTCTCCCATTGCTTTCTGCCCACTCTTTGGATCTAATGCTGTCCTCATTCTCCCTTCTATCAGAGCTCATATTTTTACTCCTATTATTCCAGTATAAATGTATCCAGATAGTCCCAAATTTTGTCTGAGTAATAGGACCTCCCAATCTGCTATAATCTGAATAGAAATCTAACAGTTTTTGGCCCATCCCTACTAATTTTGCTGAAATGGTTTTATAGGGGTATTTGAGTTTTGCTAACTTGCACATTTCTCGATAATAATGATCTTTTCTTCAGGTTCCTTCAACTGGAAACTAAATGTAGCACAGAAAAAATAGATCTGAAGAAAACAGCAAGACCTGAAATAATCTCAGTGGGGGAGATTTTCTGATTTGTTTTTTATTTGGTCAATTTATTTCCTCTGGAAAAAACTAGCAGATCAGCTGAATAAAAAGAAACTCCCTGAGAGTGGATGGCTTTGCAGAGACGGGATTCCCTAACTATGGCACATTCCAATTTTAGCACCAGACTGCCTTGCCTCAAAATACATCAGTAGGAAGGGATACTTCTCCATGGTGTTGCAGGTGCTTGTGGATGACTGGGGGCATTTCATGGACATCAGTGCAGGCTGGCCTGGAAACCTGCATGACACATGCATCTAGAGGAACAGCGGCCTGTACAGAAAGCTGCAGGTGGAGACTTTCTTTCTAGACCACAAGATCACAGTGGGAGAGGTGGAAATGTTCATAGTAATTCTGGGATACCCGGCTTACCCCTTACAGCCCTGGCTCATGAAACCCTTACACAGGGCATCTGGACAGCAGCGAGGAGCATTTTAACAACAAGCTGAGCAGATGCCGCATGGTAGTCGAATATGCCTTTGGCCGTTCGAAAGCTCGCTGGAGGTATCTGAATGGCAGGCTAAACTTTACCGAGGATAATATTCCCGTGGTCATAGCTGTGTGCTGGACTTTGCATAATCTGTGTGAAACTAAGGATGAAATGTTTGCTCAGATGTGGAGCACTGAGGCAGAGTGCTTGACTGCACAGTTTGAACAGCCAGATGCTAGGCCTGTCAGAGGAGCCCAGAGGGTCCTCTTAACATCAGAGAGGCTTTGTGGAACCACTTTGACAATGAGGGGCAGTAACTCATGTCTGCTCTGGAGTTGCTTCCCTGGTGCAGCCATGTACAATTTTGAGGCCCAAGATCCATGCAACAAAATTCTTTAGAAGCCTGTTCCCGAGAGTGAATTGATTGCTATACACTTGTAGAACACAGAATAAAAACGCTGTACCATTAAATACCTTAGCCTTTATTTATTGTTAAAACGGGTAAAGCCCTCACAGCTGTGTGTAGCTCCAGCTATCATTGAACAAGCTGTGAGAGGGGGTGGAGTGATGGGGAAGCTCAGGAGTGCTGTGAAGTGATAAGGAATGGAAGGCAGGGGTGGAAGTTTTTTGTCGCCAACACTGGCCTTTTTTGTTTGGTTGGTTTGGTTTGGTTTTTTTGACAAAAGTCCCATTGTAGTGTGTACACTGTCGCTCTTTTGTTGTCAAAAGGCAGTTTTTGGTGACAAAGCCTGCCAATGTAGACAAGCTTATAGACTCACAGTCTCCCAAGCAAAGCAGTAGAAGTCCACACTAGTTGAGAAATTTAAATGTACATTGTACTAAACACTAGGAAATCTGCCTCTTTGGCCCAAGCAGCTAGCCAGTATTCAGGATCTTGCAGGTTATTTCCATTAAAAGGAGAAATCAATATGTGTATATTCTTCAATGTAATTGTGTTGATTTACAAAAACTGTACACAAAGTCCTGTTTGCTTGATCATGGCAGAAATGAACAACGGGCTGTTTCCTTGCTCAGAAATCCCCACTTCTGCCACTCCAGGGAGCTCTCTGCCCGATAAGCCCTGCCCCCTGCTTGCTGTCAGAGCCACACTTACATCTGCTTCTGCTGTCTTTCTTCCTCTAACACACACAGACTACAAAACCAGTGTCCCAGCCTCTGTGTTTTTAATCAGGGAAACCCCTCATCCCACACAGTTTAGCTCTGATTTGTCCTGGGTAGTCCCTCCATTGTTTGTAACTGTCTCTTGTACATAAAGAGGCTTAATTGTGCCTTCCATTGAGTCTGAAAGAGTGCCTGGTACACCCATTGACTCTAACTAGGTCTGTGATTGTCTTGGAGCCAGATATGCCTGCTGGCAGTCCTTAGCAGCTTTCAGTTTAACAATGGTGCATGGAACAATCCCAAAGTGGCAGGGGAATGGGCTAGATGATATAAGAGCCTTTTGCAATCTCTATGGACTAGACTTTGCTACCCTTCCTCACACTGAAATTGATAGGTCTACTCATGAAGTAAGGCATTAATCATTGAGAGTAGTAAGGGTGATTGAATCTGGCCCTATGATCCTACACAAGGATTAGTTTTCAGTGAGTTCCCTGCTTTTTAACCTGTTATTCTATCTAGATGCCTGAGGCACAAAGAAGCCAAGTGACTTGCTTGAGGTCACACCAAGAATCAAGCCAAGTCTGTGACTCATCCAAATTTGACCCTAAAGAACCACCTACTCTGTTGCTGATCTGCTGAATATATCATCAGACATTCACCAGTAAAAGAACCCTTGATTTGTGCTGCAGGTCCTCTGTGTGTGCAGACCACGTCCATTGATTCAGTAGGAGAGCCACACCTACATGCGGAGTTTTTTAAGAACACTGTGCATATACTAGCAGGAAGAGAGATCCACCATAATATGTGAGCACTCAGATACTACAGAGATGGGGACTATAAGGATTCCTTAGATAGAATCTCAGGGAGTCGGGGAATTTAGGGTCTATTCCTAGCTTGGCCACTGACTCATGTGTGACCTTTGGATTATAAATCTTAACTTTGCATCAAGTTTCAAGCTTTAAAATTTTCACAATATCCCCGTAATGCTGTGTGCTGGCCCTATAAAGGCATGTGTGGTCCAGCACAACTGTTACAGGATCTTGGGCCCCTTAAGACCAGGCATCCTGGGCAGTTGTAGTATCCAGAGAGAGCACCTGGCTGGGAACAAGCAAGGTCTGTTGGGGAGGAGGATATAATACCTCCTAGAGCTCAGTACAGAAGGGGTTCTGGTGAGAGCAGTAGCTGGCTGGGGCAGTGGTTCTGTACTGAGCGAGAGAGCTAGGGGAAGGTTCTAGGAAAGGAAAGTCCTGGAATGGAGATGTGCATGCACATTTAGAGAGGAAGGGATGTGTACTCCCTCTCAGCAGAGGGGAGAAGGAAAAGACTATATGGGTCCCTGAGACGAGGGCTCTGACAGTGTGTGCTGACAGAAGGGGAAATGTGAAGCCTGGGATCCAAGGCAGGAGGGCTTGCCGGGCAAGAACCGGGGAAAGGGACAATGACTGCCTGGATTTCTGTGGGACTTGGCTCGTGAAGGGTATTAGTGGATAGCAGAGAGGAATCTGCAAGCCTTCAAAGGACAAGACACAGAAGGAGGGACGATAGGTAAATGTATTGGGATATGCTTTGTATGGTAATAAAGCAGACTCCTGTTGTCATACAGTGGGGTGTGATTTCACCCAACCTGAGGCAGCACCACACCAGACACAGAGGAGGTGAGCCATTCTATTATTTTCACCAGCTCAAAGAATGTCTTAGAGAGGATATTAGCAGGGAAGTGGCAGTCAGATCAAATGTGTGCTGCAAGCTGTGGTGAGGGAGGAAGGAGGTGACTTATGGAAATGTCTGTGAAGGCTAATAAGACCTGAGGCACCTCCACTGAAGTTAATCGTTACCCACTGGGCCAAATTCAGAAACAGTAAGTATGTCTGGCATCCTCAGACTAACCCCTACTCTACTGATGTCACTAGGGTAATGAGGAGCCTGAGGAACATTTAAATTATAATCTTCAGGCCTCCTTGGCATGCAGGTATGGGACTCAGATACTATACTAATGGGGGCCATATAAGTACCTTAGATAGACAGTCATGGAGATAAATAAAGGATTCACCCACTCCCTCTCACAGGTTGTCAGGCTAGTACCTTTTGCCAGCCACAGATTCACACCAAATCTAGAACAGAAGGTAAAAGCATAAGGGAAGGAGTCCAGATAGGTGCCAGGTGTTGGGTTCTGGATATACTGTGGAGCCTGGACCCAAAGGGACCACACACATGTTTTGGAGTGTGTTTTTCTTTCAATGCCCAGTTTCTGCCAGTTTGGGCTCATAATGAGCTATAGGCAGGCTTACACAGTGTTGTTGTAGCCATGTTGGTCCCAGGATATTGGGACAAGATACTATCTTTTATTGGACCAACTTTTGTTTGGTGAGAGAGACAAGCTTTTGAGCTTACACAGAGCTCTTCTTCAGGTCTGTGGAAGCTCGAAAGCTCATCTCTGTCTCACCAACAGAAGACGGTCCGACAAAAGATATTACCTCACCACCTTGTGTTTCTTAGATGTAGGCTTGGCAGAATTCCATTTTTATTTTTTATAGTTTTGACATAATGTTGATGTTTGGTTTTAAGCATTTTTTCTATTTTTATCAATTTAAATGTTCACAACTATGCAACAAAATGGGTTTTAAGCATTATTTTTAAAATTATTTTCATCCATTTACATTTACAGAATTGGGGGAAATTATAGTGGGGTGCAACAACAGTGGGTCGGACAATAATTATTTAATGAAAACAGACACTGAGATTCAAAAAGTTCAAGCTTTATGACTGTTAAAACACAAATTGTCAACATCACGTCAAACTATACAAAGTCATTATCTTTAAATCAAAAGTTTACAAATTCTTAAGCAGCATTTTTCTTAATTTGCCTATCTGCAAATCTGGATGATTATCAATGGAAATATTTTTTCATCAGTTTGTGTGTATATGGTGAAATCGACATTTCAATACAACGTTTGAAGCCTAGCTATAGTGTTACAGAGGACAGCTGTTTAGTGGTTAGCGCTCTTCCTGAATCCTGGTAATTGTAGGGAGATTTACTGGACCTTTGCAAAGTGAGAAGCATAGACAAATTCTTACAATGAGTGGCTTATCTTTTGTCTCTAATATGCACATATCCCTGTAGTGCCAGAGGGGAGGTCTGATTTCTCCCTGCACTCTAGAAATAAGGGAGCTGACTTAGCCAGGTGAGGTCTGTCCAAATAGGAAGAGGCTAGCTCTCTGGCATTCTGGCTGGGGATGCTGCTTTGAAAGATAATACTTAACTCCAGCAGGGGAGTCTTGTGTCATAATCCCCTTGTGTGGCCATGGAGTGTTTGGGATACCTGGCTGTAAGTGCTTCGATTGCTAAGGCTGGATGGTGCCAGATAGAACTCCCAACTTCTCTTCTATTACCACCACACTCCTCCTACTGTCACCCAGACATCTTGCCTCTGACTCACTCCTCCCCAGCTGCCCTCCTGATGACCTATAGCCTTCCTGAGCAGGAAGAAAAGATTCATCAACCTCTTACTGCTCCACCCAGTTCATCAGACAAACTGTTTCATTTTGTAATCAGTGTGATATGCAGGAGACTTTCTTCATCCCATTCTCTCTCTCTCCCCCCCTCTCTTCTTCTCTTGATGCACCTGTCCTCTAACCAACTCCTGCCTTGGGATTCAAACTGGAATTGCTACCTAACTAATGCTGATGAAATTAAAGAGGGTGCTATCAAGTCATCTTGCTCCCAAAATCTAACCTAAATAAGGTTGCTGTGCCCTCATGGCAAATATCCTTCATATCCTAAATCCCACTGCTGAGAAATTTTAAAATAATTTTATTTCTTGTAGGACCTACCGAAATGTAAGATATTAGTTTGCCCCCTAAAGACTGTATGGTAGAAGTTAACTGTGATGGGGTGCCTGCCCCACACTGGCCTCTAAGGGGTTAATAGAGCCCTAGGGTGGCTGCAGAGTGGCAGCCAATCAGAAAAGGGCTGAAGGGAGCAGCCAATCAGGGCCAAGCAGGCCCATAGAAAAAGGGAGCTGCAGAGCAGAGGAGGGCAGTTCTCTACTGGGAGCCCAAGGAGGAAGGATTGTGTCTCTGGAAGGCTGAGAGAACTGTCAGCACCTTGGACAGAGCAGTGCTGTGAGCAGGGACTGGGGGGGGGGGGGGTGAGGTGAGAGATAGCTCCTGACTGGCTGCTGGGGTTTGCAGGGCTGAGGCAAGGCAAAGAGGGTGCTGGGGCCACAAGGAAATGTCCAGACAATTTGCTGCAGTAGCCACTAAGGGAAGTGGCTGAACAGGGGACTGCAGGTCCCCCGGAAGGGGGAGCACAGTGTGTGGCACAACTGGAGGGCTGTGTTGCTGAAGAGGATGCTGCGGTCCTCGGAGAGACATGGGTCCTAGAGCGGGAGTGATGGCAGCGAGGCACCAGCAGAGGAAGGCTCACTGGTGAACTGGGCTAATCCTCAGGACAACCAGCAGGATGTGCCACAGCGGTGAGTGAACCCTGTTACATTAACTAATAACTATTCTAGAGTGCATAGAGAAGAGTGGCATTGTCTAAAATAAAAACAAACAAACTAACTAACAACAACAAAAGCTATTGATCTGGAGGTAGATCCAGAGATCAGAGGTGTTGGTTCAGGCCCATGTCTAATTAATAGAAGCTCTTTTGAAATTTAGGAAAAGGGAGAGAGAAATTACTTGTTTGCTGACTAGAAAACCAAATTGGCTCAGTAAAGAAATGAGGTTTCTAATTTGCAAGCAAGGCAGAGGGAACCAACAAAATGTCCACAGAACTCTTTATGCTGTCTTTAATATTGCATTTGACATTGTTATGGATTTGTGCATTTCTTGAATCAACAGCAGAAATTATTTAGTCGCATCCCAAAATGTTACAGATCAGTAGGCTAACTTTAGGCAACATACATCTCATTGTCATGGAGGTCCCAAGGAAACAAGTCATATATTCTCTGTAGGCAACATCACCCAAATGTCCTTGATCAACTGATGCTGACGTTCAGGTAAAGAAGCAGTCAAAATGGCGAGAAAGGTTTGTTGCAGCTGGCTTTTCCTCCTGCCTCTCTGTGATTTTTCACAATTTCTCCAATACAATGGTCTGATTCTGCCAGGTGCTGAGTGTTTTCTGAGAGGTGCCGAGGGCCAGATCCATAAAGGGGACATAGTCTCAACATTGCAATGCCTTACTTGTAGGCACCCTCCTAATGAAATCCACACACCCAAGTTAGATGCCCAGGCTGCCTATAAATTGCATGAAGAGAGGCACCCAATAATAGGATCCACAAAAGCCAGCATGATGAGCAACGAGTCACGTAAGGTAGCCAATAGGAAATGCCAAGAAGAGAAGCATGACCTAAGCCCCACCTCTCAAAGGGATATAGGCAACAAAGTCCAGGCTGGAGGGAGGTGCCTCCCTCTGCTTAGGATTCACAGCTGGTTTCTCACAAGAGGAAAGGCATGGGGTGGGAGGTGCCCTCCTTTAGCCCAGTTGTTAGAGCAGTCACCCAGCACATGAAAGACCCAGGTTTAAATCCCCCCTCCCAATATGGAACAAGTATTTGAACCAAGATCTCCCACCTTCTAGGTGAATGCCCTAACCATGGGGCTATTCTGCGGTGCATGGCTCTAAGTGCCACGACTATCACCACCTCCTCCTCTTTCTCTGTCTTGGGCAAGGCCTGATTTGGTAAGTGTACCCTGAGAATGCCAACCAGATAGGTGGGATAAGGCCTAGTTTGATTATGCCATTTGGGGATAGGCATAAGCTGGGTGTCAGGACTTAGCCAAGTGTGTGCATGCCCAGCTGTAGAAACTCAGGCACCTAGGGGACTCAGGCACCTAAGCCCAGATCCTCAAAGGTATTTAGGCACCTAATTCACATTGAAATCAGTGGAGCTTAGGCACCTAAATAACTTTTAGGATCTGGGCCCTATGGTGTTAAGTGCCTACGGAGTTAAGCGATAGCTGAGCAGGGATTTTGAGGTTCTAAATTTTGGATGGGTACCTAAAGTGTCAGGCCTCTAAATCCCTTTGTGGATCTAGCCTAGAGTGGCCTCAGCTTTCTATGGCAGCAGTTCCTACTGTCATGCTGTTTCTACTCATGATTTGTATGCTCAGATGTGCATCCTAATGGGATCTTGTGATTTACCAAAAGAGGGTAATGCTGCTACGTTTGAATTGAGGCAATAAATGGTGATGGGCTGTGCCAACTAGCTTCACATATTGGCTCTGAAAAGAGGGAGTGATTTAAATGAGTGTTTTTTCAGAACACTTTTACGGGGAGAAACGTGGATGGATGTCACCAGGAGAGATTTGAATGCTGTTAGTGCTTCAGTGGTTTTATGTACAAATATCATGCTTTAGTGACTTGAATACTAATAAATAAAGTGATTTGCCTCAAAAAAGCTGCTCGTTTCTGTGATTGACTGAATAGAAAACATACATTTTCCCCCCCATGCAATCACAGATGCAATCTAATACCTCTAAACTATCAGCTGCTAAAATCATTAAACTGCAGGGGACCCTGTATCATGTCGCATTCCAGGGAACAAAACAGGATCAAACTCGCCCTCTGTACCTATTCTATTCATTAGCTGTCCTAATATCTTGCTTGCCACCTTCAAATCCTATTCTAAATAATCATTCTAATTTTAAAAACGCTGACCTTTTCTCGTGTCATAACTGCCTCCTCCCCACACATTCCATCAGCATCCTGCCTCTCTGATCTTATGTCCATGAGTTTATAGCATAGGCTTGTGAAATAAGTGGATGTTTCTGTGCAACATGTATTTGCAGTAGGGAAAAGTGCTTGCTTAGCTTGTAAACTCATTTGGGATAAGGGCCAAATGTTTGTACAGTGCCTAGCAGAATGGGGCAGTGATCCATGACTGAGGTCCCTAGGAGCTACAATACAAATAAAGTGTGGCAAAGGTAAGGCTTGCCCAACAGTATTGTGCTCTAACTGATCAAACATGTCAAGGTTCTGGGTGTGCTATAGAGCAAGTCCTCTGGGATGTGCAGCGATGCCAAACTTCCTGTACACTCTAGATGCAATCTTTGGTTTCCATCCTGAGACACTTCCTGCTGGGGCAGAAATGAAGACGCTCAAGACAGGGCAGTCGTAGGCTGCTGCTATACAGGGTAGTAGAAAGGATTTTTGTACTTCATTTCTGAACATGGTTCCTCTTCACAATGAAGTGTTTATCTTGAAACCGGTCTGGTTGTCAGTAAGATACCACAGGGTTCCAGGAGTGAAAGGTACAGTGTGCTGGAAGACCCCATGAGAGTGCTCATATTGCAATGGATGCTACAGAGTCTGTGCAAAGCAAAGTAACTCCGCCACCAGCCCTTAGAATCAGGGGAAATGCTGAGTATGCCTGGAAATGGTGCAAATAATAATTTGAACTGTATATAAATCCCTCTGGGGCAAATAAACTGGAGGATGAGCAAAAGATTGCTCTGTTCTTAACAGTGCTAGGCACAGAAGCCCTAGACGTATACAGTGCATTGCATACAGATGGTTGGTGGAGAGGGAGAAGAAAGCTTTGCAGAAATAATGAAAAGGTTTGAGGATCATTGTGTTTCTAGACAAAAGATACTTATTAGAGGGGTGTGTTCAGGATGAGAAAACAAAATGAAGGGGAAACAATAGAGGAGTTTGTCACAGACTTAAAACTAAAATGTCAGTCCTGTGAATGTGGAATATTAAGACTCATTAAAAATCAGATTGCCCTGGGATTTAGCAATAAAGTCTGAACGGTTATTAAGGAAGATGGATCTGAAACTAGAAAGGGCAATAGGTATCGGTCAAGCAGCAGAACAAACTTAACACAAGCAAAAAGGCACACTGCTCATAACTGTGAGTGCTATAGCTAAACCAGCAAGGGGAAAGTGCACCGAAATTAAATTAATAAAGGACAGAAACATGGAAAACAGGAAACCATGCCAGCGACATGGCAACAAGCATGAGTATAGTAAATTCCCAGCATTCAGGCAGATATGTAGAAACTATAATAAACCCAACCAATTCGTAGCAAAAGCAGGAAAGTGCATGTACAAAATGCAGAAAGAGATTCCTGAAATGAAAAGGAAGAGTTGTTCTTAAGCACAACAATGGAGGAGGCTGAAAACTCAGACTAGTTAATTAAAAAGTGCAAAAATGCCATCTGTGTGACATACAAGACTGACACTGACATTCACTACAAGTAAATGTAATAACAAAATCTGAAATAGAGTGGAGCACATAAAAGAATCAAGTGTCTGTGAAATATTATAATGGAGGAATAATTCCAGTGTTGTGGAAGTGTGCACTGAGACTTAAATATAATGCGGGAAATAATAAAACAAGAGTTTGGTTGCATACCTCAGTGTACTGCCACAGTCTTGGGCCTACAGACATGTGAGGTGCTTGGTCTTGTTAAGAGGATGTATACCATAGACCAGTGGTTCCAAAACTTGCTCTGCCGCTTGTGCAGGGAAAGCCCTTGATGGGCCGGGCCAGTTTGTTTGCCTGCCGCTTCCGCAGGTTCGGCAGATTGCAGCTCCCAGTGGCCACGGTTTGCTGCTCCAGGCCAATGGGAGCGGCTGGAAGCGGTGGCAAGTACATCCCTTGGCCCAGTTCAAGAATAGGGAATTCTTGGACTTTGCTAAAATGTACAAATTTCATCATCGGACATTATCCCAGATATTCTCAAAATGATGAATTAGCTGGATGTGAAGTATGCACAGCCAAGAACTTTCTCAAAAAGTAATGAATGGAAGAGAAGATGCATATGTAGCACTATTTAACAATAAAGCTACAATGCTGCAATATGGAAAGTCACCCCCTGAACTCCTCTACCACAAACATATAAATACTCAATTTTCACATATGGGACAAAAAAAAAGGGTAACTAAGGAGTCGGTGATAGTGAGGAAAAAACTGGGAAAATACAATCAGACAAAATATTATAATAAAGGAGCAAGACCTCTACCGCTGTTGAAAAACAAAGATTTGGTAAGATGGGCACTGGCCAGTCAAAGCTACAGTGATCAAAGATGAAGGTGTTCATACTCAGTGGTCACAGATGAAGGCTGTGACAGATATTGCAACCACCATCTTTGGGGACCATTAAATTAAATGTATGACTGGTTTAGGTATGGTTGTGGTTTACTCGATGAGGGAGGTTTACCACATCTCCAGGAACTAAAAAGAGTTTGCAATCCCACGGGTAATCACTCAGCCCTCCACCCTACACAAACAATTGCAGAGAAGCACCACCCTCTAAAATGCTTTGCATATACTGATTCAAACCAGATTTTCCAGACTAGGAAACAAAGAAAGGGCTTTTGGTATAAAGGAATCAGCTCAAAACTGACTTGTGATTCTTCCTGTTGATTCAACAAAGTGATGGAACTATGGGCCCTAGGGAGACCCCCAACCCTTGCTGAAGGGTTGGAAAGACTGACACCTACCTATGCTGGAGTTAGGGGTGACCTCTGGTAAGCTTTAAGTAAACAAGTAGGAATTTTTATTACTTTTCATATTGTGACACTCTGTACCTCATGGGAACCCTGCACCACCATGTTCATCCTTATAATTTGATTGTGTGGTATGCAATGCAAAGTTTGTCATGTGAGGTGTCTTTGGAAGGCTCATGATGCTCTGGAAATTGTTGTTGTAGTTGTAATTTCATGTATATAGTTATGAGGCTGAAAATGTGTCCTCATGGCTTAAAACAAGTGCAGGCAAAACTCTCCAGGAGCAGAGGGGCAGTTCACACCTCATCAAGGCATGTATGGGACAAACCCAGCCCAGCCTCATAGGAACAGAGGATGCTGGTCTAGGCAGCAACAAAGGATCTATTGGACTTTCGAGTGAGTCATGCCCCCTTCCCTTGGTCAGTTTGGGTTTCCGGTGCTCACCTGATTCTGAAGTGCGGGACAAAGCCAAGAGGGAAGAAAGAACATGAAAAAAGGGAGAGACATTTGCCATGCTCTCTCTCTCTTCCACCTCCCTCTACAAACACCACCACCAAGCAGCTGAAGTTCTGATCAAAGAGGAGAAGCCTGGCTGAAGGGAAAATCAGCCAGCCTGTGGTGAGAAGTATCTAAGTTTGTAAGGGGAGTGAAAGTGTTAAGATCAGCTTAGAATGCATTTTGCTTTTATTTCATTTGACCAAATCTGACATGTTGTGCTTTGATTTATAATCTATCTTTTGTAGTTAATAAATTTGTTTATTCTACCTGAAGCAGTGCGTTTGGTTTGGAGCATATCAGAGACTTCCCTTGGGATAACAAGCCTGGTACATAGCAATTTCTTTGTTAAATTGATGAACTCAAACTTGCAGCGTCCAGCGGGCATAACTGGACACTGCAAGACAGAGGTTCCTAGGGTTGTGTCTGGGACCAGAGATATTGGCTAGTGTCACTCGGTTGCACAATCCAAGCAGTGGCTGGCCAAAAGGGCTCACTCACATAGCTGGGAGCAGCATACATGCTAGAGGCTGTGTGTGAGCAGCTGGGAAGTGGGAGTTCTCACAGCAGAGCAGGGTAAGGCTGGCTCCCAGAGTCAAGGATTGGAGTGACCTAGCAGATCATCAGTCTAGAAAACACCAGGGGAATGTCACACATTTTTCTCTGTAATGCTTCTGCCCTTTGGAAGAGCTGTGTGTGTGGCAACATGTAACTGCTGGCAATGCATTGTTTATAGCCCTTTACTCCTGAGGAAATTCTGTGACAAAAAATTCTGTGCAAAATATTTTAAAATTCTGTGAGTTTTATTTGTCAATAAATGCAGAGGCTCCAGCATGGCAGTAGGGAGCATAGGCCACTGGCTGCACAAAGGTGGGAGATCACCCTTCAGCCTCCCCACCCCTGAAACATGGATTCAGCAGTGAGGCTGCACCTGACCCTGACAGAGCACATGACCTAGGCCTGCCCCAGAAACACCTTGGGGCCCTGCCTCTCTGTGCCAGGTGGAGTAGGTGTGGGGCAGGCAGGTTCAACCAGGCAGGATTCAAGTGTGAAGGACTCAGTGTGGGGGGGATCCAGGTGTGGGCTCAGAAGGTTCTGAGAGGGTGCAGGCAGCTCAGTGGGGGGTCTAGGTGTGGGCGGGGATCTGGATACAAAGAGGCTCATTGAGGGGTGGCTCCAGGTGCAGAGGCAATGGGACTCTGCAGGAGCTTCCAGATTAAGGTGGTTAGGGCTCAGTCAGTGGAGGAGTCTGAATGTGAGAGTATCAACAGGGCAGTGTGGGTGCAGGGGGAGTGGGACTTGGTGGGGTGGGCATCTGGGTGCAGCTAGTTGGGGGTCAGTGGCATGGGTGTCTTGATGTGGCAGCTCAGTGTGATGCAGGGGGTGGGGCTTGTCAAGGTGGGGGTTTGAATGCAAGGAGCTCAGTGGGTGGTGGTCTGGAGTGCAGGGGTAGGTGTCTGGAGGCAGGGCAGCTCCAGTTGCAGGAGCTGCGGTTCAGTGGGGTGGGGTCCAGGTATAGGAATGTGTGCTGGGTTGGACTTCCCCCTCCTGGGACGCCACCTGATGTACTGGGATTTCTCTGAGCCTGCCTGCTCCACTAGCCTGGACTCCCTTTCCCTGTTTTGCTGAATTAGGCTCTCCAGCCTCTGGCAGCACACACACAGGTAGGGATGCACCAGCTGTAAAATGACACAGTCTGCAAACAGCTATCTCTGAGAAGACTCAGCTAGGAAATTGCCCAGCACTCAAGTGCAGCTTTCCTCTGGAAAGTACACTCAAAATAATAGTCTTGCGCTGTAGAGAAATCTATACAAAGTAAGCACATAAATTCGCCCCCTCCCTCAATGTGGAGGAAGATATGAATAACTTCTTGCTCCACCCCAGTTAGAAATTGCACAAACTGAGTTTAATGATAAACAAAAACAAGCTTATTAACTATAAAAGGCAGATTTGAAGTAGTTATAAGGGACAGCAAACAGAACAAAGCAGATTACCAAACAAATAATACAAAACATGCATACTAAGCTTAAGATCTTAAAGAGACTGGTTTCAAGAAGTAATTTCTCACCCTAAATGTTTTAGGCAAGTTTCAGAGTTTTTTTAGCTTAGAGTTCCAGTTATTTCTCTTTGCAGACTAGATTCCTGCTTAGGGCTTGTCTGCATGGCAAGTTTTGGCTGCAATGTGACTGGGTTTTAAAAAAACGCCCAGATTTGGCAATAAAAAACTTCCACCCCTGTGAGATTTTTCTTTTCCCCTCCCTTTATTGTTGACAAACAGCCAGTGTAGATGCCACCGCTTTTTTTAATAATTAATGTATTTATTTTTAATTGGCCTCCAGAAAGTATCCCACAATTACCATGCTTCCCTCTGGTCAGCGGTTTGAACTTCACTGCTCTGCAACCAACCTGCTCCTCCCCCTTGCAAGCCCCAGGAATTTTAAATCTCATTTCCTGCTTGCTGACTTCCCAGGTGAGCACGGCTGGCTGTCACACCAAATGCCCTTCCACTTGGACCACCACTGAGATGTTGGATCTAATCTGTATATGGAGAGAGGAGTCTGTTCAGTCACAGCTGTGAGGGACCTTTAGGAATCGGGACACATATGGGCAAACTTCTCAAGGCTCGTGCGAAAAGGGCTATGATTGGGACACGCAGCAGTGCAGAGTGAAGATAAAGGAGCTGAGGTAGGCATACCATAAGGCGTGGGAGGCAAACCATCACTCTGGTGGTGCACCTAAGACCTGCCGCTTCTATAAGGAGCTGAATGCTATCCTCGGTGGTGACCCCACCTCCATCTCTGATAGCCCCGTGGATACTTCGGAGGCAACAGAAAGAGGGGTAACCCAGAGACTGAAATTCTGGGTGAAGAGGTGGAGCTAGAAGAGGATGTGGAGCTCCCAGCAGGGTCCGCCCAGTGGGGCAGCCAGCCAGAAACTTTTCTCCACTCCAGAAGTGCTGAACAGGGAGCAGGAAGAATATGAGATGCTGGGTAAGTTGCTGTGGCTTTGTTAAGGGAATTGAAAAGTGGGAGGCAGGTAGTGTTTTCTGTGAGCTGGATATTGCCCTGTATAGCTAATCTGCATGGCCAAGCAGGGTGTCAATGGACATTGAGACCTGCAGGGAATCCTCCAGAGAGGCTCTGGAAAGTTTCCAAGAGGCACTTGTTAATCCTCTGCCGCAGATTCCAAGGGATTTCAGCCTTGTTAGTTTCCCCCATTGTAAGAAACTGTACCGTGCCATTTAGCAATCACTGGCACTGGGACCAAAGTGGCACATAGCTGAGCTGCATATAGACTGGGGTGAAAACTGCAAGCATGCAGCAGTTGTGCCACGGTTTCCTGGTTGCCCGCAGCAGTGAGATGTCAGCCACCAGCCTGTAAAGTGTGTGATAATTTTAGAATGCGTTCCTTGCAAAGCTGCCCTGCAAGCTATGACCATTTTGTCCATACGCACAACCACCTTCCCCACATTCCCGACACTCACCATGTTTGGGGTGCTCGCGGAGCTGCGTGCCTGCCTAGAGTGTCAGAGAGAAAGTGATTGCTACTAGCAAAAGTCCCTTGTTACTAAAAGGTTTCAATCATTTGCTGGAATGTAACAATCCCTCTTCTGTTCAGCACAGACCTTGAGGAACACACCATGCACCTCTACAGACTGACTTCAGCAGATAAGAAGAACCCTAGGCGCAGCAAAGAAGACATGTTCCAGGAGGTTCTGCAGCTCAATGAGAGACAGACCAGGGAATGCAGAGTGCTGGGAAGCTGAAAGACAGGACAGAAAAGAGAGAGCTGCATTTGCTAGGCAAGCGACAGAGCAGATGATAAAAGTTATGGAGAATCAGACAGAGATGCTCAAGTCTTTGATAGAGCTGCAGACTGAGCAGATCTGTGGTCAACCTTCCCTGCAGCACATGCAGATGCACAATTCTTTGCCAACTCCACCCCCCTCTATGCCCACACATTCCTTATCACTTCACAGCACTCCTGAATTTCCCTATCACTCCACCCTCTCTCCAGGGCCGGCTCCAGGCACCAGCTTATCAAGCAGGTGCTTGGGGCGGCAACTCCAGAGCGGGGCGGCACTTTCAGATATTCGGCGGCAATTCGGCAGAGGGTCCCTCACTCCCTCTCAGAGCAAAGGACCTCCCGCTGAATTGCCACAGATTGTAATCATGGATTTTTTTTTTTTTTGGCTGCTTGGGGCGGCAAAACCCTTGGAGCCGTCCATGCCTCTCTCACAGCTTGCACAATAATAGCTGGAGCCACACACAATTGTGAGGGTTTTACCCTTTTTAACAATAAATAAAGGCCAAGGTATTTAATGGAACAGCGTTTTTATTCTGTGTTCTACAAAAGTGTATAGCAATCAATTCACTCTTGGGAACAGGCTTCTAAAGCATTTTGTTGCATGGATCTTGGGCCTCAAAACTGTACATGGCTGCACCAGGGAAGCAACTCCAAAGCAGGCATGGGTTACTGCCCCTCATTGTCAAAGTGGTTCCTCAAAGCCTCTCTGATGTTAAGAGGAGCATCTGGCTGTTCAAACTGTGCAGCCAAGCGCTCTGCCTCAGTGTTCCACATCTGAGTAAACATTTCACCCTTAGATTCACACAGGTTATGACCACGGAAATATTATCCTCGGTAAAGTTTAGCCTGCCATTCAGATACCTCCAGCGAGCTTTCAAACGGCCAAAGGCATATTCGACTACCATGTGGCACCTGCTCAGCCTGTTGTTAAAATGCTCCTCGCTGCTGTCCAGATGCCCTGTGTAAGGGTTTCATGAGCCAGGGCTGTAAGGGGTAAGCCGGGTTTCCCAGAATTACTATGGGCATTTCCACCTCTCCCACTGTGATCTTGTGGTCTAGAAAGAAAGTCCCCACCTGCAGCTTTTTGTACAGGCTGCTGTTCCTCTAGATGCAAGTGTCATATAGGTTTCCAGGCCAGCCTGTATTGATGTTCGTGAAATGCCCCCAGTGATCCACAAGTGCCTGCAACACTATGGAGAAGTATCCCTCCTTATTGATGTATTCATAGGCAAGGTGGTCTGGCGCTAAAATTGGAATGTGTGTGCCATCAATTGCCCTGTCACAGTTAGGAAATCCATCTCTGCAAAGCCATCCACTATTTCATGCACATTTCCCAGAGTCACGGACCTCTGCAGCAGGATGCAATTTATTGCCCTGCACACTCAGAGTAATACAACTCCAACAGTGGATTTCCCTAATCCAAATTGATTTATAACTGACTGGTAGCAGTCTGGATTCGTCAGCTTCCACACAGTGATTGCAACATGCTTCACTACCAAAAGGGCAGCTCTCGATCTGGTGTCCTTGCACCACAGGTTGGGGGCCAACTCAGCACATAGCTCCAGGAAAGTACCCACTGGTCTTCATCACACACCTGCATGACAATGTGATCCCACCAATCAGTGCTTGTTTCCCTAGCCCAAAAGCGATGGTCTACTGTATGCAGCTGCTCTGTGAATGCGCAAAGCACTGAGAAGTAGCTGCTGTCCATATCACACTCGGGTGCCTGCGATTCATCCTCTGTCAGTAACTTTGCAAGTAACTGTGGTGCCATGCACGATGTCCTCATGACAGCTAACTGCATAGGAGAGAAGTGCAGGATCCAGCCTCTCTCACTGTAGATGTTGGCGTACACTACAAAAGAACGACGGTGTGAAAATCGACACAAAAGGAAGCCAGAAACCATTGGAAGGCTGGGACACAAAGTGGTGCATGACAGTACATTTTGCACATTCCAGGATGCACTGCGCTCCATTTCTGCATTCCCACACCTAGCGACAAATGGTGTCACCAGGCACTGTGGGATACATACCCACAGTCCATTGCTCTTCCTGTTGACAGTGGGGTGCCCCGAATATGGACATGATCTGTTGACAGAGGGAGCAAATGTAGACAGACTTTGATGACTTTGCTTTTGTTGATTATTTTTTTCCCCCTTGCTGACATTAGTTTTATCAACAAAACTTGCCAGTGTAGACAAGCCCTTAGTCTGAACTCAGCTCATGCCTTTCCCACATACCAGTTCCTTTATCTCTTCAGATAGTCTCAGCAGTCTTTCTTCTGGGGCAGGGAGGCAATAGAGAAGAGTCCTGTTCGCCCTACTCCCCAGCTTTAAGTAAGATTTACATAAAGCAGGAATCTTCTGTTTCTCAGTATTGGCCTCCCCCTCCTTTTAGTGGAAAATTACTAGAAGCCCAAGATAGTGTTTTGTACCAGATGACAGGACCACCTGACCTAATAGTGTCATAGGTACATCCCAAGACGCCTCTCAGCAAGGAGAGAGATTAGTATCTTCAAAGTCTTATTGTTTCTTCCTAATGGCCCATCAAGGCTGATGGCCTGTTGCCTGGTGGGTGCCTCCCAAACACACACACAGTTGTAATTATCAGAGGGGTAGCCATGTTAGTCTGGATCTGTAAAAGCAGCAAAGAATCCTGTGGCACCTTATAGGCTAACAGACATTTTGGAGCATGAGCTTTCGTGGGTGAATACCCACTTGGTCGGATGCATGTAGTGGAAATTTCCAGGGGCAGATATATATATGCAAGCAAGCTAGAGATAACGAGGTTAGTTCAGTCAGGGAGGATGAGGCCCTGTTCTAGCAGTTGAGGTGTGAAAACCAAGGGAGGAGAAACTGCTTTTGTAGTTGGCAAGCCATTCACAGTTTTTGTTTAATCCTGAACTGATGGTGTCAAATTTGCAGATGAACTGAAGCTCAGCAGTTTCTCTTTGAAGTCTGGTCCTGAAGTTTATTTTGCTGCAGGATGGCCACCTTAAGATCTGCTATAGTGCGGCCAGGGAGGTTGAAGTGTTCTTCTACAGGTTTTTGTATATTGCCATTCCTAATATCTGATTTGTGTCCATATATCCTTTTCCGTAGAGACTGTCCAGTTTGGTCGATGTACATAGCAGAGGGGCATTGCCGGCGTATGATGGCGTATATTGCATTGGTGGACGTGCAGGTGAATGAACCGGTGATGGTGTGGCTGATCTGGTTAGGTCCTGTGATGGTGTCGCTGGTGTAGATATGTGGGCAGAATTGGCATGGAACAAACACTGGAACAAATCAACATAGCCTTAGAGCCCCGACCAGGGTTATTCTATCTACTACCCAAGATCCACAAACCCAGAAATTCTGGACGCCCCATCATCTCAGGCATTGGCACTCTCACTGAAGGACTGTCTGGATATGTGGACTCTCTACTCAGACCCTATGCCACCAGCACTCCCAGCTAGCTCCGTGACACCACTGATTTCCTGAGGAAACTACAATGCATTGGTGACCTTCCAGAAAACACCATCCTAGCCACCATGAATGTAGGGGCTCTCTACACAAGCATCCCACACAGAGATGGAATACAAGCTGTCAGGAAGAGTATCCCTGATGATGCCACAGCACAGCTGGCTGCTGAGCTCTGTGCCTTTATCCTCACACACAACTATTTCAAATTTGATGACAATATATATCTCCAGATCAGTGGCACCGCTATGGGCACCCGCATGGCCCCACAATATGCCAATATTTTTATGGCCGACCTGGAACAAAGCTTCCTCAGCTCTCGTCCACTCACGCCCCTTCTCTACCTACACTACATTGATGAAATCTTCATCATCTGGACCTATGGGAAGGAGACTCTGGAAAAATTCCACCACAATTTCAACAGCTTCCACCCCATCATCAACCTCAGCCTGGACCTATCTACACGGGAGGTCCACTTCCTAGACACCACGGTGCAAATAAGTGATGGTCACATTAACACCACCCTATACCAAAAACCTACCGACCGCTATGCCTGCCTTCATGCCTCCAGCTTCCATCCCGGGTACATCATACGATTCATTGTCTACAGCCAAGCACTGAGGTACAACCGCATCTGCTCTAACCCCTCAGACAGAGACCAACACCAACTAAATCTCCACCAAGCAGTCTCAAAGCTACAATACCCGCAGAGGAAATAAGGAAACAGATCAACAGAGCCAGATGTGTACCCAGAAGCCTCCTACTGCAAGACAAACCCAAGAAAGAAACCAACAGGATGCCACTGGCCATCACATTCAGTCCCCAGCTAAAACCCCTCCAATGCATCATCAGGGATCTACAACCCATCCTGGACAATGATCCCACATTTTCACAGGCCTTGGATGTCAGGCCAGTCCTCGCCCACAGACAACCTGCCAACCTGAAACATATTCTCACCAGTAACTGCACACCGCAATATAGTAACTCTAGCTCAGGAACCAATTCATGCAACAAACCTCGATGCCGATTCTGCCCATATATCTACACCAGCGACACCATCACAGGACCTAACCAGATCAGCCACACCATCACCGGTTCATTCACCTGCACGTCCACCAATGTAATATACGCCATCATACGCCGGCAATGCCCCTCTGCTATGTACATCGGCCAAACTGGACAGTCTCTACGGAAAAGGATATATGGACACAAATCAGATATTAGGAATGGCAATATACAAAAACCTGTAGAAGAACACTTCAACCTCCCTGGCCGCACTATAGCAGATCTTAAGGTGGCCATCCTACAGCAAAATAAACTTCAGGACCAGACTTCAAAGAGAAGCTGCTGAGCTTCAGTTCATCTGCAAATTTGACACCATCAACTCAGGATTAAACAAAAACTGTGAATGGCTTGCCAACTACAAAACCAGTTTCTCCTCCCTTGGTTTTCACACCTCAACTGCTAGAACAGGGCCTCATCCTCCCTGACTGAACTAACCTCGTTATCTCTAGCTTGCTTGCATATATATATTTGCCCCTGGAAATTTCCACTACATGCATCCAACCAAGTGGATATTCACCTACGGAAGCTCATGCTCCAAAACGTCTTGTTAGTCTACAAGGTGCCACAGGATTCTTTGCTACTTTTACAGTTGTAATTGTTACATAGTCAATATTCCTAACTTTAGATACAGAAATGATACATGCATAAAAAACTGGATAATCACATTCAGTAAATCATAACCTTTCCAATGATATCTTACAAGACCCAACTAGCACAAAATGTATCTCAATTATGCCATATCCATATCATGAGCATATTTCCATAAAGCCTATGGGATGTAACATTACAGAGTGCTAGGGCGGTTCTGGGTGTACGGGGTGAGGCTTGGCAGGCATGTCTGGGTATGGAAGGCCCGGATGCACAAGGGTTGGGAGGACAGGGGACCAGCTCCCCATACAGTGACCCCTCCCCCCTGCAGCTGAGGCGTGATGTGGCAGGAAGCAGGGGAGGATGCCGAGCTTCTTGCAGCTGGGGGAGGTTTGTTGCAGGGGTCTGACACAGCCCCAGCCACTCCTTGCAGTGGAAGAGGAAGTCCCATCCTCTCCTGCCTCCAGCCCAGCTGGGACTAGCAGCTGATCCTGGCTCAGGGTAGGAGCCAGTGGCTGGGGTGTCCCTAGCCCTGTAGCGATTTACCTCTCTGCCAGCTGCTCTGGATGCCTGAAACAATGTACCTGCACTGCTAAGAAGTGGTGTGTGACTGCTCTTGCAGTTTCCCTTTGCTTTCCTGTCAGAAAGTCATTTTTCTATGGGGAAGCCAAGAAATCTGCAGAGGACATGAATTCTGTACACGTGCAGTGGTGCAGAATTCCCCCAGGAGTAGCCCTTGGACAGAAAGCACAACCTAGGTGCTGGCTTTTAGGCAGACTTGTTTGCTGAGGATTTCAGAGTACATGGCAGGAGCTTTGCAGCCTTAAAACCCCCAGTCAGAAGAGAGTGCGACAAGTGTCCCTGCGCAGAGACAGGTGAGGCTGGAATTCTGAGGCATGACTGGGCACTCCTGGAGAGGAACAGAGAGGGAAATACAGGTGCGGTAACCCTGAAACTGTGACAAAGGCAAACTCTTATGAAGGAATCATAAGCATCTACTCAAGACACCTGACACCTTGGACCCTGTAATTGACCATGAGGCTGAACAGTCTGTTGCAGACAAGGATTTGACTAGAGATGTTTTACAATACAGCAGATCGGGAAGATTGCTGAAATGACCTAAGAGACTGATCAAGACATGGAAGGGTTGTGTTTTTAAGCAACCTGAAGAGTTATCAGTTATTGTATTTGCTATAGTTTAATTTATTGGCATTTTAGTTCAATATGGAAATTTTAAAAGGGGAATCTTAAAAGAAAGTGAGGAAGTGCTGTACAGTGAGTCCTTCAGGAAGTGTAGCGATGCCACAATTCCTGTAAACTCTAGTTGCAGTTTTTGGCTTCCTATAACACTTCGTGCTGGGGCAGAAATAAAGAACTGAAGGTCAGGGCAGTCGCAGACTGCAATTACACAAGGTAATAAAGCAGAGTTTTGTTCATAATAAAGCATTTACCTTGACACAGGTTTGCTCATTGGTAAAATACTGCACGGGACCAACTCATCCCTGGGTGGCTACAAGGATAGTAATGGGTGCTGGAATTCACTCCATGAGGAAGACACTATACTGGTCATGCATGGATGGACAGAAACACCACTGAAGGTGCTTTCATCACATTAGGAGATGTCAATGAGCAAAATCAAAACAGGTCTTCACCCCTCTCTGTGATGGGGGTTGGAGGGACAGCAGCATTTTTAGAGAGAGGCCTTCACTTACAGTGGGGCTCAGGTCAGGATACTCGTGTATGAGAACATCTGAATTAATACAAATTAAGGCCCCAATTCTGCAACCACTTTATTGGAACTACTCAGGCTCAGCTGAGGAAAGTTATGTACATGCTTTATTCCTGCTAGAATTCTGTGCCACTGCGCAATACAGAGTTTGCACAGAATTAATGTTCTTCACAGAATCACACAGAATTTGTGATTTCCATCAAAATGCTTCTTTTTTCCAGTTTTTCCTCAACTGACCCTAGTGTCGCCATCCTCCCCCTTATATTTAGGGATCCATCAAATTTGCAGCCGTCAAAGTTGTGCCACAGACTGTAAAACCTGGTTTCCCCCAAGAAATCTGGTCTCCAGTTGCCCAGCTCTGAAGACAGAGTAGAGAGTGGCAGCTGCTGGCCAGGTGCCCAGCTCTGATGGTAATGCCTCCACCAGCAGCAGTACAGAAGTAAGGGTGGCATTTCCTGAATCTTTTTTGTTGTCTGACAGGTATTTTGAAATAAATTACCAAAATAATTGAAACTGGCATGATTATATTGTGTTGTTTTGACAAATAAAATGTGCAGTATTTTAAAATATTGCGTGCAGAATTTTAATTTTTTTGTCACAGAATTCCCCTAGGAGTAATGCTTAAATGTCTTCAGGGCAAGGATTAGCTCTATGAGTTTGAATAATGTAGTACAGTGAGACCCCTGATCTCTAGACACTATCATAATACAAATAAATAGTAATGTGCTTGGATTAGATTAGAACCTAAAAGCGAAGAGGTGACTAACACAGTTCTGGTCTGTAAGTGCAGGTGCATCCAGCATGTCTTTATAGGACATAGCCTCTTTAAGCCCAAGGGTTGCTGGGAATTGTAGTCTCTGGACAGAGCACATGATCAAATAGGCCTCTGAGCAAGTATGATCACGTGACTGCCTTCTGGCAGGTATATAAAGGAAGGCTAAAGCAGACTACTTAGAGAAAATGAGGGTGGAGGTAAGAATTAGAGAAAATTTCTATATAGGGCTCTGGTAGGAGAGGTGGGGTGGGTATGCTTTTCCTGCTAGGACAAATGTTTTGAGTAGGAGGTGACTAGTATCATGCTCCCTCATGCAGAGGTTTTGAATGTGAAACTTGGTCAAGTACTTGTAGCTTTCTAAGGGGGGGAATGAATCCCAGCTCTATTATGAGGGGGAGGGATAGCTCAGTGGTTTGAGCATTAGCCTACTAAACAGAGGGTTGTGAGTTCAATCCTTGGGGGGTCACTAAGGGATCTGGAGCAAAAATCAGTACTTGGCCCTGCTAGTGAAGGCAGGGGACTAGATTCAATGACCTTTTGAGGTCCCTTCCAGTTACAGACTTCAGTTCTAGGAGATAGGTATAGCTCCAATTACTATTTTATTATTATGCACCAGTATTGATGGAATCCTGGAAGAGCTGTGTGTGGGACTGCCTCTCTGCTGTGATTAGAACCATTTTTAAGTAGTGTTGGTTTCTGATCAACATCCTAAGGCAGTGTTAATGTAGCAGGAGCCCTGCCTGGCTAGCAACTAATCTGCATTGCACACAGGAACAACTGTGTGGACACTCACCTGCCTCAAAAGAGGGATGAGAGGTGAGTGGAGGCCATGTCCTAGCAGTCTTGAGTTTGGAGAAAAGAAGAGAGATAACAGCAAACAGAGCTGAAGTGGTGCATGTACACTGGGGGGTGAACCAGAAGAGGTGGGTGTGTGTGTGTGAGAGAGAGAGATACGCACACTAGGTTATGGACCAAAACCTGAGAGTGGGAGCAGGGTGTACACTAAAGAATGAACCAGGTAATTGGGGGGGTGGGGAAGCAGTGTGTGTACACTAGGTGATGGACCAGGAGCTGTTGGGGACAGGGTGTGTATACACTAGTTAATGGACTAGGAGATATGAGAAGTGCATGTACACTAGGTCAGTGGTTCTCAGCCAGGGGTCCACCAAGCAACTTGCTGTGGCCCAGGGCAGAAAGCTGAAGCCCCGCTGCATGGGGCTGAAGCCTGGGATTCTGAGCCCTGCCACCCAGGTCTGAAGCTGAAGCAACTAAGCTTCACAGAGCCCACTGCAGGGTGGGGCCCAGGCAATTGCCCTGCTTGCTACCTCCCTGTGCTGGCCCTGCCTTTTATATAAAAAAAAAAAAAAAAAAAAACCTGTTATAGTGCAGCTGGGCTGTGAAGTTTTTATAGCGGGGGGTGGCTCAGAAAGAAAAAGGTTGAGAGCCCCCCTGGTCAAGATGATGAACCAGGAGCTGGTGGGGGATGTAAGTACACCAGGTGATCAGGGGCGGCTCTAGACATTTCACCGCCCCAAGCACGGCAGCATGCCGTGGGGGGGGTGCTCTGCTGGTCGCCGGTCCCACGGCTCCGGTGGACCTCCCGTGGAGCCACGGGACCAGTGGACCCTCCGCAGGCATGCCACCGAAGGCACCCTGCCTGCCGCCCTCCCAGCGACCGGCAGAGCGCCCCCCGCGGCATGCCGCCCCAAGCACACGCTCGGTGTGCTGGGGCTTGGAGCCGCCCCTGCAGGAGATGCACCAGCCCTGGGCAGGAGCTGGGGTGTGTGTGAGAGAGAGGGGTAGGTGCACTGGATAAAGAACCAGGAGCTGGGGGAGAGGTGCTGGTAAACCAGCTGACGCACCAGCCCCGGGGCGGGGTGCGCACAAGATGAGGCCCCAGCTGCGCCCCGCCCTGCCATACTGGGCCCGCGGATTCTAGTAGCGGGCCTGGCGATCGATCGATCGGCTCGGCGTTCTGCTACAGGCCGAGTGCCCTGCCTGCCTCCTGCGTTGGAGGCGCTCGGCGCTCTGCTGGCTCCCCCTGGGCGCCGGGCGTGCGTCTCTTTTCCCATTCCAAGATGGCGGCCGTAGGCACCGGCGGAGGCGAGGCGGGAAGCGGCGGACCAGCGTGAAGCCTCCGCGGAGCCCCCTCTCCTTGAGCGGGGCCGCCGCGCGGCAGGCAGCTCCCGCCTCCGGCCTGGGCCGCCGCCGCGGGGGACCCCGGGGCCTGCTGTAGGGGCAGAGCCGCGGGCTGGAGCGAGGCTGGAGCCCGCCGGGGTGAGAGGAGACGCGGACAAGGGGCGGTGAAGCGGCCGGGCTGGTTCAAATCAAGGAGGCGGGAAAGCGAGGGGGCGCGCGAAGCTCCCGAAGGGAGGGCAGTGCGCATGCGCAATGGGCGCCGCTCGGGCCGCGCTGGGGGCAGGTGCGAGGGTTGCCGGCAGGGCGCGCCCTGGGTAACTTGCCCCACGGAACTGCAGGGGGCGCTGCTGCGGTGGCAGCGCTGGGTCTGTGCACCCGGCCACTGGCAGAGTGCTAATGGCAATAATCCTGCAGGGCAGTCACCGTCCTGCGTCCTGGAGCAGCCATCGCTGCTGTGCCAGCCACAGGGGTGCAGCGCACAGAGTTGCCCAGGAAGGGAGAGAAGGCGCTGGGCTCCGCCTAGGGCAGGGTGCTGCCCTGGAGGCTTCTGTTGCCATTTTCGTTCCTTGCACCTTTTTCCTTCGCTCCCGTGGGCCATTGTGAATTCATTGTGTTGTCTGAGTGAGGGCCTGATGCTGCAGCTGTTAGGTGCATAAGAGGTCCTCAGTCGCACAGGTGGGCTTCAGTTAGACTCTTCACAGGAGAGCGATTTGGAGAATAGGGACCCAAGGCCCCCATCCGCTAACACACCTTCAGCACTACGTGTGTGTGTCCCATCGAAGTCCAAAGGACTGCTTGTACATAAAGTTAAGCACATGCTTTGCAGGCTCAAAGGCTTAGTTTGTGAGCCCTTCTGGGCAGGGACCTTGTCTTCTATCCTCTACTGTTGTCTCTTCCTTTCCCTAATTTTTTTTAATGGGACTAATGAGGTATGCACATAACCATACACGAATCTGTTTCTTCTTGGTGTTACCCTCATCTTCCCATCACACCCCACGCCACCATCTCTGTTGTCTCTTGATGAGAGCTGTATCTATGTTAGGTGCTGATCCTATAAAAATTTACGGTCAAGTATGGTGCCTGCTATCATGAGTGGTTCCATTGAAGTCAATGGAACAGATCACAGAAATAAACATTGTTCCTTGTAGTGATTGCAAGATGTCGCCCTTAACATTGTAAGCTCATTGTGGGGGAAGGGATCTGTCTTATTTTTATTTTTCTGTAAAGGGCTGTGCTGTGGTGTTAAATAAATTCTGTGTGTGAAATGCCAAAAACATAGCAGTAGGGATATACTCACCACCTGACCAGGATGGTGATAGTGACTATGAAATGCTCAGGGAGATTAGAGAGGCTGTTAAAATAAAAAACTCAATGGGGGATTTCAACCATCTCCATATTAACTGAGTGCATGTCACCTCAGGATGGTATGCAGAGATAAAGCTTCTTGACACCTTAAAGGACTGCTTTTTGGAGCAGCTAGTCCTGGAACCCACAAGAGAAGAGGCAGTTCTTGATTTAGGCCTAAGTGAAGCACAGAATCTAGTTCCAGTTCTTGATTTAGGCCTAAGTGAAGCACAGAATCTAGTTCCAAGAGGTGAATATAACTGGACCGCTTGGTAATAGTGACCATAATATAAATAAATGTAACATTGCTGTGGTTGGGAAAACAGCACAGCAGCCCAACACTAGCATTTAATTTCAGAAAGGGGGACTGCACAAAAAAAGAGGAAGTGAGTGAAACAAATTAAAAGGTACAGCGCAAGAAGTGAAATCCCTGCAAGCTGCATGGAAACTTTTTAAAGACATCATAATAGAAGCTCAACTTAAATGTATACCCCACATTAAAAAACATAGTAAGAGAAACAAGAAAGTGGCACCCTGGCTAAACAACAAAGTAGAAGAAGCAGTGAGAGGCAAAAATACTTCCTTTAAAAAGTGGAAGTTAAATCCTACTGAGGAAAATAGAAAGGAGCATAAACTCTGGCCTATGAAGTGTAAAAATATAATTAAGAAAGCCAAAAAAGAATTTGAAGACCAGCTAGCCAAAGACAAAAATAACAGCAACAATTTTTTTTTAAGTACATCAGAAGCAGGAAGCCTGCTAAACCATTGGGGCTGGTGGGCAATCAAGATGCTAAAGGAGCACTCAGGGACGATAAGGCTATTGCAGAGAAACAAAATTAATTCTTTCCATCAGTCTTCACAGCTGAGGATGTGAGGGAGATTCCCAAACCTGAGCCATTCTTTTTAGGTGACAAATCTGAGGAACTGTCCCTGAGTGAGGTGTCATCAGAGGAGGTTTTGGAACAAATTGATACACTAAACAGTAAAAAGTCACCAGGACCAGATGGCATTCACTCAAGAGTTCTAAAGGAACTCAGTGTGAAATTGCAGAACTACTAACTGTAGTCTGTAACCTATCATTTAAATCAGCTTCTGTACCAAATGACTGGAGGATAGCTAATGTGATGTCAGTTTTTAAAAAGGGCTCCAGAGGCAATCCCAACAATTACAGGCCAGTAATAAGACAAAAAAATCATATTGCCTCTATATAAATCCATGGTACGCCCACATCTCGAATACTGCTTGCAGATCTTGTCACTCCCATCTCAAAAAAGATATATTAGAATTGGAAAAGGTACAGAAAAGGGCAACAAAAATTATTCGGGGTATGGAACAGCTTCCGTATGAGGAAAGATTAATAAGACTGGAACTATTCAGCTTGGAAATGACGATTGAAGGCGGGGTATGATTGAGGTCTATAAAATCATGACCAGTGTGGAGAAAGTAAATAAGGATGTGTTATTTACTCCTCATAACACACAAACTAGGGGTCACCAAATGAAATGAATAGGCAGCAGTTTTAAAACAAACAAAAGGAAGTATTTCTTCACACAATGCACAGTCAACCTGTGGAACTCTTTGCCAGAGGATGTTTTGAAGCCCAAGACTATAACGGGGTTCAAGAAAGAACTAGATAAATTTGTGGAGGATAGTTCCATCAATGGCTGTTAGCCAGGATAGGTAGAGATGGTGTCCCTAGCCTCTGTTTGCTAGAAGCTGGGAATGAGCAACAAGGAAAGGATCACTTGATGATTACCTGTTCTATTCATTCCCTCTGAGGCACCTGGCATTGGCCACCTTTGGAAGACAGGACACTGGGCTAGGTGGACCTTTGGTCTGACCCAGTAGGACCATTCTTAAGTTCTTATGCCATGTCTGCCAATGGCATTGTATACATTTTTGTAATACTCGGTTGTTTTTTTAAATTTCTGAGGTGGATGATTTTCCTAAAATATTAAAATGAATGCAGATTAACCTCTACCCCATGCGAATTGTGGCAAAAATGTTTCCTACTTAGTGGGGGTGGTAGTGGTGGGTGTAGAGGGGTGGTGGGTTTGGGGTTTTTTTTTGTTTTTGTTGTTTTTTTTAAGAAACCAGTAAAGCATGAATACATACATATTTATATTATAGCGTTAACCAATTGTTTCTAAAGCCTTTAGGTATATGGAGAGCTTTACAAAACACACACACAAAACAAGTTCCCTACCCCAAAGAGTTTAAACTCTTAACACCAGCATGGTGTCATGTTTGTGTCTCAGCCAGTCAGAAAACCGGCTGCTTGGTCTTTTATTCACAGATGGGGGGAAAAAAAGTAACTTCAGCCAGGTGAGAACTGGATAATCCCTGGAAGGATTACTTGGTTTTAAAAGTTGCACTTCTGCCAAGAAGCTGGTCTCTGACTGAAGAACACAAGTTATTTTCTGTGAGATAATCTGAATCCAGCTATTCCACAATGACAAAAGGTGCAGCCTCTTACCTGCACAATGATCCCTAAGCTAGAATGACTCAGTCCGGAGAGACATGGAACTTCCTGAGCTACCAGAGGCTGGGAGTGCTGCAGAATGCCTAGGAAAAGGGAGTGCTTTTTTCCTTCTTCTTCCTCTCCCATCTCCCAAATGGCCATCAGAATTGCTAAAGTAGCAAGGTGGGGGACTGCAAGAATTTCAGAAAAGATGCACACCTCTGCCCCAAAATCTCAAATTAATATATTAGATCTAAGGTCATTGGACATTGCACAGGACTGGTATCCAGCTGGGGTCTTCTCTCTCTCCACCCCAAATTCTTCATCCAAGATTCAGGGGTTTAGCATTTGTCTCTAAAGACCCCACTCTGCAACAATGCTGACAAGAAAGGATCATAACACCAACTTTGTTTTTAATTGTTTGTGTCAACATGGAAGCTAAAACAAGCCATTTGATCACTCATTTTACATTTTATTGAAATAAATGACATGATGTTACCAATTTGAGGTTTCACGAGGAAGAGGAGATCCTTGTTATCTCCCTGTAAAATCAAGCAACCCCCTCCAAACTTTTAATATGTGAATCAGCTAAAGCAAACTACCCTGAAGTTTGAACTTTCTCTACCAGTCCTCCCATCCCTAAGTGTGAGCATGAGCAGACAAGGAGGCACACTTCCTTGCTTTCCCTTTGCCACTTTCTTCCTGTGAGTCTCCATTCAGTTCCCAATGGGAAGTTCCCTTTTCTCCATTATGATTCCACTTTATGGGAGGGTTATTCTCATTCTCTGTTTCTTAGACCTTGTCCTGTAGACGGGAACGGGGGAAGGAGCCCAGACGTGGCAACACATTCTCAGGCTCCTGCAGGACCGCCATGGCTTATGATGACTCCAAGAAAAAAGAAGGTATGACTGCTTCATAATCTGAGAGGGTGTTCAAAAAGGGTACCCTCTACAGCCTCGGCAAGCCCGTGGAGTTGAGAGAGTGGGAAAGGAAGCCGGTCTCCTGCATGGCAGTACAGAATGCGAAGACTTAGGGCATCAGGCTGGGTTTCTGCAGCATTCCAAGTCTCTCGTGGTGTCAGGAAGTGAGATACTGGGACTAGAAAATGGGTTTCACAGGTGGCGTTTCAGACTGCTAACACCTTCATTACTGAACTCTGCCCTTGCAGCATTTATTGTCCCTGTCAACTCCATAGAACAGGAATGGGAATAGAATTTAAATCTTCTTCACAACAAAAACATAGTAATCTCTAGACCCTGGTTTTAGTCTCAGCAGCATCCCCAGCTCCTGTCTCTGGGGAGAAAGAAACCAAGACTAGGAATTGAACCTTGATTTCTTGTAGGGTACTGTACGGCACTGAGCCTTTTCCCTGCAGTTGGGGAAGCATAGCACACTAATTTCTAGTCCCCAGTATTCTTTTTTTGTTTTTTGTACATCAGTCTGCTTCGACTTTGACCTCTCTGATTGTGTTGCATTTTATGCGGAATGAATTTACTTCCATTGTTCCTTAATTGGGTATCTCAATCCTTCCCTTTCTCACCACACTCACAAATGCTAGAGTGCTTAGAGGGTGACCGAAGCATTGACGACGTGGGGCTGGCAGCAGGTAGAACCCAGCGAGAGAAAAAACGCTCTTACAAGGATCTGTTGCGGGAAGAGGAGGAAATAGCAGCTCAGGTCAGAAAAACCTCAAAGAAAAGGTTGAAGGTGAGAAATGCACTTAAAACTGCGGTTCTCAAACTTTAGCAACCTGAGGACCCCCATTTTGATTAAAAAAAATTTGCAGACCCCTCCCAACCCTCATTTAGCCCTGGACCTCACCCCCACTCCACTCCTGCCCCTCCTCTTCCCTGTCTCTGCCCCCTCCCCTGAGCGCGCCCCGTCCCTGCTCCTCCCCCTCCCTCCCAGCGCCTCCTGCACACTGGGGAACAGTTGTTCCCCGGCATGCAGGAGGCGCTGGGAGGGAGAGGGAGAAGTTGATCAGCAGGGCCTGTGGAACCCAATTTGAGAAATGCTGACTTAAAATCGTCTGGCGGGATTGGGGTGGGTGAATTTGCTGTTTTCCTTTTGTAAAAATGGCCAGTGACAGACTATGGAAAGCAGAGGAAGTGCTTCACATCACTCATGGGAACATACAGTCCTTCAAAAAGTGGTATTGATTAATTCTGAGAGGTAGTCAGGCCCAGTTATTATCTGTGATTTGTGGCCTCAGCATGGGTGAGTGAGGAGATCCTTCCCCAGCCCTCAGAGGCATGGGAGAGCAGGAATTGTAAACTTTCATATAAAAAAAAAATTCTAGATCTTATGGTTGCATAGATAATCTACAGAATATAAAGTGATGCACTGTTGTACTCCTGATTCTTCAGGCAGCCTGAAATGGTAGCGCTGAAAAGTGTGAACTGCCCTAGTCATCACCTAGAGGTGTTAATACTGAAACCTGATAGTAACCACTTTGAGCTGAAATTTCTGCTGCCTTTTGCCAGTCCAGAGCTGACTAGTTTAAGATTGGGAGGGTTAAGAGCTTTGCAAGTGTGGAAAAAATTGTTTTCCACTTTTTTTTTTTTTATTTTCCACTACTCAAATGGCATTCCCAAATTTCATTTTCAAACTTCAGAATGGTCAGTACACAGAATGTATTTTAGTGGTGAGCAACCTGCGGCCCTTCCCGCAGCTCCCATTGGCCCGGAACGGCGAACCACGGCCACTGGGAGCTGCAGGCAGCCATGCCTGTGCATGATCAATGTAAACAAACTGTCTCGTGGCCCACCAGTGGATTACACTGATGGGCCATAGGTTGCCCACCACTGATGTATTTAGTGACATGAGTGGTTTCCAGAATTATCTGTATCAAGAGCCAGTATGAATTTGTTTTTGTTTCCTTTTCTTCTCTGATTCCAGGACAGCGACCTCTTCTTCTTGGGGACAGAATCTCATAAGAAGAAGAGGAAGCATTCCTCTGATGAGTTCTTCTACGGAGGTGAGGATAGGAAGCATTCGGGATTGATGCTATGGGGCAGGAAGGCTGATCTAGGGCGCTACTAAATTTACTGTCCATTTTGGTCAATTTCAGTGTCATAGGATTTTAAAAAATTGTAAATTTCATTGTTGCAGATATTTAAATCTGAAATTTCACAGTGTTGTAACTGTAGAGGTACTGACCCAAAGGGAAACGGGGGGGGGAGGGGGGCTCTGCTGACAGTGGTGCTGCCTTCAGAGCTGGGTGGCTGGAGAGCAGCAACTGCTGACTGGGAGCAGAGGTGAGACTGAGAGGGCTAACTATGGCCTGGGGGCTGCGGGGGAGCTGAAGTGAGGGGGTTGGGGGCTGATGCGATGGGGAGTGGTCTGTATTGATGGTAGGCTCTGAGCAGATGGGGTAAGTGCTGGGAAGGTGAACTGAGTACGGTGTTACAAGGGTAAGAGGACTGAAGTGATGAGGTGTTGATGGGTACTGGAGGACAGGATTAATTGCTGGGCAGGAGACGAGCAGATGTGGGGATGAGAGTTCCTGCAGCAGGGGCCAAAATCCCCTTATCCAGTACATGTGGGAGAGTGGGCAACACTGATTGTCACATGAACACACCCTAGGGATGGGCAGGAGTGCAGAAATCAAGAGACTGACCTAAAAACTCAGTATAATCTTTTTTTAAAAAAAATCTCATGATTTAGGGGCCAGTCTCATGATTTTTGGAGGTCCGACTCATGATTTTTGATCTCTCGAAGTTGGCAATACTGCACATCTCTCTATGTGGCATTTGTGCTTGTTTTTTCTCTTTGAAAGATCAAGCTATGGATTTTCTTAGATCGTAAGCTCTTTGGGACAGGGGCTTTCTTTTTGTTCTGGTTATGCAGTGTCTAGCACAATGGGGTCCTGGTCCTGGACTGTGCTTCTTGGTGCTACCATAGTACAATAATAAATAATAACAATACTAATAATACTCAAGATAATACTGGCTCCTCTGAATTTTCAGTCACAGTATATTCATGTCATGGATGGTCAAACCAGGCTCTCTGAGTTTAATATGAACACAGAATTATCCTAAAGTTCATACTCGTAACTAACCAGAAGCCCACAGCTTCTGTTTCTCTGTAGCCTTGTTTCTTGTAACCAGCCTAGTGCCAGTCTTCTTTTGCAACAAGATTCAGAGGACTTCTCTAAGCCAGAAAAGTGACTATTTAGCCGTGAGCACCAGGAATATTGGGGGACTCTGAACCCCTCTTCTTCAAGGTGGCATAGAAGGAGATATGTCACATACAGTCTCGCCTCAGTTTGATTTATTTTGGTCTTTTTCAGACCTTTCACCTTTGGAGTTGCAATCAAAGAAGAAGAAAAAAGCAGTCTCAAGCCCAACCTCTTCTGACACAGCCATGGATCTTCTTAAGGCTATCACCTCACCTCTTGCCACGGGCTCCAAGCCCTCAAAAAAGACATCTGAAAAATCATCCTTCTCTTCCTTTGCTGCCACTGGCTATTCAGAGAGCAAGAAGGAGCACCATAAGAAGAAACTGAGTGGTAGCAGTGGAGAGCTGTCACTGGATGATGGAAGCTTCCACAAATCCAAAAAGATGAAGCCACTCTATGTAAACACAGAGACACTGACCCTCCGTGAGCCTGATGGCTTGAAGATGAAGCTCATCCTTTCACCTAAAGAGAAGGGGGGCAGCACAGTAGACGAGGAGTCATCCCCATACTCTTCACCACCAACAGCAGCAAAAAAATCCTCCAAGAAATCAGGGCGAGATGAACAAGGCTCTTTCCTCCTGGGTCATGAGCTTCAAAGCTTCCTGAAATCAGCTCGGAAGAAGCACAAGCCACTGCCAGACTCACATCCACCACCAGTCGCCGAGGGGTTTGGCCCTGACACCTCCCTTTTCTCAGAAGGTCATGGGAGTGAATATGACCTTTCAAGTATGGAGCCACCCTTGGAATCAGGTTCATCATCTGGTGGGGAGCTGGAGGCCGGAGAGCTGGTGATAGATGACTCCTACCGGGAGATCAAGAAGAAGAAGAAGTCAAAGAAAAGCAAGAAAAAAAAGGACAAGGAGAAACACAAGGAGAGGAAGCACTCCAAGTCTAAGAAGAGTTCTGGACTCTCTGCCTCTGTAGCAGTAGCAGAAGTTATGGTGACACCACCGCCACCCCCTCCACCCAGCACTCCATTTGTCCTTCCTGTGCCTCCCCCCCCACCTCCTGTTTTCCACATAGATGGACAAAGTGAGAAGAAAAAGAAAAAAGAAGAGAAGGAGAAGGAAAAAGCTGAGAAAGCAGAAAAGGATAAAGAAAAGGTAAAGAACAGTAGCAGATAAGTAGGTAGCAGATATTGTGATGCCCAAGAGTCTGTGACATTGGGTAATACTGGACAAGACGCCCTGTATTTTGGCCACAGAACCATTGCCATTGTTTCAGAAGCTGAGCTTTTGTTTAAAAAAAAATATTTCTAGCTCTCATTCTTATGAAAATAATCTTCAAAATGTCGAGTCATCCTGTCCATGTCAAATGATTGTTAACCCTGAAACCTAAAGAAGAAAAATTAAGTATCAACATTAATTGTTTCACTGTTGAAACATTTTTGCGGAACATCAGTTATCGTGCTTCAGGGCATAAACTATCCTCTAACTTTATCTAAAAGGAGAAGTAAGAAACTTCTTTTAACTAGTTATATCATAATTGCCCATTTTGCGATTTCTCACACCTTTTTCCGAAGCATCTGATTCTGCTACTCTCAGGCAGGCTACTGGACCAGAGTGGCCACTGATTTGGTAAAATATGGCAAGGGAAAACAACTCTGTGCTGAAGTTGAAGTATTTGTTCATTATCTCCTAAATGAAAGGGAAAAAAAGCTATTAATCTTGTAGAGGGACCACATTCCCAGTTCCATCCTATGCTGAGAATCTAGAACATCAGGTGTCCATGGCTAATTTATAAAACTGCAAGTGGGGAAAACTTTTGACACAGTATGTGTGGTGTGGCCGTAATTAGAGCAATGTCATCTTGCATTATATAGATGGGAAAGATGACAGACTGGACATAGAGTGAGCTGGATTGTGTCAGGAATTAAGCAGGAATAACCGAAGTGAATCAGCCCATAACCACCCTTAATCTGTAAAATAGGCTCTAAGATTACATGCAGGATTTCTCTGAGCACAGATTGGCAACTGCCTCTGCCACCACAGTTGATGTACTGCTAGTGTCTTACTCCCATAGAAATCCTAAGACTGGAATAAGAGGAAACTATTTGTCAGGATTGAGTTGAATTGAAAGATCTATATGATGTCCTAGGCGTCATCTACACCACGAGCTTGGGGTGTACTTGGCGCAGTTCAGCTGTGCCTCCGCTGCTGCTATCTGTGCTACCAAGGCCATGCTACTATTTATACTCACACTAACCCAATGATGGCTAGCGCAAGTATGTGTACTCTAGCAGGGGAATTGCACCCCTCACTCATGTGGTAGACATTGCTCTAGGAATGGAATAAGAAGTGGTGCTGCATGTCAAAATTGAGGTGTATCAGCAGAACTGGATGTTGATCCTGAACCAGAATAGCAGGGGTTGCCTCAGGTCAGGAATGAAATACGTTGGCAGAGATCTTGCAGGAGTAACACAGATTATCCTTAAATTTAAATAGGTCTCAGTATAATTAAAAATCTTGCATGTTTTCTTTTCTCCTTGTGGTTAGCCAAAGAAGAAGAACATGTCTGCCTACCAAGTGTTCTGTAAGGAATATCGAGTGACCATTGTGGCTGAGCATCCAGGGATAGGTAAGATAATAACCTAGCTTCTTCTGTTCATATACAGCTGTCACTGGGACAGTCCAGTCAGATTGGTTACCAGGGCGAATCCTTGTTTTGTCCCAACATCCACTATTGGTGCTGGAGTGCAAAGAGTCTGCCAGGATGCTTTAAATAAGAGGCAACAAGTGGAAAGCAGAGGCTCCCATGATCTAATATTATGGTGTTTCAATCCAACTGTGAATTTGGATAACTTCCTTTTACTGCGAAACTGTTTCCGATAGTATGTTGTGCAGCCTCACGTATACACATGTTCCTCAGTGCAGGTGCATGTGCCCATCATCCCCCTGTTCCTTTTAGGTTGAGACTATAGGAAATCGTCTCCAAGCATGGGTAGTTCAAGAGCGGTACAGGCTCTTCACTAACAGCATATGCACGGGCCAGTTTCCTGAACTTTCAGTATTTATACAGACTTTCCACTGTCTTCTCTTGGTTGATTTTTATATTTGATTTTCTTATTAACCTTTCCCCTTTTATTATTACCTCCCCTTTTCTGCCTAGATTTTGGGGAGTTGAGCAAAAAACTGGCAGAAGTGTGGAAGCAGCTGCCTGAAAAGGATAAACTGGTACGTATGCCCAGGGATATATTTTTTGTAGAATAAATTATCTAAATTATCTGCCTGGATCCTCTCATGCTGCCAGCATTGCTTTTGCAGTGTAGGGCCCCTGGGTGTTACAGTATGGCAAATAAATGTGCAATCCCCTGCAGTAAGTGAATTGGGTGCTCTCAGCCCCATAGTAACAAAAATGTCTGGTTTCTGCTTGTAAGAATTGCATAGCCAGTCAACTATCCATGAAGTCACCCCATCTCCCAAATTATTTGCCTAACGGTTTGTTTCCTGCTTTTCTTTCTGTGTAGGTTTGGAAGCAGAAAGCTCAATATCTGCAGCATAAGCAGAATAAAGCAGAGGCCACAACAGTGAAGAGGAAGGCATCCTCATCAGAGGGTGCCCCAAAAGTGAAAGGTAATAGCCACACCCAGTTTATTCAAGTCTTTGGGGAAAGGGGAGAGTATTACGTGTGCATTAGGGAATAGAGAGAGCACCTTCTGCTCTTTCTCTCCTCCTTCCCCATGAGTTTGGTGGCTGATTATTCTCTTACTCAAAAATGATCCCTCTAGAGGACTGAGGAATGGTGTTAGTAGGTTTCAAAGGGGCATCCTGTTGAGCCATAAGCTATAAAGATGGTACCATTCATACAGCACATTGATGATGGATTATATAAAGCAAGAAGGAACAGAGAGAAGTTCGGGTGTGTGCTAGAGGCTGGAGTTAGCAAAAACAAAGGGTATGGTTAGTTTAGCAACTGTTTAATGAGAGAATCTCCCACCACTTCTATATTAATATTAGTTATTAATACAGTGTCAAGAAGTGGGGTTGGTGCTTTGCCTAAGTATGAGAGAAACCCCAACCTCAAAGAGCTTACAATCCAAACAGACTTGTCGGTAAAGAAGTAAGAAAGAGGACATAAGGTTTTTTTTGTTTTTTTTACCCATCTGTTTTAAGCTTCCCCCACAGGTATGCTTTCACCTCATAAGAAGTCCCCCTCCAGCACTGTGGTGTTATCCTCCTCACCAGCCAAAGCCCCTGATACAGATCCCATTGATGTAGCTGCACATCTGCAGTTGCTGGGTGAATCTCTGAGCCTCATTGGACACCGGCTGCAAGAGACAGAGGTGTGTACAGAGCCAGTACCAAATCAGGGAATCTCACGTGTAATCCCAACATAGCATGTGTGTAACGTGGACTCCAAACTGCATTGGGTTTAATGGGTAACAGTATAGGTTCGCTCCCACTGTCCTGCGCGCTGCATGCTTTATCACCAATAAAACAAAACATTTGAACTGCTTTTCCCCAGTGTCCCAGCTGGGATTTTTGTACAGGGGGATAGCTCCTGCCATTGTAAAGTTGAAAAGCTCTTCCTTCACAGTAGGATGTGGAAAAGTAATTCCCCACTCCAAAAATTATGTTACCTTAGGGCAAACGTAGCTACAGTCTTAGCGTCTTGAACCCAGAGAGGCAATATTCTTCACTATGCTTCCTATTTCTGGGTTCGGGTTGGGATTTAAATAAGTATTATTGCAATAGATGATTAAAAACGATTATTTTTTAAATCATAAAAATTGTGAACCTAATAAGACGTACTTACTCCAGTACTCTGCCTTTGTTTTCTGTTGTTTCCCGCCCTTTTCCTGTATTTGTACATTGCCTATTGAGATCCTGTTGTAAACTCTTTTTGGATCAGTGATATATGTGTATGAAGTATCTCACATGGCTTTGTTATGATACAAACAATAGATAGAGAAGTGGGTTTGGTGGATAAGCCCAAGAGAGAACTTGTGGTATCTTTGAGAGAATATATTTTTGTGGTGTTGGAATTGCAGTCTCCACTATTTATACCCATTCAATTCCTTTCTCCTTCCTTACTTCCAGGGGATGGTGGCTGTATCAGGAAGTTTGTCAGTACTTCTAGATTCTATTATCTGTGCCCTGGGCCCTTTAGCATGCCTGACCACACAACTACCTGAGCTGAATGGCTGCCCTAAGCAAGTTCTGGTGAGTTCCTTGTGGTTCTTATTTCAGTTCTAGACTTATTAGTCTCCATGGAAAGAGAGCAGGAGTCCTGACTAGCGTGTCTTTGTGACATGGATGAGCCTCTACTGCTACACAGATGGATCAGTAGTTCTGCTCATGTACTGTTACTGTGGGCAGGATTTATGTGTGGGGAATTCACTGATAATATCTGCTGTAGGATGTTGTGCACTAGATTTTCAGTGAAAGATGTTAACCGTTCAACTTAACCTTTATTCCATTTATTGCAGTAGTTGCAGCTCTTGTTTCTCAGTGACTGAAACAGTAAATCTGGAGCAAATAAAACAACTGTGTGCATGCCAGACATCTTAATAAGCTCCAAGTTTGCATAAGAATTAAAAGGCCCTCCCCAGCTGGTGTGTATACACACATTCAGTTTTTCTGTAATTGTGTAAACATCATTCTAATAACCTGCAATTAACTCTTAAGACCAGGATTCCCTATGTGGGTGGTGGCCACCTCAAAAGATGTCAGTAAACTCCTCCAGGCAAGGGAGGCATGTGGTCTGTTACTTACAGCTGTTGGATTCACAGCTACATATTCTCTCCTTCATTCCTAAACAACCCTTCATAGTGAGCCCTCATTTGGCAGCGGGCATCTTGCAGCACCAGTGTAGTACGGTGGCAAACTCAAAGTGACAACATGAAAGCAGAGAGAAGGATAGAAGTCACAGCACCAATCAGGGAAGAAGACCAAGGCAGAGAAAAAGAGAGAGAGGGCAAAAACTGGAATCAAAAGGAGAAAACATACCTAGTAAAGTACACAGAAAACACTAGATGAAAAGCAAATCTGACAAGGAAGAGGAAAGCAAATATTTGGGAAGAAAATGGGAGATAAAGCAAATGTTTCAGGGCATGTTGTGAATGATCTTGGTTGCGGGGGTTGCCCACACACTGATTCATCACAGGAAGGGGTCTCTAACAAAAAAAATAAATAAAAAGATGTGGCAGCTTCTGCTGTAAACTCCCACAGGGGCCATGGGCACATTCCCTAGTATGTCAGCCAGGTGCTGCCAGCTGAAGCTATGGCTATGTAACCGTTGGACAATGTAGCCTACACTTCAGTCTCTCCCTTTTGCCAAAAGCATTCTGAGCACTGGCACTCCCTCACCGCATCATCGATAGGCCTGGAAACTGGAACCTCTTTTTATTTCTGTTAAGAATTAGGGAGCTGTAGGTAGGTTAAGGCACTAATCTTTCACTTCTGGAGATGTGAGCTCGACCTGATCACAAGTGCAATTAGTTTGGTAGTTCCAGGCTAGTTTCCTAGCTAGACAGTTGCTCACATCAGTAAACTTGCTTTCCTCACAGTAAGCTATAGTTGGCAGGGCTTGTGTGTCGTGTAAGGTGCTGTTTGTCTCTTCAGTCAGTAGGTGGCACTGCTAAATCATAGAACTGATCAAGAGACTGCCAAGATTCCAGTTCCTCCTCCTTCAAGCATTAAGAGGAGTGTGTATCAAAGATATTGCTACCTGAAATTTATCAGCCAAAACTTTTTCAGCAAAGGATGCAGATATGGCAACACTAAAGCATTCTGCAAATTTATTGAATTATTCTTTTAAAAAAAAAAATCAGAAGGCGGCAAAATGTTTCATTTTAACATTTTCAAAACTAAATGCTTTGATTTTTCAATTTGAAATTACTTTTTTCCAAATATCCTTCAATGTTATATTTTAGAAAAATCCCAAACATTAAAAAATGATTGACATTGAAATGAAGCATTTTGTTTTGGATTGAATGAAGTATTTTGTTTGACTGAAAGTGAAATTTTTTCCATTTGCTGAAAATTCCGAAAAAGCTTGTTTTGGGTCCATCTCAAATGAGTTTCTTTTCAATTTTTTTTTCCGGAATTGCCAAAGAACTGAAAAATACATTATTCGCACAGCTGTAGTCTGAGGCTTCTTTTGGATAGCCAGCCACACCTCTGGGATTACTGATGTGCTGCAGTCACAGACACTACAGGTGGAGTCCCAGGAACATGTTTGCTGAGATACTGGGGACCATAACAATGTCCTTTAGGCTGCCAACAGCATTTGCAAAGAAAATCCAGGAGCCCAGACAAACTTTCTTTCACTCTCACCTCACTTCAGAAAAATTTTCCTGTTTTCACACTTCCACATTACAAATTATAGCAGTTTTTCATGAGTTTGTGTATGCAGGGCATTTCTCCTGCATTCCCCTGTTACTTCCATCACCCTGGGTTGGGTCCTTCCTCACTGAGCTTCCCTCAGGTGAATGTGGGCTGGGTATGAATTGATTGCTTCTCATTCATCTATACTGCTCTTAGCACTGGCCAGGTGGGATGAGGAAGCACTATAAGGCACTATGAGTGTTTCCCTTACCTCCAGGTGCCCTCACTGTGCTCTCAGTGCCTGAGACTATATTTCAGCTAGGTCTCCTTGTATTTCCAAAACGCTGAAGGTTAGCTAACAGTACTGGTAACTTCCAAGAGAATGGGGGTGATCCCACCCTGTAGAAAGTTGTCTGACAAGATGGATATCTCCACATCCCACAGCTCTGTTACACTGAAGCACGGTTTCTGTAGTATTTAGGATCATAACGGATTCTTTTTAAAAACTTTAAATGTTCTCTTTCCAGTCAAACACACTAGACAACATCGCCTACATCATGCCTGGACTCTGACAAGAAAGGACCCTGGGATGTACCTGCGTCCACGTTACTGACTTGTGTACATAGACACTATACCGGCACTCTCTAAGGGCTCCGTGTGTAGGGTTTTAAAGTTTTATATCTGTATAGTATACACATAGGATTGTAACTATTTCACTTTTATTAATTTTATGAAAAGTTGTGACGTAAGCTGAGCGAATCCTTTCCTGTTGGTGGGAGAGACCTACTCAGTGTATTCTCCAGTCAGAAGGTTTTTTCACGGTTGAGTCATAAAACTTTTGATATATCAGCCTTAAATTCAAAGAAGCCTTTTTGGGGAATTGGCCTGAGCACAGACTGTCTTTTGATGGACAGGTGCACAGGCTTGTTAGTTTTGGACCAAGCAATAGTGCTGGACTCATCACCAGCCCTGTTTCTAACTTCTATTGAAATGCACTGCTTTGGGGGAGGACTGGATCACTGATGGAAGATAAAGGCTTTGACCTCTAGGTCATTTCTTCCAACCCCCAGATCATTAGTGTTACTGTCTGCTGACTGGCTGGTAGCTTATGTTAAAATAGTTGTGGAGATGGTGAAGAATCTGTACTCTTCTAGTGGACTTGCACCTACATCATCATCACTAGATGCCAACCTCAGAAGACGGCCAAAGATTGAATGGACTGAGGAGAATGAACCACCCTCTTAATTTCTCCAGATCAGGGCTGTCCCACCCTGGTGGGAAGGAGAGGGCAATATGTAGGAGAAACTTGCACTGCCTCTGCCCATCTGTACCTGTTTTGTGGTAGAGGACTTTGTTTCTTAGAGCGTTGATCCCATCATCCCTTTCACCAGCAGTATTGAAAAAGATTTATGGAACCCTCCTGGTGCTGCTGGATTATCTAGAGACAGTGCTTATTAGATTTTATTTAACAGTTGTTAAAGATTGAAGAGGTTCTTGCTGAGCGGAACATGGGCTGAGTGGACAGATCCCACCTGAGTTCCTTCTCCAAAGTGAGCTGCAGGAAAGCATTTGATTCTCATGTAGGTATGCGTGTGTACGCGTGGTGTATTGAATTTTTACCAATATCTGTAATAGATTTTAATTTATCCTGTATATTTCTGTATATATATATATGTGTGTGTGTGTGTGTGTATATATATATATATAAAATTTAAAAACAAAAAAGCCTTCCTTCCACCAATCGTGTGTGGAAAATATGAATCAGCTGTGCTCACCCCCCACCCTACAGGAATTAGCTGCTACTGTTGTAGCCTGCATAGAATCTGCAAGAGGGAATAGCGACAACAGGGTGGTAAGCCCTTGTGAAGAACAGTGTGTCCAGGGACGTTGGGTGGAAGCTGAAATGGAGACCTGTTTATTCTGGGCCCAGCCTTCCCATTCCTTATTTATAGGTTTTAAAGTAGCAGAAGAAGGGCACCTCTGTTTTGAATTCTGGATTCTCTTTTCCATGGCAGCTGGAAGTGAGCTGTACCTCAATATGGTTGAGCTCTAAATCTGTCATGATTAAGCAAATCCTCAGATGTGTAGAAGGAAGCTTCCACCTAATCTCTCTACGGTGTATTCCCCAGCTGCACATACATGGTAAATGTTGTCTTGCAGGGCTTCCTCTCTTCCCAGTTCAGTGCTGCTTTGTTGGTCAGTCAGTAGGGCTGGGTTGGTGGGTGAAACAGAAGGCTCTTATAGAGCATATAGAAGATTTGGGCCCAGGCCTCAGACCTAGGTATACACCTCTCAAAAATATGTGGCTAATCCCAAGCAGGATTTGAGGGAGGTGGGGATGGGCAGAGAGATCACAGTGGGCTTCTGGACCCTCACCAAAGCCTCTATTCTAAGAAATGGCATAAAACACTTGCCTGTGTTTCCAACTCTCCACAATGGAGAGCACTGTAGTGAATGATATATACAGGCAAGTCTCATCTTACGCAGGGGTTCCATTCCACGGTTAGTGCGTAAAGCGAAAACCGCATATAGTCAAAATTACATTGAATTGAATGGCGGGCGGAATCGCCCACACTACAGAAGCAGTATTTAAATTGTTGTTTTTCTCTTTTGTTTTTGCCGACTGCGTAAAGCTGAAATTGCGCATGTTAAATGCGTGTGAGATGCGACAGGCCTGTACTCAGATCTCTATCTAAGGAACAGAAGGGGATCAATCAGCTATAGTTTTGCCATCTGTATAACAATAAACTCTTGAAGAGTTTAAAAACCAACCACACACGCAAACCCTAATGTATTGTATTTTTATTTAAAATTTGTAAACATTTGTATAATCTGTATCTTGTGGTATTTGGTACTAGAGGGAAAACTTTGGATTGAGACCTAGCAGTTTTTATATTTTTGTTATTTTTCTTGCCATTTGGTCCAGATTGCATTACAGTTGTATAAAGAAACTTTTTTGTACTGTACTTACATATAATTTTTTTAACATTTGGTGTTTGTGTCATTATTTTGTATTTAGAACGTACTCTGCATCTTTTCCCCAACAATGCTGGCTACTAGTGTTTAGTACAGGGGTCGGCAACCTACGGCACTTGGCACACAAGCCGATTTTGCTGGCACGCAGCTGCCAGCCAGGGTCCTGGCCGCTAGCCACGCTCAGCCCGCTGAGTGAACAGAACCCCAGACTGGCAGGAGGCTTAGCGGGGCTGGCGGCCAGGACTCCAGACTGGCAGCAGGCATGTCCCCACAGCTCCTCCCACCACGCTCGCGTTCTGCTGCTCCCGGAAGTGTGAGCTGCCACTGCCCCCCACCACCAGAGCTCCCCCCTCCCGCTGCCTCAGCAGGCTGTGTGCGCAGCAGCCCGGCAGCGTGTTTTGCCTCCACGTGGAGCCAGTGTCTGACCAGCATGGGCATGGTAAGGGGAGTCCCGGGGGGCAGTCAGGGAGCAGGGAGAGGGTTGGATGGGTCAGGAGTTCTGGGGATCCTGTCAGGGGGCAGGGAGTGGTTAGATGGTGCGTGGGAGTCCCAGGGGTCTGTCTAGGGGTGGGGATGTGGATAAGGGTTGGGACAGTCGGGACAGGCAGGGATCCCAGGAGGGGGCACTTAGGGGACAAGGAGTGGGGCGGGGGAGGTTGGGGGTTCTGACGGGCAGTCGGGGTGGGAAGTGGGAGGGAGTAGATGGGGCGGAGCTAAGGCAAGGCTCTCCCCTCTTTTTTGATTGTTGAAATATGGTAACCCTAGGCAAGGAGAGATCCGGGGGGCACATGGGGGCTGGCGCCCACATACATCCACTGCAGCCTGCAGGAGCCCCCGGAGGGGGTGCGGGCCATAGACTAGGTGGGGGGGGCACGGCTTATCCCCTTAGCAGCATGGTGCCCTGCACCACATTGGCTCCTCCATGGCTGGGGCTTGCTGCTGCTGCAAGCGGGTCGCTCTGGCTCTCCAGTGCCTCTGGAAGGCAGCTCCCTGCTGAGCTGCTGCAGTGGCCCAAGCCTGGCAAAGCCAGTGAGTGGACTCGGGGTGGGGGCCACTGGAGTGGGATAGGGAGGGGAGGGCTTGCGGGGGGGCTGTGCACTCCGGGGGAGTTGAGGGTGGAGAGGGGGAACCTGGTCTGGGGAGTAGCCCCTGGGCAGGCTCGTCCCTGGGGTCTATAAAGGCTCAGTGGGATTTGCCCCTCAAGGAACCGATGTGTGGGGTGGGAGCGCAAGGTGGAAGTTTCGCCTAGGGCGCCAAATATCCTTGCACTGACCCTTCCCTGGGGGTGTATGCACCCCAGGTTAAGAACCACTGCACTAAACCGGTAAGATCTCCATTTTAATTTAATTTTAAATGAAGCTTCTTAAACATTTTTAAAAACTTGTTTACTTTACATTTATAGACTTACAGAGAGAGACCTAAAAACGTTAAAATGTATTACCGGCACACGAAACCTTAAATTAGAGTGAATAAATGAATACTCGGCACACCACGTCTGAAAGGTTGCTGAGCCCTGGTCTGGTATTACTAAATAGTGCATAGTAGTCTGTTTTATTAGCCTCTCCTGTTCTAGGGGCAGCAGTGTGTTCCAACACCTCCTTTCTAACAGCACAATCTGCTTCATACATCTTTTGAAGATTACTGATAATTTAGAACCCTACTCCATACTTCTTAGAGGCATCAATGAGAGACATGCCTGAGAGCTGTCATCTAGCATTGCAAAGGTCCCACTATTGAGCCATGTTCCTGGCCCTGTGACCTTCTCTGCAGCTCAATTCATGTGTTGCATGCAAAATAGTACTGGTGGTTCAAGATCAGTATGGTAAACCACTAGTTACAGGAATAGTAGGATCTTTAAAAATTCTGTTTTCAGGAGTTGAGAAATTCATGAGCCAGTTGCAGCCTCAGAACTTGTGTGTTGAGATGTCTCAACCCATGGTGATGTTGCAGAATATGACACTTCACCACCCCAAATTGTATTTTGTATTTCAACACGTTGATGAGATGAATTTTAAAGTACATAACCCCCTACCCTCACACATTTCAACATTCCAGGAAAACCACATTAAGAGAACTATTTAATATGTTGGTGGAAAAAGACTTATGTACTGAAGGTAGTTGTCAGTTCTTCCTACCATCATGCATAAAACAGAAACAAACAGTAAAGCTAAAAGATGAAACACTTAGAACTATTCTGCGTATGTTAAGTGCTGCAGGCTACATTCTAGCCCACCGCTTGCACTCACAACATGGCAAATGTAAACTTGAGAGCTGGGGTTGGCTAGTTTAAAAGACCTCTCATGTAGAGACAGGGGTCCTAAACTCCCCAGCACAACTCCCATAGCAAAAGAAGCAGTTCCGTCCGTCACTCTTCAGCAGCCTTCTCCCATGTCACCAGAGCCCACAGAAGTAATAAACCTGGTTTGATTTAGAGGCGGTAGAACCCAAACTACTAGGTCTGTTTTAAAAATAGATATGACACATACACAGGGTGCTATCATGAGTTCATAATGTGCATAGATTAATAAATCAGTACATTCAGGCTTTTGGAGGAACAGCCTATGTTAAAACAATAAATTGTATTTGATAACTGTCCAAAAAGGTTTTTTGATTCTGAGCCATTTTATGGATGGATTTGGTCCAAAAATACTTACTGATGACTTTCAAGTGGTTCCCTTGTATGGAATAATTACTAGAGAGACATATTCTTTAGTATCCAGTACCCTCGTTTTCAGGGATAACAAATGAGGCTGGTATTTTGATTAGTAAATCTACTAAAGTCTTATTTTTTGGTTGAGTACCACCAGTGTGCTGGACTCAGTAGGAAGACTAGGCCCTCTTGCCTGAAATGTTCCATTTTAGGGTCATTAGGGTGAATCAATTCCTGTTAGGGAATTCACACCCTTTTCCCTTCTTCCCACACTGATATTCCCAGAGGCAAAATCAGCCTTAGATCTGTGTATCCACACAAATTGCACTGGTTTAATTTAAATCAGTTCAGTTAAACTGGTGCAGCTTTTGTATGTGAACTCCCTTGTATAGGTTTCAACTGGTTATGTTGGTTTAGCGTGCATTTGTAATTTTATTGACAAGCCAAAATGCTATACACCAGGTTTAATCTGATAGAGTCCACACACAAAGTTGCACCAGTTTCATTGACTCAGTATAAAATTAGATCTGCAGATAAACCAGTGTAATTTTTATGTAGATCAGGCCTTTGTGTGATTGTGGAGTCACTGAAGTCCCCAAACTTATGAAAGTAAACACAATTTGAAAATATTTAACTGTACCACTTAAAAACTTTTCCTGAAAGCCTTTAGTTGTAGGTTGGTGCAGGAGTAATAGGCCAGCCATGAATTTAATAGACAATTTACTTTTGCCAGATCCTGAATTCTTTGGGGGCATTGTAATGTGATAACATGACCTTGGGTTCATTGTTGCCCCATGTTATGCCTTATCTGGGAAACAAGCAAGAGCCCTTATCTGGCTGCAGTAACATGGGGGAGAGAGTAAGTGTATCCCTTGCATAGGAGACTGTTGCTTAGTTTAATCCATAGACAACACAGAGATGGGGACAGATGCCTAGTCTACTCCTTTGGATGCAGGGAGAATGGGGGAGTGAGGTTTTTGTGGGTGGGGGTGAAGGATCAGATCTGGGGGATAGATGGCACTCTGGTCTGAGGAAGGACAGGTCTTGTGGGTTGGTCAGTAGAAGGACTCATAGACTCTAGGACTGGAAGGGACCTTGAGAGGTCATCGAGTCCAGTCCCCTGCCCTCATGGCAGGACCAAATACTGTCTAGACCATCCCTAGTAGACATTTATCTAACCTACTCTTAAATATCTCCAGAGATGGAGATTCCACAACTTCCCTAGGCAATCTATTCCAGTGTTTAACTACCCTGACAGTTAGGAACTTTTTCCTAATGTTCAACCTAAATCTCCCTTGCTGCAGTTTAAGCCCATTGCTTCTTGTTCTATCATTGGAGGCTAAGGTGAACAAGTTTTCTCCCTCCTCCTGATGACACCCTTTTAGATTCCTGAAAACTGCTATCATGTCCCCTCTCAGTCTTCTCTTTTCCAAACTAAACAAACCCAATTCCTTCAGCCTTCCTTCATAGGTCATGTTCTCAAGACCTTTAATCATTCCTGTTGCTCTTCTCTGGACCCTCTCCAATTTCTCCACATCTTTCTTGAAATGTGGTGCCCAGAACTGGACACAATACTCCAGTTGAGGCCTAACCAGCGCAGAGTAAAGCGGAAGAATGACTTCTCGTGTCTTGTTTACAACACACCTGTTAATGCATCCCAGAATCACGTTTGCTTTTTTTGCAACAGTATCACACTGTTGACTCATATTAAAATTGTGGTCTACTATGACCCCTAGATCTCTTTCTGCCATACTCCTTCCTAGACAGTCTCTTCCCATTCCGTATGTGTGAAACTGATTGTTCCTTCCTAGGTGGAGCACTTTGCATTTATCTTTATTGAACTTCATCCTGTTTACCTCAGACCATTTCTCCAATTTGTCCAGATCATTTTGAATTTTGACCCTGTCCTCCAAAGCAGTTGCAATCTTTCCCAGTTTGGTATTGTCCACAAACTTAATAAGTGTACTTTCTATGCCAACATCTAAATCGTTGATGAAGATATTGAACAGAACCGGTCCCAAAACAGACCCCTGCGGAACCCCACTTGTTACACCTTTCCAGCAGGATTGGGAGCCATTAACAACTACTCTGAGTACGGTTATCCAGCCAGTTATGCACCCACCTTATAGTAGCCCCATCTAAATTGTACTTTCCTAGTTTATCTATAAGAATATCATGCGAGACTGTATCAAATGCCTTACTAAAGTCTAGGTATATCACATCCACCGCTTCTCCCTTATCCACAAGGCTCGTTATCCTATCAAAGAACGTTATCAGATTAGTTTGACATGACTGGGGCAGATAAGAGGGGGGTCAGAGGGACAAGTGGGGGGCTGGGACATGAGAGGGGGAAGGAGCAGGGCTTGTAAGCATTTTTGCTATTTTATTAATTTTTTGTCACAATTTTTGGAAAGCGTTTATTGATGCATTAGCTGTTTTTTTAAGCTTTGCAGAAATATTTATCACTGCTTTTTTAAGCTTAGTCACCCCCAACCCAGGAATGAGTGCACGGACAAAAGAGTGGAACCTTGTTTGTTTGACGATTAAGGGATTGGGGCACTGACTATAAATTAGTTAGGTATACCAGGTGGTTTAATTTTTTTAATATTTTGGTGAATAATTTAGTTTTATATGCATTTTTTTATGGACCTGTCAGGATTTGATATGTGGGAGCCCACACTTCCCTAACCGGTTTAAATGCTTGGAAGCAGCACTGTGAATGTTTACACTTTTATTTAGAAATTTTTTAAATATGTTTTTATGACTACAGATTAGATGGTATTTTTGATGTGTTTGTAAGGGCAGTGGGCCAAGTTTGGTGCTTAAGATTATTTTGAATGGCCATTAGCTGGTTATTTAGGAAATATTGAATTTTTAAATATACTAGATTTTATTGCAATGCCTTCCCAGCTTTAGTGATATTTAATATTTTTTTTTGGTGTAGTATTATATTATATTTTTGATATTTTTAAAAGGCATTAACATTAATAGCTTAGGAGGGGGTATATTACCGGGTAATGGGGGAGATGGCAGGGGCAACAAGGTGCCTTTGGTACCTGTTATTTAAAATTTAATTAGGGAGATCAATACATGCTGAAGGATTTATTTAGAACACAGGCCACAGCCTGTAGAATAAACCCCAAAATTTAATTAATATTATATTTTTAAGCATGAGTCCCACAAATTTTTTTTTGCTAGTGTATATATAATTTTTTGGTTTTTTATTAGGATTAGTTTTTAATATTTTTTTAGTTAGGAATTTTTGGACTTTGGCAATTTCAGTGGAGTGCTGTTTTGTTTTTGTTTTTTTTTGAAACAGTTGTGGTTTAGCATTTTATAGAGGAGAGGTTATTAGCACATTACTTTGTAATGGTTTTGACTTTTTAAAAAAAATTTAAAGGCACAGTAGGTTTGTTAGTGGACAAGGGAGAGGTTATTAGCACTTTATTTTTTTTATTATTTTTTTTGCTGTTTAGAAGGTACAGCGGAGCTAGAAGGAGAAATAGGCTAATTATTAGTAGGAGAAATATCAGGTCTGCTTAGCTGAGAGCCAATAACAGCCTGACAGGGATAAGGAAAAATGCTTTATTCTGCAGAAGAAAGGAGAGCTTGTACCTTGGTACAAAACACTTTGTCTTACACGAAGTTTACAAACCTTTTATACACATTTAGACAAAGACCCTTGCGCGTTAACACTTGATTGGTAGTTGTCAAATCTCACACTCTGTTATCTGTCCAGTAAAGGCTGGTTTGAAGCAAGTTTTCTTTGCTTTGAGGCAGAAGAAAAGAGATAGCTTAAAAGTTCCCCCCCCCTTGTAAGCTATTAAGGGGGGGGTGTCAGCTGTAGCTTTCGCACCACGATGCAGACCTTCACCTGCAGCCCCCGTGTGACCCTGCAGCATGACATGTACTGTGACGTCATACTGTGAGGTCACAGGCATGGTTGTGTGACGTCACTGTGTGGCTGGCGCTACGGGCCCTCCTCTCACTCAGCCCGCACCCCCCGCGGCCACGCCCTCGAAGAACAGAACGCTGCTTGCTTTCGTCACGTGTGGGCGGGGCTGTGAGACACATACCGTCGCGAGGGGGGGAGACCGGGTCACGTGACGGGTGCCAGCGCTGTCAGCTGATTCCCGGGCAGTGCGGCGGCGGCGATGGAGTTTCTCCTGGGCAGCCCCTTCAGCTCCCCCGTGGGGCAGCGCATCGGTGAGTCCCTCAGGCCCCCTCGCCCCACCGTTCGAACTCCGCCGCCAACTCAACCCCCTCCTCTGGGAAGCAGCGACAGCAGCTGGGTACTGGCAGACGCGAGCGGCTGGGCGGATCATATGGCCTCAAGGCGGGATTGACACGGTTTCGGCCAATAAGGAGGCGAGGCTGATTTGTTTGACTGGACAAGCGACCAATAGGAAGTGGGCGGGGAGGCGGGCCCCGGTGGTTTCCTTCCAGCCAATCCCGGTACGCGGGGGTCTTGGAATTTCTTATTTAAAGGGCCCCGGTGGCGAGAGCCCTGGCTCCTGCGAGGGGCTGGGGGCGACTCTGTGAGGCCTCCCGCTGGCCGGCAAGGCGACCCTACAATAACAAACCTGGTGCTTCTAGCTGCCTGGAGGGCGGTGCTGGGGCCTAGAAGGAGCTCACCTGGATCGGGCGCCCCCGCTTTGGTAGGGGTGGGAGGTGTCTGTAGAGGAAGGGAACCCGGGCAACAGCCCATGGGTGCCCGTTGTCGGGAGGGGAGCTGTAATGTCTGCTCCCTGCCCTTGAAGCCACCCGTTCCCACCCGTTCAATTCCTAGGGTGGTGCCCCTGCTAGTTTGGGGGGGAGGACACATGCTCACGGCAGCTTCACAGCCAGCTCTAGAGAGCAAGGGTTGTGCATGCTTCTCTAAGTTTATGGCCCTGTAATAACTACATGCACCTGGCCCCACTGTGGGCTAATTCCTTACTTGGCTCCTTGCACTAGGGTGACCAGATGTTTTGGGTCTTTTTCTTATATAGACTCTTATTTCTGCCCCCCCCACCCTGATTTTTCACACTTGCTGTCTGATCACCCTACCTCCCACCCTCCCCTCCATCTCCTCATGGAGTTATTCTCACCCCTGCCACCAGCCACAAGACCCGTAATCAATATTGATAGAAAGCTGTGGGAAGCTTTGGCAAAATCTGTGGAATTTCTAACAAGAAAGTTTTGTTTGTATTTGCTAATCTGTTTAACTGAGCTCTCTTAATTAGGGCATCTTCGCTAGCTGAACAATAGGCTCATTCAGTGTAAACACATGTTTTAGTACAGTAATGATTTCTACTAATTGAGTTAGTGATTAGCTGGGTTTTTGGTAGGATTGGGGCCTTTTCTGTTGCACCATGGATTTACCCCCAATGAATACACATTCCCTGCCCTATCAAGTGTTTCGGAAGGTGGGATATCAAAGACATATATCATCTCTAAGAACTTCAGAATGAATAGGGTCCAATCCAAGACATTGCAAATCTAGGAAGAACATTCTTCTTAGTCTTTTGGTTGGGTTTAACTAAAGAAAGAGAGGAAACTAATATAAAGATAAGAAACTAAAGATAGAACAAGAAATTGGAAAATTGAGAGAAAGTACAAGAAAGGACTGGGGAAACAAAGCAGGGAGGGATACACCGTAAGTTTTAAAGAGGCATTTAACAAAGTTTTATTTAAAAATGTGTATACAGCCTCTGCCTGCTTGCGTGGTGTAATATTTAAAAAAAAAAAAAATTCAGGGAAACTTTGTGTCCCTGAGAACTAGGCCTGTCTTTGGTTTCTGCTCCTTTCCTTGTTTGCCTGTCAGTTCAACAATGTTTTGTTTCAGACTTTGTAACCTTCTGCAGACTTTCTTTGACAGCCTGAAGAAGTCACTCACTAATTGAACCCGTGATACTGATGACAGGCAGTTTAAGCACATATTCACCACAGGAATCCCTGTGGCTACTGTCACCACCACCAAGCCTCTGTCATGTCAGAGACCTACATTCCTCTCACCCATGGGGCCTTCTAGTTCCTTCTACCCTATTTGGCCCTTCCTCTCTCACAGAGCTGGGTCTACAGGGTGTCATAGGAGACAAGGGAGGGAAGTTTGCTTAGCTGAAAAGCAAAGGAGTGGATACCTTTTTCTCCCTTCTTTTCCCTGCCCCTCACCCACACGTGCTCGCACACACACTAAAACCCTCTCCCTGATGCCTATCAAAATCATCCATTGGATTTCCCATGACATTCCATTTTGTTTGGGTTCTTACGGTGCACTCATCAGTGTGACATCTGAACACCTAGTTGTGCTTTAAGCAATGTGACTAGCATCTGTCACATGCTTGTTCTTCTATCCTCTGCTCAGGAAGAGAAGCATGTGCAATGGACTGTCTGTTTTGGAATTTACACATGCACACACCCATGTTGCTAGCTAGCATCAGGCACCAAGACAGAGTGCTATGGTCTTTCATCTTAGCACACTGGCCCCATATTTATGTTGCTATAAATGCTGTTCATTCCAAAGAGCCCAAAACACTGTGTAAACTATATATAAACAGAGCACTGCTGAAGTGTGGCACACCCTGGAGTGGTGGGCAGCAGCCAGGTCCACAGTATGTGGTACAACAGTATGGGGGAAGGGGTTGCTCCTACTGTGATTCCATGTAATCTGTAACAGGCAGATGCATTGTCAATTATTTTCTGGAGGAGCATTCTCCTGGATCCCTCTAGAATAAGTGACCCTAGGTTCCTGAAGTGAATGGATCCTGCATGTTACATTTGGTCAGGTTTGCCTGTACCCACCCTTAGACACTACAGGCCTCCACTTCTTTCCCTGCCTCGTGTTCTGGTTGGATTGGTAACCAGATGATGACCAACTTCTCCTGGGTTCCTGTTTTTAATGTAGTGGGGGTTTCCAGGCAACAAGTCAGCAGCAAAGAGAGGAGGCCAGAGTATCCAGGGCTGTTGATGGAGGGGGACATGGCAGAGGAGAGCCTCGTGTCTGCAGTACGTGAGACGTGGGGGTGAGGAGAGCCCAAAGGGGTGAGAGTGTTGTAGCCAGTGATGAAGAAGCCAGCATGGAGAGGGTCACCATTTTACAAAGGTGATGGGGAAATAGCTGGCATCTATGACTGGGAACACATTCTTTCCCTTTGAGCACTGCCTCACAATGCCCCTGTGATGTTCTATTATCCAGGGTTTTGGAGCTGTGCTCCGGCTCCGCTCTAGCTCCAGGCAAAAACCTGCAGCTCCACTGTTCTGGAGCTGCTCTGTGCTCCAGCTCCTGGCTCCGCTCAGCCCTGCTATTATCCTCATTTTACAGACCAGTAAACCTGAGACATAAGGCAATGACTTGCCCAGTGTCATGCAGCTGGACAATGGCTAAGTTGGGTATAGAACCCATGAGTCTTGAGCACTAGACCAGAATAGTGCTACTATTTCAGGCAGTCTGCAGACTCGGAAGGATAATAATGCAACAGCTTAAATGACTAGGGGAGTGAAGCAACTCGGTGTCTAGTTTGTAAAGCCTATAAAACACTTTGCAATGAAAAACACTGAACACGGTAATAAAAATACTTTACACTTCTGTGGTGCCTTCCATCTGAGGATCTCTGTACTTTACCGTATATCCCTGTTATTTTTCATTTGGGGAAACTGAGGGTCAGAGAACGTCAGTGACTTGCGCAGTAAGTCAGTTGCAGGCCAGGAATAGTTTCTCCAGTTCTTGACTCCCAGTCCTGGGATTTAACCACAAGATCAGGCTCTATCATGTTGTTATATCCTGAAGGCCCTTCCCAACCCAGGGGGCCAGAAACTTCCTTTTAAAATAAGAGCTTTAACCAAGGAAAGAAACCTCCCAATCCACAGAAAAACGTTCCATCCGCAGAGTTTGTGGATTTTCTGCACATGAGGGTTTCTGTGGTCCCTAAGAGCTACAAGAAAATCCCTGAGCGAAACACAACAGTACAAGGAAGCTCTCCATGTGTAACAAGGCCCCAGAGACCCTAGAGAAAAGGGCAGGGAATCACCCATACCTCACGCTCCCAGACCTTGACACCTGGAGTAGAGAAAATTGCAACACAATGCAGAACAAACAGAGCTTGGTTGTACCAGGGGGTGGAGGAAGCTTGTGGAGAGAGGTCTGCCACTTCCTGTGGGGAGGCATAGAGGAGTGTAGCATTTAAGGAAGATGAGAACTAGGAAGAGCTTATTTTAGAGAGGGGAGGGGGTGGCAAAGGCCAGGGAGATATGGAACCTTGTTGTGATGTACAGAGGTGAATAAAATATAATACTCCAGAAACATGCACCCTCCAAGCATTGAAATGAGAGAAGTGAAGCCACCCCACCTCCTAGAGGTCCCTCCATCCCAGCTCCATGGGCTTGGGACTTGCAGTTTCAGGGGGTGAGAGATGAGAGAATTGGAGAGCAGCCCCCCTCAGAACCACACAGGTACCTGAAAGCTAATGCTGCTCAGATAAGTGTTAACACCTCTTCAGGGCCTGCACCCCATGGAAGAGCCCAGCACAGAACAGATATTTGCAGTACAGCTTAGGAAACCATGCTGCCTGATGGAAGGGAAGCATGGAGAGAAGTGTAAAGGCCCAGCTGCCCACAGGCTTGGAGCAGCATGTCTCTGTGGATCCTCAGCCTGGATGTGGTATTGAACCGCACTCCCTCCCCTCTCTCTAAAGTGGAAACCCCTCCCTTTGAGGGAAGAATGCAGATAGTTTGAATTGTGGAGCCTTTCCTGAACTTGTACCACCTCCCATAGGTTTCTTCACAGGAGGGGAGAGCACAGGTCTTGATAGGGAGATTTTGTACAGGATTCTGAGTTGGACAGGAAGTCGGGAAGAACTTGGACGGAGGGAGCATTGCCTCTGATGTCAGCTGCTGGATCTCCATGGCCATGATATCATGAAATGCTGAGCACCCTCTACTCGAATTGAAGTCAGTGGGAGTTGTGAGTGCTCAGCACTTTGCAGAACCATTTAAAACTAGACTGAACAAAGCACTATAGGGAATGTTGGCAAAAGGCATAAGGATGTATTGGAGGAGGCTTTGGAGGGGATTATAGCCTCTGAGTTGTTACTGGGGAGCCTTTGAGGTGAGGAGAGGAGTTCCTGGGTGCTGGCTGACTTGTGAGAGGTTCTTCAATTCTGAAGAGAGGGAGGAAGGAGACAGAGGTCTTGCAGGCTTATTGATCTCTTCTGTCTCTAGCTTCTCCAGTACTCTGACTTGTTTGCCACATGACATCTTGCTGCCACAGGAATGGTTGTATGAGATCACAAATCTAGCACCATGCTCTCCCCAGCAGGACTGGGAAGAAAGAGGAGCGAGACTGGCAAATTAATAAAGTGCCTAGGTCAAATTCAGTCTTGGAATGAGCGGGTGCACCTCCACTGTACTACTTATGCCAGGTCTGGAATTGCCTCCCATCTTTAGAACACAAATTGCTTTGATATCTTAGCCACAATAAGCAGGAACATTTTAAAGAGCAGGCAAAAGGAAAATGAGATTCAGTTCTTGGCTCATATATGTCTGGGCATTGGAGCTGCTGTTTGAGGGCAAAGAGTAGATGAGTTGGTTCTGAAGCATGCCAGAATTCCTGGTACCCTGGATTAATTTGACCAGCCCATAGAGCAATATGGTTCCACAAGGTTCAGTGGGTAAAGACAAACCCCAATATCTAGAGCTAGACTTAACTGCCACAATAAAATGGCTCAGAAGTTTCTATGGGGCAGACATGCAGTCAGCTTGGAATGTGCTATTGCCAATCAGATTCCGGCTCTTGGGAATGCCATAGGATGTTCTCTGATGACCCCTGCAATTTGGAATGTTGAGTGGCCAATCGTATTCAGGCTCTTGGGCCTCCTGCCTTAGCAATCTATCACTGTTCTGTGCAGTACTCGGGCTCACAGGTGTCAGCTTTCATGAGGCGCAAACAGCTCATGTCCTAATTACAGCTCATGAAACAGGACCCTGCTTTCTGATCCTTCATGTGATCAACACAGGGCCGGCTCCAGGCACCAGCTAAAGAAGCAAGTGCTTGGGGCGGCCAATACCAAGGGGCAGCAGGTCTGGGTCTTCAGCAGCAATTCGGTGGCGGGTCTTATTCCCTCCTGGAGGGAAGGACCTGCCGCCGAATTGCCGCTGAAGAGTGGACCGGTGCTATCGCGCTGCCGCAGCGCTTTTTTTTTTGTGCTTCTTGGGTTGGCAGGAAACCTGGAGCCAGCCCTGGATCAACAAATAGACTTTGTTCTCCCCCAAAGCTTCAACAAAGCAGTAAAGTGGAGGATTCCTGTCTTGGAGAAAACACCATCGTCTCTTATTGAGCTCAGACAGTCCATTACTGCATAAGAGCCAGAAGGATGAGAAGGGAAATAATTCCAGCTGTCTCAAGAAGCAGCCTGGATGTGCAATGCTGAGAACAGGTGTTTTAAAAGAGTCCATCATGGGTTAATAGAAGTAAGAGACAGAAAAGACCTGTTAGATCAACTAGTCCAGCCCCTACACTGTATAGGGTTGTTCCTGGTGCTTTGTTTTTGGATCTGTTTCACAGACATACTCATGTCTTTCCATGCACCTGAATTAGGGTTGACAACTTTCTAATAGCAAAAAAACGAACACCCTTACCCTTGCCCTGCCCCTGCCCTGAGGCCCCGCCCCCTCTCCAAGGTCGTCCCCCCCACTCACTCCATTCCCCTAGTCTCTCTGTCACTTGGTCTCCCACACCCTCACTCATTTGCTCATTTTCACCAGGCTGGGGCAGGGCGTTGGGGTTCGGGAGGGGGTTCGGGCTCCTACTAGGGGTGCAGACTCCGGGGTGGGGCCAGAAATCAGAGTGTGAGAGGGGGTTCCGGGCTGAGGCAGGGGGTTGGGGTGGAGGGGAGTGGGGATGGGCTCCGTGATGGAGTTTGGATGCTAGAGGGGGCTCCGAGCTGGGGCAGAAGGTTGGGGTATGGGAGAGGGTGCAGGAATTGGGCTCTCGGTGACACTTTATCTCAGGGGGCTCTCCAGATGCTGTGACATGTCCCTCGCCTCCTAGGCGGAGGGGCCAGGCGACTCTGCGTGATGCACGCTGCCTCCGCTCATAGGCGCCGCCGCTACTGTTCCTATTGGCCACGGTTCCTGGCCAACAGGAGCTGCGGAGCTGGCGCTCGGGGCAGGGGCAGCGTGCAGAGCCTCCCTAGTCACCCTTGCATCTAGGAGCCGAGGGACATGTTGCTGCTTCCGGGATGTGCGCGGAACCAGGTAGGGAATCTGCCAGCCCCACCAATTGCACTTTTAACTGACCGGAGCCGCCAGGTTCCTTTTTCAACTGGGCCTTCCAGTCAAAAACCGGACACTTGGCAACCCTAACCCAAATACTGCTCTCTACTCTGATTTTTTGTGTGTGCGCACGGCATTTTTAGCAGGTGTGCCACCTGTCATTGGCCACAGTCAGATAGGATGCCTGAGTTAGTGAGCCATTGGTGCATTCTATTGTGGCCATTTGTGTACATATATGTCACCTATTTGGAATCATCTCTTTTGGGTAGGTGAACAGCCAGCCAGCCAGAGGAGTGTGTGTGGCTTGTTTGCATTCCTTTCTGAAAAGTAAATACCCTCCCAGACCTTGAAAGGATCTCTTTGCATGGGGGTGATACAGCTCACTGTGTGAAATCAGGCTAGGAAAGTGGGGGAAGGGTGCCTGCAGAGGCTGTTCAGGGTTGCGGGGAGGAGGGTTGAGGGACTCTTGCATCCAAAGGAAGCCAGGATGATTGTGAGCAGCTTTCTTTCCAGCCCCACCCTCCAGTTTCTCCTGCTGCTGAAGATTGTCCAGCAGCCCCATCCACTGCTGCCTCTCCACCTGTTAGGGTTACCAGATAGCAACTGTGAAAAAATGGGACAGGGGAGGGGGTAATAGGCACCTATATAAGAAAAAGTCCCAAAAAATGGGACTGTCCCTTTAAAAATAGAACATCTGGTCACCCTTCCTCCTGTGCAAAGTGAGGTGGCTCCCTTTCTCCATCAATGTATGATTGGGTTTTTTTGGTGAGGGGGGAGAATGGTGTGCCTGTGTACACGCCCTTTCCAGTAGAGCGTGCGTGGTGTTACTTGTGCCCTTCGATTCAGGTGGACTGGTAGGCAGTGTAGCAGAGTATGCAGCTATCTTGGATTTTTGTGCTGAGGTTTATAATGGGCAGGATGTACCCACTGGAGTACTGGGAAGGGGGCAAAGGGAATATCTCAAAGACCAGCATTTTTAAAATTAATTCTTGAAGTAGCAAAGGGTCGCCTGATCTGCCCAGAGCCTTCAGGGTATAGCAGTGGGCAGGAGGAACCAGACTAGCCAGACCTTTCCAGGTGCTCCAGGGGTGCATTAAATGGAGCAGATTGCCGCTGCACTCCTGTTCAGATTATGCTGGGCAATTGCCTAACTCTATTTGTAATCTCTGGGGGATGCACAGCCATATACACAATGAAGGTAGCCATTGGCTGCATTGCAGAGTGTGTGCCCACTCCTGCATTAGTGGCATCATATCTGGAAATGCAAAGATTTTTTTTTTAATTTCTTTTTTTTAAGTCTCGAAGTAGCTTCGGATAAGCAAAGACCTTCTCTAATCCTACCCTCTCTTTCTTGTCCCTGCCCCCTTTCCAATGCCAGCAGTAGGGAGGGATGCATTGTAAGGGATTACAGTCTTCAGCAAGACCTTTAGCTGTTGCTCCGAAAATAGTAAAATGGTTGGGTCAGAAGAGGGGAGAGAAGACAGATCTGCGGAGGGCCGTTTTTGAAGGGGAGGGAGAGGGGAATCCACATGATTCAAAGGGCCCAGTATTTCTGAGAGCTCACAATGCTGAGTGCTCAGCACTTTTGAATATCTGGCCTTTAATTAGGTGCCTAAATGGGGCTGAGCTCTTTTGAAAAACCAAGCCCAGCTTGTGGCTGCTGAGCACTCGAAACTCTGTCCCTGAGCTTTTCTGAAAGATGGGAGGGGGGGTTGGGAAGGATCCTCTCTGGTCCCTAGCACTTCTGTGTGTGTGGCATGCCCGTTACTTATATTGTGTTTACTTGTCTCCCCATGCCCATCCCTCAATTTCGCTATATATAGAGTCCCAGCTGCCTGGTTAGTGCTTATTTTCCCTCTGCAGGCTGGCAGTGTTCCTAGCCTATGGAGTCCTCTCACCAGTGGGTGTGGGGTGGGACTGAGGCTTGTCTGATTACAGGGTGGAGGCACTGGTAACTCTGAGTAATAGCAGCTTGTTGCTCAGGATTTAGCCATGAATAACATCATGGCAAATTCAGGAACTGCTAGTTAAAGGAGACATAGGCAGAGTGGGACTGAAATTGCCCCAGCTTGGTGCTGGAACCCACTTGCCTTCATGCTTCTCACATTCTAAAGGGCCAGATGTTTTGGTCTCGTAGGAAGAGAAGATTAAAAATTAAGCAGCTTTTTGTTTTTGTCGGGCCTATATAAAAACAAGGGCCTTGATTCTGCTCTCACTTACAGCAAGAGTTAAACCAGAGTAATTGAGAGAAGGATCTGGCCCAGTGTGGTGTTACTCCCCTTGCTAGGGTGACCAGATGTCCCGATTTTATAGGGACAGTTGCAATATTTGAGGCTTTTTCTTATATAGGCTCCTTATACTCTTCCCCCCCCCCCAATTTTTCACACTTGCTCTCTGGTCACCCTACCCCTTGCTGGATGTGCAGCAGCTTCAGAATGAACAAGCAGTGTTCCCAGAACGGTGTCACTGTATTTTGGAGTTCACTGGCCATGCCTTCCCATCTGAGCCTCTTCCCCTAACTCTGCACCAATACCGCCTAGTGTGAAGCTCAGCGAGGTAGTGAACAAAAGTGGAGGGGCAACGCTGACTTGGAGCAAAACCATTGCTATTTGCAATAGTGCAACCTACTGGGCAGCAGTCTCCCTTCACCAGGCTGGGCTCGGATTTTACAGGGTTATTCTGGCCACATTCCTTTTGGTTAAGATTCCTGGAGGGGCATCGTTTTGGCAGCCTGGCTCCCACCACCATTTGAGAGCAGCCTTTCACTCCTGGGTGTCCGCACTCCTCACAGTTGACTACTGAGCCATAGTCAGAGGGAAACCAGGGCCATTCTTACTAGCCTTGTCCTGTTTCTCCTTTCCCCAGAGAAAGCTACCGATGGATCCCTGCAGAGCGAGAACTGGGCCCTCAACATGGAGATTTGTGACATCATTAACGAGACAGAGGAAGGGTAAGGGAGCTGGCCCCACTAAGCGGTGTGTGTGTACATGATGCAGCCCCAGAGTCTGCTGTGTATGCGCTCCAAAAACATACACAGACACATACCCTGTACAGTCAGATCTCCTGGTTGATGGGATTAAAAAGCCGGGTCACTGGACACTCCCGAGCTCAGGTAGAGGGATTTAGAGGGACAGCCCAGCTAATGTCAGCTGCCAAAGGCCTCATTCATTATGCCCCAGAATTCCAGCATGGGGATCAGTTTATCAAATGGGCCATCAGGTTCCCAACTTTCACCCCATTCAAGCCAGTTCTCATCCCCTCTGATGAAGCAAAGTTTGAAATTCTTTTATTCTGTTGTAGTTCTTCTTTATAGCTCTCTGTTTCTATCCCTGGGAGTTGTGCTCTCAGGTATTTTCATACACAGTAAGTGAGACCCATGCAAGGGGGTGGAAGGTCCAAGGTCCCCTCCCCCTGAGCAGCCCTGAGACAAGACATTCAGTAATCCGGGGAATGCCAGACATGTTAACTCGGGACCCTATAAATAACCCGCAGTGGGTTTGCTGGTGAGCTGCAAAGGGGCCATTCCCTCTGGCTGCAGAGACATCAAGAACAGTATGTAACGGGAATGATGCTACATGAAATCCAAAACGGGGGCTTCGCTGCTTCCTCTGTCCCACCCATAGCAGAGCAGGACTGGAGTGAGAGCTCCTAGGATGGCCCAGTCTCCAGTTACAAAGCTTTTTATTCTCTGAATCACCCATCTTTGCCAGCACATCTCAGCAGCGACCTGCAGTACCTCTTCTGTTCCAGTCCTGGTGTCCTCACTGCACACAGAGACAAAGAGTCCTGTGGCATCTTATAGACTAACAGAAGTATTGGAGCATAAGCTTTTGTGGGTGAATTCCCACTTTGTCAGATGCATGGGATGAAGTGGGCATTCACCCACAAAAACTCATGCTCCAATGCTTCTGTTAGTCTATAAGGTGCCACAGGACTCTTTGTCTCTTTTACAGATCCAGACTAACATGGCTACCCCTCTGATATTTGACTCACTCACACACACTCCCTGGTCTGTTCTCCCTCAGGCCTAACCTGCAGTCCCCTTGCTGTTCCAGCTCTGGGCCCAGACAGCTCAGCCAATGCACCTCAGTTCTGATCTGCAGCATATCCTGTTACTCCCATCCTGGGAGGCTCCCCCACAGCCCTGCCAATGCACTTTATTCCAAACCTTTGGCACCAGCTGCTATTACAGCCTTGACCCCAATCTCAGTCGGCTCTGGCAGCGCATGTCAGTCCATCACCATGCAGTATTGCAGTGCACTTGTGCCACAGCGCTTTCATCCTGACCGAGAAAGTTTGAAAGGCACCAGCTCAGTTACTGCTTGTCTCTCTTCCGTCTCCGAAATGACACTGCTACTGCATCTTCCCTGCGTTGCAGCTGGAAGTTCATTCCATCAGTGGCCCGTTTCCTAAGATTTTGGGATAACATTTCATGGTAGAAGTGGAACTTCCCCCTTCTGGCACAGGATTTTGCTCAGTCCCAGCTGGTGAATCCAGGAATGACACATTCCTAGTGCAGCTCCTTTTGTCTGTTCTTTCTCGCTCTTTCTGCTTCACACTGCACACAGTGGATTGTTGATGGTGTCAGCACAAGTGCCCGTGGTGCCAGGAAATGTAACTTGCTAGTGTTGATGACTACTCCCAACGCAGAGCCACCACGGGGAGCCAACTCACTTGTTATTGCTTTGGGCCACCCCAAAATCCTGGGGGCAAATCGCCAGCTGATTGCAACCCTCGCTGCAAGTCCCTGGAAACTGGCAGCCATGTTGTTTTGTGTATCTTCAGCCAGTCCAGCCCTCTGCGTAATCTTTCTCCAGGCCCAAAGATGCCTTCCGAGCCATAAAGAAGAGGATCGTAGGAAATAAGAACTTCCATGAGGTCATGCTGGCTTTAACAGTGAGTGGGGTAATCCCTTTCTCAGCTCCATGAACCCTGCTGTGAGGCTAGGTCCTTGGGTTGCTCTGCCTCTGGCTCTTGCCATCTCCAGGGGTTACCACAGTACAGCTCCATTGGTCATGGTTGGAACCAAATAAGACAGGGAGGATATGGAGTTGTCTGGAGGGGTGGTACTCACAGTCGGGGAGTGGGGCAAGGAGGCTTGGACTAAGGTGTGGGATGGCACTGTAAAGGGAGTCTGGGATGTGGAGTCAAGAGAATGGTGCAGCAGGGACGCTTGCATCTTGGGAGCTGCAGAGTGAGTGGCACCATGTGATTCCTGCTGTCTGTGTAGGGAAGGCTGGGGTTCCTGTAGGAGTCAGGGCTCCCAACGCTCGTGCATGTGGCAAATCTGACTGGCTTTACTTCAAATGCAATGAGGGATACCATCATGTGGGGTTTTCCTTTTAGAGCCCTGTGTACCAGCTGATCCCAAATCGGCTCAGGTAAAGCCACTCCCCACTCTTCAGCTAGGAGGCTGAGCTAGCCAGCAGTTATGAGGATCCCACCAGGCTGAAGAGTCCCTCCCTCCACCCCCACCTCCCTGCCACTTCTCACACCTCTACCCTATGGACATTCCATCTCCAGACACCTGGAGGCCGTGTCATGGAAGAGCTCACCCCTCCCCTCAAACTGAAAGGCAGGGACTCAAGTCCCTCCAGTTGGAACGAGGCAAACCGGTTGGGATGGAGGGGCCTCTAACTAACGCCTGTGGCTCTGCAGGTTCTGGAGACGTGCGTTAAAAACTGCGGCCATCGCTTCCACGTTCTCGTGGCCAGCCAAGATTTTGTGGAAAGTGTCCTGGTGAGAATCATCCTTCCCAAGAACAACCCACCCACCATAGTGCATGACAAGGTGCTGACTCTCATACAGGTGAGTGAGGGATGGAAGGAGTTGGCAAGTCTGATTGCCAGGCAGGGTCCTTCTCTCTCCTCCCTCCAAAGCACTTGGCAAGATGCTAGTCAATAGGGGAGCAAGGAACCAGGGTATCCCACAATGCTGTGCTGAATAACAGCTTCTAGGACACTGGGCCTACCCCCACAGCTCTTCCAGCCCCTGGCTCCAAGAATGGGATGTGGATCTCTGGCATGGCAGTGCCAAGCACTGATCTCCAGAGCATAGGCCTCAACCTGGGTTATGTTTTCCTTAGGTGCTTGTGTAGAAGGCTGCATGCTTTAACTGGTCATGGGATGCATGTCTGCTTCTCTCCCCAGTCCTGGGCAGACGCGTTCCGCAGCTCACCAGACCTGACAGGCGTCGTAGCTGTCTACGAAGACCTGAGGAGGAAAGGCCTGGAGTTCCCCATGACTGATCTGGATATGCTGTCACCCATCCACACACCGCAGAGGGTAATCGGGGGCCTCTGAGGGGAGGGGATATGGCTGCTGCCATATGGGGGCAGGGCTGGGGCATGGGGCTGTGACTGCAGCCACCCCACAGAGCTCACCTTAGGAGTAAGAGTCTCTGATTGCAGCCTACTTGTTGGGCCCTGTGGGGGTGGGAAGGGGCTGTGCCCTAAGCGCAGAAGCCATGGGAGTGGAGTGGTGAGGGGCACACAGGGGCTGTGGAAGATATGGTAAGGAGAAGCAGACAGAGCTGTCGGAAACAGACAGTGAATTTATATAAACATTCCTCTGTAGTGGCTGTGTGCTCTCGCCTGTGAGCTGTCTGATTCCTCTCTCTCTTGCACTGTGCTTGGTCTTCTCTCTCTCTAGACTGTGTATGGCTCCGACTCTCCGTCCGAACAGAACTCGCCTGCTGGTGACTCCCCTCAGGGAGTAGACTCCATCCTGCACCCTGTCTCCTTGCCGGGGGGGCCAGGTGCCTCCAGCGACACCCCCATCACACCCACACCAGAGCAGGTAAGCAGAACGCAGGCCCAGTGTTGCTGCTGCTGCCACTTCCCCTCACTTTGAAGCCCTTTGTTTCAACCCTGCTGCCCCTGGGCTCCCTCTTCCTCCGGACAGTGCCAACTCTAGAACGCCCTAGGGACTCAGTCACTCCCTGGTGCCAAGTCATGATGTCACCAGCACAGAGCAGTGACATCCCAAAGGAATCCACCCAGAATGAGCATAGAAAGGAGATGGAGTCTCCTGATGCACAACCACGCAGATGAGGAGTGGTGCTGAGACACAGAGATTTTACAGGAACAGGCTCCTGGCTTCCATTTCCTCAATGTCTCATCATGGCAACAGTTTGCCCAACCAGTACCTCATTTTCACCTCTCTTTGCCCCGCTCCCAGCTGATTTTCCTCCACCTGTATGAATGACTCTCCTGGCTGTCAGCTCTGGCCCAGGGAGGAACTGTCTGGAAGCCAGCGATTCCACCCTTTTCCCTGTCCCTGCTCCCTCCACACTCCCACTGACTCAACATGACATCAGATTCTCACCCCCTTCTCCTAGAAGGAAGGAATTCTCCAGCTTCTAGCGGACTTAGTGCCCTTGCATTAATGGGAGGTGAACGAACTACCCTTCTGAGGCTCATTAGCTGCCTCTGGCACTCGGCACAGGCTCAGGCTCGGACTGAGGTTTATTTTGTTCTCCTGCGCTGTTCGTTTTGCAAGTAAGACTCTCTGAATGGCTGCGAAGGGGGACCTGGATCACAATAGCAGCTTGTGCCAATCCATAAAATGCAGGAACATGGCCTGGTGGAAGGTATTGGTGGTTGCCTGGGTTCTATCTCCAGCAAATGGAGCCCCGTGAGATGGTAACTAGAGGGCCTAGAAAATTCCCAGCAGGTAGAGCTCCTGAGACTGTAACCAAAGAGTCAGAGTCCAGTCTGCAGCAGTAGCAGTTCTCTTAGCCCTTAACCCTGTAGTCTTCCTTAGCCCAGGCTGTGGGCAGTCGGATCCTGCTTAGCACTTTCCTCTTGCCTTTGCAGATTGGGAAGCTGCACAGCGAGCTGGAAGTGGTGAACGGGAACGTGAAGGTGATGTCTGAGATGCTGACAGAGCTGGTGCCTGGACAGGCTGAGCCCTCTGACCTTGAACTCCTTCAGGTAAGGAATCTCCAGCAGATGTCAGGGGAGAAGAGAGAAATATGGAGAGCTCGGCTAAGTGATGGCTCAGCGAACTCAGTGATGTTCATGCCCTGCAGGGAGAGAAATCGCACTTAGCTGCGAGGGGCTGGGCATGTTACAGAGAGAATTATTTAGGGTGGGCTCTCATGGAGTATAATGAGGAGTGACAGAATGAAATTAAGAAAGGGGAAATTTTAGTCTGATCTGCAAGGAAAGGTTGCCCACCAGTGGGAGCTGTTAGGCCATGGAATACTGTCCCAAGGGGGTTGACTGTCTATTTCTGACTGGGAAATTGAGTGTTTCTACTTAACCAGGGGCCCAGGTTTAGCCTTCCCCAGATGGGAGACCCAACCAGGCCAGTAACTGTAAGAGCCCCTCAAGCCCCTCACACAATGGGCTTGACTTCCATTAGTCTTCGACTATTAAACCCAGACCCCCCAACGCTGGGAACTTCAGGCTACCTCATGTCCTTGGCCTGACCGTTGTGGTGCCGCCTTCTTACCGTGGGCAGGAACTGAACCGAACGTGTAAAGTGATGCAGCAGCGTGTGCTGGAGCTGATCCCCCGTATCCTCCACGAACAGCTAACGGAGGAGCTGCTCATCGTCAATGACAACCTTAACAACGTGTTTCTGCGCTATGAACGGTACCCCTGAAGCCCCGCGCCATCATCCTCTCCCTCCCTGCCTCTCACACAGCAGCCCAGCTCTTTCCCAAGGAACAAGCCACCGGCTCGTTCTCCCATGGCAGCTCCCATTCTGCCCCATGTACTGTCTCTGTCTTTCCATGAATGTAACGGAGAAGGCCTATCAACCTGGGTCCACCATCTTCCCTCTACTCAAGAAAATGCAGGGTCTCTCTGCTCCAGCTTGTGCTGGTTCATCTCTGGCCCTTTCTGATGCCGGCCTTTGTGTAGTTATTGATGGGACATAAAGAGATCTCTGCAGCCCAGCCCTGAAGGGGCAGACAGAGGGAAAGAGCTGCTTTCAAGCTACATAGGAAAGCTTCAGAGCAGGCCCCCAAGTCACAAGGCTGCTGAGCAGAACAGAGAGGGTGTATACCCAGATCTCTAGCATGTGCGGAGACATTGGCTGCTCTCCGACATTCCACTAGCCCCTCCTGTAATTCTAGTAGGAGAATTGAATGAATCCTGGAAGGAAACAAGGGGATTCTCCCCCCTCCCATCAAGGGAAAAAAAAAAGCTACTCCTGGGTCAATTGGGGTGGGAATATTTCCAGGGGGGCATTAGACACTTCCCTGTGCCATCCCCCAGGACATGCCCCCTTTGGATTTCCTCTAGGATCTGTTACCTTGGGTCAGACTCTGGCCCCAAACGGGGGTCCCTCCTTCCTCCAGGTGTGATGGGGCAGACCGAGCCAGCCCTTGGGGTGAAGGGTTAAGCCAGAAGGATCAGGGTGAATAATTACTTGAAATGCTTGGCAGCCATGAAAGCTCTTGCCATAGAAAGTTGTCTCATTTCATCCCTCCCTTGCAGATTCGAGCGGCTCCGGGCTGGCCAGCCCATTAAGGTAATTCTGAACTCCCTTCCCATGCAGGTTTCTGGGCATCTTGCAGATAGGAATGTACTGAAGTCTGGTTTGCATCCTCCATGCCCTACGGTTTTTGGGTTGGGTGGAGGGTGAATTGCTGTGCCTTCCTCACAAGCTGTAAGCACTGCTCTGAAACCCAGCTGGTCTGCTGCATTGGCTTGGCCTGCACTGACATGTGGGAGAACGTTTCATTCCCAATCCCAACGTCTCATCTAGGGCGAGCAGTGATGCAGGTATCCAGCATGGTCTCTCAACCTGGGGGTTGTGACTCCTGGACCGACGGCAGACGGGTGTCGGGGTAGCAACCACCGCACTCATCGTGTATTGCTCAGCAAGGGGCAGGTCCCCGGATAGAAAAGGCTAAGACGCACAGTATCAGCACTGTTATGGCCTCTGAGCTAGCACTTGACCTGCTGGCATCTAAGAGAAACGGGAGGATGGTGACCTAAGGAAAATTTTCTCTGACACCATTCAGAGCCCACTCCCTGCTAGGAGCAGCGGGGAGGCCCTGTAGCCTACCTCTCTTGCTGAGGAGGCCCTCCCTCTCAGATGCATGTGGTGAGCGGAATGGGCAGGGATCAGTGAGGGCTAAACCCAGGCTGCAGGAGTAGAAAATAACTCTCCTCTTTCCCCGAAGGTCCCAATTGAGGTGGAAAACAGTTGGATCAATACGGGGCCCAGTGCACCTCTGATAGACAAGCAGCCTGAAGCTACCAACAGCCTCTCCTCTCAGCTGGCTGGAATAAGTAAGTAACCAAGCAGTGACCCCTCCCGGGTGTGGAGCTCCTCAGGGAGGGCCATGGGGGCATCGATTGGCTAATGTTTGTACAGTGCTCTGGAGACAGGAGGCACCAGGGAAATCAGATGCATTGTTTGTAATTATTAGGGCGTGACTCACCCTGTCTTCACTGTCTTAAAGGGGCATCGCCCGGGAATCAGTGCAATAAGCTGGTGAACCTGGTGCTCTTGAGGGGCCATTGTCTGAACTGCAAATGCATCCACTGAATAGCCATAGAGATGGATTTTCCCCTGCAGCCACTGCCCAGAAGGAGAGGAAGGGGGCCCCGAAGCAGAAGTTGGACCTGTTTTAATTCGCATCAAGCTTTCAAACTAGCTGCACAAGCCCCCACTCTCTGTCTTGTGGTGTTTCCCTTGTGCTGTGTATATACCGTGCTCCCCTCTTGCCCTCGCAGATCTGGGCTCCGGCAGCGTCAGTGCGGGGCTGCAGTCCCTAAACAGCTCCGGCAAACTGGAGGAAGAGTTTGACATGTTCGCATTGACACGGGGCAGCTCACTGGCTGAGCAGCGCAAAGAGTGAGTGGCGGCACTTGTTTTCTGCTCCCCTTCATGTTCTCTGAGGGTGTTTCATTGCAGGGTATGAGGAGGAGAAGGATCACCTGAGTTGAGGGTCCTGAGTTCCCAGCTGCTAATCATTCCTGAGAGTCCTGAGGCTGAGGAGGCAGCTAGCTCTTTCCATGTACTATTGTGGGGCAGGTTTTCTGCTGTCATCACTTTGCTCTTAGCTTTTTCCCCTAAGGTCTTTGCTATGCCCTGCCCGGGGATGGGAGAAGGAATGTCTGTATGTCACTTGCCTGTTGGTCACAGAGAGAGTTGCTGGGCTGGGCAATAAGGGATGGATATGTAGGACTGGAGTGGTTCTGCCTCCTTGGTGCTGTCTGAATTTTTGTGTAATACAATTCCCTGGGTGGGCTGGCAGCAATGGGGAATGAACTTGGGACCTCTAGATCTCAAACCATGAGCACTTAGTGGGTGGCAATGTGACCTAATAGATAGCGTATTGGACTGGGACTCAGGAGACTTGGGTTTTATTCCTAGCTCTGGCACTGGCCTGCTAGATGACCTTAGGTAAGTCATTTTCCCTTTCTGTGCCTTAGTTTCCCCATCTGTAAAAGAGGAAGGGATGATTTCACTGCCCTCCTTTGTCAAGTGCTTTGAGAACTGCTGATGAAAAGCGCTGTGTAAGCACTAGGTACACTATTGCAACTTCAGCTAAAGAGCTCAGCTTCCATAACTCAGCGTCTGTCACGGACTAGCCACTGGGGGGGACAGAGAGCCACGCTCTTTGGTTCATCTTGGTTCTGGTGCCTGTGCTTCAAGTTTTAAAACCATGAGCTCCCAGGCCTTAACCCACAGGAGCATGTTGTACCATCCTGTGTTCCTTGCAGCAGACCCAAGTTGTCTTTGGAATTGATCCTTCCCCTGCCCAGTCTGCCTGTCACACTGCTTCTGGAAATATAACTTACAGCTTTAGCTGGCTGATTCTTAGCAGCTTTAGCCAAGTGAGGTGGAGTTTATTAACCCATTGAGTGGAGCTGGTTGATATCGGAGTGTTGCTGATGAGGAGCAGGGCTCAGGGTTAGGAATACAAATCACCCCACTAGGTGGGGCAATACTCTGTGGAATCTCGCACCCTGCTGTACGGGTTTAGATCCTTGATCCATCTAGCCTGGTGTCCTGTTTCCAGGGAGTCAAAGCGTTAAAAATTCTGGTTCGTTTCTGGTTCCTGTTCATCGATATTTCCTAACTCTCCAGTTCAGGAGTGGCGGAAGCACCCTAAAAGTGGGAGGCCACAGGTGCCCAAACCATGACCCCATCCCCATGCCACCCTCAAGGACCTGCCCCTTCTTCCCAAGGCCCCGCCCTTGCACCACCTCTTCCCTCCAAGACCCTGCCCCTGCTCATTCCTCCCCCCCCCCCCCCCCGTTCATCCTTACAGATGGTAAAAAGGTGGGGAGGGGGCATGGCCCCTGCCCCCATTCTGGCACTCCTGGTCCAGTTTGGCTCCGGTTCAGGCACTAACTTAGAATGATGGTTCAGTAACCGGTTCAACCACATTGAACCTGTCTGAACCGGTTCAAATACATTCCTGTGGATTAAGGTCACGCACTCTTATGTTGGCGTTGTAGCGCATAGCAAAAGAATAAAATGATACATATTTCTTTCACTGTAGAAAAAATGACTGGTTTTTTTAAACAAGTTATTTGCGCACACTAGTACAACATCCTCCAGAACTCGGTCATATTTCACTGCTGAGGTGATAAACTGAATGTAAGCCCATAAAATGCCCTAGCTACACTGCCTCCTGTAGCGAGAACAAGCAGGGAGAGGGAGGAGACAGAGAGGGGATGGAGGTGTTTTGGGAGTTGTAGTTCCCTTCCATGGGCAGTCCTCTACCTGGGCACAACAGCCAAGAGAACTACCAATCCCAGAACCTCTCTCTCTCTCCGTCCTCCCTCTCGCTCATCTCTTCCTATGGCTTCCTGGGAAGTGTAGTCTCTCCCCCTCCCTTTAAGAGTGCAGCCAAGACAAGCCCTTGCTCAGTACCCTTCCCTGCCATTCCCCTCCCCAGTGCTCCCTCAGCGTCTGATTATTGAACCTGTTATTTTGAATCAGTTACCGAGTTTCTGGTTTTGGGTTTCAATTCCAGTTCGGGTTCAATGTGACTGAGAGGTTTTCAGGTCAGGGTTTGTTGCGGTTCACTCAAAACACTTCTCTGAACCAGTTTTCGGGTTTGGTTCAACTCCCTGCCTGTTTCTACTGGTGGCCAGTGCTGACTGGACTGGAGTCCAAACACCGACGGCCTCTTCTGCTAAGCCACTTCCACCTGCAGAGCTTACCAAGTGGACACGACAGAACTGCACATTTTCACAGAAAGCCTGCTTCCTGGGTCTATTCAGGAAGCGTTTTGGCTTAGTAACTAGCTCTCTCTGCTACTGCTGGGACGCGTGTTATTGTGGGGGTTGTGCTTGAATACAGACACCCATGCAAACTCAGCTGAGTCCCTGGATGTTTCCTGGACGTTCCTGGCACGGCGCTTAGCACTGGCAGGTTTAACCCCGGGATCTGAATCCCTGTCCCTTGTGCCAAGCAGTGGTTGGGCTATTATCTGAAAGCAACCATGTGAGGACAAGGGTGCACAGGTTGTACACATGATGTGCTGCGGGCAGAGTGCTTTCAATGGGCCATCTGCTGAGAGATGGGATGCAGTGGAGCTGCATGGACAGAGGCAGGATGGGGCAGGAGCATCATAGCCAACAGCACCTGATTTTGTAACGAAACCTGACCTCCTGGCACGTGCTCAGTGCACTCCCTTCCCCCACTGTGCTGGACGGCCAACTAGGGGCTGGGCAGGAATGGAAGCGTACCCTCGCCAGCATAACCCGATCCTTCAGCGACAGGGACTTGTGGTCGTTCCAAAAGTGAGGCATCTTCTATTTATTCTTTGCCACCCCCTTCAGCCGGCTCTCGCCGCTCCTGCGCTTGCTCTCCTGCCAGCCAGCCTCTGCACTCGCTGACTCAGGCTTCCTATGCCACCAGCCCTGCATCTCCCTCTGTGCTGAACTGCTCCCCCCGCTGCTGTCGGACCAGGGCGCCTCTGCAGGAGATCCCAGCAACGGGGCTGGGACATCTCCCCCAGCCCCGTGACTCATGAGTACCTGGGCGCAGCAGTTCTGGAAGCACCTCAAGCCCTTCCTGCCCTTCTTCTTCATCAGTAGCATGGTGGCGGCGCTCTACTTCATCCTCAACGCCATCGTCCACAGCGGGCCCTTCACCGACAAGAACTTCTTCGAAAAGTTTGAGCGCAAGTGGCCCAAGCCCCTGCCCTCCAATGAGAGCGGCTAAATGACAGGAGCACCCTAGTTCGCAGGCATCCAGCGCTGGGAGGTCATCCAAAGTAGCTGCATTCTCCTGGCATAGGAGCTAGTGTCCTTGGCCTGCACTAGTGTGATGGGGACTGCAAGCAGCTTGAGAGGGAGCAACATAGAGGAGGAGGCAGATAGATGGTGTGTGTCTGTGAGCGAGAGAGAGAGATCAAACTTGGGTGAGATGTGTTTGTGTGTGGAGAGGTCATTGTATTTGCACACTCATAGGTGTTAAGGCCAGAAGAGACCGTTCTGCTCGTCAGGTCTGACCTGATGCATTACACAGGCCGTGGAATCTCAGCCGCCAGTGGGTTCAGTGAGGTTGTGATGGGTGGGGTCTTTTGGGGGGACGTGTTTGCGTGGGGAGGGGTAAGGTGGGTGAAGTGTGCTTGTGTCGGTGAAGGTTTTTGTTTGGCTGTGGGCCTTTGTACAGCCATTGTAACCCATTGGTCAGTGTGCATTGTGTTCCCCTCTGTGCCCAGTCCAGAGAGGATGTCAGTCTGTTCCAGATCTCGGGCTGGCTCTTCAGCTCCAGCTCTAGCTTCTAACTCTGGAGGTCCCTGGTTTCATCCTTGGTGTTGGCCAAGATGATGGCCCAGCCATCGCACAATAATGTCCCAGTATCTTCTTGTGGTACCTCACAATCTTGCTGCAGTGTTTGGGTTGGACCTGTAGTGTTTCTAACAAGCCAGGGATTGCACACATCTGAGATCTTCTAAATCTCTCAAGGAGATCTTAAGGGTTGCAGCAAGCAAGCTGTGGTGTGGTCAGCAGCCCTGACTATTTATATGTGAATTCCGCTAGGAGACCAGTCCTCCACAGCTTGCCCCCTTGCGCATTCCTGCCGCTTCTATGCATTGTTGTTAACCTACTACTCTCTTTCAGGGTAAAGTACGAAGACCCCCAAGCTAACAAAGGGCTGGCTGGAGCCCTAGATGCCCGGCAGCAGAGCACAGGAGCGGTAAGTGGCCGTGGGGCTTTCCACACCCTACCAGTAATGGGCCCCATCATCCCTGCCCAACAGGAGTGCCAATCAATGAGGTCCATTAGGGCAGAGCCTCCCAAGGTATTTCATGCAAGCCAATCTATAAACAGTATGATGGTAGTAATTTCCAGTCGTTGCTAACCTGGGATCGGATTGGATTGGATTTGGTCCTGGAGTGGTGTGAGGCTCCATATCCCCTCCTCCAAGCCCCCAAGCGGGGTGGACTCCTTCTTTGTCCTGTAGACTCCTCCTCCCCACCCTCCTGGAGTTCTAGAAGGTCAGGGGTTGACTTGCTCTGCTCCCATCCTGTCCTCAGCCTCTCGCCTTGAAAGCAGTTCTCAGTGCAGACTCTCTCTTAACCAGATGGAACCTAGCACTTCCACTGATGGAGCCCCACTAACTAACTGGATGGTGCAGCAAGGAATGGTGAGGAGGCACGTAGCCAGCGGAAAGCAAAGAGAGCCAGGGCTGCGGGGCTAGGGTGTGAAACTGGCACAGCGTCTGGGCATGCCCAGCAGGCAATGGGAGAATGGCTGAGCAATGAGGAGCCTAGCCAAACCCCAGCGTTCATGAAGGGGACCCTGATCTGGGCAGATAGTAGAGACTAAGAGGAAAGAAGCCAGGGCCTGTGCCTCCTCACCTGGTGTAATCATACCCCAGGAGAAGTCGGTAGGGATTGAACCCAGGACCTCTGGATCCAAAAGCATGAGCATCTATAGCTTGAGCTAAAGGGCCGGCTCTGGATAGGTGTGCAGGTCCGGTGTTCCATCTCTGTCAGCCTAAGAAAGGGAAGCATGATGAGCACTGGGATTTGAATGGCTGCTGACCTCTGATTCTCAGGACTGGGGAGTGTGTAGTGCACATTAACCCAGTGTGGGGTGTTGTCCCCCTCTAGTAGCTGGACCATGTCATTTGGTTTGAGGCTGCTACTGCCCTGAAGCTGCTGAGCCTTGTCCTTTAGCTCAAGCAGCAGGGTTTGTGCTTGTGCTTTTAGACCCAGAGGTCTCAGGTTCAGTCCCTGGGGCAGCAATACACTCCCAGGACTTCTCTTTTCAGGCTGAGGCTTCAGGCTTCCTAGCAGGGCCTAGCCCATAGAAACCTCTGGCCTGGGGAGTCCCCACACGCTGTCCAGTTTGCTTGTATAAATCTCTACTCTCTGTGGCCTTGGGGATCCCACTCAGGACAGACTGAAACCTCCATAATCACAGCCAACCGTGATAACTACCTGATGGCTCCTCCCCAAGGAGCTTCATCTTGACACCGGGGGGGCTGCGGCAGTATCTGTCCAGAGGCTGGGGATTGGTTTGAAGGAACCTGTTCTTGGGAAGAGAGGGATGCCGCTGTGCTCGGCTTTGGCATTCCTTGTGGAGGTTTCCATGAATTTGGGAAATGAAGGGACAATGGCCTCCAATGACCACCTCCTATTTCTACTCGGTGAACCCGCTGCTGCTGTTGCTTCTCTCTCAGCTGGTCCTGGGGCTTGCTCTTGGGATAAGGATCTGAGGCTTTGGGCTGGTGTTGGGTGACTAGTTACCTCCAGCCACAAGAAGGGCCCCTCCCCCCTTCAATAGTGGAATTGGCCAATGGTGAAAGCATATCTAAAAGAGCCACTTCCGTGGGGGAGCCAGCAGTCAAGTATCTCCCCCTTAATTGTTGAGGAGTTTCCCCTCCTGTACACATTTCCACAGCTTGGCTTGGCACATCATATACCATAGCAAGCCACAGTTAGGCCTGGGCCTTCCTCCTTGCCAGGCTCACCTCTTCCTCACATCTGACCCTACAGCAGGGATGTGAAGCCAAATCTGTGACAGCCCCCTTGTCTGCAGTGCAGTGGGCTGTGATGTCACATGCTGTGGAACAGCGTCAGATGGGAGATAAAATCTCAGGCTCTTTGGGTCAGAATCTGCAGCGATAGCAAGGGGAATCCAGGAAAGTACCACTGTGAACGTAGCAGCCTGGCTGAGTTTGAGCCAGTGCTGCCCTTCCAGATCAAGCCGTGCTGGAGAGGGGAATGAGCCCTGTAAAGGGGATAGGCCAGGACCAGTGCCCCGGCACCAGTCTCAAACCTCCAGCTCCCTCAGAAAGGCCTGCATGCTAGAAGGCAGGTTAGTGGGTAGGGAGAAGACATAAAATGTTGGCTGGGAGAGCTGTGGTGGGATTGGCCACTGCAACAAGGGGCTGGGCTCTGAAACTTGTGGGAGGGGGAGAGTTTCTGCCGGGATAGGTTGGAGAAACATCCTCTCTTTCTCTGCTTCATTCCTTTCTCTTCCTTCCTCTCCAGATCCCAGTCCCCCAGGCCGGCTTCATGGAGGACATTGAGCAGTGGCTCTCCACGGATGTGGTAAGTGAGGGGCAGAATAGGGGCAGTTCCTTTGGCACTTCACTTGCTGCTCAGGGCTGGCAATGAACTGTGTCTCCCCTTTGGCCCCTGGAAAGGCTCAAAATTCCCTGTGTGTTGGCGATGACTGTCCAAGGCTCTTGCAGGTGGCAGTGCAGGCCTGGTCGATGTGGGCAAGGGTTTCAGTCATGTTCCCTTCCTCAGAACACACCCCATTGACCTTCCCTTGCTTTTTCATTCCACACTGCCATCCTTCTCCGCATCTTTCCTGATTGCCACTATGCCCAACCACCTGATCCTGCAAACACTGAGGCGCATGTTTAGCTCGACATGTGTGCGTTGCCCCGATGAAGTCAGCCAGGGTCTTGGAGCAGGACTTCCTGACTGAGGGGAGAGGGTGAGTAACAGGATCGAGAAAGGCTGTGCAGTGTGCCCCTGGCACACTGCTGGGAGGGGGCAGCTGAGAGACAGCAGGGCAACCCAGGTCACCAAGGCTCTCCTGACTGTGTTATGAGCAAGGGGATTGGTGGGGTCTCTTGTGGTGTGGAAGAAGAGAGTGTCTGTCTGGAGATGGCGAGGCTGGCAAAAGGCTTCCAGGAAAATCTGATCTGGGTGAAGAGTTTTTTCTTGCCCTCCTGCCAGCTGTTACTGCTGGTAGTGGGGTAGAGAAACCTCCCCCTTTCCTATCAGTAGGGGTGAGGATTTCAGTCCCATTTGCCTCGATGGAGCGGAGCGCTGTGTCCACCTGGGGTGCTCAGGCCTGCTTCCCAATGTGTCTTTCTTCTCCTTTCCCAGGGGGAAGAGACGGAAGAGGCAAAGGGCGTCACCAGTGAAGGTAAGAGCCACCAGCCCCTCTCCTTCCTCCTGAACCCTTCTCAGAGCCAGCTCCCTCCTCCCCATCCTCGTCTCTAACTCTCTCTTCCCGCCCTAGAGTTTGACAAGTTCCTGGAAGAGCGAGCGAAGGTGGCGGACCAGCTGCCCGCACTCCCTAGCCCCCGAGCAGGGCCACCTACCGCCTCCAGTCCACACCGGAAGCAGGAGAAGGAAGACGACACTATGTTTGCCTTATGAACCCTATGGACTGGTGTGCTATGGAGCAAGCGGACACACTGTGGTGCTCCATTCCTGCCAGGGGCTGGGAGAGGAAGGGCTCTACGTCCCCATTGCTCTCCTCTCACTTCTCCCCCCCTTACCAATTTTAGGCTGCTTTGGGGTTAAGTTAATCATTGCTGTATTTTGGGGACATCACGGAGTAGGCCTGTGAAGGGCGCTGGTGAAGCTGCTGGAGATGTCGCCAGACGAGTCTGGGGGCCCTGGGGTATCTTATTGTGATGGGGGCAAGCAGAGGGCGCTCCCCACCCTTCTTTCCAGTGAAATCACTGTAACCCCTCCTGAGAACCAGGAGCGGTCTGGGTCTGGGGTCTTTCCTGCTCGGCTGCTTCCTTTGACAGGCTGTGTCTCCCACGTCCAGCTGGGGCACTGTGTTCTAGGCTGCTCTCCAGAGTGGGTCCCCTCCCTCTCTGCTGCTCTCAGGGCTGAGCTCTGCCCATCCCCTGCTGCAGTGGAATGTAGTGATTCTTATGGGGAGGCCTCTAGTATTCGTTTCCCTGTCGCACAAGCACATATATGCAACATGCCCCTTATGGCCCCAGAACCCCACCCAGGGTCGTGTGATTTTGTCGTACAGAGTCCAGGTACCGAATCTCATGGCTGGAGATGGGGATGGGGCTGCAAACGGTACCAAATCCGGGGGTGGAGGGGTGCGTGCAATCCAGCTCTGGAAAGGGGGGCAAAGGAGCGGATGTGCCTGCAGCAAAAGCTTTGAGGTGAATTGCTTTGATTCTTGGATCTCCTTTAGTCCCTGTCTTCCCCCTCCCCCGGACTTAACTCCCCCCAAGGCTCCCCTTGTTCCCACTGTGGAATGGGGGGAGGGGGGAGAGGAGAATGTCTCTGAGAGAAAGGGGAGAACACTTTAAACAACCAGTGCATACTGCCCTGTGCAGACGTGGCAGGGGAGGAGCGTGCCAGGTCCAAGGCTCATGCTGATTATTCCATGTAAACTGGGAGACTTGCCTTTTGTATCGCACATTAAACAAGCAACGTCCTGACCCCCTTGGAGAGTGTGTGCTGGTGCATTTGTGGGCGGAGGAACCTGGGGAGCCAGGCTGCTGAGAGCAGGAGTGGGCACCAGCTCGGGGTGGCAGGGGAGCGGGGGGGCCATGGTTGTTGAGAACAGGAGTGGGCACCAGCTCGGGGTGGGACGGCAGTGGCGGGGCCATGGCTGCTGAGAGCGGGCACCGGCTCAGGATGAGAGGGGAGTGGGGAGGCCATGGCTGCTGAGAGCGGGCACCGGCTTGGGATGAGAGGGGAGTGGGGAGGCCATGGCTGCTGAGAGCGGGCACCAGCTTGGGATGAGAGGGGAGTGGGGAGGCCATGGCTGCTGAGAGCGGGCACTGGCTCGGGATGAGAGGGGAGTGGGGAGGCCATGGCTGCTGAGAGCAGGCACCATCTGAACCATCTTATTGTGATCACCCTGTTCAATGTCTTGAACCTGTGGGAAGTGTCAGCAGGAGCTAACCCCTCCCGTCTCCAGCCAGTAGCTGCTGCTGAATCTGCTCTTTGTTCATTTAAAGATTTCCACTAAATAAAACTGCTGAAGTGCTGGGGATGGGTGTTCCCTCTTGTGCCACGCACCGCAAGCTGCTAGACGACTGGTTCACTTGGAAGCAGCGCAGGGGTGGGGGGTCACTTAAAGGGCAACTCTATAAACTGAACACATTCCTTTTGCCCCACTCTGTAGGAAAGGGTTAGATCAGTAGAAGGTGTTTGAACCTGAAAGCCTTTCTCCACTAACTTGGAGCCTCAGCTGCACACCTCAGGGACAGACAGTACAAAAGCTGGGAACAGAGCTGTGTGAGCAGAGCTGGTATGTGCTTGTATGTACCTGTGCTGGAACAAGTCAGGTGGCAGTTCAAGCTACCCTCCCCCTTTGCAGAGCAGCTGGGCTTAGGGTCTATTACTAGCCTCTCCAGCTTTCCAAGATGATGGGAGCATCCCAACTGGGTTGTCCCTTAAGCCTATGAAGCAGGATGCATCATTCCAGCGCCCACAGCTGCAATGGTGACCTGCGTGTGATTTTGGAGGAAGGAGTAAAGGACCATGGGTGGGAACTCCCCCTCCAGCTGCTGTAGAGTGGGATCAGACAGAAAGGTTCAAGTTGTGCAACAGATCCAGCCTCCCATTCTCTCTCAATGCACTTTCATCTCTGACAAGTTACTGTCCCCTGGAGCACAGGTGGGCCCAGCAGAGGGTGGGAAGGAATTGCCAGTCACCCTCTGTCCCAGTTCTCCCAGTTACCTGATGATGTCTTAGTTTGGTGCCATACTGATGTCCAGAAGCAAGGAGGAAGTTTATTCGTCATTACTAACTCCCTCTGGGTGTCTCAGTCAAGTCCCTGACTGGAACAGGCGTCCACATCACAAAAATGTACATCGTAGGGCACTGTAAGGATTAATCAGGTACGGTTTGTAAAGGATTCTGTTTAAGTTGAAAAGCGATATCTAAGTGCTTCGTGTCTCCATTATGCTTTTACTAGAGGGCTTATGGGTGCCTATTGAATCCCAGGAAGAGCCAGTCAAAGTCCCCCCAAGACTAAAGGCCTATGCCTCAACTGAGGGTAAGGAGCCACAGAGCCCAGAAAGCAACTGATTCCAGGGGAATCAAATGCAAAAACAAGGATGGGAGTGCAGGTCACATGGTGAGAACCAGGGATCCCATAGGGGACACTGAACAGAGCATTCTCTGCCCGTGACTCTTCAAAGGAGTCCAAGGAGCCGGTGGATGCCACCCAGAGGAATTCTACCCAGAAATGTGAACCATCAAGGGAGCAGAAACAGGCCCCTCAGTCGCAGAGCACTACCTCCATCAAACCTCCTCTTCCTGGTCTGATGGATGGCCATCTTGGCCAGTGCCAGGAGCAGGCTGACGAAGATGTGGAGCCACAGCTGGCATGTGCGAACCCAAGGAGCTGTGAGAACAGTGGAGCCACAACCTCAGCAGGAGGCTCTGGGGGAGCTGGAAAAGGGGTAGCGGTGGGGTTGCAGGTAGTGATTGTTGAAGAAAAGGCAGTTTAGTGGCAGATTTCTGTTAGGACCCATTTTCACATGCTCATGGTTTGCTCAAGCATTCTCCCTTTGAGACTTAACCCAGGCTTGAGGGGTAACAGAACTAAAACAGGAGGATGCTGTTTCTTGCAGGGATTAAGTTGTTAGAAGAGCCCTAATTTTAGACTCTGCTGTAGCCCCTTTTATGACACCTCAGCCACCATCAAAAAGCCTCAAAGCCAACTTAACCATGAATATTGCCCTCCCCTCCTCATGCAACCCCTGGTGTAGGGGTAGGAAAAGGAGGCAGGGGTGTGGCTGGAGTACTCTGCACTCTGTTATTCAGGGCTGATAGAGCAACCCAACAGATTGCTCTAACATACACAGGGGATGTCACTAATTCCGGGCAACAGCACCTGTATTTCCCCATTGTGGTCCAGCAAGGGCACCCCTGTCATGCTTCCAGCTCTCCAGTTGTTGCCTCTCTGGGGAGGAGGCCTGCATCTCCCTCCCTTCTGACCAGGTGTTTCCAGGCTACACAGTTCCCTGCCTTCACTATGTTATTCCCAGCAGAGGCAGGCTGCCCATGGATACCTGCTTGCTTTCTCTTTAGAGACGGTTAACAGGTGTAGTTGCCACAGTTATGTAACCCACACAGAACTTCCCTCTTTATCTTACAGTAACAAGCACTGCAGCAAAAACAATAAAAGAACCTGCATGCGTGTTAATAAGCTTACCAGTGATCACCCGGACTCTGGCAGGAGCAGGCCTTCAATACCCCATCCATGTGGTTTCCTTTGTGATCACAAGCTCATCACAGCAGCAGCTCAAAGAAAGCACCTAATCTTATGGGGCCTCAGTAGACCCAGTCCTTCCAACCTTCCCTAAGGATTGGGGCCCTCAGTAGATCACGGGTCATGTTTGCTGGATCAGGAAGAAGGCCCTGAGCCAGTTTAAAACTAGGCTATTTGTCCAAAAACCCCTTTCTGTGTCTCTTGGTCCCTGGAGAATTCAGTCTGACCTAGTGCATATATCTGTCTCTGGGGAGGGTGGCTTCAAAAGGCTGACAACAGAGACGTACACTAGCATCCCTGCCCCTAGAGAAAGTACATACAATGCCACAATAACACATACATAATTGCATTTTTAACACAATGGACTTCAAAGGTATTAACCCAAATTCAGTAAGGTTTATCTTAATTCCATAAGGTTTGTCCAGTCTGTCAGAAGAGGCTGGGCCCAGAATTCCAGATGTGCAGAGGTGGCATAAAGCTACTTTCACCAACCACCAAGCTGTACTTCCTGAGAGATGCAGCTCAGAATCTGGAACGGAGCATCTGCAGGCCCCTGCTGCCCCCATCCAGGACTGACTGATTGAAGAAGGCAGTATAATGGAAAGGCACCTGTACCCTTGCCAGAAACGATCAAAGATCAGCACTCTATCTGAGCTCCCTACCAACAATAGCCAAAGCCTGCAAGATAGAAGGCCAGAATAAAAGAACTTGGACTCCCCTGGGAGATGGTCCCTGAAGTGCAGGACCCAGAATACTATAGGTAGAATTGGCCCTTATACAGGGCTCTGTGTCTCCTTGCTGTCCTGGTGCTCACCAGCTGGTTGCGTTAAGAAGAATTTCTTCTTCAGAATACTTTCTGTTGTGAACGTAGCGCTTTTGAAAGGTGCCAGGCTATCAGATGACTGGGAACGGTGAGTGGAGTCCAGCCACTAAAGCAACACAAGGCCCGGCCCCCTCAATTGAGGGAGGGGCCACAGAGCCCAGGCATCAACTTCTAGCCCTGAAGAGTTAAGATGTTTTATTTGTCCAAAGAATATGTGCCATCCTGGCAGAAGTGGTGCAAGGTTCACAGTACCCTACCAACGTGCCTTAAGTCTGAGCTGAAGGTCCCACCTTTGGCCTGTTCGTTCCTGGTCTCTCTGTTGAGACTACCACAATTGTAAAATTCGAGCAGCGATTTTTATGAAGACACTTGTCCACTGGGAACTGGGCTGAATGCTATCTTTCTAATACAACAAAGCCCAACAGATGGTAATAATTAGGGCTGTTAATTAAAAAAATTAATTGTGATTAATCACACTGTTAAATAATAATAGAATGCCATTTATTTAAATATTTTTGGATGTTTTCTACATTTTCAAATATACTGATTTTAATTACAACACAGAATACAAAGTGTACAGATGCATCTGAAGAAGTGGGTTTTTTACCCATGAAAGCTTATGCCCAAATAAATCTGTTAGTCTTTAAGGTATCACTGGACTCCTCACTGTTTTTGTGGATAGACTAACATGGTTACCCCTCTGATAAAGTGTACAGTGCTCACTTTACATTTATTTTTTATTATAAATATTTGCACTGTAAAAAACAAAAGAAATTGTATTTTTCAGTTCACTTCATACAAGTACTGTTGATCAGTCTCTTTATCATGAAAGTTGACCTTACAAATGTAGAATTCTGTACAAAACATAACTTCATTCAAAAATGAAACAATGTAAAACTTTAGAGCCTACAAGTCCACTCAGATCTACTAGTTCAGCCAATCACTCAGACAAAACAGTTTGTTTACATTTGCAGGAGATAATGTTGCCTGCTTCTTATTTACAATGTCACCTGAAATTGAGAGCAGGCGTTTGCATGGCACTGTTGTAGCCGGCATTGCAAGATATTTACGTGCCAGATGCGCTAAAGATTCATCTGTCCCTTCATCTTCAACCATCATTCCAGAGGACATGTGTCCATGCTGATGATGGGTTCTGCTCGATAATAATTCAAAGCAGTGCAGACCAATGTTCACTTTCATCATCTGAGTCAGATGCCACCAGCAGAAGGTTGATTTTCTTTTTTTGTGGTTTAGGTCCTGTAGTTTCCTCATTGGAGGGCTGCTCTTTTAAGACTTCTGAAGGCATGCTCCACACCTCGTCCCTTTCAGATTTTGGAAGGCACTTCAGATTCTTAAGCCTTGGGTTGAGTGCTGTAGCTATCTTTAGAAATCTTACATTGGTACCTTCTTAAAACGAACATCATCTGCTGGGTCATCATCCGAGACAGCTATAATATGAAATACATGGCAGAATGTGGATAAAACAGAGCAGGAGACATACCATTCTCCCACAAGGAGTTCAGTCAAAATTTAATTAACGCATTATTTTTTAACGAGCGTCATCAGCATGGAAGCATGTCCTCTGGAATGGTAGCCAAAGCATGAAGAGGCATACAAGTGTTTAGCATATCTGGCACATAAATACCTTGCAATGCTAGCTACAAAAGTGCTATGCCAAACACCTGTTCTCACTTTCAGCTGACATTGTAAATAAGAAGCCGGCAGTATCATCTCCCATAAATGTAAACAAACCTGTCTGTCTTAGCGATTGGCTGAATGAGAAGTAGGACTGAGTGGACTTGTAGGCTCTATAGTTTTACATTATTCTGTTTTTGAGTGCTGTTATGTGACAAAAAAAAATCTACATTTGTAAGTTGCACTTTCACGATAAACAGATTGCACTACAGTACTTGTATGAGGTGAATTGAAAAATACTATTTCTTTTGTTTATCATTTTTACGGTGCAAATATTTGTAATAAAAATAAATATAAAGTGAGCACTGTACACTTTGTATTCTGTGTTGTAATTGAAATCAATATATTTTAAAATGTAGAAAAAAATCCAAAAATAGTTAATAAATTTCAGTTGGTATTCTATTGTTTAACAGTGCAATTAAAGCTGTGATTAATTGTGATTAATTTTTAATCGTTTGAGTTAACTGCGATTAATCGACAGCCCTAGTAATAATGTTTTAGCACTGTAAAGCTGGAGTCTGTTGGAAGCAATGACCTACAAGTGAAAGGTTCTGCATCATGTTACCAACCCCCTGAGTCAGGCAAATCCCTCAAAGTTTTGGTTCTGTCTAAACTAGGGATGGGCAAACATTTTGGCCTGAGGGCCATATCGGGTTTCACAAATTGTATGGAGGGCCGGTTAGGGGAGCAGGCTGTGGCCCGACCCCCACCTCCTATCTGCCCCCCCAGGAAACCTGCCCCATCCAACCGCCCCTGTCCCCTGACTGCCCCCGGACCCCCGCCGACCCATCCAACCCCTCCTCTCATTCCTGATGACCCTCTCTGGGACCCTGCCTCATCCAACCACCCCTTCTCCCTGTCTCCTGACTGCCCCCTGCCACCCCATCCAACCCCCCCTCCTTCTGGGACCCCTGCCCACATTCAACCCCCTGTTCCCCCCAACCACCCTGACCCCTATCCACACCTCCGCCCCCTGACCACCACCCCAAACTCCCCTGCCCTCCATCCAACACCCCCTGCTCCGTGCCCCCTTACCGCGCTGCCTGGAGCACCGGTGGCTGGCGGTGCTATAGCCGCGCTGCCCAACTGGAGCTGGGCCACCACGACGATGCCACCGCCAGCACAGTGCAGCACAGAACACTGGCTCAGGCCGGGCTCTGCAGTTGCAGTGCCCCAGGAGCTCACAGCCCCGCAGTCCAGAGCATTGCGCCAGTGGCAGAGCGAGCAAGCTGAGGCTGCAGGGGAGGAGGAACAGCAGGGGAGGGGCCAGGGGCTAGCTCAGGGCAGGACGGTCCTGCAGGCCAGATGTGGCCCTGCAGGCCGTAGTTTGCCCACTTCTGGTCTAAACAGTGTTCTGTTTAGGCTAAAAAATTAAACCACCAGTGCAGATCAATGTTGGTTTAATTTGTGACTTAAAGAATGAATGGGTAGTAGATTTTATCATGTGTTTTGGGTTTTTTTCCCCCACAGTGCTGAATAACTTGTATAAGTATTGTTGTGTTCACCAAAGTAAAAGGTAGACACAGAAAACGCTCCTAGGCTAGCATGAAATGCTGCTTTACTCCGCTGATCCAGAAATACCTCTGAATTCAGATGGAACTGTACAAGGTCTGTTTTTCTTTTCAGATTCCTCCCCAAAATTGTGAAGTTACCCATAAAACAACTTAAAATGCATGATTTCAACATTATGGCTATAAAAAAGACAAAATTAGACCACATTTGAATTAATTAAAAATAAACTATACACTTGCATTTTCTAATATTGAGCTTGCTTCTTTTTTGCTTTTTTTCCCGCAAATAACTTGATTATTTTGTAAAACATGGTGACCACTAGAGGTGAGGTTAGCAGCAAGCTACTGTGTTCAAAACATGCTATCTAAAATCAGTCTGAAAATCTTTCAGGGTTTCAGTTGCCAAAAACCTGGTTACCAAGCTGTGCAACGTTATGAAAACTGAGTACAAAAGTTTACTATATTTGAGGTATTACACTCCTACCATAAACTCTTACACATCACTGTGCAGCTCCCCCCACACAGCTGGGACATGGACTCAATGGTAAGGCTGCATCCAGTCTTGACACAGTGCAAGGACTGTGAAACACCCCAGGGCCCTGCTCCTCCATGCCAGGTGTATTAGTTGTGGGCAGGAAGGCTCAGCAAGGCAGGAGCCAAGTGTGGAGGGACTTAATGTGAGGTGATCCAGGTGTGGGTTGAGAGGGTTCTGTGGGGCGATCTGGGTGCAGGCAGCTCAGTGGGGGATCTGAGTGAAGAGGCAGGAGCAGCGGCAGGGTTTTTGGCGCCCTAGGCAGGGGGCCCTTCCGCACTCCTGGTCTTCGGGGAACTTCAGCGGCGGGTCCCAGAGGGAGAGAAGGACCCGCCACAGAATTGCCGCCAAAGACCCGGAGCATGGAAGGACCCCCCGCTGCCAAATTGCCGCCGAGAGTGGCAAAATGCTACCCCCCCAAATCCTGGTGTCCTAGGCGACCGCCTAGGTCACCTAAATGGAAGCACCAGCCCTGTGAAGAGGGGATCTGGATGCACTGAGCCTTGTTGGGGGGTTCTGGGTGCGATCATAATGGGACTCTGCATGGGGGTCCAGGTGAAGGTGGTTGGGGCTCAGCAGGAGGGGGTCCATGTGTAGAGGGGATAGAGCTCAGCATGGGGATCTGGATGTGGGAGGCTCAGTGGGGGGTTTAGATGCTGGGGAAGTGGGGCTTGGCTGGGTGGACATCTGTGTGCGGGTGGCTCATCAGGGTGGTCTGGGTGCAGGGTGAGGCTTGGCGGGAGGGTCTGGGTATGAGGGGGTCTATATGCAAGTTTGTGCCATGTGCCATTTGAATGGGAATTTACCTTGTGTTTTCAATAGTCTTGGATTTAACCTATGACCTTGTTGACCCAAGATATTAACCTCTGTGGGAGCAAACCATGCTGCTTGTTGATTTAGTAAAAATTGTATTAAGTTAGAAGGATGAACTAAATTAGCAGAATTGTTCATTTTTCATATTTTACTTGCTTCCACTGACTATATCCATTTATTCACAGGAGAGCTTCATTGCTATTAACCAGATAACATCCGAGTGACAGTAAAAGGCAGAAGAGAAGAGAATTTTTATTTCTGTAGTACCCATTGCCAACCTGCAGATTGTACCAGTGCGCAGAGTCTTTTCTGGGAGAGTGTCCAGCCAACAGACCTTTTTCCAGTACCTGGGGATCCCCTGCTCTCAACCTCGTATCCTGCAGCAGGTGCTAGACGGTGCTGCTCCTAGAAGCACAGGTGGCTGCCTTGCTATGGTAACAGGCAACAAGGCTAGAAGAAAAGCTGTATATTACCACCAGCCAAGGGAAATGGAGACATACCTCTCCACCTGCCATGGCATGAGTGTGGGACACAATGTGTGACACAGGCCCAAAACATGGCACACACATACTGTAATTAACCTCCTGGCTCCTCACTGGGCACAGGGCAACATCCAGCCAGGCGCCATAATTCCACTTTCCAACAGCGATGGCTCATCAGCCTAAGCCACTGAGGACTAGCTAACCAAAGAATTCAGAAGCTAATTCCCCAAAGCTACATTTGTGTGTGTACAAGCTCAGATCAGGATACAGGCAATGCCTCTACTTATACAGCCCAAAATACCATTAGCCTCCGTGGCAACACGGGCACACTGTTGACTCATATCCAGCTTCTCGTCCACTGTAACCCCTAGGTCCTTTTCTGCAGAACTGCTGCCTAGCCATTCGGTCCCTAGTCTGTAGCAGTGAATGGGATTCTTCTGTTCTAAGTGCAGGACTCTGCACTTGTCCTTGTTGAACCTCATCAGATTTCTTTTGGCCCAATCCTCTAATTTCTCTAGGTCCCTCTATCCTATTCCTACCCTCCAGCATATCTACCCCTCCTCCCAGTTTAGTCTCATCTGCAAACTTGCTGAGGGTGCAGTCCATGCCATCCTCCAGATCATTAATGAAGATGTTGAACAAAACCGGCTCCAGGACCGACCATTGGGGCACTCCACTTGATACCAGCTGCCAGCTAGACATGGAGCCATTGATCACTACCCGTTGAGCCCAACGACCTAGCCAGCTTTCTATCCACCTTAGTCCATTCATCCAGCCCATGCTTCTTTAACTTGCCAGCAATAATATTGTGGGAGACCATATCAAAAGCTTTGCTAAAGTCAAGCAATAACACATCCACTGCTTTCCCCTCATCCACAGAGCCAGTTATCTCGTCATAGAAGGCAATTAGGTTAGTTAGGCATGACTTGCCCTTCGTGAATTTATGCTGATCGTTCCTGATCACGTTCCTCTCCTCTAAGTGCTTCAGAATTGATTCCTTGAGGACCTGCTCCATGATTTTTCCGGGGACTGAGGTGTGGCTGACTGGCCTGTAGTTCCCCAGATCTTCCTCCTTCCCTTTTGTAATGATGGACACTACATTAGCCTTTTTCCAGTCATCTGGGATCTTCCCTGATAGCCATGAGTTTTCAAAGATAATAGCCAATGGCTCCGCAATCGCATCTGCCAGCTCCTTTAGAACCATCGCATGCAGCACATCCAGCTTCACGGACTTGTTCTCATCCAGCTTAAAAAGTCACCAGCTGCTAGGGTTGCCAACTTTCTAATCCCTGAAAACCGAACACCCCTTGCCCCACTTTTTCCTCTAAGGCCCTGCCCTCTGCCCCACCTGTTTTCTCCCCCTCCCCACCTGTTGCTCACTCATTTCCCCCATCTCCCCCGGGACTCGCATGAGCCGGGTTGGGAGGAGCTGACACAACACCTGCCTTCTTGCCCAATCAGGGCACAGCAGGACATGGCAGGGGCCAGTCCCCAGGGCAAGGGGCTGGCATGAGGAAATCGGGGTACAGCAGAGTGTGTGTGGGGGTCCCTGGAGCAAGGGGCTGGGACAGAAGTGGCTTTGGTCCTTGGAGCGAGGGGCTGGAGTGGGGAAATTTGGGCACAGAGGGTGGGAAGGGTCCCTGAATTGAGGGGCTGGGGAAATCAGGGTAGGTGGGGCAAACAGTTGACACTTCCTTCCCCCCCAGATAGCACCAGTACCTCTGAGTTCTCTCCATCAGGCTGGGGAGCAGGAAAAGAAGCAGCTGCTAAGCATAACAGCTCCCCCAGGTTGCTGCTGCAGCAGCAGCTGCTCTTCCTCCTACCGCCTGGTGGCAGAAGCTGATTAGTGCAGGTATCTATTGGACTTTTAGCATCCAGTCAGCTGTGCTGACCATATGCTGCCAGTTTCCCTTTTTGACTGGAAGTTCTGGTTGAAAACTGAAAACCTAGCAACCCTAACAGCTGCTACTGCCCCCAAACCAGAGGTCAGAGGGTACCTGGCCCAGGAGGGAGACTAGTCCCTTCCTGTCCTGCCAACCGGGCTGTTAAGAGCCACCAAGGTCCCTTTTTGACCAGGCAGTCCGGTAAAAAAACAGATGCCTGGCAACCTTACTAGCACTAGTCATGACAGTAACTGGGAGCTGTCTGCAAGCAAGGAACTGTGTGGATGGGCCTGAAGGAGACTGAAAGGTGCTGGACAAAAGGACTGCACTCTGGCCAGGGGATTTGCTAGCCAGTGCATGAGTGCTGTCAGGAGATGGGTGGCCTGGGGCAAGAATCCCTGGCACTCTATGTGAGGAGCCTTATTTTCATAGCCCCTGGACTTGACTGACCCTAGGAGCTATGGGGGGCACCTGCTGTGTGTGATATCTTATCCCCTTTTGTAAGCAACTTTAAAGCAGTTGTGCCTAGGGTACCTACCTGGTTTCTGGGAGCCCTAGTAAAGCAACCCTTTATCTTTCTTCTGAACCCACTGAGGGCTACAGCCCAAAGGGTCTATTGCTCTGAATGCCTACAGGACTTGCTCCAAGCAGACCTGCACACTACCAAGCCTCTAGGGGGCAGGTGTGTCACAGTACTTGCAGTGAATTTCTGCACTGGGTTATTTACAGTATTACTCATGAAGGAAACAGAAGCTGCTATGATTTCAGTTCCTTTAATGTCATTTATGCTATCCATAGCCTCAACTTCAGGATAGTTTATTTCTGATGTAAATAACTTCCTCAAATAAGTGATGGGAATACCAAATCTGTGTGGAGTGTAGGGGACTTTGGGATTAAAATGAGGGATATCGGAGAGCTGTGTACGGAGAAGATCATATGAACAACAGTGGCCCAGCTGCAAAAGGAGGAAGGCAGAATGGGAAAATTGTGGGGGAGAGGCAGAGAGGGAAAGCCAAAATTATAACAGGAAGGAGGAAAAGACACAGAAAAAGAAGAGTGAGGAAACTATACTGAAAATGGGAGAGAATTGTAACTGCACTGAGGCTTGGGGCAAGAAGATTCAAGGAGCACATGGGCCAATTGACCACAAGGGAGTACTCTTGCAAAAAAAAGGGGGTTGGAAACCCCTGTTGTAACTGAGAGGAAAGACAGGCCGATCTACTAAGTGCTTCACAGACTGCAGGAATGGAGGAGGATTGGATGATCTACCCAAACAACATAACACCTTCCACCAAAAATAAATGCCAATAGGCCCTCACTATTCCTGATAAAAGAACAAGACACAAATTCTATCATGACCACCTTTCGCAGGAGGCACTAGCTTCTGACCAAACACTGTGCAGGTGAAGTATTTGTTCTCTTTGGACTGAAAAAGGTAAGACTATGATTGCAGTTATTTGGGTAACCTATGAAAAGGGGATATGCCTCAGTCTAAATCCCAGTTGAGTTTTGATAACCTGCATGTCTTTGGTTTTTTCACCTTTTCCAAGTCAGTCCCTTTTTGGTTGGTTGGTCATTCAGCAGATGCCTGAATCACAGCTCTAGACTGGCTGCTGAAATAGAATTCTGGGTTAAGTGACAGGCCTGAGCTAGTGAGGAAGAGCACTTGTTGCTTAGCCATGTATCCCCCCCGCTGAAGCTTCACCAATGATGGCTGAAATATTGTGATGAAAAGCTAATCTGTGCCATGTCAGGTTGGAATGATCCGCCTAGTAGCAGCCCCATGAGGGAGTCTCCACAGACTTTGAGTGGCGGTTGGTAGGAGGAAGACTTTGAAGATACTACAAAGGATCTTTGGACTTTGTTGGTACTTCAGAAAAAAATCCTTGCACCTTAGCCTGTCCATTATACACCTGGGTATTATACTGCTCTGACTTAGGAAATCTGGGGTAGGGAGCAAGGGACCCTGCATTCCCATCCCAGCACTTCCTCTTTTCCATCTGTCCTTTGCTTTACAAAATCTTGTAAACAGGAGGCAACTTCTGATTCTGCTTCTCTCTGCAAGCATCTGATTGGATTCACTTCCTTTTTCTGACTCCTGGGTTATTCAGAGTCACAGAGCCAGAAAAGAGAGGGAGAAGATCTGTTTATTTAGGTCAAAAAGTTCTTCCTACACTGATGTCTTTGGGAGTAATCCCTCTTCTGCTCCATTTCTGAAGGGTTGCTCTTTCCGTGTCTCTCCTCTTTCTCTCTAGCTCTTAAAGTTCCTTCTGTCTCTGCTTGACAGTCCAGCTCATTATGGCCTGATTTTTAGAAGTGCTGAGCCCCCACAAATCCCATGGAAATAAATCAACAGGAGCTGCTGGTGTTCAGCACCTTTGAAAATCAGGCTGTTAGTATCTAGAGGTCTGGAAGTCCATGTTAATGCTAGTCACAGCCAAATAAATTCTTTCTTTGAGAGTAGAGCCCTTGATTTTGTGTAGGGATCCATCAGGCCTGTTCAATAGCAAGGGGTGCATTACCTCGCTCTGCCTTTGGTTCTTTCCAGTAGGCACAGAATCAGGTGGTATTTCAGATACAGAGATTTCTCTTAGTTGTAAATGGAAGTTAGAGATTCTACCCTTGAGCTCTCCACATCGACCAGCTTTTCTGACATTGGATATTCATGGTGCTGGTTTTTGGACATCTTGTTTGAGATTATGAAAGCCCCACTTTTAAGACTAGGTGGTCATGCTCCATGCTTTTTGCCTTTATTCCAACTAGAATTTTGTCCAGCATGGAGATTTCGGGAGGGTGGTACAGACATTGGGGTCAGTTGTGAGGACTTCTCACAGCTGGCCTGTTATTGGAGATTGGGAGAGGGCAAGGTGCTAAGAGTAAAATCTCTCTTGACATATGTTGATGAGTGGTGAGGCTGCCCATCTTGACTCTCTTCCCCCCTTTATATCTGTTTTCAGGAAGAGGAAGAGGGAAATTTATTGAGAGAAGTGTTGGGAAGCAATTCTGGCTATATTAAGAGTCTCTTAAGATTTTTGGGACCAAAGTCAATCCAGTTTTAGGCTTCGGGTTTGATATGGAGACACTGGTAGATGCGAGTAGAGACATGCATCTGACGAAGTGAGTATTCAGCCACAAAAGGTCATGCTCCAATACATCAGTTAGTGTATAAAGTGCCGCAGGACTCTTTGCTGCTTTTATTAGTAGATAACCTTCTGATGGCAGGGCTGTCCCAGGGAATGATCTTTGACTCTGCAACTCATTTCCCAGCCTTGGTCTGAAAGAACCCAGATTTGCATCTCCAAGACCTGTTTGTTTTCCCAGGCTATCCCAGCAGGGAAGCTTTGATTGGGGTCTGAGGTGACTTGAGGGGGAGGATACTGTTTGGCAGTGTGTTGGGGTGAGCTCCTTTTCTTGGGTACTATCCACATGGAATATCTATCTGTTTGTAAAAACTTGTGGGGGTGCTGCAGACGTGTCAATCCCAGGATATTGGAGAGACAAGGTGGGGGAGGTAATATCTGTTATTGGACCAGCTTCTGCTGGTGACAGAAACAAACTTTCAAGCAGCATAGAGCTCTTCTTCAGGTCAAGTTTGTAAAGATTGTGAGGCAGCTAGAGCAGTGGTTCTCAAACTTTTGTACTGGTGACCGCTTTCACATCGCAAGTCTCTGAGTGTGACCCCCCCCATAAATTAAACACTTCTATATTTATAGATATCTATCTAACACCATTATAAATGCTGGAGGCAAAGTGGGGTTTGGGGTAGAGGCTGACAGCCTGTGACCCCCCCCATGTAATAACCTCCTGACCCCCTGAGGGGTCCCAACGCCCAGTTTGAGAACCTGAGCTAGACTTTAAGAGAAGCACTCTGAAACTCCCAGCCTTTATGTATAAGGGAACAAGGGGAGTAAAGTGCTATCTCAATTCAACAGGATTTGAACATCCCTTAGGCCCCTGTGACAATCCCAGTCTAAGTAAATAAAGCCAGGGCCTTCTAAGAGTAGCAGCTCCTGTTCTCACACATTCCAGAGGCTCTGATTCCAAGGACTGCTTTTGCTTCTAGAACCACCTGTCACAATTACTTCACGTTTGTGAGCACACGCACCCTGATAGCATGTCTTTCCAAGACCTCTGCCTCAGCTCCAGCTGGTATAGAACTGTGCTGGGTCTTGCACTGATGAAGGTCCAGGGAGAGGAGTCAGCTATTCACAGCTTACGCTGCACTCTTGCTATTCCAGTAGTACCATAATGGAGCCCCTTGTCAGATTAGTCAGTCCATCCCCTGCTAGTGCAGGGCCATTCCCTACAGAGCATTTTCTAGTGCTTGATCTAGGTTAGCTTTACAAGTCCCAAGCAAGAGGGCTTTCCTTTGGAAACTATTCCACAGCCTCATTGACACACTCAATGCCCAGGATTTTTTCCCCCCTATTGGTCTCAATTCTCCTTTTCTTAATATTCTCCTATTGTTTGTAGTCTAGCCACCACCCCAAATAAGAATTTAAATAATTGGAATTAACAACCATCAAGTAATTATAGGCTATTGTCATGCCCTCCCCTTAGTCATTGCTCAGGTGAACTAGTTATATTTATGTCTATTATTCTTTCCACCTGAGTCACTCCCTCCAGTCCCCAATTAGCATTGGTACATTTCTCTGAACTCCCTTCAATTTAGAGAGACAGGATGGGTGAGGTACTGTCTTTTATTGGGCCAACTTCTGATGGTGAGAGAGACACGCTTTTGAGCCACACAGAGCTCTCCTTCGGGGCAGGAAAGGTACTCCCAGCATCACAGCAAAGTGCAAGATGGAACAGATAGTTTAGCATACGTAGTTAGCACACCTCATAAGGGACCATTTAAGATAGTGGCCCGTTAATACCTCTGCAGTCATAGGACAAAAAGGGGGGTTAGTAGATTACAGATTATTGTAATAAGATATAAATCCACTGTGTTTGTTCAGTCCATGATTTTTAGTGTCTAGCAGAGTTATAAATTTACACTCCTGGGCTCATCTTTTGAAAGTGTTGTGCAGGTTTCCTTCGAGGATGAGGACTGCTGGTGAGATAGAGATGGTTTTGTGGAAAGTGTTTACCCACAAGTGATAGGATGGTTTTGTATTATCATTTTTCTGCATGAGTTCATTTGAAAGTTCAGTAATTTTCATCACCCACATTTGTTCTTGGGGCATTTGATGCACTGGCTGAGGTACACCACGTGTTGTGATAGGCATGCGTAGAATCCATGGATCTTGAAAAGTGTGGTGTGGTGGGTGTTGGTCATTGTAGCAGTGGCAGGTATTGCATGTATTGTTCTGGTGCTGCTTTGAGTTGGTGTCTTGGTTTGTGAGGAGCTTGCTTCTGATTATGAGCTTCAAAAGGTTGGAGGGGTGTTTTGAAGGCTAGACGTGGGGGTTATGGGGCTGTAGTTTCAGAATGGGGTCTCCATCGAGTATGGGTTGTAGTTGTTTGATACCCTGTGTGGGTTCCAGTATAGGGTAGTATCTGACAACTAGGGGTGTTTGGTCAGAGGGGATTTTATTTCTGTATTGAAGCAGGTTCTCTCAGGGTATTTGGGTGGCCCATTCTATGATGCAATCTACTTCTCTGGCAGAATGTCCTTGTTTGAAGGTAGTTTTTATTAAGGTATATATCCCGGACTTTCTCCTCAAAGCCTGTTCTGTGGTATGTAAGAGCCTGGCTGTAGATAACTGATTTCTTGTGTTGGGGGTGGTTATGGGATCCATAAAGGTAGATGTAGTGGTCTGTGGGTTTCTAATATATGGTTGTCTGTAGGGTTCCATTGTTGAAGCTGATTTGTGTTGTCCAAGAAGCTGATGCTAGTGTGGGAGTTGTTGAGAGTATAGTAGACAGTGATCATTGTGTGATGCTGGAGAACATGGTGAGAGAGTTTTGCCTTCCAGAGAATGGAGGCTACTGTATCTTAGATTTATCTGTAGCATCAATAAGTGCAGTATCTAAGCGCTGCTGTCCCTGGAATTTTTAGGCCTTAAACTCTGTTTAACAATGAGACACTTTTGGGGAAAGCTGGGGCAAATTCAAAGATCTCTGAGATCTTCCTCTGACTGATCACTGAATAATATAGTATGTTCCTGATGGCTTTCTGCCTTTCTAGTCTGTAGTAAATTAATTAGTTATTAGTATTTACATAGTATTTTTTAATCAATAAAGCACTTTACAGATATGAACTCAGCCTGGCAAAATTACTCCTGTCTGCTTGCCTATGGTCAAATACTTTTAAAACACAAGTAAAATAAAATTTCTGGCCTCTACCACACACTTCCTCAGTGGCCTTAGGCAAGTCACTTAATCTTGTTGTGCCTCAGTTCCCATGTCTAAAATAAGATTTCCTTTGCCTCAAGGGCACAGACTGCATTTACTATGCATTTATACAGCACTGAGCCCAGTAATAACAATTCCATGCGCTTCTCTACCATGAATCTCAAAGTGCTTTACAAACAAGGGTGGTATCATTCTCATTTCTCAGATGGGGAAACTGAGGCACAGGGAGCAGTGAAGTGATTTGTCAAGTCACCCAGCAGGGCAGCAATAGAGCCAGGAATAGAACCAAAGCCCCTATAGGGCTTGTCCAGCTCTATCTATTAGGCAGCACTGCCTTAGCAGGGCTCTGTTCTTGGATGGGGCCTTTAGGAGCTACTTTAATACAAATAATAATTAGGGTTCATTATCCTCAATGAGCATGGCAAAGAATAGATGAGTAGCTATTTTGCCTGCCCTGGCAAATTTTGCAAAGGGGCATTAACTAATCCAAGTCATCTGCTTGTTCAATAATCCTAGCATGTAAGACCTATTTTCTTGTGGTTGTTACTCTTGCTTTCTGTCTGACACTCAGAAGTCTCATAGACTCATAGACTCTAGGACTGGAAGGGACCTCGAGAGGTCATCGAGTCCAGTCCCCTGCCCTCATGGCAAGACCAAATACCGTCTAGACCATCCCTAATAGACATTTATCTAACCTACTCTTAAATATCTCCAGAGATGGAGATTCCACAACTTCCGTAGGCAGTTTATTCCAGTGTTTAACTACCCTGACAGTTAGGAACTTTTTCCTAATGTCCAACCTAAATCTCCCTTGCTGCAGTTTAAGCCCATTGCTTCTAGTTCTATCATTGGAGGCTAAGGTGAACAAGTTTTCTCCCTCCTCCTGATGACACCCTTTTAGATACCTGAAAACTGCTATCATGTCCCCTCTCAGTCTTCTCTTTTCCAAACTAAACAAACCCAATTCCTTCAGCCTTCCTTCATAGGTCATGTTCTCAAGACCTTTAATCATTCTTGTTGCTCTTCTCTGGACCCTCTCCAATTTCTCCACATCTTTCTTGAAATGTGGTGCCCAGAACTGGACACAATACTCCAGTTGAGGACTAACCAGCGCAGAGTAAAGCGGAAGAATGACTTCTCGTGTCTTGTTTACAACACACCTGTTAATGCATCCCAGAATCACGTTTGCTTTTTTTGCAACAGTATCACACTGTTGACTCATATTAAGCTTGTGGTCCACTATGACCCCTAGATCTCTTTCTGCCATACTCCTTCCTAGACAGTCTCTTCCCATTCTGTATGTGTGAAACTGATTGTTCCTTCCTAAGTGGAGCACTTTGCATTTATCTTTATTAAACTTCATCCTGTTTACCTCAGACCATTTCTCCAATTTGTCCAGATCATTTTGAATTTTGACCATGTCCTCCAAAGCAGTTGCAATCCCTCCCAGTTTGGTATCGTCTGCAAACTTAATAAGCGTACTTTCTATGCCAACATCTAAATCGTTGATGAAGATATTGAACAGAGCCAGTCCCAAAACAGACCCCTGCGGAACCCCACTTGTTATACCTTTCCAGCAGGATTGGGAGCCATTAATAACTACTCTCTGAGTACAGTTATCCAGCCAGTTATGCACCCACCTTATAGTAGCCCCATCTAAATTGTACTTTCCTAGTTTATCTATAAGAATATCATGCGAGACCGTATCAAATGCCTTACTAAAGTCTAGGTATATCACATCCACCGCTTCTCCCTTATCCACAAGGCTCGTTATCCTATCAAAGAATGTTATCAGATTAGTTTGACACGATTTGTTCTTTACAAATCCATGCTGGCTATTCCCTATCACCTTACCACCTTCCAAGTGTTTGCAGATGATTTCTTTAATTATCTGCTCCATTATCTTCCCTGGCACAGAAGTTAAACTAACTGGTCTGTAGTTTCCTGGGTTGTTTTTATTTCCCTTTTTATAGATGGGCACTATATTTGCCCCCTTCCAGTCTTCTGGAATCTCCCCCGTCTCCCATGATTTCCCAAAGATAATAGCTAGAGGCTCAGATACCTCCTCTATTAACTCCTTGAGTATTCTAGGATGCATTTCATCAGGCCCTGGTGACTTGCAGGCATCTAACTTTTCTAAGTGATTTTTTACTTGCTCTTTTTTTATTTTATCTTCTAAACCTACCCTCTTCCCGTAAGCATTCACTATACTAGACATTCCTTCAGATTTCTCAGTGAAGACCGAAACAAAGAAGTCATTAAGCATCTCTGCCATTTCCAAGTCTCCCATTACTGTTTCCCCCTCCTCACTGAGCAGTGGGCCTAGCCTGTCCTTGGTCTTCCAAGTCCACAATGTCTGAGTCAGTGTGAAGCGGTGGAAAGAGTTGTAAGCATGGCTGAGAGCTCTGTTTGTTCAGAATAGTACCAGGTTCAGTCATCACTGGGATTCAGTCTGTTACCATCCAGTTTTTAGTTCTTGGCTATTTTGACTTTACGCATTACACCCATACGGTGTACAGTAAGCTACAGTAAGGCCCGTATCTAGAAGAGACCTAGACCGCTGTGTTATCTGGGGTAACTCAACCAATTACCACCATTGTTCTACAGCTAACTTGCATTCAACAGTTTCATTGGTTGAGTGAGGGAGACCGCACAGATGGTGGATTATTTGGCCCAACAGCCACATCTGTGTGCCTAACTGCCATCAGCACAAATCTCCCAGCACACCCCACAACACCACAACAAGCGCACACAATAACTCCAGACACACATACAACCTGTCACTGCAGCACGCATGCCTGATTCGCCACCCGCACAAGTCCACACAACTCTCCCAACTCAACACAAATCAACACAACCCCTCACCACAACACAACCAGCATACGCAATAACCCCAACCTGAAGTCTAGAATGTCTGCTGAGTCAGTGTGAAGCAAACTGCTACAAACATAGTTGAGAGCTCTTTTTGTTCTGAATGTCACTAGGTCCAGTTAGTGCTGGGATTCCTGGTCTGTTACTATTCAGCTTTTAAGAGCTCAGCTATTTTTGGCTTTTTTACACACACAACTTTACAAATTATCCTGTGCAATAGCACAGGCTTTCAACTACTACTGCATGTCAACATAATAAAATTAATCTTTTGGTGTATTGTGATCTGACACTGTGCAGGCACTTAAGAATGAGTAACTTCACTCGTGTGAGGAGCTCCATTGTAGTTTTTACACTGAAGATGCAAAACCATGAATTCTGCTACTTTGAGGCAGTGCAGTAATTTACAGCTTGTTCTGGTGTAAAACAGAGTTGTAAAGAGCAATAGTCCTCAACCAGGAGTCTGGGGCCCCCTTGGGGGCTGCGAGCAGATTTCAGGGGGTCCATCAAGCAGGGGCAGAATTTAGGGTGACCGGACAGCAAATGTGAAAAATCGAGATGGGGTGGGAGGTAATAGGACTGTTGCCGGCACAGGGTGCCCGAGGCAAGCAACAGCGGGGTTCGTTGCCCAGAGTGCGTAGCGCCAATAAACACACCAGGGTGGAGAAGCAAACAACCAAGTTTATTTGAGCTCAAATAAGGTGCAAGGGAGAAATAACAGTCTCAAATCCTGCACACCTAAAACAAGCAGTTTCTTCCTTTTATATCCCAGTTGTTTACTACAAAACTTTTTCTTGCTGACTAGTCGATCTCTCACTCCCCCCTCCTTTCCCATCCAGCTGCAGTATCTTTTCTCATACAGTCTTTTGTCTTCCCCCTTCCTCCCCCCTCTCTGCTGCTGAGACATGTATACTGTATTCAAAAACAACCTTGAGCACACTTCAGCGTGTTACAGCAGAAAACTGACTGTTACAACCAAAAACTAACTGCTAACACTACATTTTTTGCAGCTATTAGTACATTAGGTTACACTAGGTTACACAAAGTGTTTAACATGGAGGAACAATGGTTCATTGAGGCCTGAGCAGGGCTTCATTGGCACTCGTGATCGTCCACCCTCCCGACCTACCTAGATTTATGCCTAGTGACACCAACAGGACTGTTAAGGTTTTTTCCCCACTTTGAACTTTAGAGTACAAGAAGTGGGGACCTGCATGAACACTTCTAAGCTTAGGTCTGGTACGCTGCCACCAGTCAGAATTTAGTGTCTGGCACACTTCCTGTTCCCCCAAAACCTTCCCTGGGGAACCCAGACCCAAACCCCTTGGGTCTTAAAACAAGGAGACATTAACCATCCCCCTCCCTTTCCCCCCAGACTTTCCCCTCCCTGGGTTGCCTTGAGAGGCTTCACACCGATCCAAACTCCTTGGATCTTAAAACAAGGAGGAATTAACCATTCCCCCCTCCTTTCCCCCCACCAATCCCTGGTGAGTTCAGACTCAATCTCTTGAATTTTAAAACAAGGAAAAATCAATCAGGTTCTTAAAAAGAAAGCTTTTAATTAAAGAAAGAAAAGGTAAAAACTATCTCTGTAAAATCAAGATGGAAAATGCTTTACAGGGTATTCAGATTCATATAGACCAGAGGGACCTGTCCGCCAGCCTTAGATTCAAAGTTACAGCAAACAGAGGTAAAAATCCTTCCAGCCAAAAGACACATTTACAAGTTGAGGAAACAAACGTAAGACTAATCCGCCTTGCCTGGCTATTACTTACAATTTTGAAACATGAAAGTCTGATTCAGAAAGATTGGGAAAGCCTGGGTGTAAGTCTGGTCCCTCTTAGCCCCAAGAGCGAACAACGAACAAAACAAAAAGCACAAACAAAGACTTCCCTCCACCAAGATTTGAAAGTATCTTGTCCCCCTATTGATCCTCTGGTCAGGTGTCAGCCAGATTCACTCAGCTTCTTAACCCTTTACAGGTAAAAGAGACATTAACCCTTAACCATCTGTTTATGACAAGGACCTATAAAAGAAAAAGACCCCAAAGTCAGGACTGTCCCTATAAAATCGGGGCATCGGGTCACCCTACCAGCATTACTCACTGGAGCTTAGGGCAGAAACCCATCACTTGGGGCTGAAGCCGAAGCCTGAGTAGTGTAGCTTCATGGGGGGTGCCTGTGGCATGGGGCAAGTGCCCTGCTTGTTACCCCTTAACACTGGACCTGGCTTTTATATGCAGACTTACAGCTGTTGTGACACAGGTGGGCCATAGAGTTTTAATAGGCTGATGGGATGGGGGTGACTCAGAAAGAAAAAGGTTGAGAACTCCTGGTCAAGAGGGTGGGGAAGGCAGGTGGTGACAGATTTGTTTTTAAATGTTTCTTCCAAAAGCTTGTTTATATTTTATGTGGTGCTCTTTGGGTGGGGAAGAAATTTCTGATTTGCCTCTTTTCAGATCTTCTGCCACTTGTGAAGGTGAACAAAATAGTATTTTATTTAGCTGTTCTTCCCCCTGAACTGCTGATAACTTGGGAGCTGTGCGTCAGTCAGAAAATCCATCTGTTTTGTGAACTCTGACCACAGAACAGCAAACTCCAAAAATGCATGCAGCACAGGAGACAAGCTGTCTGGATTATGCTGACTAACCCTTTCAAAGGCCTCAAATCATGTGCTTGGCTCCTCATTTTGCTGAGTCACTGTAGTGTGTGTTTGCCTCTCCAGATTGCTGTGTCAAGTTTCAGTCCAGGGGCTTTTTTTGTTAAGTCATGGCAGGTCAGAGGCCCATGCGAGGCTGTGTATTAATCAAGCAGTTTCCTGTTCTCCGGCCTGAGATTGCAGCTGCTGCAGTTGGCTCCACTCCAGTTTTGGAAACAATCAGACCTCAGAATTGTCTGGAAATACGTCTAAGCCTTAAATCCAGGGAACCCCTAATTACTGCTTCGGGGGAAGGGCAGATGAGCGAAAGATACTCGGAGCTGGAAGAAAATGGGAGCTTTGGTAAAGTGGAACTTGATTTCTAATTCCTGCTGGTTCCCTTAATCTGAGAAAGATACACAACACACCAGACAGATTTACCGGTTTGTGTATGAGGTTTTCAAATGCTGCTGTTCATGCTTAGGCCCCAGTCTTACAAACACTTATGCACATCTTTCACTTAAGACACCTGAGTGTCTTGTTGATTCAAACGGACAACACAGTTAAATGCTAAGGCTTTGCGCTGTGGGATTGGGTAATTATCTTGTTTTTTTGTGGGTTGACTATGTGAGTTTCTGTGTTCTCTCTCTCTCTTCTGTGCCCACCCCCAGCCAGGTGTACCTGTGAAGGTATAGCAGACTGGAGGGCATGTACAGCCAAAAACTACTAATACACAACCCAGGTAGTTGATCAGCGCAGTGCGCATGCTGCACGGTTTATCAGTAATGTGCACTCCCACTCCAGTATGTGCTCCAAAGAGCCTGTCAGTGCTGTACATGCCCTAAGGACTTTAACCGTACTATGTGCTCCCATCAAACTCTCTCCAGCATCTGTTGATACTTTGTACTCCCATTGTGTGCTCTACCAGTATCCTAGAGCTCATTGCATAAAAGCATATGTCCTGGGGAGTTTTTCTGTTTATCCACTCTCGTCACAGCCCCTGGCACAGGTACATGTTCTGTCTGTGCTCAGCAGATCTGCCAGTACTCTGAGCTCTTGGAACATTAGGAACAATTAACTGTACTGTGAACTTCTGTCAGGCTTGGAGCATTAGCCTGGGAATTCACCTGAAGCTTGTCGTTCTGTCACCTCTGGAATGTTTCTTTTAGAATTTCATCTGTGCTATGTTTTCCATGTGATCTTGAAGCAAGTTGTTCTAGAAATTCATCTATAGTATGTGTTGTCATCTTGTTTGGAGCATTTGTCTATGGAGTTTCTGTACTGTGTGAATCCATTACGTGTGTGTGTGTGTGTGTGTGTGTGTGTGTGTGTGTGTGTGTGTGTGTGTAATATAAACAAAATAAACTTAAGATTCATCCATACTGTGTGCGCACCCATCACCTTAGAGGTGTGCATCATAGGAATTCAGCTGTACTGTGTGCACATGCCTGTCACCGCACAGCCCTCATGCTGTGATTTCAGACTTTACATTTGATCTACGCTTGTCGGACTGTTAAATGACTGCCTACAGCTGCACCATACCTGTACTGATTGTAGGTTTGGCCATCCTGCCCCTGGTAAACATCAATGAATCCACAGTGAATAAAATTCTCACCCTGGTAATTGCCAGCTAAGGTGTGGGGTTCGTATAACCCTGGTCTCCAGATGAGTCACATTTCTGGTTTGCTGGGGAATATTTTAGGCTCCATAAAGCTCCTGTCACCTCCATTAAATCTTTTTAACTGAATATTAACTCCTTTCTTTCTGTTACACTACAGGCTACCACCAGGCTGCATTCTGCTGTGTCACAGTGTGGCAAACACAGCTAATTCCCTGTTTATATGGCAGTGGTAACTTTTCCTGAGAAATGTGTTCTCTCCCGAGTCCAGCCTCTGGCATTATTCACTGCTGCCGCAGCAGGGACAGCACATCTCACAGAGAAGTGAAACTTTTTTTAGAATGTGTGATTTCATGTGCTGTAGCTGGCAATATAACTTCTACTTGCAGAATCTGCTGTCAATTCTATACATGGCCAAATGCTCCTTAATTTCTCCTTCCCCATCTCATTTACTGGTCAGTAATTCTTTATCAACTGCTAAACCATCTAACTTCTTGGTGTAATTTGCTCATCCGCTAGGATTCATAGATTTTTATGCTGAAAAACAATCATTGTGAGCATCTAGTCTGACTTTCTACCAGTCTGTAGAATTTTACCAAGTGATCCCTGTATCAACAACAATAACTCGCAATTGAACAAAAGCATATCTCTTAGAAAGAGACTCTATCCTGATTAAAGATTTCAAATGATGGAGAATTCACTATTTCTCTTGCTACATAGCTCTGATGGTTAATTATCCTTGGTATTAAAAAATACAAACAGGAAATGAGGTGCACATTTTTATCTTTTAAAGCTTCAGTGTCCGGGCATTGGAATTGCTTCCTCCTGTGATTCTGACCTTTTTGGATGTTTAACTCAGAATAGGAAGAGAGGCGCCATTCTCAAATCTGTGCCAACACACTGGCACACGCAGTCCCCTGTCCCTTCCATAACATGTCACATTGGCAGCGTGGCAGAAGTGACAGAATCTCTCCCAACAGCAGTGGAGGAGATCAGTGATGCCCAAGTCCTGCCACGGAAAAGACTTAATTTTCAGATAGTTCCCCAAATATCCTGATTGTTCCATCCCCGTTGTACATCATCTTTAGATATCCATAGGCATGCAACCAAACCTCCCCCTCTGCTAGAGTTATAGGTCTGATTTCTTGCATCCTCCATCTCTTATCAGAACTCTTTGAAGGGTCATGTGGAACTTTCAGGTCTCTGAGGACAATGAGAGAGAAATGGTCACTTTAAGGACACCACCTTTCCACCCTCCATTAGGTGGATTTCTGAAGAAGGATCCCATATGTGCTGACCCACATATTAGCGGTCACCCTTCAGGACCTCTATGTCACAAGCATATTTTAGGCCTCATGATGTCAAGTCATGACATGAGGATGCCACATGATTTCACACCTCAGATGTGAGACAGTTATTTTATCCTGCAGGATAAATGCAGAAGAATAGCAGTACCCCAAATGCAATGACACGTGAGGTGTGGGGGAGGAAGGGAACTAGAGACAATGCAGAAATGTTCTCGAGTGTTCCCACTGCTTTAAGAGAAAAAGGGAAGGCAGGAACACCAGTTGAGTCAGCAGTAGAAGTGCTGTGTAATCATTCCTGAACGCTCAGCCTCCTAACTCCAAATATCTGTCTGAGGCGAAAACAACAAATCCTGCCAGCCAGATTCTATAGCACAGTATTGGCGTGGTCCCCAGTCAGTGTTATAAGGCCTGGCCAGAGGTCTGGGGTGAGAGGCTCACACCAGTGCCCTCATCAGGACCTTGGTCCCATTTTTAACTGTACCCTGCCCTGTTTTCTGGTTGAAGGAGAATGTTCTGTTTGCTAAAATTAAAGCCAATCAATGCATTTTCCATCCAGCTCCACCCTAGCAGGCTGAGCTTCTAACCCATCTAAAGCCTGAAGAGAACTCCATTTTGGCCCTGTGAGTTCCTAATTGTTCACCTGTTACGACAGCAGAGGGGCAGCTACCAGCAACTACTGCCGGAAACCAGTCTCTGGACAATCCAGTTGCTCTTTTGCCCCAGACCCAGGTTAGATTAACCGCACTTGAAGGTCTCTGCAGACCTCCACCAGAGTTTCCCATAGCCCAGGCATAGTTCACCATCCTTCAGGTCCAGGAATGTGCACAATAAGCGGCAGTGCACAGAGCTCCTCTGGCCCCAGGGCCGTGCTGGCGAGAGCAAGTGAGCTGCTCCGGCTCTGGGGCTACATCAGGGCAACAGAACATGGCCCCTTCAAAAGCAGTCACATTTTTATTCCTGCCTATACCTTTGTTCGGGTCCTTAGCATGTACCTTCTCTATGCCATGTACCAAGCAGTTACACGGTGGGAACATACTACCCTTGAAGCTGCCAACCATCATTTCCAGTCCCTCCTCCTTGAAGTCTGAGCTCCATGTTATCTGAAAGAGAGTACATGTACAGATGGACTCTGAGGGCTTGTCTACACAGGGAGTTATTCTGAATAGCTAGTCCTGATTTATTCCAGACTATGAGCATTCACACAGGGAATCAGAGTGCCTTATTCTGAATTAGTTAATCCACTTCCAAAAATGGATTAAATTAATTTGGAAAAAGTCACCCTTATTCTGGAATCAGTCTCCACGCAGGGAGTTAATCAGGACTAGACATTGCAACTTTAAATTCACACCCTGCTTTAATCTGAATTTCCTAGTGTGACCCCCTAAGCATTAGTGAATCCTCCCAAGCATCCACACTGGAGCATCTTAGTTCTCAGTGCTACCAGCTGGGCAGAAAAAGGGTTAATGAGCCTGGGCAAGCTGCCCAGCCTAAGGAGAAATCTTTCAACATCCTGTTGTTGAGCTTCATTGTTTAGACTGGGCAGGACACTCCTCCCTCCCAGGAGGGAGGGCGGGCAGTGAGAAAAGTGTGTATGTTGCAACATTTACACCAGGGTCAGCTGTTTGGCTGTTCACGTGATCTGAGCCTAGTATAAAGCAGGATGCAGAAGAAGGGCTGCTTAACTCCGAAGCTTCCCAGAGCCCTGAGAGAAGAGAGGACAAAGCAGGGAAGGTGAGAGGAAGACAACAAAAGAGCAAAAAAGAGAAGGAAGGAAAGAAAAGAGAAATGGAAGGTTCCAAGACACACAGCTCTGAAAGGTGAGAGCGAGGCTACAATTCAAGGGAAATTACCACAGAAAGGCATGGCATTTCTCCCACACACACACACTCTTTGGGTTGGGATTCTGGTTGCTGCTCTCCACCTCTACTTTACTGGGAATGGGAGGATCCTTTTCCCTTCCTCCTCCTTTGTATCTCTTCCCCCCTCTCCCTGCAGAATTTGGGATGCTGATGCTCCTTCTCTTTCCCACTCCCACCCTCACCACCCTGGGATGCTTTCTCTCCACCCCACTTGTTGGGAAAGAGCTAGTTTTCATTTTGGAGGGGGTGGTAGATGCTTCTGACACTGATGTCTTTTCCCCTCTGCTTTCCCAGCATGCCTGGAGACCTATCAGAAGCCCTGAAGGAAGCCACCAAAGAGGTGCATGAGCAGGCAGAGAGCACAGAGTTTATGAAGAATTTCCAGAGGGGGCAGGTGTCACTCCAGGAGTTTAAGGTATGTGCTGCTGGGGTGGAAGGGGAAAACTGGGCTCTAGGGAATGTCCTGTGTCTAATTCAGAGCAGCCAAGTCAGGGCTCCTGAACGGGAAAATCTTTGGGTCATGACAACAGAGCATCATTGTGTCACTCGCTCATGCCAGCATCTAGCCCCAAGTAACTTCAGGGCTCTCTCAATGTCTTGCAAACTTCTGTTGCAGAATGTGGTGCAGAGCTGTGAATTTCTGGGTGGGGAGTGAAGCCACACTTAGTGGGGGTGTGCCTAGCTTTGCTGAAGCTGCATTAAAGGGCTGAAGAAATTGACTTATGAGGGAAAGATTAAAGCAATTCAGTGCCCGTGTGTTTGTTTATAGTCAAATGATGATTGATGGAAATTTAACTGTGTGTACAAGCATATGAAGGGTTTAAAATCACCGAGGGGGAAGAATTATTTAGAATGATCTAAGTAGGTATGCATGGAAGTAGGTATGCATGGAAGTAACAGGGAAAGAGACAAGGAAAATTCAGTTTGGATATTGGAAGTCATTTCCTAAAAGTGAGGTCTGCCAGGCTGTGGAATAGTCTCTGGTCCTGAAGCTTCCTAGTTGTTTCCTCTGTAATATTAGAATTATAATTTTGGTTTAGCACTGGACCTGAGGATACAACTATGCAGTTCATGGATCTGAGCAAACAGTGTCTCTCTCAAATACGCAGGAGCTAATCATGTTCTAGTTGAATGGATAAATGCTAATTACCTTGTGGAGCCCTTTTTGCTCCACTCCAGCAGGACCAGTTGCATGTCACTCTGTGACTTCTATGATTATACACCTAGATATTGTAACTCTGGAGAGATAATGAGGTTCCCGACAGTTGAATCACGTAATAAACAAAGCCATAAGGAAAAACAGGAGAGCCCAGTGAGCTAGAAATTCCTGAGGGCCTTGAGGATGTGACACATGGATTGTCATGCCACAGCTGTTAATTTGATCTAGTATGAGTCAATCATCCACCAATTTCTGAAACTAACTGCAGTGCTCAACTCCTGCAAATGGGGATGTGGCATTAGATAAGCTAGGAAAGTACAATTTAGATGGGGCTACTATAAGGTGGGTGCATAACTGGCTGGATAACCGTACTCAGAGAGTAGTTGTTAATGGCTCCCAATCCTGCTGGAAAGGTATAACAAGTGGGGTTCCGCAGGGGTCTGTTTTGGGACCGGTTCTGTTCAATATCTTCATCAACGATTTAGATGTTGGCATAGAAAGTACGCTTATTAAGTTTGCGGACGATACCAAACTGGGAGGGATTGCAACTGCGCTGGAGGACAGGGTCAAAATTCAAAATGATCTGGACAAATTGGAGAAATGGTCTGAGGTAAACAGGATGAAGTTCAATAAAGATAAATGCAAAGTGCTCCACTTAGGAAGGAACAATCAGTTTCACACATACAGAATGGGAAGAGACTGTCTAGGAAGGAGTATGGCAGAAAGAGATCTAGGGGTCATAGTGGACCACAAGCTTAATATGAGTGAACAGTGTGATACTGTTGCAAAAAAAGCAAACGTGATTCTGGGATGCATTAACAGGTGTGTTGTAAACAAGACACGAGAAGTCATTCTTCCGCTTTACTCTGCGCTGGTTAGGCCTCAACTGGAGTATTGTGTCCAGTTCTGGGCACCGCATTTCAAGAAAGATGTGGAGAAATTGGAGAGGGTCCAGAGAAGAGCAACAAGAATGATTAAAGGTCTTGAGAACATGACCTATGAAGGAAGGCTGAAGGAATTGGGTTTGTTTAGTTTGGAAAAGAGAAGACTGAGAGGGGACCTGATAGCAGTTTTCAGGTATCTAAAAGGTGTCATCAGGAGGAAGGAGAAAACTTGTTCACCTTGGCCTCCAATGGTAGAACAAGAAGCAATGGACTTAAACTGCAGCAAGGGAGATTTAGGTTGGACATTAGGAAAAAGTTCCTAACTGTCAGGGTAGTTAAACACTGGAATAGATTGCCTAGGGAAGTTGTGGAATCTCCATCGCTGGAGATATTTAAAAGTAGGTTAGATAAATGTCTATCAGGGATAGTCTAGACAGTATTTGGTCCTGCCATGAGGGCAGGGGACTGGACTCGATGACCTCTCGAGGTCCCTTCCAGTCCTAGAGTCTATGAGTCTGAGTCTATTAGCTAGGCAATGAATTTCAAAGGGGGGTAGCAGTAACACGCCCCTTCCCTCGCAAGTCATTTCTGAGACCAAGGGACTCAGGCTAGTTTATGAGAGGATCGTGATCTGTTGTCAGGGAGATTCAGAAGTGACTATGGGTTCCAAAAGGTAATGCTGACTGGCTGAGACTTTCAAAATCAACTGGAGGATTTAGCCATACAACTTCCACTAAAGCCTCTAGTTAGCTTTGAAAATTTCAACTATTCTAGTCAAGTTTTCTTAACTTGTCACGCAATTTTCCTCTATTTTGTAACCAAGCTTCCTTAGGTTGTTACCAGACCTCTCCAGGAATTTGGCTAATGGGGTCTATGTTTAAAATCCTTTTTATTTCTGTTGCTAACTTCCCTGTAATACAGATGACAGGTTTCAAAACATCTTGAGCAATTAGTAACTGTTAGACAAATTGCATTTAGTATAAGATATAAGAATAAAACTAACTGTATAGATGTACATTTTTAAATAATAAAATTTCAGTTAAACTAAAAAAAAAAAAATACAGATGACTATGTAGAAATAGCTGCTGACTGTAGTGGCAAATGTAGGAATGATTACTTTTTATTGCAGTCAGCCCTGTAGAAAAAACACAGAATGTGAACTGGTTGCTTTTTTGGTTTTTGTATCCACAACAGAATTTTTAACCAAGCCTGAGCCATCTGTATCACATTGCCTTCAGATTCTGTCCGCAGTTATCCCTGAGCACCCTGATTGTAAAGACAATGGGATTGAACATATGTTAACAAAGGCAGCATTTGAGCAGCAGAATCTTCTGGTGATCATGCACAAGAAGGAAAGAGCCCAGTTTAACTGTCAAACCCCAGTTTGAAGGGCTGGCAGTTAGAAAAAGCATCTTGTAAGAGGAGAAAATGTGCTATGGCAATAGAGAACCAACAAACACACGACCTCCCAATGATCTTTTCACGAAGTCCCTTTTCAGGGCTTGTCAGCTCTTACATTTTATAGCACTATAATTTGCTGGCTCAGGGGTGGGAAAAATCACCCCCTGAATGTAGCAAGTTTGAGCGCTTTAAAGTGCTAGTGTGGACAGGCTCCAAGCACTTGGAGCTATTCCCCTTGTGGAGGTGGATTACCAGGAGCGCTGGGAGAGCTCTCTCCCAGTACTCGTGCATGACCACACACACTTCAAAATGCTGCTGCAGGGGCACTCCTGCTGCAGTGATTTTAAAGTTTCTAGTGTAGATGTAGCCTGACTGTGCTTCCTGTCCTCTTTTATGCCAGCAGAGCCCTTGGCTGCCACGGTTGGTGGGTGTTTTCAGAGACATTCAGCTAGTAATCCTCAAAAAGAGATTTCTATCTAGTCTCCTTGAGGCAGCCAAAGTGAAAGGAAAGTGGCCACCCTACTTACTGATCTTGAAGGGACAGGGGCTGCAGTGCCAACATCTGTGGTGTCTGAGTAGAGGACTGCCCACTGGATGAACAGATCATAAAGTAAAAGGTTCTGTTGCAGTCTGTCAAGGCCTGGGAAAGGGGTAGGATCCCCAATCTCTTGAGACAGTCAGAACTGAACAGTGCACTGGAGAATGTGCCTTTTTAGGAATCATTCCTGTATGGGGAGTGGTGTATGTGTGTGGGAATAGACTAGATGTGACCTAATGGGATTCTTCACACTCTAACTTCTGTGATCCCGAGTCTTGGTGAAGGTGAAATTGGGGATATGGTACAACACATACAGTGTATATATGCAGATATGTTGTATTAACGTGAAGTGCACATGAAGCTGGAAGGCGAGACCCTGTTGCTGACTTATTCCTTCCCTTTTACTGCAGATGGTTATGGCTTCTCTGTACTACATCTACTCTGCTCTGGAGGAGGAGATTGAGCGTAACAAGGATCACCCGGCCTATATCCCTGTTTACTTCCCAGCTGAACTGCACCGTAGGACTTCCCTGCAAGAAGACTTGGAGTATTTCTATGGCCCATTGTGGAGGGAAGAGATCTCGTGTCCCGAGTCCACTCAGAAATACGTGAATAGGCTCCACTACGTGGGCCAGCATGAACCAGAGCTCCTGGTGGCCCATGCCTACACTCGGTACCTGGGAGACCTATCTGGCGGGCAGGTGTTGAAGAAGATTGCCCAGAAAGCTCTCCACCTACCCAGTACTGGAGAAGGACTGGAGTTCTTCACCTTTGAAGGGGTGTCCAATGCCACAAAGTTCAAGCAGCTGTACCGCTCCCGGATGAACTCCATCGAGATGGACCCAGCCACCAAGAAGAGAGTCGTGGAGGAAGCCAAGCAGGCATTCTTGCTGAATATACAGGTGAGTAACTAGCCTGCATTCCCCACTGCCTCTCCCACCTAAGGTACATCTGCTATCTCAACATAGGCAAGGTGGCGTTTGTACTGATGAGCTGAAGGAAAGCTGTGGGCTGTCAGGAGTAGTGAGAGCTGTACTGAACTTTTCCTATGTGAAAGTTGCTTTTACGAGCCTCCCAATAGACTGGATACTAGAAAACTTCTTTTGCCTTTGGGCAATGGATCCTCTCCAGGATTTGAATGTAGGTTATTCCTTTGCTGCTCTTGTTTGAACACAAGGGTTTATTTTGGGAGCAGAAATCAGTCCACATATCCCTTTATCCTAGTATCTCCACATATCCCCTCCTTCCCCTACAACTCTCTTCTATACGAACACACACACACACACAACCTGCTTTCCCTCTGATCTGGAAGATGAGCATTGGGGCACAGCTCCCTATTGAACTGCTCTGGGAAAGCATTTCACACACTTCAAACTATTAAACAAGCAAGGAGTATAGAGGAGTTCAAGAGAGACCCTTAGGTAGACTCCTTTCTGGAGAAGGAAAGACGCACAGGATTAGTGGTTGGGCAGATATCTATCTTTAGTTCCCAAAATCTCTTATGGAGTAAGAAGGGGCTCAGGGAGGAGAGAAGACTGCATTCCAGGTAATGCAGTAATTGTGTGTGTTTCGTGTTCTCAAGGTGTTTGAGGAACTGCAGAAATTGGTGTCCCAGTTGCATGAGAACAGTCACCATGCACAACAGAAGCCAGAGCTTCGCACAAGAGGCACCAGCGGAGCACATGAGCATGGTAAGAACCTTCCTAAAGCCAATTTTTAGCGTTTCCGTTGGTTGGTTGGTTTTTTTTTTTTTAATTCCCTTTGCCTTTCCTTCCTGAGTGGTGAGAGAGAGGAGTTGGCTCCAGCTGTCCTTTGAGTGTCTCTACTTCCACTCCATTAGTGTTGGCTAGTGTAGCAGAAGTGTGCATGAAAAACTCCTGCAGAGAGCTTCAAAGGAGGCTGGAAACCTGTGGGATCTTCTGAGCGCTGCAGAAATAAAAATATGCTGTTTTTATACAGCGCTTTTCACTAGTAGGTCTCAAAGTGCTATCATCATCCCCCTTTCACACATGGGGAAACTGACTGTTAGGAAGGTTTACAATTAATGGGCCTGATTCTCCTGTTCCTCTCACTGGCTTTATACCAGTATAACTCCATTGGCTTCACTGGAGATATACCAGTGTAAGCAATAAGAGAATTCGGCCCAACTGAGATTACTTGCATGAGTGAAGGCTGCAGGATTGGGTGCAGTGTAGCACGGTAATGATTGATGCTACAGTCCTGACTGAGGAGGCACTTGCATTATAAGCCCCTTGACATGAAGACCTACCCAAACTCCTGTCTCTTTGGACTGAAACTTTCTGTGCTTGTTGTCAGTGAATATTTCTGAAAAGCAAGAAAATTCTTTTTCTCCTGAGTGTTGGGATAGTGTAACTATGTGGTCCCCGCTGCATTTCCGTACTACGAAATATAGCAAAGTCAGAACTACTTGTATCACCCTAGGGCTTGAGATCTTGCAGCTGCAGTGTCCGAGGGCAGCTACTTTCCCAATCAGAATTCTAGTCTAACTTTAGAGCTGAAATGGCTCCATCTACTGACAAGATGCTGCCATTGCAGGAATGACCTGGTGAGGTTCAAAGATCTCTCCAGCCATTGCAAACCATGGTGTTATGGTGGGGTTAGAGTAACTATTCCATAGCAAAGGTTGCTTCCAGACTTCTTCTGGAGAAAGTGACTTATCTGAGAGTTCTCCTTGTAACCTAAGAATTTTGAAACAAGCAAGCAACATTTTCATATGGTATTCAGTTGGGCCACCTTCATTTCAGCATAAGGAACATTACTCTCAATTTCATTCTTTTGTGTGTAGGTCTCTCTACACATTCAAGGAGGGGTAATTTTCACAGAAATGGCATGAAACATTTTTAATGCATCTTTTGTCATTATGGAATTTTATCATCCTCTTCGCGATTGAGCGTGGCACTCTCCAAAAGCGCTCAGTGTTGGCCTTTTAAAAGTCCCACCCTAAAGTGGCTGGGTTTTTTAAAAATGTTTTTAAGAGCTTACCTGCATTCTGCAACTGCCCAGAGTTGGAGGGGCCTATGTGGGAGTATTGAACTGGGAGGGTAGGGAGGTGCTGGCAGCCAGGAAGAGAGGGAGGCTCCATTACTTTCATGCAGGCTCTTTTGACAGCTGGCAGAGCTGCTAAGATCTGACAGAGGAGCCCTGCTTCAGCAAACCTTGTATAGTCCTATATATAGTTTGCCCTCATGCAGACCCCAGAGGGAAGAGTGGACTAGGGCAGGATACGGAGGGAGCAAGGGCTGGTTTGAGTCAGAGCCAAAATTGGGCCATGAAGTAGGGCTGGAACCAGGGAATGAAGACTGGCTGGGGAAAACAAGGCTGGAGACTGTCTGAAAGGCTTCGGCCCTGGGCTTTCCAGGATGCAAGGCCAGGGAGGAGATGAAATAATCTTAGGTGCTCCAGGAAAATCTTTTCACCAAAAAGCTTTAACCAACACCCGGCTTTCGCTACACAGTGCACTGAGCTGCTCCTAGGAGGTAGCGGGAGCCTGGTATTGTGGTAAACTTGAGATTTACCAAAAGCAAAAGGAACCAAAACACATTGTTACCGCAGTAGGAGGCTACCCTGCGCATCTGGCCTGGAGGAAACAGATTGAGTGCACTTGTAGGGCAGTGAGTTATTAGACTGTACCACACACCTGGGTGCGATGTGAGGATTTACACCACAAACTCTACCCCTCTGAACTGATTGAAGGTACTTGACTACTGACCTTGTGTCTCACTAGTCCACCCACGTGTGGTTACATCTGGTATATCCCTCCACCATTATCCTGTGTGATTGCTCGCTTTGGTCACAATTTAGTGTGCCAGGGATAACATCAGTGCATCTTTGGACACTGATATAAAACTAACAGAAGCAAACCCTTTCTAGCCTGATTCCTGCTCTTACAAATTTGATTTCTGTTGATTTAGGACCAGTTCCTGTGAAAGAAGGTGAAAAGACATTGATGAAGCACACAGACATGTTGCCTAGCACTCCACTGGTACGGTGGATTCTTGCTCTCAGCTTCCTAGTGACAACAGTTGCTGTGGGCTTGTTTGCGATGTGAACAGAAGAGACTCTAGGCCTTGCCCTCCTGCTGCTCCCTCATCAAACTAATACACCTAATGCCATCCATCCTGCCCTCTACCTGGACACTCTGATCTTGGCTGTGCCACTAACACTTTTCCAGTGGATTCATAGGACTCTGCAGGCTTCGTGTGAATTCTCAGCACAGATCAGAGAGAGCATTTCTGAACTCACAGACTGAACTTGGCCAAAAAGCTGAGGCAGAATCAGAAAGGTCATGAAAGGCATTGCTGGGACCTGGCACCGCTTCAGACAGTTGCTGCAAAGAGCCCCAGATGTAAAGCACAGGTCTGGTAGCTTCCCTGCTGCCTGGGGAAAAAAGCCTTACTGGTGCTTTGTTCACTCAGTGTTCTGTACAGCTGACTGATGCAGCAACCATTGCTTCTGGGGAGTTATGAGGCTCCCCTCAGATTGTAGACTGTTTTATTTGACACTATTAGCCTGTTTTTCTAGCATATTTTCCCACTGATGACTCTGATCAATTATGTTTTGAGACAGCAGAATGCAGTTGTGGAAAATAGTGTTGTCCTTGTGTCCTGTCTGTATAATTTATACACTAACAATAAACCTCAATGTAAGATGACTGCGTATTTCCTGGGGTTAGTGCCTTATCTGGTCTAGGGGAAGAAGGAGGTGCCTTTTGCTGGTTCTGTTAATGCTTTGGGAGGGGCTGGTTGCATGCTCAGAAAACTGACACAATGAGGCACAGAATGGGGAGTTAGCACATCAGGGCTCTATTCCCAGCTTTGACACCAATTCAATGTGTGACCTTGGGAAAGTCTCTTAACCTGTCTATGCCATGTAGATATAACTACACTTACCCATATGCATAAAGCACTTTGAGACTGATGGATGAAAAGCTCTGTGTAAGAGTGAGGTACTGTTAATTTTATAAATGTCTCTGACATTGTTGGTGAGCCAAAGTCCCTTCACATTTCCTAGGCCTGAGCCTCAGCTGTTGTCAATTGAGCTGCACCAACTGATTTCAGTGGACCAGTGCTGACTTTCACCATTCATGAGGGCCTGGTCCATCATGAATCCATTCAGTGCCTGGCTGAGAACTTCACCGTGGATTAGAAAAGCAGGTATATTTTAAAACTAAAGTTAAATTCCTGATGATAATACCAGACTGGCTTTTAATTATACAGAGCAGAGCTAAAAGACTGCAAGCATATAACCGCACAACCCAGCATAGCTAACAACCAAGGCAACACCAATTATTAGTCACCAGATCTGACTTTTTCAGTGAGGTGATAAAGACAGCACCATAACCAGTATTGCTACAGCAACCATAATGCAAAGGATTCTCTTTCCCCTTCCACTGACTGAAATCTGGCTAGCAGCTATTATAGTTGCAGGCTATATCACTTCACGTTGTCATCTTATTATAAACAAGCACTTGCAGAAGATGCTGTCTTTCAGGTGTGACATAAAACAGAGCTGTTGACAACCTTTGGTCATCCCTTTTCCACTGCAGGTCCCTGCCCTCTTCCTACCTGCCAGTCCCTACTGTCCACCTGCTGCTGCCTGCTCTGGTTCCCTTTCTGATCACATGGCAGTGTACTCCTAGGTGACCTGTCTGCTAATTGCCAGATCCTGGTCAAATAGCAGTCAGAAGGCAGGTTTTGTGGGGAATAAAAATTGGAGAGGGCCTCCTGAGAAAGAGGGACCCACTTCAAACTAAAGTTTCAATCTACAAAACCCTCTTGAATACATTTACCAAATTCCAGTATTTATTCATTCACACTGGTTGCATGTTCCACTGATCAGGTTCCTGTAAGTATAAAATAATTATAATTGCACCATTAATTCAAAAATGTTAAACAGAACATATGCACAAGCTTCAGACAACATACTCCACCCCAATATCTCTCCCATTTCCAACTCATCCCTCCATCCAAGGACAAGCATGGGGAAACAGGTAAGTCTTTGATTTTGCCCATGAAGTCACTAAATTGGAGTTCAGCTAGACATGGAGAAGGCTGTGCCATAAGCCCTTTCTATTAGTGTCAGGAGAAGGCTTGTGTTTCAAATGATCACAACCACTGTGGTATTGCACCAAGAGAGGTCATCCTTCAGGTAGCTTGAACCCAAATCATTTAAGGTGTTGATTTTGACCTTTTAGAGGCCTAAACTTTATCCATGAAGATCAGATGAGCAATTTACATTCTGCCTCCACCCCCAATTCCTCTGCAGTTCCACTGGGTATTCCACCCATTCTGTCCTGTGCTGTTAAATTGCCTCCTTCCACCCAAGCAACATCTCCACTTCAGTGATGGGCAAATTCATTTGAAAACCAGTTTGCAGTGAACGTCTAAAGAAAAACATCTATCTTGATGTCAATCATAATTTAGTTGTGTATATTACTTGTCACTTACACAAGTGATGGGATAAAAGACATTTAAGAGAGTGTTGTCCTAAGCCAGAGCTGAATGCAAATTGTACAGTAGTCAAATAGTTTAATTAATTATGGAACTTAACACTTTACATTGAATAAGTGCTGTACAAACTGTAACTAACTAAAGCTCACAATAGCCTTGCTAAATAGGGCTGTATTAGCCTTTTTATAGACATAAGGCAGCAGGGTTGCCAACCCTCCAGAATTGCCTTGGAGTCTCCAGGCATTAAAGATAAATCTTTAATTAAAGATTATGTTATGTAATGAAACTCCCAGGAATATGTCCAACCAAAACTGGCAACCCTAATAAAGCCTGATCCAAAATTCAGTGAAGTAAATGGAAAGACTGCTACTGATTTAATGGGGTTTGGATTAGGTCCATAGAGGGGATAAGTGACTTGATTAAAGTTGCACGATAAGTCAATATCAGAGCCACTTCTAGGGTTGCCAACTTTTGAATCGCACAAAACCAACTGCCCTTGCCCTGCTCCCTGCCCCACCCCGCTCACTCCATTACCCTTCCCTCCATTGCTCGCTCTGCCCCATCCTCAGTCGTTCATTTTCACTGGACTGGAGCAGGAGGTTGGGGTGTGGTTTCCAGCTATGGGTGCAGCCAAAAATGTGGGGTTCAGGGTGTGGGAGGGGGCTCCAGGATGGGGGAGGGGGCTGGGGTGATGGAGGGGGTGAGGGCTCTGTCAGAGGGTGCATGCTCTGGGATGGGACCAGAGATATAGGGCTTAGGGTATGGGAAGGGGCTCTGGGCTGGGGCTGGGGTGAGGGCTCTGACTGGGGGGTGCATGCTCTGGGGTGTAGCCAGAGATGAGGGGCTTGGGGTGCAGGAGGGGACTCGGGGCTGGGACCAAGGAGTTTGGAGTGCAGAGGCAGGGGATTGAGGTGCAGAAGAGGGTTCGAGGTGTGGGCTCCAGGCAGCGGTTACCTCAGGCGGCTCCTGGGAAGTGGCTGGCATGTCCCTCCAGCTCCTAGGCAGAGGCACGGCTGGGCAGCTCTGAGTGGTGCCCCTGCCCAGAGGCACCGTTCCCGCAGCTTCCATTGGCTGCAGTTCCCAGCCAATAGAAGCTGTGGAGTTGGTGCTTGGGGCAGGGGCAGCATGTGGCGTGCACAGGGCTGCCGCTAATCCTAGGAGACAGAGGCACATACCAGCCACTTCCTGGGAGCTGCATGGAGCGGGGTAGGGAGCCTACAGCCTCACGCCAACTGGACTTTTTCCTGCTGACTAGACCCGCCAGAGTCCCTTTTCCACCAGATGTTCTAGTCAAAAACTGGACATCTGGCAACCCTAGCCACTTTGAAGTCAGAAGTTCCTGGTTTCCAGGCTAATATTTAATCCATTAGACCATGCTACTTCTAAGTGTTTATGCAACTCTTAACTTGTCTAATATAATCAAGTTGGCTAAAGTCGTGACAGATATTAGAGAAAATAAACTATTAGTATATCTTGGGTGTTGACCTTCAGGGCACACACTGAGGTCGATCTATATAGTCAAAGTTCTGGGGGGAGAGATTCACAATAATGAAGACTGATTGGGGAGAAGAGGGTATTGGTTGGATCTGATTTATTGCAGCTGGTTATTTTTTGTTTTGGCAGTGAGGTGTGGAGGTGATCTGTTTTGTATGACTATTCTAATTTTTGGCAAAGAGAGCTAGGGCTCTGGATAGGCACTTTTAAAATATATTCTAATTTGAAATACACAGGTGCTGTAACATTATGGGGAAGAGTTCCACAGAAATACCTATTAATTACTTACGCAGAGTGTATGTGTTGGCGTTCCACTTTCTTTTCTAACTTTTTAAAAGTGAATTAAATTCTGGTAAAAGGCCTCAGACCGATAGCCTTAGAGACCACTGTAAATCGACAGAAGAGATTACAGCACAGACACCAGACCTACATTTACCTTATAATCACACACAAAGCCAACTGATCTGGAAGGAGCACTAGAACAGTCAATATAGACACAGACTAAGAAGTACAGCAAGTGCCTAACAACCAAGCAAATATTTTGCATGTGTATGAAAAAAGAAAACACAGGAAAACTTACTGTAGAGGGTCATCTCCCATCCATGTATTATTCATGGTACAAGAACTTGTGCACACTGTACAATTTAGGGTTGCTAATCTTGATTGGATGTATTCCGTGAGGTTTCATCACATGATATGTTCTTTAATTAAAGATGAGTCTTTAATTCCTGGAGACTCCAGAACAATCCTGAGGGTTGGCAACCCTACTACTGCTCTCTTCATGAGTGCTTGTAAACTTGTTATATAACCAGATGCTTTTCAATAGCAGCCTTCTTGGAAGTATCTTCTGCTCCCTGGAGACCCTTAAGGTGATCTGCTGCCAGGAGCCTTAGCAGAGCCCAACAGTCAAAGGCTATACTGCTCTGGGGCCAGAACACACTTTTATTTTTTAAACTGAATGCAAAAAAAGAAAAACTACTTTAAAAGCTAGTGCTATTGTAATGCTGACAGACCCTGGTCATCGGCAGGTGGGACTGAACAGGGACCTCTGGAGCTTAAAGAATGAGCCTCTACTGTATGAGCTAAAGCCAACTGCCTCTTAGCTAAGGCTGTAGAGCAGACTCATTTTCTCTCTTTCTCTCTAAGTGGTCTCAGCGCCACTAGATGGGACAGCCCACCACACCCAGAAGGTGTGTGGGTTACACTATGTTACAGCAGCACTGGTGCCTGGCAGGATGGGTTCTCTTGGTGCAGTATGGACCAGGGGATGGTTAACAAGGAGCCAGCCTGCTGGAGTGCTGGAACAATTTTTATAGTGGGGATGCTGATGATGGAACCATGTATTTGGTGTATGTTATTATTACTTCAAGCTAGGGGTTGCAGCAGCACCTCTAGTTCCAGTACCACGACTAGCCTGGGTCACTATAGTTCTGGCAGCTGGCAGGAACGGACAGGCCACATCAGAGCAGTATGAACCAGGAAATAGGTTCTGAGAGGCCAGTTAGTGTTACTACAGCACTCGGCAGTATCGGTGCTATAAAGACCAAGGGATAGTTATTGGGGGCCAGCTTGTGTTACTGTGGCACTGGGGCCCAACGCAACAGGCCATATCAGTGCACTATAGACCAGGGAACAGTTATCAAGAAGACAATTTATGTTACTGCAGCACTGGGGTCCAGCAGAATGACCCATATTGGATCAGTATGGACTAAGCCCTAGGGGATAGTTATCTAGGGGCCAGATTGTATTACTGTGGCACTGGATCCCAGCAGGACAGGCTATATTGGAGTAGTATGAACCAGAGGCAATTTACTGAGCGGCCAGTCTGTGTTATTATGGCACTGGGGCCCAACAGGACAGGCCATATCAGTGTATGGACTAGGGGACAGTTATCCGAGGCAGTCTTGTGTTACTATGGCCCTGGGGCCCAGCAGGACAGGCTGTATCGGTGTATGGACCAAGGGACAGTTATACATGGGCAGTCTGTGTTACTGTGGTCCTGGGGCCCAGCAGGACAGGCTGTATCGGTGTATGGACCAAGGGACAGTTATACATAGGCAGTCTGTGTTACTGTGGTCCTGGGGCCCAGCAGCACAGGCCGTATTGGTGTATGGCCCAGGTGACAGTTATCTGGCGCAATCTGTGTTACTAGGGCACTGGGGCCCAGCAGAACAGGCCATCTCGGCACAGTATGGACCAGGTGACAGTGATGGAGGGCCCAGGTTACTGCAGCTGATTGGCACTGACTGCACCCTGCAGCTGCCCTTTGACTCCCAGGCCCCCTGGAGCGATGGGCGCCTACCCTGCGCCCCGGACCCCAGAGGGCTGATAGCTCCGCCCACCCATCACTGGTCGCAAAGACAGAGCCACGAGCAGCCGTAGGAGCGCCCGCCTCGCTCCCCCGCGTCCGGCCCAGAATGGCTCGGCCCAGCCGCCATCTTACTCCCTCCCCTTCATTTGTCACTTCCCTCCAATCGGGTTTTCGCGCCAAACTGCGCCTGACCACGGGAGGGCGGGGAGGGGGCGGGGGCGGGGCTTCAGCTCCTCCGCCAATCCTCTTCCGTCTCCATGGCGACTTCCCGCTCGTTTCCGGATCAGGCTGGACAAGACGGAACTTCGCTGGGCCAATCACCGGCGTCAAGCTCCAGATTGGCCAATAAGGGCGCGCGTCTCCTACCTCGGTGGAACGTTTCTTAGTACCCCGCCCACGGTATTCCCAGTTTTGCCGCGAAAACCGGCTGGTCCGCGCGTGTCTGGTACTGGGGCGATACGAGGTGAGTGAGCCAGGGGGTAGCGAGTTATCAGGGGATCTGGCAGGCGGCAGAGGTGGGGGCGGATGGGGGAGTGGGGGGTTGGATGGGGGATCCCCGGGGGTCGGATGGGAAGTGGGGCGGTAGATAGGGGTTATTGCACGGGCGTGTCAGACGGGAGCGCTCTCTGCGGAGAGAGCTGGGCTAATCGTATCCCCTTCTCCGCGGCTTGCCCAGGGCGGTGGAGCAGTCTTCGCCATGTCCGGCTTTGACGATCCCGGCATTTACTACAGCGACAGCTTTGGGGGCGACCCGGTGGCAGATGAGGGCCAGGTCCGGAAATCCCAGCTGCAGAGGCGGTTCAAGGAGTTCCTGAGGCAGTACCGGGTGGGCACGGACCGGTCTGGCTTCACCTTCAAATACAGGTGCTGCTGAGACAGAGAAGGAATCCCTCCAGCCAGCTCTGTCTTCGGCTATCTACCGTCTCTTCTCTCTTTGAAGGGGCAGCTGTTAACTTTCCTTCTAGTGTGTGTCCAATCTAAATAATCGTTAGGGCTTACATAGCACTTTCACCTTTAGCTTCCGAACAGCGTTCACTGGATGGTCAGTGTCATCATCGCTGTTTGTGCAGGTGGGGAAACTGAGGCACCGAGCGGTGTGGTGATTTCCCTGGGACCACACAGCATGCCAGTGACAGAGCAGAGCTTGAAACCTGGTTCTCTAGACTCCCTGTCCAGTGTCCCATTCACTGGATTATGCTGCCCTCTATGGCCTGCACTGCAAAGTGGCTCTACTCGGAATTTCAAGTCCCCAGTTTCATGTTTTAGGGTGTTTAAATCTGGGGTTTAGTTTGGGTTTCTCTTTAGTGTAAGTCAATAACGGGTTTTCATCCCATGTGTTTTGAGGTCTGTGAGAAATCACTCGGTGGATTAAATGTATTTCTACTTCATGTATTTTTAAACTGCAAGGTCCGTGTTCCTTTGTTTATAAAATAAGTGCTGAATGATCCGCAGGATGCAGGGAAATAAAGAATGGGCACAGATCACCCAAGAGACTGAGAAATAACCAACCATCCATCTTTTATTTCCCTGCATCTTGATTTTGAAGGTGAACATCAACAATTCTTATTACATCATGCATTTTAAAATCCATAATTTGAGTGCGACAGACTTTAGCATTTGTGCTTGAAGTACATATGTGCACATTGGCACTAAGTGTTACACATACCATCTGGGCCAGGTCTGGTTTCATTTGAACACAATTTTAGAAAGTGGATTTGAATGCCCTGTGAAAAATCTGCCCAGTAGTCTGTCTCCATTTCGTTTGTATCCCTTATGGCACTCTTGTCACTTTCCTGGATCACCTTCCTTGCCAAGAAACCTACAAAATCTATCCATTCTGCTTCCAACTGAACCAGAGGCTCACTTTGAACAATTTATAGGGTGGTGGCTGGGTCCCTTCTGTGGCTTTTCCTTGCCCCTAGGCTTGCTGACTACATGCATTTGCTAAGATTTGCCTGATGCTTTCTGCCTCAAGTCTTACTCTTGTCACCTCGCAGGGATGAGCTTAAACGGCATTACAACCTCAGCCAGTACTGGATCGAGGTGGAGATGGAGGACCTGGCCAGCTTTGATGAGGACCTGGCAGATTACCTGTACAAGCAGCCTGCAGAGCACCTGCAACTGGTAAGGATGGGGGATACCATGGAAAGGAGGACATGGAGGACTACTGTAAGAGCAGTCTTAGAACTGGCATACTGCCAGCGAATCATAGACAGTCAGGTAACCACAATAGCCCCAGGGATTCTTCTTGGTGTGAATGGCAACTTGAGCTGTGTTATTCCCTCCCCAGCTGGAGGAGGCGGCAAAGGAAGTAGCAGATGAGGTCACCCGTCCTCGCCCAGCAGGGGAGGAGACACTTCAAGAAATCCAGGTCATGCTGAGGTCGGATGCCAATGCAGCCAATATCCGGAGTCTGAAGGTGAGCTGAATCCACTCATGATATGGAGCAGTGGGAACAGGAATTGTCCACTGGTGGATTTGACTGTGACGAGCGCTACTAGAACCTGATGACTTGCTCCAGGCTTAGCTGTGGTGAGAGGGGTTGGGTTGGATAAATGGTTTGGGTTTTGACCCCCTCTGCTGTTTATAAGAATAACACTGTACCAGATGACATGTATTTGACTTACTACACTTGATGGGACTCATTAGTCTTAGGGCTGCTTTACACAGTTGCTGTAATGCTTGAACATTGGTTTGAGCCAGTACAGTGAAAGCAGTACATTCCCTTAGTGTAGCTACATTAATGCCAGTATAAACATGCTTATGCTGCTATAGCTTATTCCCATAAATTTAGGAAAATAAGCTATACCAATGCAAGGCACCTTTATGCAGATATATCCATATCCATGCTAGAGGGTGTAGCAGTGTAACTACTTCAGTAAAATATCCCCCTCCCCCCAATTGAAGTAGTTAAATTGATACCAAAACTGTGTGTATACCAGGTCTTTATAGCTCTGGTACCTGTTTTGGGGGCAAAGTGTCAGTGGATGGGTATTCTGATCTGTCCATTAGATGGTGAGAATTATTTCTGCGTCTCTGAGAGTCTTTCTGGGGAACACTGCTTTCTTCACCACAAACTTCTCCCTGATCAATACAATGCAAAATGCAGCTGGAAGAAACATGACTTATTAAAAAAGCACAGCCCCTTCCCTCTGTTCTGTGGCTGTGTAGTGCCACTTGCTTTGTCTGTGTGGGGGGAATGGTTGCTTCCCTGAGATGCACCCCACAGCTTTGAGCCCTACTGAGTTACAGGAGAAGGGCTTGGAAAGTGAGCAGGCCCGGGCGGGGGTTCAGCAGAGCACTGTTAAGTATGTGCTATGAGCGTCATCTTAAGTCCAGCTATTTCATATTTAATTTGCATATGAAACCAAGGAGAATAACTGACCTGGTAGGCTTTTGTATGGATCCAAACTACTGACCTAAAATATTCTGTGGGGAGGGGGGTGTGTGTGTGTGTGTGGAGGGGAGAGATGGTCGTGTTAATTCCACACCCACCTTCTTGATTCCCTGTATGGGCAGCTTTCCCCATGTTTCCCACAAAGCATCATACTCATGATTCTGGCTGCTTTGTGTGTGAACGCTGCTGTGTCGTGTCTCTCTCTTCTCCTCCCCCCCCGCCCCCCGCCCCCCACAGTTCTCTGCCATGTTGGGGTTTCCCTTCTCCCTGTGTGAGATGTTTTCTTACCACCTCCACCTCTCCTTCCTCAGTCTGACCAGATGTCCCATCTGGTGAAGATCCCCGGGATCATAATTGCTGCTACTGCTGTGAGAGCCAAAGCCACCAAGATTGCCATCCAGTGCCGCAGCTGCCGTAACACCATCAGCAACATCACCGTGCGCCCCGGCCTGGAGGGTTATGCCCTGCCCAGGAAGTGTAATACGTAAGCAGTGGGAGTCCTTTCAGGGATCCTGGGTAGGATGGGGAGACCCAGGGAGACTGAGTAGAAATTTGAAGTCCCCCTGGCAGTGGATGCTGCATGAGTAGGTCTCACCTGGTCCTGGGATCTAGGGGACTGCCAACCAGCCCTTTGCTGGATGGAGAGTCCTCTGTACTCATAAATAAGTCAGTGGTGACTAAGTTAGTTGAGCTGTGAATTAAAGGCCTTGCCAGGTCTGCATGTGTTGGGGGTTAGGGTGCATCTGACAAAGTGGGTATTCACCCACGAAAGCTCATGCTCCAATACCTCTGTTAGTCTATAAGGTGCCACAGGACTCTATCACTTTTTACAGATCCAGACTAACACGGCTACCCCTCTGATAAAAGTCCTTAAGTACTTCCTGAGTACCAGTGGGCTGCTCACCTGGTCTGAGCTTTAAAAATAGATGGTCCTTGTCTCCAAAAGCTTCCAGTCAAAAACGAAGTATTAGTAAAAAGGCAGTCTGATTGCTCAGTCACCAGACAAGGCATGCCGTTTGGGGCCATGTGTGTGTAAAGATAAATGAAATGCCCTGCTAGGTCATCTGATCCCATTTAATTAATTACCCTCCCCTGTCCCCAGTGAGTGAATTGTTCCTTACAATGAGTCAGATTGTGAGGCACTTTCTCGCACTGAGGCTATGGCTACACTACAGTTTGTCGGCAGAACATATAAATCACCCCCTGAGCGACGTAAGTTACACGGACATAAGCGCCAGTGTGGACAGCACTATATTGGCAGGAGAGCTTCTCTCACTGACATAGCTTCTGCCACTAGTGGAGGTGGTTTTATTATGCCGACGGAAGAGCTCTCTCCTGCTGGCATAGAGCAGCTTCACCAGATGCGCTGCAGTGCTGTATGTGTAGACATGCCCTGAGTAATACCTTACTCCACAGTATCCCCATTGAATTCAGTAGGGCTATTTATGGTGTAATGTAGCATTCAGCATGAATAAGGATATCCTGAAATGGCTCTATGCACTTAGGATGGGCTTCCCCAAGCTGCTCTTCCAAGGGATTTGGATGCCCAATTTCCATTAGACATGCACAGGAGTCGTGTGTGCCAATCTCTAGGCAGACATGCCAAACCTGTGAAAAAAAATGCAGAAATTGGGCTTGTTTTTGGCTTAATTGGCTTGTGAGTTGCTTGTTTAGCTTTTGGCTTGTAGCTTGTTGCATCTTTTTTTTGATTGGCTCCCAGCAGGCAGGGACAAGGGAGAGAGAGAGTCAGGGGTGCACGGTGGGCCCACCACAGTCCCAGCATGCAGTCTGGGGGGATCTAGTCACCTAGAGTGTTGAGGTTCTTAGGGATTGGCTTGGCTTAACCTTGTTTTGAAATGGGCTGAGCTTGATTTTTGGTTTATTGTGAAAGTCAAGGTGCTTATTTACCACATGAAAGTTGGCAGCTGTGTCTCTAGGTGCCTTTGGAAATCTCAGCTTTTGTTGAAAATGACTTCAGCGTCCCTTGGGGAACCATAGACCACGCTAATAAATATCAGTATCAGGATGTTGTTCAGCCTACACTTTCCCTTTTATAGTGTATCCCACTAACCCGAACTAAACCTTCTGGTACAACTGTAAATAGCTCTTTGCTTCCTTTGTGTTATAGCCTCATAGGCTTTTGTCCCCATTTAGTTGTTACTTACCAAGCTAAGCATATTTAAACCTCTAAAATCTTGCCCCATCAGTTCATCTCTTTCCTGTTAGTTTATTTTTTTTCTGAGCTTTCTATTCTGCCTCCCTTTGTCTGTCTAGCTCTCTGGGGCAGGGACTGGCTCTTACAGTGTCTCTAAACAACACCCAGCCCAGTGGAGCCCTGATCTCAGTTGGGGCCTGTAGCATTTCTCTTGTGCAAATAGCCTTCTCCAGTGTGTCACTATCTTATCAGAATTCAGCATCACAGTCTAAAGTAAGATGGCTTTTTACTTACCAAATCTGCCCACTTTGGGAGCTTCCATGGGGAGACTCTTCTGGGCTTAAAGGCAGGGGATCCCAGCATGCCTTGCTGCCTGCTTCACTTACAGATCACTGGGCAATGCTAAATAAAGGCAAAATTCAGCCTGTGTATTTACAGGGCACTATTCTCCATCACATCACTGGATGCAAATAGAGCTTCCGGTGGTCTCTCCTGAGTCCTAATGCCACTGACTAGCTTTGTAATGATCTGTTTCTTTAACATTCCTCCTTTGCTCAGGGAACAGGCCGGCCGCCCAAAGTGCCCCCTGGATCCATACTTCATCATGCCGGACAAGTGCAAGTGTGTGGACTTCCAGACCCTGAAGCTCCAGGAGTCTCCAGATGCTGTGCCACATGGGGAGATGCCCCGGCACATGCAGCTGTACTGCGACAGGTAATGCCAGTTTCCCTTGCTTCCTGTCCTGAGGGTTGTTTCAAGGAGAGTCAATGGCAGATCCAGCCATTTGCTGGATGAGGTGATCATCTGGGTTTGGACGTATGTTGGGGGTGTGCTTGTCTCCCCAGCTTTTTGCTGGGGGAGAGGATTGGTGGGAAATGGATATAAACAAGGTTTTGGAATCTTAGTTGATTCATATTTACATACCTACCTCGCAACAATTCCATGGGGCTTAATGGTTTGCAAAGTGCTTTGACATCCTTGGATCGTGTGTGCAAAGTTGCTCAGTTTGCCTCTCCTTTCATGATGATAACTGGAGCAGAAGAGGCTTTTCTTCTTTTGTTGGGCTTGAGGTGAAGATGGTGACTTTTGGTGTGAGGTTCCGTTGTCTTGAGCAGCAACTTCCATGGTTCTCCACTGCTAGGAATCTAAACACCTTGTCTAAGTTCGGATGGGGAAGAGATGAAGAGGGTTTTCCCATCTTCAGTAGCCTCCCATCCCATGCAGAGCTAACACTCCTCTTCCCTTCCTCCTCTCAGGTATCTGTGTGACAAAGTCGTCCCTGGAAACAGAGTTACTATCATGGGCATCTATTCCATCAAGAAATCTGGCCAGACCAAGAGCAAAGGCCGGGACAACGTGGGAGTGGGAATCCGAAGCTCTTATATCCGTGTGGTGGGGATCCAGGTGGACACAGATGGCTCAGGCAGGACCTTACTCTGGTTTCCTCTCTGGCTGAGGTTATAACATGGAGTTAGACAATCCTCCATTCTGAACAGCGTTTACCTGTGACCTCCAGCTAGTGATGCCATGGACAAGAACTGCTTTTCCGTACAAAACTGCAGCACACTTCTGCAAATTCCAGTCATGTAGCAAAGGTCAGACAGGATGTAGCATTAGTCTCAGGTTCCCTGTGTATATGCACTTCTGCTTTCTTACACAGCTCTGTGCTGCTTGTGCTTGGTTAAATTTTAACAGGGAATCTCATCAGCTTTAAAAATCCAGCTCATATTTCAAAAGCACGCTCATTTTTTGTTCTGCTCTCGATTCTCCACCCACCCCCAAAACATCAGGCATAGCTTCCTCCTCCAGATCCTCATTTTCCTCCTCCTAGCATCAAGCAGGCCTCTTGAGCCTGCTCCCTACATCAGGCAGTGATCCACGTCACTCTCCTCTTTGTCTGTTGCATCTTTCCAAGGTTGGTTGCCATCAGCTGAACCAAATGTAAGTCTTGCCTCTGCATTGCAGAACAAAATTAATGCTTTAAGGTCCTTTACTCAAGGCTGCACTCTCAGGTTTCAATAGCAAACTCTGGTCCATGCTGTGTATCGTTAACTCCGCCACAGTTTCCTTGCGAACTCGTAACGGTGTTGGTAAAGTAGTGCCCAGACCCGAAGCTGTGCCAGACAGGTAGATTCTGGAGAAAACTCTGGTGGCCAGCCAGGCTTGATCTAGGTTCATCTCTGATGATGACAGGTGCTCATTCACAGTTTACTTCCCTCCACCCTTTCTAGGCCGCAGCTTTGCCGGCTCTGTGACTCCACAGGAAGAGGAGGAATTTCGTCGTCTCACTTCCATGCCCAACATCTACGAGACTGTCGCCAAGAGCATCGCGCCCTCTATCTATGGCAGCACTGACATCAAGAAAGCCATTGCCTGTCTGCTGTTCGGAGGCTCCCGCAAAAGGTCAGGGAAACGAATCCGACTGGGCACAGTGGGAAGGGAGCAGGGGCAGAGATGCAACACAAGGCATAAAACCCTTCTGGGATCCTTTTGTGTTTCATAGAAGCAGAAAGTTTTTCATGTCAGTGATGTTTTTGCTTGTGCATTGTCTAATCAGAATGCCCTTCACCTCCCCCTGCTGCCTTTCTCTGCAGACTTCCGGATGGATTAACCCGCAGAGGGGACATTAACCTGCTGATGCTGGGAGACCCTGGCACAGCCAAGTCCCAGCTCTTGAAGTTTGTAGAGAAGTGTTCACCCATTGGGGTAAGTGTCCTAGGTAACCCAGGTTACTTCTTTACCATAAGGCGGAGACTTTGTATCAAGGCGAGTCGGTTTCTTTTTGCTTCATGTGTCATTGAGACTCGGAGCCAGTAGATGATTCTATTGATGGTTCATGGGGCAGAACAGAAGCCAGAGTGTGCTCTGCAGGGCTGATGAGCTCGTGGGCCTATTGATCACAGTAAACAGCAGAGAAATGTGCATAAGGTGTGGGCAAATATGGGTCAGAACCAGAGAGCCCTTCTCACAGGGTCACTTTCTGAACGCAGCCATAGTTTATTGGAATATTTAACTGGGCATATTTTCCCAGCCTGTTGTCCAAGCTGGCTGAGCTGCATATAACAAACTGAACTAACAGGGAGGTTGGAAGGTCAGATGAAATAATTTTGATTGACTGCATCTGTCAGACACCGAGGTCCAAGCTGAGACTGTGGAATTTTATTTGCATCCATGCTTTCCTGCTTTCTTCATCGACACTTGTATCTGGGCACTTTTCTTCCTCTTCAGTGGGCTGCAGAATTGTTTCACTCAAGTGACCAAATAAACTACTTTCTGTATTTAATAGCTGCATCATCTGCCTAGGAGCCCTCTAATTCTTTTAGCCCAAAACCTGGCTAAGTAAAGGCCCCTTACTCTGTGCTTTGAAGGCTGCCTCTCCAGGGCTCAGAATCTCATCTCGCAGCTGCTGTTCTGGCCTGTGGCTATTATGAGGCCGAGGTCACAACCCTGCGCTTGGTTTATTTCATTCCCTGGCTGAGTGAGGCAGATTCAGGATGGCCATGGTGCCTGACCTGCTGTCCTTTTTGTGGCCATTCCCTCAGGTGTACACGTCGGGGAAAGGCAGCAGTGCAGCTGGCTTGACAGCCTCGGTGATCCGAGACCCTGCTACGCGGAGCTTCTTCATGGAGGGAGGAGCCATGGTCCTGGCGGATGGGGGAGTGGTCTGCATTGATGAATTTGACAAGGTACAAACATAGCATGGAGAGGAAGAGGCTGTGCAATGTTTTCTGAGGGTGGTGTGAAGGGAGGGGCCTTGGACGGAACTGCTGCCTGGAGAGAACTATATGTGCTGCTACAGGAAGGGAAGGGCATTCCCTTGGAGGGCAATGTTTTGTGCTGCAGTGTGGAAGGGCAGGGGTTGTTTGCAGTGAATGGAGACCTGTGCCCTATAGGGAAGGGCAGGAAAAGGAGCTGGCATCAAGAGGCAATTGCAAGAGAACTCTCAATTTGTGTGCATTAAAAATATGTGAAACTTGAGTGTGCTGGAGGAGGAAACAGTGCTGGCTGCATGAGGCTGTCCAGTGAGCCAAGGCCTCAGAAAGGGCTATTCAGCTGAAATTAAATGGATATGAACTATTTTATTTTTCCCTCTCCACCTACTAATAAGATGCGGGAAGATGACCGAGTGGCCATCCATGAGGCTATGGAACAGCAGACCATCTCCATCGCCAAGGTGAGCTGCCAGCAAACAGCACTGGCCTCCAGCCTGCATCTAGCCCTCTGTGAAACTGCAGAGCTGCTGCTGAGACTGGGGGAATGTAGGGGGAGAAGGGGGTAGGGAAGACTGTATGGAAAGGCCTCTGAATCCAGCTCAGGGCTTCTTGCAGAGCAGAGTGACCAGCTCTCATGGACCCAGGGGCCCTTGCCAGAATGTGGCTGAGCCTCAAGCATTGCCATGGGTTCCCTGCTAATCACTGGTTTGACAGATTGTATGTTCTTTAGAGTTTGGAGCTACCGACTGCTCTGGTCTGGGAGCAGCAGGCCCAGTTCTGGGCGAAGTCTCTGTCCGAGAGAGCATAAAGAAAATCCTTCTTCAGCTCAGCATGAGTGGAACCAAACTCCCTGTCTTCCCTCCCAGCCACCCTTCCTGCTGGCAACTCTGCCATGCCCCTTGCCACTCAGGCTCATGCCTCAGTGTAACTTCTGACTCCTCTCTCTTTCTCCTGCTGCCCTAAACTTGTGGATTCTGCTCTCGCCAAATCAAACCACTTGTCCCTCTCCATTTCCATCGTTAAACTTGGGATGGGATGACTCCCTTGAGCACATCTGGGGTGCGCCCCACGGCCTTGTCACCTCTCTATAGCGCACCGCTCATAATGTTGGCGTTCTGTATTAAACGTGGCTTCCACTGATGGGTGACTTGAGTTTAGGGAGGTCGTCCTCAAATGAGGTTTATGTGCCTGTGCAGTCCCAACCCCCTGTGCTTATCCTGCCAGCCTCCACCAGTGGGGACGCTTCCCTGGCCAACTGGATGCCACTTATGAAGCCTTATTTAAATGCTGGTGTGTGTGAGGTTTCCTCAGGGCTTTGAGAACCAGAGGCAGAGGAAATGTTTAAATAGCTTTCCCCACCCCTTGCCTCCCGGGATGCTTCTGTGTGATCCTGACGTTGTACCCTGCATTAGGAGCTGTATTAAGAGCCAACAACATGGTTATTGTGTTGTGGGGCTTGACCTCCACTCTATTTCCCATGCAGGCTGGTATCACAACCACTCTGAACTCCCGCTGCTCTGTCCTGGCTGCTGCCAACTCTGTCTTCGGGCGCTGGGATGAAACCAAAGGCGAGGAGAACATAGACTTCATGCCCACAATCCTGTCTCGGTTTGACATGATCTTCATTGTCAAGGATGAGCACAATGAGGAGCGAGATGTGGTGAGGGCAGGCAGCACGCTAGGTGTTGTGACTTGCCTGGGGTGGGTAGGACACATGCAGGAGGATTAGCTGGGAGCAGTGTTGGGGCAGAGGATTTGTGGAAGGAAGCAGTGGAGGATAGTGTCTACCCAGCTCACCTCCCACGTGTGTCCAATGCCAAGTGGATTATTTGTTTTTGAAGTACCTTGCAATGGATCTGCTACCTGTTGCCTTTCTTTAGCAGGGCTGAATACAGCACAGCCGCTTTGGGTCTAGGGAAGGGAAAAGAAATTTGTCAGGGACTGAAAGACAGAATTAAAGGTGTCTCCTGTGGTCCCAAACTCTGTGCACTTAGGTGCTGTCAGGTCAGAGCTTTAGAACAAAGTGCAAGGCCTGTCTGTTCTTCTGGCTTGCCCCAGATGAGAAGGGTGGAGTTGGCTTGTTCTCTTTTGCCCTGGCACCTTCTGTCTGTAGCATTTGAAGGGCGGAAGGAATTCTGTTATCCACCTCTTCTCTGCACTGTTTCTAGACGCTGGCCAAACACGTGATGTCATTACACGTGAGCGCCCTGACACAAACCCAGGCAGTGGAGGGCGAGATTGAACTGAACAAGCTGAAGAAGCTGATCTCCTACTGTCGAACGTAAGTCTGCAGCGCCTCTTGGGTGATATGACGACTAGGCCGGGCAGCAGAACCACATGCAGGCTGCAAAGTTTGCTGGGAACGTCCTGCATAGTGCCATGCTGATGTGTTCTCTGCCGCTCTCAAACTCCTGCTGGGACTTTTTTGGTTATGCTCAGCAATTCTGGACCTGCCGCTGGATTGGTCACCTCCTTGAAGTGACTTCACTTAGGCAGGCCCAGTGTCAGACCTTTATTTCCTTAGTGGGGCATATCATAACCTAGTCCCAGATTTGGACCTTAGCGTCCAAAATATGGGGGTTAGCATGAAAACCTCCAAGCTTAGTTACCAGCTTGGACCTGGTAAAGCTGCCACCACCCAAAAAATTAGAGTGTTTTGGGGCACTCTGGTCCCCACAAAAACCTTCCCTGGGGACCCCAAGACCCAAATCCCTTGAGTCTCAAAACAAAGGGAAATAAACCTTTTCCCTTCCCCCCTCCAGGTGTTCTTGGAGAGATACACAGAAGCAACCTCCATGAATCTAAGCAGAGGGATTCCACCCTCCCCCGTTTCCAGCCGGGAAACACAAGCACTTCCCTCTTCACCCAGAGGGAATGCAAAGTCAGGCTAATAAATCTAACACACACAGATTTCCCCCTGACTTCTTCCTCCCACCAATTCCCTGGTGAGCTGCAGACTCAATTCCCTAGAGTTCCCCACTAAAGAAAAACTCCAACAGATCTTAAAAGAAAGCTTTATATAAAAAGAAAGAAAAATACATAAAAATGGTCTCTCTGTATTAAGGTGACAAATACAAGGTCAATTGCTTAAAAGAATATTGAATAAACAGCCTTATTCAAAAAGAATACAATTCAAAGCACTCCAGCAACTATAGACATGTAAATACAAAAAAAAAAACATATAAATCACTAGCTGATCCTTTGTACTTACAACTGGGAAACAGAAGATTAGAAAGCAAGAAATAGAAATCCCCTCATAGCCGAGAGAGCATACAGGCAGAAGACCAAGAACAAAGGACTCACACACAAACTTCCCTCCACCCAGAGTTGAAAAAATCCTGTTTCCTGATTGGTCCTCTGGTCAGGTGCTTCAGGTTATTTTTTTTTTTTCAGGTGAAAGAGACATTAACCCTTAGCTATCTGTTTATGACAGGGGGCATCAGCACTCCTCTACAGTCAGCCCTCAGTGTCTTGGGTTATTTCCACCCCTGGTTCCAAGGAGGGCAGGGTCACCTCCGAGGTTCTGTTTGAGATACCAGCTGGTATAAGTTCTCACCAAGGCCTGGATTTTCACAAAATCTGGCCTGGATTGTGGTGGCAGAGGAAGAGGCTGCACCATTTCACTGCATAGGTAGGGGGTGGCACTGTGTCTTTTTTCCCAAGTACCATCTGGTTCATGACACTTCCCGTTCCCTTCTGACAGGAAGTGTGGCCCGCGCCTTTCGGCAGAGGCTGCAGAGAAGCTGAAGAACCGCTATGTCCTGATGCGCAGCGGGGCCCGCCAGCATGAGCGAGAGTGTGACCGCCGGTCCAGTATTCCCATCACCGTCCGGTGAGAGCACGCATCCTCCCGGGTGCGGGGAGGGACACAAAGGGAATGGGAACCCTACATGCTTGTGGTAATACTACAAAGGGAATACGGCCAGTGCTGCCCAAGCCCCCTGAGAATGGAATAGGCTCCGGGTGACCCCAGGCCTGCATTGAGTTGGACCCTGTTAAAGCCACCAAAGCTGAGTATGTGCTCTAAGGCTCTTCTGTGGCTGCTCCTCTCCTCATCTCCCCCTCTGCCCACCTAGCTGTCCTTATCATTACTGCCTTCTGCTGCCGTAGGGATCATGAGGCTCCAGTGCAGGCTTTTACACACGTGGGGTAGCATCACACAGACCTGCAACTTCCATTGTTGAGAGCTTCACTGGAGGCAGAACCACCTAAGGGAAGGTGGCTAGGGCAGAGTAATGACCTGCAGATTCCAGTGTGTCTCCAGGCTGCACCTGGGTCTTGCATATGGTGGGAGTGGAAAAGGAGAGGACTGCTCCTTCTGGCCAGAGTTTTGCCCCCCGCATTTCCCTTCTCTCCCATTTTTAATGGACAACGGTGGCCTGAGCTAGCAGAGTGTCTGCATAGTGGTAACTGTGCACAACTATCCAGTGCTTGGGGAGGGCCCTGCCTTGGGTTAGGTGTTTCCCTGGAGTGGGAGTCATTGGGGAAAGAAGTAAGACTCATACATGAGGCCAGAAGGGACCACTGTGATGATCTAGTCTCCCCTCCTCTAATGCAGGCCAGAGAACTTTCCCCAAAATAACTCCTAGAGCAGATCTTTTAGACAAACAGCCAGTCTTGATTTAAAAATTGCCAGTATGGAGAATCCACCAAAACCCCTTAGTAAATTATCTCATGGGCCAGTTGCTCTCACTTAAAAATATACACCCTATTTCCAGTCTGTGTCCAAGTGCCCCACCCCCATTAGATAGGATGAGTGTTCTGCTTTGCGCAGCTGGGGTTGTCTGGGATGTGATGACCCTTCCCCAGCTGGTAAAGGACTGTTTTACTCAGGGCTTCTGGATGTAGGCAGCAGGCAGTTTGTGGAATGGAGGAATTTCCTGACTGAGGCAGGCAACGGTTCTGGGGGAGTGGAGGCCCATGGTGACTTTGTTAGAAAGAGCTTCCTTGTGGTTCCCAGGCAGCTGGAGGCCATTGTGCGGATTGCAGAGTCCCTCAGCAAGATGAAGCTGCAGCCTTTTGCCACAGAGGGAGATGTCGAGGAGGCCTTGCGGCTTTTCCAAGTGTCCACACTCGACGCAGCCATGTCAGGCAGCTTGTCAGGTAAGGCCCTGAGCAATGTGTGTTACCCCTTCCCCCTGGAAACCTCTTGCAGTGTAAATCATCTCCTTTGAGCCCACTCCCCTCTTATCTGAGTGTTCAGAATTAACCCCATCCCTCTAGGGGGGGTGCACTACACAGCAACCTAACCTGGTGCTGCTGTGATGGTGACTCCCCCGGGCAGGGTAATGCGCAGGGCTACATGTGCCCCTCATTCATTCTGTGGCATGTCGTCATGTCCCTGTAGTCCAGGCAGAGGGTTAGTGTAGTGCCTAATGCTCCCATCTGAAGGTGGGGGGAGCGTGGACTCACCCCAAACCCCAGAGGAGGTGCTGAGTCTGTGTGTTTCCTGGTTCAGAACAGCGAGCCCAGGAGCTATTGGGGTGTGAGGGCTGGATCCCCAGCTACCCCATATTTCCATGGGGAGCAATGGGAAATAGCCCCTTGACTCTACTGTTCCTTTCGGAAACCAAGGCTTACCCAGGGGATTTGCAGAGCAGTGTGTTTGTCAGAAGTTGAGATGAGGATTCAGCCTGGATGTTGCTATTCGATTACCTTTTTGCTTGCCAAGGGTTGTCCACAGTCTCTTGATTTTGTGTGTGGATGGGGCAGATTGGAGCTTGTGCAGTATGAGCGAGGTCTTTGGAGGCGCAGGGATCTCTAATCCAGTGTCTCCTCTCTAGGAGTGGAGGGCTTCACGACACAGGAGGACCAGGAGATGCTGTCCCGCATTGAAAAACAGCTCAAGCGCCGCTTTGCCATTGGTTCCCAGGTTTCAGAGCACAGCATCATCCAGGACTTCACGAAACAGGTGAGCCTAGCAGATGCAGACCGTGCCCGGTGGGGCAGTCTGAAGAGCTGGGAAACAGAGAACCTACAAGATAGCTGTCGCTATGAGGACTCTTTCCTAAAATGTGGCCAGGTTCCTTCTGCTGCTTGTGTACCATCCCAGTCAGCTGAGTGCCAGGGAGTGGGGTGAAACTAGAGAGGTGGGTGACTGTCTAGGGAATGCTGTAGGGGTTCTGCATTCTGTGCAGCTGTGTTGACCCTGGGACCCCACAGTGCCCGACTGCAGTTCCAGCTTCTTCCACTGTTTCCACATATATTGGAACAGTCAGAATTCCAATCAGCGACGCAGAGAAGAGTTCTTCCTGTATTAAAAGGCCCTTCCCTATGTAAACATCTGTCAGTCTGGAATGACATCAGTGTTCTTACTCACTGGGCTATGGTGCACCTTCCTGGGTGGGCTGCAGCACCAACCGCTTAAGGCTGTACTATGAAAGGCTAATAAGGAATTGTCATTCTCCTGCACCTCTTTCTTCCAGAAATATCCCGAGCACGCCATCTACAAGGTGCTGCAGCTCATGATGCGGCGTGGTGAGATCCAACACCGCATGCAGCGGAAAGTCCTCTATCGCATCAAGTAATCTGGCTTCCTCACCCTCCTGCTGGTGGCCAAAACCATCCCAGGGGAACTGGGGCTAGCTGCTGTGGATGAGAATGCTCCTGAGTTCCAGCAAGGTTTTAATGAAGAAGGCCCTGTAATGCTTACCTCTCCTGTTCAGGGAAGATGCCTCCAGCTAGGCAGCTAAATAGGAGGGCACCTCAGGTTTTAACTAAATTGATGACAGGAAGGTCTGTTCCTCTTGTATTGCAGCTGCTCCAGGGAACATCATGATGACATTTTAATAAAACATTACAAAGTTTTTAGTTGCATTAAAACTTCAAATAAAAGATAATGTTGGTACCAATGGCTCTTGTGGTGTTCTGAAGAGAGCAGCGGGCCGAGTTTCATGGTTATGCAGGATTCTCCATTGCCTTGTGATTTGTTCTGCTTTGCTCGTGACTATGCTGGGGCTTCCATTTGCGTTCCCTGGTAGCTGAGCCATTAGACCCATTTCCTCCCTCAAAATGGGCCTTCAGCCCCTGTTGATTGAGGTTACACATATGCATGTAAGTGCAAGGAGTGGCTTTCCACAAGAGTTGATCTTTCCCATGAAACATAAACCTCATTAGTGCAAAGACATATTATGCAACCTGCAGCATTGGGCCGAGATGTACTGACAGCACATGAGTAACTGACTAACCCTAGGATGCTGTTGTTTCTCTATATGAAGCAAAGAAGGAAATCTGTTACTTCAGATGAAGAGCAAGCACTTCTTGTTAAGCCCTTCTTTCAGTGGCTAAATGTGTGTAGCTGTCCTGTGAGGATTAGCTGGGATACAGAGGCAACCACCTCCTATTGTTACACGTGTTTGGGCAGTCCTGATTCCACACACACATCACAATGGGTTTATCCTGCAGATAGGCTCTTTCAGGATAGTTCTGTCCCAAGGCAGTGTGGTGATGCAGCATTATCACAAATGGAGTGATATGTCTCCTAGCACTCACTGGCTCCTAGGGGCAGCATAAATAGGGGTGAGAATCTTGAGTGCAGGACTTAAAGTCCTTGAGGAAGAGTTATACTTATAGCATTTTCAGAATAGAGACACCTTAGTCGGTGCAAGCAAGAAGGAAGCAACTTTCACACACACACACTCCCCCAAAAATCCCAAGGGGTAGAATATGGAAGGATTTCTGTGGTAATACATACCCATGGCCAGCAGAGGCCACTAAAGACCCAAGAACACCTTACTGTAATGCTACAACTCTAGGACAGCTCTGGGCCATAATTGAAATGGAGAGGTGGGGCATTCTGTTTATGAAAAAAAGTAATCATCTTCAGTTGGAGAGTTGCTAGTCCTAACCTCTTGGTATGTGATTGGTCACATGGGACCTTTTGGCTGGGGAAAGTTTCCCTACTTATTCCTTTTTTTGGTAGTGAAATTCCAGCATAGTTGTATTTATTACACTTCCTGGGAGACTGCGAAGATAGAGAAAGGCCTGAGCTATTGCCTTTGGATCTGGATTCTACCCCCAGTAGGGAGAGTTTGGATCCAGGATTTTGGTTCAACTACGGTCTAATGTTCTGATCCAGATCCAAACTTCCCTAGCATGCAGGGTTGTTCTGGGTGTGTGTCTAGCTCAGTTTCCTCCTCTCAGTCTCTTTATAGGCCATGTCAGCAGGACCTTCCCATCCAGGCAATCTCAGCTCACACAATCACCCCGTGCTATCTTCACGGCACTCGCCATCCCACCAATGAGGCGAGACTGGAAACAAGCACTGGGAATGGAGCCTGTCTCTCCCTTAACAATAACATAAAGCACTGCCTATTGAACAAGAGTGTCAGGAGCTTTATGTTGCCATAAGGGAGAGAAACTTTAAAAGCTCCCAAACTTTTTTCACAGATAACACATTAACAGGTTGTCATTGCATGGCCCATTTCCTTTCCACTATGCAGTCACCCAGCCTACCTCCTCTCCTGTGTGCAATTGTAATATCTCTGTGGCCATGACAGCTTTCTCCCACACAGAAAAAGATTTTTAACTGCCTTAGACGGTGGTCCATTTTGAAACATATACATCACCCTGTCTGCTGTGGTCTTTGTTTCATTTCCCCTCACATCTGTTCTGCGCCTCTCAGCTGGAGAGGAAAGCTGGCTGCAGGTGAACATCAAGTGTGCCACTGACCACAGTTTTAATAATGGTCACTGTCCAGAGCTGTCACCCAGGTATTTCTTTGGTTAACCTTGAAAGTGGTTTCCCTGCTTTGCCAGCCAAAGGCCTATGAAGCCCTGAGACCATGCTGAGAGGGATTTGAGTCTGATGGGGTTCAAGCTGTGGCCTCTGACCTGGTGTAGTTGCCAACTGGGTAAGTCATCCAAAGGCAAAGCATAATTACAGGAGAGTTCTTGTATATTTTGTGGCATGAACCTGCCTCACTGCCTGGCCAACTCTACTGTCATGTCTAGCCAGTAGAGGGATGATAACTAACAGCTGGTGATGAAGATGTGAGGCGTGTCTCCTGAAACACAGACTTCCACCTGTGCCTGGTTCTGCCAGAGGGGGTTGGAGAATGTGCCCCATTCACTCAGCTGGTGGAACTGCTATCTTTGTGCCTCACCAAGCTCCCTAGTAGGAAGGTCTGGGGCCACAAAGGGCAAACATGTCTGGCTACATCACAGGCTCACCCTAGTGCAGGGGTTCTCAAAATGGGAGTTGGGACCCCTTGGGGGATTGTGAGGTTATTGCATGGGGGTTCATGAGCTATCAGCCTCCACCCCAAACCCTGCTTTGCCTCCAGCATTTATAATGGTGTTAAATATATTAAAAAGTGTTTTTAATTTATAAGATGGGTCACACTCAGAGGTTTGCTCTGTGAAAGAGGGCACCAGTACAAAAGTTTGAGAGCCACTGCCCTAGTGTCTAGCCTCCAGCTGGCTGGAACAGCTGTTCCCCTGGGGTGAGGCAAGAAAGGTCAAAAGGCAGAGTGGAGGCTGAGGAGTAGCACCCAGGCACCCAAGCGCTGGAACAAAGGGCGGGGAGGAGGGGGGCTGAGAAAGCAGTCCAAATAGGGGTTGACTCCACACCAGGCATGGCATTCTCTGCTCTCTCGCTGACATTTCCCAAATGGCAGCCTCCTTCCCTGGTGCTCTGGAGGCGAAAGGGGCCGGATTAATTGGCTTGACATTCACAAAGGATGTGTGTGTGTGTAATTGATACAATTAAGAGCCTACTGGCCTCCTTGTCTGAGTCTGCAAGAGGCAAAGGCAGGGTCAGATTGACCAAACCCTTCTTGAGAGCCAGCAACAGCAGATGTGGTCACGTCCTAGTTAATGGGAGTGAACTAACTGCAAAGCTGCTGCTGCAGCTAAGACCAAGCGCTGCGTATCTTCAGAGTGGGCCATGTCAGTGGTAAGGGCATATCTGCACCACAGTGGGCTCTGTTGGCATGCAGGCTAAAGTGCTGCCACTCAGGGTTGAGATGTTGAACCTGGAGCTCCCAGACAGCACTTCAGCATGCCCTTAGCTTAGAAGTAAGGAGTGGAGTTGTGCACCTGGGTTTCCCATAAGGCAGTGCTATATGCTAACCACATCCATTTAACCCACTGGAGGCCAACAAGTAACACTCCAAGCCAGCAAGAGGCAGGCATGGGGTGCACCCTGGAGCCCAACCATGTTGTAAGCAGCACGTTCTGCTCACAGAGAGTGACAGGACCCAGGTGTTCAGCAGCATAGTAGGGCTCCTCTGGCTGCTGGTGCCGTTGCCATGATGACTGGCAGCAGTTTTTGCAGCTGTGTTGGCTCTTTTTGCTTTGCTTTCCAAGGGGCTCAGGTTGGATTTGACAACTGGATCCAGCAGGAACATGACTGGATGTGAGGGTGGGAAGAAGAATACAGGAAGGAGACGGGTTTGGGACCTCTGGTGAGGAGAGGACATGGGGCAGTGCAGCTGGGGCAAAGGCTCTGCTAGGTTTAGCTGGCCAGCACAGCAATGCTATCCACACCTAAATGAATCCCTGATGGAGGCAGCCAGGCACATGCTGGCTGTGACACCATAGGCCACGTGCTCCTCAGGGGGCTGTCCAGGGGAAGCAGGCTGCTGGCCACAGAAGCAGCTGCAGGCAGGCCTTATGCTGAGTCATGCATGCTCCTTGCCCGACTCCCATTTCCCAAAGGTGCCCTGCCATGGAGTCAAGACCAGCTTGAGTTTTCTTATTTGTTTTTGTTCAAGGGCTCTGACAGCCAAGTGCTGGTGGTGACATGTTACCAAAAGGGAAAGTAAGAGAGGCTGCAGGGTGCTCATTGCAAGCCATTGGACCCCTGGCATGGAGCTGACAGCATGTAGAAACCACAGCACTGTTCTCAAGGGCTCCCATCGTTCTAGGGGCTGCTTGGAGCAAGCAGGGGTTAAAGCTAGGGACAGTACAGAGCACCTTCCTTAGAAGCATGAGACCTTCTACAATGGCATGTAGCTGATCTGCGACTTGCTAGCAGCAAATCTCCAATGGCTGGTGGTGGGACAATAGATGGGGACAGCTCTGAGCTATTATAGAGAATTCTGTCCCAGGTATTTGGCTGGTGGGTCTTACCCACATGCTCAGGGTCTAACTGTTTGCCACATTTGGGGTAATGAAGGAATTTTCCCTCAGGTCAGATTGGCAGAGACCTTGGGGGTTTTTCACCTTCCTCTGCAGCATGTGGCATGGGTCACTTGCAGGTTTAAACTAGCATAAAGGGTGGTTTCTCTGTAACTTGAAGTCTTTAAACCATGATTTGAGGACTCCAGTAACTCAGCCAGAGGTTAGGGGTCCATTACAGGAGTGGGTGGGGGAGGTTCTGTGGCCTGCAATGTGCAGGAGGTCAGACTAGACAATCATAACAGTCTCTTCTGGCCTATGAGTCTATAAACAGAGCTATATCTCCTCTCCCTTTCCCCAATTTGGGGGAGTGCTGTTCCCCCTGGGGCCCTACTCCTCTCTGGTTGATAAATGAGTGCTCCCCAGGCAGGGGAATTGGAAGTGTGAGCAAGAGGAGATGGTGCCTGGCTGGGAGGTTCCTGGGAATCCTCACTTCCTTCCAGGGTGAGCACCAAATAGCACCTGAAGTTGGGAGAAAGGGAGGTGTCCCAGCCAGGAGTCCACCTATCTGCCTCATCCAAAGTCAGTGGCTTCAGTGAACTTTGGTTCAAGCCCAAGGAAGAGCTGTCCCTGTGCTCACTGAAGGGAGAGGGAAAGGAAACTTACTTATACCAGCTCCTTTCCCATCTACAGCAAGGTGATGGTGGGGAGAGAAACATTTCCCCACCCCCAAACAACACTGTTAAGGAGTTCTGGGTGAAAGGGTATGTAGGTGGAGTCCAGCTCCCACCTGCTGCACTTTCGTGACAAAAACTCTACTTTAATAACACCTGAAGCCTTAGAATGTCTGGAAATGAATGGATCCCAACAGCTCCTCGCTGCAATATAATACTCATGCCCTCCCTTCCCACTTGACTCACCCCGCCCACACACCCTTCCTTTGCCACTTGGTTTGTGCTGTAATTGCAAAGTGCCACTGGATTTCTCCTGTTGACTTTATATATTGTTTACTGAATGTGCAGTTCAGATTGTGAAAGGGACACAGTCCCAAGGCACAGCAAGCTAGGGCAGCCTGCGATGGGTGCTCTCATTGCGTGATACGTTGGAGGAGCAGAAGAGTATTCCTGTGACTGGGATGGAATGATTGATGTCTTTGGGGGTTATGAAATGTGTTGATTACAGGGTGCTGGGTTATGTAAGTGTGACTAGTATTCTCTAGCTCCTATTGGATGAAGTTTTGTTGTAATCAGGAGTGCTGGGGTGTACATTACTGTTATTCTTCTTGCAAATGAAATTCTATAGTTAGTCATTTGGTTTTTTTGAGCATTGCACTTTTTTTGGTAAATTTTTGGGGGCAAAATTAAGACTGGGTAGGATGAGATTTATTACAGTAATGCTGGCTAGAGACTAGCCTAGCACTTGGGAGATCTGGCTCCCTACTCCACCAGAGATTTCCTGGGGGACCTTGGGCAGGTCACATAGCCTCTCTGTGCCTCAGTTCCCCATCTGTAAAATGGGGTTAATAATACTTCCCAACCTCGCATGGATATTAACATTTGTGAGCAGCTCAGCTACTAGGGTAATGGGGACCAGATAAGTAGCTATATAGGAAGATGATCCCTACCCTAAAAAGTTTTTAAAATCTAAGGTCAATTCAAAAGTGCTTATGATTTTGGGTGCCTCCATTTTTAGATACAAACCTTGACATTGTAAAGAGGCTTGATTTTCAGAGCGTGTGGGTGACTCATAGCTGGGACACTTCTCTTTCATCAGCCCTGGAGTTCCAGGTTGCTGTGATTTGTAGCATGGCAACAGTTCTGGAGTTCTTAGATGGCCCTGGAAGGCTGCTATAGGGCTATATTGCTGCACACCTAGATGAAAATGCTTGGGTCCTCTAGGATCATTCCGCTGGAGGAGTAGGACTGCCAAAGCCAGGCAGTGCAAGCAGGCTCTTGAGAACTATTGTGTGGCCTTGGATTGCCCCCTTTACAAGTTTGTGCTCAGACAGGAGCACCAAATTTTGCCATAGTGAGGGCTGTGGTACCAACTTGCTGAGGATTGACTTGATTTGTTTAAAATGAAGCAGGTGCCCATATATATAGGTTGGATTTTAGGAAAAATTTCCAACTGTCAGAGTGGTTAAGCACTGGAATAAATTACATAGGGAGGTTGTGGAATCTCCGTCATTGGAGATTTTTAAGAGCAGGTTAGACAAACACCTGTCAGGAATGGTCTAGAATACTTAGTCCTGCCATGAGTGCAGAGGACTGGACTAGATGACCTCTCGAGGTCCGTTCTAGTTCTATGATTCTATATTTCATACAGAGTAGTGCTCCCCAGATACCACAGGTGCCAGCATGCAGAGTTGTGCCAAACTGTTTGGATCACCATGGGGCCCTGAATGCAAAGACCAGTCATCTCTAAGAGCCACAGTTCAGGCTGTCGTGGTTAGGGAACACTCGCTGGCCTGGACTCGCCTCACGCTTACCCTTCAATCAGGAGTCTCTCCACTGAAACATGCCAGTGGAGTTACACTGCTGTAAAAGCTGCATAGCTGAGAAGAGACTCACAGTGGCTGAGTCATGGCTGTATCACTAAGCTGTGTCCCATCACCAGGCCCTTCACGAGATGTGGTGATGTGAGCACTGCAGGTGATTTAAGTGTCATTTAATTAAAACAAATAAATAAACTGTGGAATCCTGAGAGCTCCATGAGACAAACAATGGAAAAGGGGAAATGCTGATTCTGATGCTTCCAGAAGCAGCGTGATCCAGTGGGTCAGTCACTGGACAAGGACTTGGGGGAGATGGGTTCTGTTCCCAGCTCTGCTGCTTGGTGACCTGGAGCTAGTTATTTCACGTTGATCTGCCTCTGTTTCCCCTCCTGCTGTTTGTCTTCTTCACAGCAGGGACTGTCTCTTGCTCACTGTGTCTTGCACAGTGCCTGGCACAGGGAGGCTCTGATCTAAGTGGCGGGTCTAGGTGCTATGGTAATATAAACAATAAATAACAGCGGCACATGTCTGCGACAGCTCCATCTCAGTGTAACTAGCCATGGGAGATCGGGTGATCTCATCACAGCAAGACTCCGGGAAGTGAGAAACTTTTATTCATTCCTCTAAAGTGCCAGCAACGAGAAATTAGAAGAAAGATCTGTGGGGACTGCAAACTGTGGGGATTTAAGAGTAAAAAGTAATTCTGGCGTGTGGCCAGAAATACAGCCTGACCCTCAGTGGCATTATGCTGTGGCTTTAATAGAAGGAGCTGTTCATATTAGGCCTTTGGTTAAACATGGGGCAGTTGCAGAGTTGCAGATATATCCTTGGTGCCAGGGCCGACTAACTGAAAGCCAAGAACAGAAACCAGCTCTGGTGTTGAAAACTGAGTTGGTTACTAACTCCCACAACTGCCTCCCTGTGATCCCCTAATTCCGGGTCTATTTCCCTCACAGTTCCAGATCTTTTTCAACTCCACAAACACACACACCCTCTCCCTCCCTTCTTGTCTGGGTCTCCTCCTCCCCCTAGTGCTCCTATCAGCTCTCATTGTGTTCCCATCCTTTGTGATCTTATTCCAGCTCTCTCCCAACAAACTCCATTATTCGCTCTTTACCTGTTTCTCCCTCCCCTCCTCCTCCACACCCATATTTACCTTGTGCCAGGTTCCTATTAATTTGCCTTGTGTTAGGTCCCCTCCCACACACCTTTCTGAGTTGGGTTGTCAGCCTCTGGCTGCCTTGTAGGGTTCCCAGCATAGCCCATAGCTATGTTCAGACTTGCTGGGTTTGCTCAGGGGCAGGACAATGAAATGGAATGCTCTGTATTGATTTTCACAGCTGGTTATTAGGAAGTCTCTCATGGGTCAAGGGACACATGACTGAAGCTGCCCTGTCCAGCCTTGTGCTCTCTCCCTTGGCCCACTCCCCCTCCAGCTCCAGCTCAGCGTGGCCACCCCTCACTGCTCCCTACTTCTGACTTTTGTCTCTGCTTCTTTTCCCTCATTCTTTCCCTTTGCCTCACCTGGTTTCTTTCCTTCATTACCTGCCCCAGTGGTAGAAATGCGGAACCTCCCCCACCATCCAATTTTATGTAGGCCTCCCATCTATTATGTCCTGGAAACTCCATCCACCTACACAAATCCACCCTGTCTTCCTGACGAGGACTGTGGAACTACCAAAGCAGGAACAGTCACCACCTCCCCCAGGCCCCTTCGGGACAGACAGAGCCTGTTGTGAGCGGATCCTATCGCTGGGTCCCACATGTTTCCAAGCCAACTGGGCCTGGGCAACATCCAGTCATTCTTTCTAGCTCTGGGACTATAGGACACACTCCCAGGCTCAGACCTTCCTTAGGATATTGTGCACCACTGTCCATCTGCCCTAACCCTGAAACTGGTGTCTGAGACATCTTAAGTCCCCCAGTCACATGTATATAATCTTCTAGAGCTTCACCAAGGCTGTGGTCACTTTGGGCTTCTAGTTTAAACCCCTTCAGGGAAAAAGTGGCAGGAAAGTGAGGAACACAGGCTTAGCAAAGGAATTTCTTAACCACAGATACTTTACTCTTAAAACACTTGAGAGTTACAGATCTTTGAAAACAGCATAAGTCCTGGGATGCCCCCTCTCCGCTGGTCTGAGCTGACCCTTTCCATGAGTCCAAGGTTAGTTAGTGTTTCAGGCTGGCAAGAGGCCCTGCTGCCCTCTTGTTCCTACAAGCCCTTCAATTCTGCCTTCATGGTCAGGCTCCCTTGCTCAGAGCAGCACCTCACTCATAAATCGAGTCTCTGTCTCATTGCCATGTGCTCAGATGGAAAACTCCAGCTGCTTTCCTCCCTTGTGGGTCCTCTGTGTAGCAAACCTGAGAGCTCCAGATTTCTGTCTTGGTGGCTTGAGAGTCCAGCAAGGGGTCATGCACCATTCTTGGGCAGGGTTGCTGTCTGGGATGCTATTCAATAGGCTTGCCTTGGGCAAATTAAGATGCGTTCAACATGTAATACAAAACGGAGCTCATCATCTGATACGGACATACCCTACTTTATCACAGAGACCAGAAGCCACCCTTTCACACAAGATTCAAGGTGTGCTAGCATATAGCTGTATGAGTTTGAACTGGTTATATGTGGATGTCTCGCTAGAGGGAACATGCTCATGCTGATGGTTATTTACTTTGATACCAGTCCATCCTATGGTAATCCTAAACTGTCAAGATTCAAGGAGGCACATTAGCCCTACTCTGTTTCTTGAGGATCTTCTAATACCTGTGACGCACATTTGCTCTGTGAAAAAATGGGGCTATGCAGAGCTCGTGATGTACGTTAGTTCATGCGTGCCCAGCACCTGTGGGCCGATAGATCCTGTATATATCAGCTCCCTGTTTTGTGAGTGTGCTCCCCAGCCTCTGCTGGATGGAATCTATCAGCTTTGACAATGTGCCTGGAAAGCACTTAGTACTGTGCTATCTTTACCATAAATGAAGGATCATAACAGTGATGTTCAGCATATCATTAAGGCTGAAAAGTTAAACACCGCAAGTCAGGCTATTAAACATTTATGCTTCTTAGATCAACCAGGGCTGGTTCATCTCGTGGACTTGCAACACCTACTTGTATAAGTGGTTACATTTGTGCCTGACCCACCATAGATACAATTATTTTGATTATTAATAATAATTTGTATTACAGTAGCACCTCAAAGCCCTGACTGAATTTGGGGCCCATGGGGGTAGGCATTGGACACAGCAAGGGACAGTGCCAGTCCTGGAGAGCTCACAATCCAAATAGACAAGACAGAAAAAGGGTGGGTGGGGAAACTGAGGCACAAAAAGAGGGCACAAATTGCCTAAGGTTACCCAGCAGGCAGGGCTGAAATCAGCCATTACTAGATCCTAGGCATGATGAGTGGGGATTGGGGGTGGGAGGTGATCAGGCCACATTTGAGTGTGTGGCGTTGCAGCCTGGCACACAGGGTCGCAATACCACTTAGGTTTGGCCTGGAGGGGCAGCCAGGCTAAATATCAATGAGTAGCGTTGTGACCTGGTGCATAGGGTCACAGCACTGCTTGGGTTGGTCAATCCTCAAATTTGGGGCCTAGGCACATGCCTAATTTGTGTCTGCATTCATCTGGCCCTGCCAACAGATCAGAGGCATATCTAGGAATAGAGCTCAGGTCTCTTGATTCCCAGGCCAGTGTCCTGTGTGGCAGTGTTAACATTGCTATGGGAACAATAATGTTGGATTTTCCTGACTTCTGTGCATTTTATTTCTAGAGTCAGACAATTAAATCATGGTTCCACGGCAACGCTACCGCAGCCACCCTGCCCCCGTGGCAACATACTGTACTGCATTTGGGTACAAACAAGAGCATACACCGCAACATAAATGTTACATGCATGCAGAGTGCCGCTGCCACAAGCTGGGGTCGCACTGCAGCTTATCCACAGCTTCCATGGCCATCAAGTCTCATTGAGTGATTCTTGCATCCAGCCCAACAATCTGAATGTGTGTGTGTGTGTGTGTGTGTGTGTGTGTGTGTGTGTGTGTGTGTGTGTGTGTGTGTAAATTCATCATCATAATAATACTGCAATCCCACCCTTGCAAAAGTGCCCAGGGTGCTGAACAACACTCATAAAAACAATTTCTCCTTCTTTAATAAAAGAACACCCCCAACAAAATTACAGACGAGGCAGGTAAACAAAACCAGTCAGAACAAAACAACTAAACAGCAACCGTGGCAATCATTTAACAACACCTCTGGGGGGAAAAAAAGTCAGGCCAGTCCCATACAGAGCTTTATAGACCAATAAAGCTCATTTATACTGAGTCCACCATTGAACAGGCAGTCAATATAAAGAAAGCAGCGTGGGCTGAATATGATCATAATAGCTGCAACACATTAGCAACCAAGCTGCTGCATTCTGAAGGAGCTGCAAGCGGCTGATCAGCACACAGGGAATTCCAATAATCGAGCCTGTAGGTCACAAGGGGAGGCAATGCCCTCACCGTGTGGTCACAAGGTAAACAAGGGTGCAACCTGTGCAAATTCTCAACCTTCATGCTGCACTAGTTTTTCTTTTACATTTAATTGCCCCGTTTTGGTTTTCAACGGGGTGGAGGGAAAAACAAAACAAAAGAAAAAAGTTATCTTTGGGCTGAGAATGAACGTGAGAAATTGCACCCAAAGGGGTAAATTTTTCCTGACAAGCACCATGAAATTGGGGGTTTGGATGAAAGTATACCCTTAGCCAGGACTCTTATCCAGCACCACTAGCATGACGTTAACGGGCATGGTACCCAGAATGAGACAGGGCAGACATGTCCCAGGCTTCTATGTGAGCTGGGTATCTTTGAACCATAAGCCTATCGGAAAGGCAATTGCAGGGCAACAGCTCTTCCTCTTGTCATGTTACTTGGCTCTCTTCCTGCAGTGACTTCAGGGGTGCTGGAAAAACTTGTATCAGTGGTGGGCAACCTGTGGCCTGTGGGCTGCACGCGGTCCATCAGGGTAATCCACTGGTAGGCCATGAGACAGTGTTTACATTGACTGTCAGCAGGTACGGCCACCCACAGCTCCCAGTGGCCGCGGTTCACCATTCCCGGCCAATGGAAGCTGCAAAAAGCAGTGGTCTGCACGTGCCTGTGGCCTGCGCCATTTCCCGCAGCTCCCATTGGCCAAGAATGGCAAACCATGGTCACTGGGAGCTGTGGGTGGCTGTGCCTGCGGATGGTCAGTTTAAACACTGTCTCATGGCTAGAGGATTACCCTGATGGGCTGTGTGCAGCTCGCGGGCCGCAGGTTGCCCACCACTGATTTGTATAGTCGGGATGCTGAGAGCCATTGAACCAAACTGTAAACCCTGGATATGATGGAAACCACTTCAAACCAGGGGGAACCCCTAGTTCCAGCACCTATGTGACTTCACCTCGGTTTTGAAGCCTTGCTGGCAAAACCAGGCAACCTGCTCTCTGGGCTCTGGATATTTGTCACCCTGCACTGGAGAAAGGGTGATTCAAGCCAAGAAACAGACCCAGGGACAGGAACTTGGCCACTGAGTCCCTCATCTATGAAAAAAAGGGAAAATCTATTTGTCTGGGACTTGTGCTGCTTGTCTAAATCCAGGACACACTACTTAAAGAATTGACCCTTTCACCTCCTTGCTCCTCAGAGGATAAAACTGTTTCCTGTTTATTCTGGGGACAGCTGTGCATTCAGAGGGGAGAGCTGGTGTACTGTGACTTCCCGGGCTGCTGTTTAGAGTTGTTTTTCAGGGATTATTTGTCTGTTCATTTGGGTTTTCAGTAGCTATTGAAATGTATCCCTTTAGGAACCTGGAACTCTCAGCCAGCTCTTGGATGCCTGGGTCCAAGGAACACTCACTATCCCCTCAGCCTGACCTGTTAGATAAGGGACCTCTTCAAAGGAAAGGCAGACTCTTTGGGCCAGATGGAGCTAGATCCTTGTGCAGGAATGCAGCTGCATCTAAGGAGCCTCCCTACCCTTGTGTACCCTGTGCAAGGGCCTTTCACAGTGGCATTCCCTGCTCTCCAGGGGGCTCCTTGGGGCTGTGGGCTTGCACTGCACCAAGGTGAGCCAGTGCCTAACAGGCATGATAAAGGCCTTTTGCAGTAATGCTGGTGCATTGCGTAAAGGAGAGGGAAAGTCTGGAGCACTGAGGGAAGCTCCCTGCAGTGAGTCCCTGGGGAAAAGTGAGCCAAGGAATGGGAGGGTGGGGAAATAATCAGAGAAGTATCATCAAGTCAGGGGCCCAGTTCATTACTGCACCACATCCCTTTTATGGTGTCTCTACTGGAGTTAATGGGTCAGAAATAGAGTGGAGCCAGCCCTTGGGTAATTCCTGATATAGGGGGCTAGTGTACAACCACCCTAGCTGGCCCTATGGCACTCCCACATGGGATGCTTTAGCATGTTGAGTAGGAGAGGATGGGGCTGAGACCAAGTGCTGCTTCACTCCAGGTATTCCCCATGGCTGCAGTCACCCCTTGGTCCTGTGGCAGCAGAGTGCAATTGGAGACAGCCTTCAGATTTCTGTATCCCGCACTAGAGGCCAAAATTGCTCTCAGCTGATTCAGATTAGGGGAGGTGCAAAGGTGACTTAAAACCATCTTTGCCCCCGCCACCCACCTGCAGGCTCACCTCTCAGCCTTTGCATAAGAACAGCCATAATGGGTCAGACAAAAGTCCATCTAGCCCGGTATCCTGTCTTCTGACAGTGGCCAATGCCAGGTGCCCCAAAGAGAATGAACAGAACAGGTAACCATCAAGTGATCCATCCCGTCACCCATTCTCAGCTTCTAGTAGACAGAGGCTAGGGCCACCATCCCTGCCCATCCTGGCTAATAGCCATTGATAGACCTATCCTCCATGAACTTATCTAGTTCTTTTTTGAACCCTGTTATAGTCTTGGCCTTCACAACCTCCTCTGGCAAGGAGTTCCACAGATTGACTGAGCATTTCGTGGGGGGGGAAAGTCTTTTTGTTTGTTTTAAACCTGCTGCCTACTTAATTTCATTTGATGACCCCTAGTTCTTATGTTATGAGAAGGTATAAATAACACTTTTTTATTTACTTTCTCCACATCAATCATGATTGTATAGACCTCTATTAAACCCCACCCCCGTAGTCATCTCTTTTCCAAGTTGAAAAGTCCCAGTCTTATTAATCTCTCCTCTTATGGAAGCTGTTCCATGCCCCTAATCATTTCTGTTGCCCTTTTCTAAACCTTTTCCAATTCCAATATATCTTTTTTGAGATGGGGCCAGGGCAACCACATTTTCACATAGTATTCTAGATGTGGGTGTACCATGGATTTATATAGAGGCAATATGATATTTTCTGTCTTATTATCTATCCCTTTCCTAATGATTGCCAACAGTCTGTTAGCTTTTTTGACTGCCACTACACATTGAGTAGATGTTTTCAGAGAACTATCTACAATGACTCCAAGAGCTTTCTTGAATAGTAATAGCTAATTTAGACCCCATCATTTTACATGTATAGCTGGGATTATGTTTTCCAATGTGCATTACTTTGCATTTATCAGCACTGAATTTTATCTGCCATTTTGATGCCCAGTCACCCAGTTTTGTGAGATCTCATTGTAACTCTTTGCAGTCTGCTTTGGACTTAACTATCTTGGATAGTTTTGCATCATCTGCAAATTTTGCCACCTCACTGTTTATCCCCTTTTCCAGATCATTTATAAATATGTTGAACAGTATTGGTCCCAGTACAGACCACTGGGGCACACTGCTATTTAACTCTCTCCATTCTAAAAACTGACCATTTATTCTTACCCTTTGTTTCCTATCTTTTAACCAGTTACTGATTCATGAGAAGGCCTTTCCTCTTATCCCATGACAGCTTACTTTGCTTAAGAGCTTTTGGTGAGGGCTTGTCAAAGGCTTTCTGAAAATGTAAGTACACTGTATCCACTGGATCCCCCTTGTCTACATGCTTGTTGACCTCCTCAAGGAATTCTAGTAGATTGGTGAGGCATGATTTCCCTTTACAAAAACCATGTTGACTCTTCCCCAACAAATCGTGTTCATCTATATGGCTGATAATCTTGTTCTTTACTATTGTTTCAACAGTTTGCCTGGTATTGAAGTTAGGTTTACTGGCCTGTAATTGCCAGGATCGCCTCTGGAGCCTTTTTTGAAAATTGGTGTCACATTAGCTATTCTCCAGTCATCTGTTACAGAAGCTGATTTAAATGATAGGTTACATACCACAGTTAGTAGTTCTGCAATTTCACATTTAAGTTCCTTCAGAAATCTCGGGTGAATATCATTTGGTCCTGGTGACTTATTACTGTTTAGTTTATCAATTTGTTCCCAAACATCCTCTAATGACACCTCAATCCAGAACAGTTCCTCAGCTTTGTCTCCTAAAAAGAATGGCTCAGGTTTGAGAATCTCCCTCACATCCTCGGCTATGAAGACCATTGCAAAGAATTCATTTAGTTTCACCTCGATGGCTTTATCATCCTTGAATGCTCCTTTCACAACTTGATCATCCAGTGGCCCTACTGGTTGTTTAGCAGACTTCCTGCTTCTGATGTACTTAAAAATATTTTTGTTGTTACTTTTTGAGTCTTTGGCTAGCTGTTCTTCACATTCTTTTTTTGGCCTTTTTAATTATATTTTTACACTTCACTTGCCAGAGTTTATGCTCCTTTCTATTTTCCTCACTAGGATTTAACTTCCACTTTTTAAAGGATGCTTTTTTGCCTCTCACTGCTTCTTTTACAAAGAGTCCAACTCTGGTGTGGGAATCAACTGGGCTTCAGGGATGTATTTATTCCTCCCCAGCTCTTTCTGATCACCTCATTTCCCAGGAATAAACAAGAGAGGTAGGTTTGAAAGACACTGCTGTTTGGCTGCAAAGAATCAAAAGTAATTTCACGCAGCCCTGCCACCTCAGATGTCACTGTGCCTCACTTCTCACAAGGGACCTCTCACAAACACTTCCTCTCCCTGATCTTGCCTAAAAGGACTGTGTTCTTTGGGTTTGTTGCTGTTTCTAGCCAAATGCCACACTGACCCCGATTCAGAAGCAATGGTGGCCAATAACCCAGGCAGCGGACTGGTACATGACACTGCTTGCGCAGTTGACTATGAATTGCTGTGATGGAATAAAAATCAAAGCCTGATCCCCCTAGTGACCCACACGTGGCCACTAGAGTCATTAGCAGACCGGAACTGGGGCATCAACATGCAGGGCCGGCGCTTCTATTTAGGTGACCTAGGCAGTCGCCTAGGGCACCAGGATTTGGGAGAGTGGCATTTTGCGGCCTTCAGCGGCAATTCGGTGGTGGGGGGTCCTTCTGCACTCCATGTCTTCGGCGGCAATTCAGCGATGGAGGGTCCTTCCGCGCTCCAGGTCTTCAGTGGCAATTCGGTGAAGGAGGGTCCTTCTGGGCTTCGGGACCAGCTGCTGAAGTGCCCCGAAGACCGGGAGCACGGAAGGACCCCCCCGCCGCTGAATTGCTGCCGACCGGGAGCACGGAAGGACTCCCGTCTAGGGCACCAAAAACCCTGGCGCCGCTCCTGCCAAGATGTAGCATGTGAAAAAGGAAATGTGTCTGGCTATCCAAATGAATCAATTGCAACATGCAAACAAGCAGGAGCCAGCTCTGGTTTGCAGTCTATTAATCAACCTTATTTTCCAATAGCTTCTGCTATGCTCAGCATCCTCCCAGCTGTGTGAGATTAGGGACTCACAGGGATCTCTTACCACATACAGGCTGAGTGGTTTGTAGTGTCTGGAATGTCCCTGCCAAGCATCAGCTGCTCATGCCTGGTTTTGGAAGAGGATGGTTGATGCATTAGCTGAGAGAATGATTTTCTGTACTCAGTCATGCCTCACGTATGCCAGATCCTACTGTACTTCATGTTATCCCACCCATGTTATCAGCCCTTTCAGTAGGACAGATACGGATAGCTGGTTTTGTGGGCTTCATTGTCTAAAGATGAAAGTTTGGGTGCACATTACTCTTTATATGAATAATCAGTATTTATTTATCAGAATTAGAACAGCCGGGGTGTTGCACATCAAAACGGAGCTCCACTGACATCCAAAGAAATAGGGAGGTAGGCTAAGACTGACATAGCGAGGGATGCTGCAGATCAAGGCTGAGGTTCATTGGTAGAGACTGAGGGGCATGGACAAGGCTGGAATAACAGCAGGGCAGCAGTGAAGAGCTTTTGCAGAGCTGGGTGGGGAAAGCTTGTGCAGGGTCTGTCTATACTATTTATGGGTCTTATCAGAGCAAGGCAACACTTTTCATGCAAAATTTTGAAAAATGCAGATTCAGGTTGATTGCCACAATTCATGAATTCAGGTCAATTTGGGTGAATTTTTGTTGGAAAGAAAAGAAGAAAAAATGTGGAAATGTTGCAACCATGTATTAGGATCCTTGCAGGAAAGGGTCGCTAGAAGGATTAAGTATTATTTTTCTATTATTATATTTATTATTCTTTATAATATGTTAGATTTTTCCCATGTTCTAACCTTGGTGCCACCCATTGGGATCCTGCTATGTCCTTTGTCACATTGTACCACCTGCCACTGCAGCACTGTTTCCTCTTATAGTTCCTTCATCCCACCCTTCCTTTATTTTATATATATTAGCATTCCTGGTGCTTCATCCCACTGTATTATGAGCTCCTGCAGAGAACAGACCTCATCTTGCCACATATGCACGCCGTCAAGCACTTCCATGCAAAATGAAATGTTGTTACCTCGGCAACAAAAGTTTTGAGGTCAGGAAAGAGTTCCAAACAAACCAATTGTGATGGAAAATGATACCCGGAATGAATGTGCCACGTTGCTATGGCAGCCAGAATACTTAAGTGCAACTTGGTGTGTTGAAAATTTAAAAAGATTAAGCAAGTCCAACAAACTTTATAGATTTGCCAGGTAGCTGCATAATGCCAACCACATGACATTTATCTGTCACACATGGCTTGTGACTGAGCATAACACTTCCTAAACATTGCAGGCCTCTCTTGTTAATCTGGCATACGACTAAATGAGATTGCAGTTTTTGTTAGACGCTCTCCGGTAGTATTGCTCTGAGTTTTGGCTGTTGCACATGTAAACAGAGTCAGGATGAGCTCTACCCTGACATCTGGTGGAAAGAATGTCAGAGAGTGTATTTGCATAGGCACGCCTACAGGATGTAAGCAGAGTCAGGATGAGCTCTATCCTGACATCTGGTGGAAAGAATTTCAGAGAGTGTATTTGCATAGGCACGCCTACCCCATCCCAGGCTGCCGAGCTGTGGGACTGCTTTGTGACAGAAATGACTCAACCTCAGTTGGGTGGTACTTGCTAGACAAGGGGCATGGGTTCCAAAACCTAGTGAAGAGAGAGAGGCTGGGGACAGGTGTCTGTGCCTGGTGGGGCAGTCTCCTTGTGGAGTCAGAAGCACCAGTTCCACCCCCTCCTCTCTCCACTGTGGAATGTCAGAGATGATTTTTTTATTCCCTTAAGAATCTAAATACAGGTGACTGAGCTGAACTCACTTTGGGCTAATGGTGCGCTAGCACTGGGGCTCCCCTACTAAGAGCTGAGACCACTAAGAGCTGAAATTACTGAGCTGAGAGCACTGAGTACTGTGCTAACTAGTGGGGGAGCCTGAAGCTATACTGCGGAACAGAGCAGCTGGCGGAGTGGAGCAGTTTGTGGGGATAGCTGGAGCGGATCATGGGACAGCTGGTGGAGCGGAGCGACTGGCAGAGCGGAGTAGCTGTGGGACAAGTGGAGCAGCCCACAGAGTGAGCGGAGCTGAGCAGTTTGCAGGGAGAACTGGAGCAGCTCATGGAGCAGAGCAGCTGGTGGAGAAGAGCAGTTTGTGAGGACGGCTGGAGGAGCAGAGTGGAGTGGCTGGTAAAGCGGAGCAGTTTGTGGAGAAGGCGGAAGCAGAACCCACGGAGAGGCAGGGCAGTTGGCCCCGGACCACATAAGGTGCCCCTTTCTACCCAGGCTGGGGGGAGGGACCTCTACAGATAAACTCTCAAACTCTGGGGTGGCATTGACCAGAGACTTTTGGGTTGTTGGACTTTGGGGTGATTGGACTTAAAACCCTAAGGGGAAAAAGGACATTGCCAAACATACTTGGAGGTGGGTTTTTGTTTATGGTTTGTGTTATAACCCTGTTTGTGGTGTTTCTCCAATGGGATGCCCCACTGATTCCTTCCTTTATTAAAATGATTTTGATACACTAAGAGTCCGTGCTTGCGAGAGGGGAAGTATTGCCTCCTAGAGGCACCCAGGGGGGTGTGGTATGTGAGTGTCCCAAGTCACTGGGTGGGGGCTCGAGCTGGTTATGCATTGTGTTACTGAAACGGAACCAAACAAACCAATTGTGATGGAAAATGATACCCGGAATGAATGTGCCACGTTGCTATGGCAGCCAGAATACTTAAGTGCAACTTGGTGTGTTGAAAATATAAAAAGATTAAGCAAGTCCAACAAACTTTATAGATTTGCCAGGTAGCTGCATAATGCCAACCACATGACATTTATCTGTCACACATGGCTTGTGACTGAGCATAACACTTCCTAAACATTGCAGGCCTCTCTTGTTAATCTGGCATATGACTAAATGAGATTGCAGTTTTTGTTAGATGCTCTCCGGTAGTATTGCTCTGGGTTTTGGCTGTTGCACATCTGTCCCCTGTCTTTGAGGTTCTTTGAGTTCCTTACTTGTCTTGGGTTTTGTTGGTGGTTTTTCTTTCTGTTACCCACTGTGCTTTCCTCCCAGAGGATCAGGGGGGTTTAAAACACCTGGCAATTTGTTCAAAAGACCTAGATTTTTCATCTGCTCACTAGTAATTTATACTTTAATTTTTGAACATTGGGAATGTGAGTGGTTTTAAGAATGTGGCCCTGCTTCACTCAGCTCATCATCCTGATCCAGAGATGCTTTTCCCCCACTACCTATAAACATACTCTTAAATCATCTGGAAAGAAGAAGTGGGATAATCAGCCTGCACTGGACTCCTCTGTCCCCTGGAATGGACTGTGGGTGCAGCCCCTGGGAAGGAGGGGAGAAACTTGAATTGGATTCCTGTGACCAGCAGGAACGGATTCTGGAAGAAGATTCTGAACTGGAGCTGTGTGCCCTGGAATGAACTCTGAATGCCAACTCTGAGAAAACTTGGCTCTAAACGGGCTTTCTGCATCCACCTGGAGTTGATTTCTTTGCAACCAATGGGGAGGGGAGACCTGTCACTGGATTACTGTGCCCTATTGTTACTCTTTATATGAATGATCAGTATTTATTTACTTTGTGCTTCTGATCATGCCCACAACATGCTAGGAACTTTCAAACACAAAAGGAGACATCATATTCTAAAAATGCAAAGCCAATTTTAAATAAGGGCTGCAACATCCAAAAACATTGGCCAGGAGATGATTAACCATATCGTGATAAGATGAAGTTTTAATGGGACAGTGTGTGTGGGGGGGTTGTTGGTATTTAATGTTATATGATTTTAGTGTTATATTCATGGCATACAGATAGAGAAGTTAGATAAAAAGCATAAAAACTACTCTTTCAGGAAGGTTGCAAAGTAACACTACTTTATTTCTTAAAACCCAGAACTTTTATCACCGAAGAACCAAAACCAGAGAGAGGCAAAGCCAGCTGCTCCCTAAGGCACAGAGTCACAACTAGCCCCATGTTGCTCAAGGTCGTCTCTTAGCACCTTGGCTCTACTAGATCCAGATTGCTCACTTCCCTACAGAGACCCCCTAGCCTGCAAGGGTGAGGGCAAAACACATTGCATTTAAAGTTATAGATTATGATTTTAATACAGCTTTCCGTGCACCACACTTAGGCCCAGATCCTGCAACTAATTTCACAGGGGTGGACTGTCACAGACTGCAGGGCACAGGATCTGCTCACGCAGATCTCATTGCATAGTAAATAGATTAGATTATCCTACAGCCATTCCACTGTAGTCACTATAGAGGTAAGTCTGCACAAGGGATTCGAAATAGGAGAGACTTTGTGGAATGAACTCTCGGGGGAAACCCCAGAAGGAAGAGGGATGTGAATTTCTGTGGCTTCTTGGCATGGATTGAGACCAGGTCCAGGGCAGTACTTAGGATTTATGATGCTCTAGGCGGGATTATTAAACTGGTGCCCCTGTGCCTGTCTTGCTCTTAGCAACATAAACATAAGCTTACAGTACTGGAAAACTTGCCACATGCATGTTATTAAAACCAGTTTAACTTAATTAAGCACACTAATGCTGATGAACTAGCACTAAAAAGTAGCACTATAGAAAAAATTCTGATTTGACAGAATGATGCAAATAATATTTTTTTTTAATTTGTCAACATTTTATTGGAAATTTATATGAAGAGGTATTGAAACAAGGATTAGTTTTTAATCAAAAGCAATCTTCCTGGCTTTTTTGGCTGCAAAATCAGTAAGAATGTCATCGTATGACAAAGACAAAGTGATGTCTTGTTCGATTGCAAGAATAGCAAGACCAGTCAAGTGTTCCTGACTCCTTGTAGAGCGGAGATAGTTTTTAATGAGCTTTAGTTTTGAGAAACTCCATTCTCCTGATGCTACTGCCTCTATTGTCAGTAGAATATGAGTGGCAATATACACATTAGGATATATGTCAACAAGTTTTCTGGTATGAATAAACTGTACAATGTCCATCATTGATTTTGCATGTGGCAACAACTCAATTCTTCATACAATTCAAGTCCATTTTAATCAAAACAATCACCGTGCTTCAGGAGGCTCTCTAGGTCAGGGGACCCCAACACAGTGCCCGCAGGCGCCATGGCGCCCACAGGAGCCTCTCAATGCACCTGCACACTGGCCGGAGGACGAGCATCTGCCGAAATGCCACCGACACCTCTGGATGACACTGCTCGCTGCCAACAAGCAGCGTCATCCAAAGGCATCACCGCCGAAATGCTGCTGAATTTTGATGGCATTTTGGCAGATGCTCGTCCACCACCATGGTCCTTCATCTGGCACCTGCCAGACGAAAAAGGTTGGGGACCACTGCTCTAGGTTCTTGCACTTTGTCATTAGTTACTCTTGTTTTCCTATTTCGTTAAATTTAGTCCTGCTCAGCCCACTGCCAGCTGAGTGAATGGAACCCCAGGCCAACAGCGGGTTGAGTGGCTCAGCTGGGGTCTCAGCCATCAGCCTGCTCAGCCCGCTGCCAGCCTGGGGTTCCTTGGGTGTCCCCAGGCCAGCAGTGGGGGCTGAATGGGGCTGGCAGCCGAGACCCCAGGTAGCAATGGGGCAGCAGCCGGAACCCCAGAGTAGTGGCGGGCTGAGCCACTCAGCCCACCGCTGCATGCCATCAAAAATCAGCTCGCGTGCCACCTTTGGCACATGTGCTGTAGGTTGCCAACCCCTGTTCTGTACACTAGTAAGGAGATGAGCATATTACAGTTCTTGGAGGGCTCTATTTAGCAGTAACAGAGCTATAGGAAAGTCAGTCAACATTTTTTGTTTCTCTGATGAAAACTGGCCCACTCCCTTCCCCATACCAAACTTGTCACAAATAATTGTCAACAACTTAATTTTCTGTTTTTGGCTAAGATATTGATTTAAAAAACATTGAAATTGAATTCAGGATTGTTAGCAAGCATTTTTGGCAAACAAATTTGCTCAATGACAATCAAAATGGCAACACAGTACTGCTTTCATGCTTGGTTCACCCACCTCACCCCGCCTGCTGGTCCAACAGCGGCAATAAAGGAGGAGATAGGTGGAAAACTGCAGGATCCCAAAATCCACCTATTGGAGTGCAGAGTGGCAACAGCAGCAGCAAACCCTCAGGTCCGATCACACACCAATGGGCACCGCCAGCCCAATGGGCCATGGTGAAGTTAGCACAGCATCTGATCTCAAGGACAGGGCACCCCTGGAGCCACAGCAGCTCATCCTGCCCTGTGCAGCTCCCCCTGGATGAGATGGATCACTGTCATTCCGGGGGAGAGACGCATTCCCCAGCTAGGGTGACCAGATCCAGATGTCCTGATTTTGTAGGGCCAGTCCCGATATATGGGGCTTTGTCTTATATAGGCACCAAATACCCCCACCAAGGGTGCCCAGACAGCAAATGTGAAAAATCAGGACGGGATGTGGAGGGGAATAGGAGCCTATATCAGAAAAAGACCCCAAAATTATAAAAGTGGGACATCTACTCATCCTACCCCAACCCCCTGTCCTGATTTTTCGCACATGCTATCTGGCTATCCCCGGCCCAGCCATGTGTGACCATTCCAATCCTGGCTGCCTGCGAGGAAGTGAGTTACTTTCACTGTCATTCCTCAGCAGGTAGGCAGTCAGCCTCCCCGCTCTCTCCCAGCACCTCACCCAACCCAGCCCTTACAGTCCTCATGCCGGGGGAAAGAGTCACACTCACAGGTGAGTTCCTTCCCCCACCCCTTCCCAGAGACTTCCCAGCAGCCAATCCCCTCCCTCAGACTGTGCTGCATTCGGCTCTCTCTAGGACCCAGCAGCCCTGCTCTTACATGCTCCACTACTTCCCGCCTGCCTGGGCTCCCAGCAGAGTGGTGCCCCCAGATCTAGTGGTGCCCTAGGCGGCTTCCTGTTCTGCCTATGGCTAAGGACAGCCCTGACCAGGTAGCTAGGATCAGGTCCGTACACACTGCAGTGACTACTGGCTCCAAAATCTTCCAGCCCAGCTTTAAAATTCACAGGGGTATATTTTTCTCTGATCAAAGCTTCCCTAGCTGCTCCCATTCTGTCTCGGTCGAGCTAAGCGCACACCTCTCCCTGAAACGTTCCTCTCTAATTAGAGAATTAAGGAGACCATTTATGTCGAGCGGTTTGGAGTGGACGTCACCATTTAAATTGTTAATTTAATTACTTTCCCTTGCAATGATTTCTAGTCTCTTTTTTTCCCCCTTGACAGTTTTATTATGGAAATATATCTTTTCCTCTGGGCTCTCTTTTCTGCCTCCATGCGGCACTTACAATAGCACTTCTTCAGGTTATATCTCAAGTAGGGCAACAGAGGAATTGGCTTATACAGAACATCTGAGGAGACAGATGGAGTAAAAGAAAATGTTAAATATTTCATAAAGATACATTGTGTCCTGCTCCCCTCCCCTCAGCTCTCCCCTCCCCCCGCCAGCCTTCTCTTTTGTTTTTACTGCCTTTGATTCTGTGACAGAGCAATGAGAGGGTACAGATTCTCCTGTCTCATATGCTGGCACTGCAAGCTTCGTCATAGCAGAGGTCTATCAGCACTAGCCTTGGATGCTGCAGTCAGCTGAGCTGCCTCATGGTGGTGTCCTGCCAGTCCCCACTCCAGACTCTGGTGCTGCGAGCTTCTGAAGCAGCAGTGTCTTGTCAATACCAGCCCTGGACTCAAGAATGTGAGCTTCTTCAAAGTAGTGTTGTGTCACTGGCTGTCGGGCCTCTTGTAATCTGAGCTTCCTTTCTACTCTGCTTATTATTTATGGCTTACAGAGCACCATGGCTATGTACAGTGCTTACAACACAGATAAAGATGGCTTCCCTTACCCAAAGAGCTTACCGTTCTGACTGGGGCCTCTGGGTGCTACCCCTATAATAACAATAAACAATCCTAAATTAAGGTGAGACCAAAAGTAGGAGATGGTAGTCCAGAGATAGGTAGGAGAAGAGAGAGGACAATGGGATAATGTGGTCACAACCATCAGGGCTAGGTACATATGTAAACCCCAGAAGTTCAGGGAAATAGAACTCCCTCTATAGGAAAAAAGAGGAAAACCCTGTTAGGCCAATGTCATTTCCATAACACATATTGTTACTTACCCATAATTCCACATACTGTGTTTTGCTGATTTGGCTGGAATGCCCCTGTTCGGCCTCCATATAAATTGATTGTTAAGGTAATCGTACTCCTGAAAGGGAACAGGAAATGTGCAGTGGGCCCTTGTTTGGGAACAGGGTTCAATTCATCCGGAGATGGCAGAAGGTTTTGCTATAGAAATCAGAGGCTCTACTGCAGGTCCTCAATCCCAGGGGCCTGTACTGCTCTGGGTTCTGCATTTGAAGATTTTGATTCCTGTGTGGAGTGGTTCTGCAGGACTGGACCAAGCTGTTCAGAAAGGGGTGCAGAGCTGGCTTTGCTGCAGAGCCTGCCTGGACCATGGTGGCTTTGTGTTGGTTCTGCCTCAGCATGTGGGCCTGAACTAGATGACTATGATTCTCTGCAGGAAGGCCCAACAGGACCGGTGGCAGCAATGCACAGGTGAGGACACAGAGTTTCAACAGGCATCATTGTAGAGATTATTGCATCTAAGACCCTACCAGACCCACCACAATAGAGCTGATGTTGTAGAGCTGGACTAGGTGGTATGGCATAATGATCTGGCCTTCTCTGGTCTGGAGCAGCTGTTGAAAGAGAGCCAATCCCCTGATAGCCCTTGCTACTCCTGCATCTAATTGGACCTGTGACTGAGGTTTTAGAGAGGTGGGGCTTGCTATGTGGCTAAAAGTTCTGGACCCAACAAGCCAGGTAATGAATACATTAGAACTGTGGGGCTAACCAAACTCCTCATGCACCGATTGGGTGTACATACATACATACGTAGGGTTTCTTTGTTTGGATTTCTTCCTTCTCCCCTACAGATAAAAGGTACTTGTGGTTCCATGTTCCCAAGCACTCCTGAGTGCTAGCAGGTGGGGAAGAGCCACCTGCAATGACGACCAGGGAAGCTGAATTTTAATTTCCCAAAGCCAGAAGCAGACAGGGCATGGCTCTAGGTGGGGCTTGAGACATCCTTCAATTTATTTTAGAAAAGCACCACTGCCCCGACTGTACCCTGCCCTAGTTGAGTCCATTGGTACCTGGCAGAAGGGCTCCACACACCTCCCTTTTAAATGAAAATTAGGTTTTGCAGAAGTGAAATCTGTCACGGGGGCCAGATCATTATGTGAAACAGGTTGGATCCAACCCACAGCCTGCGTGATTGACACCCCAGTCTGAGATTCTGGTGAGCTGAAACTGGAAGGGTTTAAGTATAGAATCTATGTAGGAGGAGATAAAGAGAGAGAGGAGTTGAAGATGACACCAGGGCTGGAGCCGATGGGACAGGGAGGATGGCGTCATAGTTGACAGTTCCAGACAACGGTGGAGGCGAAGATTCAGAAGGAATGATGAGTTCAGTTTTTGCTTAAGCTGCTTGTCTTCACTTTCAAGACCCTTCACAGTCTATCCTCACTCTCTATATCATCTCTCATTCACTACTGAAATGTCAATTTCCACTTCTCATCAGTCCTTGATACCAGCCTCCACTGCCTACTCATATTGTCAAACAAGTACCTTCGTGCTTTCTGCCATGCTGCTCCCCTCCCCCAAACACACACACAGGAGTAGCTCCCTGCAGACATTCACAGAGCTGCCTCATTATTCTCCATCAAACCCCTCCTCCAAACTCTCCTTTGCCTACAAACAAACTTGACAGCAGTTAGGCTGCTGGTGTGCTGAGACCACAGCTTGTAGTTCTGGCCAATACTGTCTCACTGTACTCCCCCATCTGTCTGTATCCATCTGTTGTCTCTTCTCCTATACTTGAATTGTCAGTTCTTTGAGGCAGGGACTATCTTTTTGTTCTGTGTTTGTACAGCACCTGGCACAATGGGGTCCTCCTAGCCACGGTGGCAATAATAATAATTAATAATTATATAACAAATAATTGATAGATTGCAGTGGGTTATCTAGGAGGAGATATGAGAGATGCAGCTGGAAATGCAAACTGAAGGTGAAGGGGAGGAGTCAGGGTTGGAGAGACAAATGTGAGAGAAACATTGTGAGGGATGGTAATTAAAGCCATGAGAATGGATGAGGTTGCCCAGTGACCGAGTATTTGTGTTGAGGAGCAGGAGGGTGGGCAGAGTACAGACCCTTATGGGACAGTGTCAGGGTTTAACCCCTATCACACCTGCAAGGTAAGGGATAAAACCCCTATTAGTCATGCTCCACACCTAGAGAATGCAGGGGGCTGATTAACTAATTGCCTTCTGGCAAGAGGAGGCAGATCTAGGCCTTTAAGTAGACTGAAGGCACTCTGTTGAGAAGGGAAGACCCTCCCTGTCCCTGGGAAAGACTTGGAGTAGGCAGGCTTAAGGAAGATCACAGGACAGGATTAGGCCCTGTGGTGGGCCCTAGAAAAAGAGAGCATGATTTAGGGAGAGACAGTGGACAAGGCAGGTCTCTTCTATGGAGGGACACTTACAGGGAGCAAAGGAGGCTCCTGGGTGAGGGATCCCTGAGATTGGGTTTATAAGCAGAGATTTCAGTAGTCCAAGAGGGCAGAAGAATTATTTGGTTTAATTTACACTTGCTTATGATATGCCAGAAGGGGTCTGAACTTGGATGACTTGGCCAGAGAGCTGAGTTACAGAAGATCTGGGTCAGAGGCAGACAGCCTGTAGAATGTTCTGGAACCGAAGATAGCGGCAACATCCTGCACTGACGCAAAGGGGTGCTCCAAGGGTGAGTGAGTCCCACCAAAGGAGCCCAGACATAGCGAGAGGGCAGAGCAAGAAGATCCACAAGAGGAGACAGTGAGGGAGTGGTAGGAGAGAGCAGAAGGAAACTGGGAAAGCCCAGTCTCTACAGCCAAGGAAGTGGCAGTTTTCTCGACTAGAGCAGCTCACCCAAGTAGAGTGAGAAGGATGAGAATAGTGAAGAGGCCTTGAGGTGGTCACTGGTACCCATGGTGAGGGTGGATTCAGTGGAATGGAGGGGATGGAAGCCAAGTTGTAGAGGCTCTAGGAGCATCAATGCCTGTAGGAAATTCAGTGCTGAGAGTCACTGGTCAGGAAGTGGCTTTTGTTCCTATGAAAAGCTTCAGCAAAACATACAAACTAAAATTGTTGTTAAAATTTTACTTCAAATGTTTTTGCCTTTTTGCCAAAAAATAAAATCCTCGCCTTTTGGGGGAGAGTTTTTGGGGAACAAAGAATGAAAACTTTCCCATCTTTGGTTTTTCAGATTTTTGACAACCCTACCTAAACTGTCCTTGCTAATGGATAGTTCCTGTGGAAATTTCCATTCTGACAAAAAAGCCATTTTTCAGCCATAAATGTTTTGAACAAAAAGTTTCAACCTGCTCTAGCAGTGAGCCTCTTAATAGCAGCACTTTGCCAGTGCACACCCTGGAGCTCTGAGACTTTGAGCTTCCCTGTAGCTTGTCTTGTGTCTGACAGCCCAGGACTCCAGTGGTGTGAACTACCCCACAGCAGTGCCAAGAGATCAAAACATTTCTTGTGGGGCGTTTTTCTAAAAGTATGCCCCAAGTAGCTTCAGGGTGCTCTTCACCTGATTATATAACTCTTTGCTGAGTCCAGAATGCATGGTCATGAACTCCCAGACTTAAATATTTACATTGGTGCTTCGGGTGGAATGTTTATTCCTGTTTCTCTGAGTCCCCTCAGTTAAACAAATGGATATCGCTTAATGAAAAACACTCCTCAGTACAACTCCCTTTGCACTTATCCCCAGGTGTGGGGTGGGCAGGAGGAGGAAGAAGGGAAAGAGGAAGAAAAACAAGGGTGAGAAATATATCCTTATCTTTTAGAGCAGCAGTGTTGTGGTAGGGCCATTGTTGTGTGTTAGCCCTGGCACTATTTGACTCCAGAGTGGTTTATAAATGTTAAATCTATTTATGTTAAAATTCTTACGCCCGTTACAGAACAAAAACAGAGCAAGATCTTTCTCTTGCTGTGTCACCATGAGAAGTCCAGGTTTTTCATCACATTGTAGTGGGAAATGCTTCTTACCAAGCTTCTCTCTTGTTGCAGTAGGCTTTGCTGGTTTAGGGTGGATTACAAGAACTTGCCCTCTGTACTTTAGAGGAGCCAGGGGCTTTGAGGAAAGAGCTCATTTGTATTGTCCCATTGCAGCAAGAGAAGCCTGGCTAATATTACAAGTGACCCTTTAAATGAAAGTTCCCTACTTCACTGACTGAATAAGACTGTTATGGCATATTAAATAAACACATGTTGTTTTTAAACTACACCACAGCAAATTCTATGCATTGCTGTCAGCTCTTTGCTGGTGTGCTGTGGTCACTTTGAGTCCATGAGGATGACTGCAGCATGTGCAATATACCCAGAACAGCCATATGGGGGGATGGAGGACAGGTGCATTGTTGGATGTGATCTTACACACCTGTAGGGCATGAGAAGGATTAATAATTGGAACAACATACAATAAGCAATCTGTTAAAGTGCAGTTATAATCAGAAAAGTGAATCTAGGAAAGGACAAACAGATCTGTTCCCCATGTGTATACAAGTATATCTGCTGACTTCAGTGACAAAAATAAATCAAGATTTTCAAATATCGGCACTTAACTTTAAGCTCCTAAAACTATGCTGAAGTCAGCGGAAGCTGCTGAGTACTCAGCACTTTTGAAAATTAGGCTACTTATTTAGGAGCTCAATGTTATGGATCTATTTTTTTTGAAAATCTTGGCCAAGATTTTGGTTTGTTGGTTTTTATTATTTTTTAGCCCTATTAGTCATGGAGAGCTAACACAGATATGAGAGAACAGTTTGGAGTCTACTGTGCTAGTGTCAGAATTGTGAATTAAGTTTCGGTTGTGGAATCCTTATTGCTGGTGATGACGCATGAGCTAGATAGAACCCAGGTTGAGTTTGCCAGGCTTGTAGTTAACAAAAATAAATAAATAATCCTTTTTACTTGTAAATTGATAAATATTGATGCGGAATCCCCACAGTAAACACAAAACCCCGTGATGTTTTTATTTCTAGAGTAATGTTGTAAAGTATTTTAAATCTAATAATAAATTGTGTGACCTCAACAACAACAACCAAAGAGCTTCCTGGATTCCCCAGTGCTGAGTGATGGAGCAGGGCAGTTGTGGAGAAAGGGAATTTGCTAGTGGTGGAATGGTCCACTGGAGGTGGTTTTTCTCTACCTTAAAAAAAAATTATAAATTAAACATTGTAGATAATTTGCTGTAGAAAGAAATATAAGAATGGACATACAGGGTCAGACCAATGGTCCATCTAGCCCAATATCCTATCCCTGACACAGGCCACTGTCAGATGCTTCTGGCAGTCAGAGGTTTAGGGACACCTCGAGCATAGGGTTGTGTCCCTCACCATCTTGGCTAATAGCCACTGATAGGTCTATCCTCCATGAATTTGCTTAATTCATTTTGAAACCAATTATATGTTTGACCTTCACAACATCCTATGGCAATGAGTTCCACAGATTGACTGTGTGTTGTGTGAAGAAGTACTGTCAGGAATTAAGATCTACAGTTGTGCCTGCCTAGTCACCAAGCAGCCAAAGAGCACAGCTGGGCCATAGCAGAACCACCTGATTGGCTAAGGCAATCAAGTGGCTTGTTCATAAGTCCATCAGCTGCAGTGGATCAGCAGCTGCTCAGCACACATGCCTATGCATTTGCTGCCTCCTGTGCTGGCCTCACTGCTCCTGCACTTCTCCAACCTCGACCCTGTCCTGCACCAAGCCTTGTTCCAGTTCTGGCCCAGCCTTGCTCCTGCCTTTCTTGTCTCCAGGTAATCCAGTTCTGACCCTCAGCTTTGATTCCTTGTTCTGACTCTGTCTTGATCCTTGGCTCTGGCATTTGGACTCTGACTCCAGTTCTGATCCTTGCTCTGATTACTAGGCCTGATTCCTGCTCCAGCCGCTAGGCCAGATTGTCAGGAGACTGGGTTGTAGGAAAGTGCTTCCTTTTGTTTTAAACCTGCTGCCTACTAATTTCATTGGGTGACCCCTGCTGTTTGTGTTATGTGAAGGAGTAAATAACACTTCCCTATTTTCAGTTTCTCCACTCCAGTCATGCTTTTATCAACCTCTATCATATCCCCATTCAGTGGTCTCTTTTCTAGGATAAACAATTCCAGTCTTTTCAATCTCTTCTCATAGAGAAGCTATTCCATACCCCTAATCATTTTCATTGCCCTTTTCTGCACCTTTGCCAATTCTAATAGATCTTTTTTGAGATGGGTCAAGCAGAACTGCACACAATATCCAAAATGTGGACATACCATGGATTGATATAGTGGCATTATGATATTTTCTGTCTTCTCATCTATCCCTTTCCTAATGGTTCCTCACATTCTGTAGCTTTTTTGACCACTGGGGCACTTTGAGCAAATGTTTTCAGAGGACTGTCCATGATGACTCAAAGGTCTTTCTTAAACAGTAATAGCTAATTTAGACCCCATCGTTTTGTACATACAGTTGGGATGTTTTTTCCAATGTGAATTACTTTGCTGAATTTCATCTGTCAATACAGAAATAATTTGGTATTTAATTACTGCTTATGGGCTCTATGCATCGTCTCATTTGCTCTAACAGAGCCATTAAAGGTCTTCCTTATGGTGTCTATGCACCATATTATTGTTGCTGTAGTGTATACATATGGTCCTTGAATATCATTTTGTTTGCAGTATGGGAGCCCTCCTTTTTGGTACCAGTGAGTAATCCTGTTTGCTCTCTGAGAAGAGCCACATCTGCACAGCTTGGTTTCAATATGCTCTCATCTATGGCTATTCATGAGATGGCGCTCTGACTTCATTCCACAGATTAATTTGTAATACATGTTCTGGAACCTTCTTACGTAAATGTTATCCAGAGTCTTATATTAGGCTTTAATGTACTTCTCTCCCACCATGCACTTCCATCTGGGAAATTATTGATGACCCTTTTGCAATCCGTTAACAATGACACACAATTTGGCTGATGATTCAGAAGTTTGTTTTAGTTTTAGGTTATGTTTGTGTCCGTCTCAGTGGAGTCTGTCCCTCTCCTTTCCATGGTAACAGCTCTGCCTCTGACATCACCAGCCAAAATAGGACATGGAGGTTATAAAATCCCATGGGGATGGGAATGTGGGAGGGAGCTATGCAGATAAAATGGGAATAAAACTCAAGAGAAACTTTTTAACTCTTAGAACGCTGAGCAGCATCAGGCAAAGGACACCTGGAAGTTGGAGGCATTAGGGTTTGGCAGCTGGCTAAGGTAGTCAGCGCTAGTCTGGATATTGAGCAAAGTTTCTGGCAGCTAGGATGAGGGGCTTGTGTGGGATCTTCCTCTAAGAGGAGTCTTGATCCACTCAGCTTCCCTGGTGCCAGAAACCCTTCCACCTCACACTGATATATGCTCACGGTGAATCCCACAGCTGGGGGCCTAAATTGTGAAGGTAGGGTCAAGAAAGTTGACAACAAGGGAGGATGACTGAGTGGCAGCTGATGTAAGGGGTAAGTATGCTGGATATCACTGTTCCCAACTTTCTTATCATGCGTATTGCAATATTTGGTGTCTTCTTAAAGCCCCAGCTCCTGGAGGCAAGTGATTTATGAGAGCATCTCAGCTTTCATTTATTAAAGAGCAAGTGTCTAATCCTCATGGTTGCAGAGAAAAGCCTGAAAATATGACCTGAGTGAAGCTTAAAGACTCAGAAACCTGACGGTAAATAAAAAGAATCAAACATTTATTATCTGGCTTAAAAATCATTATTTGGGTTGGGAGAGCAGGATGGCTCATGATTTTAGAAGACTTGGGGTTGGCAATACAGGGATATTGAGTAGAGCTGGACAGGAAATAGTTTTTCTGTCTTGGGAAAATATTTTAGATTTAGAAGAATTCTCCTTCTGAATCAGGACAAAAAGTCAAAATCTCAGAAATATTTGCAAACTGACAAACCAAAAAAAAATCAGTTTTGATCAATCAAAACATTTCATTGACATTTTCAAAACATTTTGTTTAGTTTTCTATTATTATTTATTTCACTTTATTTAGTCTATATTTCTAAACAAACATTCATTTTGAATGGGGAAACCATTTGAACAGGAGGTTTTGATCATTTCAGAACTTCTTTCCCAACATCTTTTCAAGTCAAGAAATTAGTTGAAACTGACCCTTTCTTGTGAACAGTTTCTGTGTCAACAAATCAGTGTGTTTTGGTGGGAAAATGGCTTGTCAAAAATCTCCACACCAGCTCTACTATTGAGGCTGTTGTAGGGTGGGAGGGCTAGGAAGAGTTCTTGTGTATTGTAAGAGAGAGGTGTCAGAAGTTGGAGGAGAGAGAGAGGAAAAGACAGAGTCAGGAGGATGTTTGGACCCCTCTGAGTTCCTCAATGCATTTTACAGAGGCTCTTGGTGTTCTAGGAGTTAAACGTTTCCAGAGGAATGGAAACTCAACTTCAGCCTTATCAGAGCTCTGTCTCGTCAAGACACTTTAAATAAACAGAAGCTAAGGATTAAGATGCTGCACATAAACAGAGATCTGTGTAACGCTGAGATAATCTGTTCACCTCACAGTACTTCCTAGTGATGGCCTCCTGCTTTGGGCATGCACTTTGAATTCCATGTTTCTCAAACATACACGAGCAGGGGACTGAGGTGGCCCGGAAAGAGACAACTGAGGTCACTTCAGGAGCAGGGTGGGAGAAGGAACAGAACAGGCATAAGGGAGGAGAGTCAGGTGTGTGTGTGGAGGGGGATATGTGAACAGATATGATATGAGGGAGGGATGCAACAGAGCAGCAGGGGAAAGGAGCTGTTGCTCCAGTCTAGGAAAAAGGGGATCAAATTACTCTCTCTAAAAGGTTGAGGAGCAAAGACAGAGACAGAGGTAGGGCTGGATGAAATGTTTCTATCAACATCCTTTTTCGCTAGAAAATGCCTTTCTGAATTTTCCAGAGCATTTTAATTTGTCAATCTTTTAAATGAAAAATCAACCCCCCAAAAATGTTTTGGTTTTTCACTTTCCCCCCTTTCTCTCCATTTCCCACCCCATCTTTTCCACTGGAAATATTTTTCAAAAATCAAATGTTTCAATTTGGGCTTTTGCTTTTCTCCATTAAAAGAACAAAAATGTTTTCAAGAAATTTAGAAAGAGATGAAAATTAACCACCAAAACAAAATGTTCTTTTTTCAACCAGCTCTAGGTAGGAGAAAAACACCAGAAATGAGGGAAAAACTGTGGGCACCAGAGGAAGAGAAAAGGAAAGTTAGAGGAATAGGAAGAAAAAGAAATGAGGGGAAAAAAGCTAAAAGAAGCTGCCCACATCTTTTAGATGAGGGAATTTTAGTCTATCCATTTTTTTTTTTACATAAACGGAATTTTAGCTTCATCATAGATATTGGTACAATAGAAAACAAATTTGTTTGCCAGGATTAATGGAAATTTATTGAAATAATTAAACAGGGTTATGCTATCTGCAGAAACAGATGGTAAAGCGTTTATTTATTTAAATGATTTTTATGTACACAGCCGTGATATCTAGGCACAACATATGTATAAAACAGCCCATGCATTAAATGACACTACCCACAATAGCCTATGCAAAGAGATCCTCTCTCTGCACTGTCCCAGCCCAACATAAGAAAAACTCTGCCATTGAGGCCAACAAAGGCTATGACCAGAAGGTTATGCCTCACACCATTCTCTGAGGAGGCCCTATCCTACCCCCATTGAATAAGCGGGAGTCTTTCCACTGATGCTAATGGAAGTTGGCTCAGAGCCATGGGCAACAAACTCAGTGAACAGAGACTGTGAATTCCACCACATCCAGGGCTTCCCATGTCCAATGAAAATATCTTGCCTCCAGTCCTCAAGAGTGTACATCTACACCAGGGATCGGCAACCTTTCAGAAGAGCTGTGCCAAATCTTCATATATTCACTCTAATTTAAGGTTTTGCGTGCCAGTAAAACATTTTAACATTTTTAGAAGGTCTCTTTCTATAAATCTATAATATATAACTAAACTATTGTTGTATGTAAAGTAAATAAGGCTTTTAAAATGTTTAAGAAGCTTCATTTAAAATTAAATTAAAATGCAGAGCCCCCCAGACTGGTGGTCAGGACCTGGGCAGTGTGAATGCCACTGAAAATCAGCTCGCGTGATGCCTTCGGCGCCCGTGCCATAGGTTGCCTACCCCTAATCTACATGCTGTCAGCAACAGCATCTCAACTAATGTTAGCTGTTATAAGAGTGTGTAATTAGAGGTGGTCTCTGAGGTAGCCAGGCCCTGAACCATTACAATCAACATCGCGATTTGCTCCCAGAAACAGCTAGGAACCCACTGCAATTTGTATGTGTATTTGGGAGGGAGGGGGTAGGGAAAAGTCTTCATTAGATAATTCAGACCTGAGCAAGGTACATCCAGAAGTGCAATCAATAGCAATAGTTCACGGATATGAAGAAATCTGTGTAGCTATTTGTAGGTCGGTGTGTTTCACAAATGGAGACTGAGTTAAAGATAGAGAGGGGCTTTCAGAGAAGGGAATGTGCCAAGGCCAAAAATGAGAGCATGATGAGCCCACTATCCGGGTGGGCTTTCAGGAAAACCCTACTGTCAGCTTACAATAAACTAATAGTTGAATGCCATGGTGTCACACAGCTGGGACCAAGTAATGCACCATCTGTGTATACTCCCTCATACAAATAATGAAATTGTTGCATGCAAATTAGCTATAGAATAAGTGTGGTGATTGGCTGTGTTATCTCTGATATCAGAGTGGTTTAAGACTCTTGGCATGGCGTAGATACAGGGCCTTACTGTCACTGTACACTGCTTAGGTGTAAATTTGTAAAGTCAAAATGTCTGGGACCTTAAATTTGGACTGTAACAGATTGCAAACCCTGTGATAATTGAAACTGGTGATACTCTGAACAAAAACCTCTCAACTGGCTTGTAGCTGTTTCCATCATTTCACACTGACTCAACAGATGTTGTAGGCTTCAGAGTAACACACAGAAGGAGTGACAATCCTGGAATCTTCTTATATATGTTACTGTTCCTAGCACTATACTCTGGACAGTGTGGTTACATTATTAAGGATTCTGTGGCTTGAGTGCTCCTCTTTCAATCAGGTAGATAAGTCAGTGCTCAGGAATAAAAAAGGTTCAGTTCCTCCAGTCTGGCAGGTACGCTGCCTATTCCTGTCTTCATCTCCCCATTTTTTTTTCTCCTTCACAAGTCACACAGCAATTCCAGGTGGTTTTACAATTTGGCCATCTGTTTTCAGCAGTGCATGCCAGAAGTGTGCTCTGTCAATAAAACAGTATGTTTCAATAGGTCCTACAAAAAATAATAGACATTTTTGTGTTTTTTGTTTTGTTCTTTAATTGTGGAATGGGTGGATTTCCCCATGGTTTCTGGGAGCTTCAGTCATCTCTATCCATAGCAAAATACAAACTTCACAATATTAGGGGACTCCCAGGTGCTGACTGTTTGGAAGGAGGCACTTCAGCATACTGAAAGATTGTTGATGCTGATTGGAAGTCCCTCCTCCTCAGCCAAAAGCTGGGAGATTCATGAGTGTTGACTGGGTGAGGATGTACTTCAGAATAGTGAGATAATCCTGCATGCCAGTTGGTTGGAAGGAGGCATTTGAGGGATCACTGAAGTTGATTGGTTGGTGACAGGATGCTTCAGAATGCTAGGAGAATTCTGGGTGCTGACTGACAGAATATGTTGTGCAATAGTTTTGCTCATTGCATATCAGTACAGCTTGTATCTGTTATTACAAAGAGCTAAGGACTGTAAAGCTACTCCACGTGTTGTGTGATTTAACTGAAACTCCTTGTACAGAACGTCAGTCATTTAAAACACTCTTTATCAACTGGTATGTTAATTATCATATGATGATACATTTCATCTAAAGAGGGATTTAGGCTTTTCAAAGACATTAAATGCAAAATGTTGCTAAAAGAAAATGTGACCTTCGGGAGCTGGGAGTCTGGCACTAAATAGCCAGAAGGCTACTAGAGCTGACATCAGCCAGGACCTATGGCACACAGCCCTAATCATGATTCATGGGGTCTTGTCTTCCACATTCCCAGAAAACACACAAAATTTGTCTTTCTTTTCTGGGCTGTCTCCCAAGTGCTCTCTCAGAATTTCCATGAAAAGAAACTTACAGCATAATGGAAATATACTTTAGACAATACATAAAAAATCTTACTTTTTCTTCCACAGCTGGAAACTTTTTTTCTTTTTTTTTTTTTGCTGACTTTGGCTTTGTTGAAAAGTGAGGGTCATGGTGAATAAGTGTCCGAACTGGGAATTTTAACTTGGGGGCCCCAAGAGAGCCATGCATGTTATTTTATGGAAGAAACATGGCTTGCTAAGAATTGCTATCTATGGCCTTGCCCATATTTAAAAGTTGTATCAGGTGAACTTTAAATTGATTTTAAAAAATCAATTTACAGTTAAATTGATGCAAAACCTGTGTGGGGCCAAGGACTTCAAGAAGCAGCGTCTGAAGGAGATGACATCCAATCAGCATACAGAGAATGGGTAGATGGCAAGAAAGGACATAGGCTGAAGTGCTGTGTGGAGTTGTGGAAAAGGATTGGAGGACCAGCAACAATGGACTGGTGGGCGGGGGCTGAGGCCAGTGTTCTGACTGGGGACACATCAGGTTAGCAAACAATGAGCCGAGCTAAGTCACAGTCTGGACTAAACCTCAGAGCAAGGCAGCTGCCTGATTGTGTGCCACAGCCTGAACACAACTTGTGGGGGTTTTCAATCTGGACAGGGATGTGGGGGTGAGTTAACAGGAACAATCAAGAGGAATACTGAGTCTGTCTTCTAGTGAAGACAAGCCCATGTTGATTATCTTAACTCAATAAGGAGCTGAGTTAAACTACATTGATGTAAGTCAAGTTTAAATCAAATTAAGAGCATCTACAGAGTTTTACACTGGTTTAATTCAGTCAGGTTAAAATTGTGCCTTTGGATAAACTGCTAGAAACTGGAATGCAAACAAGATCAAAATGAGAAACGGGAGATGATGGAGGGGTGGCCAGCAGCAGCGGGAGGGAAGGGGACAGAAATTGCTCTGTGTTGATGAGAGCTGGTTGAATAATGAGGAAACATGTCTGAAAAGTGATCTCTAAATCCCACTGGCAATTCAACTAGGCCGTATTCATGTCCCTACAATTAAAATACATTTCATTGTGAAAAGCTAATCCTCCCTTGGTCCAAAAGCTGAACTTTGCTTTTTTTACAATGTGCCGTGGGAAATTCCAACTTCCCTTTATGATGTTAGAGGATGAACATTATAAAAAAGCATACAATGTAAACATACATCGGTTCCCTTTTCATCACATGCCACTTATTGATAGAACCTTTGTGTTCAGACACTGGCTTGGTTCCATCTCAACCCTTCTTCTCCTATGCCTTCCCGCAGTGAGGTCACAATGCTGGATCTATGATATTTCAATCATTTTCCATGGCCGCAGAATGTGATATTAGAGGAAAAAGGGGGGATGCTTCACTGGGAGGGAGGGAAAGAGGGAGGGAGCTGTGAAACACAAAGATCAGAAATGACAGGAAAGTGCTGCAGTAAAAAATACAGTCCAAATAAAATACATAGTTTGTTCCGCCCTTATTCTTTTCTTTCAACTTGTCTTTCTGTGTGGGCTGTAAAATCTGTGGGTCAATGACAGGGTCGTCTTCATGGGATCGAACAGCATTGGAACTTAACAATGAAAACACCAAGCCAAATGCTAAAGAATTGAAATAGCTCAGGGGAGCCTTATCCTCCCACCAATTATTTAGCGATCAGACTAGCTTTTATTATAAATGACCGTAGTTCTGTTTGTTTCATGTTTGCTTTATTCTGTGCTGTTCTAGCTGTAGAGATATTTCCCTGGGAAACAGGCTTTAGCAGCAGAGAGCTGCCAGAGTGCTGGGGGGAGCCCACAAGTTTAAATGCTCCACCAAGCTGCAGAAGCCTCCAGGTCTGGAAGAAGCCTGCAGAGCTTAAGAATTCTAGGGAAGCAGCATGTGAGATGGGGGCCACAGCAGCAGGATAGAAACTTCTGCTTAAAGAACTGCAAATGCCTCCCTGTCTCCCCGCAGGAAATAGAAGGTAGCTACTTCTAAGAAATATTTTTTTCTATCAGTAGAAATAATAGAGCACATCCTCAGTTGGTGTAAATAAGGTTTAGTCTACACTACACAGACCTACACTGGTATGACTACGTCGCTCAGGGATGTGAAAAATCCACGCCCCTGAGTGATGTAATTATACCAACCCCCTGTGGAGACAAAGCTGTGTCAGTGGGAGAGCTTCTCTCATTGCCATAGCTACCGCCTCTCGAGGAGGTGGGTTAACAATGCTGCCCAGAGAGCTCTCTCCCATCAGCTTAAAGCGTCTTCATTAAAGCGCTACAGTGGCACAGCTGTATGCAACGTTTTAAATGTCAACTTGCACAGCATAGCTCCACTGAAGCCAGGCTGATGTGCACCAGCTGAGGAGCTGGCTGAATTTCTGTAATAACAGCGAACTAATTATGGGCCAGTGTCTCATCTCCGCTATGCTGTTATAAACCCAGAGTAACCACACAGGTTCCAAGTGGGATCACAACCTGACCCTATAAATCTGTGCTGGTGCCCTGGCCTCAGTGGCTCTCTCTGGTGCTCTGAGGAAGTTCTTACATTCCATAGACTTCCCCCTTAGCCCGGTAGCTATCACTGGTTGTTCTAATTTGCCTGTCAGAGGTACAGTGCAGTGGTATGAGGGAAATAAAGAGTTCTGTGAGCTAGCCAGATAGGAAGCATGGTCCAGTGGTCAGGGCACTAGCCTAGGTGTTGGCTAGACTTAAGTTCAAGTCTCTGCTCTGCTACAGTTTTCCTGTGTGACTGTGGGTGAGTCACTTAGGGCAGGATTTCCAAGGGGGGCTTAGGTGCCAAAGTCCACAATTAGGCAGCACTGGTATTCGCAGTCCCCTATTCCAGTGCAGCCTAATCCTGTAGGTGCCTAAGTATTCACCAATGAAGTCCCCAAGGTGCCTACACTTCAGCATGCATGCAGCCAACTTGGTCTTTATGCTACAGAGCTACTTGATGCCTCACTCACTCATAAGCCCTGGTAGGATTCATGAAGTAGGTGCTTCCCCTGACCCCCCCCACCTGATCTGATAGGTGTACTCAGAACACACCTCATCCTGGGCAAAAGAGGAGGAGGTCATGCTCCCTCCCTTTTTACCCAATGACCCAGGCTGTGAGAGATCTGGGTTCAAATCTTTTCTCTGCCTGATGTGGATCAGGGACTAGAACACATTCTCCTCAGAGAATGCCACAGCCCTTGGGCTGTACAGCATTCTAGATTTGGTCTCTCAAGCTCTTCTGTTGACACTATTCCACCTTGTATAAATAATTACATATTCATTGGGCCAGAGAGCATGTGAGAATGACTCTATAGCTCCAATGAAGTGTTCTAATGCCTCAGTTCCCCTTGGGACTCTAACCCCTAGTCTTTCTGTGCCTCAGTCCCCCATCTGCAAAGTGGAGATAGATGTACTGCCCTACCTCAGGGGGGTGCTGTGAGGAGAAATACATTCCAGATTGTAAGGTGCTTAGATACTGTGGTAACATGGGCCACCGAAGTACCTCCACTAGCTTGCACACCTGGATATCTGTCTTTTAGGTTAGACAATATCTTATTCTAGTGCTGAGTCACTATGGTTACAGATAAATAACAAACCTTACCAAGCAGTTGTATTGTTGGGGTACAGTACAGAAAATAATCAGCATACATGAGTAACTAATATCAAAATCAGTGCTGTGCATTATAGAGAGTTTAATCACCCCTCCAGTGCCTTCTTGAATATCTAGGACCCACTTAGCCTACAAACTGACTGGCAGCTTCTGGGAACATGAAGCAATATGAAAATCAATTATGTTTTGCAAACATTTCCACTTTTGAAATCCAAAAATTTTTTCTAATTAAAGTCATGACTAGCATTAATCCCAGCCACTATCATGGACACATTTCTTTTGAATACCTCAGAAGCAATTTCTTTTTTTTTTTGTTTTTTAAGGTGTCTGTGCATAGTCTTGAACTCGTTCCCCATTCCATTAGCTCTCCAATTCCTCACTTGGTCCTGGAAGACTTTTTGTAAGTTGAAAGCCATGTAGGTTATTAACCATGGAATTTGCGTCTTACCCACACATTTTTTCCAGAGAAAAAATCTTGCTGAGACCAGAATGGGACAATCAGGAAAGTGAATCACTTGTAGAACCTTTAGGGATGCTGTGACGGGTTCGGAGATGCAGTTTGAAGTGTTACATCCTGGCTCTACCATCAACTTGATGTGTGGCCTCAGGCAAGTCACTTCATCTCCGTTTCCCCTTTCATCCTTTGTCCATCTTGTCTGCTTAGCCTGTAAGCTCTTTGGGACAGTGGCAGTCTCTCAGTGTGTTTGCACAGTGCCTACTTTAATGGAGCACTAAGTTTAATGCCTCTAAGTGCTATAACAATACAAATATTAAGCAATAATCATAACCTGCTTAACAAAAAAAAATCTTCCAAATTAAGAGTCCTGTACTCATCAGGTCCTGGAAGGCCACTAGTCTGATTGTGTCAGGGTGCAGTTTGTTCTGGAGGGGATCTTCTTTAGCTATGTCATCCAAACCCTGAAACAGTGCATCACGGAGCTATGGGGAAGGGGGTGACATTGACCAGGGCATCTTTCCTATCCCTGCCAGATAATTCAACATGTAATCTGTTTTGTCTACTGCAGTAATGGTTTCCTGTAGCAAGCCCAGTGTTCTATTACAGCCTTGTTTGAAGTGATTAACTCTGACAGTTTCTTAAAGTCTGACTCCTGAAGTGGATCCTCAAAGGCACAAGCCCTTGTGTCTCATGACACATTCCCCCTAGACTGCAGTTGAAAATGAAGCGGTGATTGTTGTTTATTTGAAGTTGAATTTTATTTCCCTTTGAGCATCTGAGTCTCTTATCAAAAGTCAGTTTCCTGTTGCCTGATGCACACTGAGGAAATACGAGATAAATAGATCAAGCAAGCTAAGAACCAATGCAGGCCAGGAGAGGTACCTTCTCATGAGCTCTAGCTAGAACTAGTTTGAGGCACATCTTCCATTTTAGGAAAAGCCAACAGCAAATTCTCATCTTAAAAAAACAAAAAACAAAAAACAACACCATGCCTTTCTAAAAGGTAGCAATAACATCCGGCATCTCCATGGCATATCTTCTCCCAAAGGCTTGAAAATAGCTTTACAGTCCATACACCCGTGTTCCATAATCAATAACAAGTGTTGCAACAGGAATTACTTCACTCATTGAAGAAGGGGATCAACTTCTGGGGTGAAATGTGTCATCTGTTTAACAGCATGTGGCAATATGAAATAGTGATTTCGGATGGGAAGTGAAGTAGAATACCACATCTCAAACTATGAGGAAAATCTATGTAAAAAGATTATAATTAACCAGACTGGAATTTGACCATGATACCATGGTTCAGGTCACTACTCTTTCAGAAAGCACTGTTGGGTCTTAAATGACCATAAGTGGTTAGGATTAGGAACTTGGTTTTATGTCTGATCTGTAGTTCAGGAAGTTTCCAGATACCCAAATATCTCCTACTTTCCCATCTGAATCACTAAATTCAAAAGCTACTCTAAGCAGCAGAGGAAATGTTAAACTAATGACTCCTTTTCTCTCATGAATCAGCACTGCACTAAAAAAAACCAGTAAATTTTATTAATGCTGTGAGAGGAAGTCGATAAAGAGAAACATTAAAACAAAACACCAGAAGTTGTACACAGCGAGACATTTCACAGATTGTTTGTTTAACTGGGAAACAAGAATCTTAATAAATCAGGGCACATTTTTAACCTTTCGAACATTATTCTATTCCATCTGTAAATGCTTTAACAAGAGAGACAAGTCTATACTCCCATCCCAAATTTCTGTCAATTCCCTATGAAAAGGACCTCATAGAAGGTTTTCTCATTTTAATGTTTCATGTAACACCAGTGTTTATGAAAGGTACCGGACAGGCTGCTCCGAAGAAAGAAATCCTCTGTTTAAGCATAGAAGAGGTACGTTTGAGGTGTCAGTTGCAGTGCAAGCTACTCCAGGTTCAACCTGCCTTGGAGAAAACGCATATAACGATGTGAAAAGGGAATTCATTCCTGATGGCCCATTCAGTCCTTGGGTCTCTGCTGAGAATACCAATAAGGATGCCAAACGCTACAGTGGCTTTTGATGTGGCCACCTATTCACTGATGTTCAGATCAAGACCCACCCCCTCTCTCTATTCACATGGCTCACCAGAAAGTCATCCGACTGTAACTACTTCCAGTTATTCCCAACCAGGGCTGGATTTGAAGCAGTGACTAAGGCCCAGATCCTCAAATGTATAGAGGTGCCTAGCTCCCTGAGTCAGGCACCTCAAACCTTTAGGCCCCAATCCTCAAAGGTATTATCAGTCCCCAGATTCAGTCCATTCACAAGGATTCATTTAGAAGTTTATTCTGTTGCATTTCTGTATAGCTTTGGATCTGGCTGTATTTTCAGTGGACAGCTCCAAGGAAGGAGGAAATGCATTGTGGGAGGCATGTCATTATGGAATAATTATACTAAGATATATTGTGTGGCTGTATGGAAGGTGGATGAGACTAGTATACAGGCTCTATGGCAATGGCTGGTCAAGGAGACCCTTACACATTGTGGATGTACAAAATAACCAGCAAAGAGGCAGGTCTTAACTGTTACTCTGAGGAGACAGGTTTCAGAGTAGCAGCCGTGTTAGTCTGTATCCGCAAAAAGAACAGGAGTACTTGTGGCACCTTAGAGACTAACACATTTATTTGAGCATAAGCTTATGGACAGTGAGACATATTAGTTGGCAGAAGGTAAAGCACCATGCTAAGGTCTTGTAGCAACTGTAGCCAGTTTGGTTAGGGCTGATCCAGAAATCTCTCCTTGCTGGAAAAAAAAATAGGCCTGATGCTGATACATTAATCCCTGGTAAATGATGCAGAAAACAGAGTAGTACTGACCAGGGTGCTCCTAGGGATGGCAGGGAAGGAGCAGCACTGAGCCAGCTAGAATGGCCTGAAACCAGACCTACTGTTCTTTCCCCTCCAATAGTAATAGTAGACAGACATATACAGAATCCATTTCCATAGAACTTTCCCTCTGAGGAGCTTAAAATGCTTGACAAACATTAATGAGCTTGAGTCTCATTTACACAAAGTACTCCTGGGGGAATTTTGCGCCATTGTGCATGCATGCACAGAATTCATGTCCCCTGCAGATTTCTTTGCCTCCTCTCAGAAAAATGGCTTTCTGACAGAAAAGCTACAAAAGCGGTCATGAACCTCTCCCTATCAGTGCAAGTACATCATTTTGGGCACGCAGAGCAGCCGGCAGAGAGGTAAATCAGAAATTTAAAAGGTACAGTGACCAGAGTGAAATCCCTGCAAGCTGCATGGACACTTTTCAAAGACACCATAATAGAGGCCCAACTTAAATGTATACCCCAAATTTAAAAACACAGTAAAAGAATGAAAAAAGAGCCACCGTGGCTTAACAACCATGTAAAAGAAGCAGTGAGAGATAAAAAGGCATCTTTTAAAAAGTGGAAGTCAAATCCTAGTGAGGTAAATAGAAAGAAGCATAAACACTGACAAATTAAGTATAAAAATGTAATAAGAAAAGCCAAAAAGGAGTCTGAAGAACAGCTAGCCAAAAACTCAAAAGATAATAAAAAATATTTTTTAAGTACATCAGAAGCAGGAAGCCTGCTAAACAACCAGTGGAGCCCCTGGATGATTGAGATACAAAAGGAGCACTTAAAGATGATAAAGTCATTACAGAGAAACTAAATTAATTCTTTGCTTCAGTCTTCATGGCTGAGGATGTTAGGGAGATTCCCAAACCTGAGCCGTCCTTTGTAGGTGACAAATCTGAGGAATTGTTATAGATTGAAGTATCACTAGAGGAGGTTTTGGAATTAATTGATAAACTCAACAGCAACAAGTCACCGGGATCAGATGGCATTCACCCAAGAGTTCTGAAAGAACTCAAATGTGAAATTGCGGAACTATTAACTATGGTTTGCATATTTAACTATTAACTATGGTCCTTTAAATCAGCTTCTGTACCCAATGACTGGAAGATAGCTAATGTAATGCCAATATTTAAAAAGGGCTCTAGAGGTGATCCCAGCAATTACAGACCAGTAAGCCTAACGTCAGTACCGGGCAAATTAGTTGGAACAATAGTAAAGAATAAAATTATCAGACACATAGAAGAACATAAATTGTTGGGCAAAAGTCAGTGTGGTTTCTGTAAAGGGAAATCATGTCTTACTAATCTATTAGAGTTCTTTGAAGGGGTCAACAAACGTGGACCAAGGGGATCCAGTGGACATAGTATACTTAGATTTCTGGAAAGCTTTTGATAAGGTCCCTCACCACAGGCTCTTACGTAAATTAAGTTGTTATGGGATAGGAGGGAAGATCCTTTCATGGACTGAGAACTGGTTAAAAGATAGGGGACAAAGGGTAGGAATAAATGGTAAATTTTCAGAATGGAGAGGGGTAACTAGTTGTGGTCCCCAAGGGTCAGTCCTCGGACCAATCCTATTCAACTTATTCATAAATGATCTGAATAAAGGGGTAAACAGTGAGGTGGTGATGTTTGCAGATGATACTAAATTGCTCAATATAGTTAAGATGAAAGCAGACTGTGAAGAATTTCAAAAAGATCTGGCAAAACTAAGTGATTGGGCAACAAAATGGCAAATGAAATTTAATGTGGATAAATATAAAACAATGTACATTGGAAAAAAATAACCCCAACTATACATACAATATGATGGGGGCTAATTTAGCTACAGCTTATCAGGAAAGAGATCTCGGAGTCATCGTGGATAGTTCTCTGAAGATGTCCACGCAGTGTGCAGCGGCAATCAAAAAAGCAAACAGGATACTAGGAATCGTTCAAAAATGGATAGAGAATAAGATGGAGAATATCTTATTGCCCTTATATAAACCCATGATACGCCCACAACTTGAATACTGCTACAGATGTGGTCTCCTTATCTCAAAAAAAGATATACTGGCATTAGAAAAGATTCAGAGAAGGGCAACTAAAATGATTAGGGGTTTGGAATGGGTCCCATATGAGGAGAGATTAAAGAGGCTAGGACTTTTCAGCTTGGAAAAGAGGAGACTAAGGGGGGATATGATAGAGATATATAAAATCATGAGTGGTGTGGAGAAAGTGAATAAGGAAAAGTTATTAACTTGTTCCCAGAATATAAGAACTAGGGGCCACCAAATGAAATTGATGGACAGCAGGTTTAAAACAAATAAAAGGAAGTTCTTCTTCACACAGCGCACAGTCAACCTGTGGAAATCCTTACCTGAGGAAGTTGTGACGGCTACGACTATAACAGCGTTTAAAAGAGAGAGAACCTCCTTGAATGTAAGTCCATTAATGGCTATTAGCCAGGATGGGTAAGGAATGGTGTCCCTAGCCTCTGTTTATAAGAGGCTAGAGAAGGATGGCAGGAGAGAGATCCCTTTTTCTTTACCTGTTGGGTTCACTCCCTCTGGGAGACCTGGCATTGGCCACTGTCAGTAGACAGGATACTGAGCTGGATGGACCTTTGGTCTGACCCATTATGGCCATTCTTATGTTCTTAAATCATCACACAGCTGGGGCCACTTGTGCTGAGATCAGCTGCTAGCTCAGGCTGGGCTGGAGGAAGGGGAGGACAAAACTTCCTCTTCCCCTTCAAGGAGCAGATGGGGCTGGGTCAGACCCACCCCCAGGAAAATCTCCCCCATCTGCAGGCAGCTCAGCATCCTTCTCTGCTTCCTATCCCCATTGCTGCTCCCCCATCCACCCAACCCCTGTTCAATCAGACCCCCTGTACCCAGACCCCCCACAAAGCCTCACCCTGCACACCAACAACCCCCCAGCCCTCCAGCCTTAAACCCCACCCCACTGAACCTCAACTCCTGCATCTGGAGCCCCACTTCTGCACCCAGACCACTCCCCACTGAGCCCTCTGCACTCGAACCCCCCCCCCGATGAGTCCCACCCCTCTGCATCTGGGCTACCCTGATAAACCCCCCAGATCCCCACATCACTGAGCCCCAAGTAGCTGTACCTCACCAAGCCCCACTCTCCCAGCACCCAGACCCCCTTGCTGAGCCACACACACCCAGACCCCCCTGCTGAGCCCCAACTACCTTCACCACAAACCCACTGCAGAGTCCCATTGCCCCTGCACCTGGAAGCCCCCTCAATGAAACTTTGTGCATCCAGATCTCCCACACACCTAGACCCCTCACTGAGCTGCCCACACCCAGATTGTCCCACAAAGAACCCTCTCAGTCCCACACCTGGATCCCCCCCACACTTGGATCCTGCATGGTTGACCCTGCCTGCCCCACATCTGGCATGGCTGTTGTGGTGGCCCAGAGGCCCAGGGTGTTTCTCGGCCAGTCCCAGCCTTTGTGCTATGTCAGGGTCGGATGCAGCCTCGCTGCCGAGTCTGGGTCCTGGAGGAAAAGGGGGCTGCAGGGTGATCTCCCACCTCTGTGCAGCCAGTGGCCTGTGCTCCTCACTACCATGCTGGAGCCTCTGCATTTATTTATTGACAAATAAAACATGCAGAATTTTAATATATTGTGTGCCGAATTTTACATTTTTTGGTGCAGAATTTTTTTTTTTTTTTTTTGGCTTCCATTTTCCTTAGGAGTAACAAAGGCCACTTTCCACTGCTTTAGCAAATAAGATCAAAACTCTAACAACACGAAGACAAAAATACAATTATTTCTAGCTTACTTAGCTGCAGGGTCAAACTAAACGCTACATTATAAAGCAGCTGCTGCACTTGAAAGCCAATTTAGAATCCACAATGTACAGATCTCGGCTTTACCAAACAAGGATGATGAGGAAGATCTGGGCTCTTTTTTTTTTTTTTTTTTTTTTTTTTTTTTTTTTTCAGAAATTGCTCCCCAAAAAACAGCAAAGAGCAGACCACAAAAAGACTACATACAAAACCTCTACAATTTTTACGTTTCTTGTCTTGGATCCCAGTATCCAGGCAACAAGGCATGCTTTAATAACAGGGGCAGAGTGTAGCACATGTATGAACAAGGTAGAAAATGATGAGCAGGTCCAGGAGTGTGAGGGAACCCAATCCTGTATCACTGAAAGCAACCGTTTATTCTTGCCTTGTAACAGGAGAGAGGCCAAATAGGGGAGTGTGTAGTTTAGTGCCATGCTGAGGATCGTACTATAAGAGTATGTCTTCTCTGCAGAGTTTACCCAGGCTTTTACATAGATGTTGCCCCCAAACTCCACTTCTTGTCCACACACAAAACCCTCTCCCTAGAGTGTGGTGGCTCTTTTTAAACCAAGGCTTGCTGGCCCAGCTGAGGATACAAACTAGAGCTTAGTACCACTTTCGCTCAGGCTGGTAACCCACCCACTTTGCAGTGAGGACACAGACTAAATCACGCTAGTGCTGCTAATCCTCCAATTCCTCCCCCTAGTTCCTTCATGCACAGAAGGGTGGACAAATTCTTCCAGAATTCACTGAGAAAGACTCATAGAGCTGCTTGGCTTACTCCAGCACAAGGAACCATGGGCTATGCCCCCAGAAGTCCTAGTGACCAACACCAAGGGGCAGTGCAGCACCAGTGAGGATGCAGTAACTCGGGAAGGGTTTTGCAGTGTGGCTGCTCCTACTTGGTGGCCAATCACCTAAGTTAACTCTGCAGTGATAACAAACCTTTAGACTCCATCTCCTCAGATGTGCCCATTTGCCCACTCCCACACACATCTACCCTCTTTTTCACTCAGTATTTTTGAACATAAGAGAACATGTGTGCAAGGGAGACTTACTTCTGCTCAGCAAGGTTGACTAAGCCCAGCACTTAACTGTATTTCTGTCCATCCATAACCTGTGCTTATACTCCTGGCTGTGTACCACACCAGGACTTGGAGGATCAAGGTTCACACAACCCATTATAGGAAAACGTTGAGGTTGCAGCCCTGTTTGCTACAAATCTCAGAGTACAGCACAAAAGCAAAATTTGTTTTGTTCTGGAATCCTAAGCAAACCACAAAAGTACTGCAGGTGACTTAAAATCCCTCTCATTAACTCCCTTTCAACTCAATGGCAGCACAGAAGTCTGATGACCTGATCTATGCTGGAAAAATATATAGGTTGTGTCTGTCCTTTGTAAGGACTTTCCAGTATATTCCTTTCAGAAAGGGAAAATGTAAAGGAGTTAAAACAAACAGTTGAAATGCTGCTCAACCTTGATTGCTTCTGATGGATAGGTTTGATATTCTCCTCTGTTAATGCTGTTTTGTTTCATTTACTAGCTTTAGGGTTTGATCCTGGCTCAGCGAAGTCGGTGGTAACACCCCCAATGGGATTTCAGTGGGGCAGGTGCAGGCCATTCATGACAATCACTTTCCCACCATCTGAAATTCCCCAAGCACATTTACACGACTGCAGAAAACAAAGATGCAGGGAAAATAATTGTCATGTGATCTTACTTTGGTGGATGAGTTTGCTTCTGAATACCTGCCTCAGGCTGGTTGACAATGAAACCCAAACAGAAACTGAATGATTAGCCTAACTAACTCAGAAACAGAGCTCTCAGTAGAGGAAGGTGTGACCTAGGAAAACCCACAAGTAGTAGGGGTTATCCTGTTTGCAAGTGGAGATGATGGATGTTTGGAAGTATAGCTGTAGGTACAGAGATTCAGTGTGTATTTTTCATCTAGGAAGTACACGGATACGGGGCTTGCTTTGTGAATGGAAGATCACAGGCAAGTCTGGCTGTAATATGCTGGAAGGATTTTGCATGAGCTTTTGCTCTGTATGATAGGACAATGTCTTGTCAGTTAAGTTTAGATGTGCTATGATTTCATGTTGTAAGTAACCCTTTGTTTCCAATATTTCTGTTTTGCTGTCATTTGAATCTCTGCTCTTTGTTAAATAAACTTAGGTAGTAGAGAAAGCAAGTCTAAGTGCTGGGTGTTAAGTGGAGCTGTGGTTCTACAATAGAACCAGTAAGCTGGGTTGTATTGTCCCTCTGGGAAGAGAGGATCTGGGAATTCTGTGAGTGTCCAGTGGACCAGGGGCTGGACACTTCAAGGAGATGCTTGGAGGACTCAGGGGTTATAGTGAGCCTATCGCTAACCTGTAGAGAGCAGGGCCTCCAGAGGCTTGTGTTGTGAGAGACTGTTAGTGTTGGGGAACAGTTCCACGGCCCTCAGAGACACAGGTTCTTCACACTAAGGGCCAGGGCTTCCCCGGGGGGGGGGGGGAATGGGGCAATTTGCCCCAGACCCTGCCTCCACAAGAATATAGTATTCTATAGTATTGCAAACTTTTTTTTATGGAAGGGGCCCCCAAAATTGCTTTGTCTCAGGCCCCCTGAATCCTCTGGATGGCCCTGCTAAGGGCAGGTGGTAGCGAGGAGCCTCACATCCCTGCCCTCTCCTCCCACCCAGGCAGCATCACAGAAGAATAATCTTGTGATTAGAGCAATAAGATGGGATTTGGGGGATGTGAGGTCAAGTCCCTGATCTGCCACAGACTTCATGTGTGACCTAAGGCGAGTCACTTGATTTCAGTGGGAGCTAGGTACATAAGTACCTTTGAGAATCTAGGTCTTAGTCTCTCTCTGCCTCACTTCCCCAGCTGTAAATTGGGGATAATAGTGCTTTCCTACCTCAGAGGGGTATACTGAGGGTAAGTACATCAAAGATCGCCAGGTCCTCCGATACTACGGAGATTGGGGCATACAAATACCTCCGTTCAGCAAGTCCAAATATACATAACCAATCTTGGGTTCTTTCCATATGGTTGTTTTTGAAAGCAACTTCAAAATAACAATCTCCATCTTCTGGAAGTGAGACTATAGAAAGGTCTGCAAAGATGCAAGTTAATCAAATTGTTCTCCAGTGTACTAAGTAGCAGTTAATAGGAGCTAGTATGAGTGTGATGTAGATTTCTTGAGTGTTCTACAGGGAGGGAATGCCTGGTAATCCATGTTATCTCCCCTCACTAGGGTTCTCTGTAGCATGTAGGAATTGGATATTCCACTTCAGCACTGCAGTTAGGTCTCAGGAGCTGCATGGACACAGACAAACACCTGTTACCTCAAATATCAGGCCAGATTTTATGAGCAACAGGTGGACCCTAAGGATGTGGAAAAACTTGGCTATTTCCAGATGGGAAGAGGGGTTGATGTCTAGGAATAATGAATGGGAGTAGGGGAGAATTCTGCTACCAAAGGCTGGGACTAGACACTCAAGTGGCTTAAACCACTGCTACCTGCTGGTTGAGATCAGGGGCACACCCTTAATGGGGCAGACTACGTCCCCCCACAAGCTGTCTCATCTGGTGGAGAAGAAGAGCTGGACTGGAACCATGCCAGTGCAGCAGCTCCTAGACCTGCTTCTGCTCCAAGTGGTGGTGGGATGGGCAGCCTTAAAGGAACAGCCCACCATCCCCAAGCTCTCTGAGCTGGTGTCATGGGGGCAGGGCTAAAGCCACTTCTAAAAATAAGGTGCCATAGCTGGCCACCTGTTTAGCCTACCCCTAATGGTGGCTGTGCTGCTGCCTTGAAAATAACATCTTATTTTTGATCTCATACAGTAGCACGCACCGGATAAACTGTTACTAACTGTACTTCTTCCAATGCTGAGAAGCCAGTCCAGATTGGCTGGCTCTGTAGCATTGCTCTAAGAAGTACTGATTGCACATCACGCTGCCCTTAACTCACGGCTTCCCCACTACACCCGTCCCTCCACAACTGATTCCCCTGTGAAATCCTACAAACTCCAAAGCATCTACTGCATGAAGTCAACATACTGTGCTGTGTTTAGTTGATGGTGGGGTTTTTCAGTCTTCCTCAACAGACTCACTAAACCAACGCTGAACAGAGCTGTTCCATCTATCAACCCCTGTATTTATTTTCATTTGACAACAGCCAAATCCCAGTTCAAAGTTTCCCAGAGAAATCAGAGTCTGGATCCAAGCTTATAAGCAGGAACAGAAGTCACTTTTATTTATATTAGAAATATGTGTTTTTGTGCATGTGGAAAACAAAATGTCAGGGTAATCCAAGGTTCCATCTGTACTGCAAGTTTTTAATGTATCTGTAGTATGGTTGACTACCTCCAGTCCATGCCCACACAACCTGGTTAATATGTGGTTTCTAACCATGTGGAAGTGCTGTGCTTCAGCCCTCTGCTAGAGAAACCATTTGTGAGAGTAAGGGGTCTAAAAGAACAGTTTGATTTACTTGGGGACACGTGGTTCTGTTAAAATTAATTGATCTGTAATGGGAGGGCAAACTGGGCCTACCTTTGGATGATCTAAGCTGTACCTATGCTTAGGACAGTAGCTATAAAAACCTCAGACTATGACAAAAGCAAGAGAGAGGTTTCTTTCCTGAGAGTTGTTGGGAGAGCTGGTGGCTGGAAAACCTGGTTATAAAGCGAGTGCAGAAAGGCTTGAATTGGGAGATGCTTTAGGGAGCCAAGCTGAACATCCTATGGAGGAGACTAGGCTCTCCTGGTGTTTGTAGGTCTCATTCATTTTCTCCAGGGAGAGGTTTAGGGACCCCTTCTTAATGTTTTGTGGATAATTTTTAAAGATAGTTCAGTGTGTCCATTTGTGTATCTCTTTGGAGCAGGCTTGTGCTAAGAGGGAACGTTTCATGCTGAGGAATGGGATCTTGGAGTAGTTTTGGGACTACTTAATCCATGCATACTGCCACAAGCCCTGCTCATAAATGGGGCCATAGCAGTGCTGTCAGGCTGTAAAGCTTTAATGTGGTTCTTCTGCCGTACAGCGAACTGGGTTAGCTAGTCCTCCTGCCTCTCCGATCCTTGCACAAGGGGACATTTCAAAGTGCTTTCCTCTGTCTGAAAAACACCAACAATCTTTTGCCACTGAGTAGAGAATTTCCCAGAATGCATTGATATAGTTGCCATGCATAAGTGAGGGCAGTGTTGGAGCCTGGATGACAACTGTGTTAGCTTGTCCACATCTACCATAAGAATTGCTGAATAGGATCAGAACCAAGGCCCATCTAGCCCAGTACTCTGTGTCTGACTGTAGCCAACACCAGACATAAATGCAAGAAACCTTCTAATCCCTAGTAGTTAGAGATTATCTTAACCTGTCCTCAGAGACATTAAATGTCATATTTCAGGGTTTAACATGGTTGATGCGTTGGTTCTGATTCTGCCCTCACTTGCACAGAGCAACACCTGTTAACTTCAATGGGGACTCGTACCTTGTAAATGAGGGAAGAATTGTATCTGCACTTGTGTCAAGAAAAAATTAACGATGTAAACATACTGAAATGTGTTTGCTTCATGTCAAGTGAGTGTATCAGAGACCAGGTGCACTTAACCTGGTTCCACCTTTAAGGTAGACAGGATCTAAGGATTTTATTTCCACTCTTTGGGCTTCCAAATATCAAATTCTTGCTGTCAGGCTGTGTAAACTGTAGGCAGTTCTTCAGGAATTCCCATTGGTGCTATCTTTGGTTTAGATATTTATTATTATTTCCATTCTGGCTACAGCCCATGATATCCTATCTTAAAGAACAGTCTCAGTCACAAGGTCCTCACAGTCTAAAAATAAAGGTTAAGGGAAAAAAGCCCAGCAGATCAGGTAAGGAATCAAGGTGGTAACTGGCCACAACATGGTAATATAAGATTATATTAACAGAGGATTGTATGTTTGAGTATAGGGGAGCAGCAGAGGAGGGGTAGATTATCTATCAATTATCCCAAATTACTCCTCAAGATTATCAGTGTATGGCAATATGCATATCTTCAAACTTTTGCCGACTCAAGTTATGTCAGCATAAAGCTTCCACAATTAATATATTGCTTGTGCGCATGTGTGCTAGGCTCCTTGTATGGTGCTGCATGTAGATACCAGGAGTGCTTGTGTTGATGCAAAGTGCAATGCATCACGGGGAGGTATCCCAGTGTGCAATTTGCCACCATCCAGCACACTGTCTTTTTTGCAAAGTTTTGGCAATGCATGATGCACGCAAGGGTGAGCAAGAGGTCAACTTCCCAGCATGGACCTTTCTCCATCCCATCATGTCATTTATATCCCATAATTTTTGTGCCTTTTAAAAAAAAAAATCCCACAAACCCTCCCAGCCCTTCTCACTGTCAACCATCTCTGACAGAAGCGTGACGCCTGCACAACTCTGCACTATTGTCATGAGCATTGCAAGCACAGGATGCACAATCCTCCAGTATTTGCAGAGCTGCAAGAACCGAATCGGTGGGGAATTGGCAATTGTTCTGTGGAAACTTGCAAAGCCAGGTTGTTACTGGTCAGTGGGAAATTATTTGATAGTTGGAAAATCCACTATGGGAGCCATTGTCATTCAAGTGCGCAGGTCCATTAATCATCTCCTGCTATGCAGGAATATGACTGTCAGTAATATACAGGACATAATCGATGAATTTGCAACAGTGGAGTTTCCAAGCTCAGTGGGGCAACAGACATCACTCACATCCCTCTTTTGGCACCAGACCACCTTGCCACACAGTACATCAAGAGAAAGGGCTATTTTCTATAATTATGCAAGAATCACCAGGGATTCTTCACCAACATCAGTACTGGCTGATCAGGGAACATGCATGATATTCGCCTCTTTAAAAACACAGTTCAGAAAGCTACAAGCAAAGACTTTTTTTTCCCCCAAATGGTGGATTACCATTGGCAATGCAGAAATGCCACTAGTGATCCTGGGAGACCTAGCCTATCCTTTGCTCCCCTGGCTCCTGAAGCCATACACCAGCCACCATGATAACACCAAGAAAAGGTTCATCTACCAGCTCAGCAAGTGCAGAATGACAGTTGAATATGCTTTTGGTAGATTAACCACCACCAGCATTCCTTCAATCAAAGATTGGATCTCAGTGGAAAAAATATCCCAAAAGTTATAGCTGCCTGTTGTGTTTTGCATAATATCTGTGAGGCAAAGTGGGAGAAGTTGCTGCCAGGCAGGGTGACCAGAAAGCAAGTGCGGAAAATCAGGACGGGGTGGAGGGGAGTGGTAATAGGAGCCTATATAAGAAAAAGACCCAAAAATCAGGACTGTCCCTATAAAATCAGGACATCTGGTGACCCTATTGCCAGGGTAGAGGCTGTCTGCTGGGTTTGAACAATGAGCCCCTAGAGCTATAGTGCAGAACTATACATCTCAGGGGGGCTTTGAAAGAGTGCTTTAACAGTGAATCACAGTAATGCCTTGTGGTGTACTGTGCTCTACTTCACCCTCCTGTTTCAGAGTCTGTTAGGAATCGTGTGGTGGTTGGTGTAGACCTATAAATATAACACTGTCAATGCCACGTGCTTACCGTACGTTTATGATTATTACAGTTTGTCACTGATCTTATGAGTTTTGTCACACTGTACAATAACAAATAAGTGGGTGCTTTCAGTACCACAAGGCACTCTGGAGCATATATTGGGAACTAATAAAGATGAATTATTGTCCAAACTACAGAATTTTAGTAACAAAAAAAAGCAAAAAAAAAATTCTGTACAAGTTAAAAGCAAATGCATTAAAAACGTAATACATTTATGGATCAGAGCTTAAGAAGAAGAAAACATTCATTTTCATATTAGCTATGCATACAGCAACCATGGCTTTCACAGGTCAGTGTGTGTGTGAAGCCATGATTGTCCTTAATGTCTCCCTGTGTGGAGTGGTGGGGGTAGGCATGCGACCCCTGATGCAACATGGAATATTGAAGAGGGATGTAGGTGGTGTTAGATGTTTGGCTGTGTGTGTGTTCTTTCTGTGTGCTGTCCCAGCTTTGCACAGACAGTTGGCACAGCAGACCTTGAGCAAACCGCCCAATGACCACAAGATCCGTTAAAGTACGAAGGCATTCAGCCAGATTTATTGTTGACAAAGCATGGTACTAGTATACTGCAAACTTTACTGGACCACTAAAACAAAGAGAGCAGAAGTAAGGAGAGGCGGGGGAAGGGAGGTGAAGATGAAGAGCAACCTAGGAAGGTAGATAGACCTAATTTAAGAGAGAGTAACTCTATTAAGGTATTTTAAAGTACAGGCAGCAGCAGCAGCGAGTTTACCAAACTGAGAAAAGATATAAAGGAAAATGTAACTGGTGTGTAAAAATCTTTGAGAAAGAAGGTTATATTTTTAGCTATGAGTGCAGAGTGTAATTCTGTGGGTCAAAGCAGTTGGGAACCCACAGATTAGGGTCAGAGTTGGCCCAACATCATAAAAGATTTGAAAAGGTGGTAGGTTATTAGAGCAAAAGTCTTTGTTGTGCACAGAAGAATTATTACCATCCCTGCTGGGAACTTCTGACAGTAATTAAGTCTATAGATCTTTTTCACTGCTGTCTGAACAGGAAAAAATTGTGATCAGGGCAAACCATAGCTGTTTACATTCAAGAATCCTGAGGGCAACTGCCCAGTTAGCTGTCTACTGCACACACCATGTCTTCTTTAGACACAGATCTGGAGATGGGTCTGTGCCATTCTAGCAGCGTGCACAGCTTCAGATGAATCGAGTTCAACTCCCTGCTTATTATGGTAAATTTGTCCCAAATGCTTCCTGTCCTGAATAATTTAATCCACATTCATAAATGCACTGTCCTTAGTCAGCAATCGTAACTCTGTCACTAATTATTCCACAACTTCACGAGTGTCTTGTGCTCTGTTATATAACTGCTCACATACCAGTACAAAGCTGTTGGTGTGACATGTTCATGGCATCTATTGTACTATGCCTTCAGCTCCTTTTTTTCTCTCCAGCTGAGGTATCATCTCACTCATAATATTTCCAGGCTTTCTGAGAGGTGTGTGGTTTTTAAAGGTTTAGCATTTTTGTAAAGAATCAAGATATCACTGCTTTTTGAGTGGTAGCTGGAGTCCAGTGAAACACAATTTCAACCTGAACCCTTTAAGTTTTTTTGTTTAGGAAGTTCCCTGTTTTTTTTTTTAATGAGGGCCAAAAGTATAAATTGAATTGCTGCTGTCAGACTCTTATGGGGCCCAACAAAGATTCAGCAAGACCCTACAGTGAGTGTGCATGTAAGTGAGTTAAATCTGGATGAGATATTGCAGTAAGTGGGTAATGGGGAGGTGGAGTTGGGGGTATTTGACTTCTATCCTCTCTCAGATATTAAGGTCTAAAAGTCTATGGGAGCTGCAGGTGCTCATCACCTCTGAGAATCGGGAGTTAGGGAGAGATTCTGCCCTCCCCCCAACCCCACCCCCCCCTTGCTCCAGCCCCTGTATGCTGCTGCAGTGGTGAAGGGATTGCAAAGGCACTACAAGTGATTGGGGAAGAATTAGCCCCATACCCAGCCCCTTGAAAGCCTCAGTCTATGGGGATGGGTGCAGAGCCAGTGGCAGGAGGGAGGAGTCTCAGTAGTGCCCATTGCTACAAAAGTCCCGGACGGTACCTCAGCCTGTAGGCAAACGCTGTAAGGCTGATGTAAACTAGAGAAACCCCAAAGCTTGCGGCAGACTCCCAGTCAATCCTGGACCTGGGTGGGACAAAGGTGGCTTTCATCCACATTTGTCCCCCTCTTGCCCTCCCAGTCTGCACATGCCTGTGCTATGCCTGCCATGTGGTGATGGGCACAGAATAAGAACCTGTCATGGAATAATTTCCCCACTCTGAACCTTAGCATCCAAAAGATGGGTACCAGCATGAATTCATCTAAGCTCAATTACCAGCTTAGTACTTGTAGCGCTGCCACCAACCAGGAATTTCAGTGCCTGGTACACTCTGGTCCCCCCAAAACCTTGCCCGGGGACCCCCAAGACCCAGTCCCTCTGGATCTTAACACAAGGAAAGTAAACCCTTTCCCTCACCATTGCCTCTCCCAGGCTTCCCCTCTCTGGGTTACCCTGGAAGATCACTGTGTGATTCAAACTCTTGAATCTTAAAACAGAGAGGAAAATTCACCTTTCCCCCTCCTTCTCTCTCCCCCTCCCAGACTCTCCCTGAGAGAGAAAGTAATCCTAACAGAGAGAAAATAACCTCTCTTCCCCCTTCCCTCCTTTCTCCCCACCAATTCCCTGGTGGATCCAGACCCAGTCCCCTGGGGTCTCACCAGAATAAAAAATAACAATCAAGTTCTTAAACAAGGAAAGCTTTTAATGAATGAAAGAGAGAACAGTAAAAATTATCTTTGTAAATTTAAGATGGAATATGTTACAGGGTCTTTCAAATATAGACACTGGGAATACCCTCCCAGCCTAAGTATACAAGTACAAATTAAAATCCTTTCAGCAAAATACACATTTGAACTCCTCCCAGCCAAATACACATTTGCAAATTGAGAAAACAACCATAAGCCTAACTCGCTTTATCTACCTAGTACTCACTATTCTGAACTTATAAGAGCCTGTATCGGAGAGATTGGAGAGAAACCTGGTTGCACGTCTGGTCCCTCTGAGCCCCCAGAGTGAACAAAAGACGGTTACTCACCTTTGTAACTGTTGTTCTTCGAGATGTGTTGCTCATATCCATTCCAGTTAGGTGTGTGCGCCGCGCGTGCACATTCGTCGGAAAACTTTTACCCTAGCAACTCAGTGGGCTGGCAGGTCGCCCCCTAGAGTGGCACCGTCATGGCACTTGATATATACCCCTGCCGGCCCACCCGCTCCTCGGTTCCTTCTTGCCGGCTACTCCGACAGTGGGGAAGGAGAGCGGGTGTGGAATGGATATGAGCAACACATCTCGAAGAACAACAGTTACAAAGGTGAGTAACAGTCTTTTCTTCTTCGAGTGATTGCTCATATCCATTCCAGTTAGGTGAATCCCAAGCCTTACATAGGCGGTGGGGTCGGAGTGAAATGTGGCAGAATGAAAACTGCTGAGCCAGAGGCTACAGCATCTCTTGACTGTTGAACCAGGGCATACTGCGAAGCAAAGGTATGGACCGAGGACCAATGGAGCTGCGCGACAGATCTCGTGGGTAGGTACACGAGTCAGCAAGGTGGCAGATGAAGCCTGAGCCCTGGTAGAATGCATGGTGATGTGGCTTGGGGAAATATGAGCCAAATCATAACAAGTGCGGATGTACGCCATCACCCAAGATGAGATCCTCTGAGAGGAAAACAAGCAAGCCTTCCCTTTGGTCTGCTATCGTGACAGAGATGGGGCACCTTAAGAAATGGTTCTGTCAGCGCAATACAAATGCGAGTGCTCTACAGACGTCCAGGGAGTGCAATTGTTGCGCCCATTGCATTGAGCTGTGGGTAACATGAAAGGCCGAAACCACCTTAGGGAAGAAAGCCGGGTGTGGTTGTAACTGCACCTTGTCTTTGTGAAACCTAGTGTACGGCGGAACCACCGTAAGAGCTCTGAGCTCGGAGACTCGTCTGGCCGATGTAACAGCTACGAGGAAAGTTGTCGTCCCAGACAGGTATAGCAGAGGGCCGGTCGCGAACGGCTCGAATGGGGGGAGACATAAGTCTGGTTAAAACTAGGTTGAGGTCCCAGGTTGGGGCTGGGCGGTGTACCTGAGGGTGCAAGCGCTCCAAGCCCTTGAGGGACCTCGAACCCATAGAGTGTGAGAACACTGAACATCCACCTTAGCCTGGCTGGAAGGTAGAGATGGCTGCCAAGTGTACCCTCAGCGATGACACCGCCAGGTCCTGCCGCTGAAGGCCAGAGGTAGGCCAAATAGAGGGGATCGAGACCTCAGTAGGAGCAAGATCGAGCGTATCGCACCTGTAGAAGAAATGCTTCCATTCGGCCAGGTACGTTGACCAGGTGGAAGGCTTCCTGCCACTCCAGCTCAGTTACACAGCAGCCACCTGTGAGGCGAAGAGGCTGCAGGTCCGGGTGACGAAGCCTGTCGTGGCCCTGAGTGATGAGGTCTGGGTGGGGTGGCAGGGTAATTGGGTTGGTTATTGATAGGTCGAGCAACGTGGTGTATCAGTGCTGCCTGGACCACGCTGGAGTGATCATGATGATGCGCGCTCTGCCCTTGCGGAGTTTGAGCAGGACCTAATGAACCAGCAGGAACAGTGGGAAGGCATAAAGGAGTTGGCCTTTCCACGGCATCAGGAATGCGTCCAAGATCGATCCCGAGGAGAGACCTTGGAAGGAGCAGAACATCTGGCATTTTCTGCTCTCGCGGTGAGCGAACAGTTCTATGTGAGGAAAAATCTCCACTTCTGGAAAACAGAACGCCTCACATGGGGCAGAGTGACCACTCATAAGACAGGAAAGACCTGCTGAGTCAAAGCGCCAAGGCGTTCCGAACGCCTGGGAGAAAGCACGCCACCAGCTCCATCGAGTGGGCCATGCAAAAGTCCCAGAGATGGATGGCCTCCTGACAAAAGGGGGAGGACCATGTCCCTCCCTGATTATTTATGAAGCACATGGCCGTTGTGTTGGCTGTAAACACTGAGATACCACGGCCTCTCAGCTGCCGCTGGAACCCCTGGCACAACAGACAGACTACTCTCATTTTTGGGGCATTGATGTGGAATGCCAGCTCCCGAGAAGACCAAAGGCCTTAAGCTCGGAGGTGACCATGAGCACTCGAGCAGAGATGACGCGTCCGTCGTCGGAGGCAGTGAGGGCTGGGGCGGATGGAACCGCATCTCTGCCCACACCAGGGAGGGAATTAGCCACCACTCTAGGGAGCCTAAGGTGCTCGAGGGAACGGTGACTACCATGACCATTGGCTCCCTGTCCGGGCGGTACGCCGAGGTGAGCCGGACTTGGAGAGGACGGAGGCGGAGCTTGGCGTGTTTGGTTACAAACTTGCGGGCAGCCATGGACCCAGGAGACTGAGACAAGTGTGAGCCAAGGTCGTTGGGAAAGTCTGCAGACCTTGGATGATTGTTGCCATCGCCTAAAACCGCGGCTGTGGTAAGCAGGCGCCGGCTAGGTCGGAGACCAGGATAGCCCCTAGGAAGTCCAACCTCTGCGTGGGAACCAGAGTGGATTGCTCTATAGTAATCATCAGGCCTAGACCCGTGAATAAGACCATGACGATGCCCACGTGCTGAGTGGTTTGTGTCTCGGAGTCTCCCCGGATAAGCGAATTGTCCAGATATGGAAAAACGCATATCCGACATCAGCGAAGGTAGGCGGCGACTATGGCCATACATTTGGACAATACCCGTGGGGCTGTAGAAAGGCCAAACGGCAGGACCGTAAACCAGAAGTACTGACGGTTGGCTAGAAAGCAGAGGTATCTCCTGTGCGGAGGGAAGATGGCGATGTGAAAGTACGCGTCCTTCATATCGAGGGCGGCATAGCAGTCCCCAGGAGGCAAGGATGGGATAATGTTTCCCAAGGATACCATGCGGAATTTCAACCTTATCCTAAACTGGTTGAGTCCACGCAGGACTAGGAAGGTCTGAGACCTCCGTTCGAGTGGGGGACTAGGGCATAACGGGAATAAAACCCCTTGCCCCTTTCGTCCGTCGGCATCTGCACCTCTTGTACGAGGAATTGCTCGTGAGAGGGGTCCCTGAAGGGGGACAGGGTTGGAACAAATTAGAGGTGGTACCCATGTTCCACCGTGAGCAGGACCCAGCGATCTGAAATTAACTGGGGCCACGCCAAGAGAAAGCGGGATTGGGATCCCGGCCTGTGACTGGTACACCGCCCTCAGGCGCACCTTGGAAGGTTCGTCTTTGGTCCCAGTGGTAGTTGCGAGGGACCTTGACCTTGGCTCTTTAGGGGTCCTGACATTTGTCTGCGACCACCTTGGCCTCGCCGTTTGCCAAAGTCCTGTCTCTGGCTAGGCACAGAGTATGGTGGCTGGGGACAGAAAGGCCTGCGTTTGGTCGCTGGCATATGCATGCTGAGAGAGCGCATTAGGACCCTGTTGTCCATCAGGCTTCGCAGCCTGGGTCTGTCTTTGCCGCGAAGAGGCCTTTATCAACAAAGGGTAAGTCCTGAATGGCATACTGCAGCTCCGGCCGGAGGTTTGAAACCTGAAGCCATGAGATGCACCTCATGGCAACACCCAAGGCCAGAGTCCTGGCTGCTGAGTCTGCTGCGTCCAACGAGGCCTGAAGGGACGCTCTGGGTACCTTTTTCCCCATCCTCCAAGATGGCAGCGAACTCTTGGCGGGAGTTTTGAGGGAAAAACTCCATAAACTAAACTACCGTCACCCAGGTGCTATAATTATAGCAGCTAAGCAAGGCTTGTTGCTTTGCCCCCCAGAGCTGCAGGGCCTCTGCAGAGTACACCTGGCAGCCAAGTAGGTTCATTCTCCCAGCCTCCTTAGATTTCGGGGCTGGCGCCTGCTGGCCATGCCATTCCCTCTCCTTAACGGACTGAACGACTAGTGAGCAGAGAGGAGGACGGACAGACGAGTAGTCGTACCCCTTAGAGGGCACCATACCGGGTCCTCTACCTCCTGGACCTCCTCCACCTCAGGTTGTCGGAGGGCGTATCAGAATCGTGGTCCTGAGCATAAGATCCGCGCACGTGGGATGACACGGATGCGTGTCTGGATGGCCATGGAGGTACTAAAAAAGGCATTGGCAGAGTCTCTGACTCTATCAGACCTTGCCCAACTCAGCACCGGGGACCGGTACCAGGAGGCGTACCGGTACCTGGAACGAGATCCAGACCTGCAACCAGAACGGTGCCGGGAGGTCGACCGAGATCTCGAGGCTCGGGGAGAGGCTATGGGAGTCACAGTACCTGTCACAGTGCCGGGAGTCGGAATGGTGCCGATAGTAGTGGGTCGGCGAACGGGATACCGACCGGTGCGGCGAGTGCGACCAGTACCGAGGAGGAAAACATCACCGGGACTGCAAGTGGTGTCGGGTGTGCCGACGGAACCTGGAGCATCTGCGGGACCGTGATCATGAACGGTGCCGCTCTGCTGTGCCGACAGAGGACGGTCATATGAAGGGAGGCTTGGCAAGAGACTGTATTACCCGCACTGGCAGGGCCGGGGTCAGGCAGCATCGACTCTGTCATGGCAATGAGATCCCTCGCTGTTGGTAATGTCTCCAGCGTGGAGGGAACAGCAGGCTCAACCACAGTGCATACTGGGGAGCTGTCAGGCACCGGATTCGACGGCTCTCGTGGGACCGGGATCGACGGTATCGAGGTCATCAGAGCCTCGGTAGGTGTCAGTGCCGGGCGATCCGACTTAGATGAGCTCTCTGGCTGCGGTGCAGTTGGCACGGAAGCAGCAGGAGCAGTAAGCTCAACCACGGCGCGTGCCGGGGAGCCATCAGGCACCGGATTCGACGGCCCTTGTGGGACTGGGATCGACGGTGCCGACATCGTCGGTGTCTCAGCAGGTGTCGGCGCCGGGCGATCCGACTTAGACGAGCTCTCTGGCTGCGATGCAGGTGGCACGGAAGCAGCAGGAGCAGGGGGCTCAACCACGGCGCGTGCCGGGGAGCCGTCAGGCATCAGCAGGAATTGTAGGCTTTCTCGACCTCGGAGGAAGGGAGCGGTGCCGAGTCGACTTCGATGCCGGCGACAGCTGGTGCCGAAAGGCCTTGGCAGTACTGGCGGGGTCTGGTGCCGAGGAAGTGCTTCTGCCAGCCGCTTGATCATCGCTCGGTGCCAAAGGTGGAGGGGTAAGTGAAAGTCCCGCTCCTTTTTGTTCTCAGCTTAAAAGCCTTGCAAATGGGGCACTTAGCTGTCAAGTGTGATTCCCCGAGGCATCTCAAACAGGAGTCATGTGGATCTCCCGTCGGCATCGGCTTCTGGCAGGCCGAGCCCATTTTAAAACCCAGTGAGCCGGGCGTGGGCTCCGGCACCGGGTGTGGGGAAGGGGTTACTCCTGAACCCCGCTAACTATTACTAACTAACTATGTTAGCAAAGAAAAAACGTATAACTATACAAATATATATATATCAAAGGATTATAACTGCATAACTATATACACGAAAACTACGAGTAGCTAGGGAAGTGGAAGTCAGCTAAGCCGCGCTCCACTGTTCCAACGACCGACCCAGGCGGTAAGAAGGAACTGAGGAGCAGGTGGGCCGGCAGGGGTATATATCGAGCGCCATGATGGCGCCACTCTAGGGGGCGACCTGCCGGCCCACTGAGTTGCTAGGGTAAAAGTTTTCCAACGAATGTGCACGTGCGGCGCGCACACCTTACTGGAATGGATATGAGCAATCACTCGAAGAAGAACAACCAAAAACTAACAGCACACACACAAACTTCCCTCCCTCAAGATTTGAAAGTATCCTGTCCCCTCATTGGTCCTCTGGTCAGGTGACAGCCTGGCTCACTGATCTTGTTATCCCTTTACAGGCAAAAGAGATATGAAGTACTTCTGTTCTATTAACTCTTACTTATCTTTTTATGACACGCCCCCGCAAATCGCTGACACTGTGGAACCACACTGGCAGGGATTTCTCCCTAGAACTCTAGAATAAACAGATCAATAAACAGATGCACCCTTATATATGCTACTAATTATGTACAACTACAAGGTTCTTCACATTGTAAGGACAATTTTTAACCAGTTGATTTTGGGAAACTTTCACGGGAGAGTGCATCAACTCCTTGATTTGTTGCCACTGCAGACTTTCCCGGGTGGTGGAGAGGTTTACCTCTCTCACGCCACCGTTACTTTTCCCTTTGTAGTAGACACCGTTAGGCCACTCAGCGTCATCTCCTCCCTGGGCTGTAAACTGACAAACCTGTAAGTCTCTGGAATAAAAGGGCTTGAGAGAATTAACGTGGTACACTCTGGGCTTTAGGGGGGAATTGGGAAATGCTATGAAGTAGTTAACAGCTCCCAGGCGCTCTTGGACTGTGAATGGCCCTTCCCATGATTCTTCCATTTTATGGGCCTGTTGCGCCTTCAAGACCTGCGCCTTCAAGACATGTGCCTGGTCTCCTACCTTGAAGGAACGCTCCCTGGTATGTCTATCATACCAGGCCTTTTGCTCTTTTTGAGCATCCTTTAGGTTTTCTTTAGCATGGGCTAAAGAGTGTCGGAGGGTGTTTTGTAGGTTGCTTACAAAATTCAGAATGTTAGTTCCTGGAAAGGGTGTAAACCCCTCCCATTGCTGCTTCACCAACTGTAATGGCCCTTTAACCTCATGGCCATACACAAGCTCAAATGGTGAGAGCCCTAAACTGGGATGTGGTACAGCCCTGTAAGCAAAGAGCAACTGCTGCAACACTAGGTCCCAGTTATTGGAGTGTTCATTCACGAATTTACGTATCATGGCCCCCAAAGTTCCATTAAACCTTTCCACCGGGCCATTGGTTTGATGGTGGTACGAGGTGGCAACCAAGTGATTCACCCCATGAGTCTCCCAGTTTTTTCATGGTCCCGGACAGGAAATTTGTCCCTGAGTCTGTAAGGATATCGGAGGGCCAACCTACCCTGGCAAAAATGTCTATTAGGGCCTGGCACACAGTTTTAGCCCTAGTGTTGCCTAGAGCTACTGCTTCTGGCCATCGGGTAGCAAAGTCCACGATAGTCAGTATGTACTGCTTTCCTCTGGGGGTCTTTTTTGGGAAAGGACCCAGAATATCCACAACTACTTGCTGAAATGGGACCTCACTTATAGGGAGTGGCTGGAGAGGGGCCTTGACCTGGTCTTGGGGCTTTCCCACTTTTTGGCACACCTCACAAGACCGAACATACTTGGCAACATCCTTGCCCATCCCCTCCCAGTGAAAGGACTTCCCTAACCTGTCTTTGGTTCTGTTCACCCCAGCATGGCCACCGGGATGATCATGGGCCAAGCTTAAGAGCTTCCCCTGGTACTTAGTTGGAACCACCAACTGTTTTTGTGAATGCCAGTCTCCCCGGTGTCCACCAGAAAGAGTCTCCTTATATAAAAGCCCTTGTTCTATAACAAACCAGGATTGGTTAGAAGAGCTGAGAGGCGGTGGGGTGCTCCGTGCCGCCACCCAAGCTTTCTGAAGGCTGTCATCTGCTTCCTGCTCAGTCTGGAACTGTTTCCTGGAGGCTGGAGACACCAGTTCTTCCTTAGACTGTGGACTTGGGCTTGGTCCTTCGGGAAGCGATGTAGGTGATGGGGTTGTTTTTGTGGCTGGTGAACCGCTCTCCGCTGGTGCACCAGGTGGTATTTCAGGCTCTGGCTGAGCCTCTTGGGTATGGTTGTCTGCTGCTTCTGCCAGTTCACAGAACCACTGGCGCCCTCTGGCGTTGTGGTTGAAGATGCGTTTGAAAGTGCTGGCATCAGTGCTGGCAATAGTTCTGGTGCTGGTTACGTTTCCAGGTCTGGGTCTGGGACTGGAAGTACTGTGGCTGTTGCAGTCGTTGGCAGGGAATCCAGGTCCACTACCTCTGTCTGGGTCTCTGCTAACACAGACGGGGCCCCTGTGGACGGCTCAGGAACAGGGATGGGTCTGGAAGCTTGCCTGGCTTGGCTGCGTGTAACCATTCCCACCCTCTTGGCCCACTTCACCTGGTTGGTCAAGTCTTCCCCCAGTAGCATGGGGATGTAATAATTTGTTATAGACTGAAAAAGTCCACATTCCTGACCAGCCTTTGTACTGGACAGGCAGTTTAGCTGTAGGCAAGTTTACAGCTTGTGACATGAAGGGGTAAATTGTCACTTGGGCCTTTGGTTTGATGAATTTGGGGTCCACTAAGGATTGGTGAATAGCTGACACTTGTACCCCTGTGTCTCTCCACGCGATAACCTTCTTTCAGCCCACTCTCAAACTTTCCCTTCGCTCCGAGGGTATTTGAGAGGCATCTGGGCCTGGGGATCTTTGGAGTGATGGAGATATAATGAACTGCACTCGGTTGGGGTTCTTGGGGCAGTTGGCCTTTATATGTCCCAGTTCATTACACATGAAGCATCGCCCAGCTGACTGGTCGCTGGGCCGAGGTGGGTTACTGGAGATTGGTGAGGTGAGACAATAGGAAGTCGGCAGCTTTTCTTGGGTAGTAGGTGGGGCCTTGGGTTGCCCTCGGGTATAGGTTTTATTGTCGGTGTGACCCCTGTGATATTCGCTCCCCTTGATAGTAGCTTTTTTTCTTTTCTGCCACTTCCACCCATCTGGCTCCAATCTCCCCCGCATCAGTTACAGTTTTGGGCTTCCCATCTAGGATGTACCTTTCTATTTCCTCAGGAACACCCTCTAAGAACTGCTCCAATTGTATTAGGAGGTGCATGTTGTCCAGAGATTTAACATTGGCTCCTGATATCCAGGCATTATAATTCTTTCCAATGTGGGAGGCGTGTCGGGTGAATGACACATCTGGTTTCCACCTTAGGGCTCTGAACCTCCGACGGGCATGCTCAAGTGTTAGCCCCATTCTGATTCTGGCCTTGGCTTGAAAAAGTTTATAATCGTTCATGTATTCCGTAGGCATTTCAGCCGCCACCTCTGCAAGGGGTCCACTGAGCAGTGGCCTCAGCTCTATCATGTACTGGTCTTCAGAGATGCTGTACCCATGGCAGGTCCTTTCAAAATTTTCTAGGAAGGCCTCAGTGTCATCACCTGCCTTGTAAGTTGGAAATTTCTTGGAATGTGGAACAATAACTGGAGAACGGTTGTTAGGGTTGGCTGGAGCATGCTGCCTAGCCTGCGCTAATTCCAGTTCATGCTTTCTCTCTCTTTCTTTTGTCTCCAGCTCTCTCCTGTGGGCAGCCTCTCTTTCTCTCAGCTCCATTTCTTTTTCTCTCAGTTCCATCTCTTTTTGTTTTATTTCTAATTCTTGTTGTTTCTTTTCCATGTCTCGCTTGTGGTCTGCATCTTTGATTTGTCCCTCTGCCTTCAGTTTGACCCGTTCCTGTTTCAGGGTGTCCTTGGTGGCCATGGTTTCTGCTTTCTTGTGTTGGGGCGCCCTCTGCTGTTTACTGCCTGAAATGCTGCTTCTCTGCTGCCTCCTTAGGGTTGCTTAGCAACGAGTCTTTTTTTAACTCCTTCTACCTAGCTATTCCCTACAGAGTTGAAAAGGAAAAAAAACCATTCATTTGCAAATGTGTTTTGCTGGTGTATGGTGCTTCACAACTGGAGTCCCTTTATTTAACAAAGATCCTTGTTAAACCCTAATGCCTTTGCCTTCAGAGTACTCACAAGGGAGAGACCAAAAAACTTGCAGACCTTTGTTTTCAAAACAATCTCCTCTAGCCTGCTTTACACACAGCTAGCAGGGAAAGAGAAAGAAAAAATCCTACTGGCTTTTCCTTCTAAACCCAAACCTCTCAGTCTGCCTCCAGATAGAATCCAAAAACCAGTGAAGTTTTTATTTCTCTCCCTGATAGCTATCTATCTATCCCACACGCTGCACACCATGTCATGTTATAATTCCCCACTCTGAACCTTAGCGTCCAAAAGATGGGGTACCAGCATGAATTCCTCTAAGCTCAATTACCAGCTTAGTACTTGTAGCACTGCCACCAACCAGGAATTCCAGTGCCTGGTACACTCTGGTCCCCCCAAAACCTTGCCCGGGGACCCCCAAGACCCAGTCCCTCTGGATCTTAACACAAGGAAAGTAAGCCCTTTCCCTCACCGTTGCCTCTCCCAGGCTTCCCCTCCCTGGGTTACCCTGGAAGATTACTGTGATTCAAATTCCTTGAATCTTAAAACAGAGAGAAAAATTCACCTTCCCCCCTCCTTCTCTCTCCCCCTCCCAGACTCTCCCTGAGAGAGAAAGTAATCCTAACACAGAGAGAAATTAACCTCTATCTCCTCCTTCCCTCCTTTCTCCCCACCAATTCCCTGGTGGATCCAGACCCAGTCCCCTGGGGTCTCACCAGAATAAAAAATAACAATCAGGTTCTTAAACAAGAAAAGCTTTTAATGAAAGAAAGAAAGAACAGTAAAAATTATCTTTGTAAATTTAAGATGGCATATGTTACAGGATCTTTCAGCTATAGACACTGGGAATACCCTCCCAGCCTAAGTATACAAGTACAAATTAAAATCCTTTCAGCAAAATACACATTTGAACTCCTTCCAGCCAAACACACATTTGCAAATAAAGAAAACAACCGTAAGCCTAATTCGCTTTATCTACCTAGTACTCACTATTCTGAACTTATAAGAGCCTGTATCGGAGAGATTGGAGAGAAACCTGGTTGCACGTCTGGTCCCTCTGAGCCCCCAGAGTGAACAACAACCAAAAACTAACAGCATACACAAACTTCCCTCCCTCAAGATTTGAAAGTATCCTGTCCCCTGATTGGTCCTCTGGTCAGGTGACAGCCTGGCTCACTGATCTTGTTAACCCTTTACAGGCAAAAGAGATATGAAGAACTTCTGTTCTATTAACTCTTACTTATCTGTTTATGACAGAACCAGAATAAAAGAGACCAACAACGGGTAAAATAATGGGGAGGGTGAATCCATCATGACAAGCTGACGGATCTCCCTGTAGGAAAAAGAGAACAGGATGCTGAGAGTGAATGAGTGAGAAAGAATAGAAGAGTGATTGTGTGGGGACATGGCTGTAGGTAATTCTTCCCTTTTTTGGCAATGCCGCAGCATATGGCACTGTAGAGGGGCCTCCTCATTTTGTTGGTATTACGCTCTTACAGAGTTCCCATAGTTCTTCCTCCTCAAGGTGGTTTTTCACTCTCACTTTGGAAACCATTCCAACTCACTGGGGCTAGCAAGGTGGAGCCTGGAAGTATAGCCACAGGAGAACTCAGTTTGTGTGCCAGGGGAGCAGGGCCCAGAAGTAGAGAGAGGCTTATGCTGCAATATAAAAATGAGACTTCTTGGATTTTGGAGAAGGGATGAGGAAGGAACATTCTGGGATTTAGGCAGTGGGGCATGTATAGGATCAAAAAGCCAAGCTGCAAAGTGGGGCAAAATGCAGGAGGCACAATCTGTTCAGGAGGATGGGTGAGCGTTGCGGCCCTCAAAAGGAGATGGGGTTGTCTGATAGATGAAGGGCCAGCATCAGCTGGGCTCAGTTTGAAGAAGCTCCATTTAGAGAATTCCAGGTAAGCTGAAGCCAGGACATGTGGGGTGTGAACCAGAATACTGTCCTGCCTTCTCTCTGGCTGCTCATTGTGCCACCACAGTGAAACAGTCAGGAAAGTCCCACCACCATCACAGGACTTTAGAACAGCTCTAGGAAAGACTTCCTTCCCCAGGTTTTACATGAGACCCAGTGTGTGCTGGGGGCAGTCCTAGCTAGTTCTGCATAAACCTCCATCTAGATCAAACCTATTCAACAAATTTGCTAATGCTTTTCGTTAACATTGAGCATGTTAGCAAGAGTCCCAGTTCTGAGGGCCACCCATCTACTAGGCGTAGTGAATTGAAGGCATCAAGGTAAGAAACGGGGTCATCAGCACTTCTCCAAAAACCTTTAATTACAAAATGTTGTGTCTTTCAAAATCCAGTTAGCCAGCCATGCTGTGATGGGGTATACAAACTCCACCCTGGGCCCAAAGAGGCTAAAAAAAAATGCTGGGCCCAGGTAGCCCCTTCTCTCTGGACCTGCTGAGCATGATCTGACTGGAGGAGCGGGTTAAAAGGCACTCAGAAGCCCAGGCAAAGGGTGGTAACAGACTACAGGAGAGGGGAATACTTCTCCAGGAAGCCAGACAGAAGGTTGAGCCTGAGAGGGAACCACAGAGTGGGTAAGGCCCCGAGGCAGAGCCTTCTCCAACCACCATCTCCCCCACCCCCTGTTGAGAACCACAGTGCCCTGCTCTTTTGAACTCTGACTGTTTGGTCTTTAGGGGCCATGGCCCAAACTGAAGGAACATAGGTAGGAAGTAGACCAGAGAAGCATTCTTGTCCTCTCTGCAGAGAGGACCCTGCTTGTGTTGCTTCCCACAGATTCCTGGGCTGGGACCCAATGGGGAGGGAGCTATGGGTTCCCTACCAGTTCCTCTTAACTGCCATCCCATTGCAGGTGGAGGCCAGAAGATTCCAAGCTTAGAGTCAGGAACCAGCCCCTCTACCAACCTGGCAGAAACAAGGGGCTAGAGCTCAGGTGTGTTAACTGCTAGACCGCCCAGCCCTCCAAGCACCCTATTGCTCATGCCATAGACTTTAACCACAGTGTCTTTAATTGGATCCTAATGACAGCAAGAAAATAAAGTGGCAAAGTAATCAAGACAGCATAGTAAGACGGTGACTTGTTTATAAGCTACATCCATGCCCACTTCATTCTTAGTCTTGGTCTCTCACCATCTTCCAGCTGCAACTGCTTCCACCTGACAAGTCTCTTTGAACTCTGCACCCAAAATGGTCCAGGTCTTAAAGATACCGCAACCACATGATGTTGCCTTGCCACATAAAGAAATGTCATTTTATACAGCTATAACTGCCTATGTGGATACTCTTAAACTTAAGCTTTAACATCTTAAACTTCTTCCCATAAATTAAACAATATAAACTAAGGCCAGATCTATACTGCAGACATATGTCAGTATAACTACATCGCTCGGAGGGGGAGGGATGTGTGAAAAATCCACACTGCTGAGAGATGTAGTTACACTGACCTTACCCCTTGTGTAGACAGCACTATATCCATGGGAGAGCGTCTAACGTCAACATAGCTACTGCCTCGAGGAGGTGTGTTAACTACAGTATGCCGATGGGAGAAGCTTTCCCACTGGCATAGTAACGTGTTCACTAAAGAGTTACTGTGGCGCAGCTGCACCGGTGTAGCTACACTGTTGTAGCACTGTATGTGAAAACAAACCCTAAACAAACAAAACAAATGGCACTTTTGTATAAGAGCATTCACACAAGGGGCTGTATTAGTATTATTGTGTTGGTTTAAATTCACACCTAATTTATAGGGGTATAATTTTCCCATGTAGACCAGCTCTAAATTTTATACCACACTCTTCTCTATAGCAGCATCTCTCAACTTTTCCAGACTACTGTTCCCCTTTCAGGAGTCTGATTTGACTTGCATACCCCCAAGTTACCCACTTCACTGTTTGCTGGAAGCTGGCAATGGGTGACAGGGGATGGATCACTTGATGATTGACTGTTCTGTTCATTCTCTCTGGGGCACCTGGCATTGGCCACTGTCGGGAGACAGGATACTGGGCTGGACGGACCTTTGGTCTGACTCAGTATGGCCGTTCTTATCTTCTTAAAAATGACTTGCTTACAAAATCAGACATAAAAATACAAAAGTGTTACAGTCACTGTTACTGAAAGATGGCTCACTTTCTCATTTTTACCATATAATTATCAAATAAATCAGTTGGAATACAAATATTGTACTTACACTTCAGTGTATAGTACATAGAGCAGTATAAATAAGTCGTATGAAATTTTCGTTTGTACTGACCTCGCTAGTGCTTGTTATGTAGCCTGTTGTAAAAGTAGGCAAATATCTAGATGAGCTGATGTACCCCCTGGAAGACCTCTGTGTACCCCCAGGAGGACACATACGCCCGGTTGAGGACCACTGGTCTACAGTAACATTAGTCATCTCTAGCCATACAATCCTTTAGCTAAGTTGTATTGGTGAAATTCTGGCCCCATTGAGATCAATGGCAAAACTCCTACTGACTGCAATGAACTAGGATTTCACCCTATGTACTTAGCACACTTAGGACGCAATCCAGCTCCCATGCGAATCAGTGGGAAGTCTCCCATTGCCTACCATGGGAGTTGGGTCAGGCACTTAGGCTGAGATTTTTACAAGAGAGTAAAGGAGTTAAGTACATAATACCCATCGAATTTTGATGGGGATTGATTGCTTAACTTCCTTAGGCCCCTTTAAAAATCTCAGCCTTAATTTTTCCTTATAAATCAATACAGTAACTCCTCACTTAAAGTCGTCCCGGTTAACGCTGTTTCATTGTTACATTGCTGATCAGTTAGGGAACATGATCGTTTAAAGTTGTGCAGGGCTTCCTTCTAAGGTCATTTGGCAGCTGCCTGCTTTGTCCATTGCTTGCAGAAAGAGCAGCCCATTGCAGCTAGCTGGTGGGGGCTTGGAACCAGGGTGGACTGGCAGCTCCCCATCAGCTCCCTGCTCCCCTAAGTTCCCTGTGCTGCAGCCACCTAGCAGGCTAGCAATTCCCACCAGTTCAGCTGTCCCTCCTCACTGCCATGTGCTGCTCCTGCTCTCTGCCTTGGAGTTGCTCCCAGAGACTCCTGCTTGTTGTGCAGGGCGGTAAGGGGGGACTAATGCCAGACTGTCCACCTCCCCTCTGCTCCTGCACCCCGCTTACCCCTTCTCCGTATAAAGTAGGGGACAGAGAGAGACATAGAGAGCTTGGGACAACAGCTGCTGTCTCAACTTCCTGATCCACTTAAAAAGACAATGACCCACTCTTAAGGGCAGCTTACTTAAAGGGGCAGTGTACATCTCTCTCTCTCACATACACACACGGTGTGTGTCTGTCTCTGTCTGCTATGCTGTCTCCCCTCCCTCATGTTCGTGCTGCCTTGTGTGAGAGGCTACATTAACAACAATGTGTTAACCCTTGAGGGCTCAGCCGAGTGCTAGTTCATCATTTTGCACTGGGGGTTGGGACCCCTCAGGAGGTCACGAGGTTATTATGCGGGGGGTCACGAGCTGTCAGCCTCCACCCCAAACCCTGCTTTGCCTCCAGCATTTATAATAGTGTTAAATATATAAAGTATTTTTAATTTATATGGTATAATTCCCAAATCTGGACCTTAGCGTCCAAAATATGGTTACTAGCATGAATTCCCCTAAGCTTAATTACCAGCTTAGATCTGATAGGCTGCCACCAATCAGGATTCTGAGTACCTGATAAACTCTGGTCTCCCCAAACCTTCCCTGGGGACCCCAAGACCCAAATTCCTTGAGTCTCACAACAAAGGGAAATAAACCATTCCCTCCCCCCTCTTTTCCTCCTCCCAGATCTTTCCTGCCCTGGGTACACTAGGAGATCACCGTGATTCAATTCCTTGAATCACCCTTTCCCCCGCCCTTCTTCCCTGGAGAGAGATACAGAGATAAACGCAGAGAGCAGGTTTTTCTTCCCTCCTCCCTTTCCTTTCTCCCACCAATTCCCTGGTGAGTGCAGACTCCCTTCCCTGGAGTCTTACAAAAGATAACCAAAAAAAATCAATTAGATTCTAGAAAAAGAGGAAAACTTTAATAAAGAAGGAAAAAACATAAGAACTGTCTCTGTAATCAAGATGGTAAATATACAGGGTTTTTATAGCTTATAGACAATAGAAGGAAGCTTTCTCCAGCAGAAACACAATTTAAGCTACTTCCAGCAAGTACACATCTGCAAATAAGAAAAACAAGTTAAAAGACTGTAACCGCCTTTTTTACTTACTAACTATTCTGAATAGATAAGAGACTGTAGCAGGGAGATTGGCAGAACCCTGGTTGCTCCTCTAGTCCCGTCCAGGACCCCAAGAGAACAATGCACAAAACCAAAACCCACAAACAAAAGCTTCCCTCCACCTAGATTTGAAAGTATCTTGTTTCCTGATTGGTCCTTTGGTCAGGTGTTTGGGTCTCTGTTTGTTAACCCTTTACAGGTAAAAGAGACATTAACCCTTAACTATCTGTTTGACATATGGGGGGGTCACACTCAGAGGCATGCTATGTGAAAGGGGTCACCAGTACAAAAGTCTGAGAACCACTGATTTAGCAGCAAGGCATTCCCTGGGAAATATCCCACCCTCTTCCACCTCAACCAAGCTTCACCATCATCATAGCTGTGAACAGTATTACATTGTTTGTTTAAAATGTATACTGTGTGTATATCTATATAATCTATAGTTTTTCGTCTGGTGAAAACAATTTCCCTGGAACGTAACCCCCACCCCCATTTACATTAATTCTTATGGGGAAATTGGATTCGCTTAACATCGTTTCACTTAAAGGCACATTTTTCAGGAACATAACTACAACATTAAGCAAGGAGTTACTGTACTTACAGCACCTTAATCACTTCTGTTGTTCTTCTCTAAACACCCTCCAATATCTTTCTGGTAATGAAGTGACCACACCACAGATGAATTCAATATTCCAAGAATTCAGTATTCCAAGTGTAAGTGTGCTAGAGCCATGCAGAGAGGAATTTATTAATTCTCTGTATGTGATGTGACGTCAACATGTATTCAGCCCAAAACTGAATTGCCCTTTTTCTTCCTGGTTGCCACATTTGGATGGTAAAGCAAAGACTGACTTGCCACCCACAGTTTCTTCATCTCTATTGCTTTGGGGTTCTCCCTCCTATCGAGCATCTATGTTTCAGATTGCTTTCCCACAGATGTATTAGTTAGTATTTTCCTACATTTAAACTCATGTTATTTATCTTCTCTAACGCCAAGTCTCTGATCTCTTTAGGTCCCTCCTTACATGAGCCCTAGAGCATGCATTGGCATGTGTGTTCGGTTCACTCATAACTGAGGGTTGGAGTTGGTATGGTGTTTCTTCTGAGTGCTGGAGGTGTGCCAAGCCCTCTTTCACTCTGGGGTTTCATAATAATATTAATGTGTTCGTTAGCTTGCCCAGAAGGAGGGAATCATGGGGTTACAGAGGTGCCAATTAGCACATCTTGTGTTTAAAAATATTCACTGCCCATCTCTGAGGTGAGAGAAATCCATTTTTGTTAATGATGTTTTCCTTTTGAAGCCTGGCAGCTACCGCAGCCAGGTTGCTTTCAAAGAGAGTCAGGAGAAGCAGCACAGCTTACCTAGGGGAAAGGTGCCAGGCTTCAGCAAGGAACAGCTTGCGTCATCCCAGCACCAGGAGGCAAAAGCAGAGTTTGGAGGATGGAGCAGAAGGGAAGGAAATGGGTGGAATGGGGAAGTAATTCACAGAGCCCCCCCAAATGTTATTGGAAGCAAAGTCTCTGAAGAATCCTGTTCTGTATGGTGGGCAATGGGGCATCTCAAGTAAAATCTGTCCCATTCCCAACATCTGGGGACGGCCGGGAACGGTGGAGCTGTTTGTGCCTCAGAGCCTGGGCTTGTGTGCCATTCTCTACAGCACCTGCTGCTGGGAGAAGCTGGGATTGAAGTAGGTTCCCCCACAAGCAGTGCTCCCACACCATTCCTGACAGGGCTTCATGCTAAGGGACATCAACTCCAGAATGGCTACGAACCAGCCGTTCCCTGCAGCAATGGATGTAGAGCACTGAAGCTCACCCATTCCTGAGAACGTTCTCTGCTGACATACCCTAGTGCTCATGACCACTGCAGACAACAGAACGCAATAGAGACGTAAAGCAGCCCTGCTAGCCTCCCACCTGAAAGAGGCTTTAGAACTCCAGGTAAATTAAAGAAAATGGCTGGTGTCTAGTGCTTGTAAATCACTGTGTGGATGGTGAGATTTCAGGCCATTCAGTAGAGAGGCTGGAAACAATGAAAAGAACTCTGATGGCTTCCATGTAACTTCACAGCAAGAAGCCCAGCTGGAGTACAGTTCAGCTGGTTCTGAAGTGCATCTGAATATGAAATTCACCCATTAGGGTGTTTTTGTTTTGTTTGTTTGTTTGTTTGTTTTTTAGGACTTGACACTTTGATTCTGATGGAAATGAAACATACTGACATAGTTTGAAAAGTCTCATTGAATCCTCCTGCTTCTTAAATACACACAATCTGATTTCTTTATCATGCCTATGTGCCTGGGGTTTGCGGCAAGTCACTGTGGCTCCTGATTGGTGATAGCTAATGAGGAAGAGAGCTCAATGCAGGAAGATGGCTGACGAGGAAGATGGCTTGATTCCTCATGTGAAGAATTCGCCAGTGACTCTTCCATCCCCATACTGACACAAGGTAAAATTTCAGTGCCACTTAGACAATGGTTCATAGAAGCAGAATCACTAAAGGGAGGAGTTAGGACAGATAATTACATGTTTCTTGACCGTTTCCCAACATAGCATGATGATGTTGTCGTCAATTGTGACATGTTGCAGTATGACAGCGGCTACTTGTGTCATCAGTCTCTGATCACCACTATCATGACGAAGAAATGGCCCCTCATGACACTGCATTTAATTCTTGTGGTTATCCATGATGTTCAGACCAGGGTCACAATTCAGTATGGGTCACCAAGGCCACCTCAAGAAAAACATATGGTGCAAGAGGCATTGGGTCAGAGATCACCTCAGCGCAGGTTGGGCTGAGTGACCACAGCCACCGGCAAAAAAAAACGTGCAACGTTCTTTCAGCCTCCCTGCAAAAGTAAGCAATGCTTAGCCTCGAGAAGCAGCTGTGCTTAACAACTAAACCCTCCCATCTGTAAGTGATTAGAGGCTCAGCAGCTGTCCTAGGCAAAGGCTTAATTGCCTTTCCTTTGCCTATTGAGGGCATATAATGAAGAGGCCTAGATTGTGCCTTTTATTGGCAGCCTGGAGTAAAGGGTTGTTCAGAGCCACCCTGCCTTAGGGGGAACTTTTAAGGATTGTACAAACCCTTCCCATGCTGCTTGGTGCACAGGATAGTGCAGCCTGCTCTCCCCAGTAAACCCACCCTGTTCCAGTGGGCAGTGCAGAGGAAGGCAAGGCCATGTTTTTCACCCCTCTTTTCCCTCATAGGGTGATGACATGCTCCCTATGGAGAGTAGGGTCTATTGCAGACTGGCCCCCTTGTGTAAGGTATGACATACGTCTCCAAGTCCCCCCCTGTGCTGGCCTGGAGACAGGAATCAAACAAGGAAATGGGGAATTTAAAAATAGCTGTTTGGTTTTTTTTGCTTTGCTTTCACACCTCACCCTTCCCCGTGTGCTGAACTCTCTCCTTCCCTTTCCATTAGCTTCTCCTTAGGACTTCGCAGCTAGGTCAGGTTGCAGTGTTGCATACATTTCATTACACTTCCCCCTTCAGCTGACATTTGTGATGGGCTTGGGGGATTTTTGTTAGCTGTTATTGGATGCTCTTGACAGCTTGTTTAACTCTGCACTGTTTAGATGAACATGTGGACTTATACCTTCAGAGCAGCCTATGTCTGCTTGCCAAGTCCTCCCTGTCAACTCTTTCCCTGCAGAGTATAACTACGGCCTGGAAATACCCCAAAATTCTTTGCAATGTGCAGCGTTGCTGTAGGGTTTAACTACAGAGACCACCATGGTAAATGCCCATGTCTGAGTGCTGACAAAATGTCCTAGCCCATGGGCTAGTGATTTTTTTTGTAATGGAAAAGAGCCTGACGTGCTAGCAGGTAGAACTTTGGATGGAATCTCCACTTACTGGCGAGACCAGAAGGCTTTCCTCATGCAAATACATGATATTGCTCTAGGACTGACCCTTGCTGAAAGGGTTGATGGCTTAGCCAGTCAGCAGGTGGGCCATGTTCACTGAATATATAACTGAAAGCAGGGTGTCTTTGGAAGGCCCTTTGCACTGAGGGATGTCATGATATTACAGTTATCAGAGAGAAGGCTTTATGCATTCGTCATGCCTATATGGAAAGTCCTACACCTCCACTTCCTGTGCTGGCCGATGGGTTGGCCAACTCCAAGCATTCAAAATCATGAGTCAAATCTCCAGAGATCATGAGATTGGCTTAACAATAATGAGGTTTTTTAAAAAGGGGGTCCTTCATGTTTATCATCTGGTTTCTGAGCTTCTAGAGTGAACTTGGTGTGACATGACGCTCCATATTCTTTATAGAAATATGCTTATGATATGAATATCACATAATTAACATATATTTTATGCAAGATGGCTCATGTAAGATATCATTGGAAAGGTTATGATTTACTGAATGTGATTATCCAATTTGTATGCATGTATCATTTCTGTACTGGAGTTAGGAATATTGACTATGTAATAATTATATCTATGGTTATACTTGGAGACACCCACCAGCAATCAGCCTTAATGGGCCATTGGGAAAAAGACAATGAGTCTTCAAAGATGCAGATCCCCCATCTTCCAGGAATTCCTTCCCGTGGACATTGCAAATAAACCTGGTTTCATGGTTGCTCTGACACTGCAAGGTCGGGTGATTAATGTCACCTGGTAAAAAGTACCACCTTGGACACTTCTGGTACTTTTCCACTGGAAACAAAGGCTTCCCACCATATGTAAATTCTATTTAAGGCTGAGGAGTAAGGGAAACAAGACTCTTCCTGCCCAAGAAGAATGAATGCTGAAAGTACCCGAAGAGACAAAGGAAATGAGCTGTGGGAAAGGCAAGGGCTGAATCCAGACTAAGACAGGAGTCTAATCTGTAAAGAGAAATAACTGGAACTCTAAACTACAGAAACTCTGAAATTTTGCCTAAAATAACATTTAGGATGAGAAATTACATTTTGTTATCTATTTCTTGAGTGTATTAACCTAGTTTGTGTGTTTCATTTTATTTGCTCAGTAATCTGCTTTGTTCTGTTTGCAATTCCTTCTAATCACTTAAAATTTACCTTTTATAGTTAAACTTAAATTGCTGGGCAATTCCTAGCTGATTCTCCCCAGAAAGAGCTGCTTGCAGCCCTCTGTGATTCTACAGGTGCGTTGCTACCTGTGTGTGTGCTGCCAGAGGCCAGAAAGCCTGAATCAGCAAAACGGGGAGAGGGAGCCCAGGCTAGTTGAACAGGCAGACTCAATGAAACCTCAGCGCATCAGGTGGCTTCCCAGACGGAGTGCAGGGTCCAACCCATCACTCTTGGGTCACATTTCTAAGCTTTTCTCTGAAACCATTTGGTCTAGACACCTTGTTTTTCAAATGAAAGCTGAGATTCTCCTCTAATCATATGAATCTAGAGGCTGAGACTTTATGAAAAGCATCAGATATTTCAAGACTTACAGTAAAATCACAAGAGTTTGCAGTATTGCTGTGTTAATGTTATACTGAATCTGTTTTCAGTGTATGGTCCCTTGAAATCTCTAAGAAGGCAGCCTGACTGTCCATTTTAAGGTTATATGCAGTGTTGTGATAGTCTCAGTACATTTCCCAGAGCTAAAGAAGAGCTCTATGTAGCTTGAAAGCTTGTCTCTCTCACCAGCAGAAGCTGGTCCAATCAAAGACATGACCTCACCCACCTTGTATTTTCATTTTGAGGCTGTCCATATTGGAGATCAGTTTTAGCTTAGATCAGACACAGGATGTTAGTGAGTCACTGTACTCCCTCTGTCACGGTGACTTTGGAATTCTTCTCCAGTTGTTTTCTTTCATCTGAAATAAAATTCATCTAGATACAGACTGAGGCTCCTGAGCCTCAAATGGCTCTTTAATGTGTCTCCTGCAGCTCTTTGCAGCACATGATATTACAACAGCATGTGATTTAATTATTAACCAGTCAGGATGCTTTTACAATGTTGTTAACCAATTGTAGATGATAAAATAATAATACTTGGTCAGTCATTTTGCTGTGAGAGTTACATATAGAAGCTAAATATTTACCTTGTCATACTGTTTAAATAGGAATTGTGACAAAGTTCCTCCTCTACCTGGGTGGGTCCTGTGCTTATTTGGTAGATTTGCTCACCTCAGTGATCTTCCCCACAGTCTGGGTCAACTTCTGTGTCTGATCAGGAGTTGGGAGGAACCCAGGCCCACCCTCTACTCCAGGTTCCAGCTCAGGGCCCTGTGGATTGCAGCTGTCTATAGTGCCTCCTGTAACAGCTGCATGACAGCTACAACTCCCTGGGCTACTTCCCATGGCCTCCTCCCAACACCTTCTTTATTCTCACCACAGGACCTTCCTCCTGGTGTCTGATAACTCTTGCACTCCTTAGTCCTCCAGCAGCACACCCTCTCACTCTCAGCTCCTTGTGCCTCTTGCTCCCAGCTCCTCACACACACTTCCTCTCCTTTGGCTCCCTACTCCCTGACTGGAGTGAGCTCCTTTTTAAATCCAGGTGCCCTGATTAGCCTGCCTTGATTGGCTGCAGGTGTTCTAATCAGCTTGTCTGCCTGAATTGGTTCTAGCAGGTTCCTGATTACTCTAGTGCAGCCCCTGCTCTGGTCACTCAGGGAACAGAAAACTACTCAGCCAGTGACCAGTATATTTGCCCTCTATCAGACTCCTGTCCCCCACTGGCCTGGGTCTGTCACAGAATATATAGCACTATAATAAATGAAACAATGAATTCAGGCTACTGTGACTTTTCTGGGTAACGCTGATCGCTAATTTGGCTCCTGAACCACTGAGGTCTGAGAATCGCTGCTCTAAAACAGAAGACACAGGTTGTTCTTTGTGTCTGAAAATACAGAACAGGCACCCCCAAGGATGCAATGAGCAAATGTAGTCAAAGAAAGCAAAACCCTGCTCGCACTCCAGGCACCACCATGCTCCAGCAGATCCACTTGGAGATCAGTATGCAGACAGACAAATTTCCCTGGCCTCTCTCTGCCTTTCTCATCTGTGCGGGGTGGGGAGAGACAGGACCGGCGCTAGGGATTTGAGCACCCTAGGCGGATGGCAATTTCGCCGCCCCGCGCTCTGGTCCCGCGGCTCCACTGGAGCTGCCACAGTGGTGCATGCGAAGGGTCCAGTGCTCTGTGGCAGCTGCCATAGTGGTGCCTGTGGGAGGTCACCGGAGCCACGCGAGCAGCTGACTGTCCGCAGGCATGACTGTAGCAGCTCCTGTGGAGCCGCAGAACACCGGACCCTCCGCAGGCACCACTGCGGCAGCTCCACCAGAGCTGCCTGCCGCTCCCTCCGGAAAAACGGTGCCCACCAATTATTCTGGCGCCCTAGGTGATTGCCTAGGCTGCTTAAATGGTAGCACCGGCCCTGGGGAGAGAAAACAGCTTCTTGGCAATTTAGACGCTAAATAGCAAAGCTCCCAATTGGCAAGGAGAGCAAAAAACAGTCATGTTTACTCCTAGACTTTGTGCCTTGTGTCCTCAGAGCTGCAGAGCTGCATTTCAATGAAGCAGTCGCAGAGACTGGTAGCAGTAACACGCCCACCTGGTCCGACAGCATTTCAGGCCAGTCTCACCACAGTGGTGTGGTTTGGGGTTTTTTTGTGTGTACCTGTTTAAGTGGTGTGACGCTTGGCTGCGGATGCTCATATTTGGCTGATGGCATGATGGGAAATGGCTTGCATGGATCCCTTTCCAAGAACAGGGCTGGTCTGTTGGCAGAGGGCGGTGCACACACAAGCTTGCAATCCCGCTGTGCAAGCGACAGTGAGATGTGAGTGAAGAGGGCAAGGGCTGTGCCAGGAAGAAAGTACCGTAGCTCTGGCAAACAGATTGCCTCCATTTAACCCCACAGCACTCAACTGAACTGTAACTAACTAAAGCAATTCTTCTGCCAGAAGGCAAGTGCCCCCCTGCACCTTCCAAACCTGCATATGGTTGCATAAGACTGGAACTGCAGAGTCGGAGGTTGCTATGACAACTTCCATCCCCGAGTCTCTGTCTCCCTCTCGGTAGAAAACTCTGTGTGTGTGTGTGTGTGTGTGTGTAAGAGAGAGGGAGGAGAGCACACACTATAGTGATGGAAAAATAACTCCCTTGTTTGGGGGGGCTGGGATGCTCCCTGAGTTGTGAGGCACCTTACTACTACCTGCCCTTTACATGAAGCAGTCTTCTCTGTACTTGCTGTGGATCAGCTCCCTGAAACCAACAACCTCTGGCAGCGCAAGCACAAGGGATACTCATGCTAGTATCCAGGCCTCTGCAGACCTCACACTCTCCATACAGGTCATGACAGGCACACACCAACCGCTGAATACTCGGAGGGGTCCCAGCAGTGTCCAGCCGCTCATCCACTGAACACTTTCAGAATAACTGGGCCTCCTGTCCCCCACGAAACAATATACACTGGTGTGTAAGAGTCAACTCAAGACCAGCACTTTGCTTAGCAGCACGGCACTGAGATGTATTTATTGTGAAAACAAGAATAAGTTTATTATCAAAGAGCAAAGTCAAGTCATAAAGAGTATGAATGTTGGCAACAAGTGGTCACATGTCAAATAAAGTCATAACATGCTTACAATTTCTTTGGACAGGAATCAGGTTTTCAAGCTTTTCTTCACAACTGTGAGGGCTAGAAACGTAAAACTTAAAATTTAAAATTAAATCTGAGGGTTTCACATCATCACATTAATAAAAATTTAAAAATTACGATCTGGGGCTTTAAGCAAAGCACCAAATATCCTGCGGCTCACAATAAAATTGCAAGAGTGGGCAACAATAATGTCAGGTGGCACTGCAAAGTTGGACTGAGGTTCATTGGCAAGGCTGTATTTGTGAGCTGGAGGGTTCTGGAAGGGGATTAGTAGGGAGTGATGAGGGTGAGGATTTAAATGCACTGGCAGAGATGTCGGAGGGGGTGGGTCTCAGGGCTAGAATAGCAGCGGAACTGCAGGTCATGATTTAGGTGCATTGGTAGAACAGGGAGGGATGCCCAGGATTGAATTAGCAGCAGGCTGGGACGGAAGTCACTAGCATGGTGAATGGGAAGTTTGTATAGTATCTTCCCATCTGAGCTATTTGTTACGTCAGTTTCATGAGCATCAATTTCACCTCAACATTCTAGGTAGCATGTCCTTTGCAGATGTCTTTGGCTTTCAGTCCTCATTGAACACGTATTGTCACCAGCCAGGGGGAACTGAAATGAGGTATGTATCTCTCTGTATAGCTGTGTCTCTTTCTCTGGGATTAAAATAGAATAAAGTGCTTTTCAGAGAAACTTACAAGGAGGGTGAGGCTTTTTTCCAGGTGGTTATATAAGCTTTCTAGAGACACTCTCCCCTGCCCCAAAAAATCAATATTAACTTCATTATCTTCCTTTCTATAGTCTTTTCTTAAGGCAGGGACAGGGAAGTAAATGGCAAATGCCCAAATGGAGAAATAGGGTAAGGCGGTAGGACCCTTGACACACAGAGATAATTCAAGGGTAGACTAGCTGTGTATTATGTGGAGCAGAGGTAGGGTTGCCAACTGTCTAATCACACAAATCCAAACACCCTTGCCCAGCCCCCTTTCCCACCCCTTCTATGAGGCCCTGCCCCTCTCACTCCATCGCTCACTCACTTTCACCAGGCTGAGGCAAGGGATTGGGGTGCAAGAGAGGGTGCAGGTGCAAACTCTAGGAGGAAGTCAGGGTGCTGGAGGGGGCTTAGGCAGGGCCAATGGGAGCTGCAGAGTTAGCACTAGAGGTGGGGGCAGCACATGGAGACCCCCTGCCCACTCCCAGAGGCCGCAGGGATGTACTGGCCACTTCTGAAAGGGCCACGGGGCCAGGCAGGTAGGGTGCCTGCCTTAACCCTGCTCTGCTGCCAGACTTTTAGCAGCCTAAAATCTCCTGGTTTGGCTCCAGTAGCCTCCAGGAGATAGAGCCTGATTCCAAGAGAGTCCTGGAGAAATCAGGAGGGTTGGCAATACTAAGCAGAGGTGAAAATACACAGTTCATGTCCTAATTAGCTGTAAAATGATATCCTGCGCTGCACAACTGCTCATCATTTCCCTCTTTCCTTTCTTCTCCTTGTTTTGTCCGAGAGTTCTAATCTTATAAATTGTAGCTCGCTTTCCCTGTGCTCCGGCACTGCAAGGAGTGGGACTCCAGTTAGTTAGTTTGATACTAATTAAAGCTGTTTCTGCTGTTCATTTCACAGATGCAGTCCTCTTCCACTTTTAAGGAGAGCAGTGGTCACAGCCAGTGGGAGCTTTTATTAATCCAGTACTCTCTGGCACTGAAGGCAGAAAGTTCTGTTGCTAATTGGATTATTGTGGGATTATTTGGAGAAGAGAGAAGCTTCTCAAAGCAGAGGAAGGTCAGGAGTATATGGAAGTGAAAAGAAGGTAACAATAACTTTTGTGCTACATATGTTCTGTGAACTTTGATCCAGAACACACAGAAAGCACCTTGGGTCTGATTCCCTATGGCCTTGCACCTTGTATGGTCACTTACACACATAAACCGCTGCTGTGTCAGAGTGGTAGCAATTTACATCATTCACATAGGCTCTAGTTTGATCACACGTTATTGGGGCTTATTATTGCATGGTGTGTGTTTATGCAGGAGGCCCAATTGCATGATCGGAATTGTTCCTTCTGGCCTTGAAATCTATTATTTAAAGAGCGAGGCGATGGTGAAGTTGGCCCCATGTCGGCACAGCTGTTTTTAGCTTTCATTGTGAAACCTGAAACTGGGCCATGTTCATCCAGATCTGGATTTCACTCAAAGCTTGAAATTCAGACCAGGCTTGCAGACAGGTTCACAAACATTGGAGCAGCCCTGGTTCCTGAAAATTAGAGCTTGCAGATAAGCGCCACATTAAATTTTGGGACTCGTTCAAACTTCAGATCAAACCCTGGGGCAAACAAATTCCCATAGTCCCTGGTAGGTACCCTACATCTTCTACTTAGCAATATAATGCTCTGTTTTAGCACTGGCAGCTCTGATTTTATTGCATGTCTAGTGATATTTGACATTTCACGTAAACCCCCAGCTTTTTTAAAGTAAGATTTTAGCCCTTTTATTTTCAAAGGAAAGCTTGAAAACCTGACCCCCGATGTACCTAAAGGCTAAAAAAATCAAACAATAAAAAGAACCCAAAATATTTTTTTATCTCATGATTTTGGTGGGAGGTTGACTCATAATTTTTGAATACTTGTGGTTGGCATTGTAGTTGACAATGCTGCATTCATAACAACTGGACCAAAATAGCTTTGTTCCACATGAGTTATCAATTCCCCCCCCCACCAGACTTTCATACCACGTGGACTGTTATTCACTCAGGCAGTAACTCACCTCCCAGGGTAAGCGTTCAGACTTTGCAATTAGTTGTCCTTGAATCCTCTCTCTGTGCTGATTATGCCTGGTCTGATGGTTCAGACCAGCACTGGAGTGGTTGGGAAACAAGGTTTCTATTCCCAGTGCTCCCACTTGATTCACAGTGCAACCTTGAACAAAATAGATTGCCTCTGCCTCGGTTTCCCCATATGTCAAAAGAGACAAATATTTGTGTAGTTGTCTCATAGGAGGGTCTGAGGCTAAACTCGTGGCTGTTCATAAAGCATTTTGCGGGATTAGTAAAAGCTGATAGAAGTCCAAGCATTACTATTATTTATTGGTATGGCTGTCATTTTGCATCTTGAGTACATTATTGCTGTGCTTAGAACAAAAAGAGAAAAAGGGTGCGGAGAACAAGAACAAAACATGGACAAGGGGTACTTCTGAGCTATTCTTTTTCCAGGAATTATAGGTAGTCACAGACTTCAATTAAAAACTCAGAGGTATTTAATATTGTGACAAAGTAATGAGGCATTTATTTATCCCAAAGGCCTCCTTATTTTAATAATACAAGGAAAAAATGGTAGGGAAAGAACAATTATTGTGATTACACAGAAATCACACAGCTGTGAGATAGTCCAGCAGTTCTACGGGACAGGAAGGGGAGGGTAATTGAGGACATTCACCTAAAACACTGAGACATTGAGCCTGATTCACTGCCGTCTAGTTTTACCCTGGTGTGACTCTATTGAAACCAAGCGCCCAGGTGAAATCCATGGATCTGCAATAGTATAACATTGGAGCAACATGGTTATGAAGCCAGCTTCAGGGAGGAGGCCAAGGGGGATAACAAAGGGATTAATTATCCTTAATAACAGGGAAATATGGTCCTCAGACAGTGACTTCAGGGAGAAAGACCAAGGGAAGTGTCAAAGGGATTAGCCCTCAGTTGCACCATGCACCAGTGAGGTATCAGCTCCAGGAAGCAGAGAAGCAGAGTTGAGAAAAGTTCATCTCTCAGTCACAAAGAACACAGATTTGGCAGCGTTCCTGCTAGAAGAAACCATCTGCAAAGTATTTTCTGGAAATACTGCTCCCACCATCTCCTGAAGGCACAGGAGTGGGTGAACGTGGAAAGAGGTTTTTTTAGTAGATTTTAAAAACCTAGATCCCAGAAAAAGCATATTATTTGTAAGCTGCTTCCCCACCCAGTAGTGCTCCATCCAGTTTGCAAGGCAGATGGAGCCTCAGAATATGAGTATTTACATTATCCCAGTTTATGTAGTAGCAGCCAGAGCTGCCTGGGCTATAACAGACGTTTCTTAATGGGGACCAAAATAGAACTACCTGCCAGAGACCACATTACATGTGCTGCCGATGGCTGTGGTGTTTTACTCAATGCTTCATGCATTTTTCATGTTTTCAGCTTGTCTCTATTAGTTTGTTTTGTCTCTGTTTTCTCATCTTCCTCCCATCTTATCAGGCTTTATTATACTTTTGTTCTGATGCTTTCAAGTGCTCCCCTGTATTCACCTCTTCACCCGACTCTTCCGTCAGTTCCTCATGCTCCTATTGTAACTAAATGTTTTCTGGAAGATTCCAACCCTGACAGGAGATGATTGGGATAGAGGAGGAAAGTAGGCTCACATAATGGAGTGCCAAGAAGTAACAGCCAGATGAAACAGAACTGTGGAAGAAGCCAGGTAGCTGCCATTTTCCCCTCTCTGTATGCAGCTCCTGGATGGAAGAAGCCAGCAGGATCCCTGGGGAATGGAGTCTGTGGAATCTCTCATACCATACTGCATGCCCACAGTTACTGGCCTGCAGGACTCAAGAGGGAAAGGTGTGCATCCCTCCTTGCTCCCATATGCACAATTGTCTGCCTGAATAAATGGGTGTTGGAAAGAGACAAACTCACGACTTGTGCTTGTTCCTACACGTTCATGAAGAGCTTCTATGCAGTACAGTATTCTGTACTCAGCGTCAGAGGAGAACAGGGCTTCTCCTTCAGCAGAGAATGCCTTAGAAGTCACCTACTACAAAACAGGCCCAACAAAGAAAGTAACAGAACGCTACTAGCTGTCACTTATAGCCCCCAACTAAAACCTCTCCAGTGCATCATCAAGGATCTACAACCTATCTTGAAGGACAATCCCTCACTCTCACAGACCTTGGGAGCAGGGACGGCTCCAGGCCCCAGCACGCCAAGTGCGTGCTTGGGGCGGCAAGCCGTGGGGGGCGCTTTGCTGGCACCGCGAGGGCTGCAGGCAGGCTGCCTCCGGTGGCTTGCCTGCAGAGGGTCCGCTGGTCCGCGGCTTCGGTGGACCTCCCACAGGAGTGCCTGCGGATGGTCCGCTGGTCCGCGGCTTCGAAGCGGACCCTCCGCAGGCAAACCACCGGAGGCAGCCTGCCTCCCGTGCTTGGGGTGGTAGAATTCCTAGAGCCACTCCTGCTTGGGAGTCAGGCCAGTCCTTGCCTACAGCCAGCCTCCCAGCCTGAAGAAAATACTCACCAGCAACTACACAACAAAAACACCAACCCAGGAACCAAACCCTGCCACAAACCCCGTTGCCAACTCTGTCCACATATCTATTCAAGGGACACCATTATAGAACCTAACCACATCAGCTACACGGTGCGAGGCTCGTTCACCTGCACATCTACCAATGTGATATATGCCATCATGTGCCAGCAATGCCCCTATGCCATGTACATTGGCCAAGCCAGACAGTCTCTATGCAAAAGAATTAATGGACACAAATCTGACATCAGGAATCATAACATTCAAATATCAGTAGGAGAACACTTCAGTCTCTCTGGTCATTCAATAACAGACCTAAAAGTGTCAATTCTTCAACAAAAAAAAACTTCAAAAACAGACTCTAACGTGAAGCTGCAGATCTGGAATTAATTTGCAAACTGGATACCATCAGATTAGGCCTGAATAAAGACTGGGAGTGGTTGGATCATTACAAAGTCTAAACTTAATTTCCTCAATACTAATTTTGCCCTACTTTAGTCACACCTTCTTGTCAACTGTCTGTAATGGGCCACTCTCTTACCACTTCAAAAGTTATTTTTCCTCCCTTGGTATCCTGCTAATTGATTTATCTCGTTAGACTGACCTCACACTTGGTAAAGCAACCCCCATTCTTTCATGTATTTATACCTGCTCCTGTATTTTTCACTTCATGCTTCTGATGAAGTGGGTTTTAGCCCACGAAAGCTAATGCCCAAATAAATGTGTTAGTCTCTAAGGTGCCACAAGGACTCCTCGTTGTTTAGACCACTCTATTTTCTTTCGTCAGGGCAGGGGAGATTATAAACCAATGAACTTGGTCCACCAATGGGAGTCTAGACACTGACTTCTTTACCCTTAGCTGTATGGCCTTCTTAGGATAGGGGAAGAATATACTTTGTATTTCCCTGACACCTTCTATCCAAGAACCTCAAAGAGCTTTACAAACATAAAGGAATGTAGACTTGCAACTAGAGATGGCTGAAAACTTTCATTCACAACTTCTTTGATGAAAAATGGCTTGTTTCAAAACTGAAAACTTTTGCAAGAAGTTTTAGTTTTTCCATTTTTTCCGTTTTTTTAACCAAAACCAAATATTTTGAATTTATTTTTCTTTCTCCCAATTCCCCCTTCTTCGATGTTGATGTTGTGGGGGGTCATCATTTTTCTGTTTTCTTCCCATTTTCCACTCTGTAACCTTTCTGAATACACAAAGGAAACTAAATCTGCTACTTGGTAACTTTTCAAAGATGGGCAAAACGTTTTGAAAACCTTGAGTGGCAAAAGGAAAAAAATGCTGCCTGTGCCCTTTGGGGAGGAGGTTAAATCTGGGCATCCTTCATTTTATGCACTCAGTGGCCAAATGAGAGAACCAGGGGGAAATGAAAATTCATTTTTGTTGCATGAAAAATTGTTCAATTTCAAACCTCATGAATCAGAAACAACTTCAGAATTTTTCACAAAATTGTTCCTCCATTTTTCAACCAGCTTTATCCAGTCTCCCTGTGAGACAGGTGACTATTATTCTGTTTTACACCCAAGGCCAGTAAAGCACTGAGAAATCAAATGACTTAGCTAAGGTGACACACATAGTCTGTGGCAAGTCTAGGAATAGAACCCTGGCTGTCTCCCGGGCTTGCATCTTATCCTTCCTCCTGTTCTAGGTTAACGCTGTTGATAGCCACTTATTTCCCCATATTCATACTTCCTTGAGTATCCTTCACTAAGTTGAATTAGCTGGGGGCTCTCATCTGTAGGGCTACCCAACTTTGAGCTGCTTATAGTAAGTGTGACATGGAGAGTTGCTAACCCTCCAGAATTGTCCTGGAGTCTCCAGGATTAAGTCATATGATTAAACAGCTCCAGGAATACTTCCAGCCAAAACTGGCAACTTTACATGGGGTTGGGGAAAAGCGATGCAGCTTGTTGTCTCCTGTGTAATAACTTTTCAATTATTCAGGGAGGGGCAATAAGCGAATGAAGTGAATACGAGAGGGGTAGAGGGAAGAGCAAAGATGTAGGGGTGAGAGAATGAGTCTGGAACGTTGAATAATGAAGGCGATTAAAATGAATGAGAGAAGAGAAAAGCTGATTTTAAATATTTAATTTCTCATGTGTTTGCACTGAAAAGGAGACAAAAACCTTGGAACATCCTTTGTCTTGAACTAATTGTGCTCAGAGATGAGAGGCATGTGATTGTCATTTCCCTCATATTCCTAGTTAAGAGAGAACAGACTGGTCTCACTTCATTGGACCACTAGTCCATTAAATCAGCATCCAGTATTCAGTAATGGCTGATGCTTCAGCAGAAATAAAACAATAACTATTATTGCACTTAGCCTATTGTGCAATGCTGTATGTTGCATGGGGAACGGTCTCATTATGATCCTGTAGCAATCAGTGTGAGAGGTGATGCTGCCATCCTGTTTTGGGAGCACTGCATCTTTAATAATGGAGGAGCCTCCCTGCAGCTGCCATTTTGTGCTTTGGTTCAAATGCAGACTATTACAGAGCAAGTCACTTTGCTTTCTGTCTGTCATTTGGATTTGGAAGCTGTCAGTTTGAACTGCACTGTTCTCTGGCTTTTCACTTCTCCACGCCCCTCCTCCTTTATTAGAAAAGCCTCTGGTGAAGTTGAAACACAGCACTTCTCCCATCACTGGCCTTTGATAACACTGGTGGAGCTGCATCAGCTCAGAGAAACTCTTAGAGATATTCTCTGAGTACATGCACTCTGTTAGTGGAAGGTAAGTTCAGCTTCCATAGCCCATCCAGTCCTAGGCCTCTCTGATAATACTGCCAGTGACAATTATAGAATCATAGAGTTTAAGGCCAGAAAGGACCAGCAGATAGTCTAGTGTGACCTCCTGTATATAACAGACCACCAACACCAGACAGCACCCGCACTCTAGAACCAACAATGGAAATGAAACCAAAGCATTACAGCCCACACAAGACTAGACTCTTACGTGCCACAGGCAAAGATAGGAGTGTCTGAGCTACACCAGTGCTTGAGGCCCCCAGTAGTGGCAGAAAATTGCTTGAGAGATACCCAGATAATCCTGACAAGTGGTCCACACCCCATGCTGCAGAGGAAGGCCAAAAAAACCCCAAAGTTACTGCCAATCTGACCTGGAGAAAAATTCCTTCCTAATCCTACATATGGCAGTCAGTTAGATCCTGAGCATGTGAACAAGAACCATCCAGCTAAGCACCATGGAGAAAGACTTCTTGGTGTCACCTCACTACACTGGCCCACCCCACATCGTGTCCCATTTCCTCCAGCCTTGGCCATCTCTGATATGTCAGAGGAAGGAGACCAAAAAAAACCCCCATAATACACTGGGGGGGATCCCTTTCTGCCCCGTGTAGGTGATTGGCTGAAGTCCTGAAGCATAAGCTTTAGGGAAATAAGACATAAACCAGAAGGGACGTCCCCCTCAGAGTTTCCAAGCCCTGTCCCCCACCATCATAAGCAATCCCGTCATACAATCCCACTCAATTTTGTCCAGCTATTCCTTAAAATGAATGAAGTTGTTTGCCCCCACAACTCCTATTGTGAGATCATTCCAGAACCTCACCCCTCAGATGCTTAGAAACTGTCTTCTAGTTTGCAGCCTGAATTTATTTCTGGCCAGTTTATATCCTTTTGTTCCCACGTCAGAACTGTCCTTTAGTTTAAATAGCTCTTCACCATCCCTGGTGTTTACCCCTCTGATATATTTATAGAAAGCAATCATATCTGCTCTCAGCCTTCTTTTTGTTTGACTAAACAAACCAAGCTCTTCCCATTCTCTTGGGGTGATGATTTTGTGCTGTTGATCTTTATCTGCTAGAAACTGAGTGGTGGGGCCCCATAGTCATCTTATTTAGCCCACTGAACGGCTATACTATAGTGAAAGCTTTTGGTTCCTGTTGACCTGTATTCAGTTTGAATTCGTAACCTAAAGGTAAAGAGCATAACATCCCAGTTTTAAAAAAAATTGCTCTGAGCTATCCAGTCCCCACCCCTGGTATGTGTCAGGATGCCAGCTGAACCCCAGTAGCTGAAGGAGTCCTGGTCTTGCTGTATGAAAGGAATGCGAAGGATTGGGCCTACCTACCTTATTGCACCCTCTTCTGGCTGAATCCAGGATGCTAAGCTAGCTCCCTCCCTGGGGAAATCCTGCCAGGGGCGCTCTCACAGAATCCAGGAAGAGTAGTCTCCATTCCAATTAATTGCTGTCAGACACTCACCACAGGGCCCCTAGACTAATAGTCTTCAGTTCATGATAGAAAGTTGGCATTCTGATGGTCACTCCTGGGACAATGCTCTATTCAAAATTGAAAGGGTTGTAAGGGTAGGTACCAGTATGTCACATGGGCATTTGAGTTTTACATGGTTTGGAGCCACCTTAATGACGCATCATCAGTGACCAAGACAAAGGGTTTTCCAAACAGATAGTACCTGAGTGCCTTTGCAGCCCACTGTGTGCTCAGGCATTCCTTCTCAAGGACTAAGTATCAGGTTTCCCAGAACAGACATTTTCTACTTATATAGCGGGTAGGGTGTTCTTGTCCATGGAAGATTTGGGATTACATTGCACTCACAACATGGTGCAAGGTGTCAGGGCGTAGAACGAATTCTCGAAATTGGGGCTGTGCATTATTGGCTTGTTGCATAGAATCAGTTTAATTTTTCCAAAATGCTTGATCACACAGGGGAGACCACATGACCTCTCAAGGGGCTCATTTTTTAAAAGGTCGTAAGTGGTGCAGCCAATCGGGTGAAGTTTGGTACCAATCTTCTATAGTACCGGGCAAGACCTAGGAAGGCCTAGACCTGCTTTATAGTTCTTGACATGGGAGTGTTTGCCAGGGCCTCAGCTTTGTCGACTGGAGTTGTACTTTTCTGTTCCCTACTAGATACACCAAGTATTTTGTTTTCTTTGGATTTGCTGTGGATGGCCTCCCATTGGGCTTGAAAGACAACTGCTAGGTTTCGGTGGCCCAGTCCTGACGATAGAACATCACATCATCAAGGCAGGCTGCAGCATAGCGATAATGGGACTGCAACTCCTGGTCCATCAGCCTTTGAAAGGTAGTCGGGGCCCCATGCAATCCAAAGTCCATGCTAATGAATTGGAATAGATCCAGTGGGATAGAAAAGGTGTTTTTTTCCCATGGGAGTAAGAGGAATTTGCCAATAGCCCTTAATTAGATCTAATGCTGTGATAAAGCAGGTTTGACCAAGGCAATCCATTGATTTGGAGCATCAGATATGCATCAAATTCAGAAATCTTGTGTCTTTGACAGAAATCTACCCAACACTGGGCAGTCCCAGCTAGCTTCTGACCTATGAGTCTATGAGCTTTGGTACCAAAACTACCGGACTACGCCATGGACCACTGGAATCCTTGATGATTCCCAATCTTAACATTTCCTATATTTCCTGAACTAATGGGTTTTATGCCTTCTGGGATGGGATGTGACTTTTGGAGGGGCTTGGCCCCCAGCTCTATACGATGCAGTGAGCTACTAAGGAGGTTCATTCTCCCATTTCCTACTCCTCCATTTATGAGGCTCAGCCAATTAAGTTGCCATGTTTTTCCCAGGTGCAGTGGGTGGGACTAATTAGACAGCCAGCCAATTGCAGGCCTCTGAGCTAGGGTTGCCAGGCATCCGTTTTTCAACTCGAACATCTGGTCAAAAAAGGACCTTGGTGGTTCTGGTCAACATTGCTGACTGAGCTGTTAAAAGTCCGGTCAGTGGCACAGTGGGGCTAAGGCAGGTTCCCTGCCTGTCCTGGCTCCATGCGGCTCCCAGAAGTGGCCGGTAAGTCCCTCTGGTGGGGCAGCCAGGGAGGTTCCAAATGCTGCCCCTGCCCCAAGCGCCAGCTCCACAGATCCCGTTGGCCGGGAACTGCGACTAATGGGAGCTGTGGGGGTGGTGCCTGCAGGCAGAGGCAGAGCACAGAGTCACCTGGCTGTACCTCCACCTAGGAGCCGCAGAGACATGCTGAGGTAAGTGCTGCCCAGAGCCTGCTCTCCCTCCCACACCCTGTCCCAGCCCTGCATCCCCTCCTGGACCCAAACTCCTTCCCAGAGCCTGCACCCCCTCCAGCACCCCAACCCCCAGTCCTGAGCCCCCTCCTGCACTCTGAACCACTAGGCCCCAGCCTGGAGCCCCCTCCTATGCCCCAAGCCCCTCATCCCGAGCCCCAACCCAGAGCCCATACCCCCAGCCAAAGACTTCACACCCTCCTTGCACCCAACCCTCCTGCCCCAGCCATAAGTCCCTTCCTGCACCCCAAACCCCTCATCCCCACCCCCAGCTGGAGCCCTCACCTTCCCTCCCCCTGCACCTCAACCGTCCCCCAGCCTGGTGAAAGTGAGCGAGGGTGGGGGAGAGCGAGCAAAGGAGGGAGGGGGGATGGAGTGAGCAGGGGCAGGACCTTGGAGAAGCGCCGGGGCAGGGGGAAGGGAAAGGGTATTCAGTTTTCTGCAGTCAGAAAGTTCACAACCCTACTCTCACCCCAAACGAGGAGGTTAGGCAGGGAGCTGAACTGATGCACTGATTTATCCCCCATTATTGTATGGTACCATCATTGGCTAGAGAGATTGTGGAAACTCCATCACTGGAGATTTTTAAGAGCAGGTTAGACAAACATCTGTCAGGAATGGTCTAGAAAATTTATAGTTCTGCCATGAGTACCGGGGACTGGACAGATGCCCTCATGAGTCTATGATTCTATCATACAGGAGTTACAAGGGATGGCTGAGAACCTAAGCCCCGGGGATGGAGCCCAAGGACCTGACACGGAGCAACTATATTACCGTGGGGGGAATTCTGTGCCACTGCACATACACAGAATAAATGTTTCCTGCAGATTTCTTTGCTTCCCTGCAGAAAAATGATTTTCTGATGGGGAAGCAAAGGGAAGCCACAAGAACGGTCATGCGCCCCTCCCCAGCAGTATGTTTCAGGTGCCTAGGGCAGCTGGCAGAGAGGCAAATCACTGTGGGGCAGGAGGCAGGACTGGGGAAGACCTGGCTAGTGGTTCCTAGTCCCAGCTGGGCTGGGAAGGACGAAACTTCCTCTTCCCCGCATGGCATCCGGGGCCAGGTCAAGACCCACCCCCAGATTTCTCCATCTGGATCCCCCACTGAGGCCCCCACGCTCAGATTCCCCCCCACCACTGAGCCCCCACCACCTTCACCTGGACCGCCCTAGAGTGTCATTACCATTGCACCCAGCACTCCACAACAAGCCCCTGTGGATCCAGATCCCCTCTGCACCCAGATCCCTCACTGAATTGCCTGCACCCAGATTGCCCCACAGAACCCTCTCAACCCACACCTGGATCCCCCATCATTAAGCCACTCCACACTTGGATCCTCCCTTGTTGAGCCTGCCTGCCCACACAGAAGGGCAGGGCCCCAGGGTGTTTCTGGGGCAGGCCAGGTCCTTGTGCTGTGTCAGGGTTGGATGCAGCCTCACTGCTGAGTCCATGTCCTGGGAGGGAACTGCACAGTGATCTCCCACCTCTGTGCAGCCAGTGGCCTGTGCTCTCCAATGATAACATTTACAGAATTTTAAAATACTGTGCACAGAATTTTTAATTTTTTGGTGCACAATTTTACATTTTTTTGGCACAGAATGCCCTCAGGAATATTACATGAACATTCAGCAGTGGGTGGGTGGGTATGACCAGCAGTCCTCTTCTTAGGAAGTGATTAATCAGTCATAGAGCTAAGGAGTGTGGCTAAGGAGGAAAGTGATTACAAACCAGGGTTGGCAGCAACAGTAGTGCCGAAAGGCAGTCTATGGAGAAAGTGGTCTTTTTCAGCAAGAAGAGGTCAGGAATCCAACTACGAGAAAGCAGGCTGGACCACAGCTTTTAGATGGGAAATCAGCACTGTCTCTGAATTGATCCCGATCAAAATGAAGTTGCAAGCCACTTAACATTTGTAACCTGATTTTTAGTTCTAGATCAAAACCAACGAGCATTCCTACAACTGCAAAGGGTCTTGGGGCAGGGGATGCTATATTTCAAAAGAATCATAGAAATTAGGAAACAGAGGTGGGAGATCATGAGTTTTCAGAGCAAAAAATATACTAGGAGTAACAAGTCTTTCTCACACATGATCATGAACATATACACATGTCTCTTGTGGAAAGGAAAAGAATTTGCAATCTGGAAAGTGAAAGAAGTTTGTGTTTAAAAAAAAAACAAACCTTCAATAAACATAAGATCCCACCGCCTTGGCAACTCTTCTTCCTCTGTCTCTGACTTCAAGGGAGGAGTGAGCCAATTATCTGTGAGTTCTGCAGAAGGAAAACCTGCAACTTACCAGCTGCTGGGGGAGAGAGACAGAGAGAGAGGCAGGGAGGAAGAATCAATAGACAAATTCTAAAATTTAAAGAAAAAGCAAAGCGTTTTTAAACAAATCTTAGATGGGGGGGGAATCTTTTATCTGTCAGGATTTTTTGCAGTGCAAGAGTGAGGGTGTCCTTTCAAATCTGCTATCATAAGAAACTCCAAGGCCCCAACCCCTAATTTGCATCCCCCTCTTTATTTCACAGGGTCTACATAAAAGCACTAAGGGTCAGCTGAATGCACACGCTAGCCTTGGCAGCTAGGTGTCGCACCAGAGGCCACTTCCACCCAAATGAGTCTCCGAACTACAAGTTGCAAGAAAAGCAAGTGTGAGTGGGAAACCTGGTGAACTGAGAGTAACAGGAGAAGCGCAAACCTCTTCAGAGGGGAAAAAGAACAGGAGTCCTTCTGGTACAGAGAGCCTACTTTGGACCATGTCAATCTTCTGACCCAATAAAGATCACCCATGGGGAACCAGCCCCTGGAGTGCTCTGGTCTTTCCCAGTCCAGCTAGGGTCCAAAGTGGTGGAGAAGAGCCCAGCCCAGTGACTCGGGATCCAGAAAAAAGCAGCAGCAGCAGCAGCAGAAGCTGCTGATTAAAACCATCAAGACAGCTTCATCCACGACCCTAAGATTCAGGACTTCTCCTCCAGACAAAGAAAGGTAAGGGAGAGGCACTGAACCTGGAATTAAAGCAATACGGGAGAACAACACTCTACAGAAATAATATCAGTGTGCATGAAAATGAAAGTACTCCAAGATTTTCTAATCAATGACAGGTCTGTAATGCAGAGTTTGCTTCTGCCTATGTCTCTTTTAGCTAGATGCAATACATCTCTTAGGACTAGTATATACAGAGAAATACTGTAACTGGTGAATGTAAACAGTGGCACCTCGGAATGTTTTATGTGTGTGCAGTGGTAGGGAGCATAATGCATGGAGTAATATGCAGAATTTGGGTATTGAAAGCTAGTATGTTAAAGCTCCAGGCAGCAGGTTTTCTATCTTCATTAGGTTTTTCTGTAACTGGTGCATAGGATCAGACTTTTCACCACCTCACTGGAATTTAAGCATGATCTTTTCAGTGCATGCATGGATTTGCAAAGGCAGGTGCATGGTAATGTAGTCTTAAATTTGCAAAACCAGCAGTGTCTAATGATTAGAGCAAGGGTCTGGAGTCAGGAGACTTTGGTTTTAATACTTACCTTGTCACAGGCTCATGAGAAGTCGCTTTATCTCTCTGTGCTCTGGTTTCACAGAAATAGGGATCGTTTTAAATATACCTACCTTTTGTGAAACGTTTTAAAATCATTGGCCAGAAGGTGCTCTAAAAGTACAAAATAATATAAAGCAGGTGTTTTGTTACCCTAAAGTCAGTGCCTGAAGCTAAACATACAGCAGGGAACAAATCTATTTTTAAACTTAAAGGAAGAGTCATAGATTCAAACCATCTGGTGGTGTTTGTTTATCCTCTTCTGATTGATTTTTACTTTATTTAGTAAATAACTGTGTGGTCTCTTTCTGTTTCCTCTTTGCTGCCTCTAATCTTTCCAATGTATGGCTCGCTGCGCCCTGCAGGGGGCTTGAACTTGGTCTCTTTCTCCGAGCAAGAGAGGAGAAAGGTTTGAGTCAGAAGCTGTGGTGATGTGAAGAGCGTGAAAGACAAACGAAGGTTTCAGGTTATGCCGCACCCTGCAAGTCAGGTGCGCAGCGGAGGCAATTAAATGCATAGTAGCTACAGGAATTAGAAGTGGTGAAAGAATCTATTTACGGTGCAGTAGACCAAAGGGCAGGCTGCAAAGCACTGGAGCTCCCTTAAAGGGATAATCTGACAAACAGAACCAGCTTCTCAAGGGCACCATAAGGTGACATGTTAAATGAATGCTGGATGTGCTGAGGGAGATCTGCTTCCAGCTGTCACTTCCCCTCACCTCTCCTGTGCACAAACACCCCTCAGTCAAAGCCTCAGAAACTGACCACATGGGGGGCGTGTATGAGCACACACAATAAGGTTTTGCCCTGCTTAGGATGGCAGGCAGTGCAGTCTAGTGACTGGAATTTGGGGCATTCTGAGAGGAGATTTGGGTTCTTTTCCCCACTCTGCTACTAACTTTGGTCAAGTCACTGAGCCTCTCTGTGCCTTGTTCTCTCCTCCTCAGTGAGATGGGGATGATGATACCTTTCTCTCAGGAGTACACTGAGGGAGAAATGAACAAAAAGTGCTTTGAAATCTCTGGATTGAAGGTGCTGTAGAGATGCAAAGGGGGGGTATTGATCTATTCTATTTTTCATGGCCCGTGCGTCTTTGAGAGGAAGGAGAAAAGTTGGAGCTGCCCCAGCTGGTGTGTACAGAAATTAGAGATGGCCCATATGTTTTAGGATTACTCTCAACTGTGCACTCTCCCATGCTTTGTCAAGCTTGTTAATTGGCCCAAGCCATCAGGCTCCTACCAGTTTCCAAGAGAGACTGTCCTGCAGAATCTCAGCCCTGATTGTTGGGATGAATATGAGAGAAAAATTCCTAAAAGTCCTGTGCTAGGCAAGATGGCCAGAGTGTAGATTTTTTTTATCTTTTCAGTGGAGGAATGTCTGCTGTCCCATTTCGGGAGAGAAGGGACAGACTTGTAGGGGGCATGTTATCGATAAAGTGATGTGGCACATCCAGAGCAGCATGAAAAGCCTGCATGTGTAAAATGAAACTGACGTGTGTATGCTCCCAGCCAGACCCAAAACTAAAATAATATTCTTCTTCCCTGGTTCAGTTGTTTGCTGCTTGTTCTCAGCATGTTCTTAAAGACCAGGATCAGTTTTCAGGGTTTATATAGGGTCATTATGGGCTCGGGGCCAGCTTTTCAGCTGTACGTCATGCACAATGAGGGCCGGATATTTCAGTGCTCAGACCCCAACGAAGAGCTCTGCTGAAAATCTGGCCCTATGTTCTCACATTTCCTCCAGTGCTCAGCTGAGGAGCGTCTGTTTCATCCCCATCCCCCCAGAACCTCTGTGGTGGGCCACCTCTCAGGACCGCTTTATATTATGATCCATTAAATTTGGACAGTCACCTACTTTGACCACTTTAAAGCTATTAGCCAAAATGAAAATTTCTTCCACACAGTCAAATATAGAAAGAGATGATGCACACGTGCAGCTTGGCATGTCTGTATGATAGATGCAGAATTTTCCTCCCACCCATTGAGAAGAGACATTCTCCTGCTTGCTTTCTTGATGGACAGTATAACTGTGATTTGCTGCTAGTTCACACAGTTGCCTTTCGGTCAATATTTATTTATTTATTTATTCATTTATATTATGGTAGCACCCCGAGGCTGCAGTGAGGATCAGGGGCCTGTCATTCTGGGCACTGTACCTAACATGTCAGATAGCACCGATAGATTCCTGTATTTGAAGAACACTACCGTATTCTAACAGTATTTACCCCAGCCACTGCAGCAGCACAGCTACAAGATACCAGGCCAGATCCTCAGATGGTGTAAATCAGCATCTCTCCATTGAAGTCAGTGCAGCTACACCAATGTACACCAGCTGAGGATTTGGCCCTCTTTATAGCATTGGACCATTATGGCAGGATAATGTCAATCTTTTTTTATAAGGATTGTCTGGCAAAACTCATTCTGCTTTTTAAAATACCCCACCTTACTAAACAAAGCTCAGAGAGCACAGGGGGAAAAAACCAAACTTCTGCCTAATCCCAAAACAGCTCAATCACCATCCATTTGGCACGTAGACCCTAGAACCTGCACATCCTAGTGTACAAAGGAGAGTACAAAGGGCAGTGAACACCACTGGATGTCGGTATTTCTGAGGGAAATTGGTGACTTTGCACTGAAAAGGTACAACCTGTTCCAAATTAGACGCAGAGTCCAGTACAAACACAGGGCCAGATCTTGCCAGCCTAGCCTGGCGCAGCTCTCACATCAACAGAATTGGACCCATGCTACATGTGCACAATATTATGTCCTGATTTTATTGCCTGACTGTAATTTAGGCTGTAATCCCCTTTGAGTGTAATTTAGATTATAATTTGCCGTTGGGGCAAGCGCTGCATTTTCTTTTATGCTTCTTAGAGAGCAGAGAATGCTGTCAATGCTCAGTAAATAACAATAATAATGAATAGTAATGTTCTGCTATTGCCTTAAGCCACAGCACAAAGCCAATAGGGATGCTGGCTCGGACTTCTTACAGGCTTCTTTATTTACAAAGAATATTTCATTACTTCTGCTTGGTACTTAACACATGTAAAACATTTTAAGTGATTTTCTTGGCATAAATACCAGACACATAAAGGCTTGGGAGATGAAATTCACTTGGGGAAAGGATAGGAATCCAGATCTGTACCCAAAAATAATCTCTGTGTGTATATATAAATACTCAAAACCTATCATTCAGTAAGCAACGCCTACATTTAATAAACAGCACAGTGGGTACTTGATATTTCTTTCATAAGCTCCTAGTAACCAAAATAAACTGTCCAAATGTGTCTGCTATGCTGTGACCTGACACCTAGTTTTCCACAGTGTGCTTGTATTTTTATCTTTTCTGTGCACAACATATTTGATCTGAAAGATGAAACATGTCTGTGGAATCCATGTTTTTCTATCAAGATTTCCTATATCTTTGTGCTGTATCAAAATGTAATCTCTGGGGTCTGTAGACTCACTTTAGTATTCATCTTGCTCTTTGGTTATATTAGAATGCTGACCTCTGCTCCACAGTCCCTCATTTCTCTCTAGTTCTCTCAATACAGCCAAGGACTCCCAGAACCGAGGACTAACATGTGTATGTAAAGAGTGACACGTCCATGAAAAACAAAACTAGCATTTCTGCAGCTCCATCCACTACCAGCCATCTTGCTGCAAAGCAGCAGTATTTGAAATGCTAACAGTTTGGGGGTGAGGAGCTCTGGCATAAGAGATTGGTTGGATAAAAATCTGGTGTCAAAATTTGAAAAAGAACATTCGGGGCCCAAGTCTTTGAAGCTAGTGTCTGATGATGCAATTCTGTGCTTGCAATTACCTGTACCAGCACTTTAGGTCACTTGGACTCTGATTCATCCTAGAAAGCTGGTACTGTGAGCAGCTCCCATTTAAACACCTAAAGGGAATGGCTAGATCTTAATGGGAGCTGCTCAGTGCTTCCGGAAACCTGGCTGCTTCGTTTAGGTGTCTAAACGAGAACTGAGCTCTTTTGAAAATCAGGCCTCAAATATCTAAGTGACTTAAACTGTGGGCATGAAACTGGAGTCATGGCTAAAGCCAAGCTGATACATTAGCCCTCTATGTTTAAACAAAATTGGAAATTGTAGTTCAAAACTTTATATGCAAATATAAATTTCTTCATTTTGATGTGACTTAAAAAAGAAAATTCTCCTTAAACCAGGCTAAAAAATGAGGCAGGTTCCCCATGTAATTTCCTTATCAAGATTTCCTATATCTGCTAAGCAGATCTGCTAACCAGAACCAAACGCTCTATCTTATGTCACGGAGCAATCCACAGTGCTCTTTGAGTTTGCTGTAAAAAAACACGGAGGTTGCTCCACTCTAGCCTCACTCTTCTTTCCTTTCTCTCCATCCCCACCTGCTTTTATTTTCACCCTTTCAGCACTAAGCAATGATGAAGACTGTGTCCAGTGGGAACTGCACCCTGAGTGTGCCAGCCAAGAACTCTTACCGCATGGTGGTGCTAGGAGCCTCCAGGGTGGGCAAGAGCTCCATCGTCTCACGCTTTCTCACTGGCCGCTTTGAGGACCAGTACACTCCCACCATTGAGGATTTTCACCGCAAGGTCTACAACATCCGGGGAGACATGTACCAGCTGGACATCCTGGACACATCTGGGAATCACCCTTTCCCTGCAATGAGGAGGCTTTCTATACTGACAGGTGAGGGGGTGGGTTGTGAGAAAGAAAGGGGTGTCCTACTGAGGGATGGTGGGTCAAAAATCCCAACTGTGGATTTCTGCTTGAGGATAATAACCTGGACACAACTCTTTCCTAACAGAGCACTAGTTTATATGGTGAATGAGGAAAAAATGAGAGCTAGATAGAGGGAATGATGGGTAATGGGATGGAGCTTGTTATAAAGATGCATCTTTTCCCCAGTGACATTCACTGACTGGAGTATTCCAGACGTCATCAGGGGGTACATCACTCATCCAGGAATCAACTTGGAAACGTTCTGAAATTTGAGTTTCTTTGCCTTATTTATTCTCCTCCCCTCAACCCCTGTGTATAACACATACAACTTGAGTTTTTTAACTGCGGTGACAAGTGAATGGTAAAATCAAAATCTCACAGGTATAAAGAATGCCAGGAGAAAGAGGAACTTTATCATCACCATGCACCAGCAATGTAATACAAATGTAGAATATACACTGAGGGGTTAAAAATTACTTGATAAGGTTTTTTTAAATTTTTTTAAACTGGTTCCCTGCTTTTGGACAATAAAAAATTCCAGTGGAATGCATCTCCCTAAAGTCACTCCCTCCACTCTTATTACACTTCTACCCCCATATAACGCACCCCGATATAACACAAATTCGGATATAACACAGTAAACCAGTGCTCCGGAGGGGGGGGCTGCACACTCCGGTGGATCAAAGCAAGTTCGATATAACACGATTTCACCTATAACGCAGTAAGATTTTTTGGCTCCTGAGGACAGTGTTATATCGAGGTAGAGGTGTATTTCTTCCTTCTCCTATAGTCACCCAGAATGAGGTAAACCACATATTGGAAGAGTGGTGGCCTCATATTGAAAGTGTTGATCAGCTAGGAGTTCCTGTTTTCAGTGGGTGCTGCTGTGCATGCATCACTTCTGAAAATTAGACTGTGAGCGTATACATGGCTGAGTATACAGCCAAAGTTCATATCCACCTGGGTTCAGTCCTACTTGCCCTACTATTTATCCAGTGACACCCTAAGTCTATATTAAGTAGCGCTAGATACCAGGATCTGGATCCTATATGATGCAGGTACCAAACTCCAGGTTGTGGTTGGGGATAAGCTTGGGTCCATGAAAGATCTTTCTCAGTTCCATGTAAACTTCACTTAACAGGTTGTTTGTTTGCTTTGTCTTATATTTGTACAAGAAAGATTCTGAGTCCCAGTATTGTAAGTAATACCAGAGGACGTATGTCATTTGCACTGTCTTTTGTACTCTGTTTCTCTTGAGCGAGTGAAACGGTAGCAGAATACTGGATTCTTGGAAGCTCAAACTTATTTCTCAGATACTCTGAAACCTGGTTTGTGGGTCTTCAGGTCAAGTACTGCTCCTGGTCTTGTATATTGAAAGTGTCGAGGCATCGTGGCTACTGTTTTCTGCTTTTAGGAGTTGCTACACAGGTGGTGTTTTTCAGGGTGGGGGGGGAGGAGTGAGTGACCCAGAAGAATTATATCAGAAGATAATTGGAAAAACATGATGCAAATGGGCAACATCAATAAGTCGAATGCAGTCTAGGATAAAACAACAGGATATGACTGAGGAAATACTTTGACCATAGGACATAAGACAGCTATGGGAACAAAGGGGAAGGTGAATCAGAAGGTGACCGGGAACTAGTGTCCTTAGAGAGTGTATGGAATCAAAGGAGAAACAAGCAAAGAGGAAGAATGATGGGTGGATAGGGGGAACAAAATACACTCTATTTTAAATAGAGAGAGTCAAGGTAGGTGAGGTAATATCTTTTATTGGACCGACTTCTTTGGTGGAAGTGAAGTAGACTGTTCTGAGGTGGATTCTAATGAACAAGTCCTCTGGCTTTCTTTTTAATTGCAGGAGATGTTTTCATCCTGGTGTTCAGTTTGGACAACAGAGAATCCTTTGATGAGGTCAAGAGGATCCAAAAGCAGATTCTTGAAGTCAAATCCTGCCTAAAGAACAAGACCAAGGAGACAGCTGACCTCCCCATGGTGATCTGTGGCAACAAAAATGACCATAGTGAAATCTACCGCAAGGTGCACTCGGAGGAAGCAGAGAAGCTTGTCTCCAGTGATGAGAATTGTGCTTACTTTGAAATCTCAGCCAAGAAGAACACGAACGTGGATGAGATGTTCTATGTCCTCTTCAGCATGGCCAAGCTACCTCACGAGATGAGCCCTGCCCTTCATAGGAAAATCTCCGTCCAGTATGGCGATGCCTTCCACCAAAAATCCTTCAGGATGCGCCGGGTCAAAGAGATGGATGCCTATGGCATGGTCTCCCCCTTCGCTCGCCGACCCAGTGTCAACAGTGACCTGAAATACATCAAATCCAAAGTTCTCAGGGAAGGCCAGGCAAGGGAGAGGGAGAAATGCACTATCCAGTGAAGGGGTATCCGCCATTCTGAATGAAGTCATTGTGTTGGTGCAGTGCCTTAAACAAAATGGTTTGAGAATGGGTTCATAGCACCCACCTCATGGAGGATGCCCACCATGACCATAAGCATGGCTCTTCTTCAGACCTCCACAGCATCGCTAATGTAAATACTGTAGTAAAGTTCCAAGCTACCCTTGTAAACAGTTAAGGAAATCAGAGGTCTGAAAGGTGACTAGCTTCTTCATTTCTTAATTAAGTTCCTTTTTCGTTCTTCAGTCTGAAGAACTTGGACTTGTAAAGAAGGATTTGCCTCATGCCTACCCAGGGAATAGGTCAGTAACACAGAGAAGGCATTGGGTATATGTAAATAAGAGTAACCCATCATTCATACTCTGCTGAGAAAAACAAATGTGTGTCTTTTTTCAAGCACACTTTAAAAATGCTCCAGTTTACCCATCTTCATTTAATGGATAATGGTATTAACCCAGGCTCTCCAGACTGAGGATGGACTCTATACATGGGTATGCAATTCTGACTGGCCAGTTAGATGACCTCTGGTTTGCTGTATCTTAGAAAGTCTGGAAGTGATGAAATTTTGCTGTACCGGTGGCAATTTCTAACCACCATTGACGTAAATATCACTTTTGTAGTATAGCTTTAATCTTGTTTTTGTTTTTTGTTTTTTTCAAGTGAAACCAGATGGCAATTGTGTATTTGAAATGAAAACTGTGTCTCTGTTCTAGAATTGCCAAGTATTTTCAGTTTTAAGGTTATATAATATGTACAGTAATTGAAAGTGAAATTGTTGTACTGTAAAGCCAACACATCTGACTGCTAGCTCTCCTCATGTGTGACTGTGTCTCAAAACAAGCACAAATCTGTTACAGGTACTCAGAATACTTCATTATAAATACTCACTCTGCTCCACGTCTCTATCAGAGCAACAGTTCCTTCTTCCTGTCTCTGACAAGAGATTAACTTGATTTGAATTTTGACTTAGACCATTATAGAAAGAGCTTTGGACCTTCCTCTGAAATTCAGGGGTGACAGGATGTGGGGAGTTGATTTGGAACCAACTCTGCTTCCAGAGTTCTCCTTATTACTGGTGGGGTTTTGCCTCTGAACAGAAGATGGGCATAGGCAACACTAAAGTTCCTGAGAGCATAATCCTTGTGCTAACTCTCTGCACAGGGTGAATTTTGCCACTGTGATTAATTTGGGGTTGTCACTCTTTCCCATTCCTCCCTTCCCCTAGTCCCTGGCTGCTATCTACCGGCTTTTTCTATTTCAGTGTCTCTTGCTTGTTGTGCTGGGGCCCTGTGTGCACTCAGAGAGCCAGATGCATTCCCTCAGATATGAGCATGCCACTCCCTTTGACTTAAATGAGAGATGAGCATACATAGCTGTGGGCAGAATCTGGTTCTAAAATTTAATTGTAAGTAACAACAGTGCATATATTCTTCCCATGAGAGTGTGATTATATATATACCTCATACCATCCCTGGCATATTCCACCCCGCCCCCATCCCTCACATACTGCCCCTGTATGTATCCATCTCGCTGTGTCCTGGCTGGAGCTGTGGGCTGAATGCTAGTTCATTCTGTAACTTGACAGAATGACGGATATTTGCTGGAAATAGCTTCTGAGAGACCCAATCCCGTCTCCACTTGTCCGTCATTCCATCCTCGCCTTGTATCATTCACAGGTAAAACGCACAAATGTTTGATTCCTGGTGCCATGGCAACACCCTATATTATCAAGTCTCTCTCACTCTCTGTAAATATGTATACTGTTTATGATTAAACCTGATTTATTTATTAGCAGTGTCCTGCCTGATTTTGCTTTTAGCAGGAGTAATTGGGAAGACTATAGGGTTTTTATGTAAGGCGTCAGGGGATTTTGAACAGGGGGCTTCAGTTAAGGCCTTAAAAAAAGATTCTGGTTCCCGATGGGAGCATAAGTTTAAAGGGATTTTCATAGCCCTTTCGGACTTCATGTTTGACATTGACCTGCTTGGAACAGAACATTTTATTTTCTGCAGAAGGATCTCACTATGTACGTCCATCCCTGACAGAGCTCTGAGGATGCCACATATTTTTGGCAGTTCCTGAGAAGGGGTTGGGTTGTTCAGGTCACACACTGTGATACTATGCTACTAGCACAAATGAAAGGGGGCACATATCTCCTCCTGAGCACAGGCAGCTACCTATGCTCACCATGTTGCTCACAGTGCAGGGAGACAGCCACTCTCTCCCTCCTCTCGTGGACTGAAAACACTATCCACACCTGCTTGGATTAGATGTGGTCTCTGTGAAGGAAAATTGTCTTCTGCATCCCCTTTGATGCACCATTAGAACTGTGCAAATAACTGATGTTTTTGTTTCTTTTGGTTCTCTGGCAGTTCTGAAAAAATCAAACAAAAAATCAGAATTTACAGCAAATTGAAAAAAATTGGAAGCTTCATTTCTGGTCAAATGAAATGTTTCACAACCTGCAACAAAATGTCAGGTTGATTTTTGTATTTATTTTTTTTTGGGGGGGTGGGGAGGGATGTATTTTTAGCCTTTTGTTTTGTAAGCATGGTCTGAATGAACTCTCCCTTGACATGAACACACCTACTCTGCGTAGGTATCTAGCACACAGGAGTTATGTAGCTCCAAGTGATCGGCTTTGGCTGGTGTTGGGTTACAAATCACTTTAGTATTGAATGCAGGAGTAGAGAAATGTTATCCTCGTTGTAGGTCTAAAGAGGAGCAGAACTGTGCTGAGCTTGTCTGATTGAGTGGCCATCCTCAGCTGAAAGGAACTTGCTAAGCCAGAGGCTCAAATGACAAACCCCTGTGAAAGTAAGAGGGGTGGGGACAGGTGCCCCAGCCAGGAGGTGTGGCCTGTCCCTAATGGTCCCCAGTCTGGTTTAACCTGTTCCTCCCCACTGTTCAAAGGTATAGTTAAATAGGCTTCATTAGGAGCCTTATGTTATGTTAAAGTGCTCAAATGAGAGCTGAAATTACTGGGGGGGGCGGCAGGCAGTGTTTCTGCCCAGCCTGCAATCACAGCAGAGAGGCAGATGGCAGCAGAAGGTGACTGACAGCCAGTGCGTGGCTGGTGAGGGAAGAAGTGGCTGGTGAAGCAGCCAGGTGGCAAGGAACCACGGCTGGCAGGGCAGCCAGACAGAGCAAGCTCAGATGGCAGAGCAAGCAAGATGCCTTCTTCCCCAGGTGGGAGGTGAACTCACACAGATGCACTTCTGAACCTAGGGTCCTCACTGACCAAAGACAACCACTGGGAGTGGGGTATGGTGAGGGAGCGGAAGGGGGGCACTGTAAAGGAAATTTTGGTTGTATAACTCAAGAACATGAGGTGGAAGACTCTGCCCCACACACTCTGGGGTGGGTGTCCTGCTCAGTTTTATGGTTATAAATCCTGCTTGCGGCATTTTCCCTAATTAATGTCAGGTGACTTCTTTCATTAAAAGTTTCTTTTCTACACTCAGACTCTGTGCTTGCAAGTGAGGAAGTATTGCCTCTCAGAGGCACCATAGGGCAGGGTGTAATTTTCCCAGGTTACTGGGTGGGGGCTAAAGCCAGTTCTGTGTTGTATTGTTGAAAAGGAACTCTAGATATTGAACCCGACCCTGGTTGCTGCAGCTCCACCTGGCAGAAGGGTTAGTTTAATGAAAGCAAAAGGAATGAAGGGCTAGATTCCTGGAGGAGGCAGTGTCCTCCTTTTAACAAGTAGCATGGTCATTAGGGCAGTCACCTAGGATGGGGAAACACTTGAAATCCAGAGCAGGGATTTGAACCAGGTTTTTCCCCTTATAGGTGAGCATCCTAACCATCAGGCTATTGGCTAAAAGGAGGGCATGCACCACAGTCACCACCACCTGCTCCTCCTCAATTTTGTGATTGGTGCTGAAATCTCCTTGTGAATCTTGCCTGACAAATCAAAATGCTTGGTTTCAATAATTTCAAACACATGATCTAAGGCTCTATTTAGTTTAGAGCCAGCTGCCTATGCTGGGCCTCTTGGCAGCTTTTGGGGTGGTTGAGTGTGGGTTGTTGCCTTGACATTCCAAGGAATATTGCTGATGTGTGTAGAATTGCTCTCCATTGGTTTGAATCACACCTGGAGGTCATTGGATGCTGATAAACAGTGAGTCCACTATTATGGTTTCACACTTGTCTAGTGCCCATAGTGTGCAAGGCACTTTACAGAACAGTAAAGGGGGAGGGCTGTCCTGGGGGGGCTTACAGCTTTAGATAAGGAGATATAATGTAGGGAAAGATGTCCAGATAGTAAGGGGCATGGGAGGAGGGTAGAGTGACAGCAGTTGGATAATATGGCTACTTTGGTAGGTTCTGCATGCTTGATGAAGGGCTTATAATGTTTGTTAGTTGCCTATGTTGCTAGTCCAAAGTACGTGTGGGAGGTTTGTTTGGGGAGGTAGGGGAAAGCTGCTGAGGGAGAAGTGGATGGGAGAAGGGAAAGGGCATGCATGGGATGAAGTCACAAATAAAAGATGGTCAGATTGATTCGGAGCTGGCACAGCTGGTTCTTGTAAAGAGCTGCAGTCCTGGGTTATTTCAAGACCTTGTCTGTGGAGCTCCTCCAGCTGGGTATCTGACACTAGTTGCCATCTAGGAGCTCAGCTGTTACACTGACGGCCGGTCACCGATAAAGGTTTTGCTGTGGCATCTGCTGGGAAGTGACACCTTTTCCCCTTTGGTATCCTTCTCAGTTTGTCCTTCTGCACCTATAAGAAGCATCTGAAAATGCTTCTTCAGTTTTAAGCTCTGTTAAGCCTTGCATGGGACCCACCCCTCCATCGCATTTGTGGGATTAGATTGGGGCCAGGGATGCTTTAGAAATTAAATCATTGTAGTAACCCACCTAGCCATGGAATTGGATGAAAAGGTTTCCTTGAAACGGGTCTAAAGTGGGATATAAATGTATATTTCCCCTCCAGTTTCCATAGTGACTGTCTCTTCTCTCAGCTCACAGTGACAACAAAAAGTTTGCAGTGGGCAAGGTACACAAAAGCTGATCTTCACCAGTGCCTGTATATACTGCCCCTAGTCCTCACGGGAATGTAATGTCAACCCTTCAGAAACGAGGACCAGGGGCCAGCCCCCATAACATACCTTACTTGATATCTCCTGCAGGGTGGAATTGCTGTACTATATAAGATACTGACTTCCACACAGTAACTATAAGACATTGTGCAGGGATATTTGATTTAGCCATGTTGCAGGCCCATTAAGTGGGTGGATTTTAGCATTATTGTCCCATTTTCAAGGCTTAAGCACCAGACTCCCTACAGAATTGCCATCTGGTGGGTTCAGGGGATGAGGCCTTCCTCCAGGAAACATATGATGCAGCTGGAGGGAAAGACCATTACACCATCAGCCCAGATCCTCTCCTTACTCCCCTCCCACACAGTCACAGGCCCATCCCAGCATCTGGACTACTCATTGGCCATTAGATACTGCCTTACTCAATGGTTATTGGCAATGTAGACTGGGAGTTATGGCAGCATAAATGGTTATGGGGGCTGCTACAGAGAATGATTTTTATAATGATTATGGAAAGGCTGAAAGAGCTAAATATGTACAGCTTAGGCAAGCAATCTCTAAGGGTGGTGATGGCATGAAAATTTGCTACAAGTAGTTAAAGTGTAGACACCAATCAAGAAGAGGAGTTATTTATGGTTGGACCCTGGAATATCTAACTGGGAATAATAAGATTAAGTTAAAAAGGAAAAAATTCCTGACAGTGGTATCTATTGGTACACCTCTACCCCACTATAACATGATTCGATATAACACGAATTCAGATATAACACAGTAAAGCAGCACTCCCGGGGGGCCAGAGCTGTGCCCTCCAGTGGATCAAAGCAAGTTTGATATAATCTTGTTTCACCTGTAATGCAGTAAGATTTTTTGGCTCCTGAGAACAGCATTCTATCACGGTAGAGGTGTATAATCTCCCAAAGGAAGTCATGGAAGACTCATTAGCACTAGATAGGGATAAACACTAGAATATATTGTGACAAAATTCCTCCTCTACCTTGGTGGGTCCTGCGCTTATTGGTGGATTTGCTCACCTCAGTGATCTTCCCCTCTTGTGGAACCCACAGTCTGAGTCAGCTCTTCCTGTGTCTGATCAGGAGTTGAGAGGTTGGGGGGGGAACCCAGGCCCACCCTCTACTCCAGGTTCCAGCCCAGGGCCCTGTGGATCACAGCTGTCTATAGTGCCTCCTGTAACAGCTGCATGACAGCTACAACTCCCTGGGCTACTTCCCCAGGGCCTCCTCCCAACACCTTCTTTATCCTCACCCCAGGACCTTCCTCCGGGTGTCTGATAATGCTTGTCCTCCTCAATCCTCCAGCAGTTCACTCCCAGCTCCTCTCACACACTCCTTCTCCTCTGGCTCCTTCCTGCCTGATTGGAGTGAGCTCCTTTTTAAACCCAGGTGCCCTGATTAGCCTGCCTTGATTGGCTGCAGGTGTTCTAATTAAAGTAGCTATCTCCACTGCCTTCTAGAAAGATCTTAATTGGCCCCAGGTGCCTTGATTAACCTGGAGCAACTGCCATTTGGTTACCAGGGTCCTAGGGATTTGTTTAGCCTGGGGCTAACATACCTGTTTCTCAGTACTTTACTGTAGCCATCTGGCCTTGCCCCATCACAATATACTAAGTTGCGAAGAATCATTCTGTGCTGATAGTGAGATGGACTGGATGACAGAACAGGTTATCACCACCTTTAAGAGTGTCTCTGGTGGAACATGAGATGCCTAAAGTCTGCATCAAAGAGGTCAGACTAGATCATCATAGTGGTCCCTTCTGGCCTTTGAATCTGGTATCTATGAAAAATCTCCCCAAATTTCCCTTTACTTCCAACCCTCTTCCCTCCAACCATTCTCACTATGCCATTTGGAGGTGGGGTAGTTCTCTGCTTCCCTTCAGGCAGATCAATACTACAAGGTAGACCTGATGGCTTGTACTAGACCTCCTTTTGAGAGCATCTCCTGAGGATTTCAGTGAACTATTTGCAGCAAACAATGAATTATCCATAAACAGACACTGGCTCTTATATATGTGTTCTTTATTCAAAAGTATTTGATTAATGATTTATGCAAATGTATTTCAGCCAGTGGATGGATGGGTGGATGGATCATTTAGATTAGATGAGACAGAGAGGGAGGGTTGGATAAGGTCACCATATTTTTCAAAATTAAAAAAAAAAAGCTGGAAATTTTTGTAACAACGTTTAAAAAGGGTGTGAAATACTCAAGTGCTCCATTGATTTCCAATGGGTGCTAAGCACCTAAATGCTGTTGAGGATCTGAGTCTTAGTCTCTGTGCCTAAGTTCCCCACCTGTAATATGGAGTAATAGCACTGCCCTACTTTATAAGGGGGTTGTGAAGATAAATGTTACAGACTGTGGGCTGCTTAGCTACTGTGGTGGTGGAGTGCAACAGAAATACCAAAAATAAGCTAGCTACTGCAATGCTAACAATGGGGGAAAGCAATTACATTTCCTTGGAGCTATACACTGCTTCTAAACTGAGGTACACAGACTATGCATGTCCTCCTGGCAACCTAGAAAATCCCATCAGCTTAAGGGTTAAAATCCCTCCACCCCTGTCCCCAGATCAGTGCACAGTGATGTGTGAACCGGGAGTGGATTGCAGACAGGTGGGAGCCCAAGAACCTGCTCCACTGGCAGGGAGTAAAAATTCCTCATCCATCCCAGAGTTGCTTTGGAACCTAAACCCCCAATGAAAACACAAGTTGATTACAAAATAGTGTGTGTTTTGATAAAGTGACACTGGCCAAGGAGTGGTGGCAGGGCAGGTGGCTCTCTGACTGGCTGATACAGGTGAGTGCCCCACATGCAAGGGGACAGTTTGTTCCAGTCCTGGTGGCAGGCTGCCAACCAAAGAAATACAAGTTTTATTGTATTCCTTTTTAGAAAAAGGAAATAAAGACAGAGTGGAAAAGTGTTCTGCCAAGGGACAGAAGATTTGCCTGGGAATTGCATGATGGAGATGAACAGCTCTCCTTGGAGCCTTTATAGACAAAGCTTGGAAGCAGTTTTCAGACAGTTTTTATGAGCTGCTGCCAGCTGGGAGAAATCTACATTTTGGCAATTATAGAAGAGAACAATTCTAGCCAGGCACACCGCTAGCAAGATGAACATTATCCCCTTACCCAAACACAATGACTCATACGCCGTGCAAGTCCCTGGACTTCAGTGCAGTTACGCAAGGTCCGGTATTATTATTATTATTATTGTTATTACTAGGAGCTGAAAGCCCTGGTGTTGCACAGGTATGGGAGTTGGGCCAAGTAATCCTCCATCTGTCCACACTGCCTAATACAACCAATGAAATTGTTGCAAGCAAATTACCCATAGAGTGAGGATGGTGTTTGATTGAGTTACCTCTGGTATCACAGAGGTCTAGGACTCTTGGCATAGCATAGGTTCAGGCCTTACTGTAGCTGTTCTCTGTACAGGTAATTCATACATTCAAAATGGCTGAGAACTTAAACACTGGATGGAAACAGACTGAAGCCCAGTGATAACTGCACTTGGTGATATTCGGAACAAAAAGCTCTCAGCAATGCTTGTAGCAGTGTCTATTGTGTCACAGTGACTCAACAGGCATTCTAGGCTTCAGAGTGACAATCCTGGAATCTTATTTAGACTGTTATTATTTTATGTATTATTTATTGTGTGTCAGTAGTGCCTAGGAGCCCCTGTCATTGGGCCAGGATCCCATTGTGCTAGTATAAACACAGAACAAAGAGATGATCCCTGCTCCAAAGAGCTTAAAATCGAAATAAAGGCCAGGGCAGAATTTAGCTCACAGTAGCCAACCATACTATAGCCCATCATAATGATGTCTGTCCTAGGCTTTAATCATGCTGGCTAGTCATCTGTACAACCCTTGTCTCGCATTCATTCTCCATGCTTGGTAAGCTGAAATGGGTATGGTTGTATGCATTAGAAGTTAGCCACTGCCCTGGTTAATATTATAAATAAGTGATAAGTATGTCTCTGAAGATATTATATTCTAATGGGTAGCAGCACCAATAATTTGTGTAATTTTAGGGACAACGTTTCTTTAGATGGACTTGCTAAGACACAGCTGGAGAGGACAGAGCTCCCATATAGTCCTGCCCTCTAGTTGCAGAGCCCTAGTTGATTCTAGGGCAAGACGGGAAAGCCAAAATTTGCAATATTGTCCCCTCAGTTCTGGGGGCCTTATGTGTTGGATGCCCAGTTTGTTGATTTTCAAAGGTGCCGAGCACCTACAATTCCAACTGAAGTCAAAGAGAGCTGCAGGTGCTCAGCACCTCTAAAAATCAACAAGTGTCTCAAGTTCGGCATCCAAAAATCGAGGCACCAAAAATGAGCAGTCACTGTCGAACATATTGGGCCAAGTTGCTCCTGCAATACTCTCATGGAGGGCTGTTCTAGGGATTGCTAGACTGAGGCATTCACTTTGCTCCTTAGCTGACTCTTGAGTGGTTCTGTAAGATGTAGCCAACTGGGTACTGAGTGAGGGAGAGGAGATGCTTGTACCCCATCACTGAAGGCGAAGTTGTGAGGAGTGTGCACAGCAGGGGGAGGGATTCTCTTCTCTATGGCTCCTTTGTACTGCTGTAGAGTGTAGCAGAGCTGGTACAGCCCTGCATCCAGACAAGAGAGAATTCGCCTCCTCTCCCACCTTCCGCAAAGGCTTGGGGAAGGCAGTTTACATTGTCCTAAAAGGCCTGGCTGCAAGCCCCTCTGTTGGATGAGTGTTGGGGGCAGGACGGGGTCTCACTGGGTCTTACAGCTGCTCTCTGGGAGCACATTAGCTTCTACAGCAGCCTGGAATCAGGAAGGTGCAAAAGTGGCTTAAAGTCCTCTTAGCTCCTTCTCCCTGGGATGGGCGAATTCTCACCCTGGCTCATTTCTCAGCGTTCTGCCAAAGGGTGACATTTTCAAAAGCACCTAACTGACAGCGGAGCCTTCAATCCCACTGACTTTCCGTGAGGCTCAGGCTCCTAGATCACCTGGCTCCTTTTGAAAATGTTCCCCGAATTGTCTAAGTGGAGAGAGAGAATTTGAGGTCTGATGTTTGTTAAAGAGCAGTGTTGTTTTGGACGGCGTTCCCATTCAAAGGAACAATAAGTGGCTTTCCAGAAGAGGTATTTAAGCTGAGACCATTTCTTCAGTCAAATGGCTGAGAGAAATCTTTATTTTCACTTGATTACATTTAGAAAATAGGGATGCTTGATTTCTGTTCAAGCAGTCGGGCAAAGGAATGCACTCCTGGGGACTGCATTGACACAAGGACAAAGGTTGTTTGTTATTTTCCCAGTTAACATCTTTTCATTAATCAGGGATTAAAGTAAGAAGAACCTCGAGGGCTCACAGGTGGGTTCCTCCTCCTTGCCCTCTTTTGGGCATGGAGAGCTCAGCTGGCCAACCCTCCATCTCCTCCCGCCTCTTCACTGGCTGGTGAAAAGAGAATCTGAAGCATGGGCAGCAGGAGGGGCTGGTTGGTGTCTGGCTGGGGGCATTTCTGGGACTTCAAGCCTTCCTGTCAGTAGGTGGAGCAGCACTAGCACCTGCTAGGAGAATTATCCAAAGTAAGAGTCTCTGACCAGCTTCCTTTCTTCTACAGGAAGATCAGTCCCCCTGCTGGTTTCCTCTCCCTTATAGAGGGGGAGAAGGAAAGACGAGAGTTTGCCCTTCTCTTCTTTTGAAAAGCCTGCTCCTTCCCCTCACCAGAATGAAGGAAAACAAAATGGCTGTCAATACCCTCTCCCCTCCTGCACTTCACTGTGGGGTTGCGGGTGGACAAAGTTTGTTCCCCTACCTAAGTGCACACTCTGCATGCGCATACATGCACAGTACCATTTATTCCCTTAGCTCTGTTTTCTTCAACATGCCATGTCGCATCTGACAAGATATTGAAGTATCACTTCCCTACATGATGTCAACCTCCACAGTAACGTGCATCCACCAGAATGGGGGTGGGTCTCCTTCTTTGATCTTTCTCAACCACTGAAGGACCAGCAATTTGAATCAGTAGCCTCAGAGAGACCTGTGCATTGGTATCATCCAAACAAGGTAGTGGTGCTGAATAGGTAACATTAGAGACTCTTCTGTTTAGACATCAAGCCAGCTGGCTAGATGACTGAAGCTAGTGACCTCACAGAAGCCATGACATCATACCAGCTGGCTAAAGCTGCTGAGCTAGTGACCAGAAAACCAGGGATGTTTGGTCAGTGAGTTTATAGGGACCTGTTCCTTGACATCAGATCAGCAAGCTAGTGACAGCAACTTAAAAGAGGACTATGCCTTGATATCAATCCAGCATTGCAGAGGTACTTAAGTCAGTAACCTTGTTGTGATGGGGTATATTACATATGTGGGCTGTGGGGGGTGGGGGGAAGGAATGACATATTTAGAAAGTTTTGTGGATCCAGTCAGGAAAGCAAGGGTTAAACAGCAGGCTCACAAAACAGCTAAAGTCCATTTGCCTCTCAGGAAGCCAGCCTGAGACACCTAAGTGGAAGTACAAGCTAGTGTAAGCGGGGGAATGGTCCCACTATTGTGGGGAACTTTCGTGGCTTAAACATTACCCCACTGAAGTGGGCTAGCAAAAGGATCTGAGTCCTCGCTCCCTGCCTGACCTTGAGGGCTTCCCTTCCACTCTCCTGTGTGGCAGAGTTTTCTCATAACCCCAACAAGGCTGGGCCCAGGATTCCTGGGGGGCTTGACTCCCAACTTTGCTGTGGTCATTAGAGCAGGGGCTAGGGTGACCCCACTCCAGGGTGCTCTCTCTGCACTGGATGCTTCCCTGACCCACTGATCATTACATACAGTTCAAATCAAATACAATTTATTAAACAGCAATCAATTAAAAAAAATAAGGAAAAAATGGGAAAGGTTACGTTAAAGGAAAACACATCACCCCGCTCCGTGGCACGGGGAGGTCACAACGAGTGTCTCTGGAATGTAAGGGAAGTTCAGTCTGTTCCTCACAAGTCCCAGGGCTCCTTCTCAGGCCCTGGCTGTGCTGCAGGGATGCTGCAGGTCGAACACTTGCTCTGGTGGTGCCCACATGCTCTCAGGCTCTAGGTGGCAGGACCCTTCTTCCCAGCTTTGCCCTTGCCTCGTCAGGGTTACAATCCTCCTCCAAGTCTGGCCTGCAGGGCATCTTGGCTGAGGCGTCTCCCTGAGCTGGGCCCACCACCCAGGGTCCCCCTCGCTCTCCCCAGATGCTCACCACACCCGGCTCGGGACAGATAGAGCCCCTGCTCCATCACTGTGTCTCAGCTCCAGCTCCACTGCCTCAGCACGGTGGCTGCTGCTGCTGCTCTGCCTCCAGCTCCCTGGCCTGCTTTTCTGGCCCCTCTGGCTCTGGTTGCTGCAGCTCTGCTCCCAGGACAGGTCTGCTCTTTCTGGGCTGTGCTCTGGCTTTGGGGCTGCAGCTCTGCTCCTAGCAGCTTAGCTTGGGCCCCTGCTCTCTCCTTAGCTCAGCCCCACTCTCTCTGACCCAAGCAATTCCAGCTCACGTGGAGGATGGGACCGCCTGGCCTCCTGACTTCTTGATTTACCTGCCCGCCCTGTCAATCAGGCTGACCTGGAGCATTGGCCTCTCCCCATTGTTCCTGGGGACTGTCAGTCGCAAGGTCCTGATTTCCCATTGACCCTTCCCCTTTCTTTGGGTACTGGGAGCTAGCCAACCAAAACACCCCCAATGAGTTTTAGTAAGGGGACACTAGCATTAAGCTGCTGGGACAAGTGGTGCAATCACTGGAGACTGCTCATCACAGAGGTAGCACCACCAACTTCAGAGGTAAGTCTGTTTTGCTTTAAAATAGTATTTGTTTGAGCCTCTTTTAAAAGCTTTCATTTCTCTTGGTGCTCTGAAGAGCACCAGGGTCCAAAGTCTGTGTGTGTTTTCAGGCCATCGGAAGGCTTTACTCCTTCTGTCCCATGGAGATAGGAAGGAAGAGCAAAGCCGTGATTGGAAGTAGTCTTGAAATGCAGGGGAGTTTGGGTAGCAAACCCAGACCCATGCCCTGAGTCCAGAGCCTGGACCCTGAATTCCAGAGGGTGGAGTGGGCTAGGGTTCCTCTTTTCATCAGCACTGACAGACTGCTGGGAGGCTACTTAGCACCACTCTCAAAGACCCTCACATCAACTCAGCTGCTGAGCCAGAGGCCTCACGAAAGTCGGGGCCTTCAGTGTTAACCAGCAGCTCTAAGTGCTAAGCCAGTGAGCTCACAATACAGGTGCTGAGCAGTGGTTAAAGTAAAGAAGAACATGTGGGAACGGCTCTCCTCTTCTCCTCCTGGTCAGCTTCCCCACCTCCTACCTCTTCACAGGCAGGTGCAATAGGGACTCATCAGGCAGGAGACTCAGAAGTGGGAGTAACATCAGGAGCTGTTGCCTGCCAGGAGTATTTCTGGGCCTCCATGGCTTTCTGCCAGTCAGTGGAGCAGCACCAGACTCTGATGGGCAGAGAATTGTCCAGGCTGGTAGTTCCCTACCTGCTCCCTTTTTCATAGAGGAGGATCTGTTCCCCTTCTGGTTCAGGGCTGCCCAGAAGGGGGCAAGTGGGAAAATTTGGCCCAGGCCCCAGGCCCTGCAAGGGCCCCCACGAGAATTTTTCAGGGCCCCTGGAGTGGGGTCCTTCACTTGCTCCAGGGGCCCCGGAAAACTCTCACAGGGCCTGGGCCCCTGGAACTTCTTCCACTCTGGGGCGGAAGGACCCCTGCTGCCGAATTACTGCCGAAGCAGGGGTCCCCCACCCCCAAAGACCCCAGGCCCCCTGAATCCTCTGGGTGACTCTGTGCTGGTTCCACATCTCCTCTAGGGGGGCAGAGAGGGAAAGAGATAGAGCCTGGTGCTTACAGCTCTCCCTCTTCTTTAAGGCTAAAGGAAACTGTGTCACAGGCCTCCCCTCTCCTAGCCAGAATCCAGGAGAAAAGGTGTGTGTGAGAGGGAATACATTTTGATTTGGTGACATATTTTAAAGGGAGAAATTTTCTGAAAATGAATGTTACTAAGGCTTTCTCCTCTGTCCAGCCTGGTATTTTGATTAGATCTGTAGAGAAAATGGACATTGCTGCCATGGAGGGACATAGGATGGGAAGGGACCCCCTGGGTCATCCAGTCCAGTCCTGGGCAATACCATCATATAATCCAGTTCATAAATGCATCAAGCTCCATCTTAAAACTAGGTAGGTCATTTGCCCTCACACCTCCTACTGGAAGGCTGTTCCAGAGCCTCAATCCTCTGAGAAGGAAAAGAAAGTCTGTCTATATTATATTTTTGTCTCTGATCTAACCAGCTATTAGTTACTCCTCTTCCATGCTGTGATGGAGTTAGAGGAAGCAAATGTTTCTGATAGGCAAACTGTGCCCTTGCTGCTTTTTACAGCAATATCACCAGCCACAGTGTGACAGGGAGTCAGCCCATGAGTTTGCTGAGATGAGGCAGAATGGGCTTCAATGCTTGCTCTTCTGAAGTGACATCAGTTCTTCGGGAATGAAGGAAGGATGGGGGAGAGTCCTATCCAGTCAAGACTTTGGAGGTGTGTGGGGCTGGGGTTAGGGGTGGACAAAAGAAAGGAAAAGAGAGCAGTTTTAACAGCACCAGCTTTCTTGACGGTAGCCATACTTCACAGGGCCAAGGGCCTGATTCCCACTTACATGGCCCTGCCAACCCAGTGTCAAGGGTCTTAGGGTAAATGAGCGAGTCAAAGTCCAAAACCAGCTTCATTCATCTATCGCATCAAAAAGACTTGGCACAAAACAGCAATAAATTAGTGCCGGCTTCCCTGCTGAGATAATTCAAGAGATCTTTCCTTCCACAGCAGAGACCAATTTTCCAGTTGATTACATATTGTGATTAATATAGGGCAATTTCTTGATTAAAAATATCACTGAGTTAGGCCTTTTTTGCGGTCACTTGCCCTGTTTGTTTCTGTCCCTGAAGTGAGCCATTTGTTTCAGTGAAGGATGTGGTATCAATGGCTTAGATCTGTCCAGTGGATTTTCAAATATCCACTGCTATACTGCGTGAGGCTTGTCAATCACAGCAATGCTAATCTCCTCCTTACCTCCCACACCATTGATTAGTGTCACTCATCCAAGGAGCAGAGAGAGAGAAAGCGGAGGCAGGTTCTGCCAGCAATAAGTGACTCGCTGAAAATCAAATCCATACAGTGCAGCCTGAGAATCATACCTCGTAGGTGGAAGAAAGAGGGAGAGGGGGGAAATATTTTCCACTTGATGACTGCATGGCTCCTTTTTATTGCTTGGAACAGGTGTAGTTTACAGAGCTAGGGGACAAAGATGGCTGACTTTTTGGAAATGTTGCATAATGTCTAAGAAATTGTACTGAGGTTGCACTGAACGACTGTGTACTTTGGGGGTATGTAGGCAGGAGGCCAAAGAAGTACCCTTGTAAGATCCCTCTGCCCCAATAAGTGAAGGTATCCTATGGGATCAGGCCTACATGGCAGGAGATGGAAGAGGCTTTACAGTACAACGTAGAGGCAGGAGGAGGTTGTCTTGTCATGGCTGCAGGTTGACAGCAGCATCTTCTTCATTGGGCTTTTGGAGGCAATCACTCCTGTGAAGGGCTGGTCCCGGAGAGTTGGGACATCTGGTCCACTAGAGATGATTCTGAGTGGCAAACCTCCGATCTGGACCTCTCCAAAGTTTGGGAGTGACTAGATCCAGAGTTTTGGTCTGGGCCTTCTGTTTTTGGTTCCCATTTGAAATCTGGTGGAAGACTGAAAACTCTGAGTGGGAAGATCCAAAGTTTTCAGTTCAAATTTGGGTGAGATGGAACCAGCACCATTGCTTATTGGTTAGATCACTGGACTTGGAGGCAGGTCTTCTGGGTTCTATTCCCAGGTGCGCAACTGATTCTCTGTCTGAATTTGGGCAAATGACTGCCTCAGCTTCCCCATCTGCAAAATTAGGGTATAAATACTGTATCTATCCTGCGGAGGTGTTATGAGACCTAGAAATGGTCACAAAGTGCTTTGAGATCCTCAGATGAAGGGCAGAGCATTGTGGTTATTTCTCATTGTGCAGGTATAGCATTAAATAATGGTTGTAGTGACTGAACAGCAACACTGGAACTTAAGGGCTCCAGAGGATAGGCCTGTGAGGGAAAACAAATATCCAGATGCCCAATGTGTGTACTTTCAATGGGAGTTAGGTGTTATTTGTGCCTATGGACAATCTCCCCCTGCATGGATGGGGCACCTTTCAAGGGCCCTTCCAGTTCTATGAGATAGGTATATCTCCATATATTATAAGAGGCTGCATTTGATCTTTGTGACACCAACTCTCCTCTGATTTTCAAAGCATTCGAGGCTTCGCCCTGCTCGGTGCTGAGCTCCTCACCATCCTCACTGACTGGGTCCGGAGCTGAGGATGTTCCCCACTGTCTAAGATCAGGTCCTTAAGTGAGAGGCAAAGCCTGTCATTTCAGTCTTGTTCAGAGCTCCACTCACACCTGAACTCCCCGTCTCTCTCCTAGCCCCCCTTCTAAATCTCAGACTGGTTTCTTTCAGGCAAGGTGAAGGGGCTAACAATCCCAGGATACAGCAGATATATAATATGCTTGTTTGACAGCACTGACATTCTGCCCTTTTCACTGAAAAAATGTACAACAAAAAGCCACCTCATCATCCTCCTCCAAATCCCTTCTTAAAACTCTACTGTGCCATGATAGTTACAAAAAATAACCCTTGATGATGGTTAAGCAGCTGTTGTGCTGAGACCCCCACTGCTCATCATCCTGACCACTGTTGTCTCATTGTTTCCATGTTCTCCCCATACACACACGCTGTACGCACCTCTTATCCCTTGTATGATACTTAGAGTGTCAGCTCCTTGGGGGAAGGGCTGCCTTTTAGTGCTGTGTTTGTACAGCACCTAGCACAATGAGGTCTGGATCCATGACTAGGGATGCTAAGTGCTATGGTAATACAAATAATTAATACTAATAATAAATATTAGTTAGACCAGTGGCTCCTCTAGCCCAGTATTCTGTCTTTTGACAGTGACTAGTGTCAGATGCTTCAGAGGGATTTAACAGAACAGGGCAATTATCGAGTGATCCTTCCCCTATCGTCCAGTCCCTGTTTCTGGCAATCAGGAGTGTAAGGACACCTAGAGCATGGGTTGCATCCCTGACCACCTTGGCTAATAGCCATTGATGGACCTACCCTCCATGAACTTACCTAATTCTTTTTTTAATCCAGTCATACTTTTGGCTTTCCCAGCATTCCCTGGCAACAAGTGTCTCAGGTTGACTAAGTACTTCCTTTTGTTTGTTTTAAACCCGCTGCCTATTAATTACATTGGGTGACCCCTGGTTCTTGTGTCATGTGAAGGGGTAAATAAACTTCCCTATTCACTTTCTCTACAGTCCCATTTATGATTTTATAGACTTCTGTCATATCACCCCTTAGTCGTCTCTTTTCTAAAATGAACATCTCTCCTCAGATGGAAGCTGTTCCATACCCCTAATAATTTTTGTTGCCTTTCACTGTACCTTTTCCAACTCTAATATAACCTTTTTTGAGATAGGGTAACCAGAGCGGCACACAATATTCAAGGTGTGGGCGTATCATGGATTTATATAGCAGCATTATGATATTTTCTGTTTTTTTAATCTATCCCTTTCCTACTTGTTTCTAGCATTCTGTTTGCTTTTTTGACTGCCACTGCACATTGAGTGGATGTTTTCAGAGGAATGTCCACAATAACTACAAGATCGCTTTCTTGAGTGTTACCAGCTAATTTAGACCCCATCATTTTGGATGTATAGTTGGGATTATACTTTCCAGTGCACATTATTTTGGACTTATCAACACTGATTTTCATTTGCCATTTTGTTGCCCAGTTTCCAACTTTAGTGAGGTCCCTTTGTAACTCTTCACAGTCAGCTTTGGACTTACCTATCTAGAGTAGTCGCATATCGTCTGCAAATGTTGCCACCTCACTGTCCATCCCCTTTTCCAGATAGTTTATGAATACGTAGAACACCCTGAGTCACAATACAGATCATTGGGCGACCTCGCTATTCACTTGTTTCCATTGTGAAAATTGACCATTTATTCCTACCCTTTGTTTCCTATCTTTTAACTGGTTACTGAATCATGAGAGGACCTTCCTCCTTGGAAGGCTAATATCAGATGATGTATTATCAAGTATTCAAACAGGGCCCATTTCTGCTCCCCTGATAACAATGACAAAACTCCTACAGAGTGGGACTGGGTCCAATTCAAAGCAATCTTAAGACGCTTTTTGTTGATGATCACACAATGTTAATGTTTGAAAAACTGACTATTCAGCTCTCCAGTAAAACCCATACATCTGGATTACATATATAAAAAAAGAATCCATCTAGAAGCATATGCCCAATTAAGGGGGAAATGTTTCCAACTCTCATCTCTTGCACTGACTTTGTTTTTTAATGGTTTATTTTTAACGGACTCAGTAAACTCATACACACTGACTGCCCCTGCTTAGTAGGACTAATCCCTGCTTTTTTTTCACAGCAAAACAACTATCCTTTTTCTACCTCTGTCCACCCCCAAAACTCCTCCCAGGCCAGTGCAATTCAATGGTGATTAAGACCTGTTTTTAATGGAAGTTTAGAGGGTTAGACCCTCTCTTCTAGTTTGCTTTCATATGCTGACAAGCATGATAAACAGAGAGAGTTCAAGGTGAGATGCAACCATTGTATTCATCTAGCCTGACCTCTGTAACAACACTAGGGTGACCAGACGTCCCGATAAAATCGAGACCGTCCCGATATTTAGGTGTTTGTCCTGCGTCCCAACCAGCAGCATTCAGCTTTTTTTTTCCCTCCGCCGCTCTCCCCCCTCCATGTGTCCCGATATCATCTGGTCACCCGCGATAACACAGGCCTTAGAATTTCATTCAGTAATTCATGCATCAAACCATTTACTACCAGGCCCTAAGGGCGAGTGAGCGGAGGCAGGAGGTTGGGGGGGGCAATGTGACATGGAGGATGGGCCTCAGAGGAACAGGTGGCGTGAGGGGCAGGGCTCAGGGAGACAGGGCAGTGTGGGGGTGGGGCTTCAGAGCTAACGGATGGTGTGGGGGCAGGGCCTCAGGAGCAAAGAGATGACTCTCATGACACCCCCCTCCCCCCATCCCTCCACCCTCACACACACACACTTTTTTAGAGAATTTCCACCACTCCTGCATCAAGCCAATAACCCATGCTGGCGTTAGTACATATCTCTAGTTGATGGCTGGCAACCAAGATCCTTCTCCCATCCTATGGCATTAGCCCAATAAATATGAATTACATTGTAAGGACAGGAAGACACAATCCCTTCCTCAAGAACAATAAATAGATCTATGGAGCAGTATAGGAGGGCAAGAGGGGAGACAACAGAAAATGTGAAAGGAAAGCTGGTTTGAGGAGAGTGAGCTATAACGAACTGAGATAGTTCTATATGTTTTGGTTCCAAGTTTCTTTTCTATTTTTGTTTGGGTTTAATGTTGGTGTGGTGAGTGGGGAAAATCTGTACGATTTATGAGCTCTGTGTGAGATTATGAACTCTTCACCTGTATCTGTGTCAGCCTGCTGACTCCATCTTGGCTGTGGGGTTCTCTACCTACTCCGTTACCTCTGTACCGCCAGGTTGGACTGAAATTTCTACAAGGTAGTGATACAAGGCTGACAGTATCAGGATGATAAATCCAGATGGCCAACCATTGAAATGGAATAACTCTATACAATAGCCTGGCTCCCAAGCAGGAGAAATGGTTTATCGGGGAGAGGTCACCTGGCAATGAAGTCACCTTGGTAAGGGCCTGTGGATCACCTGAGTGGGCTGATCAATGAGTCACTTGACAGATGGGCTGGAATGGAGTTGCTCAGTCTATTGGCAATCTGTTTCACCGTTTTTCATTAGCATGAGATCAGGGAAGCTGCTGTGGAGGGGACCTCCGTCTATCTGGAAACAGATAGGACTCCCAAGGGAAGGGTTGGCTAGAGTGAGGTAAATTGTGTGAGAGGTTATTTTATTTTGTTAAGCTCTGTGTAATTCTCATGCTATTAAAGACCAGCAGCATTGTAGAACTCCAGACAAAATGTGTGAGTATTATATGATGCAGCTACCATGTGCAACCCTGAGAGAGTAAAGCAGTAACCCAGATGGTTCACACCTTCGGTGGATTTCTGGAGAAAGGCGTATGAGGGAGTCTGTGGGGTCAGCTCTGGCAATGGGGCTGGGCAGTGGAGGGGACAGCAAGGTCACCACTCTCAGGAGGGAGTAGTGTTCAGACTCCAGAGGTTTGGATTTCTCCACAGCTGTTTGGTGGGCGGCCTGCAAGAGGGAGTCTGACCAGATCTGCAATGGGTTATTTGTTTCAATGACTGATGTGGTCAGATGGGAGTGGGGTTACTGATGATGCCAGTGCAGCTGTCATGGAGTGAAAGAGAGTCAAGACAACTGAGAAGGGATTTAGAGAGGGGAGGTGTTCAGTGCTCAAGGGGACTGAGGCTTTTCCAGGTATAGGGAGTGGCATCAAAGTTGTGCCTGGGAGAAAGATACCAATGGGGCATTAGGTAAAGACTAGTGGGGGCAGCGCATAGGAGGAGCAGGAGGAGACCAGTTTGAGATGTTAGCAAAGGCAAAACTGAGCAGAGCTTTAGAGGTAAGAATGAGAAGGAAGAGTCTGATCTCATTTGTGTTGTGTAAATGCCACTGTTTACCTCACCGCAGTCACTCTGGATTTAAACCCATATATGTGAGAGCTGTAGTCTAGTCTGAAGCATTTAAATGTGAATGCTCTCCAGCCGATCCACAGCCAAGAATCCTGGCTGGGCCTCTGAATTGTTAGTGACACAGCTCTGCAAATGTTGATAGGTAAAGATAAAAGATCATATAGCCTCTGGCAATTGGCTGGAGGAGAGTTAATGCTGGGGTGTGTGTGTGTGTGTACGGGGTGGGGAGCTTAGGCGGGGGAGAGGCAGTTCTTTTCTCACTATATTTACTACCAAGGCAGATTTTCTCATGTTTCTCCACAGCAGCTGGGAGCAGGACATGCAAAGTCAAGTTTCTCAGCAGCTTCTTGCCCCAGTCAGAGAGTGTCTGTTCACTCGTGGCTTGCAACTGCTCCATTTGGGGAGGTTGGAGGGGATGCCGGACCATGGCCTCACTCCAAGGCCTGCCCCCACTCGGTCTTCTCCCCTGAAGCCCTGCCTGTGATCCACAGCCCTGTTTGGCCCCCTCCCCCGAGGTCCCCTGCTGCCTGCCTCTTCCCCCAAGCCCCCCCCCTCGCACCTCACCCTCTTTCCCCAGAGGCCTTCCCTGTCCACCTCTCACTCCTCTTCCCCTGAGATGCCTGCCAGCCCATTACTCATGCCTCTTCGCCCCCTCCCCCAAGCCCCCTACCCACCGACCTAGCTGGCTGCTCACAAACTCCTCTTTGCCCCCCAAAGGTCCCCATGTGGGCAGAGCAGGGATGGGGCCTTGGGGGTGGGGGGAAGAGGACTAGTGGGACAGGGGCTTCAGGGCACAGCATAAGTAGGGTCATGGCCCAGGCGCCCTTTCAGCGGCAGTGCATGCCAAAGATGGTGGCTGGAATTTTGGGGAGGCTTAGCCTCCTCTGGCCTCTTATACACACTGCCCATGTGCCTGTTAAATTTCTCCTCAAGGGGCTGATTAACTTTCCCTCCTGGAAGATCTGTTGTGATGGGGATGGTATGACTGTAGCTTCTTAGCCACCTACATGCATCCTACTCTTCTTTTTTCTGAGAAGTGCCCAGCTGGTGGAATGTGAGGCACAATGATGCCATCTTGTGGCCTGTTACAAAAAGTGCAAGGTCTTGCGTCCCTACAGACATGACACCAGATGCTGTACGTGTCACCTGCCTGGCATAATAAATACTTTACATTCTTCACATGTGTACACACATCACTTTAACCCTCACAAGCCCTCAGTGTGGTAGGTAATTATTCCCATTTTACAGTTGGGGAAACTGAGACGCAGCGAGGTAGCAACAGGACTGCAAGTACAAGCGAGGAATTCCTGGCTCCCAGAGTCATGTCAGTTCATCTGTACTTTGAGTCCAGCCCCATGAGGATGGAAAGAACTTGAACTGGGTGCCTTTCAACAATGTTCCTTTTTTGGAAGGGAGGGGGCAAAATGTTTGACTGCGTAGTTCAGTTAAAAACAAAATCTCTCTCTCTCTCTCTCTCTCTCACACACACACACTCTCTCTCTCTCTCTCTCTCTCTCTCTCTCCTCTCTCTCTCTCTCTCTCTCTCTCTCTCTCTCTCTCTGTGGTGCTAGATAAACTGTAAACAGAGCAGGCAATACCTATGCCTGATGCATCAGCCCCCATGTTAGGGCTGCCAACTTTCTACTCTCACAAAACTAAACACACTTGCCCCGCCCCTCCTGTGAGGCCCCGCCCCCACTCACTCCATTCCCCAACCCCACTCTCGCATTCCTTTTCACTAGGCTGGCTTAGGGGGTTGGGAGATGTGACAAGGGGGGGGGGAGTGAAAGCTCCACCTGGATTTGCAGGCTGTGGGGTGGGACCAGGGTTGAGGGGTTTGGGGTGCAGGATGGGGCTTTGGGCAGGGGGTGGAGCATGGGAGGGTGCTCCAGGCTGAGGGAGGGGGTTGAGGTGGAGTCAGGGGTGCAGGTTTCAGGTAGCGCTTATCTCAAGCAGCTCCCTGAAGCAGCAGCATGTGCCTCCTCTGGCTGCTATGTGGATGCATGGCCAGTCACCTTTCTGCACTACCCTGTCCACAGGTGCCACTCCTGCAGCTTCCAGTGGCTGCGATGCCTGGCCAATGAGTGCTGCTGGAGCTGCTGCTTGGAGCATCATGCAGAATCCCCTGGATGCCCCTACACATAGGAGTCAGAGGGGGGACATGCCACTGCTTCCGGGAGCCATGCAGAGCTTAGCCCTGCTGTGGCACCGACCAGACTTTTAACAGCCCAGTCAGCGATGCTGACCAGAGCCGCCAGGGTCCCTTTTCAACCAGAACACTCAGTCAAAAACTGGACACCTGGCAACCCTAGCCCATATGTGAGTTGTTTTTATGAGACTCTGACCCAACAGGCAATTGCTGTACAAATGCAGAACCCATGCGAAAGACTGGTCTGCCCTGTCTGTCAGTCTATTTGTGCAGGGGGGACTGACAGTCTATTTCCAAACCTGACCTTGTCTTTTGGTTCCCAGGGGTATGTCCGTTCTCCCACCCCATGAATCGCTAACCAGCATTGTGCTAGGGACTATGTCAGTGTCAACTTGTAAATGCCATTTTGTTTTGTGAACGTCCTTTTACAGTGTAGCCTCCATTTTGGGTTAAGAGAAAGGTAGTGTTGAACACCAGGCTGTTCTGGACACGCTGCGTGCTCCTGCAGAGGGCATGAGGGAACCGCCTAGAAAGCTGATGCTGACAGAGCCATCAAGGGACATCAACTATATGACTCTCCCCTGCTGGGACACTGGGCTATCTGCCAGTGAGGTCACTGACTTTGAATAGACTCTCTTCCCAGAAACCTGTCTGGGGAGAAGTGGGGGCTGGAATCCCCTGGTCTGAGCGGATGGCTGGGCGAACTTCGACTTCTGTGTGTGTGCAGGGAAATGGTCCTGCTATTGTGGGGAACTTCACTGGGGTAGTGCAGAAGCCAGGAAAATGGGCTGGTGGAAGGATCGGAGTCCTCGCTCCCACTTCCTTTACCCAGAGGCCTCCCTGCCCTCGAGGACTCCCCTTCCACTCTCCTGTGTAGCAGAGTCCTAGTAACCCCAACAAGGCTGGGCCCAGGATTCCTGGGGGGCTTGACCCCCAACCTTGCTGTGGTCAATTAGAGTAGGGGCTAGGGTGTCCCCACTCCAGGGTGCTCTCCTTGCACTGGATGCTTCCCTGACCCACTGATCATTACATGCGATTTAAAGCAATACAGTTTATTTAACAGTTAGTTTAAAAAGGAATAAGGAAAAATGGGAAAGGTTGAAGGAAACACATCACCCCGCTCTGTGGCAGGGAACATCACAAACAGTGTCTCTGGAATTTCAGGGCAGTTCACAGTCTTTCTTGTAGGTTCCAGGTCTCCTTCTCAGGCCCTGGCTGTGCTGCAGGGATGCTGCGAGTTGGACACTTGCTCTGGTGGTGGCCACACGCTCTCAGGCTCTAGGTGGCAGGACCCTTCTTCCCAGTGTCGCCCCCACCCTGTCAGGGTTACAATCCCCCTCCAAGTCTGGCCTGCAAGGCATCTTGGCTGAGGCGTCTCCCTGTGCTGGGCCCACTGCCCAGAGTCCCCCTCGCTTTCCCCAACTGCTCACCACACCCAGCTCCGGACTGCCCCACTCTGCCTTATCACGGCTGCTGCTGCTGCTCTGCCTCCAGCTCTCTGGGCTGCTTCTCTGGCCCCTCTGGCTCTGGTTGCTACTGCTCTGCTCCCAGGACAGGTCTGCTCTGTGGGCTGCTTCTGTGACTCTGCTCCCAGCACTGACCTGCTTCCTGGGCTGCTTTTCTGGCCTCTCTGGCTGGCACAGCTCTGCTCCCAGCAGCTTAGCTTGGGCCCTTGCTGTCTCCTTAGCTCGGTCCCACTCTGTCTGAGCCAGGCAATTCCATCTCACAAGGAGGATGGGACCCCCTGGCCTCCTGACTCCTTGATTAACCTGCCCGCCCTGTCAATAAGGCTGATCTGGAGCATTGGCCTCTCCCCATTGTCCCTGGGGACTGTCAGTCTAAAGGTCCTGATTTCCTATCAACCCTTCCCCTTTTGGTACTGGGAGCTAGCCAGCCAGAACATCCCCGCTGAATGTTAGTAAAGGGGATAACAGTCCCCTTACATCTGCTTGAGTACCTGACCCTGTGGGGTCACTCTCTAAGCCAAGAAAGCAGAAACAGAAGACTTAGCTGGAGGAAATGGAGATAGGAGGGAATGTGTCTCTGATGAAGGAGCTGGGCCAAATCCAGGGACTCACAAAGTGGGCAGGCTCCTGGCCAAAGGAAGCTGTGGAGCCGGAGCTCGGGATGTGGGGCAGCATGCACAGCGCCCTGGCTGCCCCAAGCATAGGAGCCAACAGGGGGACATGACACTGCTTCCAGGAGCTGCAGAGAGCCACAGCAGGCAGGGAGCATGCCTTAGCCCTGCTGTGCTGCCGACCAGACTTTTAACAGCCCAGTCAGCAGTGCTGACCAGAGCTGCCAGGGTCCCTTTTTGACTGGGTATTCTGGTCCAAAACAGGACACCTGGCACTGCTAAGCAATGCAAGGCATCTAACTTTTTTAGGCACCAGGAACGTTACTGCGCTCCACACAGGGCTGGTGCAAGAAATGTCCACCTTGCACCCCCCCCCAGCCCCAGCTCACCCCTGCTCTGCACACGAGCACCCCGAGCACACCGTGGCTGCTTCACTTCTCCCGCCTCCCAGGCTTGCGGTGCCAATCAGCTTAGGCGCCGCAAGCCTGGAAGGTGGGAGAAGTGAAGCAGCCACAGCGTGCTCGGGGAGGAGGCAGGGCAGGGATGAGTTGGGGCAGGGAGTTCCTCTGCATGCCCCCCACCATTACTTGTTGCAGGTGGCCCTCCCTATGCTTCCCTGCCCCACTCCCTCTGCCTAAATGCTGGCAGCGACCTGGGTGGCTGCTGCAGTCGCTGCTGAAGAAAATGGCGTCCCCCAAATGCCAGCGTCCTAGGCAACTGCCTAGGTCGCCTAAATGGTTGCACCGGCCCTGGCTCCACAAAGAGTGACTTAGGCACCTGGGCTGCCTATACAATGAACAGGGAGAGAGAAGTGCCTTGTGATGATCCACAAAAGTTAACATGTTAGGCAGGGAGCTGCCTAAGCTAGCCCATGGGAAATGCTGACCATCAGTGTGTCATAAGACCCAGCCCTCTCACCTGTGGTTAGGCTCTGCACAAAATGGAGGTGGCTGGGACTAGGGGAGGTGCCGGTGCCCACCTTATAACTTTTATCCAGGAGTTAGAGCACTTACCTGGGAGGTGAGAGCCGAAGATTCAATCCCTGCACTCTGTCAGAGGGCAGAAAAGGATTTGAACAGGAGTCTCCCACCTCTCAGGAGAGTGTCTAACCACTAAGCTCTGAGATTTTTTGATGCAGGACTCCCCTCAGTTTTGCCTGTTAAAGCTGTTCTCCTGTGGATAAATAATAAGAGTAACTGGAGCGGGGGGGACTGGCCCCCAGGGTCCCCCATCTCCCAGATGGGTGCCCTGACCACTGGACAGAATAATTCTCTTGGTGTCTGGCCCAATGACGATTTAAAATTATCCACAGCCAAACAATCATTGGTCCAGCAAGAGAGGGTGCGACTCTGTAGTCCAATGGTTAGCTCACCCATGTGAATGCTTAGAGTGAGGCATCAGGACGCATGCCCGGAGGCAGAAACTTCGGTGCTAATAGAACTTTTATTCTCCAAAGATATCTGCTGAGTGTTCAGCAGAAGTTTTGTGGATTGAAGTGGAACCTAAATCTGGCATTTAGGTGCTTTAAATTTGGGCTTGGGGCATCTAAGTACCTTTGTGGAGCTGGACCAGTGATTTCCCTACATTCCCCCTCAATTTCCCCAACCCCCCTCCACCCCAGTTTTGTGAACTAGTTACATGCCAATTTAGTGGCTGTTTGGAAATTTGAATTGAAATTGAAACATGAATACACACTTTAAAAGCATATATCTGAAAAAGTATAAAAGATTTGAAAAGTATGAACATAGATTAGCTTCCTTAAACAGCTATTGTTTTTTATGACAACATTGGTGCATTCATTTTGGTGATGCTGGCCAACCTAATAATTTTAAATGATGATTTGTAAGCAACGTCTAAATGAGCTCTACCTGACAGCTAGTGATGAGCTGGGGCTGGGGGGGAAGGCTTCAGGACCAGATTGTATTTACATTCACACCTAATCTACCTAGGTATCCAGCAAACAGAGCTGTGTTGGCCAAGTGATAGATTTTGGCTGGGGTTGGGTTACAAATCACTTGAATGCGGGGCGGGGGGCTTCAGGTAGGGAATGAAATGTTCTTATTGTATGAGTAAAGGGCAGTAGAACTGTACTTAGCCTGTGCTGATTGAAGGCATCAAGAGAGAGGGTGGGGACCTGTCCCTCTCCACTGTTTAAAGACAGAGCTGATTAGGCTCCACAGAGAATCTATGTTCTGTTAAGTGACCACTGCAGCTGAAATCACTGACAATCAGGTCTAAGTGCTTAGTCCTGCTGTGGGGACAGTGTTTCTTGGAAGAGATGGCCCAGATTGCACTTGCAGGGAGGTTCCCCCACTGAGAGCTCAGCTGAAATCACTGAGAGCTGGTGGAACCTCAAGAGACCAACTTGCAGAGGTCACAGTAGCAGGCGGCAGCAGATGATGACTGTGCAGAGCCATTGGCAACAGAGTGGTGGAGTGAATGGTGGCACAATGAACAGCAGTGGCCAGTGAACAGTGAGCAGCTGGAGGAAAAAGCAAGGTGCCTTCTTGCCCCCCACCTGGGAGATGTACTCATGTGAAAGCACCTCTGAACTCTGAGTCACCACTGACCAAGGACAACACTGGTGAGTGGGTGCGGTGGAGGGAAAAGTGAGGGGCATGTTAAACAAACGTTTGTTGGATTATATATTTTAGTGACTTTGCTCCGGAATGCTAGATTTGTGACTGGGAATGGAAACTTATCTTGGCCTACTGAGAAACATATTTTTAAAATGCATTATTTGCCAAGGTTGTTATCTAACATTGTTGCTACCTTGAGAGGTCATTATGTTGGGGAGTTTCTGTACAAAACATTTTTATTATTATTATTAATTTTTACATAAGAATGGTCATACTGGGTCAGACCAATAGTCCATATAGCCCAGTATCCTGTCTTCCAATAGTGGTCAAGGCCAGGTGTTTCAGAGGGAATGAACAGAACAGGTCATCATCAAGTGTTCCACCCCCTGTTGCCCATTCCCTGCTTCTGGCAAACAGGCTAGGGCCACTCAGAACATGGTGTTGCATCGCTCCCCATCCTGGCTAATAGCCACTGATGGACCTATTCTCCAGGAATTTATCTAGTTCTTTTTTTAATCCTGTTATAGTTTTGGTCTTCACAGCATCCCCTGGCAAAGAGGTCCCTGGGTTGACTTTATGTTGTGTGAAGAAGTACTTCCTTTTGTTTTTTTAATTTCATTGGGTGACTGCTAGCTCTTGTGTTATGTGAAGGATTAAATAACATTTCCTTATTCACTTTCTTCACACCAGTCAGGATTTTATAGACCTCTATCATATCCCTCCTTAGCTGTCTCTTTTCTAAGCTGAAAATTCCCAATTATTTTAATTTCTCCTCATGTTTCATACCCCTAATCATTTTAATTGCCCATCTCTGTACCTTTTCCAATTCCAATATATCTTTTTTGGGATGGGGTGACCAGATCTGCACACAGTATTCAAGGTGTGCACATGCCATGGATTTGTATAGAGGCAATATGATATTTTTCTATCTTATTATCTATCCCTTTCTTAATAATTCCCAACATTCTGTTTGCTTTTTTGACTGCCGCTGCACATTGAGTGGAAGTTTTCAGAGACTATCCGCAATGACTCCAAGATCTCTTTCTTGAGTGGTAACAGGTAGTTCAGACTCCATCATTTTGTATGTGTAGTTGAGATTGTTTTCCAATGTGCATTACTTTGCATTTATCAACATTGAATTTCATCTGCCATTTTTTTGCCCAGTCACCCAGTTTTGTGAGATCCCTTTGTAACACTTCACAGTCTGCCTGGGACTTAACTATCTTTGAATCATCTGCAAATTTTGCCACCTCACTATTTACCCATTTTTCCAGATCATTTATGAATATGTTGACCAGTACTGGTCCCAGTACTAACCCCTCATGGATACCACTATTTATCTCTCTTCATTCTGAAAACTGATAATTTATTCCTAACCTTTGTTTCCTATCTTTTAACCAGTTACTGATCCATGAAAGGACTTCCCTCTTATCCCATGATGGCTTACTTTTCAAAATTAAATTTAAATTAAATGCATTTTTTTAAATTTATATTTTTTTAGAAATCTAGACCTATTATGTGTGTTAGTGCAACTTGCATTATCCTTATGTTAAATTTGTATGATCCTAACAGAACATTTACTTTATCCATATCTCTTTTATATATCTCACCGGCCCTGACACACACACTCTGTAAATTCAAATACCACCCCCTTAATTTCAATTCCTGGGAAAACCACTGAGCTGGGCCATGGTATCTAGTGTTCTCCTGCTGTATGCTGTCACCACAAGATGATGCAACATCTTTTCACCACACCAGAGCAAGATGTGGGATGACAGTCATCAGAACTGGGGAGCCTCCTCTCTTGTGCCAAATGAACAGAGGTTAAGGCCAGACAGGCCCATTAGCTCATCTAGTCTGTCTTCTTGCAGAGCACAGGCCATTTCAGGTCACCAACAATTCCTGTTCTGAGCCCCATAACTTACTGTCAGATCAGTATGTCCCATGTTCTTTAGCTGCCATTGAATTCCACCTCACCACTATGTTCATATCCTTCCCCTAATCTTATTTATGTGACTACTTTGATGCTGCTCCTACACCTGGACCTCCCTTCTTATCAGAGTTCACCAGGCATCAACCGTTCACATCCCTTCCCTCAGGAGCCTGCCACTGTATACAGACACCAGTAAGAATGCTGAATTTGTTGCCTCTCAAACCCAGGAACTACATGAACGGCAAGAGGCTGGAGCTCGGGTGTGCTGTGTCTGATTGGTGGGCTTTCTTCTGACTAAGGGTTAAAACAGACTAAAGTAAGAGCTAGTCCATTGCATCGGCTGGATGTAGAGCTGCCAGTGTGGTGTTCTGCTCCTTTCACCACTGCGTTCCCGGGAGATCCCTGAACTGAGCTGTATCATCCCCAGCCCTTCCACACAGCTGCGTACCTGCATCTCCTGTCCGGGGCCTGTACAGTAGGGGCCGCCTGACATTCTGCTCCTTTTGCTGCTGTGGTTCCCAGCAGAGCTCTGCAATTCAGGGTTCTCCCAGGAACCGCAGCAGCAAAAAGAGCAGCAAAAGGAGCAGAACCTCATGCCGGCAGCTCCTCTGGCACAGCTGTACTACTCCTAGCCTGGTACAGCTGTACCACTCCTAGCCTTGCCCCCCTGGAATCAGGACTCAGGAGCCACAGCTGCGTGGAAGGGCGGGGGGTGGTACAGCTGCGCCGGAGGAGCTGCCGGCATGGGGTCGCCTGGTGGCCCCATGTTCTTCTCCTTTCACCACTGCGGTTCTGGAGAGCCTTGTGGTTCAGAAGTCTCCAGCACAGCAGGAGGAGGACAGAGCCCCCCCCTCCCAGGTAATATGGGATAGATAATGGGGAGGGGTGAGGAGGGGGAGAGCGCGGGGCCCTGGGCTGGACTCAGGTGGGGCAGGGTCACATGGGGAGGTTCTCTCCCCACCCTTAGCTGGTGCAGCATACCGGTAAGAAATGAATTCCACTTGCACCACTGCCTATCCCCAAAGAGACTGACAGCCAGCGATACACCTGTGGTGTTTGCGTGCCCATTCATAGGCAGTGTGTGGAGCTGTGAATTGTTTTCCCAGCTGCCCTCCCCATCATGCAGTACCAGGAAGGGAGCAGGCATTCACAGGGCCATTTGGTTTCCCATGGACTCTGCCAGTGGCAAGATCTGTCCCTTTACTCCTGGAAAGGGAGGACAGCTGAAAGTGGCTTCCTTTCTCTCTACCCCTTGATCCAGATGAGGAAACCAGATCTTCCTGCAGGGGACAGGAAACACATAAGGAATTCCCAGTGTGGATAATCCTTTTTCTCCTTTCAGGTGCCAGTGCTGGGCCATCTACTAGCAGGAATGCTTGGCGCCCCTGAATCTCTCTGCTAGAGTTGGCTGAAAAGTGCACGTGCAGTTTTGTGGAAGATGTTGAAGCTGTGCTCATTTAGCAGGGCTCTACGCAGACCTTATTTTAAAAAAAAATCATATCAAAATGGTTATCAAAGTAATTTTTTGTTTAAACAAAAAAGTCAGGATTTTTTTTTAAATCAATTCTGATAAGCCATGACTGGTGGGGAAAAAAGGTTTGGAAAATGGTGACAATTTTTCATTAAAATGCCCTTTTTTCAAAAAAAAAAAAAAGACAGGCCAGTTTTAAGGTGGAGGAAACTTTTCATTTGAGAAATTTCTATCAGTTCTGCTCCTGGGCAGCCAATTGCTGCTCCCACTTGAGAGTCCCTCATCTCTTGAGTCCTCCCTTCCCCGGGCAAAGAAAAGGAGATGCTCTGAGGGAGCTGCTCTTCGAAGCACTGCTCCATACTTACACTGCTACTTGGCACCCTACCTTGATGGGCTGATGTCAAAACACAGACCTCTGCAAAGGCACTCTTGTGTCTCTGCTGAACTGCTGGCTTAGTTAAAGATACTGGCCCTGTAGAGTTACTTACTGGTTAAGCATCTATACCTTATTGGATTAACATCATGGCATAGGCCTCTGAGCTCACTGGTTCAGTACCTCTAACTTGCTGGCCTGACGTTAAGGGGCAGCCGTCTGTAAGGTCATTGGATCAACATCGTTAGCTTTTCTGGCCCTACATGAAGGCCCTGATATTTTGTAAGGTTATTGACTACGTCAGGCTATCTTGCTGGGCTATTGTTGAGGCAAAGTTTGAAGTTCTTGGCTCAGCATCTCAAGTTTGATGGACTAGCCTCCAAGCTAACACTTGCTCAGCACTTCCACCTTGTTGGTCTGATGCAGCGGCATATTATTGCCTAGGCTGACAAGGCCTAGGCCTAGGATGACAAATTTGAAGGGGCAGCAAATTTGAGCATAAGCTCCCCTGCTCCAGCTTGCCTCCTCTGCGAGCGTGTTGCCGCATCCCGTTTCTCTCCCCTCCCTCCCAGTGCTTGTGCCGCGAAACAACTGTTTTGTAGGGAAGGGAGGAGGAGGAACGCAGCACGCTGGGGGAAGAGGTAGGGCAGGGGCCAGGATTTGGGGAAGGGATCCAATAGGGGCAGGGAGGGAGCGGAGTTGGGGCAGGACTTTGGGGAAGGGGTTGGAATGGGGGTGGGGAAAGGGTGGAGTTGGGGTGGAGCTGGGGTGGGCAGGGCGACAATTATTTCAGGGCCTATGGGTGGCAAAATCATTAATCCGCCACTCGTCTGATGTCATTGGCATAAGCCTCTCTGATGTCTGTCTGTGCAGAGGAGTCTCTGAGATTACCTTCTCAGCACCTCCTTCTTAGTGGGCTGATGGCAAGGCATGGGCCTCTCTCAGTTCCACTTGGTCAGCAGATGAGCTGCTTGGAGCAGGAAACTTGTCATCTCTTGTGTCTTATACAGTGCCCAAGTACATGGTCTGTGCCTAACAAATTATAGCTATGACAAAGCCCCCCACAGAAGCTGCTCCTTGAGAGGTAAGGGAGGGCAGTTCTCATTTGCATCATAGGATGGTGTCTCCTGGGAGGTTATGAAAGAGTCTGTGTAAAGGAAAATATGAGAACAGACCTAGCGATCCCCATAATGTGAAATGGAGAGTTTCATACCAATATTTGCTTCCAAAGGAAAGGATCGAAAAATGTTGAGTGGGGAAAGAATGACTCTGGAGATCTCAAAGCACTGTTATCATTATGACACAGGGCTATGCATAGATACTAACTGTGCAGGCAACTGTTATGTGGTCCAGCCATTGCTCATGTAGCATGATAGACAACCAAACCTGTTTGATTAGGATACCAGTCATGGCCAGGATCTCTAGCATGCATATAACAGTTTGAAAGTACCTCAGGGATTTTAAGGTCTTGTGTGCAGGACAACTCCTCTAATCCTTAGTTCTGTACTGGGACACGCTCTGAAGGGAGGTCTGTTTAACATCTCTCCCTCCAGATGGTGCAGCTGTCAAGCCGCTCAGAGCAACCAAGGGGAAAGTACTATTTAATCTTCTGTTTTCTTTCCAAATGCTTGTTTCCACCATGCATTTCTTCCAGGCACTCTTGCTAGACTTCCCTACCCTGGGATACCCATACGTGACCACAAACTCAGGCTCTGTGAGAGAACTATTTTTTGATAATTTTGGCATTGAGCACTTAAGCCTCCTCTCAGGCTCGGAGGGTGGGTGTCTATTTCCCCCAGTTGTGGTTCTACCTCAAGCGAAGAAGAAATGGTTCAGAAAGGCTTTGCTCCCTAAAGAAACTAGTGATGTAATTATACTTCCTGGCTGTGCTGGAAGTCTCATTACTCAGTAAAAAGGAAATTTCATGCAAGACAATTATCTGTAATTTGAGGGGCAAAGTCACATGACCTCAGCCTTCCTATCCAGTTATGAAAGCAACAGAGAGCCAGCTTCTTCAGAAAGGAGGCTGGGAAAGGTCAGCCGAGGTTCCTCTGAACCAATCAAAAGCCAAAGGCAGAAGCTAGCATGGAAGGCAATGGCAGCTTACCCAAAAAACTCAGTTGTCTCATGCTTAGCAGTGCACAATTTGGAGACTTAAAGGACTGATTCTCAGTTACACTACGACTGATAGAGTGGAAACAGCATTTTGAAAATCTCCAAGCAAACATGTAGGTGAGTGGATGAAGCAGTAGCATTAGAGGTGGTTATTTTTTTGACTTGCTTCCACTGATACCTTACTTTCTATACCTGCTGCTGAGAATGGTGATATGGAGTCTAAGCACTTTAAAGAGATCACAGTCAAGTGCCGCAGAAGGAACCATCAAGGACTCGAGGTGCAGTAGGTTAATACACAGAGGCCTGGTTTCCCCTTTCTGTTATATTCCAAGTGGAACGTATTGAGTGGTCTCAAGCCAGCAGCTTTTTGTGCAAGGCAGAGCTGGGAGGAGAGGTGGCCAGAATCCACCACACTCCAGCTATTCACTGCTTCCAGGGGAAGCGGTACACACATAAGAGCAGCCTTGTGGCTGCCTTAGCTTGCACTGGAGAGCAGGCAGGCTATTAGCTACCCCACAACACAGGGAGCACAAAACTCAGCCAAAGCCCCTTTTCTCCTTCCCTACCCCCATTCCTGCCCTACCCTCTGTGCCCGCAGGAACAGAGTAGCTGAGCATCAGCACCTAAGCTGAAATTCAAAACAGATGGACTTTAGTCCTGCTTTAAACAGAAATCTCTACACAACCTTTATCTGTGGAGCTCCTATGGGGCCTCCATGATATCCTGATTGTTACATATATTGTGCCAGGAGAGAGAGCAGCCTGCTTTTGTTGCCTTTACTGGACTCCTTACACTTGTGCATAGCTCACACTAATAATATTGCTACAGCACTATACAAAGTTAGATAAGCGATTGTGAAAATTGAAGCAAGCTCTCCTATAAAACCCACTGTCCAAGACCCTCCTGTTCCCCACCATATGTATGCACCCTCCCCATGCTGTTTAAAGCCCACCTGTAAGGACAAACTGCTGATTTGAAAATGGGTGTGCTGCTGTTAAATCAGCGTTCAGTCTGGCAGTCATGCCATGTGGATTTAGTCATGTTGTCTTTGCAAATGCAGATCTAGTCAATGGGATAGGACCATCTCCCTCTCCCTGGGGATAAATAAAGGAGAATGAGCATGACGCAGGCATACAAATCACAGCACAATTTCTCTAGGAAATTCACCCTCCCTTCCCCACGGCCTTAATACACCAAAGTCAGAAACCAAGTCAGGCCCTCAAGTAGCAGGGACTACCAACCACTGCCAACCAGGCTGGATACCAGCATGGGGGTGGGGGCGGGATGTCATTTTGTTTTTGACTTGCTTCCATTTATATCTTACTCTCTGCCCCAGCTGCTGGGAACTGTGATTTGAAGTCTTAGGCTACACTCGAAACTCCAAAGCGCTGCCATGGGAGCTCTCCCATGGCAGCGCTTTGAAGTGCGAGTGTGGTTGCAGCACCAGCACTGGGAGAGAGCTCTCCCAGCACTGCAGGTACTCCACCTCCCCATGGGGATTAGCTTGCAGCGCTGGGAGCCGTGCTCCCAGCGCTGGGGCACTGTTTCCACTGGCGCTTTGCAGCGCTGTAACTTGCTGCACTCAGGGGTGTGTCTTTTTCACACCCCTGAGCGAGAAAGTTGCAGCGCTGTAAAGCACCAGTGTAGCCAAGGCCTTAGTGCTCTAAAGCGATCACAGCCATTGCCACAAAAGGGACTACCACCGGGAACTCGAGGTGCAATTGGTTAATACATAAAGGCCTAGTTTCCATTTTCTGTTACATTGCAAGTGGAGTATGTTGAGTCGTCTCAAGCCAGTGCTTTTTGTCCAAAACCCAGCATGTATAGTTCAGTCTGACAGCAGGAACGCTGTGCACTAACAGCTTGGGACATGGCTGATGGTAGCCTAAAAGCTCCCACTAGAATCCATAGCACCTTGTGCAGAGGCTAAATGCAAAGCAAATGGGTCTGAGTGAAAAGGCGATTCCAAATTATACCCCAGATGGCTCTCACCTGCTGTGCCCTCAAAAGACAGGCTGCTCCCTTCTCTCTCTCTTTGTTGTCATATATAAATCTCTAGCTTAGTGACTCCAGGGCTTGGAACCCTTTCTGCTTTGGCCTGCCACTGATGTTCACAGCACCTGTGGCCATTTTCTTTGCAGGCCAGAGCTTTTTCTTTGGGAAGGAGAAGCCACTCTACGGAGTTATAAGGATAATAGTGCGTATCTCTCTAGGGCCTTTCGTTCCAAATGAAACCCAAAGCTCTTAACAGCACTCTGTCATGTATCTAAACTTCAAGCTGGAGTGTCATTCCAACTCCAGGAGCTAACCCTTCACTAGCTCTGGTGAGCTAGCATACTAAATATAGTGTAGCTGTAGTGGCAGCCACCTGAGTAAATACCTAGTGTCATGAATGCGTTGCCTACAGATTTTGGGGCCTCTAGGCCCTCACACTAATTTTGAATGCACTTGCTCAATCAGAGTTAGCATGAATCTATCTCCTTGAGCTCGAAATTACACAACTTGAAGTGTAGACATACCTACAGCCAGCATCTGTAATCTGTCTGCTTAGCTATCACTGGAGTAGCTGCACAGCTGGATACAGGAATCATCTCATCTACCAATTAAAGGGGCCCACCTCAGAGATGGAATTGTTTAAGAGCACATGGGACTACTGCCCAAGTAGTTCTGTGCAGGAAGTGAAGCATTTTAGGTCTAACGGATACAGCAGTAATATAAGGAATAGCAAGAAGAAGGCTAAGCAGATGTGCCCATTTACTAAGTCATGCTTCAATAACAGATGGGTATTACAATTTAAAACAACAATGGATTCAAAATAGATAATAAACCAGAATATCTTATCATTAGTGAAACATTAATAACATGCTCCAGCCCAGACAAGACGCATAGATGGATAGCCTCTGCTCTGGAGCACTTCCAATCTAAAACAGACCTACAGAGAATGTGCTGGAAAACCACAGGAGGAACCATGTTAAGGATTTTTTAACCTACGAATGTGCATCTGGTGGATATCACAAAAAAGTCCATCTTTAGGAGGGATTTGACTGAAGAAAAAGAGTGTGGTGGGCTTCATGAACTGGGACTAGGAGGTCATTTCATTTACAGAGGGAGCATGGAAAAAATCATAGGGACAAGAGTGGAAGGAGACTAAGCAGATGTTAAGCCTGCCTTTGTTGATAGACCGGAGAAGAGCTTACAACAAGTTGAGTAGATCTGAGATGTTGGATGCAGAATTATGTAAGAGCATGAAAGTGAGGATGAGCAGTTTAAACTTGATGTGCTGTGATTAACCTGTGGAACTCACTGACACATGATATTACTGAGACAAAAAGCATATAAGATTTTTTTGAAAGGGTACTAAGGCGACTAGCTGCTGAAATGAGAGTAGCCATACTAAAAGGCCTCACTATCCCCCTGCAACAGGTCATAAATGGATTATCAGTGGGATCAGGCCATGTTCCTCCCTTCCTGCCCACTGTAAAGCAGTGAAAAATGAGCAACTTTTTGAAGCTCATGGAATTAGCTATTGTCCAAAGGAAGAGACCTGCCTTGATAGCCTATTGGTTGCAATTACTGCAGTTTTCTTTTCTTTCCAGCTGTGCTTTACCTTCACTCTTTCTCTCCGTCCCATTTAGTTTTTCTCCTCCTCTGCCCACTCACAGTAAATACGTGACAGCCTGCATCCCTCAAAGGGGTTTCCTCCGAGTGGCTTGACTATTCCTGTATATGTTCATCCAGTGGAAGGGGTGAGTGAGAAGAGACAGAACCACTCTGACATATCAGCTACTCTCTAGATAACTCAAGAGCTCACAAAGAGCCAGCAGGACGGGACTGCTCTCACGTAGGCTCTAGGCAGAGCCCCTCCACCCCCTTCCCCACGTTAGCATGATGTCAATAGCCGTGATTTTCCACCCCAACGGTGGGATGATGGGAGAATCTACTGTGGAATTTGGAAAGAGGGAGGGGGAGCGGATGAGAAAGGGATAGAGTAAATGAGGTTCACGTTCTTGCACCAGGAGTTCCAAACAAATCCCATCAGCCCACAGAGCTGCTGTTCAGATAAGCAAGGAGGCATAGAGAAACAGCAGCTAACACTAGAAGCTAAGAGATTTTCCAGCCCAGGCTATTCAATTGTTTCAGTGTGTGACCAGGCCACAACAAGGCTGTAATATTAGATCAGGGCCCCTGCACGCTATATTTGTACTGCCACTGCACTTCCCGGGGGAAACAAACAGTGTCAGAAACAATCCATCAACAACTAGTGCAACTCTTGGTGCTACTAAGTCACCATTTTCCCCAGTAAGAGCTGAGGCGGCAGGATCGATCAGATGAGGGGGCTGAAGCACAGACATGGCTCATTACCATGACTTGAACACACATTGTAGTTTGAATGCACGGCTATCATGCTGGAAAATCACCGTAATGCCTGTGGACACATGCAAGAGCCTAGACTGCACGACATACCAGGGAGGTGCCTCTGTTTGCTACTGTTCACCATAAAAGGCAGCGTCAGTGCTTCCTGGGGTGGCAGAATATGCATGTTTTGCTTGTATCTTTATGGAGTGAGGGCAGCCAAGCTGGGGAAGGATCTTGATGCAACTCAGCCAAGCGTCTATAAAACAGCTCTTTAAAAAGCCGCAAAGTCACCTTTGCTGACATTTGCAAAGGGATTATATGCAAGTCACAGGACTGATAGATGGACCTTGCCATGATTAGGGTCACAAAGGCAGGGAGTGAATTTATGTGCTAACAAACAGGCCTGTGTGGCTCTCTCTTTCTTTCTCACACATACTCGGCTAGACACATTTATGAGCCTTTGTGAGACCAGTCTGACCTGGACTTCTCTTTCCATTTCTTTCTCACTTCTAGGATGGACACATGCATCCCTCTGCCAGTCCCCTATTGCCTCTGGCCTGAGTCTCCATGTTCATGCAGCATGACCATAACCTGTAACTACGCTGAGCAGGCAGCATTTTACATCACTTTGCACTGGTTTCAGGGCAATGGGGTGGCACGCTTTTGTCTAGCAACTACCACGGTGCAGGCTCTGTGCTCTTGGGACATTGAGCCCAGTTTGGGGTCTGGGCAAACAGTCGCAGCATGTTCAAATATCCCCAAATGGATGAGGGTTCAGGTGTTTGGGCTGAAGAAATGACCTCACATCAGCGGCACCTGGTGGGACAAAGCCAGGTACAGCACCCACAAGGTATTGTATTGGTCTCACCCTATAACATAACTACTCATCTCCATCCTCGCCTGCACCGACCCAGTGAGCCACACCGCAGCATTTAGTCACTAACGTGCAGGCCAGTGCTACCAATCACTAGAGGAGGAAATTCACGAAGCAAGAGGACTGTCCATGTGGTAAGTGAGTGGGGCCCAGCGACCAGCATGGTGAGTAGGTTTTAAAGTGAAAGCTACTGCCTGCGCCTCTTCAAAATCATAGCTAGTAAACACTGTGGGGCTGGGCCTGTCCTATGTGTGTAGTGCCCAGCCCAACGCAGCCCTGCTCACCAACTGGGGTGCTTCCATGCTACCACACTACAGACAAATGGGTGACTGGCTTTCTGCCAAGCCAATGGGGCACACCTGAGGTGAGCTTAGCATTGGTCCCTACTAGCTTAGCTGCGGAGAGTAGAGACTCACTTCACCTAATAGAACTGCAGCTTATGCTGAGTACGCAGCAAGTAGTCAGACACACCACAGCCAGCGGCAAGCCCCCCCTTCTCCATTACACTGCCCTAAATGAACATAGCCATAGATGGCTGCTGGCCCACTTGGAATGACATAAGCAGCTGCCTTAGCTGCAGAATTTAGCTTCGCCATCAAGCTTAGCTTTGTAGCCAAAAGCAGTGGCTGTTGTCGCTGGCAGGGAATCTTATTGTGTTCAGCTGACAATCCTAGGCCCATATTTAACACGCTGCTCTTCCTGCAGTGGCTGGTGCACCCCTAGCCAGAATGCGCAAGCTGGTAGTGGTCTGACTGAGACAAGATCCAAGCAGACTGTACCCTCATCTAGGTGGCAAGAGGGAATTCAGTGACCCTTCCAGCTACTTAATGCCAGATTCTGAAAGGTTGAGTTCCCAGACAGGAATGCTGATCATGACCCGGGACTGGAGTGGTGGGAATTTATAAAGGGAGCAAAGTAAGAAATACTCCCTGTTCCATCAAGGACTTCACCCCTACTCTGCTCTGAGTGGCAGAGGGTTTTTGGCCCTCTGAGCTGAATGGAGAAGGAGCAGGACCGCCCCAGCTAGGCTTCTGTATTTTAAGGAAAGTAGGGGCTTAGCCACTGCTGATTTCACTCACACTGAAGTAGGGAATGCGCTCTAAGATATTTAGAGCCCCTGTTACTATCATACTGAGCCCCTTGCTCTCTTCAATGTATTTATCCTCACAACAGCTCTGTGAGGTAGGGAAACACTACCATCCCGAGACACAGTGAAACTAAGTGACTTGCCCAAGGTCACACAGGAAGTCTGTGGCAGAGCAGGCAATTGCACTTGGGCCTTCGAAATCTTAAGGCCATGGCTACACTGGCGCTTTACAGCGCTGCAACTTTCGTGCTCAGGGGTGTGAAAAAAACACACCCCTGAGCGCTGCAAGATACAGCGCTGTAAAGCCTCCGTGTAAACAGTGCGCTGCAAGCTACACCCGTAGAGGATGTGGAGTACGTGCAGCGCTGGGAGAGCTCTCTCCCAGTGCTGGCGCTGCGACCACACTCGAAACTTCAAAGCGCTGCCCCGGCAGCGCTTTGAAGTGCAAGTGTAGCCATACCCTTAGGCTAACCACTGGCCTATCCTTCCTCCATTGCAGGTTTAAACCATTTCCTGCCAGCTACATCCCCCATTGCCCTCTTGAACTAGGAGTTGCATTTCTTTTGTTGCCAAGTTTCAGTTTACATAAGAAATGTGCTGCCGTTAGAAAGTACAGTACAGTGTCACCCTCAGTTCTCTACAGAAGCAGCACTAGCCAAGCATCTGTGAAAGGAAGAACCCACACTGGGCCAAGAAGAATCCCCAGCCCAGCAGTGGCCACAGAGTTTGGTCAAGGAAACCACACAGCACAGTCAGGGACCTAGAATTCAGCTGAGGTGGGGTTTTAAAGGCCGATAAGCCTGTAAATCTGTGCTGGTATTTGAGCAGGGATAGAGTTGAGGATACCTTCCCCCATACACAAATATAAGGGCCTTTTATTGCTCCATCGGGCAGCTTGATTTCCACTATACCATACAGACGCCAAGTGCATCTCAAGACGTTGACTGGTACCACAGAGGCAGTGTCCTGTGATGGTCACAGAGAGGAAATGCTGGGTGTTTGCTCCTCTCTCCTTTTGCCACCTCCCCTGCTACTCCCTAGGCTCTTCTCAAAAGTAAGAAGCAGACACAGACTCCGATACAGCAGGCATATTTATTTACTGTGAAACACACTATTCACCACCCAGTGCGACTGAAATTCAAATGCATAGCAGCAGCTTCTGGGGATCAAGGAAATCCTAGACTTTCCCTTGAGAGTTTTTGCTAATGGGATTTTAGCAACTAGTGACACACTTGCCAGCCCCCAGAGGCTGAAGGGCTGTGCTTATCCCTAGAATTGGCATAATACAATTGGAGGCAATGCAAGCTCCCCACTGTAACCTGCTAACATGTCTCATCCCTGCTCTTGAGAGACTGTCATCCCCTCTTAGGGGGAAGTGGGATGCTCCCCACAGCCCATTCACTCCTTTGGTAGCTCATGTGAGGCTGCTGAGTTCTTCCAAACTAATGACTTTGACACCTTAGGGAGACCTGATTTTCAGAGGGCAGGAGCTCAGCACTTCCTGACAATCAGGCCCCTTTATGGTATCTCCGGTGGGGCACCTAAAACCTCTAGTTCCTTTTGGAGACCTTGGCCAAGGGTGTCCATCAGAGCCAGCTGTGATGTCAAGTCTAGTAGCGGGCAGGAGAGTTCTCAGTTCAAGCCCAGTTTCTCTCTCCCACACACATTCTCAGGCATCTATTCTTAAACATTCTCCTGTGCTCTGGCTCTGCTATGAGATGGGGTCTTGGGGCTGAGCTCAGGGGAGAAGGTCTCAGGTCATTCCTTAATGAACAAATACATTATTTTGCTAAGAAAACAGATTATTTCTCCTCTAGGGGAAGCCAGATATCACTGTGAATGCCTCTCTTTGGTGAGAGACTGAACACTGCTCTAATCAAAAGCGCCCCCTCACTTTCTGGATGGCCACTTAAGAGGCACCCAAACCGGGGCTTAGGAAGCTATTCTAAGATGCACTGCCGGGCCTCCGTGGAGGTGTCGCCTCATGTGCACGCTAGCCCTGGAAACCAAACTCCTTGTACTTGCTGGCCATGTCATTTCGGAACAGCTCCAGGGCCTTCCTCATCGCAGCCTGGGAATCAGCCCCAAAGTCCGAGGGATGCTTCTCTGCAATGACCTTGACAATGATTTCACAAATGAACTGTCAAGAAGGAGAGCGGGGAGGGAAAGGAAAAGGAAAAGGGACAAGTAAGCATCACTCACAGTAGGGATCTTTCAGTAAATGCAGTTAAAAATGGTTTGCAGACAGTGGAAATGACATCTTAGGGGTTGTCTACACAAACACTTAGCTCGCAGCAAGCAGGGGTGTAAATCTATCCCGCACTATCCTGCTGTGCAGTGAGTGTCCATGTGGACCCAGCTGCCGCACACTAAAAGCTCCTTAGTGTGCTGTGATCTACCCTGCTTTGAAATGGGAGTAGATCAAAGTGCACTAGGGATCTTTTGGTGCATGGCAGCAGGGTGCATACAGGCACTTAGTGTGCAGCAAGTTACTGCAAGACAGATTTACGATCCAGCCGGCTACAAATTAAGTGTTTGCATAGACAAGGCCTAGGACTGAATTCAGTAGTCCTTCCCTCAGCCATTCAAGAGGCATCGTGGCCTCTAGAGCACTAGGCTGGGACTTGGGAGACACCTGGGTTCGAATCCTGGACCTGTCACTGACCGGCTTCGTGATCCTAGGAAAGTCACTTCCCCTCCCATCCTTTGTCTGCCTTGTCCATTTACACTGTAAACTCTCCCTCTGTGTTTGCATAGTGCCTAGCACAATAGGTCCCCAATCTTCACTGCGGCCTCCAGGTGCTGTTGTAATACAAAGAAGTCCCTTGGGTGCTGTCACTCACTGGTCTAATATGATCTGGTTTGCCATGGGTGCTGGTGCTGCACCCACTGGTTTGTTACTGTTAAGGATTGCATGTGAGCAATGTAAACACGGGGACTCACACACCAGGAGCTGAGCCTCCCAATATTACAGGGGTCTCCTACATCACACAGAGCTCACACAAGTCCAACTAGACATCAGTGAACAAAGGTGCAACCCACCCTCCCACTCAAGCCCATATTCTCTACACACGCTGAACCCCCTCTCACCCAAGGAACCCTCTCCAGTTCCCATACCTCCAAGAACTTGACAGGGATTTTATGCTTGGTGGCATGGCTCTCTGCCAGTGGCTTCAGCTCTGGTTCATGATTGTTCTTCAGCTTCAGGATTCTGCCCAGGGCGGTAAGGACAGTGGTGCCGTGCTTCTTCAGTTCTTCGGAGCTCTTCAGCTCATCGATCGTCTTCAGGTTTTTGAACTTGGCAAAGCGTTCCTGGGTCTCGGGGTGAACCTGAAAGAGTCTGTGAACAGAGGCGGGGAACCCATGAGGTGCAAAGGTGGAATGGGGGGAAAAAAACAGGAATTACCAGACTCGATCAAACCCAAGGTCCATCTAGTTCAGTGTTGTACTGATCTCTACATGCAGCATGATTGCAGCTCAAGTAGACATACTCAGACTAGCTTTAATCTAGCTAGACTGGATACTGGAGCAGTGAAGCTGAGGCAGAATAGACATCAGCTTGGGCTAGCCATACAGGTAATTAACTAGGATTCTTGGTAGGCTTGTCTAGTCCATGCGACTATGGCTGTGCTGCTCTGATATCCAAGCTAGCTAGAGTTCAGGTATCCCTATGCATACATCCATGAGTGTAGACATACTCTCAGATAGTGGCCAGAACCAGATACTTCACAGGAAGGTGTAAGAACCGCACTAGAAAGCAGATGCGGGATCATTTGCCTCCCAATAAGGTCTCATCCTAGCCCTCAATTGTCTGATTAGTCTGACCCTTGAAGCAGGGATGTTGGAACAATTTGTATAGTGGGGATGCTGAGAGCCATTGAAACAAACTGTAAACCCTGGGTATGATGGAAATCACTTCAAGCCAACGGGTGTGGCAGCACCTCCAGTACACTAGTTCCAGTGTACTGAATCATGAAGTTTTAGATCCTTTCCAAGTTTTCAGTAATAATTTTGACAACTCAGGCTATTCCTCTTGTCCACATAAAGACCTAATCCTTTTTGGAAGTTTGCTAAGTTCTTAGCCTCAACAACATCCTGTGGCAGTGAGTTCCACAGTCTAATTGCACATTATGTGGAAAAGTATTTCCTTTTATCCACTTTGAATTTTCTGCTTTTACATTTCATTGCATATCCTCTTGTTCTTGTGTTAAGAGACAGGGAGAATAGAAGCTCCTCCCCTGTACCAAGCATCATCTTATAACATTTAATCCTGTTCCCTCGTCTTTATCTCCTTTCTAAGATGACCAATCCCAGCCTTCTCCATCTCTCCACATGAGAGGCAGGCAGGGAGTGCACTTAACATTTTCAAATGATGCCACAGAGCAGGTGCCCATCTTACTCGTTTTTCACAACTGTTTAGTCCTTTGGCACCAGTCACCTGGGATTGTGCCAGTGTATTAGGATCAGGGTAGAAACATAGGGCCAGCTGGGACATGACGGAGTGACTGACATTTGTCTGTCCCTTCTTCCCTCACCTGCCATGGGGCTCTGAGGATTCATACAATTTAATGCCCTGGCTGCTTCTTCCAGCTCTGCTCCATGAGGCATTACTGCTATTAAACTCTGTGTTCCCATCTGAGCCCATCAGCGCTGCTCTTAAATTGACCAGGAGGGAACAACGTTAAACATGTACAGCACTTAAATACAACAGTCAAAGGTGCTACCAAAAGCCCTTTGACAGAGAGATGTAGCCGGGTGCTGTGCCACAGAGTCCTGTGTGTGTGTGCAGACAGCAGTCAGCATTTCAGAAAGAAATGATTGGCCCAGAGGTCTCTCTCAGGGAAGGACATGCAACAAATTGCTTCGCTTAGTATCATTTGAATGATAGGCTATAGTAGTTTATAAGCGAAGCAATTTGTTGCAGACATACTCTCCACCCAGTGCAATGTAAGGAGCCTATCAGGACCAATTAGCTTTGTTAAAAAGCCACTGCTAAATTGGAAGAAAGGCTATGATCATTTCTATGCTTGTGATCGGTCTCCCTTCATCCTCTGCCTGGCTATGGCTAAATTATGTCTGCCAAAGATGCAGAAGCGGTGCCAGGGTTTTTGGCGCCCTAGGCGGGGGTCCTTGGCAGCAATTCTGCAGTGGGGCGGGGGGGGAGGGGTCCTTCCATGCTCCCGGTCTTTGGAGCACTTCAGCGGTGGGTCCTGGAGCGAGTGAAGGACCCGCCACAGAATTACCACCGCCGACTCAGAGTGCGGAAGGACCCCCCCGCTGCCGAATTGCCACCAAGAGCAGCAAAATGCCACCCTCCCAAATCCTAGTGCCCTAGGCGACCGCCTAGGTCACCTAAATGGAAGCGCCAGCCCTGCAAAGATGATACATCTTTTGGACTCCTAAAAATACCTCTGAAGAGCAATTTTTGTTGTGCTTGAAATGCATCCAGCTGCATCAAGTGTCAAAAATATTAAAAAATATTTCCAGGAGGTGATATCTACCTACAAGCTCTTTCACTTAGCACAAGCTGGACACACTACTATGCCAACAGAAGTCTGCAAGGCCTCCCTGTATTCAAATCCCTCGATTTCTAGAAGAAACCTGCTGGCTGATCAGGTCTTGGGGTAATGAGGCATAATCTATGTATGTTATGCAAAAAACAAACACCCCTTGCACTTCTTCCCCATTATGTTATTAAAACACTATTGCCAAGATGTGGCTATACACTACTATGAATATAGCCACATCTTTTCTTATTGTTTATGGCAGGGGCGGGCAAACTTTTTGGCCTGAGGGCCGCATCGAGTTTCGGAAATTGTATTGAGGGTTGGTTAAGGGAGGCTGTGCCTCCTCAAACAGCCAGGCGTGGCCCAGCCCCTGCCCCCATCCGACACCCCCCGTTGCTTCTCGCCCCCTGACAGCCCTCTCCAGGGACTCCCGCCCCATCCAACCCCCCTTCTCCCATCCACACTCCTACTCCCTGTCCCCTGACTGCCCTCAGAACCCCTGCCCCTGATCATTCCCCTGTTGCCCCATCCAATGCCCCCCTCCTTCCTGACTGCTCCCCCAGGACCCCGGCCCCAATTCAACCCCCCGTTCCACACCCTGACCACCTGAACCCCTATCCACATCCCCGCCCCTGACCAACCCCCGCAATTCCCCTGCCCTCTTATCCAGCCTCCCCCCACCTCTGCTCCCTGCCCCCTTACTGCGCTGCCTGGAGCACCAGTGGCTGGCAGCACTACAGCCGCGCCACCAGGCTGGAGCCAGCCACGCCACCGCACAGCACAGAGACTGGGTCAGGCCGCAGCTCTGCAGCTGCGCTGCCCCAGGAGCTCGCAGCTCCACTGCCCAGAGCTTTGCGCCGGCGGCGCATTGATTTGAGGCTGCGGGGGAGGGGCCAGGGGCTAGCCTCCCAGGTCAGGTGCTCCGGGGCCGGGCAGAGGAGGGTCCTGTGGGCTGGATGTGGTCTGCGGGCCGTAGTTTGCCCACCTCTGGTTTATGCTGTATTCATTTCCCCTACCCTCCCGCTGTCTGTCTTTTCGGTTGTGAGCTCTTTGGGGAAAGGACAATTCCTTCTTTTCTGTTTGGAAGGCGTCTAACATACTGTGGCTGCTACCAGAACCAAAATTTGTCATACAAGAATACTACACTCAGGATATTTTTCAAGAGCAAAGAATAGACCTTTCCAGTGAAGGGCACAGAGTATGGGTTTGCCAAGCAATGTTGGTCCCCTTCTTAGCTAGGCTTAAAAGAAAACATTCTCATTCAAAGAGGGGAAGCAGACTGATAGATTCTCCAGTCATCTGCACCATGTCCTCTCCTTGCAAGTGTACGCCATACCTCTGGTATATGGGATTTAGCCCCGGCTAAGGGAGAAATCTGGTAGCAGCCCCTTCTTAAAATATCGACAACATGTCATTGGCACCACATTTAGTTCAGATGACCTTACCATTACACAAGTAAAGCACTCAAAGCAACTTAACCAAGAACATGTTTATGTGCAGTTTTTTTTAGCATGCACCTATGGGGATTGGTGACCTCTGAAATTGGGCAGGCAGAACTGATACATGAAGGGGATCTCAATTTATTGTTAAAGCTCATGGTGTATGTCACTTGAAACAGGGTGCCCAGGGGAATCAAAACCCAACATGCCCATCCCACTGGAGGGGACCTCAAGGCCATTGAAATGCTACTCGCTGCTCCATCCCCAGATGCTCAAAGACTCAGTATTGTGGGGCCTCCCTGGAGCTTGGCCCGGGTAGAACTCCCACCCTAACCTCAGAATCACACACTCCACTGGAGGGGGGTTGGGGGAAGTGCCCCATCTCAGACCACAAACTCAAGCTGGGCTTTGAAAAGAGCTTGGCTCCTACCTCCCACATTCCTAGAGGGTTTGGCCTGAGGCTGTGGCAGGCTGGAAGAGGCAACTGGAGAGGAAACAGAAAGGAATGATTTGGGGTGGAGGGCTTCATCATGTGAAATTTGGTGGAGGGAAATCACAGGTAGTCACAGCACATTTGATGAAAAATGGTTATTTGCGATTTTCTCTCATCGCTTCCCGTGCTGTTTCCTCTCCCTACCTCATGAGGGGCCAACTGCAGGGAATTGGAAGGCCTAGGGGAGACACCCACCTCACTCCAACATTTTGCTTCACTGTGTTCTATCAGTGGGGAGCTGGAGTTCAAGTTCATTAGCGGGTTGGCTGATCAGGGCAAAGGGAGTGACAAAACCCAAACCTTTTATTTTTGGGAGGAGAGGGAACCTTAAAAAGTTAAAGCTTTTAAACCAGAAACCAAAATGATCAATAGAGGAAATGATCAATAAAGAAAGAAGTCAGTTCAAACAAACACTAGAGAAAAAGAAAGCCCCAGGGCTAATGAGACACAACCACTCTCCTCGGTTTCTCACCTGTAAACCTCTAAGGCAGAGGTGGGCAAATTATGGCCTGTGGACCACATCCAACCCGTGGGACCGTTCTCTCCGGCCCCTGAGCTCCTGGCCAGGGAGGCTAGCCCCTGGCCCCTTCCTTGCTATTCTCCCTCCCCCGCAGCCTCAGCTCACTGTGCCCTGGGTGCAATGCTCTGGGTGGCGTTCTCCTGGGGTAGTGCAGCTGCAGAGCCTGGCCTGAACCAGTGCTCTGTACTGCACGGTGCGTGGCTGGCTCCAAACGGGCAGCGCAGCTGCCTGTCATCGTGCAGCAGCGCCGCCAGCCACCGGTGCTCCAGGTAGCATGGTAAGGGGGCAGGGAGCAGGGGAGGGGGATTGGATAGAGGGCAGAGGAGTTCAGGGGGTGGTTAGGGGCCAGGGGAGTGGATAGGGGTCAGAGCGGTCAGAGGGCGGGGAACAGAGAGGTTGAATGGGGGCAGTTGATTCCAGGGGTGGTCAGGGAGAAGGGGTGGTTGGATGAGGCAGAGGTCCCGGGGGGGGGAGTCAGGAAAGAGGAGGTGTTGGATGGGGCAGAAGTCCGGGGGGGGGGGAAGTGAGGAAAGAGGGGGGTTGGATGGGGCGGCTGGGGGCAGTCAGGGGACAGGGAGAAAGGGTGGTTGGATGAGGCAAGGGTCCCGGGGGGCAGTCAGGAAGGAGAGGGGGTGCTGGATGGGGTAGGGAGAAGTTAGGGGTGGAGGGTAAGGGGGTGCTCAGGGAGAAGAGGTGGTTGGATGGGACAGCGGTCCTGGGGGGGCAGTCAGAAAGGAGAAGGGGAGTTGGATGGGGCAGTTGGGGCAGGTGGTCTTGGGGTGGTCAGGGGACAGGGGAGGTGGATGGGGCAGGTGCCCGGGGAGGTCATCAAGGAACAGGGGTTTGGATTGGTCAGGAGTCCTGGGGGCCATCAGGAGCGAGAAGCAGGGTGGGTCAGATAGGGGGTGGGAGCCGGGCCACGCCTGGCTGTTTGGGGAGGCACAGCCTCCCCTAACTGGCCCTCCATACACTTTCTGAAACCCGATGTGGCCCTCAGGCCAAAAAGTTTGCCTGCTCCTGCTCTAAGGGATGCTCAAAAGCAGATTATTCCTAAAGTCCAGTGCACCAGGCTCTTGAGCCATGCTCTCTCTCATGCTTCCTTCACCGGTTTCATGCCTACCTGATCATAACTTCCTGTCCATGGACCGGGAGTTCTGGTTCCACCTTTGCCCAGATGCCCAGGACACGGTTCCATTCGTCATCACTGAGCCCCATAATTTGTTGGCGCTTGAAAAAAAGAAAAGCAGAGATGAGGTTGTTTCCCAAGTGGTGCAGCTGTATGCCCTGCCTCAGAGTGCGGCTAGAGAGCTCACTCCTGGGGTTTATAATCCCTCCTCACAGATGGACACCTGTCAATTGTCAGCTGGAGTTTCGCTCTCTTTCAGGCTAGTCTAACTTAATCTGCCTCTCTCTTTCTGGGAAGCTATTTTGGGTCAGGTGCTATTGTGGCTGCCACTGATGGAATAATTTCTGCTTTTCCTATTGGGTTGGCACATGTCCCGTTGTGGGCAGAAAGGGCACTGCTAAAGTGCAGTGCCAGGACCCTGTCACAGAGCTGGTGTCCCAAGGACCCAAGAGGCAGAGTCAAAGTTTCAAGCTGTAGATTTCAGAACTACATACTTGGCAGCACCAAGATGGACCATGTCTGTCTGTCTGTAGTGACCCATCCTTTTGCACCCCCATTCATCCCCCCAGGATGGGCAACAGGGGAGGGTCCAGCTCTCCTGTAGAACTGGTTACTGATTACAAGAGTATTTCCTTTCCACTGCTGATCTGGGATTAGATTTTACATTTCCTTTTTAATAGTCTTATTTTCTTCTCCAGTAAAACAGGTGATTCTCTTTTAGAAAATCGCACAGCCTCATGGAGAAGTCTCCTCAGGAGCTTTTAGTTCCTCTGGGTCCAAATGCCATGTGTTCCCCTCCTCAGTCTCCAGAACCAGGAAAAAACCAAGGGGGATATTACATTATAGCACTGAACTGCTTGAATGTTGCAAGTTGACACCCAGAATGTGTCACAGAGCCCCCAGGGAACCATTCATCAAACAATACAAAACCTGATGCTTCAGGGCTCAAAACAATTTCTAACTATGAGAGACCAGGGTTAGACCTACTGTCCGGGGCAGATGATCCCACATCTGCATATTTCAGGGCTCTGAAGCGTCTGAGACAGGTCTCTGGGCTAGATGGACTCAGGGTCTGATCCTGTCTGATAATGTTCTCTCCCCTAATCATCAGGGCCACCCAGAGGATTCAGGGGGCCTGTGGCAAAGTTGGGGGAGCTGCGGCACTTGTATTCACCCGGCAGTGGACCGGGTCTTTGGCAGCATTTCGGCAGTGGTGCCCTTCAGTCGCTCCATGTCTTCAGCAGCACCGAAGGGCCCCCCCGCTGCTGAAATGCTGCCAAAGACCCAGACAGCCGCCAGGCCAGGGCTTGTGGGGCATTTCAGTGGCGGGGGGCCCTTCAGTTGCTCCATGTCTTCGACAGCACTGAAGGGCCCCCAACCACTGAAATGCCACCAAAGGTCTGAACTGCCGCTGGGCCAGGGGTCGCGGGGCCCCTGCGGGGCCCAGGACCTGGGGCAAATTGCCTCCCCTCTTGGAAGCCCTGCTAATCATTAACTAAATGTCTGTATCCCTGCATTGTTTGGAGAAAGCCAGGAGGGGATGGCGGGGGAAGGGGCAGGGAAGGACAGTGTTGTGTTTACAGTTTGGGAGACTTACCAACCTTCTTTATAGCTCCATAGAGGGAGCTGGCCAGGGAAGGAGAGACAGCTGGCAGACACACTGAAGTGGTGATTTATTCCCTCCCAAGTTCAAGGAATCTTTATTGACATGGTCAGAACATGGCCTGATAATAAAATTCAGTCAACAATTATTGCTGTAATATGCACCCATATCTGTGGCTAAGCAGAAGTGTATCTACACAGAGAAAGGGAGTTCTTGTCAGGAGATGAACATTGGCACCAGCCTAGGATTTGGGAGATCTGAGTTCAGTTCCCTGCCACAAACTTCCTGTGTGTCTTAGGCAAGCCACTCAGTCTCTCTGTGCCTCAGTTTCCCATTGTAAAATGGGGATAATACCAGTGTCCTACTTCACAGTGGTGTTGTGAGTGTAACCCAGCCCTGAGGTGTGGGTATGGGTCCTGGGTTCATCTGCAAAGGCACCTAGTGCCTCTGCCCAAGGAAACCCCTCCTAGTGCAGAGAACATAAGAACATAACATAAGACTGACCATACCGGGTCAGACCAAAGGTCTTTCTAGCCCAGTATCCTGTATTCCGACAGTGACCAATGCCAGGTGCCCCAGAGGGTTTCCATGGAGAATCTTGCTAGGTTCTCTCCCCTCCTCAGGCCAAACTTTGTAGACAAGAAGGCCTGGCACCTTCTCTTCTGTGATGTAGGTTTAGCCTGGCAGCGGTCAGCAATCTTGTCGCCCATTCCCAGCTTCTGACAAACAGAAGCTAAGGACACCATCCTAGCTAATAGCCATTGATGGACCTATCCTCCATGAATTTATCTAGTTCTTTTTTGAACCCTATTATAGTCTTGGCCTTCACAACATCCTCTGGCAAGGAGTTCCACAGGTTAACTGTGTGTGGTGTGAAAAAATACTTCCTTTTGTTCGTTTTAAACCTGCTGCCTATTAATTTCATTTGGCGACCCCTAATTATTGTGTTACTGGAAGGAGTAACTAACACTTCCTTATTTACTTTCTCCGCACCAGTCATGATTTTATAAACCTCTATGATATCCCCCCCCCTTATTCATCTCTTTTCCAAACTGAAATGTCCCATACCCCTAATCATTTTTGTTGCCCTTTTCTGAACTTTTCCCAATTCCAATATAACACAAAGGGCCTGTTCCTTGGGAAAATATTTACCACCCAAACTCATACGGAGAAGCATTAGTCAGAACACACACAAATATAATAGCTATATCAGTTCTCAGAGTAATAAAACAATAACCAACAAAACAACAAAAGACAAAATTAGTCATATATGAACTCTACCACCCACCCAACATTTACAGCCAGTGCAAACCACCCTGCTCCCTCTCCCAACAGCTAACATCTGCCTAGGCAAACTGAGTTCAGGCTCAGTCTTTGATGAATGGTGCAGCACTGAAATCAGTGGTTCGCTTAAAACACAATATCAGGATAAACAAACAACGGTGTTTTTCCAGACTTCTGTATTTGCACCAAGGAGATTGTCATTGTGCCTCTCTGATCTGGATTTAAGTGTGCAGTTAGGCTGGCTTTCAGTAGCCTGACTGCAACTTGAAGTCTTCTGAGTTTTTTATTTCTGCTGAGATGACATTGTCCATTGTCCTATTAATTCCAAAAGCTCTTAAAATCTTCCTATGGATAGGAATGTGGAATGTAGAAGGGGCCTTCCTAGCTGTGATGCTGCTCTCCCTGCTACACTCCAAACATAGCCAAAAAACCAGAAGCATAACCAAACCCTTTGTCTCTGAGTTTTGACTTTTGATTGGTTCTAGTAGTACTGTCCATCTTGTTGGATCTCTGCCCTGGACTCTAGGCAGCCTGGGAAATAGGATCCTGAGCCTCTGTTGCATTGCTGCTGTAGTGTAGGGGCAAATCCCCTAGACGCTCAGTATAATATGTTAGGAAAAAGCAACTCCAGAGGGGGTTACATGCTCAATCACCTGGGAAAACTTGATGTTCCCATCAAGAATTTCAATAGACATGTAAAATTCTACATAAATTAAATTTCATTAATGTACACAAATACACTGTCCTACTAAAACTTGTGCGCAAGATTAACGGTGTAAGGCAGTTGCAGTTGTCCCTCCATCTGTCTAGGAGGGAGGCCATGCCCCCTCGCTACAAGGCCTCTGGGAGGGTGCAGTATCTGGGGGGGAATTAACACTGGGGTCTCTGCCACTCGGCGGGGTAGAGCAGTAATGTCTATAAGCCCCAGCCCTCAGGTAAGGTGGGGCAGCACACAGTTGGGGGTCCTGGCTCTGGCAGACTGCCAAGAAACACAGGTCTCTTGGCCTAGAGGGAGAAGCCTGCCACCCCAAGAGTAGGGTAGCAGGGGGACATGGGCCTGATTCACAACACTGGGTGGGAGCCCAGGGCCTTAACAATGGTGAAATGCTTCACCGCTGGGTTAGCGGGGAAATTTGGCCGCAAAACATTGGGCAGATGTCAGTCAGCAACACAGCCGAACTATATTCGGCTCCCCTGGGCTACTTCCTACACTCCTGTCCGGCGGTGGGGGGTGTACCTGGGTCCCAGTGTCGTCATTCGCCTCACTGGGATAAACAGCTAATGGCAACTCCTCGATGTCTCCAGCGTCCAGCAGCTCTGGTAGTCACTCTGGGTCTCAGACTCTGTAACGTTCACTGTCAGGTCCGAGCTCAGCCTTTCCAGCTGAGATGAAGGGCCTGCCTTTTATATTTCCAGTTCCTGTCCCATCACCTCTGTTTCTGGCAAGGTGGGTGTCCTGGCTTTGCCCACCACGGGGCGGTCAACATTCTCTCTCCAACTACACAGTGCCTCCGCTCACTCACTACACAGTGGTTTTTAATATTGGACAGCATGCTCCTGACACCCACTTATACAGCACAGGGAGAGGTACTCTGGAGGAGACATCAGGGGAGTCAGAGATTCACTTTATGACAGGTTTCACCTCTTGACCAGACTGTTTGGGTACAGCATTTGGGATGCATTAACAGGTGTGTTGTAAACAAGACACGAGAAGTCATTCTTCCGCTTTACTCTGCACTGGTTAGGCCTCAACTGGAGTATTGTGTCCATTTCTGGGCACCGCATTTCAAGAAAGATGTGGAGAAATTGGAGAGGGTCCAGAGAAGAGCAACAAGAATGATTAAAGGTCTTGAGAACATGACCTATGAAGGAAGGCTGAAGGAATTGGGTTTGTTTAGTTTGGAAAAGAGAAGACTGAGAGGGGACATGATAGCAGTTTTCAGGTATCTAAAAGGGTGTCATCAGGAGGAGGGAGAAAACTTGTTCACCTTAGCCTCCAATGATAGAACAAGAAGCAATGGGCTTAAACTGCAGCAAGGGAGATTTAGGTTGGACATTAGGAAAAAGTTCCTAACTGTCAGGGTAGTTAAACACTGGAATAGATTGCCTAGGGAAGTTGTGGAATCTCCATCGCTGGAGATATTTAAGAGTAGGTTAGATAAATGTCTATCAGGGATGGTCTAGGCAGTATTTGGTCCTGCCATGAGGGCAGGGGACTGGACTCGAAGACCTCTCGAGGTCCCTTCCAGTCCTAGAGTCTATGAGTCTATGAGTCTATGAGCTGTATCCTTGGCAGCAGTAGGTCATGCACTTCCCACCTAAGGCTCCACACCTGGGTCTGCAACTTCTCCCTCCGTAGGATTTTTCTCCATAACCATGGCCATATCTTCTTGATTTTGTGGTGAAATTAAATGTTCAAGTTAAAGGGTTTAACTTACGTGTAGCAGTAAGGTTTTGTTGAAACTAGGGTTTTTATTTCATTATGAGTCTTGTTCCTTCCAAATGTCATCAGATTGACGTGTTCATAAACCGCTTCCCCACATGGGAAACTGTACTCACTATCATCATTAGAAGCAACAGGTTTCCCCTTAGCTGTCGCTGAATGAGCTATATCAGGAGATGGCACTGAAGACTGAGGTTCTCTTGCTGTCGTCCCACTCCAAGTAACAGGAGGTCTTTGGACAGGTGCTGGTACCGCTGTGTTAGTACTGGAGTCTAGCTGTCCAAAGGGCAACAGATGGTTTCCATGGAGAATCTTGCTAGGTTCTCTCCCCTCCTCAGGCCAAACTTTGTAGACAAGAAGGCCTGGCACCTTCTCTTCTGTGATGTAGGTTTAGCCTGGCAACGGTCAGCAATCTTGTGTCTTTCCTGGAGCACAAGATTTTGTATCAGGATCTGCTTTCTGGTTGGAGGGCTTGATCCCTCATACAATCATTGTATTTGCCTTTGTTGAACTCTCCGCCTTTTATTTCTGCTTCTGTGGCTATTTTATAGGCCCTTTTAAATGCTTTCTTAGTTGGATGACACACTGGAGGTAGATTTCAGGGTAAGCTCCATCAGCAGACGCTCCAAAGGCTAAGTTCACTGGTAGTCTGCCTCTCTCCCAAACGTTGGACGGCATAGGGAATGCCTAGTGGGATATTACTTGTGCGATTGTAGGCAGGTACTAAGAAGCTGTCATGCTGACTCCATTTGGATGTTTGTTTAGGGTTTAGGGTGCCTAACTTGTTTAACAAGGTCCTATTAAATCTCTCTGGCTGAGGGTCTTCTTGGGGACAGTAGGGAGTGGTTTTGGATTTCCTCATTCCTGTCATTTACAATAGTTGGTTAATAAGCTGACTTCTGAAATCTTTTCCTGAATCTGAATGGATTCTACAGGGCAATCCATAGTGCACAAAGAACTTTTCCCACAGCACCTCTGCAACGGTGGCAGCTTTCTAGCCCTCACGTATTGGGTGAAATGGTCCTTTACCAGGAATATGTTTTCAATGTTTTTAGTATTACTTTCCAAACTTAAGAAGTCCATGTGTACAATATCAAAGGGTCCACAGCTGGTAATATTAACTAAAAGGGAAGATATCTTTGGCAGTGTTTTTCTTTGTGAATGTAACCCGGTGGAGTCAGCAGCAACCAGGGCCAGGTTCAATATCTAGGGGTTCCTTTCCATCGATACAACACAAAACCAGCTCGAGCCCCCACCCAGTAACCTGGGAAAATGACACACTATCCCTGGGCACCTCTGAGGAGCAATACTTCCCCATTCCCAAGCACAGAGTCTGAGTGTAGAAAATAAACTTTTAATAAAAGGAGGGAAGTAACTGGGCATTAATTTGGAAAAACACCTCTAACAGGGTTTATAAATATAAACCATGAGCAAAAGACTCACCCCCAAGCAAGTTGGGTAGTGTCCTCTCCCCCTTAGGTTCTTAAGTCCAGCAACCCAAAAATCCCTTTCACGTGCCCAACCCTTCTCTGCACCCCACTCACAGTTGCTGTCCTTGGTCAGGGCAGACCCAGAGTTCAGAGCTGCATCTGCAGATTTCACCCCCCACCCAGTACGTGGGGGGTGGTGGTAAAGAGGCACCTCACTGCGCAAGTACTCGCTCACCACTCAGCTCTGCAAGGCTCTGCTGTGGCACTCTCCACCAGCTGCACTGCTGGATGCTCACTGTGCCTCTCTGCCTCACCAGCCACTTGTTTGCTAGCTGTCAGTCACCTACTGCTGCCACCTGCCTCTCTGCTATGACCTCTCCACATCAGTCTCTCAGTAATTTTTAGCTCTTAGCAGGCAGGGGAGAAACACAGTCCTACCACAACTGATTTCAGCTCTGATTGAGCATTTAAAATACCAAAGACACTCTCAATTAAACCTATTTAGCTCTTTCTTTGAACAGTGGGAAGGAACAGGTTTAAACCAGGGAGGGTTCTTAACCTCCTGGCTGGGACACCTAGCTCCACCCTTTTTACTTTCACAGGACTCTGGCATTCAAGCCCCTGGCTTAATGAGATTCTTTCAATTGAGGGTGACCCCCTTATTCTGGAACAGGTTAAGCACAGTCCTGCTTTCCTGTATTCCTACAATAATTACAACACTGGTAAGCATATTTCACTACTGAATTCAGTACTAAAGTGATTTGTAACTCAACACTAGCCAAAGGTGATTACTTTGACACCACTCCATCTGATGAATATCTGAGCAAGGCAGGCACAAACTGTATTTACATAAACACACCCAAAGTCTTTCCCCCTCCCAACTAGCTATCAAGGAAGTATTCAGTCAGATCCTGCTTACATGTACATCTAAAGCAAGCCTAGCAATGCTTTTCCACCTCATGAGCCATACATGGCCAATAGAACCTGGACTTTACTAGGTTAAGAGTTTTGTGTACTCGCAAATGCTCGTTTTCATAATGGAGGAAATGTAGGACAATCCTCCAAAGTTTAAAAGGAAGCACTAGTTGTTTCTTCAGGGCCACTGAACCTTGGCTTATGTGAAATAATAGGGCATTTATTAGAGCTTACTCCATTTCTTCAAAAAAATAAGGGTGCATCTTGGTGAGAATACTTGACTGACAACTCTCACAATCCCTTCTGTAGAGCATGAATAAAGTTTCTTAAACTGAAGTCAGTTTTCTGAGCTTTTCTCCAGGCAGACTTGCATAGTTGCAGTAAAGAAGTCATATCCAGATGGGTAAAATGGGCATAACCCATAGAGATAGCTTCTGGAGGGGCTCCCAGCTGGTTGACAGCTCTCTTCAGGTTGGTGGTTGTTTTGTCTATATAGTTTAGCATATGGCATATAGCCTTTACACCAGGGTCAGGAATAGTCCTCCAGCAATCTGGTGTGTTCTGTTCTGGGTGAAGGTGCTAAGACAGAGCAGCATCATTAGTGTCGTTCAAACCGAGCTGGTATTGAAGTCATAAATGGACAATGCTGAAAGCCATCGGGTGTCCTGTAGCATTAAGTTTAGCTGATGTTAACACATAGGATAACAAAGTTGTTTGCTTGTACCAGAAACTTGGCTGGGTAAAGATAGTCATGAAACTTGCTCACTGCTGCCTATTTCAATGCCAGAAATTTCAATTTGTGAGCAGAATATTTTTTTTCCTCCCCTTTCAAACTTCTACTGGAAAAGGCAATGGGTTTTAACTCTTTATTATTTCCTTGATAAAGAACTGCTTCCAGACCACTAAAGCTAGTGTCTGCATGCAAAGTTTAGGGGTTTTAGGGTGAGCCTAGGCTAGTACTAGGGCACTGGATGATCTGCTGTAATGTGTCCTCATATTTGGGGTCTCATCGGGCTCTGAAAGGTTGAGACTCCTTAAAATAGGGATTTTCTTTAAATGTTTTCTTGCCTAGTAGGGGCAAATGTTTTCTGGTAGGGGCATATCCCTGTGTTAGTTCACACAGAGGTCTCACAATTAATGAATAGCTCTTGACAAACCTGAGGCAGTATCCACATAATTCTAAAAAGAAGAGTAGGCTGCATAAATTGCATGGCTGAGATCAAGTAGTCAAAGCACTTATTTTGTCAGGCCTGGGAGATATTCTCAGTTCAGACGTGATGTGTCCCCTATAGTTGATGGAGGTCTGGCAGAAAACACATTTGTGCAGTGACAATTTCAGGACACATTTCTGCAGACAATCCAGAACCTTTAGCAAATGTGTTTCATGGTCCTTTAGGGGCTTCCCAGAGATGGTGATGTCATTTAAGTAGACTAGCAAAAGTCTTCCCTTGATTAGGAACAGGGAGAGTAGAAGAGTCCTCCCTGGCTGTGATGCTTCTCTCCCTGCCATGCTCCAAACACAACCAAGACCCAAAAGTATAAACAAACCCTTTGTCTCTGAGTTTTGGCTTATGACTGGTTCTGGTAGTACCGTCCAGATTGTTTTATCTCCACCCTGGAATCTAGGCAATCTGGGAAAAGAGTCCTGAGCTTCTATAGCCATTGCTGCTGTAGTCCAGGAGTACCCCCTAGAGGCTTTGTGTAATATGTTAGGAACAACCAATTCCAGAGAAGGTTACAGATACTACAGTGAGGAGGCCCAGATAAGTACCTTCAAGAGCTGTGCATGACATCTCTGAATAACTCATAGCCTTAGAGGGTTTGTCTTGTCTAGGAAAAGTGGCAGGAGCCTAAGCTACAACTTGACCAGATAAAATCGAGGCTAAAGGTGTTACCCTCCAGCTAGCCTAGGGGAAAGGACAAGTTTTGGTTGGGTTTAGCTAGCAGTTAGGCAAGACAAACTCATATTTGTAACCCTTCCGTTCCCGTTCTCCGATTAACCCTTCTGTCCCCTAAATTACAGTTTTCTTATCTTGTGCCTAGCTTACTACACCACATCTCACATGTCAGACAGGATACATGACTCGATGGGCCATTGGCTAGCTGGGACCAAACAGATGCTCTGAGGTTCAAAGCAGAATACTGCTAACCTAACAAGTGATCTCGCCCCCTCCGAGTCCTTCCCTTCCCTTCTCTCCTTTAAAGCCCTAAGGAGTCCCTCTATTTCCCTCTTCCTTATGCCTCCAAGTCATCATGAGTGCTCTTCTGACTGGGACTCTCCTTCAGAGTATACCCTATATGTCAGCCAAGTGGGGAAGAGAGAGGTGCAAATGAGCGACACAGAGACATAATGCCATCATCTATATGACAGGTGCCTGCTGCATGCTTATACATACATCCTGCAAGTCCCTGCAGCTCAGCCCAAACTCGAACCTATTGGGCATGACCTGCTGCCACCTCGTGGCTCTGTGTGAGTAATGCAATAAATGCAGACATTCATAGCAAGATCACAGTAGGATAATCCCAATGGCAGGAGCCAGGGATTTTAAAGAATTCTGCCTATGGCAGAGGGAAAGGAGAGTAGAGATTATGGTCCATTGCTAACTTAAGCATGACTAATGTATGTATGCAGATGGCTGCTTCTCCTATTCAGTATTAGCTATCGTGCTCTGCAGGGCCGGCTTTAGGAAGTGCGAGGCCCAATTCAAACAATTTCGGCGAGGCCCCGGCAGGGAAGACAAAAAAAAAAAAACACGTAAAAAATACACATGGGGCTTGTACTCACCGGGCGATGCTCCGAGTCTTCGGCGGCGGGTCCTTCACTCACTCCAGATCTTCAGCGGCACTGAAGGACCCGCCGCCAAAGTGCTGCCGAAGACCCAGAAAAAGCGAAGAACCCACCACAGAAGTGCTGCCAAAGACCCAGAGCGCCGCCAGGTGAGTAAAAATTAAAAAGGCGCTTCTAGCCAGGAAAGAGATTCTCACTGGGCCCAATTCAGAGGAATTGGTGGAATTGGCCTAAAGCCGGCTCTGGTGCTCTGACGAGGACAAGTTACAAGATCGTCACAAGAGCAAAAGGAGCTATCAGATAGTAGCTGCCATTTTGGATTCCCACTTCTGCAACTTTCCAGTGTGTAGCTGGGCATTTTATAAAAGGGAGAGTCAGGAACTCAAAAATGGCAACGCCAAGAAACATGTCTGGGACACTGCAAGATAAGAGCCCTGCAGCGGGACTGGAATCTCGCGGGTCCCACAGGACCCACTGCCATAAAAGCAGGCATGGGTAAAATGTGCTTTGTTGTGGGCAGGATAGGGTGGGCCAAGAAAAGAAACAGACAATGGTAATTTGCAGGAAAACACTAAATCTCTTGTCAGTTTGTCATAAATAGAATTTCAGCAACGTAAAGCAAGTTTTTCTTTTTTTAAAAAAAGGTTTTAGTACTTAAATTTAAATGAGACCAAAAGAGATTTGCTAACAGGAGTTAAAATGTTTTTACATGGTTTAAGCAAGATTTGTTTTATAATTTCAGTGGTAAACATTGTGTCTGAATTATGTTTATATATAATATGTTAACTGAGTTTTGTTTTATTTTTCTTTTTTAGTAGTATGGGGTAAATCTGTCTCTCTTGGGGGATTTGCAAGATCGAAGGTTTTTGCAGGTGAGAGCAGGATAAAAATGCAAGAAACAATGTGGGAGCAAGTAGGAATGACAGCGGGAGTTAAAAAATAATCTCACACATGGCTCTTCTGCAAGGTACAGGATGCAGTGTTCCTGGATCTACCCACACTTACTGGGGACTGACATCTCTAAGGAAATTACAGAACAACTAGAGAAACTCAAATGCAATTCATTGTCAGTACTGCACCATCTAAGTATTCAGCATCTGAAGGTTCTGCTGGCAATAAATAGGGAATATGACCATGTAATATTTTTCATCTTTCTGGCGCCTTCTCTGTGAGGATGTCAAAGCACTTTAAAAGTGTTAATGAATTAAACTTCACTTATGAAAGGCAATTACTGCATTATCATCTCCATTTTACAGTTGGAAACTGAGCCACACAGAGAGGTTATGTGACTTGCTCAAGGCCATGCACAAAGTCATTAGCAGACCCAGGAAGAGAACCCAGTTCTCCCAGTCCACTGCTCTAACTACAAGATCCTTCTAAAGATTTAGTTGGGGATTGGTCCTGCTTTGAGCAGGGGGCTGGACTAGATGACCTCCTGAGGTCCCTTCCAACCCTGATATTCTATGATTCTATGAAAGGCATAGATTTAGCTCTAGAAACTACAGCTGTTCCTTAGGGTACGTCTACACTACAGCATAATTTCAAATTAACTTAAACCGGTTTTATAAAACAGATATTATAAAGTCGATTTTATGCGTCCACACTAGGCACATTAATTCGGGGTGTGCGTCCATGGTCCTAGGCTACCATTGATTTCCGGAGCGTTGCACTGTGGGTAGCTATCCCGTAGCTATCCCATAGTTCCTGCAGTCTTCCCTGACCCTTGGAATTCTGGGTTAATACCCCAGTGCCTGATGGGGCAAAAATCATTGTCGCGGGTGGTTCTGGGTACAGCCTCACCCCTCCCTTCCTGAAAGCAGAGACAGCCATTTCGCGCCTTTTTTCCTGGGTGAACTGAGCAAACACCATAGCACAGCAAGCATGGACCCTGTTCAGCTCAATATCGCGATCGTGGACGTTGTAAACACCTCACGCATTCTCATGCTGTCTATGGTGAACCATGAACTGCAAACGCAGGAGAGGAGGAGGCAGCTACGGCAGCGCGGCGACGAGAGTGATGAGGACATGAACACTGATTTCTCCCTAACCGCGGGCCCCCCGCGCTTTGGAGCTCCTGCTGGTAATGGGGGAGGTTCTACCCATTGAACGCCAATTTTGGGCCCAGGGAAACAAGCACAGACTGGTGGGACCGCATAGTTTTGCAGGTGTGGGACGATTCGCAGTGGCTGCGAAGCTTTCGCATGCGTAAGAGCACTTTCTTTGAACTTTGTGACTTGCTTTCCCCTGCCCTGAAATGCCATAATACCAAGATGAGAGCAGCCCTCACGGTGGAGAAGCGAGCGGCAATAGCCCTCTGGAAGCTTGCAACGCCAGACAGCTACCGGTCAGTCGGGAATCAATTTGGAGTGGGAAAATCTGTGAGGGCTGCTGTGTTGCAAGTAGCCAAAGCAATCATTAAGCTGCTGCTACGAAAGGTTGTGACTCTGGGAAACGTGCAGGTCATAGTGGATGGCTTTGCTGCAATGGGATTCCCTAACTGCGGGGGGGTGGGGGGCGCGATAGATGGAACCCATATCCCTATCTTGGCACCAGAGCACCAGGGCACCCAGTACATAAACTGCAAGGGGTACTTTTCAATGGTGCTGCAAGCACTGGTGGATCACAAGGGATGTTTCACCAACATCCACATGGGATGGCCAGGAAGGGTTCATGACGCTCACGTCTTCAGAAGCACTGTTCTGTTTAAACGGCTGCAGCAAGGGACTTACTTCCCGGACCAGAAAATAACAGTTGGGGATGTTGAAATGCCTGTCGTTATCCTGGGTGACCCAGCCTATCCCTTGATGCCATGGCTCATGAAGCCATACACAGGCAGCCTGGACTGTGGTCAGGAGCTGTTCAACTACAGGCTGAGCAAGTGCAGGATGGTGGCAGAATGTGCATTTGGCCGTTTAAAAGCCCGCTGGTGAACGTTACTCACTTGCTCAGACCTCAGCCAAATCAATGTCCCCTTTGTTATTGCTGCTTGCTGTGTGCTCCACAATCTCTGTGAAAGTAAGGGGGAGACCTTTATGGCGGGATGGGAGGCTGAGGCAAATCACCTGGCCACTGATTATGCGCAGCCAGACACCAGGGCGATTAGAAGAGCTCACCAGGAAGTGGTGCGCATCAGAGAAGCCTTGAAAACGAGTTTCATCACGGGCCAGGGTACGGTGTGACTGCTGTGTTTGTTTCCCCTTCATGAACCTCCCCCCCTTTATTGACTCCTCCTGTAAGCAACCCACCCTTCCCCTTCGATTACAGCTTGCTTATGGAAATAAAGTCACTATCGTTTAAAAAGCATGTATCTTTATTAAAAGTCATTCCCTGTAAGCAACCCACCCTCCCCCTTCATTTAAAAAGCATGTAATTATAAAAAGAGGAAGAGAATTAACAAGGTATCCCGGGAGTGGTTTGGGAGGAGGATAGGAGGGAAGGAAAAGCCAATTAAGCACATTTCAATGTAATGACAGCCTTTTGGTTGGACTGTCCACGGGGGTGGAGTGGGCTGGTGCACAAAGCCTTCCCCCACGCGTTCTTACACATCTGGGTGTGGAAGGTAGGGAATATGGTGAGTACTGAGGGTGGTTAAACATGGGCTGGAGCGGCATTCTGTGACACCGCTGCTTGTCCTGAAGATCCACCAGACGTCGGAGGATGTCAGTTTGATCACACAGCAGCTCCAGCGTTGCATCCCGCCACCGCTGATCTTCCTGCCTACACCTCTGATCTTCCTGCCGCCACCTCTCATCTCGAGCGTCTCTCCTATCCTCACGCTCATCCCTCCTGTCCTCACGTTCACTGGCATCTTTCCTGTACTTTGCTACCACGTCCTTCCACTCCCTCAGATGAGCTCTTTCATTGCGGGTTACTTCCATGATTTCTGAGAACATTTCATCTTGTGTCCTCTTCTTCCTCCACCTTATCTGGGCTAGCCTTCGGCATGGAGTAGGGAGGCTTGAAAAATGTGCAGCTGCATGAGTGGGGGAAAATAGTGAGAGAAGGATTATAAAAGATACATTTCACAGAACAATGGTTATACTCTTTCACAGTGAACAACACTATTCACCTTACATAGCACATGTGATTTCACTACAAGGTCGCATTTGGATTCTTTTAGTATTGAATGCCTGCGGCTCTAGTGTAACAGATCAACACAGACGCAGGTCCGGGCATCACAATTCAGCTTTCATGCGGTCATGGTAAGGCATATAAAGAGGCATATAGCTTCTCCCTGTGCTGCTTCTTTCCTCTTAACAAGGAGCAGCAGACGCCAAACCCTAACCCTAACCCAATCCAATTCTCTAGAATTGCTTTACCCCTCCCCCACCGCATGGCTGGTATCATGGAAGATCACTGCTAATCACCCCCCTTTCTCCTCCCACCCACCCCCCACCGTGTGGCTGGTAGCTGGGAAGATTCCTGCTGGCCAAACGCTAAAAAGCTCAGCGCCATTAACCCCCCTTCCCTCCCCCCGCTTGGCTACCTGCAAGGAAGGATTTCTTTTAAGCAACAGGCAAGCAGCCCAGTAGGAATGGCCATCTCTGTCCCCTTAATTAAATTCCTTAATTTCAACCAGGTTACCATGAACAATATCACTCTGCTGAGGATAATAGAGCGAGATAAAGAACGGATGTTTCTTGAATGCCAGCAATCACTGGGACCATACGCAGCTAGGCTTTGTCATGCAATGATACCCAATTACTTGCTACATGCATGGCGTGCTAAAGTGTCCTACCATAATGGATGGAACAAGGCTGCCTTGCCTAGAAACCTTCTGCAAAGGCTTTTGGAGTACCTCCAGGAGCGCTTCATGGAGATGTCCCTGGAGGATTTCCGCTCCATCCCCAGACATGTTAACAAACTGTTCCAGTAACTTTAATGCCTGCTAATGCATGCCAAGCCCTCATGGCAAATCAATCATTAAAAAACGCTTGCTTTTAAACTATTTTTTGTTTAAGCTTCCATGGCTTCACTGTCTGGGCTAGTGGCTTGGGAGGGCTGGGAGGGTAATTCCGTCTGGGTCACAAAAAGCTCCTGGCTGTTGGGGAGAACGGAGTGCTGTGTGCTCTCTGCAAGCTCTTCCTCCTCTTCCTCCTCCTCATCTTCCCCCTCCGCTGAATCCTCATCCATGGTTTAGATTATAACCCCCACCTCGGAATCCACGGACAAGGGGGGGGGGTAGTGGTGGCGCAGCCCCCTAAAATTGCATGCAGCTCAGCATAGAAGCGGCATGTTTTCGGCCCTGATCCGGATCTTCCATTTGCTGCTTTGGTTTTCTGGTAGGCTTGTCTGAGCTCCTTCACTTTCACTCTGCACTGCACTGAGTCCCTGGTGTGGCCTCTCTCCCTCATGGTATTGGAAATTTTTTCAAAAGTTTTTTCATTTCGTCTTTTGGAACGGAGTTCTGTTAGCACAGAATCCTCTCCCCATATAGCAATAAGATCCAGTACCTCTCGTGCGGTCCATGCTGGAGCTCTTTTTCTATTCTCAGGAGACTGCATTGTTACCTGTGCTGATGAGCTCTGCATGGTCACCTGTGCTGATGAGAGCTCCATGCTGGCCAAACAGGAAATGCAAATCAAAAGTTCGCGGGGCTTTTCCTGTATACCTGGCCAGTGCATTAGAGTTCAGTTACCTGTCCAGAGCAGCCACTGGTGCACTGTGGGATACTGCCCGGAGGCCAATAACTTCGATTTGCGGCCACACTCACCCTAAATCGATATGTTAATATCGATTTTAGCGTTACTCCTCTCGTTGGGGAGGAGAACAGAAATCGATTTAAAGAGCCCTTTAAATCGATTTAAAGTGCATTGTAGTGTGGATGGGTGCAGCCTTAAATCGATTTAACGCTGTTAAAATCGGTTTAACAATGTAGTGTGGACCAGGCCTGAGTTACTAAGCTGGGGCCCATCTGCAAAAAAGGAGCCATGAGATCCCCTGAGAAGTATGAACTAGTGAGCCATACCATTGTATTTGGGCAGGGGCCAGCGGGAACTAGTTCCAAGTGATTTACACCCAATCCAAACTGTTCTTGTGATGACACTACTATGAAGAAAGAATCATCTGTAATCCATAAAGTGAATGGGAATAAAGACATCTCGGGTTCTGGTGACATCAAAAGCTTCACTCTTCTGAGGTCACTATAGTTCCTGGCACCTCACTTTTGCCTCTCGATTAATACCCTGAATCCACAATGCTCAGCCTTTTGAGTCTTTTCCCTACAGCCAGGCTTCCTGAGTGCATGCAGTAAAGGCCACACTCAGGACACAGTTGCTAGTATTGCTGGCTGAAATTTTTCGTTTGAGATTTGTTTTCTTCCTAGAAACAAACATTTCCATGGAAAATGTTCATTTTCCTAAGCTTGTTTGAATTTTCATTAAAAAAAATGAAAACCAGAAAATTCATTTAGTTTTGTTGTGTCTTCGTTTGCAGATGCCAAAATGGGAAATATTTTTCATGTTCAGCTTTTTGGCAAAACCCCAAAATGTTTGGGCAAAAACATCATTTACATTGACATTTTTCATTAAAATAAAATGATTCTGCAACCAGCTTCAGGCCATCCTGGCTATTATACCTTTGTATGATGGATAGCATTGCAGGGTCACATTACAAGCCTGTCAACAGCAGAGTACCAAGGTGGCTCAGGTAATCTCTTCATGGGACCAAGGTCTGTTGGTGAGAGAGAAAAGTATTCAAGCCACACAGAGCTCTTCATCAGGGCTGGGAAAGGTACTAAGGCCTGGTCTACACTACAGTTTGATTGGCGCAAGGCAGTGTACGTTGACCTAACTGTGGAGGTGTCTGTAACATTGCACTCCATATGATTTTATGAAAATATGCTAATGAGTGTGAATATAATGTAACTGGAATATGCTTCATGCAAAAGGTCTCTTGTAAGGTATCATTACAAATCTTATAATCTACTGAGTGTGGTCATCCTGTTTATGTGAATGTATTATTCTTGTATGTGAAACTAGAAATATGAACTATAACTCTGAGGCCCTATTGTAATTGTGCAAAGTGTGGGTCATTAATGGTGGTTTAGAATCTTGATGGCTCCCATTAACTAGGACAATTGACCATAAATGGCTTTGTTTTCTATGTAATAAAGGTAATGAAGAAGGAGGTCTTACAGTGACATGTGACCATGTCACCTAATACCGAAATCCATCATAAACCTGGTGCTTTTCCATTTAGAAGGAGAGGTGGGGATCCGGAGAGACAAAGGATTCCCGCCTTGGGCCAAAGTTATAAAAGGGGGTGGAACAGAATAAAGAAGGTTCCAGTCATGAGAAATCTCCTAATTACCACCTGAGCTGGAGCTAACAAGAACTGTATGGGGGAAAGGATTGGGCCCAGACTAGAAAGGAGTCTAGTCTGTGAAAGAAGCTTATTGGAACATCTCTGAGGATGAGATTTCATCTGTAATCAGTTTCTTAATGTATTAGGCTTAGACTTGTGTATTTTGTTTTATTTTGCTTGGTAACTTACTTTGTTCTGTCTTATTACTTGGAACCACTTAAATCCTACTTTTTATACTTAATAAAATCAGTTTTTGCTTATTAATTAACCCAGAGTAAGTAATTAATACCTGGGGGAGCATACAGTTGTGCATCTCTCTCTATCCGGGTTATAGAGGGTGGACAATTTAGGAGTTTACCCTGTATAAGCTTTATACAGAGTAAAACTGATTTATTTGGGGTTTGGATCCCATTGGGAACTGGGTGATGGGGTGCTAGAGACAGGAGCACTTGTTAAGCTCTTTTTAGTTAAGCCTGCAGCTTTGGGGGTGTGGGATAGACCCCGGGTCTGCGTTGCAGCAGATTAGTGTATCTGGCTCAACAAGGCAGGGTTCTGGAGTCCCAAGCAGGCAGCGAAAACGGGCTGAGAGTAGTCTCAGCACATCAGATGACAGTCCCAAGGGGGTCTCTGTGACCCAACCCGTCACAGTGTCTACACTAAAATTTCGCTCTCGCCAATGTAACTCACCCGCTATGCCGACTTACTAACGAGCAGCGGAGGGTTTAGGTTGATGTAGTTAGGTCGAAACAGTGTCAGTGTAGACACTGCGTTACCTACATTGGCTGTCAGTGGCCTCCAGGAGGTATCCCATAATGCTGCTCTGGTCACCATTGTGAACACGACTGCCCAGCAGCAGGTACACAGGAAGCCACCCCTCCGCTTCAAAGCCCCATGAATTTCTGAAGTTCCATTTCTTGTTTGCCCGGCTTGGAGAGCTCACCTAGCAGCTCTAGAGCATGCCTAGCAACTGCCCCACTGACCATGCTGGCTACATGCTACAGACGTGCTCCTTCCTGGAGTACACCAGGAACGGGGGAGTTGGGGGGTCGGATCTTTTGGGTCTGTCAGGAGAAGAGACAGTGCAGGCACAGCTCTGATCCCGCCATAGAAATGTCAACATCTACGAGCAGATCACTTGAGGCAAGGAGGAGAAGGGCTACAACAGGGAACAGCAGCAGTGATGCATGAAAGCCAAGGAGCTGCGGCAGGAGAACCAGAAGGCAAGGGAGACTAACAATCACTCTGGTGTGGACAATGCTTCATTTGGGCCAGGCCTGAGCCCCCGGCACCTCTGGGCTTGGCAGTTCATAGCCCCAGCACTTCTGGGCTTGCTGCATCAGTTATGAACGTAAAAAAATTGCTTGAGCCCCCAGCACCTCTTTCATTACAAATTAAGCACTGGCTGTGGAACCACAGACCTGCCGCTTCTACAAAGAGCTGCGCACCATCCTGGGATAAGACCCCACCACCATCCCCAAGAGCCCTGTGTATTCTTTGTAGGACCCCGAGGCAGAGGCCCCCGCCATGAACAGCAAGAAGGAACATGGAATACAGAAGACAGATGACCAGCGGATCCAGCAGTGCAGTGACCCAGGACCTGTTTTTGACTCCAGTGCAGTCCAACCAGTTCTAACAGTTGAGTACGGGCGAGCCTGATGCAGAGTAAGGAACCTCTGGTAAGTATGTGGTTTACTTAGAAATTACAGAGACGGAACCCCCAAAGTAGCAGGACACACCTGTTGATTTACTCTTTTTACTTATGCTGGAGGAGACAGTGAAACAACCAAGAGACGCAGAGTTGCTATCTGCTTCTCATCCCCCTCTAGAGTTAGGCAGATGGGGCTTCACGGAACAATTTGTATATATGTGCACTGGGATGTCCCGTAAATCCTCTGTAGATATCTTGCTGAAACTTTCCTGCAGATAGCTTGCAATCCTCTGCTGAAGGTTTCTGGGGAGGACTGCCTTATTTCTTCCACTGCGGTAGGACAATTTCCCACACCACTCAGTGATTAGTTCAGCAGGCACCATTGCAGCAAACAGGCTGGCAGCATACAGCCTTGGTCTGCAGCCAGACATATGCAGGAGTTGTCTCCATTTACCCTCAGGACTGAAATATTAGCTAAAATCCAGCTTCGCCTATGGAAAACAGTGCCAGTATTCAGTTCAATTGCCCTATACACATATACTCATGCCTGTGAGCTATCTCCCCTCATTTTCCCAATTTGCCCCCCGCCCCAGGGCCATACTCACCATGGATGGCACTGTGACTGCTGCCATGCTGTATACCTCCCAAGGAGAAGCGAAAATGGAGTGCTTAAAACTTGTCTGGATCAAGGGGAATGAGTTCAGTATCCTAAGTTTCAATTTATCTCGTGAATACACTGACAACAGTACCTCTGTATACTGTATCTTCAGCAGCTGCAAACGTGGCCTTGGGGGTCTCTCCATCCATACCAGCAGAATGGCTGAGCCAGATAAGGAGAAGGAGAAAGAGGACTCAGGATGACATGTTGCAAAAAATCCTGCAAGCCTCCGCTGCTTCAGATAATGAGCATAGGCCTTGGAGGATCACTCTTAGAGACAATCTGGCCAGACAGGCAGTGCGGAGAAAGGTGCAGGAAAAAGAGAGGGACGTGCAGCAGGAAATGCTTGCGCTTCTCAGGCAGCAAACAGACATGCTGCAGACTCTGGTGGACCTGCAGGTTCAACAATCCATGCTTGCCCCCCTCTGCAGTCCATAGAGAACTGCATATCAGGACCTCCGTACACACACCCCCAACAGTCCACATGGTACCAGGGGCTACTACCATTCCACCTCTTGAGGACGTTAAAGACCTTCACAGCCGCACATACACTGACCTGTGAAAGATGTGATTTGTGTATGTGCACCTGAGATGGAAATGACTGTTCTTTCCCCTTCATAGGTTCTTTTCCCTTAATGTATCACATTTTATTAAGTTTTAAATGTTTTTCTGTTTGCATTGTTATGGAATAAAAATCTATTTTGGGAAATATTCATTTTTATTAGATCACAACATATGCTGGGTGGTGCTGCCATCATTCACAGACAGTATCAGTGCACTGGCAGTGTTATATTACTACACACAGCACTCACTACAGGGTTCATAACAGAGTTGCAAAAGAGCAAGGCCAGCTAGAGCACAAGACAGCAACACACACTACTCTGGCTCACTATTAAATTGGTCTTACAATGCCTCCTGGAGCCCAATAGTTCCACACTGAGTTCTTCTTAAAGACCTGGTGTCCAGCTGCTCAAAAATCACCAGACAGCTGCTCCACCTCCACCCTTCACCCCATGGAAACTTTGCCCCTTTGCTTCACAGATATTATGCAGGACACAGCAGGCAGCTATAACCATTAGGATATTTTTTCATTGAGGTCCAATCTCATGGAGTAGAGAGCACCAGGGATCCTTTCAATATCCAAAGGCACACAACAGTTATTCTGCACCTGCTGAAGCACTCCTTGGTGTTGTTGAGGTGCCCAGTGTACAGCTTCTTGAGCCACTGGAGCAAAGGGTAGGGCTGGGTCACCCAGAATAACTATTGGTATTTCAACATCCCCAAGGATAATCCACCAGTCGGGGAAGAAAGTCCCTGTGTTCTTAAAGATCTGTGGGTCACGAACCTTCCCTGACCAGCCCACTCTGATGTCAGTAAAGCATCTCTAGTGATCCACCAGAGCTTGCTTTACCATAGAAAACTAGTTCTTTCTGTTAATGTATTCTGTTGCAAGGCGGTCTGGTGATAAAACAGGGATATGCATGCCATCTATTGCCCACTGCAGTTTGGGAAGACTCACAGTCCTTCATAGCAGGAGATGAATAATGGCCCTGCACAGTTGCATCACAACAGCCCCAGTGGAATTCCCAACTCCAAACTGATTCCCAACTGATCAGTAACAATCCGGCACTGCAAATTTCCACTATGCAATTGCTGCTCCTTTCTCCACTGTCAATGCAGATCTCATTTTGGTGTCTTTGAGTTGGAGGGCTGGGGTGAGCTCTGCACACAGATCTAGGAATGTGGCCTTGCACATCCGACAGTTCTGCAGCCACTGCTCATCATCCCAAACCTGCATGAGAATATGATCCCAACAGTCAGTGCTTGTTTCTTGGGCCCAAAACCAGCAATCCACTGTCTGAAGCTGCTCTGTGAATGCTGACAACAATCTTGAATTGTTTCTATGTCCCACAGCAAACTAGCCTCCAAGGAATCATCATGCTTCCCGTGGCACCTCTTGCAGCTCTGCAATTACTGCAGGATCAGATGGCCTGTGCTCACATTGCTCATCACCATAGTGCAGTGCTGTACAGGCTCCATACTTCTGTTGGAGATGGTGGACGGCGAAGAGGGAAGCGTGGGTTTATGGGATACAGGTGCAATTATGGGATGGAGAATACTGCATTCTGGGAAGTTGAATCCATGCTCCCAGTCACCCCTGCGCGACTCGTTTCGTCCCAATGAGGCATTGTGAAAATTTACCACAACACCCTGCACTGGATGGAGGCAAGGTGCACAGTGGGATAGCTACCATGGTGCACTGCACTCTGCATCAACACAAGTGCTCCTGGTGAGGACACGCACCTCCATCACATGGCGCACAAACAATGTAATTGCTGCTACTGTATGCCAACCTAAATTAGGTCAACATCATTTTGTAGTGTAGGCTGAGAGTGTCCCAGCTAAATACAAGATCAAACAGATAGTTTAGCATAAGTAGTTAGCACATATTCTAAGGGACCATTCAAGGTGAAGTGGCTCGTTAACACCCCTGCAGTCATAGGGCAAAAAGGAAGTTAGTGGGTTACAGAGTGTTGGAATAAGCCATAAATTCAGTGTCCTTATTAACACCATGACTCTAGACTACTAAACTATCTGATCAATCTTCTATTTACCTGTGACACTCCAAGTACCTTTCCCAGATCTGAAGAAGAGCTTTAGGTAGCTCTAAAGCTTGTCGCTCTCACCAATTGGTCCAAGCTATTACCTCACCCACCTTGTCTCTCTAATAGCTTGGGACTGACAGGGCTACAACAACACTGCCTACAACAGGAGAGTGTAGCCAGCAGACAAGCTGGCTCTCTGAAAAAAAAAACATGCCCTTTGTTTCACTCCTCCCACTTTCCTTCATAACAGATAATACTGCATTACTGCACCCTTGGTAAACACACACCAAGGGCCTTGGCGAGTATATTTGGCTTCTCTATGACATATAGTTAAATGCACTTCTGAGAAACTCCTCTCCACTTCCTTAGAGGAAACTGTGCTTCAGTCTGCACAGACACAGCACTGTGATATCTCAGGCAGACTAGCGAGGGGCAGCCAGAGAGGTAAGGGTCATAGCGTTTCATCAGGGCTTTCGATCTTGCAGACCTTATATTGAGGAAGGGGATAGATATTGTTTTGCCTCCTGCTGGCCTGTGGGCCAACCTGAAATTCCCCATAAAATGTAAACTATTTACTATTGAAAGGTAAGGTGGTCTGTTAGTGCTATTTTTTCTGCCTCATCTTTTGACATGGACAGATTCCAGCAGCAGGGCGGTGGGGCTGGGCTGCCTGCTGAAAGGGGAGGGGGTTATAGCTGGAAGAGGGGTGGGAGGGGAGAGGTAAGCATCTGTGGGGCATGTTGGGTTATTCACCAGTGCAGTGCAGTGCACTTTACTCATCAGTATGCTTGTGTGAACTGTTCTAAAAGCCATTAAAATCAAAGGGAGCCTTTGCCGTTGACTTCAGTGGTCACAGTTTCAGGCTTTCAAAGACAACTAGCTAGAAAATTATATAACCTGATTGCCTTCTTTTGGAGAGTGCACAAGTCAGTGTTAAGACATGGTATGATGGGCACAAAGCTGCTGTGTAATAATCTAAGACCCCCGGTATGTAATAATTCTATATATGCTGTATTTTTGAGGTTGTTGGTTATTGAGATAGACTGCGTAACTTACACTGGGGTAGCGGAATGTGTATTATAACCGTATAATGCTTGAATTCAATGAGGCCTATTGGAAAAACAAACAGGAAAGAAACATAATGGTCCCACATAAGAACAGAGCTTATATCTTGTCTCTAACAAAGATGCAAGACTTATTCTGCCAGGCTAGGAGACTAGTGATCAAAAGGTCTATAAATAGGGAAGTGATCGAAACACTAAGCAGTCTTTAAAGGTGACTCTCTCTGAAGCAGGGGGAGAAATGGTTTGTGAGCTAAAGCAACAGATTATGCAGGCCAGACCCTAGAGGTTTCAGAGTGTCTACAGGAAGCTTAGACCTACCTACCAAGATCTTCATGTGGAAGAGTGTTAGATACCTGGTAAGCTAGACATGCATTAATCTATTTATTGTTTTAAGATTTGTTTCATCTGAAAAGCTTTGGTTCTAAATAAATAACACTCTGCTTTAGGAAACCTGTTCTGTTATGGGTAGTGAATACCACTGTCATTGGTCACACAGGGAACAGAAATGCAGGCACTGAAAATAAATCAGCCCGCTGAGGTGATCATGCCTAAGGCTACATTTTAATCATGGGTATTTTTAGTAAAAATCATGGACAGGTCACAGGCAGCAAACAAAAATTCATGGCCCATGACCTGTCCAAGACTTGTACTATACACCCCTGACTAAAACTTCGGTGCTTTGTGCAGGGCTGGGGGGTGGGCAGGGGTGCAGCAGGTGCTCTGGAAGGGGTGGCCCAGGGGCTCATGGCCCAGGACCCCCACTGTTGCAGGGGTGAGGGGGGCTGGCAGACGCTCTACCCGGCTCCCAGAAGCGGCCGGTCTGTCCTGGCAGTCCCTAGGTGGAGAGTGGCCTAATACTGCCCCAGCAGCAGAAGAAACAGGAAGAAAACAGTTTCATTCCCTTGGAAAGCCCATCTTGTTTAGTTACGAAATCAGTATTCTGACTATAATGCCTCCCAAATGACACCAGGAAAATGGCAGGATTCAGCTGAAGGCCACTTGTGATAGGGAAGGGAAGCTAGGCAGGGAATGGAGGTTATTCTACCAAGGTGCGTGGGCCAACATCAACTGAACAGCATGTGGTCAGTGTTCACATTTCAGCAACACCCCTCTGCCCCCAGGTATAAATATAAAACATGAGCATGAGTCCCAGACCCGGGTACCTTCAGTTGAACTGAAACTGCAGATCAGGTTTCTCTTGTTTACCAAGCAGGAAATGGGGACTCTGCCTTTCTAAGTGTTGTGTATTTGGTTGTCATGGTTTTTGTTCCTATGGCAACTGAGTTAGATTATTAGGGGATAGCCCAGCCAACTTCGGCCGGTTAGGCGAGCTCTGTGTCTGTAAATAAATGGTAGTTTTGTTAGCTGTCTGCTGTCTGACCTCAAGTGATTTCTTCCTAAACCGGCTGCCCCCAAGGATATAACAAGTGACGACGAGGATGGGATCCCGGTGCTGCTCCAGTAACAGAAGGAAGTAGAAGTCAAGGTAAAGAACAAACAAAAAAAGTGAAACTAAAAATCATGGCTACTCTAACCGGGCCACTGGAACCTTTTGACGAGAATATAGTGCAATGGCATGTGTATACTGAGCGTTTTGAGCTTTTTGTTATTGCAAATGACATTACAGAAATGAAGAAGGTGCCAATGTTCTTAAGCGTTGTAGGGGCTAAAACCTGCTCCCTGCTATGGAGCTTACTACACCCTGTTAAGCCTGAGACTAAATCTTACAGTGACATCGTGGAAATCCTGGGGTCCCATTTTTCCCGAAAACCACTGGTAATTGCTGAAAGATATCGGTTCCACAAAAGAGACCAAAAAGAAGATGAAACAGTTGTACAATTTATAGCAATTTTAAAAAAGCTAGCAGAACACTGTGAATTTAAAGAGATGTTAAATGATGCCCTGCGTGACAGGTTAGTGTGTGGCCTCTACAGTGAAGCTATACGGAAGCGCCTACTGACAGAGGCTCAGCTTACATTACAGAAGGCTGTTGATATTGCTGTCTCCATGGAACTGGCTACAAGGGAGGCGCAATACATCGGTGCATCCCCTAGGGTGCAAAAAGTGTCACAAGAACCTACCCACAAAACTGTGCAGAGTCAAGAATGTTACCGCTGTGATAAGCCAGGTCACTAGGCATCAGAATGCTGGTGTAAGGACCTGGTGTGTCGACACTGTGGCAAAAAGGGACACATTGAGTGTGCCTGTAAACAAAAGAAAAAGAGGCCTGTGGTCTGGCCGACAAAAAGAGGAACCCTGCATACCCTAGAGCAGACCCAGGATGATCAAGGTGACACCACATTGCAAAAGGAAGTGCCACTGCATGTTTTGTCTTTGGCAGTGGGCTCACATGAATACTGGGTAACCCTGTTGTTGGATGGCAAACCTATACGCATGGAACTGGACACCGGTGCAGGCGTCTCACTGGTCTCCAAGACTGTGTATAAAGAAAAGCTACAACATCTTCCCCTTAAGGCAACAAAAACTGTTCCAAAGACGTATACAGGAGAAGCTGTGCCCATGTTGGGACTATTGATGTTAAGGTGGAGCTCAATGGACAGGCTGCTAAATTGCCACTGTTTGTGGTGAGAGGTAACTACCCAGCCTTAATGGGTAGGTCTTGGCTTGGGAAGATTCAGCTGAACTGGGCAGAAGTGCACCGGATGACTAAAGAAGAAAACAGTCTAATCCCTATACTAAGGAAACATGCTGCTGTTTTTGGAGATGATTTAGGAAGTATGAAGGGAATCACTGTGATGTTGAACATTAAACCTGACAGTCCACCAAAATATCTGAAAGCCCGAACTGTGCCATATGCCATCAGGCCAAAAGTTGAAGCATACCTGGAGTGCCTGGTCACCAATGGAGTCCTAATACTAGTTACCCATAGCTCATGGGCTACTCCTATCGTTCCAATAGTGAAGAAAGATGGCTCCCTCCGGATTTGCAGTGATTTTAAAGTCACTGTCAACCCAGTGTTGTGTGCAGCGCAATACCCACTTCCCCGCATCGATGACCTCTTCACAGGCCTGGCTGGGGGACAAAAGTTCAGTAAGATTGATCTGAGTCAAGCATATTTATGGATGCATGTCGATGAAAAGTCCCAAGAGCTGTTGACTATTGTGACTCATAAGGGGCTTTATCGATACTGTAGCCTACCCTTCGGAATAACGTCTGCTCCCGCCCTGTTCCAGAGGGCTATGGACCAGATCTTGTGTGGCTTGTCAGGAGTTCAGTGCTATATAGATGATATCCTAGTCATTGGAAGGAATGAAGAAGATCACTTAAAGAATTTAGAGGCTACCCTACAAAGACTGGAAGAGTATGGCCTACGAGTTCGCAAAGACAAGTGTGAATTCTTCAAGCCCTCTGTTGAATATTTGGGACACATCATTGATTCTGCAAGGCTTCATAAGGCCCCTGCAAAAGTTAAAGCTATTGTGGAGGCTCCCCCACCTCGAAATGTAAGCCAGTTGCGCTCGTTTCTAGGACTACTGAACTATTATGGAAAGTTCATCTCACAGTTAGCCACACTGCTAAAACCACTTCATGAGCTCCTGGGGCAGAACAAGGCCTGGAAGTGGACTGAAGCCTGTGATGTTGCATTTAACAAAGCTAAGGATGCATTGCTAAATTCTGAAGTTCTAACGCACTTTGATCCATCCTTACCCCTACAATTGGCCTGCAATGCCTCCCCTTATGGACAGGGCCGGCTTTAGGAAGTGCAGGGCCCAATTCGAACACTTTCAGCGGGGCCCTGGCAGGGATGACTTAAAAAGAAAAAAGTGTTAAAAAAAAAGCCTTCCATTTCTTCCATGTATTATTTACTTTCCATAACTATATATATAATAAAATTGTATATTACGTACATTGCATCATATATGCAGTTGATTGGTTATTAATGACTGCCGTTTCACATGTGTGGGTCCCCGCCACTCCCTGGGGGTGTGCACATGTTTGGGTCCCCACTGCTTCCTGCCCCCCTCATTGAAGCAGGTGTGCAGGTTACTGGCCTGGGAACTGCAGGGCAGCAGTGGACGTGGGGCTGGTTCAAGGCAGGGCAGGGGCTGACTAGAGGTAGGGTCTGGCTGCAGGCAGGGCAAGGGGTGCGGGGCTAGCTGGAGGCAGGGGAGTTTGGGGCGGGCTGGCTTCAGGCAGGGCCACAGGGGGGTGCAGCAGGGGTTGGCAGGGCTGGAGACAGGAGTATGGGACTGGCTGGCTTCAGGCAGGGGGGTGCAGCAGGGGTTGGCTGGAGACAGGACAGGGTGGGCACTGCAGGGCTGGTGCGGGCAGGGGTGTGAGGCAGGGGTTGGCTGGAGACAAGGCAGGGGGATGGTAGGGGCTGGCTGTAGGCAGGGGGTGCAGAGCTGGCTGCAGGCAGCAGGGGGCAGGGCTTGTGCGGGCAGGGCAGGGGGTGTAGCAGAGGCAGCTGGAGCCCTGGCCTTTTAAATAGCCCCCAGAGCCCCCCGCTATCCCAGGGGGCTTGCCGCGCTCCAGCCGGAGCTCCAGCCAGGAGAGCGGGGCCGCGGGGCTTGCGGCGCTCCAGCCAGAGCTCCAGCTGGGGCCGCGGGGCTTGCGGCGCTCCAGCCAGAGCTCCAGCCGGGGCCGCGGGGCTTGCGGCGCTCCAGCCAGAGCTCCAGCCAGGAGAGCGGGGCCGCGGGGCTTGCGGTGCTCCAGACAGAGCTCCAGCTGGGGCCGCAGGGTTTGCGGCGCTCCAGCCAGAGCTCCAGCCGGGGCCGCGGGGCTTGTCGCGCTCCGGCCAGAGCTCCAGCCGGGGCCGCGGGGCTTGTCGCGCTCCGGCCAGAGCTCCAGCCAGGAGAGTGGGGCCGTGGGGCTTGTCGCGCTCCGGCCAGAGCTCCAGCCAGGAGAGTGGGGCCGTGGGGCATGTCGCGCTCCGGCCAGAGCTCCAGCCGGGAGAGCGGGGCCGTGGGGCTTGCTGCTCTCCGGTCAGAGCTCCAGCTGAGAGAGCGGGGCTGTGGGGCAGCCGCGCTCCCCCCGGCGCTTTGGTCAGGGGAGCGGGGCCATGGAAGACCTCGGAGCAGACAGCAGCCAGGGTAAGTAAAAAAATTTAAAAGGCGCCTAAAGCGCGGGGCCCGATTCCCAGGAATCGGATGAATCGGCCTAAAGCCGGCCCTGCTTATGGAATGGGAACAGTCATGTCACACATTATGCCTTCGGGAGAAGAGAGACCTATTGCTTTTGCTTCATGCACTCTAAGCAAAGCGGAAACTAACTACGCCCAAATCGAACGTGAGGCATTAGGAATTGTTTTTGGAATTCTGAAGTTTCATCAGTACCTGTTTGGGTGAAAGTTTACTCTTCTCACAGACCATCGACCTCTGACTTCAATTTTTGGACCCTACACAGGCATTCCCCCATTAGCTGCTAGTCATATGCAACGCTGGGCATTGTTACTTTCAGCACACATGTGAAATCAAATATCGGAAATCCAATCTGCACGGCAATGCAGATGGCATCTCAAGGTTGCCTTTGCCAGTCAAACATCAAGATAGTGCCCAAAAGGAAATCTTCTACTTTGAACAGGTAGAGAATACACCCATCACTGCTACTCAGATAAAGAAGGCAACTCGCGTTGACCCAGTATTGTCCCAAGTTACGGACCTGGTGATGCATGGAAAATCTCGACAAACCCCTCCGGTCTCACTCGACCTTGTTACCTACATGTCCAGGAGGACGGAGTTTATCGGTCCAATCTGGTTGTTTGTTGTGGGGGAGACGTGTCATTATTCCACCACCACTGAGATCACAGATGTTAGAACAGCTACATTCCGGTCACTGTGGAATAGTGCGCATGAAGGAAATTGCACGAAGCTATTTTTGGTGGCCTGGATTGGACAGTGCTATTGAAGAGAAGGCAAAAGCTTGTATGTCATGTCAGAGTGTGAGGAATGCACCCTAGTGGGCACCCCTACACCCATGGGACTGGCCTGAAAACCCGTGGCAACATATTCACATTTACTTTGCTGGCCCCCTTGAAGGAAGCATGTTCTTGGTGGCAGTAGATGCCCATTCTAAATGGCCAGAAGTCTCTATAATGCAGTTCACTACTGCAGAGAGTACTATCCAAAAACTACAGGGACTCTTTGGTTGTTTCGGTCTGCCAGAACAACTTGTGAGCGACAACGGACCGCAGTTTGTCTCTCAGGAGTTTCAAAATTTGATGAAGACAAATGGGATACGTCACATCACGTCAGCACCATATCATCCATCCACCAACGGATTAGCTGAAAGATTTGTGCAGACAACGAAACACGCTTTGAAATCAGCAAGGGGACAACACTCCATTCAAAAGTGTCTGGATACCTTCTTACTTTCCTACAGAAACACACCTCATGCTACGACCCAGGCATCCCTGGCCTTTCTAATGATGGGACGACAGCTGCACTCTTACTTTGATCTGCTGAAACCTTCTGAACCCCAACAAATTATGCCACATCAGCAGCAATATCAAGTCATCAGACGGGCACCCAGAGCAAAAGACCAAACCTTTAGCCCGGGACAGCCAGTTTTGGCTCATAATTATACTTCCAGAGCTAAATGGGTCCCTTCCCTCGGTCATCACTCAGACAGGACCTGTTTCCTACACAGTCCGGACTGCAGAGAATCTTACCTGGCAGCGACATGTAGATCAGCTGTTGCCAGGTCATGCCAGTCCTCAGGACACATCTGCAGTTGAGTGGTCTGACTTCACCTCTTCCGGTGAGACACTGAATCACAAATCACCTGTTCCTGACTGTTCTTCTCCATTACTGCCGGCGGTTGAGATACCCCTTTGCCCAGCATGAGCTGATACCACCTCCTCACTTGTTCATGCTGCAGACCCTGAGCCCCAGGGCCGTCCTTAGGTATAGGCAGAATAGGCAGCGGCGTAGGGCCTCATTCTCCCTGGGGGCACCACTCTCCAGGCAGCCCAGACAGTGTAGAAGCAGGGCTGCTGGGTCCTAGAGAGAGCCGAATGCAGCACAGTCTGAGGAATGGGATTGGCTGCTGGGGTCTCTGGGAAGGGGAGGGGGTGGGGGTTGGGAAAGGAGCTCACCTGTGAGTGTGACTCTTTCCCCCCGGCTGAGGGTGGGGCTCTGGAACCAGTATCCTTTGTTGTCTCCCATAACATCCATTCTTCTCCCCCCTGCCCCACGGAGCACCCCCTCCTTTCTCCCTCCTCCCCAGGAGCGCCTCTTTCTCTCTCCTCCCTCCCCTCCATCAGGGCTGGGTTGTGTGAGGTGCTGCGGGGGAGGGGAGAGGAGGCAGCTGGCTGCCTGCCTGCTGAGGAATGAAAGTGAAAGTAAGTCACTTCCTCGGCAGGCAGCCAGAATTGGAATGTCACACAGGGCTTGGCTGGGGTTAGCCAGATGTGTGAAAAATCAGGACTTGGGGTGGGGTGAGCAGATATCCCTATTTTATAGGGACAGTCCCAATTTTGGGGTCTTTTTCTTATATAGGCTCCTTTTACCCCCTCTCCCCCCACCCCCACTGCCTGTCCTGATTTTTCACACTTGCTGTCTGGTCACTCTAGGTGAGGGTAATTGGTGCCTATATAAGACAAAGCCCCAAATATCAGGACTCGCCCTATAAAGTCAGGACATCTGGATCTGGCCACCCTAGCTGGGAAGCGCCTCTCCCCGGGCTGGTAGCTGCCAGCGATCCATCTCATCCGGGGGGAGCTGCACAGGGCAAGATGAGCTGCTGTGGTTCCATGGGTGACCTGTCTGAGATCAGATGCTGTGCTAACTTCACCATGGTCTGTAAGGCTGGTGGTGGTGCCCATTGGCGTGTGATTGCACCTGAGGGTTTGCTGCTTCTGTTGCCACTCTGCACCCCAAGAGGTGGATTTTGGGGTCTATTGCAGCTGTTGGACCAGCAGGCTGGGGGGGTGAGCCAAGCATGAAAGCAGTACTGTGTTGCCATTTAGATTGTCATTTAACAACTTTGTTTGCCAAAAATTCTTGCTAACAAGCCTGAATCCAATTTCAATATTTTTTTTTTTAAATCAATATCTTAGCCAAAAACAGAAAATTAAGTTGTTGACAATTATTAGTGACAGGTTTGGTTTGAGGCAGGGAGTGGGCCAGTTTTCATCAGAGAAACAAAAAATGTTGACTGACTTTCATATATCCTGTTACTCCTGATAAGAACCCTCCAACAACTGTAATATGCTCATCTTCTTACTAGTGTATAAAGCAGGGGTCGGCAACCTACGGCACACGTGTCAAAGGTGGCAGGTGAGCTGATTTTTGATGGTATGCAGCAGCAGGCTGAGCGGCTCAGCCCATCTCTGCTCTGGGGTTCCAGCTGCTGCCCTATTGCCAGCTGGGATACCAGCCATCGGCCCCATTCAGCACCTGCTGCTGGCTTGGGGACCCCCAAGGAACCCCAGGCTGGCAGTGGACTGAGCAGGCCAACTGAACCACTCAACCTGCTGTCAGCCTGGGGTTCCATTCACTCAGCCGGCAGCGGGCTGAGTGGGCTGGTGGCGGGCTGAGAAGGGCCGGTGGAGGGTTGAGTGGCTCAGTCTGCTGCCAGTCTGGGGTGCCAGCAGCACTCAGCCTACTGCTACTCCGGGGTTCCGGCTGCCGGCCCCTTGCCAGTCCGGAGCTCAGCTGCCAGCCCCACTCTGCCTCCTGCCAGCCTGGGTGAGCAGAATCCCAGGCTGGTAGCGGGCTGAGGGGGGCTTGGCGGCCGGGATCCTGGCTGGCAGGAGTTGGTGGTCAGAACACCAGACCAGCAGCGGGCTGAGCAGGGCCTGGGATCCTTGTCTAGGGTTCCAGCCACCAGCCCGCTGCCAGTTTGGGGTTTCATTTACTCAGCTGGCAGTGGCCTGAGCAGGATCGATGGCCAAGACCTCAGATAATAACAATAGTTTATTTATATAATATAGACATAGAGAGAAACCTTCTTGTGACGAACTGGGAATGTTCTTGATGTTTCCTCTGAATACTGTGTTGGTGCCTCAGTGTCCCCTATGCAGTTCTTAAGTATCTAGGTGGTGGGATAAGGGCATGTGATTGCTGAAGAGCAAAGGGACAGTGCACCTAAATGCCTGGCACTCTGTCTCCTAGCAACTGATGGCCTGGGCCCCTTCTTTGCAAAGGTGCCAGCTGAAGGTGTTGGAGACAAAGGGATCAGGTGACCTCCTGGCCCGGGAAAGGGGCTGAGGAGAGAGGAGGGGCTGGGAGGGGTTGTTAGTCTGGAGCTGGCTGGGGTCGAGGAGTGAAGTGCAGATGTGGGGAGTCTGGTTCACTGCTCCCCAGAATGGACCCGGCCGAGGGGTCTGGTTCGCTGTATCTACAAGCTCTGTTTTAGACCTGTTCCTGTCATCGAATAAACCTCTGTTTTACTGGCTGGCTAAGAATCACATCTGACTGCAAAGTGGGGGTGCAGGACCCAGTGGCTTCCCCCAGGACTCCACGGAGGCGGGGTCGCTGTGGGAAGCACACGGAGGGGCAGAGGATGCTGAATGCTCCAAGGAGAGACCCAGGAGGTGAAGACTTGTGAGCTTCTTGCCCTGAACAAGTCTGCTCCAAGGGACAGGAGGCTCCCCGAAGTCCTGACTGGTTTTGTGGGGAGCAGTTCCAGAGCATCGCCCGGTGACTCCGTGACACTTCTACAAACATTAAAATGTATTAGTGGCACGAGAAACCTTAAATTACAGTGAACTTGGCACACCACTTCTGAAAGGTTGCCGACCCCTGGTATAAAGTGACCATATGTTGTACTAAGATTCTCCTGCTTTTTTTTTTTCCCTGAGAGTCAGTATAACTTTTGCCAGCCCAGAAGTTGGGCAGCCAATGTTTTACGTTTTCACAATGTTTTCTCCAACTTTCATAAAGTAAATACATAGTTAATATGAGTTTAAAAGGCCAGGGACACTTTTTTGTGAAGAATCTGTACAGCAGATCATTCCCATAGACGATCCAGAAAATAAATTTGAGGTTGAATTTTTTAATGTTGTGATGGATAAAGCAGTATCTGCTGTTGATGAAAGGTTTAATACCTTGCAAGTACACCATGAACAGTTTGGATTTTTGTATGACATAACTAAATTCAACGAAATAGGAAAACAAGAGCAACTAATGACAAAGTGCAAGAACTTAGAGAGCCTCCTGAAGCACGGTGATAGTTTTGATTTAAATGGACTTGAACTGTACGAAGAATTGAGTACACTGTCATCAGTGTTGCCACATGCAAAATCGGTGATGGACATTGTACAGTTTATTCATACCTGCAAACTTGTTGACATATATCCTAATGTGTATATTGCCACTCGTATTCTACTGACAATTCCTGTAACAGTAGCATCAGGAGAACGGAGTTTCTCAAAACTAAAGCTCATTAAAAACTATCTCCGCTCTACCATGAGTCAGGAACGCTTAACTGGTCTTGCTATTCTTGCAATCGAACAAGACACAATTTTGTCTTTGTCATACGATGACATTATTACTGATTTTGCAGCCAAAAAAGCCAGAAAGATTGCTTTTAATTAAAAACAAATCTTTGTTTCAATACCTTTTCATATAAATTTCCAATAAAATTTTGATAAATTAAAAAAATATATTATTTGCATCATTCTGTCATATCAGAATTTTTTCTATAGTGCTGCTTCTTTAGTGCTAGTCCATCAGCATTACAATGTGCTTCATTAAGTTAAACTGGTTTTAATAACGTGAATGTGGCAAGTTTTCCAATACTGTAAGCTTATGTTTGTGTTGCTAAGAGCAGATCAGGCACAGGGGCACCAGTTTAATAATCTCGCCTAGGGCACCATAAATCCTAAGGCCGGCCCTGCTGAGCCCATGGTACTTTCGGGGGCAACAACACCAGAAGTTCGCCGTAATCGACCTAGAGACAGAAGGCCTCCTCATCACCTGGATTTTTAGCTAGGATGAACCCACAGTTATGGGGCAAAATAATCCCCAGGGTTTAGCCGGGAATGGAGGCAGTCTACCCTCCTTCTCTAGTCTAGTGTGTGTTTTATTTAGGGGATGTTCTTGTTAGTGGGGGAGGAATATGTTGTGTATTTGGTTGTCATGGTTTTTGTTCCTATGGCAACTGAGTTAGATTATTAGGGGATAGCCCAGCCACCTGCAGCCGGTTAGGCGAGCTCTGTGTCTGTAAAGAAAGGGTAGTTTTGTTAGCTGTCTGCTCTCAAGTGAGTTCTTCCTAAACCGGCTGCCCTCAAGGATAACACTAAGGGCCTGATCCTGACTGGTGCTGAACAGCTCAGCTCCCATTGAGTTCGGGGCAGATGAGAGCACTCAGCCTCCAGCAGGAAGCCCAAGGCACCTCCCAGGACAAAGCATCCATAACCATTCCTCTCTGTGATTCCAGCAGGTCCGAGCTGCTAGTGCAGTGAGAACAAGGCTGCATCACGATGTAAACACACACCCTTTGTGTATCGCTGGATTTCTAACATCTTCTGGGAAGAGTTTGGACACTGCTCTAATGCTGCAGCAATGCAGTTAATTAAACTGCTAATTAACATTCTTTTATTTTAATTTTAGCTACTCTTTGGAGACAACACATGTAGTAACAATAACCCAGTGCTTTGGGCTCATATCGCACTTTTCATCTGAAGAGCTCAAAGCGTATCAAAAAGAGGCATAGGAATGACCCCTATTTTTGCAGATGGAACATATGAGGCACAGAGCAGTTAAGTGACTAGCTGAAGCACACACCGGATGGCCAGAGTGCAATCACAAACAGGACCTGGGTCATACAACTCCTAAGTCCCTTTCTTCTGCTGCCTTGCCAGCATCCCGTAGATCCCTCATCACCATTTCTTTCCCATGGCTGGGTTGCTGCCCCTCCCTGCATCCTTCTAGGCACTTATTTGATTTGCAGTGTGACAGATGCTAATTACAGTGAAGCACTTGGACAAGCTCAACAGGGAATTTTCTTACTGTAAATTGGGCTCTGCTCATTTGACCTGCAGAGCTGCCCGACCTTTTCAGTGCTAAGAGCCATGCTTGCTGCTTGCCAGGAGCCCCGGGGCTGCACCTTATTTCCATATTCATGTACACAGAATTTTAATCAGCTCTAAAAATAACCGTTTTTTAAAAATTGTAAACTAGATGTACATGGCACTTGACAAAACACAAAGGCCAAGATTTAAAACATCTCAGACCAGCGCTGCTCTCCTGGGCCAAGAGCTTCTAAAGCAGCTGGTGATTCTCAGAGTGCAACTTGCAGTCCCTTAAAGGGGCTGGATTTTTCATAGGAGGATGCCCAGTGCTTTCTGAAAAACAGCCCCCTTAAGGCATCGCACGTTGGGCCCCCAAAATCACTTCTGAAATTCTTTGGCCAAAGAGACTAGCACTGAGCTGAGATTTTAAATCCTCCATTTCCTACATTCCATTATAGATTATTATTTGCATTACAGTACAGCCTAGCGGCTCAGCTGAGATCAAGACCATGCTGTGCTAGTCACCGCATAAATGCATAATGAGAGTTTATAATCTGCTAACTATATAGACAAGCTAGTCAAAGGGGAAACTGAGGCACAGGAGTGTGACTTGCCGAAGTTCACCCAGCACATCAGTGGCAGAGATAGGAATAGAACTTCAGTCTCCTGACTCCCAATCCAGATCCTCACCTACTAGACTAGAATTTCTCAGCTGGGGGGTCACAATCCTCAGGGGAGTTACAAAAGGCAATCGGTGCATTGTGAAGCACTGAAAACTTAATTAGAATCTAAAGCTCCTCCAGTCCCCCCTCCCTTACCCTTCAAGGTCAAATATTCAACCTCCTGAAATACACATGTAGATACATGATGTAGGCTTGGTATTGTTATCATAATACAGCTAGTATAAAAGTAAGAGAAAAAAATATAAGGGATCAGGAAAAAATTTGCATTTGAATAAGAGGTTGCCAACCTGAAATGATTGGAAAACACTGCACAAGAGCATTCTTCCACCCCACTGGCAGAATTAGACCTGTTTAAACCTGGTATATGTAAGAGGAGACTCAGGCCTTGTATGTGTAGTTGGTCGCATCTTGATCTAGATTAAAATATCTCTCTAGATTTTAGACTTTAATGACATGCAGTTTGAACAGGTCAAAATCTACTGTACGGAAAACACCAACTATTACAAAATCAATTTATCTATCAGGAAACAATTATCACTTCAAACATCAGCTGCAGTGCAAGACTCAACACTAAAGGTTTGGCTACACTTGCAGCAGTACAGCGCTGGGAGTTAAAGCTGTCTTTGTACAGCTGTGTAGGGAAAGCGCTGCAGTGTGGCCACACTTGCAGTGGTGTTGGGAGTGGTGCATTATGGGCAGCTATCCCAGCGCTCAAGTGGCTGCAACATGCTTTTCAAAAGAGGGGTGTGGGGTGGAGTGTGATAGGGAGCGTGGGGGAGACAGAGAGAGTGGATTTTTGGAGCTGACACTGTGTCAGCTCCCTGCCTTGCAAGTTCTAAGGACTTGAAGATACACAGCACCAACCTTCAATCATTTTAAAAGTTTCGACCCCTTCACCCACCTCTCTCTCATTCACTAAATGCAAATAGCCTTCAGACCAGATAAGCAGCTGCTTCAAAATGGACCCCCCTGCCCCCCTCCGAGCTGCTTCTCTCCTCAAGCAAACCCTTGCTGTGGACATTCATCCCCTCTGCTGGAGCAAACAGTAGTTGTGTTTGTTTTTTAGATAAGCAGCTCCGGGAGCCCCGAGTTCACAAAACAAAGAGTGTTATCTTTACTTAAAAAGCATTATGGGAAGGTTCTGGAGGTCAGTTACAGCGTAGTAAGATTAATCACTGTTTACACTGGCACCCCAGCGCTGCAAGAGCGGCGCTATAGTCATTATTCCCCAGGCCGAGGTGGAGTACAGCTAGCGCTGTAGCCAGGGAGATACAGTGCTGGATGTGCCTTGCCAGTGTGGACGGAGAGTAAGTTACAGCACTGTAAAGCCACCATCAGTGCTGTAACTCTCCAGTGTAGCCAAGCCCTAAGGCACATTTGCATCTGCTCAAATTTCATCCCAGTTCTGGCTCTTACCACAAAGGTAAGCCAGATTTCATGCTGTCAAAATTCACGATCCTTTCCTCTTCTTGCTTTGGCACAGCAGAACTTGCACTGCCCAGAAAAACAGAAAAAAAATTCCTTAATCACAAGTAAATATGTTAGAGCCTCTCTTTACATCCATTTGCTTGTAATCGCCTTCTCCAGACTACATCCCAGCAGTTTTTGTACTGCTCTGAGTCACTTCACTGGTGCAGTTCAATGCCTCTGTTAACCAATACAACACTACACAACATCTTAACTCTTTGGAGTCTATAGATGCATCTTCCTAATGAAACATCTTGCTGAACTGGGGCCTAGGTTCCTTAGTTGCTCAATTTGAGTACTCACCAGTTTTTCTGATCAGATTGTATATTAAGGGTACATTATAAAGGGTTAAGAGATGATGTAAGCATGTTACAAACAAGGTGCTTTTGAAAATCTCAGCAGCATGTGTTATAGCTGGTGATATGCACGTTGATACAAGGTTGGTCGTAAGCACCCTGTTGGACTCTGTACCGACTGATTAGCCATTTGTTAAAATGACTAATCATTTATTTACCCTTTATTTCTAACATTCGAATTAACCTAACGATTTCTAGATGTACCTACTATAAAGGTTGATTAGTTCTTCCTGAAGAAACTGCAGTGTAGGGCATCCCATGCCCAGGGTGGCGAGTTGTATTGGCCCATGGTGCCCAGGCTTCAGCAATATTCAGGGCCTGGGAGCCCTGCTCCACCAATGTTTGGGGCTGGGTCTCACCCCCAGCCCTGCCTGCTGCCCCCACATGCCTCCCCCAAGTATTCACCAGCCCCTACTTCCTGCCCCAACTCACTTCCCCTGGCCCCAGAGCCTGCAGCTCATGCTGACTCTGTTCTGCCAACTCCCAGCACCAACTGCTGCTGCAGAGTCCTAGTGCCCCCATCCATAAATGGCAGGGCAGGCTGCCCTTATCCTGCCCTTCCACCCTAGCCCTGAGCCCCTCCAATGCCCTAAACCCCTTGGTCCCAGCCCGAGCCCTCATCCTCCTGCACCCTAATCCTCTGCCTCAGCCTTGAGCCCCCTCTGCAATCATGAACCCCTCATCCCCAGCCCCACCCCACACCCCAACCCTCTGCCCTAGCCCTGAGCCCCTTCCCACACCCCAAACCCCTCATCGTCAGCCCCACAGCCCTCACCCCTGCACCCCCTCCTATCCCCAAACTCCCTCCCAGAGCCTGCACCCCTCACCCTTAACAGCTTTTTGACTGTAAAGCAATTCCAGGCTAGATCTTCAAATTTCTATATTAGCTTCTTCCAGGCCTCTTTAGCCATCTGCAAAGTTTACAGTAAGGGTTAAAATACATTCAATTATTACCTCATTTAGCAAAATACAACTGCGTATTTGCTGTTTGCAGACCTCCGGCTAAATCCATGTGTCGATTTCATAGATTAGCCTCTCGTCAGGCCAGGAAGAATCATTTTAAATTCACAGGGATATTTAACTTAGAGGTTACTGAGAGCAGTAACATCAATCCCCTGCATAACCAATTGATTGCAAGTAAGCAATGAAAGTATTGCAGGTTTCAAGCTGCTAGCAGCATCAACAGCTAGATTTCCCACAACATCCATGCGGCTGCCAACAAAAGGGAGACTTTTTGCTAGTTATGATGATGATTTTGTGGTGTCTGGGCATGTTCCACTAGCAAACTAAAATGGGACCCTGCCTTCCCACTAAACGTATTCCACAAGCAACACTTGTTTCTTCTGCTGACTCACTTTGAATCACATTTCTTTCCTACTCTTCCCTTTACCAGGGTGGAAGCCCCTCTTCTCTGCATGAGAGGTGCTGAAGGACTGCAACGTAAACAAAATCACAGAAATTGCTCCTGGTATTTTCACCAGATAAGATGGCCTCGGGAACATTCAGTACTTATGAAGGTATCCCTGCTCCTGCCAAAGCACTATTTCTCTTTCCTTCTGTTTTCATGATTCAGAACTGGAAATGCATGCATCCTTTTAAAAGTAGGTCTGAAGACACTCCAGGCTGATGTTGTTTTTAATTTTAGAAAACATTGATGACCATGATTTGCAATATGATGGCAGTCTGAGGATCTCAGAGCTTTTGCAGGAGAAAATATATAGTGAGGAGCTGCAGAGGTTGTTTCCTGAAGGGTGGAACTACGAGGAAATGTTGCAGGATGTGATGGACCTTGAGAGGTAAGCAAGAGAAATCTTGGTCAAAAGAGAATTCTCACACACAGAGGCTGGTCAGCTGTCTCCTGATATCACCTGACCCCCAACTGAATAGCACCCAGCTGCCTTTGTCCATGACAGCCCCGGGTGTTTCCTCCATTGTATTTGTTATTGGTGAACAATTTCAGATTTATTAGCACCAGTGAGGCTTGTAAAGCAGAAAAGGTTCTCTGCCAGCAGGCTCAGTTCAGGGAAAGGATAAGCTTCATCTCTAAGCAGAGCAAGAGAGAGGAATAGAGGGTGCCCGAGAGAACAACCCAGTGCCTCAAAGTTGTGGTTCTCAACCTTTTTGGGCTTTGGACCCATTTGTAAATGTTTATGCCCAGTCACAACCTAGTAAATAGCCTGGGGTGGTTTTGGTCAGGTCCTGCCCCCCAGTAGTTGAGTCCTGCCCACACTCACCCCACAATGGCAGTTCCTGCACCTCCTGTGCTGTGGGGCTGACTGGGCTTGACTCACTGCTCCAGGCATTGCAACCTCTGGGGTTGCAGCACCACTCAGGTTTGGTGTGAGTGGAGTTGGGACCTGCCTCATGGGGTTGCAGTGCCTCTCATTCAAATTTGGCCTACCTGGACTCCCGTCATCATGACAGCTGAGCCAAACCTGAGTGGCGCAACTACCCCGGAGGTTGCAGTGCCAGGAGCAGGGATACGAGCCCAGGCTACCCTGTGGGACAGAACCAAGGGAGCTGCCACACGACCTTTTGAAACATTCTGGTGACTTAATTTTGGGTCCCAACCCACAGGTTGAGAAACTCTGCCTCAGAGGGACTACGGCTGCAGCAGTATCGACACGCAGCCCATCAGGGTAATCTGCTGGCGGGTCGTGAGACGTTTTGTTTACATTGACCATCCACAGACACAGCCCTCCTGTAGCTCCCTGTGGCTGCAGTGGAGTTACATCTCCTGCTAGAGCCAGACTTCCCAGCACCCCCCACTCTACAGTTTTGCATCCTCTGACCTGTCCCGGTACATACACAGATATCTTCTTAGTAACATTGTGTCATCAAACCCTTCATAAAACTATTACAATAGCTCACTTACAGACTCCTTTGTTCATCAGATTACTATTTTCTCCTTTATCTGTCTAACTTCCCTCAGTCTCTGTCTGATCTGGTTTTGCTTAATGTATTTTAAGCCCAGACAGACCATAGTGATCATCTAGCCTGACCTCCTGCATGCCACAGGCCATGGAATTTCACCCAGTAATTGCTGTATCAAGCCTACAGTTCCAGTGAAGACAGCACTTACCTTTATTTAAAGACTCAAGTGATGGAGACTCCATCACGACTCTAAGCAAGCCGTCCTAGTGGTGAATTACCATCACTTAAAAACGGCACCTTATTTCCAGTCTGAACACGTCTAGCTTCAGCAGCATTCATTGGAAGCCTCCCCTTCCATCTTCTCCCTTGTTCTCCACTGTGGCTTTGGCTGTGGAGAAGCTAAGTGGAAGCCATGGTGGCTCAGTTTCCCTCCTGCTCAATGGGCAGATTCCAGCTGACAGCGTCTTCCCACCAAGGGATGGGAAAAACAGTGATGGGGGGAAGATTGACAGGAAGGGGGCCATTGGAGGGTGGAAGTTACAGACTGGCCCTTCAAACTCATTTTGATGGAGCGGGCACAGCCACAGGGTAAATTATTTATTTATTTGCATTTGAGCCAAATGCAGGTGACTTCTTTGCCCATGGCACGCAGAGAGACCAGAGCTGCTGCCAAGACAACAGGAAGGAAAGGGGAGAGGCTGAAAAAAATGCAAAGCTCTGATTGTTCTCTCATTTTCCCTGCAGACAAAATTAATTTGAAACACCCAACAGATCATTCCCCTGATTTTCCCTAATATGGAAAGTACGAAGTCACCAGAAATTAGTTAGTAGCACCCATAGGGTAGAGCTGACTGAAAAGCAACACTCAAAATGGCGCTGTGGGATTCCTCACTTATTGTATTTTTATGATTTCCAGGGAAAAAAAAAACGTTATTCAGCATACAAATAAAAGCAATGGCAAGTTACTCCTGTTAGCCCTGCAGAACCGGCACAGCTCCAAGAGCGCAAGGTGGATTCTTTTCAGGCTCACTCATCATTGTTCAGTAAACCCAACTGCAGTGCCACCTGTGGAACCAGTCTTCAAATGACCCTTTAATTACACCGGAGCAGCTGCCCTGAAGGCACAGGTGTAACTGAGGCCTTGGCTACACTTGCCAGTTACAGCGCAACAAGGCCTCCCAGAGCGCTGTACCTCACTTCCTGTCCACACTGGCAAGGCACGTACAGTGCTGTGTCTCTGCGGCTAGCGCTGCTGGTACTCCATCTCTCCGAGAGGAATAACAGCTGCTGCATATTGGCTGAGACGCTGCTGCTCCAGTGTAAACGAGGAGTAATGTTATTATGCACTGATTGACCTCCAGAAACGCCCCATAATCCTCTTAACTGAAGCAACTGCTCTTGTTTTGTTATGAACTCCAGACGCGGAAGTGCCGTTATCAAAAAAACAAACACAGCTACTGTTTGCTTTGAATGAGTGAGAGGCAGGCAGGGAAGTTCCATTTGGAGTGCCGACAGCCAATGTTTGCTTGAAGAGAGAGCAGTGGGGTGGGGGGAGCGGGAAGTTGGGGTCTGTTTCAGTAACCGGCTCCTTATCTGGGGAACTGGGGACTGGGGAAGGGAAGGGAGTCCGAACTTAAAAGACAGCGTGCTGACATACTCTCAGCACTCCAAAAACCCACTCTCTCTCCCCCCACGCTCCCTGTCACACTCCACCCCCCCATTTGAAAAGCACATTGCAGCCACTTGAACGCTGGGATAGCTACCCATAATGCACCGCTCTCAATGCTGCTGCAAATGCGGCCACGACAGTGCGCTGGTAGCTGTCAGTGTGGACAGACTGCAGCGCTTTCCCTGTTCAGCTGTACGAAGACGGGTTTAACTCACAGCACTGTACAACTGCAAGTGTAGCCATACGCTGAGAGCAGCATTTTGGAAGACAAGGCATTGCACAGCTGTAGCTGAGGGTTGTATCTGCAGAACATTCTGTGACAGACCTAGGCCAGGGGGGTACAGGAGTCTGGTAAAGGGCAAATATACTGGTCACTGGATGAGTAGTTTTCTGTTCCCTGAGTGACCAGAGCAGGGGCTGCACTAGAGTAATCAGGAACCTGCTAGAACCAATTCAGGCAGACAGGCTGATTAGATCACCTGCAGCCAATCAAGGCAGGCCAGTCAGGGCACCTGGGTTTAAAAAGGAGCTCACTCCAGTCAGGGATGGGGGAGTCAGAGGAGAGGAAGTGTGTGTGAGGAGCTGGAAGCAAGAGACACAAGGAGCTAAGAGTGAGAGGGTGTGCTGCTGGAGGACTAAGGAATACAAGCGTTATCAGACACCAGGAGGATGGTCCTGTGGTGAGGATAAAGAAAGTGTTTGGAGGAGGCCATGGGGAAGTAGCCCAGGGAGCTGTAGCTGTCATGCAGCTGTTACAGGAGGCACTATAGACAGCTGCAATCCACAGGGCTTGGGCTGGAACCTGGAGTAGAGGGCAGGCCCGGGTTCCCCCTAAACCTCCCAACTCCTGATCAGACACAGAAGGAGTTGACCCAGATTGTGGGGAAGATCACTGAGGTGAGCAAATCTGCCAATAAGCATAGGATCCACCAAGGTAGAGGAGGAACTTTGTCACAGTTCATTGCGGTGATAATGCACAAAGAATGGTCCAGCAGTTAGGGGGTTGACCCTGAGACTTAGGAGACCTGGCTTTAATTACCTGCTCTGCCACAGACTGCCTGTGTGACCTTGGGCAACTCACACTGTCCCTCAGTGCAGCACTGCCCTTCCTAACTGGGGTGCAGGGAGGATAAATACATTAAGAATAGGAGGCATCCAGTTCTATGGCGATCATAAAAATACAGTAAGTGAGGAATCCCACAGCGCCATTTTGAGTGTTGCTTTTCAGTCAGCTCCACCCTATGGTAAGAGATAGAATCTATGTCTAAACTTAAAATGTTATCATTGCACCACTGTAGTGTTTCAGTGGGGACTCTTACTACAGTGAGGGAAGAGGCTCTCCTGTTGCCTTAGTTAATGCACCTCCTTGAGAGGCGGTAGTTTGATCAACAGAAGAATTCTTCCCTCAACCTAACACATCCCACACGAGGACTTAGGTCGGCTTAACTCCATTACTCAGGGAGATGGATTTTTCACACCCCTGAGCGATGGAGGTGGGTTGATCTAATTTTCCAATGTAGACTAGCCCCGGGATACTCGCTGAGTTTACAAGGCTGGCGGTATCATTAATTTTTGAATTCCAATAGCGCCTAGAAATTCCAACCAAGACTGAGGCGCCATTGTGCTGGTCACTGTATCACACAATCTAGGAGACAATCCCTGCCCCAAAGAGATTATGGTCAAGGCAAAGGGTAGTGAGGAAACGGAGGCCCAGAGGTCAAGTGACTCACCCAAGGTCACCCAGCCGTGAATGGCAGAGTCAAAATAAGAACCAGGTGTCTCCCAAGTCCCAGTGCAGTACCTCGGCCATTAGAACACACAGTCTCTGCATAGGTCAGAAAATATTTTCACTGCCAGGCATAGCAATGACACACAAGGGAACAGATCTGCTGAGGAAGAAGGGGCCATTTTTAACAGTCATTTTTCACAGCACAACTGTAAGGTCTGTTGCAGTGACCAAAATATACCTTTGGCTTCTAACAGGTCTGAAGGCATCATCCCCTGGGAAGAGAGTGCCAGTGAAGACATCATGGTCTTTCTGAAGCAGTTCCCTGAGCAGAGAAAGGAGATAGAGAAGTGTATCCAATGTCTTAAGGACATGGCAGACAACATTGATGAGACCCATAAGAACTGCACCATTGCCAACATGGCCGCAAACTCCACGAGCCTGGCATCTGGCATCTTGACGATCCTTGGGCTGACCTTAGCACCGCTGACGGCAGGGGGGAGTTTGGCTCTCATGGCAACTGGGATTGGCTTAGGGGCAGCAGCAACGGCTACCAGCATTTCTGTCGGCATATATGAGAATGTCAGCAATTCAAAAGAAAGGAGTAAAGCCAATGACCTGCTGGTGGAATGCCAAAGCAACCTGAAAACACTGACCCACTCCGATGAAGTGGATTTCAGACCCATAGTCTCCCCAAAGAGCGAGGCCATGGGCAACCACCTGACACACGTCCTTTCCACCGCTAGTAAAATTCCAGAGGTAGTATACAAAAGTGTTAAGGGGATAAAAACCAACATAAGAGCATTCAAAGTGGTGAAAGCTAACCCTGGTTTGAAGGCCTTAGCACAACGGCTCACCGTGGCTGGGAGGACAGCCCGGAACACAGCAAAGGGGACCAAGCAAGTGCAAAAAGCCTTAGCTGGGACCACCCTTGCCATGTCCAAAAGTGCGAGGGTGCTTGGTGCCGCAGCCGCAGGAGTTTTTGTCGTGTTTGATGCCTACAGTATCGTGAAAGACTCCATCCATTTAACTGAGGGGGCGAAGGCACAGGCCGCAGCAGATATAAGAGAAAAAGCTAGCCAACTTGAAAAGGATCTTCAGAATCTCAGCGAACTGTATGAGGAGCTGAAAGGCATGGTATATGAATAGATGAGACAAGTTCCCATTTCCAGCACTGGGTCAGGAGAAGAACCAAGTCACAAGGGGAGGGGAGATTGTGGTAGGAAGTCAAAGCCCACAAAAGCTACACAAGATGCAAACTAACAAGGAGATGCCAGCTCCACTTTGACCAAAAGCATTAAGTAATCTGAACAGTTCAAAGAGATTGATACCATAATTTACTCCCTCCTTGCGTTTGGAATTCAGTGAAAGGATCAGGAGACGTCGTGCTACTGAACATTTTGTTAATTCAGAACCCGGGACACCATGAATCATCCTGCTAGGAATTTATCCTATTTTGCCTATGCTTAAGAGAAAACAACAATATGCTGTATGCATGTGTGAGAGATCTTCTCAGGAGTGAAATTACAAGAGCAGTAACTGCTTTTCAAATGAACTTGTAAAGCATTAAACTTCTTCCTTTCGGTTTTGAGCATATTAGCTGCCTTGCCCACATCTGTAACACTCAATGAAGCATTTTAATTCACCTCAGCAAATAGATAGACATACCTGAGATATTTGTGCCTTGCCACCATTATTTTTATATTAGAGTAGCACCTACGTGCCTCAATGCTGGGTGTTGTACAGACTCAGTGGAAACTGGGGCTGGGTGTGAAGAAAAGGCATGAAGGAGAGAGAAATTTCTCCAAAGTTCTGAAATTCACCCCCATCTGCAAGAACATCTGGAGAAAGGGAGAATCTCCCAACTCCCTTCATTTGAAATTAAAGCCGTGCCGTGGAGTCCTAGCAGTTCTAGGCTAGCCAGCGTGCTTTAACCAACCATAGAGCCATGAACTAGCATGGAGAGTAGCAAAGCGGTGTCCGGAAGGTGGAGAGTCAAACCTTTTACATTTCAGGGGAGGGGCACACCCTCACTCGAGCAGAGAAGAGGCTGATGAGTTCTTATGGGCTCAGCCAGCACTAACCAGGAACCAATATAGGTGCCTCCATACCCTTGGGACCAGAGTATCAAGAGGGAGCTGAGAGGATGTACAGACAGTAACTTGGAGAAAAAAGAAGGCTGTATCAGCCCTTGAAGGGAAAACAAGAGAAAGCCAATGCTTTAGAGAATGCACCCTGTACAGCAGCTGTGACATTGCTTCCATGTCTTGCCTTTGAGACCAAGACACCGGACCTGGCAAAAGAGGGGTTTATTGGTATTTTATGCCGTGAAGAGTTAAGACTAAGCAGAACTAGCTTGGCAGCCATATGAAACCCTAGCTGTGCACATGTATTTCCCATTAGACACATGCAGTTTAATTCCTGACTCATTATGAATGAATTAAAAATGTGTTCGAAAAAAATTAATCCAGCTGGAAAATAAAACTAAGGAGCAGACATGGAAATTAAAAAATGCTTTTTCAAAATTACTGATAATATAAATGGAGGAGCACTGAGGGCATCGCATGCACTTTGTTTCCAATTTAAAAATACACGTCGCTGTGGCAAAAACATACACAGAAACCCCCAAAAGCCAGCCCTGCTGTTCAGAAAGTGCATCCTTATTTCTACTGCAGTACAGCCCAGAATATATTCAGCAGCCCACTGTACTAGCTAGGATCAATATGGCAAAGCACACACAATTCATATGATACCCATTCCCAGAACAGATTGCCCAGATGGTTGTGACACTGAAGTCACAAGCCAAATCCAAGTCTTTACTGCAAACTGGGGGAGTAGGAGAGGGGAAGAGTTGGGGAGGATGACCCATGGCCTGACCTTCAACTCCTAGCAGGCTGAGGAGGGATCCAGGCTGTTGGTACATTCAGAATAGCTATGTTATTGGGACATCAAAATCACAGGTGAAAGCCAGGTTGCAAAGAGAGAGAGAATAACCTTTCCACTGACAAGTGATGGGAGCTCGTTTCTGAACATTCACACACAAATTGAGCCAAAGTCAGCACATTCTACTAAAAGGTTTCATTCCAAACACAGCATGTCCTGCTTTCCCTACTTAGGCAGCGTCCCACACACAGGAGCTAGTAATAGGCCCAAGCCAAAATCCCAGACCCAACTGTCCACGCATTCCTGGGAAGGCCAGTTCCAAGTCTGCAGTTTGGGGAGGCCTCCAGCCCTTTAATGAGCTGAAGTAAAACCCTGGATCCAAACTCCCAGAACGTTGTGCCTCAGGCCCGAAACAGCATTGGGCTCTTGTGTGTCTCTCATCCATTCCACAGTCAGACTTCCCAAGTCCCCCTCCTCCAAATAACCATGTCCCCTGTTGTCTCCCTTTAGCCTCCTTAGGCTGGCCAGAACAGACTCTGGTCTCTCTTAAGGCTTCACATTAGAAGTTTTCACCTCATGTGTCTAGCATTTTCCCAGTCATGTGTATATGACCCTAACCAACTATCGTACTGAACTGAACTGACCAACATTGAAACTCTTCCTGCATATTCAACTGTTACGTTCCTGCTGGTACCGCTATCGTAGTCCAGATTTCTAGCCACTGGCATGATCTGAAGCCATCTAGTGGCTACGCTCGAAAAGATGCATTAAGTGCAGATTCATTTCATGCTAAACTGACCAAAATAATCTCTGCAACACAGAAAGTTCCGTGCAGTGACAAAGCCCAGGATGTTAAAGATAGGTTCCAGTGACAGCATAAGGGACTCACATGCTGGTACAAAAGCGAGGCTCAAAAAAACCCAGCAACGACAGGAGGTACCACTGCGCCTTTGTAGCTGAATCTTCCCCCGATTCAGCACACATCCACACTACGCACTGCTCTGTCCCTCAGGGAGCAAGGCAGACCTTTCACAGCTCTGTAAGCAGAGCCGAGGATTAGAAGATGGCAGCCCCCCCAGGTGTGAGCTGTACTTTGCAAGCCATGGGACACTGTATCCAAAGCCTAGTGCAGGGCGTGGCTGAGTTCTGTGGATCACTGACTTGTAGGTATCTGGTACCACGCTGAGTGAACCACACCCCCGGAGGTGAATGTTTTAGATGCTTCAAGCACTGGGTTCTTTCAGCTGTCGCCCTCCGTGAGCACCCATTCACTGTGATAACATAGAGGATAACTCAGCACAATTGCTTTAAAGTCACAGGCAAAAGAGATGATAAATGACCAGCTCAGCAGCTCCTAACTCAAGAGTCTCCAAGGCCAAGGACAGCCCAGTACTAGGTGTTGAAGGAAAAAGAGTCTTGGTGTAACCTCTCTACCGGATGTACCACTGGCAGCAGCTAGTGCTAATCCCTTGCCAGCAACAGGCTGTGATTTGATCCAGACCCAGCTCTCAAGCTGCCTGGACTTCTTTCAACAGCCAGCTCCTCCCATAGAGCCCTCAGCTCTCTTCTGAGCCAGGTCCCCCAGTGACGACTTCCTTCCCTCTCCCGTGCTGGACTCTAGAAGGATTAGAGAGCCGTCTGATGGCTGAATGTTGAACTGAGTGGTAAGAGGTACCCAATTCATGCTCATTCCGATATAAACCTTTTCTCTACAGACAGGCTTTCTGCATATGATGAAAGGCAATTTAATGCAGGATTGTTAACCAGAGCCCCAAGACCTTAATTTAACCTTGCAAAACACGCACTAAAATCCCCATCGGATCTGCTTTCGGTTTCTATTTTATCAGTTTCCTGGTTCCACTTTCTTTTTAAAGCTTTGCTCTTTGTCCTCCCAGAGCACAGCCTGGGCGTCAGTGGAGAGGGAAAGCCATACAAATCATGACACAGACAAACAAGTGGCAGCTCGAGAGGTAAGTGCAATGGGATTTCATTTGAACTATTGGTTTAGATCTTCTATCTTTATCAAGCAAGGTGCTACTGTTTTGCTTTCTGCTGGCAAACATAACACACTGGAGCTGGAATTCTTAGTAAAACCTGAACTATTTACTATAGAAAACCTACGGCGGAATGTTTCTGATGGTCACAGCAACCAGATTCACTTTGCTTTCCTTCTCTTAAATGGTCATCCTAATGTAGTGCTATTATTAATATTAACTTTACCTTCCTTACTACGATGTGCCCACATCGTTACCAGGACACACTTACAAGGCTCTGAACATGAGTTGTTAAATTAAATTTCTAAGTCCAAGACAACTAGCTGCCCAGAGCACTTTAAATGACCAGTTTTTAGATTAAGGGAACAAAGAAATTGCAGATGAAAAAAATCTACCAAGATAATTGAGTCTTGACCCAGTTGACCAGGGCGGAGGAGGCCGCCGAATAAACAGCTTGACAAGCCTCCACTCACACCAGGTCATCCGGGTCCTGGACCACAAGGAGCACGTTGGTGGCGTATGCTGCCAGAACCAGCCGCACCTCCGGCTCACGGAGCACCAACCCCGTCAACCTCTTGCGAAGGAGACAAAGGAAGGGCTCAATAGCCAGAACGTACAGCTGACTCGACAGGGGGCAGCCTTGACGCCAATCGGACTCCGCAGCAAACCGTGACCAACCCTGAAAGCCAGCAGGGCATCACGATGGGCACAGCAGCGTCAGCCAGATTACCAGTCGCGGCCACAGGTGGTCAGGGCCAGGGGAGTTGCAGAGGCCGAAACAGGGGCAACCACCTGAGACGGAGGGAAGGGAAGGAGTGAAGGTGCCAGATAGCAATCGCCCATACCAAGGCCCTCCAACAGGGGGGCATCCACTCTCTCGGTGGTTAGGGTCAAGCCCAGGGCCTCGATCTCGGCAAAAATAAGAGGCAAAGTCCCCACCTGCCGCTACAGATTCCCCCTCGACAGCAGCCGGGGCAGTAGCCATTGCGGCGCCGACAGGGGGCAGAGATGGCAACGGGGCAGTGGGGGCACTGTCTGGAACCCCTTCAGGGAGGGATTCCATAGGAGAGATGGTACTACCGGCCTCCGCAGCTGCAGCGACCTCAGCCGACTCCAAACAATGAACGTCAGCAGGGGAGGCAATGGAACACCCAGCACCAGGATCCCTTTCATAGTTTTAGAGGGGGTCCCTTCCCGCTCGCCAGTGAGGGGGGGTGCTGGGCCCATGCTCCCCACTTATGGCGTCTCCCCCAGACAAGCTCCCAGCTCCCCGAAGAGGGGGGCTGGCCAGCTGGGTGAGGGCCAGAGAGCGAGGGCAGTGATGGGAGGGAAAGGGAAGACAAGGGCTGGACAACAGGGAAAGGAACAAACTCCCCCTGAGGCAAGCCCCGCTCGAGTCCTGCTACCGGGCCTGCCACCCTCTCCTCCACGGGCCCCAGTCTACCATCCGCCTCAGCAGCGAGGCCCGCACACTCATCTGGGCACGTCGGGGGGGGGCCCTCCCCCAAGACCCGAGCGGAGTTGACAACAGTCATGGATGGAGGAAGGGTGACCCCAGGGACCGGGCGATCAAGGCTACCGGCGACGATAGAGCCGATGCCCTTCCGGGTTTCGGGGGTCCCAGATGCCCCTCCAAGCTGGGCCAGGGGGCAGTACCTCCGGACGTGCCCTGCCACCTGGCAGAGTAAGCACCGGGCCACGCCCGATGAATAATAAACCCGGTACTGGGCCCCGTGATGGGGCACCAAAAAGGACCCCTCCAAAGACTCCCCGTCACGTGCCTCCGGCGGAACTTGAACCTGCCCCTGCCGGCGGAATAACAAAATGTGGCGGAGGGCGGGGTCCTTACAGCCAGATGAAAGGGGGCTGAGGACGGACAGGGGCCTCCCCAGGGTGGAGAGGAAGAGCAAAAGGGCGGCATTGGGGAGGAAGGGAGGAACAGAAGAGAGAACCACCTGTACACCCAGGTCCTCCAAAGGCTCGAGGGGGACGTGAACGCCCCCCCACAGCCAAGCCCCTCTCCTCTGCCTCCTACGCAGCAGCCACCGACGCCAGGAAGAACACCGCCTTCCCAAACATCTTAGAGGCCGCCATCACGGCCATGAGCCCCACCACCTGCGCCAATGCCGCACGTAGGTTTCCATGTGGGGTGAGGCCGGCACCAGGAGGCAAAGCACCCCGTGTTCCCTGGTGAGAGTGGGAAAGGGGCCACGGCCTCCAGGAATGGTATTCCAGGAGGCAGCTGGAGCAGACGGCGAGGCAGCGGGCGGAGGGGTTGCAGCCACCTGGGCGTACGCCCTGAGGCCAGAGGGAGCGGCACCCCCACAGCCGGTGGAGGGAACAATGGGCAAGGGAGAAGGAGGGATTGCGGCTGTTGATGGGGCCGCAGCAGGAGAAGGAACCACTGCCACGGCGGGTTTCACCTTCCGGGCAGGGCCCTTGCCCTTCTTTGTCCCCCGGCCTTTCCCACCGGCCAAGGGAGCGGTCTCAGAAGTGGAGGCAGCCAAGGTCTCGGCAGCAACAGCGGAGTCTCGGGAGCCCCTGTCCGTGCCTGACAGTGCCTCAATGGTAGCAATGGTGGGCAGCCTGGCAGCAGCAGTGAAAGTGACCATCGCAAGGGAGGGTATGGGGAGGGGGACCAAAAAGGAACCGCAGGGGCATCCAGGGAAGTCCCACCCCCCGAATCACCCACCACAGAAAAGGAGGGAAGGGGACGGTCACTAAAGCAGAGGAATGGAAGGAAGGGGAGAGAGGAAAGGGAAGGGCAGGGGAGGGAGGGGAAGAGCGGCTACCACACCCCACCCGCTAAGCTGAAAGCAGTGCGGAGGGGCACCAACAGAAAGGAACAAAGGGGAACAAGGAACACAACTCCAGCACAACATGAAAAAGAAACCGGCTCCCCTGGCTGCACTAAGGAAAAGAAGGGAAAACTAAGACATCATGGAGGAGAGCACGTCAGTGAAGGAACCAATGAAAAAAGGGGAGAAAGGGCAAATCTTAAACACCAACAGCGGAACGTGGGCACACAGGCAATAAGGGCCGACCCGGGGGAAGGGCAAGAAGCAAGGGGGCGGAATGCAGGAGGGGGGCTAAAGCAGGTGTGTCTCAGGCATGGAGCAAAGAACAGGGCAGGGTCAAAAACAACCAAACCAAAAAAGGAGGGGGAATGGGGCTGGGAACCAGGCCTGCACTACGGGACAAGGGCAGGGCAAACAAACTAGTCAAGGACCAAAAAGCAAACCAGGGCAAACCACAGCAAACAGGACGGCTAAAAGGGGGACGGGCAGGGCAGGAAGCAAGGGGAGAGGGGGCAAGCAGCTGCAAGAACAGGGCAGTGGGCGAGGCAGAGGAAAAGGGGGCCCACCGGCCGAATGCAGCTGGGGAGGGAGGACAAGACCAAAAGGAAGGAAAGGAAAATGAGCACCCACAGGCATCTGAAAAACAAATGCCTGTTTGCTGCTGCTACATTCTCTGGATGGTTAGAGGGGCAGAACAAACTGCTAGGCCAGAGAGCAGAGAACAGAGCCAGAAGGCAGGTTGAAAGGTGGAGGGGGCAGTGGTGGTGGCAGTAGAGGAGCGGACAGACTAGGGGGAGGGCCCCAGGCCACTCCCCCACCTAAGGAACCTGCCACCACAGAAACAGGGATATAACAAACCCCACCCTACAAAACAAAGCCTCCTCTACTCCCTCTTCAGCTCCAGCAGCAGTAACAGCTCCCCAGCAGCAGCAAAGGCAGCAGCAACCCAGCCAGGGGGGCCCCAAAAACGATGGAAAAAGTGGAGCCTCGCACTCCCCTCTGAGGGTCACACCTGCAGGGTCCTCCCCACAGCAGTCAGGGGGGCAACCAGCCAGCAAACCGGCCTCACGAGAGTGGAAGGCAGATAGATCAGCCTCAGAAGGAGCAGGGCCCTGTTCCTTGAATAGCCAAACAAGGGCTACTCCAGGCCAATCAAAACACCTGAGGCCAATTTAACCAGCTAAAGTTGTTAGGCTAATGCTGGCACCTGACCTCAATTAACTGAGAAAGGGTCAGTTTAGTCTGATAGGCTAATGGAGACAGCTGGAACCAATTACACTGCTTTAAAAGCTCTCCTTGCCAGTCCTCTCTTGAAAGGAGCCGGAAGAGAGGAAGCATTATTGAGCTCTGAGGTAAGGGTGAAGCTTGGGAAAAGGGAGCATGGGGAAGCAACCCAGGGAAGTAAAGCAGTGTCAGTGGAGGAGGGAAGCTGCAAACAGCTGCTGCCATTTTGGTCCTTGGGTTGGAACCTGGAATAGAGGGTGGGCCTGGGTTCCCCCATTTGCCCCCCCCTTCGCATGATCTACAGAGATCCCTCTGAAAGGAAATAGACTTTGGTCCAGGCAGGAGATGAGGCAGTACCTAAGGAGCAACAAAAACTGTGGGTATTCCACTTTCCTACATCCCATACTGGCCTGTGATGAAAATAGCTCAGTAAGTAGTAACCTCTGCCACCATACTGGGAAAGAGAGGTGATCCCAAACTTCTGAGGCCATTATATCCGCCAGGAAGTGTGGGACCCACAAATACTGGCTTGGAGCTTTGTCACAATATTTACATAATTGCGCTACACCATTTGCAGTGCATACACTCAACTTCATCCTTTTCTCTGTTTTTTTTTTTTAAACTTGTGTGCTGAAACATATTCTGAGACAAATTTTTGTGTTTTTCCCATTTCAGTGTGTCAAATCTTTAAACTGTTATCTGGTAACAGCTTGAAAAGTATATGGGGTGGACGTGAGAGTCATCAGTATGTTCAGACGCGCAAGCACTTCAGAGCTTGCGTGCATGCCTGTTTGTGTATTGTGTGTATCTTTTAGACTAATACATAGCCTTACTTCAACAGGCAGCTTTGCATATACACAGACTAAGGTACTATCGTAATACATATCTCATGCAATGTATTGTATTTTCCTGATAAGTTATTTTTTTATATATTTGAATGATACAAAAGTAGGGTGAAAACCAGGAAAAAATGAATAATACTTTTTCTAAAACCCAAGAGTTTTTTGGTAAAAATCTGTTTAAACAGAAAACAAACAAAAGGGCTTCTGTATAGCACAGGCCATCGACATCAGCCAGCACCTGCACCCTAAATCCAACAACTGAAATGAGACCAAAGTATTACAGCCCACAGCAGACTAGACTATTATGTGCCACAGGCAGTAAACAAAAGGCACTGAGGTACCCTGGTGCTGGAGGCCCCAGCGATGGCAGGGAAATGATTAAATGAGACATACCTGCAAGTAACCTGTATTCACACAATAACAAAAGCTGAAATACAGAAAGAGACAAAGCAGGCTGCTCCCTAAAACAGAGAGGCACAATTCACCCACCATACTCTAAGAGTCTAGACTGTCTGGCTACAGACTGAGTGATCACATGCTTTCCTACAGAGTCCCCTAGCTTGCAAGCAGGACCAGGAATAAAAACTTGAAATTTAACGTCACTGCCTAGAATTTTAACAGCGTTTCAGTACACCATAAATGAAGAATACTTTAAATATCCCCTTCTGTTTATTCTTGCAGTAGAACTGCTGGCTGAAGTGAGCAATGGTTTTATAGGATCAAAGGCATCTCCATCTTCAACCAAGATAGCATTTTATGCAGCTCATTATATATATTACAATAACAGAGGCCACACTGTGCTAGGCACTGTACAAACACAAAGTAAGAGACGGTCCCTGCCCCTAAGAGCTGCAGTCCAAGTGAGGTTTTTAATACCAGATTCAGTTCTAGTTTTGGTTTCAAAATATGAAAAAAATTCTCAGCGTTTAACCTTTCCTTCAGTTCGGAAACTGACTTATGTTGAGAAGAATCTATAACCCCATTGCTAGGGTTACTTATGTCAATAAGTGCTACTCAGCATTGAAGCCACAGTTTGTGGGTATTGCAGGGATTCCGTAGTCACTTATGTCCCATTTAAACTGGCCCAATCTAGGAGTTACATTTCCTTCATGTATCTCCATTGTTCACACAAGTAATAGACCACCACTCTTTCATAAAATAAGGGATGATCTACCCACTTATCACACTTCTGATGTCCTCCTAGCCTCAGCATCCAGGCATCACATTTTGCCAGTTAGGGGGAGTGGAAATTTGTCCCACCTTTTCATGGGTCCAATTAATCTAATAAAAATGGCTATTTCCTCCCCCCCTTATTCTTCCTGTCTTCCAGAAATTACCCCTTTCAGCAGAAATTGGGTGGAGTTGGAGAAGTTATTCAACTTTGTTTATACGGCAGGCCAGAGATCTTCAAATGCATTTGGAATATCTGAAGTGCTCCAAGTCAGGAGAAAGTCATCTGGCACCTTATAGACTAACAGAAGTACTAGAGCATGAGCTTTTGTGGGTGAATACCCACTTCACCAGATGCGTCTGACAGAAATTTCCAGAAGCAGGTATAAATATGCAGGCAAGAATCAGTCTAGAGATAACGAGGTTAGCTCAGTCAGGGAGGATGAGGCCCTCTTCTAGCAGTTGAGGTGTGAACACCAAGGGAGGAGAAACTGCTTTTGTAGTTGGCAAGCCATTCACAGTCTTTGTTTAATCCTGAGCTGATAGTTCATCTGCAAATTTGACACCGAAGTTCAGCAGTTTCTCTTTGGAGTCTGGTCCTGAAGTGTTTGTTTGTTTGTTTTTTTTTTTGCAGGGTTGCTACCTTTAAATCTGCTATTGTGTGTCCAGGGAGGTTGAAGTGTTCTCCTACAGGTTTTTGTATATTGCCATTCCTAATATCTGATTTGTGTCCATTTATCCTTTTCCGTAGAGACTGTCCAGTTTGGCTGATGTACATAGCAGAGGGGCATTGCTGGCATATGATGACGTATATTACATTGTTGGACATGCAGGTGAATGAACTGGTGATGTGGCCGATCCGGTTACATCCTGTGATGGTGTCACTGGTGTTAACGACTAGAAGAGTGCCTCATCCTCCCTGATTGAACTAACCTCATCTCTAGACTGATTCCTGCCTGCATATTTATACCTGCCTCTGGAAATTTCCACTACATGCATCCGATGAAGTGGGTATTCACCTACGAAAGCTCATGCTCCAATACGTCCGTTAGTCTATACGGTGCCACAGGACTCTTTTTGTTGCTTTTTACAGATCCAGACTAACGTGGTTACCCGCTGATACAAGGCAGGAGAGGCACCTTAGCTTCCTAAATATAAACCATGGTATAGATCAGTGGCTTTCAGCCTTTCCAGACTACTGTACCCCTTTCAGGAGCCTGATTTATCTGGTGCACCCCCAAGTTTCACCTCACTTAAAAACTACTTGCTTACAAAAATCAGACATAAAAATACAAAAGTGTCACAACCACCCTAGTACTGATAAATTGCTCATTGTCTCATTTTTATCATATAACTGTAAAATCAATTGGCATATAAATATTGTACTTACATTTCAATGTACAGTATACAGAGCAGTATACACACCGTCTGCATGAAATTAGTTTGTACTGACTTTGCTAGTGCTTGTTATGTAGCCTGTTGTAAAACTTGGCAAATATCTAGATGAGCTGATATACCCCTGGCAGACCTCTGCATACGCCCAGGGGTATATGTACCCCTAGTTGAGAACTACTGGTATAGAACAAGCTTTCCCATTAAGATTTGTGAAGGATCAGCTGGGAGGGACGGAATGCTTTACATCATATTCAACATGCGCTTTATAAAATTGAGCCTCATCACACAGATTGATGGGCAGAAGCCATCTCCCCAATCAGTGAAGCCATCTTAAGCAGTCCCCACCCTCCCCAACCTGAATTGAATTTGTTTGAAACTCCATCCCTTTCCCCTCTATGCCCCAGTCACAAAAACAAAAATATTTTGATCTAGCCTCGTTCCATGCAGTTGGTCATGGTTTATCAGATGACTGGCTGCCATTTTCTGTGCTGGTGTGCTAGGGTTCCTTAAGATGTACTTTTTATATTGATGTCATCCTCATTCCAAATATTTTTGCTTACTTTCAACTAAGGCATGGAATCAAAAAACATGTGTGGAACTAATGTTATTCTCTTTTTCCCACTTGAATCAATTATCCAGTCTACTGGCCTTTGCAAAGCTCTAACATCAAGTCTACAAAACATTGAATGAATCTAAACCACTTGTTTCCAGTGTTGTTGTAGCCATGTTGGTCCCAGGATATTAGAGAGACAAAGTGGGTGAGATAATAGCTTTTACTATGAAGCAGCATTTGGTCCAATAGAAGTTATTACCTCACCCACCCTTTCTCTCTAAAATATTTATCAGTAACAGAGCATGGAAAGCCTTGGAGGTTATCTGCAAAGGCAACTGTGAACACAAAACCAAAAGAACATAACCTAGAATATCTTGGCTCTCTCAATTAGGTCCATAAAATCTAGTACAACAGTCTTCATAAATTGTATATGACTTCAGCTCTTAGAAGTCAACTTGTAATTGCAGCTAATTCACACACTCTTAAAATATAGAGAAAGTCCAGCCAACTAATCTCATTACTAATGGGCCTAGCTAAGTATCTCCATTTTCTGGGACAAACTTTGACACTCTGATGGGTTGGCCCTCACAGTGCTTTGTTCCCTCTTTTATTGTTGCCAAATAACATATTGATGATTAATTCCTAACTTCTCCCCAGATGAGGCTGTATGTCTCACTCTGAGCTGGCTTGTGCCAAACAAACAGATACGTTATGTCAGTGGTGTGGATGCTCCACTCACTGAATGATTGAAGACACACAAAATGAAACACTTTTTTATTCAAGGAAAAGATGCCATTTATGGATAAAATTGTGTTCTGATTTGTAAGAAGAGTGGAGAAGCTACCCAAGAGGAGGGGAAAGACCAGAGACTCTGTTTTAAAGGATTCAATGTGGCAGCTGTTCCCAAAAGAACTATTTTTTCCTCCTTTAATATATTAGGTTATCATGTAGGATTTAAAATCATTATAAATAATATAGGTATGCAAAAAGATGTCTGAGCTTTGGATATATCCTTTTCTCTTTTTCTTTCTACTCTTCTTTCTTAGCGGAAATGGTTGATTTGGGGATTTGACTGGAAAACTTGTTCACTTTATTTTTATGGTCAATGTGATTCCCATTATCTATATTCTTGTTCTGGTAAACAGGTTTGTCATGGTATAAACCCCCACTCTGAACCTTAGTGTTCAAAAGATGGGGTACTAGCATGAATTCCTCTAAGCTTAATTACCAGCTCAGAACCTTTAGCGCTGCCACCAACCAGGAATTTCAGTGCTTGGTACACTCTGGTCCCCCTAAGACCTTGCCCGGGGAACCCCAAGACCCAGTCCCTCTGGATCTTAACACAAGGAAACCCTTTCCCTCACCGTTGCCTCTCCCAGGCTTCCCCTCCCTGGGTTACCCTGGAAGATAACTGTGATTCAAACTCCTTGAATCTTAAACAGAGGAAAATTCACCTTCCCCCCCCTCCTTCTCAATCCCCCTCCCAGACTCTCCCTGAGAAAGTAATCCTAACACAGAGAGAAAATTAACCTCTCTCTCCCCCTTCCCTCCTTTCTCCCCACCAATTTCCTGGTGAATCCAGACCCAGTCCCCTGGGGTCTCACCAGAATAAAAAAACAATCAGGTTCTTAAACAAGAAAAGCTTTTAATTAAAGAAGGAAAAACAGTAAAAATTATCTTTGTAAATTTACAGTGGAATAGGTACAGGGTCTTTCAGCTATAGACATTGGGAATACTCTCCCAGCCTAAGTATACAAGTACAAATTAAAATCCTTTCAGCAAAATATAAATTTGAACTCCTTCCAGCCAAATACACATTTGCAAATAAAGAAAACAAACATAGGCCTAACTCACTTTATCTACCTAATACTCACTATTTTGAACTTAAGAGCCAGTATCGGAGAGATTGGAGAGAAACCTGGTTGCACGTCTGGTCCCTCTGAGCCCCCAGAGTGAACAACCACCAAATTCTAACAGCACACACACAACTTCCCTCCCTCAAGATTTGAAAATATCCTGTCCCCTGATTGGTCCTCTGGTCAGGTGACAGCCTGGCTCACTGACCTGTTCTATTAACTCTTACTTATCTGTTTATGACAAAGGTTGTATCTTGGTGCTTCCTTTGATTTTATCTGCATCCAAATGTTGCTATAATCTCAGACTCTAACAGGAAAAAATTGCTTTTTCTACATTTTCATTATTCTTATTAATCAGAACACATGGTAATGGATGAATGTCTAATACGTTTTCAGTACACCAGAATAATTAAATAGTTTATTTGAAAAAGTTATTTCCCTCAAATGGACATGCACTGAGTGTCAGAGGGCAGACACATCGGCCTTATTGTGAAGAGGGATCCATCTCTTGGCCATATTATTCCCAAGTAACTAGATCCGAAGAGGAGGCCAGAGAAATGAAGGATAATGTGGTCAATTGAAAAGTCTGCTTACACCCGGAGTAGGACAGAATACTAATTCCTCCATCATCCTATAATCCCTATATTGGGCAGTTTTCACAGTTTAAACATATGTACTCTGATCAAATATTGAGGTGATGTTTTATAAATGCCAGTGGATTTGGAAAACAGAGAAACTGGTACATGTGCATAGGTTGTTAAAAGTCAGGCAGCAGGACACCGATTGGGGAAGCAAAACTTGAGGTTGAGAAATACTCTGAATATGGATTTCCCAGTCCAATATTTTTTGTTGCTCCCACAGACTTCAGCAGAAATTTGGATCTCTCAGTACCTCTGAATATCAGGCCATTTCTATTTAGGTGCCTAAGTATGGATTTCTGTAACTAATTGTATGGTCCCTAGCTTGAAAATTTCTACCAGTGTTTAATTTCACAAAATGTAGAATCTCTTCTCATGCCTAACAAAGCTTTTAACAGAGTGGAATGGGGTTGGTGCCACTACTTTTAACTTGACAGGCCAGATTCTTCTCTTAGCTGCAAGGTGTGGAGCCGAAGTATCTCCATGGAAATTACTGGAGTTATTCTAGATCTATAGAGTGTAGCTGAGAGCAGAATTTGGCTCTGTAAATGTGGATTTGTAGAGCTACATTTTGCTCTTGCATTCGTTAGTGCTGAACTAAGGCTTTGGCTGTAATAGGCAGTAATGGATTTTTTCCCAGCCCCTTTAATCCAGGTTGTGACTCAGGACAAGGATGCCCTTCCTCTCTGGTCCAGGTTGACAAACTTTTGGATCCATGGCAGTCACTGTTAGACAGAATCAGGGTATCCAAGGTACTAGGTCTGGGAATACAGTAGTAATGTTACATGTGGGTGAGTCTCCTTTTATTTCTCCACCAAAAGTATCAGTCCCCTCCTCTATTGCCACTTATTCAGACTTTTGTGCTTTTGACAAATTTATAATCAAATGGACAAAAATCAGAGCTGCTGGTTCCCTTACAATGTTGTCCAAAAATAACATGGTGAGCACTGGGACATCAGTGTCTGAAATAGCTAATGATTTGGACATCCACCTGCTTTCAGAGGCAAGGACATGTAGACTTGAATGCTCTGTAAGGAACAATTACTTCTGACTTGAGAAGGTGACAGGACCTGACCCTTCCCCTCTGCGGTCTTGTAAACAGTCTGAAAATAAACTTTCTTCCCTGTCTCCTTTATACCCCAAGGCTCCAATCCAGCACAGATTTATGCATGGTCTTAACTGTACATACTGGCCTCATTTCATTCCCTGCTCTAGCTTCCTGATATAGTTGACTGAAATTAACAAATTGGTTGAGCTTTTTTGTACAGGAAGAAGACGACAAAGGGGCCAAACTCTGCTGCTAAATGGTACCTCACTCACTCTAAGGGAAACTTTATGCTTTGTATGGAAAGTGCAGCTCTTCAGCCTCACTCTTGCCCATTCCACACTATTCCACCCCATCCCCTCTGGCTCAGCTCTAAAAACCCTAGAACTTTGAGTTAAAAGTAGCAGTGCTTTTAAAAATTTTTACTATTACTTGCTTCTCCTCTGTCCACATAGAAGGAATTCAGACTCCATAAATATCTCATGAAATTGATCAAGTAAATTTCACATGCGTGAAGCAATTGACAGTTGTCTGAGGCCCTGGTTCCACAGAGCATAAAGTCAGTCACATGCTCAACAGCTGCAGGGTCGCAGCATGCTCATCATGTGAGGGGAGATGGCACTCTTCCATGGCTCAGGAACAACAATGACCAGCTGTGGAATTAACTGCAGCCTCGAACTCTGACTGTTCAGATATAGGGCTTTTGAGGGGAAGGTAGAAAGGGGGGGTAAATGGGGCAACCCACCCAAAGCTTACAAAAAATTATGGTAAATATGGCACAAGACTCCACATATATTTGTGTCTCAATGACTCAATTCAGTTAACCCATTTTATATTTAAAAAGGAGCAGGAAGGAAGTAGAGGGAGAGGTTCTAGCTGCCAACCTTGCAAACTCACCGTGGGCTCTGGCAGTCAAGCAGAGCTATTTATGGCTGTGATATAGGCAATAAATATTCTAGTTGATTATAATTTAGTTAATAATACTGTCAACAATGTGTGAACCAGAGTCAAATCCAGCTTGCTGTCCCCTACTGTGTTGGCTCTGCAGGGGGAGCAGCAATAGAAAGATATGAAAGCTTGATGAAGACAGAAAAAGGTCTTTGAAGACACCCAGAGGATCAAATCCATCTCTGATGTAATTCCAATAATTACTGCTGACTCTGGTGACTGAGACTATGTCTACACTACAGATTATGTTGGTATAATTTACGTCGGTCAGGGATGTGAATAATCCACACCTTGAGTGACATACGTTATACCAACCTAAGCGCCGGTGTAGACAGTGCTATGTCAGCAGGAGAGCTCCTCCCGTCAGCTTAGAGCATCTTCACCAGAAGAGCTACAGCGATGCAGCTGTACCGGTCCAGGGCCCTCCCCATCAAGTAGTTTGTTGCTGGCTATTACTGGACAGCTATGGGCAATATGAAATTATCCATTGCAGTTGCATATTGTCAATACCCTCAGGACCCAAATTGGACACAAACTAATGTGCTAAGCAATTGATACATTTTCGCCCTTGTCATAAACAGATAGTTAAGGGTTAATGTCTCTCTTACCTGTAAAGGGTTAACAAACAGGGACCCCAAACACCTGACCAGAGGACCAATCAGGAGACAAGATAGTTTAAAATCTCTCGTGGAGGGAAGCCTTTGTTTGTGGGTTTTGGGTTTGGCTTTGTTCTCTTTGAGTCCTGGACGGGGCTAGAGGTGTAACCAGGTTTCTGCCAATCCCCCTGCTACAGTCTCTTCTCTATTCAGAATTGTAAGTAAGAAAAGGCGGTCATAGTCTTTTAATTTGTTTGTTGCTTAGCCTTTTTTAATTTCAGGGCCTGCCGGTGGGCTTCCCTCTGGAGTTCCCATGCGATTGCTGGAAAGGCAGAAAATAGCTGAATTTGAAAGAGATTTTAAACTAGCTTGTCTCCTGATTGGTCCTCTGGTCAGGTGTTTGGGGTCCCTGTTTGTTAACCCTTTACGGGTAAGGGAGACATTAACCCTTAACTATCTGTTTATGACAGCCCTCAATGGAAATTCTGCTGTAACACTGAGTGCTCCAAGACATAACCCTGAATGCTCTGAAAACACAATAGTGTCTTGGGAGCCAAATGCAAGGTTTTCCCTTCCCTCCCACCCCTCCTACCCACAAACCTTTTCAGGCCTCATGCATCTGTGTACCCTAGTCTTGAACTCCCAGATCCGTCCAGGCCCTAAGCTCCCCAGAACCTCATGAACACCCCAGGGTGAAATCCTAGCCCCATTGAATGCAATGACAAAACTCACAGTGACTTCACTGGGGCCAGGATTTCATATGCTGTGCTTTCGCTACCTGGACCTTGAGCTTTTACAGCCCCGGTTCCTGCCTGTGTGCTCTCATGGGCACAGGCGCTGTGCTCATAACTCCCATCCCTGTTTAGATCCCAACCTGTGATGGTGCCCCGTCCCTCCCCTGCCAATCAGGGCCCATACCTCCTGCTTTCATTAGCTGTGGGCCTGTGCTCCCATGCACAACTCCGACAATCCACATTCTGTATTCCCAGAGCAGGAATTCACTATCCAAGAACAAATCTTATATTTTCTGTATTGTGTTTGCACACAGGCTCCTTGCTGACAAAGAACTAAGTTTTTTCGCCCTATTTCTTTGGAAAGTTAATTCACCGGAGAGTGGTGGTCTTGGATTTGGCCTACGTGCTAAACATAATGGCATAGCCATTTTGAAACCTAAGGGATCTGGAATGACCCCTTGAGCCATTAGGCAATTCAAGGAAATTTTAACTGCCACAAGCCATCAGGAAATTTCCCCTGCATTTGCCATAAAGTCTCAGATTTGCCATGTAAACTCAGGATCCTAATGTGGATGTGCACAATAGCCTGGGCACTGTACTTCCCAGAGTGTGGTATTTTTGTCCCAAGTTGATACTATGTTGTTGTTGTTTTTCCTTCAAGTGATTGTGCACATACTCATGACTGTAGGGTCATGGAATGTGTGTGCGCACAATACAGCCTGCAGAACAACAGTTATTGTACATATCTGGTGAGTAACAGATTCTTGGTTTTTTGCAATAGCAGTCCTGGGTTTCCACACGTTGTGATAGGTGGTGTTACCATGTGGGTGTGTACCTCTGAGTGGCTTTGTTCCTCAGTCTAGCACCTGCCTTCCTTTACCAGAGCACCACCCATTGAAAAAATCTTTAACTTAGTCTATTTTTTAAATACCCCCCTTTTTTTAAACCAAGAATTTTGCAGCAAGTTCAGTGGAAAATGGTGCCCTAGAGAGAGAAAGGAATTAGAGGTTGAATTTAGAGCTACTGGAAGCAGGTGAAACTATACTGCCTTTGCTGGAGCTGCACCTAATTCTAACAGTTGGAGTTGTGACCACGGCTGCTGAAATTCTAGCACTGCTATACATTTCCAGTGGGTTCACTGGGCTGACAGCAAGAGCCCAGCATGCTCAGCAGTGGAAGGTATCAAGCAAGCTCCTGCTCTGTTTACCCAAGCTGCTCATCAGGTGTGATATCCTGATGTCTGCCTCAACATGAAGGGTGCATATTATGTATCATCACTGGGTGGAGAAGCAAAGTGACTTTGTAGCTTTCCATTTCCTACTGACACATGGAAATGTGATTTGTGATTGAAAAGATGGCGAGTTTAATCACCAGAGAGAGTTGGGACAAAGCCTGCCATTTGCACATGAAAGAACAAGGCAGATGTATTTATATCCTTCCATTAATAAAACAAGCCAAGTCAATCCGTAAGGTTGTGCTAAAGTTAGAGTGCAGCACTCAGCATGTCCTTAAAAAGACAAAGTACCCACAAACTGGGACAGCTGCTCTCAGTGCAGGCACTGCACATCTCCTCTCTCCCATGTATGCACAAAATCTCAAGACCATTCCAAGGGTGATCAGCTCACAACAAAGCAGGAGCCAACTGTCGCATGATTTGTCAACATAAAAGGTCAGTTCCTGCCTTCCGGTACACATCTTGGGATATTGGCAACTGCACTTTGAGTGTCAAGAAAATGCTTCCACCTCCGCTTTCACCAAAGAGTAACAGAAGCGGAGTGTGCATGGTTAGAAACAACGCTCTCCTCAGGTCTATCCCGGTCCTTTTCAGACTCACTCTTGAACAGGCCTTTCCAAATGCCAGCTGGGGGATGGTGTGCACCTCCAACCTGCTAATCTAGACATGAATTCTAAGTATGTCTTTGCAAGTGCACTTCTGCCCTCTCTTGCAGATTGTAAGCTCTTTGGGGTAGAATCCATTTCTGTCTGGAGAGTACTTAGCACAATGGAGCCCACGTTCTAACTGGGGCCCCTCGCAGCTGATGAAATGCAAACAATACAACCCAATGTTGTTGACAGCCAACATGAAGCCAGAGGTTGAGACAATAGGACTGGAGCGTGAACTGGGAACATGTGGCACTAGAGTGCAGACTGCACCCAGTCTCTCTGCACCAGTCTGGAGAGAGACTAGCCATGGGAAATAAACCCAATAGGGCAAAGAAGTAAACCCTGGCCAGTGCTTTTTTTGTCTCAGAACAGAAACACTATCTGTGAAAAGAACAAAAGAAAAGGGTGCTCCCCACTGGGCCACAAAATGTTTCAGAGCCATCACAGTTATCAGGAATAATTGTGATTTTCTCAATCAGCCACTAGAGGACAGACTAGCAGCACCAAAGTGCTGTGAAAGCAAGCCCATCACCTATTATTAAAGAGTTACCATCTCAGTGCGGTAGATTCATAGATGTGAAAGGTCAAAAGAGATCATGGCAATCATCCAGCCTGACCTCCTGCCTAACACAGGCCATAGGACTTCCCTAAATTAATTCCTTCATCCAGTCCGATAGCTGTGGTTGAACTAGAGCAGATCTTTTAGAAAAGCACCAATCTTAATTAAAAAAAATTCAGTGATGGAGAATCCACCACAACCCAATGGTAAATTGTTCCACAGATTAATTTCCCACTTTTTTTTTAACAATGTGCCTTATTTCAATATTGAATTTGTCTAGCTTCAGATTCCATCCATTGGATCTTGTTATACCTTTATCTGCTAGACTGATGAGCCCTCTGTTATCAAATTTGTTTCCCATATAGGTACTTAGACTGATCAACTCGGCCCTTAACCTTCTCTTGGATACTCTAGACAGATTTAGCTCCTTGAGTCTATAAGTCATTTTCTAATCCTTTTATTGTTTTGTGGTTCTTCTCTGAACCTTTTTTAATTTTTCAAGTGAAGTGTGGGCACCATAACTGGACACAGTATTCCAGTAACGGTCACACCAGTGCCAAATACAGAGGTGATATAATCTCCCTACTCTCACTCAAGATTCCTGTTTACAGAGCTGAGGATAGCATTAGCCCTTTTGGCCAGAGTATTTGATCACCCCCAAGTCTTTTCCAAAGTCACCGCTTTCCAAGAGAAGAGCCCCCCACTGTGTATGGCCTATATTCTTTATTCCTTGATGACCTTATACTTGGCCATATTTGAAACATATATTGTTCACTTGCACCCAGCTTACCAAGCAATCCAGAATACTCTGTATCAGTGACCTGTCCTCTTCTTTATTTACGACTCTCAATCTTTGGGGCACCTGCAAACTTTATTAGTGTTGAGTGTGTGTTTTTTTTTCCAGGTCACCGGAAACAGGGCCAAGAACCATCGCTGCGGGACATCAATAGAAACACGCCTGCTCAGTAATGATTTTCTGTTTGAGACCTATCAGTTAGCTAGTTTTTAAATCTATGTATGATGTATCATGTTGATGTTGTATTGTTCTAGTTTCTTAATCAAAATGTAGTTGGGTACCTAGTCAAATGCCATACAGAAGTCCAAGCATATTACACCAACACTACCACCTTCATCAACCACATTTGTAATAAAGAAAAAGGATACCAGCATAAACCCATGTTGATTGGCATGAATTGTTTTACCCTCTTATGTCTTCATTAATCAAGTCCAGTATCAGCTATTCCATTATCTTACCTGGAATCAAAGTCAGGCTGACACTTATTTGGGTCATCCCTTTTTAAATATTGGCACATTGCTGGCTTAACTTCCAGTCCTCTGGAACTTCCTCGGTGTTCCAAGACCTATTAAAAATCAACATTAATGGCCCAGAGTGCTCCTTGCCCAGCTATTTTGAAACACTTGGATACAGATTATCTGGATCTCCTGATTTAAAGAAGTCTAACTTTAGTAGCTGCTGTTTAACATTCTCCTTAGTTACTGGTGGAATGGAAAATAGTTGATCATTAAATGATATGAATACATCATCTGGCTCTTGCCCAAACACAGAACAGAAATATTTATTGGATGTTTCTGCCTTCCTACATTACTATTGACAATTCTACTATTTCCATTTGGAAATGGACTAATACCTTTGGTAGCATTCCTTTTGTTCCTGATGTACTTCAGAATACTCCTCCTCATTTTCCTTAATGTTGCTGGCCACAGATTTCTCCTTGTATTCTTTTGCTCCCTTGTCAGCTTCTACAATTACACTCAATTCTTCCAGCACCATGACTTATTATTTCTCCCTCATTCTTAGGATCATTAGCCTGGAAAACCCATCTATTTCGAGGGCTAATAATAATACACTTGCTTGATGTCTTTCTTTATTTCAAAGCACTTTATAAAATATGAATGAATTTAAACCTCAACACTTGTGTGCGATAATAGGTATCCTCATTTTACGGGCAAAGAGGATCAGAGAGTTTAAAATTACTTGTCCAATCTCCCACAGGAAATCTATGCAGAGCCAAGATTAGAACCTAGAACTGCTGACTCTGAGTCATGTGCTGAGGCCATGCTAACACAAATGCCAGGGTGGCTGGGTACACAGGTTTAAGGCAAATGGCCCTAAAGACGCTATGGGCTGAAATATTAGCCTTTCACCCTCTAAAACTGGGTTCAGATGTGGATTACTTATAGGTGAAATAAAGTCTCAAATCATGTCCCCAGTGAGTGGGTTTTTCTGTTCTTAAGAAAATACAGGATATAGATAGCAGGAAGTGCTGTAGAACAGGACTGGGAGATATGGACAGCTTTGGGGGCCCAGTTTATGAACACGGTAGGTCAGGGCTGAGGTGCACCAGCAGAGCTGAGAGTCCGCCTCTCCTGAATTCTGGCAGTATTCTCGGCTTGACTTTCCTGAGCTTTACATTTATCAGTTTTTTTTAAAAAGCCTCTCTGCCCTCAAAAGTGAAAACAGCGAAATTCTTCTGCAAAGGGGACTGGGCAAGAAAACCAACAATGTTCACCACAGAGAACCCGTAAACACACACTCAGGACACATCTGACTGGTGTTTCTCTCTTTTATTTAAAAACAGTGCTTCATTACCATTTGCAAAGGGTGAGGAAGGGCTCCTCCCTTGCTTAGAGTTTATAAAAGCCAGCAACATGATCAATAATTTATACACATGGATAGTAATACAAAAAAAAGGAATAAAAGCTAAAGATCTAACTACTCCGACCTTCACAATTCCAGCTACTTGATAATAATAGGAGTAACCCAATGAATACTGTATGGTCTGAAAGCTACTATACAATATGATACTTAATGAGGGGGGGCAGGAAGTTAGAGACGGTCACAAAGCCCTGGGATGCAGGTACTGCTTCTCCAGAGTCAGCAAAGAAATGGGATCCTGAACAAGCAGCTTGGGCGTCCTAGGAAATGATCCAGGGAAGAGGAAAGCATCTAATTTTGATGCATCCTATGCCCCGAGGGTACCTGGGAATGGAAAGATGGTGGGGAGACTGCACGAAGGGGCGAAGTCAGTCGTTGCCACTAGAGGTTCCGTGAAATTGTAGCCTTGCATTGAAAAGCTCCAAGTCTCAGGCAGATCAGCCTGTGAGGTCAGTAAACGCTCCACCGGCTCGATATCGCTCTACAGCCCTGGTTCTCGTTTGCTATCGGCCCCAGGTTGTTTTTTTTTGTTGGTCCAGCTATTTACAAGCAGAATTGATAACATAAAAAGAAAAACAAATCATACCCCCTGGGGTAAAAGAAGATTACTTCGTCACTTGAGAACGCAGCCAAACCCAGCTGCCAAAACTACAACACGCGCGCACACAAAAAATACTGTCAAGAGAAAAATAGAAGAAAGTGACTGAAGCTGAGACTATTTGTGTGGGAGGCCAGATTCCCTTAACAAGATCACTCCTCAGGGAAGCAACAAACTGACCCCCTCCCACCCCCCAAAAAAATCTGGCAAAAGAAAGACTTATTGATCAATCAATCCTTAGATCACTGGCACTTTGCAGATTGCCAGCCAAATGAATACTCAGGTGGACGGCTTTACACATCAGCAATCTCCCTAGAGACAAGGTTCTGGCTGATGTATTCTTACTCTACTACCAGTCTTTGCCGACTGGCTGCACTGGCACTGACCTTATTTGTCATCTTCCTGTGTAAGCTTTCTCCAGTTGCTGCCAAAAACATGGGTAGGACAACAACTGCAGGTGGTTACAACACTTCTGGAATGTCCCCCTCGACTGTTAGTGGTGGCAACCGATTCTGGCATTGGACATCTTAGTTCAATTTGCTTTGTAACCTGTGTGTGTTCTGGGGAGGGGTGTTATATTGCATACTGCAAGCTACAGGAAGGACTCCACCCTGGAGGACACCCAAAGCCTACTTGGAAAGGGCCCCATTTCACACTCTGGCTAACACATTCCTGCATGCCTTGTCGACTATGATTTCATTATAGAATAAAATAAGTTGTGGGGGGGGGGGGAGTCAGTAGGGTGGGGACAAGGAGGGAGGAGCTTTTCAGACAGTATCACCACCAAAAAATAGTGTTTTATGCAACAAAGAATCAAGTCTCACTGGTGTATACTACAAAATGTTTGACATTTTCAAGAGCATGACAAAATAAAAACACACCGAAGTTTACATTGGATGTTCACCTTGTTCACTAGTTTGTTTTTTTCTCCTATTTTAAAACAGTGCAAACAAGTAACACACTCTTTAAAAACCACTTCCCCCTCCGCCAAGGCATGGACTCCTCAGACGTGGCCATACCAGAGGGGCACAAGCAGCAAATTATCTTCCAAGCTGCCCATGTGGTTTCCCTTTGGAGCTGGACTCAGCAAAAGAAGAGTTCCCTAGAGCCAGTATTTTTTTCCCTTCTTGAATTCCTAAGTGCTCCCCACACCTATTATCTACTTATCTTCTCCTTAGGGATTGGGGTACATGGGGGATATATGAAGATTTGCAAAGCCCCTTCGATGCCTACATAGCAGAGCTCAAAAAACCACAATAGCCAGGACCTCATTTCAGAATGATTCTCACCAGAAAGCTGCTAGGCTATGAAATCGTTTTATAAACATTTTATACCAGTTAGGCCCTACCTATACTGGGGTTTCAGACATTACTTAGATCTCATATAGAACTTTTCATCCATGGTTTCAAAGGGCTTCACAAAAGGAAGATAAAGTATCACTATCCCCGTTTTGCGGATGGGGAAAACTGAAGCACAGGAAGGTGAACTGACCTGCCCAAGGTTACAATGCAGGATCATCGACAGAAGCTAGACTAGACCTCAAGTCTTCCACTCCCAGCCTAGTGCTCCATCCCACTGGACCATACTACCCCATAGCAGTGGGCTATCTAAACAAGAATATAATTTAAAAGCATGCCTTTGGCTAACATGATTGAACTTTACTGTAGACAGGACCTCCATGCCTGCCTGCCTGCCCTACAAATGGCTGGTTATAAGAAGTTGGTAATTGGTACACTAAAGGCATGTCTACACACAAAAGTTGTACTGCTTTACCTATGCCAGTGTAGTTAAAGTCACATAACACCCCTAGTGTGGATGCAATTATATATACATAGGTGCCTTATACTGATATAGCTTATTCCCATGAGGGAAGGGGAATAAGCTATGCTGGTATAATGCACCTTTATACCAATATAAATGCACTCGCATTAGGATTGCACCAGTATAACAATATCACTAAAATCACTCCCCTAACCAAACTAGTTATACTGGTACAAACACTGGGGGAGGCAGACCAGACTTAAGTGGTTAAGAAGCTGAGCCGAGTCCTGTGTGAGAGAAACTCTTGAACACTGATCATTACAGGGCAAAAGTACTAGATGTTCTCAGTGATAAAAGCCTGCCCCATTTCTATCCCTATAAAAAGTCTGAGTATAATTAATTCTGCATAGGGAGATATAGGTCTCTCTCAATCTTTGGGACAATGGATACTTCAAAGATTGATACAGTCAAGGCTTGGCTAATCTGAATGGAAATAGGTTCTTCGTATCATGAGCCAATTCATTAAATGTCATCTGTGGAATCAGAGTCATTGTGTTTGCCAAGTGGGACGGAGGAAGGGATGAAGGGCTCTTGCTTGCCATGGCCCAAAATTCATAGGCGCACCCCTGCTGCAAAAATCCAGCTGTGGTAAAAGCTGTCTGGGAGGTCTTGGTTTTGGAAAGTATCACCTGGACTGTATGGGTGGTAAATGTCTAAAATTACAGAACCAACTCCTGTAGTCAGCAGGGCAAAGGGCTTAGTTTCCCCCTAGCCCAGTCACCACAGAGTAGGAATTAGGGAAACCCAGGTGCTAATACGCTGAGGGGCCTTGAACAGTGATTAATGGACCAGGGCCGCCCCCACTGATGCATTAGGGGCCTGGCCTTTGTGGATCAGAAGTTGGTGACAGTAGGTGCTAAAGCATTAGGTGACCCACCCTGTGCGAAACCCAGGCACTTCTGTGACAAGAACCCAGATTCTCAGCTCTAAGCTGGGTTATATTTGCCAAGCACAGACCCTGCTTAAAAGCAGAAGTGTGTTCAGCCCTCCCTACAGATGGAGATGAAAGGGGGCAACCAAGCACATGCTACATTGCCATGGTGCAGGAGGGCTCTTGAGAAAGTGGAGCTTGACCTTTCAGAAGCTACAGGCAGAACCAGCTGAACTGAGACACATGAAAGGGGCCGAAGCTCACGCTGCTGTCACTGCAGCGCTAAGCAAGCTGTGTCCCCTTGCCCTCTCCCACTCTGTAGCCCCACAGCATCAGCAATTTCTCCTTCCTGAGAGTAAGAGAAGAAACATCCTGTTTTCACTCCCCCCACCACCCTAGGCTGTGATGAACTCCGTTTAAGGCTTTTGGTGCGTCTCAGCTCCAGAAAGGAGTCTCCCACTCCCATCTGCCACATGATGGAAATTGGCTTCCCTTCAATATGACACTAGAAGTTCTACTGGAAATTTTTTTTCCCCCACTCAACCAGTAAAAGCCAAAAATCCCACCGTCCCCTCATTTCCTTGATTTTGTGAAAGCCCCAACACCCCACTCCCCCCACCCCGTTTTCAATCTAACTAAAATATTTATATACAAACAACAAAAATTGTCATAACTGCAACAAACCAAACTTTGGCTTGAAAAAAAACAAAAACAAAAACAAACAAAAACAAAAAAAAATGGCCAACAGGCTGGCAGTTTGGTGTCCCCTTGTTCTAGCTATTCTTCCACAGAATCAATAGCTTTAGGGTCTCTAGCTTAACTCATATCTCCCCGATCCTTCTCACTTCAGGCACCTCCTCCCTGCCAGACACAGGGAGGACGTGTGCTGAGGGGAAGAGCAAAGATGTGTGTTGTGCATGGCTGGGTCAGTGCACCTCCCAGACAGCCCTGCTCACTTACAATGCTTAAAGTTCAACGCATCTGGTTTCCTATTCTGATATCAACTGTTGACAGAGAAGCAAGTGTATGGTGGCAGGAGTTGAAAGGCTCTAGCTACAAATCCTCACCCCACATTGCCCTTCTGGGAGTGAAAAGTCACCCCCATACCAATTCAGCTAGACAAGGGAGCCAAATGGAATTGTGCTTCTCTCTCTGTTTCTCTAGTGTCTAGGGTTAGATAAAGCATCAGAGAATCTGCCTTTGATTGCAAGAGTTGCTGAGAGCATAGCAATAACTAACAACTGGAGGGGAGACTATTCCTCTGAGTTCTAAAATCAAGCTCGGCTGTTGACAGCAACGACTCCCTGCCACAGTGCTACTCCTTGCAGCAACCTATAAAATGCCTGGTTTTTAAAACAGAAAAATCACTCTAGTTACAAGAGCAGAAGGAAGATGGCCTTGGGAGCCATGGAGCCCTTCTCAATAGTCTCTCTGCTTTAGAATCTTACAGTCTGTAGTGTAAATGTGGACTGAGCAGTCCAGGTGCTCTTTGTAGTATACTGAGACGCTGGGTGAATGGCCACTGGGGCTCTAGATTAAATATTTAAGGGCCTCAAATAGATCTAGGAGATGGGAGGTTCCTATGACTTCAGAGCTTGTACAAACGGCTTCTGCCTGCCTCCAGACATCTGAGCTATCCAAAATCACTTCAGGAACAGCATTCTGAAATAAAACTCTCTCTTCCCCTCACACACACTCCCCTGTCCCTCTGCAGCTGATCCATGACTCATGTTTTGTCTTCACACTACTTTAATGATTTATTTGCAGCAATGCCTATGTGGCTCATGGTGAATAGAGAGAGGGACCTTGAATGCTGAACCCCAGAGCAGCTCATTGTGGCACTGATGCAGGGCTCTTCAGCCAGCTTTCTTTCTCATAAAGCTGCAAACACTCAATAAATCTAACCACTCCTTGATGTCCGAGACACAAGTGCTCTCAACCATTGCCCCAAGCTCTGCCGTTACTGCCCACGTTTGCAGCATCACACCACCCAATCCTCAAGGAAAGAAAGGAAAAAGGGGCAGTAAAGGAGAAAGAGCTTAGAAAGCAGAGGAAGGAAAGACGATTACAGTCCAGTAGTGGACAACAATCAGCTACGATTAGGTGTGTGTGGAGGGAGAGATATAAAGAATTCATTTCAAAGTCTTGTCCCCTACTGCAGTTAATAGCCCAAGTCTTTGGGCAAAGTTTGGGCAACTATACAGTCCCGACACTGCTGAAACCGTTCTAAGTGTGTGCATGCCAGATGGTGATACAATGCTGGAAGTCTCTGCATCTCCCCTCTTTTCAAATACAAACAACTATTTCTCACCAGCATGTGGGTTCCAGCCACAGCCAATCAACGCGTCCATCCAAAAGGCAGAAACACAGCAGGAAGAGGCTCTCCCTCACATCCTCCTCTCTCACAGGTGCCAAGCACCAGACCCAGGTAAGTAACTTTGTCCACAATTAATTGCATGATATTGGTTCCTAACAGCTTTCCTTATCATTAATTGCCTCTTCCGTGATTGGTAGGATAAGCTATGCACCAACATAAAGACACGGAAATGCATTATTTTTTACCACAGTTAAAAAAAAACAAAAACAAAAAACAAACGAAAAAAAAAGCACAATCTTTGGAACAAAAGAATTAAAGGCAGAAATTTAAAGGAAAAATACATATTCAAAGAACATAGTGAGGTATAAAAAAGTATTTTCTCTTTTGTTTTTTTGTTTTTCCTCCTCATCTTGCTATAGAGTTCCTCTACTAGTAAATATTGCAATAGCCAGGCCTCATGAACTGGGGGGCTGTCCCACTTGCAGGGGCTCACGTCACTTCAGTAGGGGGCGAATCGGCTGTAGCCACCTCGGTATAAACTCGCCTGCAGAAGTTAAAGGAGAAAAGAAAAGGGGATTAGGAGCTCAGGGAGAGAAACATTCAAAGCAATGACAAAAACTCCGTGAAAAGGATCGGAGAGAGTGCGTCCGGGTGCTGATCTACCACCTTTGGAACCTCCCACAGGCAGATGAGATGGGAAAGGCAGAAAAAACACACCAGACGCAGGTGGGACAGCCTCACAGACAACCAGTTAGTTGAAAGTAGAGTTGAGCAAATCTCCCAATCCAAACAGCTTCAAGGATCTCCGAGTACAATGTTTCTTTTTTGGATGAACCTGCTCGCATTTCAATGTTCATAACAGCAGATACACAATACTGACTAGAAGCAGACATGGCGAGAGTGAGTTCTGTGCAAGCTGCTCCACCCACCTCAGATGCTCACACACCTCATTCCTGACCTGGTCTGACCTGTGTCTTTCAGGTCATGTCCCCCACCACAGCTCTTCCCCAGCATCTCACTCCTCGAGTGACCAGATGTCTCTATTTTATAGGGACAGTCCTGATATTCAGGGCTTTTTCTTATATATGCGCCTATTACCTCATCTCCCTACCCCCCCGTTCTGATTTTTCACGCTTTCTATGTGATCAACTTACTCACTCCTGACCTGGAACACCCTTGCTGCTCCAATCCCAGGAATTCCAGAGCCCCATGCACCTCAGTGTTGGTCTGCAATGCTTCCAATGCTCAAAGACCCTCATGTTCCTTTCTATAGGGAGTTTCTTTCCACTCAGAGCCCTTAAATATATAGAACTCGGGATTTAGGAATGCAAGAAGCACTAAAGATAAAGGAGAGCCAAACGAGCCATCTAGATCTGTTCCCTGCAAAGAGTCCTTGATCCATTCACCTGCCATCTTTCCTATATAGTTTGGTTTTGCTTTACAGAGCAATGCAGGGGCAGAAAAATGTCTCCTTCTACCTCAGCTAACCTGCTCGCTGAATGTATCAGAGTCAGATCTGACTTTAGTAACCAGATAAGCTTTTGCTACTTTTTATTCCTCTGAGCCCTGCAGAGCTGAGCAATGGAACTGGAATCTATTCCTTCTTGTACAGAACAATGATATACTAAGTCCCAAGCAGTGACACCTGTGGAAACCCACTGAAGGCAATGGGTGCAAAGGTGGCACTGAGGGCCTAATTCCTGACTTTCATTCTGCCATAGCTGACAGGTTGCTCACTGCCATTCATTGTGTTGCTCCTCAGCAACCTCATTCTAGCGCCAAGGGGAACCAGGAACAACAGCTCCATTGGCAGCTCTCTGAGGCCCAGGAGAGATAAGACCTTATTCTACCTCCCTCACCCACCAAGAATTAGTATTCTTTGCATGCAACACAATTTTTAAAGTTAAGGTAAGTGGTAGTGAGAGGAGGCCTTGCACTTTCAAGCTTTGCCACAACAGTTTCCAAAGACTCCATCCAGTAGAAGCAGAAGCAGCCAAGGTGAGGACCAGGGTGTACGATGGGGCCCAGCTGGGGGTACTCCTGCCCTCAGAATTGGGCAGGGGAGACCACCCACACAGTCTGGGGGCACTAGGACTCAGGTGTGTCTCTCTGCCCTTCCCCTCATGTGGGCTTGGGAGAAAGCTACAGAGCAGGGCTGGATAAGGGCAGAAATAGCCAAATCAAAGACCTTTGGTCCTTATGGTTACGTCTACACTGCAATAAAAGATCCGTGGCTGGCCCAAGTCTGCCGACTCGGGCTCTCAGGATTTGGGCTGCAGGGCTATAAAACTGAAGATTAGAGATTCAGGTTTGGGTTGGAGCCCTGGCTCTGAGACCCTGCAAGGGGGGGGAAGGTCTCAGAGCCCAGGTTCCAACCTAAGCCCACACTGCAGTTTTATAGCCCTGCAGCCCAAGTCAGCTGACCTGGGCTCCGAGACTCAGGGCTGTGGGTTTTTCACTACATGGTAGACGTATTCTTGCAGAACTTTCTGCAGGTTTGAGTGGACTTTTTCCATCCTGTTCTGACTGGCTGTTGGCTCCAACCCTCTCCCTCCCCCCCAAGTCTCTCTGCCTCAGCATCACCCCTGTTCCCCTCTTCTTCCCCTTCCCTATTCCCCCTCATCTCCCTTCCTTTCAATGTCCCCCTCGCCCTTCCTTTTAATTATCCCATCCTAACTGTACCCACCAAAATAAGGAAAAGAGTCACAGCATTAACATGCTGTTTGCCACCAACACATTGTTCACTCTGATTGTGTGCGAGACCCCTTCCCCCAACCCTGTTTCTGTGCTGTCTGGTTAGACCATAAGCGCCTCAGGGCAGGGACCAGCTTTTATTTCTGTGTTTGTACAACACCAAGCACTATGGAATCATGGTCCATGACTAGGGCTCTTAGGCGCTATGGTCATATAAATAATAATAATAATAAAGCCACACTATCAGGTATCACCCTATAGCTCTCTCCATCCCCCTCCTAAGCACCAGAACAATAAGCCACTGCTCATCTCCAACTGCAGTAACAGATCTGTCAGGCAATACAGACAAGGGAGTAGTGACAGGCCTCTTGACTAAAGAGAAAAGGTGGTCGATAGAGACTCTCAGCAGGCAGCTATTCACCATAGTAGGAATGAGAGAAATGGCAGGAGGACAGAAAGAAAATCATACTTACCACAGCGCCAACTCCGTAGCTAGCGGCAGGGGCAAGGGCGTGATAAGGGTCTGCTGTGTACACCCTGCCATAACTGAGGGAAGGGGGAAAAGAAAAAATGTCACTCCACACAGGGATTTAGATATTGCTCTTTGACCAGAGGAAGGGGTTGGGGGATGGTGTTATGCCCCCGCCCACACCTGCTTGAGGCAGCCCCACTCCGGAGAGAATCTATGGATACATTGTATGAGATGGGATGGGAGAAAGGCCTGCAAGGAGGGGATACACAAAAGCCATATTCTCAATTAGCAGGAGTTGTGGTGAGGGCAGCTGGCATCACATTTAGTGCCTCTGCTACAACTAGTGGTGCGATTTTGGAGGAGGACAACTACTGGTATTAGGGCAGCTGCCATGATTACAGCAGCTAAGTGGAAGGGAGAGAGGAATTGTCCAGAATACGAAGATAGGAGTGTAAGTTTTAGAGATGGATAAGTGAGAGATTTTTCAGTCTGCTGGCAAATCCAAAAAAAAAAAATTGAAAAAATTAGTTTCAGGTCAAACAAAACCTTCTGTTTTGACTTTAAGTGTTTTTCTTGACATTTTTGCATTTTCAAAACTGAAGGAAATTTCAAAATAAAAAGTGGTTTTGACACCAAAAATGAAACTTTTCAGTTTCAAATGTCAAAACAAAAAACATTTAGATTTTTTCTGATTTTTGGGAGGGATGGGGGCATAGGAGAGTTGGCCAAAACAATTTGGCGAAACCAACACAAATTCATGAAATGTTCTGGTGTCGCTGAATTTGCCTTTTTGACACTCCCACCCCCAAAAGTTTTGGTTGAAAAATTTCCCCCAGCTCTAGTAAAACTGAAAAGTCCCACCATGCATTTGAATTAATATGCAATTTTCACTGTACAGGGAGATAAAAGACCTTATGACAAGCACTCTGATAATAATCTGAATAATTCCTTGCACATATACAGAAGTTTTCATTAAAGGATCTCAAACTACTTTACATGGTAATTCTTACCATTTTACAGATGGGGAAACTGAGGCACAGAGTGATTCAGTGACTTACCCACAGTCACAGAACAAAGAAATTGGAATATAAACCATGTCTCCTGACTCTCAGTACCTGGCCCTAGCAATGAAACCATGTTGTCTCTTTTGACAGAAGACCAAAGGGGTAAGGGAGAAACCAGGCTTAGAGCCCTATCCCGTATCTCTGACAGCTACAGAGCCCAAGCCTGGAATGGGCCAACTGGACATTTTCTTCTAGAGAGGGGGAGGGGGAGGGGGAGAGAGAGAGAGTGTGTGTGTGTGTGTGTTTTGGGGGGAGAAGAGGAACAGTAATGAGGTAGAGGAGTATTTAAATGGAGTAGTAGTACTCCATGAACCCCTGAGCACATCAGGCTTGCCCCATTCCTCCTTACATACCCATCGCTGTAAGCTGCTGCAGCGGCGGCAGCGGCCGTGGCTGCTGTTGCAGTAGCAGGCTGTGCATATCTGTAGGCTGCATATCCACCCTGAAGGAGAAAAGAGAACTGACTTTACAGATACCTGTCCACCAACAGAAAGCAAAACTCACACACACCACAAGGAGAGGAAGTGTTTCAAACTGCATCAGCTCCCATGTTACATCCATCACAAGAGAGTCACCCTCTAACCCCTCTATGTTCTACCCCTCAGTAGGGTTGGGGAGAGCCTCAGTAGGCAGTTCAGTGAAAGGCATAGGCTGAAGGAAATCTCATATGGTCATTCGTGTGGGAAATTACAGTTGGTGTTGAGGAGGGGAAAACCAGGATAGAAAAGAGCTAAATTTGGCTGTTGTACCCCTATAAGCCGCTCTGTCAGAGTTGGGGGAAGCTGCCTAAGAAGAGAGGTGTGAGCTGCGGGCAAAGGAACATAACAAGGTGTTCTCTTTTCCAGAAATATGCACTTTAGAAAGAATATCACCCAGGGAAACTCCCTCTTTTGTTTCTTTGCTGCGAGAGGGACAAGAAGTTTAGATATTCACGTGGTTCAGATACACAAAAGAATTATCAGTTAGTGAAACTCCCAGAAACTGAACCAGGTGCAACTAACTGGCATTCTCGGCAAAGACAGCAAGGATTAAACATTCAGAGAGACGGAACTAGCCTTTTTCCACTTTGAGATGGCCCCTTCAAAGTAAGGCTGAGGCATGCTGAAGACCTCTGGGCATTACATCAGGGAAGCTTGTGTTGTTGCAGTTGTCCATGCTATAGTTGCTCTGAGAATACACAGAAGCCTTTTAAAAGATGCTGGGATGCTACAGATCACAGGAGGTTGTTCAGAAATTTAGTTACAGCTCCCAGGGAATTGGAAAAATTCATCCTAAATCCTGAGTCAAAGGCAGATTTGTGGGTCTCTGAGTGGAATTCCTGAAAAGCAGAGAGACAGTCTCTGGGCTGAGAGAGACCTGAGTAGTCAGGCAAGTGGTTTTCTATATCTTTCATGGGGCAATTAAAGGTAACCTATGGATTGAAAGGTATAGTTCCGCTCAGAATGGAGACAAAGGCCCATCTGAAGAGGCTTCTACTGTCAGAAACCAGGATAATGAGCTCGGTGAAATGGGGATTTGACCTGCATTTACTTTTACACAGTTGTGTAGGATCAAAAGCTGACCTTACATAGGGTTAATAACACCTTTGCCATCATTAGCCGACAAATTTTTTGTCCAGAGGAGGGCAAAAGCAAAACCTCAAGCTCATATTCAATCTGAGGGGAAATACATGATCCTTCTCCTTGTGAAGTTTGTCTCAAAGTTCGTTTTTTTTTAAAAATAGGCAATGGCTTTTATTTTGTTTCCACTGCCTTAGTGGAGATACTTGGAATGAAGGATGGGAAGCTGAATGGAAGATAAGTTTGCAGATGCTTTCTTACTCTGGAGGAGATGAAGATATAATGTGGATGGGTAAGTTAGGATCTTCCTGTTAATGAGATACAGCATATTGCAAATTTTCACTCATTAAACATTACATCATCTTTTTAAAATGGTGTGATGTCACTGCTTTTACCCTCCCACTCTTAGCTGGCTGTTTTTCAGTCCCTCCACCTAAATTTGCTGGGTTTTTATACTTTACTGCTGATCCCCAAACATGAAAGAGAGGGTGCCTGAGGTACAGTGACACCCAGTTCATTCATATTAACCTTCCCCAGCAAATGCAAGCAAAACTTCAAATTGACACCACCACTGTACTCTCCTAGTTTATGAGATTCCTGAATTCTTGGTATGTCTAATGTTCAGACAGATGCAAAATTTACGCAGTTCCGCACATTAGTATCACATGCAGAGCAGCCTGCATCAGAATGTGCCCAGATTCCCACTCTCCCGAACATTTACTAGCCACATGGGAGATCAGCAGCCATGTTTAATGTGAGTGGAGGTTATTGTGAACATAACAGCAGGATGCAGTTTGAAACCAAATAAAAGGTTTTCATTTATTCTCTTTTAACTTACATGTCATATAATGGGAAAAGGGACAGAGGGACTGGAATCAGGTGCGGGAAAGGTAATGGCGTAACATCTATTAATCAAATTAAAAACTAAGCATGCTGACATCTGGAGCTAAAACAACCAGCAAAATCACCACGTTCAGACTCATATTGGCTAGTTCTATCTATCCCAGCATTCTCTTGGGACAGCAGTTTGTCCTAGGCTCTACCACAAGCTCGGTGAAGTACACAGCCTCAATTACTAGAGCGTGCAGCCACAACGACCTGCTATTACGGAAACAGTCAGTCACCACTGGAGTTAACATTCCAAACCTTAACAATCCCCGCATCCCGCCCCAAAATAAAAATGTCTCCCACCCTAGCCCACACCACAATGTTAATAATTATAACAAGCAATAACCCATCTGTTATATCAGAGAAGGGAACAGAGACTCCACTCAGAGATTTAGAGTGAGATGTTAACATTTCTTCAGCCGACTGCACAACAAACAAAAAACAAGAGAAATATTTCATTGGAGAATGAAGTTAAGAAACAGCTGACACGTGTACTGGTCTTAACCATGCACTGATGCAAAATGGAAGCTACTGTTAATTAAAAAAAATTAAAGGATACATGTATATACACACATAATCAGACCTATTTGATCTGGAACGGTTTACATATTCTTTGTGTGTACACTATAAATAAAACAAAAAACGGGGACTAACATCACTATGATACGTTCCTGAGCAAGGACCACTTCTGGGGATTCAGACATCTGGATATATCTAGCATTACCTAAGCAGGTCTGAATACACTAAAATGGGAAAAATAAAAGGTCCCATTTCTCACTCCTTTTCATTCCTTAATAATTTCTGGTGAGTTTTAGGACTTGTAAAAGGCAAGGGGACGCTCTGTGGGAGTTTCCTTCCTCAGCAGCAGCCCCTGCTTTTCCAAACCAATGACCCATACATAGCTCTGTCAATGCATCTCAGATCCCACACCGCTTGTCCAAAGCACCTATGTCTCCATCCTGCTATTCCTGCCCACACATAACTTTGCCTGAAGTAAAAAGCTAATCCATTAACCCATTTGCAGGGGCGTACCCCCAATGATTTCTGATGCCACTCTCATCAGGGATTGTAGCTTATTTAAATTGCGTCACTATAGGATATTTTCACTGAACTTGCATGTTCATGTCATCCAATGAAAAAGACCGCTCCTGAATAGCTGCTCCATACTTCTCTAGTGTTGCAGAGGGACCCTAATGGAGCCTACCCTTCAATGGCATAGTCCCTAAATACCCAAGGCAGTTGTGCAATCTCCCTCAATCTAGTTAGCTTTTTTTTAAAACCTCCAAACTGTGTCAAAACAAATGAATGGGTCTGGACTTCTTGTGAGAATGTGCTGTCAGATACCTCCCTACCAGCAAGGCAGTAACAAAGCTCTACCACAAGAAGGGAGGAGGGGCAAGGAGAAGGGCTGTATGTATTTAGTGTGCAATCAATTGCAAAGAGAAGGCCCTTCTACAGCATGGGTCTTTAGCGCGCATGCTATTTTGGCTCAGTTGAAGGAGATGTGTGAAGACAGACGAGGACAATCTAGGCACTGCTTTGGCAAAGTGCAGATCAGCTTCATTTGAGTTCTTTTACTCTCAGTATGTCTCAAGAGCTGAGGGAAGTTGTCTTTAATGAACTTCTCCTCTTTTGTGGCTATATGGAGGGCCCTACAGGCTGATTCCATTGTCCTCATCTCTCAATCTAATTGGATTTTCCTAGGTGTGTGGCAGAAGTCTCCTGACCTCAAACTGCTTTTCTGCGGACCAGAGGACCAAGATAAGTAGATACCAGCCATGACCCAGCAACAGAAGGATAAGTCAAAACATTCCCCTTTGGATTCCTTTGCCAAAATGAAAATGTGGATTATTTCAGTATTAGTATGTTGCTGCAAGTCCCTGAAAATTATTTGAGAGCTGATATAAGTGTGAAGCTGCTGTCTGACTGAAGCAACATTTCAACTGTCCACTGAAGATTCTAAAGGCAGATAGCAAGTGTTTTCAAGTTGCCTACACTGCTCTTCAGCACAAAAAAACCACTCTCTCTCTTCAACACGTAAGAGCCAAATGGGGTAATCATAAACTAAATAGACTATAAGGAAATCCAATTACACCTTGCAACAAGCTTCCCCTCTCCTCTTTCAGTGCCTTATTATTCAGGCATATTAGCAAGTGCCCTTTCTCTGGAGTGGCAGAGGACACGAGAGCGTGAACAGAGAAGCATGTTGCTCAGGTTCAGGACTATGGAGCGCCTGCATACCTCTTGGTGTCAGAGGTATTTCCAGAAACATGAAGAAAAAGGACAGTCCATGCAGATGAGCGTGTCTATATACTCACTACCCTATCCATTTTGGGGTTGCAAGTCCAATATTAGGAACCCTTTGTTTTCTAGGCCTAGTGCGTCTTTTCTCCATTCCCCAATGCCCATATAACTGAAGGTTAAAAAGTAGAAGGGGTTGGAATTGATTTCTAGGATTTCCATATTAGAAAGCTGGTAGGAAAACACTGTGGATCGGCAGGGGTGAACTGAAAAAGGTGACAGAACAACACCATTCACTGCACCAGGTGAATCTACATAGTAATGGGACAAGCATGACCTTTGTTAACCCTTCCACTTAATTTTTGGAATGAAAAGCCACTTGGTGTGAAACCTGAACATGTGCAGCCCAGAGGTAGCAGGAGCTTTGATCACATGCTCACATGTCTGCACTGTCCTAAAAAAAAGCCTCTGTTCCCATCTCTAATGTGGCGCTGGAATGGTTAGTATAATTCAGTTTTTTTCCACTGCAATCCACAATCTGATTGGTTGGCAGGTCACACTGGCACTCCTACCTGAGGTATTTTAGCGCTAATGATTGGTTCCTGTAAGACTATTCTATAACAGAACACAGGAAGAGCAGTTCAAAAAACACAGCTGTGGAAAGAAACAATCATACAAACACAGCCCACAGAGGGGCTCACCAGCCTTTTCTTTCCAGCGGATGCAAGCACGCTTTTCATAGATGGGAGTGGTCTTTATGGATGGTTTGTTGTCCCAGACTGACCCCATTGTAGGAGAAGCACCGTCTTTCCTCATGGCCAAAATGGAGCTGTTTTCCCCCAACACCGACCCTGGGGAAGGCTACTTTATAAATTCAGTTATTTTGCCAGACAGGAATGAGTCCAATAAGAGATGGAACAGGAAGAAAGTGGCTAGCAGGATGGTTGCCCCAGAAAAGAAGAGGAGGGAGGAGGAAGAGGAAAACCAAATCAAAGCGTATGATACCTGTGTGGGAAGGAAGAGCAGCCAAAGTCTGGAACAACCCTCTTCTCCCCCTACTCACCCCATCCTGCTGGAGGTCTTTCTCCCGCCTGCTTTTCCTCAGCCCACCCCTACCGGTTCAGCAGGTGTGAGGGCTCTTCACCTTAACTTCTACCACCCCAACAGGTAGGGAATTCTCTTCCCAAATCAGCAATCAGTGGCTGAAGAACCCTGTTCCTTCATCCGATAACTTAGGACAGCCCTCATATAGCAACTAAACAAATACAATCCAGTGGGATATGAGGCATCAGCACCCCATTCAATCTGTGCCAGTCCAGAGTGGAAAGTGGGGTAACTTAGAAGTTTGGGCTGAGATGCATCTCTCTTGAGAACTCTAGCAATAAAAAGTATAGGGATGAACCTGACCAACCTATCTTCAGAGATGCCCTATATTGCATTCCTGTTTTCCCCATTAGTGGGACCTGAACTGTTACAGCAAGATGCCAAATAAATGGTTTTATCTGCGGGTTCTAGTCTCTTTTTAGAGCTTAGACACATTAAATGCTGAAACTGGAGTGCAACATGAGGTGGGTGTGGGGATTCTCTGTCCTATTAAAGTTACTGTCAAGGTATTAAGATGTTAAATGGGCCCCTTTTATGCATCAAAGATGCAAGTTAAAGATCTGAAGGAACTTCCTGAAAAGAATCAGGGGATAACCCCAGTCAACATTTCCCTCTCAACGAGGCTTTAATGTGCCAGACTGTGGAAGAGAAGCCACCAAGCACAGAATAGCTGCCCATTTACCTGCTTAGTCACTGCATGGTCAGCTCCAAACTCGCTGATCTATATAGACTAGAGTAAGGCTTTAGGAGTGACAGAAAAAAAACAAAACTCTTTCCTACATCCTGAAGAAGTATTATCATGGAACACTTGACCAGGCAGATCAATTTCTAGGTGAGCATATGTGCAAAAGAACCTGTGTGAATCAGGAAATTCATGTGCATGGGTGTGTGCAGGCATGTACACGTGAGAGAATGTGTGTGAGAGTTTACTTGCAGGCAGGCAAAGTATATACATAACACTAAGTTCCTCAGTGTTTAGATAGAATGTTTTCTAACTGTTGGGTTGAAAAAAGTGTCTTTATAGGGTCTGAAGCTCCATATAGAGCAGAGAAGCCCAAAGTCAACCCTATCCATTACCCAGGAACCAACCTCTAGATATATATCTTTGGATGTTAGGGGCACCATCTCCTAAGCAGTATGGAAACCAAGTTCAGCTATTCTGGCCATTATACCCACAAACAAGACAAAATTCCCTATTTAAGGGACAGCTTTGCTGGAGCCTGATAGTCTGAGCAGGATGAGGGTGGGGACAGTGAATTTAAAGTTCTTTGGTCTGGAGAGCACATTCCTATAGTGTGATTGTTACAATGGAACTTTCCATCCAAAGGAAAACTGCTCTCCTCACCTACCAATCAGAACCCCCTGCCCAACTCTATGTTCTAGGAACACCACCCTCAATCATTTCAAACATCAGTGTGCTAGGAATTCTGGATACAGATATGCCGGTGAATCACATGATAGGGCAAAGCCTTTTGCGGTGCTTGAGAAATTTACCAGGAAGCAGGAGGCTGCTGACTCTTCCATCTAAACATCCTCACATATACGTGCTCTACAACTCCCCTAGGGAGAAGAAAGAGAACTCTTATTCTAGTTAGGCACCATTTCAACTAGCAAAATGAGATGTCAACCTTCACTCCAGTATCTCCGACTCCATTTTTAATCAGCCCCATGTCTTCACCAGAGGAGTGACATCCACATCCCAATGGTACATGAGCTTTTGTAAACACAGAGCTCAGTTAGCTTGTGCATGGTGCACAAATCAAGCCTGAAAGGGCCCCAAGAGGGGAAAAGAAGGGGGAGGGGAGAGGGAAAGGGAACGTCTGAGGCTAAACCAGTCCTGTTATTTTTATATCCAAATTATGCAAATGAGAGAAGTATTGAGAGAAATTTTAATTTGCTAATCATCTCTCAGGTTGATTAGTAGCAGTGTGCATGTGGGGAGAGGACACCCAGTAAACTGACCCTGGCAATGATCAGGAAACCCATAGGCTTAGGTCTTGCACCCAGGGGCAAGCGCAGTGACAGAGAAGCATGCTTGCATTCTTAAATATATAATATATATATCCACAAGGAAGAAGAAAATTAAAGAAAATGATATTTAAAAAAAAAAACAAATCAAACCAACCAAATAAACAAACAACAACAACCAAAAAAAAAGGCTGGCTTGTCAAAGATTGGGGATGAGAAGGCTCCGGTGTGTGTACTTACATAGAGGTCAGCACCGTAAAATCCGTCCTGGTAAACCACACTGCAGAAAATCCACACAAAAACAAAAAACAAAAACAAAACAAAAACAAAAAGAACAGAAAACACATTCCGGTTATTGAGGACGGCAGCATGCACATGCATTTTACACAGGCAGGTGATGTATGAATCCACAACCTGGGCTTTCTGGCAGGAGCGAATCAGCAAGAGAATGTGTGTGCGCACGTACCCATGCGGCCCCATATCATCCTCCATGGCATGCAGAGGGGGAGGGGGAGGGGGAGGGGACAGTATGCATAGGGTGAGGGGGGAACAGCCTTTATATTGTATAATAAAAATAGACTCAGAAAGACTTGATGCCCTGAAGAAGAGAAACATGGGTTTAGGAGCCTTCACTCTGGTTATGATCCTGGAATTACTTTAGTTACTCCCTAAACACATGGTAAGACTGGCTTCATGGAGTGGGTTTCATGTGGACTAAAGAAGCCCTTTAGAAACAGTCTCACAAGGGCTAGAATTCACCTAAGTCAGAAGCACCTTGGAGAAAGCTGTGTATAATTCTGTATGTTGAGTTTTACAGGGCTGCATGACTGTTTCTGATATCCATACATCACCTGTTTTTACCCTGCACATTAGACATGCGATAAGATTTGGCTGATCACACAAGCATGCAAAGTATTATTATTCAGCATCTTAAAGAACCGATGCAACACCTCAGGAAAACAAGTCAATCAATTCTGATCAAAGTAAACACGGAGAAATATAATTAAAAAGAAAAAACCAAAAATACCCACAATGCATTGCTTTCACAAGCAGAGATAATGAGCTAAAAAGGTTAAGTGATTGGTCCAAGGTTCAAGAATTGAAAGGTGCAGTGGGATCATCCCTGATAGTAACGACACATTCCACAGCAGAAAGGAGCAACTGGAAGGGCTTGCACGGGATGGTGCTCTCTTTGGCTTTATTAGTCACTATTAGTTTCTCTCAGAACTTCAAGCCGCAAAAATGTCAAACCAGGGTCTGGGGTTCCCAAAGAGCCACTCTTACCAGAATATTTGGCAGTGTAAGGCTGTAATGTAGCTTGCTTTGGGGATGGAAATTGGGGAAGGACAAGGAAGGACAATAGGGTATACTCCAGGCCGCTCTCCCCCCACCCGCACTGTAAACACATGCTTTCATATTACACAACTTTCTCCTATTTTGTCCTCTGGACAGCTCAGTGCTAAGCCACCCACCCACACTTTAAAAAGCATTATTCCTACCATCTTTTGAGACCCACGGGGGCATGTGTATAACTTACCAATAGCATTACCACAAGCTAGAAAGCGGTAGGGAACATTAGCTGTAATTTTTTTTGTGGCATCAGCTGGAGTGTAAAATGCTGCCAAGATCCTGACACCCTGATTAAAACACACATCTATTGTAAAGTACACAGAGAGGGGCCACAATATCTTGGAAGCAGACTGTATGCTATTATTAAAATTAATGGAGCAGTGTTAGCTACAAGTAAAGTCTTTTGGTAAAATATTGTCTACTCCAAGATAGGTGCAATCCATTACCAATGGACAGAGTTGCATTGGTCTCTAAGTGCACTAGATGTGGAGATGAAGAGAAAAGATGATATACCTCGGAGAAAAAAGTGGGCCATATGGTGTTTGTAGGAACCACACTCTAAAACCACAAAAGTTTGGCTTCTGGGGCTGTGATTTAAATTGTTAGATTTTCTGTCGTCAAGTGTGTTTTATTACTACTCTTGCATGAAGGGTAAATGCTTGACAGAGAACGTGATCGTTTTATAAACAGGTTACCATTTTGGTAAAAATATTTCAGAGTTCACAGGAATTGCCAAACTGGATTATACCAATGGTCCATTTAGTCTAGGATCTTGTCACTGACAGTTGCCAACACTGGTTGCTTCAGAAAAAGGTACAAGAATCCATGTTATGGGATAACTTATCACTGGAGAAAGTTCTCCTCTGTAACCCCTAATAAATTGAGATTGGCTTATACCAGGGGTAGGCAACCTATGGCACGCGTGCTGAAGGCGGCACGTGAGCTGATTTTCAGTGGTACTCAACTGCCTGCGTCCTGGCCACTGATCCGGGGGGCTCTGCATTTTAATTTAATTTTAAATGAAGCTTCTTAAACATTTTAAAACCTTATTTACTTTACATACAACAATAACTTAATTATATATTATAGACATAGAAAGAGACCTTCTAAAAATGTTGAAATGTATTACTGGCACGCGAAACCTTAAATGAGAGTGAATAAATGAAGACTTAGCACAGCACTTCTGAAAAGTTGTCGACCCCTGGCTTATACCCTGAAATTTGAGGGTTTAAATCCCTTCCAAAACTCTTGGTATTTTTTTCCTCCCCTCTTAGTATTTACTAGAACAACTCTGGTTATTGAGGCTAAAAACTTAGCAAGATTCGAAAAGGGACTGGACATTTATATGCATAGCAAGAGTATCCAGATTTATTAATTCATTAATGCAAACAAATTTTTGAAGGAATATTCATATATTATTTTAAGGCCAGATGGACCACTATGTTTATCTACTCTGGCCTCCTGCATTACACAGACCTTGGAATTTCACCAAGTGGTTTCTGCTTCAAGCCTATAACTTCCATTTGAATCATAGCATATCTTTTAGAAAGACTTCCACTATGACCTGCACCACCCCTTATATCCTCGGTCAGCAGCACAAGGGAAGATACTACGCATGTGCAGGTCAATGGACTCTGCTTGGAAAAACTTCCAGATTCAGCCGCATGGTGCGCACGCGTACCCATGTGTGGAATACACATAGGGCCCAGCACAGAAGAAGATGGAGAATCCATCACATCCCGAGGTAAATTATTCCAGTGGTTAATTACCTGCACTGCCAAAAAAAAATAATAAACAAAAATTAAACAGTGCCTTATTTCTAGTTTAGATTGGTCTAGTTTCAGCTTCCAGACACTGGATCTTGTTATGCCTTTGTCTGCTGTATTAAAGAGTCCTGTACTATCACAAATTCTTTCTCCACATAGGTACTTTCTTAATAGGCAGTGATCAAATCACTTCTTAACCTTCTTTCTGTTAACCTGCACAGACTGAGCTTTCTTAGTTTTGAGTTTTTTAGTAAGACATGTTTTTCAGATCTTGAATCAATTCTTGTAGCAGCTCTTTTCTGGACTTCTCTAATTTCCCAACATTCTTTTAAAAGCAAGGCCACTAGACAGGGACACAGTATACCAATAAGGGTCTTACTACCATTTTATAAGAGGTAATATCACATCCCTACTACTACTCAATATTCTCCTGCTTGTCCACTCAAGGATTCCATTTGCTCTCTTAGTCCCCACATTATACAGTTAGTTCATGTTCAGCTGGTTATCCACCATGACTAGGGGTGAAAGTAACTTAAAGGACTTACTGCTACTCTGGAATCCTGAGCAAGGGGCGGGGCCTCAACCGGAAGAGGCGGGGCCTTTAAATCCCTGGGGCTTGGTCAGCTCTTTAAATCACCCTGAGAGCTACTAGCTGCAGAGGCAGTTGGGAGCCCCATGGCTAAGGGGTGATTTAAAGGACTCAGGGCTCCAGCCGCTGCCGGGAGCCCCAGGCCCTTTAAATTGCCGGCCTGGGGAAACCGGTCCAGTCTGGCACTGCTTATCGACTCTTAATGGTACACCAAACCGGACCGTACCAGCTAACTTTTACTGCTGGCCATGACCCCTAAATGTTTTTCTGGTTCACAGCCTTCCAAAATATAGGATGGGGGACTGTATGTGTAACCTATGTTTTTAGTCCCTACATGTATGACCTTGCAATTAGCAGTATTAAAATGCATATTTTATTAAACCTCATGCTTCAGGTCTTAAACCAAATCTGTAATTGCTAGGGATTAGGAAGTTTCTTGCCCCTTCCTCTGAACCATCTGGATCTGACTATTATCAGAGACAGGATACTGGGCTAAATGGACCTTGAGCGTGATCCAGTCTGGCAATTCCTATTCTTATTATCCGTATAAATGTCTTACCTTTTTGAAACCCGCTAAACTCTAAGCCTCAATGATATCTTGTGGCAATTATTTCCACAAAATAATTGTGGTTTTTTTTAAAAAAGTATTTTCAACTATCAGTTTTGAATTTTCCACCTTTCAATTTTATTGAATGTCTTCTTCCTAAGTATCCATTTTATTTTAGTCACTCAAGGCTTGGTTCTTGATTTCATGTCTCATCTTTCATTAAAAGGGTAGGGGGAAGTAGCTGATGCATGATTTGGTGCCAGGAATGTATGCATGACACTAAGCATTCAAGGTCAAATGTGGCCTGATGTACCATCAGTTGTAACACGGTTTCTCTCCTACTGTTTTTTTATAACTAAAATGTGTGGAGCAGTTTAACTCTACAATGAGTACCCACCTTCCTCTGTAAGACATGCAACGTTGGAGACCCAGTCTATGACAACAACAAATGTATTAATTAAAACCTCATGTTTGTGTCTAGCACAATTCAGGATCATATGTGAGTGCAGCTTGTTTACTGCTGTCTTCCAATTGTTTGCTGGACAGTTCACTGAACACGAAGACATATGAGATCAATCTGTGGCGTCAGATAAACTGAATGAATTGCAAGTAAATACAGTCATGAGACATTATTTAGAAGGGATGGTCACTGGTGCATGGCCTGTATTCCAAATGTAAATAACTCTTTTATACAAAGATGTGGTTGGATTTAAGCAATCAATCATAAATGAAGAAAGGCTATAAGGAGTGTTCTCCCAGTGTACCACTGATGACAGCCTCTTGCTAGGAATGCTCTAGCCGTTACTATCAGGGATAAAGAATAAAAGTACTTCCTACAACAGGATAAAAGTCCTTCTAGATAGTAGCACTTAGCTCAGTTTTGTTTGTGTTTTTCACTCTGGAGCACTTCCTGATAAAACAGGACTGGGTCATTATTACAGTAACAAAGATGGACAGAGGGTGTGGGTCAGAGGCCAGGGTTAGAGAATATAGGATATAAACTTGTAATGGCAGTGGAAAGAGACGGATCTGTGTAAGAGGGATGATTATCTGAAAACTCAGCAAAAAGAACACCTTGTGAACCTCATGTGTTCAAGCAACAGTTTCCCCACCCCGGGTCACTGGATGTACTAAGTCCAAAATATTGATTTGCATAATGTAAGATGCAAAGCAGTTTGAATTATTGCTACAAGTTCTTACTGTAGGGCAACTTGCTTCATTGAGTTCTATTTTAAATGCCAGACTGGACTCTGCAAAGAAAGGGCACAGTAACCCTCATCTTAATCTATTACACAAGGTCTCCAAGCTGATAAGTACATCCGAGGGCAAGGTCCAAAGGTACTGTCCTATTAGGAGACTTATGGTTTATGCTCCCCACTCCATAGCTGGCTTAATAAGGAGAAATGGGAGTTAGTGTCCAAATGTCTTGCTCTCTGGGAGGATTCTCTCTCACTCAGACTCCCTCTGTAAAAATGTGAGGATGTTGCCTTGAGAACCGGGCAAACAGGCTACAGCGGTAAGCAATGTGAATGAGGCATCCTCAGATTCAAAGAACCCAAATAAATCCAGCAGTTTACACCTTTCAAACAACAGAATAGTTTGTTTCTACGGAATTCATTCCACTGCATGACTAATGAAAATCGGATGGTGAAGGATGCTAGATCACACGTCCATCAGTACTTTATACCATTCTTATTATTCAAAGCATGTTGCCATTTCATTTTCCCTATATTCCCTCTCTCCCCCACTTTAATTTAAATGGACTTGATTGATCTTTGCTTTAAACCTTTTTAAACTGTCTCCAACAAGAAAGCAAATCCATTGTGGGTAACTGGCTCTCCTGTGCCCTACTCCCAGATGGGGAGGCATGAAGGTAACTGATCATACTCCCCACTCCTGGATAACAAAATACCAAGAAGTGAAGAGAACAGAACCTGCCTCACTCCACAAACTTGAGACCCTTTCTTTGTCCTTTTTCGCAGTGTCAATGCTAGATGAATTCCACAGACAAACTACTAATGCATATGAGAAGGAACCTGCTGGTACCGTAGGCCAGTGGTCCCCAACCTTTTCAGTGTGGCGGGTGCCTGACGACTAGCCGCCAAAGAGCGTGACCGCTAGATAAGCAGCCGCCGAGAAGCGGCAATGCGAAGAAGCGTCACCGCTGAGAAGCAGTGTCATCAAGAGGCATTGCTGCCGAAAAGCAGCGGCATTTAGTTGGCGATGCTTCTTGACGTTGCTGCTTCTCGGTGGCATTTCAGCAGCTGCCTGTTCGGCCGCCGCACTCCTCGGCAGTGGGGCACTCCCTTGTCAGTAGGTGGGTGCGCACAGATGTCCTGGCGGGCACCGTGTTGGGAATCACTGCCTTAGGCAGTTGCCTTTAGTTACTAGAGTGTCAGGAGACTGAAATGAAGTGTAAAGTATCTAACACAGATGATTTTAGATCTGTTTTTTTTTCGGTGTCATTGGGTGCAGAGTACTCTGATGTTGGTGCATCCTGACTCTCACCATGATTTTTATCCTTGGCCAATCAGCTACCTCTCAACATGGCGTAGAACACACTATTTTGGTGTCCGGTGCTTACCCTGGATAGGCAGGGATGGCCGTGGGGGGTACTGCCCGGACTGCACCATATACTGTTCGTCCTCGACCCCTCAGGTGTGCCCCCCGGAATGCAGCTGCTGTGGTGGCTGCAGTTGGGTAGGGGAAGCCTGGAACTGTAAAGACAGATAAGTAGAAAGATGAGCGGGATCAGAACTCCTGCTCAATTCAAAACTATCTGTTTTGAACAATATAATACAATAGGCTCCAGAGCTATGGGATGTTCCACGTCTGTCCGGCAAAGGGGCATGCTTACAGCCCCACAGAAAGAGTGTACCTCCTGCTACATCACTAGAGGGAGAGAGGGGCTGCACAGAGGCCTGGCATGCAAGGGGTTAATGCTGTGTCATGCCTTGTTCATTGCAAAGGTGGTACAATTTCCCCCGCCCCCATTTTGACACTGCCATGCAGTCTGGTTAGAAAGAGTCCGAGAAGCACAAAGAGTTGCTACCAATATAGCAGGCGACTCTTCCAAATTGTATAATATCTACTTTGGGGATTTGTCAGTTTGGTTTCTTTGAAACAATTCAGCATGAGCCCCTTAAATCAGTCAATTGTCCTCTTCCCTTCCCCTTTGCCATCCCCTCCCTCCCCATGTTCAATTCAAAGCCAGAAAGACAGGATAACTCCCATGTAAGGCAGCAGAAATTCCCCATTAAGTGCCAGTTTACCAAGAGCCCATCATCTTCTGGCAAATGTGACCAGTAACCGGTTCCATGTGTATTGGGCCCTGTTTTATTACACTTCATGCTGGAGTAAACTGGCTCAGGGCAAATTAGGTCAAAACCTCAGAGGCAGCTGCAAACACTATGCAATAACAGATACCCAGAAGGAGCCAGTTGCAAGGCACAAATTCAACCCAAGGTGCTTCCAGGCACATGCTACTAGGGGGCTTGCAGTGGACTCGCAGTTTAGCAGCTTGTATAATATGTACTTTGGAGAGCTGTCTGTTTGGTGTCTTTAGTTCTGAAGTACAAGCAGTGGCACTCTCTTCACATTCCCCTCCCTCCTGCTCTGCACCTTCCTTATCATGGCAGAAGCCCCAGTCAAAAGCAAGCATGGAAACACACTGCAAGATGGAAAGGTCATGGCCGCTACCATGCCTGGGGGCTCTGGCTGGTGGCAAATCTGTCCCCAACAAGACCCATCCTTTCAAGTATATATCATACAGGCTGGAGAGAAGAGGGCTAACAGATCATTGTTTACTCAAGCACAGTAACAATACAGGGGCCAATTGGGGCTACTTACTGATTAAAGGAATGTAAGTGTTAATACCCCCCCTTCCTGACAGGGGCACTGCGGCGTCATTGCCCAGCGAGACATCTGCTTGAAAGCTGGACGCTAATTTAGTTTTAAAAAGAATAAAAAACGTAAAAAGGTTATAAAGAAACAGCAGACTGTGAACACAAACAAACACCACTGCAGTTAAATGGCAGAAATGGAAGTGTCTACTTAAGTTCTACCTGCGTATAACTCGGGGCCGTACACTGCTCCAACCACAGGGCTCAATTTCCAACCTGAAATAGCAAAGATAGCAATGAGTGCTGACGTCCATACCAGGAAAAACAGCGGAAAGAGTAGGGGAGAAAAATGAGCTTTGCATGTGAAACTCAGCTTTAGGCACTTATAGACTCATAGACTCTAGGACTGGACGGGACCTCGAGAGGTCATCGAGTCCAGTCCCCTGCCCTCATGGCAGGACCAAATACTGTCTAGACCATCCCTAATAGACATTTATCTAACCTACTCTTAAATATCTCCAGAGATGGAGATTCCACAACTTCCCTAGGCAATCTATTCCAGTGTTTAACTCCCCTGACAGTTAGGAACTTTTTCCTAATGTCCAACCTAAATCTCCCTTGCTGCAGTTTAAGCCCATTGCTTCTTGTTCTATCATTGGAGGCTAAGGTGAACAAGTTTTCTCCCTCCTCCTGATGACTCCTTTTTACATACCTGAAAACTGCTATCATGTCCCCTCTCAGTCTTCTCTTTTCCAAACTAAACAAACCCAATTCCTTCAACCTTCCTTCATAGGTCATGTTCTCAAGACCTTTAATCATTCTTGTTGCTCTTCTCTGGACCCTCTCGAATTTCTCCACATCTTTCTTGAAATGCGGTGCCCAGAACTGGACACAATACTCCAGTTGAGGCCTAACCAGCGCAGAGTAAAGCGGAAGAATGACTTCTCGTGTCTTGTTTACAACACACCTGTTAATGCATCCCAGAATCACATTTGCTTTTTTTGCAACAGTTTCACACTGTTGACTCATATTAAGCTTGTGGTCTACTATGACCCCTAGATCTCTTTCTGCCATACTCCTTCCTAGACAGTCTCTTCCCATTCTGTAAGTGTGAAACTGATTGTTCCTTCCTAGGTGGAGCACTTTGCATTTATCTTTATTGAACTTCATCCTGTTTACCTCAGACCATTTCTCCAATTTGTCCAGATCATTTTGAATTTTGACTCTGTCCTCCAAAGCAGTTGCAATCCCTCCCAGTTTGGTATCATCCGCAAACTTAATAAGCGTACTTTCTATGTCAACATCTAAATCGTTGATGAAGATATTGAACAGAACCGGTCCCAAAACAGACCCCTGCGGAACCCCACTTGTTATACCTTACCAGCAGGATTGGGAGCCATTAACAACTACTCTCTGAGTACGGTTATCCAGCCAGTTATGCACTCACTTTATAGTAGCCCCATCTAAATTGTACTTTCTTAGTTTATCTATAAGAATATCATGCGAGACTGTATCAAATGCCTTACTAAAGTCTAGGTATATCACATCCACTTCTCCCATTATGGCTTCCACCGAGGTCCCTGTGCTGTTGAATAGAGGCAGACTAACTTTCCTAATGCCAGGGTCCAGATATAGACTATTACATGAGAGGTATAAGTAGAGCACAAGCTGATCCACTGCATAGTAACCTCTGGTGTAAGCTGTAAGAAACAAAACTGAGCAGAATGCCAACTGCCTTATACAGATGTTCCCTACAATCCCCATAGTTGGCCACAAGATTCATTCTCTCCGTGAATCTTCCCGTCAGTTCTTGCTATTCTATATGTTCATTGGGAATCTTGTAGATTCTAACTATGTCTAAACCACTGGCTCAATCTGTGATCTCAGGCAAGTCATGTTACACCCCTATGTCTCAAATACACAGGCTATCATATTTACTGGAGTGTCACTAAAGATAGCATGGCAATTGAGTTGAGATTTCCCAGGTAATTGAATCACACACAATATGTTGAATAAAAGTATTTCAAACAAACAAGTCTGTTGATTCCACATTTTCTCTTCACCATTTTATTTATATTTTGCTGCTTTCTCCATGTTGCATCCCTCAGATGCAATCTTTCCCAGAGAATCATTTAATATAATCTGTACAATGGGCAAGAATTGAAAATCATCAGCACAAATACACAAGAGAGTAATGGTTAAATTAGCAAATAATGAACCTGATGAAAAGCCTGCCATTGTAGAATGGATATGAACTGAGGCACTTTTCCCAAGTGAGCAGAGCTGGAAAACCTGTTTGTCTCCACCCATTCTAACCAAAAAGGGAAGAGAACTGGTATTAGGGTGGACTCTAAGATGATCAGGTCTGATTTCTACAAAAAAGTCTTTACTTTTCAGGGCAGGCCTCATCTGTTTATTTGGCAACCATGCAGGTTTTACTAATAAATATCATATATCTTTCCTCCACAGGAGTCCTATGAAACTTACTACACTTTAACTACTCAGCCTCACCTTTGAGGTCTTATAAATCATCTTTCTGGTGTGATTTGATCACAGCCCAATAATGTCACTAATTAATATGCTGGGGGGTAATGCTGAATGATGTAATGCACACCCTCTTTGTCGCACTGGGCGTATTGCCTGTGCACTGCCAACTCTGTGAGCAAGAGACTAAGATGATCGGTGCTAAGGTAAGAACTTGGACAGACAGACATGGATTTTAATTCCCAAATCTAGTCAGTCTCATGTGGCGGTGAAAAGCACTAACTAGTACACTCAAACAGCCCAAATACCATACACCTTTACTTTATTTTAATGTAGACTTTATGGGTTGACAAACCAAAAGGATGCTCCTGCCAGTTACCCTGGGTCCACACGTCATTACAATGTAACCCTATACATTCTCTGTTCCTATTCACTGGGTAAAACAGCACAACCACTTTGCACTTCCATAGTGACTTACCACCACAGGATTTCAAAGCTCTTTACAAACATTCATTAAGCTTCACCACACTTGGGAAACTGGCACATGCAAATTAAGTGACTTGCCCAAGGGCACATAGTAAATCTGTAGATGAGGCAAGGTTTCCAATCTTCTGTTTTAACCACCAACCCATGCTCTCTCATGACCTACTGTATGCTTAAATTGCTACTGCACAGGAGCTGTTTGGGAACATTTTCAGTGCAACTGGGGACCACTGACTATGTCTCAGGACAACTTTGTGTATCTCAGTCTGTCCCAGGACAACTTTGTAAACTCCACATTTTATTTCACTGGGGGATGAGATTTAAAATATACAGCATCTTGTATAACGGTGCTCAGTTCTCATAAGGAAAAGCCTCTTCACATAACGTGCACTGTTTAATAAGCATATTGTTGTTTCTATACTATGCTACTTAGAGTTGCTGCAGAGATTGGCAGACAACAGACCCAAGACTTCTAATCAAGACAGAGTTCTTCACTCCACAAAACAACTGAGTTATTCCTTATTCATGTTCCTTGGGAAATTGTTGACAATAGGCAAGTTCTCTGAGAGACAAACTGTTTGGTGCCCCAGCTTTCCTGGCTGCAAGGAGAGAGTTATATTTACAGCTAAAAGTAAGGCCAAGATTTTTCAAAAATGAGATCCTAAAGTTGGGCTCCTAAATCCACAATTAAGCACCTAAATAAGTCGCCTGAGTTTCAAAGGTGCTGAGCATCCAGAGATCTCACTGTAGTCAAGAAACAATGAGACCTTGTAATAAGGTGTTCAATTTGAGGATGTAGAGTTTGTCACCACCCCTGAAACCTTTCAGTTTAGGATTAGTGCAAACATTCTCTCTTACCATTTGCATATGGCGTGACCATCTTCTTATTGGTCATCACTCGCGCTGTGGCATTATTCACCTAAAAGTAAGAAAGGGGAGGGGGAGGAGAGGGAAGGAAGCACAAGATGTTAGGGAAAATTATAACTACCTCTCCAATATCTCATACCCTATACATCTTAGAGCAAAGAAATCAAACAGCCACTTTTACAAAAATACAAGATATTTAAATTACTATTAGAAGTTGCCACTTAATTGTAAACATTACAGCTAATTGTGGCACTTAATGCATTTAAACAAAAGGCCAACGAGAGTAAAATTGGGATTCTCAGACATCCTGCTACCATTAGAGCACACTGGATATCTGCAGCTCACCAACTGGATGGGCAAAAAGCTTGTCCAAGGCCCACTGGAGTGGTACGGATGGTGATCTCTGCAGCTGAGGCAGAGGAAAAACAAAGCAGATGGTGAATAAACTAGCTCCTTTCAGAAGCCCACCATTAAAATGTCACAGACCACAAATGTCACAGACAAACAGGTCTTCAAGAAAAAAAGTAATCTGGTTTCTAGTTGTCTTGGATTTAATCTCGCTAGGCCAAGAGAGACTTTTGGAATCCTATGAGACATTGGCCTTCAATTCAGTTTCAAGATGCCCTTGCGTTACTGATTTATTTATCTCTGATTTTAAAATTCTCACAAAAATCTCTTAAAATAAAATGCAGAGGTGTAGATGGGTCTCCTGGTTTCACTGTACCCTCCACCCTCATTACAGAGCTCCACATAGTTCCAAGCATTCTGAGTGCTACAGCAAGTGGGTGTTACAGCAGAGGCGGTGCTGATAAAGAAAGGATGGATGGGGTTTGAAAGCCAAGTTACTACAGCCCTGTGTCAGACACAGCCTCAGAGTTCTTGCAAGGAGGGTGAAGCTTCTTAGCAGGAATCAATGATCTGTCAAAATCTCAGGCCAGAATGGAACTGAGAGGCCAGAGGAATGAAAGAAGCCAGTCTTAAGGAGAAGTAAACCAAAAAAGAGTCTCGTCATGTCCTTTGGGATTTATGAAGTGGTGAGCCTATGAAGGCGAGGGGAGCCTGGAACCACATTTACTCTAGTTTTGGCCCAAAAACAATATAAACATTACACATTTAAAAAAGAATGGAAAACAACAATGATGAGATTGAGAGCATGCAGTTAAACACACACTGATAAAAGAAAGGGAAAAAAACACAATTGATTGGGGGGAGGGGAGGAGAAGAGGGAGAAGAGAGGGTCTCACAGACAATCATTAAGATGGAGCAAGTGCCTGAAATCAGCTGCTACAGCAAAGTGCAACACAAGCACTTAAAGGAAAAATTGCCAGAACCAATCAGAAACCACCAGTCAGCAAAGAGAGACCAACAGCTGCATTTAACTGAGTAAAGAAAAACTGGGGAGGGAGGGCATGGGGGGGGCGGGGAGAGAGAGAGAGAGAGAGAGAGAACAAACAATCACAGCTACAAACAGGTCTGGGAAAGACAGAGCAAGAGAAAGAAGGGGCAGGAGAGAGAGAGGAGGGGATTGGTGCATTAATAAAAACCAGCCAAACTGGAGTTCAGTAACTCTGAGTAAGATGTGCAAGGGGAAATAACTATGAAGTCAGTAATCAAACAGCTCAGACTGCTACAAAACGATACGTACATCCAAAGTCCAGGCGGCATTACTCAACAGCATTGAAAATAAAAGAGGGGAAAAGGGAAAGGAGGCAGGTGGGGACAACAAGTCAAATCACATTTTGTAGTGTTAATGTGAGATGGCAGATGGATTTTTTTCTTTCTTATTTAATTTTGTTTTTGTAACTTTAAGAAAAATTTAAAAAATACAAGCTTCTTCTCCAGCACTTTTGTTTCACTTACCGCCAACTCGTACCATCGCCAGCATTGTGTATAGTTACCATGGAAAGAGTGAGTCAAGTGAAGGGCCCTAAACGCTAAACCATCGAAAAGGGAAATAAAAAAAAACAAAAACAAAAAAAAAGCAAAATATGCAGACATCTTACTCAAAAAGGCGGCTTTTTTGTTTAATATTTTTTAATATTTAGTACTTTTTTTTTTTGATAAAGAAAGAGGGAGAAGGGGAAGGGGCCAGTTAGCCTTCAATAAGGTGGAACAGAAAATTGGTGAGCACCGTGCAACGGCCTCATATGTAGCTACTCTGGCCAGACACTTAACCCTTCTACTGAGAGCTCTCCTTACAGGAAGTTTTAAGAGTTAACTTTAATTGACTGCAGACAGATCAAGAAGGCAGCTATAGCAGCCCAATCAGTGCCTTTTCCCCTCTACCCTGCCCTCAACATCAGCTCACACTCATATGAAGGAGAACTGGCCTCTGAGGAAAGAGAGGATACTGGCTGCCCCCTGCTTTATTGTCAGACACAGAGTTAGAAATCAGACAGTACTTTTTGAGTTACTTTTGTTCAGGCCTGATAACAAACAGGAAATCGGAGCCTCACAAACTGAAGCAAAGGAAAATCAAGACAGCAGAAGGGCAAAAATTTGGAGTGGGTGGGAAATAAACTTAAAAAGAAAAAAAGAAAGAAAGAAAAAGAAAAATACTCAAATCAACCAAAAGACATTTTTTGGGAGGGGAAGTCACTTTTGTACACTTCAGTGCAGTGGGGTGAAGGACACAGACACAAACACACGCACACACAAGACGGGGATCCAAATGTGAAATAAGTGAGGCAAGACACAAAAAAGAAATAAAAAGAATAAATATAAAGAAGAAATTGAATTACTGAAGACATGCACCTCGATTTTACGGCCCTCTACCACGGTGCCGTGTAATTTCTCCCTGGCCCTGTCTGCATCAGCACTATTCTCGAAAGTTACGAACCCGAATCCCTGCATGCAGCGGGAGAAGGGGGGAAAACATGCACATCATTATATATTGAAATACTGATCTCTAGATAAATAGAGAAAAAATATCACAGTATGAAATTGACATCAGCACAACTCAGCAATACTCTCCTAGAGTCACATAGTTGGTTCATGCATGTTTCATAAATAAAAGAAATTCAATTCAATAAAATAAAATAAAGGAATTTTAACCAGAATATTAAATAATAAATAATAATAATAATAAATAATAATAATGAAAAGAAAATGTAAAAGCAATTGAGGCCAGACCAAAAAAGAAGTACAAAGTTACTCGAGACAGATTTTCTTAAAGGTAAATCCTAGGCCCTATTCTATTCTGATGTAGAGAAGCTGGTAAAGCCCAAGCTAGATATTTCACGCCACTGCCAATTAATGCCTGTGCTACTTTGTGGACCTTTATATGGTATTGAAAGGCACCTGGTAGTTTCAACAGTCTCTTGCAGGAGAGAGGTGTGGTTTGAGTTAAGGATTGGGCACTAGGAATTCCTCTGTTCCGATCCTGGCCCCTACACTGACACCACTGTAGCTATGGGCAAGTCACCCTCTCTGCTTCACTTTTCCCATCCGTAAAATGGGTACAATAATAATATTTACCTACCTCATAAAACTGTTGTGAAGATTAGATGTTTGTAAAGCCCAGTGTAAGGTCTCCGGGGCAGAGATCATGTCTACCTCTATGCCTGTACAGTGCCTAAGACAGGCCCCTGATGCTAACTCGGGCTTCTAGGTGGTACCAAAATATAAACATGTAAAGCACTATATATTATTGTCAGAAAAGAGCAGTGTAAAATTTTCCCTCTGTGACTGCCATATCAAATCTATATAGTATAATAAGTCTGAACGAGATTTCTATGTACATTAATGTCATAGGCCAAGACAGGATTTAGCTGACATCCCCTTTCCACAGCTGCCTCCCTCCTAACTCAGCTACATACCTAGATCCCTATCTCACCAATTCCTACTACAAAAGGGTATCCTGGTTTCTTCTCAATTGTGTGTTGAGACAAGCGGGACCACCAGGTGGGCTTGAACTCTGAAGCTGGAGAAGAATGGATTCCCATTGGCCTTTGAGCAGGGACGCTGGAACAATTTGTATAGTGGGGACGTGGAGAACCATTGAACTAAACTAAACCCTGTAGATGATGGAAACCACTTCCAGCCAGCACCTATGCCTATTAGGGTAACTATGGTGGCCCAAGGGCTATTGTAATGTCTCCTTACATGCAAAGCCCTAGGCCTATTTAGCCCAGGCCACCTGGAACACATATACAGGATCTCTTTCCTAAGTCTCCACTCATGCAGGTTCATTCAATCATAAAACAGTGCAGTGTATGACATCACACTGACTCCCATGGGAATGAACTGCACTGTTACACGCATGGACTGATGAGACTAAATTAACTAGGAATTTAACTAGCAGCAAATGATACATTCTAACAGACAGCTCTGATGATTTGGACATTCTTAATATAAAAATTTTGAGCTCAGGAACCAAGGTGAAAATTTCACCTCAGATTGCTTTTCAGATCCTTTATGAACAGGAGAGGGGTACCTAGTTGCTGTGGCTTGGTATAAAATGACCACCAGTTGTGTACAGACAGTAATCTGTGCTGGAACCACCCTGGGGAGCAGGGAGAACAAAGCTTGTGTTTGATGTAATGGAAACAATTATACTAAACAGAGACCCAGATAACATGAGTGATGTAAGACTATGCCTCTGCAGCGAAAAGGCATCTTGGCTCTGCAGCCCCTGTCTTCAACAGGCAGGCTAAAGTGGAGTAGCAGCATCTTGATTTCTAAACAGGCTTAATGGCAAAAGGCTAGTAGGCCATCATTTTACCAAGGGCCTTTTAAGGTTTTATAATGAGAACCTTATAAGGTTTGAGCCATTTGCTATTCCGGTAGCCTTGTGCACAGTAGCCCTTATCCTTCACAATTGGGTTTCCAGTACAAAATCCTTTTACATTTGTAAAGCAGGGGTTTTTTGGTGGTGGTTGTTGTCTTTTTGTTTTAAGATCAAGAGAAAAAATTGTAGCTAATGATTAAATTGTAACTCTGGCTTCTGTAAGAGAATCTCATGTCTCCTCTTACTTCAGGAATCGAAACTTCCAGCCAATCACATTTTCCCAGTTACTGAAAAAATAAAACAAACTATGCGATTCCTTTTTCAAAGCAGTTTGAAAGTGTGTTGCTGAAATGAATTAAAATTTGCACAACGTGGTGGGCAGAATCAGGGATGACAAACTAGTCTGAATTGATAAAACCCTCTTGAACCTTGGCTCAGACATGCTGGAGCTGAGCTTGCTGCCAAAGGAGGATAGACCATAACTTGCCTTTAAAGGCAACCTGTGAAGGTGGAAAAGTTATGGTTGGCCCCTCTTTGCTTCTTTATGGTGTATAAAGGCACCCTGAAAATTTCTTGTAAAAAAATTAAAAATAAAAACTTGCTTTTTCATTTAAAACATCAGTAATTATCTGTCCTGGAAGAGTTTATGGAGAGAAGAGAATTAAAGAAATTCTGACATCACAAATGACATAAAACTGAGCAACCGAGGAAAAGAGATTTTTAGGGCTTGTCTATACACAAACTGGAACCAAAATAACTATATTGGTCTTACTTCACACTATTCTAGACAGTGTAAATCTGTGTGGAGATACTTATTTTTGGAATGAGAGTCCCTATTTCAAATGAACTTAAGTAAAAAAAATTTGAAACCAACAACTAATATCAAACTGGGGCACTCATTCCAAAATGAATGCCCACATACAGACTTGCACCAAAATAATGAAAGGTATGAATTAAAATTGATTTAGTTGTTTTGGTTCCAGTTTATGTATAGACAAGCCCTCAGACTGTATCCCTCTGTTGACACTTATTTAATTCTAATACCCAATTAACACTTTGGAGTATGGCTGATGTTAAAGATTCAACACCTATGCACTCTGCATTAAAGTATGAGAATACATAATGTACATCTGAGCCTTCCAACTAGTACTCCACAGGCAACTTCTGTTGGTCCAATAAAAGATATTACCTCACCCACCTTCTCTCTCTAATACCTGGGACCAACACGGCTACGACAACACTGCCTACAACTGCTACCCCAATAAAAGTAGACCAGACCAGCCCTGACATTACTGCTATTTCTAAGGTTTAAAAAACAACAACAAAAACAAAAAAGGCAGAATTTTTATTTTCTTCATTTGTTTTAAAAATTTCCATGTGGGAGAAAAAAGGCACAACACTGATTTTTAAAAATCTTTTTTTAAAAAGATGACCTACAAAAGAATGGAGATTATTTTGTACCCACATTCATTTATAACAGTCTTCTCCCTGTCCCCCGATAATTTCTACTCACACCCAAGACTGCCTGCTTTACAAAACAATACTTGTTTCAAGCAAAAAATATTTGCGAACGTGGATCCACAATGGGCAAAGGCTCTCCTTACCTCTGCAGGCAGAGGGTCAGATCCAGGGAGCATGCAGGCCTGGGTCAAGAGAGATCTAGGGTTTTCTAAATATTACAGGTAGACTAAGTTTAATAGGACTTTCCAACATCAACCTTTCCAGTAGCTCAACCGTCAGCAGGAAATAAGATCAAGCTTAGACAGTACTGGGTACCCCCAAAGAAACCTCTCTGCAACCTTAGAGCAATCTGCAGCCCAACAGCACCCTTCTCTCTTTTCCCAAAGGCTTGTTTGAGGGCCCTGAAGAGACCGAGTAACTGTCACCCTTTTAGTCTGGCCTCAGATTCCGCAATAAATAACAAGCAACAGGATGAGTGGTGTAAAAAAATAGATAGATAGAGATATATAGTCTTTGAACGTTTCCATCTCTGAAGAATGAGAAAGAAAATTTACCATGTGACCGTAAAGGGAGAAATCAAAAGCAGACGGTTCTCCTGGGTGTGGCCAGAACACAGAAATTAAAACAAAACAAAACAATAAAACAACAAAAAACAAAATAAAGACCAAAGGAAACTAAACCAGTCCCTTGAAATCCATGCATTGTTAACTCTTTGTTTTCCACTGTGCTTAGAACATTCACCTGAGCAGCAGTATCTTTGTCTTGTGTTGCTAGAACACAAAACCTCTGAAGGGCATTTCCTTAATTTGCTGCTACATTCAAAAATTAATTTTTACCAAAAATAAGTTGTTTTTTCTGAAAATAAACCCTCTTTATAGACACAGTCAAGACACAGAAGCATAGAGACATGGCCAGGAAAGTCCAGCAGTTCAGGCTGCCTGCTTCCAAGGTTTTAGGAGAGATTAGGGGACCTTCCACCTTCCTCCATAATCCACCTGAGATGAGTGATTGGAATGCACCAACAGCAGCAGAGCAGGAGATTCAGAAACAAGCACCCACTGTTTAAAGAGTGAACACACATTCCCCAAATCCTGCAGGAGGAGAACGGTAGAACTTTTGGTCAGTAAGGGAAATCAAACTAAGGGCTTGTCTACAAGCAGAGTTGCACTTAGGTGTGATTTTAAATGGATTTAGTTAAGCCAGCACACAAATGGCTGTGTGAACTCTCTTATTTTGTTTTAAGCCAGACTTTGTTCAGTTTGTCTCAAATTAATTATGAATTGGTATAAACTAAGCTGAAATTAGTGACTGGTAAGCCAAAATAAAAGTGCGCACACCAGAGTTTGCCTGGGTTCAAGACTGCGTGTGGACACGGCCTAAAATTGTAGCTAGACAACAAGGGGGAAAGATTTTGGCTACATCTCTTTCATACCACGTAATCACTAAAGACCTTGCTGACAAAAGAATGTGGCAATGATTTAACTTGTCTGTCTTTAAACCAATTTAGTTAAATCAATACAAACCTGTGTGGACACACTTATTTCAGTTTAGTAAGAAAATAATAATGAACTATGTCTACACTGGCACTTTGTCGGTTAAACCTTTGTCAGTCAGCGCTATGTCGGTGGGAGACGCTCTCCCGCTGCCACTGCTACCACCCCTCGTTAGGGGTGGCTTAATTATGCAAGCGGGAGAGCTCTCTCCTGCCGGCATACAGCGGCTACACAGGAGACCTTACACTGGCGCAGCTGCAGCAGTACTGCTGTGAGGTCTGCAGTGCAGACATAGATTTAGGGACTTATTTAGCTTTAGTTTAAATTGATTTAAACCAACATAAGACTGTCCACACACCTTTTGCACTGGTTTAACTAAATAGGTTTAAAATTACAGCTTTAGTTAAATGGGTGCAAATTTCTTATTTAGGCAAGCCCTAAGCTAGTGTGCAGCCATATTTTTACAAAATAGTAGTGTGCTTTCTGCAACTATGCTGTGCTATAAAAGTTGTATGAACAGCATGAGATTCCTACCCCCACCCCCAGCTTTCAAGGGCATAGCAACAGTAGGGAGGAGTGTCCGCTCTACCAGTGTTTTGAAGCTGTTCCTTGTCTTATCACAAGGGTGATATAGCTTCCACTTGGGCTGCTGCTGTTGCCAGACCAATTCTGCATCTGGAGTATGGGCAATATTATGATTTTAAATATATGAACTCTGATGTTGGTGCTTCACGAGTTAAGGAGCTTGATTTTCTTTGTTTTGTAGGTGCACTAATTATTTCTTCACTCATGTTTCCTTCTTAAGATCCTGAGATGGGTGTGTTCCAGAAAAAGATCTGAAGAGGTGATGTAACCCATCCCCATCTCTAGCAGTGAGGCTCCAGGAGATGTGTTTCAGTCCTTGGGGGAAAAAGAGGTGATGACTGGGTGCTGGAACAGCACGTGAAAGTAAGAGGATTTATTTGGGGATAACAGAGGAAATGAGAGAGAGGTTTGCGCATGAGTGTCCTTTAACTAATCATCCCTTTTTGGTTTCTCTGGTTTAGATCTCAGGAATGTAGGAGATGCTGTTGCTGCAGCACAGACTGCCATGGCAACCTTCAGTACAGGAAGTTCATAAAGGGTGGGTGGATGTATCATGTGCCTGCTAACCACCTCTGCCTGTTTTCTGTCTGAATTGCAATAGACCGGAACAAAATTTACAGAACGTGTATGAAATTTTACAAAATGTTAAAATGAAGCATACAACTACACAGGGGACTGGAGTGGTGCTGAGCGGAGCCCTGTGTGAATTAAATTTCTCTGTGAACCAGAATCCTGTAATCAAATACGTGGCCAGTAGCCCAGGTCACCACTGTAGTAGTGTGCACTATTGTCAGAAGGTTCCTCAGCTAGCAGCTAAAAGTGGAACTCTATACATGTGATCGACGTATATTTGTCCAACAAGCCACAATCCCTTTTGGGGTTAAGCTCCACTGGATTTGCTCCTGTGGATACTACCTTCTCTCCCATAAGAAATTCAGAACACTCTTCAGGACACTGGGCTAACTCTTTTTTGATGGGTCTGGGTTTTCTTCAGGAAAGGAAGCGGGGGACATCATTTACGTAATTCTGAAACCAATTGCATGTGAGATCTGTACTAAAACTGAACTCCTCAGCCAATCAGCAGCCAGGACTCTTGGTTCAGAAGCAGTCTTATTTTGTTATTAATATCAACTAGTGCACAGCTCTGAATGCTGCATCTTGAATGACTGATGAGGAGAAAAGCGCTATGTTTCCTTCTGGTGTAATGTTCCCTTATAGCTTCTGGGAACAGGAAATGGGGGGAGCAGGTCTCAATTAAAATTCTATGGTTAAGCTAACATGCAGATAGCATTAACTCCGTAAACAAGCACTGTTGTTCAGCTGGTGTACCAACATTGGGACATCTACTAGAAGAGGTGCCTCCTCCAACAAGTGGAGCATCATATACCCTCACCTACTCTGGATGTATTCTGTCCATGGTTCACTAAAATGCATGGTGAATTGGAGATGGGAGTGTTGTACCATTTACATGAATCAGAACTAGAATTTTTATGGTAAGCTGAGGGAAATAAAAAACAAATAGCTAGTTTCGGGGGGGGAGGGGGAAATCCCATTTAAGGGAAATCTGAAGTCATTCTGTTAGGCAAGCTGAAAACTACAAGAAAACCAAGAGGCCTTACAACATTCATATATGCTTTCGAATGGGTAGCAGCACAGACTCTGTGTAAAGACCACCAGGGGCAACAGTGTCATTTTAAATAGTCCCAATCAGAGGAGCACTCTGATTAGTTTGGAATCCAAATAAAGTGATTAGGTGAAATCACCACATGACTTGGAACTAATTCACCCCGCCCCCACACTTCAGAAAGTCAACAATGCAATTTTCCAAGATGAGTAACACAATTCAGTTGTTGTGATGTAACATGACTCAGTTAGAATATTTCTCAGGTGTTCAGGGGCCACAATCATTTGCCCTGTTGGGTACAATTCCTCTCAGAATGTAAAAAAAGAACATCACCCATCTAAGTGAATTAATGATGCAGAAAGAAAAGTTATCAGTTCATCTCAGGTGGATCCAAAAGGAAGGCTATAACTTGCACATTTTCTCAAATCCCTACATTTACCAGCCTTGGAGCAATTTCTGGCAGAGAACCTCTGCCACCATTAGGTAGGGACAAAAAGCTCCTCAGACCATGGAAGAGTTTCCCATCGCATACTGGATGGGGGCAAAACCAGTGGAATTTGGGATTTACCTTTATACCTTAAATATTTACCAAACACACATACAAACTACACCCTTTAGGAACTCTGGGAAGGGGAGCGGAGCATTGAGAACACAGCACAAGGCAGGCAGCAAGAGCATCTGCTTTCAGATTCCCAAGAGAGAGGAGGAGGAGAAGAGAGAGGTTTCATATAATTAGATTTCAAAGGAAACCACAGGGCAGGAGAAATGCATTCAGATCTTAAATTTATTTCAATTTTTATTTTGGCAGTGGGGGTGGGGTGGGGGGGGAGAACCCAAGAGTGAATAAGGGGCCTCCAGAAAGATCCATTTCCTTTGCTTCACCATCAGGTCACCAAACTGTTGTTTTTACATTATAGTGTGAATACCAGGTGGTTCATGCAGCTATACCCCACTCAGTAACACTTGGGCTTCCCATTTTCATACTAAGGAGGAATAATTTTGGCATTTTAAAAAAACAATTATAATTACTTTGAGAACAGCAGGATGCAAAATATCATGAACAAATATTCTCTGGGTGTATTCTGGGTTCCATTCAAGCTGTTCCCCATCTCTGAAACAGCAAGCATCAATTCTGCAACTACTCATTGCTATGAAGTTGACAAGCAGCAATAGGAAACTGGACATCCAGAATATTATGTCTTTGGGTTGTTTTCATTTTAAAAATATTTACTAAGAATCCAGGGCAAAATTCCGCAAAAGACTCTTCAGCAAACATGTTTTTTGTTTTAACCGAAAACCAGAAGCCTTGGCCTTAAATTATCTTCTTGCACAGCTAATGTTCATAATCAGAATTCAAGGCTTCACAGAAAATCCTCCATGTTAATATCCCTGAAATGGGAAAGGGCAGGTGTAGGTGTTTAATGCAGGGCTGGGGGAGGAGGCTGGGTGTGTATGGAAGTGGAAAAGCACACAGAACTGTAAAGCACAAATACTGTGGGGAAGAGGTATATAGCTCCACAGTTTTTTGACAGGTCAGTTGGTTTTATTTTTTCTTTAGTGATTACTTTCAGAAAAAGCAGAGATTTTGCTAGAGGCTGTTCACAACGCCCGAGAGAAATTACTAAAATCAAGGCTAATTCACAGACAGCTCTGCCCTACGAACATCAGAAAACTGTGCAGAGCAGAATAAATATTTACAGATTCTGCCATAGCTGAATGTTTCTGGTAAAAGCATGTCGGGTTTACTGTATCTATAAAGAGAAAGAAAACTCTCAAACTAAACTATCCAGAAACCTATTTACGCAGATTGGATTATAAAACACACGCAATGGGCAAAAATGGGTGGAGGGATGTGCTGTCAGGAGTGGGAAGTGAATCTTGGTTCTTTTAGACATAAAACAACCCCTTGCCTGGATTCCAGAGAATGCATGGAAATATTAAGGAATTTTAAAATGTAATTTAGGGAACACCGGTGAGAATTTGTAGAGAACCTTGTATATCAGTATATCACTGAAGGAGCAGTGGGGCTGCATAGTGCTGTGAACTTCAAACCCAAGGGAAAGGCAGGGATTTTAAAATATAAACCGCATAGCTGGCTTGCATCTTCAAAATCTCGTGAGAGAGAGGAAATTTTCATTTTTAATTGAAAATGGGAATCGTAGCACTGATTAAGTCAAGCATAGTATAGACATGCACTGTGCAAGCTTCCCCCACAGAGCTCTGCCAATGCACCTTGATCCTGACCTGAAACACTCCCTGCTATTCCAGTGCTGGACCTCCTGGGCAGAGAGAGAATCACATCAATTTGTCATTGTGATGATCTTGGTTATGAGATGAGATCCAACTGCCAGTTAGGACAGAGATCACTGAAATTCACTACATTTGACCTGAGCAGCATTTGAAGCCTGGACTCCAGAGAGGTAAATTAGCATCAATGCTGAACAAAACCTCCCTTTTGATGCCTCTTAAAGGTGAAAATAGCTGCGCAAATAGAAATTCAATGGGGAAGAGTTCATACTGGGGGAAACTGTAGGTGCTTAATTTAAGTATCAGATGTCTCTGTCAAGGAAGGCCAGTATTTCTCACAATAGTCTATTAAGTTTTCAAAGGCGAGGAAAAAATTCCTTGCATATGTGAGATATTCCACTTACTCTAAATAAGCACTTTTTTATATAATAAAAACCGCTTTATGGATATCAATAAATAACACATAGTGTCACCTTGTCTTGCCTTCCCCAGAGAACACCACATTGCTCTGCAGTGAAAACTGCTGCTAAGAGGATTCAAATGACTCCCTCCTCCATCACAGGGTTGGGGAACCTGATCTCTCATTAGAGAGAGGAATGTTTGGGAGCATTTGGATGTGCTGCCCAGAACTGGCCATGCTTGGATTCTGGAGTTAGAGGGAGCAGGAGAGAGACCCAGAAATAGCTTCTTCATTCCCCCCCATCACACCAGGTCCTCCTGATCTCTGCAGAGCATATTATCTAGGCAACGAACTGCCTCTTTCTCTGTGCAATCAAAACAACAAGAGAAACTGGATATAGAAACAGGACTTACCTTGGAGCCACGCTCATTAAAGATTATCTCTACATCAAGGATTTTGCCGAACTGCTGCAGAGAGACAAGAGAAGAAAGATTTATTCCTTGCTAGCCACTTCCACTCTATTTATTTTTGTCCTCTTTACACATGAAAGAAGGGAGGCAGGAATCCTTCCATTTCTGACTCAAGTGAGAGCACTAAATCCCAGTGACAACCCTAGAGCTGCCCCACTTCGCTGGGGCCCTCAGACTCTCCCTCGGTCACAGACCCATTGGTTTGACTTGACTTTTCTCTTCTCTCAGACTGTATTTCCAGAACAGGTTTAGGTCTTGTCCTCACTCATATTTTCAACACTCTCTCTCCTCCCCCATTCTACTGTTTCCTCTCAGGGCTTGTCTACATCAGAAAGTTGCAGCGCTGGTGAGGGAGTTACAGCGCTGCAACTTTGAAGGTGTACACATCTGCAGGGCATCACCAGTGCTGCAACTCCCTGTTTGCAGCGCTGGCCGTACTCCCGTTTTGTCTCGGGTGTAGAGGATCCAGCGCTGGTGATCCAGCGCTGGTAATCCAATGTAGACACTTACCAGCGCTTTTCTTGACCTCCGTGGAAGGAGGAAGCCTCTGGTAATCAAGCTGGTCTCCTTTCCCGGTTTGCTCTCTCGTTCCCGGAACCCCGAGCAAGCAGGTCTCCTTCCCTGCGGTTTGCTGGGTGGCTCCAGGAACGCGAGAGCAAACCACGGCGAAGCTAGTCTCCTTTCCCGGTTTGCTCTCTCGTTCCCGGAACCCCGAGCAAGCAGGTCTCCTTCCCTGCGGTTTGCTGGGTGGCTCCGGGAACGCGAGAGCAAACCACGGCGAAGCTGGTCTCCTTTCCCGGTTTGCTCTCTCGTTCCCGGAACCCCCGAGCAAGCAGGTCTCCTTCCCTGCGGTTTGCTGGGTGGTTCGGGGAACGCGAGAGCAAACCGCGGCGAAGCTGGTCTCCTTTCCCGGTTTGCTCTCTCGTTCCCGGAACCCCGAGCAAGCAGGTCTCCTTCCCTGCGGTTTGCTGGGTGGCTCCGGGAACGCGAGAGCAAACCGCGGCGAAGCTGGTCTCCTTTCCCGGTTTGCTCTCTCGTTCCCGGAACCCCGAGCAAGCAGGTCTCCTTCCCTGCGGTTTGCTGGGTGGCTCCGGGAACGCGAGAGCAAACCGCGGCGAAGCTGGTCTCCTTTCCCGGTTTGCTCTCGCGTTCCCGGAACCCCGAGCAAGCAGGTCTCCTTCCCTGCGGTTTGCAGGGTGGTTCGGGGAACGCGAGAGCAAACCGCGGCGAAGCTGGTCTCCTTTCCCGGTTTGCTCTCGCGTTCCCGGAACCCCCCTTGAAGCCGCCCAACAGCGCTGCAGTGTGGCCACATCTAACACCACTTGCAGCGCTGGTTGCTGTAAGTGTGGCCACTCTGCAGCGCTGGCCCTATACAGCTGTACTAATACAGCTGTAACAACCAGCGCTGCAAAATTTTAGATGTAGACATGACCTCAGATTAGCGACACCTCCCAAATGCAGTCACATCATGCTATCTGCCTCCTGAAAGGGCTGTGACAAAGAGAAAGTGAATTGTAATCCTATTTCTCTGACGAGGATAATCACACAGGACTCCTATTCTTGGGAATCATCTCCCTGCATAAGACAGATAGGAACTTCCCTAAACTCTTAGCTATTTTCAGGTTTGGCAACCAGAAAATGTTCAATAGTCATGAGTAAAACCGTAGGAAATAATGAGCTTGGCTAGAAATTTTTGGAAAAGATTAAATCGTGTTTTTAACTCCCCCACCCACCCTCGAGGCAAGTGTGTGAGAGACCATCAGTGTTGCTAATGCTAACGCTCGCACATTTATCATGAGTAACATGATTTTCACCCCTGCATCAGGAGCTCTCTCCAGAGGGCTCACCTGAGATCAGGGCGGCGCTGTACAGACTCACAACTCAGGACAGCCTCTGACCTGAAGATCTTGCTAACCAGTACAAATGATAACGATAAGTGTGTTGCAGGAGTTGGAACTGGGGTGCACCAAATTATATTTACACACACTCACCAATGACTTCCAGAGGAAAGGCACTGTAGCTCATTAGCAAAGCCCTAAGGCATCCAGTCCTCCAGAAATACTAATGTTACACTTCTAGAATGAGGCTTGATTTCTGAAAAGTTAAATCAATATCTGACCTCCCAGAAACATACAAAGGCTGGATCCTCCACTGTGTGGATACTGTAATACCTCTTACACAATGCTTTCAAACACGCATGACAGTAAAAGTGCTCTCCCCATCTCGTCCTTTAAGGGACAGCTCAGAGCAATCAAAATATAAACTCCAAAAATGCAATAAAAACAAAAACATCCAAACTCACTTCTGAATATAATGTTTTGGCATATTAAGTAACTCTAACAATTACAGTCATTCCAGGGTCCTTACATTAACTATATATTATATTCAAAAATTCACCTGAATAACCATAATACGTTCAAAAAATGTCATAAAAAGTTACCTTTGAAAAATCAGTCACTCAAAAGTTAAGAAATGCCAGAACTAAGATTTCCTGTATAACTTTAATTCAACCTCCTTGTGCATATGCATTATGATTCAGTCCAATTATGTGATCTCTCACTGTTTCTTCCACAGGGCCCTCGCCTCATTCAGCATGGTAGTTATTGAGTCTGTTGTCTATAGGATCCATCTCATTTGTTGCAGAGTTGGAAAGTATCTAGCGAATTTTCTTTGTACCCAATTTGAGAGACCTGGGGACTGATTTGCAGAAGTGTTGAGAACTCACAACAGCAAATGAAGGTGATTAGAGCTGTGCTTTGAACATATAAAGTGATGTAAAAATGCCAAATACCTTTAAAAATCAGGCCTTAGGAGTCTCAACTTGTGCACACGAAATTAGTGGATATTTCTGACAATTTTAGACTTTTCTCTCTGTGTGTGCCAGTTTCCCATCTGTAAAATGGGGATAACACCATAACTTCACTCTACAAGGGTGTTGTGTAGATAAATTCATTAATGTTTGTGAAACATGTAGATACTATGGTGAATTCACAATAGGAATGGGCATGAGGAAATTAATTTTGTATTCAGTGCAAAGTTTGGATGCGTGTTAAATAAGACTTAGGGCTACACACTGAGGAAAACAAAGAAAAATATTTCAAAACTCCCCATTCATTGGGCAATGTCCACCATTTTGAGCACTGAATAAGGCAGGGGTGCTTTGGAAAAATGTGTAATTAATTAGGGTTGCCAACTTTCTAGTTGCACAAAACCGAGCATCCTAGTCCCACCCTTTCCCCAAGGCCCCGCCCCCGCACACTACATTCCTCCTCCCTCAGTGGCTTGCTCTCACCCACCCTCACTCACTTTCACTGGGGGTTTCATTGGGCAGGGGGTTTGGGTGTAGGAGAGGGTGAGGATTCTAACTGGGGATGTGGGCTCCAGGGTGGGGCAAGAAAAAGACGGTTACTCACCTTTGTAACTGTTGTTCTTCGAGATGTGTTGCTCACACCCATTCCAGTTAGGTGTGTGCGCCGCGCGTGCACGTTCATCGGAAACTTTTTACCCTAGCAACTCCAGTGGGCCGGCAGGTCGCCCCCTAGAGTGGCGCCGCCATGGCACCTGATATATACCCCTGCCGGCCCACCCGCTCCTCAGTTCCTTCTTGCCGGCTACTCCAACAGTGGAGAAAGGAGGGCGGGTGTGGAATGGATATGAGCAACACATCTCGAAGAACAACCGTTACAAAGGTGAGTAACAGTCTTTTCTTCTTCGAGTGATTGCTCACATCCATTCCAGTTAGGTGAATCCCAAGCCATACCTAGGCGGTGGGGTCGGAGTGAGAAGTAGCGGCATGGAGCACTGCAGATCCGAAGGCCGCGTCCTCTCTGGACTGCTGGACCAGGGCGTAGTGGGAAGCAAAGGTGTGGACCGATGACCAGGTCGCTGCCTGACAGATTTCCTCGATGGGCACACGGGCGAGGAAAGCCAGCGACTATGCCTGCGCCCTGGTAGCGTGCGCAATCACACGGCCCGTAGGAACGTGAGCCAAGTCATAGCAGGTCCTGATACAGGACGTTACCCACGAGGATAACCTCTGCGAGGAAATGGGAAGCCCCTTAATGCAGTCTGCTACTGCCAAGAAAAGCTGAGGGGATTTGCGGAACGGTTTGGTCCTCTCCACATAAAACGCGAGAGCCTGACGGACATCAAGCAAGTGGAGTTGTTGCTCCCTGCGTGAAGAATGAGGTTTCGGGAAAAAAAATGGGAGGAAGATCTCCTGGTTGACGTGAAAGGCTGAGACCACCTTGGGGAGAAAGGCAGGGTGCGGTCTCAGCTGCACCTTATCTTTATGGAAGACTGTATACGAGGGATCTATCGTGAGAGCCCGGAGTTCCGAGACCGGTCTAGCTGAGGTAATAGCTACTAAAAAGGCAGTCTTCCAAGAAAGATAGAGCAGGGAGCAAGTAGCTAACGGCTCAAAGGGGGGCCCCATGAGCCGAGACAACACCAGGTTAAGATCCCAGGTAGGGGCAGGAGGTTGGACGTTAGGGTATAGACGTTCCAGCCCCTTAAGGAATCTAGTCACCGTCGGGTGAGAGAAAACGGAGCGGCCATCCCCACCGGGGTGAAAGGTGGAGATAGCCGCCAAGTGGACCCGCAGGGACGATATCGCCAGGCCCTGTTGCTTAAGGGACCAAATATAGTCCAAAATATTGGCCATCGAAACTTCCATCGGGAGGAGACCCTTCTCCACGCACCAACAGGAGAAACGCTTCCACTTGGCCGAGTACGTCGCTCTAGTGGAAGGCTTCCTGCTGCCCAAGAGTACCTCACGTACCGGGGTGGAGCAGCGCAACTCGGAACTGGTCAGCCACGCAGGAGCCACGCTGCTAGGTGCAGCGACTGGAGGTCCGGGTGAGAGTTCCGTGGTCCTGGGTGATCAAGTCCGGGTGAAGGGGCAGGGGAATTGGTTCAGCTATGGCCAGGTCCAGCAACATGGGGTACCAATGTTGCCTGGGCCACGCCGGGGCTACCATGATCACACGGGCCCTGTCCCTGCGCACCTTCAGAAGGACCTTGTGGACCAGCGGGAACGGGGGGAACGCGTAGAACAAGTGGGTCGTCCACGGAATAAGGAAGGCGTCCGCTATAGACCCGGGTTCCCGGCCCTGAAAGGAGCAGAACGCCTGGCATTTCCTGTTCCCCCTGGACGCGAAGAGGTCCATGCGGGGACAACCCCACCTCTGGAAAATCGAGAGGGCGACATCCGGGCAGAGGGACCACTCGTGCGCGAGGAAGGATCTGCTCAGGCGGTCCGCCAGCGTGTTCCGTACTCCGGGGAGGAAGGAAGCCGTGAGGTGAATGGAGTGGGCTATACAAAAGTCCCAGAGTCGCATCGCCTCGTGACATAGGGGAGAGGATCTGGTGCCACCCTGCTTGTTGATATAGTACATGGTCGTCGTGTTGTCGGTAAATACCGCGACACAACGACCCCGAAGCTGGTGACAGAACGTTTGACAAGCAAGGCGGACCGCTCTCAGCTCCCGCATGTTGATATGTAGCTCCACCTCCTGTGGGGACCACAGGCCCTGTGTCCTCAGGGTTCCCAGGTGGGCCCCCCAGCCGAGATCTGAGGCATCCGTCGTTAGGGACACCGAGGGCTGGAGTGGGTGGAATGGGAGCCCCGCACACACGACGGACTGGTCTAGCCACCAACTGAGAGAATCCAACACCCCCTGGGGATTGTGATCAGCATGTCTAGTGACTGCCTTCCCGGCCGGTAATGTGCAATGAGCCAAGACTGGAGGGGCCTCATGCGGAGCCGTGCATACCCGGTCACAAACGTGCAGGCTGCCATATGGCCTAACAGGGTTAGGCATGTCTGTATCGATGTCAGGGGGGCTGCCAGCAAGCGCATAATGATCGCCGACAACGACTGGAACCTGGGCAACGGCAGAAGGGCCCTGGCCACGGTGGAGTCCAGGACGGCCCCAATGAACTCCACCCTCTGCGAGGGGAGCAGGGTGGACTTGTCCACGTTGATCATGAGGCCCAAGGTAGCAAACAGGCCGGTGATCCTGCGGACGTGGCTGCGGATCTGCAGCTCCGATGTGCCCCGAATTAACCAATCGTCGAGGTAAGGGAACACGTGAATGCGACTGCTCCGAAGATGTGCCACAATGACAGCCATGCATTTTGTGAATACCCTCGGAGCCGTAGAAAGGCCAAATCGGAGGACCGCAAATTTGTAGTGATGGCGGTCGACCACGAACCGAAGGAAACGCCTGTGGTGTGGCCATATGGCAATATGAAAATAAGCGTCCTGCATGTCGAGGGCGGCATACCAGTCTCCAGGATCCAGGGATGGGATAATGGTCCCCAGGGATACCATGCGGAACTTCAACTTTACTAGGTATTTGTTGAGCTCTCACAGGTCGAGGATAGGCCTGAGGCCTCCCTTGGCCTTGGGGATCAGAAAGTAGCGGGAATAAAACCCCTTGCCTCTCTCGTTCTCCGGAACCGCCTCTATAGCTCCTTTGTCGAGGAGCGTCTGCACCTCCTGGCGGAGGAATTGCTCGTGAGAGGGGTCCCTGAAGAGGGATGAGGGTGGGGGGCGGGAGGGAGGAAAAGATACAAACTGCAGACAGTATCCCGTCTGCACCGTGCGTAAGACCCAGCGGTCGGATGTTATCCGGGACCACGCCTGGAGGAAAAACGAAAGGCGGTTGGAAAACGGGGGGGAAGGATCCATGGGGGATACTGGTACTACGCCCTCGGACGCACCTTCAAAACGAAGGTTTGGGTCCAGGTGGGGCTTTAGAGGAGCTTTGGTTTTGCCCCCCTTGATTGCCCGACGGCCTGCGCCTGCCATTTCTGCCGCGGCGCCTATTAAGGTCCTGCCGCTGGCGGAACTGGGGGTATGGCTGACGCTGCTGCTGTTGCTGCGGCCGGAAGGGTCTGCGTTGCGTCCCAGGCGTGTGCATCCCAAAGGAGCGCATAATGACCCGATTGTCCTTAAGACTTTTCAGTCTGGGGTCTGTCTTCTCCGAGAACAGGCCCTGGCCTTCGAACGGGAGGTCCTGGATGGTGTATTGGAGCTCCGGTGGAAGGCCAGAAACCTGAACCAGGAGATGCGGCGCATCGTCACCCCCGAGGCGAGGGTACGGGCAGCCGAGTCCGCAGCGTCCAAGGAGGCCTGCAACGAGGTTCGTGCAACCTTCTTGCCCTCGTCAAGAATCGCCGCAAATTTTTGACACACCTCCTGTGGCAGCAGCTCTTTGAACTTATCCGCTGCCACCCAAGAGTTAAAGGCGTAGCGGCTAAGAAGGGCTTGCTGATTGTAAACCCTGAGCTGAAGGGCCCCCGCCGAATAAACCTTGCGGCCGAGGAGGTCCATACGCCTGGCCTCCTTGGATTTCGGGGCTGGGGCTTCCTGCCCATGACGCTCCCTCTCGTTCACCGACTGCACCACCAGGGAGCATGGTGTCGGGTGAATATGAAGGTACTCATAGCCCTTGGAGGGGGCCATGTACTTCCTTTCGACGCCCCGTGCAGTAGGGGGGATGGAGGCCGGCGATTGCCAGATCGTATTGGCGTTGGCCTGGATCGTCCGAATAAAGGGCAGGGCGACCCTGGTGGGAGCATCGGAGGAGAGAATGCTGACGACGGGGTCCTCGATCTCAGAGACCTCCTCAGCTTGCAGGCTCAAATTCTGTGCTACGCGCCTGAGGAGGTCCTGATGTGCCCTGAGATCTAGCGGAGGAGGGCTATTAGAGGAAGTGCCAGCCACCGCCTCATCGGGAGAAGACGATGAGGAGACCCCCGGCAAGAGAGTGTCCAGAGGGGGGTCCGCCTCAGCCCTCGCCTCTGGCTCAGGAGGGAGATCAGGGTCTTGTTGCTTTGACCCGTCCTCCCCGTCCGGGGAGGGAGGGGGGCGAGACAACGACGCCTCTGGCGCCCTGTGCTCTGCCGTTGCAGGCCTAGGAGGAAGCTGTTGGGGGCCCTGGGCTTGGTGATATGCCCAGGGTGTCCAGAACCCCCACTGCTGCGGACCCTGGTCCTGTTGCGGAGGGTCTTGAAAAAGGGCCGCTTGTCTGTCAGTGCCCAGCGCATATACACTGTCTGCCTGCGATGACAACGACGGTTGTCTGGAAGGCCATGGAGGGGCCGACCGCGGCTGGAAAGAGTCTCCGCGTCCTGGCGCCGAAGATGTTCTCGGTGCCGGGGACCGGTACCGGGAGTCATACCGGTGCCGGGATCGGGACCGGGGTCTGTCTTGGACTCGGTGCCGGGATCGGGACCGGGACCTGCCACTGACGCGGTGTCGGGAGGTACGAGGGGTGGAGGCTGAGTTGACTCAGTCAGGGCAATGAGGTCCCGTGCCGAGGCGAAGGTCTCCGGCGTCGATGGGACCAATAGCTCAACCCCAGATCTTATGGGGGAGCTCGGCGGGACCGGACTCGACGGACCCTCCGGGCCCGGAGTCGACGGTGCCGGTAGCGCCGCGGCAGATGTCGGTGCCGGGCGCTCCACTGGAGTCTGCCTGGATGGAGTTGCAGACTTCAAGGGTCTTGCTTCTGCACCCGGTGCCGGGGAAGGTCGGTGCCGGGGAGTCTTTCCGGTGCCGGCGTCGAGGTGACGGCCTGCGAAGCTGCCGGGTCGAGTGCCGCTTCCATGAGGAGAGTCCTAAGTCTCTAGTCTCTCTCCTTCTTTGTTCTAGGCTTAAAAGCCTTACAAATGCGGCACTTGTCCGATCTGTGCGATTCCCCCAGGCACTTTAGACACGCGTCGTGAGAGTCGCTGGTCGGCATCAGCTTCTTACAGGCCGCACATTGCTTGACGCCCGGCGAACCAGGCATGAGCCCGGTGCCGGGTGCCGGGAAGGGCTACGGCCCAAACCGGCTAACAAATATCTACAAATATTATTTACACTATTAAGTATATAACTAACTACACTTAACTACTAATTACAACTATCAACCGTAGAACAAGGAGAGCTAGGGACGTGGAGGACAGCTATGCCGCGCTCCACAGTTCCAACGACCGACACGGCGGTAAGAAGGAACTGAGGAGCAGGTGGGCCGGCAGGGGTATATATCAGGTGCCATGGCGGCGCCACTCTAGGGGGCGACCTGCCGGCCCACTGGAGTTGCTAGGGTAAAAAGTTTCCGACGAATGTGCACGCACAGCGCGCACACCTAACTGGAATGGATGTGAGCAATCACTCGAAGAAGAATGAGGAGTTAAGGGTGCGGGAGGGGGCTGCGGGGTGAGCCTGAGAGAGTTGGCGTGTGAGAGAGTTGGAGTGCGGGAGGGGCTGTGGGTTGAGGCAGAGGGTTGGGGTGCAGGAGGGGGTGAGGGCTCTGGGGTTGGGCTGGGGATGAGGAGTTCAGGTTGTGGGAGGGGGCTCTGGGCTGGGGAAGGGAGGTGAGGGCTCTGGGCTTGGGCTGGGGGGTTTGAGCTGCAGGAGAGGCCTCCAGGTTTGGGGGATCTCAGGGCTGGGGGCTTAGGTTTACCTCCAGTGGCTCGCAGTTAACAGCATAGCATGGGGGCTAAGGCAGGCTGCCTGCCTGTCCTGGCACTGCACTGTGCACTCCCCCTGGAAGCAGTCAGCAGTTCCAGCTCCTAGGCAGAGGGGCCAGGAGGCTCCACATGCAACTCTTGCCTGCAGGCACTGCCCCTCCCCCCTCCAGCTTCCATTGGCCGGGAAACCGGCCAATGGGAATGCAAAGCCAGTGTTCAGGGCGGGGGCAGCGTGCAGAGCCCCATGCTCCTCAACCTAGGAGCTGGACTTCCTGGCCACTACTGGGACGCAGCATGGTGCCAGCCAGGACAGGTAGGAACTAGCCTGCCTTAGCGCTGCAGAACCACCAACCAGACTTTTAACGACCCAGTTGGCAGTGCTGACTGGAGCCATCAGAGTCCCTTTTCGACCAGCTGTTCCGGTCGAAAACCAGACACCTGGTTACCCTATAATTAATCAGAAGAAAGATGAGATATATGCTTTGCCAGAGGGTTTCACAACTATTTATTGACAGCAAAGAAATGAACCAGGGGTAGCCGGGGTTCAAATTTCAAGTTCTGGAGGGAAGCATATGCTAAATAGCTATAAACACTTCTGCCCCCATCTTCACCCCTAGTTTATGACCCCTCCCCACTCTGCACCCATCCATGCCCCTTGATCCTACCCTCCTCCATGCCTTTCCCTATACACCCTCACCCTATGGCTCCTTCCCCCACTTCACTCCCCCCAAACTCCTGTTCAACTCTCTGCATTCCAGTCAGGCTGTTTCTTCCTCCTCCACACTGCCTGGACACTGGGGCAGGGGTGGCAGAGGGAGGACAAAGAACAGCACTACTGGCTCCTGGAAGCTAGGAGGAGCAACTGAAAGAGAATTGCAGCTCAGCTGCTGCAATCCTGGGATGGAGCATGCCCAGAATAGATGGAATCTTCAGAAAATTTATCTGCCAGCAGCTAACAAGTGCTTACTGAGCTTGCATAAACTGCAATTTCCAGAGTCCTATAACTTGGCCCAGGTTGGGAGGATTTTCATGAGGATGGCAAAAGACAAATCCCTGATACTTGCGTAACATCCCCTGCCAAATTTCAAGTCCCTGCTCCAGATATACAACAAAATAGTTGTAAGATTTTTTTAACATGGGCAATACAACATATTTTTCCTGAATCTCATTTTTGGAAACAACTACACTATTTTAGCTGAAACTTTCACAAAAAATCAGGCAGTCACCCAGGATGGAAAATTTCAGCCTACATGGCAAAAATTTTGCAAAGTTATAAGCAATTGAAAACAGGGTCTTATACCACAAGTGTTAGGTGAAGATGGTAGTGACACCTATTAAGGTTGCCCATAATATACACGTACATAAAACACACACAAAAGAACATTACTTAGGTTGCAGAGTCAAGTACGACAGGAAATGCCAGATTTATGGTTGCCCACTCAAACTTAATTCTGTCCCCCTGTGTATCCATCTTGTGTACTGAATGGGGCAGGTGCCCTGTGGGGAAAATATATGTGATCATGTAATTAAAGACTGGCATAATGCATAACAGAAGGGAGCAGAATTAAAGTTGTGTGAGCAACCACAAATCTGGGATTTCCTAATTTTGAAATGCTTCATTTTGCAACCTAAATTACTTTCTCAAGAGATTTTTTTTAAACATAATAATGTTCTCGATTTTTTAAACGGAAAAAGGTAAAAACAAATAATGTTCTGTGCAACTGTAACTACGCCCCATTATGCACCATCAGCAGGGTTCAACCTTTAACATTCAGCAGTACAGCACAGACTGCTACCACTTGAACTAGAGGCCTAACTACATTAGTTGGCAGCAGCAGAAGGCTGTTCTCCCAGAGGGTGGATGGACTGCTAGGTCAAGCACTGGGTATTCCAGCCTGGCCTGCTCCTCTCTTTCCCACTTAGGAATGGTGGGGAATGCCTGCTCACTGTATCTCCAGAGGTCGGGGGATTGGCTGCTGGGCTGGAGGGAATCTGGTCTGTCTTTTTCTCCTTCCCCTGTGGGAAGTTGGAGGAGCTCCAGCCCCACTGTGTACCTGGGGCCAGATGCTGTACTGGTGGAGGGAGAGGAGAAAAGAGCCTAGCTACTTCCTGTTTCATGTGGTGCCTCCAGAGAAGGGTATGAGCCATTGGGACCATGAGCTGGCTCCGGGGAGCCCAGCCTGGCTCTTCTACCCCACTCTTCCCACTAGTGTCTTCTTGCTGCTGTGGCAGTGTCATGAGCCCAACCTTACGATGTTCATGTGTTTCGTTTTTTTCATGCTGTCAAAATTATCCTGAGGAATGAAAAGCAGAGAAGTGAAATGGTGAATTTTAACAATTTATATCTCAGCAAAAGGTTGAATAACATCTCACAGGATACAGAAAGGACATTTCTGTAACTGGAGAGTGTTCCTCCTGCCAGATATCAACAACTTTCTATAAACAATGGAAGAGTGAATGAGTTTTTTATAACAGAAAATATTAGGCAATTTAACTATAGGAGTTGTTACCAACTCCCCTGTCATATTTTTTTTAAAGTTGTCAACAAGTGACCTTCTCCTGGGTGCCCCCTCTCAGCCTCAGAATGGCCCTACAAGCAGTCCTTGCCTCATTTTCCCCTTTCAGGGGACTTCCTCAATAATTCAAACACTTCCATCCATTCCCATCCCCTATCAGGTTCTGTTTTAACAACTTAAACATTCATAATAAAGTTTTCAAGTCCATCCATTCTCCAAGGCCTTTCCAAGTTTCAGGTTTCTCTGCTGAAGCCTATTCGCTCCCAGCAGCCTCTCTTCTCCTGAGAATACTCTCTGCAGCTTCCTTCTGCTCTTATAGGGAAATCAAGTGATTCCTGCTCAGGTATGCTTCCTTAGCAATCAGGATCAGCTGACCCCAGTCCTCTAGCCTTTAAGGTGTAAGCCACCCTATGGTAGCACAATGAGGCTTTGGCTAATAATACGGCCTGTACAGAGCACAGCCATATTAACAGCAGCCAGTTGGGACTACAACTCCTATTCCTCTTCTGGCTTGCAGCTTACACACCTGTGGGGAAGGGTGGGCGTGTCTTTCTGTCTCTCATTTTGTTTCCCACCCAGAAGGCATGAAGACAGTAGATTACCTTCAACTAGCCATGCCAGGGCAAACCTCTTGCTCAGCAGAACCTGGAAGTTTTCTAATAGGCTAGATCCAAAGAAGGAAGCCACATAGACAGTATGCAACCAGAGAGACAGGAAACGTCATATAAAAATACTGTTTCTTGGTAACCCCAGCAGCCTGAAATCTGCCAGTGAGGTAAAGAGCTCTTGCACTACAAGAGAGTGAGTTATACAGATGATTGCTTAGAACCAGGGTAAGTAGAATCACAGTTTGATTGCACTGGCACCTGTGGACAGAATCCATATGTAACTGGATTTCAGACGTTACAGGTTCACCTAGTTTCATATAGACTTTAGTGTAGACTTTCCCTGCAACTTAAATAAAAGCCTCAAAGATGTCACAGCCTGACAACTGACAGTCACCACTACTTTCCACTAGAATAATACCACACAAGTCCCTATGCATTCAAGTATGCAGACACAATTTTTGTGCACCAGAAACTATTTCCCCAAGCAGGAAAGGCAGCGCAAAAGTTATTGACAGATGTACTGCTACCATTAGCTTAGGACAGACGCTTCTAGTGCTGGAGTTTTACTTCTAGGGTTGCTCAAGCAGAACTGAACACAGTTCCCAGTTAAACGACATTACAGAAAGCATATTATTGATGCAAGCAGGGCCGGCTTTACGCCAATTCCCCAGAACCGGGACCCGCGCTGAAGAAGGTCCTGCACCCACACCTGAGGGGGCCCTGCTCTGGGGGTCTTCGGTGGCTGGGGGTCCTTTGGTGCAGCGGAAGACCTGGAGAGGACGCTCTGCTGCTGAAATGCCTTCGAAGCCCCGGACCGCCGCCGAGTATTCCAATCAGGCCCCGCGGTTCATAAAGCCAGCCCTGGATGCAAGGTGTCAAGATAATGCCAGTGCCTCCTGTAACAGTAACCACTAGAGTCGGCAGACATTCACCATTCCCCTCCCACCACATGACTTTCTGCAACCCTGACCCTTAGGACCAGGGAATAAAGAGCAGTCTCTACCAGTACTAGTCTGTACCAGTACTAGTCTCTACCAGTACTAGTGCATGTCACAGCTTTTATTATACCTCCTTACACCTATATCTGAGAATGTGGTACTAGAGTCAAGTACAAGGAGCATGTCCAGGGTGGGGAAGAAGATAACAGTGTCTTGACATCCTAAAGGTTGAGGCCCTTCCATAACGATGTCTAATGCATTCAGAGCAAGAAGATGAAAGGCCCTTGGACAGCAGCTATACTTTTCTTTGTTTTCAGCTCCTGCATTCCTCACTGAATCAAGACCTATAGTTTAGTTTTCTCTATCATATTGTTTCCCCACTGAACTGCACTCAGCAGAAGTAAGACTCCTATCTTCACCAGTTGAGAACACCAAAAATGTTCACCACACTAGGTGTGGATTTAGGGTCATTTATGGAAAAGAAGAAATGGTTACCTTACTGCAACTGAAGTTCTTCGAGAGGTGATGCAGACGTGTATTCCAAGTAGGTGTATGTGTGCGTTGGAGCCAGAGACTTTTGCCTAGCAGTGCCTGTAGAGCGGCAGCACGCACTCCCCAACCCACCTCAGTCCTTTCTTATCAAATGTCCAGTGAAAGACTCTGATGCAGAAGGGATGGCAGGTGGGTTGTGGAATACACTTCTGCATCACACCTTGAAGAACCAGTTATAGTAAGCAACCATTTCTTCTTCTTCAAGTAGATGCAGATGTGTATTCCAAGAAGGTGACTAGTCAGCAGCACACCCAACCAGAGGCTCAGCTTGGAGTCTATCTGAACAAAGATTGCAGGACCCCTCTTCTGATATTGGTGTCCACTCTGGAAGAAGCGGTGATCACATAATGGTCTGTAGAAGTATGCATGAACGACTCTGTGGTCGCCCTACAAATGTCCAATATGGAGATGTCATTGAGGAATGTCACGATGTTGCCTGTGCTGTCATCAAATGCACCTGTATCTGTTAAGGAGGTGAAGCTGACACTTTATTGTATGCAGTATTTATGCAAGATGTTTATCCATCTAGAGATGGTCTGCACAGTGACTGCTTGTGCCCTTCATGCGGTCCACATACGATAAGAAACAGGCGAGGCAAAGCACAAAACTGTTCCGTCCTGTTCAGATAGAAAGCTAGAGAGAGTCTGACATCTAGCGTACGGAGGCATTGCTCTTCCGAGGAGGAATGCAGCTTAGGAGAAAATACAGGCAAATATACCACCTGGTTCAAGCGAAACTGAGACACCATCTTGAATACAAACTTCAGGTATGGCCAAAGTGTAACCTTGTCCCTGGAAAACTGTGTGTAAGGAGGCCAAGTCATCAGGGTCTGCAACTCACACCCTCTCCTGGCAAAGGTAATGACTATCAAGAATGCAGTTTTCTGAGACAGGAGGGACAGCAGGCAGGAAGTGAGGGCTTGAATGGAAACTACATTAGAGTTGTTAAAAATGTGCTCAGGTATCACAAGGGGGCTGGCTCTCCATTTCCAGTACATGCTGTCACTTTACAATGAGATGCTCTAAAGGCTGACTCTGACAGGAAATCCCTAGATCCCTAGCTTTCATTAATTACAGTAGTTTGGAAAGGGTTAAATGTTTTTCCCCACCCACACATCACCACTGAGGTTCATTTCTATGTCTGTTCCAGTCTGCACGAAAACATTAGCTGATGCTTCATGCCTGGGGACAGAGCTGACCTCTGGGTTGCCATTCTATCCTTGAGGGACTTCTTCCTCACCATCACTTTCACTCCTTTCCCCCTTTCAATGCTGTCTACCCGATTTCATCCTTTGCACAGTATTTTTGGAAAACCACTCGAGGCAAGGGCTTTGAATCTCTCAGAGATTATGTTGAGGAGATCAGACCTGACACACAAAAGGGGCAGGGAGGAGAAGGAGGCTTGCAATCACCCACAGCTGAAAACTCAAACAATCATGAGTCCCTTGAAGGAGACAGAAGGTTTGTTTCAATATGAGTCACCTAAGGAAAAGCCTCCCGCTTCCTGTGAAGGGTGGGAGTGAGGGGGTGCTCAGGAAGCTCCATATTACTGCTCCAGGCTATGAATGTGTTAAGAGAAGCAGCACTGACAGGGGAAAAGGGAGCAGAGAGGAGTCACTGATTGTTTCTCTGGCAAAGCTGAAGTTTCTCTGTGCTGAAAAACGGCATGTAACTGAATTTGTGCTCAGAAGATACAGTTCTGATAGACCACTCTTGAAAAGCTCATACCTTTCTCGCTGGACATACAGATATGCTGAGCACACCGGCACTGAGATTTACTCATCACAATTCTCCCCTTAAATCCATGCCACTGAGCTGGCTCTCTAGCTGTTGTTACCACTGATCTAAGTCAAGTAACTTTAAAGCACCAAATCACTTGGCGGAGAATGAAAATTAACAAGTAAAACATTTGTTTTTCCTCCATGTAACATAACATGGCATTACCTGGGCCTCAGTGAAGGATAGGAAATCCCTACTGCAAGTACCCAGCAGTTACAATGTGCCTTCTGGAAGAAACCTCATAAAATAGAAGTGTGGTAATTCATTGTGCCTCAGTTTCCCCATTAGTAAAATGCAGATGATACTCTTAGGTGCTCAGACACAATGGTGATGAGCCTGAATAGTTGACTCAGAGGATAGAGGCTCCTGAACCCCCAGGCTGCCAGGGCTGTGTGTGTGTGTATGTGTGTGTCACACTAGAAATAAACCCAAGCCATCTGCATAGCAGTGGATTGTGCTGCAATCTACTACATTAACTGCCTGGAACTCAAAACCAGGTCTCTCACAGTGCCTACTCCCACCCTGGCACAAGAGAAGAGGACTAACCCTGATCTTCCACAGTGCACAGCACTCCCAGCTCCTACGAATCAGCAGAGTTGGAGACCAATGCTGGTTGTTTTAATATTATTGCACATTTCATTCACTTCACACTGGCCAACATGTGAACTGAGAGCCCACTTCTTCTCTCATTTAAACCACTGTTAATTAAAAATCCATGAATTTCAGAGATTAACAGTATAGTAATTGCTAATGACACACAAACCAGAATAATAGAAATGTAGGACTGGAAGGGACCTTGAGAAGTCATCAGTCCAGTCCCCTGCACTGTGGCAGGGGAAAGTAAACCATCCCTGACAAGTATTTGTCCAGCCTTTTTAAAAAACCTAGTGATGGGGATTCCACAACCTCCCCTGTAAGCTTGCTCCAGAACTTAACTGTCCTTCTAGTTAGAAAGTTTTTCCTAATATCTAATTTAAATCTCCCTTGCTGATGATTAAGCCCATTGCTTCTTGTCTTACCTTCTGTGGACATGGAGAACAATTGATCACAATCCTTTTTCTAGCAGCTTTTAACATATTTGAAGACTTATCAGGCCCCTCCCCTCTATCTTCTTTTCTCAAGACTAAAGGGCATGTCTACACTTACCTCCAGAGCGATCAATCCAGTGGGGGTCGATTGAGCGCTCTCCCGTTGACTCCGGTACTCCACCGGAGCAAGAAACGTTGGTGGAGTCGACGGGGGAGCGTCAGCAGCCAACCTACCGCAGTGAAGACACGGCCGTAAGTAGCTCTAAGTATGTTGACTTCAGCTACGCTATTTTCGTAGCTGAAGCTGTTTAACTTAGACTGACTTAGCTCCCCCAGCCTGTGTAGACCAGGCCTAAACATGCTCAATTTTTTTAACCTTTCCTCATAGGTCAGGTTTTCTAAATCTTTCATCATTTTTGTCACTCTTCTCTGGACTCACTCCAATTCGTCCCCATTTTTCCTAAAGTGTGGTGCCCAGAATTTGACCCAGTACTCCAGTGGAGGCATCACCAGTGCAGAATGGAGCAAGATAATTACCTCTCATTTCTCATACAATACACTCCTGTTAATACACCCCAGAATCATATTAGCTTTTTTGGCAGGTGCATCACATTGATGACTAATTCAATTTGCGATCTACTGCAACCCCTAGATCCTTTTCAGCAGTACTATCACCTAGCCAGTTAATCTCCATTTTGTGGTTGTGCAGATTGTTCCTTCCTAAATGAAGTAATTTGCACTTGTCTTTATTGAATTTCATCTTGTTGAATTCTGACCAATTCTTCAAATTGCCAGAGTCCTTTTGAATTCTAATCCTCTTCTCCAAAAGGCTTGAAAAACCTCCCAGCTTGGTGTCCTCTGCAAATTTTATAAGCAAACACTCCACTCCATTATCCAGGCCATTAATGAAAATATTGATGAGTTCCTGACCCTGGACTGACCCCTGCGAGACTCCATTAGATATGCCCTCCCAGTTTCACAGCGAACCACTGATTATTACTAAGTATGATCTTCAATCAATTGTCCACTCACCTTATAGTAATTTCATCTAGACCACATTTCCCTAGTTTGGCTATGAGAATGCCATGCAGGACTATGTCAAGAGCCTTACTAAAATCAAGATATAGCACATCTACTGATTCCCCCTATCTACTACACCAGTAACTCTATCAAAGAAGGAAATTAGGTTGGTTTGGCATAATTTCTTCTAGACTAATTCTACTTTGCCTAGCAGTACTCATAGGCGTGGTGCTCACACCCTGTGGCCCTAGCTCCTCTCCTAGCTAAATAAGGGCAGTGCTTCCCCAATCCCCCTCAGTTCTTTCACACCAAACATCAAGAGCACAGACTCTGATGCTGAGGGTGGGTTGTAGAGTACAGGTCTGCATCACATCTCAACGAACAACAGCTACAGTGCAGCCATGTATTCCAGGCAGGTGACTCACAAGCAGTACTTGTGGGAGATGGAGTTCAGAGTCTATTTAACAAGGACTTCAGGAATGCCTTCCCAAAATTTGCATCTGATCTACATGCAGCTAAAATGGCGTAACGGGTTGTAAGACTACGTATAGAGAACCAAGTGGCAGCCCTGTAAATGTCCACTATAGAAATGTCACTTAGAAATGCCATCAACATTGCTTGGCCCCTTGTGGAACGAGCTTATACCTTTTGATGATGCATAGTCTGAGCTATTTCGTATGCTGGCATGACAAAGGAAGTGCCACCAGGAGATTGTCAAGAGACTGCGTGTCCCTTCATTCAGACCGCATCTGAAGCAAACAGATGAGATGAAGAATGGACAAGTTTCATCCTATCCAGGTAAAAAACAAAATGTCACCTGACTTCCAATCTGTGACAACGCTGCTCCTCCGGGGTTGAACGCAGCTTAGGAAAGAACACTAGCAGATCTATAACTTGGTTCAAATCAGACTGAGAAACCACATGAGGAAAAAACTTAGTGTGCAATCACAGGTCACTTTATCTTTGGAAAATTGCATGTAAGCAGGCTCTGCCATCAACGCTTGTCACTCTCTCCTTGTAGAAGTTATCACTACAAGCACAGTGATTTTCTGACATAGAAGGGAGAAAGAAGTTGCCAGAGGCTCAAATGGAAGGTCCCCGAAGAGCCACTACGACAGTATTAGGATCCCACCAAGGAATCAGTTCTCTGTCTGGTGGGTGGAGATGAGTGACACTTCTTCAAGAACCTCAACCCCATGGAGTCTGAAAACACCAACTTCCGAAGGATGGATGGATGGATGGCACGCTGAAATTGCCGCCAGATGTACTCTCAAAAAACTAAGTGCAAGACCAGAAGACTGAAGGTATAACAGCAGGTCCTGGATACAAGCCATCACTGGTTGAGCTCCTCAGGCTAACAACCACACTGAGATCCACTTTCACCAACTTTGGTGGAGGGCTTTCTACTATTGAGCAAAACTTGCTGGACCATCTTTGAACATCCTTCCTCCTTCTCATCTAGTTGCAGCATCCATGCTGTGAGATGAGATGAGTGCTGGATGCAAAACCTGCCAGTGATGTGGAGTCAGGAGATCAAGATGAAGAGGAAAGGATATGGGAAGCCATAACAATAATGTGAGGAGGTTGGAGAAACAACACTGTCTTGGGCCATGCTGGAGCAATAAAAATAAGCTTGGCAGAGTCCAATTTCAGTATAAGAATGACCTGCGGGATGATTGGAATTGAAGGAAAAACTTACAGGGATGACAATTCCCAACCCAGGCAGAAAAGTCAAGGAGCCTGGACAGAGACCGCCTCAGGAGCAAAACAGCTGGTATTTATTCTTTTCTTCCATGGCGAACAGGTCGACAGCTGGGATGCCCCAAAACAAAGATTGACCATAGAACTCTGGGCTTCAGGGACCATTTGTGATTCAGGGAGAAATTTCTGTTGAAATGATCCATCAGGTGATTCTGGATCCCACGTAAGCGAACAGCCACAGGGGTAATGTTTTCCCTGATGCAAAACTGCCCAAGCCTGATTGCCTCTTGACACACCACATTGGAGTGTGCTCCCCCATGCCTGTTCACATACAGTAATACATTGTGGTGGTGTTGTTGGTAAGGATGTGCACTGCCAAGTCCCTGATGTGATCCTGAAGTACCTGACAGCCACTGTAGATAGCATGAAGCTCCAGGACATTGATATGCAGAGAAGCTTCCTCCTCTGACCACAGTCCTTGAACTTTCAGTGACTCCAGATGTGTTCCCCAATCTATTAAGGAGGCAACAATGACAAGAAGCCTGGTCGGTGAGGACAGAGAGAAAGGAACGCCTAGATGGTCATCCAAGCAGGGCCAGCATTAGACTCGCTGTGGCCCAGGGCAGAAAGCCAAAGCCCTACTGCATGGGGTTGAAGTCCAGGGCCCTGAGCCCCACCACCTGGAGCTGAAGCCAAAGCCTGAGTAACTTAGCTTCACGGGGGCCCCTGTGGTATAAGGCCCCAGGCAGTTGCCCTGCTTGATACCCTCTAATGCCGGCCCTGCCTTTTAGATGCAGAAAACCAGTTGTGGCGGCACAGTGGGCTGTGGAGTTTTTACAGCATGTTGGAGGGCCTCAGAAAGAAAAAGGTTGAAAACCTTTGCCATGCACCACTGGAAAGAGTCCAGGATTGGCAGAGGACATTGAACTAGTCTGTCCAAGAGATGATAGTTTGAATGATACACCAACTTCAGCCACATCTAAAAAGGACAAGGGCACTACCTGGCATATTGGACTACCTATGTGTATGCAGCATATGGCCTAGAAACCTCAGGCATACTCAAGCTGTGGTTGAGGATTGAGACTGCAGTTCCAGACAAAGATGGTGAATCATGTGGAACCAAGTTGGTTGGTAGAAACCGTCTCAAACTCAGAGTCTAATGGAGCCCCAAAAAACTCAATTCTTGTAAGTCTGAACCGATGTTTACTTCCCACTGTTTTGGATGAGACCTAGATGACCAAGTAATCGTAGCGTGAACTGAGGGTGAAAGGATTTTGTCTCTGGACTTGCCCCTCAGTACCAAAGCGTACAGATACAAGAAGCTATGAATCCCCCTCTTCCAGAGGTACTTCTCACCACAATTGTGCACTTGGTTAAAACCCAGGAAGCATAGGACAGATGAAAGGAAGCACGGTGTACTGATAGCACTGGTCTACCATGACAAACCTGAGAAACCACCTGTGGCTCAGAAGAATTGCTACATGGAAATAAACATCCTGAAGGTCCAGGGCAGCAAGCCAATCATTGTGATTTAACACAGAGAGAATGGCTGCTAGGGTGACCTCACATATCTGACAGACAACAACAAAGAGGAGGACAACCCCGATCTGGATCTCAAGGAGTCCCAAAGATTCTGTAGTGAGAACAGAGGAGCTAGCCCCAACGGGATGAACAAATGATTGGACTCATCCGAAGCCGAACACAGAGGCCAGCATCACTGCTGAAGAGGAATGGGGAATCGATGGTATTGAGCAAGACACATTCCCACTCAGCACTGGGAGAGGCACCAGCACCAAGGCCCAGAGTGGTACCAAACTCAACAATGGGACCCCCTAAAAGTGCAATGACGGTGTCAAAGGACACACCAGCATCGAGGGGGCCTTTGATGTTGGGCCCAGCATCAGCCTCAACTCCACAGTTTGGGACATGGGCAGTGCATGTTGCCATGCTAAGGAACCCAGCAGCTTTGCAACATAGCCAGAAGACACCAAAGACGTAATAGAGAACAAAGTAGAAGCAGCTATGGCACTGAAAAACTCCTGAAGTAGTGAAGAGTCAGGGACTGAGCAGCAAAGCAGGTCTGATGCCTGCCGATATGCCACTGGTGTGGAGACAGTTAACACTGGTGCCAGAATCGTCAGTACCAGATTCAACAGATGCTCTATGGCTGGAACCAGGGAGTCAATTGGACCAGCTCTCACTAATCTCGGTGCAGTACCAGGGACTGGTTAGACAACCTGCTTCACCCCACATGCTGGAAGGAGTGTGATGTTGGTCATCACTTCTCTTACAGAAAGCAGAACAGTCTCCCGAGCCTGAAATGGTTCCGATTAGTCTTCTAGGATGTCTTTCTCGCTGTACTGCAGGAACAACAACTCCTCTTTCTCTTGGACGAAACACCAGAGTCCTAACATGGAACGGAATTGCTTGCTGGTTCTGAAGGAAATCATTGATAAGACGAGGGCCTTTGTGCTGAAGTGATCTGATGGTCTACTTCAGAAGGTGTTGCTTTGGCTGTAAGTCTCTTGATACCTGAATCCTCTTTTTGAATGATCTACAGATGGAGCACCATTCCTCAATGTATCCCTCACTGAGACACAACAAGCACCTCATATGGGGATCACTATTAAGGAGGGGCCTCCCATATGATGGACAATGCTTGAATCTAGTGAGGGCAATACACAGGGAAACCATCTAATCTAATGCTTTACTACTAAGGGACTATTAACTACTATTCTACAGGAAAAACTCAGAAAAACTGACACTGAAAACATAAGGTGAAACACCACACATAGCTCTGACTCTAGCCATGGGTGGGGAGAAGGAACTGAGGTGGGTTGGGGCAGTGCCACCCTTATATAGCCAGGGTAGAGGCTAGAACCACAGGGCACACGCACTGTCCCTGCAGGTGCTGCTAGGCAAAGTTCTCTGGCTTCAGTGCACTAAGCATGCACACACCTACATGGAATACAAGGCCCCATCCACTTGAAGAACCACCCTATTATCCTCCAGATGCTTACAAACTGATTAATAATTTGTTTCCAGTATCTTTCCAGGTATCAAAATTAGGGTGACTGATCCATAAAACCTTGAGTCCTCTTTGTTCCCCTTTTAAAAAAGAGATACTATATTTGCCCTTCTCCAGTCTTCTGGGACTTCACCTGTCCTTCAAGAGTTCTCAAAGATAATTGTTAATAGTTCCAAGATTACTTCATCTAGTTCCTTAAGTATCCAAGGATCAATTTCAGCAGGACCTTCCAACTTGAATACATCAAACATATCTAACTAGTCTTTAATCTGTTCTTTTCCTATTTTGGGTAACATTCCTTCTCCTTCCCCGTTAATATTAATTATTTTGACTATCTGATCACCATTATTGTTTTAGTGATGACTGAAGCAAATTAGGCATTAAATACCTTAGCTTTCTTGATGTCATCAGTTGTTAGTGTTACTTCCCCACTAAGTAGTGGACCTACACTTTTGTCTTTCTCTTGCTCATAATGCGTTTAAAAAACTTCTCCTTGTTGCCTTTTACGTCCCTTGCTGGGAGTAACTCAAAGGCTAAGTGCCTTAGCCTCTCTGTTTTGTGCCGACATGCTTGTGTCATTCTTTTATGCTTCTCCTTAGCAATTTGTCATTATTTCCACTTTTTGTAGAATTCATTTTTGATTTTCAGGTCATTAAAAGAACTCCTGATCGCACCAAATTGACCTCTTACTATTCTTCTGATCTTTCCTTCCCATAGGGTAGTTTACTGATGTGAATTAGGTATGGTTTTATAGGACACCTGCCTCATTCAGTGAATACTTTTCAAGCTGTACAGTGACTGAAGCAAGAGTCGTGCAGAGCCAGTAGTAGGCGATGGTGCAGCTAGAAGTGATTTAACACATACCTTCAGGGAACAACTATCAAAGTTGCACGAACAACCTTTACATTGTATTTCTTGACTTGAGTTCTTCAGTCTGCAGCCTTAGTATGCAACAAAGTTTTGTTTTGTTTTATTAAATAGAATTCCCTAGATTTTGTTAAAAGAAAAACAAAAAACTCAATTACATGGAACTATTTGCAGACAACACTAGTATACTGTCAGCCACACAGGATGAGCAGCCAACAAGCCAAAGGTTCCTGTGGAATGTATAGATCCTTGTATCATCCTTTGAATTTTTGTGTGCCCATGGTGGACTAGTCCCTGGCCATACATAGGAAGACAGTCTCTGCCCCAAAGAGATTACAATCTAAGAAGTAGGTAATGTACAAAGGCTGGGTGGAGAGGGGACCAGGCTAAAAGATACGGTCAAACTCACACAATGTGTATGTTATATACTTTTTAAAATACTATCCCCTCCCCAATGACTCCTCAAATATTATTTGGCCAATTTCTTCAAAGGAATCTCTTCATAAGATCCCAGAAATTGATCATACGGAGGGCCTTAAATGTTTCAGAAAGTTTGTAAGCAATTGAAAAACAACGCTTTAGAATGGAAACACTCAATCAACCTTAGCTATGAAGCCTTATTTTCATTAGGCAACAAGGCAGAATTTTATCAATTGTTTCCTAACACATGATAAAATCTTAGTGCAGAAAGGGCAAGTGATAGCAAATAGAGGTAAACCCTACCTAGTGCTTACCTCGCTCTGCTAACACGTGAAAAATACAAATTGCCCTGTTCACACTGGGATTTTACCACATTAATACACACATAGTAAAAACACCTTTTTCCTACCGTGGACACACCATCAGTGTCACCGTGTACTGTACTTGTAGTGAAATAGTCTATTGTTCCTTAAGGGCTTCAGTAACTTACCCCAAACATCTGTCGGAGATCTGGATCCCGGAAGCGGAAGGGAATGTTAGAGACATGAAGCCGCTTTGGAGTGGATTTGCTCTCGGTATTCTCACTGCTTTGTGTCTGCGACTGCTGTCCATCTGTCTGTGCCCCTCCTTCTGTCTGCTGAAATCAAACAGTGACAAAACGAGAAGTGAAGAGAAATCATACCAATTCTAGCCAACTCTTATGAGGTTGTCTCTGCCTATAGATTTACACTACACTTGTAACTGACACAGTAAGTTTGATAAACCGAGCAACCAACTGATTTTTATTTCTCTCTCCTTTCCATGCACAAATAGTAAGAGGATCTTAGCCGTCTTTCTCTCCCCTAGTTTCTCCTCTCTTTCCCTTGGCTTTTCTTCCCCCTTGTTACCATAAGAAAGCTACAGTGAAGAGGTGGGTCTTCTTTTTTGTCCCCATGCTGGCAAGTAATATTATTATTCTAATCTCTTATAGCAGCATGTTGATGCAATAATAAAAATCCCACAACTGAGGTACAGCTGTCCAACAGACTGATGTCAGCAATGTACTCCCAGGCAAAACTGCATCTGTTCTGCTGTGTTCCATTCAGAGAAGTACCACCTCCAAATATGACTTATACTAAAATGGTTCAGCCCACAGGCAATGGCTATGCATTCTTATGTTTAAATTATTTAATTTCTTGAAGTAGATTTAAAATTAACAAATATCGCCATTTTTAGGTCCACCAAAACTCAAAGAGCCACACTCCTTTTTTGGCTTTGCAGCCAAAATTTACATGCTGCCCCTAAACCTGTTTTGCATCATAGATGATATTGAGGCACAAATGAAGATGTCTTGGTAGGAGGTTTTAACACTGAAATTGAAACAGCCAGATTTATTTAATCTCCATTTGAATCTCTCCTCCAGGAGATTCCACAAGCTGTGTCAAGACTTTGTTAACCCCAGCATGGGGGAACCCATCTCTTACTCTGAGACATGAAAAATGCACTCACTGACTCATGCTTGCCAGCAGAACAGTGAAATTGATAATAATCTGATCCGTTTTATTGCTGTGTCCCTTTTCAGCAGCTGTGAATGGTATGCCAGGATAATCACCAGAGCGCTTATTCACCCCTTCTTTTGTCACCTGTTTCAGATGAAGGTTTAATGCTTTGGCTGGATGTCTAGTAAATTTCTTAAGTCCTGCTTCACTCTCTCACATGGTGCGGGCTTACTTCTCGCCTTCACCCACAGCAATAGTGAAAACCTATTGTGTGGGAACTCAAAGAGCTATGAAGACTAGATTCAGCCTATTTTAGACATTTGCAAAGACATATCCAGGTCCTAACGGCTTAAAACAATCAAGTGGTTTACTGCTGCTGGACATCCATTTTGTCTATCAAATGTGCAAAGAAATACTTCCCGGGGACTTAACCAAAGACTGGGCTCCTCCACCACTGACTGGACTTACCCAGTGTGTCCTGAACGTTGTGCAAAGACTTGGAAACCTCCCAGGATATATCTACACAGCAAAGCAAAACCCATGGCTGGCCTGTGCCAGCCGACTTGGGTTCATGGGGCTCGGGATATGGGGTTCTTTCACTCTGTGTAGACTTCCAGGCTTGGGCTGGAGCCCAAGCTTTAGGACCCTGAAAGGTGGGAGCGTCCCAGAGCCTGGGCCCAGAAACCTACACAGCAATGAAACAGCCCCGCAGCCCCAGTCGGATGGTATGGGCCAGCCGTGGCTGCTTCTTTGCTATATAGACATAGCCCCAAAGACCTGAAAAGGGGCATCTCTCCATTACTATATAAAATGGGCAACAGTAGCACTGAAATTCTCTCAGCCAGAAGCCTCTCTTTGGACACACACACGAGTTATACAGGACCGACAATAGCATGTTAACAGTGAACACTGTGGCCTTGGCATGCTGATCAAAGCAACGGCAGCTTTCCATTTCACTTCACTTAAGCGATGCAGGCAGTAAAATGAATGTGATCCATTTGGTATAAACTAGCAGAGAGGGAGAGAGTGGAATGGCATGGCTATGCAAGCATCTCTATTCACATGATGCACTGAAGGGGACAGTAGAGTGATATGAGCCCACCACACACTGGACAGAGTACACCATTTATAATCAGCCACGGTTTACCCACCCCCAAATATCAGACATAGACAACATCCTGACAGATACCATATCTAATATACCACTTCCAGATGCTTTCCCCTCCCCTCACCCTGTGACAAAATGCATCTCCAAACACATGCGTGGTGCACCCTAGGGGAAGAATCAATGCAGTCAGCTTGTGATTAAATCACACCATGCTATTTGGCAGTTTTATTTTTATGACTCCATCAGAATCCTCTGCTCCTGGGGGCAAATCTGTCCAAGGAAAAGGACAGAACACATGGCGGCTCATCCATCACCAGTGCAAACAGTGCCTAGAAATTAGTGTTCCAAAACAACCCTCAGAAATCATTAACTCCCCCAGTGCTACTGAGTTTTGAAGGGAATCTCTCTTCAGTCAGGTTTTTTGCATACTCTGGAGTCCCACTAATGCAAATTTCCAAGCTCTGGGCTTCCTGCAACAGATGGTAAAAGTTGCGAGCAGACACATGCCCCACCAGATAGGTATGCATCCTCTGTCCGTCTTTCCCAAGCACGACAAGTGTAGACTCTGAAGTGAGGTATGTCAGCACAAGTTTAAGGACTCTGAACAGTTTCTGATGTATTCTGCCAAGGAATAGGTCTGTTGCTTCAATAGGCATGGAAACCAGGAGGCTGTGAACTAGTGGACCAGGGAGAATGTAAACATTGCTAGAGGCAGGAACTCGTGTCTTACTAAGCCTGTTCTGTGTCACATAGCGGCCTGTTCAAAAATCCCTGACAGCTGTGCCTGCAAATGGCAGCGTGCTGCTGCCATACAAGAGACAGTATTTTACAGCATGCTAGCTTTGTGCAATGAGATAAGGCTTCAAACAGGCAAGACAAGAGGTCTTCTGTCAAACCTCACCTTGACTACGATAAGACTCCCAAGCTCAGAGCCAGGTAACACCAATGCGGAAGGGTACATTCTTCTACATGAATTCAACAGTTTCCTGCTAATGTCAGATATGTTCCCTCTCTGAAAGCTTTAAACTGCACTTGCAAGGGGGTGGGTTCAGCAGTCTAATGGTTCTTTCCCATTTCTAATGTCTGTGACTCTAAAGCGAGGTTCAATTTTTCAGCCAGCATGAGATTGGCTTGATACGTTTGTGTATTGCCATATATTCAGCTGCAAATACAAAATGAAAAAATGGCTTCCTAAGGTCTTGTTTTTGATCATTCCTTGCCTTAATTCATCAGGAGATGAAAGGGAAAGGCCTGGAGCTTGTTTAGAGGCAGCATTTTATGGAGATTGGTGGCAGAAAGTTGCTCTGAGTCGCATAATAAAAACCACACACTTCACAAACCAAATCTCTCCTCCTCACACTAACTCTCAGTTACTTCATTCTGGCCTGGTAGCAACATCTGACAGTGGGGAACTGGACTTCTCCCTCCGCAAGTCCGAGATACCTGCTACAATCTGTTGTTAGTTCAGCACAGTGGGGTGCAGAATCTCTTCCTGTTCCTTAAATCTCAACTGCCAGCAAGGAGGCAATAACAAGGAGACTTTGCTGTGGCAGAGATTCTGGATTTTAAAATGCTTTTAGTCCCATCCTGAACTCTCAAATTAGTCTGTGTAATTTACATTGATGGTAATTAGAGAGAGAAGGTGATGACCCTTTTTTGATGCTTCTTCAGGTCTGAGCTTTGTGTAAGCTTGAAAGCTGGTCTCTCTCACCAACAAAAGTTGGTCCAATAAAAAAATGTTCCCTCACTCATCTTGCCTCTCTAATATTCTGGGACCACCACAGGTGGTACAACACTGCATACATTGATGGTAATGTTACCTGGCACTATGGTTATGGCCCCTAACTGTTCGGAAGCAGCCAGTTCCACAGACTGCATGCCCAAGTTAGGGTCTCAATTAAGATTTCAGAGAAGCAGGGGATCTATACTTCTTGAGCCAACAGTGAATATTTATCTGCTGGGTGAGCAGACATAGGGTGAATAAACAAAGGGAGACTGACAACAGCAAAGAGATCAGCCAGCACAGAGACTATAAATACAAAGTACAGTTTGTTTCTCTCCCTCACTTGCTTTTTCAGATCCAAGTTATGGAAAATTAAAATTTTTGGAAATAGTAGATCCAGAATCTTGTGTAGCCCAAGAACAAGGGTAGGCTGTGGGTACAGTTTATTTACAAAACGAGCAGAAAAATGTAAAATATTCATGCCTGTATTCAGAGGGGAACTAGATTGGCTTATGAGCTTTGGGGTTGAGCTATAGCATTTTTTTGAGTCTACTAGTTATAGTTGGGCCCCAGATCAGGAAACTGGTTAGCACCCCAGCTTATAGAATGACTGAAGGAAGTGACAGAGATAAGACGGTTACTCACCTTTGTAACTGTTGTTCTTCGAGATGTGTTGCTCACATCCATTCCAGTTAGGTGTGCGCGCCGCGCGTGCACGTTCGTCGGAAACTTTTTACCCTAGCAACTCCAGTGGGCCGGCAGGTCGCCCCCTGGAGTGGCGCCGCCATGGCGCCCAATATATATCCCTGCCGGCCCGCCCGCTCCTCAGTTCCTTCTTGCCGGCGACTCCGACAGTGGGGAAGGAGGGCGGGTGTGGAATGGATGTGAGCAACACATCTCGAAGAACAACAGTTACAAAGGTGAGTAACCGTCTTTTCTTCTTCGAGTGATTGCTCACATCCATTCCAGTTAGGTGACTCCCAAGCCATACCTAGGCGGTGGGGTCGGAGTGAGAAGTCGCGGCATGGAGCACTGCAGTTCCGAAGGCCGCATCCTCTCTCGACTGCTGGACCAGGGCGTAGTGGGAAGCAAAGGTATGGACCGATGACCAGGTCGCTGCCCGACAGATTTCCTGGATGGGCACCCGGGCCAGGAAAGCCAGCGACGACGCCTGCGCCCTGGTAGAATGCGCAGTCACACGGCCCGTAGGGACATGGGCCAAGTCATAACAGGTCCTGATACAGGACGTAACCCACGAGGATAACCTCTGGGAGGAGATAGGAAGCCCTTTCATACGGTCCGCTACCGCCACGAAAAGCTGGGGGGATTTGCGGAAGGGTTTGGTCCTCTCTATGTAGAATGCGAGAGCTCTACGGACATCCAGCGAGTGGAGCTGCTGCTCCCTGCCTGAGGAGTGAGGTTTTGGGAAAAAAACCGGGAGGAAAATCTCTTGGTTGACGTGGAAGGCTGAGACCACCTTGGGTAGAAAGGCAGGGTGTGGTCTAAGCTGCACCTTGTCTTTGTGGAAGACCGTGTATGGGGGGTCCACCACAAGGGCTCGGAGTTCCGACACCCGTCTAGCTGAGGTGATAGCTACTAGAAAGGCAGCCTTCCAAGAGAGGTAAAGCAGGGAGCAAGTAGCTAACGGCTCAAAGGGGGGCCCCATGAGCCGGGACAACACCAGGTTAAGATCCCAGGTTGGAGCAGGGGGACGGACGTTAGGGAATAACCGTTCCAGCCCCTTAAGGAATCTCGACACCGTCGGGTGAGAAAAAACGGAGCGACCGTCCGCACCCGGGTGAAAGGTGGAGATAGCTGCCAGATGGACTCGCAACGACGATAAGGCCAGACCATGTTCTTTGAGGGACCAAACATAATCTAAGATTTCGGATACCGAAACTTCCATAGGGCGGAGATTTCTCTCTACGCACCAACAGGAGAAGCGTTTCCATTTCGCCGAATATGTGGCTCTTGTGGATGGTTTCCTGCTGCTCAAGAGCACCTCTCTCACAGGCGTGGAGCAGCGCAGCTCGGAACCAGTTAGCCACGCAGGAGCCACGCCGCTAGGTGCAGCGACTGCAGGTCTGGGTGACAGAGGGACCCGTGGTCCTGGGTAATCAGGTCCGGATGAAGGGGCAGGGGAACTGGGTCGGCTACGGCCAAGTCTAGCAGCATGGTGTACCAGTGCTGTCTGGGCCATGCCGGGGCCACCATGATCACACGAGCCCTGTCTCTGCGCACCTTCAGGAGGACCTTGTGAACCAGAGGGAACGGAGGAAACGCATAGTACAGGTGGGTCGCCCACTGGATGAGGAAGGCATCCGCTATCGACCCCGGCTCCCTGCCCTGAAAGGAGCAGAACGCTTGGCACTTCCTGTTCCCCTTGGACGCAAAGAGGTCCACCCGGGGATAACCCCACCTCCGGAAAATGGAGAGAGCGACGTCCGGTCGAAGGGACCACTCGTGTGACAGGAAGGATCTGCTCAATCGATCCGCCAGCGTGTTCCGTACTCCGGGAAGGAAGGAAGCCCTGAGGTGAATGGAGTGGGCTACGCAAAAGTCCCAGAGTCGTATCGCCTCGAGGCACAGGGAGGAGGACCTGGTGCCGCCCTGCTTGTTGATATAATACATGGTCGTCGTGTTGTCCGTGAACACGGCTACACAACGACCCTGAAGCTGATGACAAAACGTTTGGCAAGCAAGGCGGACCGCTCTCAACTCCCTCATGTTGATATGTAGCCCCACCTCCTCCTGGGACCATAGGCCCTGCGTCCGCAGGGTCCCTAGGTGGGCCCCCCAGCCTAGATCTGAGGCATCCGTTGTCAGGGATACCGAGGGCTGAGACGGGTGAAAGGGAAGACCCGCACACAATACGGACTGGTCCACCCACCAGCCGAGGGAATCTAAGACCTTCTGGGGGACTGTGATTAACATGTCTAGCGGTTGCCTTGGTCTGTAATGACTGATAAGCCACAGCTGGAGAGGCCTCATGCGGAGCCGAGCGTAGTCGGTCACAAAAGTGCACGCCGCCATGTGGCCTAACAGGGTTAGACATGTCCTCACTGACGTCAACGGGGCTGACCGCAAGCGTTGAACGATCGCCGCCATGGTCTGGAACCGCTGCCGAGGCAGCGAGGCCCTGCCCACAGTGGCGTCCAGGACGGCCCCGATAAATTCCACCTTCTGAGTGGGCCTCAGGGTGGACTTGTCTGTGTTTATCAAGAGGCCCAGACTCGCAAACATGCCGGTGATCACGCGGACATGGCTGTACACCTGCTGTTCCGACGTGCCCCGAATCAACCAATCGTCCAGATAAGGGAACACGTGGACACGGTTGCGCCGAAGATGCGCCACGACAACTGCCATGCATTTTGTAAACACCCTCGGGGCCGTGGACAGGCCAAACGGGAGGACCGCAAATTGATAATGACGAGCCCCCACAACGAAGCGGAGGAAGCGTCTGTGGCGTGGCCAAATGGCAACGTGGAAATACGCGTCCTGCATGTCGAGGGCGGCGTACCAGTCTCCCGGATCCAGGGATGGAATAATGGTCCCCAGGGATACCATGCGGAACTTCAACTTCACGAGGTATTTGTTGAGTTCTCGCAGGTCGAGGATAGGCCTGAGGCCCCCCTTGGCCTTGGGGATCAGAAAATAGCGGGAATAAAACCCCTTGCCTTTCTCGTTTTCGGGAACCGCCTCTATAGCTCCTTTGCTGAGGAGCGTCCGCACCTCCTGCCGAAGGAATTGCTCGTGAGAGGGGTTCCTGAAGAGGGACGAGGAAGGAGGGCGGGAAGGAGGGAACGAAACAAACTGCAGGCGGTACCCCGTCTGCACCACGCTCAAGACCCAGCGGTCCGATGTTATTTGGGACCACGCCGGGAGGAAAAACGAAAGGCGGTTGGAAAACGGAGGGGAAGGATCCGTAGGGGAAACTGTTACTGCGCCCTCGAGCGCACCTTCAAAATGAAGGCTTAGGACCAGGCGGGGGTTTTGAGGAGCCTTGGTTCTGCCCCCCTTGGTTCCCCGACTGCCTGCGCCTCCCGTTCCTGCCGCGGCGCCTGTAAGGGTCCTGCCGCTGGCGGAACTGGGAAAACGGCCGACGGTGCTGCTGTTGCTGCGGCCTAAAGGGTCTACGCTGTGTCACGGGGGTGTGCATCCCGAGGGACCGCGCAATGACCCGGTTGTCCTTTAAACTCTTAAGTCTGGGGTCTGTCTTATCGGAAAACAGGCCCTGGCCTTCGAAAGGAAGGTCCTGTATCGTGTGCTGGAGCTCTGGCGGAAGGCCGGAAACCTGCAGCCAGGAGATGCGACGCATCGTAACTCCTGACGCGAGGGTACGGGCAGCCGAGTCCGCAGCGTCCAAGGAGGCTTGCAAGGCCGTGCGCGCGACCTTCTTGCCTTTGTCCAAGATGGCCGTGAACTCTTGGCGAGCATCCTGTGGCAGCAGCTCCTTAAATTTGTCCACTGCCACCCAGGAGTTAAAGGCGTATCTGCTCAGCAGGGCCTGTTGGTTAGAGACCCTGAGCTGCAGCGCCCCAGCCGAATACACCTTACGGCCAAGGAGGTCCATCCGCCTGGCTTCTCTGGATTTGGGGGCCGGAGCCTCCTGGCCGTGACGCTCCCTATCGTTCACCGATTGCACTACCAGTGAACCGGGAGTCGGGTGAACATGTAAATATTCATACCCCTTAGAAGGGGCCATGTACTTCCTCTCGACTCCTTTCGCTGTCGGAGGGATGGAGGCCGGGGACTGCCAGATAGTATTGGCATTGGCCTGAATGGTCCGTATAAACGGCAGGGCGACCCTGGTGGGAGCATCGGAAGAGAGGATGGTAACAATTGGGTCCTCTATCTCCGAGACCTCCTCTGCCTGCAGACTCAGGTTTTGAGCCAATCGCCTGAGGAGGTCCTGGTGCGCCCTGAGATCCAGCGGGGGGGGACTGTTGGAGGAGGTACCCGCCACCGCCTCATCCGGGGAGGAGGATGATGAGACCCCAGGCACAATAGTGTCCAACTGAGGGTCTTCCTCAGCCCTCGCCTCTGTCTCCGGAGCCGCAGCGGAGTCCTGCTGTTTGGACCCTTCGTCCCCTTCCGGGGAGGGAGGGGGGCGAGACAAAGAGGCTTCAGGGGCCCTACACTCCGCAGTCGCCGGCCTAGCAGGGAGCTGCTGGGGGCCCTGGGCCTGATGGTACGCCCAGGGTGTCCAGAATCCCCACTGTGGGGGGCCTTGGTCCTGCAGCGGCGGATCAGCAAACAGCGCCGCCTGCCGGTCGGTGCCCAGCGCATAGCCGCTGTCCGTCTGGGAGGACACGGACGGCTGCCTGGAGGGCCACGGCGGGGCCGACCCTGGATGGTACGGGTCTGCGCGGGCCGGCACGGAGGATCGTCTCGGTGCCGGGGACCGGTGCCGGGAGTCATAACGGTGCCGGGATCGGGACCGGGATCTGTCACGGTGCCGGGCGCTGCTTCGGGACCGGGATCTGTCACGGTGCCGGGCGCCGCTTCGGTGCCGGGACCTACTACCAGCTCGGTGCCGGGAGATCGACCGGGACCGGGACCTGCCACCAGCTCGGTGCCGGGAGGTCGACCGGGACCTGCCACCAGCTCGGTGCCGGGAGGTCGACCGGTGCGGCGAGTAGCGTCGGGACCTGCTCCTGGAGTCGCGGTGCCGGTGTCGCGTGGAGCCTGACCGCGACCGTCTCGATGCCGACCGGTGCCGCGAGTGCGACCGGTACCGCTGAGGGGAGCGGTGCCGGGACTGCGAGCGGCGTCGGGATCTGGAGCGCCCAAGACGTCGGGGCCTGGATGGCGAACGACTGTCCGTGGGCGGTGCCGACATCATGGGCTTGCCTCTGGACGTGACCCGCACCGGAGGAACCGGGGGTGGCAGCCGAGTAGGCTCCGTCAGGGCAATAAGGTCCCGAGCCGAGGCGAAGGTCTCCGGTGTGGATGGGACCATTATCTCAACCCCAGATCTCATGGGGGAGCTCGGCGGCACCGGACTCAACAGACCCGCCGGGCCCGGAGTCAACGGTGCTGACGGTTCCGGCGGCGCCGCGGCCGATGTCGAGGCCGGGCGTTCAAGCCGGGTCTGCCTGGCCGGAGTATTAGACTTCGACGGCCTAGGCTCTGATTCCGGTGCCGGAGAAGGTCGGTGCCGAGGAGTCTTCTCGGTGCCGGAGCGATCCGGTGCCGGTGCCGAAACCACGGTCTGCGAAGTCGACGGGTCAAGTGCCGCCTCCATTAGGAGAGTTCGGAGCCTCTGATCCCTCTCCTTTTTTGTCCTCGGCTTAAAAGCCTTACAGATGCGGCACTTGTCAGATCTGTGCGATTCCCCGAGGCACTTCAGGCACGCTTCGTGGGGATCGCTGGTAGGCATGGGCTTCTTGCAGGCCGCACACTGCTTGAAGCCTGGCGAAACAGGCATGAGCCTGGCGCCCGGTGCCGGGAAGGGCTAAGCCCCCCGGCCAGGAACTACTTAACAGCTATTTACTAAACTATCTACTTAACAATACTAATTAACAACTATCTATAGAACTAGAGATAAGCGATAAACAAGCGATAGAAACTAGGAGAGCTAGGGACGTGGAGGACAGCTATGCCGCGCTCCACAGTTCCAACGACCGACACGGCGGTAAGAAGGAACTGAGGAGCGGGCGGGCCGGCAGGGATATATATTGGGCGCCATGGCGGCGCCACTCCAGGGGGCGACCTGCCGGCCCACTGGAGTTGCTAGGGTAAAAAGTTTCCGACGAACGTGCACGCGCGGCGCGCACACCTAACTGGAATGGATGTGAGCAATCACTCGAAGAAGAATCACTACTACTGGATGGCTATGTGCCTATAGAAATGGAAGGTTGCTTGTTGAGTTGTTTTTTGTTTGTTTGTTTGTTTGTTTTGGGGGGGGGGAATGGAGGGGTCTCAGTCCAGTTTCCAATAGGTAAATGTTCACATCACAAAAGCAACCATCATAACAGACACCTTAGGAAGCATTTTAAATAGAGGTGCAGGTTAAGGACTTAAAGGGCCATGGACACTGAATCCCCCTCACTCCTACAGATTGTTCCACCAAGCTAAGGCTGAAATACTCTGTCATGGGCAGTGGGTGTGGGAACTTGAACTGTCATTGCTCATGCTGTACCTGTTCTGAAGAGAGAGGACTTCCAGTGCCAATCGGCACTTTGAACAGCACTAAATTTCATTTTTAAAATTGGCACACAAGCCAGAGAAGGTGGTGGTGAACAGCTGCCCTGCTTAGACATTAAAAACTGGTTTGTAAATGTGGAAAACGGAACTAATCTGCTTCATGGTCAGACCATGCTCTCAAGTTCCAAATTTCATATTTAGTTACCCCAAGACAGTGGTTTCCAAACTGTGAACCATGAAGTGGTCCACAGAGAGCTGGTCAGTCACACAGTGATAGCTCCTCCTTCACCTGTTAAACTGCATCAAGAGATAGCTAAAAGTAAACATTACATACTTCCTTAATATTAAATTTCCTAGTACACAATTGCTGTAGTTACCTGCCGGGGACAGAGAACTCTAGGGCTGCAGGCTTCATTCTATGTTAAAGTAAGAATAATATATTTGGACCAGCAGTTCAACAATGTTTTACTTTTTTAAAATAAATAAGATGAAAATTGTTTATGATATTTAATTTGGAAAAAACTTCTTAATTTTTCTTACAGGTAGATAAAAAAGAGCAAATTTACATGGTAAGGTGAAAGAAATTGCCTAATACCTTTTACACGTAAAATTACTCTTTTTATCTTATGGATTCATATATTATGTAATAGTAAATATGATTTTTTTTGTATTATTTAATGTACAAATACAAAATTGAAAAATTGTTGGCGCCCACCACACTCTTCTGAAAACATGAATGTGCTACTGGCCACAAAAAGGTTGGGGACCACTGGACTAAGGTACATGGATCCCACTGTGAATGTGATTCTTCATTCTCTAATAAAAAAAGCACATCTGTATTCCTTTGGAGGATGTGCTGCATTTACTAAATGTGGTTAAGTGACAGTAGGTCAGAGACTTATTTCAGACACTGCTTTCTGCAATTAGATTTTGTATTGTACCGGTTCATGACATAATGCGAAAGGCAAGCGCTCAACACCTGCCATTTATGAGGCTCCAACAGGAACTTTCATATAAAGTAATTTACATACGTCTGTGTCTGTACAGCTATACTTCTAGATACAGAGCTACACACACACACAGCCTCTTCCCACTATTCAACAGGCTCCTTTCAGCAGTTTGATTCACCTTCTAGGGAAACCTTCTTGTTTTCTACTCTCAGGAAAGCCATTTTAGTTCACTAGATGGTCAATCATTCCTCTAAATAAGTCTTTCCACCTTGGGCTGTCTCAGAGTGAGAGTCCTCAGGCAGTTTTATGTCTATCTCTGTAATCTGATAAAACCTCAAGAGTCATAGCACTGACAAACTGAGATGCAAGGTATCAGTCAGGGAAACAGACTCTTCCGCTGCAGGTTGTTTTGTTAAGCCAAGTTTGAACTGATGTCCCTGTCAATTTTTGACCCAGCTCTCTCAACTGTGCTTTGGGCACAGTGTGGGAAGAAAGGTCAGATGCTTTGGAAATAGACTCATAACCCCAAGTACCAGGCAGGAAACACAGCCCAGCACATGAGGTCTGATCCTCAATAAGTGAGGGGCCAATACCACAAATTAAACTCAAGTATAATATGAGCAATTAATGTGCAAGTTCCTCTATTCACAGTTCCATTTCTATGCTTCTCAATCCTGACTTATAGCATAAACATTATTCCAGTCCCAGGTTTCTCCTTGGCTGACAACACAATCATGTTAGAATGTGCACTGGTTTTACAATGTAGAGCAGGAGTAGTCAGTAGGGGGACCACGGGCCAAACCCGAACTGCCAGATGCTTTTAAAAGGACCCAAAGTATTTTTATTTACTCCTCCCATTCCCTCCTCCAGCCCAGAGTCTGGACCTTGACTATACCCTGACCAAGAAATTTGGACCTTGACAAAAAACAACTGATTACCCCTGATGTAGAGAAATGGCCAGTATGGAGTGGACCTTGACTCAGTTTATTTCATTTGCAACCAAAGCTGACATTTGAACTCAGACCTCCAGACTGTTAATTAACTCACTTTGCCACTGTCAGTCTCCTCACATCAGCCTGTCTGGCTTGTGTGTTACAGCCTGACTAGCTCATAAGAGAAGAAACTGGATGAACTCATTACATTGTCGCACAGGTTTATGTCAGATGCAACCCACCCAAAACCAATTCAAAAATGACACCCTGTCTTCTCAGTTTAACATTTCTGCAATGACCCCAGCCTCTGAAAGGCTGAAACGCGGGAATTCTAAGCTCTTCCTCCCATCCCCTTTTTGCTAACTGAGTACTGCACCAAATGGACATCAGCACAAACTCTGATCTTAAAAGCAGGGAAAAGTCTCTTTTCTCTGGTTGAAGGAATTCCTGAAATGCCCCCAGGAGTCCAGGGGAATCTGCAGGCCTGCTGGGCCTGGGATCTCACTTGCACACATGTGAGGGCAGCTGCTCTTGTTGACTGCTGTAGCAAGAGGAGCGCATTAGAGACCCTAAGACAACTTTATTCAGTATTCGGTTAATACAATCGCCTGGGCCAGAAGACAGGATGAGAAAGAGGGAGAACCTATGTGTGACAGATGAGTGCACACATGCAACAAACACACACACGTATGTACATAATAACTGGCACATATGATGGACAATGCCTGTGAGTTATGAGTGTGTTCGGAAAGGTAGTCTGATCTACCCGGTGTGTTGAATTCTAACACCCATCTTTGGCCTGAGTAACTAAGCCTCCTACTTCCAACACAATACAGTGAGCTTCGCTCAGCTCCCACATGACTCCTCAGTGTGTTGAGCAACGAATAAAGCTAAAAGCAAATACATCCCAAGGCCTATATTCCACGGAATCAAAAGAGCTTCATACACTAAGATTCCACTAGAGGAATAGAAAGGGACAAGTGCAGAAAGATTCAAGGCCCAAAGCATGTAAGACAGGCTGGGAAAGCCCTCAGCAACTTTGTCCACACCCGTTGGATTTCCATGAAAAACACACAGTGGCTTACAACCAACTGGAATCCTTTCAGGTTAAAAAAAACTGCCACCACTAATGTGTTCATGTGTTTTCTTGAAGGTGTTTACCTTTATCCTTTCCTGGCCAGCTCCAGTTCTGTGCACTCTACTTTGCAGTGTTCATTTGTGCACCTTTAACTATGCTAAATGGTTAGGGCAGACATGCCTACTGTTCCCAGTAGTTGGTACAAAAGTTACATGCTAGCCAACCTATCATTTAACCTCTCCCAGTTACACTCCCTCCACAGACTCCTGACAACAATTCTCCCTCTCATGGCAGGCACCCAACAACACACTCCCTCCCACACGAGCTTCTACTCTCTCCTCAGAGACTACTAAGTACCACTGCCTCACCCTGCCAGAGCACATACGCAGACTCCTATTCTCGTTCTTTTGGCTCTCTGGAGCTTGCATTAGTCGATGAAACACAGAGCTCTTCCCCGCAATGCAGTGGAGATGGTTCCTAATATGGAAGAGGAACAGGAGGGTTGGCAGCAGCTTGTGTCCAGGGTCAAGGCTCACATTATTCATTTCCATTTAAAAAAAACATTCTTAATGTCTGGACAAAGACAGGAACAACATAAACGCATGGAAAAAGCAAACAAGCCAGGGAGCACTCTGCACTGCCATGCAGGAGATCTAGGTTGCATTCCCAACGTACAACTCCATCTTGAGCTGGTAGTGCTTAGCATTGTTTTGCATTGCCAGGCAGGAAACTAAAATTCCAGTTCCTGTGTTGTGTTCACTGGGTGGGTGGGACATGGGAACAGTTCAGTGTCATAAAGGTTACTTATATGGCTCTGCACTTGCCTTGCATCAGCCTTCGGTTCCATTTCCAGTCATGCTCTGTCATTGACTAGGACTGCATTGCCCTTTGGCTTAATAAGGTGTTTGAAGTGAATTGAAAGCATGATCAACGTACTTTACTGGGCTTATACCCTTTCCTTCTGCACAGCTGTGAGAGACAATCCATTCAGCTTGTGAACACCATAGCTCGAAGCATCTCTCAAGGTCAAGACCAGTGCTGTCAACAGTGCAGCCATGGCCCATCATAGAGAGAAAGGTGCTACATGCTGTGCATCCATACACACTTGAGCTGGCACTATATCAGTCCTTCCAATCACTGGCATTAAATTCACTCCGTACTTATAGGGAAAAAAAATAATCTCTAGCAGCCAAGCACCTAACTACAAGGAAAATTGAAAGCATTAGCAGATTAAATCCATTCCTTTGCACTGAAGGTTCTCACCATAAGGCTCTTTATTAGGAAGTTAAATCTTAACAAGAGGCTTAAGGGGTGGATAAAGCTTTCCCTGGGATAATCTGCCAGCATGGTATCCAGTTCCAGGCTATGGGAAGATGAAAATGAAGAAGGTGAAAGTCTTTGTTTACTAAGTGGCTGCATAGTAGCCTAGGTCTACCCCCCTGCATCCTCAATGCACATAGCCATCTTCAAAAAGCCAAAATGTCTACCCACTCTACCACCTCTCTCAACTGGGATAATTCACCTGTATCTACTAATTCTAATCCTATCTATAATTTCAGCCTTTTAGGGTTTGTTTTCACTCAGTTTTATTTTTTTTATTATTTGATTGCCAATTAACTCAAAGTAGTTAACACCTTTGTAAAGGCTGGACATCCCTAAATGGCTGTTCTAGGCTACACTTCAGTCACAATGTTTAAGAAAGCCACCACAAACTATTGCTACTCCTTGCGGTGAGAGGGTATATTTCTCTCTTCACAAACACAAATTTATCAAGAGGGTATATCTGAGGGGGAAGGTAGGAGCATTGCACTGGGACGTGAAAACCACTGGGCTTTCATAATTCTCTCACTTTTGGGGTACAAGTGGACCACCTCTAATACAAGAGCAACATTACCTACGCGCTTATGAGACATTAGGGAAGGAATTGCGCTATCAGGTAATCTAACCTAAAACAGTTTCAGGAAAAGCACTGTATATATGGCATTGTATTGGTTTTCCCACTCTGCAACTAGCCGGGCATACCGTAAGAGATCCATTCTGCGTGCTGGGCGTATTCGTGCTCTGCTCTCCGTGCGCCTGCGTACTTCCGTAGAGTGTCAGATTGTGCTCGCTGGTCTGGCCTGCATAGTCCTGAGTGTGTGGCACCCCATACTCTGTGGGGATCCCATTCTGTGGGGGTGGTGGGAATGGGATTGTGGTGAATGGCTGGACCATTGCATCAGGAGTGGCTGTTGGCTCCTGGTTACCCTGGAGAAGGGGAAAGGAGAAAATGGATTTAATATGCTACAAATGATGGAACAGCAATCCAATCTAAGAAGAGTAAACAGGTGTCCCATCCAGCTCATCTCAGTATCCCATTCACTGTCACTACACTACCACCCAAACAAATCCTCTACTGTATTTTATACAGAAAGGAACACTCCTCCCCTGAGAGCACAGATTCTCTTTTTTTAAGTTTGTTTTGGCAGCTTTGTGGATACTAGGTAGAATGAAGGGGCCATATTTGAGGCTCAGGACCTATACATCCTTGAAATATCACAGGATGTCCTAACTAAGTCATGTAAGGTGTACCTTCGGGGCCTGACTGGTCTGCATCTCCTCCTCAGGCCCAAATTATAGAACAGAATTCTCTTTCTGACTTTTCCTGAGTACTCCCAGCATTCCAGTGTGGGTGGCATTGGTCCTAACACCTCTATAAAATGCCAGTCTGCTTGGCTGGCACACTCCACTTCTCCCAGTCCCCTGTTAAAATATTTCTTGTGATAAACTGCATCCTCATGGCACTGCCCCCAAGTAACTCTGCTTAGGGCAGTATTCCTTGCTACTATATTCTAGTAAAAGAGAGAGCAGAGATCTGTATTCCAGGACAGATCTGTGCAAAACAGATTACCTAGATACCCAATTACTGAAATTCATGTTTCTTGCCTACTCCTCAGAAGACAGACAGGAGCCATGGGGAACTGAGAATACAGGCTTGCAGCACTTGCTCTCTCCCAATCATTAGCTTCGCTACCTTCAAACAAGGCGTTAATTATACTCCTCCCTCAGCTCAGGGCATCCCACAGAGATTTCTGTGCTAGGACAATGGGCTTTTTAGCGGCTTTTGGCGCCATTTGATGCCAACTGGTTGTGTATTAAACAGATACTCCACCAGACAAAAGGTATTCGAAAGAGGATAAAAATCCCACACTACCATGCCTCCAGAGGGCCCTAGCACTTCAAAAATCATCATTGTAGCTACTCTGCCAGGGCTCATCTACATGCCCTCAGGGCAGGGAGAGAGGCATGGCTGGAAGAATTCAGTCACCTGGTGTAAAGCAAGAACAGTCCATGACATTCCAGCCTCTCTGACCTTAGAAGACTGTACTGTTGCTCTGTTTCTACTGCACCCATCACCCCACCAGAGAAATCCAAGGAATAATCTTAGGCTAGGAGGTTGCTCACCACTGTCAATGTACTGTAATCCCGATTTTAAACTCCACCTGCTATTCCAGACATGGGTCCTCCTCCCATAACACCATGAGGTAGTAGAGCCTATTGTAATATTGGTGTGCTTAAATCAATGGACAAAAGGGAAAACAGTCTTGTCACTGGATGAGGCAAAGGGATCTCTGTTGGGAAGGAATTCACCAACGGGTAATTGCTGCAGGAAATTACATAGTAGCCGTTCAGCAGAGAATACAGAGACACTGAAGGGAGCTCCCCTGAAACTGGACAAATCTTTCAATCCATTTATCAAAGTGCCTGCAGCTCCCATTTCAGGGCGAATGAAACAATGATAAATTCAATGCACCTACAGCCAACACAGGTCATTCAGACATTGGCTGAATCCCAGATTTGTTCTGACACTAGTATATCTGGCCTGTGTCCCCTGCGGGCCACATGATCATGCACGCCTGTAGCTGGGAAAAAGGTGAGGGAAGGGCATTCAACACCATTTAGCAGCGCAGAGCTGCAGCCATGGACCCTAACCACACAGCCAGTTTCACTTACTGAAGTCCAGTCCCTATACAAAGCTGCATATAAGTACTGCAGCTTGCAGAAACAGAACTCAGAAACCTTATCAAAGAAAGAAAAATTAGTGGGCATGGTTCAGCAACTGTCAGCAGCAGTGCAGCCGCACCACACCACTGTTAAATTCATAAACACAGCTCAGTTGTTTTTACCACCATGTCATAAAAATGGCTGCACCACTGCTGGCAGCTATGGGAATATAGCTACAATTTTTTCAAGTGTAGATTCACGCAATGCATCATCTGTGCAATGCACGGTTTCCCCCAAAAGCCCAGAAAAGTGGTAGCCCTACCATGCTTTAATTTCTACCCAATTGCTTCCCTTACCCTGACAAGTTCCCTGTCTTTGAACCTTTAAGTGAATCTAAACGAATACAATAAACAAGTTTATTTTTTAAATGAAGACAGGCCTGAAAACTTTATTTTAAATGAAGATTTTAAAGAAACATCATCAACTTAATTATGCTTCTGGCTAGAACTTATTAAACCTATCACTGAGAGAGATAACATTTCTGATTATTATAACTGAAAGTTTAAAGAACAATAATTTTAATATTTTTTCAGTTTATTTTTGTCGTCTGTTTGACAGCTCTTTGTCTATAGTTAGTCTCAATATAAGTCAGTTCCCCATGACTGTGTAGGTTTTTCCATTTTTAAAATAGGAACAAAATAGGAAACTGATTGTAAAATTATAAAAATTGGCAGGAGGACTCTGGGGAAGATGCAGTATCTAAAACAACTAACTTATTTATTTTTAACTGGACTAGCTTTCAAGTTGACAGTACCTCTAACACTGAGAACAGAATACTAATTAGAAAGCTTTTAAAAACAAGTTGGACAAACATCCGTTAGGGATGGTCTAGGTTAACTTTGTCCTGACAGTGTGCAGAGGGCCAGACTTGATGACTTCTCGAGGTCCCTTCCACCCCCACATTTCTAGAATTCTATGAACAAGACCTATTAGGTCACAGAGTCTATCCTCTTGATAATGCAGGATTGTTCCCTGCAGGACATATTCTATTGTTTTATTTAATCTTGTTTTTAAATTATCCCAAAAGACTATCCCGTAAATCTAACAATCTAATTTTCAGGCGTTTCCCTCTTAATTTCATTTTATTCCTTTCCTCCTATCTTACATCCACTTGTACCATCCTAAATAACAACGCTCCCACTTTTAGTCACTTAAAAACATTTTAAGGGTGAAAAGACTATGTCCCTTAGTGGATGCTTAGACAACACATATATATTTAGCTCTTAATCTTGACTCATAAATACAACTATGATCATTTTTACTGCTCCTCTCTGAACTTCCCAAATTTTTCAATCAATTTCTGGTGCTGAATACAGTACACCAGATGAAGTTGTTCCAGAGCCATTTAGAGGGGACTATCACCACCCTGTTTTGTGACTTTATGTCTAAGTAATGCAGTTCAAAACCACATAGGCTTGTTTTGCTGTCACGCTGTTACCAATTCGTTTTTAATTTGATGTTTCCTACTATCTTTCACCAGGATTCTTATCCAGGTTTCTCCCTCCCACTGAATATTTGTATTTCAGATTATTTTTCTCCAGATGTATTCATTTGCACATTTCCTGCCTAATCTCATTATTCTCTGCCTATATTTCTAATCTTTTTGGATCCCTTTGTATTATTTCTCTGTCCTCATTAGCGCTTGAAATACCTCCTATTACACTATCTGTAAGTGTCATTATTGTCCTGTTATCATCTAGATGTTCAGTGAGTTTCAGCTCTTAATACTTGTTCCATTATTTTACTGCTACTAATTCTTAGCATGTACAGAACACTTTACATCTTCTAAGTACTGCACATAGTACATGAAACACCACCAAGACCTGAAATTATCATTCAAATATAGAAATTGCCAGGATTGGGCTCCTTGCCCTCCCTCCTAAAATGTAAAAACAATTTTAACAGCAGCATTTAAGCAAACTGATTCTCCCACTTCCCAGGTATGAACCACAGGAAGAAATGCAAGAGTTCTGACAATCACAAGCAGGAGGAGAGGTTTGGATGGATGGACTGAAACTCATCCTCTCTACAAACTGTCTTGAGAGTCTTGTCGGCAATACTCTCTTCTGCAGACAACAGCAGCAGCCATCCCAGACTAGCCGAACAGGGAAGGCCTGTTAAAGAATAGCAACAAGCCCTCCAAGTACAGTGGTAACTTGGCAAACGGTAACTAAATGTATATACACCGTTTTCTTTAAACACAGCGTGAGGTACTTTTTAACCTGCAGTTCAGAACAAGAAAAAAATTCTGCTCTCTCCCACTAATTCATCCACAACCAGGTAAGGACTCAAACCGACTCCCCTATCAAAGGAGATGAATAGATTACTGCATCTGATTCATTGGCACGGGTCCACTTGTCAGACCCCATTCCCATAAAGATACAAGGAACACCTCCCATTACTCATAAGAAAGTTAAGGCTCTGTTCAGAAACGTAACTGAAACAGTAATCAGAGAACAAAAACGATATGGGATTAGTGTAACTAGATGGAGGGGCTCCATTTGTAGCTTCCACCCAGCCCCCTTGGCTTGTAAGGTGTGATCCAGGGTAGTGCCTGGCTTTGCTGAGGCCAAGTATAACACTAAAGACAGAGCCCTCCTCCCAACTTAGATCTTGTATATGCACTTGACCAATTTATCTAAAATTGTTTAAAAATTTGATTTAGTTTAATTGATTCAATCGCTTGCGTGGACACTTATACCAGTGTGAGCTGGTACAGCTCACATCAGGAAATTTAGTTAAATCAGTGCAAAAACTGCATATAGATCAGCCTGTATAGAAATGTAATAGCTTACAAAGGTGTAGAGCTGCGGACATGCCTCTGAATATTGACTACTTTACTCTTCATTGCAATGTTAATTAGGTAAATTTCTTTGACAGTCAGTAGGTGGTGATCCAAGATCATGACATTGAAGTGGAGAATAGCTACTAGAAAAACATGGGCCTGGTCTACACACTTTTTAAACAGGTACAACCATTTAGGTCAGTTGTGTGATTTGTTTTTTTTAGTAGTTATACCAGTAAAACCCATAGGGTGAATACAGTTATACTGGTATAACAATGCCATACACCAGTACAGTTCATTCCTCTTCCTGTATGGGAATAAGGTATCCTGATCTAAGCACATTTATACCTATCGAACTGCGACTACCCTAGGGAGGTTGTACCACTTTAACTATATTCAGTATAATTAAAGCAGTACAACTCATGTGTTTAGAGAATCCATAAAAATTGTCATACTGGATCAAATCAGCTGTCTATCTAATCCAGTACCCTGTGTGAAAGTAGCAGGCATCATATGCTTTAGGAAGGTGCAAGACATTCTGTGAATAACTTGCCCTTAGAGGAAGTTTCCGTCTCCTGTCAGGTTATGGTTGGTTGACTTAGGTCCTGAAGTACTAGGGTTTATATTTCTCATTTAAAAATAACCAACCAAGCAAAACAAAACAAAAACAAAAACCATCCACCAAGCAAAAGTCAAGGCACTGTTCTCAATTGTAATGTCTACACTAAACCTTGTGGTAACTGATTGCCTGTTAACTTGAGGTAATTAACATGTTTGTAAAGGCTAGTGTGATCCAGGCTATAATTGTTTGTTCTTTACTTCTTTCACGTGGAGAATAGACTAGAAGTAAAGAACAAACATTTATAGCTGAGAGAGAGAGTCTGTGTTTGTGTGTGTATTAAGACAAGCCCACAGAGGGAAGGCACTGAGTACATGACAGCTTTCCAACCTACTGATGTTGTCTACTGAACTGTTTGAATGAATGGAAACACGAGATAGGGACCAAAGAACTGTTGTGCCTTCTCTCTTCAAAGCCCAATGCCAGAGCTACTGTCTTACGGATCAAGTAAAGCTGGGTAAAACTAATTCAGAACCTGACCACACAGTTCCCTGGTGAAATAAGCCATTAAGTGTTGACCAGAAGAAGGTCTCCATGCAGTTTCTTCTTGAAAAGAGACAGGAGCAGGACACTGCCCTGTCAAAGCCTCTTTCCTTTTAGTATGAGGTCAGAAGTAAAATATCATAGCAGAGGAGTCCAGTCATAAAATCAAGACTTTTGAATTTCACCTCTTATCAAAGAAAAGAAGCCAAAGAAAGCACATCTAGTACTTGTGGCATGAGCCAGCTAAAGAACAGCTACATGACAGCAAGGGAGGCCAGAGACTCTCATATCTGCCGCTATAGGGGTGGGAGCTACTCTCTCAGTCTCTTCCTTAAATTAGGGCCTTGTCCAGTGGTAGTCAATAGGGGCCCGCAGTCCACATCTAGACCGTGAGAGCCTTTTCAGCAGACCGCAGGGCTCACGGGGGCTCAGGGCTTCACCCCTGCAGGAAGGTGTTTCAGTCCCAAGGTGCTTCCTGCAGGGCTGACCCTTGGATTCCCGGTGGGGCTGAAGACTCAAGTCCAGGCACGCAAGGATGTGGGGCTTCACCCCATCTGAGGCAAGTGGGGACTTGGGGCTTCAGCCTAGCAGGAGACCCAGGGGGCATTCCCAAACATTTCTCCAGCTCTAACCTGCTGCACCTGAATTTAAGCCGTGACAGTGGGAGCGTGCCTGGGGCTGACACCTACATAGCCCCTGGAATGCTACCCACCACCCCAATCAAAATCTAAAATGGTACACCCGAGGCACACACCCTGCAATTACAATGTTCACAATTCCACCCAAGCTGCTGAAGCTGCATATTTCCTGTCTTGGAAACACCTCTTCTGATTGACTTTTTTCCTGCTGCCAATCAGGGCTGATGGAGGAAGCAGGTAGTGCTCTTTGCCCCTGCCCCTCAGTAGGCACCAGTTTTAAAGAAGGGAAGGCAGAGTTCAGTGGCTTGTGGCAGCTCTGCTCTTCCCTTCCCTCTACTCTTGGGACAAGGAGAGGGACTTTTCTGCCTCTCCTCCTTCTTCTCTTCCTCCCTGCAACCCTTCAGCCCTGCCTGGAATCGTGCCAGGACTCGGCGCTTCAGGGAGGTGAAAGCCCCAAGAACTGCAGGACAAGCAACGGTGAGCCAAGGCAGCCCCACCTCCAGTGTTTTTGTTGTTTAACAGCACTGTGTTTTAAAATGTTAGCCAAAAAAAAGGAAAATTGACACTGAAACCGTTCATTTAAAGAAGAGTGGAATGTTGCTTATTGTTTTATTTTGCCACAACACCCAAAGGGACAACCAGTGTGTTTAATTTATATGGAGACAGTGGCTGTTAAAAATGGGAACATCAAATGGCACTATGAAATGAAGCACATGGATTCTGACCACAAATATTTGCATTTGTTTGACATTTTAGCTAAATACTTTTCAAAGTGTCTGATAAATTACATCTTTCTTGGAGGTTACTTTTAGGTTATACGGTGGTTTGATTTTCTTTTTCATTTAACGCAGTAAAAATATAAGTAATATAGGCCCTGGGTATATTGCACAGTATTGTATGTGTTCATTGAACAGGGGCACTTGTGGTGTGAAAAATGTTTCCCTGGAGTCCAGACCTTGACTATATCTTGACCAAGAAATCTGGACCTTGACAAAAAATAATTGACTACCCCTGGCCTTGTCTATACACAGTCTTGCATAAGTTTAACTGAAGGTGTGGTTTTGAATCAATTTAGTTAAATGAGTACAATTTGTGAGTAAACATTCTTGTTTCAGTTTGAGGCTTCATCCAGCTCATTTTTAAAATTGGATTAAGCTAAACCAAAATAAGACACTCTTAAAATGAAAAAAAGAAAGAAAGCATCTATGCACGAACTTGCACCCGTTTAACTAAATCTGTTTAAAAACACACCTTTAGTTAATTTAATGCAAATCTGTATATAGAGAAGACTTACCACTGCCTCCTACTCCCAGATATGTGAAACAAGGATTCACATTTCAAGTGCAATGTATCATCTTATAAATACTGTACTATTCAAACCCAATCATAATACAAACATGAGCCTTAGAATTTTTGCCTGGACTTCAAGGTTCAGGGAAGCTCATAAGAACAGAGACGTCAAGGAAAAGAAGCAGAAAGAATTACTTGCATGTTCTTACATATTATTTCAGTCTTGCAATATTCTCCTCTCCCATTTGCCTCAGATGAACAATTCTTTTGGATGGGTAAGGAAAATAAAAATTCACTTTTCCATCATCCTCACTGACAGAAGTATTTTGCACCTGAACAAGAACACTGTCATGATAATTGTGAAAGAATGCCTTCTTTAGCAGTGCTTTTATATTTAGGTCTCTGGTATCTGATAAAACAACAGGGCAGGAGATCTAGCCTGAATTATGTATCTCTCTTCTCCCCAAGATAAGTTCTCAAACATCCATCGTATCAGCTCAGGATCAGGTGCTTTTCTTTTCTGGGGACTGCGTCCTGTTTTCTTCTCCTCTTCTCTGCAGAAATGATAGGAACTAACAAACAAAAAACCCCCATGGCTGCCTGCAGCCCTACCAATCAAAATCCAAGGTGTCACAGTATTGCTCAAACACTGTTGATCTCCCAGATCCAGAAAGCAGCTTGGTGGCCAACTGGGAAATGAGACAGTGAGCAGAAATGGGAACTTGTCTCTGTATATACAGGTAGGAAGGAAGTTCTTATGTAGCTCTACCACTGTTCTCAAGAAACCCATAAGACAAACTGATGAAACTGCTTTAGACAGGAGACTCCAGCCTTCAGTACTTCACAGAGAAATGGAAGTCTTTTCTGAGTAGGTTTCAGCTGTCATGACGGAAACAAGCGCCAACACCTACCAACATTTGAAACTCCAAAGAGAGGCCTTTCAAATATCTCACTAATATAGTATTCAAAGTCAAGAATTGTATTGACCGTTTACATGTACATACTGAGAGCACAATTCCAGCCCCATCTGGAGTCAGCCTTGTATACCAGTTGCCCTGAAGAGTGGAATTTGACATACATACCACAGCCCCATATTGGGGAAACTGGATGGGTTAAGGGGACTGATGACATACAAAGCCTTTTGTCTATTTCCAAATGGTTCTTGATGGAAGTGATTAAAATCTATTACCATCCAACAGCTATTCAGTGGGGTAAGTGCAAAGGGATGGGGTCACGCAGTGGGCCTGAAATCAGCTTTTAATAACTCTGTTGGAATGACAGTGTATACAGGTGTTACCAAAATTAATTTTCAGTTCTGCTTTTAGATGGCTGGTATTCACAACACAAAAATGAAATCACAACTGCTTCCTTGCTAACACTGCCAGCACACGGCAAGGACTGAATAAAACCTGGAGACTGAACACCACTGAGAGTTAGATGAAGGCTATGGAAAGCTTGCACTGCTATCGTATCTGTCCAATAAACAGAGGTCTTCAGCACCCAAGGCGGTCCCACTAGCACAGGGGTCGGCAACCTTTCAGAAGTGCTGTGCCGAGTCTTAATTTATTCACTCTGATTTAAGGTTTCGCGTGCCAGTAACACATTTTAATGTTCTTAGAAGGGCTCTTTCTATAAGTCTATAATATATAACTAAACTATTGTTGTATGTAAAGTAAATAAGGTTTTTAAAATGTTTAAGAAGCTTCATTTAAAATTAAATAAAATGCAGAGCCCCCGGACCAGTGGCCAAATCCCGGGCAGTGCGAGGGCCACTGAAAATCAGCTCACGTGCCGCCTTCGGCACCCATGCCATAGGTTGCCTACCCCTGCACTAGCACCTTTCACGAGCACTAAACTGCATTGGATAAAAGGACACAGGACAGAGCACTGAACTAGTACTCAGGAGATGTGGGTTCTATTCTTGGCTCTGCCACTGGACTGCTGGGTAATCTTGGGCAAGTCACTTCACCTCTGTGCCTCAGTTTCCCATATGTAAAATGGGGATATACTGACCTCCTTTGCAAAGCAGTGTGCAACAGGTAGGTATTACTACCACTATGGTACTACGGATTCTTTTGTCTGAAGGCTCAGACACTTATTCTCCCCATCACAGCAGCTTTGTTTACACTGGAATTTTTCAGGCCTGTAATTCACAGCAGGTCCAGTTCCATTCATGAGAGCACTCATGGAAGCTATAGTTCATAGATATCTCCTATGCATTCAAGCATTTTTATCACTATCATTTAATGGTGAATTGAACTCATCTGAGCCTTGTCTAGCTGACAGAATCCACTGGTTCTAGCACTGTTTTTTCAGAACACCATGAGAATTATAGGTCTGAAAAATACTAATGGAGACAGGCAAAAGAAATTTGAGATATGAAATTTACCCCCTGAACTTCTTTTTAAACACACCACATAGAAAGAAGCCAAACCCCTCTGCTGTGGGAAAGGAAGAAAGAGAGATCTTTACTTTCAAGCACCCTGACCGTCATTGTTCCCAACGTTAGTCAACCTTCACTCTATTCCTGCGCACAAATTCAAGCTCTCTGTGCTGAAACAGATAACAACTTAATCAAGAGGATCTCAGTACCTGTGGAGAGACTTCCTGGTGGATATAGCTAAGATCTGAAAAACAGATATGTATATTTAGTACTTACTAGCCAAGAAGTAAGCCTAATTACCAGGCTGAAAATCAGGGCTGGCTCCAGGCACCAGCCGAGCAAGCTCATGCTTGGGGCAGCAGATTCCAAGGGGCGGCATTCCCGTAGGTTGTTTTTCCCCCCCCCTCCCTTCGCCGCTCCGCAGGTTTGTTCCCCGCCCCCCCTTGCAGCTGAAGCTGGACAGCAGGTTTGTTTTTCCTGCCCCGCCCCCATCCCTGCTCCGGCTGCCCCGCAGGTTTGTTCCCCGTCCCCTCTCGCAGCTCCAGCCGGATGGCAGGTTTGTTTTCCCTGCCCCGCCCCTCTTCGCTGCTCCGGCCACCCCACAGGTTTTTTTTGTTTGTTTGTTTTTGTTACTTGGGACGGCAAAAGAGCCAGAGCCGGTCCTGCTGAAAATACACCTGTGCTCTGAGCCATATCACCTTCTCCCCAGTCTCCCAGTGGATTGGTATCCTCTATTGCTAGACTCCAAAATCCTGGGTCTACTGCTGCTGAACTCTGCATCAGCTGCCTCACCTACAAAATCCACCATCATTGGCTCACCCCAGAAATAAATTAATGCTGGTTAGTGGTCTCCATTCATTTTATGTTGACTCACAGAGACCTCTGCTGAAATGGTAGAAGGGTCCCCAAACAGAAGCAGAGTCCTCTGCTGGGATGGTTGGAAACGGAGGCTTCCCTTCTGGATCAGAACCTAAATCACCCAACATAAGGGAGCAGTAGACTCAGGATAAGGGGTTCCCATACATGAGCCCAATACTAGAGAGCCAGATACAGGGCATGCCAACAGTGGCTTTCAGACTGAATTCCTGACTCTCAATCCACTGTTTCCTCAATATCACACCAGAAAACAAAGTTTTCTGAGTGTGGGAATGGAGTGGGGAAAGCAAAACTCTTTGGTGGAATGACATGATAGTGCTGGCAAGGGCCACCACCCACACAAACTGGGTCTCCTGCTCTAAGCGGTGCCATCCATTCCAGATGCCTCTACTCCAAAGGGCAGGGAGGATGACAGCCCTCTACAGGGCACCATACTCCTATAAGCAGTGACGGGGCACTCCATCCCAGCTACTTCACAGCGGTAGTAACCAGATTTCCCAAAAGTGGCACTGGAGCTAGCTCTGCAGATTTAGGAAGGCATCACAGTAAAAACTAGAGGTTTTTTTTTTTGTTTTTTTTTTTTACAGCTTAAATCCTAGAGAAGCTGATGCCTCTCACTCAGAAAAATTTCTATTCATTTGTAGGCAAGTGGATTTTTCAAAGCCTTGCCTATTGCATGTGTCTGCCTGCAATGTGAATCTCATACAGCTCTCTCAAACTGGTGCTTCTCTGGAAAGAATTGTGGCAATCCCTTTGCAACCAGAAGCCAGGCTTCCTTGTCTTTTTCTCCACAGCTGAAAGAGGAAAGTAGGCTGGTACTGAACTGTGCAAAGTAACTGCCTACATTATGATTTTGATGGTAGAAGGATGGACATAAATCTTAAGCACTATGTCAGAGCCCCACTAAACGTCTAATTTCACTTCCGTAACAAAATCCACTCTTTGATTTCCCTGTCCCAATGGCTAGCAAAATCTGCCCCCTTGCCTGCACCTTCTTTCCCCAAATCCAGCACCTCAGAATGAAAACCAAGGACAGAGCAGCAGTGCTGACTCAGCTGCCAGATGGATGGGGAGCGGGAGGGGAAAGAAGGGAATGCTGGGAAAAGGAAAAACATCTGGAATCAATTAGTAGGGTTTTGAATGCCTTGGAAGGAACTGCAGAGCTGGCAGAAAACACAGTGGGGAGCTGTATGTACAGACACGACTATGGAGATGAGAAGTGGGGGAATGCATAGAGAGTATTTATATATAAAGCACAACTCCTCTTGAGATTCTTCATTATATGAGCAGCGAAAGTTGTCAGCCTCATACCACTTTCACTGCAGACTACACATATCACGGGTCCATATGAATTAGTCCTGCACATGGAGAGAATTCAACAGAAACCAGACTGGATCAGATGCACACAATCCTAGCCAAGGCAAACCAGACTCTCCTCTGTGTCTTAAATGCCAGGACTCAATAGCAAAGCAACAATACTGTAACAATCTGCCATGGGGGTGTGGATGGAGAAGAGAAGCAGCAATGGAGATCTGTGATTGACTTAGCATGTTATTTTTAAGGAGTTTGGAGGCTCGGGAATCCAGATTGGCTCCCACATTGGCTCCTCCAGCTAATCTAGCTTCCTGTTGCCTTCTGTTATTCATTTGTTCCAAGACCAGATTTCCATCCTAAAGGAAGGTTTCATTCTGAATTCTGGAAAGCACTGACTACAAAGGATTTAGGGCTCATAATGAAAAAGCAACTCAACATAAGCTCTCAGTGCAATACTGAGGCAAAAAGGGCGAATGTGATCCTTGGATGTGCAATCAGGGGAGCAGTGAGATGATTTTACCTCTTTATACAGCATTGGTGAGACTGATACTGGAATAGCAAGCACAGTTCTTAAAAGGAGGCTGAAAAACTGGAGGGGTTACAGAAAAGAGCCACACAAACGATTTGGGAGCCAGAGAAAGTGCTATACAGTGAGACACCTCAAAGAGCTCAATCTATTTAATTTATCAAAAAGATTGAGAGGTGATTTGATTACAGTGTATAAGTTCCTTCATGGGGAGACAATACCAGGTATTAAAGGTTCTTTAATCTAGCAGAGAAAGGTATAAAAAGAACCAATGGCTGAAAGCTGAGGCCAGACAAATTCAAAATAGAAATTAGGCACAAATTTTTAACAATGAGGGAGATTAATCACTGCCACAAGCTACTAAGGTAAATGGTGGATTCTTCACCTCTTGAGGTCTTCAGCTCAAGAGTGGATGCCTTTCTAGAATACATGCTTTAGTTAAACATAAACTATGCTTCAGACAGATACAAGTTACTAGGCCAGGGGTAGGCAACCTATGGCACGGGTGCCAAAGGCAGCACGCGAGCTGATTTTCAGGGGCACTCACACTGCCCAGGTCCTGGCCACCGGTCTGGGGGACTCTGCATTTTAATTTAATTTTAAATGAAGCTTTTTAAACATTTTAAAAGCCTTATTTACTTTACATACAACAATAGTTTAGTTATATATTATAGACTTATAGAAAGAGACCTTCTAAAAACATTAAAATGTATTACAGGCATGCGAAACCTTAAATTGGAGTGAATAAATAAAGATTAGGCAAACCACTTCTGAAAGATTGCTGATTCCTGTACTAGGCTCAATACAGGGCTAACTAGGTGAAATTTAATGGCCTGTAATATATAGGTGATCAGACTAGATGATCTAATGGTCCCTTCTGGCCTTAAACCTCTATGAATGTCATACATACCTGTAAGTAATTTCTACCTTATTGCTGAATCTCTTCGTAGACCCGGGGGAGGAGAAACCTCAATTTATCATATACCAGTTTGTAACCCACAAACCTGCACCAAATTCTACCCTATATCACCCACAGACATTGCTCAGAGGTGCAGCCCACCTAATGACATCTTCTCTACACTTCTATTCTCTCAGCGAGGTCTCAATAAACATAGGCCTTGATGCCTTCAGATGGAACAGCCCAGCAAACTTTCCAAAGGCAAGATGTTCATCCCTATCCCCACCCCACTAAACTCTTGTCTATACTAGAAAAGTGCACCAGTTTAACAAGATCAATTTAAAAAACAGTCATCTTAGGGTATGGCTATATTTGGAATTTCAAAGTGCTGCCGTGAGTGTAGTCAGAGCGGCAGCGCTGGGAGAGAGCTCTCCCAGCGCTGCATGTAAACCACATCCCTTACGAGTGTAGCGTGCAGCGCTGGGAGCCGTGCTCCCAGCGCTGCTGCCCCCTTTACACTGATGCTTTACAGCGCTGTATCTTGCAGCGATCAGGGGGGTGTTTTTTCACACCCCAGTTGCAGCGCTGTAAAGTGTGAGTGTAGCCAAGCCCTTAAACTGGTGCAAATTCCTAATATGCAGACAACCTTTTAACTGGTTTAAATCCTTGTGTAACTAAACTGATGTAAGGACTTCTGTGAGTATCTACAGACTCCTCTAAAAGGTTGTGCAACTCCCAAAGATTGCACTTCAGTGAATCCCAACAGATCTCTGCCACCCACAGAAGTGTACTAAAGGGTGAGTAGATAAAATTTTTGTTCTTTCCATTAGTCTGCCACCATACCAGAAATACAAGAGGCTGCACCACATCAAACTCCAACCCTTTCTGCCAATGGGTCCTACACATAAATGCCAGACTAAACAAGGCGCAACACCCTAGAATATAGGCCTGGGAGTAAGAATGAGCATCTTGCAGCCAAGAGAGAGACACTCTAGGATATGCACCTAAGAACAAATGCAAGACTCCGGTACTCAGAAAAAACACCAAGATGTAAGCCCGAATGCTAGTATGAATCTTGCAGTGGGGGAATGCCTTATATTTATTCCATGTTTATCATATTACTGAAAGGAACTGCCAAGGAGCATTGTAGCCTACCCGTCTCCTAAGACACCAGTGCTGCCATGACGCTGCACTGCCTTTGCAGCAATGAATATTTAAACAGGGCAATAAATATTTCAGAACACATTCATCCTGATGAGAAGTCTATTAGGATAAAAGAGAAGACATAAATACTGCAGGGCCATGGCCACTCCTTGTCCTGTTCCCCCTCCTTCCTGAAGCCTCCATTAGGCACCTGAGAACTTCAAAGATTAACGAGCACAGCTTCAGTTACTTTCCAAACAGCAAAAACCACCACAAAGGAGGAAAGAGATGTGTGTCCCACATCCCAGGTGGATGGGACCTCAAAACAATCACCAGCTTCTGGGGAGATGCAAACTTTTAAGTGATATTATCTTGTTCTGGGGAAGAAAAATTGTGTTAAGTCCCCTCAAAGCTTTCTTAGACTTTACTCTTCCACAGGACATCCTGAAACAGTAAGACATGTTGAGGGCCAAGCTCAGTGCCAGGTCAGTCAGGTTCAGCTACAACCCCTCTCCTTAGTTGTTGAATTTACTCTGGTGCTTTTTCTATTGCTAGCAACTTCTCTCCCTGCTCTTAGCTCTCCGTGGGATGTTAACAGTTGCACAGAACTTTACAATTGCTGATAAAATATGAAACATGAATGAGAATGGATAAAAAACAAATTTTAGAACACTACAGAAAATACATTTGTTTAATCAGTTCATCTTCTGCATACCTCCTTCATGTAATGGCTTTTAATTTTCAGAACTAAAAGTCTGCTCCTGTCCAAGGCCTTGATTATACTTCCAGGATTTGGTTCCACGGAGACCAAGTTCCTGCTGTACTGGAGGCTACAATCCTCAGTAGATTCTGAAGCAAACACGTATGGAACTCCAGTTGAGGACCACATTCACGGAGTCGGATATCAGCCTTGGGCCTGATAGGTTTCCCAGAAAACATTGGCTGCTTCTAAAATTCAAGATGGATAACCCAAAGCTCCTCTGAGAATGCTAAGAGAGCAGAAGGTATATTTTGGGGATGGGGCATACCTACATTTACATCATCATTGACTTTGATATGCTTAGATTACAGGGAGAGGATGTGGAATTCATAGTCTGCTTATGAAGAGAGTCATACCACCACCACCACTTCTTTCCAGGTCATGAAAGACCCAATTTAAAATTCTAAACAGATGTACAATTTTAGGAAAAGCCATCAGGATGCCATTTAGCCTTACATTGCGTGAAAGGAAATCAGTGGAACACCAGTTACATTAAAACAAACCCTCCTTCCCAAGGCCGGCCTGAATGTTATTTAATAATGTTAAATGTTATTTAATAAATAAAAAGTTCAAGAAAAGCAGCATGATTCCCATCTCCAAATGATCTAAAGTACAGGATGAGCCATCATGATTGCAGACTAAAGCTAGAACAAAAAGGGGAGTGTAGGCCCCTGCCCTCTGTTAGAGGATAAAGGGAGAAAAGAAACAAAGCTTTCATATGGGATTTTAGGAAGAGGGAATTTGAAGGCTAGTGGAGTGAGTGGTTCTTTGCGCCATCTCATGACAACACTAATGACAGAAATTTACTCCACCAATTGCCTTGCAACAGGATGGTCATATCCTTCTCCTATATCATCCCTATACCCACTCTGCACAAGCACAGATTTGATTAGTGTCCTGCTAATTAAATCAAAGGGATACCCCAATCTTACTGCAGAAATGCATCTTTCTGTCCTCAAAAGTATTTTCAGGTATACTGAAGAATTCAATGTTACCAGTCACATTGACACAGGAACAGCATTCCAGCTGGTACTACTGGCCTGATAAGTTTCAGAAATCTAAAGGATGAATTCTGTTTCCTATTCCTTGTTTTTCCCCCATTTAGTGTTTTTTCTTAAATGCCACGATAGTTGATCCTGGGGGAGAGAAGAACGAAGTGTGGGGTCTTGGTCTTTGCTTCCTGGCGGACAAGAACCAAAGAGAAGGTGCAACTTGAAGCTATCCCTCTGGAAGTCTAATCTTATCAAACAAATCAGCAACAACAGAAAATGAAAGGTCTAAGTTTCCACAGGCAAGGGGACTTATATCTCAGAAGGACCCTTCTAATGCAGGTGGGGGTTTACAATATGCCATTAGTGCTCTTTTTTCTTGACCATCAAAGTGTCTGAATGCTACTCAGTTTGCTCTGGATGGCCAGTTCCATATTAATGGAACACACTCTCCTTCCCTCTTGTCCCATGGCATGAATTGGCTCCCACATGAAATACTGAGCCATCAAATGGCAAAACCTCTCTCCCCAGATAGAATTTCAGGGAAGTGAAACTGTGTATTGAATTGTTAGATCGATCACTTTGACTCCTCTGTCCCTGCAGAACAGAGGCTCCAGAAGGGTCAGCAGCAGGCACTACTCCAGACTATGGCCAGGGGGCAAGGGAAGAAATCCCGTTTACATCAACATTGTAAGGACCATAGCAAAGTGGTTCCAAGGGCACCAGCAATTTATTTTACCCTGGCTGAGAGTGGGATTTTACATTCCCACTCCCATCTCTCACTACAGTCATCTTTAGTATTGACAGACCCCTCACTAAGGAAGGTGAAAAAGGATCTGGGGAACCCCATTAAAAGTCAAACACCTGATCTGACAAAGAAGAATGCCTTGCACCTTTCAGTCTCCTAACAGGCCTTGTGAACACTCAGATATAAAAGGAGGCCTATAGAGGTTCAGTGGGGATCATGAGTCCATTATTAAAAAAAAATGTGCCCCTCCATCAAGAAATTTAAAGTAGTTGCCACCATTTTGCAGGGTACATCCAAACTAGTGACAGTTCCCTCTGCTTGCTGGTAGTAGTTTAATATTATTCCTGGAACATATGTAAGCTAGTGCACAAAAAAGGTGGGGGTGGGGGGAGGGTCATAGTAATCTGATCCAGGGTGACAGAAAACAAATTAGAAGTTAAACATTTACCAAATGGAAAAGGAGAAATACAATAAAGAAAGAAAACAAATTTTTATTCTGTATGTTCTAAGGATAGATTTATTTCCAATTAATGGAGATAAGTGGATGACGAACTTTAATTTTGGATAACTGCAGCCCTAGTGGCAGGAAGGTCATGCTGCAGGCAATACTGGTGATATTCCTCACGGAGTATACTAATTTCACTACCAATTCATCCCACACGCCACATGATTGCAGCAGAACCTGTCATGAGCATCTTGAACAAGAAGATTTGACCTTCTGCTTGAAAGACGGGATATGAAAAAGCAAATTAAATACTAATGGAAGACAGGAAAGGCGAGCAGAGGTACTGTAGTGTATGTGCACAGGTGTTCAAGATAGTAATTCTAAGTATTCTAGGAGGAACAGAATGTTAAAGGAGCCAGAAGCACAAAGGGAAGGAAAGGTGAGATTGTCTCAGTGCTAGCACCAAAATTTTTCTGACACATAGTGGGGACGCTGGAAAATGCAATCTACTCTCCGCTTACTGAAAGTCCCATACAGAACACAGAAAAAGATAGTTTACTCCATCCTACAGACATGTTCCTTTGAAGCAGATGTCACTTTCCAACTGAACACATTCATTGCTTTGGAAGCAAAAGACCCAGATTGCTGGATGAGTTCCATACAAGCCTCCTCCAGATGGGCCAGCACAGCCCACAAGACACACTTTGTCATTGTCAAACTCCAGAAACCTTCTACAGTACAGAGCCCTGGGCAGTTTGTTTTAACATATTTTTTCTAGAATAAAGAGATTTGGGCTAGACTGCTTCTCTTTGCTGGAAGGGATTCTGGCCAGGTGTTAGAACAAGATTGCATTAGCCCTGCAAAAGCCATTTTCTATTGCGTGTAGTTCCTTCCAACTCCATGCATCCAGACTGGTGGCACTTTTGAGGAACTAAGCTTTGCTTTCTTTCCCCAAAATTGTGGGATGAGTTTACTGAATTTTAATACTTCTAAAATGGCCACAGACTGTTAACAGTACAGCTCCGCCAGCACACCTTAGTCTAAACCTGCCACCCACTTTCTATTCCAGTCCTTTCCAGAGGCTGATGTAGAACAGTGGGCTTACAAAAAGAAGAGGCTTACAAGAAGGTCTGTACTTGTGGTCATTTTTTTTAAGTTAAAAACAATTTAAATTTAAATTAAATACTTTTTTCTTTTGAAATAGAAATCTATTTTAAATTAGGTTTGAAATTATGACAACCTATGTTAAGGTCTAAACTTACTATCATCTATAACAATCATTTAATTAAAGATACTATTAAGCAGAATGTTTACATTTGCTGACAAAGTTTTAAAGAAAGTCGAACCATAATTGGTGGAAGTCACTGGCTGCACAACTGTAACCACAATTTGCTGAAGTGCTAAAACCTGCATTTGACAGCAATAGGCTTTTCTGCAAGTACAAAGAGAATATTTTCTTCATTTCAGTTTATTCAGCTAGTTCAGTTCAATGCACAGTTCATTCCAAGTTAAGAACTCATTGGCAGTGAAAAAAGCAGGAAAGCTTATTTTCCTCTTTCAGTCTATGAATAAAAATGAGGTGCAAGAGAATGAGATCTACTAGTTCTAAAATCTTAAAGGATCTGATGACCAGAAACAATCTATTTTGTTCATTAACTACAGATTATTATTATTATTATTATTATTGTTGTTTTGTATTATTGTAGCACCTAGGAGCCCTAATCATGGCCGAATCCTTTTTTTAAAATAATCAATTAACTTTAAAAGCAAAACATGCGTTGATAAACTTTTTTTCTTTATGTATTCAGTGCATTTAAGGTACTTTCATTTAAGTAATAAACATTTAAAAATGCTGTTTTTGTGCATTTTCATTGAATTCCAATTTCAATCCAAATAAAACACGATGCAAATGACTAAAAATTAATCTAAATAAGAAATGCATCATTCATAATTTTCTAACATAATAAACGTGTAAACATTCAGAATCTGAATAAATATACAGTAAGCCATATTGCTGATTAAATAAATGTGTACCACTAGATACAGCAGATCCTCCTGGTTAGCAAAAAGTGGTACCCAATTCTGCTGTAAAGACAATATTTAATTGTTTTAATGGTTATCAAGTAATGAGAAATCAACCTCTATTTAGGAAAATAATTAAAAAGTATAAATGTAAAACAAGACTAAAATTGATTATTTAAATCAGTACACCCTGCTTGTGGAAGATCTACTTTCAGTCCAGGAATTAAATATTAACATTAATTTGTATGTGTGATTCTCCAAATACACTTAAGATAGAAATGTACTAGGTCATCCTATGCTTTTATATCTTCCCTCCCATCAACTTACCTTAGTCTTCTTGTCGGGGTTACAGTACAGGGGTCAACTGGAGAGCAATCTGCTATCGATCTGGTGGGTCTTCACTAGACCCGCTAAACTGACTGCCGGTGGATCGATCTCCAAGCATCTCCCGGCTGTAGTGTAGATGTAGCCTAAGCAATGTTGTTATACTGCCCATCTCTCTCTTACCTCCCAGAGCTGGATGGTTTCTTAAGGATGAGTCTCACATCTGGTCTATTTTCAAAGTTGCTCCACTTTGCCTAAAGCTACAATTTTAAACTGATATTTTAAAACACACTATGGGCACTCTTAATTCAATTTAAACCTCATTTATTTAGACTTAGCTTAATTTGGTAAAACCAGGCCTTCAGAATGCCTAAGGCCTCTGTAGTTTTATCTGCATTTGTCTATCTAATATGCTTACTATTGGGTAATCCTGCCCTCTCAACATTTATGGCACATCAACCTGAAATATCTTGGAAGTTCTGGGGATACTAGAGAAAACAGGGATCTAACCTCTTCCACAGACAGGACTCAATTCTCAGCAGAGTGACATACAGAATATCGGGCAGGACATGGGATCAAAAAGTAGCTTTAAACTACCTATGCATTCATGATATTCTTGAGCCATTCGGGTAACTGACTGGTCCCTGATATGAGGGTATCTTTACTGCTGCTCTAACTTAAAGCTCATGGGAATAGAGTTGCTAGGTGTCCAGTTTTCGATCAGAAAACCCAGTCGAAAAAGGACCCTGGCTGCTCCAGTCAGCACTGCCAACCTGGCCATTAAAAGTCAGGTCAGTTGTGCTGAGGGTCTAAGGCAGGCTAGTCCCTACCTGTCCTGGCACTGCGCTGCGCCTCGGAAGTGGCCAGTAGATCCAGCTCCTAGGTGGTGGGGCCAGGAGGCTCCTTGCACTGCTTTTACCTGCAGGCACCACTCCCCTGACCCCCCACCTAGGAGCTGGACCTTCTGGCTGCTTCTGGGGCGCAGTGCAGAGCCAAGACAGGCAGGGAGCTTGCCTTAGCCCTGCTGCGCCACCAGGAACTGCCCGAGGTAAGCCTGCACCCCAACCTGCAGCCCCAAACCCCGTCTCAGGCCTCAGCCCCCTCAAAACCCGGAGCCCTCTCCCACACCCTAAATCCCTCATTTCTGGCCCCACCCCAGAGCCCCCAGCCCCCGTTAGAGTCCTCACCTACTCCTGCACCCCAGCCCCCTGCCCCAGCTCAGTGAAAGTGAGTGAGGGTGGGGAGAGCAAGCCACCGATGGAGGGGGAATGCAGTGAGTGGAGGCGGGGCCTCAGGGAAGGGGCAGGCCTAGGGTGTTCAGTTTTGTGCCGTTAGAAAGTTGGTAACCCTACCTGGGAAGCAGAGAACAGCCAAAGCACAGTGTGCTTCCCACCATGCCCACTTCTCAACTCTGATCAGACCCTCTTTCCCCCTGTCCTCTACTCCAGGGACTACACTTATGTACCCCCCTTACATGGAGGGAATTCCCCAGAGTAAAGTTCTGTCTCTTTACACTGCCACAATGACACTGAGGGGCTTCAGCTTAGCAGAAAATGAGCCTCACAAAGTTGTGTTTGGTAAATACAGCAAGGCGAAAGATGGTGTTTAAAGACACACAGAAAGAAAAATTAGGAAAACTTACACCAACATAGTGTGATTGAAATACAAACAGTTGAACACCAAACAAAGCTAACATTCCACAAAATCTCCCCAGTTCACAGGGAGTCAACAAGTTCCTGGATTCCTCAAGAGCCACCTTCCCTTCTCCTATTGTCCAATCTAGTCAGTCTGGAAGAAGTTCCTTATAGGAAACCATAGATATCAAATTCAGCCTATTCAAATGGCTGACTTTTGTTCCTGTCTGTATACTTTCCAATTAGCGCTACAGAGACAGATCTTTCTCAAAAAGGGGACTGGTTGAAAAACAAATGCCTTTCCCACTCTCCTTAACTGTGCTCACTTTGAATAGCATGTTCTGTTTTGGTTACCTCACTTCAAGTGTTACATAGGATACAACAAAAACAAGAAAAGATCCAGAGAAGGACAGTAAAACAAATTAAAGACAACATAAGTTTTTAGGGATATGTGCACTATAGAGAATTGATGCTGTCCAAAAAAAAAAAAACAAAAAAACAAAAAAAACCCCACCCTTAAGTCCACTCTTAGGTAAGCCTCTCACACTTCTTGCAAACATTTTAAGCCTAGCTACAACTTAGGGATTGGAGGGTGAGATAGGCTTTTATACAAGGAGAAGATAAAAAACTGGAAGATGAATCTGAGTGGTATTGTATGTACTGCTTAAGTCAAACTTTGATGTCTAAAACTTGATCAATCAAAAATAGTTATCTGGAAGTCAAATTTGCTCTCCAAAATTTGGAAGCTTCATGGGACCAGGGCCTCACCATTCACAATTCCTAAAGTCTGCAGGACCAGAACTTCAAAAATCTATGAACCATAAGGAAGTAGGATGGCTCTAACAGCACTCAGGCTTTAACTACACTCAGGGTTCCTCAACCTAAGTGTAGTCCTTAAAGGTTGCTAGCTAGGCTGCAATTCCAATTACCCTAAAGTTGTAGTGTCCCCTTGCACCGTCAGCTAACTGGATTGTACTTTACAGGTCTGTCGCATCTTAGGCAGGGGTTCTGTTCCACGGTTATCGCGTAAAGCAAAAACTGCGTATAGTCAGAACCCCAAGCCTTTTAAATCCCAGCTCTGGCCAGCAGGATGGGGGAGGAGAGAGAGCATTTAAAGGGCTCCGCCAAGCTTCCTGCCATGGCGGGGAGCCCAGTGGAGCCCTTTAAATGCCCCTCCCTGTCCCGCTGCCAGAGCTGCGGGCGGGATTTAAAGGGCTCCTCCAGGCTTCTCGCCCTGGTGGGGAGCCCGGAGGAGCCCTTTAAATCCCGCCTGCAGCTCCGGCGGCGGGATGGGGGGGGCATTTAAAGGGCCCAAAGCTCCACGGTGGCTGTAGCCTTGGGCCCTTTAATTCGCCCCAGGGGCTACCAGTCACCTCTGCAGCTGGGAGCCCCCTGAGTGATTTGAAGGGACTCCCAGCCACAGCTGGCGCTCCAGGACCTTTAAATCTTGAGGCCACGCCCCCTCCGGGACTCCAGGCCTTTCATCATAAAGCTGAAATTGAACATGTTAAATGCGCGTAAATTGTGAGAGACCTGTACAGGCTATATACAGTACTCTGGGACTACAGTAGGACCTCAGAGTTAAAACTGACCAGTAAACTACACACCTCATTTAGAATAGAAGTACACAATCAGGCAGCAGCAGACACCAAAAAGAAAAAAAAAAAGCAAATACAGTACAGTACTGTGTTAAACATGAACTACTAAAAAAAATAAGGGAAAGCAGCATTTTTCTTTGGCATAGTAAAGTCTCAAAGCTGTATTAAGTCAATGTTCAGATGTAAATTTTACAAAGAACAACCATAATGTTTTTTCAGAGTTACAACCTCCATTTCTGAGGTGTCTGTAGCTCTGAGGTTCTACAGTATTTGAGGTAAAAGTAATTATACGTTGTCTTGAAAACATTAAATTTGTATTGGTAAATGTTGATAAATGCCAATTTCCCTGTACACACAAATCAATGAAAATATATTTCCATCAATAATCAAAATTTACAAATGGGCAAAGTAAGAAAAATCTGCTTGAGAACTTAGAGTTTTCTTTAAGGATATTTGTGTTTATTTTGATGTGTGATGTTGATAACTTGTGTTTTAACAGTTATAAAGCTTTAACCTTTTGAATCCATGCCTACTGTCATTAAATAATTTGTTTGACATCCCCCGTTGCCTGACCACCACCACCCATAATTTCCCACAACTGTGAACATTTGCATGGATAAACTTGGGAAAATGCTTAACACACATATTTTTGCACAACTGAAAATGTAAAAAGATAAAAATAGAAAAAACAATTAAAAGTAAACTATTATCCATCAAAATTATGTAAAATATAAAAATTGTATTTTGCCAAGCCCAGTTATATGCAGGGCTGGTACTACTACCTATTATTAAGGTTGCCCAACACTTCCCATAATCAGACCCTGTCTTCAGTTACTTATAAATTTGCCAAACTAACTGTTTGGAGTTTTCCAGGTTACGTGTCTGCTTCAGGCTGAATTTTTGTGAACCGTTCAGCTAATGCTGAGAAAAAGGCTACAGGAAACCACGTTGTTCTGCCCAATTTAAAAAATTCTGGTGACTCTTTCTTTGAAGAGACATAGCACCCCCATGCTGGGAAGCAGAGTAGTTTGGCGGGGGAAAGCCTTTTTGTCAGAGATGTGCCTTTTCCAATCCTTTGAAAATCCACCCAAATTTGGCTAAATTATAATCCTTTGGGGGTGAGGGGGAAGTCACAGTTTGCACATGTTGATTTGAGAATCCTTAGATTTTAGCAGCTAAATTCCTTGAAGATTCCATCTGCAATAGGCATGCTCCAGGCTGGAGCAGAGCAGGACTTTCACTGCAATTGCAGCTCTCCACTGCTGCAGGCCATATGTTGGGTCTGGGTCCAGCTCTCAGCACCTGAAGAGATAGCAGGGGAGACTGTCTTTCCTGTGTTCTCCTTGACCCCTTCTACTGGGCACAGGCAAAGTGGAGAAGGAAGCGACCTGATCAGAGTGCAGAGGGGGCAAGATCCAGATCTGCTGGGGAAGAACAAGGGATGGAGAGTAGATTGGTACAAGGAACTAGAGGATGGCAGATAGAGTTGCAGGGGAAGACCGAGACTGGCTGAGCAAACAGACTAGGACTGGAGTCACAGTGAGAGACTGAAGATGGGAGTCAGGCAAGGACACTGGGACTAGGAGCCAGGGAAGAGAGGAGACATACTGCAATTGGACAAGGAACCCAGAGAAGGAGATTGGAACTGGAAACCAGTAGGGATGGGGAATGTGGGCCAGTGGGTGATAGAGCCCTCTGATGACCGGAGGTGGGGTGGAGGAGAGAGAAATTGGATGAAGGAGTCAAGAGGAGGGGAACTAGCACTAGCTGGGCAGCAGGGACTGGGATTAGTAGCCAAGGGTGGGGCAGAGACAGGACTTGAATGTGGCCCGGTTGGAGGGGACAAGGAAAAAGTTGTCATGGTTGGGGAAATAAGCAGTACAGTCTGCGCCCACTAGAGCCCCCTCCCCTCCGGAGCCTGGAACAGAACCCAAGATCCCCGAGTCTCATCATTCCTGTGCTGTGAGCAAATAGCTATGAAACCCACTGGCAAAGCCTGTGTCTCACTTCCCTCTAGTGTTGGTCCACCCACTACTGGTATCAGTTACTCCCTTAGCTTAAGTGGCAGAGGTCTGGATGACAGATCTAAAGATTTCAGCCGCACGGATGATCCATTTTTGCGTCAATATGATGCCACATGATGGAATTTTGTTGTTGTTTTTAAAACCCTTCTCTCTCTTTTCTGGGGAAAAAATTGTATGAGATCACGTAGCCAAAGACTGTTTCATAATGCATACTGCACAAGGGGGCCGAATTAAGTTTGCACAACCAACCTTAATTCTGGTATGTCCTGATTTTTGAGTGCTTGACTTTGCAACCTTAATATTGTTCTTTTAACATTGTTTTTTGTGTGCAATATTAATATATGAATTACATAAACAGACTGAATTTGGTAGGGCGAAAAGAAATAAGACATTTTTAAAAAGCAAATTGTCACTTAGCAGGCCCAACATTTATCCCAACTGGTTTCTTTTCCATCTATTTGCAAAGTCCATTCAATTCTTTATTTTTCAAAAAGGTTTCAATGCTCTTTTTTCTAGAAGAAAACAAGTCAGCATTAGTAGCTCTTGTGTCTGCGAACAACCCTACAGAAACAATATATGCAACTCCCGCTCTCACAAACCACAAGCCAGCATTCACTAGCAAGCCAACAACAAAAAAATCTGCACAGCACAGAGATTATAGATAACCTTACAACAACAAACCAGAGCAGTTTCACATAATGTAGACGGAAAATAGATTTAGTAGGAAGGAAAGATTTCTGTTTTCAGGTTCCAGAAAAAATGAGAAATAAGGAGAGCACCTGACTACATTCCTTTTAAATCTATGAGTTTTTTTAACAAGCAAACTTCTTCCATTTGTGTGCCCCACCACGAGGCCATTTGATTGCTTCTACTCCCTGTACTGAAACCCGAATTCTGTGGCCTAAGAAGCCAACTAGTAAATGGTAATGGTCAGGGTAAGAGGAAAGAAATGAGAATAGAGTATACTTTATTCTACAACCCCACAAATGAACAGATGCATCTCCCACTGAAATTGTCTCCAGAATCTGACACATGAGCACAATCACTTTACCTGTAGTTTGAAAATGGAGTTCATCCTCACACAAATGTCTGTTAGCCAGGACATTCTGCGCTCTCATAATTTTCTTCTGGCGGTAGTAAGTCCTGCTTTGTAGTAAGTAGATGTCCAATACTAATTCACTGAAATCCCACTCATCACAAAGAACTCATGTTTTGTTCATGTGGCCAAATGACATAGAGAAGGCACGAAAAGGTCCTTATCTTCAAATGGCTCTTGCTATCTCACCGCATCCCAATGAGCAATACTTTTGGATCTTTCATGTTGGGACCTCTTCTTGAAGTAATAACAAAAAGCAATACTTTGTATTTACATAGCACTTTTAATCTAATGACAATGTGTTTCACCAAGATCCTAAGAATTCCCCTCTCCTAATTTGTTATCCTTGGCACCAACCACTAAGTCACCTTTGTCTTCCAAAGCAGAAATGTGCTAAATGAAATAGTTAATTCCTGAGACCGGGATTTGAGCAAATGGCACAGCTGTATCAAATTCCCTTTTCCACCACCTCACTGCTTAGAGATGATTAAATGCAGTATCTGCCATCCTGAGGCTGCTAAGTGAGTGCCTGGAGCAGTTTGCACTCTGCTCAAATGCGCCTGAAAGTCCTCAGCTGGCTGGTGCAGAGAATAGGTCTTTCAATGCACTCTCTAGGTTCTGACAGGCCCCACTGATTTTTAAGTTCTCCCTCCAAATGCAATAAACACTCTTTAAAATATTCCTGTACCTAAGGAAACAAACCAAAGGCCCATATACCCAGCAAGTCGGACCTTGGCCCAGGGAAGACCCTTGGGAGGTTCTGTTGGAGAAATGACCTGCTAGGACTCCTATTCTCACTCACATGTGTGCGTGTGCACACACATATGCATTCCTCCACGGCCAACATTGTGTCTGCAGCATTTGAAAAAAGTCCTAGGAGGACAAGGGAAAATGAGAAGAGACAAGGAAATGCCACAGGCACAGAAGCAGCATAAATTTCAACGGGCACCCTTTTCAGAATAAAAAGAAATCCATGAACGTGAGCCCTAGAGTGAAGAGAAGTACAAAGGCTTTCAGATAGTCTGTGCACATAGTGAAAGGGACCCCAAACCGAACGGCAGAGAAGAGAGCTTGCCCGGGGGAGATGGAAACACCATATAGCAAATAGGGTGCGGGTGGGCTACAGGAGAGAAACACGTCATGTAGGGAGGGGTGCTCGTGAAGGAACAGGGAGAATTTAGAGCCATTCACCATACAAGAGCGGGAGAAGAAGTGTTTAAAGGGGAAAAAGAGGGGTTTGGCAGCATATAACTCTGGAGAGGGAGAGAGAGAATCTCACGACAGTGTAAGAGGAGATAAAGTTGTCCTGAGATTGAGTCTTCCTTACAGACAGTTCAGACAAAGGAGGACAGTTTCATATAGAATGCATTGTTTATTTTTAGGTAGTACAAGATAGCCATCCTTACCCCGGCTCCTGTCTCCACCCTGCCTAATGTATCACACATGAATAATCCCAATGGAGGGTGCAGACAAAGGTCCATTTTATCTGGTCATTACTGTAAGGGTGGGTTGAGAAAGACAGGGAGAGAGACTGAGGAAAACGAATGAGATGGGCACAGAGAGAGGCCTTTAATGAGTCAGAAAGCTGCTCAGATTCAAATACGATCTCCATTTAAGGAGCTCTGCATTTGTTTTAAAAAAAAGCAGAGACTGGGTGAGCAACTTCTGGCTGCAGAAGGTTCTCTCAGATTGGCGTGGCGCGTGCCTGGAAAGGAAAGCGTTATAGAAGGGGGAAGGGAAGAAACAATCTCTGGAAAAAATGAAGCCGTTGCTAGTCCGTTTTAACAGGAACATAAATTAATCTCAAACCCACAAAAACCCCACCACCTCTCTGAGTCCTGGACAGAGCATAGTGAGTCAAGCATGTGCCAAGATAAACGGTCCTAGCTGGAGTCTCAGAGGGGTGCTAAGGGGAGGGAGCATGCTGGCAGAGAATGGAGTGAAGTCACTTCTGATGCTGTCACAAAATGGAGACTAGCAATCCTACAAGGAGATCCAGGACTCACTCGAAAAGGAATACCAGACCCTCAGATGTAGGGTGACCAGACAGCAAATGTGAAAAATCATGACGGGGGTGGGGGATAATAGGAGCCTATATAAGAAAAAGACCCAAAAAACGGGACTGTCCCTATAAAATAGGGACATCTGGTCACCCTACTCAGATGCTACTGCCTGTAACCGCCACAAAATGCAGAGCTGCCACCCCCTACCCCCTACCCCATGACATGTTAGAGAGAATATGGGGCACTGCAGTTTGAAGAAAGCAGCTCTCGTGTGTCTGGCTTTAATTACAGCAAACATACCCTCCCCCACCTAGGAACAAGAACCGTGAGCAGGCAGCAGCCCAGGTGAAAGGCTCCATCCCTCCAAGCTACAGGGGAAGGGGGAGGGGGGAGCAAACAATGGAACGGGTGATTCATTACAAAGGAATACACTCCAGAATTGCCTGCTGCCACATGGGCTTGCTGAACTCCTTAAAGGGACAGCAGTCCCTTTTCTCTTTTCCCAGATGTTCAACACCTTCCCCCTCTCTCAGCCCTGATGAGAAACAGATTCTAAGAAAAATGCCAGCACGGCACAGGGCTGTCCAAGAAAGGGAGGGCTTTGTATTTCACAGAAACTAGCAATCTTACCATGCACTGCAGAGAGAAAAGCCCTTTAACATATAATCTTTTCCTCTCCACCCAAGACTTTCCCTTTCATCTGCAATTAGCACATGACATACTGGGCCTGGTTTATACTCATTTTCACTGATTTAGGATTAAGGGAATCAGGACACATTCTGCTAATGAACTGGAGCTCAAATTCTCATTAGCAATCTTGATTTCCTATTTTAAAAGCATATCAAAATCTCCTGTTTCTACCCATCACTATTTCTAGCCCCGATCTCCTCCCATTTTTGTCTTTTTAAATGGCCCCTCATGCATCTTATCTCACTCTCGCCCTTCCAGGGAGATTGGGGAGATTGTTCCCTAAAATATAGCAAACCAGACTACCTGGTTTTGAGATGTTTCAAAAAGCAGGTGTGCAGCAGATTTTGTGTGTAGTGCTGTCATATTCACACATACTAACTGCTATAAGCTTAACACAAATCACTTGCTTTTCATACATAAAGGTTCAAAGTCCCACTGGAATAAACAGGGCTTTCACTCACAGGCTTTGAACAGGGTCACTGCAATACAGAGAACCAGAGACTCAACGTGGGTGAGGATGCTGTTCTGTATGCCACATTATTCTAGACCATATAACACCCCAAACCTGCAGCAAAGTAACATATAGGGCCAGACTATAAGCAATCCATGAAGTCTCCCTAAAAGACGGCAGTACTTAATGGATGAACTTACTCCACTGCGTTCCTACATTTGAGTAAATCGATACCAGTCAGTCGTTCAGAGACCCTCAGAGAAAGATGAAGACTGAGCTTTCAGACCCTTCTGGTTATTTTAATTTGGATTTCTCTCATATCAGAATGTAAACATGCAACTTACACCCAGCAAATGTATCCTTGAAATTACACACACTTAAGACATTGTAATTCAAGGTCAACCAAGACTAGTAATTAATGGGTTTGACATCTTCTCCCACACGCCTGTGAATTAATGGTTCTTTGGGAAAGGTAATAGTCCAGACTTCCCTCACTTGGTTTATTAGGGTATCCCCAGAACCCGTTGATAGGTTTATAATTTTTCTGTTTAACATTTACTACATACTTCCAAGCTTCTGCATGTCTCTATGCCTACGTTCCATCTCACGTTTTCTGGCCATATGCACACACTTACTGTGCACACTTGTAGTTGGGGGCAAAGGCACACACATGCACAACTGCACATATGCACACACCATATAGACATAGACTATGTGCACCATAACTACACACAATAAGGACATATCACATACACACAAACATGATAACCCCTCTCCCCATACATACACACACACACACACGGAGGAACACAGGCTATGTACATACAACTGTACGAGAACTGCACAATCTACAGGCACACTACAGCCACACACAACTGGACTGACTGTTAAGACACTGTTTTAGAACCATTCAGTAACTAAACGGAGGCAGAAAGTCTCAGGAGATCACTAAAAGCCCTCTGCTAACAGAAAGCCCTGGTCTGGATGAAAGGGCACACTGATGGAAATGATGACTATGACAGTGAAAGCAGAAGAAGGGGCTGGGGACAGGGAGCCCTGGAAAATGCCTTAGAGCAGACAGAGACCTTCCTATCTTTTAGCCATTGACCATCAATGCAAGGCGAGAGAGAATGAAGGGGTCAAAACTGGCATCACCACTTCTTGTGGCTGTCTCATACTAAGCCAAATCTCTATAAAATGTCCCCTTGTGGTGGGACAGGCACAGTCTCAGCAATATTTCTTACAAACATGTATCCAGTTAGAGCTAAGGAAAGTTAAGAATGGATGTGTATACAGTATATGAAATTGGAATGTTTTCCAAATAATGCAGAGCTCCAAAGAAGAACAGCACTCACCAACCCCAGATCTGATTAAAAGTTCCCTCTGCTAGACCTCTCCTCCACCCCCACTCCCCTTGGGAATATCCCTCAAAGGTTTTCGGATCTGCACAGCACTGCAGGGCATTATATAATGTCTAACAGTAAAGGATTCCAGCTCCTGCAATGCTACTTCCTTCCTCCTCCTCCTCTCCTTACCCTCTCCTACAGTGGCGACTTGACGATTCCATGCCCAAAAAATCCTAAAATAAGTAGTAGCCTTAAAAGGTGGGCACTGTCCGATTAAAGCTCCTCACAGGGTGGGAGAAAAGGTGATGGTTCCAGACCCTGGGTAGGTTCCCTCACAAATGTCAGTTGCCCTCAACATGAGCACTTTCTCTTTCCTAAACTGTAATCAGTCCCATTCTCATTTCCACATCCCTTAAAGAAAGGTTCATTGCGCTTGGAGGGTAAGCAGCAGAGCCACCTGAGGAGACGGTGGGACGGGGATGTTTACCTTTCTGCTTGTCAGAAACAAGCCATTAAAATGCAGATTTAGCCTGCTTGAAAGAAGATATACATATGCCCCTCATGCATTCTGCTCTCTAGAGGGCACTAAAAAGCTAAATTAGTTGTCAAAGACAAGGGGCTTCAAATCCCCTGCCCAGTAAATACGCAGAGGACCCCGATCTGCTGGGGCCTGTGCTGCCAACAGAGCCAAAAAATGAATCGCTCTCCACAAGACGCCCTAGCCATTGAGTGAAGGAGTTAAATTCCAGCTCGCAAGCCAAAATAGGAGAGGTGAAAGGGAGTGAGGTCCAACCCCCTAGTAACCTACTCATGCAAATTCTTCTGTGAACCTGGAAAGCGAAGCCCCTGGTTTCATGGCAGTTCTGTGAGAATCCCTCAGTACCTCTGCAGTCCCTCTCCCTCCCTCTCCACATCAAGACAAAGAGGTAGACAAATCCCCACAGGATCTTTCCTGAGCTGCAGCTGCACAGCACAGGAAACAGGAATCTGCTATGGAGCAGGGGTGGAGGGGTAGCTACACACACACACACACACACACCATGCAGATCAATCGTCCTGCGGCTCCGATCACTAAACGCTGCTTTTTCCAGCAGGCGAGAGCTCTGCAAGGAGCCTCTCAATTCCCCGCTATTCAGAGCTGCAGGGGGAGACAGCAGCAGGGAACACAAACCTTACCTGAGTTACCATTTTCTTTTTCTCCATAAACCAAACCGGAGTAAGAGACAAGTGGGAGGAAAAAAAACCCTTCGAGACGGATGTGGTAGAAGCTCCTTGGCTCTTTGCTTTTCACCCTGCCCTCGTGTGGCTCTTATGAGCTTGTAGGGCTTTCCCTTTCGCCCGTTTTCCTCCTTTTCTTCTCTAGTGTTTCTTCCTTTCTTTGCTCTTCCTCTCTGGCTGCCTCTCCCTCTCCCCCCCCAGCTCCCTCCCATATCTCAGCCAGATGGCTGATGGAAGCCCCACCCCCGAATGCCTAAGGTAATTAATCAGAGCAGGGTCCCGCCTCCTCTTCCATCCCCGCCTGGCCTGCTGACATATCCAATTCAGAGACACAGAGAGGCCTTTTGGAGGCTGCGACTCTGGAAGCCAGTGTGCGTGCTCTGTGTGTGGGGCTAGGGGAAAGGGACGTGTGTGTATATGGGCATGTGTGTGCCCAGCTTTTAGGTGTGTGCCCATGTAGGCAAGCAGAGATGCACCAGGAGGGTAGGCTAGTCACTGAAACAGAACGAACCTGACAATTGCCCAGGGTGATTTTCCCCTCGAGTACAATTTCTCTCACATGGAAGGGCCCACAGCCCTGAAGGTTACAAATAACGTTGCAGCTGGCACTAAAAAATGTTCAATTACAGTCAGGCACATGCCTACAACATTGTCTCATATTTCTAATGTGCCTAGATGTTGGTATTTAAGTGACAAGGATTCCCCACAATTACCAAGGCACAACTGCCAATACACACACTTCCTGGGTGTGTCCCCTGTAGGGCCTGCAGAATCCCCATAAACAAAAGGGCAGAGGTGGCATTGAAAACTATCTGATCCTTAAATAATGGGCACATTTGGAAGATAAGAGAAAAATCTAACAGTATGGAAACAAAAAGTATTATACAGAACAAAACAAATCTCCTTTCCCAATATGACAAAATGTGACCCATGAAAGTGAAACTAAAATATTGTATATGCCCACTTGTACCCATGGTTTCAAACAACTCCATGTTAGGCCAGGGAACTACCACTTTTATTTCACCAAGCCAACCTGTGTCCTGGATCAAACACAGCCTGGCAATGAGAGATCACACCTGAAAAGCTTTTGCCTGACCATCCAGTACTTTTACACAGACCTCCCATCACAGAAGTTAAAGTGACTGGATTCGAGATTGCACATGAAACTGGATGTGATGCCAAAGAAAAAGTCTATATTAATAGTATTTTCTTCATACTATGGAGATCACTGAATTCTTTCCCAGGCTCCTCCATCTATCTTAGGTGTTTATTTGGCCCCCTTAACCACAGTAGCTAAGTGCCCCACAATTTTTAACATATTTATGCTTCCAACACCCGATGTGAGATACCATAATCCTCATTTTACAAAAAGGGAACAGAGGCAGAGAGCAATTGATTTGCCCAAGGTCACACAGGGAGTCTGCAACAAGTCGAGAATTGAACCTAGGCCTCCCAAATCCCAGATTAGTGTCAACCACTGAACCATCCTTCCTTATCATCATACCACTTTCACATCTCCTCAAGAATAAAACCAATAGGGCACCAAATCCCTGCCAAGCCACCATAGGCACCGACTCTGTGGGTGTTCCAGGACTGGAGCACCCACTTGGAAAAAATGGTGGGTGCTGAGTGCCCACCGGCAGCCTCCCCATCAGCTCCCTTCAACTCCCCCCACAGCGCCTCCCACCCGCTGGTGGGCCCCACAGATCAGCATCTCCACCCTTCCTCCCCCTAGGGTGACCAGATGTCCCAATTTTATAGGGACAGTCCCAATTTTGGAGTCTTTTTCTTAAATAGGCTCCTATTACCCCCTACTCCCATTCCAATTTTTCACATTTGCTGTCTGGTCACCATATCTGCCACCTGCTGCAAACAGCTTTTTCGCGGCATGCAGGGAGGCTGGGAGGGAGGGGGGAGGAGCAAGGACACGGCACGCTTGGGGGAGGGAGTGGAGCAGGAAGATGCAGCATGGGGGTGGGGCCTGGGGCAGAGCCAGAAGTTGAGTACCTCCCTGGCACTTTGGAAAGTTGGTGCTTGTGAAAGCCACTCCTTCAAGCAAAATAGCTTATACCCAAGGCCCTATGCATTCTGTGATATAATGGGAGCAAATTCCACTGAAATTCCACTGAAACAACCTCTAAATCCTGCAGCAATATTTGTTCATTCTTTCATCCCCATCCATTCACCTTCATGCTAACACATACAATTATGACTTACGGTTGGAAAATACTTTTTTCTTTATCCTCCCACACCCTCAGATGCATAGGGCATCCACCAGTTTCCACCATTTATTTTGGTCTTCTGCTGGGCTGTTTGGTCTGTCTTCTGCTGAGTGTCATGCTGATGCATTTAGCCTCTCTCTCTATTGTTCTGCAGGTTTCTTTAGATCACATTTTTTTCTCCTTCCAAGCAGCATCGAAATCATCACTTGATGTGGAAGTCATGTCAGTGGCATCCATAAAGCATGTCCTAAATATGTCTATCATCATCTTATTATCATGTTTGATGCTTTAGGTTGGTTTGCTCTACTTAGAATTTCTGACGTTGCAAGAACCTCTTTCCATTGTACTCTGAAGATCTTCTGCAGGCATTTACTTAGACTGAGTTGATCTTCTCTCTGTTGTAGCTTTCAATGACTCTGCTCCATATGGAGAACAGACATGAAGCCAGTATTAAAAATTTGTATCGGCGCCCATTACGCTACTTTCCCAAATCTTGTCAAGTTTATGAAAGTTGTTTGCTGCTTTTGAGATTTGTTGATATATAACTTTGTGTCACCATCATTGTACATCTCACCCCATAGATAAGTCAGTCATTTTACCTCTTCTAGTATCTCTCTATCTATCCTGATGGTTGCTTTTGGGACACTAATAGCTATTATATATATTGTGTGTACACACAGTCTTGCCATTGATAAATAAACCAACCTGTTCGCTATGCCTGCCAAAAGCTGGGTCTTCTCTTCCATTAAGCAATGTGTTGAACTAAGCAGGACAGTATCAACAACAAAATGAAGTAATCCAATTGTGCTTTATCACTTGTCTACAAAATTCTTCATTTGCCTTCTGTTGTTAATTTCCTCATGACATACCCAATGACCAGTGCGAACAATAGCGTTAACAAAATACACCCTTGCTTTATTCCAGGTGTCACTGCAAACCACTGGCTAATGTTGCCATCTCTAACTGTACATTCGGCACCATCATATAGATAACTAATTATTCTAATTACTTTTGCTGGTGTTCCATAATATGCCATAATTCTCCAGACACTGTTTCTGTGTACACTGTCAAAGGCATTCTGGAAATCTATAAAATTGATCTTAAGAGGTGCTTGCTGCTCAACACTAGGTTTTATAATATGCCTGAAAACAATATGGTCTGTACATAATCTCAAGGGTCTAAAACCTGATTGTTCCTCTGCAAATTGGAGATGTATTTGTTTCTTGATACACTGAAGGATGATATTGCATGTGATTTTTCCCAGGCACTGAAAGTAATGTGATTCTTCTCCATATGTTGCCATTAGATAGGTCACCCTTCTATGGCAATTTTACTCTAAGGCCTCTCTTCTCCTGGGTTGGGTTCTTTTCCTCATTCCATATTCTAGCCAAAAACATATGTCTGGATGATTGTTTCTTCACTTGCTCTGAATCTCTCTCTTCCACTATTGTTGTCTGTCTTCTCTAGCTGCTTTCCCATTTTTTAACGTACTGATGACTTTTCTAATGTCTTCCATTTTAATATTGCCTAAATCAATATCAAGCTCTAGTGGTGAGTCTTTATCACATATTTCTAGTAGTTCACTTGGTCTTGGTCTATTTAAAACAACCTGAAAATATTGTGACTATCTTTTCCTTTGTTGTTCTTCTGTACTAAGAGTCTACCTATTTGCATCTTTCATAGGGCCTCCGGTATTGCTAAATATTCCTGTTAGCTGTTTGATTGTCTTATACAAGGTAATATGGTCACCTCTTTGGCTGCTATCTTCAGCTTCTCAATAATTTCTATCAACACATGCCCTGTATCCCTCCTGGCTCTCCTTTCTGTCTCTCATCTAGAATTCTGTATTCTTGCTATTTTACTCCTGGGGGAATTCTGCAACAAAAAATTAAAAAATTCTATGCACAATATTTTAAAATTCTGCAAAATTATGCATATTTTGTCAAAATAACACAATATAATCACACAAGTTTCAATTATTTCAAAACACCTGTCAGCAACTACGTCTGTAACAATACAGACAGCAAAAAAAGATTCAGGAAATGTTTATTGACAAATAGATTCCTTACTAGGCATATTAATACAGAACTCTGAGTAATAATTCATTTAAACTACAGTACAGAACCATATTTCCCACGCCCCTCAGAAGCAGTGCAAAGGGGGAGTCAGGGGTAATGGAGGAGCTGAGGGAGAAGGAAGTAAATTGCTGGGAAGGAGCCTGAGTGTGTACTTGGAGGGCTGTTGGGTATGGGTGGGAAAAGTATGGAACAGGATTTTATTTTTTATTAATTTTTTGGGGGGGAGAGGGAGGAGGGATTGTTTGGGAGCTTCCCCCACGCAAACCCTGGCTGACCCCTAGCCTCTCCCATTCAGTCAGGCCCATCTGCCTCTGTCCCTATGTATTCCTTCACCCCATGTGGCCTTGCTCCCCCTGTTCACGTGTCCCTCCACCTCCACTCAGACACCCAATTCCCCCCATCCCCATGTGTCTCTGTGCCCTCAACTCAGCCACTCCCCTATCCCCATGTGTCTCTGTGCCCCCACTTAGACATTCCGTCCCTATGTAGCTCTGCATCCCCTCCCCCATCATCATGTGGCCCTGCATCTCCTTCCCCTCTGTGACCCTGTGCCTCCATTCCCATTCAGCCCATGCCCCAGTCTATCCTCTCCCATTAGCCCTAACGAGCCCCTGTCTGACCACCATCCCCAGCACCCCACACTGACTGCCTCCCCATAGCCCCTGTCTCCCCACCTGACCTAACAGTGCTGCAAAAAAGGCAGGCTCGCCCTCTCTTCCCCAGCTGGCCAGGAGCTGCTGCTTTGTTCTATTGCCACAGCGCCCTCTGGTGGGAAAAAGATGGCACTACAGCAACATTTCAGCAGAAGCTTTTTTCTGCACAAAAAATTAAAAATATGCACAGCTTATTAATTATGCATACACAAAGTAGTGCAGAATTCCCTCAGGATCACTATTTGCTTGTCTCCTTACATCTTAGCATGCATGTATTTCTTTTCTTTTCCACTGCTGCCCAAGTAGCATTGCTAATCCATTCTTCCCCTTTGGATTTCATTGTTACTAGAGCTATCTTTGCACTTTCTAGATAGCACAAACTGAAGTTTTCCCACAGAGTATCTATAACTTTGTTTTCATCAGTCGATTCCGTTTGAACACTGAACCTGTTCTTCAGTTCAAGCTGAAAAGCACTTATTGTGTTTGAATTTTTTAGCTGAGCACTATTGATGTATGGTCTCCTTTGAACCTTCTTCATCCTCTAAATTGATATTCAATTTAGCAATATAAAGCAAGTGCATTGACCAAAGAGCTGCAAAACCTTCCTAAAATGCAGAAATGATCTATCTGGTTCTTTGTAGTATCAACTGGGGAGTTCCATGAGGAAATATTGTTCCATCTACCCCTAGTTATTCACATTTCTATTAATTGTTCACCATTTTGGTTCATGTCCAAACCCCTGCTGCACTTGCCCATAACTTTATTCAACCCATCACTGTTGCTTCCAGCCTTTGCAGAAAAATCACCCATAGTCACTACCATACCAGGTTTATCATGGGCAATACTTATTGGAGTAAATTTAATCTATCATTATTTTTGAAGGGTTTTTGTTGTTGTCACTGTTATTTCCAATATGTGGCCTGGCTCCATTCTCCTGGCCTTAGCTCACACAATGTTGTCCAGGAGACCAAATTCAGAACCTTCTTCAAGTTTACCAGTGAAAGCAGGCATGGGAGGGGAACGACATCTATAAACTGGCCTGTCTCCTTGGATTTCTAGGTTTCTGCTGCTGCACTGTTCAAGCTGCCTAGCTCACCAGCCTACACTACTTCTGGGTGCTCTGGCTTCCCCATCATTACTGCTTGCTTGAGTGGAACAGTGCCTGAAGCACGTACTGTAATCCAATTACCTCCCTCTCAGAAATAAAGTTGGAGAGCAAGAGGCAGCTATTGGCAGGCACAACCCAGCAGGGCAGGGAGGCAGAAAACAAAATGTCAGGTGGGCAGTTGCAGGGAAATGGTGGATTCTTGGAAAAGAGCTAAACTCCATGGCTGCGGAACTCTTGAGTCCCAGGGCCCTGACTGAGGTGAATAGAGCAGTTCACGCCTCTCAAAGCTACTGTTTCAGGATGTCTGCAGATTCAAGCATACAACATTACACTGGTTTATACTTCGTTTGGATTTCAAAAGTTCTCTCTGCAACTGTAAAGGCTAGAAACAGACTTTCTTTAAAAGAAAGCTCAGATTGTGGAGCACAATTTTGGCAGTTATCTGTAACCAGACAATCTTAACTAAAATTAGAAACTCAGTCTCAGAATTTAACATTTCAGTATTACACACATTCCCCAAGTTCTCTGCCTCAGGCAGAAGCTTGAGAGAAGAGATTGGCTTAAAAATGTTAACATAGACACTTCAGCTGATTTAAAATATTGTGAAGGAACAGAGAGAGTAAGGCGATTTCTTGGTTAACCAGGCCTCAAAACACATAGGGATTTAAGGATCAGTATCAACGCTCTGAATTAAACCTAGAAGTGAATAAGAACCCAGTGAAGTCTGTGGAGCACTGATATAATATGCTACCTATGGCTATATCTGCTAAATAAGTGAAAAGGCATATTCAGCACAAGATACAGTTTCAAAGTGCTTCTGAACAGTCGTCCCATGTAGCATATTGCAATCTGGAGGTCACAAAACCATGGATAACTCAGCCGGAGCCATGTCTGAGAGAAACTGTTACATTCAACATACTAGAGATAAAGAAACTTCCAAAGAAACATGACCACTGCAAATTCTACAAAGAGAATGGGGGCCAAACACCACCGGCAAGAACAGAAACAAATCCAAATCGACCTCCTACAAATATTAAGAGTACTTGGTTTTCGCTGTACAGTCCTGGTGTGTATCACAATTCACCATACATCTGTCCAGAATACTTAACAAACCCTGCCCCACTAAGTATAGTCAACCTCTCAAAACAAATAGCCATCTTGACTTGTGCATTTACTCTACTGTAACTCATAAGTCCATGATAGCTTGTAGTACACTGCAATAGATAAATCACAAGTATAGAACAAGTGAAGTGGTAGTCATTTTTACAGTCAACTCAGACACAAAGGTTCATGTGGTGGAGCCATTAACACAAAGGGGTGGCAGCCCCAATCACCGGGGCAGTGTCATGCTTTTGATGCATTTAGATTTTCACCTTACAAATTTCTAGAGATGTTCACTAACAAAACCAACCTCTGAAAACAAAGCAACTGCTCATAACCCTGTTGTTTAAGTGCACTGCATCCTGTCACTTCCTTGGTACCACCGCTTTACACATGCGTCAGAACAAGGGGCACGCCCATAGTGGTGCCCAACTGCTGCCTTTACCTCTTACCCAAATGAACACTTCACAAGCTAGAAACTAATTCCCCTGTTTGGTATACATCACCGTCTCTGCTCCTCCCTGACCGAAGAGGAATGCCGCCCAAGGGCCAATGCACTCTTTGGTGTGGCAAGAAAGGAAGGTTCTCTTTAGGGGTTTTGACCAATATGAACAAAAACATGTCAAATAAGAATCTGGTATAGAATTTCAAAAGCTTTGAGAAAGCCGTGGAGGTCAGGATCAGGCACATTAACTTAGTCATTTCTCCACTGTGCTCTGCTGGAACCAGCAAGGGAGAACTTTATGTAAGATGAACAAGATCCATGGGATAAGTGGGTTTCATCCATTCATTCTGGTGATCAGAGTTCAAATACTGCTTTGTGGTCAAGTAAAGTAAGATTGGTGGGACTCCACCTCGCATCTAATTTGTGCACACAACAGAACCACAACACAATTTAGTATAATTGGCAGTCTCCACTTAGGAAAAATCCTACATTGAAACTACTGGGGATGCTGCTAGATGTGATAGAGATGCACAAGCAGAGCTGTGTGGGAAGCTTACATAGCACTTCCCTCCCTTACACCCAGCTCTGTATTATCAGGTCCTCATTTGCTAATTACCAAATTTATTAAAAATTTAAAAACCAAAACAAATCATATGTGGATACCAGTACTTATAAGTTCTCATGATCTTGCGTGCATCTTGCTGCGAGTACGGGTCAGGTGTATGCACACGGAACTTCATTTTGGTGTTGAATAAACAGCATTCTAAAATAACCATGGGGAAATTTAACCTGTCTGTCTCCATAGTGGCTAAACAGACATGCTTTGTTGTCCTACATGGCCCTGCATCACGCCTGGGCATTTCCGCCCATCCTTAAATTCCTTTATAACCTCAATGCACTTGACGACTTCCATCAGCCCATGTCATTCAATTCCAAGGGACAGAGAGGGTGGGAGGGGAGTGATTCGACTGCAGGTGACAAAGATGAAGTCAGGCACTGAAATTACACTATGAACATGAATAAAGCAAGGGCTAACCTTTGGTTAGGATAACTGGTTTGCAGTTAAATTAGCCACCATGGTTGAAAGGCTAATATACCATAGATACCAGATAGAATCAACTGCTGCTCTCCCTTCACTCCCCATTTCTTTACTTCAAGTGCCCCCAGGGTTGGTTTTAATTTTTCTTTGCTATCCCTGTAATTCCCCCTTGGTGGAGTGGAAAGAGAGCACACACTTAGATTTTAACATCCCATTACGTACATTTCTGTGCTGGCTCAAACTGAGATGGAACAAACCTGCCAGCTGGACCAGAGCCAGATAAGAAGTTTCAAGTGCAAAGAGCCACATTTATCAGGGACAAATCTTAACAACCAAGAGACACACTTCTGGTGGTGGATTCTTTTCACGTAGCGTAATAAGAACCCCAATGCAAAATAACCTAACAAAAACACTGACTATTCAGTGGCCATCTGGGCATTCTCAGAGCACAGAATTTTCACCCAATGTTTCCTTATTTTGTTTGTTTGTTAAATTTTGTGGATGAATTTAGTGCTTGTGAAATTGAAGGGCTGCTGGAGCTGTTTAGATAGGCATGGTGCAGAGTATACCATTCTCCATGCCAAATGCACCTCAGTTCTGACCTGCTGCTTCAGAGCTCTTTAGACACACCACAGGTTTGAGTAGCAGTACTCATTGATACTCTGGGCCCCGGAAATTGAAGGGCTGCTGGAGCTGGTTAGATAGGCATGGTGCAGAGTATACCATTCTCCATGCCAAATGCACCTCAGTTCTGACCTGCTGCTTCAGAGCTCTTTAGACACACCACAGGTCTGAGTAGCAGTACTCATTGATATTCTGGGCCTCGGCTCTCCTCTGAACACAAGACATCAAGCCTGTTTAAAGTGGACAAATGTCCACTATGTACTAGCCTGAAACCATCAAGTTATCTCACCTACAGCCTAATGCAGACTTTAACCCAGCAGATCTTCAGAAGTGAAAGGTGAATGTTCCACAAAGCCTAACAAAATCTAGTTAGTTACAAGTGAGGGGTGGGAGAAACAGCTCCCTCCCCTGTTTGCCATCTCTGAAATGGACTGCCCCCAGATGATGCAATGAGTCACCCAATAAGAAAGAATCAGTTCACAGAGCATAAAGGCTTTTTCAGTTCAAAACCATTTCCCACCCTCCTTGGAAAAAAAAAAATCCAGGAAACTGCACCTGGAACAACTGAATCTTTAAAGTTTAACGCTAAACCCCTCGACAGGACCCCCCAAGCAGTAAAGCTCACAGTTCATGCTTCAGCACAGCTCAGTGCAGAGCTCCTGGAAAGCTGAGGCCCAATTGGCATCACGTGGAGGAGCAGAGCTTAGAAGCCTGTCACCCTTCCATAAAACACACACTTAAGCAGATCTAGAAATAAATAGAAAAGATGATGAGGCTATTAATTTGCAATTGTTCCTTTGCTTACCTGGACAACTGGGTATTGATAATCCATACAATACACACCATACATAGCCAAAGATTCTCCAATTAAAGACCAGCTAGACAGAGAACTGGAAGCTCCAAATCTGCGTCTCCGTCTTGCAGTCTTATGCAAAGGACTCTGGCAGCACTGTGCAATGCTTGGCTCGGGACTCTGGGTCTACTCAGGTTGATACTGGCTCAGCTGAAAATGAAAAGGAGCTGCCTGATTCAGTTTAGATCAGCCCCCCTTCTACCCTCTCCAGTGGTATCCAGCACTGCAGAGCCAAAGTGCACAGGGGCAGAGAGGAGGCTACTAAATTAGGATTCCTAAACTGAAAATGAATCCTCCGCTGACAACTCTCCTGCAACTCAAGAGGGGAACATAGGCATTTTGCAGCAACAGAGATGGGAGGAAGCAAGCAGCATTTAGCAAAGGGCATATGTTCTGGGCTTTAGGTGCGTCAGAAGGAAAACTCCCAATCCAGGACAGGGAAAAGCATATGGGACTGTTTCTCCCCCTATTCCGAGATCCTTCTTAGTGTCCTAGGCAGGGACAGGTGCTGGGATTAGCATAGCAAAACTTTTTTGTGATGCAGAATGGGGGAGAAGAGAGAAGCCACATTGATATCTGCAGTGAAGGGATCTCTTTCATGGCAGAATACATGCTTGTGTCGTTTAACACCTTTCTCTCTGCATTAACCCAGGCAGAGACAGCTGCCGGAACCAGCACTGGGGTGGGGTGTGTGTGTGAAGGGAATGGGGCCCCAGCTCTGGGGCAACATGAATCCACTGAGAGACCTTGAAACATGCCGGATGCACGCTCTCAGCTGTTCCAATCAAACTTGGGAGGATTAACTCTGGCTGTCAGCAAAGGGGGACAGTGAGTGGTGGGGAAGCCTGCTAGGTCTGGAAACTCAGTTGCTCTTCCCGTTTTAGGAAACTCCCTTGTACTTTTCCAAATGCACACACATTCCTACAAAAGGATACTGGATGTGTAACTGACATGGACAGATGCAGAGTTAATCTGACAAAGGCCAGCAGGTTCAGAAGTTCCTTTTAGAGCCCTGGATGCCATATGTGTTATCTGTAACCTGAGAACTGACCAGCGATTTAGAAGACAGAACATGGCCTGAAAGGGAGGGGGGGGGAGAGAGAGAGAGAGACACACACAGAAGGGGACACCTCCAGCAACAAAACACATGACATTTCACTGAGATCTACTCCAAAATAAATAATCTCAGTTTCAGACATGAACCCAATGGTTCAAACATTTGGTTAACACTTAGAAAATAGTGAACAATTCCAAACTGCTCTTTGACTCCATGAATGCTCAAAGATCAGTAACGGTATCCCTCACCTTGGAGTTTCAAAAACCGAGACAAAGCTGTGGTGATCAAAAAGCAGGGTCTACTTCAATTCCCGCTACTGTTTTAACTGGCTATGGATTTTTTTCTACACTTCTGAACTTGAACTCTTATGAAGCATTGCTGTGCACTGGTAAAAAACTGCTATGTCCTACCTCTTAGGTGGCTGCATTTCCGTGACTGGTGAAACCATTTCTGCATGATAGTATTCATAGTAGTGACCACTATAGTTAAGGATTAGAATGCATCTCTTTATCTCCATCCTACTCTGTATTTCAAGTATCTTCATCTGCCCCCCAAAAACTCAATTCAACAGATGAAGCTATAAACGTTGTATCTAGCATATCAATAACCCTTCTTGCAAAGCAGAAATCAAGCTAAGTTTGAAGAAAATTGACTTATTTTTAAAAAGTTATAAAGGTTTAAACTACCTGATTTATACAGCACAATTTATGTGCATGGTGCTTTATAAACGGGATACTTTGAACATATCTATGCAGAGAAACATTTTTCATTCAGTATTTAAGTGCACTTTAATCTGAAAGTACCATAGGACAATGGGTGCCCTCACACATTTGACAAGTGCTTCAACTTTAAAGCACAAGGGATTTATTTACACTACTTTTTTTTTGTCAAGTTTCCCACTGTTGCTACCACAAGAGCAGCTCCACTGGTGGTGATCATAGAGCTGACACAGCTTCTGCAGCTGCTGGCATTTTAAGCCTCATGTTGCCTAAACCACACACAGCCCTTCTACACTACACAGTGCTTAAAATATTGGCAGCCACTGGTGTCTCTTCTACATTTGTGCTCCCACTGCTGCTACCACCAATGGAACTGAATTTGTGGTAGCAATGGCAGAGTATTTTTTTTTAAACTAAAAAAAGGCCTCAGCTACACTACATTTAAAAATTTCAGCAGTAGCATAACTTTAAAGTATTTTAGAGCAGAAGGGAAACCATCAACATGTTCATTATTATTTATATTCCATTAGCCTATATTGGCCCCATCGTGCTAGGCATCATACAGTGTAAGAGACCATCCTTGCCCCCAGAAGCTTACAACATGGGTCAGGAAAAGGAACAGAACCACAGTAAAATAAAATCCATGTTTAAAATGAGTTAAAAGCACTTTCAGGTATCATACCTGCCCCCGAGTGCCCCACTGCACAAATTCTGGCGGTTATATGATCACATTTTCCTATTTTAAAACATGTTTCCATCCCCATAATTGCTGTGTGAAAAGACCTACATAAATAACAGAGAAACCAATTGGTTATACAGGGGGAAACAATGAAACTTACTAGCCATAATATGCTGTGAAATGGACAAAGAAAACAAAAATGAAAATACATTTTTTCCTCTAATTTTCAGTATTACTTGAACTATAGTAGGTAAATAACTCCAGACAGAAGCACAATGTTTTTAAGTTGATTTTTTTTTAATGTACTTAGGCTTGCTAGCATTAATTCACTTAGGTGGCACTTCAGTGATGAAGTGGTTCCCTCCACCCTCAGAAAAGTACAGCTAAATTACAAATCTGCTTTCAGATCACTGCATCAAGCCACTATTCTCATGCACAAAAAAATAAAAATATGCACCATTTATTGACCAGTATCAAGCTACATGTTCTCCCATTCTAGAAAATTCTGTTATTATAGGGCTATTCATCATGGCTGGCTTGTTATTGTAGAGTTGCTTGTGAGCACTGGGCCAATGGCACAGATCTTTATTGGGGGAGATGGCGGAGGGAGTTTGTTAAATGTTGTGCCTCCTAATATCAAAAGTTACACTTCGCACTTTGCGAAGAGACAGAGGCCCCAACTACATTACCATGTGACATGCTAGGAAATGGTTTTAAAACAAGAAAGGGAAAGAAGGAAAGAAAGAAAATTTTAAATATTCAGCTGACATGATGCATGACTAGTATGGGTAAGGCAACTTTTAAAAAACTCTGGCCTTGATCCTGCAAATTCTTTCTATGTGAGTAGGATGATGAGTACTTTCTATAAGTTACTCACATGTGTGTAAGTGCTTTCAGGACTGCAGACTATTTTTAGAAACTGTGAGACCAGGGCCCTCTCTACACCGGTCAACAATAGGTCATTTTCTGATACACAATCAAATCAGATCCCACTCTCCTTCCCCAAAACTGGGCTGCTGGAGTAAGCATGGCCACACTGTTTTCAGCACTGGCTACGGAAAGCATGCTAACTCAAAATTACAAACCAACATAAGTTAGTAATTACTGTATCCACACTTCTGGCACAATCATAGTAGCTGAAATAATTTTCTACAGAAGTTTTTAAAACAGCTTCCTAACACAGCATAGAGATTGTGATGTTGACATGGCCAAAGAGACAGAGTGCATACAGCATCTGGGTTTTTTTCTGTGTTGCACAATGATCACTTCATACTGATCTTTACTTAGTAAATGACATCAACACACCAACTGTTTCACAGTAAACAGAATTTAATCTTATGTCTTATGCTAAATTTTCTCCTCTGGAGATAGCAGAATAATCCTTAGCCTCTTCTTGTATTCCCACTACACAGACACTCTCCCCTCTACATATTCTAACTATGTTCATGTTCCCTTCATCCCAGGAGGATTGGCTGGCGCACTTCCTCACACCCACCCAAACTGGCATCTTTAATAACTAGACAATTGCTGCACCTGCTAAACTGGGTCATGAGAGCTCCGGTGAGGAGCTTGGGATATGTTTATGCTTTTTAAAGACTAGGGCAATGTAAGAAACAAGCTAGCAAGCAAGGATGCATTATTTGGCATGGTATGTACCCATTTCCACAGCAGCTAAATAGACCAAGGGGCCTAGTCAGCTCTTACAAGTGTTAGACAAACTGACTGGGCATAAAATTTCCAGACAGCACCTTATTTAGGCATTGTACGTTCATTCCTTATCAATGCGAATCATATGACCTGTGTGCGAAGGTGGCTTTTGCTAGGCCAGAAGATGACCTAGTGAACTCATGCCAGGTCTACACCTCATTTGTAGTGTAGGACTCCATCTCCTGGGCTAGCAATATACTCACTAGACTGCTGGGTGGAAAAAGGAAAAACTTATTCTCAAAAACTGTTATGAATTTTTTTCCTCTCAATTTTGTAAAAAAAAATTTTCATGGCTATCTCCTAGCCAGCTTTAGTATCCACTAAAAACTGGAGCAATTAAGGTAAGCCTGACTGTATCTGGCCCATAGGATCATACAAGAAAGTAGAGAGGATATCAAATTAAGTACAGCATACATCAGGAGGTGTTTAGTAGTACCATGCAGGGCACAGAGCTCAACGCTGCAGTGCTCCATGAGGGAATGAAGTGTATTAGGGCATAAGCTTTTTTTCACCTTTAGAGATCTAGAAATGTTAGATACCTCCTTTGGTCACAACAGCAAGACGATATGGCAGTCTCAGCAAAGTATATAGAGGACAGTTTATCTGTTGCACAAAACCACCACATAATTTGGCATGATTGGCAAGTCAGGAATCAGGTATACTAGCAGAACTATAAGGGAGAAGCTTGCATAGTACCTACCTGGCCTCAGCTATGCCTGACTAGCCAATGCTACTGATACCTCAATGTTCACAAGCCTTAAATACACTCAAAATTTGACAAGCTATTAGGGCTAGAGTCCCTAAAACAACACTAACAAGGGATCTCAGTTGTTATCCATCCTTGCTTTCATGGATGTGATCCAAGACATCAGGAGGATGTTAATTGGCGTAATAATGAAACAGAATTATTTAAAGAAATGGAAACCCGAAAATTTATTATTATATATTCTCTTTCCTTCTCAGAAGAAACTGGAGACTCTGCCTATTTGATCTTCGTCTGCCATTTTGCTCAGTTTAACTGGGTTTGCAAGACAATGCCTGTAAAACTATTATGTTCAACTTGCCATATACTCATCTCTTTAAGTGTAAGTCTTTACAAATATCTACTTCTAGGTTTGGTTAAGCACATTAGCATTCCACATAATTAGAACCTCAAACCAGATTTTAAAGCACAAACAGGAAATATTCAAAGAACAATACTGAAATCTAGACACAAATATTGTAAGAATTGGTGACAGCAAGGGTATTTCTACACTTCAATCATGCAGTATGACTGCAGCTCATGTAGATATACCTGTACTAGCTTTAATCTAGCTAGCTTTGGTACTAGAGCAGTGAAGTTGTGGCAACTGAGGCCTCGTCCAGACTAGGGGAGGAAAATTGATCTTAGATACGCAACTTCAGCTACATGGATAATGTAGCTGAAGTCGAATATCTAAGATCGAATTACTCACCCGTCCAGACGGCGCGGGATCGATGTCCACGGCTCTCCGTGTCGATTCCGGAACTCCGTTCGGGTTGATGGAGTTCCGGAATCGATGTAAGCGCGCTCGGGGATCGATATATCGCGTCTAGACTAGACGCGATATAGCGATCCCCGAGCAATCGATTTTAACCCGCCGATACAGCGGGGTAGTCTGGACGTGGGCACAGAGTGGTCTGTATAAGCCTGCCCAGATTCCTGGTTAATTACTAGAGTGGCTAGCCCATGCTCCCATGGCTTCAGTTCTCCAGTATTCAAGGTAGCTAGATTTAAGTTAGCTCAGGTATGTCTCTGAGAGCTGTAATCACACCCCATGATTGCAGTGTAGCCATATCTCAGATGAGAGAAGCATCCAAGTATGCACTCCCACAAGATGTGACCTCGCTGACACAAGTGAATGGACTCCCTTAAATTAAGCACCAACAACAGGCAGTGCACTAAGCTCTAGTGCCCTCAATTAGTAAAAACTTGCTGCAGTCATCTCCAAAAAAAGTTCTGCACTCAGCCAGTGACACGAAGTGAGCTCAAGTCTTCCCAGCACAGCAACGGCAGACTCACCTCCAAGTCAAGGCAGACTCCCTGGAGATCACTGATTTACCAGGAAAAATGTAATGAGGCAGCTTTGGGGACTAATGAGAATGAAGCCATTTCCGAGACGTATGAAATGTTACTGTCACCTAGCTCTGTAAATCATCTTCAAATTGCTCAGAGATGCACTCATTTCTGTCCTGACACATGAGAGGAAAAAAGTGCACTTTTGCCCACATGACTAGTAAGCATCTTTCTTGTCTGGGCATCAGTGCACAGGTCAGACAGCTCAGGAGATTTCAATGTCCTTGTTACAACCAACTACTGGACAAATGCAAATCTAGGTGTGAAGGCAAGTCAAAGGATGCTTACAATTAATGGAGTTCTTCCCATATACTGCTTCTGCCATGCTAAAGAATTCTAAGCTAAACTGTGTAATGCTGGAACCAATGTAATGTGACTTAACCATTAGGGGGCATAAACTGTAGTTATATGATACCCTGGTCCAATTACTGTCCTCTGTTCCTCACTGTTTCGTCTACACTTCGTTATAATTGTGGTGTTTTACACACTTTCAAACACAATTTATTTTCCTAGTTTAGACAAACCACTGGTGTATTACAGAATCTATGAATCTATAATACAACAGCGGTTTGTCTAAACTAGGAAAATAAATTGTGTTTGAAAGTGTGTAAAACACCACAGTTTTAAAACACAACTATGAAGGTAAGGTAGGCAGTCCAAGGTGTGTTTAAAATTGATAATTCTCAAACAACTTATTTTCCTACTCTAGACAAACTGAATGGGGTAGGGTGGGGTGGGGAGGGAGAGTCAGTGTGGATGTGCAGAGGCAATATGTTCCAAGGCACTCAGGTCACTGGAGAGTAACCTTTTCTACCACATGGAATTGCCTCTGTACTGTAGGAAACTGGCAGGCAACAGCAAACGAGTAGGAAGGTTAATGAGAGTTTTAACTAACGGTTGAAGGACTGATCTCCAAACATAAGCAGCCAGTTTGGTTAAGAGCATTGCAAGTTCTTCAGAGCAGGGATCTAGTGTTTTATTTATTTATTAGGAAAGCACCTACCCCACTTTGGGTAGTATAAAAACAATAATTATAACTGATAATAGGTTCCAAAGTAGAGATAGTACTTTTAAGAAAAAGTGTGAATTGAACTCCAAGTTGTGGCCTTATAAATCATCAATATGCATGTAACATAGAAGACCTAGGTGGAGGCTCTCTTTTTAGAGTGTGGACTGTGCCTCCAAACCATGGGCTCTACCATAAATGATAATAGTAATCTTCCTCCAATGGAGTGAATCCCAACAGACGGGAACTCCTGCCAATAGTAGGTTTAGTACATATTTATCAAGGTGGGCAGGAATCAATTCCTTAAATACACCAACAAATGGACGAACACCTGAAAGAGCTTGGATCCTTTCCAAATAATAATAAAGCTCTTTGCACACCCCATCTATGCGGTCTAGCTTTCCCAGGCACATTGTGAGACTTTGGGAGAAACAGTGGAAGAACAAGGCGCCCTGATTCTGCAATCAAGTCTGTGAAAACAGATCTCAGCTAAAGTAAATGAAACTCCTCACAAAAGCACGTGGTCTGCTCAAACAGATTAATCTGAAAGACTGGGATATAGATTTGGTTCAGATGAAATTCTCACATTGTCATAAGAAGAAACTTCAGATGGACACACTGCATTATCTTAACTGTGAAATACTCCATCAGGAGAATCTGCTACCAGAGCTTGGATTTTACTCATTGTCCTAACTAAACAGGTAACTCCTAGGAAGACAATTTTAATGAAAAAATAATTTTAAAATGCATTTAAAAGGTTAAAGCTGCAAACTGAAGCATAAGTCAGGAAATACCAGTGTCTATGTTGCACACATAACAAACTCTTCTCCACTTGTATACATATTATGATACCATCTTTAATTATATTATATTGAAATATTGCTAGCATATCTGAGTACCATAACCTGGCAAACCTTTCGGAACTTCCAATTCCACAGAAGCTCTATCCTGTTTTATTTTCTGTAAGACACAAGATATCAATGGGAAAGGGAGAAAAATGTACACAGAAGCTCCAGACTCCAGTGAAGGAGAACTTTTTTTTCCCCAAGAGAGCTAGATCTCCTCATAACAACATTTTGAGCACTTGGCATTGCCTCAGAAAGAAAATAAGCCTTTTGGGTTATACCACTTGGGGAAAACTGTGTTCATAGCATAGCACTGGTGTATATATGATATGATCTTGGCAGTTCTAACTGTCCATACAGAATTCCACTGGGCTGCCATGTGAAGAGCAAAAGGACCCTTGTGGCTGCACTATTTCAACAGATCACTGTAAAGGAGAGAAGAATGAACTTCCTTTTTGATGGTTCAGACAAATGATACTCACACGTCAGTGGTTCAGGAGCCAGATTAGTGATGAACGTTACCCAGAAGAGCCACAGTAGTGTGAATTCATTGTTTCATTTACCACAGTACTAAATTTTAAACAATATGACAGGGGAAATATATAAATATATACACATACACACACAGAGAAAAATGACTAATCAAGTATTATTTTATCATCTACCACTGGTTAATAACATAGTAAAAGCAACCTGATTAACCAACCTAAGTTATTAACCATTAAATCACACAGTGTTTTAATTTCATGTGCTGCAGAGAGACACATTGAAGAGCCACTTGTAGCTCTCGAGCCTCAATCTGAGTATCACTGGTTTAGACATTCATGATAGCCATGTTACCTTTTAGTATTCCTTTTTGAGAGAATATGACAGCAGCAACAAGGCTTTGAAATAGACCAAGCCAAAATATTTTTTTCCCTTTGTTTGTGATAGATCTAGCAGCTTCCTTTCAGGCATCTGTGGACCCTTAAATACAGAAGGCAGAGTGAGCATGTCCTCCTCTAATACAGTACAGTCTCAGAATTACGAACACCTCAGGAATGGAGGTTGTTCATAACTCTGAAATGTTCGTAACTCTGAAAAAAACGTTATGGCTGTTCTTTCAAAAGTTTACAACTGAACACTGACTTAATACAATTTGGAAACTTTACTATGCAGAAGAAAAATGCTGCTTTTAACTATCTTAATTTAAATGAAACAATCACAGAAACAGTTGCCTTACATTGTCAAATCTTTTTATTTTACTTTTTAACTTTCCCTTTTTTTTTTTTTAGTAGTTTACATTTAACACAGTACTGTATTTGCTTTTTTCCCCATCTCTGCTGCTGCCTGACTGTGTACTTCTGGTTCTAAATGAAATGTGTGCTTGACCCATCAGTTTGCAACTCCAGTGTTTGTAACTCTGAGGTTCTACTGTAGTCCCGTTTCATTCTCACTCTGAGACTAATAGCTGCACAATATGAGTATCCTCAAGGGGAATGACTCTCTCAAAGGTGTTTTGAGCTCCTAACATGCAGATTCATGACAGGAACACTATTCTCATATGAAATACAGAACATGAAGCCTGTGCATTTCTCCAAATCCACCTGAACTGGATTCCATGCTAATCCTATTAAAACTAATCTTAAATCCTTATTTAAATAACTATCTAAGAATAAACTGTAATATTATTGGAAGTCACCAGGTGGCACTATTAGAGATACTCTAACAAAATATTTTTAATTGAATGAATAGTAGGTAGGGCTTGTCTACATGGGAGATTTTTCCAGTTATACCAGAACAGTTAAACCACTATACGTATACCAATTTAACATCTCTATCCGGAGACTCTTATTTAGGAAGAAAAGTGGCTCCTTTTGGGCGATGGGGTGGAGCCTTATTTTAAGTCACTTCCAAATAGGGTGACCAGACAGCAAATGTGAAAAATCAGGACAGGGGGTGAAGGGCAATAGGAGCCTATATAAGAAAAAGACCCAAAAATCGGGAGTGTCCTTATAAAGATCGGGACATCTGGTCACCCTACTTCCAAATGACATGTGCCAAACCAGAAAAAGGCACTCTTGTACTGGACTAAGAACATCCCCACTGGGAGATGTACTAATGCAACTACATTGGTTTAAATTCACACCCTACTTTATATTGATATAACTTTCTTGTGTAGATAACCCCATAGAGCTTTGGAGAAATACTGTGTTAGCTGTGATGTAGTTCTTTTTATACAGGAGTAAAGTTGTTTATTGCTTCAACTTCTTAGACTAGAAAAAATTCTTACGTTCAGAGCAGCTGTAAAATGGTTACTAATCTGTTCCATAACTGTTGTTCTTAGAGCTGTGTTGCACATGTCCATTCCACTCCTGGTGTCAGTACGCCCAGCTGTCGGAAACTTTTCCCCTCAGCTGTACCCACTGGTTGGCTCAAGTTTCCACTGCTGCAGAACACCATTGTGTGCAGTGATAAAGGGCAGAACTCCCCCAAGCCCTTTCAGTTCCTTCTTGCTGCAACTCCGAAGTAGAGAGGTAGAAGGGCGGGTCATGGAATGGACATGTACAACACCTCTTGAAGAACAATAGTTATGGAACAGGCTAGTAACCGTTTTTTCTTCATGTGATTGCACATGCACATTCCTCCTGTGGTAACTCACAAGCTGTAGGAACAGGTGGAAGAATCAGAGTCTATTTCAATAAAGACTGGAGAACTCCTCATCCAAATCTAGAGTCATCTCTGGAGTCCTGAGCCACAGCATAGTGTGGAAGAAATAGGTGGAACTAGCACTAGACTACCACTCTACAACTGTGTACAATTGGAACTTGTGACAGAAAGGTTGTCAAAGCCAATTGTGACCTTGTTGAATGAGTCCTGATTCTGTCAGGTGGAGCAACATTAGCCAAGTCATAGCACAGGCATATACAGGATATGATCCAGGGAGAAATTCTCTCGGTGACTGACCTCTTATTCAGTCCACCAACGCGATTAACACCTAGGAGGCTTTACAGAAATGTTTGTCCAGGTAAAATGCTATGGCTCTCCTTACATCCAAGATATGCAAATGCTGTTCCTCCCTGCTCATATGTGGCTTTAGGTTAAAATTGGCAAATAAGTTATTTGGTTGATGGGGGAAGAAGAAACTACCTTTGGGATGAACTTCAGATAAGGATGGAGGTAAACCTTGTCCTTAAAAAAAAAACGGGATCATATATGGAAGCCCTGACATTAATGTCCATAGCTCCCTTCCTTTTCTGGACAAAGTAACAACCACCTATAACAAACACTTTCATTGACAGACGCAGCAGAGAGCAGGGAGCCAATAGCTCAAACAGGGAACCCATAAGTCTTGACAACACTGAGTTTAGCTCCCACATGGGAACTGGGTTTTGTACCTGAGGGTATAATTTGAGTAAGCCTTTTAAAAACCGTATGGTCATGTAATTGGAGAAAACAGAGCAATTGTCCACATTAGGGTAGAACATGGAAATAGTTGCCAGATAAACCTTAACTGATTTAACCACCAAACCTTGGTGTTTCAGGTATAAGCAGTACTCCAGAATATACAGAACTAAAGAATTGGTCAGTGACACTTGAAACTGGTGAGACCAGATAGAAAAATGCTTCCATTTAGAAAGGTAAGCAGCTCTTCTAGAAGGCTTTCTACTATTTAGCAGGATCTCTAGAATGTCTCTCTCTAGTCTCTAACCATGGAGCATCCATGCAATTAGGTGACAGGACTGTAGGCTTGGGTGGAGTAGGCAACCATAATCCTGAGCAATTAGGTCCAAGTGTAATGGAAATGAAATTGGAGGTTTCACTGACAGTGCCAGAAGAGCACAGAACCAGAGCTGACGGGCCCATACTGGGGCTATAAGTATGACTCTGGCCTCTCTTATCTTTAGTAATATCCTGTGAATGAACAGGATTGGTGGAAAAGCACAGAGAAGCCTGCCTGACATCAGTAAAAAGGCATCTGTTATGGAACCTGAGCTGTGACCCTTTAGGAAACAGAACTGCTAGCACTTTCTGATGGACTTTGTCACAAACAGGTCTACATGGGGAAACTCCCCACTGCTGGAAGATGTATCTGGCCACATCTGGGGGAAGAAACCACTCATGGTGACTTGTAAACAATCTTCCCAAGTGGTCTGCTAGGTCATTCTGTCCTCCTGGCAGATAAGATGCTTCTAGATCTATCAAACTGGCAATACAGAGCTCCCAGAATAGAGATACTTCTTGACAGAGTGGAGAAGGGCAGGCTACTCTGGTTTATGAGGTAGAACATTGCTACTGTGTTGTCTGTGAGGACTAACAGGCCACTTCCCTGGATCTGCGATAGAAATACTTGGCATGCCGGTCTGACTGCTTTCAGTTCTCTGACAGTGATGTGTAAAGCTAAGTCCTCTGAGGACTATAGACCCCGTGTCTGTAGAGAATCCAGGTGAGCTCCCCATCCCAGAGCAGAGGCATCTGTCACTAGCACAGCTGTCAGCTGTGGGCAGGCAAACAGAACGCTGACACATACATTGGCTGGATTTGTCCTTCAATCTAGGGAGGTGAGGACATGGGAAGCACCCTCACCACTACATCTAACTGATGGTGGCTTGGTGAGTAGACTGATACCAGCAGCCCTAGAGAGTTCTGAGATGCAAGCTGGCATATTGAACTACGTACGTGCAAGAGGCCATGGGACCCAAAATATTCTAACAGTTTTGTGCTGTTGTGACCAGGTAAGCCTTCAAACCTATAACAATTGATCAAATTGTCTGGAACCTTGAGTCCAGAAGAAAGGCAATGGCTTGAGATGAGTCCAGTACAGCCCCTACAAGCTCTATCCTCTAGACCAAGGAGAGGAGAGATTTTTCTGTGTTGATTGGCAGTCCCAGAGCATTAGATCAGGGCAACATTGCTCTGTACTTGCAGTTTGGACCAACCCATGAACAGCCAGTCATCCACATAGGGAAAAACCAGAACTCCTAATCCTCAGAGTAATTTAGCTACTACTGCCATGACTATTGTAAAGACCTGGGAGCTGCTGAGGCGCCAAAAGGCTGTACAGTGAACTGGTAATCATTTTACTAGAAATCAAAGGTACTTCCTGTGGGCCTCGTTGTCGCATGGAAGTAGGCATCTTTTCAGTCAAGTGCGGCATACCTGTCTCCAGCATCCAGGGAAGGGATAATAGAAGCTAGGGTGACCATGCAAAACTATCTTTTTAAAGAATTTGTTGAATTGACACAAGTCTAAAATTGATCACCCTTGCCCCTTCACTTTTGAGATTAGGAAATATCAGGAATAAAACCCTTTCCCTCTGAGACCATTTGGAACCTCCTCTATGGGTCCCAAGCAAAGGAGTGAGTGTACTTCTTGGATAAGGAGTTTGTTGTGAAAGTGGTCCCTGAAGAAGTATAAGGAGGAAGGGGTAAACGCAAACTTGAGAGTATATCCCACTTCCACACTGCTCCAGACCAATGAGTCTGAAGTGACACAGGACCAAGCACTGTGGAAGAGGGACAGATGTTTTGCAAAGGTGAGGGAGTTTGGGTCTGAAAAGATGGAGACTGGTAACCTGACCTCGACTGACCCATAAAAATGACTGTTTTGCACTTCCCGGTTGTCTTGAAGGGTGTGGAAGTGGGGCTGAACCTGCAGGAGGGAGAGGCATACGTCCATAACTCCAGAACTCTTTTTTTGACAGGCTCTGTTCAGGAGAAGTGGAATATCAGTGCATTTGCTGAGATTGATAGTGCTTCCCGACTGGGCCAGGCGTGTATGGACCTAAAGACTTCAAAGTGGCTCTGGAGCTCTTAAGTCCATGGAGCTTGCTGTTCATCTGGTCCGAGAACAGAGAAGGACCCGCAAATGGCAAGTCCTGGATAGTGCTCAGTATTTCACAGGGAAGACCAGAAGACTACAACTTGGATGATCTATGCATTGCAACTGTGGAGGCCATGGTTCTAGCTGCTGAGTCTGCTGCATCCAGCTCCGCCTGTAGCAAAGTTCTTGCAACTAGTCTGCCCTCATTGAACAGGGCAGAACAAGCATTCTCAAGGAGTAATTCTCTGAACTTTTCCATGAAGACCACAAATTAAAATCATACTGCCCCAACAGAGCCTGTTGGTAAGCAAAATGCAGTAGCAAATAAGCAGTCGAATAAATCTTTCTGAGGAATAAGTCTAGTCTCTTAACATCTTTTGATTTGGGGTGGCAGCCCAGTGCCCTGTTGCACTCTCTCATTAGCTACTGTGATAACTAATGAGCCTGGAGGTGGGTGAGTATAGAGGTACTCAAAACCTTGGGAGGGTACATAGTACATTCTTTCTGCCCTTTTAGAAGTGGGAGGCAAAGAGGATGGAGTCTGCCAAAAAGCATTTAGCATTGCCCCGTTAACTGGCAGAGGTACCCTGGAGGGACCCACAGATGATAAAGTGTCCACCAAGCAATGTGAGGATTCTCTAACCTCCTCAGCCTATATACCTAAGTCTGCAGCCACTCTCTTTAACAACTCCTGATAAACTAAAATCATCAGGAGGGGGTGAAGTTATCCCAGACAAAATGGCCTCATTTGCAGAGAACAAAGAGGCCACCGAGACTGGAGAGGTAGAATCTTTTCTACCAGCTGTTGCTCTGGTTCTCGAAGCTCTTCTTGATGCTCAGTACTGAAGCCAGGACGAGATTCTAGGGATGGAGCGGCTTGGTGCATAGACTCTCCCCTTCTAGACAAGGGCACTGAGTACACACGGTGTGGGGAAGATCTGGAAGCCAGGGGAAAACCCCACAGGTTCTAAAATGGCCACTGGTATGGGGCCTGTTCCCATTGTCCTTGCCATATTCCCATTGAACAGTTATGGTGGTAGGTGAGAAGAGAGGATCTTTGAGGAGACAGATGAGTTCTGTTTTGGTGCTGTGAGATGTAAGATTCCACCTCTGAGTCTGACGACAAAGACTCCTCTTCCTGTGACCATGGCAGGGATGATCCAATCAGTGCCAGAGACCAATGCCAAGAGCCTTTCAATGGGAAGAGTGACACCATCACTACAAGCTCCCCCTTGAAAGGCACTAATGGCCTTACTGTCCAGGAAGCAGGCAACTGCAGTACTGGAGGTTTGACTGCTGGTAGACAGGGCAGCAGTGCTGAGGTAGTGGACTCCTGTGAGAAAGGAGACAGTGGCAACAAGAAGTTAGAGAAGGTTTCTTGGGGCAGTCGACACCAAGATGGTCTCTTGTTGTGGTACCGAAGAAGTTGACTGTGCCACTTCTGGCACCAGGCTTGACTGTGCTCCTTGCAGTTCTGGAGCCAACTGAGACACCAGTTTGGAGGAAGAGTGCTTAGGTTTTAAGTGCACTCTTCTGAACTCCTTGCTCCTCTTATCAGACTTAGAGGATAGAGAGACCTTCCCCTAGCCAGGCTTCTCTAGAAGTTTTGTATTTCTTCCATGGTACAGGTGAAAGAGAAGTGTCTGGATTCTGCGAAAGCTGCAGGCATGCTTCTCACGGAATCTGAAACACTCAGCACTGAGTCAGACCAGGATGGCTCCAACTGTGGCCTGAGCTCCACCTCCATCAGCAGGAATGTCAGCCTAGCCTCCCTATCCTTCTTTGTCTTTAGGCTTGAATTCCCTGCAAATCTGGCGCTGGTCCTTTATGTGTTCTTCCCCATAAGCACTTCAGGCAGCTATTGTGCAGGGCACTCACTGATGCAGGTCTTTTTTATTTTTAAACAGCACAACTAAAACTTACTAACTACACTGAAGACTAGATTACCTACACACACCACAACCTATGTACAACGGCTGAGAGAAAGACCTGTTCGGGTATTGAAGAGAGTTCCAATGATCATTGTGGGAGGTAAGAAGGAACTGAGGGTGCCCTTTATACCTGGGTGCAGTGGCACACAGCAGCAAGGGGTGCTCCAGCTACCCAGCGGGTATCACTGAGGGGAAAAGTTTCTGATGGCTTTGTGCAGGGCACACCAACACCAAGAGTGCAAAGCACATGTGCAATAACTTGAAGAACTACTGCAGGTTATAAGTAGGTGAGCAAACACATACATTACATAAACTAACCTCTTAACTAGGAATTTAAGCTAAATAAACAGCACGGTCAAAGTGAGGGAACTGGTTCTGACACTACACTGACAATGGAAATAGAGAAACCAGGGAATGTTGTACAAGAGGGACCTTTATAACTGCAGCTGAAATATATTGGTGCACACTTCACAATACTTAGATTGCTTTTGCAATGGTTCTCGGTCTGCAAAACATAGCATGTGACAGGTAAAGTCAAAATCAGCAGAGGCAATTTCAGGAGGGAAAGCTATACATGTCCTTTAATCTCTAGCGATCAGGGTTCAAATTTGATTTAGGTACTAAACTTCACACCATCTATCTCGTTTCACTCTATACCCATAAAACAAACACGAAACTCAGCCTCGTAGTTTACTAAGGAGAGGCTCAGGAGCAGAATACCAGAAGGGCTGCACGTTAAGAATTAGGTGAATTTGCTGAGTTGTGTGGAAAGAACTCAGAAATAGATTGCAGAGAAGATGTTTGGCAAGAATGACAAGGTTTACCCTGAAAGAAGAAAGTCAGACTTGCTAAATGAATGGTGACGGCAGCAAGTCATGCTTTAATGCAGGGAGTGACCCCAGGGACTACTTTTCTTTGGGGGAGAAGAGGGAGAATACACTAGTTATTGCTGTGGATATTCTGCACACATTCTTGTGTTTTTCTGGGAAATAGGGCGTGGCAGTGTAGATTAGAGGAGCCTCATGCAAATTGAGCAGTCAGTTTGCCAAACCACCAAAAGTAGTCTTCAGGTTGGCTTCTGCCTCATGCTAAGAAAAGGGAAAAAAGAGCAGATGAAAACAGCCAGAAAAAGGCACTGAGACCTATAAATAAATGCAGGATGTGTGTTTGGAGAGGGGGTGTGTGTAGAAGAAGGGGATTGCTCTCACGCTGAGGCAGGCAGGTGCGGTGATCCACTATCAGCAAACCAAGAAATTGAAATATTTGCACTTTCATAAAATCCCGCGAAACAGGACACAAAATGGCACAACATTCCTCCACTGACTCTAGGCTGGTGGGCAAACACACAGGCCAGAGAAGGGAGAAAAAAAGCTCCCAACTGTTCAGTCCAAGACATTTCCCTAAAGACTAGCTTTATTTTCAAGCAACGATTTTAAAACAAGAACAAATAAAATCAAAACACTGGATATTAACCACGCAACATTTTCCCAGCTTCCACAAGCTGGGAGGTGAGAAGACCACACTCTACCCCTTTAGCAGCCTCCTTTGCTACTATGAAGAGATTCATACTACAGGTTCCCTGACCCTGAGTCTCCCCTATCCGCTGTCCCTGCGCCTGAGGCCTGGTCTAAACTATAAAGTTAGAGCAGGGGTTCTCAAACTGGGCGTCGGGACCCCTCAGGGGGTTGCGAGGTTATTACATGCGGGGGGGGGGAGGGTCATGAGTTGTCAGCCCCACCCCAAAGCCCACTTTGCATCCAGCATTTATAATGGTGTTAAATATATTCAATCGTGTTTATAATGGGGGGGTGGGTGCACTCAGAGGCTTGCTATGTGAAAAGGGTCACCACTACAAAAGTCTGAGAACAACTGAGTTAGATCAACCTAAGTGAACATGCATCAACCTGGCTGTGATGCATCTACACCAGAATTTGTCTCCCACTGACATGAGTATTGTTTAGGAATTGTGGAACACTGATAAGGGAAACAAAAGAACACAAGATCTCTATGGCCAGCAGAGTTAAAGACAATAAGGAGTTTTTAACATATATTAGGAACAAAAAGAATCCTGACAATGGTATTGGTCCATTACTAGATGGGAATGGTAGAGTTATCAATAATAATGAAGAAAAGGCAAAAGTGTTCCATAAATATTTCTGTTCTGTATTTGGGGAAAAAAACAAAATATAGGCTCATCCTATGGTGGTGGTAACACTTTCCATTCCACTAGTATCTCTGGAAGGTGTTAAACAGAAGCTATTAAGTTAGACATTTTTAAATCAACAGGTCCAGATAACTTGCATCCAGCAGTTTTAAAAGAATTGGCTGAGGCACTCATTGAACCACTGATGTTGATTTTCACTAAGTCTTGGAGCACTGGAGTAGTTCCAGAAGACTGGAAGAAGCTAATGTGCCAATATTAAAAAAGAGTAAACAGGATGGCCTGGGTAATTATAGGCCTGTCATCCTGACATCAATCCAGTGTAAGATAATAGAGTAGATGATATGGGACTTGTGATACAGCATGGCCAGAGGGCAGCAGGAGAGGGTTAGAAGGGAGCCTTATTCCCTGTAAGGGGAAGAAAGTTTGCTATAGATTAATTAGAGCACCTGAAGCCAGTCACATGATATAAACCCCTGCTTCAATCAGACAGTGTGGGAGTTGGAGCAGAGAGGAATTGGTGTTGGAGGAGAGAACAGTTTGAAGGGAAGCAGAGGACAGTTTGAAGAAGTGCTGTGGTGAGCTAAGAAGTCCAAGACCCTAGGTAAAAGGGCACCTGGCTTGTACAGAGGGAGGGCAGGAAGCCCCCCACAAGCTGAAGGGCAAGAGAGGGAAGTAGCCCAGGGGAAGGAAGTGTCAGTTCAAGTGGTTTACCACTATCCTCAGGGCCCCTGGGCTGAGACCTGGAGTAGAAGGCGGGCCCAAGTCCCTCCCTCTCCACTCCCCTCCTCTAGGACACTAGTGGGGCAGTTAACATCCCACTGCAGGGGCAAGAATGGTGCCCTGACCCGCCCGCCCCCCAAAAGAAGAGAAAGCGCAAGACCCATCAACATAATGCCAGCAATTTGCTACAGACTCTATTAATAAAGAATTAAAGGAGGGTAATGTGATTAACATAAATTAACATTGGTTTATGGAAAACAGATCCTGTCAAACTAACCTGATACCTTTTTTTTATTAAATTACAAAATTTGATTGATAAAAGGTAATAGTGTTCATGTAACACAGTTAGACTTCTGTAAGGCATTTCACTTGGTACCACACATGATTTTGATTAAAAAACTAAAATAATATAAAATAAACATGGCACACATTAAATGGAAACTGCCTCAAATGTAACAATAAACAGGGAATCATCATCGAGCGGATGTGTTTCCAGAGGAGTCCCACTGGGATCAGTTGCTGGCCCTGCACTATTTAATATTTTTATTAGTGACCTAGAGGAAAACACAAAATCATCACTGATAAAGTTTATAGATGACCCAAATTGGGGGAGTGGTAAGTAGGACAGGTCACTGATTCACAGCAATCTGGATCACTTGGTAAACTGGGCACAAACAAACAATGTGTGTTTGAATACATTTAAATGTAAATGTATACAAAGGAACAAAGAACACAGGCCATACTTACAGGATGAGGAACTCGATCTTGGAGAGCAGTAATTCTGAAAAAGATTTGGGGGTCATGCTGGATAATCAGCTGAACATGATTCCCAGTGCGATGCTGTGGCCAAAAGAGCTGGGCCGCAGAAACAGGGGAATCTCAAGTGGGAGTAGGGAGGTTATTTTACCTCTATATTTGAGGCACATGTGACCGCTGATGTAATATTGTGTCCAGTTCTGGTGCCCACAATTAAAGAAGGATGTTGATAAACTGGAGAGGGCTTGGAGAAGAGACATGAGAATGATTAAAGGATTAGAAAACATGCCTTGTCGTGAAAGATTTATGGTGCACCATCTATTTAGTTTAAGAAAGATAAGGGGTGACTTGATTACAGTCTATATGTATCTACATGGGGAACAAATATTTAATAATTGTCACTTCAGTGTAGCAAAGAAAGGTACAACACAATCCAATCACCCTAACAGTGAGAGTAATTGACAATTTGGACAATTTAACAAGGGTCGTGATAGATTCTCCATCACTGACACTTTTAAAATCAAGATTGGATGTTTTTCTAAAAGATCTGCTCTAGGAACTATTTTGGGAGGATTCTGTGGCCTGTGTAACACAGAAGATCAAACCACAGGATCACAATGGCCCCTTCTGGTCTTGGAATCTATGAAGTGCCCAGTTACGATGACACAATAACACAACCTCCTTGAGCAACACAGAGCCCTGGCTGACCTACTTAGGCTAACGCAGTGAAAGTGTAACCACTGTATTACCCGTGCCTCACCAATCTACTAGAACTCTTTGAGGGAGTTAACAAGCATGTGGACAAGGGAAATCCAGTGGATATAGTGTAACTGAACTTTCAGAAAGTCTTTGACAAGGTCCCTCACCAAAGGCTCTTAAACAAAGTAAGCTGTCATGGTATAAGAGGGAAGGCCTCTCATGCATCAGTAACAGGTTAAAAGATAGGAAATAAAGGGTAGGAATAAACTGTCATTTTTCACAGTGGAGAGAGGTGACTAGCAGTGTCCCCCAATGATCTGTACTGGGACCAGGGGTGTTCAACATATTCATAAATGATCTGGAAAAAGGGGTAAACAGTGAGGCAGCAAAGTTTGCAGAAGATACTAAATTATCCAAGATCGTTAAGTCCAAAGTTGACTGTGAAGGGTTACAAAGATTTCACAAAACTGGGTGACTGGGCAACAAAATGGCAGATGAAATTCAGTTGATAAATGCAAAGTAATGTATATTGGTAAACATAATCCAATTACACAGATAAAATGATGGAGTCTAAACTGGCTGTTACCACTCAAGAAAGACCTTGGAGTCATCATGGATAGTTCTCTGAAATCATTTACTCAATGTGCGCCAAGAGTGAAAAAAGTTAACAGCATGTTAGGAACCATTAGGAAAGGGATAGAAAGATCATAATAAAGTATCATAATACCAATATATAAAATCCACAGTATGACCACACCGTTAACACTGTGTGCAGTTCTGGTCCCCCTCGCTCCCCTATCTCAAAAAAGACATTAGTATTGGAAAAAATACAGAGAAAGGCAAAAAAAATTATTAGGGATATGGAATAACTTCCATATGAGGAGAGATTGAAAAGACTGAGATTGTTCAGCTTGGAAAAGAGATGAGTAAGTGGGGATATGATAGAGGCCTATAAAATCATGACTGGTGTAGAGAAAGTGAATAGGGAAGTATTATTTACCGCTTCACAGAACACAGGAACCAGGGGTCACCCAATGAAATTAAGAGGCAGCAAGTTTAAAGCAAACATAAGGAAGTACTTCACAGTGCATAGTTAGCCTCTGTAACTCGTTGCCAGGGAATGTTGTGAAGGCCAAAAAGTATAAATGGGTTCAAAAAATAATTAGATACATTCATGAAAGATAAATCCAACAATGGCTAATAGCCAAGATAGTCAGGGACACAATCCCATGCTCTGAATGTCTCTAAACCTCTGACTGACAGAAGCTAGGACTGAACAAGAAGGGACAGATCACTTGATAATTTCCCTGTTTTGCTCATCTGGCACTGGTCACTGGTGGAAGACAGGATATGGGGCTAGATGGACCATTGGTCTAACACAGTATAGCCATTCTTATGTGTCAACCCTAACGGTCCTCCAGTAGCTGTGCCACAATGTCCCTATCCCCACAACAGAAGCGACTCTGGTCACAATTTTGAACTCAGCTACCCAAAGATCACAGCGACTTGGAAGCCTGTCCCCTCTTTAAAACCACCTGTGTACTTTTCAGTGCCTTTTCCTGATTGTCCACCTTGGCAAGCACACCTCCCAGCTCACCTTTGTTGTGTGCATCTGACCATGCTCATTCCACATGCACAGAGCACAACTAGACATGCTCCTGCCTGGAGCAGGCAAGAAGTCTTGGATCTCCTTGGCCTGTGCAAAGAAGAGGCTCAGCAAACAGCTATGGAACACCTCTAAAAATACTGACATCTATGTGCAAATTGCACAGGTGATGCTGAAACTGGGACGCAATTGGGATGAGCAGCAGTGCCGCATGAAAGCGGAGAGACTTTTTTGGGGATAACAGCAAGCAAGGGAGCACAACAAGAAATCTGATGGTGCTGCAAAGACCTGCTGCTTTTACCACAAACTGCATGCCATGTTAGCAGTCATCGTATCAACATCCTGCAGGAGCCACTTCTGTTATGACTAGGGGTGGAAGGGGGAGTCATCCTGCAGGGGACTCAGACCATGCCATGAACCAGGAGCTGTTTGAAACTCCACCATAGTCTAGGCAGTGCCATTGGACAAGCTCAGGTGACAAAGGGGAAGGGAGCTTAGGTAAGTCTTTATGCACATTATTCCTTATATTTTTTTTCCTTTTTGTTTCCTGAAACCTCATCTCTCTCCTCTCTTCTGCCCTTTTTCCCCTCTGAAAAATGGCACCCATCCCATTTGCATGTATAGGGAACAAAGGCATTGACTTCTGATTGCTGCTTCTAATAAAGTAAACAAAGAGTCCTGTGGCATCTTATAGACTAACAGATGTATTGGAGCATGAGCTTTCGTGGGTGAATACCCACTTAGTCAGATGCATGTGAAGTGGGTATTTACCCACGAAAGCTCATGCTCCAATATGTCTGTTAGTCTATAAGGTGCCACAGAACTCTCTGCTGCTTTTACAGATCCAGATTAACACGGCTACCCCTCTGATACTTTATTAGTACACCCCTACCCTGATATAAAGTGACCCGATATCACACAAATTCGGATATAATCTGGTAAAGCAGTGCTCCAGGAGGGCGAGGCTGCACACTCCGGCGGATCAAATCAAGTTCAATATAACGTGGTTTCAATATAATGCAGTAAGCTTTTTTGGCTCCCAAGGACAGCATTATATCGGGGTAGAGGTGTATAATGTTTGAAAAATCTAATGTTAGAGAATAAATTTTTAAGAAAGTAGTATGACAGTCTGATTACACAAACCACATCAAGATCAGGGTCCTGTACTTGAGTAAAGGTAGAACAAACAGGGGTAGAGTTGGAATCCACTTTTCAATTCTATGATTTGTGGGGTGGGGTGCTTGTGAAGTACTTTGCTTATCTTAAAAGGGATGTCCCTTTTATCCTACCAAAAGAGATCTATGAAACTTTCATGGTGATCCTCTGCAATCCTGTCCGGACATTTCAAGGAAAGGCAAGCTTGTTTCTTTCCCCATGATAGGAGACTTTCCCACACCACTCTACTGCAGTGCTGGCAGCGGAACTGAATGCAAACATGCTAGCAGCACGCAGGCTCAGGCGACTTTGGGACACCAGTAGCAGCTGGATTCTCAGTGACTTTGTCAGCCTCAGGAGTGAGGTATCAGCCAAGATCACCACTACCTGAGAAAATACTGCCAATATTATCTGCACTTTCCCTATACGCATACTCTGGGGCACCCAGCATTTAAAGCATCCACTCTGCAGAACAATCTCCCTCCTTCCTGCTAGAGCAGACATATGATTTGAGCTGCAAAGTGGTGCTGTAGCAAGGTTTTCCAAAGCAAAAGTGACTATTAGCATTTCTAATGTATTTATGGGAATAATGTTGAAAGAGAGTTGAGGCTTATCTTTCTTTTTCTGACTGTAAATCTAATGACATATCTATCTGTTTTAATCACCAACCTCTGGGATGGTGGTCTTGAGAGGTGGTCCTTTCACACCTGCTGAACATCTGATCATGATCAGAAGAAAGAAGCAGACTAGGGAGGATATGGTCTGTGAGAGCCTTGAATCCTCTATAGTCTCAGATCATGAACACAGAGCATGGAAGGGCCATAAATCCACAACCCTAGAGAAGGACTAACAATGGAGGGAGCGGTTGATGCAAGAGAGGAAAAAGAACTTAGAGAGAATCATCAGAAAATGTTCAAGGACATCATCAGTTTCTCAAGCAACAAACTCAGATGTCGCAGAGCATTAATGACCTACATGCCCAAAGACCCCAGGCTCAGCTGCCTTTCCAATCTTTGAAAAACAAAGAACTACAGCTACACATCCACCCACATGAAAACCACAGGATCTGACACAATACACTGTAGTCATGTTTTACATACATGAACATAAATATTCAACTGTTTACTTCTATTTTCACTTGGGGTTTTAAAGTATGGTTCACCCTGTTACAGTGTTGCTAAACAGTTTTTACATTGTGTTTGATTGCACTTTAATTTTGTTCCCTGTTGCTTTGCACACAAAGAAGTTCTATTTTTGGAAACTCTAAGTATCTTTACACCAAGCATTACAGAATTCATAGCGAGAAGCAATAACCCATCCATATTTGATCTCCATAACACAATAAACATTTCATAAAAGCATCAGACAACATTATTGTGACTGACTGTTAAAATGGACTTTTAAGGCCTCCTTAAGCCATATAGCTCCATGGCTGGATCTTCTAATAGCCCTTGTATCTTGCTGTTGAAAATCAGCAGACAGCCTTTCCATCTTTGTCTCACATATTATGCCATATATAACATGCACTTATAATAATGGGGATGTTTGCTTCCCTGGAGTCAAGTTAGCAAGCAAACAGTGCCAGTGGCCCTTCAATTTACCAAAAGCACATTCAACTTCTGCACCTGCTGGGCTGGTAGTTGAATCTTTCTTTGGTGCTGTCGAGGTGGCCAATACACAGCTTCATGAGCAAGGGGTAGGCTGGGTCACTCAGAATCACTACTGGCATTCAACATCACTAGTGGTAACGCGCCACTCTGGGAAGTCCTGTGCTCTTAAAGATGCGAGCGCCATGTACCGTCCCTGTCGAGCCCACACTGACATAGGTGAAACATCCCTGATGATTCACTAGTGCTCACGTAACCATGGAAAAGTAGTCCTTTCTGTCGGTGTACTCACTGGCAAGGTGGGCTAGTGCTGCAATAGAGATGTCATCTATCGCTCCACCACAATTTGGGAACCCCTTTGCTGCAAATGCATCCACTATTTCCTGCACATTACTGAGGGAGACAGGCCTGTGTAGCAGGAGACTCTTAATGGTCTTACACACTTGGATGACAATGGCCACCACTGTGGATTTTCCAGTTCCACACTGACTGCCTCCTGACTGACAGCAATCCAACACTGCAAGCTTTCAGAGCACGACTACCACTCACTTCTCCACTGTTAATACAGCTCTGATTTCGGTACACTGGAGGTCTGGAGTGAGCTCGGGCACAAGATCCAGGAAAGTGGCTTTTGCATCCAAAAGTTCTGCAGCCACTGCTCATGATGTCAGACTGTATTAGGATGCAATCCCACCGATCAGTGCTCGTCTCTCAGGTCCAGAAAAGGCAATCTACCAAGCGGAGCAGCTCCATGAACACTAACAGCAACCTGGCTTTTATTTTTATTTTTTTTCATTGCATCCATCAGCATCCAGTTATTGTGCTTGAACATCTCCACCTCTTCCATATCGTACTCCCGGTTGTAATAGTACTCATTCAGTTCTGCAAATACAGGAGAATTGTGCGTCCTCTATTAGCAATAATCATAAGAACTATGGTGAACTATGCAGGGTCCATGCTTCTATCAGAGAGATGGCAGAGGACAAAAAGCAGTGTGGGGGACTGTGGGAGTTTTAAAAAACAGCACAAAATGTATGGAGTAGGGAAAGAATTATGAGATGGAGAAAGTGGCATAGCAGTAACTTGATCCCTAGCCCCTAGAAAACCCTGGGTGACACCAGAATCACCGGTATCACACAAAAGTGCAAATGTCCTACAAGTCACCGACCCATCAGGCAGTAAGGGGCCCACTGGGATACCTACCTGTGCTGCACCCCATTTTAAAACAATGCAAGCACCCAAGTGTGCACATGCCTGAGCTATCAACAAACGTCAGCGGCTGTGCACTCACATAACTTGCATTGACTGAACTTTGATACAGCCTTATACCTGGTTTTCTATAGGTCACATATTCATGGGCTCTGTGATTACGGATATGTCTTCAGTGCAGAGTTAGCTTGAGTTATCTCCTCTCACAAATTCATAGATTCCAAGGCCAGAAGGGACCATTGTGATCACCAAGCCCAGGGGTCTCTAAACACGCAGCCCACGCTCCTCACATCCCCCCTGCCATCACCCAGCATTTACCTACAGTGGCTCTGGCCTGGCGTGCACCCAGGGCAGAGCAAGCTCTCTGCCTGCCTGCCCTGCCCTGCTCCCACGCTGCTCCAGGAAGCGGAAAGAACGTGGGGGAAAGAGACGCAGGGGCGTGTGTTGATGTTGCTTCAGGCACCACCCTCAGCAGCTCCCATTGCCGCGGTTCCCCGTTCCCGGCCAATGGGAGCTGTTGAAGGAGGTGCCTGAAGCAACAGCAACACATACCACTGTGCCTTTGCTCCCCCACGTTCCAGCTGCTTCCCAGAGCAGCACAGGGGTAGGGCGGGCAGGAGGTAGGCAGAATACCAGGCAGGCAGGGAGCCAAGCCCACTTCCCAAGCCCCTCCTGCACCCTGACCCCCTGCCCTAAGCCCCCTGCTGCACCCTGCACCCCAATCCCCTTCCCTGAGTTGTCTGCTGCACCCTGCACCCAACCCCCTGCCCTGAGCTACCTGCTGCACCCTGCACCCCAGTCCCCTTCCCTGCACCCAACTCCCTGCCTTGAACCCACTGTCGAGCCCCCTGCCGCACGCCTCCTGCACCCCGACCCCCTGCCCTGACCCCCTGCAGCACCCCTCATCCCTCCTGCACACCATACCCCAACTCCCTGCCCTGAGTCCCTGCCACACCTCACACCCCTCCTGCATCCTCTGGGGGCAGGGAGGGGGTGGAGTTGGGGTGGGGATTTTGGGGAAGGGATTGGAATGGGGGCAGGGAAGGAGTGGGAAGAGGCGGGGCAGGGGTGGGGCCTCATGGAAGGGGTGGAGTGCGGGCGGGGCCGAGGGCAGCGAGGGGGAGGTATCAGTAATACGGCCCTCGGCCAATGTACTAGTCCTCATGTGGCCCCGTAGTCATTTGACTTTGAGACCTAGCCTGACCTCCTGCATAACACAGGCCAGAAAACTGCCTCAAAACAAGTCCTAGAACATACCTCCTGAGTTAGTTAGTTAGTTGAGCTGTAGAGTGACAGTATTAGCAGCTCAGAGTAGCTGCGTCCACGCTGCATTACTAGTTTGAGATGCAGAACTCAAGCTTCGACCCACACCTCTGATAGGCCAGCTAGCGGGAGTTTAAAGCACCACTTGACTCAAACTAGAAGTGTGAGGGTGGGGGGAAGTCAGGTATGGGGCAACACTTAAGTCAGACCTCAAGGTCACACTGCAGTGAAGCAAGCCCTATAGTTCCCCATTTTAAAGAGTCTAACTTGCACACACGTTGTGATGCCCCTGCATTACATCACTTCCACGAAGCTCATTTGAGCCATGAGAATCTAAATTGCCTAGATGTCTATTATTAATTTTTTCAGCAGACCATCCTGGCTGTATTGTTCTCACATACCAATTACCCAGGTCCTATATACAGATTTGACAATGAGACCTTCTTCTGGGGATGAGAGAAGTGGCAGACAGAGAAACCCTCTGGGAAGTGTACCTCTAGAAGTGACACACTGTCAAAGGGATGTACTAGGGGAGAAGAAGAGAAGAGGGGTTGCCACCAGTCTGCCCCTAACTAGTTGCAATGAAACGGACGTTCTCAGAAGTGCAGTTCACATCAAGATGAAAGCAGAGAGAATGAAAACGAAAATGGAAAGGGAGCATTCTGCAAAGACTGCTCCTCACCCACCCTCGTTAGTACTGAGAGACTGTTCTAATGGTGGCCCCTACAAACTCAGCTGTCACATTCCAGTAGCTCTCCCATTGCCTGCAAGTACTTTTAAACCCCCAATCAGTCCCCAGCCCAAAGGTCTCAGAGGGACGAGGCACTCCTAAATATCACCAGGTGATACTTCCAATGTTAGAATTTACAGTATGAAGATCAGATGATCTGGGGGGTTGTAGACAGGGTCAAGACAAAGGGATAAAACAGGGGACAACCAGGTCTATAATTAAAAAGAGTTGTGTGGTTAACGTTTAGAAATAACGCACTGAGTTAATGAGCTGCACTTGGCAGAAGGGGAAGAACAGGCAGGGAAGTCACAGACGGAAGGAAAGATTCTCTCCTGCACCCAGAGGAAGGCAGAAAGAGTGACCAAGTTAGAAGTTCCCTTTTTCATTCATGGTTCTGGGCTGGGAGGGAAGGCACAAATCAAGAGAGAAGGGGAGAGCTTTCTTCTTGAGTTCAAGGGATGGGGCAAGGATTATAGGATGAAAGGGATGGAGTGTTTCTAATGCATCTCGTGGTGTGATATGGGGGGGAGGGGAGGATTCCTGCTACATATGGAAATTAAGAAACAGGAAAATAATAACAGAACACACCCGTAGCTTGGGTTGTTTGAAGCATGCAGCCTACCACTCCTCCGAGATTATGAGAAAGAATCCTGCCCTATTAACAGGGAGGGCTGGTTCAGAACCAGCTGTCCTTCAACCCTTGACCCTCATTTGGGAAAAGGAGGGGTCACCATATCAGCCACTCAGCAGCATGGAGCTCCCTGCATTGGCACCAGTCACCTGCCCAATTCAGACCTGTAATCTCCCCCAACTTTGATTTAATGTAGCAATTACTGGTAATGTGGTTTGAAGGAGATAAATGCTCGGTACGGGGCTGGCTGGTGCTGACGCTCATTCTGCTCATGATGCAAGAACAGTTTTAATTAAAATCCCCTTTATGATAAAGGAATTGCTTGACTGGATGTTTCTGTGCAGCCCTGATACGGAGTTTCCTCCAAAGCGGATTAGAAATCAAAGTTTCCCCCTTCTCACTACTGGCAATACACAAAAAATATGGAACACAATCACCATGTCACCCCTCGGTGTGATTTCTTTAACCCTAGAACTGCTGGGATTATGTCAGCATTTGCTTAAGACAATTGCCTTCTATCACAGCTTTAAACCCTTCCTCCCAAAAACCAAAGTATCAGGGATCCTTTAATTAGGAGAGAGGGATGCAGAAGGAAAACACATCCTCCGCAAGCCAAAAGGATTTTCCCTTTATTTGACCTAAAATGGAATTATGCTGGCTTCCTGTGTTGCAGTCTGTCATTGCAGACTGTATTCTTGGTGAGAAAGGAGATCAAGACTGAGGTGCACTGGCAAAATTCTGGGAGATGGGGGGCCTGGTTGTTGGACTGAAATAGCAAGAGAGTCTGTTTGTTAGAATGGAGGAGAACTGACAAAAGAGAAAGAAGAGGGAGGGGACAGATTGGAATAGCAGGGCTCCAGCCAGATGAAGGAGTTGGATTTGGAACAGCTATCAGAGTCCCTGTACAAAACCATTCTAGAAAAAAAAAAAATCTGTCAGCTCTTGATGAAGTTACAACAAAGGGGGATTTTCTGGTTTGTTTGTTTTTTCTTTACCGTATAAAATATACTAAAAATGAATACATTAAACCCAGCTAGTTTCTATTATTGCAAGTGCTAAGAGCAGATTGTCACAGTGAGAAATTGGCCTTGTGCATTATACAGAAAAGACAGCACAGGGGTTTGCAGCCTGCAGATGGTGCAATGTGAAGATAAAGAGCCTTAAATATGAATGCACGTTATTTCTCTCTTCTCCCAGGGTTACCTTAAGCCACAGAATATATGTCCAGATAAAAAAGCTGATTTAAGCAACTGGATTTCTGCCTGGCCTTTGGAATGTGTCATCCTGGGATCTTTGTACCATGGGAATGCCTATCTCCAGTTCAAGGGATCCCTGTAGTCGGAGCCTCAGCAGGAGACGTCACCACACCCAGAGAATCCTCCTGTCTCCCATGAGATTACCTTCCCGCACAGGAATCCTTGATTCTATCTCTGGCATTCCCCATTCCTAGCCATCTTAGAAGAGCCTCTTCCCATGAGATTCCTATTTCCCTCTCAGAGGGCCTAGCGTTCCAGAAGCTCTTCTTCCTTCATAGGATACCCTATCATGTGACAGAGGGGGGAAAACCTTTCCAGGAAGAAGCTAGGAGGGATGAAGCAGAGCACCCTGACATAGTTCTAGCACAGATACCACCTGCAGTACAAGCATCTAAGAAAGTGAATCTGGGGCCACGGTGGGTTGATACAGTGCTACTGTCCTGGTGAAATCAGTCTTCAGGAACAAACAGTAACTCATCTCTGCAAAAATAAAGGGAAAATCCCAGGTCAAGGAAGGCAGCATGAAGGCATAATGTGGCTGTGCTGGCCCACAGGAAAAAAGCCTGGTGTAATTAACAAGATTAAAAGGGGATTTAGGATCAGGACAGAGAGAGCAACAGGCTAGATTGATCTTTGCAGGATTAAAACTGGAATCCTACTAATAGTCCAGTGGTCATGAGATCAACACTACGTAATGGGATTAAATCAACAGCAGCTTTTGTTTTTATATCTAAACCACAGTGCCTACACTGCCGCCACTCCAATTAAACAGCAGAGAGGGTGCAATACTACTCCAGGATTTGTGGAAAGGATGACGGAGCACTACCAAGTTCAATTCTGTAACTGTAGAAAAACCACAGAACAGACACTGCTATTCACAGAAAGCAAAGAGACGACATAATAAGCTGCCTGAGCACTGAAGACAGTTTGAAGTTTACCAAAGCAGTGTCCCAGCCGGCCATAAATCTAGCTATAGCGAATTTGATTGTGTTACCCCATGACTGATGAAAGAGAAAGGCTAATGTGGTAAGAGCCCCAGCTGTACCCAGACATGCTTCAGATTGGCAATTGGCTTTTGATGGTGTCCATTGACCATCAGGAACAAAGGGAGCAATATACTAGAAGGGACATATCAGCAGCCACACATTTAAGAAAAATTGTTGCATATCCCCATTGTACAATAGAACCCAAGAATCACAAAAGAAAGAAAAGCCTGTCTCAAAAACGTGTCACTGGCATTACTGTGGTGTAGCACATGCAGGCCAGCTGCTCCTCCATTGCACTGGTCTTTAAAGTTTCCAGCGCTTGTGCTGATAATTTGAATTGATATTGTGGAGAGGAAAAGAAGGCAAGGTATCCACTTCTCCCTAGACATTCATATAATGTACACAGAATGTTTAAAGCCTTTTTTTTTTTTTGCACAAGCTGAAAAAAAGAACACTGTCACAACCACCCCGCTCAAAGGAGGATGGTAAGAGAACACAGAGCACAGCTATTTACAACAACTAAGCAGCTGCACAGGGGAGCTACACCAGAAGAAGCCATTATAATATCTTGCATTTTCTACGGCTCTTTTTACCCTGAAAAATCCCAAACGACTTTAAAAAACAGTAAGTATACAAACACTCTATATGTATACACACAAAAATAATACTACATTAAAGCATTCAAGAGCCGTTAATAATGTTTACCCAACCCCATTCTCTCCTCCAGTTCCTTGAAGGCATCATGCTTCAGCAAAACACCCGTTCCACAATTCAATTACCTGCCACTCCTCACAAGGTGCCACCATCACCAATCTCATCTACCCTGCACCACCTGTCCCACTAGCTGAATTGGACAAACCAGGGATAATCCCAGTTATCCCTCCTCTTTGCCATACCTCTGCACTGAAATGAGGAAAAAAGAAATATAATAAGCCGGAGCATGCTCATTTTTCAATTTCAAGACATATGCTGTAACTAAAATTTTTATATTGTTTTCCTGAATTTAAATTTGTTTTTACTCTAGGTACCTTCGAAGTTATGAAAACGTTCAGTGGAATGTCACTGTTGTCCATCATGCATCACAAAACCACCTTTGGCATCATCCTACAGCGGAGCCTTAAAGCAAGATGATTAATCTGTTACAGAGTATCTGAAGTTCATCATTTGGTCAGGACAAATTCAAATAATTCTCTTGATGTCTAGGTATGAATTAGGACAAAAGGGTAGGGGACAGGCTGCCTCCTAGCTCATATGAAACATGGAAACTGTCTTCAGCCTGAATTCAACTAAAGGTCCAAGAAAACCTCAACCTGGTGGAAAATCATAGCTTTAGTCATCAGAAATAGGATACTGAAGGTATACAAATTAAGATTTTCCTAAAGGGCTGTGAGAGAACAGTGAAAACCAGATTTAAGGGAGGAACAGGAGGCAGCCTAATTACCAGTTTTAGTTTCTCCACTGATTTGAGGAACTTGGACACTTTTGATTGATGGCCCATAGCAGTGCTAGTGTATGTTAGGATCCTCCAATCTGAGAGCTCAAGAGGGCATTCTTTGTTGGTTTCTTTCTTTTCTGCCAGCAGAAAAGGGAGACCTTGACTTTCACTGGGAATCACCAGCTGCCTGCACTACTCTCTCAACTCTATGATATACTTCTGAGATTCTGTGAACCCTAACAAGAATGTACTCTTTTCAATTCCAAGACTGTGACTGGCCTGCCCGCTGTTCTGCACAAATTAAGTTGAGTGGGCCCTTGGTCCTCTGTAGTCCTCCAGAACTGGAAGAACAGTTTCTCTTTGCAATACATTAAAGGTCTCCTGCCTTCTGGACAAGTTGGTGCAGGGCAACTCAGCAGAAAAGTTGCCGGAAGAACTCACACTTGAACTCTACAGTATGTCCAATGGCTACAATCTACCATCCAGGACCCTGGTATTCTTTTGTTTATGCTCATTCAGGAAACAAATGAGAAGGTTACTCAACTTGTGCAATAACGGAGATTCTTTGAGATGTGTCCTCCTGTGGGTGCTCCACTTCAGGTGTCGGTGCATCCCAGCACCATCGATCAGAGATTTATGGTAGCAGTATCCACGCAGATCACACGTGCACAGTAGGCATTTCGCGGTGCCGTTGGTGCCTCGTCTAGTGCATGCATGACCCCAGCCCTCCAGTTCCTTCTCTACCACAGAGTCCTTATTGCAAACTCCAAAATAGAGGGGAGAAGGGTGAACAGTGAAGCACCCACAGGAACACACATCTCAAAGAACCTCAGTTACTGCACAAGGTGAGTAACCTTCTCTTCTTCAAGTGCTGTCCCTGTGGGTGGTCCACTTCGGGTGACTGTAGAGAAATGTCCCTTAGAAGGCAGGAGGGACTTCGGGTTCATTTGAATCGTAAAGTATGGTTAGGCCAACTATGGCGTCAGCCCTGGAGTCCTGAGTGATTGCATAGTGCTCAGTGAATTGCATAGTGCTCAGCAGCGGCCCAAGTGGTTGTCCTACCACTCAGTGGTTTGAGCATTGGCCTGCTAAACCCAGGGTTGTGAGTTCAATCCTTGAAGGGACCATTTAGGGATCTGGGGCAAAAATGTGCCTGGGGATTGGACTAGATGACCTTCTGAGGTCCCTTCCAACTGATATAAAAAAAAAAACCATTGTTGAGGAATGCTATCGAGATAGATACAGATCTTGTGGAATGCACTCTGATGTGCATAGGGGGATCCATGTTCCGAATACTACAGCAATGTTGAATGCATCTGGAGAGCCATTTAGCCAGTCTCTGAGTGGATATTGCACAGCCTTTCAAACACTTGGCAGCAGAAATGAAAAGTCTAGATTTCTGGAAAGATTTGGTCCTTTCCAGGTAAAATGCTAGCGCACGCCTGACCTCCAATGATTGCAAAACAGTCTCTGTTGGAGACCAGTGAGGCCTCGGATAGAACATAGGACGGTGGATTGGCTGGCTAATATGAAAGGATGATGTCATCTTCAATAGAAATTTTAGGTGCAGACACAGCATGACCTTGTCCTTGAAGACTATTGTGTAGTGAGGATCAGCCATGAGAGCCCCTATCTCACTCACCCATCTGGTGGAAGTAATAGTGACCCAAAAGGCCACTGTCATGGATAAATGTAGAAGGGAACAGATGGCTAGGGGTTCAAATGGCAGTCTGGTGAGGCATTTCAATATCAGATTGAGGTCCCAGGCCAGAGTAGGTTGGCGAACCTCTGGGTAAATGTTCTGGAGGCACGTGAGGAAGCGTTTAGTAATGGGGTGTGAAAAGATCAAGGTCCCATCAATTTCATGATGGAATGCAGTAATTGCCATGAGATGGACTTTGATCAAGCTCATTGCTAAACCCTGGAGCGTTTCAGTTCCAGTAGGTATTCCAACACTAATGGTAGCAGTGATGTGGAAGCCATCACATGTTTTTCATGACATCAGGAGGAGAATCTCTTCCATTTTTAAAGGTAAGTATTACCCGTGGTCAGTTTCCTGCTGTTTAGTAGTATGTGTTTAACTTGTTCCAAGCAGTCTAGTTCGCCATAATGGAATCATGCAGGAGCCATACTTGAACGTGGAGTTTCTCCAGACTGAGGTGAAGAGTGCGACCATTGTTCTGAGAAAGCAGATCTGGATGATGAGGGAGAACTTGAGGGGCACATATCACCATGTGCATCAGATAAGGGTAGCATGCTTGCCTGGACTATGTTGGGACTATGAAGATGACCTTGGCCTTGTCTAGTCATATCTTGTGTATCATTCATGATATCAGGGGAATCAGTGGGAACGTGTACATGAGTTGGGTGCATCCCACGTGATAAGGAAGACGTCCCCTAGTAATTGTAGTCCCATTCCCACTCTTGAACAGAACATGGCACATTTGTGGTTCATTGAGGAAGCAAACAAGTCGATGAAGGGACTGCCCCTCTGGCAGAATATAGATAGCAGTACTCCCTCATTCATTTCCAAATCGTGGTCTCCAGAGAAGCATCCGCTTAGCATGTCCACCATCACATTCTGATAGCCGGGAAAGTAGGAGGCTGAAATTTTTATGTTGTGGTGTATGCACCACTTCCATAGTTGCATGGCTTTGGCACATAGCGAGTGAGATCAAGCACCCCCTTAGCAACTGATATAAAATATGCAGGCAATGCTGTCAGTCAATATGCGAATTGATTAGTTCTCTATGAGATGTAGAAAGTGTCTGTCAGCGTTGCGGACTGAACGTATCTCTACTAGATGGATGTGTAACTGAGTCTCCGCAAGAGACCATTTGCCTTGAACTGTGTGCTGATACATGCGGGTGGCCCCAACCTATCAGTGAGGCATCTATCGTGATTACTATTGATGGGGGACCCTGTTGGAATGGAATACCCGAGCATACATTTTCTGGTCTCGTCTACCAGCGTAAAGAGTCCAGGACGTGGGGTGGTACTGTAAGTTGTTTGTGCAGGCTGTGCCTGCTAGGTATGTATACCAAGATCAATCAGCCCTGTAGGCAGCGCATATGTAGTCTTGCGTGTCATATCACAAATGTGGCTGCCATGGGTCCTAACAGTTGCAAGACAGTATGAGCCAGTATTTGGGGGCTGACTCTTATCTCTGAGATGAGGTTTGTCAGCACTCTGAATTATTCAGGGACAGGGATGCCTTGGCTTCTATGGCATCAAGATGTGCCCTGAGGAAGTCCAGTTGTTGAACAGGAATTAGATTGGATTTTTGTTCTTTTATCTGTAGCCCTAGATTCCTGATCGTCGTCTGGACAACGTCCTGTGCTTCTTGTTGAGTAGGGCCTTTGAGAAAGCAATCATCCAAGTAAGGGAAGATCATTATTCCCTGTTTGCATAGATGTGCCACTACCACTGCTAGGATTTTGGAGAAAACTCTTGGTTCAGTGGATAGGCGGAATGGTAGTACTCTGTACTGGAAGTATTCATGTCCTACTGTGAATCGCAGGAATTTCCTGTGGGCAGGGTATATGATAATACGAAAATAAGCATCCTGGAGGTTGAGGGCTAAAAACCAGTCCCCCTTTTGCAGTGCTGGAAGTATCATGCCCAGTATTGTGACCATCTTGAATTTTTGTGAGCATATAAACTTGTTGAGCTTCCTGAGATCTAAGATACGTCTCTATCCCCATTCTTCTTCTGGGTCAAGAAGCAGTGGGAGTAAAACCCCTTGCCCCTGTATTGTGAAGGCACTTGTTCCATGGCACCTAGTTATAGAAGATGATCGACTTCTTATCATAACTGGTGCTCGTGAGAAGGGTCCCTGAAGAGGGATGGGGAGGGGAGCAGCGTAGGTTGTTGGGAGGTAAAGGAGATGGTATATCCTGATCGTATGATCTGACACCCATTGGTCTGTGGTTATTGACGCCCAGATACAATAGAATGGGTGAAGACGATGACCAAAATATGGGGCTAGACTGGGAGTAAGCACTGCCTAGTGAGGGACTCTCGATGAAAACTTCAAAATTGTGGCTTGGGCGTAGCCAATTGAGAACTCGACGGTTGAGACTGAGGTGCTCTCCGTTGCTATGAACATTGACGCTGTCTTTGGTTCTCATATAGTCGTTGCTGTTAGTTAGAAGAGGAATCTCTGGACCTCTGATAAGGTTACATCCCACCTGTCTCTTTGCAGGTGGGATGTAAATCCCCAAAGTGCATAGAGTGGCTCGAGAGTCTTTCACTGAGCAGAGCACCTCATCTGTCTTACTCGAGAACAGCTTTTCTCAGTCAATAGATAGGTCTTCGCCTTTCATTTGAAGTTCTTTAGGGATGCCCAAGGACTACAGCCAGGATGCCTGGCGCATCACTATGGCCGTGGTTCTGGCGGCTGTGTCCGTAATGTCCAAAGACGCTTGGAGAGCTGTTTTAGCGATGAGTTGACTCATTTACAATCGCCTGAAATTGTGATTGTTTTTCCTCAGGAAGCTCCACTGTGAACAAGCTAAGATTCCCATAAGTATCAATCATATTTAACCAACAAGGTTGAATAGCTGGCGACTCAGAATTGTAATGTCACCGAGGAGTAAACTTTTTGTCCAAAGAGGTTGAGCCTCGTGTTCCTTATTTTGTGGGGTCTGTCTAAACTGTTGTTGTTTGCCCTATTGATTAGCATTGACCATCAAGGAGTTGGGAGGCAAGTCCTTCAGCATGTCGGTGGAATTGAGGTTGGTGTCTGCCAGACTGTCTGCTGGTTCCAAAATTGCATCACTTATGGGCAGAGTGATTTTGGAAGTAGATGAAGGTTATAGAATTTGTACCAGCTTGTGCTGCTTTGTCTGCATTTCCTCTAACGGGATGTCCTGGCTTTGGGCAACCCACTTAAACAGTCCCTAGAACTGCGTGAAGTCATCCGCCGAGGTAGATGGCTGTGACATGATGGTGACAATGACTAACTAGCTACTTACCGTATTTCTAAAGGTCTGGCAAGAGTAGGGTGACCATATGTCCCATTTTTAAAGGGACAGTCCAGTTTTTTGGGATTTTTTCTTATATAGATGCCTCTTGCCCCCTACCCTGTCCCATTTTTTCCACCATTGCTATATGGTAACCTTAGGCAAGAGTGACGAACACTGCCCCAGAGCTCCACCTTCAGCCAAGGAGAGTTGAGAAGGAACTGGAGGGCTCGGGTTGTGCACACGCTAAATGTCGCACCAACAGCACCGCAAGACGCCTACTGAGCACGCGCGGCCACTGATACCGTAAATCTCTGATCAACGGTGTCGGGATATACCAACACCTGAAGTGGAGCACCCACAGGGACCGCACTCGAAGAAGAATCTTTATTTCTTCTGACTACAATGGCATTCTGTGCACTGGGTCTGCATATGAGGGATCACCCTGAGCCCTAGTCCCGCCCCCTCCCCCTTCTTTGAACACTGCGTTGCTTCATTTGAAATGACCTCTCCTATTGAACTGGGATTGTGGGCTCTGGGTAATAACTTTGGTTTCTCTGAGTCTGTTCCTGGCAGATTAAGAGCCTTACTTTAGGAATCATGTAGGGCCCTCTAAGGAGAGAAACATTGAGTCTTCACATGCACTAGTAACTACTGAAACTTTTCAAGCTCCTCCCCCACTAGGAATGTGCTGTGAAAGAAGAGAGCTGACAACTTATCTTTCTAGGAGTGGTCAGTGGATCACTGCTCTGGCCACAGGAATGATCCTGTTGAGACTGACAAAGACATAGAGCCATGTGACATCACAATGTAGATAAGCCCAAATCAAGGTAGGGCAAAGTCTTGACAGGTCTGACCTCATCTCTGGCCCAGGAGATTTACTCAGTTTTTGCAGCCCACTGATGGCTGCTAATGAATCAGTTGATAGAGTGAAGCTTACAGAGAAAGCCTTGAAGCAGTTCTCCTCAGAAAGCTTCCATCTTCCTGTCCTCTTTCACTTTCCTGGAACTCTAAATGCACAAATCAGCCAAGCTATACTGAGAGAGTTGATGAATTGACCTACAGGATCATGAGCTCAAAAAAGGCAGATTCACACCAATATGTAGATAAAGCTCCTATTAGGCTCTGAAACCTAGGGTATTCTCACCTTTGTTAAGGCTTCACTGATGGCAGTGGTATTGATGTGCTCTACTTGTTGGAAAAAGAAAATCAAGGTCTGAAAGCCAGAAAAGACTCATAGTTCTGTCTCCATTTGTCGGCTGGGAAGAACTATACCCATGTGTCTGGACTGGCACAGAATATCAAAGAAAAAAGATGTGGGTTATTGTTGTAAGAAATAAACTCTTGGCCAGTAGCAGATTATTTAAAAAAACAAAAAAAAAAACAAAACAGACATGTCAGGCACGGCTGTTTTATGAGAATCCCAGAACAGCAATGAAGCCAGTTGGACATAGAGGTTGTGAACTAACTGAGCAAAAGGTGTACAAACACCCTGAAAACAATGGGGCCCTGATCCTTCACTGGGATCGCAAGACAACAACAACAACAAATAAAAAAACCTGAGTTCAATGAAAAGATGACAAATGAGTAGCATCAGCATGGCAACCACTCTGCGTTTACCAAGGAATGGCCAGCGATCATATGGGCGCCGAAAGCTTTGGTGGCCTGATAAGCTCATCAATGACAGACATAAACTGAACATCAAGTCAGACTGCTTTACGGACCTAGCTAGGGATCGATCTGGGTGATGCTTGATCTCCAAGGCAGCTATGCCCCTTTGGGATTTCACAAGATGATGATGATGATGATATGAAACATCTCATCCTCTCTCTTCCAAGTGGCTTTACACATACTTTGAACAGGAGGATGACACGATGACATTTACTAAATTGACCTTCAGCCAAAATCATTCAAAAGTAATCTCCTAGAATTGAAATGCTATCACCTGAACTTGGCTAGCAGATTTCTTTCCTACCTCTTCCTATCACTGTGCCCAAATAACCAGCTTGCCACCAACCAACCAGTGTTCAAATCTCTCATCTCAACTATTGTAAAGCTATTCTTCTCTTGCCACTTTCAGGAATAAAACAGAAACAGGAAGTGATTTTTTAAAAAGGAACAAGCAGAAGCCATTTAAAACCAGCAAAAACAGGCAATGTTTATCAACACATTGTTGCATATTTTGGACATCAAGTTTAACTACATAGCACCCAGTATGATGGGGCCCTACTCCTAGCAGCTACTGAAATAATTATTAACAGCAGTACATTTCCTGGCCAATGGCACACTGGAAAAATATAGTTTTTTGTTCCTGCATTTTGCTTGAGGGAATAAGGAGCTGGGGAGAGAGAAGAGATTCAACAAATACATCTACAGAAAATAGCACAAGATCACGATGGGGGAGGGGAACAGAGGAACACTGACTGGGTGAGTAATGTGACTCATAACATAACCCCCAGAATTACAGAGCTTTCTCCTTCATGGTTTCATACATGTAGGCTCAAATGAGACTAGGCATTTCTTATCTCTTAAGAGACAGTACTCCCTAATATTCTGTTCTATATATGTTCTTACACTGCGTTCATCACCATAGCATCTGCATGCCTTCCAGCAGTGCATTAAACAACATGCCTAACATCAGTAACATGTTTGTTCTCTCATCCTCTCCCCACCAGAGGAGCATGTGCTGTGGATATTTTTATTATTATTTTATAAATCGGGTTGGTACTATCACCTATTATTAAGGATGCCCAACACTTCCCATTATAACACCTTGTTGTTAGTTGGTTACAACTTCAGCAAGCTATTGTTTGGGCTGAAATTTTCCATGTCAGGTGTGTGCCTCAGGCTGCCTTTTTTCTTTTTCTTTTTTTTGGTGGGGGGGGGGGAATTGGTTTACAACACAATTTCAGCCCAAACTGTTCCACGTTTCTGATGAAAAGCCTAGAGAAAAATATGGTGTTTTGCCCATGTTAAAAACATTCGGCTACTTTTCCTTTGAAATGGAATAGCACCCTCGTGCTTTGGAGCAGGGCCCTGAAATTTGGCAGTGGGTAGACTATTTGGGCCTATACCTTTTGTCATCCTTGTGAAAATTCACCCAAATTTGACAAAGTTATAAGCCTTTGAAAAGCCACAGTTCCCACACACTCAGCAGAGACTTCTTACCAGCTAAAACCTCCAATGATTGTCCTCACTGAGCATGTTACAGCCTCTCTCAGCTCCTAGTGCTGACCAGACCGTGCACGTGCCATCCACATAGAATGGCTGGGTATGCTCCAGCCCAGTGCCACAAGGGCAAAGCTGGACTTTCCATGTAATGGCTGTTCTAGGTTGGGATAGGACTGCGCACCCAAACTGAAAGCAGGGAACCTGGCTCAGCTGCACTCTCAACTATCCCCTGCGGGCAGCCTGGCAGCATACAAAAGGAAAGTGCCTGGTTTGAATGCAGAGGGAACAGAAGTCAGACAGTGGTTAGGGAAAGGAGTAGATGTGGGACAAGAAGTCTGGTGAGACTAAGACTGCAGTGGGATACTGGGGGAAAGAGAAACTGACTGCAACGGGCTGGACAAGATTGCTGGGCTGGGTGAAGCTGATGATGGAAATGGAGGGGACTGGGAGACAGCTGGCAGGGGCACATGCAGAGATCAGACAAGTTGTTGGAGAGAAGGGGAGACTTAGATTGGCTGGACAAGGAGGCTGGGACTAGGAACCAATATGTGAGGGGAATGGGGCAGGGAGAAGATAGACTGAGCTGAAAAGAAATTGAAGTGCCAAGGGTACGGGATGGTGGGGGAGAAGAGAGGGAATGGGACTAGGAGACAGGATGGGAAAGGGTAAATTGAAACTAACTGAGCAAGGATATGGAGTGGTGAGGAGGAAATTGGGATTCTGACAACGAACCCGGAGGGGGAGACTAGGATTGGGAAAAGACACTGGAATAAGTCTGATGAGGGGAGATTGGGACTAGGCAGACAGTCAAGGAGAAGGAACTGAAGTAGGAAGAGCTAGGGCTGGGGACAAAGGGCTGGGACAGAAGGGGTCAAGTTTGGGAGGTACAGCCACAAGAGTCTGTGACCACTAGGGCAGTGGTTTTCAACCAGGGGTCCGAGGCTCCCTGGGGGGCCTTGAGCAGGTTTCAGGGGGGCCGTTAAGAGGGCCAGCATTAGACTCACTGGGGCCCAGGGCAGAAAGCTGAAGCCCTGCCGCATAGGGTTGAAGCCTGGGCCCTCAGCCCTGCTACCCGAGGTTGAAGCCAAAGCCTGAGCAATGTAGCTTTGTGGGGGCTCCTGTGGCATGAGGCTCTCCAGGCAATTGGCCTCCTTGATATCCCCTAATGCCGGCTCAGGCTTTTATATGCAGAAAATCAGTTGTGGTGGCACAGGTGGGCTGCAGAGTTTTTATAGCATGTTGGGAGGGCCTCAGAAAGAAAAGGGTTGAGCATCCCTGCACTAGGACACATTCGCCTCCTGAGCCTGGAAAGGAGCCTAAAGTCTCACCATTCCTTTATTGTCAACATATACCTGGGAAATCATCTGGCAAAGCGTACGTCTAATCCCCCTTCTAGTGCTTGTCACAATCGTGTTCTGCTATCAGTTACGTCAACTGACAGAGTAGCTCAAGCGGCAGAGGTCTGTGCTCTGGGCTTACAGATTCCAACCCTGCTGATGAACCATGTGGGTGCCAATAAGATGCTACAGGATGGAACTTGTTTGTTTGCTTTAAAAAAAAACAACCACCTAGGAATTTACGTACAAAAAATATGTTAAAAAGTTACTGAGAGGTTGCAATATCAAGGACTCAAAAATCAGGAAATATCAGAATTAAGGTTGCCTGTGCAACCTTAATTCAGTCTCCTTGTACACATGTATTATGATACAGTATATGATCACATATGGGAAAAAAAACTAGGATCTTTGTCTCATTTAGCACAGAGGATCACAGGCACTGACTTTCTCCTCGGGGATGCTCAATCCCCGCTCCACCCCAAGCCCCCAGTACTCCACTCCACCCCATCTCTTCTTACCCCTGCTCTGCCTCCACCCTGTCTCTTCCCACCTCATTCTATCTCCTCCCCTGAGCGTGCCCCGCCTCCTCCTGCCCTGCCTCTCCTCCTTCTCCCCCCCCCCCCGCGCCTCCTGCCCATTGCTGAACACGGCGAGGAGCTGATTGGTGGGGCCTGCTGGTTGGAGTACCCAAAGAGCTGGGACCTATGGACAGAATGGACCTGCTCTGGAGATGGATCAGGTCTGTGTAGCAAAGGAAGCTGTTGCCTGTAGAACCCCTACCTCATTTGTTGCAGAAGTTGGAAGGTGGATAGTGAATAAGGCATGGGACTACAGGAAGAGAAAGAAGGCTCTCATGGTCAAGGCAGTTGAATGCTGCCCTGGAGAACTGGATTCTATCCCTGCCTCTGACACAGTTTCTCTATGATATTGGACAAGACACGTTAACCAAACTTTTCACAGGTGATAATTGACTGTAGTTCCTCTTTTCCGGGTGCCCAAACTGATACCCTAGGGTCTGATTTGTAGAAGTGCTGAGCTGTAACTGAAATCAATGAGAGCTGTGCTTTGAACATATTAAGTGCTACACAATACTAAGTAATGGAAATAATAACACCCCCTGCACTTCACAAGGGTGTAGTGAAAAATCAAATGACTGTGATGCACTCAGATACTACATTAAGGAACACCATAGAAAATCCCATAAGGAAATTAATGAACAATGAGGATAAAACAAAATATTGAATAGCTGCTCAGAAACTGAACACCTTCCATCCTGTGCACTGAATGAGAATGTGGGCCTATGGAAAACATACCATAATGCATATGCCTAAATGGGAGAATTAAGGTTCAATTCTGCAATTCCCTAACATTGGGGCACTTGACTTTGCAACAAAGTTCTATTAACGTAGCTTTCTGTACAGTATTTATACACACCCCCACACACAAGGTTTAAATTAGAGAAGACAAGGTCTAAGAAATATCAGATCTATGCTTTATTTTCAAAGATCTCATTTAATTGGTTTATTTTGAGAAACACTTCTTATGCCCTCAGTTCACTACCCAAAGAAAACAAATAGAACTATAATGTGTTTTATAGATCAGCATTTACATATTTAACAAAGCCCCATGCAATTCCAACCATCCTTTCAATGTTTTCAGAGATCCAGCCCCTAGCACAGTATGTAAAAAGTTCAGAGGCATGGATGGCCACTTGCTATGTGACTATATATACTGCGTCCTGTGAAAAAGAACCTGTGCTGATCATACTATGCACTGGCACTAACCAACCTCATGCAAGAGGACAAATGAAAGAAAGACATGGCATGAGCAGAAGTATGTTGCTAAGGCCCAGCGTTGGCAGCAGAATTGGTTTTCTAGTCCCCAGGGTGCTAAAGCTGATGAGCTGAACACCTAGGGGGAGGGAAAAGAAAAATGATTCTATGCAATCCAAAGAGAGACTCTAGAGCAAGCTCCCCTTGCAGTGAAGACAGGGCAAATGAAACACAGATCAAAAAGAAAAAGGAGACAAAGGAAGAAATATTACAAATGACTTGGTAAGCTAGCAGACACCACTCCTGCTTGCAAAGCAAATAGTCATTAGAGATCTGGGGAAGGGCTTCATTTCCACAGAGATTGGGTGAAAGAAATATGCACTGTGAAGCCAGTCCTCTCACAAACACTCAGCATGCACCCTGTGCACAGCTGGGAGAACAGAGGAAATTATCTAGAGACACTATAATCTCTCAGAGATCAGAGCTATGAATCCAGTGCTTTCCTATCAGGAGCCTAGCAACAACATGGACCTCTGCTCCGTTAGTCCCTCCTGTCTTTGATGGCTTCAACCGTCTCAGAGAATGGGAGGAAGGGTAGATTGATCAAACTGCTTGCTGGAGTTGCTGCTCTTTCTTCTGACCTTTTATATTCCAGCATATATTCAGCAAGGCAGCACCTGCGTAACTCTTCAGTCTACATCCTGCACTCTATAAAGCACTCCTGAGCATAAAGTGACCCTACATTTGTACCACGTGATTCATTGTATACAAAGGGTTAAGGGCCATACCTCTGATGTCTAATGCGAGGGTAAGGCTTTTCTATTTAAAAAGCAACTAAGGGCTGGTCTGTCTACACACACTTGCTCTCGTTTAACTACATCAATTTCCGAAAATCTGTTTTGGCGCAAGCCTGTGTGTGGACACTTACTGTGGAATAAAATTTGATTGAACTAAACATGGGTCAGATTGAGAAAAAAAAATTGGCGCACACTTCCAAACTCGGCCCACAGACTAAGCGACACCCACACAAGAGACTGCTCACAATAGATTGTACAGACATTCAGAACATGATTGTGCATGTACTTTGTGCTCTTTTGGGTACAAAGAAACCCATGGACTTTGCTGTGCTCCTTGGGCTTGGCTTCCCATTGGTAAGGACATACCCACTGGGCTTTTTGTGCTTGACCCTCCAGAGTGTGTGGGAAGGCCTCAGATGTACTGCTCCTTGGGTTTAGCTCACTCTTGATTGGTGGGTAGGAAAAAGGGTGGTGTCTCCAAACCGACATGTTCATGGTTCAAAAATGAGCTGTCACTTGCAGTTCTTCATAATATGATCTTCCCTTTCCTTTCTTACATGCTTTGACAAGCCGTTCAGTAGTTAATACTTTCAATGGCAAAACATCCCTGGGTACCTCAGTTAGCCCCCACTGAGATGAATGGGGCAGTTAATGGCTTTTAGAGATATCCTTTCAGATCAAAAATACAGGTAGACATCACTGCATTAGTTCGCCTCAAAAATATGAGCCAAGTATACCACAATAACCATAACAGCTAGAGACTTGGGACTTGTCTACACTTGGAAATTTAACCAAACAGCTATTCCAGAATAGTTAGTTCATTATAATCCCTGTGTAGACACACTTATTCCAGAATGAGTGTCCATACTGCGGCTTATACTAAAATAGCTATTCCAGAATAGCTACTTTGTTAAATTTTCAAGTGCAGACAAGCTCTTATTTACACTTCAAGTGAAAGCTTAAATTCAGGCAAATAAGGCAGCAGCAACACATAAGCGCTAGTATGCTGTTCTGGTACACAGCAGGTGGATCTGAGCCACAATGCTACAGTCAGTAGCACAAAGCAGCTTTAGCTAGATCGATCCTAGCCATTTTTATTCTAAATTATAAGTGTCCAGACACGGACTCGGACCAAACTAAGTCTGTTTTAATTCACACCTTTGCTTATTTTCAGCTCAAGAGTGCACAAGGAAAAAGCTGGGATGTCAGGGCCACCAACACTTCTTTCCTTTCCTCACCACAAGCCTCCGGTGGACTGCAGCAGCCGGACTCCCATCAGACTTCATCCTTGGTTAGTCTTCTATAAAGAATATTATCCTTTCTGAGTTTGACCATTACGTGTTTAGCCTGCCCTACACTGCCAGTGCCTCACAGCAGACTTTGTAGAACTGCATACACCACACTGTAACACTATTAAGATAAATAGTGTTTCTTACTACTATAACTGTGCAGTTCCACTGTTAGCCTGCCTTCTCAGCTTCTCACACCACAGCCAGCAGTTTCCCACAGATTAGGTCATCATGTTAGATTTTAAATTTCCCACTCTCTGGATCTCTACAGCCCAGAATGCACTGCATCCTACAAAGGCTTTATTTAAAATATCCTGTGACACGTTACAAGCTAGAGAGTACAGATCAGCAAGCAGGAAATTTAATTTGAATGTGGAGTATGATGATGGCTCATTAAAAGGAGGCAGCAGTTATAACCCCCAAGCTATTGTGTTCTGGCTACTGTACTGTTCTGGGCTGGATTCTACTCTGCACTCACAGTTAGAGAAAAGTGCAGTTCCTTTGTATTTTATTTCATTGCATTATTTACCAAATACAATGTGGCAGTGTCCAGTGTTGCAGGATCACTTAAGAAAAGATCATACTGTAATGTGCATGCACAAGGGACAATGTTGTGATTGCCGTTGGAACCTTAACTGTAGATTTCCTGGCTTGTGCATTTAAAACCTCAAATTTAACATTGTATTAATCTAGCTTTATACACTAAATTAAGGAATGACTCAGTACAAATCTCCATGGATCTACAGATTCTAATGTTCTATGCACAAAAGACACTGAACAGAGAAAATACAGCACAGGGAATAGAAAGAGCCATGACCACAAAATATGGAAACGCTTCACGAATTTGCATGTCATCCTTGCGCTGGGGCCATGCTAATCTTCTCTGTATCGTTCCAATTTTACTGTATGTGCTGCTGAAGCAAGCAAGAAACCAGAGCCCAATTACAGCATGGATATGGCACAGCAGACTCAGAGTCAGATCAGATAGGTAACTCTGGATTCCTAGTTTTTGCCACTGAAGGATACATGGTAAAGGGTAGAATAGCTCACTGGTTTGAGCATTGGCCTGCTAAACCCAGGGTTGTGAGTTCAATCCTTGAGTGGGCCATTTAGGGAACTGGGGTAAAAATCTGTCTGGGGACTGGTCCTGCTCTGAGCAGTGGGTTGGACTAGATGACCTCCTGAGGTCCCTTCCAACCCTGAAGTCAGTGTGAGACAAAAGCATAAGAGGGACTGTAGGATGCACTGGGAGGCAAAGGCTTCTGTGGGGGTGGGAAGAGAGAGACCATCCCCAAAGAACAAGGGTCACAGAAAATTCCCTCCACATTGTGCCAGGGAGAAAAGAATGTTACTGGTTACCCATTTTTGAATTAACATACTTGGTGCAATAAAGAGCCCTGAGCACTAGTTTAGCAGCTGAAACCCTTTAAACACCTCAGTTTAACTATAATCCTACTAAAGCAATAGTGGATCTGGGAGTTTGGGGTGGAGATAAGAGGAAGAGTGGTACATACAGCATAAAGGAAGAAAATGTTCTTCAATCTCATAGACTCATAGGTCAGAAGGGACCAATATGATCATCTAGTCTGACCTCCTGCACAAGGCAGGCCACAGAACCCTACCCATCCAATTTTATAACAACCCCTAACCAAGGACCAAGTTATTGAAATCCTCAAAATTGGTTTGAAGACCTCAAGCTGCAGAGAATCCACCAGCAAGTGACCCGTGCCCCACGCTGCAGGGGAAGGCGAAAAACCTCCAGGGCCCCTGCCAATCCGCCCTGGAGGAAAATTCCTTCCCGACCCCAAATATGGCAATCAGCTAAACCCTGAGCATGTGGGCAAGACTCACCAGCCAGCACCCAAGAAGGAATTCTCTGCAGTAACTCAGTTCCCATCCCATCTAACATCTCCCCGCAGACCATTGAGCAGACCTATCTGGTGGTAATCCAAGATCAATTGCCCAAATTAACGATCCTATCATAACATCCCCTCCATATACTTATCAAGCTTTGTCTTAAAGCCAGAAAAGTCTTTTGCCCCTACTACTTCCCTCGGAAGGCTGTTCCAGAACTTCACTCCCCTAATGGTTAGAAACCTTCGTCTAATTTCAAGTCTAAACTTCCTAATATCCAATTTATACCCATTCGTCCTCGTGCCTACATTAGTACTAAACTTAAATAATTCCTCTCCCTCCCTAACGTTAACCCCCCTGATATATTTATATAGAGCAAGCATATCCCCCCGCAGCCTTCTTTTGGCCAGGCTAAACAAGCCAAGCTCTTTGAGTCTCCTTTCATAAGGCAGTTTTTCCATTCCTCGGATCATCCTTGTAGCCCGTCTCTGAACCTGTTCCAGTTTGAATTCATCCTTCTTGAACATGGGACACCAGAACTGCACACAGTATTCCAGATGGGGTCTCACCAACGCCTTATATAACGGTACTAACACCTCCTTATCCTTGCAGGAAATACCCCGCCTGATGCATCCCAAAATCGCATTTGCTTTTTTAACAGCCGTATCACATTGGCGACTCATAGCCATCCTGCTATCAACCAGTACCCCAAGGTCCTTCTCCTCCTCCGTCGCTTCCAACTGATGCGCCCCCAACGTATATCCAAAATTCTTATTATTAATTCCTAAGTGCATGACCTTGCACTTTTCACTATTGTATTTCATCCTATTTCTATTACTCCAGTTTACAAGGTGGTTCAGATCTTCCTGAATAGTATCCCTGTCCTTCTCCGTGTTAGCAACACCCCCCAGCTTTGTGTCATCCGCAAACTTCATTAGCACATTCCCGCTCTTTGTGCCAAGGTCAGTAATAAAAAGGTTAAATAAGATCGGTCCCAAAACCGATCCTTGAGGGACTCCACTAGTGACCTCCTTCTAGCCTGACAGTTCACCTTTCAATACGACCCGCTGGAGTCTCTCCTTTAACCAGTTCCTTATCCACCTTATAACTTTCATATTCATCCCCATCTTTTCCAATTTAACTAACAGTTCCCCATGTGGAACCGTGTCGAACGCCTTACTGAAATCTAGGTAAATTATATCTACCGCATTTCCTTTATCTAAGTAATCCGTCACCTTCTCAAAGAAGGAGATCAGATTGGTTTGGCACGATCTACCTTTAGTAAATCCGTGTTGCAATTCGTCCCAATTACCATTGACCTCTATGTCCTTAACTACTTTCTCCCTTAAAATTTTTTCCAAGACCTTACATACATTTCCAAAACCAGTCCTTCTCCCAGGATCCACAAGAGCAGCAGGTCACAATCACTCCCATTTAAAGATGAAGCAAACCTCTAGCATGAGACTCTTTTGGCTGACGCATTGGCAGGCCATATCCCTTACACCCAGAACTGTTACACACACACACACACACAGGAAGTAGAGCAGGGGTACTGATGTCTGCTCCCAAACTTCAGCCAATCTACACTGGAGCTGGAGGTGTAATTTCCGGATATACACGTATTAGTTTTGATCCAGCTAATGTGCTAAAAATAGCAGTGTAGCTACAGCAGCATGAGCTGTAGAAGGGGCTAGCCACCCAAGTACCAATCCAGGGTGCTGGGCATGATTGTACTGGAACTGGCTAGCTGTCCTGCTGCCTGCACCACTGGGGCTACACTGGTTCTTCTAGCACACTCGGTTGATCAAAGCTAGCATGTGTACTGTACACCTATCTGAGCTGGAAATTACCAGTCCAAAGTAGGAGCACCCATAGTCAGTGGGGAGCTATCACATCATTGTCACTTATTAGCTAAAATCAGTACTAGCACCACTGAGCAGCTTCTCACTTCACCCCATCCAGCAGATTAAGCAGCAGTCTTATCTGCTCCACAAGAAAATGCCTATCTAGCCCTCCTAGGCAAAACCGGTGGCCACATTCAGGGCCCAAAATATGTGGTTGGAGAAGAAAGGAGATTTAAAAGTTGAAATCTTTTAAAATTAACGGGGCCAACCCTATAAAAACAAGCAAGTGTGCATTCCCCAGCATGTGTATGTTACCCTATGATTACAAAGATAGAGTGTGTGCACAATGGAAGAACGTAAAAAGCAGCAAAACCCGTCTGTGTTCCAAGGCTTCCTTTGTTTTCCAAATAAACCGGAGGGAAGGGCTGGGAGAGGGGAGATGTGATTTCAAAAATGACAGTGACAGAACCCCATAACTTCCCCAGTAATGAATATATTAAACTTTTGACCTGATTATCCTTAAATCAAATGCAGGAGCCTGCAATCTTGGGCATATGGGTAACAGAGCCAAGGGCAAACAACAGATTTCAAGGGTACCAAGGAGCAGAGAGAATTACAAATCCTAGCCAAGCAGCCGAACAGCTGACTACTCCAGAGAAAATTTCAGAATTTGTTCAGAGGATGAAAAATTATGTATATTTTATAAAACTAGCTAGATATTTATCATCTCACATGCATTTTTCCTGTCACTATATCCCATAATCCACCAGGAATTCCTGTAATCCTGGCACCTCTGATAAAAGCATCCTTGCATCTGGCCACATACTCCCCAATTACAATGCTAATTCTCCCTTGATCATATTCTCTTCTCCTGACATTTGAGGATCAAACTTCTTTCTACCCTGTACACCCCCAGGGTGCCCCTCAGTCATACCAAAATTCCACAAAGCATAGGAAGTAGCCCAGGAACAGCACAGGTCCTACAGGTACTAGAGAATGAGGGTAATTCCACAAAGAATTCTCTCTCTGAGGCACCTGCTGAAAAACATACAAGTTCAGAGGGATCTCACTGAGGGAAAAGTCTGTTTAAAATTCAGTTACCAATACAATTTTTTCAAATGGAAGCTAAAGCCTACTGTGTGTAGGGGCTGCAGAGTGCTGAGCCCTAAGGGGAAGGCCACTCATGCTAGCACAGAATCTCTCAGCTTTCCACTCCTTATATGTGCAAAGCGTGTAAGCCCTCACACACACAACCCTCTACTCACCCAGAGGTACATCATGTCAGCCGGGGCTGTTCAAACCCAGCAGAGAGGTGATCCTGGAACGCAAAAGGCTCCTCAGTAAAAAGTAGAGACAAAGGGTTTAAAAAAAATCCAAATTGCTCAGTTTAAGGATTAAAAAGTGTCTCGCCTCTTCCTCCCCCCTCCTCCTCCAACACTGTTTGGCTCTTCTGTGCTCTCTCTCTCTCTCTGGGAGTTCCCAGCCCTGTGTGTCTGTACTGGCGTGCAGAGCACACACTCTGCATTTGCCTCCAGGGAATTTCTCTCTGTCATTCTGCTTCTAAAAACACAATCACAGCCTCACAAGATTCTTGCAAAAGGCAGGGATGGGTGGGGTTAGTAATAAATCCAGACCAACTCCTAATGCCAGAGTGTGCTTACTTTAGAAATGGGTTCTTTAAACATGAATGAAGCAGTGAACTACTCTCCAAGGTCAAGGAGGATGAGAGCAAGTCCTCCCCTCTCTACAACTCCCTTCCCTTAGTTTCCTCTCCAGGAGTCATCCATAAACCTAGAAACTGTGCACAGATCTATTCCTGCAACATCTTAGCCTGCGACTATAAGCCAACTTTAGTCAACATACAAAGCTTAGTCATAATTCAGTAGCTCTATGTATGTATAGTATGCCACTTACAGGGACCCAGGCAGAGAACAAATCTTGGGAACCCTGAACCTAATAAGATGGTGCATACAGTGTGCCAGGCACCCGAAAGTTACAAAGAGAGAGAGAGAGAGAGAGAGAGAGAGAGAGAGAGAGAGAGAGAGAGAAGATCAGGGTGGGATCAGAAGGGGAGAGAATCAAAAGATAAAAGGGTTTAAAAATCTGCTTTTGCAGGTGGCTTTCTATGGGAATATTTTACAACCTTTGATATCACTAAAGGGAACAAAGCAGCTGGCTTGGCTCCTGATTCATGGAGAATATTGAGTTTCAATTGCCCTGGGGCTCTGCTCCCCCTAAAATCAGCTGAGGTTAGCACCCTCTTGCTTACTGCATTCAGATCCCCATCCTAAATTTGAGTTTTACAAACACCTACCAATCAGGAGCCAGCCCTTGCAGAGGTGCACGGCACAAAAGACACTCTTCTTGAACTCCCAGCACCGGTCTGAAAAGACATGAGCCAACAAGTCCTTCTCCTCCACACTATACCCCCAATCCCATCCCCCATGCTTATAGGACAAATGTCACTTCTCATCTAGCTAGCCTGTTAAAACTGCTGTTCCAAACTAGGAAAACGGGTTTATCTCCCCATATTGGGATGCAGAATTACCTTGCCTCACTAGGCCCCAAATGACAAACCTCACTTGGCCTCTCTTCTAATGCAAGAGCCTGTATTTTAACTGAATTAGATCAAGAGGCAGAGACAATGGTCTCCTTGGAAATGTGTGTTTGGAATAAATATTTTTATCTCGGCAGAAGAAATAGAAATCTCACACCACCCCTGCTCCTTATCCTTACATATAAATTATATACATAAATAGGGCTCAAAGTGGAAACAGCAGAGGTATTCTCCCAACTCACCCACACAAGAGCCCCCTATCTAGGGTGACAAAATGAAATGCCACCAGAGCAATTTGTGAAAATGTTCAAAGTATACTCACATATGCTCTGCTGGACTCATCAAACTTGATTCCCCCTCAGTAGGGTTCAGATACACCATGGACTAGGCTGGATTATGGTATAGGCACAACAAGCACATGCCTAGGGCCCTTTTTTCCAGAATCATAGACCAAGAGAGAAAGAAATAAAAAATAATATCAAAACGTCAGGGGGATGAGGTGTTTTGTTTCTGACCTCATAGCTGCAAAGAAAAGCTAGACAGTGTGACCAGGACGGAAGAAATGCAGTGATTTCTCAGCATCCACTAAAGCCAGGGAGGAAGCCACCTGGCCCAGTGCCCACTACCAGAACACACTAGGCTGTGGAGAATGTGCATAGGGTTGGCCCAGGGAGGCTTTTACGTCCCACTGGGTTGTGCACAATTGGCTCCCCATTGGTGCGGCTAAAATAATCTCTTGGGCCTTGTGACTCCACAGGTCAGATGGGAGAATACCACCTTTTTTCCCGTCCAAACATCACCCAGTCATGACATCAAACTGAGCTGTCACTCTCGGAAGATATTATAATCTGCACTATGACCCTTCTGCTTCTTTCTTACATGCACTGAATAGCAGTGAAATAGTTAAAAATGCTCACATTAACATCACTGGACATCTCAGTTAACATTTCACTGACATGCGTGGGACATGTTTACATCTCTGGGAGATATTACTTCAGGCTGTCTGCAGATTCAGGAGGGCATCCCAGCATTGGTTTGCACCTGGGTCACTTTTTCAAGATTTTATTCACAACCATGACGGCTAGAGACTTATGATTTTTTTTTAAATGAAAGCTGGAGATTCTGGAATACAATAGCACAGCTTATAAAAACACGAAGCAGTTCACTGACCAAGCACAACCCAAGCAAATTCAAGATCCACACATAAATGTATTTTTAGGAGAGATTTTAAAAGACGAGTGCCTAAAATTATGCTCCTAAATAGGTGACCTGATTTTCAAAAGTCCTGAATACCCAATAGCTCTCTAAGGCAAAAAACTACCCTGCATTTTTTCAGCCTGTCTCACCCCTTGGGTCCATTTCACAAGACAGGAACAGTAAGGGAAAGCCTGTGCCTTGAAAGCTGGATTTCAATTTGACAACTGGTTTCAAGACAGCTCCATAACTCCACTGCTGCACAAAGCACATTCAGCCTCCAAAGCAACATCTGGAACTCAAGTCTAAAACCCCTTTTTCAACAATGATCAAATACAAAATCATCCTGTCACCAGCAGTACTCAGTCAGAACCTCTCCACTGGAGGAAAACTTGGAGGTTTTTTTAGGGCCAGTTGGCCCCTTGTCACCAAGACCTCATACGGTTTGACCATTCTTTAGTGGGGCTACAAAATCACACTACCTACTTGCCATGAATACTATCTGACACCTTATCAGGAAAAGATGATGTAAGAAATCCAGACCCTCCTGGCAATAAAGATACCATACCCCTGAAACTAGACCCAAGAGGGATAATTCCTGGTAGCCAAAAAAAACAGGAGGGCTGGATCTCAGATACCTAAATCACTATTTACTTAGGGACAATTCCAGACCATCACCCTGGGAGAGATCATGCTTCTTTTAGAAGAAGGTGACCAATTATTACATGCTCTGGACCATGCACACAAGGATAATTCTTAAGCAACAGAAGTGTATCAGATTTCCAAAGTACAGCACCACTACCATTTTCCTGTTTTGCCTTTTGGGGTGGTGCTGCCACTCAGTGTTGTTACAAAAAGGTTGGCTGTAATTGTGGCCTGCCTACAATGGCTGGGTGTGCATGTTCCACACAATATTCTTGATTACCAAGTACCTGCCAGGGAGGGAGGGAAGGAGGGAGAGAGAATGTGACTGCAGATTGACTGAGCTGCTCCATTACAGATACTCATGAATGGTCTCTGGATCAGGGAGTCGTGCGATCAGAACTTACTCAAGTTGTGGGATACTTGAGGTTTCTCTTTGCCACTCACGTTACTCATCTTCTCATGGCACTGAGTATGCCAGATTAACAAGGCTCATCCACAGTGGAATCAGGCTCCTGCATGATGGACGGCTCGTAAGTATGGTGTTGGATCATCATGGTTTACCAGGGCACCTCACTCCATCCTAATCTGAGAATTTTCTCCTTTACAGCTAAGCTCTCACATGTGTCAAAATCTGTAGGCATGGTGTCTCCACCCCACTTTATTTTATAATGCTGTTATCTAGGGTGACCAGATGTCCTGATTTTATAGGGACAATCCCAATTTTTAGGTCTTTTTTTTATATAGGCTCCTATTACCCCTCACCCCCGTCCCGATTTTTCACACTTGCTGTCTGGTCACCCTATACTAATAGGACTATGTCTAAATGGCTATGATTGCATTTATGACTTCACTGGCCAGAAACCATTGCTCACTAGATGCACTGCCTGCCTCAGAGATGTTTCCCTCACAGACCCCTAACATGGTTATATTTGCAGAACATATGAGAAATAAAAATCACACAAGACAGCGACAGGTAGGAAGAGAATCTAAGGTCTCTCTGTTCCCAGTCCCAGGCTCTACTCACTAAACCACACTACCTAATTATATGACACCATCCCCATACAAAAGAGAAATTGAAGGATTAATAAGGAAAATGAGAGAAGAATATAAAGAGGTTTAAACAAATATTTTATATTCATAGAGCATCTTCTATCCTGAAGGATGTCAAAGGATATCACAGCCAAAGTTTCACATTCTCTGGCGGTGAAATGCAGCCATCCTTGGGGTAAATTTAAGCAGGGAGGGCCACGACCTTATATTTTGCTAGCCATAAGTGCAAGTGACATGGGGGCGGAGAGGAACAAACGGGGGGCAGGATCTGCGGTGGGGGGAAGTAGTGTGGAGGTGGGGCCTCAGAGGAATGGGTGGCACAAGGGCAAAGCCTCGGGAAGAAGGGGAGAGGGGAAAGGGCCACAGTTCAGGCACCATTGCCCCCCCCCACACACACGTTTAGGGAGCATCCTTCGCCTCTGAATCCAAGCAGTTTTAACACCACACAGCAACTCCACTCAACATTTTACAACAGGACACAAAACAGATCATATTTTATTTGATATTTAGATTGGCAGAATGTAATGACCCAAATAGGAATATGGCCAGGAAGTGGACAGAGTTGCCACCCTTATTCTTGTAAAAAGTGTTATAGGATACTTAATCAGGAGGAGCAGTCAGCCTTTGTTTTAAAAGGCCCTGTTTACACAACAAACATAACCACATCCAGGTGCCAAGATACAATATTGTTGTCCTCTAATCTAGGTAAAATCTGTAGAATACAAGGGACCTAACCACATTGTATATACACAGATTATTTAATCAGGCTAAAGATTTGACTACACCCAGGTGGAGGCACGTGGACATGTCTAAGGTTTTAGCCCGATTACATGACCTGTTTACAATAACCACAAGCCCTATCTACACTACAAAATTTTAACTATAACGTAACCCGTTCAAAAATTTCCACCATGTTGTAGCCAGGCTCCCGATGCAGTTATTTTTTTTGTATCTCAGATGGGCTAAGTCTTGGCCAAACTAAAGCATCTCCATCAGCAGCCCCATAGGGACATATCAGGGCACTGGTTCAGAACTGAGTGAGGAAAATACTACCATTGACAATCACCAATACCACTTTCTATAGCACCTAGGTTCTCCTTGAAGGTTCTCATCCAGGAACTGATCCAGCATAACCCAGCCCAACGTTTTAACACTGTGGGCCAAAGGAGAGAAGAAATGAAGATGGGCCAATCAGATGACAGAAGATAAGGGAAACGAAGATGCATAGAAGGCATAAGGGAGGGAAACAAAAATAAATTGCTCTCCCAGAGAGATGCTGCTAATGCACAGTCATATCCTGCGATGGAAAATTCTGGTCAGGGATGTATCTGCTTTTGTTAGCAAATAAGACTTGTCTGAACCCTCTCCTGTAAGACAAAATTAAAAAGGAGTTAATTTTAATTTGGGACCTAAATAAGGATGACCATGTCCTTTCTTGGGATGAGAGGGGTGTATGTCTTGGAGGGGTAAGGAAAAGGAGAATTTCATTTCAAACTGGGGAAACGGATTGTTTTCTAAACCAAAAAAGTCAGACAGAGGATGCCACAATTTGCAGAAACAGTATACTGATCAAGGATGGAGACTCATTCATTGTCCCACCGTGATAAATACTTCAAGGACTATCTACAAAGGTCTGAGTGGAAATGGGAAGGGAAATGTGCTTTGCAATTGTCAAAGGGAAATTTCTATGACTAAATGGCTGTGTTCCGGGGCTTATCTGGCTCTGTCAGAATGTCCCAGCAAGAGAATGTGTAAATCAGAGTCTCTCAGTTTTGCTTTTTTAATAATTAAAATAAAATAAAAGATTGATTACGGGAATAGGAACTATCTGGGGAGGGACGCAAAAGTCTCTGGGCACACCTGCAGTTCCTATGGAGATAAGCACATCTTCTTTGAGGGTGGCTTATTCCTTTGGGTGCTGCTAGAAACTCTAACCTTATAAAAGAGCACATATTCATTCTGAACCTCTCTTCCCAGGATTCCTGCATTATCTACAGGAATCAATGTCTGAATTCACAAGGTAAGCTCATCTCTGTGCCCAAGGCACTTGGAAATGTTTCTTTCTGCACCAGTCTGCTTGTGGAAAAAGTTAGGAGAATATAAAGTGTGTTCACTAAGCCACCCAGAAAGGTCCCTGGGGTCCTTTAGAATGTCTTATCTAACAAGTAAGCAAAACACTGGCATGCTTCAAGAGACAACCCATTTTGTTACAGTGCAAAGGAGACATTGGAAAAAGGATTGCCTGTTCTTCCTCTGGTGGGTACAGCTCAGCTATGCACTACCACATGAAGCAGGCTTCTGAAAGGGATTACTTTAGTCGCAAACTGCTTAGGGTGAGTTTACCTCCTGAAAGAGAGAATGCATCAATCCAAACAGCAAAAATATCCCAACATGAGGATGAAACAAACCATTTCCAGGAACAATGCTGGAGATGTCCTGCCCCTGGCCACATAGTAATTAATTTTCTGGCCTTAAATATACTTCTCGTAGACTCAGGCCAGAAAGGACCATTGTGATCATCAATTCTGACCTCCTGCACACTGCAGGCCATAGAACCTCACCTACCCACTCCTGTAATTGACCCATAACTTCTGACTGAGTTACTGAAGTCCTCAAACTATGATTTAAAAAGACTTCAAGTTATAGAGACTCTACCATTTACTCTAGTTCAAACCAACAAGTGTCCCATGACTCACACTGCAGGGGAAGGCAAAAACCCTCTAAGGTCTCTGCTAATCTGACTTGGGAGAAAATTCCTTCCTGAACCCAAATATGGCGATCAGTTAGACCCTGAACAAGTGAGAAAGACCCACAAGCCAGACACCTGGGAAAGAAATCACTGTCGTAATCAGAGCCCTCCGCATATAGTGTCCCATCTCTGGGCATTGGGGCCATTTGCTACTAGCAATCACAGATGGGCCACATGGCATTGCAGGCAATCTCATCATACCATCCATAAACTTATCAAGCTCACTTGTGAAACCAGTTAGGGTTTTTCCCCCACTGCTCCCCCTGAAAGGCTGTTCCAGAACTTCACTCCTCTGATGGTTAGAAACCTTCATCTAAATTTCAAGCCTAAACTAGTTGATGGCCAGTTTATATCCATTTGTTCTTGTGACCACATTGGTTCTTAACTTAAATAACTTCTCTCCCTCCCTGGTATTTATCCCTCTGATGTATTTATAAAGAGCAATCATCTCACCCCTCAGCCTTCATTTGATTAGGCTAAACAAGCCAAGCTTCTTAAATCTCCTCTTGTAAGGCAGGTTCTCCATTCCTGTGATCATCCTAGTAGCCCTTCTCTGCACCTGTTCCAGTTTAAATTCATCTTTCTTAAACACGGGAGACCAGAACGGTGCACAAGATTCCAGATGAGGTCTCACCAGTGTCTTGTACAATGGTAATAACGACTTCAAAAGATCTCAGCTCACAGCCTTACTGTTCAAACCTGAAGCCAAGGAAGGTGAAGTCCATAGCAAGGAGAAAGGAACCAAGTATTGAGAAATACTTTTCAGCTGTCACTCCCAAATTAGTAGCTTAAGTAGGGTGAATATAGAGTCAGAAAGGCAGTCTTTATAGTTATTCCCAAAGTTATTTGTTAAAGTGAGGTTAAAATTGAAAGCGCACATAGTGTTAACAAAACCAGTAATTTAAACTACGGAAATTCAGAGTTAAGGCTAACGTTGCAAGAAATGCAAACATTTAGAAATACAGCCACACACCAGATAGCTAATGTTCTGTGGTGCTTTTCTGGTATTCAATCCGCCAAGGATGGTGTCCTGCCAGGGGACAGATAAATTAGTCTGGGTGCCTTAACTGTGAATCTCCATGCTTTTAATTAAAGTGGTTTATGGAAGGACTTCTGGTGAGCCTTATGAGGTTGGTCAGAGACACCCCCAAAACCCACTTCTTGAAAGACCTTGGGATTTGCTTAAAAAAAAACACCCTATTTGCATCCGACAAAGTGGGTATTCACCCACAAAAGCTTATGCTCCGATATGTCTGTTAGTCTATAAGGTGCCACAGGACTCTGTCGCTTTTTACACCCTATTTGTGACGCTGTATGGAACTGAGACACACTTTATATTATTATTATTACCAGTATTATAAAATTGCAATGAATAATGCTAGCTATGCCATGAAAGATATCTGTGAAAATATTATGATTTGCCAAGTATAATAATTTTGATTATATGTTTGTACCACCTTTGTATTATGAGTTACAGATATGTAGGGTATATCTGTATTTTCAAACTTGCGCTGTTTTTCTGAGTGACACTCCAAGACAGATTGGCAACAGCACTGCCTAGCCTGTTCAATGGCCCACCAATGGTCGCCAGCGGTACAATGAACCCATGGAAAGGAGCCAGGGGATACACCTTATGAGTCAGCAAGACTTGTAGGGGCAGGTCGGTGGACAGAAAACTCTAAGGCTTTTCCATGCCATGTGCTGTGAAGCTTGTGTTTGGGATACAGGAAGTACAAGCCACATGGCAAAAGAATATAAAAGGCAGCTGCATCTGCACCATTTTGTCTTAATTCCTCCTTCTTATCTCCAGGGTAACTTCTCTATAAACTGATGCTCTGAACAAAGGACTGAATGACCGACCCATCCAGGCTGTGGATATGTTCCATAAGGCCTTTTGAGCCAGCAAAATCACTAATACTGCTAAGAACCTGATATATGGACTCTGAAGTCTCTGTATGTATCTGATTACTTTAAAATATAACACTCTTCTTGTTCTTTCTTTTTTCTTTATAATAAACCTTTAGTTTTAGATACTAAAGGATTGGCTGGCAGTGTGGTATTTTGGGTAAGATCCAAACTAATATTGACTGACAATGCAGCTGGCCCTTTGGGGTCAGAAGATTTAGTGGAGAAGGAAGAGCCAAGCAAGCCTAGGGTCTGGAGTATGGGTGGAATCTCCCCACTACCATCATCCCTGAAGTCTCCTTTTCACTACCTCAACCCAAGCTCCATGCCCTTACCACCACCATGCTATAACTGGAAGACCTACTAAGGGCCACAAAAAGTTAGTACATTTGGAGCTGCACAGGAGGGGTTGCCAGGACTGGCATGAGGCACTGATATTTCAAAATTTTCATTATTTTTGAAGTTAAGAGTTTAATCAACTAAACTTTAATCTTATGCTCATTATTCTGACTGGAGGAATCCAGAAAATTAAGTTTGAATTCTTTCCCTCATCCCTATAAAGCAGCAAAAAGTGTTAAACCTTCTCCAGAGTTCAAATGCTGTTCTGTTTTTAGTGTGTCAAATCAGGAACCCCATATCTGATTTAAATGAAAATGGGTAGAAAATATCTCTCCCCCCCCCCCGTCAATTTAATGTATCAATGCTGAGGCTGATACACATTTGTTTGTGAATTTTATACAGGGGACAAATAGGGCTTATAAAATGGAAACTCGGGGCAACCTGAAACTCAGGCGCAACCTCAATGATGGAATGGTCACCAATGTTCCATAACTGTGGCAATGGCCACGTCAGATAGGCAATGTCAGGGGTGTTGCCTTGCTTGAGGCATAGGTGGTTTACGTGAAGAAGAAAAGAGGCTGCTGCTGTTCTGAACCACTAACAGATCAGTTTTTTCATCATTTTGAATCAGGAATCAATTTTTTTGCCTCCATCTCCCACTACTGCAGGCTATCCTAATGCATTAGCAACTCATGAGTGTGTGTACACAGATCATCCACTGAACTCAAATAGGCTGGGTGTGGAGTGATATTACAGCAGTACGTGTGGAAAGATGGCAGCGGAGTTCTCACCTCTGGCTCCAGGAAGTCGTGTTAAAATTCCACTATAGAACTACGGCTTATACCCCTGTTGACACCTCAGGACAAAACCTGGGGACAATGCCATCCTTTACAGCAGCTAAAGGAATCCCTTTCTTCTTCTTCTATGTGGGAGAAACCTAAAGATATTAGAGCATTATTCAAAAAGTAGGAGATGCTCTTGTCCAGGCCAAATTCTTTTTCAATAAAAGAGATTATAATTTTCCAGGCACATGACAGTACTGACTGCTTGTTAGCTATTATGTTTACCTGTGCCACCCCATACTGCTGAGATCTAATTCAATATTATGTAAAGCAGTGTACAAGCCCTGGGATATGTATGTAACTGGAGACAAGAATTTTATTCTGTACTTGTAAGAGCCCCTTGATCAGCTGAACAGATTCTGAACATTCCCTTTAACAGTGTGCAATGCTTTCTCTCTTCCAAGAAGAGCCAAAGATTAATAAATCACATTGAGCAGATTTAAAATACACCTAAAACAGCACAGAAACCCAAGTATTTTTCAAATTCTGCATTATACAGACTCATGGTTGGCTCTCTCCATCCTATTGTCATGGTTCCTTTAATTTTTCTCTCTATGTTCTTTTTTTATAATTTAATTATCGTCTTTGGGTTGATCCCCTATAAAAGAAAAAAAAATCAGTAAGGTTATACAAACGCTTTATGTACCTAAAGCAAGACAAGTTGTCTGGATTGTCAGTTTGCTTTTGCCAACAGAATGTCAGTTACATGATTTTGGTGTGAGAATGGATCCTGAAGAGACCAATACACAAGTATATAATTCACAGGTAGGAGAGGAATGACTCCTCCACCTAATTAAGGAGCAACACAAGTGGGATCTGAAGGGAATAACCAGAAGGAAGGCTCAGATTAAAACAATTGCCAAAAAACTTCTGTGAAGCATAGTAACAATTATATGTTAAATAGGGACAGGAGGAAGAAAATCAAATACAGATTTAAGGGAAAGCAGATACCTGTAGACCATAGGAGTAGAAAAAACAAGGGGAGACTGCCACATATAGAACTAAAACTTTGCAAGTATGTGTATCCACAGCTCTCAAACCACATACAGAAGAACCAAAGTGGGATATGTCCAAGGCCATACCTACACTACAAAGTGTAGTCGATACAAGTTATGTTGGTGTACAGCGGACAAAGTTGGTATATCGCTGGGTTGTGTATATACTTGCTACTTGCCTCAGCACTGCGCATACTCACTAGGAGTGTTTGTGTTGATGCAAAGTACAGTGCACTGGGGTTAGTCTCCCAGTGTGCCCCATGTCACCAGGGCCGGCTTTAGGCCGATTCGCCCGATTCCCAGGAATCGGGCCCCGCGCCTTAGACACTTTTGTGGTTTTATTTTTAAACTTACCTCGGGTCCCTGTCTGCGATCTGCTCAGGGGTCTTCCGTGGTCCCACTCCCTTGAGCGAAGCGCAGGCGGGAGCGCGACAAGCCCCGCGGACCCGGCTGGAGTCCCGGCCAGAGCGCGGCAAGTCCCGCTCTCCTGGCTGGAGCTCTGGCCGGAATGCGGCAAGCCCCGAGGCACCGCTCTCCCAGCTGGGGCCCCGGCTGGAGCGCGGCAAGCCCCGTGACCCTGCTCTCCCGGCTGGAGCTCCGGGCCTTTAAATAGCCTCCAGAGCCCTGGGGTAGTGAGGGGCTCCGGGGGTATTTAAAGGGTCAGGGCTCCAACTGCCTGCCTCTGCCACCCCGGTCCTTTAAATAGCCGCCAGAGCCCCGCCACCCCCATGCCTTCCCCAGGGCTCCCGCGGCTATTTAAAAGGTCCAGGGTGGGGTAGAAGCTGGGGAGCCCCGGGCCCTTTAAACAGCCCCCAAAGCCCTGGGATAGCAGGGAGCTTGGGGGCTATTTAAAGGGCTGGGGCTCCAGCTGCCTCTGCTGCACCCCTTGCCTTGCCCACACCAGCCCCGCTCCCCCTGCCTGCAATCAGCTCTGTACCCCGTGCCCACAGCCAGTCCCTGTCAAACCCCCTGCCGTGTCTCCAGTCAACCCCTGCCACACACCCCTGTGGCCCTGCCCAAAGCCAGCCAACCCCTCACACACTGCTGCCCGCACTAGCCCTGCACACCCTGCCCTGTCTCCAGCCAACCCCTGCTGCACCCCCCTGCCTGAAGCCAGCCAGTCTCACACTCCTCTGTCTCCAGCCCTGCCAACCCCTGCTGCATCCCCCCACGGCCCTGCCAGAAGCCAGCCCGCCCCACACATCCCCTATCTCCAACCAGCCCTGCACCCCTTGCCCTGCCTGCAGCCAGACCCTACCTCCAGTCAGCCCCTGCCCTGCCTCCAGCCAGCCCGATGTCCACCTGTGCCCTGCAGTTCCCAGGGCAGTAACCCCGCACACCTGCTTCAATGAGGTGGACAGGGAGCAGCTGGAACCACACATGTGAAACAGCAGTCATTAATAACCAATCAACAGCATATATGATGCAATGTACATAATTTATAATTTTATTATTTATATAGTTATGGAAAGTAAATAATACATGAAAGAAATGAAGGGCTTTTTTATCCACTTTTTTTTTTTTAAGTCATCCCTGCCAGGGCCCCGCCGAAAATGTTCGAATTGGGTCCCGCACTTCCTAAAGCCGGCCCTGCATGTCACCATCCAGTATAATGCCTTTTGGGAAATTTTCACAGTGTGCTGTGGGATAGAAATGACTCACCCGGGGATTGTTGTGTGCTAGAGGTCAAGTTCCCAGCGTGCAACTTTCTCCATCCCATAATGCCATCCATATCCTATCATTTTTGCATCTTTTTAAAAAAATCCCATAAACCCACCTCTCTGCCAGAAGCACACACCACTCTGCACATGGCAAATAAAGGACGCACAACTCTTCTGTATTTGCAGACCTGCAGGATGTATCACAGCTGAGGACATGATGATTTCTTTGAGGATAGTTTGCTGTGGGACACAGGAAAAACAACTCAAGGTTGTTGGTGGCACTCATGGAGCCGCTACCAGGGGCAGCTCCAGGCCCCAGCACGCCAAGTGCATGCTTGGGGCGGCAAGCCGTAGGAGGCGCTCTGCCGGTGCCACGAGGGCAGCAGGCAGGTCGCGTTCGGCGGCATGCCTGCGGAGGGTCTGCCGGTCCCACAGCTTCAGCAGACCTCCCGCAGGCGTGCGGACCCTCCACAGGCAAGCCGCCGAAGGCAGCCTGCCTGCCGTGCTTGGGGCGGCAAAATGCCTAGAGCCGCCCCTGGCCACTACACACAGTGGACACCACTTCTGGGCCTGAGAAATGAGCACTGATTGGGGGGAGCGGGGTCTCACTGTAACGCAGGTTTGGAATGATGTGCATCTGCTGCCAAACTTTCGGCTGCACCAGGCCACATTCCTGCATCTGACATCAAATTCGCCCCAGTGCTCCAGCACACAGGTGCCAGAATGAGAGCTTCACTGACAGTGAAGAAGAATGTGTCGATTGCACTCTGGAAGCTTGCCACACTGGATTGCTATTGGTCACTGGACAATCAGTTTGGGGTTAGAAAATCCAGTGCAGGCCACCGTCATCACAGCATGCAGGGCCAATGTCTCCTGCTATGCAGAACTGTGACTCTCAGCAAAGTGCAGGAAACAGTGGATGGATTTGCAGCAATCGGGTTCCTGAACTGTGGTGAGCCAATACACATCCCTATACTGGTACCACCCCATGATGCCACAGAATACATCAACAGAAAGGGCTACTTTTCTATGGCTACGCAAGCGTTGGTGAATCACCAGGGGCATACTGATATTCAGTTTGTTCACCACCTCTGACCATCTCAAATTCACATCTTTAAGAACACAGGACTGTTCAGAAAGCTGCAAGCAGGGACATTCTTTCCCAGCTGGTACATTACCAATCGCAATACTGAAAGGCCAATAATGATTCTAGGTGACCCAACCTACCGCTTGCTCCTGATGCCATATGCTGGCTACCTCAAGAGCACCGAGGAAAGATTCGATTACCAGCTCAGCAGCTGCAAAATGACTGCTGAATGTGCTTTTGGTAGATTGAAGGGACACTGGTGGGGTTTACTTACAATGCTGTATTTGAGTACGAAAATATCCCAATGATTATAACTGCCTGTTGGGTCCTGTAGAAATGTCTGAGAGGCAAAAGGGGAGGTGGAGTGGTTGTCTGCTGACTGTGAACACAAGGGCTATTACTAGAGCACAGCATGGAGCTGTGCAGCTGAGGGAGGCTTTGAAAGAGTACTTTAACAGTCAGCCACAGTCACTTTCTGTGCTGGAGTATCCCCTGGCCTGGAGCTTTGAGTGCTGCTGAGACGGTGTAGTGATTACTGTACATGTAGAAATATGACTGGGGACTTTCCTGAAGCTGGTTCTGTGGTGCTTAGTGTGCATTCAAAGTACTGTTTGCTTTGACTACCACTATGCATTCTGCAATATTTGTTGTACGCTGATAAACAATTTGATTCTCCAAAAATAGAACTTTATTGAGTAGAAAAAAACAGGTCAGAAAACCAATGTGCCAATAAAACCACAGGCAATGATATACAAATGTTAACATAAATTAACAGTGCGAAAAATTAAAATTAGAAAGAAAATAAACATTTACGTCCATTTGAGTGCAGAAGTGTCCTTTACGGCTATACATACACTAGCTGTGTTTCTCACCGGCCAGCGCATGTGAAGTGATGGTTTTCCTTGCTGTCCCCCAGTGTGAAGTGGTTGGGGGTAATGACCACCCTGGGATGCCACATGGTATGGTGAAGAGTGTAGGGAACAGTGACCATGGAGTTCTCTAAGGACTGCAAAGGGAAGAGAGTCCAGGATTTTTGGACCTGTCCTGTAGATCAACCAAGGTCTGCAGCATTTGGGTTTGCTACCTAAGAAGACCCATTACTTCCTGGTGCACTTCCCACTCCTCGTTCTGATGGAACTCCTGGGCCTATTTCCTGTTCTCTGTCTTTTTCCATGCTTTTGGTCATATTCCCCACCCAAGCCCTTTGTTCATGGTCTGATCCAGCATGGGCTTGAAGGATCTCACAGAACATGTCCTCCCTAGTCCTCTTCTTTCTCACCCTCATTAGGATCAGGTGTTCTATGGGTAGGAAGGGGGACATCCCCCAAAAGGCTATCACACTAGAAGCTGCTGACAAAAACAAATGTGCCTCTGGATTTACAGTCACAAGGGACAGAGAAAGATAAGTTTCAAAATTCCCTTCCCTTATTTCCATAAACACATACACCTCTACCCCGATATAAAGCAGTCCGATATAACGTGAATTCGGATATAACGCAGTAAAGCAGTTCTCCGGAGGATGGGGCTTCTTTACCTCATTATATCCAAATTTGCATTACCGCAAGCAGTTCCTCTGCGCCCACCTGTTTCTTGCTGCAGCCCTCCCTGGACCCCCCACCCCAGCTCACCTCCGCTCCATTCCACCTCCTCCCACGAGCATGCCACAGCTCCGCTTCTCCTCCCTCCCAGGCTTGCTGTTTGGCGCGGCAAGCCTGGGACGGAGGAGAAGCAGAGCTGCAGCACGCCTGTGGGAGGAGGCGGAGGGGAGGTGAGCTGGGGCAAGGGGACCACAGAGGAACCGCCCCCCCCAGCTCACCTCTGCTCCACCTCCTCCTCCCACGAGCACGCCACTCAGCTCCGTTTCTCCTCCCTCCCAGGCTCACCGCGCCAAACAGCTGATTGGCATGGCAAGCCTGGGAGGGAGAGGGGAGAAGCGGTGCTGTGGCGCGCTCATGGGAGGAGGTGGAACGGAGGTGAGCTGGGGTGGGGGGGCCCCCATGGAGGGCCACAGCAAGTAACGGAGGGCTTAGAGGAACCGCTCTCGCTCATCTCCACCTCCTCCCCTGAGCGTGCCACCACTACTCCGCTCCCCCCACCCCCTTTTCCAGGCTTGCCAAGCCAAACAGCTGATTGGTGCAGCAAGCCTGGAAGGGAGGAAGGGAGAAGAAGAGCGGCGGTGGCACACTCAGGGGAGGAGGTGGAGGCAGAGCAGTGGTGAGCTGGGGCGGAGAGCGGTTCCTCTCCCTACCCTGATATAACGTGGACTCACCTATAACAGTGAGATTTTTTGGCTCCCAAGGACCACGTTATATCAGGGTGGAGGTGTAATAAGAAATGCTTACTGCTCTCCAGCCCCACCTGTGGCAAGTATGGTCGGGGGGGGGGGTGGGATTTTCTGTTGCCTGCAGATATAAAATTCTGGTCCCTATTCCATGGGTAGCAGCATAGGGCAATGGCACTGAACAATGGCACTATTTTAGCTGATATCTCACTCCTAAGGGTTGTACACTCACAGAGAGCACAGCTGCTACTGGCACCCAGAAGCCACCCAGGCCCATATGCTGCTAGCCCATTTACTGCAATGGTGCCAGCCAAACTTATTGCAGAGCAGCGTGTGGAAGTGGCCTACCGTGGAGAAAGAAATAAGGTAGTCATCCCTAGAAACTTTCGGCAGAGGACTGAAGACTATCTCCTTGAAAGTGTCATTGAGATCTCAGGAGGAAAAAAGTGATATTCCTATGAACATAAACTGCTCCACATATCCCCTCCCACCTAACCCAACAGGTGAATGAAAGCAGATGCCAACTTCACTTCTGTTTGTTGTACCACTACCTCTTCTTGTACAAGCAAAACAGTGTAAAGTCAATACCTTTGTCTTGTTAACTGGGGAATGGGCTGGCACAATCTTTAAATTTAAGCACTGTAAGAGAAAACACATGCACACGCTTACCAGAGTTCCCTTCCCCTTTTTCAGGATCATCCATGCTTGCTTTGCAAAATGGGCTAGATTGTGACAGTCTCAAACAGGACCTGGCTTGCGGCATGGCTAGGATCTCCTGTCATGTCTCCCTCCTCCTCCTCCTCATTGTTCACAACAAGAGTCTCTGTCTCAGGTTCCTCCGAGTAGCCTGTGGGGTGCTGGTGATGTCTCTGCCAAGTATGGCAAGCAGTTCCTTATAAAAACAACAGGTCTGCAGCGTAGCATCCAACCTATTGTTGCATTCTCTGGCCTTGTGGTATCCCTGACAGAGTTCTTTCGCTTTCACATGGAATTGCTGCTGATCCCTGCCGTACTCCTTTGCCTACATTCCCTCACGCAATCTGCTCGTAGATGTCCACATTTCTACAGCTGGTCCATAGCTGGGCGTTGTGACAGACAGTACCCAATGTTCACCACTTTTACAAGACTATGATACATTTTGTACAAAGTATGCCTTGTGAGCTACCATTTGAAAACTCACAATCTGCTGAACATTATTGTCTTGGTAAAATGTGTGGAAACACAGTATGTTAAGTTTATACAGTTCTACTGTATGATTTTAGCAAAGCATATTCCGTATCTGGGTAAACAGCCCAAACCAGTTCCTCAGATACAAAAAGTTAGTCAGCACCTCAGACATGTGTCAACCTACTCAGATCACATGGGCAAATGGCCATTCGTTGGCAGAAAGAAGGGCGAGAGTGAGAAATTTACATTTGGCAATGGAACAGCTGGGGTTCCCGTGTAACAGACTGGCTATTGCCTGTACCCAGCTGGAGATATACCTTTCTCTTCTCTTGGAGGATTAAGAATAGAGGACACAAGATAAATTACACTTCTCTTTCATTCCTCTCCCCTCAGGCATAGTTGCTGCCATGAAGGAACACTGAGCTGGGGGAGTGGTCCTGGCTGAGATGGAATTCAATCTCCAGCCTGTAAGATTGCAAAAAGCTTGTGGTGAGAAAAACCTTTGCTCTGAATTCATTTAATCTGCTACATTTTGGATTAGTTTGTGTTTTACCTTTTATTTTCTTTGTAACCAACTCTTACTTTTATGCCTCATTACTTGTAATTACTTAAAATCTCTCTTTCTGTAGTTAATAAACTTGTTTTATTGTTTTATCTAAGCCGGTATGTTTTGATTAAAGTGTTTGGGAACCTCCACTTGAGATAATGGCTTGTGCATATCATTTTCTATTAATGAAATGATGGACTTTCTATGAGCTTGTATTATCCAGAAGGAGAGAGCCGAGCAGTACAAGATGCACAATTCTGGGAGAAAGTCTGGAACTGGGGATTTGCTGGTGTTGCCGTGTAATGTAATTCATGAGTGGTTTGCTAAAAAGCTCATACAATATAACTGGGAGTAATTTACATGCTGGAGGCTGTGTATGAGCAGACCAGGAGTGGTTGCTCTCACAGCAAAGCATGTAAAAGGCACCCGAAGTTGGATATTTGAGGGGACACAGCTGCCCACCTGTCCAGATTGTACCCAGGGGAATGTCACAGGTTTGCATAGCCTCCTCCCCCTCTACAGGCCCAGGAGCCCCAATACTTCCCATCTACTCCAAGCGGGAGTGCGTTCAGTATCCCTCTCTGTGCAAGGAGCCAGCATGGGCAGTTGCATACAACAAGGGTGAGCTCCAGGCTGGGCTCGCCAAGGTGACCTATCAGGAAAAGGCTTTTCCAAAACACTGGAAGGAAGACAAGAGGGCTTCCAGTCTCATGACCCTTGTGCAGTGGAGTTTAAAATTGTGACCAGAGTAGTCACTGTTGCAGGATGTGGGCCAGCTGCTGGAGGACTGTTATGGTCAACTCAGGTCATTCAATGTCTACTCTAGCACTGCAATGACTTAAGTAGGTTGGCCATTGCTCTACACCATTCAGGGAGGTGATTTTACTGTGTTGCTTACACTGGCTGGGGGCAAATTTGATGGCAGACACCCGCACAAATAGGTTGACCCAAGGTGGACAGATGACCAAGCGAGAGACCGAAGACTCAGTACATGTACCAGATATCAGCGTACCTCAGAGACACAAATCTGCAAAACAGCCTGGCGTATAATCATGAGTTTCAGAAGGCGGCTATAAAAGCCACCAACCCCAAACAGGAAAGTGGCAAGAAAGATGATAAAATTAAGTCTGCCCTAATGCTAAATCTGAAGAATAGTTAAAAGCTCCAAATTATGCTAAATGCAGTTGTTTGCCCTTTAGGTAGTGTAGACCACTAAGAATACATTACACTTGTGTTGCATATTGTGCAGTGATTAGATTAACTTTTGAGTGAAATTCACAGTGCTGGCTACTATCTACACAGCCCAAAATAATTTGGACTGTATCTCAGAGACCAGCACTCCTCCTATGCCCAGCCACAACAACTGCTCTCAGAGAGAGTACATCAGCTATTTGTCTTTAGGGTGAAGCTCATAGCGGTCAGCCCTGAAATGCCAATCTGCTGGATATATGTGACAGCCCAAACCTGGCCCCGTATACCACAAGATACAAGACATCTCCTTTATCCAAGCTTTCAACAGAAAGCTTTCGAATCGCATGACATTTATTCTTCTGGCTGCTAGCCATCTTCTCAGATCCTTGCACAGGATCAGAGTTGGTTGCTACACAGAGTTGGAAAATACATTTTCCCCTATCATGTGAAATTGTACTATTTTAAACCAATATCAAGTGTGCTTAGGTACCAGGGTGTTAGGTGCCTTGTAATACAGATGATCATAAAAAGTAATAGGCATTTCCCCAAAGCTGCTTTGTTGACATGTAAAAATGTGTAACCCAGGTATCCAGGCTGTAACAGGGGAGTTATGATGAAGCCCAAGACGTTGGGATGTATTACACAGCAGTTACTTAAGCTTCTCCTCATTATAATCCTTGTGGGAATTTCAACTGGACTCATCAGCAACAAACCATTCAGAAAACCTGCATTAGACAGAAAGCAAATGCAGCCCAGCCCCATAAACAGTGCAGCTCATCACCATTCACAGCCACCAAAGAGTTAAAAACTCAAATTCCTGCTAAAACTGCCAAGAACTACAAGCCCGTCTCCTGTGTGGGTGGTGGCCACAGCAGCTAAATCCACTCCCCAATGATTGGCTGGCCTAGCAACAAAAAAAAAAGGGGGGGGGAGGAAGAGATGGGTCTCCCTGCCCAGTAAACAACAACATGGCATCTGTTCAAATTTTCAGCTAAAATCTGTCAGACCGTTCTGTTCATTTTACCACAAGTCTCAGGAGACAGCAGCCTCTGACCTTTGTTAGAAAGAGAACTCTTGTCCTCTAATTACAGACGTCTTGAAAAACACAATCCAGCTGGCAATTAATGCGGAATAGAGAAATTTTTTTTTTCCTATATCAAATTAGCTCAGCAGACCACACTCCAAGGACATTAAATGTGTACACACACCTAAGCAAAATGGCAGCAGAATTACAGCACACTTTCACCTGCCACGTCACTCATACTAACAAAGCTTAACTGGACTGTTTTCAAAGACATTGCCTTTAAACTTCTTTCCTTCCACCTGCCATCCCCCAAAGACACTGTTGCTTGTGCCAGCACCTCCTGAGATCCATTGGGAAATCTAGGAGAGTTAAGCCAGGACATTGCCGATTAATCCACTAATGGAATGAATCAAGAGTGTCTACATACCTTCCCCCACCACACACACATCCAGAAGCCTCTGGGGAGCAGAATCCATCTGGTAAATGCCTGCTCCAGACAGTGTTATCCGGACCTAGACCCTACTCTATGCTGAGAGCAACCCTCTCTTTTAGAAAAGGCATGAATATCCTCCATCCACTGTCCTTTAAGGAGCATCTGTTTACTGACAGGAGAGAGGATTCTGAAATGCACCATCTTGCACCAGCAAATACAGAGTTGCTTGTTTACCGAGCAAGAAAAGTCAGCAGAATAGCAGTAGTTAGGAAATTCCCATTCACTTCATTCTCAGGGTAGTGCTGCAGCTTGAGGTGCAAAGGGAAAGGAGGAGGCATAAAGCAATTAATATACTGAGGGTAACATGTTGTCCACCTCCAGCAGTTCCCAATAGCGCGTGGGTAAAAGCAGGCAATAGAACTCCCTGGAGTCAGGAAAAACTGATGCTGAAGGTTGTTAGTCCAATTTTATTTGTGTAACAGGAGACTGGGGCTAGGGCTACATATGGTGAGAGGGAAGAATCCCTCTCCAAGTGGGCTAAAGAGGAAATTCTGGCCACTGAACCTTATGGGGGAGTTGTACAACTGAGCTGGTTTCTGGGGTTCACAGCCTGGGCCAGCTTATCCATGCATGGCAGAAGAAAGGCCTGTCACTGGAGTCCAGAGCTTCCTTCAGCCCTCAAGTATTAAGTCAGGCAAGGAAGAAACAGAAAGCTGCGGGACAGCTGTCTCAAAGAAATGACCCACCCAGCTGCCTGGCACCTGGATGGACACATCATATGTCAGCCACAGGAGACCTCCAGTATTATGATTAATAACACAGACAGAAGGGCTTTAGCCTTCAATCTGTCATGATACAGATGGAGACACCTGTTTTCAGACCACTGGAGAAGGGGTTGAGGAGTGAGAGCCTTGTTCCCTCTTCTATTTTTATAAATGGTGTGATAGATTATAGTAGGCTGATTGCAGTGGAGAAAGTAGCTGTCCTCTACAGAGTGGTCTCCTGGGAAACTAGGGTGGCTAGGGGCCTGAAGCGGGGATGTACCTAGATCAGATCAGATCAGATCAGGACTCTCCCATTACATATAAAACACTGAGTAGGCATGATGCTTGACAGCACACTCAAATATTCATAATGATAATGCAGGCTCAAAACCAACAGCATGCTACATTCAGAACAGCCCTGGTGCCCAACCAGCCTCTTTCCTACAAAAGGGTCAGTTATCTATTCCCAACATTTTTCAGCAAGACCCTCCTGTATTTCCCACTTTGTCCACCACCTTGGATACATAGGATTTGGCAGCCGGATAGAGACTGTTCCATGATTAAAACCTTTTCTTACATACCTTGCCAGCAAAAGTGCTCTCACAGCTCCTCAGATTAACTCTCCTAGTTCCAAAACGGATTGCATTTGGGGATGACAGACCCATTATTACCCTTAGGCCTGGTCTACACTGGGGCAGGGGAGGGGGAGAGCACGATGTAAGATACACAACTTCAGCTTCGGGAATAGCGTAGCTGAAGTCGAAGTATCTTATTTTGACTTACCTCTCGTCTTCACGGTGTAGGATCGATGGCCGTGGCTTCCCCGCCGACTCCGCTTCCACCGCTCGCCCTGGCGGAGTTCAGGAGTCGACAGGAGTACATTCGGGGATTGATATATTGCGTCTAGTCTGGGTGTACCCTTAGACTCACACACACACAAGCCTGCACTGGATTGTCCCTGCTCTGTGTGGAATCGTTCGTAACATTTTCTTCCCACCTTCAAAAATAAGATTTCTCTTGTCAAGATTAGCTTCCTACACATCCACAGAGCAGCACTAACTAAATGCTTACTAGATGCTAGTACACCTACTTAATCATACCTTTTCCCACTTCCTAATTGCTAACTCCTTCACGCAACCAGTCAGCTTCCACCCTCTACTTTCCATCTTCTCCCCAAACCTTACAACATTCCCGTTCCACAGCAGCAGTCACAAATTTGTGGTTGACACTGAGTACATTTCCCAGATCTGAAGAAGAGCTCTGTGTAAGCTTGAGAGCTTGGCTCTTTCACCGACAGAAGCTGGTCCAATAAAAGAGATTACCCACTCACACTGTATCTCTAATATCCTGGGACTGACACAAACTACAACACTGCACACAACAAATGTGCAGTGACAGAAGAGTCTAAAAGACTCACTTAGAAAATGAGAATGGCTTTCAGGAGAGGAAGGAGGAATCTTTAAGCTCCTACACTTGGCTTTTCTGTACATTCATTCCGTAGACAGATCCAGCTCTGGAGTCTTGAATTGTTTCCACTGTAATATTTGGCATTTGCTATGCACTGGTTGCCCTCTTCTGGCAAAACTCAGATACAGCCACGTAGACCAGCTATCTCCTCCCACGTGGCACACAGCAGGCCCTTTATTGGTTCTGTTCAGTAACAGTTTTCCTAATCATGTAATGACATCAATCCCATATACAGGCAGAGGTGCCTCTTCTCCAAAACTCCTTTTCTTTGTGCGGACTGGTGTGTGGCTCACGTCAGAACTGGGACATCAGAACTGAAAACGAATAATCTACTGCTGTGTGGTATTGCAGCATGCAATTTAAAAAAATGTTGCAGTCAGCTATGTGGTGGTTGCAGTGCTGTGTGCAGGTATTTATAGATACCTAGCGAGGAAATCTGTAAAGTGTCTTGGAATCTTTCAGAATTAAAAATGTTAAATAAATGTAAGATATTTAAGAGATTTTTTCTTCAGTTCAGAAGATATCAAATGATAGGATAACTACAGACAAACAGGGAGCTGACAACTTCCCATCTCCCATGGGCAGGACCGGCGCTAGGGGTCTGGTCCCGCGGCTCCGGTGGAGCTGCCGCAGTCGTGCCTGCGTGAGGTCCACCGGAGCCCCGCGAGGAGCTGACTGTCCGCAGGCAGGACTGCGGTAGCTCCACCAGAGCCACAGACCAACGGACCCTCCGCAGGCACCACTGCGGCAGCTCTTCCGGAGCTGCCTGCCGCCCCCTCCAGCAAAATGCCGCCCACCAATTATTCTGGCGCCCTAGGCGATTGTCTAGGCTGCCTAAACGGTAGCGCCGGCCCTGCCCATGGGGTTTTGCTCCCCTCACTGAGTAACGCTCTAAATAGCCCTAAGAAAAAATATCCCTACACAAGACAGACATTAAGTTTGCACAGTTTTAGTTCTGACCCCAGGAGCCTCAGACTGATCACCTTCTGTCAGCCTAGATTTCCCTGCTCTCAATTTGAGCTCTGTACTCCTAATCAGACCCCTTGTTTCTCACCTTCCTTGGGGGAAAGCGCCAAATCTCTCCAGCCACTGGCTGCATGGCTGCCCCTGCTCCTCTTGAGTCCTCTGGCCCGTGACTCCAGGGCCGCATTCCGAAAGGGGCTTTGAGCTGCAGGCCAGAGCCCCGGGGCCCCCTTAGCCCAGGGCCTTGCAGCCCCTAAAGCCCCTGCATTCCAGGTGGCCCAGCCTGCCGGGGAAAGAGGGGAGCAGCTCCCAGAATCACGGCCATGGGAGCGGTGCCGCACTGCGCAGAGCCACCTGCACACCTCCTGCATCAAACAGGAGCTACCCCAGGTAAGTGCTCTGCACCTCGTGCCTGCCCCAGCCCTAAGCCTCCTCCCGCACCCCCACCCTGAGCACTCTCCTGCACCCTAATTCCCTCCCAGACCCAGCACCCGCACTCTGAGCACCCTTCTTACTCTTTTCTTCCAAAACGTCATCCTTTATGTTGCTTTAAACTCCTTCCAATCGGTCAATATCTTACTGATACTGAGGTGCACAGACCTGGACATATTAAGCCACATGTATCAGAGATGTCTCAAGGAGGTCTTTTCCCTTCCTACTCTGTTAAAAGTCGCTATGTATGCACTCTTCAGTTAAACTGGTTTGTTGTTGCGACCATGCTACATTTTAATCTCATGTCTATCACATTGGTCAATATCATTCCTCAATATCTTTCACCATGACTGCTTCTCAGATTTCTCCCTTCCTTTAAATTTCTGTTTCAGATTATTTTTGCCCAGATATTTATCTTGCAGTTTTCTGAACAGAATCTCTGTATTTTCTGCAAAAAGTTGCACATTAGGTCAATAACAGAACGTATTACTGGGCCTATCTAGTACCAAGTACAAACATTTTACTCCTTGCTGACAAAGAGCTGGAAAAGTAGTGAAGTAGAAGGTTTTAGCACTCTAACCTCAACATCTGATCTTATGTGCAGGAGAGGATTTTATTGCAGAATAACTACATGCATACATGGAGTTAGTCAGGAATAGCTATTCCAGAATAATTCCCTGTGTAGACAAACCCTAAGACTGTGAGCTCTTTGCTCTGTGTTTGTTCAGAGCCTAGCACAATAGAATCCTAGACTATGACTGGGGCTCCTAAGCACTGTCATGATAGACAGACAAGACAGATGAGGCTAAACTCTTCCCCATGTAGACACTCTGAATCACAGATAGAGATTTTCTTGCCACAGTAAGTGTTCTTAAAAAAAGGGTAACACCCAATGTGGAATCCCAGTTCATACTGCTACACTTCCCCACTCCTGCAAAGGAAACAGGACAACCAAGGTTCAGGAAACAGACCCACATCAAACCAGTCAGACGGCAATGGGGAGACCCTGCTAGCTGCCCCCTTTCCCAAATGAAGAGGGCATGAAGATGCTGTAGACAGCAGAGAGAGAGAGAGAGACAGACACACACACACACCCCAGAAGTGGTAGAGTATCTGTGAGGCGATTACACCAGGAAGCTTGGCTGCTCTGCAGTACACTTCCATGGGGAGAGGCAGCAAACTCACTACATTTCATCACTAAAGAGACTTCTTGCCAAATTCCACACATCACAAGGGAATGGGAGGAGGCGGAAGGGCTGTGCTGAGCCTATAAGAACCAGGCAGAGATCTGTGAATTTTCCAGTTGCCAGAAAGGGATCAAGCAGCACAAAAGACTGCCTGTTTTCAACGCTTCTGCCAGTGACGCATGGCTCATCCAGACCAGTTCACAACCATGAGCAGGAGTGAACACACAAATCTTTATGACTAAGTTGCTCAGGAAACCTAATATACATTTTAAAGCAATAAGTGAATAAGAATGCAAGAGGCCAGTGGCTCAGTTGGAAATGGATTAGATCAGTGGTTCCCAAAATGGGGTTCCCGGATCCCTGGAGGTCTGCCATGGGTTATGCGGGGTCTGTCCCTGAAACAAGGCTGGAACATGTTGGAACAGCGTTCAAGCACTTTTGCTGCATGGAGGGCACCATTTTGTTCTCAAAATAACATCCTCTGCACAGCATGACCTCGCACATTCCAAGCGTGAGAGGTCAAGCTGGCAGGGGCACTCCCACTCTGGCAGTGGCTTTCCAGTAATACCAGAAACAAGAGACATATAGTCAGATACCAACGAGAAAAAAGAAGGAAAAATGTTTGGGAACCACTGGATTAGATAACTTGTACCTCGAGGCTGAAGCCAGATCAAAGGGGCAGTGACTGAAAGTTGTTACTAGCAGTTACCATATGCAGCCATACTACCTTGGACTATATTCTCATCTGCACTCATAAGAGGAGTAAGGTCAGACCTGGCAAGTATTTGGATGGGAAACCAGCAAGGGAAATTGTGCTACTGCATGAAGAGCAGTTGCCATGTGATAGATGGCACTTTCCCCTCCAAATTAGTATGATGTTAGAACTCTGTATTCCTGGAGGTGCAATCTTTTAAATGAGGCTTCAAGCTAACATTCTAAACCCTAGCCTTTTATGGTAGCTGAAGATCACTTTTGTGGCCCAATTTGTGCAATTACATTCTACCGGCAGAATATGGCACATAGAAATGCTACTAAGCAGTCTGGAACAGAATGAGGAACAGTACCATATTCAAATTACACTGGGGAAAGGGCACACTTCACCCCAGAATTAGCTGAAGCAAATTCCAGATATTGTTTATAAAGCACTTTGGCCTGAAAAGCACTATAGAAATAGGGAACAGGGAAACTGACGGGCAGAGACATAACAGAATAACTATCTGGAAGTAACTGGAGTGATTTGGAGTAATCATTCTGGAATAAAGTCACATTTATTCCAGAACAAAAAGTGTCCACACAGGGGAGTTATTCCACTATAGCAATGAAGGTCAATTTTGTTGTGTAGACATGCCTATAGTATCTAAGAGGTGTTTGGCAGGACTCATGAAATGAGCTCTGGAAGTCTCAGTTCAGTGCCTAAAGGGCAGGTATTTATACCACAGAAACCACCACAACTGGTCCCTTTGTTGGGAGACTCAACAGAGGGGCTAGGGCTGAAAGGTGCATAGAGCAGCAGTTCTAAAACTGGGGTACACGAGCAGGGCCGGATAAAGGCAGGGGCTTTAGGGGCTGCAGCCCAGGGCCCCAGCAAAAATAAATCACAGGCAGCAATCTCTGGGCCATTAAAAGTGGTGCTAAGGTAGGCCTGCATGCCAATGCCCCATGCCGCTCCCAGAAGCAGCTGCCTGCCAGCACATCTCTGAGGCTCCTGGTGGGGGAAGGCAGCTCCGTGCACTGCCCCCGCCCCAAGCACTGTCTCCGCAGCTCTCATTGACTAGTTCTCGGCCAATGGGAGCTACGAAGGTGGCGCTTGTGGGCATGGGCAGCACACGGATACATGCTGTCCCCCTCCCGCCAGGGGCCGCAGAGACATGCTAGCACCCAGCTGCTTCTGGGAGCGGCGTGAGGCCATGGTATGCAGGCAGCCTGCCTGAGCCCTGATGCACCACGGCCGGGAGCTGCCTGTGGTAAGCGCCTCCCAGCCAGAGCCTGCACCTGGCACCCCCTCCTCCATCCCAACCCCATGCCTCAGATCAGAATCCCCCTCCTGCACCCAAACTCCCTCCCAGACCCCACACTCCTTCCTGCACCCTAATCCCCTGCCCCTGCCCCCTCCTGCACCAAACTCCCTTCTAGGAAAAAGACATGTATAGGGGCCCCACAAAATCTAATAGCCCCAGGCCAACAAGACAGTTAATCAGGCCCTATCCACGAGTCATGTCCAGCTCCAGGGGGTCTACAAGTCATGTCCAGGGCCATTGGCCCTGCTGATCAACTCCTCCCTCTCCCTCCCAGTGCCTCCTGCATGCTGCGGAACAGCTATTCAGTGGCATGCAGGAGGTGCTGGGAGGGAGGGGGAGGAGCAGGGATGGAGCACACTCGGGGGAGGGGGCGAAAAGAGGCGGGAAAGGAGGCACGGGATGGAGGGAAGGCAGGAAGAGGTGGGGCAGGGCCTGAGGCTGAGCGGGGGTTGAGCACCCCCAGGGAAAACTAGAAGCCAGCTTTTAAATCAAAACGGGAGTCTTTGGGTTGCTAAAGTTTGACAACCACTGGCATAGAGAATGAATTCCCTTTACTCATGCATGTGGTTCCCCTTCAGATAAACGATGAAGCACAACCATTAAGGACGTTTGTATTGCCACTACCTCTGCTGTTCTTTTCTGGACTGGGTGACTTTCATGTCTTTGGGCGACTGCACCAGTCACCCAAAGAACAAACCTACAATTCCTATGAAACCTCACAGCCCTGCCCACCATGCTCCCCATCCTCACAGCAACAGCTCAAACACAGCCCCAACATAGTGCTGTATGCTGCAACAGAAGCTTTTCCTTTTTCCCTTCAAACAAATAAAGCTCTATCCAGTCCTGTGCTCTGGAGCCACACACACTCACCTACTCCTGTTACTTCCATCATATCATGCATAGGTAACTGCTCTGGCAGGAAAGGCCAGCAGGACTGCAATGAAGCAAAGCACAGGGAGACCACAGGAGCAGCCCAGAGATTTAGCCATCATAAGCCAGAATGTAATATACTTGGCTGATATTACTGAGATTGTGACAAATATGGCCTCCATAGGAATCCCTATTCTAATGTATTCAGTGCTGCACCTGATGACAGTAAAAGAGTTAAATACTTGTAGAGGAATTAGGATACACTCTGTACCGTAGACCTGAGTACTCTCACATTGCATCAGTGAGTATATCTACACTGCAATGTAAGCCCAGGCTTGCGTCTACACTGCAATTGCGCTAATCCAGGGTTCAGACCCAGGGTCCAAGATCAGGTCAAGCCAGGACCCAGGGTCCAAGCCCTATTGCTCTGCAGTGTAGTTGCAGGTCCGCTTGACTTACGTACTGGGAGTCGGCCGGAAGTAATCCACAATTCCATAGGAAATCTTCCTTAATCCTCTCTATCCCAACAACCTGCAATCCACTCTGTTGAAAACAGAAACGCTTCCCACATATACCTTGGCAAACGGCAGTAGTTTAGGTCAGCGTTAATCCATTCTGGTCTGATCACTGATCTGCAGACAAACTCCTAGGTTTGCAATGGAGAGCGAAACGATCGAGCCTTTTGTAAAGTGAGCGGCTTCCTGGTAACGTGGGGGGAGGGGAGGAGTAAAGTTTTCCCACAGTGCACCGCATTTCTAGAGCCACATTTTGGGGACTAGGGACTCTGTGATATAGTTACTTTGACTAAGGTCTGCACACTGCAGTGTGGATGCCAGAACCCTGGGTTCAAACAATGATCAGAAAATTCTTAATCTAGGGTTTAAAATACAATGTAGATGCTCAAACTCAGGGTTCCCAGACACAGGTCAGCTGACTCCAATCCCACTAACCCTGGGCTTACATTGCAGCACACACTTACCCAGTGAGGCCTTGAACAGTTACCTGGAAGGGAGGAAGAAAAGGGGACAAAACTGAAACAAATCAAGAATGTATGGATAAGGTTTATCCACTAGATGGTGTAAAGACAACAGTGAAAGCCTTGCAGAGGTCAATTAATGGCACTTAAAATTTAAAGGAGTGAAAAAGGCATACAGGAAGCAATGGAAGAAAAGTTGAGTTCTCTCGGAGCACTTTTATCCGGAAAGTAAAATTCAGTTTTGCCATTTCTGCTAAAAAAAATGACTTGGTAAGAAAACAGCACAGTTCTTGGAGAGAAATAAATGTGACATGTCAGAAAAGAGTTAGCTATGCAGCTTTTAAACACTAAGGCCTGGCTACATAAAGGTATTTAGGCACCTAACTACGATCTACAAAACTCCTGTCTGGCTGTTGCTGAACCCTGTATCACAAAAGTTTATGCCCAAATAAATCTGTTAGTCTTTAAGGTGCCATCGGACTCCTCGTTGTTTTTGTGAACTCTACAGGAACCTAAACTCTTTTGCACCTAAGTTTTTGAAGTAAAAGTTCAGCATTGCAATACCTAAATCCCTCTGTGGCTTCAAGCCTAAATCACCCGTTCAAATCCAGCTCAGTCACAGCGCGGGGAGAAATCTCATTCAACAGACCAAATTGCTGTTTCTGCATCTCATAATTACTTTAGCACAGAGCCTGAATTACTAAACATAACTTCCCTCACCCTGAACTGCAAAGAACCAGGTGATAGATTGTAGCCACAGGCTGGGTCTGGCATTGTAGAGATGGTAGTGTGCAGAGGACTTTGCTCTCTGCTGCTATCAGATTAGAGGCTCCCAATCAGATTAGTAAAAGCTTGAAATCACATTAGTGAAAGCCCGGTCTGAATTTCATCTGACTCAGAGCCAAAAGTGAGACTAGGGGTATGTCGACACTACGGTATTTTTCTGATTTTACATAAACCGGTTTTGTAAAACAGATTGTATAAAGTCGAGTGCACGCAGCCACACAAAGCACATTAATTCGGCAGTGTGCGTCCATGTACCGAGGCTAGCATCGATTTCTGGAGCGTTGCACTGTGGGTAGCTATCCCATAGTTCCCGCAGTCTCCCCCGCCCATTGGAATTCTGGGTTGAGATCCCAATGCAAAAACAGTGTTGTGGGTGATTTTGGGTAAACGTCGTCACTCAATCCTTCCTCCGTGAAAGCAACGGCAGAAAATCATTTTGCGCCCTTTTTCCCTGGATTGCCCTGGCAGACGCCATAGCATGGCAACCATGCAGCCCGTTTAGCCTTTTATCACTGTCACCGTTTGTGTACTGGATGCTGCTGACAGAGGCGGTACTGCAGTGCTACACAGCAGCATTCATTTGCCTTTCCAAGGTAGCAGAGACAGTTACCATCCCTATTGCACCGTCTGCCATGCCATTGTAAATTGGTGATGAGATGACGGTTATCAGTCGTTCTGTACCGTCTGCTGCTGTCATGGGCGCTCCTGGCTGGCCTCGCTGAGGTCGGCCGGGGGCCCATGGAAAAAAATGGGAATGACTCCCCGGGTCATTCTCTCCTTTACGTTTTGTCTAAAAATAGAGTCAGTCCTGCCTAGAATATGGGGCAAGTGTACTAGAGAACCAGAGAGCACAGTCATTCCGTGTCAGAGCCCCAGAGATCCCGCAGAAATGATGAGCTGCATGCCATTCTAGGGGGCGCCCCTGCAACGACTCCACCCGTTACTTCCCTCCTCCCCCAACCCTCCTGGGCTACCGTGGCAGTGTCCCCCCATTTGTGTGATGAAGTAATAAAGAATGCAGAAACAAGAAACACTGACTTTTTTTTAGTGAGATAAAATGAGACGGAGTAAGCCTCCAGCTGCTATGATAGTCCAGGCAGGACATTAAAGGAGTGTGGGGGGAGAGGAGCCCAGCCTCCCGCTGCTATGATAGTGCAGACAGTACAGAATTTAGACATGAAAGGGGGGAGGGGGCTGATGGAGCTCAGCCCCCAGTTGCTATGATGAAGATGGTTACCAGCTGTTCTGTACCATCAGCCAGGAATGACCATCATTCCCATTTTTACCGAGGCCAGCCAGGAGCACTCACGGGCTGATGATGATGATGATGGATAGCAGTCATATTGTATGGTCTGCCACCGGGAAGGGGATGCTGGTGTTCAGCGCTGCAGCACCCCATCTACCAGCAGCATGCAGTAGACATAGGGTGCCATTGAAAAGAGGCGAGAAACATTTTTTTCCCTTTTCTTTGGGGAGCGAGGGGGAGGGTGTAAATTGACTAAATATACCCTGAAACACCCGGGAAAATGTTTTTGATCCTTCAGGCATTGGGAGCTCAGCCAAGAATGCAAATGCTTTTTGGAGACTGCAGGGACTGTGGGATAGCTGGAGTCCTCAGTACCCCGTCCCTCCCTCCATGAGCGTCCATTTGATTCTTTGGCTTTCTGTTACGCTTGTGTCACAGCACTGTGCTGTGGCCTCTGTCTATCGTAGCCTGGAGATTTTTTCAAATGCTTTGTCATTTCATCTTCTGTAACAGAGCTCTGATAGAACAGATTTCTGCCCATACATGGTGTCAAGTATCAGAGGGGCAGTCGTGTTAGTCTGGATCTGTAAAAGCAGCAAAGAATCCTGTGGCACCTTATAGACTAACAGATGTTTTGGAGCATTAGCTTTCGTGGGTGAATACTCACTTCTTCGGATGCATGTAGTGGAAATTTCCAGGGGCAGGTATATATATGCAAGCAAGCTAGAGATAATGAGGTTAGTTCAATCAGGGAGGATGAGGCCCTGTTCTAGCAGTTGAGGTGCAAAAGCCAAGGGAGGAGAAACTGGTTGTGTAGTTGGCGAGCCATTCACAATTTTTGTTTAATCCTGAGCTGATGGTGTCAAATTTGCAGATGAACTGAAGCTCAGCAGTTTCTCTTTGAAGTCTGGTCCTGAAGTTTTTTTGCGGCAGGATGGCCACCTTAAGGTCTGCTATAGTGTGGCCAAGGAGGTTGAAGTATTCTCCTACAGGATTTTGTATATTGCCATTCCTAATATCTGATTTGTGTCCATTTATCCTTTTCCGTAGAGACTGTCCAGTTTGGCCGATGAACACAGCACAGGGGCACTGCCGGCATACGATGACGTATATTACATTGGTGGACGTGCAGGTGAATGAACCGGTGATGGTGTGGCTGATCTGGTTAGATCCTGTGATGGTGTCGCTGGTGTAGATATGTGGGCAGAGTTGGCATCGAGGTTTGTTGCATGGATTAGTTCCTGAGCTAGAGCTACTATGGTGCGGTGTGCAGTTACTGGTGAGAATATGCTTCAGGTTGGCAGGTTGTCTGTGGGCGAGGACTGGCCTGCCACCCAAGGCCTGTGAAAGTGTGAGATCATTGTCCAGGATGGGTTGTAGATCCCTGATGAACTCCACATGGACTCCTCCTGAGGGTCGAAATGACAGTCTGGACCTATACATTGAATGCTTCCACCAACATGCACAGGCAGAAATTGTGGAAAAACAACATCACTTGCCTCATAACCTAAGTCATGCAGAACGTAATGCCATCCACAGTCTCAGAAACCACCCTAACATTATAATCGAAGATGCTGATAAAGGAGGTGCTGTTGTCATCATGAACAGGTCCGACTACCAAATGGAGAGCTGTCTGGCAGCCTCCGATACCAAATTCTACAGGCCACTTCCCTCAGATCCCACCGAGGAATACACTAAGGAACTGCACCATCTACTTAGGACATTCCCTACACTAACACCGGAACAAATCAACATACCCTTAGAGCCCCGACCAGAGTTATTCTATCTGCTACCCAAGATCCACAAACCCAGAAATCCTGAATGCCCCATCATCTCGGGTATTGGCACTCTCACTGAAGGACTGTCCGGATATGTGGACTCTCTACTCAGGCCCTGTGCCACCAGCACTCCCAGCTAGCTCCGTGACACCACTGATTTCCTGAGGAAACTACAATGCACTGGTGACCTTCCAGAAAACACCATCCTAGCCACCATGGATGTAGAGGCTCTCTACACAAACATCCCACACACAGATGGAATACAAGCTGTCAGGAACAGTATCCCTGATGATCCCACAGCACAACTGGTGGCTGAGCTCTGTGCCTTTATTCTCACACACAACTATTTGAAATTTGATGACAATATATTAATTCCAGATCAGTGGCACCGCTATGGGCACCCGCATGGCCCCACAATATGCCAATATTTTTATGGCCGACCTGGAACAACGCTTTCTCAGCTCTTGTCCACTCACGCCCCTTCTCTACCTATGCTACATTGAGGACATCTTCATCATCTGGACCCATGGGAAGGAGATTCTGGAAAAATTCCAACACGATTTCAACAGCTTCCACCCCACCATCAACCTCAGCCTTGACTAGTCTAAATGGGAGGTCCACTTCCTAGACACCATGGTGCAAATAAGTGATGGTCACATTAACACCACCCTATACAGAAAACCTACCAACCCGTATGCCAACCTTCATGCCTCCAGCTTCCATCCCGGGCACACCACACAATATATTGCCTACAGCCAAGCACTGAGGTACAACTGCATCTGCTCTAACCCCTCAGACAGAGACCAACACGTACAAAATCTCCAGCAAGCATTCTCAAAACTACAATAACCGCATGAGGAAATAAGGAAACAGATCAACAGAGCCAGACGTGTACCCAAAAGCCTCCTACTGCAAGACAAACCCAAGAAAGAAACCAACAGGACTCCACTGGCCATCACATACAGTTCCTAGCTAAAACCCCTCCAACACATCATCAGGGATCTACAACCCATCCTGGACAATGATCCCACACTTTCACAGGCCTTGGGTGGCAGGCCAGTCCTCGCCCACAGACAGCCTGCTAACCGGAAGCATATTCTCACCAATAACTGCACACCGCACCATAGTAACTCTAGCTCAGGAACCAACCCATGCAACAAACCTCGATGCCAACTCTGCCCACATATCTACACCAACGACACCATCACAGGACCTAACCAGATCAGCCACACCATCGCCGGTTCATTCACCTACATGTCCACCAATGTAATATACGCCATCGTATGCCAGCAATGCCCCTCTGCTGTGTACATCGGCCAAACTGGACAGTCTCTACGGAAAAGGATAAATGGACACAAATCAGATATTAGGAATGGCAATATACAAAAACCTGTAGGAGAACACTTCAACCTCCTTGGCCACACTATAGCAGACCTTAAGGTGGCCATCCTGCAGCAAAAAAACTTCAGGATCAGACTTCAAAGAGAAACGGCTGAGCTTCAGTTCATCTGCAAATTTGTCACCATCAGCTCAGGATTAAACAAAGACTGTGAATGGCTTGCCAACTACACAACCATTTTCTCCTCCCTTGGCTTTCGCACCTCAACTGCTAGAACAGGGCCTCATCCTCCCTGATTGAACTAACCTCATTATCTCTAGCTTGCTTGCATATATACATCTGCCCCTGGAAATTTCCACTACATGCATCTGACGAAGTGGGTATTCACCCATGAAAGCTCATGCTCCAAAACGTCTGTTAGTCTATAATGTGCTACAGGATTCTTTGCTGCCTCTGCCCATACAGTGATCAGATCCAGTATCTCCCGTACGGTCCATGCTGGAGCTCTCTTTGGATTTGGGACAGCATCGCCACCCGTGCTGATCAGAGCTCCACGCTAGGCAAACAGGAAATGAAATTCAAAAGTTCATGGGGCTTTTCCTGTCTACCTGGCCAATGCATCCGAGTTCAGATTCCTTTCCAGAGCGGTCACAATGCTGCACTGTGGGATGCCGTCGAATTGCAACCACACTAAACCTAATCCAATATGGCAATACCGATTTCAGCGCTACTTCTCTCGCTGGGGAGGAGTACAGAAATCGGTTTAAAGAGCCCTTTATATCGATATAAAGGGCCTCGTCGTGTGGACGGGTGCAGGGTTAAATTGGTTTAACGCTGCTAAATTTGGTTTAAACGCGTAGTGTAGACCAGGCCTAAGAAAAAACCCTAACAGATCAAGAAATAGCAAAGACCAAATATGGAAGGAAAATCATTTTACAGAGAGATTTACTAAAGTGAAACCATGATGGCTAAAAATTGAGGTTGCTTGGCCTGCCAGGAAACCTCCATGAAGTAACTTGCCATCTGAAATGCCTATACACACTGGCTAGTATGTTGATACCTGTGCTCACCTTCATGGAGGAGCCATGATTGTGCTACGTAGAGTTGCCAGCACGTACTCTGGCCGATCCACTGGCTCCCGTGCCCACCTGGAGTGTCCTCATGATCTATCAGGGTACAGCGGCCATAGCAGGGCCTATGATTAAGTGATGCTGTTTGTTCACAATTTCAGCCTGTTCATAGTGTCCATAGCCTCACAGGGTGTACGGTATTTGTACCTGGTTCACATTTTTTGTTTGTCCCAATGGATCCTTTGAATAATTCTATCCTGCACAATGGGGATATGCATATGCCTCATGAGAGCCAAGGATTAATTTCACAGTTGCCAACCACATGGTATAGTCTCGTCAACCTCTCTCCCAAGCTGCTGCCAGACTTACTCTGGGCCCAAGCTACGATGAACACTATCCTCCTTTGGGTAAAAGTTCTTGAGGAAGTTCTTCGATTTGAGTCTGATTATTTATTCAATAACTCATTTTAATTTGTTGCATGATTGATTTTCTGTTCTTGTTTTGTTGGTGCGTCACTTGCCTTAAAAAAAAACCCCAGCCACTGTGAAACTTGCTACATTTCACTAATATATTCAATGTTGCATTTCCATTACTATTACCGTTGTCTTCTCCCTTCCCGCCCCACCCCTTGTGTTCTATATCCACTGTCACACCCTGACCTTATTTAGAAATATAAGCATGTTGGAGCAGAGGCACTCATCCTGCATTTGTACAGCGCTTAGCCCACCGGATCTCCATCTTGACTGGGCATCTGGGAGCTACTGTCTTATATGTAAAATAATAATGCAGTTAAGAGATGGATTTGATTGCCAGGGCACCCATCAGGAAAGTGTGTACAATAGGGCATATGCATGCCTAGACTGGCTGCTGAACAGCAATTGATTTTGGTCCTTTGTTTTTCAGACAAATCAACACAAAGTTTAAACATGTTCATGTTACAAATGCTGTAGTTTGTATTTTATTTTTGTGTCTCCATTGCTGTCCCTGGGTGCAGAGTGAGGGAGAACATTCAAGACTGTTCATATCGAGTCCCAGGTGCTGTCAGGATGGCCTTGAATGGCAGGAGTTTGAAGATAGGATGGAGCATAGCTGAGAGCGGATGAGTACCAATGCAAGTGTTCTCAGCCCCATACGCAACCAAAAGAAGAGTTGCATGATGGATGACAGAGCCAGCATTCTGAATGGTCAAATCTAATACTAAATGGTGGGGCCAGGAGCATTGTAACACTGCACTGGCAGAACTAACTCAGCCATTGTAGCTATAACACTTACATTTTCTGTCCATGGCTCTACAATAATGTAGAGAAACCCAGTGTAGAATTCAATGGTGGCAAGGCTTGTAATCGTACTTGCTCTCAGCCAGGGTCTTGATAGTTAAAATAAGGCATACAGATGGCTGCAATGCCAAAATACTGTAGCGCAGACAAGACTTTTCTTTTTGCAGTATAGCTGGGAATCTCCTAACTGGTATGGCTGGTCCACCTGCTTTTTCCAGCACTATGTGCAGTAGGAGATCACAGACTATGCTGCACCACAGGCTCTGGTGCGTCACCCTATATGCCCTTGCTCTGGTCACCCAACCCAATCCCCTCACCCCCATGGAACCACTATGGAATAATTTTCCAAATTCCCTGGGAATGCGCAGATACAAACAGTTCAGCATCATGGCAAGCATGGATACAAATTCATTACATAAATGTGGTGTTCCAACAACAGGGTTAGGGAGGTTTGTTTGTTTGAGGGACAGGGGGTTAGTGCAACACAACTGTGTTTGTTGAAAGAAAACCAGAGCATGCGACACTGGATACAAACATAGCTGCACTTCTGCTGAGCACGTGTCCATACTCCTTGCTTAGGTCCCTCACAAATCTCCATAAAATTCAATTCCAGAGTTAGAATAAAGGTTTCAGACAAGCTTCAGGACTTCTTCCTGGACAATGTTGCCTTGTAAGCTGCAACAGGCAAAGGGTGACAAATAGCCTCACAATGGAAAGGTAGAAAGATAATTTATGATGGCCCTCTCCTCCCCTGCTCTACACAGGCTTATCATCAGCTGGCGTTTCCTACCTTCTGTGGAGTGGGAAGGGGATGTTGCGACGGCTTCAATAGACCGAACCATATCACCTTTACTACTTTAAAATTAAAATATCCTCAGTTGGCGGATGGGGTATGGGTCCTGCAGGACTCAAAAAGCACCAAGGCAAATTCATAAGAGCTAGAAGCAACCCATCCTGGCCACATTGTTCTACGCTCCAGCAGCACTGCAAGGGAAGATACCTCTTAGCCAAAAACTGTGTTTCATCTCTCCTCAGCTGCTAGAGTTACAGCAATAAGAACAAAACAGACCAAAAAGTGTTCATGGACTGAACATCTACACTGAGTAAAACTGAGGAGACAGAGTTGGTATTTGGGATTTAGATCTGAAGTCCAGTTCAAAGAATAGCCACGGATGAGGAAATTTTTTAATGAGAACCGGAGGGATCACATTCAACTCCTCATCATGCATGCAGCCACATTCCATATGTGGCATGGCCAAAAAATGTGTTTAATTTACTGTATACCTCCTTAAGCGTTCAAACAGTGAAATAAAACAGTCCTCAATCCAAAACAAACAGTGTTAGGAAGCCATCTGCCAGAACATCCACAAGCAGACACACACACAGAGTTTACTGTAATCGGTCTCTTACTTGATTGTCCCTCGCAGGGTATCCATGATAACCTGAGGTCAGAGGCTCATTCTACAAGAGAACAGAAAAGGTGAATGCAATGATTGTAAGGAACAGAAACAAGGGGTTATAAGCCTCCCAAGTCCAGGTGGACAGAAGAAGCTGCAATGATTTGAGGAAAAAGGGACAATTAACACTAAAATTTCCTACTGACATCCTATTTTCTGTGTGAGTCAAAGCATCTAAATCAGACTAGTTTGAAACTACATATTCCAGAGTGCATGGAAGAAGAAAATACAAGCATGAAATAATCATAAGCTATTCCTACTTCATCTCCTGTGTGATGTGTCTATAGTTACTGCTATTTTTCACAGGACCTTTTTTTTTTTTTTTTTTAAATGTCTTTTTCCATTGTGGAGATAGAACAATTACAGTGTAAACGTCTGTGCGCTGCTGCCCAGTTAACCCAGTCCTGGAGAAAACTTTCTCCATCTAAACAATGGCAGCAAAGGCGTGAACTCCTTCCTGCAAACCATGCAACACTATGACACGTGAACATAATGTTAGACAGTTACAGTTTAAATTATAACCTTACCAAACTTGGGCAAAAATATTTCACACACTCCCCAAAAGAACTAATATTCTAGCTTCTCATCCCTCACCTCCAAATGCTTTCATTGCTCATGCTACTTCCTACCTCAGCAATTCTGTCACACTGCCTTGACTAGAAGGATATGCGAGTTTTCTCCATCCTATTCATCCTTGGAATTTCTTATGATTTCCCAGCCTCTCCCCTATTCTAGCAATTACAGCGGAGATGAAGTAAACATTTCAATGCTGTTTGTTTTTTTTATCTTCCTGGAGATAGGAAGAGAATCTCTCCCACATTTGCAAATTCAAATCGGGGGAGAAATTAGGCAGTTTCACCATACAGATACCCCTTTTCTTTGACAAGGTTACGGTAGGGAGTGAGTAAAACTGAACAGGATTGCTTCAGTTTCATTCATTCTGCTGCTGCTCCCTCCTCCAGGACAGATGGGGGAAGAGTTGTATGCAAAAGTTATAAAATGCTGGTGATGAAGAAAGTAGCAATCCCACTCTCCTGCACAGAGTTTGTTTTTAAACTGCTGCTACACACAGCAGTAGGTATTGTTTGGCAATGGGGTGTTCTGGAGTCTTAACAAGCTCTGCATGTTATCCCAGATGTTTATTCCTCAGTGAAAAACTAGGCAAAGCTGACCAGACCCAAATTGTTGAAAGCAAATCTGTGCCAAGACTGCTGTTTCTGCCAGTAGCTGAATTGTTGGAAACAGCTGGAAGTTAGATAGAGAGACTTTGTAAAGACAACTGTTTCATGGCAGAAGGTGCTGTATTACTTCCATTACACATCATGACTATCATTACTATTTTAGTATCAGAGGAGTAGCCGTGTTAGTCTGGACCTGTAAAAGCAGCAAAGAATCCTGTAGCACCTTATAGACTAACAGTCGTTTTGGAGCATGAGCTTTCATGGGTGAATACCCACTTCGTTGGATGCATGTAGTGGAAATTTCCAGGGGCAGGTATATATATGCAAGCAAGCTAGAGATAATGAGATTAGTTCAATCAGGGAGGATGAGGCCCAATTCTAGCTGTTGGAGGTGTGAAAACGAAGGGAGGAGAAATTGGTTTTGTAGTTGGCAAGCCATTCACAGTCTTTGTTTAATCCTGAGCTGATGGTGTCAAATTTGCAGATGAACTGAAGCTCAGCAGTTTCTCTTTGAAGTCTGGTCCTGAAGTTTTTTTGCGGCAGGATGGCCACCTTAAGGTCTGCTATAGTGTGGCCAGGGAGGTTGAAGTGCTCTCCTACAGGTTTTTGTATATTGCCATTCCTAATATCTGACTCGTGTCCATTTATCCTTTTCTGTAGAGACTGTCCAGTTTGGCCGATGTACATAGCACAGGGGCATTGCTGGCATACGATGGCGTATATTACATTGGTGGACATGCAGGTGAATGAACCGGTGATGGTGTGGCTGATCTGGTTAGGTCCTGTTATGATGTCACTGATGTAGATATGTGGGCAGAGCTGGCATCGAGGTTTGTTGCATGGCTCTTGTCCACTCACGCCCCTTCTCTACCTACGCTACACTGATAACATCTTCATCATCTGGACCCATGGGAAGGAGACTCTGGAAAAATTCCACCACTTTTTCAACAGCTTCCACCCCACCATCAACCTCAGCCCGGACCAATCTACATGGGAGGTCCACTTCCTAGACACCACGGTGCAAATAAGTGATGGTCACATTAACACCACCCTATACAGAAAACCTACCGACTCCTATGCCTACCTTCATGCCTCCAGCTTCCATCCCGGGCACACCACACAATACACTGTCTACAGCCAAGCACTGAGATACAACCGCATCTGCTCTAACCCCTCAGACAGAGACCAACATCTACAAAATCTCCACCAAGCATTCTCAAAACTACAGTACCCACACGAGGAAATACGGAAACAGATCAAGAGAGCCAGACATGTACCCAGAAGCCTCCTTCTGCAAGACAAACCCAAGAAAGAAACCAACAGGACTCCACTGGCCATCACATACAGTTCCTAGCTAAAACCCCTCCAACACATCATCAGGGATCTACAACCCATCCTGGACAATGATCCCACACTTTCACAGGCCTTGGGTGGCAGGCCAGTCCTCGCCCACAGACAACCTGCTAACCAGAAGCATATTCTCACCAGTAACTGCACACCGCACCATAGTAACTCTAGCTCAGGAACCAATCCATGCAACAAACCTCGATGCCAACTCTGCCCACATATCTACACCAGCGACACCATCACAGGACCTAACCAGATCAGCCACACCATCGCCGGTTCATTCACCTGCATGTCCATCAATGTAATATAAGCTATCGTATGCCAGCAATGCCCCTCTGCTGTGTACATCGGCCAAACTGGACAGTCTCTACGGAAAAGGATAAATGGACACAAATCAGATATTAGGAATGGCAATATACAAAAACCTGTAGGAGAACACTTCAACCTCCCTGGCCACACTATAGCAGATCTTAAGGTGGCCATCCCGCAGCAAAAAAAACTTCAGGACCAGACTTCAAAGAGAAACGGCTGAGCTTCAGTTCATCTGCAAATTTGACACCATCAGCTCAGGATTAAACAAAGACTGTGAATGGCTTGCCAACTACAAAACCAATTTCTCCTACCTTCGTTTTCACACCTCCAATTGCTAGAATAGGGCCTCATCCTCCCTGATTGAACTAACCTCATTATCTCTAGCTTGCTTGCATATATATATACCTGCCCCTGGAAATTTCCACTACATGCATCCGAAGAAGTGAGTATTCACCCACGAAAGCTAATGCTCCAAAACATCTGTTAGTCTATAAGGTGCCACAGGATTCTTTGCTGCTATTACTATTTTAAATAAATAATTAATTGCGCTGTTGAACGACAATAGATTATCATTTATTTTAAATATTTTGGATGTTTTCCACATTTTAAAATATATTATTTTCAGTTACAACACAGAATACAAAGTGTACAGTGTTCACTTTATATTTATTTTTATTACAAATATTTGCACTGTAAAAAAATAATTTGTAATTTTCAATTCATCTCATACAAGTACCATAGTGCAATCTCTTTATCATGAAAGTTGCCCTATAAATGTAGAATTATGTACAAAACACCTGCATGCAAAAATAAAACAATGTAAAACTTTAGAGCCTACAAATCCACTCAGTCCTACTTCTTGGTCAGCCAATCACTCAGATAAATAAGGTTGGTTACAATTTGCAGGAGAAAATGCTGTCTGCTTCCTGTTTAAAATGTTACCTGAAAGTGAGAACAGGCATTCACATGGCACTGTTGTAGCTGGCATTACAAGATATTTACATGCCAGATGCACTAAAGCAGAGGTTCTCCAACTGTGGTCCGCAGTTCCCTCAAAGGTGCACACCTGGGCTGCCACGCACAAGAGAATGAAGGGCCATTCACCTAATTAGTGGAGCTATGCAGGTGTGGCTCCACTAATTAGGTGCCTGGACCCTGGAGAAGACACACATGTAAGGTGAGGTGGTGGCCTTGGGGGGAATAGGGAGCAAGTGGGTGAGAAGAGGGGGTGGGGGGAATTTGGGACATGCAGGGCTGTGGCAGCCAGAGAAAGAAGCGATCTTCCCCAGCTCCATGGATGCAGCTGCCAGGGAGAGACTCCCTCCTCCTCCTCAGCCCTGGCTCAGGGGCTGCCACAGCAGGGGAGAGAGGGAGAGACACCTCCCCTTCCCAGCCTCAGCTCGGGGGCTGCCGCAGCGGGGGAGAGAGGGCACATCCATTGCATAAGAAAGGTAAGACTACTGATATTAAAATATGAGTTGCGTGTTTTTATTTGTAGAACAAAAAAACGATTATTAAGGGGCTTTATATATTTTATATATATACACCTATACACACACATACACATTATATATATATATATATATATATATATATATATATATATATATATATATAGCGGTTTTATCAAAAGTGCTTTATAATAGTTAGGTAACGATACAAACAACATTTGGAAAGATCATTAAGTGGTCCAGAAAGACCCTCGGCAATTTTCAAGTGGTCTGCAAAAAAAAAAAAAAAAGTTTGAGAATCACTGCGTTAAAAATTCATATGGCCCTTCATGTTTCAACCATCATTCCAGAGGACGTGTCCATGCTGATGATGGGTTTTGCTCGATAATGATCCAAAGCAATGCAGACTGATGCATGCTCATTTTCATCATCTGACTCAGATGCCACCAGCAGCAGGTTGATTTTTTTTTTTTTTGGTGGTTTGGGTTTTATAGTTTCCGCATCAGAGCGTTGCTCTTCTGAGACTTCTGAAAGCATGCTGCACACCTTGTCCCTCTCAGATTTTGGATGGCACTTCAGATTCTTAAACCTTGGGTCAAGTGCTGTAGCTATTTTTACAAATCTCACATCTTTAGAAAGTTTGCATTGGTACCTTCTTTGCATTTTGTCAAATCTGCTTGTGAAAGTGTTCCTAAAACGGACATGTGCTGGGTCATCATCTGAGACTGCTATAACATGAAATATATGCAGAATGCAGGTAAAACAGAGCAGGAGACATACAATTATCCCCCCAAGGAGTACAGTCACAAATTTAATTGACGCCTTATTTTTTTAACGAGCATCATCAGCATAGAAGCATGTCCTCTGGAATGGTGGCCAAAGCATGAAGGGGCATATGAATGTTTAGCATATCTGGCATGTAAATACCTTGCAACGCCAGCTACAAAAGCACTGTGAATGCCTGTTCTCACTTTCAGGTGACGTTGTAAATAAGAATCAGGCAGCAGTATCTCCCGTCAACGTAAACAAACATGTTTGTCTTAGCAACTGGCAGAATAAGTAGTAGGACTGAGTGGACTTGTAGGCTCTAAAGTTTTACACTGTTTTGTTTTTGAGTGCAGTTATGTAACCAAAAAAAAAATCTACATTTATAAATTATACTTTCATGATAAAGAGATTGCACTTCAGTACTTGTATAAGGTGAACTGAAAAATACTAATTTATTTTGTTTACAGTGCATATATTTGTAATCAGAAATAATAATATAAAGTGAGCACTGTGCACTTTGTATTCTGTGTTGTAATTGAAATCAATATTGAAAATGTAGAAAAACCTCCAAAAATATTTAATAAAATGTCAATTTGTATTCTGTTGTTAAAAGTGCAATTAATTGCAATTGATTTTTTGAGTTAATCATGTGAGTTAACTGCAATTAATTGACAGCCCTACTTTTTATTTGAGAATTTTCTTCCATTTTTATGAATTTTTATTTTTACAGTTGCTGGAAATTAAGGAGCAGGAGTGGAGTTAGAACAGCACTGACAGCAGGACTGCAGAGGTCTCTGGGAGGTTCCCTGCACAACTGAAGGGCCCAAGACATAGGGTGTAAGGTGTGGAGGAGGATGCGGTTCTAGCCCAGAAGAGTAGAGACCCACCCCCCCCCTCAGGCCAGGACTGCAAGGAGGAGGACCAGCAGTATCCAGTGGCCAGGGACTCAATAGTTCCAGCCCAGGGATAGCTTCCACACTGACGGCTGGTAAGCAGGGCTGTAACAGCAGAGCTGCAGAGGGTTACTTGCACGTCTGTGGGGCTGGTGGCACCTGATCCCTGCAAGTGCAAGGTATGGGGAAGGCTGCAGTCCTGAAAGGACAGAGCAAAGACCTACTGGCAAGGCTGTCAAGAGGATAATGACGAGCCATTCAGGAGCTGGGTGGCCTCCCTCACAGCTAGGGGCTTGTCCTCCTCCTGCTGGTCCTGGCCACAGCTTTCCTCACACTTTGCACCTGCAAGGATTGGGTGTCACCAGCCCTGTGACAGCACAGGGAGCCCTATGCAGCCCTACTGTCACAGGAATGAGGGAGCAGATCAATGACAGCAGACTGCACAGGGATCCCTACACTGCAAAAGGGCCGGTATCACGCAATCCCTGCAGGCACAAGGCGGTTGGAGGCTGCACTCCCACTGTTACAGCTGGCTACTTTTTTAGTCAATTTCAACGTGTCAGCTGAAATTGACATTCACCATTTAAACTGAATCCTGCCGAGCCTAGACTCAAGTCAATATGTGATGTAGTTGTGAAAACAGCAAATATCAATTTGGAGTAGATGTAATACATAGGAGGTAAATGTCCCACTCTACTGAGGCCTCAGCTGGGGTACTGTGTCCAGTCATGGGTGCCACCGTTTAGGAAAGATGTGGACAAATTCCAGAGTCCAGAGAAGAGAAACAAAAAATGATTAAAGGTTTACAAAACCTGACCTATGAAGAAAGATTACAAAAGCTGGGCATGTTTAGTCTTGAGAAAAAAAGACCGAGGAGACACCTGATAACATACATTAAGGACTGTTATAAAATGAAGACAATGATCAATTGTTCTCCATGATCACAAAAGGTTGGAAAAGAAATTATTGGTTTAATTGCTGCCAGGGAAATTTAGAAAGTTTTTCCTAATATCTCACCTAACTAGAAGGATAGTTAAGTACTGGAATTGGTTGCCAAGGCAGGTTGTGGAATCTCAGTCACTGGAGGCATGCAAGAACAGATAAGACAAACACCTATGAGAAATGGTCTAGGTTTATTTGGCCTTGCCTCAGCATGCGGGAGGTGGACTAGGTCAGTGTTTCTCAACTTTTTTGATACCAGGGATTGACTCGCTGTCTTCCTAAACTGTGTCAGGGAGATCTCAGGGACCAGCGCCAGTTCACAGACTGGTCGTTGAAGAACACTGGACTAGGCGACCTCTCAAGGTTCCTTCCAGCTCTACAATTCTAATATGCTATGATTAATAACGGAATAATAGACTTCAAACTACCCAAATTAATAAATATTAGACTGTTTTTGAAGAAAGTAGGTACAACTAAACAAAATTATCAAGGATTGCTGTATTTAATTGTTATGGTTATAGGCAGAGCCATATCAATAGCTGAGGATATTTAAAATATCATCATGACACCTGTGGAAGCCAGAGAGAAGATATTTGCTGCTGTCAAGGCAAGAGACATGAATGAGATTTCAGCAGGAGTCAATGTTGCAGATGTGTTGCATTTTTATAGCTCTTCATCGTCAGAGGGTGTTAGAAATATTGACTACGTTTTCATAGCACTTTGGAAAGTAGAAAGATTGGCAGACACAGAAGATGAAGGAAGGAAAGGGCAGGACGATAGACAACTCCAATGTGATAGGCAGTGGAGGCAAATGGGATGTACAAGTCAAGGAAAGAGGGGGAAAAATATTATTTGGAGGATGCACTTGTTCACATCAGACATTAACTAGAGGAATTACTTGGACAAGAGGCAGAAAGGGTAAACAGAGACCATTTGTTATAGAAAATGAGAGATATGTATGCTCTGCATATGACCAAAATAAAAGTGTTTGAGAGAAAGTAACCCGAAGTGAACACAGACTGGTTTGGCAGAGGCAGGGAAGAGAGCCAAAATTAAGCTTTGTGGGACTTGTAAGCGAAAGGATTTTGATGCAGAAAAGTCATCTCCAGAACCAGAGTGGTTTGACACTAGGAGCTTTGTCAAGAGAGGAGGAAGTCAGTCAGAGATGGCTTGAGAGTTATGCGGCTGGTCCAGGATTCAAGACTGCACTGAGATCAAGGAAAATGAGAAAGAAGGAAACCCATGCAACAAAAAGGTTACTATATGGTGAGAAGTTTCCATACTATGACTGAAGGAGGGGAAACCCACACAGACTGAACATAGTCAAGGACATTGTTGTACAATAAATGACTGAAGAAATGAGAAGAAGCTACATTCTTAAGCAATAAGCTGAAAAAGGAGGTTAGAGAGTGGGCAGCAGCTAGAGCTGATACCTTTCTGCCTTTCTTACAGAAATGGTGCCATATGGCACTGTACTATTTGCAAATTCCCAGCTGTGCATTTGTAGCTCTAATTGAACTTAACTCTCCAGGAAGAATGGGAAAGTGCCTGGGGAAAGCTGGCTCCTGCCAATAGTCTCTGGTGCTGCCAATTTTACAGGTCACTAATTGTGAATCTAGGAATGCCATGCTGCATGTTTATTCTGTACAGTTTGCCATCATTGAGGACTACAAGAAGCAGGAAGTGAAAAGGTTAGAACAAGTTAAAGTCCTATGACTGGAACAGAACAATCCAGTTAAATCAAGGGGAGAGAAAATCCCAGTAGCAGATCCAAAGGAAAAGAGGAAGCAAAGACTTAATACAGAGCAAAATATACCTTACTGCCTACACCCAACACAACCTTTATGCCCTGCTTACATCAGAGGATTTTGTTTTTGTTGTTTTTTGGTTGTGTTTTAATTTCCCCATCTTGCCAGTACAAGTTCACTTCCACCAGCATAAGCAACTAAAGAGCTCTGGCACAGACAGCTCACAATCTCCCAACTCCATTTACAGCAACATGTCATCTAACCCAACTGGGAGCAAATCTAATTGAGACGGTGTTGAAAATGATGTTGGCAGTCAGAGATCACTCACACTATGGAGCTGAACCTTACTAACACTGATGGAGATGAACCTGAGTTAGCAATGATGAAAATTTTCAAGAGCGGTCTCTAGACAAGACAAGTTTTAAACATAACTGAGGGGATAAACTCAACATCAACTCCTCTAATGAAGTCCATTTACTCACATGTGTGATACAGTAAACAACGTCCAATGTGTGGGAGACATATGGAAGAAGGACTCAGCTCAGGGGAAGTGGCTCCCTCTTCCCCCCCTACACACACACATGCACACAGTCAGCATCCAAGACAGGAAATACCATAGTCCTCACATATACTGAAAGGTCCAATAGGTTCCCTTAATTTTCCTCTGTAAAACAAAGAGAAATTAGAGACTGAAAAGATCTTAGTTTTCCTTTGTCCACCACTACGGTCAATACAGGATAGTTCCCTGATAGTTAGTTGTAAAAGGAAGCAAGTGATGGGGTGCCAATCATTTCCCTTCAGATTGTTCAGTGGTTAACTAACAGACTTCAGTAGCAACTGTTTCTTGACCATCAGCCTAAGTTTTTCCCTGCAGCTTGGGAACTGCAAACATATCATAGGAACTTAACCTGGTAAGCACGGAATATATTGTCCTAGCAAATTTGGCCAATGGTTTCCCTAGCAATAGGAGAATCAATAACTGCTGAATTCAAGCTTTCATTTAAAATAAAGTTTCTAGTTTTTATGGTTACAAACAACCTCCCAAATGTGAATCAAAGACATGTTTATTCACTAAGTCTGCAGCAAGACAGCACAAGTGGCTGAACTGCTGATGCTGCTAAGGAAAGTGGAGTGAAAGTAACATAATTCTTGTCAGTTTCTCAACTGCCCACATGGTTCTGAACAGCAGCAAATCTAATAGGTGCAGTGATCACCCAATGAAATTAATAGGAGGCAGGTTTAAAAACAAACAAAAGGAAGTATTTCTTCACACAAAGCGCAGTCAACTTGAGGAACTCACTGCCAGGGGATGTTGTGAAGGTCAAAACTATAACAGGGTTCAAAAAAGAACTATAGGCCTTGGCTACACTTGCACGTTACAGTGCAATAAAGCTGCCAAGAGCACTCTACTTCACTCCCTGTCCACACTGTCAAGGCACGCAGAGCATTCTGATTCCGTGGTTGGAGCGCTCCTGGTACTCCACCTCCTGGAGAGGAATAATGTTTGTTGCGCTCTCGCCAGAGCGCCGCAGCACCAGTGTGGACACCTAATGTGCTCTAATTGGCCTCCGGAAGTGTCCTACAATGCCTGTTCTAGCCATTCTGGTCATCACTTTTGAACTCTGCTGCCCTGTCCTCAGGTGACCAAACCTCAGACCTGCCCTCTAAGTTCCCTGGGAATTTGGAAAATCCCCTTCCTGTTTGCTCAGCCAGGTGTGGAATGCTCTCAGTGACTCTTTCCATGTGGCCATGCCTCCACACGCCAGGCAATCCCCAGTATGGAGCAACGGCAAGGTGCTGGACCTCATCAGTGTTCGGGGGGAGGAAGCTGTGCAGTCCCAGCTGCGCTCCAGCCGTAGGAATTACGATACCTTCGGGCACCTACCAAGGGCCATGATGGACAGGGGCCATGACCGGGATGCTGTGCAGTGTCGGGTTAAAGTAAAGGACCTGCGAAATGCCAATTACAAAGCCCGCGAGGCAAACGGCCGCTCCACTGCTGCCCCCGTGACCTGCAAATTCTACAAAGAGCTAGACATGATACTTGGGGGCGATCCCACCTCCCCTGCAACGACCACCATGGACACAGCACAGCAGGTGAAGAGGAGGAGGAAAGCTCAAGCGATGGTCCTGAGGCAAGGGGGGACAATCTGGAATCCCTAGATACATGCAGCCAGGAGTTCTTCTCGAGCCAGGAGGAAGGCAGCTAGTCCTGGCATCCGGTGCTTGGGGAAGGACAAACATCAGAGGAGATTCCTGGTAAGTGGCTCTCTTTTTGGGAAGGAAGTTTTTAGGTACGGGCTCTTTGGGCGAGGAGGGGGAACCATTGCTGCACACAGGCAAGCTGAATATGGGCCAGGACAGAAGCCGCATTGTAGGAGAAGACTCTCCCCCTTGCTTCCCTGGTCACAGAAAGATATCTTCTAGGATGAACTCCTGTGGAGAATGTTGGGACAGTGTTCAGTGTAGGTGCCCCCTGCAGCTGTTGGCTCTCCCCAAGGCACGGAAACTCAGAGGACAGTACAGCCATTAAACAATCAGTTCCCATGGACCCTGTGCTTACTCACCATTTCTGGGGCTCCTGTGGGTTGTGTGTGCTCGTTTTGGGACAGGCAAAGTATGGTTTTTGTGATTGCCCTGCTTAAGTGTGGGTGAATCATTGCTCTGTCTGCTGTGTACAGTGCTGCCTTTGTTAAGTGTTGCATTTTGCCTGTATAGGTGCAACCTTGAGATCTCAGCCATCATTCTTATCACCGGCAGACAGACTGAGAAGACTCAGGAAGAGGCCATGTAAAAGCAAAGACGAACTGCTGCATGAAGTCATGCAGCAGTCTGTAAAAGAGAATCGAAAAGCACAGAAGTGGAGGGAAAGCGAAAGGAGGATCCGCCAGGAAAACGCAAAGCACCAGCAGTAAAGCACGGAACAGCTGATTAGCATAATGAAGCGCTAAGCGGACTCTCTCCAGGCCCCCGTCGCCATGCAGGCAGAACACTATCGCATTCCCCCCCCCGCAACCCTTGTCCCAAAACTCTTCCCCTTGTGACCCTATGTCCCCTCCAACACACTTTCCCCAACATCCAGGTTCTTACCACCCCCAGCTGCCTCCTACACCCGTAGCTTCACCACTCACCCATGAAAACTACAAACCTTATCCACTGCACTCAGCCCCCCACAACATGCCTTATAGCCATCCTGAAGTGCAGCACTCATTGCACAGCACTCCTGACAAGATTCAAGAGTATGAAATCAGGACATACTCAAGCCTATGAGTGAACCAGTCCCCACCCTACCCCCTTGCCTTTTGGTATTTCTGTGATACTTTGTTGTTGTTTTTTTTCAATAAATGAATTTTATTTTCAATAAATGGAGTTTTTTTACTTTGAAAACATACTTTATTAGTGCATAAAGCAAAATACACCTTAGCCCAGGGAAGCAACGAGCACTGCAAGTGACTGTACCGAACACAGCCACTGCACTTCACTCCTGTGCAGAGCACCAGACATTACTGGTGGCTTTCAGCCTCAAATTGCTCCCTCAAGGCATCCCTAATCCTTGCAGCCCCACGCTGGGCCCCTCTAATAACCCTGCTCTCTGGCTGTGCAAATTCAGCCTCCAGGTGTTGAACCTCCAAGGCCCGTTCCTGAGTGACACTTTCATCCTTCCCGTCACAAATATTATGGAGGATACGGCATGTGGATATAACTGCAGGGATGCTGTCTTCGGCCAAGTCCAGCTTCCCATAAAGAGAGAGCCAGCGACCCTTCAAATGGCCAAAAGCACACTCCACAGTCATTCAGCACCAGCTCAGCCTGTAGTTGAACCGTTCCTGGCTGCTATCCAGACTCCCTGTGTAGGGTCTCATGAGCCACAGCATTAAAGGGTAAGCAGGGTCTCCAAGGATCACAATGGGCATTTCGACTTCCCCTATGGTGATCCTCTGGTCGGGGAAAAAAGTCCCAGCTTGCAGCTTCTTGAATAGGCCAGTATTCCAAAAGATGCGTGCATCATGCACCCTTCCGGGCCAGCCTGCGTTAAAGTCAATGAAATGACCACGGTGATCCACAAGCGCCTGGAGAACCATGGAGAAATACCCCTTTCAGTTAATGTACTCAGAGGCTAGGTGGGCTGGTGCCAGATAAGAATATGCGTCCCATCTATTGCCCCTCCACAGTCAGGGAAACCCATTTGTTCAAAGCCAGTCACAATGTCATGCACATTACTCAGAGTCACAGTTCTTCTGAGCAGGATGCGAATAATGTGTTGATGCAAGTTTGCAGGGCCAATTCCAACCATCGACTTTCCCACTCCAAACTGATTAGTGATCGATCGGTAGCTGTCTGGAGTTGCCAGCTTCCAGATTGCAATAGCCACCCGCTTCTCCACCAGCAGGGCAGCTCTTAATCTCGTGTCCTTGCGCCGCAAGGTGGGGGTGAGCTCAGCACACATTCCCATGAAAGTGGCTTTTCTCATCCGAAAGTTCTGCAGCCACTGCTCGTCATCCCAGACTTGCAGGACAACGTGATCCCACCACTCAGTGCTTTTTTCCCCCGAGCCCAAAAGTGGCCTTCCACGTTGGAAAGCATGTCCGTGAATGAGACACGCAATTTCATGTTGTATGCATTACTCGACTTGATATCATCGTCGGACTCCTCTCTGTTACTTTGGATCTTAAGCAGTAACTCAACTGCCAAACAAGACGCGCTGGTGAGACTCGTCCGCATGTTCCACAGCAGTTTGGGCTCCATTCCTCCAGACCGATAGGGAAGAAAAGTGTGCTCTGCACAGAAACTGTTGAAAGATGGTGCCAAATGTGGACGGACATGCAGGGATTGCTGGGATGTGAAGTGATGCATCACGGGGCATTGGGACAGAATCCAAAATGCCCCGTACACCATGCCCCCTACCCACAAGCCACAGTGCCAGAATGGGAAGAAGGGCTCTGTGGGATAGCTGCCCATAATGCTCTGCTCCAAATGCCGCTTCAAGTGCTGTGAATGTGGCCACGCCAGCATGCTTGCAGCTGTCAGAGAGGACAGACTGGAGCGCTTTCCCTGGCGCGCTCTCCGAAGGCGGGTTTACATCTGCATCTGCAAGTGTAGCCATGGCCCAAGCGTTGCTGTTCTTATATCTTAAAGCATTAGAGAATCCACACAGGGCTCAATGCGCATAAATTAAAGCACATCCTCTTCTCACATTTAGCTGATTCATCCTAACTTTCTTGAGTGTTTGTGTGTAGACAAGCCCTGAATGCTGTCAGTTACTCCCTGTTCCTGCTGTTGGTAAAGCTATCACCAGCACAGCAGCCAGATGACCCAGGGACAAGAACAGAACAGCAGTGGAATCCCAGAAGTCAGGAGAAAGAAAGTAAAACATAAAGCTAACAGTTGCTTCCAGAAGCCAGAGGGGATTTTGAAATGGTAGGGCATTTTGAGCTTCACCTTCATTTAGGTATGTGCCTGAGAAATTTGGATATGAAAGATGAAGTACCTGAGCAGGATCCCAACACCACCCTCCTTACCAGCAGCTGGCAGATGCACTGTCCTTTTATCTCACTGTTGCACCTCTCCCACTGCTTCAACCTCCAATCTTTCATATCAGTGGCCCTGTATTCAGTAGGAAAAAACGCAAAACTGCACTGAAGATAGAGACATAATATGCTGGATGAGGAAAAGGTGGTTTCTTATCATGTTAGCTAACTGAAGTAAAACACTAAGACAAGATAGTTTTAGTTTTACCACCAATTAGCAGGTCGAACACATTTGGAAACTACAAACTGCCTTGTCTTCCCTAGGATTTTATTTTGTGTTAGTTACCACATATTAGCTAACACGGTAAGAAAGCCCCTTTTTTCCTAGTGTGGATGCACCCAATGCATTAGGTCTGTTTTCACTGCTGTTTGCAGCACCTTCCTATCTACGATCATCTGTGAACACAACTAATGTAAAAGTAGTGTCTGAGGCTTAGCTACCAGACTACGCATGAAAAACTGAATTAAACTGGCTTTGAAACTGATCTCTGTGACACTTCAACTGGATACTTCCCCAATTTGATGTATGGCTCTTATTACCTCTGGCTATTAAGCTCCAGTAACATCATGTATAGCACGGTACGCCTCCCTCTGGCTGTCTTCCCTCTTCCAGTTTCATTTGGTTCTGGGCTTTGGCCCATCAACAATCCTACAAACATCGTTTAATAGAAGATTTTCCATTTATTTGCCACCTCATTAGTGCTCAAGCATGAATGTCTCTACATACAGAGTTGTAGGCCATTGGGAATTATTATACCACTTCCTCATTATTTTTACAGGTCGTAATTTGGACGTAAAAAGATAATTTTGGTCAGAGGTATCACACTTAGATATTAAAAATACTGTGCACCACTGTCCTCTATTGCCCAGGATTTATACTCTTGCCCATATGTATATACGTTTTCCCATTTGGTTAAGTTAGTGGAGCTGTTTCTTTAGTTCGCCAGGACGAGATGTCCAGAAATGCAGTCAAAGACCATAAGTTCTATTCCACAGAGGCATGAATACATGGTGAGCTGGCAATCACATTTTCCATGAACAAATGCAGCCTGGACTGTTACATCACCCTTTTTTCTTTTTAACCAGAAGAAAATGCTTCATAAAAATACAGTGCATATACATACACTATACATTCAAAAGCACTCAGGGTACTGACCCAACAAGTATTTATAAACGAATTCAAGATGATGTTTCCAAATGAAACATCTGGGGCTTTCCTGCATGACCGACTGCACTTCCTTGATGTTCCTGAAAAAAATACACACACACCCCCAACATCACAGTGGTGCCTGGGCTGCTGCATGAAATATGACGACATCATTCCCTCTTCCTTCCTGGAATTCTAAACCATGCTGTTCTCCCCTTGCACACAACTATCATCTCCATGGTAACCTCATCTCCTCCTGCTTCATTAGTGGCCTCACAGAGCAGGATACAAGGTTTCCCGTGCGCCTCAAAAAAATGATGCTTTCAACAAGAATCAGACCTAAATTTAGACATTTGGGATATGGAGTCCTGTAATTAAGGAAACAGCTCCATATTTCCCTCCTCCCCTCTGAATTCAGAAGAAATGGGACATGTCTATGGAATGTAAACAACTGGGATTGCCATAAATATCAGCCATGAACACAAAATGGAAAATTCACCTCATCCTTTTCTCGAATAAGATAAATGATTGCATGGGACAAAAAAACCACAGGGACTCTGGTCACCTGAATTCTGAATCTCACCTAATTCCTACCACGCTTCGGGGATTACTTGAACATATGGAGGAAAGAAGTATTTTTTAAATTTCTTTAAATTTTTTAAATACTTCTTTAAATTTCTTAAGGAACTAAGTCCTGCACTTCCCCACCCAGAAATACATATTTCCCTGAGCAGTACAATGAGATTGGAGTTTTATTTAGTTCCCAGGGAGCAAGGAAATATATCCTACTGAGAAGCAGTGCGTATAAAGTGTTGGGGACATATATACAGATTGCCTGGTAAAACTACGACAGTGAGACTGCCACGTTCCCCTCCTCCCGCAAACACCAGCCCACAGCATGGATGCTGACTTTCAGTGCAGTCATTTATTTCCCTGTCATAAGCAAAACGCACATCTTTATAGTAGTAATGCAATATTCTATAGCCCAATACAACCAGTTAGTCGCTACTCAGTCAAGCGGTTCTGTTCTACGTTACCATTAATGGACTAGGCACCAATTATAACCAAGTAAGAAAGTCCCTCAAATTGGTCAGAGCCTTACAGAACAGAAAGAGAGACACACACCAAAGAGATATATTTTCAATTTGCAGGGCAGAGTCCCAGTTCAAGCATGTTTTACTATCCAGTGAGATAGGAAAGGCAGCAAAAGACAAGAAGTGGAAGTGATGTAAGATTAATCAAAATAGCCTTCAGCCCTAATCAGAACGTCAATAATTTGGAGCAGTTAGCCAGACAAAACATGCACAGTAGCCAGAAGCCATTAGTAAGACAAGACATGCAAGCTTTATTACTGTCAGATAAAGCAGTACTGAAATCAGACAAAGCTAGTTGGAGTTCATTGGCCCCAAACTTTTTGGTGTGGTTTTCTGGCCCGAAAGAAGAGGTGTCACATCTTCACAATTCCCTGCCCTACCTGCACATTCCTTAATGTGTTCCCTTAACTCCCAGTTTGTCATGCTGATTTCTACCACAAATAGATCACAAATAAAGGAAGATAGTTTATCATAAACGGAGATCATCATCTTAAAAGAATTAAAAGTGGTTTGAGGCACTTCACTTACCCCTTAGTCCCTCTGAATTTTGTATGGTTTTACAATCACATTTTTCTATTTTTAAAAAGTGTTTATCTCAATATTTATCTTCAACTCCAATACCCATTCACTTGCCACAGTGGGAAATCTCACATAACCTGAAAGGGAATTAATTGACTGTACAGCAGAAAAAGTGAAACTGACTACAGTGATGCCAAATGCACTATGTAAACAAACAGAAAAAAAAGACCAAAAAAAATGAACATCTCTAATCTTTCAATTCCACTAGTAATCTCAAGTGTTAATAGTAACAGTAGGTAAAGTTTTAAACATAAGAGCAATGTTTAAAGTGAAAGTGTCCCTTTAAAATGAACATACATGGAAAGAGAACGAGAAATACAATTTTTAAAGAGAACCATGTGAAAGTCATGCTGTCATATGGTTGTAATTCATAAAGTGTTAAAAAGCCAAAAATGGATGAGTATGTAAAAACTGGATGGTAAAAGACCTCAAACTGCAGTGATGATAGAACGTCTTGACATTCTAAACAAAGAGCTCTCAACAATCCTTGTATAGCCCTGCACAAGACTATTTTTCTTTTATCTCACTCCCACCTACAAAAACCTTAGATCCCGCAAATCCTGCAAGAGAGACTGATTGATTCCCCCATGCTACTAAAACAAAAATGGTCAGTTATTTTATTTATTTTATATATATATTATTATATATATATATATATATAATATATATAAAATTCAGACAATTTTTACCACTAAAAGAAGAAAACAAATATTGCTTAAACCAGGTAAATAAAAACTTTAGCTCCCCTTATAACAGATATCAAATCATTCTATCCCTCACTTAAATTTAAGTATTAATAACTTTACTTAAAAAATTTTTTTTTTTGCTTTATATTACTGAAATTCTATTTATAACAAACTGCTGTCATGTATATCACAATGGTCAACACAAATTGCACCACAATTTTGCCTTAAAAGGCGTAGTTTTTTTAATGATTATAAAAAGGAAGTTTTTTTAAAAAACCAGGAATTTTTTAAACGGCTTAAGCACCGTTTTTGGAACTTTGAAACATACTATTCAAATTATTTATATGTCAGGATTATTACTGCTTTTTGAAAAACATTTACCGGAAAACTGCTCACAGCACTGCCAGCAAGCTGATAGAACAGTGACAGTCTGCGTGTATGTGATGTCACAGAACAATAAAACCAATGAGTGAGAGTCTCTGACCCGACTTGAGCCAGTGTACTACACCAGAATCAGAGCGAGGGAGATAAACATGTATAGGAAAGAGAAGCTCAAACAAAGTAATTAGCAATTTCTCAAATAAGGTATTCTTGGTAAACTAATGAGAGATTTAGCGTTTCCCCACAAATTACCACAGTCTGTATTTTTTGCCCACTCAATCCCGCCCACAGCAAAGTACATTTTACCCATTCCTGCTATTATGGCAGCGGGTCCTGTGGGACCCACAGGATCCCAATCCCACTGCAGGGCTCTAGCTTGTAGACATTCTAGGCTTCAGAGTGACACAGAGTGACAACCCTGGACTCTTATTAGACAGATAGTGATTATTGGTCAGTGGAATGAACTTCCACAGCTGGAGGATCCAAGTAGTATCAATGTATTTAAACAAAATCTGGATGGCTATATGGACTCTAAAACATTAAAAGGTTCATTAGTCAGTTTTGTGCTTGAGAAGTAGCGAACCATGTTTTCTGGAAGTCAGGAAGGAATCTTCTACTAATTGTGCTTTTCTCTCCCCAGATCAGCTCTGGAGATTTTTGCTTTAGGACATTTTAGCCCTCTGGAACAAAGAGACTAAAAAAAGATTCAATTTATTTAAAGCAACTTTAAAACTGAATTTTGTTAGAAGTTATACAGGCTAGAGATGGGAGTATTTTCGAAATGTTTCAGACCTCAAGGGCCTATGGCCTGCTTCTGGGCCTACATGACCTGTGTGTGCATTATCAAGTCCCTGGGAATATTATGTGTATGTGACAGCTATACATCAGCAGGTATAAGGACATGCTATAGGCACACAAGTCAGCAGCACTGAATTTTGAATTTTTGGTAGACAGTGGTGTTTTAGAAGTACCTCTTATCTTCACTTTTATTTCTACTCATCAGGAAACATTTAAGGAGCCTACACAGACTTTAAAATCCAATGTTGGAATCACCTTTTGATACCAAGATCACGTAGGATTGATGAAGAAGCATCTTGCATTTTATTCGCACTGTAATCTACTCGTCAGAGTGGGTACACCTATACTTCAGCTAGGAGGTGTAATTCCCAGTTTAGGTAGATACTATGCACCAGCTCTGCTCAATCTAGCCTGCAACAGTACAGCAGTGTGGCTGCAGTGACACGACACACATACAGACGATCCCCGACTTACACAAGCATTCTGTTCCAGAATGCCTTGCGTAACTCGAATTTTGTGTAAGTTGAAAACGTATCTCCGACCATTACACAAAAAAACACTCCTATTTCTAGCTTATAGAACCTCTTCCATAAATTCGGATTTGCGTACATCCAGTTTACGTAACTCGGGGAGCGTCTGTACCTAGGATGGGATTGCACTCAGGCACCTAGCCTGAGCTTCTGCCCATGACACTGCAACCACACTGCTATTTTCAGCGCACAGCTCAAACTGGGAATTACATCCCCCAACTGCAGCATAAACATACCAACAGTGACACTCGCTGGGTTTCAAAACTCCATTTGTTCACTCACCCACAGCAACTAGAAATTTTGGCAAGGCAAGCAAGACAAGGGAACTACTGACTCCTTCCTTGGAGGATGGGGGAGGAAGAAGGCTGAAAGGCAGCAGAACAGATCAAGTGCCACTGCTCATATTTTCTCAGAAGACTGTAGGGGGAGAGGAAAAGGGGAATGGGAACAGAAGCTCTACATGCAGAGGGGTAGCCACAAGATCAAGGACTTCCTGCAAGATCAGGAGAGCAGCAGTCCTCCAAAGAGGCAGGGCAGAATTAATTCATGGTGTGCTGTGTGAGAGAGACAAATTGATTTATTGGTGGGAAATGAAGCTGGGACAATATAAACTAAGTAAGCAAGGCTTTGTTTTAGAGTGGGTCTTCTTTTTCTTTTTTTTGGGGGGGGAGGGGGCAGGGAAGAGAGAAGTAGCACAGATATTTTTCAACAAGACTAGTAGGTTTGTCATAAGAATGGCATTCTGTCTTCCAACAGTGGCCAATGCCAAGTGCTTCAGGGGGAATGAACAGAACAGGCAATCATCAAGTGATCCATCCCCTGTCGCCCATTGCCAGCTTCTGGCAAACAGTGGCTAGGGGCACTTCAGAGCATGGTTTTGCATCCTTGCCTATCCTGGCTAATATCCATTGATAGACCTATCCTCCATGAACTTATCTAGGTGTCAGGGAATTTTCCAAGCCCAAGATCTTCTGAGCTGACTGTATGAGATGCCCCAGATATTTATGACAGTCATTTTCACCGCTTCATTTTACTCACTAACTTCTCCCCCAGAAACAGCAATCTCCTTTCCAAATACTCTATATCAGTGGTTCTCAACCAGGGGTCCCCAAAGGGGCCCCGAGCAGGTTTCAGGCGGTCCACCAAGCAGGGCCAGTGTTAAATTCACTGGGGTCCAGGTCAGAAAGCCGAAACCCCAACGTATGAGGCTGAATCCTAGGGCACTGAGCCCCGCCACCAGGGGCTGAAGCCGAAGTCTGAGCAACTTAGCTTCGTGGAGGCCCCTGTGGCATGGGGCCCCAGGCAATAACGCCAGCCCTGGCCTTTATATGCAGAAAACCAGTTATTGTGGCACAGGTAGGCTATGAAGTTTATATAGCATGTTGGGGGTGGGGGGCTCAGAAAGAAAAAGGTTGAGACCCCCCTGCTCTAAACAACCTGAACTTCATCCGTTGGGTACCTAACCTCCTACAGGTAACAAGTTAGATCTGAGAAGGGTGGGCTGAAAGGCCAGAATTGAAATGGTAAAGGGTTAAAAGGGGTGGGAGAAAACATGGAGCTCAGAAGGCTGGATAAAGAAAAGGGAGGCTTACGCGAGTTCCAGCAGCAAGGCTGGTTCTGATTAAGCTTGTATGACTATGGAGCCACACAGGAAGCGCTCAGGGGGCCCTCAGTCAGCACCAACCAAACACACTGGCAATCTTTGTGTTCCAGCAGCAACATCTGGAATCAGTCAGAACCAAGCAGCTCCCAGGCCCTCCCTAAAAACTCATTCCCTCTTTTAAAATCACTGAGCCTGGCCCCCTTCATTCCCCTCCTGGAAACCTCCTCTCCCTGTGGCTGAAGCAAAAAAAGGGCATCTATATGAGAGAACGAAACCCCTCAAGTGAGGCTCACACAGTGCAAGGGCCCTCTCAGCTCACAGAAGTCATCACGAGATTGCAACACAAGGGGAAGGAACAAAGATATACAAATCATTAAGGCAGAATGGGTTATTTCTCAGATCAACCATCAGTCATCTGTAAGAATCACTTCTTCAAAAGTAACATTAATAACAAAGTGTCCAGTGCACTAATCACTTGTAAAGAGATAGAGAACTTGGACACTAATCCCAACTATCTGTCAGTGGATACAGCAGCCCTTAAAAGGATTGAAACACCCAGAAGACCTCTCACGCTGCTACTTGCTCTTTTGAAAGTTCCAGGCCAGTGCCAAATTGGCATGCAGATACGAGAAAATCCACTTAGCTGAATATAAAGGAATATTCTGAAGTATCTGCATAAAACAGAGAGTCTCAGTTCAGTTCTTTATGAAATGGATGATCATATAAACACACACACACACACACACACACACACTACAATTAGCATTAAACTGGCAATCTCAACAGCAGTACCAACGACTGAATGGGTCTATGGAGAGTGAACTACCCCGTCTTACCCTTAGAAAGGTTCCTCCCAATCAGGGCTGGGATATGCTGGCAGGAAGTGGTATGGGTGCAAAGCTGCTTGTAACTGCTAATCCTTTTATATCCGCTCTGAGGATAAACAGATGACTTCAATCTCCAGGACTGTTAATACTGCACCTTTCACCAATACTACATTCACATGTATTAATTTGTAACATGTAGAGGGATAGGTAGTGACTGTGGCATTTTACCCAGCCAATAAGCTGTTATGCATTGATATACTCAGAACAGTAAATCCTTCTTACAAATTTGTAACAGTTTACTAGTCCCAGAACAAAAACACATGCCTTGAAATCTGCCCCACCTTCATTCAACTCCCTCTTCCAGATCAATTTTTCAATTAATTTTCCAGCGCTAACTCCTGTTGCTACATTGTTAGTTTAATGTAAGATTTTTTTTCAAAAACATAGCTAAACAAAAATAAAGCAAAAACCAAAACCTATCACCTGTTTAGATATCAAGCCAACTACAAACAGAAACTAACATGATAAACAAAGAACATCACAACATTCTACAGAGTAATCTTTGCCTTTCCCTTATGTCCAGCCTCAGATTTGGTGCGAATTAGATTGTAAGTGGCCTATGCCACAGCTCCCGTTTTACTGTTTTTGTAAAGGCACCAGGCACACCAATTGTGCTATGTAAATAAGTAATAAATGTTTTCAATCACACACCTAGAATTCTTTTGGACACACTTCTCTGTCTTTCCGACCTTTACAAGACTGGCTGCTGCTAAACACAATTAGCTCCTCTGCCCTGAGATCCCTATACTGTCACCGCTGAATATGTCACGAATGAAAAACACCAGCCACAGATAGATTGTCCATTATGACAGGTTATAGCCAATAACCCATTAAATCTAATAACTGCCCCTCACTGACACTCACTAAGTCTCTATGCAAAGGGCAGGACTGAGTCACCACAATGCAAATGACAGTTGTAGCCACTATAGAGTTAAAAGCAGGAAAAGCCACCAACAATATGGCTGTCTCCCCCACTGCCACAGGAAGAACAGCACTCCTCAGAATTGCTCCAATCAAACTGCAGAACAAAGCATAAAATTAAAAGAAGACAAACAAGACCAAAGCTTCATTCAGGGGAGACTGCAGGCAAACAAGGGAGGGAGTCCTGGGAGCAGAGGATTTGAATCAAGCGTGCTACAGGGAAGAAGGGAGAAAGTGCCTCAGGGAAGCAAGACAAGCCACTGTAAGGAGAACTTGCAAGGTGCCAGCAGCCTGAGACCTAGAAACTAGTCTTCACTGCTAACAACAACAACAACAAAAGAAAAAAAAAAAAGGGGGTGGGGGCAGTGTTTTTTAACCTTGTGGTAACTACATGCATGAGCTCTCTCAAGGTTAACAAAAAAGGCACTTTACTTTTACTGCAAGCGCAGTTTTCCTCTAAGGGCAACGGCAGGCAGGAGCAGAGGGTTGACGAGTTTACCCCACAGTAAAACTAGAATGCCTGCTTTTCACTATTTTTACACCTCAGGATAGCTCATGCACATTAGTTACCACAAGGTTAAAAAACCCAGTTTTTTTTAGCAGTGTAGACAAGCCCTAAAAGAACTCTTATTTCAAGTGGAGAAAAGCAGGGATTTGGAGCAATAGTGACTGCTACAGCTCCACTCCAGCTCTGGGCAAAAACCTGCAGCTTCACTGCTCCAGGCTTCACTCCAAAGCCCTGGAGAAAAGTATCCACCAGGTAACTATTCAGCCACCCAAAGCAGGACTTTTCTCATGTTTGATCTGCACTGGAGTCAGGGGCAGCTCTAGACATTTTACCGCCTCAAGCAGGGTGGCATGCCACAGGGGGCGCTCTGCCGGTCGGGCGGCAGGTGGCTCCGGTGGACCTCCCGTAGGCATGCCGGCGGAGGGTCCGCTGGTCCCACGGTCCGCTGGTCCCATGGCTTTGGTGGACCTCCCCTAGGCACGTCTGCGGGAGGTCCACCAGAGCTGTGGGACCACCGGACCCTCCGCAGGCACGCCTACAGGAGGCCCTCTGCAGCCTCCTGCCGCCCTCCTGGTGACCGGCAGAGCACCCCCCGCAGCATGCCGCCCCAGGCATGTGCTTGGCATGCTGGGGCCTGGACCCGCCCCTGACTGGAGTGCTAGTCTTGCTTTTAAGGGAAGAACAGCTGCCGCTAAAAATTCCCAGGAGAAAGCCCAAGAGTTTGATTCATAGGTGACAATGAGATTGGGGAAGGAGATAAACTACCAGTGGCACAGGGGAGGTATTGTACTCTCCTTACACCTCTTGTTCAAACCCTGTCCTAGACTGCAAGAATAAAAAAAAAAAAGCAAAACTAAATCTAGTTAGAGAATTCTTCACGAAATGAATGCTGTTTGGCACAAATACTGAGTCTTTGGAACATATCAGGATGGAACAAGCAAAGGGTAATGATGGCCAGATAGGCATTAAGAGGATCTCTGCATTTAGCCCAGGACTGGAATGCCAAGCAGCTGCACAGACAGAACGGTGTGAAGGCTCAGAACTGAAGTAGTAAGGAGTGCTGCAGGTCAGGACTGAGGTGCAATCAGCAGACAGAAATTTTGTACAGTTTCTGCTTGCATCACAAGTCAGTACTATCAAGCATTCTTTTTTACTAGCCCTAAGATTTGACTAATCTTCTCATTAATAAATGGATTTCCATACTTGGTACAAGTTCCTCTCACCTAACTTTAAACACATCAGAAAAGACAGAAGAGATTTAAAAATCCCAGACTCCGAATTCCTACAAGTACTGCTGAAAAGCTTCAATATTATTTTGCATCTCCCTCTGGGACAAGGCAAAAAAAAAAAACTCTCTAAAATCCCTGGAGATTTATTTGCATCAAGAGGTTAAATCCCCTCCCTGAACATACAGATGAAATACAAGAGAGAAGAGTTCTGAATACACTAGACTCCTGAAATTAAAGCATCGTATTTCCTCCTGGAATGTGGCAAGTTTATCTGGAGGAGACAGAAAAGGGAGCTGGCCCTGTCGCTATATACACAAACATCTTAAATTAGGTACAGAGAATTTGGCAGGACAGCAGACTCCAGAACTGGAGCAGCCACAAGGCACCATGGCAAACAGCAGCTGATGGAGCCAATCGAAACTTCAGACCACAATAAAGCATCATTGCTTTTTAAAAAACAGTTTTGTAAACATAGCCAAGATTTTTATTCAAAGCCCCAGACTGTTGCAATCATGTACATTCAGCTTACTTGCTCTACCCTCTGCATGGCTGGTAAAAAAGATGTTCAGTCCAGGGAGCAAGATACTGGGACACAATCTTAGGTCAGCCATATGATGTGGAGTACTAACCACTAAACCTCCTCCTTGGGGGGAAAAAAAAAAATCTATCTACTCTTAATATGCGTTTCAGAACAATTGCTACTGTTCAGTAGAATTTCTACTGCTTCAGGTTCTCTTCTGCAATTCATTCATTCCATGTGACATCATCTTTCACCTCAGGCAAAGAAAAAAAAAAGGAATCTACTTTCCTCCAGTCACATTTCTTGGCTCCCCTCCATGTGCCAAGACACTCCCAATCCAATCCATACTGTACAGAACCACCGTGAGAGAGATATCTGCTCATATTGCTCCTTCCCCCTTCACCCATAAGCCGGGGACAGCTGAATATAATATAATGCAGCTCTATCAAGGTGTGAGGGTGACCAGACGTCCCAATATTTAGTTGGTTGTCAATCTGTCCCAACATTTTGCTCGGCCAGCAGAAATGGGGGGTTTTTTTGTTTGTTTTTTTTCTCTCCACTGGTGGACCCCCACCCCCGAATGTGTCCCAATATTTTCATCTCATCTGGTCACCCTACAAGGAGTGGAGGTGCTCAAACTGAGTGACCTCTCATGAATGGAAGGGAGTGATGTCAGCAGTAGCTCTGACCTCAGCTGGGTGCCAGGAACCAAGCTCTGTTGTGCTTACTCCGTTAATTATTGACAGTCTTGTGCAACCGGAGGAAACAGGCATTTCTATCAATTAAATCCATCTACACTTGGGAGTTTATTTCCAGCTCACCAATCAGCAAGTGTCCGGGGGGGAACTGAGGGTGCCAGTTTTGCACTGGATTTCACACATACGCACACTGATTTCCTGACTTTTGCTTCTTCGTTATGACAATAGTATTATGGCTTGTTTACCAAGCACCTAGAGTACTAGCCAAAGCACTGAAGTTTCTAGCCAGCAGCTAACAGGATAAATGGCTCCCCAAGCTTGAGCAGGGATCGGTAGCACTGATTTGATGGGCACGGTTCAGAAAATCCATTAACTCATGGAGAGGTTTTTTTTGTTTTTTTTTTCCTAGTAAATGGTATGGGCTTAAGCCATCAACTCCTGCATTAGCAGCATTTAAAGGTTTACATTAAAAAATAAAAAGGTTCTAGTCCTTCAGACTGGAAAAAGCATCTCCCAAATAGAAAGAGAGTATTGCATCAGATTGAGTCTACTGAAAGAGCTCTAATCCCCAGCAGGATGGTCACACTTCGCACAGCAGCAACAGAGTGAAATTTAAAAGATGCTGGTCAGCTGACAGTTTCATTACAGCTGTTCAGAATTCTATGAGTAGCAATAAAACTGCCATGAATCACTTCCATTTTATGCTGATGCTACTGCTGAGAAAGACTGGAATTATTCAGGAGGGAAAGAGACTCAACCCATGCAAAATACAGACTTGAGGGAAGAACAGGAAACTTTCTGAAAGAGACTGCTTTTCACTCCCATCACCCTTGAAGCATCTAGATGTATGGGGGGGAGGGAAGCAGGAGATCTGCTCGTTCCTGGCATTAGCCAGGAAACTCATGGAGGCAGAGGAGGGAAGGAGGAAGAACAAGTTCCTCCTCTCTTCCAGTTAGAGTGGGGAGGAGGGCTTCAAAATTTAATCAGATACCTACAGCTAGAACCTGACACAAAAGACTGAGCAAGCAGAGTCCAGAGACAGCATCCTAGTAGCAATCCCAGCACTTCCTAGAAGCTGGGGATGATAAAGCAGCTCACCTTCTCACCAGGGTATTGCACCTAGACCTTGCTAGTGCACAGCCCTTTTCCCTCTACCATCTTTTGCATTTACTTCTGGCTAGGATTAGTCCTTGTACATGTTAAGTGACTAATACGTCTTTTAAATCCTGATAGATAATAGGTAACCAGATCCCCACCCATTTCTCTTGGCTGCTGGGAGGATGACAGCATTGTGGATTTCCCAGAATACTGTTTCTACAACCTGCTGTGCCCCTTTCCACTCTCCCAACCTTTTTCTGTTGGGTGGGAGGGAAAGGTTGTGCTTAACTGGTCTCTGAGTAGTAGTTTTCCTGTGTTTGGAGGTTCCCCCTTCCCTCTTTATAGTTGGAAAAGAAATGGCGTTTCTCTCCTTCCACCTCTCAACTCCTGGTTGTTAGAAAGTGTACAGGCAGAACCACTCCCCATTCTCCTGCTTATTTGGCTCTTTCTTCAGCACTCTCTTCTCTGTAGACATATCTGACCTTCCACTCCTTTTTCTGACTTGTGTTTTGTTACCCTCCCCACAGAATCATACCTAGCCTCCTCTGCTGTTTGCTACAGACAGTCTTAGCAAAGTGACACTAACATGATTTCTTCAAAAGCAACAGCATCCTCCAAGAGTCCAGGCACAGGAGTGGGGAAGGAAGAAAAACAAGAAATCTCTCTTTCCCCTCCACCTCTCTCTGGATTCCAAATAGCAGCAGGAGACAATCTAGTCTCTGTCACTCCTGCTTACAATCCTGATAAATTTCATCATTGCCAATGGGGCCCCATTCACCAGGAAACCTCTCACCAACCAGCAGAAGAGTATGTTTATCAACTATGGCCAACTTACTCCCAAAAAAGTTTGTTTAATTTCCATTCTATATTTGCTTTGATGTGAATGGTTCAGATTCCTCTCTAGGACAGACTTCCATTTTCTCTAGCACTTTTCATACCATAGGGTCCCCAAAGCTCTTTACAAACCACTGAGTAAGATCTCAGCAGTGCAGCAGCTGCACAGACTCATGCATCAGCCATTCTGTGCTCAGAGATCATTCATATATCACCTCAAATATTAGACTCTGTTTTACTGAGAGGAAATATGGGCTGTAACCCCGGGGGTTATTCCTGTTTTATTCTTGTCAGAAATACCATAGACTTAAAATTCCACTCTGGCAAGATTGATGGTATATCAGTTCAATGGCTATAAGATAAACCCTCTAACAGCGCAGCTAAAGGGAGGCTCTGGATAAAGAGGATGAAGCATACACAAAGAAAGGGTTGAGTTACATTGCACACTACTTTATCCAAGCAGAGGGAGGGGCCTGGAGTTCCCCCTCCCTCTGCTAGCATTAGCCAACATCTGAGAACAAATTCAAGTCACAGATGGCTTCTCCAGGGATATTTTGCTGCCATCTGAACTTTATTCTTAAAAGTCAGAGGGACAAGGCAAAATAGGGACTACTGAGTGACAAAGATGGCTCCTTTTCTCTTTGTCTCCCCCATGGCTAAGTGCATCAGTCTGGAAGTTCCCAGCAAGAAAAGTGATAGTCGTCACTAACTACAAACTGCACCCCTGTGTAAGTAACTGGGAGTGCTTCAGCCCTGTGCTGCTGTGATCAATGGACAATTAATGGACAGAATAAGAACTCTGAAGAGGAAACATTTAACAGTGAATTTTTTTCAGACTGCTAAAACCAGCTTTACAACTGATGGGAAACTTTTTCCAATTCAACAGTAGGGGAAACTCTCCCACCAGATCAGAGATGGGTAATGAGTGAGGTTGCTTTGGCCCTTGAAAACGGGAGATATGGGCAAGAGATGCATCATCTCAAATTGCAATTAAGGAATGACACGGATAGGTTTTACAGGGTAGTATTTGTCAGGAGGATAAAATACTTACAACACTGGGTGTCATGTCAAATGTGAGTACATAAAGTGAGGAGATATGGTAGGAAGGAGTAAAGAGCATGCCTCAGGAGTCCAGCTGGCCTTCAGAACAGAAACCAGACATGTGGTCCTTGCTAAAGAGGTACGTGTGTCTTTATTCACCACCCTCTCTACACAGATCAAGAGACTAAAAGGCCATCAGATCTTTTTTGACCTGTCGTTGAACCTCAAGTTGCATACTCACATGTACAATCAAATGACCCATCATCATTCTCCCCCTCCTCAAAGCTCATATACACAGAGCACTGTGCCTATACAGCACACAAAGCAATGGAATCAGTTACCCTAGGGCCTGGCAAAATGCCCCAGAGCCACAGCAGGAATTCAACCTGAACAGCAGGACAAGGAAGAGTGAATAATTCAGACATCCTGACGCATTTACAAGAGGCTGTCAAGGCAAGATAAAACCAATGTGCACTGACGTCAGCCACCCCATAATAATTTGCAGGTAGGGGTTGAAACCTGAAGTGTGGGGACACAAATTTCAAATGGAGTGCTTGTTTCATTTATTTCACTGCAGGGAGCACAACCAGCCAAAAAACACTCCGCTTTCCAGGAGAGGAACTAAGCACAACAGTCCTGCCAGCCAATGTGTTCTGAACCAATGCACACGTACAGAAACCAGCAACCCCGACTGACTACCCCAAGATAACAGCATCAGAGTCCCTGCTAATTACACACAGCTGGTTGTTCCCTCTGCACATATCTTCCTGGGGCTTATTGCAAGGGGAAAGCGACTAAATCACATGTTCTTGTACAGCACAGTCTCTAGAGCTTTGACTAGGAATAGTCTGTTTTCTTCTGTGTATTCTCCCACTGCAAACTACAGCCCTTCCATGTGGAAAACACAGCGACTCTGCCGCTCCAGTAAATATAGGAAAATCATAAGAAGAAAAAGAAAACATGTGAGAGGGAGGAATGGACAGGAAGGAAGAAGGTGAGGGAGAGAAAGTTTCAAAGGACAGAGAAAGGGAAAACAGTTTCAAAATCTTCAACCTCAAATATAGTTATTACCTGAATATAGCACTATACTGCAAAGGGAAATGAGTTTCTAGAAAAGAGGCACAAATACCACATTGGGCAGTCACAGAGGCACTGGCCCTTTTAAGTGCTTATGGGGAAAGTTATCGCAGTCACATGCCTAGTAGGCCCTGTGGCTAAATAGGTTCCAAGCCTAGGGATTAAAGAGAAGCTTCCAGAGAGCCAAAGGAGGAGAGAGTGAGCAGACAAATAGAAGCCTGCCTACCTAGGAGAAAGGACAGATATTATCAGGGCCAGCTCAAAGAAACTGATCAAGGGCTGCAGCCAGCCGGAGCTGCCAACACAGGCCCCAGAAGGAGAGCTGTAAGACTCCTGACGCAAGGAAGAGAACATTTGCCTTGATCATAGCACAGGTCCCAAGGAGGGCTGTGGGATTCCTGACTTATGAAGGAACAAGGTTAGGGAGCCAAAGGGTCTATATTCTGATAACACTTAATAAATAAAACTCCACAAGGGGGATCCTACTTTAAAGTATTCTTGCACATGAACCCTGAGAAAGCCAACGGGAGAAGACTTGCAGAACCACGGTGTGCCACCACAGGGCAAGATTCAGAATGGCCCCCAGTTGCGGGGCAGAAATATCTAAGTGAACATGACTGCATTCAAGTTTGGTATGTGAGAGACTCCAGCCTGGGTACACTGCCCTCTCCACTCAGGTAGTCAGGCTGAAAACTGGTCACTGCCCAGACTCCAGCACATCCCAGATACCTTAAATAATGGAATTAGTTGTAAATTTGCCTCACTGGTAAGGATGGGAGGACATTCAGAAGAGGGCAGCAAATGTTATGTCGTCTCTAGAACTCTCTTCCTCTCTCCTCGTCCCCACTGCAACGGACCCAAATCTGGAAACATTCCCAAAGGTCTGGATTCTTAAACCCAGAAAAGTTTAGAGACAGTTCCGAGTTTCCAGGCACTCCCATCTTTAGTGTCTATTCAACTCAGCACATCCTGTCACATCTGCTACATGACAAAAGTGCCTCAAGGATTTCCTGAGCTAAGAAGTCTCTCTCAGCCCATGTTACCCAGCAACCCTCATTTGGTGAGATGATGTGCACAAGCAGCAGTTATAGCATCTGAGGAAAAGGTGGCGCCTCCTCACCATGTGCTGAACTGATAGGCTCAAGTTGGTTTTGGCTGGAAATAATTCTTTACATCTCTTATACTCACAATGACTCTTCTATTAAAATTATTTGTGAATTAGTATTTTAAACCACATGGCACCCGGCTTGTGCCAGTGACCTATACTTCTCCATTTGCATCCCTGACACAGTACAGGAACGATCCCTGTTCTGTATACACAAACACAGACTCCTACTCTAGCATCTGTCCGGAAAGTGAATTGGTACCAGAGAAGTGCTGCTGAATGGGCAGGTGGAGGTAGATGGGGTCCATTGCACTTGCTGGAAGCTCTAGGGAAAAGCTCATTCTCCACCTTCATCCCTTCTCCACAAACAGCAGACTGACAATGCACTGCAGTTTGAACACAGATGTCCATCCAGTTGTGACGATTCCTCTGGGGACTTGAAAGGAGTTGGGTTGCAGTTCACTGGACAAAAAAATCCCAACCCAATCTCAAATCCACAAATAACTCTGTGTAAAATAAGAAAGATAAGGAAGTTCTCTCTGGAATCCTAAGTATTCCCTCTGTTGATCGTTATTCTAGTTTTCCAGGGCTCGGGCCCATGAGGACTTGTATAGATCTGCACGGGATCTTTGGGAAACAGCGAAGGCCATGTTAGACAGAAAACACTAAAATTACCTTTTTAAAAATTGAATATAAAATTGATAATTTGCACATTTAGATTAAAGAGTTTGAAAATTTAGATTCTACTGCAAGAACAGCAGCCAGCCTGTTACATTAACGCGTGAATTGTAAAGGAGGGGGAAGAGAAAGGAAGATGAGAGGAACATGAAGTTAATTTCTACTTCAGAACACACACACCTTTTAATTAACAGGAATTACTGCATCACTACATCCAGCAGTTTCTCAAATGGCATGTTGGCTGTTCCTAACGAAAAGAAAGAACAGTGGTGAGGGAAACAAGGAAGCTTACTCATATGGAACTATCCCTACCCCTGACCTTTGCACCACTGCCTCCTGAAATATTCTTCACTAAGCTCATCATCCATATTTACTACCAGATCAGATCCCAGGAGATAAAAACCTAAACGTAGAGAGGAAAAGTACTTTTTCAATAAGTTAGACACAGAGCAATCCTGACTAAGAGATTTAAAACAAGGCACCAAAAATCTTCCTCCTCTTCCTGATGTACTCATCTCTAAGAAGCAAGAATCAGACATACTGTGGAAGTCATCCCAACTGAGTGAGTCATTACAGCCATCCCAGAAGGGTAAGATCCAGAGGGCAGCTGAAAACAGCTGTTGTGAGAGCAACTGAAATGGGGAGTGGAAAGAGGGAAATATCAAACAGAAACATGGATTTAAGGTCCAATTTTGCCCATTCTGAGAGGGCTGGTGTTTTTTTTGGTTTGGCAGAAAGATATCCCTTCCCCAATCCCCAGAATTGTTTCCTCATCCAAGTGGATGACCCCAAAAGAAACTCTTAAACGATGGACCTTCTGCAGATTAGAGGAGACCTCCTCCAAGCGTCTCCAAGTCACAAAATGGCATCGGTTTCCCAGAAGAGAAGGGAGGAAGAGCCTTCAGAGAGGTGAGGGAAAGCCAGTGTTTTGATATCTAGAGGAACAGGGCTTTGACAAATGTGAATGAACTACTTCCTGTATATTACAATTCTGGAATAAGAAGCAGAGTTTCCCACACACAAACACACATGCATTTTAGGGATCTATTGATTCTTTATAGTTTAAAGCTGTTCAGCACATAGCTCCGATTCTGCTTCTGTACATTCTCTTAAAGTCAGAAAGAAGGGGAGTTTACTATCAAACACATCAGAAAAAAATAGATATTGGTTGCCTTTATGACCACATGTAATCTGTGGAGAGACAGAGGATTACAGTCACCAGTTAAGGTGTTTCAGCCTAGTCTAACAGGGCTAACACAGGCTGCTGCTGGGGACAAGGTGACCTGCTTGAAACACACTTTTCTATTCCCAGTTCTCACATGCCATTCTTTTCACAATAAGAAAATAGGAATTAATTTTCATTATAACCTTCAGCCTGTTAGGCTCAGCAAAAGAAGAGAAGAGGGATATTTATGGAGAAAAGGAGATGGCTGGAAAGAGGCCAGATTCATTTCTTCAACACGTATAAAGTTTTCTAGCTTCAAGACTCAATTTTTGATGGTGCTTTAGTAACAGAGGGTAGGGGGGTGTTCCAACCTAAGATACGCAACTTCAGCTACGTGAACAGCGTAGCTGAAGTCAGCGCATCTTAGGTCAATTTACCTGGTCATGAGGACAGCGGCAAGTCGACCGCTGACACTCCCCCTTCCTCTCCGCATCAGCCTCTCGCCACAGTGGAGTTCCGGAGTCGATGGCAGAGCGATCGGGGATCGATTTTATTGCATCTACACTAGACACGATAAATCGATCCGCGATAGATCAATCACTACCCGCCAATCCGGTGGGCAGTGTAGACATACCCAGAGTCAGATGAGCAGATCTGCGCTGGACGGAAGTAAATGTGAATCTAAAATGAAAGATGTCCCTTCCTAATGATAGAGATGTGAATCTTTCAATCTGGATTAGCTCACGAGCTGGAAAATAGAACACTCTCAGCCAAACCTTATTAGAAGATATCTCCAGCCTCTCCCCCCTCCATGGCTTGTTCTCTATGACAGCCAGTCTATCAGTCACACAGCTAATCAGTATGGGATACTCTCTCTCCCTCCCCCATCAGTATGCTCCTCCGATGTGCAGCAGTAATTGCCTTTCCTATTAGCCCACAGCGACAACAGCTGCCATGGCAACTGGCAATGATTTTAATAAGTCCAGTCTGTTTTCAAGGGCAGCACGTGCGTGCTGGCGGACGAGAGCATTGCAGACATGCGCTGAGGGGGAGGGGAGCTTGTCATCAGCTGGAAGGTCAGAGTTTAAAACTCAAAGGCAATCAGGGCAGCCGCCAAAACAAATATTTTCTCCTCTTTTTCCACAGAGGGAAGAAAAGAGTTCAAATAAAAAAAAAAAGTTGAGTGTTTATATAGACTACAAAAGTGGGCAGAGGAATACCAATGCCGAGTGAGCGAGGAGCCTCTGCCCACAAGAACTATGCCTCCCCTCCACTGTTCTGCACTGAGGCTAAAACCAGTATTCAGCTGTGCTGAGTACACACACACACCCCCACAGAGTAAGTGTAGATACCAGTTCTCCAAACACCACCGAGAAACAGGAACTTTAAGCACTCTTGGCAGAATAGCCTCTCTTTGTGAGGAACAGCAGAGGCCACCTGGGCAGTAGGGAGACAAATTCTTCAATGGCCTTTCCCTACATAACACGACAAGAGAGTCTCTCCTTTCACTCCCCAATAGTGCTGGGTTTCTGATGGCCAACATGCACTTACTTGTTAAGATCACAGAGGCAAGTCACTGCACAGGCCTGAAACATATTGTTGCCTTCTCTCCACCTCCTGTCCCCACCTGTTGGCTCATGTTGCCTTTAAAAAAATACAGATACGCTGCACCCTCTCCTTCCATCCAATACTCTGCTACAGCCAGCTCACCGGGGGGGGGGGGGGCGGGAAGGAGGAGACACACATTTACTCTTCGTTGACCATCACCGTAGGTACTCCAGACTGAGTTCTTTCTGCTCACTTCAGCCTCATGCTTAGCAGAGCATTGTTGCATCTCAGAGACATAGCACTGCTTCTGTGGTCAGTGTTCCTAGTACTAGTATGTGAATGCTCAATGACGGGCCTCCATTAAAGCTTGGTCTACACTAGAGATGTTTTCCAAAAGTTTCTCACCATTGCTAATGCCAGCTGAGCATCAACAATGTTAGGAGCACCAGTGTAGACAGCCTACTGACTGCCACCACCATTTTAGCCACCATATCAATCAGACAGGGAGCTGAAAATGATGTCGGCAGCCAGTAGACCATCCTACACCAGAAACCTTGACATTACTAATGCCCGTGTGTTGATATGACATTAACTATAGTGAGAAATTTTTTCAATATAGAGCCTTCTGGAGGCACTGGGTCACCAAAGCTGTTCACCAGCCCATTTGTCAGCTGCTATAGAGGGTCATTTTCTGCTATTCAAGTTGTCACTAATGTCTGAAAGTCTGATCTCTAAGGGCTAGAAATAGAAGCGGAGTAAACACAGAACTTGAACAGGGGGAACAGAGTGGGGAAAATACACCTGTAAATCAGCCATGTGGTTGGGCAATTGCTCCAATCTCTTACGACCTGAACAGCTTTCCTATGCAGAATATTCTGGCAGAGAGCAGAGAGGAAATGGTTCAACCTTCTCCATCTCACCATCCATCTTGCACTTGGAAGAGAGATGGAGAAAAAAGTCTACACACAGTGCGTTCTTTTAATAAGTTACTGGGTTAGACACACGAAAGGAGCAATCTCTAGGGATAGGGAGCACTTCCATTATATGTATTTACTTTTAAGTGAATTTGATGCTGTCAGGAGTTGTTGGATTTGTAGACCCTGGAGAAAGGCATCAATATTTATGCCCTGGACAGGTACAGCACAGGCAGCAACACTGCAAGCACACATCCTCCTCCTCCGCTGTGTTCTCCAACACTGGAGGTTCGCCTTTAAGAGTAAAACGGGCTACTCACCTTTCAGTTTCTTCAGACAGTCAAAGGAGTCATTGGTGCATGTTAAGAAGAAAGGCTGGCCCAGTGGCTCAGATCCAGCCTAGGACTCTGGAGACCTGGCTTCAATTCCCTGCTCCGCTGTTAGGTAAATCACTTAGCCTCTCTGAGCTTCCCTGCCTCTTCTATAAGACAGGGATAACAATACCTCCCTACCTCATGAGGGCGTTGTGAGAATAAAACAGGGATGGGCAAACTTTTTAGGGGTGGGAAAATTGTATGCAGGGGGCTGGGGGGCAGGAGGCTCAGGGCAAGGGGTTTGGGTACACAGGTGCAGGATGCAGCAGGGAGCTCAGGGCAGGGGGCTGGGTTGCAGGAGTTTGTGGCATGTATGAGAGAGTGCTCAGGGCAGGGAGTTGGGATGTGAGGTGCAGGCAGGGAGTTGGGGGTAGGGTTCAGAAGGGGTTCGGGGTCCAGCCCCACTTACCTAAAGCGGCTCCGGGGTGGCAGCGGCACGCTGGATCAGGGCCAGGGCAGGCTCCCCGCATGCCTGCCTTCTCCCCAGCCCCACACCACTCTAGGAAGCTCTGCGGCCCCTGGGAGAGCAGGGGCAGAGGGTTCCGCATGTGCTGCCCTTGCCACGCCTCCAGGTACCTCCCCTGAAGCTCCTATTGGCCACGGTTCCCCACTCCCAGCCAATAGGAGCTGCGGGGGGTGTGCCTGGAGGCAAGGGCACCGCACAGAGCCCTCTGCCCCCCCGCCCGGGGGGAGGGGGTAGGGACGTAGTGCCAGTTGCTTCTGAGAGCAGCGCAGGGCTCACAGCACCACAGGGGGGTAATCCCGTGGGCCAGATCTGGCCCATAGTTTGCACACTTCTGGGATAAATACATCAAGAACGTGAGGTGCTTGATACTATGGTAATGGGGGCCAGACAACTACCATAGAATAGAGCCAGGGCGGCCAAACTTACTGAGCCTCGGAATTGCACACAACAATCTTCAGAAGTTCAAGAGCTGGGGTGTTCCTGCCAGGGCTCATGGCTTCAGTCCTGCAGAGAGGAGGGTCTCATGGCTTCAGCCCCATGGGAGATGCCTACTCAGGCTCAGGGCTTCAGTCCCGCTCCTGCTGAAGCCCAAGCCCCAGAAGGCACACCCTACAGGGGTGAAGTCCCAAGCCCTCCCTCCCCACTGGCAGAAGCCAGAGGTGACAAATGGAGGGGGCACAACACATGGGGTCATGTGCCCCCCCCTCCACACACACACACATTTTTGCTAGGGTTTGCAGGCCCCGCTCAGTCACATGGTGTCGCCAAGCCCCCTCCCTGCAGGGCAGCTGCTGGAGCCAGGAAGCTGGGAACTGTGGCCATGGGGAGAGGCAAGGGCAAACAGCGGGGAGCTGCATGGAGAGCTGCTGCTTTTGAGCCACACTTTAACTGTAAAAGAACTGCATGTGGCTCACAAGCCATGGTTTGGCCACCCCTGGCTTAGAGGGATATAAAGTCTTACAGCTTTTGTAATAAGAACAAGAGTACTTGTGGCACCTTAGAGACTAACAAATTTATTTCAGCATAAGCTTTTGTGGGCTACAGCTCACTTCTTCAGATGCATAGAATGGAACACACAGTTTTTGTAGTGTGGACAATGGCGAACCAGAAAGTGAACCAAACCGACCAACTCACTGGGGTTGAAAATTTTACTGAACAGAGGATTAATCCTACTAAAAAGAAGAAAGAAGCCTGCCAGGAAAAGTAAGGGTACTGGGATTCCTACTGTTCGGCTGTCCCTGCTCAAAGGCTCCTTGAGCCTCTGGCTAGTTGGTATCTGACAGAGGAGTGAACTCTCTCCTGCCCCAAAGCCTCAACTCCTTTAGGAGCTGATAAAGAAAAAGGAGTTCAAAGGACCTCCTCTACTCTACTTTTCCCCCTGCATCCATTTTTGGATTATCATCCTCTCTCATGAACAGTTACAGAGGGGCCTCCTTTGACTGCTGTCCCTCTGCTTTTCCCACAGCAGTATGAGTGTCATGCAATTATTGTCAGATTCACTGCTGCCCAGAGGGTTCTCAACTGCAGCAATGAATTGACCAGTTTTGCTAATTTAATTCTGCTACAAGAGCAAGCTGTAACCAAGAACACAAGCAATGGAGGTATCTAGCAACAGACTTGAGAAGATCACACTGTTTAGATTCATATTTAGTCGGTTATCTTCACAACCATAGTAGCTAGAGACTCTCTTTTTAATTCAACTTTAAATTCTGAGGGATTAGGCTTTTCCATGCAAGTGACTTTTTAAACCCTACCAAGTAATTTCACATAGTGGACTGAACTGCCAGCAGACAATGACAACTTTCAATGACTACTAATCTAGGCCTAATCTTAATTCGTACCTTGAGGTAAGTCTGCATTCTATCCCCTGAGCAAGCCGCACTATGTGACCTGGTGTTCAACTGGAAAGTAGCAACCAAGAGATGAAAAGTACCATATCCTATTCCTAATCCCATGAGCCCTCCAGTCCCATAAACCAGCAGTTCTCATTCAGGCTATTCACAATTAATTGTATTCTTTTGCAGTATCTTGACAGCAATAGTTGCCTCCATGATTAAATGACAAACTATATAAAACACTATGCTGTAATGCTTTACCCAACAGATCCTGCACACAGACTGAGGTCCCTAGCCCGAAGATCAAACAGCCCCTGCATTAGAAGAGAACCTGGGGAAGAGGGAAGGATTCCTAACTAAGAATTGTCCATAGATCTAAAACACATCCCTTCAACAAGTTCATTGATTTACAGTCCAACTGTAAAGCTCACCAAAACCACACCCTGTGTGCCCACTTACGCAGAAAACCGTACCAAGGTCTGCATTCACACACTGCCCCCCAACAACAGCAATGCCCCATAGCCACTCGCTCAAAGGAAGAAAACAGGCATGGGCCTTAAAATCCTTAAAATATCCTAATAGAAAGACAAACCAAATAACAGTCTGAACCTCTAAACTCTGCTCAGGAATTCAAGAAACACAGGTATCCAGAAATAGGCTTCTCAAGATAAGTTGTAAGGGGGAATTGATGCAGGATAATGACTATTTTAAACTAATCCTGAGGACAAAGGATGAGTGCAGAATACACATTAGGAAAACACTCAGTTTGTACACTCATGTGTGTATTTATTATTGTAGGCAGAGTTGATAGGGATGCCTATTTTTAAGGTTGCCTAACACATTCCATTATAATTAGACTTGGAAAGATTAGATTTGTATCAGTAAAGGTCAGTAAATGTTGATTTCACTGTACACGTACACACACACACACACACACACACACACACACACACACACACACACACACACACACACACACACACACACCAAAAAAAATATTTCCCATCAATTATACTTGAAATTTACAGATTGGCAAAATAAGAAAAACATTGCTTGAGAACTTAGAGTTTGATTTAAGGATATTTACTTTGTATATTTTGACACGTGTTGATGACAATTTCTGTTAATAGATATTAAACTTTAACATTTTGAATCTCAACATCTACTGTCATTAAATAATTATTGTCTGACCCCCCGTTATCTCTCACCACCACAATTTCCCACAACTGTGAAAATTTAAAGTCAACAAAAATAAATAAAATGCTTAGAAACAAACATTGATATTATTGATTATTGATATTTTCCAGCAAAATTACCAAAAAAAATATCAAATTCTGCCAAACCTAGTTATAAGATCCTATTTTCAGTTGTTTATGACTTTCTCAAAATGTAATTGTTCAGGCTGAAATTTTCCATGCTAGAGGTCTGCTTCAGAATTTTTAAATTTCAGCAAAAATGGTTCAATCAATTTCTAGGATTAAGTTTGGGGAAGACAGGTAGTTTTGTCCATGTTAAAAAAAATCCATATACTTCTTTGAGCAGTAAAGCCTCCATCCTTTGGAGCAGTCTTAAAATTTGGCAGGGGTTTGCCCTTGTTTCAGGGATGTGTATTTTGCCATCTCATAAAAATCCACCTAAATTTGGCTAAATTACAAGCCTCCAGAAAATCTGAGTTCAGTAGACACTTGTTAGCTTTTGGCAACTAATTTCTCCAAAGATTCCATCTGCTTTAAGCATGCAGGCCAGGGATGTAGGGACTAAGCAAGACACTCCCTGCAACTGCTTCTGGTGCTGGGCCCAGGGAATGAGACCAAGGAGTCTCTCCTGTTTTCTCAATGTTGCACCAAGGCAGTGAGGAGGAGAAAGAGGAAGTAACTGGCTGTAACTGCAGGGGGTGAGAAGCAGAGAAGAGGCAATGACACACAGGCTGTAATTGGTACAGGCTAGAGAACAGGGACAGAAAGGTCTATAACCACCAGAGCCCATTCATTCCAGAACCTGAAACAAGATCCAGGATTCCTGAGCCTCGACATTCTTCTACTGTGAGCAAATAATTGTAAAACCTACTTGCAATCTGTCTCTCTTCTCCCCCTCTAGTGGCTCTGGTCTACATCGAGCAGGTGTAGGCAACCTGCAGCATGTGAGCTGATTTTTAGTGGCACTCATACTGCTTGGGTCCTGGCCACTCGTCCAGGGGGCTCTGCATTTTAATTTAATTTTAAATGAAGCTTCTTAAACATTTTAAAAGCCTTATTTACTTTATGTACAACAGTTTAGTTATATATTATAGACTTATAGAAAGAGACCTTCTAAAAACGTTAAAATGTATTACTGGCATGCGAAACCTTAGAGTGAATAAATGAAAACTCGGCACTCCACTTCTGAAAGGTTGCCAACCCCTGACATAGAGGCTACTAGTTAGTTACTCTTTTGCTCAAGTTGTAGTGGTCTCTGCTGCTGATCTAAAGCTCCCAGCATTGGAGATGGTGAAGGTCCAGTATGATTCCATATGACAGAAATAGTTTTTCAATCTTCTTTTTTTAAAAAGTTATGAAATTACATTAAAAATGCTGTTTTATAAAGTCAAGAATTCAAAAGTTAAGAAAATGCCAGAATTAACGTTGTCCACGATACCTTAATTCAGCAGCCCCTTTATGCATATGTATGATAAAATAGTTAATTACATGATCACACACTACTTTTTGCACAGTATCTCTGCCTCACTTGGTGCTCAGGATGGAGGGTGCTCTGACAATGAATCATGGCTGTGTATGTGAATGAGGCCAGCATACAAAAGACTCTAGTTTGTTGCAGAAGTTGAAGTGGTGAATAAGGCAGGGGACTGCAGGGGGGGAAAAAAGAGGGCTTTACAGTTTAGGTGTGTGAATACTGCCCTGGAGAAATAGATTCTACCCGTGCTTCTGAGGCAAAGTTTTTGCCGCCCCAAGTGGCGAAGCTGAGGGAGTGGGGGGAGAGATAAAGCCGATCGGCAGCTGCTCGATTGCGCCTCTTCATTTTTCGGCGGCAATTCGGTGGCGGGTCCTTCGCTCGCTCTCTTCCTCCTTGGCGGCACTTCAGCAACAGCTCAAAGAGGAAGAGAGGAACTGAAGGACATGCCGCCCCTTTCCACTGGCTGCCCCAAGCACCTGCTTCCTTCGCTGGTGCCCGGAGCCGGCCCTGGATGCTGAGCAAGTCACTCAAACCAAACTTTTCAGAGGTGGTCACTAATTGTGTGTTCCTCATTTTTTAGGTGAGCAATTTGAGACACAGAGCCTCTGATCTGCAGAAGCACACTCAACTGCAAGTAAAGCTGACTAGAGCTGTACATTGAACATATAAAAATGCTAAGTACTCTGAAAAAATCAGGCCTTAGATGTTCCAAAGCGGACACCCAAATTTAGTTAACACTTTGACAATAATCTCTTTGTGCCTCAATTTGCCATCTGTAAAATGGGGATAATACTTCCCTACCGCACGGGGTTGCTGTGAAGATAAGATCATATATATCTGTGAAATATTCAGATACTATGGTGAATAGTCCTACAGAAAAGCCCATGAGGAAATTAATAATTCTGTATTTAGTGCAGGGTTTGGATGGTGAGCAATAAATAATACATGGGGCCACACAATGGATGATGAGAATAAAAAGAAATATTGAATAGCCACCCATTCAAGATCTGATCCTGCACCCATTTTAGTCAGTGTCAAATCTCCCAGTGATTTCAGTGGCCCTAGTGAACACTCTCCAAATAATATGTGATCATGTAATTAAAGACTGTACCATAATGCATACACACAAGGGAGCTGAATTAAGATTGCACAGGCAACCTCCATTCTTACATTTCCTAACTTCTTAGTGTTTGACTTTGCCATTTTAACTTTCTGTTAACATATTGCATACAAAAACACTATATTACAATGACAGAGTTCCAATATCACGTTTTTCTTTAATAAGACATTCATGGGATTCAGTTAGCAGCCAAGCCATAAACACATGTTTGTATGCATCCATGCTCCATTACAACAGTTTCAAAACAAATGCATCATCTTGCTACTTACTTCATACAATCCCTCACTGCTGGAGCCAGTGTGTTATGTCAATGGAGATTTCCTCGAGTTCCTACAAGTTTTCAGGTCTGAACTAGTGGAATTTCTGGCATTCTAGATAGGAGACCCAAGAAGTTCAAGCTCCAGTCCCACATTTCCTGGACAACATGGACTGGGAATAGACTGTTCTCGCCCATCCCAGATCACCCAGGGATTTTAGCACTCATGTTAGAACCCCAGCCTCTCACTGACTGGATTGGCAGAAGCTGCAAGTGCCTGTAGTGAAAGTTAACAAGCAAGTCTTCACTCTGAGCCCAGAATCCTGGGGGAAGCGCGACACAAAGAGTGAGTTTCCTAAAGAATCCCCCAATACTCACAAGAAAGGAGAGGTGCCTATGGAACATCCTTCATGCTCAAAGAGCATGAGGCTTTCACTCAGAAATAAAAGGCAGCAGAGGAAATCGGAGAATCGACACACAGGCTGACTTTGGAGGGGGAGACCCCATCACCAGTACTTTTTCTGGGATAAGACTGATCGAGAGCAGTGGTTCTCAACCAGGGGTAGGTATATCCCTGGGGGTACTTAGAGGTCTTCCAGGGGATACATGAATTCATCTAGATATTTGCCTACCTTTACAACAGGCTACATAACAAGCACTAGCAAAGTCAGTACAAACTAAAATTTCATACAATGAAATGTTTATACTGCTCTATGTACTATACAGTGAAATGTAAGTACAATATTTATATTCCAAATAATTTTATAATTATATCATAAACGAGAACGAGAGCAAATTGTCAGTAATAGTGGCTGTAACACTTTTATATTTTTATGCCTGATTTTGTAAACAAGTAGTTTGTAAGTGAGGTGTAACTTGGAGGTACACAAGACAAATTGGACACCTGGCAAGGATACAGGAGTCTGGAAAGGTTGAGAGCCAGTGATCTAGAGGGTAGTGCTGAAGCCTCAGTAATCTATGGCAGGGCTTGGCAACCTTAGGCACACAGCACGCCAGGGTAAGCACCCTTGCGGGCCGGGCCGGTTTGTTTACGTGCCACGTCTGCAGGTTCGGCCGATCGTGGCTCCCACTGGCCAATGGGGGCTGCGAGAAGCCCACGGCCAACACATCCCTTGGCCCGTGGCACTTCCCACAGCCCCCACAATGAACTGTGGCCAATGGGAGCTGCGATTGGCCAAACCTTCGGACGCGGCAGGTAAACAAACTGGACCAGCCTGCCAGGGGACTTACCCTGGCGGGCCACATGCCAAAGGTTGCTGATCCCTGGTCTACAGTCATCATCACCATGTTCCCACTATCCCTCTGGCATTTAGGGCAGCAACAAAGCTCCTCCACTCCTGTCTGTTTCTGGTAAGTCTTTCAGTGGTTCCCCAGCTACAACCCAGGTTTTTCAGCTCAGCTTCCACAGGTCTTTGCCATGTTGTTTTCGGTCGGCCTCATTTTTGCTTGTCTTCAGGTGTCCATCTTATTGCTACTCTGGTGATGGAATCAGTTTCCATCCAAAGCATATGACCAATCCATCTCCAGCGCCTCCTGGCAATGATGGTGCTCAGATCCTCTTGGCTCCATTGTGTCAATAGATCTTGGTTTGAGATTGTTCTGTGTCAAAAGATATGGAGGATTTTTCTGAGGCAGAGAGTATGGAATAAAGATAGTTTGGACATGTCATACTTTGTCATTCCCCACATTCTGCACTCTAAAGTAATGTAGAAAGTACACCGCTCTAATAAATCTTGAGTTTGGTTTTGCTTTTGTATGGTAAATGGAGCATATTCTACATTAAAGCTCCACTCCCACTCCCCTCAGAGAGGAAACTGCAACCACAGACAAATTATATACCTGTGGTCCCAGTTACTGCCTTTTGCTATTATATACAATACTAAAATAAGACTTAAGTGAGGTCTTGGTGGGATTTCATTCTTGGACATCACCCCTGATGGTGGCAATTACCCTAGATGTCTGCAAAATTCTTCTAAAATAACAGAATAGAACAATCCTTGCAGAAAACCTCAGCTAACAGAATGCATTCCAGGCTCTGGGAGGAGCCTGATCTAGATCCAGATCCCAGAATCTCAAGAGCCTCTAGGGAAGATAATTTGATATCCACAACACAGAAACGCTACATAAGACCATTTCTTTAGCTCCTCTGTTAGGATTTTAGCCACAAATAGAGGGGAAGGGAGAGGTTTCAAAACCATCCCCCCTCTTCTGCTTTTTAATAGTACAGGTTCATCCCATATTTGCATTAAATAGTATTTTTATTACAGTGGAGGCAATTATGATCATGCAAACCAACACAGCCATAAAGGAAAATAAACAGTACTCGTCTAACCTATGTCCCTGGAAGAAAGCATCAAATTACCCTATGCAAAGAATTCTCCCTTGGCAGAGACAACAGGGGGACACACAATCAATCACACTGGTTAGCAAGGGGTCGGGGTGGGGTGGTTAGTCTGCTGTAGAGGAGACTCATCCAAGCAGAAGTCTTAGTTCCACACTTCCTAGCTCACATGGATTGGAAACATTCCATTCCCACATACCCCAGATTACGACGAGGTGCTAGCGTATAGGGTCCCAGTCTCTCAGCGACTGAGCCAGCAGAAGCCGCAAGAGCTTTCTTTGCACTGCCCTATAGGAGGCCCATGTTCAAGTCTGGATACCATTCCTCACTAAATAAATTAGGAGCTTCTTCCACAACTCCTGCTGCCTTACCAGAACATTAAGCCATCTGAGCACATCATATCTTTCCATATAGCTACTGTCTCATTCCAGTCCAGTTCAACAACAGAGCCACTTTGGTAGCATTCACTAGGTACCATATGTCTGCATGACAAGGCAGATGACAATGGTACTGGGATCCTTCACAAGCTCCTGCCTAAAAATTTGGAGACAGCCCACAAGTGGGAATCCACGTTACAAAACAATCAGACATTTTTAAGTAAAGCCCAGTGCATAGCAAGAGTTGCAATAGGTTGAGTCACCATAGCCATAAGTATAGAAATGTGTGTATAACTGCAAAACTGATACGGGGATGGGGGGGTGTGTTTTGAGAAAATACAGAGCTTTTTTCTTAAATTCAGAAGTGATTGTGGTCAAAATAAAATTCACTGGAGAGCAAAGGGAGTTAAGGCCCAAAACTCAGCCAAGTGGCTTTAATCCCTAAACTGTGGGATTATCTCATGACAGTACACTCCAGAGTCACCTTAATACCACTGCAAAATGTAGATCAACAGAATGCTTCAGTGAACTGGAACTGGTTAGCTCTAATTGCCTCTCTCACTTTACTTCTGGATGCTCCTCTAATCCCTTAGCTGAAATATCTCAGAAGAGGCTTTTTACACACACGCACACACACACACACAATTGCAGTCAATTAATAATTCATATGGGGAAATTAAATATTAGGTTGCCATGCCACCCAAAGTACCTGCTAATCTCCTCCCAGACCTTTCGCTCTCTTAACTTTTACACCCAGTTATACAGGACAGCTCAAAGTTTATCAGACTCACCAGCTGACTGAATGACAGAGACTTGCCTATACTGAGAATTTTCAGCTCTTCTCCCACCGTTAGTCCAGCCCCAGTTTGACCCCAGCAGTACTAGCAACAGTGGAATCACTAGTGTATACTAGGTATTGGCATTTTTTCAGCTGTGTCATCTGCACCCCATGTACACTAATGCTTTCACTATAATGCTAGATCAACAATGGGAAAACCCTCAGTGTAAATATAGCCACAGATAAGAGATTGGAGTAAGGCAGGAAATCAGCATGTGACTCTGGCATCTTATAATCCTCAAGTGACTAGTGCAGGGGTGGGCAAACTACAGCCCACAGGCCAGATTTGCCCTGCTAGCCGTTTTAAGCCAGCCCTTGAACTCCCGGTGGGGAGCGGGATTTGGGGCTTGCCCCACTCCAGTCCTCCAGCTGGGGTGCAGGGTCGGGGACTGCTCCACGCAGCTCCTGGAAGCCACGGCATGGCCCCTCTCTGGCTCCTACTCACTTCAATGGCCCCCTCCAACGGAGAAGGGACATGCCGCTGCTTTCCGGAGCCGCTTGAGGTAAGCGCTGCCTGGGGCCTGCACCCTTGAGCCTCTCCCCATGCCCCAACCCTGATCCCCCTCCCACCCTCCAAACCCCTCGATCCCAGCCCAGAGCACCCTCCTGCATCCTAAACCCCTCCTCCCCAGCCACACCCCAGAGCCCGCACTCCCAGCCAGAACCCTCACCCCCTCCCATACCCCAACCATACCCCACGGGGGGAGGGATAGCTCAGTGGTTTGAGCATTGGCCTGCTAAAACCAGGGTTGTGAGTTCAGTCCTTGAGAGGGGCCACTTAGGGATCTGGGGTAAAAATTGGTCCTGCTAGTGAAGGCAGGGGGCTGGACTCAATGATCTTTCAAGGTCCCTTCCAGTTCTAGGAGATTGGTATGTCTCCAATTATTATTATTAACCCCAATTTTGTGAGCATTCATTGCCCACCATACAACTCCTATTCCCAGATGTGGCCCTCATGCCAAAAAGTTTGCCTACCTCTGGACTAGTGCCTCCTTCTCCACAACGACTACGAAATCCGAAGCATGAAATCAAGTGTATTGTGAAACGGAGATTCTGCAAATGAAACCACTGGAAAAACACAGAGTACCGCTCACAGGGGAAGCCTGGAGGACTGGTATTCTGGTTGTATTGTGCTACCCTGGTTATGAACCTCATTGGCTAAAAGGGCAATAAAGTTTTCAAAATGGTCACAACGATCCCAGAATTTCTGTGAAATGCAAACATCCAGCTGTTTCTAATTGGAAATATTATAAAATAATTGTTCATAGAGCACCCAACCATACATGGAAAGAAAACAGCCCCAAGAAGAACCAAACCTTGTTTTGGCTTCTAGACTTGCAATCCCAACTATCACCTTTAAAACACACACCTCTAAAATCCAGAGAAATATTGACAGACTCTCTTGGTGTTCTATGCATCAGTCTGATTTACCTGGGGCTTTCTTATCTTCCTGAATGAGGAGGAAAAGAGCCAGCTATAAAGAGCTCCTGGCTTCTCTACCAGTCACAGCCTTCAGTCCATTCCCAAAGGCTCCCTTTAAACTTGGGGAAGAAAATATAAAACCTTCCCAGGTTTCACCTATGAGGCAATTATAACATCCGTACAGAGATTCTAAAAAACCCAGAGAATAAAAGTGAACAGAGAAATAATTATGAATCAGAGGATGGTTTATTATACACCTCCACATCAGCATGAATATGGAGATACACCTATCTCATAGAACTGGACCTGAAAGGTCATTGAGTCCAGCCCCCCTGCCTTTGCTAGCAGGATCAAGTACTGATTTTGCCCCAGATCCCTAAGTGGCCCCACCAAGGACTGAACTTGCAACCCTGGGATTAGCAGGCCATTGCTCAACCCACTGAGCTATCCCTCCCCCTATGACTATCGACATCCAAAAACTTCTATAAACCCAGTCTCCCAGTTAAACTCCCTTTACATCCCTCATTGAGCCTCAGACAGGGCTTAATAATAGAAAATGAAGCTCAGTTCTATCTTAGAATATTCTACATTCCTGATATCCCTCATACAGAGCTGGCCACTGAGTAGGTGACAAAAAGGAAGGAAGTCCAAGCCCAGTGTGCACCTTCTACAGCATTCTGCAGGTGCCATATGGGTTGTTCCCAAAAGAAATGTGCTATAAAATAAAGTCTCCAGCCAGATTTTACTAGCAGATTCATAGTACCAGCTCCACCACCACCAGTACCAGGATCCTAACAGAAGCAAAAGTATTTTAATTCACAAAACAAGGCAAATTCAGACAGATAGTTACCCCCAAATTAAGTGGAAAACACAAAAGGGTGGTGTGGGTGAGTAATTCAGCCACTTCACAGACCAATCAGAAGAGAAGCACTTGGATATTTTCTCCAGTGGTGACCAAGAACCTGTGCATCCCATTTGGCTGGCATTCCTTTAATGCCACAATGAAGAGGGCAAGAAGGACATGTCCAACTCAATGTTTTCTATACTAATGATGTTTTTCAATTCCATTCTTCTCCCCACAACCATCTCCAAGAAAAGTAGAAAGAGTGCAAACTTCCCAGTTCAATGACCCATTTGTCTCCTCCAACCCAGCACAAAAATAAAAGATGCGCTTGTCTCAGTGGCACTCTTCCTTCATTTAGAACAACAGGCAACCTCTTGGACAAGTAATGAATCAAACAGAGGGACTGGTGCTCAAGTGAACCAATGAATCACTTCTTCGGAACAGCAAAACCCCCAGAAAAAGAAAGTTATATTCTTACACCGCAATATTTAAATGGTTAACAGATGAAGCAACACTGCACTTGGGACTCTGTTTAAAAAGTTTGCAAATGCATCCAAACCCTCCCAGGACACATTACTGGCCCACTACAGCAGATTAGCCACTTACAGACAACAGGGAGACAGACGCAGCTTATGTTGGACCTTCTGCTGAGGCTAATTCTTTCCCCCTCCCACAGCCTGATTAACAGAAATATGTCCCAGATTCAGATACCAGCTATGATCCGATTTGTCCCAATCCCAGCTCAAGTGGCTTTACACCACCCTACTAACAAGATCAGCACTGACCAAACAGGGCTTATCCGGGCTGATCAGAGATGGATTAGATAATGAAACCCTAACTGTGTAAGCTGTCTGCTAGTGCCAGGGCTGACAGATAGTGAAGAAAAAGAAACTCAATATACTTAGGGGTTACATTAGCACCTAACGCACACTTTGTCCCTGGCAGTAGCCTCTCAATATCCAGTTACTATCCTGAGTCTCTCTTTGTGACCTAGTTTTTCAATTATATATACACAGACAAAAAAGCATCATTAGGTTTATGGAACAGTTACAATTTTTCAGTAATTGGGAGTTGATTTATTATAACATTACGCTCTTCTTCCTTATTCGGATCACTCTCTGACTAATGGTGACATTAATATGTAATGCTTTAACATAAAGGAAATTGTGATAGATATGGCAGTTCAGGACCCCTTCACAAGCTCTACAGACACAGTCTCAACGTTTTGAAGACAGCAGCTACAAAGCTTAGGACCTCTGGAATAGTAACTAGAGACAGTAAAAGACCTGAAGGAGTCAACGTAAGGTCAGTGGTTTCACATTAGTTCTAGCGTCCATAAAACCTCCGATACTTACAGATTCTATATATGTGCAATTCACAATTCATAACTTCTGCAAGCATCATGCCTCATTTATACATGGAAGATTTGCTAAAAAATTAGTGACTTCAAAACTTAAAAGTGTTTGGGCACTCTCTCTCATGATGGAAAATCAAGTATTAAATTTTTACATCAAGGCATTGTAGTTATAAGGATAAATTTCTGAAACATTAAGAACCATCAATTTTTCTCAAAACAATAACTCAAAAATTACTTGTCAGATTAGCCTCAAATTTTCCACTGGCCCACTCCCAACCACCAAAAAAAACTTCCAAAAAAATAAACAAACCACTCTCCTCTGGCCTAAAAATAATCATGTGAAACTTCAGATCAAGAGGACTTTTACTGTATTTTTTTCCCTGTGTTGCTAGAATTGCATGTCTGCCTACATTACCTATATGGAAAACATTTATATATATTACTTAATATTTCTATTGTGCTAGCACTAAAGGCCTCAATCAGGGAATAGGGTCCTATTACGACAGGCACTGTACACACACACACACACACACCAAAAATACACTCCCTGCTCAAATTTAGGTGGGCCTTTTTCTAAGCAAAAGTTGCACCAGTTCAATTTAAAACACAAGTTTATTTAATTTAGTTAAATCAGAGCAAATGCCTGTGTGAACAAACATATTGGTAAACTAACTGTAAACCAAATTAGCCACCATTATTTAACCAAACCAGTGCATTTCATGTGTGTTCTCAAGGTTTTTTCCCCCCCACTTTGAACGTTAGGGTATAAAAGGTGGGGACCTGCATGATCACTTTTAAGCTTAATTACTAGCTTAAATCTGGAACGCTGCCACCAGCCAGAATTTAGTGTCTGACACACTTTCTGTTCCCCCAAAACCTTCCCTGCGGAACCCAGACCCAAACCCCTTGGGTCTTAAAACAAGGAGAAATTAACCACCCCCCTCCTTTTCCCCCACCAGTCCCTGGTGAGTTCAGACTCAATCCCTTGGATTTTAAAACAAGGAAAAATCAAACAGGTTCTTAAAAAGAAAGCTTTTAATTAAAGAAAGAAAAGGTAAAAACGATCGCTGTAAAATCAGGATGGAAAATGCTTTACAGGGTACTCAAATTCATATAGACTACAGGGACCGCCCCCCCACCCCCGCTTTAGATTCGAAGTTACAGCAAACAGAGGTAAAAATCCTTCCAGCAAAAAGACACATTTACAAGTTAAGAAAACAAACATAAGACTAATCTGCCTTGCCTGGCTACTACTTACAATTTTGAAACATGAAAGATTGATTCAGAAAGATTGGGAAAGTCTGGGTGTACGTCTGGTCCCTCTTAGCCCCAAGAGTGAACAACGAACCAAACAAAAACCACAAAGACTTCCCTCCACCAAGATTTGAAGGTATCTTGTCTCCCTATTGGTCCTCTGGTCAGGTGTTAGCCAGGTTTACTGAGCTTCTTAACTCTTTACAGGTAAAAGAGACATGAACCCTTAACCATCTGTTTATGACATGCCCCCCAAATCTCAGACAGTGTGGAACCACACTGGCGGTTGATTTCTTCCTAGAACTTTAGAATAAACAGATTAATAAAACACATACACCTTTACATATATTACTAATTATGTAAACTACAAGACTTTTTACATTTTAAGGACAATTTTTAACCAGTTGATTGTGGGAAACTTTCACGGGAGAGTGCATTGGCTACTTTGTTAAAAGCTCTTGAAATCTGTTGAATTTCAAAATCAAAGTCTTGGAGAGCTAAACTCCATCGAAGCAGTTTTTTGTTGTTTCCCTTGGCAGTATGAAGCCACTTTAGCACAGCATGGTCGGTTTGTAGCTGGAAACGCCGTCCCCAAACGTATGGGCATAGCTTTTCCAGAGCATACACAATGGCGTAGCATTCTTTTTCACGGATTGACCAGTGGCTTTCCCTCTCAGACAGTTTCTTGCTGAGAAACACGACAGGATGGAAGTTTTGATCCAGTCCTTCCTGCATTAAAACTGCTCCTACACCACGCTCAGATGCATTTGTGGTTACTAGGAATGGTTTGTCGAAGTCTGAGGCCCTTAGCATAGGGTCAGACATGAGTGTCGCCTTAAGCTGGGTAAAGGCCTTCTGACACTCATCAGTCTACTTAACTACATTTGGCTGGGTCTTTTTGGTCAGGTCTGCTAGTGGGGCAGCGATTTGGCTGTAGTGTGGTACAAATCGCCTGTAATATCCAGCCAAGCCTAAGAAGGATTGGACCTGTTTCTTTGACTTTGGGACAGGCCACTTTTGGATAGCATCCACCTTGGCCTGCAAGGGATTTATTGTTCCTTGACCCACCTGGTGTCCAAGGTAAGTCACTCTGTTTTGGCCTATTTGACACTTTTTGGCCTTAACAGTTAGTCCTGCCTGCCTGATGCGCTCAAAGACTTTTTCCAGGTGTAGCAGGTGTTCTGCCCATGAATCAGAAAAAATGGCCACATCATCGAGGTAGGCAACTGCATATTCTCCCAAACCAGCTAGGAGACCATCTACAAGTCTTTGGAAGGTGGCAGGTGCATTTCGCAGCCCGAAAGGAAGCATATTAAATTCATAATCCCCTGCATGGGTGATGAAGGCTGACCTTCTCTTGGCGGGTTCATCTAGTGGTACTTACCAATACCCCTTGGTTAAGTCTATTGTAGAGATGAACTGGGCACATCCCAATTTCTCCAATAGCTCATCGGTGCGTGGCATTGGATAGTTGTCGGGACGAGTTACTGCATTCAGCTTACAGTAGTCCACGCAAAAGCTTACTTTCCCATCTGATTTGGGTACTAGAACCACTGGAGATGCCCATGCACTGGTAGAGGGGCGGATTACACCCATCTGTAGCATGTTTTGGATCTCCCGTTCTATAGCAGCTTGGGCATGAGGAGACACCCGGTAGGGTGGGGTTCTAATTGGGTGAGCATTACCTGTGTCAATGGAGTGGTATGCCCATTCAATCCGTTCTGGGGTGGCTGAGAACATTGGGGTGAAGCTAGTGCACAGCTTCTTGATCTGTTGCCACTGCAGATGTTCCAAGGTTGTGGAGAGGCTCACCTCTTCCACGCCACTGTCACTTTTTCCTTCGTAGTAGACACCTTCAGGCCACTCAGCGTCATCTTCTCCCTGGGCTATAAACTGACAAACCTTTAAGTCTCTGGAATAAAAGGGCTTGAGAGAATTAACACGGTACACTTTAGGCTTTTGGGTGGCGGTGGGGAATGCTATGAGATAGTTAACAGCTCCGAGGCGCTCTTGGACCGTGAATGGCCCTTCCCATGACGCTTCCATCTTATGGGCCTGTTGCGCCTTCAAGACCATAACCTGGTCCCCTACTTTGAAGGAATGGTCTCTGGTATGTTTATCATACCGGGCCTTTTGCTCTTCCTGAGCATCCTTTAGGTTTTCTTTAGCAAGGGCTAAAGAGTGTCGGAGGGTGCTTTGTAGGTTGCTTACAAAGTCTAGAATGTTAGTTCCTGGAGAAGGCGTAAACCTCTCCCATTGCTGCTTCACCAATAGTAATGGCCCCTTAACCTCGTGGCCATACACAAGTTCGAATGGTGAAAACCCTAAACTGGGATGTGGTACAGCCCTGTAGGCAAAAAGCAATTGCTGCAACACTAGGTCCCAATCATTGGAGTGTTCATTTATGAATTTAGTTATCATGGCCCCCAAAGTTCCATTAAACCTCTCCACCAGGCCATTGGTTTGATGGTGATAAGGGGTGGCAACCAAGTGATTCACCCCATGAGCTTCCCACAGATTTTTCATGGTCCCTGCCAGGAAATTAGTTCCTGAATCTGTAAGGATGTCAGAGGGCCAACCTACCCTAGCAAAAATGTCTGTTAAGGCCTGGCACACAGTTTTAGCCCTGGCGTTGCTTAGAGCTACTGCTTCTGGCCATCGGGTAGCAAAGTCCACAAAAGTCAGTATGTACTGCTTTCCTCTGGGGGTCTTTTTTGGGAAAGGACCCAGAATATCCGCAGCTACTCGCTGAAATGGGACCTCAATTATGGGGAGTGGCTGGAGAGGGGCTTTGACCTGGTCTTGGGGCTTTCCCACTCTTTGGCACACCTCACAAGACCGGACATAATTAGCAACGTCCTTGCCCATTCCCTCCCAGTGGAAGGACTTCCCTAACCTGTCTTTGGTTCTGTTCACCCCAGAATGGCCACTGGGATGATCATGGGCTAAGCTTAAGAGCTTTTCCTGGTACTTAGTTGGAACTATCAACTGTTTTTGAGGATGCCAGTCTTCCTGGTGTCCACCAGAAAGAGTGTCCTTGTATAAAAGTCCTTGTTCTACAACAAACCGGGATCAGTTAGAAGAGCTGAGAGGCGGTGGGGTGCTCCGTGCCGCCACCCAAGCTTTCTGAAGGCTGTCATCTGCTTCCTGCTCAGTCTGGAACTGCTCCCTTGAGGCTGGAGACACCAGTTCCTCCTTAGACCGTGGACTTGGGCTTGGTCCCTCTGGAAGCAATGTAGGTGATGAGGTTGTTTTCGTCGATGGTGAACCGCTTTCCGCTGGTGCACTATGCGATATTTCAGGCTCTGGCTGAGCCTCTTGGGTAGGGTTGTCTGCTGCTTCTGCCAGTTCAGGCCTGCTGGTGCCCTCTGGCGTTGGGGTTGGAGATGGGTTTGCAAGCACTGGCGTCAGTGCTGGCAACGGTTCTGGTGCTGGTTGTTTTTCCAGTTCCAGTTCTGGGACTGGATGCACTATGGTTGTTTCAGTCGTTGGCAGGGGATCTGGGTCCACCACTTCTGACTGGGTCTCTGGTAACACAGACGGGGCCCTTGTGGATGGCTCAGGAACAGGGATGGGTCTGGAAGCTTGCCTGGCTTGGCTGCGTGTAACCATTCCCACCCTCTTGGCCCGCTTCACCTGGTTGGCCAAGTCTTCCCCCAGTAGCATGGGGATGGGATAATTGTCATAGACTGCAAAAGTCCACATTCTTGACCAGCCCTTGTACTGGACAGGCAGTTCAGCTGTAGGTAAGTTTACAGATTTTGACATGAATGAGTAAGTTGTCACTTGGGTCTCTGGGTTGATGAATTTGGGGTCCACTAAGGATTGGTGGATAGCTGATACTTGTGTCCCCGTGTCTCTCCACGCGATAACCTTCCTTCTGCCCACCCTCAAGGTTTCCCTTCGCTCTGAGGGTATTTGAGAGGCATCTGGGCCTGGGGATCTGTGGTGTGATGGCGGTGTAATGAACTGTACTCGGTTGGGGTTCTTGGGGCAGTTGGCCTTTAAATGTCCCAGTTCATTACATTTAAAACATCGCCCAGCTGACTGGTCACTGGGCCGAGGTGGGTTGCTGGAAACTGGTGAGGTGGGACAATAGGGTGGTCTGGAGCTTTCCTTGGGTTGTAGGTGGGGTCTTGGGTTGCTCTCGGTGATAGGGTTTATTTTCGGTTTGCCCCCTGTGATATTCGCTCCCCTTGCTAGTAGCCTTTTTCTTTTCTGCCACTTCCACCCATCTGGCTCCAATCTCCCCCGCCTTGGTTACAGTTTTGGGTTTCCCATCTAGGATGTACCTTTCTATTTCCTCAGGAACACCCTCTAAGAACTGCTCCATTTGCATCAGGAGGGATAGCTCTTCCAGAGAATTAACATTTGCTCCTGATATCCAGGCATTCCAATTCTTTCCAATGTGGTAGGCATGTCGGGTAAATGACACATCTAGTTTCCACCTTAGGGCTCTGAACCGCTGACGGGCATGCTCAGGTGTTAGCCCTATTCTGATTCTGGCCTTGGTTTAAAAAAGTTCATAATCGTTCATGCGTTCCTTAGGCATTCCAGCCACTACCTCTGCTAAGGGTCCACTGAGCTGTGACCTCAGCTCTATCATGTACTGGTCGGTAGAGATGTTGTACCCATGGCAGGTCCTTTCAAAATTTTCTAAGAAGGACTCTGTATCATCACCTGCCTTGTAGGTGGGGAATTTCCTGGGATGGGGAACAGTACCTGGAGAAGGGTTGTTAGGGTTGGCTGTTCCATCCTGCTTAACCTTTGCTAATTCCAGGGCCTGCTGGTGGGCCTCCCTCTGGAGCTCCAAAGCCCTCCAGTGGTCAGCCTCTTTCTCTCATCTCCATCTCCTTTTCTCTTAACTCTAGCTGTATCCTGTGGTCAGGTTTTTTGGTTTTTTCTTCTGCATCCAGCCTAGCCATTTCCTGTTTAACTGCTTTCCTGGCACTCATTTTTCTGCTTTCTTGTGCTGGCCGCACTCCCCTGCAGCTTACTGACTGGGATGCTTCAGCTCAGGCTGCTTGGTTAACAGAGATTTTCTAACTAGCTATACCCGACAGGTAGAAAGAAAGAAAACAATTCAACTTGTAAATGCCTTTTCCTGGCTGTCTGCTGGCTCACAGCTTGAAGCCTCCTCTTAACAAAGACCCTTGTTAAAAACTTAACACCTCTGCCCTCAGGATGCTTTCCAAGCAGCTAGAAAGGAGAGGAAAAAAAAATCCTACTGGCTTTTGGTTCCTAAAAATCCCAACCACTGCTCACCATGTCAAGGTTTTTTCCCCCACTTTGAACTTTAGGGTACAAAAGGTGGGGACCTGCATGATCACTTTTAAGCTTAATTACTAGCTTAAATCTGGAACGCTGCCACCAGCCAGAATTTAGTGTCTGGCACACTTTCTGTTCCCCCAAAACCTTCCCTGCGGAACCCAGACCTAAACCCCTTGGGTCTTAAAACAAGGAGAAATTAACCATCCCCCTCCTTTTCCCCCCAGACTTTCCCCTCCCTGGGTTGCCTTGAGAGGCTTCACACCGATCCAAACTCCTTGGATCTTAAAACAAGGAGGAATTAACCATACCCCCTCCTTTCCCCCCACCAATCCCTGGTGAGTTCAGACTCAATCCCTTGGATTTTAATACAAGGAAAAATCTAACAGGTTCTTAAAAAGAAAGCTTTTAATTAAAGAAATAAAAAGGTAAAAATTATCGCTGTAAAATCAGGATGGAAAATGCTTTACAGGGTACTCAAATTCATATAGACTACAGGGACCCCCCCCACCTTAGATTCAAAGTTACAGCAAACAGAGGTAAAAATCCTTCCAGCAAAAAGACACATTTACAAGTTAAGAAAACAAACATAAGACTAATCCGCCTTGCCTGGCTATTACTTACAATTTTGAAACATGAAAGACTGATTCAGAAAGATTGGGAAAGCCTGGGTGAACGTTTGGTCCCTCTTAGCCCCAAGAGTGAACAACGAACCAAACAAAAAGCACAAAGACTTCCCTCCACCAAGATTTGAAAGTATCTTGTCCCCCCTATTGGTCTTCTGGTCAGGTGTCAGCCAGGTTCATAGAGCTTCTTAACCCTTTACAGGTAAAAGAGACATTAACCCTTAACCATCTGTTTATGACATGTGCACACAAGAACAATGACATATGTCCTGGCTTTCAACTCCTAAAAGCTGGAAGAAGATCGTATCAGACTATTCATGTATTCATGCATAATTATTAAGCTAGATGCAATATACAAGGTTCCCTTCTATTCTCAGCAGCTTTTCCAGTGCACTCACGCAGTTTTCACACTTCAAGACCTCTATACCAGGGAAAATATCATTGCAACCAGGGATGAAGAGGGAAGTGTGTGCTTCCTGGCAGCCCCTGGAGGAGCAGGGGGCATTACAAATTGAATGTGTGATGTTCCAAATCAAGTTCAGTTGATATAATGGTGTGAGAATGGAGGGATACGAGGGAAAATGGGGGTTGAGTGTGATGAGACACAGAGAGATAACCAGGAAGGGCCAGACACACAGGAGCTCTCCAAAGAAATACTTCCTGCTGAAAGGTAGTTAAAAAAAGCCTCCAGCATCCAATCTGGAAATAACCAGAAAATAAAAGGGAAGAAAAACTGTACTGGCACTTGGGAAGGGATCAGGAGAGAAACATGTTAAATGGGACACAAATCTCCCTTCAGAGACTATTAACAAAAACCACAAACCCAAGTAGAAAAAATATGATGAATAAATCACGTTGTTTTCAAAGAGCTCCAACATATCCAGTGCAAAAAAAGGGAGCAAGCAGCACTGAGACCACCCGCTTACTTCTCTAGCAGAAACACACTGCGTAAAATATCTCCAGAGAGAAAATAAAAATAAAAACACTCCAAACAAATGCATCTGAAAAAGGAGAGAACATTTCATTAATGATAATCAAAACATACAGGGGCAGGAAGACAAAAGACTCTTTCGTGTGCTGACATGTCTGCCATCAAACTCTAATAATAAGAGATAGTGCTCTTTTTGCCAATCCTGGGAACAATCCACATATGCTGCAGAAATACCCTCTGGTTCACCAGCTGCATCTCCAGTCAGACATTATTTACAAACACACAAGAGCAAGATCTGGCTAAGTGTCACTGATTATTAGAAACACACATGCACAATGGCCGAACCATTTGCCTTTGCCACTCCCATCCGTAGCATCTCCCAGGGCAGAGCTGCCATTACACAGACTGTGATATAGTAACACAGAAGCTACAATCAGAGGGAAATATCCAGCCGTGGAGGAATGAAAGGCCCAGTGAAGAAGAGAAACAAGACTGTCCCCAGAAGAAACATACCCTTGATAAATTAAAATAGTACATTGTGATGACTGACGTACCCATTTGAATTCATAAACTCATGCCCATCTATATCTATGGGAGAGCAGGCTCTAAGATTACAGATGAGATCCTCCTTGCTCCCTCATGTTATCCAAGACACCTCTGCTCCATACACTGAATACTCCAACCCCGAGATGCCTCTTCCCATCCTGTAAACTAGCACTGAACTCTTATTTTCTATATTCTCCCATTCATTAAAAACTGGAAAAAGCAGAAGAAACAGCAACAACAACAAAAGTAGTAAATGAAGTCCACAATAAGCAGCTGTCACCAATCTGAGGCACCCAAGATAGAAACAGGCATCCAGTGACTCAGTGCAACAGACAGTGATTTGGCAAAAGAAAATATGTTAAAGGAGGGCAGTCCCCACATTGGATACCAACAATTCTACAACAGTCTTTGCAGTTTTAGATATTACTATACCTTTAACATCAGAAAAGTCAGTAGTTAAAAATCAAAACTATAGGATGGAATGGTGTATTTTTAAGGTTGCGTTAATTTTTTTTTAATACATAGGCATATGGAACAGTAAAAGACATCAAACTTTCTTGTTATAAATAATACCGCAAGTAACTGTTAACAACTAGATTAACAAAATATGTCTCGATTTTTATCCAGTTTGTTTACATTGTGCATTTGAAATCACTTTGCATGTGGTCAGTTTCACAATTTCTCTTATATAGCCCATCAGTTTCTTCGTTGTTCAGAAGACCCTGACAAACATCAATAGAACAGGGGGAAACAACCAAACAAAAACCTGTATAAAATTTGTTTTTAAAGGAATTTTAAAAAAAATAAGCTCCGTTATTTAAGAGAGTGCTAGTAAAAATAACAGTTTGAAAACTAAGTGTGCCTTTAATCGAAACACTGATATCCTTAGGGCCACTCTCCAGAATCAGCACTGCATTCTCCATTAGAAACAGTAACTTTTTGGATTATGTTCGGCACTGGACAAGGAAGGGCGAGAACACCTCTGGGGAAACTGGCTTCATTTCTGCTGCAGGGAGCATGAAGTTGCTGGTGGGGAATTGACCCACGACCCAAATCAACTCCACACCCCCCTCCAATCTCATTCCCCTACCTGCTGTGGGCCAGCCCCTGCCCCCGGGCTACGGAGAACGTCCCATCCCTACCCCAGGTCAGCACCGGCCTCCTCCTTCCCGCAGCCCACCGGGCCGGCTCCTTCCCCCCAGCTCTCCCGAGCCGGTCCCCGCGGTCATCGGCCCGGCCGGGTGCCCCCAGAGGATCAGCTCCCGATCCCGCCGCTCCTCCGACGCAAGGGTCTCGCTGACCCACACAACCCAGTTACGTGTCCCGCAGCTGGCGGGCGCCCCCCGAGCCTGCACCGACCCCCTCTCCGGCTCCGGCCCCGCCTGCCGGCCCCCCAGCGCAGCCTGCCCGCTCGGCCCGGGGCCCCGCTACCTGCATGCCGCCGCCGCCCGCCTCCGCCTCTGTCCTCAGCCGCTTGCTGTGGCCGGTCTCGGCGCCGTCCCCTCCGGGCATGGGCTGCTCCAGCTCCGGCTCCCGCTTCACGCCCCGGGGGGCTCCGCCGCCGGGGAGAAGCTGCTGCTGCTGCTGGGGCTGGGTCCCCTCCGCCATCCGAGCCGGACCCCCGGCCGCCCCGCGTCCCCTGGGGGAGCCGCCGCAGCCGCACACTGGCGCTAGGGTCTCCGCTTGGCGCGATAGCCCGGTGGGGCTGCGGGCCCGGCGCAGCCGGGGCAAGGGTCAGGGAGCGGGCTCAGGAGCTGCAGAATCCGCCCCGCAGCAGCCGCTCCGCCGAGCTAGTCGGGCACTGACTCGGGCCGGCCACGGGGGAGGGGGAGGGGGAGGCGGCGGCGGCGGCGGGAGCAGCAGCCGGGGAGGGGGGGAGGGGCCGGAGCCCCTCGGCTATCTCCGGAAACACCAGCTCGGGAGCCGAGGCGGCACGGCCCCCGCTCGGCAACCTTCGGGCACGGGGAGGGGCGGGGCCTAGGCAACCTTCGGGCATGGGGGAGGGCGGGGCCACACACAAAGCGGAGGGTACGTCGAGCCTGGGTGCTCAGAGGGTGGGGCAGTGGGAGTCTGGGTCCGCTCTGTCCCGAGGGGCGGGGTCTTCCCTGCCCCAACAGGGTGGCTGGCTGGCTGGCTGGCTCAGCGTCCAGCCCGGGCACGCCCGCCGCTGCTTAGTGTAATGATCCGTGAACCCCACTCAGCTCTTGAGTCCAGGGGTGGTGGGATCCGTGCCTGGCTTAGCTGCCCCATGGTAGTTTTCAACTTGTGGTGCCTTTGAACCAGTGATTTTCCTACACTCCTCCCAGGTTGGTTGTACACCCGGCCCCCTGAATTTCCCCAACACCCCCACCCAAGTTTTGTGAGCTAGTTACATACCAATTTAGTGATTGGAAATCTGAATTTAAACTGAGACATTAATACACACTTTGAAAGCTTATAGAGTGTATGATAAAATATGTGTATCTGAAAAAGTATAATAGATTTTAAAAGTATGAACATAGTCTAGCTTCCTTGCTTCCTTATACAGTTGTTGTTTTTTATGATGTCAGTGCATTCATTTCAGTGATGTTGGCCAACCTAATAATTTCAAATGATTATTTGTAAGCAAAGTCTAAATGAGCTAGCTCTCCCTGATGACATCTAGTGATGAGCTGGGGCTGTGGGGAAAGGCTTCAGGGCCAGATTATATTTACATTCAAACCTAATCTACCTAGGTATCCAACAAACAGAGCTGTGTTGTCCAGGTAGATTTTGGCTGGGGTTGGGTTACAAACCACTTGAATGTGGGGGGAATGGGGGATGAAATGTTGTTGTATAAGTAAAGAGCAGTAGAACTGTACTTAACCTGTGATGATTTGAAGGCATCAAGAGAGAGGGTGGGGAGCTGTCCCTCTCCACTGTTTAAAGACAGAGCTGATTAGGCTCCATAGAGAATCTTTTGTTCTGTTAAGTGACCACTGCAGATGAAATCACAGACAATCAGGTCTAAGTGCTTAGTCCTGTTGTGGGGACAGTGTTCCTGTGGGTACAGTGTTTTTGTGTAAGAGACAGCCCAGACTGCACTAGCAGCGAGAGAGGTTCCCACACTGAGAGCTCAGCTGAAATCACTGAGAGCTGGTGGAACCTCAAGAGACCAACTCGCAGAGGTCACAGTGGCAGGTGGCAGCCAAAGGTGACTGCGCAGGGCCATTGGCAACAGAGTGGTGGAGTGAACGGTGGCATAACAAACAGACGTGGCCAGAGCGAACAGTGAGCAGCTGGAGGAATAAGCAAGGTGCCTTCTTGTCCCCCACCTGGCAGGTGTACTCAGGTGAAAGCACCTCTGAATTCTGAATCCCCAAGGACAACACCGGTGAGTGGAGTGCGGTGGAGGGAAAAGTGAGGGGCATGTTAAATAAATGTTTGTTGGACTATATTTTAGTCACTTTGCTCCAGAATGCTAGATTTGTGACCGGGAATGGAAACTTAAATAAATGTTTCCTAGTAGGCCAAGATTTTTTAAATGCATTATTTGCCAAGGTTGTTATCTCATGTTGTTATCTTGGGAAGTCATTATGTTGGGGAGTTCCTGTACTAAACATTTTTATTATTATTAATTTTTACATAAGAATGGTCATACTGGGTCAGACTAATAGTCCATATAGCCCAATACCCTGTCTTACAAGAGTGGTCAAGGCCAGGTGCTTCAGAGGGAATGAACAGAACAGGTAATCATCAAGTGACTGTCCCCTGTTGCCAGCTTCTAGCAAACAGGCTAGGGACACTCAGAGCATGGTATTGCATCCCTCCCCATCCTGGCTAATAGCCACAGATGGACCTGTTCTCCAAGAATTTATCTAGTTCTTTTTATAATCCTGTTATAGTTTTGGTGTTCACAGCATCCCCTGGCAAAGAGGTCCCTGGGTTGACTTTATATTGTGTGAAGAAGTACTTCCTTTTGTTTTTTTTAAAACCTGCTGCCTATTAATTTCATTGGGTGACTGCTAGTTCTTCTGTTATGTGAAGGATTAAATAAAATTTCCTCATTCACTTTCTTTGCACCAGTCAAGATTTTGTAGACCTCTATCATATCCCCTTTAGTTGTCTCTTTTATAAGCTGAAAATTCCCAGTCATTTTAATCTCTCCTCCTGTTTCATACCCCTGATTATTTTAGTTGCCCGTCTCTGTACCTTTTCCAATTCATATATATATATATATATATATTTAGGATGGGTGACCAGATCTGCACATACTATTCAAGGCATGCATGTACCATGGATTTATATAGAGGCAATATGATATTTTCTGTCTTATCTATCCCTTTCTTAATGATTCTCAACATTGTTTGCTTTTGTGACTGCTGCTGTACATTGAGCAGATGTTTTCAGAGAACTATCCACGACTCCAAGATCTTTCATGAGCAGTAACAGCTAATTCAGATGCCATCATTTTGTATGTATAGTTGAGATTGCTTTCAAATGTGCATTATTTTGCATTTATCAAGGTTAAATTTCATCTGCCATTTTTGTTGCCCAGTCACCCAGTTTTATGAAATCCCTTTGTAATTCTTCACAGTCTGCCTGGGATTTAACTATCTTGAATAGTTTTGTATCATCTGCAAATTTTGCCACCTCACTGTTTACCCATTTTTCCAGATCATTTATGAATATGTTGAACAGTAATAGTCCTAGTACCAACCCCTCAGGGATACCACTATTTGTCTCTCTCCATTCTGACAATTGATAATTTATTCCTGCCCTTTGTTTCCCATCTTTTAACCAGTTCCTGATCCATGAGAGGACTTTCCTCTTACTCCATGATGGCTTACTTTTCAAAAGTCAATTTAAATTAAATACTTTTTTTAAAATGTTCATTTTTTTAGAAATCTAGACCTGTTATGTGTTTGGTGTAACTTGCATTATTCTTATGTTAAATTTGCATAATCCTAACAAAACATTTACTTTATTCATATCTCTTTTATTTATCTCATTGGTCCTGACACCCCCCCTGTAAATGCGAACACCCCCCCTAATTTCAATTCCTGGGGAAATCACTGCTTTTAACTTCCTGGCAGGGCTGCGTGTTCTCAGGTTATGAGAGACAGGAGCCCCCTCATCTGCCTAACTTACTGTACACTGATATATGTATCTTTGGCATGGCCCTAATTGTTTGGCCCAGAGGTGGACTGCACACTCCCAGTCTTTTCGATTTCTCATAAATCTGTCCAACTCTCTACTCATTTTCAGTGCCTGGCTCGGAAATATCTCCATTTCTGCTACATCTTTTTTGAGATATGGTGACCAAAAGTGAATACAGTATTCTAGGTGAGGGCAAACTCTCAACTTACATAATGGCATGAACATTAGGGCTGTCAATTGGCTACAGGTAAATGAAGCAAATAACAAAACAAATTAACTAGTTTTAAAAATTGCACGTAATCATAGTTTTAATCACACCGTTAATAAAATACCAATTTATTATAAATATTTTGAGGTTTTTCTACATTTTTAAATCTATGGATCTCTGTCACAACACAGAATACAAAGTGTATAGTGCCCACTTTATATTAGTTTTATTATAAATATTTATACTGCAAAATGCTAAACAAAAAATAGTTTTTTTCAATTAATCTCATACAGGTATTGGAGTGCAATCACTTTATTGTGAAAGTACAACTTACAAATGTAGAAATATTTTTACATAACTGCACTCAAAAATAAAACAATGTAAAACTGCAGAGCCTACAAGTCCACTCAGTCCAACTGCTTGTTCAACCAATCGCTAAGACAAGTTTGTTTATATTTACAGGAGATAATGCTGTCCACTTCTTATTTACAATGTCACCTGAAATCAATCAATATATTTGAAAATGTAAAAAAACAAAACCAAAAATATTTAAATTGGTATTCTATTATTGTTTAACTGTGTGATCAAAACTGTGATTAATCGTGAGTTTTTAAATCTCACAATTAATTGTGATTATTCTTTTAATCATTTGACAGCCCTAATTAAAATGTTTTCAGGCCTGTTCTTTATATGATACAACTTCACTTGTTTTTCTGTCCGCTGCAACACATTATGAAGAGTTTTTTGCTGACTGTTCATAATGACCAGATCGTTTTCCCATGTGATTTAACAGATGACTTAAAACCCAGCCATGTGTATGAGTAGTTCAGATAATTCCTTCAAATTTGCTTCTCCTGGCATTTCTTAACATTTAATTTAACTTACCACTGGGTTCCCATTTACCTGTCTTTGTTAGGTACAACTGGAGTTTGTCATTCTTATCTAGTCTTGACTAGATAATTTGAGTAGGCAGTCATGAATAAATAATTTTATGTCAGCTGCAACATTTGCCACCTCACTGTTCATCTCCTTTTCCAGATAATAAACAACGTTGAACCTAGAAAGAAATCTAAACATGCACCAGTGTTAATCATTCGTCATCTTGAAAACTGACCATTTTTTCCTACCCTGTTAGCTGTTGCTTCAGGCTTGTTGACATAGGGAAGTTTTATCAGTTGTATTGGTATAATTTTACCAGTACACTTAAATCAATATAATTATACCAGCACAACTCCCTGTGTGGACACTCTTATGCCAGTTTCAGAGTGGCTTTTTCTGGTTTATCTTAAACCCTTTCCAATGTGACACAAGCTAAATTGGAAAAAAAAGGCACTGTTAGGCCGGGTCTATACTTAAAACTTCAATCAATCTAGCTACAGTACATAGCTCAGGACTGTGAAAAATATCATGCCCAGTTCAATGTAGTCAGGTCAACCAAAAGTTCACTGTAGATGCAGCTTGAATTCTTCCATCAATGTAGCTCCCACATTCCAGAGAGGTGCATTAACTACATCACCAGAAAAAAAACAATCTGTCAGCATAGGAACATCTACACTACTGCAGCACAGCTGCAGCGCCATAACTATGCTGCTGTAGTATAGGCATATCCTTATACTGGAATAAGAGTGTCCATACAGGGATTTATACTAGAATAACTATATTGGTTTTAATCATCAAGTTAGGGTTTACCGGTATAACTTGCCAGTGTGGATTAGCCCATAGGCCTTGGCTACATGAGAGGTGTTTTGTTTTTTTTTTAAACTGGGTGAGGCCGAGCTTTCCACCCATTTTGTTTGCTATTTGATAAATTTTCAAAGAGAGACCAGTGGAAACCATGCAATTATTTACCCTTCATTTTGTTTCAGTACCTGAAGCTGTTACATAGGATTGTCTAGTTTTGGTACTGGAATAGGTCACTGGCCCATCTGGCTGGGCATCCCACCTCTGACAGTGACCACACACTGATGCTTCAGAGGAAGGGGGAAAAAACCTATAATGGATCATTCTAGCCAGTAGTGCATGTGGTTTTGAGAAGTCCTTCTTGACTCCCCAGATATCAGTTTATGCCCTGAAACCTGAGAACTGATTATCCTATCTCAGCATCTCTCTACAACTGTTACTATTGATCTTCAGGAAATTATCCAGCCATTGGCTTCTGAATTCCAATTACAATACTTGACTCCAGCCCTCCCACGTGCAGCACTTTTCCTGATCCAGAAATTGTTTTCAAGGTCAAGTTAAAAAATAACTTCAACTAACATATTTTTGCTGTGACGTGCCAGTTTGTGAGGTCATGGTATTCTCTGTACTCAATAGCAGTAAACCTACATGGAATAGCACATACCCAGAGGAAGCTTAGATTCAGTTTCTGTCTGCCAGCATGCCAAGGGTAACTGCTTGGCCCAGTCTTGATTAGATTCCACACGAAAAAAGGCATGTCGAGGAAGATTCAACTAAAGTGTTAGATAAAAGCCTTCTGATATAGGCTGGGAATGGAGAGACTAATCAGTGGGCCACTACAACATTCAGAGAAAACAACAACATAAAATCTACCTTCATCCTAGTTTTGTGCACCATTCACAACCAATTTTTAAGAGATCTTCCGGATGAAGAATTCATGTAAGGACATTCCAGCAGGGAGCTCTGAAGTAGCAGCAGCTGCAAGACTTAATTGAACAGCCTATCAGCCACTGGATGGCACTGAGCGAAACTTTCCAAAGTGCCCTCAGTTAATGAGCACATGCAGAGCTAAGGCAAGTTACTGTACTCTAGCTAAAAAACTGCCATAGAGCTACCACTAGTAGGTTCTATGACACCCTCTGCTGTTAATAATATTTTATTTTTCTATAGCACTTTCCATCCCATAATTTCAAACCCCATTACAACTGCTAATGCATTAACCCTCACAACGTGCCTGTGGGGAAGGTACCATCTCCACTTAACTGAAGGAGAAATTGAAGCACCACGAGGTTAAGTGACATTCCCCCAAGTCACTCAGGAAATCTCTGGCAGAGCTAAGACTATAACCTAGATCTGTTGACTCCCTGTCACACAATTCAATCTCCTATTTATTGTAGGGAACATGTGAGACATACCAGTACTTCCTCTTTCCCCAGTACTTTCACTACTGCACTTGCCTCGTGCGAAACAAAACTAATGCCCCGTCCAACATGTAAAAGGCTCAATAATCACCACAACTTTGCCTTCTACAAAAGAGTTCTGGGATTCTATTAAATATGAATCAGAGATCAGACAGCACCAAGACACCAGTGGGGAGCGGGAGAGGAGGTGCTGTTTGGTGGCATGCAGGAGGCTTGGAGAGGGAGGAGCAAGAGCATGGCAGGCTCAGGGGAGGGGGCGGGAAGGGGTGGAGTGGGGGCAGGGCTTGTGGCAGATCCAGGGGTTGAGCAGTGAGCACACCCCAGCACATTGGAAAGTTGGCACCTGTAGCTACAGCCCCGGAGTCGGTGCCTATACAAAGAGCTGCATGTAGGTCTGGAGCCACAAGTTGGCCATCCCTGGCTTGGAGGATGGGAGTGGGGACACTGATTTCTGGGAGCTCTAAGAAACAATCCTGAACTGAGACATTGCAAATAGCAAATACAAATTCAGTGACAAGTCTTTGATCCCAAATGTGGAGATCATCAGGCAATACCCAAGCAAAAGTTCAAGGTGAGCCTTTCCCCTCCACCACCACAACACTGAAATGTCCCTCTCCCTGTGCTACTTTTGTCAATGCTCAAGATGTGTCTCCTAATCCAGCCCACCCTTTCATCAATCTCCTATCTCAGTCCCTGGTGACATTGTCTCTCTCCTCATTCCCAAGTTCTCAGTGGTTCTGTCGCTCTCCTCAGAAGACCAGTAGGGAAGTAGTGGTTTGACCCACACTGCTTGTCGCTTTAGTTTCTATCCTGCAGGTCAGTTAGAAAGTGGAGGATGGACAGCTCTTAGGCCCAGATCCTCAAAGATATATTGGCCCAGGCCGGCTCCAGGCACCAGCGCAGGAAGCAGGTGCTTGAGGTGCCAATGGAAAGCCATCATTTACACTGAAAGTGCCATGTGCATTTATAATGCTGCAGAAGAAATATTATTAGAAGACTGGGACGGAAGGCACCAAGAAGTACTAGAAATGTGATCTTATCCATTGACAAGTTGATATGTCGCCTGTACAAAACGTATTTCAAGCTATTTGCAAGTTTTAAATATTTACATATTTTTAAACAGCTCTCCCCACTCTATATGCAGTCACACCCGCCCCTCCCCCAAGCTTATGCTGAAGAACAGGAGCAAAACCCAACAACAATTCGTGTACAAGTCATGAAGATATTCTGGGCAAGGTTTTCAAAGATGGGAAAACTCCATTGAATGTACACAATCACACATGCCTAATTTATTTACATAAACATTATGAATGCACATGAAAATTTTATGTTTGCATGAACACACAGCCAGCTAGGGGTGCAGCTGGCAAAGTGTCTGCAGAAATCCTTTGGCTGCCAATTCAGCAAGGTACTTAAGCATTTGCCTAACTTTAAGCACATTAGTAGTTTAGTTGAAGTCAATGGGATTATTCACATGCTTAAAGTTAGGCATGTACTTGAATACTTTGCTGAATCAGGGCCATGATTTGTGTGCACAGTCAGGGTGTTTCTGGCATGCAAAATTGCACACATCTGTCTTGGAATATGTGGTCCTCTCTGCTAATCAGTGCTCTCTTATCTCCAACAGAATGAGATTATTTCAAATGCAATTTACAATCCCCCCCACAAAAATCTGTGACTACATCTCTCCCTGAATGTATTGAAACTCCAGACACTACATAATCCCCTATAGGAAATATAAAAGTCTAATGACATTTTTAAGACTCTTCAAACATGCCAGGCTTTCTAGCCCCAATAATGGGTTGCAGACTTCTCCATAGATAAACAAAAAAAGGGTGGGGGAGACTGGACTGCAGCTCTTCATAGTTCTCCTCAAACCTTGGGATCTCCAGCTGTGGCTGCTGGCAGGGCGGGGCAGCTAAACTAACAGTCTGTAGTAATCGGAAACCCAGTCATATTTAGTCATGTTTTCCAGCCCCTGCTCCTGTCATTTCTTCATGCTGAACAGCCATTTGGAAGCAGACCACAGCTACAAATCCAAACCAAAATCAAAGTGTTACCAGAAATCAAAAGGGGATATCTTAGGTCTGTGTAGCTGCTGACAAAACTGTAATGTAGTGGAATCCCCGACTGACTGACACTGAATTGGGACACATGCCTTCTGAGGTTATGGGCCAAGTGTACCAGATGTCTTTTCTCTGACTCATGATTATCACTGCTATATACACCCGAGTCCAGCCAAGGACTTGCCTCACACATTATTATTATTTTTATTCCAAAACACAAACTATGTTAAAATAGAGTTGAGATGGAGTCAACATATCAGTAATTTAGGGTAAAATACATTATAGGGATGTTGCAATAATCCCTCAAACAAGCATTATAAACCCAGGAAATTCACTGGTAAGAGTAAACTTGTAAGAAACCTAAACATGTGATTAAGTGATGAAAATAACTCTGCCCTGGAGTGATCAGATGCAATAACCATGTGATTGTGACTGAGGCATTTTAGTGTTTGTGTTCTCAGATTCAATTAAACTGATTTTTAAAGGCTCAATCAACTTTTTTTTATTTTCAAATGTCCTCTCATCGTGTTGTCACTATAGGTCAGAGTTAAGGTTGTTTGGGCACTTAATAGTGCATTTCTTACTTTAATGGAGTTAGGTTAAGTTGAACCTTAACAGTGAATTTCCTGGGTTTGTAATGCTTGGTTCAGGGCATAATGACAACAGCTCTACAATGCATTTCTCCCTAAATTGTGTCAACTTCATGTATAACATAAACCCATACAAATACAAAGAGAGAGAGGAAAAAAAACCTGGAGATATGCTCGCCTCACTTACTGTGGCTCATCTCTGCTCCCGGCACCTGGTGGTTTCTTGCTGTTCCCCTCTCCCAAAGACTCTTCTTTCTGGATGGGACCAACTGCCCTATGGCCCCATTGGGTCCTGTTCCTCATCCTCATAGCAATGGCAGAGTCCCCTTCCCAGTCTATAGGCACCTCTGCAAAGAGAGGGGCTCCTTGGCCGCCTCCTCCCTGCACTGCCATCCATGAGCCAGGGCCTCTCCCTGCTCCTGAGGGGCGTGTCAGAGTCTGGTTGCTGTGAGGTCCTCTGTGAGTTTGTGGTTAGCTTGGCAGACTCTTCGCTGGCAAAATCCCTCCTCCACTTCTCCATGTCATCACCAGTCTCTGGCTCCCCGACCTGTCACATGGGGTCTCCTCTGCCCAGCGAGCCCCTCCCTCAGCCCTGGCTTCTTGGCAGCCGGCTTTAGGAAGCTTAAGTGGGACACCCGTCAGAGGCACGGCTCCTCCTGCAGCATTTAGCTCACCATGACTTTATACTCTCTGTCTCTATCAATATTACAATCCGCTTTTCCTGGGGTGCCACTGCAAGGCCCCAAAGGGATGATGCACGAGGAGGAATAAGAGGCCAGACACAGGTGCTCACAGCAGTAAGAGCCACCAGGCCACTAATTTACTCCTCAATGCCAATGCCTTCTAGAACCTCCTAGAACCATCAGGAGCCACCTGGTGCTCCCTGCCCAGGTTCTGCCCTTTCAAGGATTCTACAACTGACCCTCATCTTCCACAAAGGGGATTATTACAAAGCACAAACTCTCCTGCCTTCCCCTGCCAGCTCACGCTACTGCCAGGGGCGGCTCTAGACATTTCGCTGCCCCAAGCAAGGCGGTGTGCTACGAGGGGCGCTCTGCTGGTCACCGGGAGGGCAGCAAGTGGCTCCGGTGGACCTCCCGCAGGCGTGCCTGCGGAGGGTCCACTGGTCCCGCGGTCCGCTGGTCCCGTGGCTTTGGTGGACCTCCCACAGGCATGCCTGCGGGGAGGTCCACCAGAGCCGCCTGCCACCCTACCAGCAACCAGCAGAGTGCCCCCCGTGGCATGCCGCCCAAGCACGCGCTTGGCATGTTGGGGCCTGAAGCCGCCCCTGGCTACTACTAATGACTCACTCATGATCTCTGGCAGCAAGTCAGGCTGTTCATAAATACACACCCTGGCCTCTACTTCCCACTCAATGGGAGAGACATCTCTCATTTTAGCCCTGCATGCTTCCAGCCAACACAGATCCTGCGGGCTGGCTCTTTCAGTGCTCTGAAATACATTAGAAATGATGAATCATGAAGTGAGGCTACTGCAATATATCATTTGACTTGATCATTTCTTGTTGCAAGGAGTTTTCAACCTATCTTGTAGGCAAAAGTGATTCGTTTCAGGGCATAGTTCCTGGGGCTGAACATACTGCCAGAAGAAGAGGAGCACATGGGCCATCTTTCCTGATCAAATGCTCTAAAGTAGACTCCAGATTTAAGAGGCTGTCTCTTCACAGTGTAGTCCTGGCAAAACAAAAAAGTTAGTTAGTTTGGATTTAAGGTAGGTGGAGTGCAAATCCCACACAACAGTCAATGAAAAGCAAGGAAATCACCAGCTAAGGCAATCTTCATTGCCACACCTTAACAATCCTTGTCTAAACACACACACAAGCTTCTCGTATCCACAACACACTCCCTTGCACTTCCAAAATATAATAGATAATCCTATTCCTCTTCATCAGAGGCAATAACGTAGTCTTAACTCCAAACTCTAGCTTTCCCCATGCAGCTAACAGATAGGCATTATCAGTGCACATGTTTCAAGAGAATACATCATAATCTAGCCATGGTCAGAGGTAAGGTTGTTCCTTACTTGAATGTGACCCAAAAAATGTAATCATTTACTAGACCACATGGCCCCTCCCATCTTGATACATAGTTATTTATCAGTAGACATTTATCACCTTCAGCCAGTTTTCAATCCACAGGACACTGTTGCCATTAGAACCAACTGTAATTCATTTTACAGTTTTTGAACAACACTAAAATTCTTTATTTAGAGCCAAATATTTCATCTACAACTTTCTCTTTGTCCTCAAAAATTGTAATTTAGCAAACAAAGCTCACCAAAAACATTGTCTGACATTTGGGTGTAGACAGCTGGGGAGGGGCGGTATCCCCTCCCCTCCCCCCAAAATTGTTGGGATTTCCATAATAACTAATGGAAATACTGAGTTTGGGACAGAAGTACATTTATCTCACTTTATTAAATGTGGACAAATTTAGTCACGGTACAAAATTATGCAAAGTGATATTCAACAGCTACTATTGTATTATTTTTAGAATCATAGATTATCTGGGCTGGAAGGGACCTCAGGAGATCACCTAGTCTAACCCCCTGCTCAAAGCAGGACTAATCCCCAGACAGATCTTTACCCTAGTTCCCTACATGGAACTCTCAAGGATTGAACTCACAACCTTAGGTTTAGCAGGCCAATGGTCAAACCACTGAGCTATTCCTATCCTTAACTTTAATCTCCCCAAATAAAAAAAAGGTGTCTATGCCCCCGTGACAAGTTTTTATAAAGCCAAATAGAGTTAATGGTGCCCTTTTACTTATTTAGTTTAGTTTTTCCTCCTAATATTTATTCCATTTTTTTATATGGGATAGAAGTTAGAATTATGGGGCAGTAATTTCCAGAATCACTTTTTTCCTTCTGTGAAACTCAGTACTATATTTGCCTTTGATATTTGACTGCTTTAAAGTCTGATTTAAAATCAGCCTCTGTACCAGATGACTAGAGGACAGATAATGGAATGCTGATTTTTTAAAAAAGGATCCAGAGGCGATCCTGGCGATGACAGGCTGGTAACCCTAACTTCAGTATCAGGCAAATTGGTTGAAACGATAGCAAAAAACAGAATTATGAGACAAATAAATGAACACAATATGTTGGGGGAAAAGTCTATATTGCTTTTGTAGAGGGAAATCATGCTTCACCAATCTACTGGAATTCTTTGAGGGTGTCAGCAAGCATGTGGACAAGGGCGATCCAGTGGATATAGCGTACTTAGATTTTCAGAAAGCCTTTGACAAGGTCCCTTACCAAAGGCTTTTACTCAAAGTAAGCAGTCATGAGATAAGATGAAAGGTGCTCTCATGGATCAGTAACTGTTTAAAAGATGGCAAATAAAGAGTAGAAATAAATGGTCAGTTTTCACAGTGGAGAGAAGTAAATAGCGGCGATCCCCCAAGGATCTGTATTGGGACCAGTGCTGTTAGATTCAATATATTCATAAATGATCTGGGAAACAGAGAAAACAGTGAAGCGGAAAAGTTTGTAGACAATATAAAATTACTCAAGATAATTAAGTCCAAAGCTGACTGCAAAGCATTACAGAGGGATCTCACAAAACTGATTCACAGGCAACAAAATTCCAGGTGAAAGTCAATGTTGATAAATGCAAAGTAGTGCACATTGGAAAATATAATCCCAACTATACATATAAAATGATGGGGTCTTAATAAGCTGTTATCACTCAAGAAAGATCTTGGAGTCGTTGTGGATAGTTCTCTGAAAACATCTGCTCAGTGTGCAGCGTCAGTCAAAAACGTGAACAGAATGTTAGGAGCCATTAGGAAAGGGATAGAAAATAAGACAGAAAATATCATAATGCCCTTATATAAAGCCATGGTAGGCCCACACCTTGAATACTGACTGTGTGCATTTCTGGTCCCCCTCTTCCTGCCCCATCTCAAAGAAGATATATTAGAATTGGAAAAAGTACAGAGAAAGGCAACAAAAGTGATTAGGGTACGGACTAGTTTCCGTATGAAGAGAACAAAAAAAAATATTGTGACTGTTCAGCTTAGAAAAGAGATAACTAAGGGAGGATATGATAGAGGTCTATACAGTCATGAATAGTGTGGAAAAAGTGAATAAGGAAGTGTTATTTACCCCTCAAAGAACACAAGAACTAGGAGGTCACCCAGTGAAATGAATAGGCAACAGGTTTAAAACAAACATAAGGAAGTATTTCTTCACACAACACACAGCCAACCCGTGGAACTGCCATGGAGTATTATGAAGGCCAAAAGTATTACTAGGTTAAAAAAAGAACTAGATAAGTTCAGGGAGGATAGGTTCATCAAGGGCTGTTAGTCAAGATAGTCAAGAGTGCAATTCCATGCTCTGAGTTTCCCTTAACCTCTGACTGCCAGAATCTGTGACTGCATGACGGGATGAATCAGTCAATAATTGTCCTCTTCTGTTCTTTCCCTCTGAAGCATGTGGCATCAGCAGCTGTTGCAAGACAAGCTACTGCAGAGCCATAGCTAGGCATTTTAGTGCCCAGGACGAGCAAGCATATTTGCACCCCCTAGAGACAATGCATGAGGGGGCATGCAAGGTCACATGCCCTTCTCCCTCCAGATTTCTGCCTTCCATTTAGCACAGAGATTTTCAAACTGCACCTGGTTCCTTAGGGGAGAAGCAAGAACACATCAGGGGAACAGAACTCTGCCACCTGCCCTGCCTATGAAGCACCTGGCAGTGCAAAGGGCTCCGACAGCACAGAGAGTCAGGGGCCTGAGCAGGCCGGGTGGCTTCCACCAGCTTCCAGTGCGCCAGCTCCTGGCAGAAGGCGATTGTTTTCAATCTGTGGGGTGCCTCCCAGTTTGAAAACCTCTGTGCTAAATGGAAGGCAGAAATTTGGGTGAGGCAGGTGACCCCATGTGTCTTCCCAACACCACACCATTTTCCTACCCCTGCAGCCTTGCACCCTGGGTGTCTGCCCTGCTCGCCCCATCCTGCTTACAGTCCTGGCCTAGATGGACCAGAGGTGTGACCCAGTATGGCCATTATTATGTATCTCCCTGATATGTTTAGATGTTGGTGATGCAGTAAAAATGACTAGCCATTTATATACTCACCTCTCAGCTGAAACAGTGGTTGTTAACCTTCCTTGTGGCCAAACTAGATCACGACTCAACCTGGTACAACCTGTGGGGACAGGGCCTAAACCTGTTATAACTGGCACAAAAAGAAGAGAGCACATTAACAACAGCCAGACTGAAAAAAAGCCTGGGTTAATGCAGGATTTTTGTTGGTTGAAACTGCTTATAACTGCTCAGCGCTGCTGCCTGTTTCAGCCACAACTGGAAGTTTAAGTGCTGCTAGGCCCTCTCTGCACTTGGAATTAGCCCGAATTTCAGCCATTGGCGCAGCTGCACCAGTGCAAACCCCAAGTGTAGACAAGGGAAGCAGTAATTTCCACTGGTGGACTAACCAGGTGGCTTTAATCGATGCTCACTCCAAGTATAGACCAGGCCTTGTGCCTTTGTTTGGGAGGGTAAGACTTGTGCATTTCTCGGTCCCTCATATGCAGTTACAACAAGAGGTCTCAAGATGGCAGTGGTTACCATGATTATTTAATGATTTATACATGACATTTGCAAGCATCAGGTGCTTTAAACAGCTGCAACTGTTGAGGTAGCCAGTGATGTGCTGGTAGTGCTCTCAAAGGCTCCTGGAAGCTGCCTTCACAGGGATTGGAAAGACAGTTCACCACCCAGCAGACGCGCAGGCTAGTTGTACCACCAAACTGCCTGTAAGAGGGTGGGAATGTGGACTACGGGATGGATTACTCAATAATCGTCCTGCTCAGTTCATTCCCTATAGGGCACCTGGCATTGGCCACTGTCAGAAGACAGGATACTGGGCCAGCTGGACCCTTAGTCTGACTTAGTATGGCTGTTCTTATGATGACGTCTGTGCCTCTGGTACGCATGCACTGCATCAGGAGACTGCTAAAGCGAACCAGCCATGGAGGACTTACCCTTCCAGCACAAACACATACTGTTTCTGATCTTTGGAATGGCCTAGATTGCACCAAATGAAAAGGATTTTCTAAACATCTCTCTTCATCTCCTTCTCCATTCAGATAACAGAAGCAGGGCATTCAGCTCTAGTCATTTTTTTTTTTTCCAGGAACAAAGCATAAGCATTTCCAGCAAAGGCACTTAATGTATATGTACTGGCCAAGGGCTATTTGCTCCTCCCTACCTATTGTATTGAGAGACTTTCAGTGCAAGTGGGGAAAAGAGTCCCCTCCCCAGTACCTCCCTACAGTAGCCATACCGCTGGTACACAGAGCTTGCCACTGGCAAAAAGGGACCTGTTTTGGGGAAATCTCTTGTTAAAATTGTTCTTTTGTTCCCAAATTCAAAGCACTTCTCTTTTGTATAAATATTTATTAGCTGTTTTAGAAGCTAGAAAATCCACATTGTGTTCGCAGGAGCTTCCCATTGCAAGATTTTAGGATTAGAGATCAAATATATGATTGTTATTTGTACAACCGTAACGCTAGAAGCCTAGTCCCAGATTAGGACCCCATTGTGCTGCGTGCCGTAGAAACTCAGACCAAAAAGACAGTCCCGAAGAAATGACAATATAAGTAAATATCGTTTTCTTGCTATTCTTTCACTAGCTGATTTTGAAGGGCATCCCTCTCATTTTCAGAAGTCTGGGCTGTTCTAAACTCACAGACGTAAGCTTGCTACACATGCCACAGGGTGGATGGGCGAGCATGTGGGGTCATTATGATTTAGAAGAGGTTCATTTGCTTTGTGAATTGATAGTATGTGGAAAGTGGAGTTGTCTGTCATTAGTAGAAGTGGGTGGAGAACAGTAATTCTGTTTTGTAGAGGATTAATAGAGATGCCAGATTTGGTTTTGTTCCTGTTTGGGCTCACAGAACATTTTGATTTTGATTGGGTCCATGGTCTGTTTTGATTTTGATGAATCAGCAAATTCAGATGAAAGAATAATTCGTCAAAATTTTCCCCACCAGCCGTAGTCATTAATGCAGCTTGCCTAGCCATGCGGTGGATGCTCCCCACTTAAAGCCTTTACAACATGACTGGGTGGCTTTCTGAATGATAGTCTCTAAGTTCCACCTACAAGTTATTGGGCAAGGGGCTAGCGTCGCTGGGTGTGGGTCTAGGGCCTGTGTTATACAGGAGGTCAGATTAGATGATCTACTGCAGTGGTTCTAACTCATCTAGATCAGTTTCTCGATCTGGGGGTTGCAACCCCCTGGGGAGTCACAGAATGGGTTATGGGGGGTTTCCACGTGCAGGGTCAGAATTTGGGGCTGCAAGCAGGACAATTGACTGAGGCCCCATGCCACAGAGAGCCCCACAAAGCTAAATTTCAAGCTTCAGACCTGGGTGGCAGGGTTCAGGGGTACAGTAGTCCGGAAAGGTTGAGAACCACTGATCTACTGGGCTCTTCTGGCCCTAAACTCCAAGCAAACAAGGAACCTCCATTGTAGTGAAAGCAAGGCTGCCAAGCAGGTTTTTTCCCCATTTCATGGGTGCTGGAATCTGAGCACACGCTGGTGCTGCTGGCCCCAATTTGTTTATCCTCAGCGCTAGGAAGGTGCTTTGTCTCTTTCTGGTTTTGTGCACATCTAAGTCACAGATTGTTTTTCCCACAGACACGTTGTCAGGGATGGTTCTAGGAACACAGGAAGTAGCACATTGGATTAGACCAGGGGTTCTCAAACTTCATTGCACTGAGACCCCCTTCTGACAACAAGAATTACTACACGACCCCGGGAGAGGGGACTGAAGCCTGAGCCCTGCCACCGAGGGTGGGGGAGCCAAAGCAGAAGCCCAAGGGCTTCAGTTTCAGGCAGGGGGCCTGTAAATCTGTGTCCAACCACCCAGCACTGAAGCCCTTGGGCTTTGGCCCCAGGTGGTGGGGCTCAGCCTTCGGCTATGAACCCGGACGGTGGTGCTCGGACTTAGGCCCCAGACCCCAGCAAGTGTAAGCCAGCCCTAGCAACCCCGTTAAAACAGGCTCCTGACCCACAGTTTGAGAACCGCTGGATTAGACCCAAGGCCCATCTAACCCAGTATCATGTCTCTGACAGTGGCTAGGACTGGATGCTTCAGAGGAAGGTGTAAGTACCCGGCAGTAGGCAGACCTGGCATAATCTACTACCTATATTAGGTCATATTCTGAGTGCTAATAGAGAGTGGTTTAAGCCCTGAAGCAGGAGGTTTTTATACCTCTGCCAACATTTTTATCATCATCAAATTATAACAGCTCTGGATATTGTTATCTATATACATGGCCGATCTCTTTTTTGACAGTAATTAAAGACCTGGATTCAGTGACATCCTGTGGCAATGAGTTCCACAGTTTAGTTACATGCTATATTAAAAACCATTTCCTTTGATTCATTTTGAGTGTCCCACCTTTAATTTCGTTTAATGGCCCCTTTTTCTTGGGTGCTGAGCCAGGGAGAACAGAAGCTCCTGATCTACTTTGTTTGGCTAGTCATTATTTGACATACTCCTATCATGTGCCCATCTTATACAACTCCTCTCTTCATAGAAGAACAGTTCCAAGCCCTTGATCGTTCTTTGAACCCCTTGTAATTCTGCACTATCGTTTGTGAGATGGGGTGCACATAGGGTGACCAACATTTCAAAAGGCAAAGCGGGACACATGCAGGAGCCCCGCCACTCTCCATGGGCCTGCCCTCTGCCCCTCTTCTTCCCCTGAGCCTCCAGTCCCTGCTCCTCTTCATCCCAAGGCCCCCCCCCCCGGCAGATGGAAGGCCTAAGCTTCCCCAGAGTGCCCCAAGCTCTCTGCCCAGCTCCAGCTTCTGCCCTGGACAGGGTTTGGGGCCTTGGGGGAAGGAAGGGCTAAGGCTCACCTCAGCCTCCACCACTTGGAAGAGGCTAGTGCTGCCCCTGAGCCTCAGGCAGACATGGAGTGGTGCCGCAGGGAATCCGGGACAAATGCTGTCCTGGAGTCATTCAGTCTGAGACTAGGACCAGAACTTGAACTCTGCATTTTGGGACTATCCCACCCAATTTAGGACAGGTGGTCACCCTAGGCGCACACAGTAATCCAGAGGAGGCTGCACCATTTGCCATTGTGGAAGCCTATGCTCATTCAGTGTTTTGCTGTTCAGATGATTTTGTCAGCCAGAGCTCAGTGTGAATGTGCCTGGCTAGTTGGGTCTGTAGTATGTGATGTCAGATTAGGACTCGCACGCTGGGTCTGAAAAGGGCCTCAGCAGTTATGGTGACCTTACTCTTGGACCATCCCTCGTTTTCCCACCTCCACGCCAAGGGAAAGTGTTACTGAACTCTGAGGTGGGCAAAATGTGATGTGAATGTGCCATCCCCCTCCCAGGAGCAGCTGCTCTGACACCCTGCAGAGGAGACAACCACTCACTCCTCCCATAAGGTTGTACCTCTCTCTTACAAAGGAACTTGGATGCAAAAAACTCACATAAGCCCACCAATGAGAGCAAGACAATGCACCAAGGTCAGGCCACTCACCAGTGAAGGGTCCATAGTTGCTTTAACGCCTACATCAGATATATAGGGCCTAATTCAACCCTGGGGGCATTTGGCTCAGCAGGACATACATTTGTTAATCCTGTTGAGATAGCCACCTTGTAGGTCTCCTACTCTGGTATGGAGTCCAACTGCAGAATTTACTGATCACAGACCACCGTAGACATTGGGAATATCCTTTAATCCAGTGATTCTCAAACTTTGGTACTGGAGACCCCTTTCACACAGCAAGCCTCTGAGTGTGACCCCCCCTTCTAAATTAAAAACACTTTTTAATATATTTAACACCATTATAAATGCGGGAGGCAAAGCAGGGTTTGGGGTGGAGGCTGACAGCTTGCGATCACCCACATAACCACCTCATGCCCTTCGTAGGGGTCTGACCTCCAGTTTGGGAACCCCTGCTTAAATCAGGTCCCCAGAAATTCCCCAGATCAGAAACTGGCTACAGGAGAAACAGTGAGCTACTCTTCTAAGTACAACGTGGATAAATGGCTGATCACGTCCCTTACAAACAGGGAAACAGTCTTTTTTCCACAGCAGGGTGCACAGTGCTTCTGAAAAAGTGCTGCTAATTGGTTTTTGTTGTTTACACTCCTTTTGGCTGGTCTGCTTCAAAGCCTACTGCTGTTGCTTACGACATTAGCGCTCCTTAAAGACTAACAGATTAATTTGATGCATCTGAAGAAGTGATGTTTTTTACCCACAAAAGCTTATGCCTAAATAAATCTGTTAGCCCTTAAGGTGCCACTGGACTCCTTGTTGTTTTTGTGGATACAGACTAACATGGTTACCCCTCTGATACTTAGCACTCCTTGTGGAACTGGGCAGGACAGGCCCCACTTCTGAGCTGCCTTGGACTCCTGAGCTCCGGTTCCTGTTTGCTAGGGCATCCTGGCTCAGGCATAGTTACTGAGCAGCTCCCCAATGAGGAGAGAGGGTAGTGGCTAGAGTAACTGAGAAAAAGGATCACATGCTGCTGCCTAGAGACAACTACAAGCTTCTGCAATGCATGCTGGGGAGAGAATTTACTCCCAGCTGCTAAGCAGCACTGGTGGCTAGTGGAGGTGGCTCATGCAGCTGCTGAGATGAAGGCCACAGAGGCAGGAAAGGGCCCATTAATCTTCCATAAGGGGTGTTGGGCCAGGGCTTGTAGGGTATAGCCCAAAGCTAGAGCCAATAGAGCTGTTTGGCCCTCCCACTGCTCAGAAGTTGGGTGGTGTCTGCAAAGCTGCAGCCAAGGGTTCCCCTCTGGGCCACTGGTACCACGAGCGGCAGCATAAGCAAAGCTGAAGCAGGGCCTGTCAAGGTTCCTTCCCTACTCTGAGCTTTAGGATACAGATGTGGGGACCTGAATGGACACTTCTAAGCTTAATTACTAGCTTAGATCTGGTATCGCCACCACCATCCCCAAGTACCACCTTTTTCCCTGGGTAGTCTTGAGGGACTTCACCCATTCCCTGGTGAACACAGATCCAAACCCCTTGGATCTTAAAACAAGGAGAAATTAAACATCCCCCTCCCTTTCTTCCACCAACTCCTGGTGGATCCAGATCCAACCCCCTTGGATCTAAAAAACAAGGAAAAAATCAATCAGGTATTAAGAAAAAGGCTTTTAATTAAAGTAAAGAAAGGTAAAAGAAAACCCTCTGGGAGATTAGCATACCAGCTACTCTCACAGACGACAGATTCAAAACACAGAGGATGTTCCCCTGGGCACAAATTTAGTTACACAAAAAAATACCCAAATTCCCAATTTTGATAATTCCCTAACGGTACCAAGACAAGTTACAAAGAAATAAACATAAACCTATTTATCTCTTTCTAAAACTTACTAGTCTGATAAGAGGCTGGTTCCTTGATCTTTTTCATTCCAGCTGAAACTGAAACTCTAAGCAAAGGAAAAACTTCCCTCCTTCCTTTTGAAGCATCTTTTTCCCCCATTGGTTCCTCTGGTCAGGTGTTATCTAGGCTAGGTGAACTTTTTAATCCTTTACAGGTAAAAGAGGCATTAACCCATAACCATCTGTTTATGACAGGGCCAGAGCTTGACCCCAGCAAGGCTCCATGCCAAAGTGCAATAAGTGAGCGTCTGGAAGCTGGAGTGCAAAGAGACTGCTCCTAAGGGCAAAAGTTGCCTTATTCCTCTGCCTGGCAGAGCTGCAAAGAGCTGCTTGCGAGACTCTCAGTTCTCATCCTGTGCTGGAGATGAGGGAAGAGGAGCTGCTGCCCATCCTGGAGCAAACTCCTTTTAATCTGAGGAGAGCCCAGAAATTTGCCTCTAGGACAAGTATCATTCAGCACTTTTCGCTGATCTCCTATGCTTTGTCAACTGTGCTGTCCAGCACTTACCCCAAAAGGCCCCAATCCAGATTGGGGGTGCCCCTGGCCACACCTACAAACAAACCTAGCTCAGGGAGAGGAGAATGTGTGGAACACAGTTGTTACAGTGGCTAAGAGACAAAGTGAACTGAGTTGGATTCAAGAGGAAGGCAGGGTTGGACAACCACAGAGGGAAGGGAAAACCCAGTGGCACATACAGTGAGCTGGCAAAAGCAAACGGCGTATCAATTCTAACTTGCTCCGGCTATGTCACTTACAGAACTCAAGCTAAGCAGCAGTGTGGGTTTGAGTCCAACCTCCCGGAGCTCTGCTTCACAGCTCATGTCAAAACCCACTAGGCTGGCCAGACAGCAAGTGTGAAAAATCGGGATAGGGGGTAGAGGATAATAGGAGCCTATATAAGAAAAAGACCCCAAAATTGGGATTGTCCCTACAAAATTGGGCCATCTGGTCACCCTAACACCCAGTTTTGGCTCAGCCCTCACCTCTCCTCAGACACGTAGTATCTTGTGTTGAGGTTTTCAGTCAAATATCACCCATTCTCCTTCCCCTTCCCCCTTATACATGGCAATCAGAAGATGTGTGTCATTCAGACTGGAATCCCTTAATCTATAGTTTAAGCAAAGGGGAACCATTTGTAACTTAGTATGTTCCAAAGCAATATCGCCTTTTGAATTAATGGGGTGGGGGAGAAGAGGAGAAAGATGGAAGTTGTTCAAATTCCTCATCTAAATCCCTTTACCAACTCATTACGGTTGTTTAAGGACTGTAAACCCCTAGTGCTACCCCCAGTTAAACTGCCCCCCGACCCAGAAGCCCTAGCACAGATGAGGCTCTGATATTCTTAAGTTCAGCCTTATAGTACAATGGCAGAGCCTTATCGAGGCTGGGGCTCCCATCAATGTAGTTGAGCTGGTGGTTGTAATGGCAGGAACTTTTCTCTAATATTTCCCAGTGCAGACAGAGAAGTAGGCTAAGAGTATGGCTACACTTGCAGCTGCACAGTGCTGGGAGTTAAAGCTGTCTTCGTACAGCTGTATAGGGAAAGCGCTGCAGTGTGGCCACACTGACAGCTACCAGTGCTGCACTGTGGCCACATTTGCAGCGGTGTTGGGAGTGGTGCATTATGGGCAGTTATCCCTGCGTTCAAGTGGCTGCAACGGGCTTTTCAAAAGAGGGAGGTGGGGTGGAGTGTGACAGGGAGCGTGGGGGAGACAGAGAGAGTGGATTTTTGGAGCCGACACTGGGTCAGCTCCTTGCCTTGCAAGTTCCGACCACTTCCCCCGCCCCTCTCTCATTCACTCTTAAATGCAAATAGCCTTCAGACCAGATAAGCAGCTGCTCCGACCAGGGCTGGCTCCAGGCCCCAGCATGTCAAGTGCGCGCTTGGGTTGGCATGCAGCGGGGGGCACTCTGCCGCTTGCCGGGAGGGCAGCAGGCAGCTCCGGTGGATCTCCCGCAGGCGTGGCTGCGGAGGGTCCGCTGGTCCCGTGGCTCCAGTGGAGCAGCCGCAGGCACGCCTGTGTGAGGTCCACCAGAGCCGTGGGACTGGCGAGCGGCAGAGCACCCCCCGCGGCGTACCGCCATGCTTGGGGCGGCGAAATGGCTGGAGCCGGCCCTGCCTCCGATGGACTCCCTCCCTTCCCACCCCGACTCCGGGTGGCTTCTTTCCTCAAGCAAACACTAGCTGTGGACATTCATCCCCTTGCCTGCCTCTGCTCGAGCAAACAGTAGCTGTGTTTGTTTTTTAGATAAGGGGCTCCAGGAGCCCTGAGTTCACAACAAAACTAAGAGAGGCATCATAACAAAACAAAGAGTTCTTTAGTTAAAAGTATTATGGGAAAATTCCAGAGGTCAGTTACAGTGTAGTAAGATTAATCACTGTTTACACTGGCACCCCAGTGCTGCAGCACCAGCACTGTTCTCTTCATTCCTCTCGTCCATATGGAGTACAGCCAGCGCTGTATGTGCCTTGCCAGTATGGACGGGGAGTAAGTTGCAGGGCTGTAAAGCCACCACCAGTGCTGTAACTCTCCAGTGTAGCCAAGGCCTAAGCCACTCATACTGGAGAGTGTCCTACTATTTTGATGTCTAGCCTTCTACAATAGCTGAGCCAAGTCTTCCCCATTTCATCTCAGTGCTGCTCTTGCTTAGTGCTGTGATAAAGCAACAAAGTCACTGGTAACCATTCATCTGTTGAAAATGAATGGCAGCTCTAGCGTATATCTGCACAGCAATGAGAGGCCAGCTGACTTGGGCTCATGGGACCAGGCTGTTTCACTGCTGTGTAGATGTGCAGCCTGGCCCGGCCCCTAAGGGCTTGGCTACACGGGAGAGTTGCAGCGCTGGTGGTGGATTTACAGCACAGCAACTTACTCACTGTCCACACTTGCAAGGCACATACAGCGCTGCATCACCCTGGCTGCAGTGCTGGCTTACTCCTGCTCTGCCTGGGGTATAACGATTGCAGTGCTGGTGATGCAGCGCTGCTCTGCCAGTGTGGCCACCAAAAGCGCTGTAATTGGCCTCCAGAGGTATCCCAGAATGCCTGTTCGTCACTCCCAACAGCGCTGCAAATGTGACCACAGTGCAGCGCTGATAGCTGTCAGTATGGCCACACTGCAGCGCTTTCCCTACACAGCTGTATGAAGACAGCTGTAACTCCCAGCACTGTACAGCTGCAAGTGTAGCCATACCCTTAAGTCTGCACAGCAGTGAAACAGCCCTGTCACTTGAGCCCTGCAGACCTGAAGCAGGAGAGAGACTGGTCCTTGGGGGCTGTATTTTTGGGGCTATAGTGAACCAGTTACCATGATTCCCCATATACCCACCAGAATGTCCCAGGCTGGACACACACTCTTTTAAAATCACCCCTAAATACATGCAAAACTCCCTCTGTAACTAGGAGTGTGGCCATATCCCAGGTTTGAAGTGGTTTCCATCAGATCCCTGGTTTACAGTTTGGTTCAGTGGCTCTCAACACTCCCCACTATACAAATTGTTCCAGTGCCCCTGCCTCTGAGCCTGCTTTTGGGAGACCCGCCACATTGCTTAGACAGCCAGTCTCATGTTCTTAAAAGGAGTTAAGGTACCAAGGGCTACTTATGACAACTGCTTTCCCTCAGTCCAGGGAGCGGTGAACTATTCCCCATTCCAGAGCCCTGCTCTTATAGACCCAGTTAGTCTAAGTATAGGAATGTTAAGGCTCCTCCCCTCTACCTCAACAGGATCAGAGCTTCACTTAGTGGGAAAGTTTGGGCAGGGGTGTGGTACTGATCACCCCTCCACCCTTCCCCTGTCAGCAAGAAGTCACCACTACACTACCTGAGTGGGATATCAGCCAATGAGTGGAATAGGCCATTAGGGACTGTTAAATTTATTTTCCACAAAGAAAAGCAAAGAGCTCCTTCCTTCAAACACAAACACCCCGAGCCCTGGGAAAGCTGGACTGATGAGCTGTTAAAGGGTTCCAGAAAATCTGCAGGTAGAGAACTTCAGCATGTGCAGGCTGAGGGAGCGTAACCCACAGCAGCAAAGGGGGAGTGTGGTAGATCAAGGTTGCACTCCACAAGATTCAGTAGACATGACAGGAAAATTTCATGCTAAAGGGTTAAAACCCACCCCTTTGTGGGCTAGTGTACAAATCGGGGAAAAGGTGTAGGAGAGAGTTGGCCAAGGCAGGTACTCTTGTGTAACATGGGATATCTGGAGGAGGTGGATAGGCTCCAGCCTGGCTTGCATGCACATATGTTGCTGGCAGCAGCCCGTACTGACTGAAAGCAACTCCCAGTACTCCCAGGCAGGTAGCCCACCCGAAACCAGCCTGTACTGGCATGCTGCCTCTTGTCTATGCTATACTTGTTACCATGGCATGTAAGCATCCTGAGCCAGACAAAGCTGGGGGCATGTCACTATCCCCACAGCATCAGCTTTCCTTGAGTAGAGCTGGCTGCTGACCTGGTTCTTCCCAGTCCAAGCATTGATACAGCAGGAAAATGGAAATTCCTTCATGTGTTTGAATAAGTGGAGACAGTTTAATTCAGCTATAGCCATTCTGGCCACACAGGTACGAGATGGGCCCAGGCCCTTTGATTCAAAACACCTACCTGCTCAATAGTGAGAGAAGTCTGGAGCAGGTCCTAGCAACTACCTGAGTGGGACAGTGAATCTGGTTAATCCATTGAACTGATGCAATTGTGAGAGATATTTTCTCAATGAGAGAGACATCCCTGTTTTAAAGAAAACTCCAACCCCAAGAGGAACCCTACCTCTGAATGTGTATTTCAAAGACAGTTTGAGGGCATGTGCTTAACGTAGCTATGAACAAATCTCATTTTGCAGTGAGCAGTTTAAATTTGGTGAAGGTCACAGCTACATATTTATTTGCATAATACAATCAGTTCAAAGTGAGTGAAGTCTTGGTTTTAACAGAATGCCCCTGAGACATTAGCAAATCAGCCAGTGTTTCACATGCTGCAAAGCTTGTATTTCATATAGTGTTAACACTGTTGTGTCCTGTTTGCTCTAGGTGCTCTCGTGGGGAATTCCTGCTTATGCTTAGTAAGTATTCATTGTATTTGAAAAATCTGATTAGCCATGTGGTTGAGAATGCAGTGGCAGATGCATTGCTAACGGGTGGTCTCCCACGTGACTTGTCTTTTCTCATACAAGGCTCCAGTAAGGCAAGCGTGAAGGATGCTTTTAACTGGTTTTCACATACAAAGGAACTTCTCATCCAAAATGCAAGCATTACATGGTTTTGCTTTGAAGTTTAACGGGGGTTGCAAACTTTCTTAAACAGTATAGAAACTAGTTTACAATCAGTAGTGATCTGTGGGATTGGGCCCACTTCTGTAGTGGCAGATGTGTTGCTTTCAGACCTATTGCCTCTTCCACTGGTTGCCTCTGTTCTTTCCAGTAGAAAGATCAACCCCCGCTCCTTTTCAGCACTTGCATCGACAAGAATCCCTCCTCCTGCCCTTGGGCTCTAGGTTCCTGTGCTCCACTGAGTGACAGCTACTGCTTCCTCCCTCCTCTTTGTCCTAACCCCACTGTGATCACTCACTTCCCCCTTTGCAGCAGCAGCTGACAATTTCTAAACGCCATCTGCTGGTTAACATAAGGCACTTCCCCTGGATTTTGCAGCTGCCACTGTACACTTCAGTTCAGGGTGTAAGCCCACCTCTTAAGTGCAGCTGGTACTAACCGTGACTTTAGAGTAACTCTTCCAGCTATCATGCACACCTAGTACCTACCTGGATGGAGACCAGTCGTCTTTGATGTTATTTTCTGTCCCTGTGCCATGCTGTAGGGTAGCTTTTCCCTTCGCACACCTGGATGTACCATGTCCATCAGTAAATCCCCCCCAACCTGCAGAAATATTCAAACCTTCAATTCAACCCCAAAGGAGAAGGCAGTCAGTTGTAGCACGGACACTGACCTCATCCTCCAGATTCTTGTATCACATCCATCCATTGGAATCTGAAAAGCCAGGGCAACTGGGAGGGTGTGGGAGAAGAAAAAAGATGGCCACAAGTGCTGGAGCCCTAACCTGGGAAAGGGGTATAAAGGTGCATCTCCTTTGGAACTGTTGGAAGAAATAGGTTCTTTGGGAAACAGGGTGGAAGGGAAGGGGAGGGAAGAGAAAGTTAAAGGAAAGTGGGGACTCTACAGAGCACACTCACCACACTAGAAACTGAATTGACCTTCCTATCACCCCGCAGCCCTGTGGGAGAAGCAGGGAGGTAGGTAACATACATATGTTATTTCAATGCTTAGACATAGCATTTCTACAATTAGAGCAATTAAATCCTCATTCTGCAGGCCATGAACAGAACCAGCTGGGTCAAGTAAAATTTTACATCTTCTCCACCTGGATCTAGTCTTGCATAGTTAAGGTGTTATGTCTTCTTCTGGCCACTGCTGGAGAAAGGCTTCCAGACCAGAAGTCTCTTTGGGTACTGCGATGCTAGTTCATACTTGATAGGAAGTTGGGCTAAGTAGTATCACCTGGTGCCTACGTGCTCCTGAGGCAATACCGATAGGATGGACAGATAATTTGATTCCATACGACTGCTTCCTTTGGTAGCTCCACAGACTTCCTCCACTGTATTCAGGAAAGGTGGAACAGCAACACAAGCACACGGATTGCAGCACATGGATAATCTTTATTGGTAACATCAGTGGAGCACCAGTAAACCATTACTGACTGTAGTGGTGACAGCTGAGGCACATGCTAAGGCACTTTTATAGAAAAAAGGTTTTAAATCCTTTGTGACAGCAATTGGGACACAGGTGCCTGAATTTAGAGCGCTTTCAGGCATACAGTATTGGAGTTTCATATTTTTAATTATTTTTCTTTGCTCATAAGTAAGTCTAAATGCAGCATATACAATATGGTTAAGAATACAGGTAAATCCAGCAACCAGTGTATGATGTAGAAAAGTAAAGACTATCTCTATATAACCAAGGTCCCAATAGAAAGGCAGTGATAAAGACCTTTATTTTTTTTAATTACTTATTACAAGAGACATAAAGGCCCTTTACGTATCTGTGCAGATTAAAGGATTTTTAATATACTCTTAGTCAATGGTGCAGAATAACTAACCCCATCCCCTGGTTACAGAGCAGATACACAAAAGGCTTGGACATGTCAATAAAAAGAGGGATTCTCCTCCCTTCCTCACCCCTCCCACCGACACACATTAAATTCCGCTAGATTCGGTCCATTACCATTCAATATATTTGGTCCTCAAGAGATACTCAGACAAGCACACAGAGATTCTTCTGGTTTTTCTGACCCTGTCACCAGCTACTGGTCCACACTACCTTAGCTAAAAAGCCAAGCAGACAAAAGCAGAGACACTGCCAGGACATCATTGCACTTCCGAGATTTGGCCAGACAGTAAGAACAAGAAAGAAAAAGTCTTTGGCAAGTCTCCCAGGTGGGTGATCCTGAAAGATGCTTCCTTCCTTCACCCCTGCCTGTGAACGTGTGGGCTCTAGAAAGAAGAAAGGGTGAATTGCCATGGTCAAAGCACCCCGTTATTCCTGAAACTGCTTCCAAACCATCTGGGTGGGGAGATTAAAGAGGCAGAAGTCTGAGGTCACTGAACATGATTGCCAAAAAGCAAACTGGGGGAGGAGGGGGAGAGAAGAGAATAGAGAAGCGGGCTCTCTTTGCATCTATCAAACTAGGATCTGAAGAAAAATAGATTTACAGCAAAAAAAAAATAAATTTTCCCTAACCCCTCTCCTTCCAAGTGTAAAGATTCATCAGCAGCCACGGCATGGACAGTTCTACAGGCGTGCTGGTCAGATTTTAGAGTCCCAACTCTTTGGCATTAAATACAAAGAGAACTTGGAAGCTGGGAAGGAGGAGGAAATGAGGAACACAGGTGCCGAATGGCTCCAGATACACAAAACACATGTTGGATGGGCTCTGTGTTCCCCAGGAGGTGGTTTGCAGGAAGACCACTGGAGGAGGGGTGGGTAGGTCACTCAGTCAAGTGTAATCTGGGTCAGCTGAGAAGATTTATTCAGTAGCTTTGGCATCACCAGCATCCGCCTTGCTGTCTGCTTCCTCATCAGAGCATTCTCCTGTGCCCTTTCTGGCAATCCGGCGTGGCACAACAAATGGCAGGTCCCCACGCCTAAGAGGGATGAATAGCAAATCAAGGCAACAGAATTTATTTACTGTCTGTCAGACGTGCTCTGGGGGAGGGAGGGCAAAAAAGGATCTGGCCACACTGCTTTCTTAAAGAAGATGCACATCTGCTTTTGGCTACGACAGAAGCTTGCTGGGGTAGGAGTCGATTTCTCACGCATGACTGATTACCCTTACCTGAGTTTGCTCTTGAGGGAGCTGACCTCCCTATTCATTGCATCAGCCGTTTCAGTGGCATCCTCCAGCTCACGCTGCAGCTTTCTGCGGGATGCATTGGCTCGCTGGGCTTCTTCCTCTGCTTCCTCGAGCTGGCGCTTCAGCTGCTTCAGGCGCACGTTTGCCTTATCTACCTGCAGAGCAGAATGGAGAAGTCACTCCTAGCCCTTCGGGGGGCTCCAGTACTGCAGCAGGGAGTTACAGCAGAAGGAAGCTGAGTCCCTGATGGCACCTACTCTTACTCTTTGCTCCTTGAGGTTAGTTGCCTGGACTTGGATTTATTTTAGTTTTAAGCTTTTCCTTCTGCTTCAGCTCATTAGTGCAGGAAGCACTGGACAAGCTGCCTCTTTCATACAGCAGGGTCAGGTGTTTCAGCTTGGGCTCACACAGGAGGCCACCAGCCTGCACCAGATGCCACCACTCTCCTTCCACCCATACAGGAGACCACGCTGCTAGGCTGTGTAATTGGAGCATACCTGATCTTTGTACTGCTCAGTATTGCGTCTCTCATCATCCACCTGCAGCAAGACATCCTTCAGCTTCTTCTCAGCACGGCGCACCTGTTTGCCTGCAGCCTGGCGCTCCCTGTGCAGAAACACAGGGTCAGCTCAGGTAGCAGGCTATCTCCGGTGACCCTCTGGGCACCACCCCCGAGAGACAGTACTCATGTATGTGGGTTAAGAACAAGACCTCGCTAGTCATTACACCTCAGGGGAATGAAAAGAGACAAGAACTCCACTCAGGGAGTTGGAAAGCTGACTTCTGTCCCCTTTGCTTTGCCTGGAGATGCCCAGAAGGTACTAGCTAGTCAGTTTGACCTCTCTGCCAGAGTTTGAGGGGGATGCTAAGGGGTCACTGAATTAGAGTGACAGTTCCTAGAATGGCAAAGCTTGATAGGCTAGGAATTAGTGACCTTTGCTGCGAGAATGGGGGAGGTCAGTGGAGCTACTCTTTCCTGATAACCAGATGGAGTACTCATTCCAAGAGGCTGGCACACAGCACTCAAGAGTAGGATTTTGCTCTGTGCTAATACATCAGAGGGACCGGTGGCTTTTAACATGACAGGAGGTTCTGCTAGAACATACTTGGTCTCTGAGTCCAGCTGCTCTTCCAGCTGTGCTATTTTGGCCTCCAAGGCAGTGATGGAAGCCTTGAACTTGGACTTCACTGCACTCTCCATCTCCTGCAGCTTAGCCTTAAGCTCCTTGTTCTGACGCTCCATCTGCTGGCGAGCATTTTCGTTCTTCTGGGCATTGCTGCGCTCGGCATTCAAGTCAGTATTTATTTGATCAATCTGGGGAGACAAAGACTCAGCATACCAGGAGGGTTCTGGGCTGGAAGACCACTCACCAATGGATGCTGGAGGAAGGACCTCCAGCGTGAGCAGAAATGCGTATGTTGTACAAGTCTAGCTTGATTAACACTGTATAACGTAGCATAACATTCTCCATAGTCACGAAAAGACAGTCTCCTAGAAGCCTGTTCTGGTTTGCTCAAGTTTTCATTCAAGAAACGCCTAGGGCAGGCTGAACGGATTGAGAATTAAGTTTGGTAAGTCCCCTTTCTCTGCGGCTGGTTTTGCCAGCCCAACTCAGCCGTAGGCCATGTGCTGTGGCAGTGACAGTCTGCCCTACAATGCAGCATCCAGCTGCCCCCATAAGAAAGATCTGCCAGAAATCGTGTGCCAGAGCCACATGCTTAGGACAGCCTCACATTTCAGCTACCCAGGAGCAGCCTCGAAAGATTTTCTTGTCAAGGGAGTGGTAGCAGAAACTGAAGCCACTTCCAGCCCAGGACTTTGCCCAATACATAGTCAGTGTTGGCTACATGGAATAGTGAGGACTGCCTCTGAAGGTCAGAAGCTCTGCTTTACATCATCAGTCCATTGAAATGAAAGAGCTCCTTGGTAAAGATGTACCAAAATTTAGCTTTGACTAGCTATTGGGCCAATGTTATCACCCCCTCCCCACCCCATACTGGAAGTTGAGCAGGTAGTAAGTGTGGCTGCCCTCTTCCCATAGTCCCTGTGTTATGGCCAACTCAGCTGCTCCTCCTTTTTTAGGTTCTGAGCATGCCCTAGCATCCGCTCTCTTGTAGTCTCCCTTCCTCCTATGGCCGGTCATGTTCTCCCTTCTCACTGGTGTGCCTCTCCCCCGGCTCCCATTTAGGAATGAACCTGCAGATCTGCCTCTAGTGAAACTACTAATCTCACTCACTTTTGCAGTCAGGCAGGTTACTTTAACCCTCTAGATAAGGTGGACAATATATATCATTTGTATTACAGTAGCAACCAGGAGTCCTAGTCATGGACCAGGACCCCATTATACTAGGCATTGTACCAACAGAACAAGATAGTCCCTGCCCCAGAAAGCTTACAATCATATATATGTCAAGAACATTCAGATTAAGGTCTTGATTTAAAGACACTATAATGGACTAATGCACCTGGTAAGGTTAATCATTTTGGAGGATGCAGTGAAAATGATTTTCTATAGAGTGGGACTGTTTCAATACAATACAGAGATGGATAAGCAGCAAAATCTTTAAGGTGATAAAGGAAAATCAGTCACCCCTTAATACAAAGGATGACCAGACAGAACTCTTGAAGAGTTTGAGGGACAGTCCCAGCTACTTTCCTTCTCTTACAAAGGAGTTATAACATTCCAGGGTCAGTATGAGCCATCAGTGAGCACTGAATAGCTATCCCATTTTATCTACAACAGTGCACAGACACTGCTGTGTAAAGCACTTTGTGAATCTGTACTGTTTGGAAGACTGGAGGAAGTTCATCCAGAACTCAGTTTGGGCATTTACAGAGCCAGCTGGTGGGAAGACCCTGAGCAGGTACCTGAAGGTTAGCTTTCTTGAGCCGGTCATTGACCATTTCTGTGTTGCTCTGCTCCTCTTCTAACTCCTCCTCCAGCTGAGCTATCCGGGCCTCTAGACGTCGCTTTTCCTCCAAGGCCAGGGCTCTAACAATGACAATAAGAATTAAGTGCTGGATGGTGGTGATGCAGTGCACTTCTACAGAAAGCCCACCAGTTATAACCTTACACAACAGTAAGCATCTAACAGGCTATTACAATATAGGCTAGAGTATATGCTTATGAAGGGCACCTCCCCAAACTAGCTTCTCCTCCCCAACAAAGGGAGCTATTACTCACCCTTTGCCACTGCTGTTGGCTATCTCATCAGCCAACTCATCTCTCTCTTGCTGGGCCTGGCGCTTGGCACGTTCAGCAGCTGCAAGTTCCTGGAATGAAAATGAGATGGTCAGTGATGCAATGTGAAATTAGCAATTAATGCAGATCAGAGGACAAACAGCTACTAGTAGTGGGTGATTCCAAGAAGTAAGAGGACTAGTGTTCTGTACTTCCACATGGACTCCCTGTGTTTGAGTCACTCTTATTCAACTGGCAAGAAAGGGCCAACTATGCAGAGGAAACTGAACCCAGTACTGGAGAGGTTACTGCTGTGCTCAGAGATGGCTTATGGAGCCACACAGCAGCCTACTCCTTGGCTAAAGTAAGTGAATAGGCCCCTCCTGCCTGAATGCAGGCTCCATTACCTCCTGCATTTGTATCATCTCAGCCTCCATGCTCTTCATCTTCTTCTCATTCTCTTTGGCCTGGACCAAAATCTCTTCTCTGGAGGTGCGTGCATCATCCAGCTCCCGCATGTAATCCTTCATTTGAGCCTGCAGAGATAACAAAACAGACTTCAGAGAACATCTTTCATTCCTGTCATTACATTACACAAGCAGTGGTACAAAGGAAGGAAAGCTTGCTCTGGTTTTGCAACACCAATAGGGGAATAAATTAATGGATTAACACAGATTGGGGTTACAGAGACATCTGAATTGCTGCTGAACTTTTCCAACTGAACTGTTGCACAGATCAAGATTCAAATGTGTGCCACACCACTCGGGTGATGAAAATGCATGATTCTGACAGGGAAAACCAGATCTCCACCCCATGCCCCCACATAGGCAGCAGGCACAGGACTGAAGTCCCTCACCTGCAGTTTGCGGAGCTGTTTGATGGCTTCATCACGACTCTTGTTGGCAGAGTCTATCTGGACTTCCAGATCCTTCAGGTCCAACTCCAACTTCTTTCTGGCAGCCACAGCCATGGAGCGCTGCTTCCTCTCATCTTCTAGCTCCACCTCCATCTCTCGTACCTGGTAGGACAAACAAGCCATCAGTGTAAACCAAACAAGCCAGCATGAACCATTCATCTCCCACAAAGAGATAATCAGAGTTCACTCCCTCTCCTGGTGGGGGATGGAAGGAAATAAGGGAGAGAGAGAGAGTTCAGACAGTGTTCCCTCAGCAATAAAGCACTATTCTGGTTTCTTGGCTTGATGGACAGTGCAAGTACTGTGACAACGGTACATGAGGGGCACACACCAGGGAGTGATTTGTAGCACTAGCAATGTCTCCCAATGATAACAGGAATTCCTGGAGTGGCACTGGCTAGATCTGGACAAGCAGTGTCCAGCTATCCGAGGGCAGACGAAGGGAAGCAGTTCCCTTTGAGCAGACAACTTCCAGGATTTGTGGAGTGATGCAGACCTGTCTGATCAGTTGTTTCTTCTTCTCCTCATTCTGCTCATCCCGGCCCTGGAGGTCGCGCTCAAACTGTGCCTTCATGGCTTGCTGGTTCACTTCCAGCCGCAGCTTGGCATCCTCTGTGGCCTGCAACTCATCCTCTAGCTCTTCCAGCTGGGTCTTCATCTCCTCCACCTGCTGTTCCAGGGCTCGCTTAGATTTCTCCAGCTCATGAACCTGCAGCATGAACACACACATCAGATCACCCAAACAACAGCCACCAACTTCACCCACCAAGAACAGAGAGCCATCCAGATCAATAGGGCAGCAGCTCACTGAGGAAAGGATGCAAAGACTCTGCTGCCCTTCCTGCCACATCACCCTCAGTTTCTTGTACTAGCACTGTGATGCCTCCTTATTAATGCTAAATAAAGTTGCTTGCATACTTGAGAGCCTTTAGTCTAAACCTTGACCTCAGCTATTGCATTTTCCTGTTCCCTCTGATCAGGCATGCTGAGAAAATTTAAAGGGGAAGCATGTGTTAGGATAGTCCTGATCATACTGCGGCATGTAACACTTGTCACATTGCCAAAGATGTGGAAGTGCTTCAAACTCCCCTTCAACACCCCCCGCGCCCCATCATTTATCTTTAGCATCTTCATATTTGAGTCAGTCTCCCATTCTCTGGCTGGCTCTCTATATTTCAAATGCAAGGCTCACCTGGCACTCTCTCGTCTCTCCACAATGGACAGTGGGTTTCTCTTAGCCAATGGCCAGCTTGCGCCTTTATCACACTATTCAAATCCCATCTCCTTCCTTCCTTTCATTCAACCCCAATAAAAACAAAACCATCTATTCCTACTCCTAAGCCCACTGCATGTGTTCAGTTTTCCCAATTGCATTCCTTTACAAATGCTCCTACATTGCAAATTTCTCAATGAAACTGCTCAATAGGCTGGGATGCAGGTGACATTGAAAGGGAGATGTTTTAACAGTATATTTACACTCTTGCCAACATCGTCCTTGGAACTCATCAGGTCCTCCATCTCTGTGCGGAACTGCTTATTGAGCCGCTCCAGCTCTGCCTTCTGCTCCATGGCTTCTTCCAAGGCTCTGGCCATGGACAGGGCTTTGGTCTCCTTCTCGCGGGCTTCTGCCTCAGCTCGGTCCCTCTCCTCTGCATACTTGGCAGAGACATTCTTTTCCTCTGCCAACAGCTGAAGGAAGAGAGAATGACTGCTATGAGGTTTGCTGAGCTTGGCTTATCTCTAAGTGCCATTCCAGACAGTGTCTCAGATTTGGGTGGAAAGGGTAATGCAGAGAACATGGCTCCCGAGAGCCAAGCATATGGCTCCCAACTTGATTGGCAGGGCTGGGACTAGAACTCTACTGACTGTAGTCTTCTATAGTAGTCACAGTCACTACTTATATGCAAGTCCAAAAAGATGGCTGCAAAATTTCCCATGGCCTGGATCTGCTCCCAAACACTTATGCAAGTTAAATGAGGCTGAAAATTTCAGTCCCCCTGGACAAGAGGCGAAACTAGAATCACATGCAAGGAACATGAATTTCCACCAGTGCCAGCTTCCTTCTCCTCACCCCCATTATGGTTCAGAAAGGAATATGCATTCCCTAAACAGATGTTTACATTGTGGCAGGCGATATTGGGAAGGAAGATCCTCCCCATTGTATATTCCATGACTGACACTACCTGATCAAACTTCTTCTGCTTCTTCTCCAGGTTGGAGACTATTTGCCGCTGGTGATCAAGGTCCACAATGAGGTCATCCAATTCTTGCTGCAGCCGGGTCTTTGTTTTTTCCAACTTGTCATAAGCAGCTGCCTTCTCCTCAAAACGCTGGCTCATGGCCTCCAAGTCCTTCTGCAGCTTCTTCTTGGCTTCCTCCACTGCCTCCAGGCAGCCCAGGCCATCATCCATTTTTTTCTTCGTGTCTGCTACCTGGGGAAGTGGGGAGAGAACAGAGATGAAGCCAAACCACAGAGACCTCTAGTGTGGGTGGGGAGAGATGAGAAATTATTCCCTTAGAATTGAACTGATCATGTTAGTCAGACTTATGGAGGTGAGTGGGATGAAGAGTCCCTCTTCTTCTCAAATAGTTAGGTGTTTCTAGGGAAGATTCTCTGACAGAAATCTAAAAACATTTAGCATTGTATCAGGAGTTTGTTGCCTGAGCCCTGAAAGGTCCCTGCTTCCTCAGGATATAGTTTCCTTTGCTAACAAATACAGATTGCACCAGCATTCTCCATCTGAATCTAGATTTCCTAGGAATCAGCTTTGTGCTTATTATTTCCCCCCCAACAGGAAGGTTTGTTCTAGGAGATGCAGGTTCTGTACCTGCTGCTGAAGGGCAGAGATCTGTTTCTCCAGGTTCCTCTTTGCCTCCTCTTCCTCCTCCAGCTGCTCTTTGAAGCTGTTCTTCTCATCCTCCACCTGCTTCAGTTTGGTGCTGAGGCTCAGCTTCTGGCGAGTCTCCTCCTGAAGCAGCTCCTACACAGCAAAGACACTGAGATTTAGAGCCTTTCATTTAAGGAAGCCAAGGAACTTTACAAGCCCCAACCACTCAACATGGATGTCAACTCATGAGATTCAGTTTAAGAATCCTCCTTTCAAAAGAGAAAACAATAGAGTTTAAATGACTGCTCAATGTCATTCAGCAAGTCAGCGTACAGCCAGGGAGAACACCCACAACTCCTATTTCCAGTCCTACTCTAACCATTGATGGACACTCCTTTACTATGTATAGCTGAGACGCACAAGTGCTAGCAACTGTCTCCTGGCTCAGCCACCCTATAATCCTTTCCAGGGTTCTCTGCAAACAGCACACAAAGCTTTTCAACTCCTTTCAACGGTTCATGCTGGCAGTTAGCTGTATTCTGCCATCCCCATTTCATGATGGACTTTAATACTGAAAATCAGAACAGGTTAATGATGACTCTCTCTTAAGCAGCTGGTGCCTTTAACACTCCTGCTCAGATAAGTGATTGTGATCTACAAAAACTGTCCTAGGGCAGCACCCACATTGATTAAATCATGCTGCCACTACTTGGACTAGATGACCTAAAGATACTGATCTCTTCAATCTTCCTGCCAATGCACAACTATTCTGTGGTGTATTAATATTGGGTCTAGTTTAGGTGTCAATAAGAGATGGAGCTTATTCCACAAAAACTGACAGGTCAGAGTCAGCCTCCAGATAGTCAACCTAAGCTTTCCCCTTCCATTTCAGAGTTATACCCATGGACCATTAAATAATTCTCCTTTCCTTGGCATTTACACCCCCAGATTTGTAGGCTCATCACATTCCCCACTTAGCCAAGTTCTACATAAAAGATTCCATCCAGCCCCTTAATCAGTTCCTCTTCTGAGCCATCTTTAATTGGTCAGTCTCTCTCATAATGAGATGCCCAGACCTGAAGGCAATAGTCTAAGCATGGCTGCATCAGAGGCATATCAGAGCAGGGAAGTGATAGAAATATGCTGCTTCTGCATACAAAGCCCCAAACTATACTGGCTTTTTGCTGCCACACATTCTGTTCTAATCAGAGGTCCACTATCAACCTTTTCAACAGTAATTTGGATAAGCTGTTTGTTATCTGTATTATAGTAACATCTAGGTCCCAAGCAGGATTGGGACCATTGTGCAGGGTGCTGTCCAAATAAGAGAATCCCTGTTGTGAAGAATTTATAATCTAAGACCAGAAGCAACAAATACTAAGACTATTTTCTAACTTGCTCCTTCCCAATTAATCCTTTCTGGATTATGTGTCCTCCCTGCTGTTCAGTACCTTCCAATTTAGCATAGTTATATTCCATCTACATGCTGTTTACTCTGCCAGATGAATACTGGGCCCAGTCTGACCACCTTCATCATTCTGTAGAGTATCCCCACAACTCAACCCTTTGGCTGCAGGCCTATATACTTAAATTGCATTTATATCCAAGCTCATCTAAACATTCGGTTTTCTGAAACATTCAAATGTATCTGATGTACTGCTTTCCCCTTCAGTACCAAATAAGGCTACTTTGTGCAGTCACTATGGACTTCACAGGAAGTTACAAATGGAAAACAATTGAAAAAAAAACTTAGTGTGCACCACAAACCACCAGTGATCTTAAAGTGAGAACACTGCACTGGAGCACACAGCACTTAAGTGGGAAGGTGATGGGAATGATTCTAATCCTGGAGTAAGGGAAGTTAAGTTTGTTCCATCTACTGATGGAGCAGGTAGAGGACAGAGGGTTCATTCCTGAAGGGACCCACTCAGCATATCACAGCCAGAAACACCTGATGCACAGAAGTCCATGGGTATTTAGTGCTGAGATCTGCTCTGTGCTCTACTGCTGTGGCAAGTATGATGAATACAGTACAGTACAAAAGGCTGCAGCTCCCACACCTACCTGGGTATCCTGAAGCTGTGACTCCAGAGCAGAGAAGTCTTTCGCTAATTTGATTGACTTGCTGTCAGACTGATTCAGAAGGCCTGTAATGTTGTCCAGCTCGACCTGCAAGAGAAGTTAAAGCATGCCAGTTATCAAATGGAACCAACCAAACAAACTAGGAATAGATGTGCAGCTTTTGATCTGTGAAAAAGCCACTGTCTTCACAGCAAACAGGATTATATGGCTAAGAGTGCCAAGGACGGAATCCTTGAATAAGACATTAACGGAACCTCAATTCAAATTTCCCAGTCTGTGAAGGCCTGCACTGGCCATCCATTCTGCTGCAGCCCACGGGAGATTTTACACAATTACTCAAAGGTTACAGAGAGGAGTTGTTGATACTTTGCCTTCTTGCACCCACCTGCCCCCAATACTAGATATGCCAGTTCCTCAGCACCAAGTCTCTGCTCTTTCCTGGATCACAGAATGCCTCCCACTGGCAGTTATTTTCACTAGGTATCCCTACACGAAGGCACCATGAGGCAGCGTCCACTAAGTCGGAGGGAGTGAAAGGTTTACCCCTTCTTTATGGAGTCAGCGGCAATAGCTGAAGCAGTCATTTTCCACCTTTCCCATAACATGCCCCCACAGGAGCTAAGGAAAACTCATGGACCCTTACCTGGAGTTTGGTGACTTTCTCTGCCAGCTCTGTCCGCACTCTTTCACCATCCGTAAATTTCACCTGTAGCTCTTGGAGTTGGGCCTCTACTTTCTTTCGCTTGTGCTCAGAGTCCCCTTTGCCTTGCAGAAGCACTTTCACCTCATTGGACAGCTCAGCACGCTCACTCTCCAGAGTCTGCTTTGCCTTCTCAAGATTTGTTTTTACCTGAAAGAGCAGATTTTAGATGTAGTGGGTCTTTACTCTCACTGAGGTGTTTATTCTAATAGCCAACAGATAGTGTTCCACAGTTAGTCCCTGTCTGCTTACTCAAGAAAGTAGATCCCATAGTTAGAATTCAGCACCCAGCCACTGAAAAGCTAGACATTTACCTACTCAAAGTAATAACAGTCATGAGGAGAAGATAAAACTGAGGACGGTCTTGTAGTTCAGATTAGCAAATTAAACTCCCTGCAATCACAGTAAGAGCAGGGACCAGAGGTCAGCAAGTATATCAGTGAAAGGCACTAGAGTGTCACAGCTACGCAGTGCAGTTATATTGGGAGGGCGAGAGGGGAGAGCACTGACTGCAACATATGAAGGGTAATTATAATGCTTCAGGGAATCTGCTGATCTACTGGGGGCAAGAGGCAGCAGCGGTGGGGGGGAAGGGGAAGGGGAGCGAAAACCTTCTATAACTGACCAAGTGTATTTCCATAGTCCTCTGAAACTTTAAATATTGGTCCGTTGTACAGTAGCTACTGTTCCAGAGGGATTGTCTGATGCAGCACTGTGACTCCCGTTCTCTTACATACCCGCTTGGTTTGTTCCAGTTGCTCTGCCAGCTCCTCCAATGCCTGTGAATGTTTCTGCCTCATCTCCTGGATTTGTGCCTCATGGGTCTTTGCTTCATCATCCAGGGTCTTCTTCAGAAGAGTCACTTCCTGTTCCCGTTTTGACCTGCAAAAACCATAGACATTTTTAATGGACAAGATCAAGGAACATGCATTCCCCTGTAGCTTGGCATCTTTGACAGAGATAACCAGGTACTGGTTAAGGGACTCCAGCTATGAAAAGATAAAACAATCCTTGAGTTATCAGAGTCCAGCCTTGCCCATCTTTAAATTTTGTGACTCTAAAGCTTGGAGAAGTATCCTCCAGACTGAGTCTATTTTGCCCATTGGCTGCAAGAACAACAGTTTTGGGGCCTTCTTCTAAGATTAGGAAAATATCAGTTTTCGCAAACCAGGAAAGGTATCATCTTGTGAGAGACTGCAGCCTTAACCAGACATTTCACTCTAGTCTCTCTAAATCTCTGCAGTTGCTGAAGTACTCAATCTTCTCCTCCCATAGTGAGAATGCTAGTACCTGGTTTACCTCACCAAGCACCGTTTTTGAGTATTGCAGTTACCGGAGTTCCTGCTGTGCAGCAGTTGAATCTAGCGTATCCTCTAGCTCTGTTTTCAGTGCCTCCAGCTCCTCTCCCAGATCCCGCTTCTGTTTTTCTGCTTTGTTCCTAGCTGCCCGCTCAGACTCCAGGTCTTCCTGCAGTTCAGTGATCTGAGATTCCAGCTCCCGGATCTTTTTCAAAGCCATGTTCTTCTGGGCTGCCTCCTCCTCCACCCTGCATAAGACACAGCAATACAGTTCTAGCCACGTGAAGCTTGAGTGACCCACCACCTGTCTCCAGAAAAGTGATCACAAAATAGTGAATAGGAAAGAGGGTAGTGCTCTGCACTGGTTTGTGAGGCCAAGGTCCCCGTTTCTGGTCTTATTCTCTCCACAATTAAAGGTCCTAGTTCTTCTGTCTGCCACTGAGTGACAGGTGAGATTAGCTAGTTCAAACTGGAGGACAGAGGAATATTGACAAGGTGGAAGAAGAAAGAAGAAAAGGGGTCACATACGGAATGTTAATTTGTAATGTAGATGTAACTTAAGCATTGACTTTTCAAGGTTGATTTTTGTATCTGTTCGTAAAACTAAGCTGCCCATGCTAACTCCCTTGGATGTATTGCTGTCCTGGAAAACATGGGCATTTCACAGCATGTTCATATTCTACTGCTGCGCACAAGTCCATGGCAGGAATCAGCAGTCATAAAACTATAGTGTTACTGTAAAATCAATGCATTTCAGTCAAATAAGCTAGTTTACAAGAGCTGTCTGTTCCATTCAGTTCCTACCCCGATAAGCAACACAGGACAAGAGACTCTGATCAGGTGGTGAGGCCTCACCTAGACAAAGCTGCTTGTAGTTCTTCCTCCTTCTTGGCCAGCTGCATTTTGAGTTCTGCAATCTGAGCCTGCAGCTCAGCAATCTGGTCATGCAGATCAGTGGAGTCTCCCTCAAGCTTCCTGCGAGTTTTCTCCAACTCCTGCCGCTGCTTCTCTTCGCGACGCAAACGTTCTGAAGGAGACAGACAGGGAAGAGGGACACAGTAGCATAAATAAAGATATTTATTCTTAAGACAACGTATGATGCATCAGCAAGAGAGCAAAACTGAGTGACTGAATCTTTTCTAATATAGCATCTAACCCTGCTGGATACTATATGTTCTTCCAATGACCTGTAGCATCTTCCCCCAATCTGATACTCCTATTAGAAGTGAGATCTGAATGATGTTTCAGGTTCTTACTTTACAGCTAGCTTCCCTTATTCGCCTTCTCGTGAGAATGCCTTTGCCAGGGAAGACAGTGCCATGCTCCTCCCAACCCACATCTCACTGCACATGTAGCTACAAAGTGATGCTCAGCAATAGCTCCCCTCCCTCCACAGAAATGGAATGGGCTGCTCCAGGCTGCGTTTCTCCCAGCAGTTTTTCCACAGTGACCAATCAGAGGTGAATAAAATCTTTAAATCTGCATCCTGAATGGCACTAACAAGGAGACTGTGGATAAGCAGCAGCACTAACCCCCGTGTACAGGTACCACTGGAAGCAGAACAGTGGAGACACTCCCACAGCACGAAAAGAAATGGAACCAGTCTTTCTTCGCCATTAGTCTGCTGGTTTAGAGGATTTTATTTAGACCAAAGCTCAGCTGACAAGGCATGTAACCTTCAGCCAGCCGCCACTGAAAGATTCCATCAGACTGATCAATAGCATTCCCACTACAGTCCCACAGTATTAACCCTTTGGTAACTGGAATCCCAATGAGGCCACAGACCTAGAATCAGTCTGACTGAGATTTAGGAAATCCTGACTGACAGGAACACCAATACTAAATAAGCAAGTTCTTCCCAAGCCCTCTTTCTACCTTCCAGATCTGTGATCATGGCCTCATGTTTGTTCTTGAGTTTAGCCAGACTCTTAGACTTCTCCTCTTCCTCAGTTAGATTGGTTGTGAACTCAGATACTCTGTCTTCCAACAGTTTCTTCTCCTGCAGGATTTAAAAGCCAGTGTCAAATCTGGTGCTGGAATTTGGATGAACTCATTTGTATAGATTGAAATAGGCTACAATCTGTTCATGTGTGACGACTCCTGCCACAGAAACAAACCCCAAACCCAGTCTTGGATTTGGCTAGAGTGGTGACTGACCCACGCTTCCTATATATAGAATTTGGAAAACCCAGGAATATCCTGTGACCAAAGATCTTCTGAGGCTACAGCACAACAGGTTGGATACAGGGATAGTGTAACCCTTACTGTCTAATTTAGGCCAAGAAAGTGTATCTTAAATTCTTAATCCAGGAAATAATGTTCCATGGCTCTTTCAGTGGGCTCCACAACTCATTTTAGGTTGGCAATGTTTGAATGACAGTATCAAGACCAACTGCTTCAAGCGTACCTGATTATAAGTAAAGGAATCTGACACCCCCCTGTCCCCATCCCCCTCACTCCCCCAACCACATCCGGAACTAGTCATGTAACCCCAGTTCTAGTCCAAGAAGCTGGGAAAATAAAGCACTCTTTTCTTGGAGTCCCAAAGTGGGTGGGGGCAGAGGCTAGAGTCTTCTGGACTCTAGCAACCACACTTCTGCAGGACACAAGGAATGAGTGCTCACTGGCTTCAGAGAGGCGCTCACTGACAGAGTGGGAATAGAGACTGATCTCCAGGTTTACAGGACCATTCCCTGGAAGGAATTTTACACTGACCAAAGGGAGATACAAGTTGGTGATAACAGAGAATCAGGATTCAGTGTAGATTCCAAATACTAGCTATTTTAAAAATAACTGACTAGTATTTGATAGCCCTTTGAAAGTGAAGAGAGCTCTTTAGGCTATGTACTGCTCACCCTAGGCAATATAATCAGACAGAACAGGCCCACTCAAGACTGCTTGAGCATAGTACCAGTCTCTGCATATCGACCTGTAAACTGGCAACTAATTTCAGGAAGTCAGCAAAGTCACTGAAAACCCAGTTTAGCCCCTCCCTTGACACAACATACCAGGAGTGGCTACAGCTGGACTTCCTGTAACCCACCAGACCAGCTGGGCACCCCAATGCTGTTGTATAGGGAGCTGTGTGTGCACCTTACCTTGGCCAATTTGAGATTCTGGTCTTCTAAAACTATCAGATCTTCCTCCAGCTTCTTCAGCTTGGCCTCTGTGGTCACCTTCTCTAGCTGCAGCTTCTGCCTTGCACTTTCCTCTTCCTCCAGCTGCTCCTCTAGTTCCTGAATAAGGCCCATGGCATGTTATTCATATTGCTCACATGTCATCACTATAGTATTAATACAAACCATTATAAAATTGACCCTCAAAATAAGGGTCTCCCCATCCTCCAAGCAATCACCAATATACAGGAATTCTGTAGCCACTAGCTGGATGCAGCACACTGCATTCCCATCTATAAATATAATCAAGTACATAAACTTATATGCAGAGTGGTATTGCTGCTTCTGCTGGAGAGGATCTATAGCAGTGGTTCCCAACATGGTGCCCGCAGGCGCCATGGCACCCACTGGGGCGTCTAAGTGCACCCACGTACTGGCCAGGGGACGAGCATCTGCCAAAATGTTGCCAACAAGCTGCGTCATCCAGAGGCGTAGCCACTGAAATGCTGCCAATTTTCAGCGGTATTTTGGCAGCGGCGCCTCTGGATGACACTACTTGTCGGCAGCGACGCCTATTGATGTTGCCGCTTGTTGGTGGAATTTTGGTGGATGCTTGTCCACCGCCATGGTCCTCCATGGCTCGTTGTCTGGCACCTGCCAGACAAAAAAGGTTGGGAACCACTGATCTATAGTCTCCAGACTACCATTTTAATAAGGATCCACCCAGCCACCTAGAAGCAACCTCAGATTCAATCACCTAAGAACTGGGAAAATTATCTCAGAAGCTGTGTGTGTATTCGGCTTAGCTGACCCTAGAGTTAGAACTGTCCTATTGCTGTCTCCAGGAAGTTGGCACAGACTGCTGACTGTGAAGGCATGAGTGAGGTAACAGACCCTAACAAGTTAATGTGGAGTTCAGACCCCACCTTCCATACCACTATTTTTTGCCTCCGGTTCTGTTATCCTTCCCACTGAGACAGCACCACTATTCTGATAGTCACCAACCACCTTATTCACATATCCTGGGAATGGCACCAGTGTGTTACCTGAATGTTCTGCTGCATTTTCTTCTTCTCAACCTGCAGATGTTGACACCGTTCTTCCTCTTCCTCCACCCTGGCCTCCAGGTCATGACAGATTTCCTCCAACTCTTGTTTCTTTGCCGTTAGACGGGCCCTTATCTCCTCAGCCTCGGCACAGAGCTCAGTCTCTGCCTGCAGCTGCTCCTGCAGCTGCAGCTTCTCTGCTATTAGCTACACAGGAGACAAACCCAGGATCTTTAAGTTCCAAATCACTGAATTTTTTGGTGACTTTACTTTTGTGCTAACCCCCAGGAACCTTTCCTTATCTTTTGCACATATGCTCTTCCTTTTACATGGGACTTTTCTCAGTGCAGGACCAGGAGTCTCCTGCTGCTAGTCACAAGCCAAAGTAGGAATGTCATGTTTTAAGTTTTATCCCCTTGCATAAACTTGTCTAGCACAATCTCATATTACATCAACCCTTAAGAGATGTCTTGGGATTGCCCTTCCTGAGTGAGTGAAATTTCCTTCTCCCTCAAAGAAAAAAAAAAAAAAAAAAGAAAAAGAAAAAAAAAAAACCACACACAGAAGTTATTCCTAAACAAAAAAAATCCTTCTCTACTCCAAACCAGAGACAATCCGTTAGTGATCACATTCTGTTTCTGTGACTCTCCACAATACTCAGTCAATGGAGATTTTAATCCAAATGATGGCTGTAGCGGAGCAACAGCTGTTCACTGTTGCAGAACTAAGAGAAGAGAGCTGGGGTATTTAAGCCACAGAGAACTAATTAACACACTTAAGCAGGAATCCTGCCATTTGTAGTTCATGGCCAGCTATGTGAAAAAACAGCCATCTAGTAGTTTGACTAGCTGGGGTTTTGTGAGGGAGATTCACCTGTGTTTGGAGGGTCTCCATCTCAGTCAGTCTGTTTTCTGCAGCCAACTGCCTCTCCTTGACCTTCACCAGCTCTTCTTCCTTGGCCATCATCTCTTCTTCCTGCCTGCTTACCTGCAGCAGGGGTTTCACCTGCAAGGAGAAAGTTAATGGAATGTATAGAGAGTCAATAGCAAGAAAAATAGCATAGAGAGGCCCTACTATTCAGTAAATGGGCACTGGAAGGAAAAACTTACACTAGAAAACAGACCAGTCCCAATAAAAGCTTAGATAAGGTTTGTTTTAGATCTAAGTACTTGTCAATTGCCAGGGTTTTGTTGTGACACTAGAGAATGCCATGGTAGGAGAGGTGCTGCTGGGAGGCAGAATCATTGGAGACTCCGTATACCCCACCACTAAGTCTCAATGCCCACCCACCCCTTTCTTCAGGCCAGGATACAGCAGGAAAGATGTAGGTAATGTTGAGGTGCATGGTGGACCTGGTGCTAAGCCAGGAAAGACATCAGGAGAGAAGAGCAAGAGTGCAAGTTCATCTGCATGTAGGTGAGGAATACTTCACAGAAAGGTCAATCAGAAATCTCATTTCACAGTATGGGAAAATTAAGATTTACTTTGCTCCTAACTCAGCTCGAGAGCCTCATTCCTGCTGATGTCCACTTCAGTTATAGGCCAGAAAATGATTGAGTCTATTGGTAGAGGATCAGAACGCCCCCTCTTTTCTTCTACTGCTCTGGGAGGGATGGTGAACCCCTCACCACAGTGAACTCCTCCTGCAACAGTACAATTCAGCTACACAACAAAAAGCCCTCCTCTTGGAAGGGTGCAGAGGATAAGGCTCTTCTGGGCTTGGAGGACTTTGGAAGATTACTTTTGCCTTTTCCACTGCGTTACTAGATTCCTAAGCAGCAGTGCACCTGAGGCATGCAAATATCCTGCATAACTACTTGGGACAGCTCGCTGGTATTATCCAGCTACAACATGGAGTAGAGACCCTGTATAGAGAAGTTTGTTTTGTGAGCATGGCAAGCTCCAGTTACAGCTGTTAACACTTTGGCAAATAGCCAGGTGAGAAGATGTACCTTGGTGAACAGCCTCCACCACTGCCAGTTACGCAGCTTCAAGTAGGCAGCACAATTCCTCTGAAGCACCTTCATTGCAGTTAGTTGCTGTTGACGTTTGGCAAAGGCCCTGAAAAATAAGAGCTGTCAGACAACCAACAAAGCCACAGGTTCCACACAGATATCTACATCAAGTCAATCCTCAGCCATCTTCAACTGTCATTTCCAGATTGTCCTTTCTAAACATCCCATGAGCTTTACTTACTTCAGACCTTGACTATACTGCTCAGTATACATGGGCTGTCTTCCTTCCTTCCTTTTCCTCACTGGTGAGGAAGTGCCTTCTCTCCAACTTCTACCTCATGAGGAACAATCCTCCCAGCCTCAGTGACTCACTACACACCATCAAGAGATCTTTGTTCCTTTGCCCATGTCTCCCTTCACTACTGGTTGGATGTCTGTTTGCTCACCCTACCATTTATATGTTTATGGAAATGTGCTGTGGTTTATACTGTTCTCGCCACAGTCCCAACTCTAGAGTTTTGAGAGGCAGATGTACACAAACATTTATATTGCACTACACTGTCTCTATGTTGATGGCAGAAACCCTTTTCAAATTCTCACATCTGCCATCTGTGGTTGTGATTGCTCTGGCAAAAGGTTTCCCCATTGCTTGAAGTAGCTATAGACAAGAGTATGTTTTACAGTCAATAAAAACCAAGAAGGATGTAGGATATTAGCTCAAACACTTCCTTGCAGAAGTCTTTACCAGGATTTAGTCAATGTATTGCAATTTCACTCTGGTGTCAAGTTTTCTTAAGTTGTACTTGAGTTTTGTAAATGCCTTAAACATCAACTGTTGCATTCTGTGACTGAATCCTCAGACAAGAATTAGTCCTTTCTGAAGGGAATCATTTTTAGTTGGCTTCGTAGAATATAAGCTTGACCCAACAAAGATGAATATGCATTTGACACACATGTCATCATGGAGTATGGTCCTTACTTTCTGGCTAGGTATCCTCTGCAGCATGCTTGGAACTCAATAATGACATCTGTGATCTTCAGGTCTCTTTCCTCCTCAAGGTGAGCGAGGACTCCAGCTCTGAAAAAAACTTTACTCTGTCCAATTCGATACAGGTTTGGATCCAGCTCCAATGCTTTGATCTAAAGAGGAAGGATGCACCCATTAGAAATAGGAAAACATCCCTGCGCTGGGACTGCTCTGAGTGATTTGTCACAAGAAATAACCGTTTGCAATGCTAGAAGAATATTACCAAAATCATCTGGTCAGTTGACACAGCTGGCTCTAGAACAGTGGTTTACAACCTGTGGGTCCACAGACTATTTCTAAGATTTCCAAAGGGGCCCAAACACTTCAGTTTGAAATTTTCTGGGCATCCACAAATGAAAAAAGGTTGAAAACCACTGCTCTAGAGGGATTCTTAGAGTTCAGTCAAGCACAGGATGGGATGGAGAGGCAGAGGGAAAACATGCAGTCAGGTTTAGTACATCACACTAGAGCATTCAAGTCCACAAGAATGCTTTAGGGGACACATATGTCCAGGCCTGACCACTTGTGCGCAAAAGACATCTTACTAGTCAGTTTAAGAAGCTACAATGATAATATTGTGCTCCCACACTCTGCTAGAGGTTGTAGCCAGGTTTGGGTTTAACTCAATATATTTAAATATATACTGTGCCTAACCTTCCTTTTCCCTTCCTAAACAGCACAGACTTGCTGATCCCTCCCATAAATGATACAACTCTTCCAGCTTTTTCTCCCTTGTCAGAAGAAGTGTTCCACTCAGTTTTCCTCTTCCCCTAGGACCTGCCTAGCATTAAGCATTTAACAGCTGGGGAAAAATCAGCTACATTCTGCATGTGACGGAGTGGATGTGGCATCCACTACACGAGTTCAGTTTCAGTCGGAATGCTAGATAGCCACTTTGCGACAGGCATTCCTGCACTGGTCACTTGGACCCTCCACTAAAAGCAGCTATCACCCATAGGCGCTGACTCCAGGAGAAAAATTGGGAGATGCTCTGCACCCACCAGCAGCTCTCCGCCCGGCCCCACAGCTCACATCCGCCTCTTCCCCTGAGCATGCCGCTTCTCCCCACAGCTGCCAGCACTTCCCACCAGGCAGCAAACCTGGGAGGAAGGGGAGCACGGAATTGGGGTAGAGCCTTTGGAGAAGGGGTTGGAATGGGGGCAGGACAGGGGTGGAGTCAGGGCGGGGCTGAGGCGAGCACCCACCGGCACTATAAGAAGTTGTTGTCTGTGGCTATCACTATAAGCCATTCAAAGAAATTTGTCTTGAAGTATATGTTCAAATATGCATCAAGAACAATTTTACTGCCAGTGAACAATCCACGCCGAAGAGTATATAGAGGCCGAGGGATCCCAGAGGGAGGACTGGCCCCAGAAGGATAGGGAGCCAGGGAGGAGGCAACCCGAGCCGTTCTCCGGAGTGGCCTGAGGGAAGAAGGGCAAGCCTCAAGGGACACCCGATCAACTGGTCCGGCTTACCTGCTGGCAATGCAGCAAACCGGGGCACACAAAATGGGACTGCCTGGAGATGGAGCGTGGGTCGGTTGAGTTTTGTGGGTGGATGCAGAAAGCGGGGCAGACAGGGGGGTCCTGGAGCAGTTACCGTATCCAGTGGTGGGGGGCAGGGACTGGGGCTCACTACCAGGAATGAAGCAAGGTGGTACCCCAAAAGGGGGACATGCTACCTGAGCCAGGAGGCTGCTGGAATTGGGGACAGACCTAGATCCACCCAACTCCTAGACAACTGAGCCCAAAGCAGGCAGGTCCACGGGAGGACTGCCTGGGAGAGCTCACTAGCTCAGGCCCTTCAGGTGAAGGGCCACACCCCGCCGAGGGCCCCAGGGAGATGGCACCCGCAGACGAGGCCCCGAACCCACATGCAGGTGTGGGGGAAAAATGAGGCAGGGAATATCCTGCTGGATGAGAGGCTAACTCCCGACCCTGTCCCTCAGGAACAGGAGGAGCAAGGGATGGGACCCTACCCGCCATGTGATTGCTGTGAGGATCTGCAGGCGGAGGCAGAATTAGGGGGGCAGCCTCTGCCTCCACAGTGTACCTTCAGTGGGTGGGTGACAGAGTGAACACTGGTGGAGGCAGCTGGGGCTCAACTGGTTCCAGTGGAAGACCTCCCCGCAGAGGCCCACCTGAAGTAAAAATAAAAGGCGAAAGGGCCGAAAGTGGCCCGACCATATGCCTTTTACTGGGGGAGGGGCACAACAGGGTGCTGGTGTGACGTAATTGATATAAACTGGGACCATATAGAACATGGTTTGCAACCAAGGTCCTGTAGTGGCACCAAATCCGATGTAAAGGGGGTCATATAAGGTGTCTAAGACCAGGTTATGGGTTACAGACAGCATAATCATAACCAGTATCATTATGTAGTTGAAGTTATAAGTATTGGCTGTATACTGTCTGTATTTCAAATTGGTGCTGCAGTTCTGGGAAACACCCCAGACAAGTTGGTGTTAGCTCTGCTTAGCCTGCTTGATGGCCCATTAAGGATCATCAGCTACACAATTGACCCATTGAGAGGAGGCAGGTACCCTTGTAACTCAGCAGGGTGTGCAGGAACTTGCCCATGTGACTCCAAGCTCCATTTTGCTGTAATTTTCCACAGTAAGAACAAAGAAGTGTTCTTACACCTGGAAGTGCCTATATAAGGCTGATGCCTCATCTCCATCTTGTCTTCAATCCTGCTTCTTACCCTTGGGTGACTTTGCTACAAACTGAAGCTCTACACAAGGAACTGATGACCCATCCCAGCAGGGGATGTACTCCAGAGACTTGATTTGAACCTGCAGTTTACTCCATCACTGCTACAAGCCTGAACTAAGAACTTTGCCATTACTGTATGTAATTGATTCCATTTAACCAATTCTAGCTCTCATCTCTATCTTTTTCCTTTTATGAATAAACCTTTAGATTTTAGATTCTAAAGGATTGGCAACAGCATGATTTGTGGGTAAGATCTGATGTGTATATTGACCTGGGTCTGGAGCTTGGTCCTTTGGGATTGAGAGAACCTTTTTCCTTTTACTGGGGTGTTGGTTTTCATAACCATTCATCCCCAGGATGGGTGGCACTGGTGGTGATATTGGGAGACTGGAGTGTCTAAGGAAATTGCTTGTGTGACTTGTGGTTAGCCAGTGGGGTGAAACCAAAGTCATTTTTGTCTGGCTGATTTGGTTTGCCTTAGAGATGGAAAAGCCCCAGCCTTGGGCTGTGACTGCCCTGTTTGAGCAATTGGTCCTGAATTGGCACTCTCAGTTGAGTCCCGCCAGAACCACATCGTCACAGCTAGCTAAGAGAAATAAGCAAGGACCCTGTTAGCCCTGTTCCAGAGGAAGAAGGGTACTAATTAGGCTGGCTGAGGGGCCATGCCCTAATTACCTAAGGGGATCCACCTGCAGGCCTGGGAAGCCAGCCTGCCCTATAAAGCTAGCTAAGAGACAGGAAAGGGAGGAGCATGGGCTCTAGATCCCAGCTGGCTGGGAAGCTATAGTCTCCAGGAGTGTTGGTCTGTGTAAATACTTGTAAACAAAAATAAAAGGACACAGGTGCTGCACTTCGGTTGGTCTCTGGGTATTTTTGGGGCCTAGGCTGGCGAGGGCCAGGTTACACAGAACACTGGCAGCAGATTGCGAAAAGTGATTAATCCCCTGTATTCAGTACTGTTGAGGCCACACCTGGAGTATTGCATCCAGTTTTGGTCCTCCCCCTAGAGAAAGGATGTGGAGAAATTGGAGACAGTCCAACGGAGGGCAATGAAAACGATCAGGGGGCTGCTGGGGCACATGATTTATGAGGAGAGGCTGAGGGAACAGGGCTTATTTGGTCTGCAGAAAAGTAAGGGCGGGGATTTGATAGCAGCCTTCAAATACCTGAAGGGGAAGTTCCAAAGGAGATGGAGCTTGGCTGTTCTCAGTGGTGGCAGATGACAGAACAAGGATCAGTGGTGGAGGTCTAGGTTGGATATTAGGAAACACTATTTCACTAGGACAGTGGTGAAGCACTCAAATGGGTTCCCTAGGGAGGTGGTGGAATCTCCATCCTTAAAGGTTTAAGGCCCAGCTGGCTGGGATGTTTTAGTTGGGGATTGGACTAGATGACCTCCTGAGGTCCTTTCCAACCCTCATCTATGATTCACTCAGACCAGAACCACCACCATCTTACAAAGTGCCATGTGTCTGAGTCTCAGCTCACCAGCATGAAAAATCTCCATGTGTCATTTGGCTAGCAGAAGGTTCAGCAGCATTAATCACAGGGGCTTTTAACTTTCTATAGTCTTCTGCTGCTCTCCCCTATAACAGGCCAGATGTTCCAGTTGGAGAATTTAGGTCTGTGAGCACATGGGATGTATTCTGTAATACACCTAGAGAAAGAAGGTTGGTCTGATTTAGACCTTCCCTCACTCTCCTCTTCAGCCCCAATGCACACAATTAGGATTTAGGACAGAGGTGGGCAAACTATGGCCCACAGGCCACATTCGGCCTGTGGGACCATCCTGCCCAGCCCCCGAGCTCCTGGCCTCAGCGGCTAGCCCGCAGCCTCAGCTTGTTCGCTCCACCACAGGTGCAGTGCTCTGAGCATCAGGGCAGCGAGCTCCTGGGGCAGCGCAGCTGCAGAGCCTGGCCTGACATGGTGTTCTGTGCTGCGTGGTGGTGGCGTGGGCATGGCTCGGCTCCAGCGCTGCCAACCACTGGTGCTCCAGGTAGTGCGGTCAGGGGAAAAGGGGGGCTGGAATGTGGATAGGGGGTTGAATGGGGGCAGGGATTCTGGGGGGGTTGTCAGGAATGAGAGAAGGGTTTAGATGGGGAAGCAGGGGTCTGGGGTCGGTCAGGGGACAAGGAGTAGGGGTGTATGGATGGGGCAGGGATCCCAGAGGGGCCGCCAGAGAAGAGGGGGGGTTGGATGGGGAAGGAGAACAGATAAGAGATGGGGGATAGGCCATAACCTCCTCCCCTAATCGGCCCTCCATACAATTTACGAAACCCGATGTGGCACTCCGGCAAAAAAAAAAAAAAAAAAAAAGTTCGTCCGCCCCTGCTTTAGGATGTGGCTTACCATCAGCACACAGGCCTGCTTTCCATCCATGAATCCTTTGGGAATTGAATTTGGAGTCAGGATCTCATATCTGCAGGGACAATCTATGTGTTAGACCAGTTTAGCAGATGATATAGAAGTTGCACTAGACACTCCGATGAAGAAATCTGGGAGAGAACAATGCCTGTAACATATTCCTATCGAACTATGAACTTGTATAGTTTGTAACTCTAGTGGATTACAGAATACAGTGTTTATGCCCTTTAGCAGTAGATGATAAAGACTTTGGATAAAGCCACAGTCTTGGCTGAGGTCTACCCATCATGCTATCTACAGGTTTACCACACAAGTCACAGCTGTTGTGAGAGAAGCAAAGCAGCCCAGATCCAACAGATTACTACAACCTCTAGAGAGACCTCGCTCCCATTACAACAAGTGGCGAACTCCTACATCACTGCCTTTGATATTTAAGTCCCCTGCCATTTGAAGCAGGAGCAATCAAATTATGATTAAAACAAAGTGACTTACGTACTGAATATACATTTAAACTGGTATTATTGAGAGGCTGCTTTTATGCTCTAATCAGAACTTTACCTTTGTCTGAACTCCTGGAAGACGACTCTATTGGGGAAGCCCTGTCGGCAGATACGGATTCCCTCCAGCACTCCATTACAGCGGAGCTGATCCAGGACTAAATGGGGGTCCAGTTTGCCAGCCTAATGAGGGAAGGCATTTAGCAATGTTATAAAACTTTACAAGAGCTGTAAAGAGGGACTCCTACTCTGCTCTTTGAACTCAAAGTGCCCACTCTAGGGGAAGCCGTAAGGAAGGCCCTATAGAGGCAAACAGAGATCCACTTCCAAAGTTAAGGGAGTTACAGAATTCATTCTTAGTGCCCTAAAACAGCCTGGCTTGTATTTAATGTTACAAATCCATCTAGAAAGAAGAACATATGTCTGTGAGCTTCAGGCAGGTATTACAAGTGGACTATAATTAAAATGACTGAGATATAAGAGTAACAGAGAAGTAGATACTACTTCTGCTGTGCAACAAATGTAGTCACCAAGGAAGAAAACTCTTCATACCCCTCTACAAAGCCTTGCAAGTGATTGAAGGCCATAGTTGTGTCCTTCACAACAAGCAGGTTTACCAGTCATCCCCTCACTCCCAGTATTTTGCTAGCCCGGCCAGAGATTGTTCTTCACCTTCTTCTCATGGTTGGGGATGATGCAGCGGACAAAGTTGGGGTTGGTGTTCCTCAGGGTAGCCATCAGCTTAGATAGCTGTTCTTTGTAGAGCTGTCCCACTGTTCGGAACATACCCTTCCTGGTTTTAAAGGCTCCTGGCAATGCTGTATCTGACATACCAGCCACCTGATCCAGCCCCACTATACGATCGACTAAAGAAAACACAGGGAGAGAGTTAGAACTTCCACTATAGTCTGGTAGGAGAGCATCTGCAAAGAATATTTGGGCAGAGCAGGATAAGAGGAGCTGCAGGATCCTTTTTGCTTCTTCTCTACACAGATGTAGAAGTCCTGTCCAGCATTTGTGCAGGAATGGGGCAGGAAGGAAAGAAAGCAGCGGCTCACTACTGGGTCTCTGAGTGATGAATTGTTGTGTGAGATGGACCCAACTAGCAGTTTAAAAAGAGCAGTTGTATTCTGAAGAGTAAACAAAAAGTGGCATAATGGATTTTGTGTTCACTACCTCAAATTCCATACCAGGCTTGGTTAGCTTCCAAGTAACAAGATGGCACTTCTAACAGATTCAACCTGGTGTCTTTCCTTCCTACACAACCACCAGCAACCCTGACACAAATGATGGTACACGTTCAGCCAGTTATGTGCACAGTAATAACTCTGCTTGACCTTGCAGGGCTAGCAGTTAGAAAAGCCACATTCTTAATCAGTAAACTAAGCAAACATGGAATGGAAACACCACAAACTTGGAACACCATAATGCCATTATTTGAATCATTCTTCAGAGGACAAGTACACTAAGTTTGATATGAGAGTGTGCTACACTTCCAACAGGCTTGGTGGAAAAAGTTGTTAGAGGTCCTACCAGCTCCCTTTTGTACCACAAACACTGCTCCAAGGAATTGAAGAAGCCATTAGACACAGATTAACTGAATTTCTCCATTTTTGAACTGGGCTATTTTATCAATAGATACTGGCCAAATTTTGGGGGAAGAAGCCAGGAGAAGCTATAGCACTTATCTTCCCAACTTTCCTACCCAATTTCTAACAGCCTGCAAAACTAAGACAAACGAATTTCCTAATCACAATGGCTTGGTAGCATCATTGCTTCTCTGATCTTAGCTGTTGCCTGGCATCTAAACTATCATCATGTCAATGGGGGGGGGGCAGGGGGGAGAATATATTTAACTTGAGCACAGCCTTGCTTTGGGGTAAAAAAACCTGTTGGTAAGATGAGATACCCCACAAAGAGGCAGGCTCTGCTATTCAGCTAAGGCAACATTACAATCTGCCATCCCTACAATAGCTGCTAAAAATAGGGTCAAATCTTTCTAATTATGGAGAAAAGAAAGCTGTGTCTCTGGATGACATCATAGGAAAAGCCACAGACGAGTATCCCAGATTCTGGCTAGAACAATTCTCTTAAAATCTTGATCCCTACAGTCTACATGAAAACAGCAAAAGTGACAATCATTTAAGACTGAAGCTTCAACTAGGAACAGTACATGGGGACTGCTCAGCTGCAGTCTGTCATTTTTGAATGAATTTCGCAAGCCTGACGCAGTACAGTATTCACTAGGCAGGCCATTTTCCATGCAGAACAAGTCACATGAGACTTAGAGACTAAGTCATTCTCAAATGGTTAGCAGCTGAAGTCAAATCATTCCAATGGAGTACTATTCAGCTGAAGTTCTGTTTTTAATAGGCACCATCTCAGAAACCATCCCTCAAAATCCTGCACTGAAATGCAGCATCACTGGGTCTGTATTCAAACAGATAATGGAAAGGTTTGCTTTTTGACAATTCCTAGGTTTCCTTTCTAACTGTTCCTATACAGGTCTTAGGAGTGGCATGGACAGCATATGGACGTGCCTGCATTTTCAAGTATCTCACTGCAAAGTATGAGCTTTGCTTTTTTGTTTTTTCAAATCCAATGGGGGTTACTAGCATGAAGCAAAGGGACTGAACAAAGAAGCAGGAGTGGCAAAGGGACAGAAGAATTAACGGAAGCATTTCTTGCATGGCTCTACGATGCGTTACACACGACACGACAGCTGGTTCTCTCAGTCACCTGGTTCTAGATGAAGAATAGGAAAGTGTTGATAGAAATAGGCTCTCTGAACATTCTGCATCTCTGCAACAGACAGAGACGTCAAAGAAAACCCAAGGAAAAAAGCGATAGTAACAGTAAGAGTCAAAAGCAGCAAACACATCCAAAGAGGAAAGAGTAAAATATCTAATGACACTGCAGCAAGAACACGCTAGTGACAGAATTAACTATATCGTTTCACCCTCTGAGATGTCATGTTTGAATGCTGTAGCTACCAGCTACATACCGGTAGATACGGATTTTAGCCTGGGATTCCTTGGTTAGAGGAGTAGCTGCAGTGCATGCACCAGGCTATAGGCCAATGAATGTCAACCCCTCATTTCAGCTAGAAGGGCTATTTCTCTTGGCACTATTGTTGCCTAAGCAAAGCAAGCGGATAGCAAGTTCTGGATTAGAGCCCTGCAGTGGGACTGGGATCCCTTGGGTCCCGCAGAACCCACTGCCATAACAGTAGGAGCAGGTAAAAACATATTTTGTTGTAGGCGGAATTGGATGGGCCAAAAATATATGCCCACCCCCACACAAGACAAAAAGACAAGACTATGGTAAATACTAAATATCTAGTCAGTGTGTCAAATAGAAGTTCAGCAATGTAAAGCAAGTTTTTCTTTTTTTTAAAAAGTGTTTTAATACTTAAATTTAAGAGAGGGATGGAAAGATTTGCTGTCAATTACAAAAGAAGTTAAAGTATTTTTACATGGTTTAAGCAAGATATTTTAGTGGTAAAAACTCTGAATTGCATTATATATATTAACCAACTTTTTTTGTTTTGTTTTTAGTAGCATGGAGGAATTGGTGTCTCTTGCAGGATTTGCAGGATCTAAGGTTTTTGTGGGTAGGAGCAGGACAAGAATGCAAGAAACATTGCAGGAGTGGATGGGAATATTGCAGGTCAGAATTTAAAAAAAAAAAAAAAAAGTCCCATGCAGGGCTCAATTCCAGATCATGCTGATCTGTTCTCATTCTAAAGGGGGAAAAGCAACACATCTTGTTAGAGAGTTTTATCTGATACCAAATGATGTTAAATGTCAATTCTTCTAGTAAAAACTGCCAACAGGAAAGAGTTTTAAACACATACCATCTTTCCACAGCTCAGACACAAACTTGTCTGAGGACTGGTGGAGAAGAGTAGCAATGTTGTCGTTCAAAGGATCCATGTTCTTCATCAGCCACTCATCTGCTTTGTAATCCACCTAAAGAAAGAATCATGTTCATCACCAAGAAATTGACAGAGGGTTTCCAAAAGTGCAGGATCTCATAGGACCCTGCACAAGTCTAAAAATCAACATTAAGAATGTGGTAAGACACTGTTTGTGGGTCTGACCCTCTATTCCCCACTCTGCCTGCTCTGAGGTATCTAGTGAGTACACCTGCAAAATGCAGTTGAACAGTTGCTATAGTATGTGCTGTTAAGAGCTAGGAGTCAGGCTGCAATACCAGTATGCACCACCTTGGGAGTGTCACTCAACAGCAGCAGAGTATCACTCAACTTGTTGACTCCTGGTGAATAAATATTCGAGTTAGGTCATCCTAGTCTCAGTTTGGAGTTTGAGTCTAGCAGTGTTTACAAAACAGTAGGTGTAGGCAAGTCCTCCTAGCCCACAAGGTAGATGCATTTGGTAGGGTCACCTGGGTCAGGTACCCGAGTAATTATAGAAACTTCTTTCATTGGCATGTGAAGCATCAGAATTCTAAGAACAGCTAGATCCAGTTAGATTTGTGGAAGAATCTAGCAGCATGTTCTGGATTCACTCCACACAGCAGCCATGAGTCTTACCTTGCCAGCATAGTGTATAATGCAGAAGTCAGCTTTGTCTTTCAGCTGTTTTGGCTTCTGGAATTTGGAGTGGTTGCCTTGTTCCTGCATCACCTTTTCCACAAAACTTTTGTCAGTTGCTTTTGGGAACCAGCATTCTTCATCCAGCAAAGCCAATATACCAGGGGGCCCCGCCTAAAACAAGGGATATACCAGAACATCTCAATAAAGACACATCAGCCCTATGCTAGTGCCAACATTTAAACACTTTGAAAGAAAAATACCCAACCACCAAAAGCAGCTGTATTAAAATCAGATTCCCAATAATACAGAAATGGCTAATCACAGAATATCGCCTGTAATTCCCCAGTTGGATTCTGAGTGTTCCTTTCACTAGTAGGACCCCTATATGAGGTTAGAATTGTCTAGGGAGCCTTAGGTGACAGGATGCTTTTTAAATGGAATAAAGAAAGCTACTTGGCCATTCTCCTTACAAGCATAGACAGAGGACATTAAAATACAGAAGATCACTGCAGGAGATTTTACAAAGCATATTAATTTAGAAATGGGTATTGGTACATCTGATCAGCAGTATGTTATTTGGAAGAAAGATGGAAAGAAGTGCCCATGTTCACGCCTAAGTAAAGTCACTTGCTTAGATGAAGGATTGCAGAAACTGGAAGGCCAGTCTCCGACCTGTTCAAGAGGCTCTATCCATGATAGCATAGAAGGCTAGAAGCATATAATGAAGCCTCTCCTTGCTGCTCAGAAAGGGTGTGCAAATTGTTTTTTTACCGGCTTCTCTATGAGCTCGATGCAGGGCTGTAGGTCCAGGCCAAAGTCAATGAAGTTCCATTCTATGCCCTCCCGCTGGTACTCCTCTTGCTCCAGAATGAACATGGTATGATTAAAGAGCTGCTGCAACTTCTCATTTGTGTAGTTAATACACAGCTGTTCAAATGAGTTCAGCTAATAGGGAGAAAAAGGGAAGAAGTTAGAGGGACAACGTGAATGGTCACCTTTGTTAGAATATTTACTCACTATTTTTCTATTCCCACTTCTATAAAAGGAAGAATTTGACAAAAATGTTCTGTGTACGGAGTACATCTGGTAGCACTATGTCAATCACTTTCAGTTGTACAAGAGCACCACTTATACACTTCACAATATAGCAGAAGTGTTAAGAAACTTCAGCAATCTGGGACCAGGAAGGTCTCCCTTTTTCCCACAACCTCAAAGTTGGGAGCTCCCTTAACAGATCTAGGGAGCAATGGGAGCCTAGACCCTTCCCTCCTCTCCTGACCCTCCCCACCAAGTTTTTGCTCAAGGAGCAATGAAAACCCTGGGGAAGCATGGAAGAGGGTATTCTTCACCTCCAGAGACTTCTGCAGGTCCTAGGAAGAAGTTCTGGAGTTGAGATACCTTACCTGCATGCTGCTGAACAGGTTGATAGACAGGAATGCACGTAGGCCACAAAATGTCTGATGTTTGCATCTGACCCACTCTCCCTCGCTTCTAAGAATATTTTTAGCAGCACTTCATAGAATCCAAGGCCAGAAGCGACATAAAACCGCTATACTGGGTCAGACCATCTAACCCAGTATCCTGTCTTCTGACAGTGGTCAATGCCTGGTGTTTCAGAGGGAATGGGTAGAACAGGGAATCAAGCAATCCATCCTCTGTCGCCTATTCACAGCTTCTGGCAAACAGAGGCTAGGGACACTATCCCTGCCCATCCTGGCTAACAGCCAGCCATCGATGGACCTATCCTCCATGAACTTATCTAGTTTTCATGAACCCTGTTATAGTCTTGACCTTCACAACATCCTCTGGTAAAGAGTTCCACACGTTGACTGCATGTTGTGTGAAGAAATAATTCCTTTTGTTTTAAACCTGCTGCCTATTAACACAAGAACTAGTAGTCATCAAATGAAATTATGAGGAGTAAACATGTCCTTATTTACTTTCTCCGCACCAGTCACGTATAGACCTCTATCATATTCTCTCCCTCCTGCCAACCATCTCTTTTCCAAGCTGAAAAGTCTCAGTCTTATTAATCTTTCTTCATATGGAAGCTGTTCCATACCCCTAATTATTTTTGTTGCCCTTTTCTGTACTCTTCCCAATTCCAATATATCCTTTTTGAGATGGGGTGACCAAATCTGCATGCAGTATGCAAGATGTGGGCATGCCATGGATTTTTATAGAGGCAATATATTTTCTCTTATTATCTATCCCTTTGCAAACGATTCACAACATTGTTAGTTTTGACTGCTGCTGCACACTAAGCAGATATTTTCAGAGAACTATCCACAATGACTCCAAGATCTTTCTTGGGTGGTAATAGCTAATTTAGACCTCATCATTTTATATGTATAGTGGGAATGTTTTCCAATATGCATTACTTTACATTTATCAACACTGAATTGCATCTGCCGTTTTGTTGCCCAGTCACCTCGCTTTGCAAGATCCTTTTGTAACTCTTCATAGTCTGTTTTGGATTTAACTATCTTGAGGAGTATTGTATCATCCGCAAATTTTGCCACCTCATTGTTTACCCCTTTTTCCAGATCGTTTATGAATATGTTGAACCCTGGTGAACATTATTATTTACCTCTCTCCATTCTGAAAACTAATCATTTATTCCTACCCTTTGTTTCCTACCTTTTATTCAGCTATTGATCCATGAGAGGATCCTTCCCTCTTATTCAAAGTAAGCTTTCATGGGATAAGAGCCTTTGGTGAGGGACCTCATTAAAGGCTTTCTGAAAAACTAAGTACATTATATCCACTGGATCACCCTTGTCCACATGTTTGTTGATTCTCTCAAAGAATTCTACTCGATTGGTGAAGCATGATTTCCCTTTACAAAAATCATGTTGATCCTTCCCAACAAACCTGGTTCATTTATGTGGCCAATAATTCTGCTTTTTACTATAGTTTCAACCAATTTGCCTGGTACTGAAGATAAGCTTACTGCCTGTAATTATCAGGAGCACCTCTAGAGCCTTTTTTAAATGTGTGTGTGTCTCATTAGCTATCCTCCAGTCATCTGGTACAGAAGCAGATTTAAATTGTAGGTTATACACTACAGTTAGTTCTGCAATTTCACATTTGAGTTCCTTCAGAACTCTTGGGGGAATACCATCTCATACTGGTGACTTATATTTACTATTTAATTTATCAATTTGTTCCAAAACCTCCTCTAATGACATCAATCTGGGACAGTTCCTCAGATCTGTCAACTAAAAAGAATGGCTCAGGTTTGGAAATCTCCCTAAGAATTCATTTAGTTCCTCCAAAATGGCCTTATCTTCCTTGAGTGCTCCTTTAGCACCTTGATTGTCCAGTGGCCCCACAGGTTGTTTAGCAGGCTTCCAGCTTCTGGCATACTTACATTTTTGCTAGGTTTTTTTATTTTGAGTCTTTGGCTAGCTGTTCTTATAATTCATTTTTGACCTTCCTAATTATATTTTTACACATCACTTGCCAGAGTTTATGCTCCTTTCTATTTTCTCAAAAGGATTTAAGTTCCACTTTTTAAAGGATGCTTTTTTGCCTCTAACCTCCTCTTTTACTTTGTTGTTTAGCCACAGTGGCACTTTTTTGGTCCTTTTACTATGTTTTTAATTTGGGGTATACATTTAAATTGAGCCTCTATTTTGGTGTCTTGAAAAAGTTTCCATGCAGCTTGCAGGGATTTCACTTTTGGCACTGTACCTTTTAATTTCTGTTTGACTAACTTCCTCATTTTTGTGTTGTTCCGTTTCTGAAATTAAATGCTACCATGGTGAGCTGCTTTGGTGTTCCCTCTCCCACCGAGATGTTACATTTTATTATGTTATGGTCACTATTGCCAAGCAATTCAGCTATATTCACCTCTTGGACCAGATCCTGTGCTCTGCTTAGGACTAAATCAAGAACTGCATCTCCTCTTATGGGTTCCAGCATTAGCTGCTCCAAGAAGCAGTTATTTAAGGTGTCAAGAAACGATCTCTGTATCCCATCCTGAGGTGCCATATACGCAGTCAACATGGGGATAGTTGAAATCCCTCATTATTATTACTGAGTATTTTTGTAGCCTGTCTAATCTCCCTGAGCATTTCAGTCACTATCACTATCCTGGTCAGATGGTTGACAGTATATCCCTATTGGTATATTCTTATTAGTCAAGCACGGAATTACTATCCATAGAGATTCTATGGCACAGTTTGGTTCATTTAAGATTTTTACTTCATTTGATTCTACACTTTCACATATAATGCCACTCCCCCACCAGCACAACCTGTTCTGTCCTTCCGATATATTTTGTATCCTGGTATTACTGTGTCCCATCATTGTAATCATCCAGTCTGACTTCCTGTATAACACAGACCATAGAACTTCCCAAAAACTCCTAAAGCATCTCTTTTGGAAAAGCTTCAACAGATCCTCCTTTAGTGTTCTGAAACATTTTTAGTCAATTTCAAAACATTCAAGTTGACAGTGGCCCTTAAATTCTACATTGCAAGAAACACACCAAAAGTCATTAAACTTCAGCATAAAGCTAACAAACATTTGGATTCTGATCTATGGGAGGAAATCAAGAGATACAGAACCATACAGACGGTTACTGCAGTATCTACAATGCACACTCCAGAAAGGAGGAGAGCCTCAGAACAGATACAACTTTTAGATAATGTTAGGTCATTTAAATATTTGCAACAAATTTAAAATATTAAAGAATGTAACCTTTTGAAACAACACCTAGAAACTGCTTAGTTAGTGGGACAGTGAGGTTCCCCACTAAGAAAGTCCAGTTCAGCCTTAAAAAGGGGCTAATCTGTTTCTCCCAGACCTCAGTGATATTTTGCCAGGGAGCAAGGGCACAGGAACATGCTCCATTGTATGCAGGAATAGAATACCTCCTTACTTCAAAAATCTCAAAGCCAGCAATGTCAAGGATTCCAATGAAGGATGCCCCCTGCCTTTTGGTCTTATCCAGGGCCTTGTTGATGCGCATCACCAGCCAACGGAACATACGTTCGTAAGTGGCTTTGGCCAGTGCCTCGATGGCAAAGTCAGCCTGAGTAGAAAGGAAACAAAAAACAAGAGTTACATTGTAATCTAAAACTGAATAGCTCAGTAATCTGGCACACTGGAGACTCAGGTTGGAGTCAGTGACCTGACTGGCTTAGTGAATGAGTCGGTCATTTTGCAGACTCTTTCAGATGAAAAGGAGGGACTAAATAATGGAGGACTTGTCATACTAGATCAGAGTCAAAGAAGTCCCAATTACAGCATCTTGCCTCTAGCAAGAGCCAATACCAGGTACTCCAAAGAGGAAATTCTGTCTAGTCCTCTCATAAAAAGTCAATGGCTGTACCATAGTGACTTTTCAGGGTTCCATAAGGGAATCATAGGTATTTGTGGAGTCTGGGGCTTGTTTTCTTAATGCCTCACTTCCTGGAAGGTCAAGTTCCTGCATCAGAGGCAGAGAGTTATATACTGAAATGGGAGGGCAGTCAAGGATGATTTACAGAATCTGATTGGTATCCTTTCTTCCCATCACCCCACTTCTAAAGAGGACATTTTTATAGCACACAGGACCACACTGAAGTGTTCATCACAGGATAAGTTGAGAAAAAGACAGTTATCTTGGAGAACACCAGTTACAGAAAAGGTGTGTTGCTCATGTCTATTCCACAATAGATGTGCGTGCTCACCACGTGCACCGGTGCTGGAAGTTTTTCCCCTAGCAGTATCCGTAGGGGGGGGCACCCCAGCAACCCTGGGAATGGCGCCTCCATGGCCCAGTATAAGGGGAGCTGTACGTTCACCCCATCCTCAGTTCTTTCTTGCCAGACAACTCCAACAGAGGGGAAGGAGGCTGGGATGTGGAACAGACAGGAGCAACATATCTCGAAGAACACCAGTTTCAGAAAAACTGTCTTTTTGTCGAGTGATTGCTCATGTGTACTCCACAATAGGTGATTCCAAGCTATATCTGTTGGAGGTGGGTAGGAGTCCACAAGTTCTCGGGACGGAGTACAGTCCTGCCGAACCCGGTGTCATCCCTGGTTTGGGAGATGATCACAGTGTGAGGTGAACATGTGAACCAAAGACCAATGTGGTGGCCCTGCTAATGTCCTGGACAGGGATGTGGGCCAAGAAGGCAGCCAACGAGGCCTGTGCCCAAGTCAAGTGCATCTTCACAATTGGTGGCGGAGGAATACCCGCCAGAGCAGAACAGGTATGGATGCACAAAGTGATCCAGTTGGAGAGGTGCTGAGTGGAGATCAACCGACCCCTCGTGCTCAGCCAAGGCAACGAACAGTTGGGAGGACTTCCTGAATGGCTTAGGCCGTTTGAGGTAGAACACTAGAGCCCATCGCATGTCGAGCTTGCAGGCGGTACTCCTCACTGGCCGTGTCCGGTTTGGGGCAGAGGACCATCAGAAAAAAGGTCTTGACCCATGTGATAGGTGGAGACGACCTTCGAGAGAATGCAGGATGCAGTCAGAGCTGGACCGTGTCCTTATGAAACACTGTGCATGGGGGCTTGGAGGTCAGGGCCCTGAGCACCGAGACCCTCCTGGGTGATGTGATTACGACCAGGAAAGCTACCTTCCACGAGAGGCAGGACCAAAAGCACGTAGTTAGTGGCTCAAATGAGGGCCCCATGAGATGGGTAAACACCAGGTTCAGGTCCCACTGCGGACCCAGGGATCTAAAATAAGGGAAAAAAGATGGTCCAAACCCTTAAGGAACCGGCCAGTCATAGCATGGGAAAATACCGTGTGCCCTTGCACCAGTGGACGGAAGGCCAATATGGTTGCCAGGTGCACCCTGACTGACGAAGGCGCCAGGCCCTGGGCCTTCAGGTGGAGGAGGTAAACCAAAATAAGCTGGATCGGGGCGGCTACAGGGTAACACCTTGGTCCGCCACCCACCTAGAAAACTGGGACCAATTCGCCAAATAAGAGCAGCAAGTGGAGGGCCGTCTACATTTGAGAAGGACATGCTGAACCTGTTCCGAGCATGTCCTTTGAGCAGCCATGCCATGAGGCGAAGAGCTGCTAGGTTAGGATGGAGGTGGCGGTCGTGGTCCTGAGAGAGCAGGTCTGGGTGGAGTGGCAACCGCCAATTCGGAGCTACTGTGAGGGTCCCGTACCAATGCTGCCTGAGCCATGCCAGGGCAACGAGGAGGATGTGGGCCTTGTTTGTCTATCTTCTCCAGGACCCTGCTGATTAGAGGGAATGGAGGAAAAGCGTAGAGAAGCCAGCCTGACCTGGACAGGACAAAGGCACTGGAGATAGCGCCCCTCTCCAGGTTCCCCCTGGGATCCACCTGGGGAGTTTCCCACCTTTGGAAGAGCTGGTGGGCCACATCCGTGTGGAGGGACCACTCAGTTATGAGGAAAAGTCCCTGCTCTAGTGATCTGTCTTCGCGTTCCAGGCACTCAGCAGGTGGAAGGCCTTCAGGCAGATGTCGTGGGTTATACATCTTGCTTTGGGCGGACCAGAGGTGATCACAGAGTCCGGAATGGTGAGGACCTTGTCCATCCTGTCCGTGGCCTGGGAGAACATCGAGGCCTACGAGAGCTGGAGGGGCCTCATCCTGAGTCTGGCGTGATGGACCATGTACGTGCACTCCGACATGTGACCCAAAGGCTGCAGGCAAGTCCTGGCTGTTGTCACCAGGAACCTTGTGATTGAGTTCATGAGACCATTCAGGGTCTGGAATCTATCTAGAGGGAGAGAGGCCCTGGCCAACGTTGCGTCCAGGAGCGTCCCAATAAACTGTATGTGCTGGACCAAGACTAACGTGGACTTGGTGTTGTTTACCAACAGGCCCAAGGCGGTGCACGTGGACAGGAGGAGCGCCACGTGATCCCTCACCTGCGACGGTGAGATGTCCTTTGCAAGCCAATCGTCCAGGTAGGGAAATATCTGGACCCCCCCCCCCCCCAGCATCTGAGGTAGGCCACTACCCCAACATGCATTTTGTAAACACCCTGGGGAAGTGGAGTGGCCAACGGGAGGAGTGTGAATTGGTAGTGATTCTGTCCCACCATGAAATGGAGGAAGTGCCCATGCCCCTCCAATATGTGTACTTCCACATCCACGTCCTGGAGATCGAGGGCAGCGTACCAGTCTCCGGGATTCAGGGAGGGGATGGAGGCCAGGGACACCACATGGAACCTGAGTTTCACCATGTACTGGTTCAGACCTCACAGGTCCAGGATGGACCTGAGCCCCCCTCCTTTGGCCTTCGGGGTAAGGAAATATCGGGACTCCTCAGGCACTGCCTCTATTGCTCCTAATCCCAGGAGCCGCTCCACCTCCTGCTCAAGCAGAGCTTTGTGCGAGAGGTCCCCCAAGAGGGACAGAGGTAGGGGTGGTTGGGCTGGGAGGAAGTAAACTGGAGAGTGTAACCTTGGGAGATGGTTTTGATGACCTATCGGTCCAAGTGGATCCCTGATGAGGACTGGCGGGTGCTCCCAAGCATCCCGTGAAAAGCGCCATTTCCCAGCCTCCTTGCTCGTGGGGAACCCAGGCTGGAGGACAGGCCAAGACTGCCTCTGAGGGCGTCTCCTATAGTCCTGTTGCTTCTTATGGGCAGCCTCATACTTCGGGAGGGTGGCCTGGGCGGAGAGTGCTGCGGCTTGAACTTGGGTTTTGTTGGAGCCGGGACACAGAGGCTCAGAGTCTGGAGGGTCATGTGGGAGTCTTTCATGCCATGCAGCCTTGTATCCCATCAAACGGGAGATCCTGAATGGCCACCTGTGCCTCACTGGACAGCAAGAGCCATGACGCCCTTCTTATGGGCACAGTGGAGGACATGGAGCCCACAGCCATATTTGCTGCATCCAAAACCACTTGCAGGGTTCTCCTGACAGCCACTGTAGTCTCCTCCACCAGTGCCTTGAACTCTTTCCTATCGCGTTCCTGGAGGGAGTCCTGGAACCTGACAAATTGAATTCCTACCTGCCCAGGGCACCTGGTTGTTTACCACTTCCAACTGAAAGCTCAGGGACGAATACATTTTTCTTCTGAAAGAGTCCAGCCTCCATGAACCTTTATTTTTCAGGGTAGGGCCTGGCTGGCCCTGCCATTCCCTGTGGTTGACCAACTCGACCACCAGGGAGTTGGGCACCGGGTGGGTGTATAGGTACTCACGTCCTTTCACAAGTACTTACATTCCGCTCTCTTATAGATGGGGGTCAATGAGGCCAGTGTTTGCCACAAGGCACTGAAATTGTCACCTCTTCATGGAGACACAAAAAACTACCTTGCCCTGTGCCGAAGAGGACAGCACACTGAACAGGGAGTCCAAGGGTTCCTCCATCTCTCCTGTTTGGAGGTGGAGGTTTGACATGACCCCTTTAAAAAGCTCCTGGTGTCCCTAAAGTCCTCCTGCGAGACTGAGGGGGTGGGGCCATTATTGCCTCATCTGTGGAGGGAGAGGAGACTGGTACGATACTCTGGGTATCCGCCTGCACTGGGGGGGTCCACCACTTGGTTGGTCTCCGGGCATGGTTCCAAGGATGTACATCCCACTGACCCCTTCCTTGGAGGTCTGGAGAGGGAAGCCAATGGTGCCTCTGAGGGTCCAGCTATCGAGTAAGCCCCAACCAGGGCTGTGTCAGGGCCACGGCATCCACTGGGCCAGCCACAGGGCCTGGTGCCACTGCACTGGCAAGCCCAGTTGTTCGACCTGGCTGGCCTGGCCCATGGAAGGACAAATGCGAATGGAGACCGGCTGATGAACGACCTGCCACTGTCTCAGGACCAGAAGGAGCAGCAGTGCCAGAAACAACGCCAACCACGGGACCGTGATCTCGATGTGGAGGATCGGTACCGTTGGTAGCAGTTGCTCTGTGATCAGCTCCAATGGGCGGACCCACGGAGGCAAGAAGCTGGCGATAGATGTCCGGCGATAGACGTCCAGGGCTTCGGAGATGATGTCCTGGCAGGATCTTGGAGTCGGATTCTGAGCGGAAACAGCATCGACGTCTGTGCCATGGCCGGCTGCAGTAACCCCTCCAAGACGAGGGCCTTTGGCAACATCTGCCTTGGTCCTGTCGGTACTAACTCCTTGAAATGGAGCGGTGCTGAGAGTTTCAGTCGGATGGCACCGAACTAGCAAAGGTGCCAGAAGGTCGCTGTACACTGACCCCACAGTGCCCAGCGCCGACTGGGAGTGGCGCACCAGAATTGGGGTCCGCGCTGACTATCAGAATGGTCTGGAGCCCGATCTCTCTCTCAGTCTGAGATTTTAACAACTTGCAAATCTTGCAACAATCACTGATATAGGTCTCTCCCAAGCAGTGTAAACAGTCTGCGTGTGGGTCACTCATTGACACAGATCGCCTACAAGTGTCGCATGATTTAAAACCCAGGAGGCAGGGCATGCCCTGGCCCGGGCACTCTAACTGAACAGCTAACTAACTACAGGCACTAACACTGAATGAACAAGCAGTTCTGGGGATGAGCTACAGCAAAGCTGGAGCAGAGTAGTTCCGATGCACCTTCACTGGTGGCAAGAAGGAACTGAGGGTGAGGGGAGCATGCAGCTCCTGTTACACTGTGCCATGGAGGTGCCACTCCAGGGGTCACTGAGGCGCTTCCCACTACAGGTACTTCTGGCACTGGTGCATGTGGTGAGCATGCACACCTATTGTGGAATACACATGAGCAATCACTCAAAGAAATGAAAATACACAGAGTGCAGGCCTGAGAGCCCTTTGGCAGGAGGCAGCCAGTTTCTAGGTCAGTTGCCACATATAGCCAAGGACAAGGCCTAGCATGGTCGTCTCCATTTTACAACTAAATTTCTGCATTCAGGGATGCCACAGGACATTTGTCAACACAGAGTGAGTATGAGCATCACTATCTTTTCACCTAATGTGTAGGAAATGCCATGTTACAAGTTGACTGGCCCTTTATTGGGCTAGAGAACAGATAGCTCCATTTAATTGTTACCCCTTGGCCCCTTCCCAGCAGGGTGCATCTATAAAAGCCTGAGAGAGAGTAGCTGCAGAAGGGTAGCTGACTCCTCTAGTAGGCTCTGGAAAAGGATAACTCTCAAATAGACAGCCTGGAGGGAGACTGAGGATAGCTGGCTTGCTCCTATGACTGGCCTGGGAAGAGAGAGCAAGCCCTGAGAATCAGAGCTCTGCAGGAGAATGGGAAAGAACCAAGCCCAGGAGAAGGGCACAAGACCCTTTTTGTTTATGTTGCACTTGGGACTATCACCTAAATTGGTTACCGGTGCCTTGCCAGGTGATGCAGATAAATGACTGCCAAGGAGTTTCCCAGGGGGAAACTGGGGCAGGGTGAACAATGCCATGGCAGGCCACAAGGAGTTACCCCAGAGGCTGACTGCCATGTGCCAGCTTTGGATAATTCACTCCCTGGAGACAGCCAACTGCCATTTTCACATTTCCTTATCACTGCCAGTATACATGGGAAATAAGAGCTACCTCACTCTGCACCACCACAATCTTCTATACACTATAGATCACTGGAGCAAATCTAAAGCAGTTTCCACACTCCATTGCTTACATCTCTCATTGCAACTATCTGAGTCAATTAAGATGCTATCTGAGGTTATGGAAGTCTTTAGTGCTTATGTTAATCTTAGTGCTATGTTACTACAAGAGCTCACTTCCTTCTGCAGAACACATACCTGCTCTTTAGTCTGAGCTTTCTGGACGTAGTCTCGTCCCACCTTGATACGAGGGGTTAGGATTCCCCGGGTGAAGTCCGTCACATTGATACCCAAAAGGTGGGATACTTTCTGAGCGGCTAGAAAGGAGAAGAGGAAGCAAAGAGATGTTCACCTTAAGATTAATGCTCCTTTTGCCTCACCACAGGGAAATGACAAAAGGAGAAAGATATTCCTGGCAATCTATCCCTTAGAGAGTCAAATACCAGCAATGAATAGCTCTTAACTGAACAGGTTAATGAGACAATCAAAGAAGAGATCTAAAAACACTGCAGTGTGTTCAATTGCTTCAGGAAACAAAAATAAATTGTAGGTGATACTACAGGACCACTGGCCTAGTGGCATCATCCAGTTAACTGCCTGCACCCATTTTGAGGATGCATCCAAGTAGCTGAGATATACAAAAGGAATCCCAGCTAATCAGTCTATCTGCACTGGCTGAATGGCCTCTTCAGTTAACTGTAATCAAGTGTATGAGCATTTCATCTGGTATGAGACAATCCCCTCCCCTCTCTGGAGGGAAACCATTTGAAGTGGATTTGCTAAATTGTGAAAATGGTTGAAGGTATAATCCAAAGGCCATTTTTTATTGTCCTCAGCAGCCTCCTGTCTACTGGCCTCTTACTACAATTCATCAGTTCTAAATCCAGAATTATGATCACTTAGTCCGAAGTCCTAAGTAACATGGCCATAGAACTTCCTAAAATTATTCTTAAAATTTTCTTTAAAAAAAAAACAAACTAAAAAAGTGGTCGGTGATGGAGAATCACCATAACCCTTGCTAAATTGTTCAAATGGTTAATTACTCTATTAAATTTATGCCTTATTTCAACTCTGATTTTGTCTAGCTTCAACCTTCAAACTTGCAAGAATGGTACAATATAATCCAATGGCTGAAGAGCCCATTATTAAATATTTGTTCACCATGTAGTTACTTACAGACAGTAATCAAGTCACTCCTTAACCTTCTCTTTGTTAAGCTAAATAGATGGAGCTCCTTGAATGTATTGCTAATGCATGTTTTCTGATCCTTTAATTATTCTCCTGGCTCTTCTCTGAACCCTCTTCAATTTATCAACATCCACCTTGAATTATAAGCACCAGAAATGGACACAGTTTTCCAGTAGTGGTTGCAAATACAGAGGTAAAATAATCTCCCAGCTCCTACTCTAGATTCCCATTTATGCATCCTAGGATCACATTAGCCCTTTTGGCCATGGCACCACACTGGGAACTCATGTTCAGTTGATTATTCACCACGTGCCCCAAATCTTGTTCAAAGTCAGTTTTCCAGGATAGAGCCCCCCATCCTGTAAGTATGGCCTGCATTCTTTGTTCCTAGATGTATGTTTACATTTAGCCATACTACAATGCCAATTGTTTGCTCATGCCCAGTTTATCAATCCAGATTGCTCTATCAGGGAAATGTCTGCATTATTTACCACTCCCTTAATTTTGGGATCACATGCAAACTAACAGTGATGCTTGTGTGTTGTCTTCTAAGTCATTGACAAAAGTGTTAAGAACTGTAGAGTCAAGAACAGATCCCTGTGAGACACCACTAGAAAATGCACCCACTTGTACCCTTTTTATATGGGGCAATGGAGAGAAGTCTCCCAGGCATGCACCAACAGCATGCTAATTACACCTATTTAGAGAGAACACTGTAGCTAAGGTAAATGTATAATTTACCCATCACCAATCTGCCCTCTCAGGTCTTATCAAGCAGGATTTTAACTGAAACGGACTACTGAAGGGATATTTCCCTAAATCCTTTGAGCAAGGCGCATGATTTAGGCTGAGAATATGTTTTATAGGTGTTCTCATACATCTGACCACAGCTGAACACACTCAGGTCTCATGGCAATAGTATAACAGTTTCAACTAGTTACCATGTTCATTTCTGGTCCAACACCAGCAACACTGCCACATTCCTGCCCAAAGGTGGCTGCAGTTCAGCACTGAATAAAATGATTTGTACATTTGTGTTTTGTTCAAGAACTTGGGCTGCTTTGGAAAGCAGAGAACTTTATAAAATATGATCCCTTATCCCCTGCATATGTGATAAGAAGCTCCTAGAGAGAGAAGTATTGGTTGTTTTTGTGGGATTGGTTACCTGTATTGTCTGGCATAGAGGCTTGATCTGTGTTGCGCTCTTTCTTGAAGACTATGTTGCCAAGCTGAAGAACACCCGAGACCACTCTCAGCAGACCTTTTATAGAGCAAAGAATTAAAATTGCATATGAGCAATACATGTAAGGAAGGTATGAGCAGCATGCACTGACTTTCTTCCTGTTCACCTCAGGCATCAGATTAAGAGGGTGAAAATTTCCATTGTGTAACAGTAATCATTGAAAGGGCCACGCCAGCATTAGGGTGTGAGCCAGTTAAGGTTGGGCAGATCTTTGTTCTTTTCATTCAGCACACTTTCACTTCCCTGGCACAAGTGCTATAAGGTCTCCATTTGTTGGAACATATGCAGCATAGACTGCAGGTATCAGGATGTCCACTGAAGTACCTGTACCACTGCGGACAACATACCGAAGCACCCCCCCCTTAGCTCTTTCAAGAATCAGCATCAGATGCTAGAACAGAGATGGAGAATTTTTAACACTAAATATTGAAATAAGTGTTGATCTGATGCCATCTTCATCTCAAGTCTCACCGAGCAGCAAGTTTGTTAGTGGTACTAAATAGTTAGCTACTAACTGGTTATTCTACTTCCTCTTCAAGTGGCCTCTCCCTCTACCTACTATAGCACTAGCTAGTTTACAAGATCTCTGGCCCACATGTCCACAGTGAACAAAGCCTCCACAGATATTTCAGGACTGTCAGGAAAGCAGCACACATGCACCCACTGAATCTGGAGCCCTGGCACTCAAACAGAAAGCTTATTTTTATATTATCTCATCTAAAAAGATAGATGTTTAGACTTCGCATTCAAACCAAATAAATGAACTGTTCAACCAGCTGCCATATGTATGTTTCTCATAAGCCTAAAAGAACATTTAAGGTCTTTCACACCCTGAACAGAGAGGAAATGGCATTCCATGCATGTCTGCAAGTGAGCTATTGGAACCACTTCCATTTGCCAGTAAAGATGTGCCCTACAGCATAATTTAAAAAGTGGACATCAGGTTTCTTTGGCCATACATTAGGTTGCCAAATCCCTAACTAGAATGCAGAGGTGTCTTTTCACCTACACATTGGTTCCAGCCTCCTTGACTGATTCAGGAACTACAGGAGGACTTAGAGGTTAGGTCTACACTGGGGGCGGGGGAGGGCGGTGAGTCGACCTAAGATACGCAACTCAGCGTATCTTAGGTCGATTTACCTGGCCGTGAGGAGGCAGCCCCCGTCAACTCTGCTTCCACCTCTCGCCGCAGTGGAGTTCCGGAGTCAATGGCAGAGCTATCGGGGATAGATTTTATTGCATCTACACTAGATGCAATAAATCGATCCCCAATAGATCGATCACTACCTGCCGATCCGGTGGGTAGTGTAGACATACCCTGAGATGAACAAAAAGATACTAAATTGAGACGTTTGATACTAGAGAGAAGACAAAATAACTAACTGAGTTTTGGCCACTCTTAGAAAGTAGATGGAGGAAAAAAGTGCTTTAGAAGAGCCTATCACTATTGTATCTAGATGTTGGACAATATTAGTTTCTGGTTAGCAAGCTGGGCAGTAAGCTGGAGAGAGGTACATTGCTTTGTGCCACTGTTCACAACTAAGCGACTCCAACCATTGGTGGAGTAGATACCCCTATGGCTATGGGCCCAAGTTGAGAAATCTAAAGTGAACAAATGTCTTGCAATAGATCCCATAGAAGGCCAAGTCTTGCCTCTGGCAGGCTGCAGAGTAGAGGAAATTCTAGCGATAATACCATGAAAGGCACCCATGTGAGAACCGAATGAGAAATTTACAGGTAAACACTATGTATAGCACTCACAACAGACTGGGAACAAGCCTGGGACATGGCAGTTTGTGCACAGTGACCTGCTGCATTCTGCATTAGCTGAAGCTGTACTGGTGAATTTTGAGATGGGCCACTCCCATATCACCACCAGCCAGCTTGCTTCTCAGATACCACTAATTGACTTGTGTAATTGGTATACTAGACACTGCCTTCCCCTCATGTACTTTGAATATGATCAGACTGTTCCATTCTTTTTAATCCTTTCCCATGCATTTCCAAGCCCTTCATAGGATCCATACCTATCTGCTCATCATCTGGGATGCCCATGATTTTCATTGCCTCCAGAGTCTCCTGAAACATATCCTTGTCTTGCTGACCCGGGATCGTAACATGCCCATTTGAAAGGAATCTGTACTTGTTGTAAGGCTCCAACAGCAGATCAGCTTAAGAGGGAGGAAAAGACAAGGAATTATTGTAGCCTTCATTATAGGTAACAAGCTAGCATTCTTTTAGGCAGTTGCAAATGAATTACCTCCTTTGTACAAGCTTCTAAGAAAGTCAGTTATAACCACCAGAAGTCTTGATTTACCAGTCCCAGCTTCTTTAAAAACACTTCCAACCATCTCCCCCTGAACCCCCGCCAAACCATCAGCATGGAAGTCAACAATATCCAGCAGAGACAAAGACAAGACAGTTTCTGTTTTTCTGGCTTCTTTCACTAAAGCAGCAGTCCCCAAACATTAGCAGGTCATGCCTCCCTTACCCCTGTGCATGCCCCTCCTGCCACTAGGCAGCAGCTTGGGGGGGGGGGGGGGGGAGACAGGGCCACAGACAGGGCCACAGCTGGGGGTGAGTCTGGGGCTGGGAAGGGAGCCAGGGCCAGGGGGCAAGGCTGGGATGGAAGCAGAGCCGCAGCTGGACCGTGGTGGGGCATGGCAGCTAGGGGCCTTGCCCCCAGCCTTGGCCCAGGAATGTAGCCACGGCTAATGGCTGGGGCCAGCGCTGGTCCAGGAGCAGAGCTGTGCTGAGGTTGGGAATGGGTCCAGGTGCAGGACTGGGAGCCAGGGATGCAACTGGAGGTAGGATCGGTGCAGAGCAGGGGCAGGGAGGGGCTGGATGGCATTTCCCCCCCACCCCCATGGGGGAGGGGGCTGGCCTGGGCTCCACTGCACCACCCCCCAAAAATGTTCCTCCACACTCCTCTAGGGGGGCACTCCCCCTACTTTGGGGACCTCTGCACTACAGACTCAGGTTCAGATTTTCAGAGGTATTCAGGAGCCTAAAGATGAAAATAGGCGCCTAGTGAGATTTTCAAAAGCACTTAAGCAGGTTAGGTGCCCGATTACCTTTGAAGATCTGTCCATTAGTTCTTTTCCTGTCCCCAGAAAGTGAAAAACAAACAGTCTTGCGGGGAGAACCAGGGTTTATGTTTAGATCATTTGTCTTACGTTTTTCTTGTAACAGCATTTCTGTAGTTACAGATCAGAATGCTCCTTTGCCCAGACTATTTTTCTTTCCTCCATCCCATCCCCCAGCACACTGCCAAACCAGCCCCAGTGGTTCTTGGATCCTACTTTCATTAGAAGCAGAGACTGCCCTACAACTGTGTCCAGTTTCAGGTATCCTGTTTGTTTCAAATCAGTTATGGAGGTCACCACGCAGCTCTAGGAACAGTATGTTCTGCCATTAATGCTGTGCAGATGGTTATGAAGTGAGTTTTCTCCCTGCCCCTCACCTCTCCAGTCTGTCTGCCCTCTCCCATGGCAGTGACAGGCATGAGTTTAAACTGCTTACTTAACAGGAAGCTTAGATTGAGATCTTGAGGTGTTACCCAAACAGAGCACAGGCACACCTAGTGCTACATAGGTGCCAAATGTTATTCTGTATTTTGTTAATTGCCAAGTTTACAATAAGATCGTTCCTGCCCTGAAGAACTTGCACTGTATTAGACAAGACTAAACATGGGACAGGACAATAAGGAAGGGTGTGGAGACATCATTGGCAGGGGTACCAATGCAGGAAGGAGAGGGAAAAAAAAAAAAGAAAAGTTAAGGAGATGGTTGAAAGGAGAGGTCCTGGTCAGCAAACAGTGGGAGGCAGTTCCAGGCTTTGGAAGAGGGGAAATAATAGGGCCTAGACTGCAAGTGTTTGGAACCATTTGGCAGTTAGGGGAAAGGGACCCTATTTACAGCACAAGGTACTCACTCTTCAGGTGCTCCCCTGCCCCAGACAATAGGTAGTAGAAGATATGAAAGGTTCGCTCCTCTTTGGCTTGACGGATTGCACGTGATTTCTCCAAGAGATCTTTATAGAGTAAAGGAACAGCGGAGAGACTAACAAGTAACTTTCCATTCCATTCTCATCTGAGAAAAAAAGAGGTTCTATTTGGTGTCAGTGCCCTTCAAGTTGGTTGGCGTGACAGGCGGTTTAGTGATCTGCCTTGACCTTTCAAAGCTTTCGGTAAGTGCCATAGAGGCTGACAGCAACACACCCTTCAACAACCTCAGTGGCTGATTAAGTTTAAGATGCGCTTTTGGACTCGTGAGTTAATCCTCATTTTAAGGGTGGGACCGGGATGCAAGACTAAGTTGTGAATAAAAGGGAGGAAAGACATTTGCCACATTTCTCATCTACCCTGGTTAAAACATGAAAGGGTCATGGAATCCCAAGTCTACTCAGCATGTCACAGCTTAAAATGCCACTATCCCATAACATTACAATTATTTCATCCAGAAGGGATTCTTGATCTAACCCCAAACATAGGTTCTAAAATGCTGGACCGTTTAAATAAAAAGAGATTCCCTTTTCACTTGCAGACGAAACGAGAGATCTTAACAGGGATCTCTCTAGCCTAAGACGACAGGTGCCGACAGAAGTCTAGGGAGCCCTCTGACTTCGTTGCTGTTGAGGTGGAAGAGACTATTTGGCTGTATATAGGTAGGTAGGTAGATAGATATGCATGTTCCCATTCCCCACACCCTGTAAATTATTTCTATTAAATGGTTCCGTGCAAAGGATACAAGTCTCAATATTGGCTCCCACAATGTAGCCATTGACATCAAAGTTGATTCTGATGAACTTGCCCTGAGAAAGAGATTAGCAGAAATATTAGTATTCTTATGCTATCACAGCTAGAGCAAAATGGTAGAGGACCCAATATAGGTCTTTCAGCTCCAAACAACATAATTAACAGCTAAGACAAGTTTTAAACAGACCACAAGCCCAGCCAGCTCACAACACTCCCTGATTATGAAGCAATTTAACATCCGTGACACCATAAATTACTCCTATGAGAGAGAAAGGTCCATCAAATTACATGGTTTCAGATTGCCTTGGCATCAGGAAACATGTTAAGTTTCAATCTGAAGTGGATCCCCTCCACCTCAGTTCCAGGTGCCATAAATAGACACAGCATTCTAGATTGACCACCACCACAGCTCAACCACTCTTCAACCATTTACACTTCAACTTGGTTTCAAGTGTAGCTTCCCCATCCCTTAGAAGCTTTCTACTGCCCCCCTAGAATTAATGCAATATGGGTCACTACTCTCTCCTCGGGAGAAAAATGAATTTGATAGACTGAAACAATGGCACATGGAGCCCTGGGAAAGGTTCAACATCTTGCATTCCAGCATCTTCAATCCTATCAGTCCTTTGTGGATAATCCAGTGACAAATGAAAACTGTGTCCCAGTTTCACTCAAGAAAAGCAAATTACAGAAAAGAACATCCCAGGACTGCAGATCAGGCACAAAAGTAAAGCAAGACTCCCACAATTCATTCAACTAGTGGCTTCTCCCCTCTGGAACACTGGGGACACCAGAACTCATGCAGGACAACAGTACTCACAAATCTTGAGGAGTTGTCATTCTTCACTGTCTTGGCATTTCCAAAAGCCTCCAGGATAGGGTTAGCCTGAAGCAATTGCCTCTCAAGCTCTCCCTAGACAGAAAACCAAAAAGTGGATGAAGACAGCAGCTTTTAACACCTTAGCCTAGAGGTTCCAGGTTTCATCTCACATCAGCTTAGCATCTATGTAGAGAAGCCACATTAGATTTTTGGCAATATTGCCCCAAACAAACATTTTAGGGTGCCACTGATTCTTTTGGCAAGACTGAGTTCATTTCAGTATGAAGAAATATTTTCTCCTCTCCAACCAGTCAGCATCAGTGCAATACTTACCTCTTCTGGTGCTGGACTTCAGTTACCAGAAGGCAGTCCTGTAAGCTTCCCTGCCTAAGGCACATCCCCTAGGCTTTCTGGGGGCAATGAGAAAGGAATGTTCTTCCCCCAGGTCACATCCACATCCCAGCAGCACCCTGCCTCCCAGTCGGAAGAATAAAGCAAACCTGGCTTTCAGTTGGGAGGGAGCCCTGGATTCTGCACAGGATGAGCTCACCAGTAACAGAAGATCAGAACACAAATCAGTTTTTGTGGGTGTCACGGAGTGTAGGGGAGTCAGGGCCCTGCACCTCTCACTTCCTGCAATTCACCGTGACTCTCAGCCAGCCAGTAAAACAGAAGGTTTATTAGATGACAGGAACACAGTCCCAAGCAGGAGCTTGTAGGTACAACCAGGACCCCTCAGCCAGGTCCCTCTGGGGGGCAAAGATCTTAGATCCCAGACTTGGTGTTCCCTGGTGTTCCCTGCTTCTTCCCAGACAGCCCAAAACTGAAACTGAAAACCCCTCCAGCAGGTTCTCTCCCCCCCTTCCTCTCCCCTTGTCCCTTTGTCCAGTTTCCCAGGCAAAGGTGTCAGTTCACCCCACCCCCCTTCCTGGCTCAGGTACCATCCTTCACCTAAAGTCATCCCCAGCTCTCCCATCCCCCATGCAGACAGTTTCAGTAAAACTAAACAGATGTTCCCAGGTCAACACATCCCACTCCTTACTGCGTCACAGTGGGGTTTGGGGAGAATAATCTTTGCTTACACTGAGGCTCTCATCTCTACACAGACCAGCAAAAGCTTCCTCTGTGGGGATGCAACAGAAGGCAGCCACTGGTATTTGAGTCAAACTGTTTTATCCGCTGTCTTCCCACTTCCACACACTCCTCCTCCCCAGAGGCAACAGAGTTCCAGGGTGGAGAGACCAGCCAGAACTGCTGTCCCTACTAAGTGCTCAATCTCTGGAGCATATACACATTTTCCAGACATCTGTAGGTGGTTCCTTGAACTGACTGTCCCTTCTCTGTGTTAGAAGTAGGGAGTCCCATGTATTTCAAAATTAGCCAAATGCAAAAAACACTCCATCTCACATACTGAAATTGACAAATGGGTTAAGGTTTCTCCTTGTAGTAGTGGAGAGTAAGCCTTCAGGACTTCCTGATGCATGGAAACAGAGCCCAGTGTTTTTGCCCATGAATGCTGATCCCAGAAACTAGATTGTAGAGGGTGTGTTTACATGACAAAAAAGTACTTTTACAGCTCCTTTCATTCTCAAAGTGCATTTATAAACATTAGTCAATCCTCATCTGTCTCTAGAGGTGGTTAAAATAAATATACTCATTAATGATGGTAAAAATTAGGCAGAGATATGAAGTGACTTGCCCAACGTTAAAATCTGGAATTAGAACCCTGCCATTTCTACTCCTTACTGCTGGGTTCAGGTCACAACTCTCCTTTACAAGCCTGAAGTACAGAGTCAATCATTTCTATTAGTCTGCAGAGTTACACACAGAAGAGACAGCCACAATTAAGTTTTTATTCACTTTGTCACAAGTGCACATAAGATGTTTAGTTACAGGAAGGAATAGACTGGGACAGCAGCCATCCATCCCATAAGGCATGGGTAGGCAACCTGCGGCACGCGAGCTGATTTTCAGTGGCACTCACACTGCCTGGGTCCTGGCCACCGGTCCGGAGGGCTCTGCATTTTATTTTAATTTTAAATGAAGCTTCTTAAACATTTTAAAAATCTTATTTTTTACTTTACATACAATAGTTTAGTTATATATTATAGACTTATAGAAAGAGACCATCTAAAAACGTTAAAATGTATTACTGGCAAGCAAAATCTTAAATTAGAGTGAATAAATGAAGACTTGCTATACCACTTCTGAAAGGTTGCCGACCCCTACCATAAGGTCACACTTGGCTCTGCTAAGAAGAAAACCTCAAAACTTGCTATAAAAAGTCTATCAGTAATTTTGCAGGTCTCCTGCTATTCTGAAATGGGTGAGCTGCAACACCCACGCCTACTCTCTAACAGTTTCCATTCTGTCCAGTGATCCTGCAATGAAGTCCTAATCCTGTTTGTGACTGCGATCTGTTACTATAGAAATGAGTGATGTCACAAATTCAACATTACAACCTCACTGCAGGACCATGGGTAAAGATCAAAAGACTATTCAGAAGAAAACAGCAGTTAGACTTTGGTATTAAATGGATTTAAATTATTCAGCTAAAAAAAAAATTCAAACCGGCAAGGCCAAATTTAGCTGCACAAGAACTGGAAAGTGACAGTTAGGACTCTCACAGCAACATGTTCATTGTGGGCAAGTTAATTCCTTCATGTTTTTTAACCTCAAGAATGAAGGGTGCAATTAGTGACACATGGAAGTTGGTGGAGTCAGAAGCAAGGAGAAGGGGAGGGCTAGGATAGCAGGATCTAGTTGGTAAGGAGACCCACAATAGTAGTAGGCATGTAGCATGTCAGCTGCCTGTAAGCAGGTCACAATGGTAAGCGGGGACTGGGCGGGGTGGGGGGGCATGAGGTGAGAGGAATAGGGAAAGGCCAAAGTTAAGCAAATCAGAGACTAATCATGGGAACCAGCTTGGTAGAATGTTGCAGTGCAGCAGGAATACCAAATCTTTTGCAGAAGCAAGTTCTCAGTATGCTACTATAATCCTACATCTGATTAAAAGGTTGATGTTACCATGAAAGCATTAGCTCCTTCCCTCACTGATGTATGAATATGTAACCTGAACACTGCCTTAGTGTTCGTTTTAAGTAGAAAAAAAGTGTGCTTTTGATGTTGGTATTTAAGTAGTCCATGTAGGGTTTCAGGTCATACTTCACAGGAGGAAGCAGCATTCACACCTCTGCAGCCATTGTTTGACTGAAGACTGTTTTTGCATGGCCCATTAGCCAGGTAGATGCAGCAGCATACTGAGGACTATCTTTCCAATAGGAAAAACTTTACAATTTGCAGAATTCAGCACTAACTGCTGAGATCCTGTAATTAAGATACTGCCAACCTTTCTGTACCAGTAGTTGCAGGTCCTGAGCCGATTTTTAAACAATTTTAAAAAAAGATTCTATATGCATTCGAGATGGATACAAACACCCCCCTCCCTCCCGTGCAAACTGTTGCAGTACCAGCTTCTAGGTCTGCTTGCTAGCCTACAGTGGCAATGTGCAGCTGGGCCATTAGCACCCCCCGCCCCCGTGACTTCATATCAGTTTAAGTTACCAACCTCTTTGATGCCCACTGAAAACTCAGAATTTCTCCTCATATACTCCCAACGTCTAAGAGATTCTTTCCAAAGGAGGAGCCATATGCCAAAAATAGGAACCTTGCTAGTCCCATGTTTAAAAATAAAAATCATGAGGCAAGCTTCTAAAGATCAGGAGATTACGTTAATCATTCAATTTAAAAAATAAGTTTTGGTTTCTTTTTATTTTCTTTCTGGTTTTTGAGCCTTTATGGTTCATAATTGCAAGCTTTTCTCTACAACCATGAGAGCTACAAACTTTCTTTAAAACTAGGAAAAACAAACAATTCCAGCAGCTGAAGCTTTAAGAAAACAGCACCAGGCACCACATCACTCATGATAAAAACTTCCAGAGTTGCAACATGGCATTTGCATTTCTGATTGCAAAAAGTTATAATTTTAATTTTGAAAATAGTACTCTACTCTATGATTCGAGACAGGTGAAGTGAGGTAGACAGCAAACATGGAAAGCTTCAATCACAACTCACTTGCCTCATTCCCCAATACACAATTTGATTAAGTGAAAACAGGTATTTTAATGGAATGCTCTATGCCCTAAATGCAGCCTCACCTTGCCTAGTACTTACCACTATAAATGCAGTGAATTATGTTGGGGGGAAAAAAATCACCTAACACATTAATCATTGCTTTAGAATCCTTCCAAGTCAATAGAAATCAGTGGAAGGGGTGTCCCTCCCCACCCCCCACTGCAGCGGAGGGAAGGGCTTTAAAAAAATCTGTTTTTGTTTGAAAAAGTAGGAAAAAGCAGAGACTTGCGTTGTAAATTTAATCTCTTGATCAAAAGATACCAGAAATGCAAAAGGCTCTAGGCTATCAAATGTAACACCGTTACTGTATTACACTGCCAATGCAGGAGACCAAGATTCATGCTCCATCCTCAATCTAATGGTGCCAGCAGCGGGGCCTAATCTAGTGGCCTTGGGGGTTAGCACAAGCAGTCTGCAGACTTGTTCCCTTGGGTAGTGATAGGTCGGGGTGGGCAAACTACGGCCCGCGGGTCACATCCAGCCCCACCAGTCAATTTAATCCAGCCCTCCAGCTCTCGCTGGGGAGTGGAGTCTGGGGCTTGTCCTGCTCTGGCGCATCAGCCAGGACGTGCGGTCGGGAGCCACTTGGCACACGCGTGCCACCACACCGCACGGCTCCCAGAAGCGGCAGCACATCCCCCCCTCCGGCTCTTATGTTTAAGGACAGCCAGCGGGCTCCACGTACTGCCTCCGGCCCAAGCACCAACCTGGCAGCTCCCATTGGCTGGGAACTGCGGCCATTATAAATGGGAGGCCCCAGCAGAGGCACCTGGCCACACAGGAGCCGGAGGCACATGCCACTGCTTCAGGTAAGTGCTGCCCGGAGCCTGCATCCCTGAGCCCCTCCCATGCCTCAATCCCCTGTCCCAGCCCTGATCCCCTCCTGTCCTCCAAACCTCTCAACCCCAGCCTGGAGCACCCTCCTGTACCCTAAGCCCCTCATCCCCAGCCCCACCCCAAAGCCTGCACTCTGCCCCCTCCCGCACCCTGAACTCTGCATTTCTGTCCCACCCCAGAGCCCCCTCCCCCCTAGCCAAAGCCCTCACCCCCTCCTGCACCCCAACCCCAATTTCATGAGTATTCATGGCCTGCCATACAATTTCCATACCCAGATGTGGCCCTCAGGCCAAAAAGTTTGCCCAGCCCTGTGACAGGTGAACAGATGTCTCAAAGTTACTATACTAATCTGTAGACAACCTGAGTTGGAACCCAGAGCCAGGCCTAGGGAGTGTGAAGGTCAGCCAGGCTGCAGAGACGGCTCATTACCATCTAACATTAAGGATCCTGAATAGTTCTAATCCTCATTGGTAAGGCTGGTAACCAACATGGAGCCACCAGAGTTACAAAACGAGCTGCAGGATTCCTTAAGAGAACCTTCCAAATGGAGCTTGAACTCAGAAGCCATGAATTAAGCCCAGCTAAAAGGCTGGTTTATACTGTAACCAGATCCTTGGTCTGTTTAGATGACTGAAGTTTCACTTGAGAATAAGCAGCGGAAGAATGCTTAACTCCCCATCCCATGATCACACATGCCAAGAAAAAATATAAAAACAAAATTGTTTCTAAATACAGCTACTGACAGCCCATGGCAAAAGGTTTTGTAGATCTCAGTGTCTGGCACATGGAAGGCTAGGTTTTCATTTTGATTCCAGAAACCACTCATTAGAACGGCGTGCTTACACATACATACACATCTGCATGCAAAGAGTATCCTTTTAATGTACCCTAGAAACACACACGCAGAGCATGGCTATTGTTAAAATTACTAAGAGGAGGTTTTTACATAGAGATATTGAAGATCCGCTTGGCATCTGGGTTTCATTATAAAGCTCAGAAGTTAACTGCATTTCCCATGTGTGCACCTCTGACTAACAAGCTCATTGTGTTGGAACATCCAGTACACTCAGGGCAGCAGCTTCCTGACCTTTCCCAGCAACTGCACTCACAGCTAACTTGCTGTGGTGGAAGGCTAGACAGCCAGTCAACTCCAACTGGTTAGGAACACCATGCACACCGGAGGCTCTATATGCAGTTCTTGGAAAGCCAGGTTCAGTTCAACTCCCCTTGGTTAGTTCACTATACAGGAATAGTTTCTCAAGAGTGCACTTGCGAAGTTCTACAAGCGAGACCTTGAGTGCAGACTAGATGAGTGAACTTGACATATCTGCAATCTCTAACTGACAGCATCTCACAAAAGGTTACTGTGCATGACAAAAACAGAACTGTGAGTTGTCTATGGGACTGTTCTAGCTGCAGAAAGTGACACTGGTGTGAAGTGAAAAGGTGCTCAAATCGCACAAAGGGACAAAACGCATTCCTGGTGCAGAACGTGCAGTAAACGTGCAGCTCACCTAAGAGGACACAACTGATGAGTTCGGTCATAATCCATCAAGGGGAGAGGGAGGGGAAAAAAAAATAAGTGAGACAACTAAAGAGACCCTTGATCTAATGTATTTAGATACTTTTCACCCATTTAAAAATTCTGTTATAGTTTCAGTCAAGTCTTCAGCTCATATCCATGAACCTCTCCAAATTGGAGACTGTGCTTGTACAGCAGACTTCACAATCAGTCCCAAGATACAGAGGAGTAGAATAAAGGAGACCATGTCTCCAGGATCACTTAAGTTGCTTGGATTGGTCACGAATTATATGAGTGAGTCAGAAGAATAATATGTGATTGTTTGTAAACTGTGCCCCTAAACACACCCACCTATGAAACCAAGACACTGAAAAACTGGTGTATCTCCACTGAAGTTAATGGAATTATGGGAGAGAATAATGGCCCCTGACTTGTGGGGTGTTTGGAGCCATGACAATTTTGCATGTAGCTTTATAGTTCATTGTCTCCTGACTCCCCTATGCCCAAGTTGGTAGCTAATGTTTATTCAGCCAGTATTAACCAAGGTATCTCCTAGCGTACCATGGCTTGTATGTGCTCAGCATGACAGTGCAGCTTCCTTGTAGTAAACACAGGCACTTACCTGGTCTTTTTTACTCTTGTGCGAGGAAGCAACATGAGCCAAATATTGAATGACCTTCTTGGTGTTCTCTGTCTTACCAGCTCCCGATTCACCTCTGCAAAGACAGAGCCTGGGATTCATTCAAGAACAAGATGGGGGAAATGCATTCACATTTTTAAACCCAATATGCTTTTCAGCTGACCACAGTGCTTTTAGTTGCATTCTTGCCATTAAACATTGATTTGAGAACCTGAACACATTAAGTGAACAGTAGAGCAACCAGTACCATGCTCTAGTCCTATTGCTCAGCCAGTTTCTTGTGACTGGGGGGGAGGAAATTTTGCTTTCTAGTCACTTGGCAGCCTTCATATGCAAGTGGTTGAGGAATAATTGGGGGGGGGAGGGGTGGAGACACAAAGGCAGTTAAGTGAATTCCTTAAAAGGAATTCCCATAAGCAAAGATCTGTAGTTAACTCCTTCAGAAGCAGAACTTAACAGGGTTTGGGGGAATCAGTCTTACTTTTAGGCTCGGAAGAGGAAACTGCAATGTTGAGTAGGCACATTATTCCCTACAACCTCAACCTAGATAGCAGGAATGAGAGCACATGGCTATTGCCTTCCTAGTTGCATTGTTGACTGTATATACACACACACACCACTGCTACCCCAGGTCTTCCAGAGTCCTTTCCAAGCATCAATAAAGTAACATCTCCACTAGGGCATCACCTTAAGATCACCTATTTCCTGCTCCTTCATGACAGAGAATCATTGTGCAGAAATAGGGGAGATGTGGGCAGGGAAGGGATGCTAATAATAGGATTTAAACAGGCAAATGTTCCCTAGCCTCTACACTATCATGTGACATACTGACTCCAGTAAACCCCCAATTAAGCCCTCCAGCAGGATTTTAACAAGAGCAGACAGCAAGACAAGCTGAAAAACGTAAATACTCACGTGCACAGAATGGACTGATCCTCTCGATCTGAAATAAAAGAAACAGGATCAGACAGGCCAAAACTCACTTCTGCCTACACCACAAAAGCTATTAAGTCCAGAGGGTATGCTGGCACTTCCCAAAACATGGAGAGCAGAAGTCACTAAGCACCCTCATGCAAGTGTCTTCACAAGAATGACCAGTCACCTCTAAACCTTGGTATAGTTCCTCCTCTCTCCCCAAGAGAACTGGATAAATTCATGGAGGTTAAGTCCATTATTGGATATTAGCCAGGATGGCTAAGGAATGGTGTCCTTAGCCTGTGTGTGTCAGAGGGTGGAGATGGATGGCAGGAGAGAGATCACTTGATCATTGCCTGTTGGGTTCACTCTCTCTGAGGCACCTGGCATTGGCCACTGGAGGTAGACAGGATACTGGGCTAGATGGACCTTTGGTCTGACCCAGTAAGGCCATTCTTATACTAAGTCCTAAAGGTAGCACCATCATCATTTTAGTTTCACCTGTCCAGATGTATCTGTAGTTCAACACAAAACAAGGTAATTGTTATTTTGCTTTTTCCAGGGCGTGAATAGAAACCCCTCCTCCTGATTTGTTCCTGTGCTCAAATGCAGAATACGCCATGCAACTCAAACCCTGCCACAAGGCTATTGCGGATGTTGACCTGTCTGTTAAAGCAAGGGAGGCCAAAGCATTGACTACAGCTTTAGCTGAGATGGGGATGCTAGAGTGAAAAAAGAAGTGGCTAAAGGTTTTTGCTTTAACCATTTCTTATGTGGCAAGTTCAAGATTGAGGTACTGTACTACTACACACAAAAGCCCTCCACATTAAAAGAACATTAAGGTTGCAAGGTCAAATACAGGAAATACCAGAATTAAGGTCAACCATAAACCCAAATTTAGATCCCTTGCGTATATGCACTGAGTATTCAATTACATGAACAAATACCATCCTCGCTCTCCCTCACACACCTACCCACACCCTTTCTGCCTCATTCAGTCCAGAATGGATGGTGCTCACTGAATGGATAACTATTTAACATTTCAGTATGTGGCCACATGTATTATTTACTGAACACCATCCAAACCCAACTATTAGTGTTTAGGCTTTACTATGGTGCTGTCATAGCGTCTTAGATTTTTAAAAACCATTAGTGAATATATCTTCACAAACACCCCTATGTCCCAGCCTCTTCCCTTTCCTCTCCCTCAACCCCCGTTTCTACCTTCCTTCCCTGGCTCCTGTTCAAGGTTTCCCCTGCATCCCTACCAGTCCTATCCTCCCATTACATGGTTCCTACCATTCCTATCCCCATATCCACTTCCTACTATTATCCTCCTCCCCCCCCATTCCTAACTCCACCCAGCCTGTTCCCTCTCCCCCCAGCTCCTATCCTTCCCCCTGCTCCACTGACCTAGTATTTAATCACTTTCCCCTCCTCTGTTCCTAATTCAGGTAGCTTCCTCCTCCATGCTGGCTAGGTATCGGTAGGGGGAGACAGCACAGGACAGAGTTTCCATGCTCAGTTGGAGCCCAGTGCTATGGTGGCTCCTAGTAGTCAGGAGTAGCAATTGCAGGGAGAGTCTTAGCCCATGAATGGAAGATACTCAGTTACTGTGGGGAGGACAGCATTACTGCTTCTGTGAAGTCAGGCTTCACACAGGAGCTATGGGGATGCAGTATGCTCTGTGTAGATTGAATCTTCAAGGATTTAGCTGCCAATCAAGTCTCTGAGCATGATGTGCGGAGATTTTCAGATACTCTGAATTAACCCAAGTTCATAGAGGTTAAGAGCAGAAGGGATTATTAGGTCTAGTCTGACCTTTTAATACAGGCCATTCTGTTTCATAGAACAGAATATCAGGATTGGGAGGGACCCTCAGGAGGTCATCTAGTCCAACCCCCTGCTCAAAGCAGGGCCAATCCCCAGACAGATTTTTACCTCAGTTCCCTAAATGGCCCCCTCAAGGATTGAACTCACAACCCTGGATTTAGCAGGCCAATGTTCAAACCACTGAGCTATTCCTCCACCTTGTTACCCATATATTTAGCCCAATAAAACTTTTTGACGAGAACTTCCAGAAAGATATCCAGTCATTATTTGAAGACATCAAGAAATGGAGAATCCACAAATTCCCCTGATATATGTTCCAGTGCTTAAACAACCTGTTAAATTTGTGCCTCTATTTCTAATTTGTCTGGCTTCAGCTTCCAGCCATTTGTTTTTGTTATGCCTTTCTCAAGCAAACTAAAGTGCTCTACAGTACCTAGTATTTTCTCCCCTTGTACACGGTAATCAAGTCATCTCTCAACATTCTTTTTGTAAGATAAACAGATTGCATTCTAAGTGTCACTGTAAGGCATTTTCTCCAGCCCTCAGATATTCTGTGGCTCTTTACTGCACCCTCTCCATTTTTTCAATATCCTTTTAAAAATTTTGACACTAGCCCTCTGGTCAGTATTCCAGTACCAGTTTCACCAATGCCATACACAGAGGTTTAAAAACAAAAACAAAAACAAAACATGCATAACTTTCTTACTCCTGGTTATACATCCAAGGATCTAGCCCTTTTCTGTAAAAATTCACCCAAAGGCAAAAGGCACATCAGATACCAGGACAATCACCCCAGGCAAATTTCAGGTCCCTGCTTTAAAACATGGAAGTGGTAGGGCTTCTTAATGAAACTGTTGCAAGAGGTTTGTGGGTTTTGTTTTTTTTTAAACTAGTCAAAAATGTATTTTCCCCTGATCTTGTCCATGGAAGTGACAACCATTTTACTGAAACTTGCCAAAAATATTTAGTGCAAGGCAGACACTGGGCATGGAAAGTCTCTGCCTAAATGGCTTAAGTCATAAAAGAAAAGAAAAAAAAAGAAAATAGGGTCTTAAAATTAAGCATCTGGCAACCTTAACTATAGATATTACTACCTATAATGAAGTGGCAGACTCTTCAGTCACTGAAGACTTAAGATATGTTCAATGTAGATCTTTAAGAAATCCACAGCTGAATGACAGGTATAAAGACAGACTTCTAAGCAGTTCAGAAGGCCACACCCATTAAGGTCTCCAGTCGGTCAATGGATCACCAAGGCGCGCGCCAGGATTCTGCATGACTGGGCACTTGGAGGGTGCACTGGGGAATAACTAATGATTCATCTGCACATAGCCCCAGGTGTTGTATTCAGTAGGGCAGACACCTGGCTGGTTTTGCAGCACATTCATATGTAGCTATGGCCTTTTGAAAAATTGACTAATGATGAGCAGCTCACCTGCCGGAAAAGCTTACACTCTCATTTGGGTACTTGGGGGCTCATGTAGGAAGCACATTTGAGACAAAAAGGTAATTTCCCTATACTTCGTGATAAAACACTGGCAAACAGCCATACACGCCAGATGTCAAACAGAACAAAGATGATGGACACTAGAATTAAACATACACAAATCAAATGCCCTGGCTGACACTTTATCTAGAGCAGCAGTTCTCAGACTGTGGGTCAGGACCTCAAAGTGGGTCATGATCACATTTTAAGGGGGTTGCCAAGACCAGCATTAGACTCACTGGGACCCGGGGCTGAAGCAGAAGCCTGAGTGCTTTAGCTCTGGGCAGTGGGGCTCAGGCTCTTCCTCCTCCCCCTGGGTCACGAAGTAATTTTTCTTGTCCGAAAGGGGTTGCTATGCAATGAAGCTTGAAAACCGCTGGTCTAGAAGAATGTTTTAAAATCTCATATGAGAGAGGGAGATGGCGACACAGCAGCAGTCTAGTTAGTATCTTCCATAGGTGGATGGTAAGTAGAGTGTCTCCTTTTCACACCTTACTACAGAATTAGACATATCAATTGGTGAACATACAGGAAAAGTCCAAGACAATAAAGGTGGACCCTTTCAGTACTATGTTACCCCCTCCCATTTGCTTTTCCCATGACCAGCTGCGAGTCACCTCCCCCTTTAAGTCATCAGGAATGTACCTGCAAGTGCAGGCAAGTCACAGCTATATGCAGACACTACCATAAAAGGAAACATTCCAGTTTGGAATTTAAGGAGAAATTCTTTACCAGCACTGTAAAACAGCCATCACTGGGATAGCTGGAATTCTTCTAATTGTGTGCAGACAGACTACTCAAAATGCTGGGCTGAGCCACGGGAAGTAGGATCCTAGCAGAAGACCAAAGAGTTGTTAAACTGCCACACAAGCAGCTCTTCTTAGAAGTTGTTCCACTTTAAGAGGCACTTACTCTAAATTCCAGGATGTTACATATTCCATACAACCCTCAGATCTTCCTTGCATAACCATGGCCAAAGTCAAACTTCAGTTGCCAGAACTAGAGGGACTCATTTTATTAGAGGCCCACCTCCCACATCTCCAAAACTGGTGGCACATGCAAGTTACTCATACTGGGTACTCACAACTTCAATTGTTTACTATAGGGCAAGCAAAAAAGTAATTGAGAACAATCTGCTTTTCAGACAGTCACTCCTCTGAATTACATATTTAATAAGTAAACCAACAGTCTAATTGCAGCAACAATTCTGTACTTCAGACCAGCTGGCAAAGAAATATTTCTATCTAAGCTTTATTTAGTTATTACCACAGTATCAGAGTACTTGCAAACAAAAAGTAATCTCAAGGATCCAGAAAGTAGTTCAGCCTTCAAATTCAAGGTGTAGAGTAATACACTGTAACTGCATATTACATACTTTTTTTGCCTATGCAAAACACTAAACCATTCTTAACCTCTGTAGTCCCCAGATAGAGTACGTTTAGGTTGGTTCCAGGATCTGAAAGCATTTGCACAAAAATAACTTGACTTGATGATTTTTACAAGCAACGTATGTAAAAATCATCTATGTAACATTGTACTGTGAGATAGCAAATGGACTGTACGAGTTCTGGAACTGTTTTTGCATATGCTAGTACAATAGGCAAGTGGCTACAACCCCAGCTCAGGTGGCTTTGGGAGTAGGGAGGAAGAGAAATTAGAAGGCTAGAACAGAACACTCAGTTTGCGCTAAGCGTCTTAGTTACAGAACATCCTAAAAGGCCTTTATCACCCACTTCCTCTGCATGAGCAACTCCGATTTTGAGCCTGTACATCTCCATAAAAGGAGAAGTAATATAGCTTTCACACAATGGTGACATCATCTTTCCAGCTAAGAGGAAGTGTATCTGAAAGGCAAAGGCTTGGCTTGCAATCCCTGGCCTATAGCTGACTCATTAAGGCAAAAAGCTTAACTATTGCTAGATGGTACCGCCCACCTCCTAACCACTGAACATAATGTCTGGCAGGAGAGAGGCCAGAGAAAATGCCTAGTCCTCTTGGTTTCAGTTACTAAAATGCTCCTCTGATACTGCTGCTAGTACATGCTGTCCAATTTAAGCAACTGACTGGCTGACCAAAAGAGGATCGAGCCGAAGAGAGAGCACGCGCAGGACTGATTTAGCCTTAAATGAAAAAGCTTTATCCATGAAGCATTTCAGTCAAGCATCCTCTTCACACACACACACCTGACTTAACTATGTAAAAGTTATTACACCCTTTGCCTCACACACAAAGCAGGCTCCTTAAGGGCTCTATTCAGTGGCCTTATCAACATTTGCATTTTAATTCAAGTTTCTCCCCACAAGGAGTCAGTTGATGCTCACTGCCACAGAGGTGTATTTTGCAGTGTAAATGTACTCTGAAGTACTGAAGCTTTGGATACAAATACACCTCTACCCCGATATAACACTGTCCTCGGGAGCAAAAAGAAAAATCTTACCACATTATAAGTGAAACCGCGTTATATCGAACTTGCTTTGATCCACTGGAGTGTGCAGCCCCACTCCCTGAAGTGCTGCTTTACTGCATTATATCTGAATTCATGTTTTATTGGGTAACGTTATAACGAGGTAGAGGTGTAATAAAATTTTATCTTAAAGGGAGGAATGCCCTGAGATATTCTAAACTGCACTAGGACAATTTTAGGTTCTAGACATATATGTAACCTCTTCAGATTCTATAGAGAGTCTTACCAGAGCTGCGCAGAAGCTTCCTTTTTAAAAGAGGACACCATTGCATGTGGTTCACTAAGAGGCACAAAGGGTGGGAAAAATAGCCTGTCAAACTGGATTGGAGGAGAGCTAAACTGATCAAGTAATGTCACTCTCTTAAACTCTAGAAGTGCCACATGTAATGTCAGTCAAAGAAAATACAGCAGACAGTCTCTCTTAGCATTCCAACTGGGAAGAAATTTGGAAGTAAAATGTTAGTGTAGACAGAGTCGAAATCCAAGATCCCAAACCAGAATTAATATGAAGGTGGCCTTGGACAAGGATAGAAACAGAACTTCCAGGAATGGACGAGGAAAGAATCACTGAAGTGAAGTCTCAGCTTCATGCTATCTGAAGCTGAAAGATTTGCATGAAAAAAAGTTATATACACAAGTTTTTACATCTATTGACAAAAACATCAAGGTTATTTCCCAAGTCATTCTTGGACCATATCCCAGATCCCCTCCTCCAGCATTCCATGTCTGAATTTGGAAACAACAAAATTGGAAAATAAATAAGTCTACCTGCAATTTTAGGTTACACAAACATTTGAGTTCTGAAAGGAAAATAAACTAGTATGCATGCTCCTGTGTTCATGGTGCCAATACAGTATTCAGCAGAGGAGTGAATCTGGGCTAGAGGGCCACAAACTGGCTAAAACCCTTCAGCTTTGGTTGATAAGAACCAACCAGAAGGTGCGTGATAAGCAGCACAAACCAAATGAGTAAAGGATTTTCTATATTCTTTGCTCTAACAGAAATGGTTTTCAAAGCAAAAAAGATACTTGCAAATTAGTTTAAGATTACCGACTGCAATCAAAGAAGACAAACATCTAAAAAAAATTAAACTATGGAAATCAAAAGCGACATTAACCTTATCACCCAATTCGAGTGTAGACATCACTGAAAAGAAACAAACATTCTGTATGACAAGCAACCAAAACTTAACAGTGCCTCTTGCTTTGGATTATTGTAGAGCCCTGGACAAATTGCTAAAGAAATCACTGGTAGTTTTCCTTCCCTTTTAGTGGAAATTTAACTGGACCAGTCCATGCTGTAACAACACACACACACACCCACCTCTAAACCCCCCACCCCCCGTCTCCCATAACCCTGCTGCCACCTCTAACAACTGAACGGCTACACAGCTGGTGGAGAACCAGTTCAGATATTTACTGCATAGCAGTTGCCAAGCATTAAGCATCCAGGGACATACAGGACAGAGCAGACAGTCCAGCACGTACAAGTCTGACATAAAAAAGATGAAATGCTGGTTCAGTCAGTCCAGTCAAACTAAGCAAAACCAGAAGTGTCCTGTTTACTCAAACTTAGAAAATATGTAAACATCTGAGAGTTATAAACTAAATAATTCATGCTCAAGTTCTATAATATCAGATCAAGGGGACTTGGTATTTCCTATGAAATGTAGCAACTGGGGAAAGGCCTCTGAAGAGCCTCAATCTCCCTTCCCAGAGAGGGATAAGGGTGTTAATATGGAGTTTAAACACTTGTGATTCGATTAATCATAGATTTATTCAAATCCATGGAGGGGCCACTACAGTATTTTCTTTGACTGACATTACATGTGGCACTTCTAGAGTTTAAGGGAGTGACATTACTTGATCAGTTTAGCTCTCCTCCAATCCAGTTTGACAGGCTATTTTCCCCACCTACTTTGTGCCTCTTAGTGAGGTACATGCATCAGTGTCCCCTTTAAAAGAGAAGCTTCTGCACAGCTCTGGTAAGACTCCCTATAGAATCTTGAGGTTACATATACTTCTAGAACCTGCACTAGGACAACTTTAGTTTAGAATATCTCGGGGCATTTCTCCCCTTAAGATAAATTATTTGTATCCAAAGCTTCAGTGCTTCAGGATACATTTACACTGAAGAACATACCTTTGTGGCAGTGAGCATCAACTGACTCTTGTTCACACTAGTGGGGGGGCGGGGGGGGAAGCGAAGAGAGAAGAGTAATGTAGATTTTCCCATTTGGGCTCAGAGACCCAGAGAAGGGATGGCTCTCAGAGCCTGAGCAGGAACATTTACATTGCTATTTTTAGCCCCATAGCACAAGCCTGAGTCAGTTGGCCCAGGCTCTAATACTCATTGCCATGGGTTTGGGTTTTTGTGCAGTGCAGATGTACCCTTAGAGGTTCCATTTCCTTTAGCCCTTAGATTGGCTAGCTCTCAAGTGACTACCAGCAGTAAACTGACTATTTAAGAATCACTGGGGGCTAATCTATGGAAATCAAGGCGTGTTTAATATGCTAAAAACCCAGCAATTGACTGCTGGAACATGTGGGAAACAGTCTCTGGGCTTGGCTACACTTGCAGGTGTGCAGTGCTGGGAGTTACAGCTGTCTTCATACAGCTGTGTAGGGAAAGCGCTGGAATGTGGCCACACTGACAGCTACCAGCGCTGCAGTGTGGCCACATCGGCAGCGGTGTTGGAAGTGGTGCATTATGGGCAGCTATCCCACGGAGCACCTCATCCCATTTTGGAGCCATAGGTTGTGGGAAGGGGGCGGGTCATTCTGCTTCCTGTCCCAACGCCCCGTGATGCATCGCTTCACATCCCAGCAATCCCTGTTTTTCCGTCCACGTTTGGCGCCATCTTGACTCTCAGTTTCTGTGCAGCATGATTTCTGTGGGAAATGGAGCCCGAACTGCAGAGGAGTATGCTGACGAGTCTCGCCAGCACATCACGTTTGGAAGTTGAGCTATTCCTTAAGATCCAAAGTGATGGAGTCCGACGATAGTAGCGAGTCGCCTGATGCGTACGACAAAATTGCTTCTGGCATTCAGGGAAATGCTCAGCACCGTGGAACGCCGCTTTTGGGCTTGGGAAACAAGCACTGAGTGGTGGGATCACATTGTCATGGAAGTCTGGGATGACGAGCTGTGGCTGCAGAACTTTCGGATGAGAAAAGCCACTTTCATGGGACTGTGCACTGAGTTTGCCCCCACCCTGCGGTGCAAGGATACAAGATTAAGAGCTGCCCTGCCAGTGGACAAGCAGGTGGCTATTGCAATCTGCAAGCTGGCAACTGCAGAAGCTACCCATCAGTCAGGAACCAGTTTGGAGTGGGAAAGTTGACCATTGGAAACGTGTTGATGCAAGTTTGCAGGGCCATTAATCGCATCCTGTTAAGAAGAACCGTGACTCTAGGGAACGTGCAGGACATTGTGGATGGCTTTGCACAAATGGGTTTCCCTAACTGTGGAGGGGCGACAGATGGTATGCATATTCCTATTCTGGCACCATTCCACCTAGCATCCGAGTACGTTAATCGGAAGGGGTATTTCTCTATGGTTCTCCAGGCACTTGTGGATCACCGTGGGCATTTCATTGACATTAACACAGGCTGGCCTGGAAAGGTGCATGATGCATGCATCTTTCGGAACACTGGCCTGTTCAGAAAGCTGCAGGCTGGGACTTTTTTCCCCAGACAGGAAAATCACAGTAGGGGACATTGAAATGCCCATTGTGATCCTTGGAGGCCCAGCTTACCTATTAATGCCTTGGCTCATGAAACCGTATACAGGGAAGCTTGACAGGAGCAAGGATCGGTTCAACTACAGGCTGAGCTGGTGCTAAGTGACTGGAGTGTGCTTTTGACCGTTTAAAAGGACGCTGGAGATCTCTGTATGGGAAGCTAGACTTGGGGGAAAGCAGCATCCCTGCTGTTATATCCATGTGCTGTACCCTCCATAATATTTGTGAAGGAAAGGGTGAAACATTCAGTCAGGCATGGACTTCCGAGGTTCAACAGCTGGAGGCTGAATTTGCACAGTCAGAGAACAGGGCTACTAGAGAGGCCCAGCACAGGGCTGCAAGGATTAGGGATGCCTTGAGGGAGGAATTTGAGGCTGAAAACCAACAGTAATGTTTGGTGCCTTGCACGGGAGTGAAGTGCAGTCATTACAATGTTAATAGGAACCTTTTTTTCCCTAAGCTTATTTGTAGTGCCTGTTTCTTTCCTGGGCTAAGGTATCTTTGACTTTCTGCAATAATAAAGACTGTTTTCAAAGCCAAGAATTCATTTATTGAAAAGAAAATAACTTTCTTGACAGACACACATTTTGGGAACCTAAAAGGGCAGGGAGGCGTGGTGGGGAACTGTACAGTTACAGGTTTGAATATGTCCTGTCTGGAGTGCTGTGCAATGACTGCTGCACTTCAGGATGCCTATACTGCATGGCGATGGGGGTTGAGTGCAGAGGGTAAGGGTCGTAGATCTCAGGGCTGGTTGGTGAACATACAGGTGTTGGGAGCAGCTGGTGGTGGTAAGAACCTGGATGCTGGGGAAGGGGGGTTGGAGCTGACATTGGGGCACAAGGGAAAGAGCTTGGGACAGGGGGGTGGTGCGGTAGTGCTCTGCCTGCATGGCTGCAAGCGCCTGGATAGAGTCCGCTTGGCGCGCCAGGATGCTTATCAGCTGCTTTGTGCTTTTCTTCCTGGCCGCTGTGTTTCTCTGGCGGATCCTGCTTTCCCTTTCCATCCAGTCCTGCACTTTGATTCTCTTTGGCAGAGTGATCCGTAACTGCTTGCAGCAGGTTGTCTTTTCTTTTTTGCGGCTTCTTCCAGAGGTTTTGGAGTCTTTGAGCTGTTGATAACACAGGCAGCCAAGAACTCAAGGTTGCTTGTGGAAAGGCAAAAAAAGGCAACACTTAACAGAGGCAGCATTGTTTATATCTCAGACAGTTATTCCCACACAGTGAAGGAGTTTACAATCTTCACATTAGCATAATTTTCCCACAGTAAAGAGAGCACACATAACCCACAGGAGCCCCAAAATGGTAAGTAAGGGGGACTGATTGCTTCAGGGCTGTGCTGGGGTTTCTGTGCGTTGGGGAAAGCAAACAGCTGCAGGAGGCACCTACACTGAACACTCTCCCAACATTTTCTACAGGAGTTGATCCTGGAAGATCTCGCTGATGCAGGTCAACTGGGAAGAGCGGGAGGGTCTTCTACAGCGATGCAGATTCTGCCCTGGCCCCTATGCAGCTTGCCTGTGTGCAGCAACGGTCCCCCCACCCCTCGCGGCACAGTGGCACGGATGCGTTAGCCTAACTGGGACAAGGACCACAGCGGCTCTCCCAATAAACTTGCGCAAGCGCATTTCCCATGCTTGGCCTGAAACTTTTGACGAGATTACTGAGGCCGATTACTGTGACGTGATATAGCCCATTGATGTGGTCTTCCACATCTAGGCATGCATGTATGCAGCCCTAACCCTCCTTCCTCTCCCGAATGATTTCCATCCTGAAAATAAAAGCCGCTTACCAGGAACCCGGTCCTCTGCTTGTCCTTCACCAACTACCGGCCGCTGCGACTGGCTACCTTCCTCCTGGCTTGAGAAGAGCTCCTGGCTGCATACCTCCTGGGACTCTGGGGTGTCTCCCCCCCCACCCCAGTACCCTCACTCTCAGTTTCCTCCTCCTCCCCTGAAGTGTCCATCATGGTCCTCGGATTGGCGGTGGGGTCACCCCAAGTATCGTGTCCAGCTCTTTGTAAAAACAGCAGGTTGTGGGAGCAGCGCCGGAGCGGCAGTTTCCCTCGCAGGCTTTGCAATAGGCACTCCGCAGCTCCTTCACTTTAACCCTGCACTGCAGCATGACCTGGTCATGGCCCCTTTCCAGCATGGCCCTTGATATCTGCCCATCAGTATCATAATTCCTATTGCTGGAGCACAGCTGGGACTGCACAGCTTCCTTCTCCTAAACACTGATGAGGTCTAGCAACTTGCCATTGCTCCATGATGGGGCTCGTTTGGCACGTGGAGGCATGGTCACCCGGAAACACTCACTGATTGCACTCCACACCTGGCCTCTCCCTGCTATTTTTCTGCCTGCTGAAGTGAAACAAGCTGGCAGGGAGGGAATAGACAGAGCCAGACCTGAGAGGTGCATTAGGAGCAAGAAGAGGGAGCACTCTAAGGAGAAGTTTTGAAGAAGCCATTAGGGATTAATTGTACTCCCTGCTGACCCCAAGTTTTGTTGCCAAGGTTTAGTGACACCGACAGCCATTTTGTGTGGTTCTTTAGATACCAGCGTCATGTCTGGACAGTCTGGCCCTACACCAGTATTTCATAGAGAAGATTGTTCACTTGCTCAAGATGCTGGAGAAGAAAGCTTCCCAACTAGCTTGAACAGACTCCATTCCAACAGCTCTGAAATGCCTTTTCCAAATAGATCTACTGAAGATACTACTCTCAACTATTTAGAAATTTAAGGCAGGTAAAATAATTTATACACATACACAAACACTCACTCCCTTTTATGCACATCTGCTGCATTAGAGTAATGCTATGCATGCTTAAGACATCTCCATATGAAACCATTATCCTTCAACTCTTCAACGCAATAAAGCCACTTCCTTCTGAAAGCATTCAAACCATTAAGTACTCAAGGTGCCAGACACCAGGAGAATTGCAGCACTTAGGCACCCTGGGTATTTCACTCCCACACACAAATATGGTAACTATTACACAGGAGGATTTCCAAGTTTGTCAACAACAGCAGAATTCTGAGGTCCCTCCAAGGCCCCATAGCAGAGTAGACTGGGGATAAAAACAGCACCACTTTATATATTGCAAATTTTCCACAATGCCTTTAGGTCATCGCAGTGCCCTGGATTAAGTTTCCCACAAGTGACTTAATCCTATTGAATGTATGGGCACTGGTGCACCTTTGGTTGGGGGCCTCTATAGCAGCCTGCCAGAAAGCGCAGTTCTGAAAGGTAGTGCAGCAGGTTGAACACAAAACAAAGGGTTAAACAATTTCAGGATTAGTTTAAATCAGAATAAAAGCAATCCTATCCCCATACCTAAACCTGAACAGGCTGCTTATTAAGATACCATAAACTCAGTGAAACCAAAAATACAGAATCCAAACAAACGTGTAGGGCTTTCTGCTTTATCAGCTCAAGAGATAAAACTGTACTCCATTCAGAGTTACCAGCTTGCTCTCTCTCTCTCAAAGCATTCATACCATGAAGGATTCCCTGAATATTGGGCTCTGAAAGGAGAAAGGGGCACAATCATTAATCCTAAATGCCTCCAGTCCTTGCAGAGCACTGGGCTCTTTCATCTTCTGTTCTCTGTGCAGATTCCTCCCATACCACGGGCTGCTGCATCAAGCCTCCCACACAGGCTAATCAAAATGGGAGAAAGCCAAATAGGAATGTTGTTCTCCATTGTCCAGCAGGCTGGCTGGGACCAGAAACTTAACAGCCTTCCCACCCTCACCCCCAATGCCAAACCCCAATGTCATCCCTGCAGTTTAGGGTTTCTGCCATTTGGTATCCTTGAAAAAGGAGACTGTTGCTTTAGAGTAAATTTGCTGCCAATACATACACTTTACAAGACACTGAAACCTACACTCAGAGCCCACTAAAACCTTGTTAAATAGATAGTGTGGTCACAGCCAGCTAGCCCATCAGTTGGGAGTGATTTCCAAGCCCAGCAAGTGCACAAAGGAGGGTGATTATAGGCCATAGTTATTCTGGATTAGATAAAGAGGACCAGGAGCAATCAGCTAATTGGACAAGACTGCCACATTCATCATGTAGTTAGATTTGTTGTGGGAAAGGGGCAACAGCTGAGAACTATTTGCCTGGGGCAGGACTGTAACCCTCTTTCTTCCTCCACCAGTTACCTCTTCCCTTATAGCAGGAAGGTAAGCACTTAAGCAGAGCTCAAACTCTCCCTTCTTCTCCGCACCAGTGCCAAGAAAACAGACATTAGACTAATCCTTTAGCTTCTTGCAGTGACTCAACAATGCAAGTCTGGGATTTCACACAGTTAACACTGCCTCGAAGTCAGGAAAAAAGATGGAGAGAGATACTAGTGACCATTTCCCTACAAACCACCCTGTGCAAGGGAACTTCACCTATCACTTCTAAGCCACAACAGTGTGGCTGTCTGCAGAACCAACTTGTGTAACTGGCAGAGGTTCCATACAGGATGCTTGCTCTACATCCGTCAAGTGGTTTTGCTGTTAGTTATAATCAGAGGAAGCCTTGTCTTCCAGAATCCTGTTACAATAGCATCAAAGGAATTGCCTCCATTGTTGCACAGAAGTGAAGGTTCTTCCCACAAACTAGAAACTCTGCTAGGACAAGTCAGTAGCTTGTTTAAAGAAAACAGCTGTTGACACTGTCGCTGACAAGGAGTAGGCAGAGAAGAGAAGGAAGCAATAGAGGAAGTGAACTGGAGATAAGAGGTTTATGGGCAGTCACGCTACCATGTAGTGAACAGAAGGCACATTTGTCCTGTCATTTGAGCAAGGAGTTTAGAAATTCCTTTGTTTAAAGAGGAAGTGAGGTTCTTTAAAGGACACATTCCAGGCAGTGTTCTCTGGATGCAGCAGAGCAGTTTTAGAGTGACAGCTAGGAAAGGTATTTGTATTTCTCAGCAGGGAATCATGCTCTTTAACAAGAAGCACTACCTTCCTACTCCTAGAAGTCATTGCCACCTGCTTCCACCACTCTATGACCTGCCTACACTCTTCCAGAAAGCAGCTTTTCCATTTCACCTTATCTGTCATGCCAAGTCTCCTGTGGGACTGTACTCCAGCAGCCTTTATTGGCATTCCTCCCTCCACTTCAGTTTTGTTGAGTCACTGATCTGGGCACAAGGAAAAAACAGTTTCTTCCTGTTTCCTTTCGCTTCACGCTACCTTACTGTCATAGCTTCACTATGCTGGAGAGTTTCTGAGAGGCTGCTGGGGAAAGGAGAAATGGAGGTCATTAATTGTGTCAAGCTACATAAGTAAAGCCCTACCAAATTCATGGCCATGAAAAACGCCACATGGACCGTGAAATCTGGTCTGTGTACTTTTACCATATTCTGTACAGATTTCACTGGGGGAGACCAGCATTTCCCAACCCAAATCGAGGTCACAATGTTATTGAGAGAGTGGGGGTGGGAGGGGAGGATCATGGTATTGCCACACTTACTTCTGTGCTGCCTACTGAGCTGGATGGCTGGAGAGTAGCAACTGCTGGCCAAGCACCCAGCTCAGAAGGCAGTGCCCCTCCAGCAGCAGCGCAGAAGTAAGGGTGGCAATTCCATATTATGCCATCCTTACCTCTGCACTGCTGCTAGAGGCTGTGCTGCCTTTAGAGCTGGGCTTCCAGCCAGCAGCCACCACTTTCCAGCTGCCCAGCTCTGAAGGCAGCACTGCCTCCAGCAGCAGTGCAGAAGTAAGGGAGACAATACTACTACCCCCTACAACAACCTTATGACTCTCCCCACCCCCACAACTCAGTTCTGGGTCAGGACCCCTACAGTTAGACCACTATTTAAATCTGAAATTTCATATCTGGAATAATGAAATTTATATTTTTAAAATCCTATGATCATGAAATTGACCAAAATGGATGAGAATTTGGTAGGGCCCTATAAATAAGGCCAGATAACTGGAAACTGACCAAATGGAATTTTCTTAAAAAACAGGAGATAGAAGTTCTGCCCCTCCAGGGGAAGTGACAGAAATCCAGATTTTTAATAGTGAACAGCTGCTTACGAGATGGGGAAGTTTCAGCCTCAACTCTCCCATGCTGTCTTGTCCCAAAGTGTCATTATTTCAGACTGTCCACCATCTCTTAGGCACTCCTTTTAGCTTTGCTACTTCTGCATCCGTAATCCAGATACCAAGACAGGAAGACAGACAGAATAGTGCTAACTCTCTATACATCTGGGCATTCCACAGGATTCCCCAACTGCAAGCTTTGATTCTCTAAAAGGAGGAGATCACCTTACTGGGAGCTGGGATGCATACACGATTTTCAGAGCTTTACATAAAAGATCCCCAACTGACACCAAGAAATCCACTGGCAGTTTATCAGGAACCCATAAACCACACCTGGTTTTGCATTAAATTCTTTATATCTGATGACACTATGTAAGCATTCTGCTAAGTATATCCAGGAAGCGATCCTGGTCAATGTATTTACTTTCAAATTTATGAAAAGCCAATACATTGTGTAGTACTAGCAAATAAATGCTTATCCTCCTTGACAGGATAGAACTTATTCTTTATTGCATGAAAACTCAATCAAGTCTTGATGTAGAGTTTCAGACCACACTCTGCTTCCGGCACCAAAAACAGCTCTGGTTTGTCCTCAGGAATCTCAATAGTTTTGTTACAAGTACGCACATACACACACCCAAGCATCTCTCTCCCTCCTTAGAAGGGGGGTCAGGAAGTTACACTCTTTAGTGACTCCTCCACACATCCTCAGAGAGGTTTGCTCTCTTTTACAATAAGTCCGCCCACCACATCTTGAATATCATTTTGACTTCAAGATCTCACTAAGAAAGTCACTGTCCCATAGTTGGCACTCACCTTGCATCATACTCCTGTAGGCAGTGTCTGTGATTGCATATATGTGAGGAGGCATCTCATGCCTCTTTTTGCCTTTGTACATCTCCACAATCTCCTCTGAGTATATGGGCAGATTCTTGTAGGGATTTATAACCACACAGAAAAGGCCTGAGTAGGTCTGCAGAAAAAAAGACATCAGTTAACAGTGGTTAGAGTCAGACAGATCTTTGTTCTTTTACGGGTTTCTTGCTTGGAGTCAATCCCCCTTTGAGAGGTTCTACTGGGGCAGTGAAGAGAGACAGGAAGGCACAATACCAAGTTTACCATTATGGCACATAACCACCTTCAAGGTACCCTACTAGATACTCCATGCTATCAGGATGTTATTGTGCAGCAACTGATCTACACTGGCTAGCTCATTCCAGTTAACTGCAGGGCCCATCGAAACTAGTTTCCCTGGCTTTCAGAGATCTGAAGTTTAAACCAAGTTACACTTTATTGTAGAAAACAGATGTTCACCTCCCAGAATTGTGCGCTAGCTCATATTTGTAAAGCCTGCTTACTATAGTTGTCCAGAGTATAACAGACCCCCATGATAAGCTACACACGGGAATAAGCATTCATAAGCTGATGTAGGGACAAGCACTAATGTGTTGCATTAAGCACCATGAGCAGTGAGCCATGAATTTTCTTAATATCTCTCAGAACACCTGTTAACATGCATATATGATTCCCCTGCTCAAATTCATCAGTTCTTAAGCAGAGCTATCCTTTGCCAAGAAGTGCGCCGCACAGGAGTCATGCTATCACAAACTGATGTCCAGCTGGAAAGAAGGCACTCAGTGTTAAAAATGTATAATTAACCATTGGAACAATTTACCTAGGGTCATGGTAGATTCTCCATCACTGAATTTTTAGAAAAATATCTGATCTTGTTTTAAAAGATCTGTTCTAGGAACTTTGGGGATGTTCTATGGCTTGTATTATACAAGATGTCAGACTAGACCATCAACAGTGCTTTATGGCTTTAGGTTAAGATCCTACAAAGTTGCTCATTTCTAGTAGAATTCCCTGTATGGGAGTAACCAAGGATTTACTTTCAGTGGTTTCCCTCTATTAAAAGGGAATGGATAGGAGATCAGGAGAGGACCCCCATACTAAATCCCTGAAGTAGTACCCAGTAAACGATTCTTTGGATTATTTGATGGACAGCTGATGCTTCCTCCTGACCCCTTCATTCAAAAGAACGCTTTGATTCAGAGGTGAAGCCAAAGTTAGTTTGTGAGAGGAAATATTCTTAGGCACCACTGTAGTTCATTCACATACAAGACACAAACTTAGCTGGGGCTGCATTTAAAACAAGAGTCACAAGTCCAACATAGCTTGGAACTGATCAACATGTAAAACTCTTGGAGGCTCCCATTTTAACAATAAGGGAATACTTGTCACCATCACTAGCATCCATCACACCAAACCCAAATTTTAGTTTCAACTGGCTTTAATCCTGCAGAGTTCTGAGGCAAGACAAATGCCAGATATTTTTACTGCAATTTTAAAGAGACCTACCTGAGAAAGACAGGTGCCAAGACAAGAGGAAGAGAGAAAGTATTGCAGGTTTGTTAGTACCCAAGTCTCAGAATGCACTTTCTAGTTGGAAAGTATTTTGGGCAGAAGGAAGAATGTATTCTTAGATAGTCTAAGAAACCAAGCTTTGCTCCTGAGGTTTGTAGTCACTCAAAAAGCATATAGATTTTATTGGCATGTGTTTGCTTCATAAGGCCAGTCTCTCATCCTATCGGAAATTCTAGTAGAAGAATAGGGCATATCTGGCACATTCTACATCTTGCACTTCCCCCCACTTTCTCAAAGAAAACTGTTTTGGTGTAGTAAGGAGTCCTCTACTCTAAGCACAGTGGGCATTTGATCAGATTTAGCCTCTTCAGCTGGATCAGGGTAAAGATTAGACTACTGGCAGTTAGAAGGGTAGAGATGGCATCTGTTACATAGTTTGTGGTCATAACCCTGATTTTCTGGATGTTGCTTTTACTTCGAGTAGTTAGCCCTACTTAAGTGTCTGAGACTCAAAACAAAGAAGTTCAGGCATGCAATTTTAATCCCACACCCCCTCAGTGGGCATCCGCACCCATTTTCACATGGCTATAATGGAAGTTTGTGTGCCAATTAGACACACACCACTCCCCAAAGGAAAGTATGCCAACTAAGTTTTCCTGTGTGTATGGAGGTGGTTTCAGAATTAGTCTTGCATTGGAGGACACTAGACAACTTGCACACTAAAGAATAGTTTCCAAAAGAGAAGACCCCAATATTAAAGCATCTGTCCAAGATGAGATCCTACCAAAAGGGTTAGATAAATTTAGCTACCTGGTGGGTTATTAGCTCAATGTTGAGAGTTATTTAAGTGAGGCGAAGAGAAAACTGACAAATAGACAATCATCGCCATGCCTAGATAGGTTAACTGAATTTTAGTGAGCTGATTTAACCAAGTGAGTTGCTCTGCCACAGTAATACCAGCAGACATTGGCCCTGATTCTCCAGGATGTCCAATATAGTGTTTGGACATAGACTAGAGAGCTGGCATGGCTCCTAGATGCAAGTGGAAATTAATAGGCCCCATTTTGCTCTAATTTCCTCCAGTGGTGTAAGGTCTGTTGCATACCTTATGCCAATGGTGGCTCAGATGCAGTGAAGCTCTGTTTCACCACATCTGCCCATAGAATGCCCCTGACACACCCTCTCTTTTCCCCTATACCAGGTGTGGCTGATGCAGCAGGCAACCATGCCATTAAGGGACAAGTTATAGTCTAACTGGAACTTGCACAATTGTTTTGCTGGAGTTCAAAGAGATGCTATACTGTAAACTATGCAACTGCTTTTCTTGTGAATATCCATTGCTGGTTATAGCCACTATATGGATGTTGTAAATAGAAACGGATTAGAAGAGAATATGCCTGTTGCGGGGAGGGGCCAGGGGTAAAGAAAAAAAAAATGAAGTGAATAAGTGGCAGCAACTAATGCTGAAAGATTCAGCTATGGATTTAGAGTCTGCATTAGTACAGCTTCCTACAGAGGAGTGTAGGAGGACTGCCCATATTCCAAGCAAGAAAGCCTGGAGGTCTGAAGCTGAATGGAAGCAGCACAGGAAGAGCAGCACTTAGCGACAAAAAGAACATTAATGCTATCAGACCAATGAAGCAACGGGGAGAGGAGAGAACACCTAAGGCAGGGGTTCTCAAACTAGGGGTTGGGACCCCTCAGGTGGCTACGAGGTTATTACATAGGGGTCACGAGCTGTCAGCCTCCACCCCCAAACCCACCTTGCCTCCAGCATTTATAATGGTGTTAAATGTATATTTAAAAAATGTTTAATTTATAAGGGGGGGGGGAATTGCACTCAGAGGCTTGCTAGGGGTCACCAGTGCAAAAGTTTGAGAACCACTGACCTAAGGGCAGTCTCTTTTCCAGAACAGTAATTCTAAGACAATAGCTAATTTTATCCTTTAAGTATTTGAGGTTCACGGAAGAGACACTTATTTACACAGCTCTACCAATGCACGTCCCTCCTGATCTGCAGTCCCAACACTGTTATCTCACTCAAGAAAGCTTATGCTGAAATACATTTGTTAGAACAGGAGTACTTGTGGCACCTTAGAGACTTTCTTCTCACTTACTTTGCTACTCCACTAAATCTGCCAGCCTTACTAAGGAGTGCAAAAAAGTCATCTTAGTCTCTTTGTATTGTCAATTTTATTTTCATTTTGCCCAAGTCTAGGAAATGAACCCAAGTTTCCAGAGATTAAAGGCTAATGCACAAAGGTGAGACCTAACAAGTTGTCTCCACTCAGCTGTGCTTTGCTTCAGATATCACTGCTCAATATTATAGTTCTGGAATTAAACCTCACTGGTGTTTTGGTTGATGCACAGGGCAGACTAGAATCAGGTTTACTCTTTAGCAGTTACTTATCTCTACAAGGCTGACAGGGGAAGATGAAGCATGTTTGACTCAGGAGACAAGAACAGCTTAGGCAGGAAAAAAGTTTTTCCCAGGGTCTACCCTCTGCTGATGTGGTTGCTGGACTGGAATATTTGTAAGGTTCTGGATTTACATTCTGCTCTGGACCCAGGACACACACTTAAGGTGAGCAGTGGGGAAAACAAGTTACCAAGATGAGCTACAGAACATGCTTAAAGTCAAGCTCAACTTAGAGACTGAAAGCAGATAATCACAACCATCAGTCATCTAAAACAAATCACCACAGTAGAAACAAATATCTCTTCAGTTTGACACTGATTTGCTGTTTCCAAGTTCCTGAAATGTCTGCCACTCCCTGATCAAACACCTTAGGGCAGTGCTGTGACATGGGCAGTGTAATGATGCTTTTATTGCTGAGGGAAAGCTCTCTCGGTGATAAAAAAAATAATGCCCCTGGAACAAGGGGTGGTAGCTTTATCAGCGATAAAATGCTGTCTATACTGGCACTTTTCAACACTACAACTTGTGTCACTGGGGGGTATCCACACTTCTGAACGACTAAAGTTTTAGTGCTGAAAGTGGCAGTGTAGACAGCCACAGAGGCCCCACTGTAAACTTAGTGTCAAGTTTTCCCATCTCCCTTCACAGGAAGGATAGGGGAAACACACACACACACACACACACACCCACACACACTTACACACTTCTCAGAAACAGACTCCCCACCCACAGGAAGAGGCAGAAGTCAAGAACAAAGCTGTGTTGTATTTATGACCTTTCCAGAGATAGTTTGTTTGCTCACTCTCTTCCTGTCAAGAAGATTAGTGTCCAGCTGCTGTCCAGTGGAAAGATTTTAGCCCTTCACCTTAATCACCTGACTCACTGAGGAGAGCAGCTGGCCAATCTGATCAGCTCATTTCACTAATGGGCAGACTCATGTTTTTGGATGGATTGGTAGGACCAAGTTTCTGTCTAGCATAATGCATTACTAGTTAGGTTTATCTTACTTCCACAAATACCCCTTTGTGAAATTGGTTATGTGACCACCTGTCTGATGCATCACTGAGGGGACATCTCAACACCTGTGAAATGGCAGCCTATTGCAAGGCAAGTGAAATATTTAAGTCACTTAAAATTGACTACCTATCACTAGTTTCAAGATCTGTTAAGTTTAATTTAGGAGGGAGATATTACCTAGGATACATACATACATTTTATTTTTAAATTTAATAGTTTTATTAGGAAGGGAAAATGTGCCTAGTACTGTTGAGAAATGGGTATAAGTACCGCTTTGATTCTGAGCTGCACAATTCAGAAGTCACAGCCTGGGGAGGTGGGGGCAGATGTGGTTACACACAACCACCAATCAGCTATTCAGCAACCTAGAATAACTAAAATGTACTGAGCTCCTCATCATGCCCCCTGACATCAGACAGGGAGAAGGCTGGCATGGAGTTTCTACATCAGTTCTATACCTTGAAGAACCCCCACTCTAACAATGGTATTCTGCAGCATCTGCCTATGTCTCCTGTGCCTCTGGAATAGCATAAAGGTGGCCACAGCATCAGCCAGCAGCAGAGCCAAAGACTCTAGGTTAGGATTGTATTATCTAGAACAGTGGTTTTCAGCCTCTCCATTTGCTGACCCCTAAAAAATTCTAAATGGAGGTGCGACTCCCGTGGAAATCCGAGACAGTCTGTGGATGCCCAGGGGAAAACCACTGACCAAGAAGTTGGTAGTTCAAAGGAGTTCTTACAGAGGTACATGGCAGGAGTGAACATAAGCAATCTAATCTAGGGCAGCAAATGGCATATTATCTTTGTCTTGCCACAGAAGTGGAAAGGAAGAGGACTACGCCTCTTTGGGTGATTAAGTAGCAGGTACCTGAGAGACTATGTGAGATGTATTGTTAAAAACATGCTCTTGACATTTGGAGCGGTGAGACAAGTTACATGAGAGATTTGAACGTTACTGGTGGGTGTTCAGAAAAAAAATCAGTAATCTAGATTCTCTTTAGAACTGCAGTAACATTAGTGTCCTCAATAGGTCATTGGGCAGCAGACGTAACACTAAAGAATCTACTTTACATTGCCTAGAGACACTGAACATCAGGCCTTAATAGTAATATCTCCTGCTAATTCCAGCTCTGACCATTTTGCTGCTATCCTGTATTGTCAAATAAGGACTAGAACCAAACAAAACTGAAACAAAATTTCTCCAGATGTAAGCAACCAGTGCATTAAAAACCACCACATTACCACTGAGCCTAGTTCATCCTGTGCCCCTTGACAGCCTCTGCTTTAACAGTGACTTAAATAATAAACTTTTGTGCACTGTTTGATGCAAGTCACATAAACAGGAACTATAGAACCAATGCAGAATCCAAATCCTTATCCTCTAGCACGCCCCCTTTGGGCACATGTGAGCATGTCAGTGAGCCTGGCTCTTATACTGTGTTCCTTGTGATTGTGCATGACTGCCATAATTATCTACACATATCACTGTCATTTCCATGGCAACAGCCCAGTAAAAGGATTATGCTGCTCTTGTAAATTTTGGTGGGTGGGAAGAGAATAAAACCTGCCAGTTCAGATAGCTATTTCTCATTTCATCCACAGAAAGACACTGAGGTACAGGATGTTTGTTACTGAGTGGGCACATGTGATAAAAACCTGAATCTCAGAGAGAGATTAGACAGCCAGCTTGGCATTACATTCCCTGCCACTGAGGTTCCAGATGTGGGAAAAGCAACCCAGATGTTGTTAGGTATACATCCCAAATGGGGTTTTGTTATTTAGTACTGTTTTAATCAGGCTTCCTGTTTACTGCTTTCCAAAGTCTTTTTTTCTAGCCAAATGCAAGTTGATGATATTCAAAACATACTCCAAACAATGACACTCAAATGCCAACATCCAACTATTTCACCGCAACATTCCCTGAGGGATCCATTCTACCCAGGGGAGAGCTGTGGGGCTCAAGCAGCAGCAGTGTCACATAAGAGTTTCAGATGGGGCAGTGTAAGGTTAACTGTGCATGTTTGGGAGAAGTTGGTTGCAGCAAGTTTACATGGAATCCCCATAAAAGCCTCTCCCCCCACCACCCCAGTACAGAAGATTGCTACTTACATAGATGAGCCCTGAGTAGTATCTCTCCTTCAAGTTGTGCAGCACAGAGGCCTCATTCAGGCAGGTCAGCTCTGCCATATCTTCCACTTTAGAGAATTTGGGTGGATTCATCTTCTGGATGTCATCTTTGTTTATTCTCACTTTCTTTCCATTTTCTGCCAGCTCCACTATGGCCTCATCTCCCACTTCCTCCTTCAGACTGGCCGCCTCAAACCCATTCTTCTCCGATGGGACCCACACCAGTTTCTTGGCTGCCCAGTCAGCCTGAGCCAGGGGGTTGTTGATGAGGTTTTTGTCCACATAAAGGTACTTATCAACATCTTTTTGAGCCATGGTGACTTATAATGAGGGACCTGCCAGAACAAAAAAAGAAGTCAAATTTTTACAATTTAAGCAGCATTATGAACTCCTAGAGGCAAATGGATTCTACACTGGCTTAGGTCTCTGGCTATCAGGGCCGCCCCCACCTTAATTTTATTTCAATAATCGTAAATGGCTTGCTGGAATTACATACAAGGTCAGGGTTTATCCTCCTAAAAATGACAGGAAAAGAACAGACTTGAAACTTTAGCATTTGTAAAAGATGTATTTTCTATTCCCTAGCAAAAAAACTAGTTAAACTGAAATTAAGGTTGTAAACCTGTTGGACAACTCAGAAGCACCAGTCCCTATAGTAAGTTACTGACAAACACTTAGATAACTACTTGTTTTGCATTGTAGTTAAGATCAGATTTCTGTACTTAGGGCTTGTCTACATCAGAAAGTTGCAGCGCTGGTGAGGGAGTTACAGCGCTGCAACTTTGAGAGTGTCCACATCTGCAGGGCATCACCAGCGCTGCAACTCCCTGTTTGCAGCGCTGGCCGTACTCCCGTTTTGTCTCGGGTGTAGAGGATCCAGCGCTGGTGATCCAGCGCTGGTAATGCAATGTAGACACTCACCAGCGCTTTTCTTGACCTCCGTGGAAGGAGGAAGCCTCTGGTAATCAAGCTGGTTTCCTTTCCCGGTTTGCTCTCTCGGTCCCGGAGCCAGCCAGCAAACCGCGGGGAAGGAGACCTGCTTGCTCGGGGTTCCGGGACCGAGAGAGCAAACCGGGAACGCCGCGGTTTGCTCTCTCGGTCCCGGAGCCAGCCAGCAAACCGCGGGGAAGGAGACCTGCTTGCTCGGGGTTCCGGGACCGAGAGAGCAAACCGGGAAAGGAAACCAGCTTCGCCGCGGTTTGCTCTCTCGGTCCCGGAACCCCGAGCAAGCAGGTCTCCTTCCCCGCGGTTTGCTGGCTGGCTCCGGGACCGAGAGAGCAAACCGCGGCGTTCCCGGTTTGCTCTCTGGGTCCCGGAACCCCGAGCAAGCAGGTCTCCTTCCCCGCGGTTTGCTGGCTGGCTCCGGGACCGAGAGAGCAAACCGCGGCGTTCCCGGTTTGCTCTCTCGGTCCCGGAACCCCGAGCAAGCAGGTCTCCTTCCCTGCGGTTTGCTGGCTGGCTCCGGGACCGAGAGAGCAAACCGCGGCGAAGCTGGTTTCCTTTCCCGGTTTGCTCTCTCGGTCCCGGAACCCCCCTTGAAGCCGCCCAACAGCGCTGCAGTGTGGCCACATCTAACACCACTTGCAGCGCTGGTTGCTGTAAGTGTGGCCACTCTGCAGCGCTGGCCCTATACAGCTGTACTAATACAGCTGTAACAACCAGCGCTGCAAAATTTTAGATGTAGACATGGCCTAATATCACTACTGTTTAGGCCAGAGGTAGGCAAACTACATCCCGTGGGCCACATCTGGCCTGCGGGACCCTCCTGCCCAGCCCCTGTGCTCCTGCCCTGGGAGGCTAGCCCCTGGTCCCTCCCCCACTGTTCCCCCTTCCCCGCAGCCTCAGCTCACTGCACCGCCAGCGCAATGCTCTGGGCAGCACGGCTGTAAGCTCTTGCCTGGCAGTGCAGCTGTAGAGCCCGGCCTGACCTGATGCTCTGGGCAGTGCGGCTGCAGTGCCACCAGCCACTGGTTCTCCAGGCAGCGCAGTAAGGGGGAGGGGGAGTTCAGGGTGGTGGTCAGGGGGTGGGGAACAGGGGGTTGAATGGGGGCAAGGGTCCCGGGGGCAGTCAGGAATAAGAGGGGGGGTTGGATGGGGCGGTAGGGGACAGTCAGGGGCATGGGTTCCAGGGATGGTCAGGGAGAAGGGGAGGTTGGATGAGGCAGGGGTCCCAGGGGACAGTCAGGAAGGAGAGGAGGGAGGGTTGGAGGGGTGGTGGGAGGCAGTCAGATGACGGAGGGGTGGATGGGACAGGGGTTGGGGAGGCATGCTGTGAGGGTGAGAGAAACGGGGTGGGGGGAGGGAGTTGGATAGGGGGCTGGGTTACACCTGGCTGTTTCGGGAGGCACCGCCTCCCCTAACTGACCCTCCATACAATTTCAGAAACCTGATGTGGCCTCAGGCCACAATGTTTGCCCGCCCCTGATCTGTAATGAATTCTGTCAACAGCCTAGAACAATTTTTAATCAAGCTTTTTAGCTCTCTCCTCGATTCCCCTCTTCTAGTATTTCCTGGTTCACTGAAAATGTGATATTTGATGTACTTCAGCATTTGCAAATGCCATGGATTGCCTGGGTTGAGCTGGCAGTTTCCCTTTATTCCTTGAAGATATCCCAATAGGTGTCAAGAGAATTTAAAAGGTGGGTTAAGAATACACTAAGTACTCCCCATAGCCAGATTACAGTAGATACCCAACAAATCTGGGCTTAAACTGGGTTTATTTGTGCTCTGCAGGTCATCTTTACAGGAAAATAATGTTGAAGATGTTGGTTATCAGGGTGCAGAACCCTTTTGGATTAAGAAATATTGTGGTCACTATCTTGTTTAAAGATCATTGTTTTTGTAGCAGTGAAATAACTGAGGCCTAGTGATGAGAGATCATTGACACTGCACCTGGGAGAACATTGGAAATTTCTAGGACTGTGTACAAAATAAAGTAATTTGGATTTAATCTTTCATCAAAATTATCAGGAATGCTTCTACCAAGCACTTTCTGGTTGCTAAAATGGGATTTATGAAAGGCACCATTTGGTTAGCTAATCAAGATTCTAGTGCACTACATGCACCAGGGCTCATTAAACCAGAGAAAGCCAGACACTTCACACAACCTTACCCCTTAGAATCCGTGCTCACCAACTTGTCAATCACTTAACTCATTCTGATTTTGTGCAACTGTCAGAATTTTCAGTTAGCCAGAAAAGAGAAGAAAAAAGGAGAAGAGGCAGAATGGTCTGTGCATGCAATAGGAGGCTGTCAAATACTCTTATAACTGCTCTTCAGGTATATAAACAGCCTGCAAAGCCAACTGGGCAGCATTCCGGCATAGCAGAGTTTCCCAAAGAGACAACAGGTATTAAGAGCTTCACTGCAGAAGGAATCTGGCCCAAACATGCATTGAGATCAACTTAAAGCTTAGCATCAGACACACGCAACAGCAAGAGAAGTCTGGAAAAATGTCAGCTATGGTATAGATGGATGCCGAGGCCCAATCCAGCAGTGTGCGCGCATGCAGGGAAATTCCTTGTAACAAATGGATAACTGTACTCCTGCTTTGTACTGAATGTTGGACTTTTTCCTGCTCTGCAAGTTTTGTAGCCATCAGTAAGGAACACGTAGTCCACATATAGCAACATCACTCAGACTCAGATTTAAAATCTACATCTTAGATCAGGGTCCGCAACCTTTCAGAAGTGCTGTGCCGAGTCTTCATTTATTCACTCTAATTTAAAGTTTCAGGTGCTGTTAATACATTAACATTTTTAGAAGGTCTCTTTCTATAAGTCTATAATATATAACTAAACTATTGTTGTGTGTAAAGTAAATAAGGTTTTTAAAATTTTTAAGAAGCTTCATTTAAAATGCAGAGCCCCCCCGGACGGGTGGCCAGGACCCAAGCAGTGTGAGTGCCACTAAAAATAAGCTTGCAAGCTCCCTTTGGCACGCGTGCCATAGGTTGCCTACCCCTGTCTTAGACAATAAATGCAAGGAATTAAACAAGCTTGTTTTAAGAATACACTTGAGGCTAGAAGACTAAGTAGACACAAGCAGGGCCCTTGTGATTTGATAGTATTTTAGGCCTTATTTCTGCAGCAGGACAGGTACAACCTGCAATAGGGGCACCAAGGAGGCAACCCATTACATCCACTGTTAGCTAGATAGCAGCAGGAGCAAAGGTAGAGCAACAATGTTTGTAATCCTACAGTGCTTGGACAGCACACACCTGTAAATGAGGCCACCACTAAAATGGGAGCCAGCTGTCAGACCAGTCTAGCACTACACCACACTCTGGGACATCTGGCCTGAAAGAATACACAGGAGGGGGAAAAAGTAGTCCAGGATCTTGGAAGAATGGGTTGGTGATTCAGTAGGAGATCCTGCAAATCTCAGGTGGCCTTGCATATCTAGTACAGATTGTAGGCCAGCCAAAGGGTTAGAGAGAGAAAAAAGGAACTAAAATGTTCATTGTGCTCATGATCATATCAGGTTTGGCAAGGCAACAGATGTATTCTAACCTCCATTACACAGCTTCCTGCAAATGCAACTCCCAAGAATTTAACCAGTTTCCTTTTTTGGCTATAATCAAGCAGGACACCAGACGCTGAGTGCTTCAGCTAAATTAGGATTCCTCAGGAAATGATTAAACTGAACGTAACTACATTCTGAAGAGCTCTACATTCAGCCTAAAATATATATTCCTGACTTCCTTTCCACTCAGAGCATACATTTGCTACAGTCTGGAGATTCTTCTCCCTCACATTTTGAGGTAGAAATGAACACCTTTGGGCTAGGAAACAGGACCACAGGTCAAGATACCTCACCCAGGTATGGACCCTTTCACAATCCATGAAGATGACTGCCACATTAAGGAGACTGGTCAAAACCTTTATTTCAGGGTTTCTCCTCCTCCTTCATCTCACACACTGCACTCTTCAGCAGTGAGAGATGGTTAGAGTGCACAATACCATTTGATAACTAGCCCTCCTAGCCCATGGCTTCAGCATTGATGGTACACTTCTGCCTTCATCAGTCATTCCAGGTTGTGCATTGTGCAGGAGGGGCATGTAGAAAAATTAGGCCTCCTGGGCTGGTGCTAACACTAGTGCCAGGACTAAGAAGAGGTTGTTTGCACCTCTAATTCCTGGGCAACCCTTAGTACTGCCCTACCTTGTGCTTCCTACCACAAGTATGGGGCTCACAGTAGGAGGGAATTATCTAGACAGAGACTTCCCCAGTCACATCACCTACTGCCCCCAATCCAACCTTTCACTGCTCCAGTCTGTTTCTGACAAGCTCCACAGTACTTCCTGCACCTGGGACCTCTGTGGCGATGTCTACACTACCGCCGTAAGTCGACCTATACTACGTAGCTGGAGTTGACATACCTTAGATCAGGGGTCCCCAATGCAGTGCCCACGGACACCATGGCACCCACTGGGGCATCAGTGCTCCCATGTACTGGCTGGCGGACGAACATCTGCCGAACTGCCAAGCTGCGTCATCAAGAGGCGTCACTGCCGAAATGCTGCCAATTTTCAGCGGTATTTTGGTGGCAATGCCTCTGGATGACGCTACTTGTCAGCAGCATTTCGGCAGGGATGCCTATTGACGTTGCTGCTTGTCGGTGAAATTTCAGCGGATGCTCGTCCGCCACCACGGTCCTCCATGGCTCATCGTCTGGGGCCTGCCAGACAAAGTTTGGGGATCACTGCCATAGATCAAGTTACCACGGGGTCTACACTGGAGAAACTCCCCCATTGACTTACCTTGCTCTCCAGTCAACCCTATATACTCTACCCCAAGGACAGAGAGCAATCTGCTGTCAATCTGGCAAGTCTTCACTAGACCTGCTAAATCGACCGCCGGTGGATCTATCTCAGAGCATTGATCCCGGTTGTAGTGTAGATATAGCCTGTGATAGTATAGAGGTCCTCTGTGCCAGTGTTATTCCCTGGGAGCCTTGAGCTCCCAAATTCTGTGCAGTGGTGAGGTCATGGGCCAAAAAAATTCATAGTTACTCAAGTGTCTGCAGAAGATCCTAGTCTAGAGAGGGATGCAATTATTGAAGCCAGCTATGTACATGTAGCCAATGAACTACAATACTAAGAAATCCTATACACAGATGAGTATGAAAGATGTGAAACCTTATATATTCATGAACATGGCTATCGACACTCTGCTGTGACTATAGGTTGATTTCCACGTGCTGAATCCTGTTTGCTAGAGAAGCTGATCTGGTCATTAGAGACAGAGCATCAACACAGGCAGTCATGCTTAAAAGCTAAACAATTAATGGGGGTGCTGAGCAGGTAATCACTCTTTCTGGGAAAGACATCAGATACTAGTGTTGCTCTGCAAGTGGTTTGTTTGCTCAGTAGTTTGTTTTGGGCGTAGACATGATTGTGTGAGGCATGGACATTTATATAGACATGTGTATTGGGCGATAGTTCAGATAAGATAATTATGCTTTTTTCTGTCTATGGGCTTTACTGCAACAATGTAAAAAAGTGTCAAGATCAAAATTCATAACAAAAATTGAGTTTAAAATTCTCCTTCCTAGTATTGTTTTCAGAAATGGTACACAAGGGAATGTTACAGATCTATTAACACAGTAGTTCCCAAACAGTGGTCCATAGTAGTCTGGAGAGCTGGTAAGTCAAGTGTTGTTCGCTTTCTTTTATCCAGGTGCAATGGCAAGAAATCTTACACGGAAAAGAATGTGTTTGTAGTAGTTGTGTGATCATCACAAGGATGTGGTGCAATTTCAAGTGGAGGAGAAGTGGTCTCCACAGTCACGAATGCGAGGGGAGATGCCCACAAGATATTAAGGTAGTCCACACTATGAAATAAAAGTATGAGAACCCTTTATTTATGCAATTCCTTCCAGATTCTTCTGAGCTGACTGGACCAAACATTGCTTTTTAGTTAAGACTATCTGTCCCCCTTAGGAACTAGGAAGAAACATGCATTTGTCTCTTAAACACTCTGGTCTACAAGGGAATCACAGACTGAAGTTTGCCTCAGGCTTTGTACACATTACCACTTACCGTGCTATAAAACTTACATGCTTGGGATGTGAACAAGCCACCCCTGGAGCGATGTAAGTTGTACTGACCTAACAATGTTGTCCACACCAGCACTTGGCAGGCGAGCTACTGCTACTCGTGGGGGCTGGAGTAATTAAGTTGACAGGAGAGCTCTCCCCCATTGGCTTAGAGCATCTGCACTAGCAGTGCAGTAAGCTTTGTAGTGTAGCCATAGGTTGAGTCTTCCCATGGATTTCCAGCTTTAAGGTTTGAGAGTTAAAGAGGTTCTTTTCCCCACACCCTTTTACCCCAGGAGGACTATCAGGTGCCAATATAAAAATTCTACAAATTGAAACTCGCCTTGGCCAACCTGAAAGAGATCTAAAAGTTGCCCCCTTGCTGAAAGCCATTGCCTCTAGGTTTCAGAGCTAAGAACTGTTTCAAAGACCTTTTAAAGACAGCGTCATCTGTTTGTAACTTTATCTTCCAGAACTACTTGCAAAACCTCCTCTCCCCCATGTTTACTTTGTTAGCAGCCACAGAATTTGTTTTTTGGGGGGCTGAGCCATTGCTCAGCAAGATGGGCTTGGACTACACTAAACCATCTAGGTAAAAGATGTTGTAATGTTAGACTGAAAATAATCAATGAGCTCTAATAGGCATTTTGCATCAGATTTACTGTAGTACTTGGAAGGCTGGTTAAACAGCTGGTATTAAACCAGGAGACTTCCAATTTGAGTCTTCCAAAGCTTTCACTAACTGGAGATTCCCAGACTAGTCCCATAGGTGCTAAAAACAGAATTTCTGGGGAAAAGGAGTTACCATGCTGAGGCAGATTTGTCTCCTTTATTATCGGAGAACAGCATTTAAAGAGAAATAGGTTGGCCTTATAGTGTAAGTCTTGGACTGGGATCTGTGGCAAATCCAGGAATTGATATCCTGTGTGGCTTTGGGAGGGTCACAGATACATCAGCTCTATCTGTAAAATGGGAACACTATTTTCCTACTTTAGAGTCTTGTCAAGATCACAAACCTCAATGAAGTTAGGTGCACTGGTATGAGGCCATAGAATACCTAGGTAGAAGCAGTGTAGTGTCTGAAACAGCTTTACTGTAACAGAACATCAGTGTACGTGCTCAGAATTGGAGCTTGTGCTTCCCTTTCTACATGCAGGAGTGATTTGTCTGGAAACTTAACTTCTGATATATTTACAGTGTCTTACTAGATGACTAAGAAAATTTCATGAGAAATTATCCTGACATGTGTTTGCTGGCATAAAGGTCACTATTGTAGAGGCAAGATTAGAAAGAGGGGGAAATGAAGCTTGTTTTAGGTAAGTGTTACTATCTAGATAAACAGACTCACTTTATGTAAGAAGTTCACATTTTTAGGTTGGCCATAGATTTGAACAAAGTTCACAAACGCAAGTCATCAGTTTTGTTGACTTGTCCCACAAACTACTCTGTAGTTACAACCCACTGAATACATCAGCTTAGGACCTTCCATCAAGAAGGGCAAACTCCATGTCTTGTTGACATGACAAGATTCTGTCAGAGAACTAGTATTACTGGCTGATGAAGATACAATTCAACCACAGCTAAGAATCTCTTCCCAATGGAAGAACCTGGACACTCTTTGCAAATGTAAAATGTTTAAAGAATCTGGCATTGAATAACCTGGCTGATCTGAAACATTCATCAATAGACATGATAGGAGTCCCATTCAAACGTATTGGATGAGCAGTCTGTTCTTGCCTCGGTTCTGCTGATAGAACTATTTCTCCTTCCCCAGCCATCTGAGCATAGTTTATCAAAACCAACACCTAAAAGATAACCATATTTAAGAGATCTAATTATACAGCAGATGGTGCCAAACTGGAAAGTGCAGTATGTAGGTTAAGCAAGTGGTGAGATTGTTAAAATGCATGATGTGACTATGAACTGAAGGCAGCTTCTTGCAAGACCGCAGCATCTACTATTCATTATGAATGTTCCTCTGAATTTGCTGAGGAACTGTTTGGACTCAGCTCCTTAGGACTGATTAAGTGAGTGGCTAAATGAGTGGGAAGATGAACAAGGAAAGAGCAAAAACAAGGTTATACCCTAGTTTGTAGGTAGGACTGTAGCTTGAAACCTCAGTTATCACTGAAGAAGCTAAGTTTAATATTTCATGTCTGTTCCTAGGAGAACAGTTTTCTGGATCCAACTACTAGCCCATCAAATACAATATGCTCTATAAGATATATATAGCCTGATGCTACAGACAAAGCCAAAAGTCATAGTGCACTCAGCCAACTGTTTAATGCTGTAGATCACAGTGAAGGTCAGGGTGGAGGCAGGAATTCCATCCTGACCCTACTACACAGCCTCCTTAGAATTTAAGAGGTTCTTCATTATGCTCATCTTCACTTTTTTTAGGAGGTTGTGTTGCTACACAGCTTTGTTCTTTTTAATGGAGCTTTTACTTAAGACTCCCAGAAGTCATTACTAGACTTGCTATAGTTAGTCCTGGGGGAATTCTGCACTACTGCTTACATGCAGAATTCATGTCTCCACAGATTTCTTTGCTTCCCCACAGAAAAATGATGGTGAAGCAAAGGGAAGCTGCAAGAGTGGTCCTGCGCCCCTCCCCAACAGCACAGGTGCACCATTTTGGGCACCCAAAGCACCCAGCAGAGAGGTAAGTCACGGGGGGGGGAGGGGGCGTGTGGCTGTGCTGCGGGCTGCCTTGGCAGCTCCTACCCTGTGCTGGGCTCAGCTGCTAGACCTGGCTTGGATGTGGGTGGTGAAGAATGGGATTTGCTCTTCCCCTGCAAGAAGTGGCTGGAACTGGGAAAGACCCACCCCCAGAAAGCTCCACTGGTTGCAGGAAGCTCTGACCCCCTGCTTCCTGACCCTCTCAACCACTAAGTGATTCATTATAGAGGGAGATGCTCCCACACCCATCCAACCCCTGTGCATCTGGACCTCCCTATACCCAGACCCCACGAGGTCCAACACTCCTTGCAGCCAGAACCCCTACACTGAGCCCCCTGCACCTGAACCCACATCCCACCATACACAGACTGCCCCACCGAGCCCTACTCCCCCTGCATGTGGGCCCACACCCCTGCATCCAGGCCAATCACCTTCACCCAGAGTCCAATTCCCCCTGTTCCTGGTACACACACCCCACACCCCGAGCCCCTGTGCATCCAAATCCCCACCACATCCGGACCCTGCACCCATATTGCCCCACACAGAACCCTCTCACTCCACACCTGGATCCCCCCATGCTAAGCCTTTCCATACCTGGAGCCTGCCAGGCTGAGCCTGTTTGCTCCAAATATAGATTGGGGCTCAGGGGTGGGCATGTGTGCGAGACTCTGTCCCTCTTGCTCGCTATCTTAGTGCGCCTGGCACAGATGGGCAGGATCCCAGAGTGTTTCTGGGGCAGGCTCAGCCCTTGCACTATGTCAAGGACAGGTGCAGCCTCACCGCCAAGTCCATGTCTGGGGACGGGGGGGGGGGGGAAGCTGCAAGGTGATCTCCCACTCCTGTGCAGCCAGTGACCTGTACTCCCCACTGCTATGCTGAAGCTTCTATATTTATTTATTGACAAAATATGCGGAATTATGCAGAATTTTAATATACTTTGTACAGAATTATTTTTTGGCACAGAATTCCCTCAGGAGTATATAGTTCAGTGTTTTCCTTTCTAGTTACATCCTGACTCATCCAAGACATTGGACAACAGATTTATTTCACAGTTGGAATGTAGAGGTTTGAATTTTTAACAAAAATCACCATTGATGTTATAGCTGCCCAGACTTGCCAACTGCAATATTTCTACTACTGTACATTAAGTAAAAGGCACAGCATTAATGTGCAACCTGCTGGCCATGAGAAAAAGTAATCCAGAAACTTTGAGGGCATTTTAGCATCATGTATTCAGCTGGACAGAGTACACGTGAATGGGGCAATAAATATGTGAGGTATCAAGAATCTTAGTGACAATAGGTTAAAGGGAGTTGGACTAACTGGAGGAGAGAGGTAAATTAAACACTGATGAGAAATTTTAAGTTCTAGGGTCCAAATATGGCAACTTTAAGACACTGAACCATTCCTACTCTGCTGGAAAATTAGTTCATTTCATATGTGACTACCTGATTTATACAAGGTTTAGATAGTGAATGGGGAACTGGATTCTGGAAGTAGATCATTATGTCCGAAAAAGAGACCTCTTTCTACCTTTCCTTGTTGCACGGTACAGAGGGGAATTTCTCTGATAAGTAAATCTGAACTAGTCTACTGTCAAGGTTAATCATGAGCTAGAAAGACAAGAGTTAGTGTGTCTCTTACTTGTCCCCTTGAAAGGTCTCCAGCAGGTATATTCAGAATGGTGAATATGGGATATATGCTTTTGGATGACCAACTTTAGAATTCTCTTAATTTGATCTCAAGTATTATCTGGTAAGTGCATGAAGCAGCATTTCCACCCTCTAACATAGTCCTTGTCACAGGAGGGTTGCTTTGGGACATAAAGGTTTTAAGTGGGAATTCTCCCAAAACACAAGTCATACACTAGTAAGACACTACAATCACAATTTATCTGGGTGATGGCAATGGTCAGTCACATTTCCCACCCCACACAACAACACTGTTCAAACTAAATATTACACTTCATAGTTGACTCAATAAAGCTAATTAGGGCTTATCAACTGCTGCTCGCAGGGGGTGGCCTTATCGTAACTTTAAGATCAGTCTTAAATCCAGCAAATCTAGACTGGTTGCCACCTACCACTGTTCGCACAAAAAAGTATTCCAAGATCACTATCCTGCATTATATGCTTTCTGCAACTGTTTCTTTAGTGATATACAGTACATGCTTTCTCAGCAAAGGAGAGAATCCCTCTCCCAGAGAGGGCATGCCCACAAGGAAAATATTCCAGAGGAAGAACACATACTTCATGACCACTGGACAGAGTAATCCCACTTACGGAGATAGCAGTAGTTTAGAAAACTACAGCCCATCCCAGCTGCTCAAACAGTTTTGCTGGGGGATTGTTGCCTCAGGAGTCAAAACAATAAGCAAGAACTTTGACCAGACATGTAGAATTCCTCAGGAACAATGCATTAGAGGGTGTAAGGACTTTCAGACAGTTTTAGCCCCTTGTTACCTCAGGGTCACTTTTCTCCCTTCTCCAAAAAGTTTAGTCAGATGCTTTAAGTATGAGAAACCCTCCAGCTACACACATTATTGCAGTAAATACACACATTGCTTGTCACATGAGAGGGAAGGGATTAAGTTAATTACATCTAGTTTGAAGACAAGGAAGAAAAATAGGGCTGGCTACTTTTTGTGGAGCTGTAGGGTACAAGGCCTTACCAAGGAAAATATTGGTACAACCATATCATCCTGGCTTTTAGGTACAGAAATTCAATGCAACAGCATATCAGAGAACATGTTTTTATTTTCATACCAATAATATTTCAAATGTTCTAATTATTTTTCCCTATCCATATAGAATGCAAACTTGAAGTAGTTTGGGCCAGCCATGTTCAAATGTGATTTCTACAATGAAAACAGGGTCTACATCTCACAGAAATACTATGGCTGGCTTTGTAATTATTTCTACTACACTATGACAGTCTATATACTAGGCCTATTGTACCAAAAGTGCCCATCTGCGTTTCAAATGGTTCAGCTCCATCAGCGATAGCAAATGTGAAAGCGTTGGACAGAAAAGCCTAGCGTAGCTAAGGCTTACGAGATCCAAGTTTGATTCTCAACACCAATCCCCATGCAGTAAAGGATTGAGACCCCCTCCCTTGGAAGCAGAGGTAAGCTCCAAAGAGGACTCCTTAAGTACCTTCTGGCCAGGAAAAACAGCCAAGACATTTAATAGAAATACCAAGCAGCCTTGAGGCTCAACAGGTATGCCGGAATAAAAGTGAAAACAAATGTCACCACCTATAAATACTGAGGCCTGGTCTACACTACAGAGTTCAGACGATGTAAGGCATCTTATGTTGATCAGCTCTGTAAGCGTCTACACTAAAGTGTAGCTCTCATTGATGTAACTCACCCACTACACTGACTTAACTCCACCTCCAAGAGAGGTGCAGCTCTTAGGTTGACATGGTTAGGCCAACAGTGTCCGTGTAGATACTGCATTGCTTACATTGACTGTAGCTCCCTTTCAGAAACAGTCCCACAATGCCCCTCACTGGCAGTTAAATCCTGGTGAGGCTGACACAAGGAGTGTAGTGTGGATGTGTAGAACACATTCAGTTACTGCAGTGGCTGTATGTCAATGTAATTTAGGTCAACAATTTTGTAGTATAGACTTGCCCTCAGACTCTGAAGACATATCTAACATATGCAAGGCTTTGCACTGCTCCATTCCTGCATACTTATCTAGTTCAACTGTGTGCACCCCATACTTTGTTGTTTCCACTTGTTTCTGCTACACTGAGCTTTCCCCTGCCTTGTCTGCCATGACCTTAAGCTAACTTGCTTCTTCTGGTTAGTCTTCCAGCCCTGACCTCTACTTTTTCCCTCTTTCCAAAGGAAAAAAAAAAAGTTATTCATTTTTAATAAGGAGCCTAGTTGTGCACACAATAAGCTTCTCAATCTTTTAGAACCTGTCTTCCCAAACTCTCCTCTTAAATGTTTCCAGAGCAGTTTCTCTCAACCTGGGGCTTGCAACCCCCAGGGGGGGCCATGGGACAAATTTAGAGAAGTCCCAAGTGCAGGGCCAAAATCAGGATAGTAAGCAGGGCAATTGCTCAGGGCCTAGTGAAGCTAAGTTACACCCTTCAGCTCTGGGTGATGACAGGTCTCGGGCTTCAACCCTGCCACCTGGGTCTGTGACTTCAGACAAGGCTCATAAGTGAAAAACAGGCTCAAGTATCACACTGAAAAGTAAGTATAAAATAAATTGATTGGAATATATAAATATTGTAATCATATGATGAAAATGAGAAAGTAAGCACTTTTTAAGTAATGGTGGCTGTGACACTTTTATATTTTTATGTCTGATTTTGAAGGCAATTAGTTTAAGTGAGGTGAAACTTGGGATACACAAGACAAATCAGTCCCCCCTTGAAAGGGATACGAGAGTCTGGAAAAGTTGAGAACCACTGCTCTAGAGCACTTATCACCATAAATATTTGAGTGCTTTCCTCACATTTTTCCACCCCTTTTATGTCTCCTTTACTCTGGAAACTCCTCAGAGCAGGAGACATGTTCTTTTACTAGTCTGAAGTGCTAGTGCTGCTCATTAGTAGTGGTCTCCAAGTACAATAGAATGGGGAGGGATTCCACTCAAGCACCAGGAAGTAGCTTCCTGTAAGAGTGAATTTGCATGTTCTCCTCACTGTAAGGGCAATAATTTGGAAAATATAATGTACTAGGCAAAATTTCAGTGATAAGAGAAAAAACAAAAGAGGAAGAAAAGTATGAGCACATTCTCACTCCTCATAATCAATGATTAATAGCCTTCCTACATGGGCCACAATAAACTTACTCCATCCACCACACTTATGTGGAGAGGCTAAAGTCTACACAATTAATTCTCCCAGTACCCAAACAAGCAAGAGACTGTATTTGTAAGGTAGATGCAGTAATTGTCACAGTAGAGACATCACCCCACCATATTCTGCCAATACAGTCAAAGATATCAGTTTGATATAACCTGCATCTGCCTGCCTTTTTGGCCTATATCGAAGAATCGTAGTCCATACTGTCATAATCAGATGTGCACAAGGGAAAATTTAAAGCATTTTACATGGCAATTACCAGTAAGTGGAAGCCAGAAAGAACTAGACAGTTATGGTTGATACAGCCACATATTTCCAGGTTTAATATTAACAATGCAATACATACCTGCATATATCTATGTAATGGTTATTCAAAAAATCACATATTAAGTGAAATGAAGTTGTTTGGGAATTCCACTTTTAGGTGGCTGAATCATGACCATATACATGACTGTCAATATTACATGTGTGCGCGCATTTCACGTTGCCTGCCATACAATATCTTAAACTGCAAGCTCAGTTCTTCTGTACAAGACTTGTGTCAGGAAGTTAAATAAAACAGATAAAGAACATTTTAGCATGCAATAGGAAGTTTAAACTTTTATGATGTTCTAGTATTAACATTTGTACTGCAATAGCACCTAAAGGCAATAACCAGTTTGGCACCCCATTTGCAAGGCCTTCTACGACATAGCATGATAGTCCCTGCCCAACAGAGTTTACAGCCAAAAAGCCCTCACTACTTCATCCTAAAGTTCACTTGGGAAACCATACCATTTCATAGACAGTTACCAGCTACATTTTGGGGTCGGGGAGTTAATAAATAACTGTTTTAGTTACATTTCAGAGTGCAAGATTAAACCACCACCACCATGACTACTACAGCGTTGCTGTAAAATCAGATCAGTGACTCCAGTTCACTTCTGCTCAAAGCAGCACCAAGCATGCCACTAAAAATCACTCAGATGCAAAAGCAGCCATCCTCCCAAGATAAAAAAAAGCCTGCATTCTAATAAGTAAAGCCACCTGCATATCCTGGACATCCACGTTGGTCAAGAGATAGCATAAACTCAAGTAAACAGGCGCATTTAAAGAAAGTTAAGATCACATTATCTTAAATTGTGTTGTATCACTAAACCCAACTACGGAGACAAACTACAAGAATACATTTTACTTAAGAACAAACAGGAAATTGCAATCTTGATTATCTGACAACACAGTTCCTAGCCAAATACAAGAAATCAAAGTTGTAAGCTTTGCCTGCACCAAAGATTTTTCTATCAAAAATAGAACCTGCCTTACAAATCTGAATATCTGCTTTGCATACATTCAAATGAGAACTGTAGTTCCTGGGCTTGTCTACATCAGAAAGTTGCAGCGCTGGTGAGGGAGTTACAGCGCTGCAACTTTGAAGGTGTACACATCTGCAGGGCACCACCAGCGCTGCAACTCCCTGTTTGCAGCGCTGGCCGTACTCCCGTTTTGTCTCGGGTGTAGAGGATCCAGCGCTGGTGATCCAGCGCTGGTAATCCAATGTAGACAGTTACCAGCGCTTTTCTTGACCTCCGTGGAAGGAGGAAGCCTCTGGTAATCAAGCTGGTTTCCTTTCCCGGTTTGCTCTCTCGGTCCCGGAGCCAGCCAGCAAACCGCAGGGAAGGAGACCTGCTTGCTCGGGGTTCCGGGACCGAGAGAGCAAACCGGGAACGCCGCGGTTTGCTCTCTCGGTCCCGGAGCGAGCCAGCAAACCGCAGGGAAGGAGACCTGCTTGCTCGGGGTTCCGGGACCGAGAGAGCAAACCGGGAACGCCGCGGTTTGCTCTCTCGGTCCCGGAGCCAGCCAGCAAACCGCAGGGAAGGAGACCTGCTTGCTCGGGGTTCCGGGACCGAGAGAGCAAACCGGGAAAGGAAACCAGCTTCGCCGCGGTTTGCTCTCTCGGTCCCGGAACCCCGAGCAAGCAGGTCTCCTTCCCTGCGGTTTGCTGGCTGCTCCGGGACGAGAGAGCAAACCGCGGCGTTCCCGGGTTTGCTCTCTCGGTCCCGGAACCCCGAGCAAGCAGGTCTCCTTCCCTGCGGTTTGCTGGCTGGCTCCGGGACCGAGAGAGCAAACCGCGGCGAAGCTGGTTTCCTTTCCCGGTTTGCCTCTCTCGTCCCGGGAACCCCCCTTGAAGCTGCCCAACAGCGCTGCAGTGTGGCCACATCTAACACCACTTGCAGCGCTGGTTGCTGTAAGTGTGGCCACTCTGCAGCGCTGGCCCTATACAGCTGTACTAATACAGCTGTAACAACCAGCGCTGCAAAATTTTAGATGTAGACATGGCCCCTGTGTCTTAACCTAGATCATATGGACTCCTTGCTGAGATTGATTAGTAAAACTGTAGCTTTTGATAAGCAGCAGAATCCATGCCCATCTTGATCGTGACAAATGTTTCTAAACTGTTAAATTTCTCTCAATATATGCTACTGTTCATTTGTTACAGATTGTTGCTGGTCACCCATCCACCTGGCTCTAGACTCCTCTACTCCTTAGTAAAGTCCCTAAATAAGCTGCTTGTGTACACTGTAACTAGAACTAATTTTTTTTTTGAAGGAAGATGAAGCCACAGAGCTCCAGCAACACAAATCCCACAGAGTTATGAAATATGCCTTTGCATACCATAATACCTTTCCTCATCCAACATAATGCATATCTATTGCCTGTGTTTCCTGCTACTGTATGAAGTGTTGTTGTAGCCATGTTGGTCCCAGGATTCGAGAGACACAAGGTATGGTAACCATTTTTATTGGACCAACATTGGTTCATGGAAGATACAAGCTTTTGAACTATACAGAGCTCTTACTCAGGTGTGGGGAACTATTATTTCAGATAAATATGTCAGGGAGTTCTATAGTTAGAAGTTTGTTGTGCTTAGACACAAAGGTGACATTGACATAAGCAATACATAATGCAAGAGCAAAAGAACTAGTTTACTGAAGTAACCAGCAATGAAATTGTTCAGAGTTTTATTAACGGAAAATTGCAAACTCCACTACCCCTTTGGTCTTCTTTAGGAAGCTCAGGGAAAAAGCAGCATGCTGCCTGGGACAGTAACAGATTCACGAGGCAATGACTGAAGGCAGGTACATGGTGTATGCTGTGGAGAGAATCTGGGGTGGTATCAGATCAGATGATTGTTATTCAGAGTACTGTAGTGGCATAGCAACAGGAATCAGCGTGAGAAAGATCAACATTTTGAGAACTCAATACAAGTTCCCACAGCCACGAAATGACTTAAAAGGGAAAGTGTGCATGAAAGGGATAAACCATAATTAAACATGGGCACAGAGATTAACAAACCTGTAGTTAATGTACTCCTAATTTACTAGGACACACCCATTCATAATAACTTCCAGGGTAGACGTTGCGTTTGCATGTGACTACATACAGTTTGTATTATTGGATAACATTCAAGATCGGTTTGTTAGTTTCCACATCCTTTTGCACAAGAAGACTGAATTAGTCCTACTGGACGGCATGCTCAGACCAAAAGAAACTGAAGATGCAAGGTCACCTCAAGCCAGCACACAACTAGATTGATTGCCAACAAAAACAATGCTGCTGCAGGCAATGTAATACTATTACAGCTTTATCCCAGCCCACAGGAATTACTGAAAATTAACACAAGGAAAATTTCTCTCTAACACTTATTATACATGCAGCTGTTGCACGTATGCTTTAAATTGCAAAACACACACCAGGCAAGTGGGTGAACAAAATATACACAATAGAAGCCAGGAAGAACCCTCAGTGCCATCTAGCATTCCTTCAGATTAAGCACTGCGCTTAGAATGAACGAACTACAGCCAATCTTATGTTCAGTCTTGAGGATTCAGACTTCTTTCAGAAATTCACACCAGTTTCTGGACCTTGAAGTTTAGCTGCTAGAAAGCTTCTCCTATAAGACAACCTGAACTGCCTTGCAAGAATGTAGATCTACTACAGAAAAGTTTTTGCATCATAACTCTTAATTTCCTCTTTAAATCCTAGATTAGCCATAAGAGAGTGCCTGTACCTCCAAGCAGGTCCATTTTATGATCTCAGCGCATGGTAAAAAGTCATATATATTCCTAAAGGTACATAATCCTGGGCAAGAGAAAGATTCAGAAGGCTACTCATACTCAAGAGTCTTAAAGTCATTCCAGCCTAATCAGACAGTTTAGAGGTAGCAAACTCAGAACAACTAGTCACACTGTTCATATCCTAGCAACTCAGCAATATTGCGAAGGTCATGAGACAGACAGACACCTCCCACATACCGGTATCCAATCAGTCTCTGAATATTTTAGACACTACAGCAGCTCTCTCCTCCTCACACACATTTTCAAACACAGCTAGCCATGCAGGCATGTACATTCATGTTCTCAACTTCATTGGAGATGGTTTTTGGAAGAGAATTATCCTATGAAATAGGGTTGGTTGCATCATTTAATATGGCATTTTTAAAGCAAGGACCAATAAAATCATGCTTCGTGCTTTCATGCTGCCTGTACAATACTAATACTAGGCCTAAAGCAGTCAGACTATGAGCATTGCATTATCAGCATGCTTGACTGCTTTAAACACCTGCAGCTTTTTTATTTTTTTTTTTACTTCACAGAGAACATTAGAAAAACTTGCAACTTGAGAGAAGTGCTAGTTACAGAGTTTTAACACAAGATCTTCAGTCCCCTGGCATTTTTCATACCAGGGAAACAAATGCTTAGGAGGACATATGGGGTAGGTTTACACTGCAATTAAAAACTCAGTGGCTCACAGGGCTCAGGCTAAGGGGCAGTTAAAGTGCAGTGCAGACACTGGGCTGCAGCCCAGGCTCTGGAACTCACACCTCACAAGGTTGTAGAGCTTGGGTTTTTAACTGCAGTGTGGACATACCCATAGGTGACTGAAGTCTCCAAAGTGAAGGTATATGTACAGTGTCTTCTCTAGTGCTACATAGTGGATAAAAGCGGCAGAGAGTTCTGTGGCACCTTATAGGCAATAAGTGACATAGAACTCTCTGCCGCTTTTACAGATCCAGACTAACACGGGCTATCCCTCTGATAGCGGATAAAACCATTTCCTGGCCTTCTCATTATTTACAAGCTGCTTTACAATGTAGGCTTAGTTGACATTACATCGACTTGTTTTGTTTAGCCCATTTTAAGGCAGCCAATCAGAATAGATCTAGAAAGGATGAGAAAAATTGTATAGTCTCAACAGCCACAACTGCCTCTCCTAGAATAAGATGTCAAGCTGACAAGGGTCTAACCACTTTACTGAAAGTTTAACTTGAACCAGACATGAAGTAAGCAGAACCATACTCCTAGGATCAATAACTTGGAAAGTGAGATAAGACTGCTTTGACAGAAACCCATCAAGGGCCTGGGTTTGTCCCTCTGGAATAAGAGTAATTGGCAGAAAAACCTAATACAAGTATCAGTCATCTATTATTTATAGGAGAACAGATGTGTTGCTATATGGCCATGCAAACCTGAGGACAAGGTCACTACTTTCTCCTGAAAAGGGCAATATCAGCTCTGGCAAGACAAATTAAACATTGAGAGAGGACACTACACAAGAAATTCAACCTTGTTAGTCATATCCAGTTTAAAAGGTCCAGACATTTCACAGCTATTTATCTGGTGCCATTCATGATTCTACACTGATTCCAACAAAACTACTGAAAATCTTAGACAAAAGATTTTTTTTTTTGGTAGTATCTGCCTGCAGATTATGCACATATACTGAAGTAATCCAGACTGCTCAGGAGAAACAAGGCACCGTAACTTGCCTCTACTGATGTGAAGCTTCCATGACTTTAGGTAAACTGTACAGTTTACCACAGATGTAGCTTCAGAGGCAATTTCACATAGCCCAGAAGTAACATGGGCTGTTAGAATAACCTTGCACAACTTCAAAGGCACTTAATACTAAAGTAGCCCCACTTACTTGTATTTAGTGTCTTTTCTTCCAAATATTACCTCTCTCAACACCCCACAAAGCAGAAACATTTGGTTGTTGCATCTCAGCTAAGCATAAGATTTGAGTGCTATAACTCCAGGAAGTGGGCATATGAATCAATACAAGGCTGCATCGAGGTTTGCAGCTTTCATTGGAGTGCCACAGATAAAGTTAACTTAGTCACATTGTTACCTGGTGACTAAGTTAGAAAGTATCTTTACACAAGCACTAACATTACAGAGCTTTTACTTTTAACTTAAAAAGTAACTCAAAAGGCATCAAACCTATGCTTAAGGGAAGAAATTGTATTTTAAGAAGAGTTACGGATGTGTGCTTAATCCTAGAACCAAGGTTCATAAAGCTCCACACCTCTATGTAAATTACTCTGTACCTTCTTTACAGAAAAGGGCAGGATGTCATAGCTTGCTACTTTGGACTCTTTCTAGGACAACATCAGTTCAGTTTCGAAGTTCAAACCTATCATGCTGTTACTTAGCACATCAGTATAGATAAAGACAGACCCTGATAAACAGTCTCTCTCACAAAAACTTAAGGTTCTTAGCCCACTCTGGGTGCGGCCAGGCCAGAAAGACTCAAACAGGAAGAAAGCAATGCAGATAGCACAAAGGTGATTCAGCAGGACGACGGGGCTGGAAGAGGGTACCAGTAGCCATTGTGAGAACTGCCTCCTTAACCTGACCAGTGCATCTTGGTACCATGAAACTAGTGTATTCGGCAGAACAAGATCCCGCTTTAAGGCTCATTTCACACGGCGGCGAGGCAGATCAGGACAGGAGCACTGCTGATTAAACCCATGGGTACGTTTCAACCTGGGGGGGGGGGCCAGCTTGTTTCTTCCTACTCCAAGCGGAGGCAGGTTGGTAACAGAGCTGGAGGGTTTCCCTCTGGTGCGCTGGGACGGGCTCGGAGAGGTCCCGCGCCTCCCCGAGCCTTTGCACACTACAAGCTTCATCTTGCCCTGTCACTCCCGCCCCGCGGCTGGGCTAATGAGGAAGCCTGGCTCGGAGGGCGGAAGCCAAGCCCATTGCAATGTCTGCAGCGGGACTGTCAGCCCGTGACTCAGGCGGGAGCCCTGACAGCTGCCAAACGCTCCCTTCGCCCGCCCGCTAGGGCGGCGGGGGGGTTTGAAGAGAAAATTAACCCGCGCGAGCAGCGCCCACCCACCGCCGGGCAGGCACCGCCCGCGGCACAACGCCGCCCCCGCAGAGAGGCGCGGGCACGTGCTCCGTCGCCCCGGGCCAGGGCTCGCCTTGTGGGCAGGGCTGCCAGCGCGCTGCCCTGCACGGGGCGGGGGCCACCTCCGTGCCCCTGGGGATGCCCCGTGTCCACTCTCCGGCCAGGGGGGTGGGGGGAGACTGCAGGTAACGGCTCTGCCGCCAGGCCGAGCAAAGCCACTGCTCGGGCCCCAGCCCGCTGGCGAGACAAGCGGCTCCCAGGCACCGGAGCAGACCCGCCCGACCCTGCCCACTCTCAAAGCCGCCAGCGCCACCCTGAGAACCAAGCGCGAGCGCTGCGTTCCTCGTCCCCGCCCGCGCCGCGCCCGCCCGCACCTCACCTGAGTCCGGTCAAAGCCTGGGAAGAGCCGCGGCGGCGGCGCCTGCTCCTTGCGGTGAGAGACTGGTCCTCGGGGCCGGTTCCTTGCACAGACTCACCGCTAGCCCCACCGCGCTGCTCCGGCTTTTAACACCTCCAACTCCCCGGCACTGCGTACGGTTTCAAGCCGGGCGGAGCGGCCGCGCCAAGGCACAGTTCCGCCCCATTTCCATATCATCCACCAATAGAAATACGGGTTGCTTCTGATTGACTCCGCCCATAACCAACAGCGGTCGAGGAGGTGCCTCTAGGAAGAGGGGGGGGTCTAACGCTCGTGAGTGAAGAGCCCAGCCAATGGGCTCTCAGTCTGGGAGGAGCGCAGATTGACAACTTGGCCAGCCAATGAGGACTAGCGTCGGCCTGCCGAGCGTGTCCTGCTGGTGCGGGGAGGATCAGAGGAGCTGATAGGCGGGGGAGGGAGAGGGCAAGGGTAACTGTGCGGCGGGGAGGGCAGAGAGTAGCCTCCCCTCCATGCCCCGCAGTCACCACAGCCCTTGTGAAGCACAGGCACAGCTACACTCCCACAATCCCCTTCACCCACCCCACCAGCCCCTGGGTGGCAGCGCCAGCGCCAGGCCTGTCCCATGGCCCTACCCTTCCTCTGGCATCTACTCCACCAGGGCCGGCTCCAGGCCACAGCGCGCCAAGCGCGTTTGGGGCGGCATGCCGCGGGGGTGCTGTGCCCGTTGCCGGGAGGTTGGCAGGCGGCTCTGGTGGACCTGCCGCAGGCGTCCCTGCAGAGGGTCCGCTGGTCCTGCGGCTCCGGTGGAGCATCCGCAGGCACGCCTGTGGGAGATCCACTGGAGGCCACAGGACTGGCAAGTGGCAGAGCGCCCCCCCGCGGCATGCCACCGTGCTTGGGGCGGCGAAATTGTTAGAGCCGGCTCTGCCTCCACCAGGGCCAGCTGGGAGATCCCTAAGCCAGGTGCTACTGGGCCCATACTGGGCAGCTCCAGGTTATTCTGGAATTCTTCATTTGTAAAATTACAATTCTCTGCCAGTCACTTTAAAAACTACAACTCACTGGCCAGGGTCAGCCTAAGCAGACCGTTTCTTTCACTGGGTGGTTTCCAGTGCCTTCCCTTTTTTACACAGTGTATGCCTCAATATCTATGCCTCAATATCTCCTGCCTTCTTCTCATTTGGGGCTGGCAGAATTACAGCCAGGTTTCAGGCTCCTCTGATGGGGTATATTCCTGGTCCTCCAAAGATCTTGCCAAAATTGTCTAGGAAAAAGAAAGCAAGCCTAATATTTCTAATGTGAAAATAACTAGCTTATAGATCAGATATTCTTAACCCATTTTTAAGGAGCAGGAAAGGGCACAAATCAATTTTTCTTTGTTTTACAATTGGTCTTTAAAAATAGGGACCATTGAAAGGGATTACAGAATGAATGGAGAAACAGAGCTGTGGAAGGATGGAGGTGATGTGGTTTTGCATTCTTGTGCATGCAAGAACGTAGACAACAACACTCTTCACTTGCTGAAATTTAGAGACCTGGGATACAGGGAGGTCACAGAAGAGGGGGATGTAATAGACAAGATGAGAGGTGAGAAAGAATGGTTAAGGCTTTCAGAAAACAGTGGCAGTGAACCATGAACAATGTTGCAGAAGTGTTGATAGGACTACTTAACTATTAATTATTAGGGTTGGGGTTACTATATATGCATCAGTCACTTTACAGGTAAATAAAAATACAAGGTACTACCCATATAGAGCTCATAACAGCCTTGTGAGGTAGGCAGATTCACAGGCATAGACAATATAAATTAAAGAAATATCAAGGATCATACTAAGCTTATCTACAGAAGAAGCAAATGAGAGAGACTTCAACTGAAAAAAGAATTAGAAGAAATTAAGATGTGTTTGAGCAAGCATTTCTTGCCCAAGAAAAGCACTTCTGTCTTAGATTTATCTAAGGAAGTTGAAACAAAGCTACAAAAAGTTTACTTGATCATGCCACAAAAGGTGGAGTGGGAGCAGTGAGTAAAGGTGATGAAAGATATGTGCAGCTAAGTAACAGAGATATAAAAGTGGTATTGTTAAAGATACAGATGAGTGAGAAAAATGCTGGTGGAAAAGAATAGGAAGGCTGAAAATTTAACTCTGTGGGACTTCATATAGGACAGGTCTTGGTATAGAAAAAGAGCTACCAGCAGAGACAGAGAATGCAAGGGAGGCAGGACAAGAGGGTACCAGGGACATATGCATAATCAACAGTATTCATGCAGCCCAAGATGATGGAATGGTCCATTATGTCCAAGGATGCATGTAGAAAAGAGAAAGAGCCATCAGTAGCAGCATTAAAAAAAGGCTGTTTACTACTGGAAAGTAATTTAAATTTTATGGCTGGAGTGAAACAGAGATTGAAAATGGTCAAAGATACTAATGTGCAATAAACTATTAAAGAATGAGAGGAAGCTGCCTTCCCAACCACTTGGCTGAGAAAGGAAAAGACTATAGAGAGGAGAGTAGTTAGGACCACAGTTACTGCAATTTTGCACCCTCTTTTCCCTCCTGGAAAAATGTCAGATTTCTTTTGAACGTTCTTAATTGTTCTCTAATGCTAATATTTCTGTGTGTAAGGTGATTTAGGTTTGAAAAGGCTAGTTTCCTTTGCTTGTTTATTTGTTAGCACCAGATTATGCATGCCAGTTACACTGTACAGAGACTTTTGTTTTGTGGTGGCAGCAGTCTGAAAAGGAGGAATCCATACAAAAGTGTAATCAAAAGTTTCCTGCGAAGCCATGCAAGTTGAGTGCACCTGTTATGTCACCAAAAGCTCATGCAATTTTTATTTGATCCTTCTGACCAGTTCCAATCATAACGTTTATTGCTGGACAATATGTGCAAACAGCATCCTTTTGGAAGAACAAATCTGCCACTGTCTTTATCTGAATTTTAAGTCATCACCTCCTCAACAACTAACCAGCAGTATCCAGAATTACCCGGTGTCTGGAAACACCTCTTTCCTAGTCAATCAGCATTCAGGTTTTAGAATTCTGAAGCACATCTTCTCCTAGGCAATTAGCACCCAGAGTTACAATTGTCTCCTCACCAACCAATCAGCTTCCAGGATACCCCAATCTATCGGGGATTGGGGATTGTTGAAAACACTGTTTCCTCTCGCCTGTGTTCAGGAATCAAACCCAGGTCTCCCAAATAGCACCAACCCAGTACATTTTGAAATGCAATCACATCATCTATGAAAGATTTCCTGTCTAATGTGGTGAATGTAATCTTCCATACCTATTGACTGTCAGGGGTACTCCATGGTCATTTGTTTTTCAACTGAAGTATTGCTCTGCATAGAAAATGGAAATACCCTTCTTCCTTCCCTTATAAACACAAATCCTGCCCAACTCTGATTTCTCTTTAAGCTTGCCCTTCATTTTGCTTTAATGGATTTGGCACCATGGTGACTGATCCAACTCTAGAAACACACTGTTCTGGGGGTGTTTTGCTCTGCAATCACTGGATTGTTCTCTGGAAGTTCATGACTATGCTCTGGACCAAGTGTGCTCGGTGCATGTAATGAGGCAGGCTGCCAGACATGCTCTGTGCATATATTGCACCAGGTCAGATATTCAGATATGTCAATGGCTTTAATGTGCTGTGCCAGGCATGTAAGGCACTGGGCCAAATATTTTAAGTGCAACCTCTTTTCTTAAGATAATCTAAGTTAGGTGAGGATTGAGGCTCATTGGCAAGGCAGAGAGTGTGTGTGTGTGTGTGTGTGTGTGTGTGTGTGTGTGTGTGTGTGTGTGTGTGTGTACCTGAACTTCTCTTGCACAAGCTGTACCATTTCTGAGATAAACGGGGGATTCAGTCTCCAAGCCTGTCAAACAGGCCCACATCTCTGGCCAGCAACTAAATACACTTTATAATGAAAAACACTCTCCTAATGTTTTGCAGATAAAATCTCTGCTTTTATTTTGCAAGATGTTTCTAGCCAAAATTTGATAGAATAAAAGGAGAAAAGAGACAAGGGAGTAAAGTTGTTTACCTCAGAAAAGGCGTATTGCTAAATGCTAACCACAGGGACTTTGTTAAGAAACCACACGTGTACAGAGCTGCAGAATGTCACAACATAGCTCTGTGGTGTCTGAAATACCAACAAAGGGAACTTCACTGAAAGTCTAAAATTTAGGGTCCCTCAAGAATGTTCAGTATTGGCTTTATAAAGCTGTAGCAAGTGCTGGTGGCTGCTATAGGTGCAGGTTTAGCCTGAGTTCAACACACGATAACAACAGGAGGACAGCACTTTGGAGGCAGATTGCATGGGAGAATGGAACAACATACATTATGAATTTCTTCATTTACTACTCTCTCTTTCCCTATGTGCCCTGAACTGTATCCATTCAGTGCCAAATCTTTTTGGGAAAGTCATTAACTGTTAGAGAGCACACAACTTCCCTTTCCTATATATGCCCATGCCCCTCCACTCCTCTCCAGTACAAGAACCAGATTTCAGCTCTTTGATCACTGGCAGAGGAGAACCATGAACTTAAAAACAAGAAACAAAACTGGTTCCATGTCCTAGAGGTTAGCACTTTAGATGACCTAGGTTTGACTTCTGGTCACCTGAGCCTGAGTTTTGGTTCTGCTCACTTGAGTTATGGCAGGGGGCCAGGAGCACTCTGCAAAGCTGTACAGAAGTTGTGGGCTCAATGGCTTGTCTTAGTGTGTCACTCCTGAGGCCAGAGGGAATGTGCATGATGTGCTGTAGTTTTAATGCAGCATACTGCCTATAAAATACAGCGGCTTCATGCCAATCTATGGTAAAATCCTACCAAATGTGCCCCCGCAATCCACTCACTTTTGTGCTAAGTGAATGAATAGAAAGATTCTTCATAACCTGCTAAACTCCTACCCCATCACCACAGTTCTTGCTTCTGCTTTACAAAGAAGAAAACTCTGGTCATTTTCTTAACACATTAGTGACAAAGTCCACAGCAGAATATCACTGCATACCAACATCTCGCTCTCCAGTCGTAGTGGGATGCAATTAACAGGAGAACCTTGTTGTTACATGTCTAGAGTGTTTCCCCTGCACTCCAGCAGTCCTCCCCAGCAGACAGCACAGATACTACAGTGTAGAAACTACCATTTTGAGGGGATAATGTTACAGCACAGTTGTACCTTGACACAACTGAAACATGGTTTTTTCTTCTCCAGAAATACACTTAAATGAAGGCTGTATTACCATCTCAGGCAGAGGACAATCTTGTCAGGTCTGATGACCTGAAATCTGTTCTTGGAGCTTATGATTTCCTCCAAATGCTGTGTTGGGATTATACCCGCATGATGTAAAGTTGGGGAGACCACATTCCTGACCTACTCACTAACAAGAATGTCTCAGAGCATGCTTACAATCTAACCTACTCTACAGATTTCTAATGTGCCCATTATTGTAATCTCTTAGAGCATGCACAGTACTTGTTTTTTACCCTCATTCTCATTTCCAGCTCCTCTTGCCCCATTTTCTTCCTGTTCAGCATTTGCTACCTGGCTTTCAATATCATGCAAGGCTGTCATCCAGTGAAACTGCACAAAAGGGCCAACAAAGGTAAGGATGACCAAGCAAAGGTATCTATGTGCCAAAGACTAGACCTGGGCTGTGAGCTGTCTTCCTGCCTCTGGTTCACCCAGACCTCACCAGACCATCTTTATAACACCTCCTGTTGCCTACATAACATAAGACAAGAATAGTGGCTCTTTACTTCTTAATACCTATTTCAGTAGCAAATCAGCCAGTGAGAAACACTCTAATCTTAGGCCTGTACGTCATATCCTCATCTCACCACCGCTGTCTCACAGTTCTGTGGCTTTACAACTGTTTCAGGATCTTTCTCAGCATCTCAGACACCATCTCTTCCTCCTCCCCTTTCTCAGAGAGGGTAAGAAATGCTTCAGATTCCTGAGTTTAGAAGGACGTGGGGGCATTCTTCTTACTCAGCAAAGGGATAAAGCTGAGAAGAGCAGAATAATATCCCTTCCCAACCTCCAACCCCCTCTCCCCCACTCCCCAGCCATCATGTTTATGGAACTGGGATGGCAAACAAACTTGCCTGCCTTAACAGGACACTGAGAAAAATGACAGACTCTAAAGTAATTGTAAGATCCAGCTAAATGCTGCTTCTCTGTCTTCAGCCTGGTTGGGCTATGTGGAGATTTCTGTGAGAGCCACTACCTTCCTTTGTAGGCTGAGTCTTGGATGAGGTAAAATGCAGCACAAGAAGTCCAGTCACTAGAGAGGGAGACTCAGAGAATTGACTGAAGTGGTGCCATTTGGCAGATATTACTGTGTTCTTTCTAGTCCAACAACCCAGTAACATGAATGGTGTTTAACGATTTCTTACATTGTTCTCGGTTATTTTCTATGGACCTCTGACTGAAAGGCTATGAAAGGAATCTAATTGGAGATGGGTTTGTTTGTTTGTTTTTTAATCTCTTTTCTTTCTTCCCAAGGTTCAAACAGTGGGAGCAGAGGAAAATAAGTTAGTCCTGGGATTCAGTGGAGTGGAAGGAAGGTGCCCCTAGATTTGGTATGGCACTTCTCCTTTCTTAGATTGCCATATGACCATTTGTTCTGTTGACACTGCCTTCCCAGTTAACATTAGGTTTGGTGTTTGCCTTGGGCTTAACCTTCAGTGGTAATTAAGACCAAATATTTGCACACATTAAAATGGCTCTGTGGTTTTCATTCTACCCTATTGACGAGGACAAAATGAGACTAGCCTGAAATATTCTAGTATGCCCCAAAGGTCCCAGGAGTGAGGAATTTTCCAATACTTTGAGTCTTATCATGACTTTGCTGTCATGCTGGGGATCACAACCTTGGTAGTTCACAGCTATCCTCAATTAAAGAGACTCCCTCTGGCTGCCAGCAATCAAACTGGTCCAATCAAAGCCATTCTTTTTGGCTTTGGGTATAGTGCCAAAGGTAGAGCTATAAGTCTGGTAACCAGTTAGTGTCTATGTGTGGAAGGATGGTTCAGTATTCCTTCCCAGTAAGTATTCACCCTCAGCTGTGGGAATGATTTAAGCTGCATTCTTTATCAGTGGATGCTACGTACTTTATGCACGCAGCTCAACTGCTTATGTTGTAGGTCTTGTAAACACTCCCACCAACACTTGGTATCACACGTTGCAAGCTTTATGCATCTGGAGACACTACATGCTATGTTCAAGTATTCTACCTGCATCTCTGCCAAGATTTCCTCCCACATTTGGGACTTTTCTTCTGCTCTCTAGCAAGCCTCCTCTAATCTCCTACCACGTTGCCAACTTCTCCTGCCTCCCACTATCAGCTTAGACCATTCTATACTGCCCAGTCATCTATTCCTCTCCCTCCCTTCCTTCTGAAACATGGCTAGAGTGGGGAGCTGAGTACAGCTGAGCTGAGGCAACTGTTCCTTGTTCTCTTCAACTAGTGTGTGCTGTCAGATGTGCAGAGGGAGAGGCAGCCTGGGGACAACAGATGCTTTAACTGACAGTATTGCCATTCAAGACAGAAGCATTAGCACTGTGGGAGGTGGAAAGATAGCTCTGGAGACCCACTGAGGAGTTATCACTTTAGGAGATAGGTGATATTGACGGAGATATACCGAGGTTTCTTCCCTGCAGGAAGTTATCTTTCAGCAGAGAGGCCAATAGAAGCTCCAGTTAAACCACCTGACCTTTTAATTCCATTTATCAAAGCACTTGCGGATTCCATTTCCAGTGACAAGCCTAGAATGAAGAAAGCATCCTGAGTGTTTTAATAAACACACAGCCCCTGTAAAGAATAGTGAGGCACCCATTGGCCCCTGGGCTGGAAGAGCCTGGGGCTGACACCAATTCCACAGGTATTTTTCAGATATCAGGAAGTATGAGAGTGTTGGCTGAACCAAGGCCACAGAAAAGATGGAGTCAGGGGCCTTTTGTTGGTCTTGGGACATTCCACAACTGGGCGAAGGAGGTGAATAGACTCCTGCCGGGACCAAGGTCTGCTACTTTCTGCTCTGGTTTATGATAAAGGTGTTTTGGAAGATTATTTTTGGGGCTAAGAAAAATGTGGTGAAGATGCAAAACACAAAATAAAAAGATAATCCAATTCCCCTCCACCCAGTGAATCAATAAACCTAAGTCAGGAAATATTCTTGTCCACTCCGTCTTTCCATTGTCTGTTTATTCATAACTTAAATGTATGTAAAGCATGCTGAAACCACTTTTATTTTGCTGCTCTGCTTCCTATAAATGTAGTTTAACAGCTATGAAGTCTAAGTACCTACATGTACTTCACAAAGGCCTATACTGCTCTTTGAGTCTTCATAAATGAATGTAGATGTATAAAGACCTATTGTCTTGCTGCAAAGCTTTTGAATTTCAAGAAACTACTCCTTTAGATGTGGGAAGGAAGAAGCAGAAAGATGAACAAGTGATTCAACTTTCTCACAAAAATTCTCCTACCAAACACAACAATCCAAAAAAACATCCACAGCCCCACCACCACCACCATATGAGTTCCTACACATCACAGAGTATGAGCCTAGTGTTAAACAGGACCCGCAAGGGACATATAAAACATTGGAGTTGTGCCATTTTTTGCTTAAGAAAGTAAAGGTCTAAAAGGATTCTTCCTCCCCTGCAAAAAAAAAAAAAAAAGTGTGTGTGGATTCCGCTTCTTTTTTTACCTTAGGAATATTAGCAATGCTGAGGCTGTGATCTGGCTTCGCTAGAGCAGTGGTTTTCAACTTTTTTCCATTTGTGGATGCCTAAGAATATCAAATGAAGGTGCAGACCCCTTTTGAAATCTTAGACATAGTCTGTGGACCCCTCAATGGTCCATGGCCCACAGGTTGAAAACCATTGTGCTGGATGATCTCTTGGATATTTCAGAGAATGTTCAGGTGGAGTATGGAACCTCTAACAAGGTTCCTTGTGGAGTGTTAATTAGGCACCGGAATTAACAAATACCCAAAGACTCTTAAAGAGTATCCTTTCCCCTCTTAATAGCTTAACTTTGACTTTCTTGTCTTGCCATTATGCCACTAGTCCTCCACGCACCTCAGAGTCTCCAAGGGCAGACGAGACCGGGATTTGTAATGTAAAAATCAAGCAGAAAAAGAAAAGATAGAAAAATTTCAAAATTCCCTTTTGCAACATAAAGGACACAAGGATACAGGTTCTTTGCAGGCCACCTTTAAAAGTCTCCTTTCAAAAGAGAGTCCTGATTTTGTGTTTCCTGGGATGGACTCTGTGGGGAAGGGAAGAACCTGAACTGGATTTCTGTGCACCTGGGATGGACTCTGGGTGCAGCCCCCTGGGAGGAGAGGAAGAAAACTAAGGGTGACTGAGAGCTGTTACCCCTCCCATCACTCTCCATTAATTTGGCCGGTAAGACAGAGTGCCCTGTTTGGCACCCAGTGTATTCCTTTCATCTTCCCTGCTCCCTGAGTGGCTGCTCAACACACCTTCAGGCACACAGCAGCATAGAGCTCCAACAGGGAAAGGAGTGGCCTCTGCCTTCCCCTTGCAAACTAATGCTTAATCCTGATAACGAACGATGACCTCACCATTTGGCACCAGACCGTCTAAGGAGAGAAGTGCCAGACACACGCAAATTAGCACCTCCTCTCCCTCCAAGGGAGGAACTGGGCTCACAGTGGTGCAGAGGGTGGGGCTGCCTGTGTGCTCAAAGGGGATTTTTCCTCTCCTCACCTGAAAGCAGTCCCCTGTTGCAGTGACTCCAAAGCCAGGAAACTCAGATGAAAGCAGCCAGGTTCTAATGCTAGGTGTATTCCAACCTTGGTTTATGAGAAAAGGTGGAGTGACACACTTTGACCCAGAATCCTGAGGGAGCTGCTTCATGATTCAGTCAGGAAGAGAGGACGTGTAGCACCACACCCTGCTTCCCAACTCCTCTAAGGACACGTTTCCAAAGACTCCTGTATCTGGGTGCCCCAAACAGCACAAGTAGATGCAACACGCCCACATCTGAGTTTTTGGGCTCAAAAAGTTCCCTTTGCATCCATGCAGCTGCCCAGAAATCAGAGGAGGAGTGTGTGAGAGGGAGAGTATGTGTGTACACAACATTCAGCACAACAGGGCCTTCAGCCTGGTTAACGGCACTGGGTCATAATAGAGTCTATGGCTTCTGGACTGCAAGAGGATACGGAAAGGATTGTTATTTAAGGTTAGGGTAAACCCATCATCCACAACATCAGAACTCCCAAGTGGGAGCATCTTTATCCTTCCCTTTAGTTGGGGTGTGTCCCATTGTGAACAATCCTGTCTTTCCCTGAGCAGAAGGTCAACCCATTGCCTCCCCCTATCAGGAGCATTCCCATTCCTCCTTGTATTAGGGCACCTATGAGAGAAGCACTTCTGTCCCTGTTTGTATTATTATATGTTTACACTAGCATCTAGAGACCCTCCAGTAAAGATCAGGGCCCCATTGTGCTCGGTGCTGTACAAACATAGTGAGAGAACAGTCCTTCTCCAAAGAGTCTACAATCTAAACAGACAAGACAGATAAAGGGTGTGAGGAGAAACAGAGGCACAAGAGTGGAAGTGACTTGCCTTTGGTCACCCAGCAAGACATAAGTAGACCGGGAATACCACCCAGGTGTAACTGTGCCCTCATCATGGGACACATGCATGTGACTTAACGGCCTGGTCAAGGCTCTGACTGACTGGCTGAGTGAGATAACCAGGGGTCACTTGACAGCATGGTGGCAGGGAGATGTGAGGCTGAGGTAAGGATCCAGAAGAGCTTTTGGAAAGATCAGGCAGGAGGCCCTGACTTTCAGGGAGGAATTAGAGAGTCTAGGAAAGATTTGTTTTGAGATGCACTGACACTTTTGTTACAGAAAGAAATGCCAAAGAAGAGGACAGAAGTTCTGCTGCTCTTGGGAACTATATTTGACATATTGGCCAGTGAGTTGGCCCACCAGGTCTCCTGACTTCTAGTGCCCTGTCCACTAGACCACACTGATTCTCAGACTACACTGCCTTTCTGTTTCTGGATCTGGCACTTATTTGGCCACTGCTACCATTGCATCCAAATGCCTCGCAATCTTTAGTGTCTGTCTCCTCACAACACCCCTGTGAAGTAGGGCAGTGCTAGTAGCCCGTTTTACAAATGAACAACTGAGGAGAAGTGACTTGCCCAAGGTTACACAGCACATCTGTGGTACAGCAGGGATTGTAACAATTTCCCAGGCCCAAGGCTACTGCTTTAACCACTGGACCATCTTCTTTATTGGAGTGTGTCCTTCCATGCATATAGGAGGTCTCCTCTGTACTTGGCCACCCCTACCAGGAACACACTGCATCTTCAAAAGAGGGATAAGCCTTTGGGGAGCATATTTTCCTCTGCAGGACTTAAGGGCTTGTTATTCTCTCTCTCTCTCTCTCTCTCTCTCTCCCTCTTCTCTGCTGTTTAATTTTGTGCCTGCTGAGCTTTTTCCTTTCTCTTCCTGTCCCCTCCCCCACAAGTAAAACAGCTCACTTAAAGAACAAAAGCGCCATCCTTGCCAGTGGCGAAAGGGCAACAGGCACCACAGTCGCTGAATAAAAACACAGTAACCCCGTGAGAGAATGGGGGCCTGAGTCTCCACCTTGTCGTATCAATCCCAGTGCGCTTGCTGATTTGAAATCTACTTTGCTCTGTTCTAAATTATTGTATAAGGCAAGGAGAACTGAGAATCAGGCTGTGTGTATGTCTGTGTGTGTGTGTGTGTGTGAAATGATTGCACAAGGCAAAGAGAACAGAGAATCTGGCTCTGTGTGTGTGTGTGTGAAGTGATTGCACAAAACAAAGGGCACAGAGAACCAGGCTCTGCGTGTGTATGAAATGATTGTACAAGGCAAAGGGCACAATCAGGCTCTGTGTGTGTCTGTGTCTGTGTGTGTCTGTGAAATGATTGCACAAGGGGCATAGAGAATCAGGCTGTGTGTGTATGTGTGGGAGTGAATGATAGCAGAAGGCAAATGGCAAAGAGAGTCTCGGCATGTGTGTGTGTGAAATGAATGCACAAGGCAAAGGGCACAGAGAATCAAGCTCTCTGTGTGTGTGAAATGATTGCACAAGGCAAAGGGCACAGAGAATCAGGCTCTCTGTGTGTGAAGTGATTGCACAAGGCAAAGATAACAGAGAATCAGGCTCTGTGTGTGTGTGTGTGTGTATAGACATCCGTGCTATTTTGGAAAATACTATCTTCATGGAGCATGGGTAGAGAGAGGAGAGTAGGTCACTCCAAACAGGAAGGAGGACCTGACTTGCAAAGATGCCCTGATTAGTACATGCTCATGAGGCAGCAGGTAATGACAACACAACTATTTATGGTTCTTTGTGACAACTGTAGCCTTATATGGGCAATGGAGACTTTCACAGAGCTCAGCAGAGGTGGAGCCTTGAGAGCCACTATTTCTACATGTTGCTCCCATGCTACATGCTTGAGAAGCCCACTGAGCTAGTTCCTGGGAAAAGCCCTGGGAACCCTCACTGGATCCAGCTGTTCAAATCTCTGAAAATACAAAGAAACTGCCCACCCCTACTTCTCCTCCTTCTTCCCCCACATACCTCCAGCAGACTGCAGCTACATAGAAGCAAAATGACCTCATCTGTGACCTGCACAGTATCTGGGGAAGTGGGTTGGAGTGCCCCCAGCCTCAGAGATCGGAAACCAATTCCCATCTGGTTGTGATACTGGGTTAACAATCAGAAGGAAAACTTTACTCTTTAGACGCTGCGTGCAGGGCTGTAGCTAGCAATCTGATCACATACCTGCACTCTAACTGATCCAAACCCTCCTGGCACATGCATGCAGGGGCCTCATGATCTCCCTGGGCAGAGCTGCCATTATGCACACTCTGACCCTGTTACTGCTGGCCGACCAAACTGTGTTAGAGATAAGCTACAAGTAAATTACAAAGACAACAGTCATAGTGAAGCAGGTACTGTTGCTACACACAGAACATGCCTGACTAGGGTTGCCACTGGCAACATGCCAACAGTCCCCCCATTACAAGGGACGTCCTTTCTTTTTTATCTCTGTCCAACAAGATCAGGAGTTGCTGAGTGCTGTAAAAAGCAGCAAGATATACTCCTGGCAAATGTAGGTGAGCACTGCTAATTAATTAATTAATTAATTATTATCATGGGTGGCAAAGCCCCTTCCCCCTGGCTGCGGGCGGCAGCAGCAGAGTTCCAAGCTCAGAGCCCCTGCCCTGTTCTGCCCCTTCCCCTGTGGCCCAGCCCCCATTCCATCCCCCTCTTCCTCCTCCCCCACCCAGGGTCCTCCTTGCTGCAGCCCTGACATTGGAAAAGCTCTGTGTGAGAGCTCCTCCAGGCCAGCCCCAGGGCCGTGGCGAGGGAAGATTTTTCCAGGGCCCTCAAATTGCCCAGGGCCCGTGCATTAATCTGCCACTGCCCTGCCCCCAGCTGTGTGAGATTTGGAGAGGCTTGGCTACCCTGCACCTCCATTACACACTGCCCATTATTATTATTATTACTAATAATATAATATCGGCAGGCGGTGTGGGATGGGGTGCTATGAAAACAGTCTCCTATTTTTGAAATGCAACGTTGGCAACCCTGTGCCTGGCACAAAAGCAAAGACTGAAAAGTTAAACCATCTCAACAACACATACTCTCTACTCCACCCCCAGGCACACACCTACCATAACTATTGTATGCTACAAACCACAGACTGCAGCCTTAACTCAGCCCCCTAGCTGTACCAAACGACCCTCTCCCAGCATAACACACTAGTACACCAAACACCCACAGCTAAATGTGAGGGAGTGGTGAAAAGCTTGTGCAGAAGGGGAGTCTGAGGGTGGTCTAGTATGTTTGGTGGTGATAGTTTGGTAAAAGGGGTAGGGGAAGGCCAGCAGAAGCACAGAATTAAAGTTCCAGCCAAAGTGTTTTACAAACATTCATTGATCCTCAGCACTCATGTTGCAGATGGGGAAACTGAAGCACAGTAGAAGTGCTAGCATAGACTTCTCTTCCAGCTACCTCAACACTACATCTGTCCAGGACTTGCTCTTATGCTGCAGGCTGTAGCCTTTAATGGCTACCCAGGTTTACACGCCACAGTTGCAGATAACCTGGATCGGTTTAAATTTAAACCAATGAATCTGTGCTCCGACTGTTCTAACAAATAAAGGCTAAGAGGCACTTGCAGTGGATACTCTACGGTAGCATGCCTTCCAGAGGCATCATGCGTAAATTCCTTCAAACAGTGCTGTCACTGATGGTGATAGAAAGAGTTAAATTCTGCAGGTGGAAATGTGGATTGTAGCCCCAGAGCTGTTCATGGAAGCACTGGAGTGGAAAGGTGTTTGAGACCCATTTCTGAATTAAGAAAAGTCTAATGCCAAACAGATGAGGCTAGAGAAATATAAGGACCATTCTGCGAGAAGAGAAAAAGAGAGAAGTGGAGTAAATAATTTTTGGTATACATCTTCTCTTGCCTAACAGCATATGTGCCTGTATATGTGCATGAGTGTGTCTTTGTGAATATGTTTGAGTATGTGCATACACTGTATTTGTATGTGTGCATGGACATGTGTTTCTTTATGTGTATACATTATACAGGTGTCCGTCTTGATATAGTAAGAGTCTGTGCTTGTGGATACACTGTAAATCTTGGGCCAGATCTTCAGCGGCTGTAAAAGGGCACAGCTCCATTGAAGTCAGCAGAGGTGTGCTGGTTTATACCAGCTGAGGCGTTGGCCCTATGGGTGCTGTGAATGCATTCGGTATTTCAATATGTTTATATATGAATGTCTGTGCATATTGTGTCTTTTCAGGCTGTTCTGCAGCTGAACACACAGAGATCCAGTTTCTTTTGTTACCTGTGGGTATGTTTCCATGCGGGCTCAGATCTAGTCAGGTAACTTCTCAATTACTCACCTGTCAGTTATTAATGTACCTGTATTTGTGAAACAACTCTGAAGCTCAGAGACACAGATCATGCCATACTGTGGCCAGGGTGTAGGGTGGGGTGGGGGGAGAACAGTTTTCTCTGCATGATGTCACTGGAGAGTGACACATCACCGCTGTGATGTCATAGAAGACACACAAATGATTCATGAAAAGAACAGGAGTACTTGTGGCACCTTAGACCAGTGGTCCCCAACCTTTTTCGTCTGGTAGGCACCAAACAAAGGACTGTGGCAGCAGTCGAGCAGCCGCCAAAATGCTGTTGAATTTTGGTGGTGATGCCTCTGGATGATGATGCTTGTCGGCGGCAAGCAGCGTCATCCAGAGGCGTGGCCGTCAAAATGCCGCTGAATTTCGGCAGATGCTCGACCACCAGCCAGTATGTGGGTGCATTTAGATGCCCCCGTGGGCACCATGGCGCCCACAGGCACCGTGTTCGGTACCCCTGCCTTAGACACTAACAAATTTATTTGAGCATAAGCTTTCATAGGCTACAGCCCACTCCATCGGATGCATGCTGTGGAAAATACAGTAGGAAGATATATATATATATATACACAGAGAACATGAAACAGTGGGCTACAGTGAGCTATTTTCAGCAGGAAAGAAAAAAAACTTTGTAGTGGTATTCAAAATGGCTCATTTCTAGCAGTTGACAAGAAGGTGTGAGGAACTGTAGGGGGGGAAAATAAACATGGGAAAATAGTTTTACTTTGTGTAATCACCCATCCACTCCCAGTCTTTATTCAAGCCTAATTTAATAGTGTCCAATTTGCAAATTAATTCCAGTTCAGCACTCTCTTGTTGGAGTCTGTTTTTTAAGTTTTTTTGTTGTAATATTGCGACTTTGAGATCTGTAACCAAGTGACCAGGGAGGTTGAAGTGTTCTCCAACTGGTTTTTTAAAGTTATAATTCTTGACATCTGATTTGTGTCCATTTATTCTTTTACATAGAGATTGTCCGGTTTGGCCAATGTACATGGCAAAGGGACATTGTTTCGTGGAGTAACTAATAATTTCAATGCCATAATTTTAAAAGAAAGAACCCAGAACTTGTCCCAGGTTCTAACCCGTCGGGTGGGGAGGCTGTGGGATAAATAAATGCAAAGCAGTTGTGCTTCCTGTGATGTCCTGGTCCCAGCAGCACAGAGAATGAGCTACTACTGATCACTGTCTGAAAAGCAAACACAACATCATTGTAAAGATTTTTCTCTCATTTCTCTAGCAGAAACCTAGGCAATTTGACTCCAGGGAAGCTAAGGATGGGAGGGACTTGGGGTTAGTGAAACGAGCTCAAGGGAAGGGGAAGGTTGTGAGATCAGTGGAGAAAGCTTGGGGTCAAGGTTCTGGGCAAGAGAGGACAAAGTGGGGAACTGGGAAGGCTGAGAAGAGCTCAGAGCTGGAACTCAGGGCAAGGGAAGCACAGAGTGAGAAGGACAGAGGGAATGCAGAGTGGGGATTGTAGGCTGTTAGATACTAGGGGGATGGACATTGCATAGAACTAGACAGATGGTACAGATTGTCTTTCCAGGTGGGCAGAGGCTGAACAGGGGCAGGGAGACTACGGGTCTCAGAATACCTGGAGTTTGGAATCAGAGCAAACTGGTACCAAAGTGCTGGCAAGGGGATTGTAAAAATTGTAGAGGTTATCTGGAGCTCAGAGCCAAGCAGAAGCGGGGACTGTTTAAAAATGAGAACCAGGTTAAACTGGCCTCTGTAAGGATGCAGGGACGCAGTTCTAGGGAGCCCAAGGTGGGGCATGTCAGGCTCTTGGCCAGTTCAGACCTGGGAAAAGACGGAAAAGAACGGATAGGAAGCTTCTGTAGAAGAAAAACAATAGTGCAATAAAGCTAAGTCACATGGCACTGGTTTTACAAGTGACTCAGAGAAGTTCTTCAGGGTGCAGGCAAACAGCTTCATTCTAGTCTGATCCAGACACGTTAGAAACACTGGCTGCTGAACTTGTGGCAGTTCAGCTTGGGTGGAGAGGGAGGAGTAACAATGCAGTTCAGGTGTGAAATGCCAAGCCTGAAGCCTGGCACAATGGCCATATGCCTCACACCAAGAACCTTTAACCAGCAACAATGTGAGGCACAGAGGGAATTCCTAGCTCCAAACGCCCACCCTGTCCCATGTCTTGGATCAACCAGGTCCACTGTGTTTGGTGGAGGACTGGATCAATGCAAGACTTCAGGCCACAATGAATCACCTTGGGCAACTTCTGTTGCAGAAAATGGACTGCAGGAGCCAGTGTATTTGCACAATAACCACAAACCAGAGGAATCTCTTGCAGAGGGTGACTACACCAGGATGGCAGTTTGGGAGAGAGAGGGCAGCGGACACACACCCAGCCATCAGAACCAGTCCTTGGAAGCCATCACCAGGACATTTGACGGTGCTGATTCCCTGTTCTGGGGATGGGGTCAGGAGCTAGAGCCAACCCCTTCCAATTCTGCAGCTCAGGCAGTAACAGTGGGTGCTGAACAGCCCACACCCCCTCTATCCGAGAGCCAGATTTCCCCCTTCTCCCAAATTCTCGTTATTAATTATTATTATTAAAAACCAAGCTCCATTGCCTCTGTTTTGATTTTCACTGAGGTTAAAGGGAGGTCAGAGTCGACATCTGTGCTGGAGATGACATTCCTGTCTAATTAGTGGGCTGCCAGCAGAAAGGGCCTTCCTGTCCCATCCCCCAAACACAAGAGAGGGCAGAGCCATCTCAGACAAGGGGCAGAGGGAGAAGGGAGACGGACACTCGTTCACTGGTGCTGGAAGCTCTCTAGCTGCCAGTAGCATACAGTGGAATTCCCCCATTCCAGGGTCTCTTGTTTCCCACAGTCAGGGTGAGGCACAAGTTTGCAACTATAATTTAGAAATGGACTCAGACAGGAGGGCTAGTAATAAAAGGGAGTGGAAACTAAGAGCTCCTAACTCTGACTTTGCCACAGATCCCTCCAGCCCGACTCTTCAAAAGCTGCCCCTATTTTTGGGTGTCCAACCAGGGCTGGATCCAGGCACCAGCGCAGCAAGCGGGTGCTTGGTGCAGCCAACGGAAAGGGGCGGCCCGTCTGGCTCTTTGGCGGCAGGTCCCTCAGTCCCTCTCCGAGGGAAGGGCCTGCTGCTAAATTGCTGCCAAAGAACGAAGCAGCAGCAGTAGAGCTGCCGCTGAATTGCTGCCAATCGCAGCTTTTTTTTCCCCTGCCGCTTGGGGCGGCAAAGTCGCTGGAGCCGGCCCTGTGTCCAACTTAAGACATTTGGGGCCAACTCTTCAAATGCTCACTACCTACAAATAGGGTCAGGTTTTTAAAAGAGCTCCAGTCCCTTTAAGGTACCAAAATAAGGGCCACATTTTCAAAAGTGCTCAGCTGTCAACATGCTGCTCTGTTCTGGAAACCTGACCACGTCTTTGGGTGCCTAAAAAGGAGCTGAGCTCTTTGGAAAATTCTGGCCTCTGGGTGTGTATGAATTAGAGACCTTTGCATATCTATTCCAGTCACGGCACAGCTGCAGGGGCACTAGTTCAGACAGGGCCAAGGTTAATTTTCCAGTCATGGCACAAAAATCTGAGCAGATTTGTATGACATGGTGGAAGGGCCTGAGGCTTTTCTACGCTAATGCTAGCATGAGTGTAGTTGTCCCATTCCTGGACTAGAGGGACACTAGTGTATACAAGGTATTAAGGCCTGATTTTCCATGTTGCTGAGCACCTGCAGCTCCCATTGACTTCAAATAGTGCTCAACACCTCTGAAAATCAGGTCCAAGGGCCCACATTTTTGTAAGAGTGGCCACCAATTTTAAGCGCCTCAGGCATGTCTGCACAAGAAAAGTTAACCAAGTCAGTTTAAAATGTGATTCAGTTGAATTAGTGCAACCCACGTATGTGAATGCTCTTATTTCTGTTCAGCAATACTTTATCTGTTTAGCATAAGCTGATTCCTTACTGAGGTAAGCAAAACTGATATAAGGCACTCTGGAACCAAAATAAGAGCCTCCATGCAAGTGGGATGCACTGAGTTAACTAAATGCGTCTCCAGGCTGATTTCACTAAATTGGTTCAGGTTTCTCGGGTAGACAAGCCTTTGTTTCTGAGATCCCAGGCTGAGAGGCTCTGAGCCTAATTCTCGGAAGTGTTGTCCATCCAACATTCCAGGAGGAGCAGCTTGGCACCTCCGAAATTCAGATCTCTGAGTTGTCTCAAGCTGGTCACCCAGAACCAAGGGTCACTTTGAAAATCTCAGTCTTTGTGTCTCCAGTGGGGCATCCAAACCTGGACAGGCCCAAAGGAGCGGAGACTTCTAAAAATCAGGGCCGTAATCTCTCTGTGCCTCAGCCTTCTGGACAGGAGTGTTGGGGGGATTAGTGGGTGATACTGCATACCACTGGTCACTGCTAAATGTTGTTTTATCACCTCCCTTCCTTCATGTAGAAAACAGGTTTAGTTTATCATTTTACAGGAGAGTGAGAAAAAGCCCCTTCTGGCTCTAAATAGCTGTTTTTGTCCTTAGGATGGATCACTCGTATCCTGAAGAAAAGAAGTGAAACAAGAGACATTATTTTGATGGGGTCTGCAGAAACTCAATCTGCAGTGGACCCCTGTTGGTTCTGCATGAACGAGGACTGAAGGTGGAAGGGCACGGTTTCCTGCTCATTAGGCTGTACCTAAGAGACTGTTTTACCATCCTCTCCTCCCCCCTTCTCTCTCGTCTGCTTCCCTTAGAGATAATAGTTAACGTTTCTGTATCGCCATCCAGCTCAATGTACAGTAGCAACTACAGAGACACACCTGGACAAATGACTCCATTCACTGATCAGTGTAGCACAGCCACCACTAGGGGGTGGCAGGGAGACAAGGCAGCTGTTTAACTACCTACAGTAACAGCACACACAGGGAGAGACCACCACCCGATCCACATGCACTTGCATTTAGGGAGGCAGGATCTAAATAGCCACACTGAAACTTAGCCAGGACGACAAGGTTAACACACCCATTTCTTGCCAAAAAAGTGTCATAGGAGTTGAAACAACTGCAAGTGGTCAGAAGTCTCTGTTTTTATGACTCATTTGAAGCATGGCACCCTATGCAGAGTAGGACACATCAGCACCATGCTAGGACATAGGTACTGACTCAATAGGGTGAGACGTTCCTACTAAATCACCCGCATTTCCTGCAGCATCTGAATTTTCCTTGCAGATCTTCCACCAAGTATTGGCTAGGCTCAGCCTCGGATTACAAAATCCAATGAGATCACAGGTGAGTTAGGAGCAGTCAGCCCCAGAAGGCTGAATTTGCGCCAGGGATTTCTCTGTGGGATTACAACAGCCTGCTCCCTGCTGATATGCAGTGTCTGCAAACCACCTGGCTGACACATTTAGCCATGCCCATCACCCACAATCCTATGTGCACTGCACGCCACCAATGGGGTGGGAATCTTAGCAGAAGGAAGGTGGGCACATTGGTGAGGCAGATACCCTTCCCAACAGCCAGCGCTGCCTCTATCACAGGAAACAAAACTGCGTGGCCATTCCTTAGAGGGGAAGTGACCTACGTTCCTGTCCTTGGGTGTGAACACTCTAGTTCCTCAATAGGGGAGGGGGAAAGGAGCAACAGAAACAGACTCAGGAGTGAAGACTGTTGGGGGCAGAGATTGCTTTTTTCAGCCAAGATGCCCCGCAGTGCACTTGCTGTGCTGGGAAGATCAAGGCTGGAGGTTGTGCTGTTGGATCACAACTACGTTTCACTCCCACCCACAAACAGGAAGCAGCAGGCAGATCCTTCCCCAAGGCTGTGGAAAACATTGCCTGTGAAACAGCAGCAAAAGCAAGGAGTCAGGAGAGGAGAGATACAGGGAAGAGAGAGTGACTGAAGGTATCTGCTCGTGCCACATTTTGTGCCGCTTCGCAGGAGGACCCTGGGGACCTCACTACCACCTGCCCTTAGTGTGAAAAACCAGTGTCTGCGCTGGCCTTGGTTCTGTTCCCCAACATCACCAGCCTCTGGCAACACAAGCACTCCTCTCTAGGCCTCTGCAGGCCCTGCTCCTTCTTACAGATTAGCAATAGTCTCACTCTAACCCCCAAGTCCTCCAAGCATCTCCAGCCCCTGGGCCACTGGATACTCACGGAATCCACAGATCTGCTACTCCCAAAGGACGAATAGTACACTCCATTTTACCAGTTCCACCACAGAGCTCCACTTAAAACACAGCACTGAGATCTGTTTATAGCAAAAATAAGTCTACGTTTATTTAACAAAGAACAGAGACTCATATGACAGTAGCAGAAGTACTGGAAATAAAGGATTACCGTATATACTCCTTCATAAGGCAAATATTTTTGGTAAAACAAGTGAAGTATCAAAGAGCGGGGGTCGGCTTATCCATGGATCTACACCAAAATCTGATGATTTTAAGCTCTATGGAATTATTGAATTGAATATCTAATACATTGTTGTTTTGTTTACCTGGTGCGCCCCTCAGCTCCCAGTGGCTGCGGTTCGCAGTTCCCAGCCAAGGGGAGCTGCGGGAAGGGCAGCCAGCACGTCCCTCGGCTCACAGTGCTTCCCGCAGCTCCCATAGGCTGGGAACAGCAAACCATGGCCACTGGGAGCTGAGGGGCTCTCTGCCTGTGAAAGCTCCAGGTAAACAAAATGTCCAGGCCCTTTAGCGGCTTACCCTAATGGGCCAGGAGCCAAAGTTTGTGAACCCCTGAAATATAGGGTCAGCTTATGAAAGGGTCATACAGTTTTTGCTATTTTTACCTGTCCATCTTGGGGGGTCAGCTTATAAATGAATAGGCTAATGAATTAGTATATACAGTACATATAAAAGAATAACATGTACACTAGAGCCGAAACTTAACGAACAAGGCATTCCCCTTTCTGGTAAAGGTTAACTCACCCAGGGTTCCTTTCCCAGTGTCAAACAGCCAGACCAGCTGTGATTCACCTTTTATAAAACAAGCCAGATGGCAGCTTGACCTCCTGGGGAAGCAAACCAGGATGGCCCTTTGCAACCCCAGATATGTCAAAACAATCCTGTGCTCTTTTGTCTATAAACCAGCACTGCTGTTCATTCCTTCCTGTAGATTTTGCAATCGCTTGTTAATTACTTAATTTTACTTAGATGGTGGCTCTATATACACAAAGGTATCCACTGTGAAGAAAACTAGTGGTTCTCAATCTTTCCAGACAACTGTACCCCTTTCAGGAGTCTGATTTGTCTTGGGTACCCCAAAGTTTCACCTCACTTAAAAACTATTTGCTTACAAAACCAGACATAAAAATACAAAAGTGTCACAGCCACTATTACTGACAAATTGCTTACACTGTCATTTTTACCATGCCATTATAAAACAAATCAATTGGAATATAAATATTGTACTTACATTTCAGTGTATAGTATATACAGCAGTATAAACAAGTCATTGTATGAAATTTTAGTTAGTACAGTAGACTTCGCTAATGCCTGTTATAAAACTAGGCAAATGTCTAGATGAGTTGATGTACCGGTCTGTCGCATCTTACGCGCATTTAACATGCGCAATTTCAGCTTTACGCGGTTGGCAAAAACAAAAACAAAAGAGAAAAATAACAATTTAAATACTGTTTCTGTAGTGCGGGTGATTCTGCCCGCCATTCAACTCAATGTAATTTTGACTTTACGCGGTTTTCGCTTTACGCGCTAACCATGGAACAGAACCCCCGCGTAAGATGAGACAGACCTGTACCCTCTGGAAGACCTCTGCATACCCCCAGGGGTACACATACAACTGGTAGAGAATCACTGAAGTAGACACTGCTTAGTTTCAATATAGCTAGGCAGATAGATAAATGTCTCCTGCCTGTCTGAAAGGAAGATGTTTGTCACCTCTTGGTGACCTGATTTAACTCACTGACTTTACTAACATAATTTCTAGTATAGGTACATAAAGCCTCACATACTATCCGCACATACATTTTACAGGGATTACGATGCCCAGAGTGTTACTGGCTCTGAGCAGAGACCTCATATGCCACCCTTTAGTGAATTAGTATATAACTGACCAAGGAGTTCCCTGTAAAACTCTATGCACTCTGTGTCCTCTGCCAGTTGGCATCAAGAAGAGATTTCCAGGTCACACACATACAGGCAGCTGCTCATGTAATTCCCTGCCGCTGAGTGGGTTTGGGGTATTTTTTAATGGAGCTCTGAGGGTCCCTCTCAAATGGGCTACATCCTTCTGGCCAAGGACCTCATCAATATTAGTCTGCAATCACCCCAACTGGAGAAGAATCACCTCCCCACAGCATGCTCTCTGTGCAGCACTCCCGCCTCCTGCCAAGGAGCGCTGGACTGGGAATAAAGCCTGAAACGGCCTGCATAGAAGTGCTGAGCCCTAACCCCACGGTTATCAGGGCTTCTCAGTGCAGGAGGCCATGCCCCTGCTGGCGTGGAAGGAAGAGACCAGACCTGGAAAATGACTCTAGAAAAGCATGAACACTAGACTGCAGCTAGGCCTGAGACCTGTGGCTGAAGCCCTGCTAAGAAGAAAGCAGAACTAAGAAATTTTATTTGGTTGTTTCCTGCCACTGGCCAGACTGTAAAAATCATAACGCAGAACAGTAACCCCTCACATCTCAGCAGCTCCCTGAGGAATTTCCGGTAATCAGTGAGTTGAAGTACACAAGGACTGTGCATGTTTTTTTCTGAGCGTTTTTATCTGCACGATTTACATAGTGGATAATCCCCTCTGTCCCCTGCAGAGCTGAGCTCTTGCCGTCAGAGAGGAAGATGTACTAACCAAAGGTTAGCCTCTTATGCTGTGTTCTCATTTTTCAGATATGTTGCTCCGAGCAGCAGGAGGTGCTTTGCTGTAGGAATCCTGAGTCACTCTTAGCCTCCTGCAGAAAATATTTCACCCATGTTTGTCATCGCCTTCCTGGAAGCACTCACCCTACACCCAAGTTACAATGTTGCTGCAGGACAGATTGCCCAGCCAGGAAATTATTTGATTTGTAATAGCCCCATTCAGCATGAAGGGACTCAGAGTACTGTACAAATATATTCTAGCGGCCACTGATCAGGCTTATAATAGTTAAGGTTGCAAAGTAGTTTGCATTATATCCCCCCCCCACACACACACATACATCTTGTTTTCAGAGGATCATAACTTTCCAAAACCTTCATTTTTATGGGCTGAAATTTGCTATGCTTGGTTTCTCCTCACAGGTGAATATTGCTGGAAAGTTTGGGCCAAAACTATTCAGTCATTTCTGAGTTATGGCAGGGTGAACAAAAGCCATTTTTGCACAACTATATAAAAAAAAATATGTTGGACTGTTGCAACTGTTTCTTTTCCAGCATCACTCAACACTGGCTAAACTTTGAAAGATTGAACTTGGCGTAAGCAGCAGCCCTAATGAGCAGAAAGGGCTCTGGCAATTTGCTTAAAAATTCAGATAAACGAAACAACACACTTATATAAACATTAGAAAACATGCTGCAGCATGTGCGCTGTATAACACTCCATGAACAGTGACTCTGCCCTGTTAGCCCGGACTGTGGAGCCAGTTATCTGTGCAGGGCTATGCACTCTGAACCATGGTTAAAGCTGATCAAAACCAGAGTGGGAGCTCACCCACTCTCTTGTCAGCACAGGTCTGGGTGTTAAGTGGTAAAGCAGCAGTGCCCTGCCCTGCAGTAGGCGAAAGAGAACAAATGTAGCCAAAAGAAGTTCCTGCCTCTCCCCCCAGGCCCCTTCAGGCTCCTGTGCTCCTTGTACGGAATCGGTTTAGGAACATCAGTAGTTTTCCAGTCTCTGTGTCCAGCGGGATAGAGACTTGGTGTTGATGTAATACAAACAAGCCTAGGAAGTCTGGGGGCATCGTCCCTGGAAAGTGCTGATGCATTTTAGACAATGTTAAGTTGATTAGATAGATCTTCCCACAAGACAGGAGGCACGTAGGACCAGGTCACCTCTTCTTTTCCCATCAACTGCAGCTGCTCTACCCACTGGTAGAAATGGCTGTGTGCTTCCCCATAGTCACCAATGTTTAAAAAAGAGCTCTAGGGACACTCCTCCATAAAAGCAGAGGGCCATGAGCTGCCAGAGGGTTGTGGGCAGAGCCTGATGCATTTTAATTTAGTTTTATGACAAATATCTTAATCATCAGGGACTCAGCTTTGGGGTTTGGCTCAGTAGTTAGAGATTGACATGTTCATCTGAAGCTGCAAGAGGAGCACCACGATCCCGTGAGAAGTTCCCAAACTCCCTCCTACCTGAAGCTAGGAAGCAGCTGCCCAGTGGGCTGCTAGTGCTATTCCCTTACTCCAGCACCTTCATGGAAGGACGGCAGGCCTGGCTCGCTCCCCAGCATCCTTAAAGGGCATTTCTTCCCAAGAATGAGGTGAGATGAACGGATGCATGTGGCCTCTCCCCTGCACTCTTGCTCTCTGGGGTGTGTGCGTGTGGCTGAGAAGCAAATTCTCAGGCTTCTCTCCCCTCCTGGAGGCCTTACGTTTCCACCATTCATTTCCTCTAGCTCAGCGGTCCCCATCTAAATGCACCTGTGTCCTGGCCGGCAGCTGAGCATCTGCCGAAATGCCAATGACAAGAAGTGATGTCATCCAGAAGCATTGCTGCCGAATTTCGGAAGCATATCAGGGGATGCTCAACAGCCGCCAGTCGCCAGACGAAAAAGGTTGGGGACCACTGGTCTACCTGTAGGGGGCTTTCCTCTTTGGTGTTGCCATGCTACCTTTCCCTCCTTCTGTCCCATTGAGTCCCCCTGGCTCCCATGCCCCTGGGGAGGATGACCCTGACTGCTGAAGCTGCACTGAATGACAAGACAGAGGCAACTGCTCACTACTCTGATTCATCTCCTCTGCACTCACAAGGGAGCAGCAGATGTGGCAGGAATGAGCCACACTCCCAGTCACAGCAATTCCGTGAGGCAGGACACCATAACTGCAGGTAGCACCAGGCCACAGGCTAGAACAGTAATTTCTAGGATAGGTTAGTAAAAGGCTGAGGTCCTGGCCAGATCAGGACGAATGGCAGCTGTTTTCCAATCTGCAAAAGGGAGATATTTATTTACCTATGTCACAGGACAGATCACACAGAGTTTTGCAGATGGTGTTGGTCTCTTCTGTTCAGCCTTTGCTTTGTAACCACAAAGTGCTAAGTGTTATTACTAGGTGGCAGGAATGCTGAGAGGATAAACATCTCCCTGTCCTGCAGCCTCCCCTCCAGCCCAGAGGGGGGTGGAAGATGACCAGGGGACAGAGATTAAAGAATGGAAGAGAAGGGAAGGACAAACGTTTTATGTAGAGAGACACTCATGTAGGGTTTAATTTAAAGTCCATGTATTTTAAACACATCTGTATAGTTATAGTACATACACACACGACTGTGGTGCAGCCACCGGTAAGACAGAGCACAGCAAAGGTTTAAGAGAACAGAGCAACACCATGCATGTTTCAAAACAGGAAGTGAAGAAGAACACAGCATCCCTGCTGCAATAGAAACAAAGGGAAGCATTTTAATCACTGATATGGAGACAGCTGTTTGTGCTGCGGAACAGCCTTTTGCATTAGCCCCTTTGCAACAGACCATCAAGTTTAGAGTGTGTGAAAACTGCCATATAACATCCTGAATCAGACCATGTGCAAACCTTCCTGACGCCACCCACTTAGGGAGATTATTATTAGCACGTAACAGCTTCCCTCTGCAGAGACAATAAAGAACAGATTAAAATTAAAGTCCTAGATCCAGATCTTCAAAGGTATTTAGGCTCCTAACTTGCATCAATGTCAATGGAAGTTAAATACCTTTGGGATCAGGCCCTGCAGCCTAAAACATCCTTGCACTTCTCTGCCCTTTTCATTATTTTTCTACTGTGTCAAAGGTGTGCCTAGGCAATTTTGGGACTTCAAGGGGGAATGAGATACACATAAAACGCTACCCTCTTCCCACCACTGAAAGTGGTGTTTCTTAGGGATGGCTAAAGAGGGAAATCTCTGAGCACATCAGATACTTGGGTACTCAGCATTCATGTTACAGAAGCAATTGTACATATACCCCCATCTTAAAGTTTGCCAGTAACTCTGTGCTTTGATACTGGAATACCACAGAAACCCCAAGCTAGACTTTTCCCTTCGAAGGAAGTGATAAAATAGTTAATTTATACTGTCTCCTATACACACAATGCAAAGTCAAAGTCTGTTTTTTCCTGTTCTAGGGTGATGGTAAGGCATGAAAGTTAACTATTGTAGGAACATATGATGTTGCTCCTCCATTTTTTCCTGCATATGCTGGCAAATGGACAGTCTTTACTAGAAGTGAGAATACTGTAGTGAACTGGTATTGTCAGGGGAATTTAAGGAGGCATGACACTATTGTCAGGATTAAAACCTTTCCATTTCAAAAAGTTGGCAGGGGCTCTTTAATGATCCTCCGTGGTCAAGAATTGTTTTAAATCTCATTCAAAAGATGTCAGCTCCACCAGCAGAGCTACAGAGCAACACAGCAGAGCATTAGGTCAGCATTGGCCCAAAGCGAAGAGTGCCCCCTACCGGGCCACTGGTACCACTTCCTGTAGTGGACCAGCCAGCACTGCCCAGCTTTGAGATAACTAAACTGCCAGCAGCATTGCGGCTACAGCCCAGTGCCTATGGACTTTGATCACTCCTCCTTAAAATTTACTGTTGGTTATAAAATGTAATGGCACAGCTGGAGGAAAATGCCTTATCTGGCTGTAATAACGTAAGTGCTGGGAGAAGATGGAGTTCAGAGCCAAGGCAAGGTAAGGGAGACTGAAGACAAACTGAAACGAAATGCATAAAAAGGCATTAAATATCAAGAGTATTCTGAGAGGCGTGGCATAAATGCACTGAAATTAAGCCTCGCTGATATAAATGAAAAATCAGGCAGCAGCATAGTGTTCTCAGGGTGAAACCCAAATTCACAGTTGTTCCAAGGCATGTTGGATGGGAGTAGTAGAGGGAGAGGTTAGGGAAGGTGGCAGCAGCTGTTGCTAAGTAGGTAGGATGGAGGCAGGTGTAAGGAACAAGCAGAAGGGGCAGGCAGGGTAGGGAGAGGCAATGGGGAGGGACTGCACTCAACAAGAGTTATGAATGTATAAACTCATTACCATCGTTTAAAGGCCAGGTTAATTAAAGTCCAAAGGTCAAGACCCCTCCTCACAGCTTCCCCCCACACCAACTTTTTCCTCAGTGCCTAATCCCGGCAGCCTCTTGTGATGGTTCTGCACCAAAGTTCAGCGATAAGAACAGCTTCAATTATGCAAACAGGAGAGGATGGTCTCACAGATTGCTCATGAGACGGGGAGTAGACAAGGGGTGAGAACAAGTTGTGGTTCATTATTGGCAGGACCCAATGTTCCTCCTCGATCAGGAGATGCATCAACTTTCTGGGTCTCATAATCCAGCTGCACCTGAAACAAGTCAGACCAATCCATCGAGCCAGAGGAGCTGTGCTGGGAGCTGCACAGAAATAATGGTATTAAAACAAACAAGTGCATTGTTTTAATACTGATGAGACTCTGCCAACATTCTTAAATCCCATCCTGCCCCACTGTTTCCACCTGAGAAGCCCCCTTATCTATGCACAGCTATCACAGTAGCAGCACCCCTTACTATTCCTTCCTCCTTGGTGGGCAGGTGCGAGCTGCCCCACGATTTCAGAGATTGGGTTTTTCTACAGAACTACACAGACATGATTAATAAAGTTCTCTTTATTACAGACATACAAACCCCACCTCCCAAAAATGTTTCTCTTCATAAATCAGCAGCAGGAAAGAGTGTGGCATAGGCTCAAGGGAGCCACGGAGGATTCATATTTGTCCCAGCAACATGAGGACAAGGATGCAAGTATCATGGATGAAGCAGAGCAATCCCCGATTTTAACAAAAACTCACCCAGAGCAAATACGTGTCCACATCCTGCACCCACTGCTCTTAGTCTGGACAGGACAGACACTGATAAACACACCTCTAATTCAGCAGCCGTCCTGCTTTTCCCACTGCCAGTTCTTTGCAGACAGATGGAAGCCCATTTCCAGCTTCTCCCACCCACTTTGAGGATGAGCGGCCTTACTTCTCACCATCCCTCAGAATTGCTCAGGACTACTGCTGCCCAGGAGGAGAAGGTGGGCCATACCCACACACAAAAAGGGGACAGGTTCTACAAGGCAGTTCAGTTTTGCTTCACGCCTCCCCTGGTAAGAGAGCATGCAACATGACCAAATCCAGAGGCCTGGGTGCAGGTTTCTCTTGTTCAGGCTCCAATGAGTTTCTTAAGGAAGGCCTCCAGCTGATCCTCATCCTTTATCCCCACAAACTTATCCACAACATCTCCGTTCTTCATAGCCAGCACAGTCGGCACAGCTGAGACCTGGAAGGCAGAGAGCACGCAAACAGACACAATCAGCCAGGGGTAGGCAACCTATGGCACACGTGCCAAAGGCAGCACACAAGCTGATTTTCAGTGGCACTCTCACTGCCCGGGTCCTGGCCACCAGTCCGGGGGGCTCTGCATTTTAATTTTAAAAGAAGCTTCTTAAACATTTGAAATACCTTATTTACTTTACATACAACAATAGTTTAGTTATATATTATAGACATAGAAAGAGACCATCTAAAGACATTAAAATGTATTACTGGCACGTGAAGCCTTAAATTAGAGAGTGAATAAATGAAGACTCTGCATACCACTTCTGAAAAGTTGCCGACCCCTGCAATAAGCTATGCTGGGAGAAGCCCAGCTGCACAATGGCTTTGAAGGATGACTTGCAAAGCAAAAAAGGAAAAGGCTTGGGCCCTTCTGTTTAATTCATAAAAGCCTGAAAAGTATTCAGGGTTTTATTTTTCCTGCTTGCTTTTGACATTAGAAATTCAGGGCCTCTCTGGTCTAGAACAGTGGTTCTCAATCAGGGGTCCAGGGCCATCTGGGGGGGCTGCGAACAGGTTTCAGGGGGTCCACCAAGCCAAACCAATATTAGACTCACTGGACCCAGGGCAGAAAGCCTAAACCCTGATGTGCAGGGCTGAAGCCCAGGGACCTGAGTCTCTCACTTGGGGCTGAAGCAGATGCCTGAGCAGTTTAGCTTTGTGGGGCCCTCTGTGGCGTGGGGCCCTGCTGGCTACCCCCAATGCCAGCCTGGTTTTTATATGTAGAAAACAGGGGTTGTGGCACAGGTGGGCCCTTGAGTTTTTATAGCATGTTGAGGAGGAGGCTCAGAAAGAAGAGACCCCAGGGCAGCTGGAGAACCGGCTCAGCCCTTTAATTAAGGTGTAAGAGCTAACAATGAACACTGTCTGAGACATCCTCCAGCAAAATCATGGAAGGCATCGATGCTGCTCATGTTTTTTGATCCTTATCTATGCCCTAAAAATCAATCCATGCAGCTTTTGTAGTTTAGACAAGGCCCAAGATTAAAAATGCAGACAAAATACCCATTTTTTCCCCAAATAAAAATAGTAACCTCTTCTCCCCCTCCCCCCCCCCGCTCCTTTTATCTCATCACAAGGCAGTGCAGGAGGGAGCAAACCTAATGGTTTAGGAATATTTTATAGGGCACTTTTAAAAGATATTTTACAGGGGGTAGTTGTTCCCCACAATTCAATGTGGACCAGAGTGGAACTGCACCTTTCCCCAGGTAGGAAAGGATTCCCTGTCCTCCTCCACTCTTGGAGAAATATTCTTGTATTAGTTCTAGACTGTGCCCCCCCCCGCCCCCAAACCATCTCTTTCCTTCTCCCTGCTCTCACAGCTCATGGCTTCACTGACAGCATGGTCAGAGACCACCACCTGCCGAGCCGGGATGATTAGGCAGGAGAAGGAAAGCCCTCAAACTGAGCTGGCAGCCAGCTACAGTGCTTTGGGTGTTACTCTCTCAGACGATCCCCCACAAGCTTTGTTCAAAACCAAGGAAGTAACAGTGCAAAGGATGGCACTCAGCAAACTCCCTGGAGACTCGGTCAGGGGGTGGGATGAAGAAACCTTGTGGCCATCTTTAGAGGAAGGCATAAGGTGGCTCAGACCAGCATGGAATGGCAAGGGAAAGAATTTGGTAGCATTTTAGAACAGCCAGGCACATGCCTCCTGCTACTTCATGGCCCTTATCTGTATAGAGCTTATCTCCTGGAATGTGTCCCATCCTTATCTTGTAGGAATGCATCCTGGGAATGCATCCACTTAGCCTGTACATTCCTAGCTGCACTCTTGCTGCCATTAGGGATCCGCCACCCACACAAATCCTCCCCACAGGAAATCCCTTAGAGATCTGGCTCCTTTCTCACCAGCAGTTTGACTTGAAAGATATTTTGTTCACCCTGTCCCTCCCCCTCGCCCATCCAGAACAGTTCCCTACGTATATCCTCCAGGACTTTATACAGACCAGTTTTAGATAATTCAGGCACTGGGCTCCTCCTGCCACTTGCCCAATGCCTGTTTAATCTGTGTTCTTTAGCAACCCCTAGTGACCAGTTGCAGAAGTGCAGTGTAGCCCTGGAAAGCTGCTCACTGCACATAGGGTGCAGATAATGTGTCTGTGTGTGAATTTCTCTCTTTTTCAGGAAGAACGGATATAACGGGGAAGCACTCAGCTCACCTTAATTATGCCCTCCTGAGGCAACGTGGTTGTTATTTTTCAGGGATCCTTCCTCATGTCTCTCATGTAGATTAAACAGCAAGTGGAGTTACATGTGAGGCTATTTTATAGATGAGTTTGGGTAACTAACCATCCGCTTTAAAGGTCACATGATGAAAGCAAGCACTGGTCCAAGTGAGGAACAGCAGCTGCTTCAAGAGCTGAGGAGCAGTTAACTTAATGCTGAGTTACAAGCCTTTGTGCGTGGGCCAGCATGAACCTCACGTGCACTTGTGGCTGAGCCCTCCATCTCGTCTCACACACATGCGCGCACATAGGGAGGGAGGGGACAGTTATAGTGGCTTTCAGCTACTCTGTGCTTCCAGATGCTGAACTGCTCCAGGGGGGCGGAGTGGCCCCCAGCATAGCTTAAAAAGTCCTATGGGACTGTCTAACTTACAATAGCATCCCAGGATGTCCTCTGGGCAGCCCCTATGCCAGGGCTTGTCAGGAAGTCCTCAGGTTCTGCACTGCCTGCACCAGAGGAATCTCCTGCAGACAGAATCAGGCCTGTTAGGGCCCATTAACACCACTCCAGTACTTTTCTGCAGGATAGAGGGGCCAGAGAAGAGGTAAGGATTTCCCCAGTAAGTTTAGGAACAATGCAGGGAACTCCAGACAGGAGCAAGCTATTACTGCTGAGATGTCTCCAGCCAAACCACACCAGCCAGTCTATGCACTGACCAGCAGCAGTGTGGGAGAAGGGACTGCGCTTTCCCAGATAGGATTACAATGCATGCTGGTAACAAGCCAATGCAACTGAAAGTGAGAGAGAATCCCACACAGAGCAGATCAAAGCCAAAGTACTCCTCTCTCTTTGCTCTCGTGGCTAAGAAGTGAAGTGACAGTGGGGGGAAAAGCCATGTTCTGAGACCTCCTGAAGAGTGGGTGTTGGATGAGAAGTGATTGAGAATCCTAGGAGAACAGATTCTTGTCTTGTGCAGAACTGGATCTGCAAGGTTTCTAGCAGCAGGAAATGCTTCTGGGACTTGTGCTCTGCTGGGACAGCCTGGAGCCAAGGGCAGGCAGAGACCCATGCGAAGGAATGCTCAGGCATTCCAAAGCTCTCTGAGGGGGTCTCTCGCCATCCCCCACCCCCAAAAGAATCTACCGCAGAGAGGAAGTTGTGCAATCTCAGTCTGGGCAGACGGCCAGGGTCTGCGTGTGGAGGGGAGGGAGAAATGTGGGAGGAAGCTGGTTTCCTGGCAGCTAGCAGGGGAATTGTAGGGGTGAGAAAAGGGCCTTGAAAATTCCAGGACACAAGCAGAGAGCAATCTGAGAGTCCTGGATCCCAGGTGGAAGGGCCCTTGGTTCCTTTTGCTAGAAGAGGATGCTGCTAGCAGGGTGGTTCAGATTTCCTGCTCCAGTGTAGGTGGATTTCTGACCCCCTACTCTGAACACCATCCCCTCCTCTTCTTTTGTGCAGACCCACAACAGCATAGAGCCACTCTGGCCATCCCCTCCAGCTTTTGCACTCTCGCTGCCTTGGCTAGCAACTCTTCAGAGGGAGGAGGAAAGCAAAGCAAAGCTACTCTAACCCTGAGCTCAGGACAACACAAACCAGGAACCAAATGTCCTCCTCAAAAAGCAAGCCAGAAACTGAGAGGATCAGAACAAAGCTCCCTGTAGCATTTCCATTTCACCATGGTCCCACTGCTGCCCAGTGAGGAGTCTGAAGCACTAACAAAAGTAGAGGTCTATCATCTGGACAGAACAGGGTGCAGGTGCACCAGGGATCCAGGATCCCCAGCACTTTCTGGAGAATGGGAATTTAACAGAGTTTGCCTGTATCTACATTTAAGGCTCAGGAAGAGGCCCTATAATCCAGCCCTTGACTGCATCGTGAATACTGCTTACATCCTCCCCTGACAGCGTTATTTGCGAATCTAAAATAATCATTTCAGTTATCCAGTTTGTTTGACAGGATTTCCCTGGGCCATATCCCCATTAAACTGAACAATTCTCATCCCTCAAACTTCCCTTAAAGGAATAACACTTACAGGGCTGTAATTTTCAGCCTTTTCCTAGTGCCTTTAAATACACCTCTACCCCGATGTAACGCTGTCCTCAGGAGCCAAAAAAATCTTACCGCATTATAGGTTAAACCGCATTATATCGAACTTGCTTTGATACGCCAGAGCGTGCAGCCCGCCCCACATGGAGCTCTGATTTACCGCGTTATATCCGAATTCATGTTATATCGGGTGGCGTTATAATGGGGTAGAGGTGTGCTGGTTTTCCAGTTGCCAGGGACTGCTCTGCTATAGTAGCACTTCTGCTGCAATCAGTTACTATAGAAGGGGTCGGCAGCCTTCCAGAAGTGGTGTGCACAGTCTTCATTTATTCACTCTAATTTAAGGTTTTGTGTGCCAGTAATGCATATTACCGTTTTTAGAAGGTCTCTTTCAATAAGTCTATAATATACAACTAAACTATTGTTGTATGTAAAGTAAATAAGGTTCTTAAAATGTTTAAGAAGCTTCTTTTAAAATTAAATTAAAATGCAGAGTCCCCCCGGACTGGTGGCCAGGACCCAGGCACTGTGAGTGCCACTGAAAGTCAGCTCGCGTGCCACTTTCGGCACGTGTGCCATAGGTTGCCTACCCCTGTACTATAGCAAGGCTTGGAACAATAATGATTAAGCTATGTGATCCCTAATCTCTTATCTGTGGACAGAACAATCCTTACCCAGAGCCTGGTGTACATCTCTTGGCTTCAAATACTTCATTGTACTATTTAAGCAATCACAACCTCTCCCAGGGGTCATCAGAGAAGGGGCGGGGTGAGGGTCCGATGAAGGAGGAGCTCTGGGGGGTGGACAGATAGAAGGTGGGGGCCGGGCCACGACCCCCGTACCCTAACCGGCTCTCCATACAATTTACGAAACCATCAGGCCAAAAAGTTTGCCCCTCCCTGCGTTAATCCCTAAGGGGAAGGAGCACAGCTCTCCTCTCCAATGAGAGAGTGAATATTAACCCTTTTGCTGCAGGGTCTTATTGTAGAACACAGCAGCAGTGTTCTTTTTGTCCACTAGGTACTGGGAAGGGAAGACACCCGGTCCCTACAACATAGAATACAAAGTGTACAGTGCTCACTTTGTATTTATTTTTTTGATTACAAGTATTTGCATTGAACAAAAATAAAAGAAACAGTATTTTTCAATTCACCTTATACAAGTACTGTAGCACATTCTTTATCATGAAAGTTGAACTTACAGCTGTAGAATTATATACAAAAAACCTGTTATTTTTGAATGCAATGTAAAATTATAGAGCCTGCAGATCCACTCAGTCCTACTTCTTGTTCAGCCAATCGCTCAGACAAGTTTGTTTACATTTGCAGGAGAGAATGCTGCCTACCTCTTGTTTACAATATCACTTGAAAGTGAGAACAGGCGTTCTCATGGGAGTGTTGTAGCTGGTGTCTCAAGATATTTATGTGCCAGATGCGCTAAAGCTTCAAATGTATAATAATAATAATATAATATATGGAGATACACCTATCTCATAGAACTGGAAGGAACTCTGAAAGGTCATCGAGTCCAGCCCCTTGCCTTCGCTAGCAGGATCAAGTACTGAGTTAGCCCAGATTCCTAAGTGGCCCCCTCAAGGATTGAACTCACAACTCTGGGTTTAGCAGGCCAATGCTCAAACCACTGAGCTATCCTTCCCTCCCTAATGTCCCTTAATGCTTCAACCACCAATTCCAGGGGACACTCGTCCATGCTTATGATGGGTTCTGCTCGATAACAATCCAAAGCAGAGCAGACCGACACATGCTCATTTTCATTATCTGAGTCAGATGCCACCAGCAGAAGGTTGGTTTTCTTTTTTGGCGATTCAGGTTCTGTAGTTTCCACATCAGAATGTAGCTCTTAAGATTTCTGAAAACATGCTCCACACCTCGTCCCTCTCAGATCTGGAAGGCACTTCAGACTCTTAAACCTTGGGTTGAGTGCTGTAACTATCTTTAGAAATCTTGCATTGGTACCCTCTTTGTGTTTTGTCAAATCTGCAGTGAAAATGTTCTTAAAATGAACAACATGTACTGGGTCACCATTCGAGACTGCTAGAATATGTAATACACGGCAGAATGCCGGTAAAACATAGCAAGGGACATATAATTCTCCCCCAAGGAGTTCAGTCACAAATTTAATGCATTATTTTTTTAAATGAGTGTCATCAACATGGAAGCATGTCCTCTGGAATGATGGCCGAAGCATGAAGGGGAATATGAATGTTTAGCTTATCTGGCATGTAAATACCTTGCAATGCTGGCTACAAAAGTTTGTCTCAGTGACTGGCTGAACAAGAAGTAGAACTGAGTGGACTTGTAGGCTGTGAAGTTTTACATTTTTTCTTTTTTAGTTCAGTTATGTAAAAAAAAAATCTACATTTGTAAAGTTGCACTTTCACGACAAAGAGATTGCACTACAATAATTGTATGAGGTGAATTGAAAAATACTCTTATTTTTACAGTGCAAATATTGGTAATAAAAAATAACATACACTACGATTTCAATTACAACACAGACTACAATAGATATGAAAATGTAGAAAAACATCCAAAACATTTAATAAATTTCAATTGGTATTCTATTAACAGTGCGATTATACCTGTGATTAATGTTTTTAATTACGATTAATTCTTTTGAGTTAATTGCGCGAGGTAACTGCGATTAAGAGAGAGCCCTACTGACAAGCCTTTCATTAATATAAAGATATCCTCATGCCCCCTCCTAGCCACTGCTGAAATTAAGTCGTCCTGCTCTTGGCCCATACCTCATATTCAATGGCCAGGTCTGTGTGATCATCAATGTCCACTTTTGCCATCAGTATCTTCCCATGCTGCTTGGCCACCATCTTCTCTAACCTGGGGCCCAAGATCTTGCAGGGGCCGCACCACCTCACAGGGAAGAAAAAGAGCAGACATTACACAAGAAACTGCCGGGCAGCAAGTTTGGTATTCATGGTATTTCACAGGCAACCTGATCACCACCTAACCCCTCCTCCCTACACTGACCTTTATACTATGGGAAATTACCACAATTTAAACACCAAGGGTGAACATTAACCAACCACTTTTGCAATTGTTAGACTCACAATCACACTCAAAAAGTAACAGAGTTTGAGACTGTCTACACTATGGAGCCTATGCTGGCATAGCCCCATACTGTAGAAGCAGCCTACACTGACGGTATGTCTATACTACAGCGGCACAGGTACAGTGTTGCTGCTGCAACATAGATGCTTCCAACATGGACAGAAAGGAGTTTTCTGTCAATGCAGACAATCCATCTTTCAGAGGCAGTAGCTAGGTCGATGGATGAATTCTTCCATCAAACTAGCCGTGTCTTACAGTGGGGGTTAGGGTTAACTATGCTGCACAGGGGTAACAGTTTTCACAGCCCTGAATGATGTAGCTGGGTCAACCTAAGTTTCAGGTGTAAACCAGGCCTCAGACAAGGAGTTTTTCTCCCGGTGCAGGAACATCACATCCCTGAATGACATCAGCTATGCCAACAAAATGCGTGCTTCTGCTGACATAGCTGCATCTACACTGGAGATTTTGTCAGCAAAGCTGCGCCAGTCAGGGGTGTGGGTTTTTGATACCCCTGACCAACTCAGCTATACCAACATAACTTTTAAGCATAGACCAAGCTTGGACTGCAACACAGTTTAGAGAGGCTTCCATAAGAAAGGCATTATTAAATCAGGGCAGGGTGGGAAGAGGTACTATTCAGTGTTAGCCCATTACTCGTGAAACACCTCAGTCTCCAAAGTGATTGCTGTGTTTACCTAAGGGCTCTGTTCCACAGCAAAATCACTGTCACTGAGAAGCTGTATCTATTTAAAAAAAAGAAACCAACAACAGACACTACCTGTACCAAACTCTGGTATCAGCAAGAGTCTGAACGGAAGGCATTGGTGCTAGTCAAAGTGCTGAGTTCTTCCTCTAACTGCACTTGGAGGAATATTGCCCCACTTGCATTGATCTCAATCCCACCTACCTCTACAAAGAAAATAATAATTCCCAAACCCTTACGTGATGTTTTATATTGAAACCACAGCTGGTTTTGCTCCCTATGCTACTCCCAATAGCTGTGTGTCCTGCAGACATACAAGTTGATCCTTCTTCTCATGGTCCCAGTTATCATTAGTTTCTACTTCAGGCTGTCGCTCTTGTCCATTTAGATTGAGAGTTTTCCAGACTCTGTGCTCTGTATTTGTACAGAACCAAGCACAAAGTGGGCCTTTATGTTGTTTGGTGGCACAAATGAGACAGAAGATTACGATTACTATAAATTAGCAGATAAAATCTTGGAATATTTTCATTGTTATATATAATAGGTATATCTCCAATTATATACATCTCCTAGAACTGGAAGGGACCTTGAAAGGTCATCAAGTCCAGCCCCCTGCCTTCACTAGCAGGACCAAGTACTGATTTTTGCCCCAGATCCCTAAGTGGCCCCCTCAAGGATTGAACTCACAACCCTGGGTTTAGCAGGCCAATGCTCAAACCACTGAGCTAGTCAATGGCAAAATCTTTATCAATGCCAACTGCTGACAGTATTGGCAAAGGCTTTTGCTAACAACTCATTGCTACTGGTGAAAATCTTTCCCCAGTGTAATCAGCATTCAAAAAAAAAATGGGATGGACGTTATCTAATTTGATTATAGATGATACTATGAACTTCTCAACAACTACTTCTGGTCACCTGGGAACTAGTAGCTGCTAAAGAAAACATGAAGGTAACAAGAGGAGTATTTAGGAATGATTTAAAAATTGCATGGAGATTAATTTGGAGGACACCGATCACTTGTAATACACAGCTTTCATGCAGCAATTTGTTCTAGTTGTCTGTTTGGACCTAAATGTCAATAAAGAAAACATAACGAGTTTGTGCAGCATATTTAATGCTAGCAAGTATCCTTATGACACAGTAAGGAGAGAACCTCATGAGCCACAATGGGAGTGAGCTGAATTGTAGGGCAGTAAAACGTAGCAATAAAATAGATTCTGGTGTTTGTCACTGTCAGACTGTGGGCTGGAAAAGATGGAAGCCAAAATAATATTAAGTAAATAAAAGGCTTACTAAGACCAGGGTTGTTATGCTTGTTCATTCTTTTACTGTGATGATGTGGGAATCTTCTGTAATATTCTTAGGAATGACATGCATGGCAGTGACTTGCTTGACTAGGGATTGCCACCTCCTAGGTGTAGAGCAGGAGATGTGAGGTGTTGGGTCACCTAACTGTCCGGGGCAGAGAGTGGAAACAGATTCCATGGCGGCTTTGCTGGCTGATTGCACTGGCTTGGCCAGTATGGATGATGTCTTAACCTTTAAGTCTCTAGGCTAACTTAAGGACTTTCCAGTGCTATGTTACAGTTGACTAATAAACCCTATTCTGTTTGGTATCACTGCAAATACTTGCTGAGGTGTGCTGGTCCTGAAAGACAGGAAATGTCTCTGATAAGGAGTTATCTAAGTTGGATGTGCTGAGTAGAGCTCAAGAGCCCAGACACTCAGTTTTGGAGACGCTGAAGCCGTGTGGCCTACCTTTAAAGAAGAATGGGCCCCCTTAGGGATCTGGCACACTAACAAGGTTCCTGTGTGTGTGTGTGCACAATGCAGGGTCACGTGCCTCCCCATATTTCTGCCAATGTTTGCCAGCCCTGCTCCGTCACATGGGATGGCTAGACCCCCTCCCTGCCTGGCAACTGCTGGGGGAGCCAGTGAGCTGAGTCCTGTGGAGAGAGGAAGGAGCAACAGCTGGGAGCTGCAGGGAGGGGCTGCTGCTTTCCGTGAGGGGAGGCTGAGGGTAAGCACAGGGGGAGGGCGAGAGACATGCCTGGCGGGGTGCCATGACTCAAGCTGTTCTGGGGGCGGCCAAACTTTTAAATGGTGTCTCCTCCTCTCCTCTTCTGCCCCCCCCCAGTAGGTATATGTCATCTCTGGCTGCAAGGGATCGTTTAAAGCTGGGGCACAGCACAGATCCTATGGATCCATGACAATTACACAATCTATGTTAACATCTTTGTGAAATACCATAAGCATTACATTTTGTATACAGGTTTTGGTAGCATTCTGTATTGTTGACCAAACTTGCTAAAACCTTATAATAAACTCAAGAGTATTTAGCTATGTCTGCACTACAGAGCCAATGCCAGTCCCCTAGTGCAGAGACAGAAGATGATATGAAGATTTTCTGGTGGTGCAGGATAACAACATCCCTGCGCGACATTAGCGATGTCAACAGAAACACTTTTCCATCAATGTAGCTGCCTTTACACTGGAGGTTTTGTCGGCTTATGTGTGTCAGTCAGGGGTGTGGTTTTTCCACTCCCCCAAGAATAATGCAGCTATGCTGATATAACTTTTAGGTGTAGACAAAGTTTAGTTCTCTGTGTCATGCAATAGCTTCTGAATGCTGCATTCGATCAATTCCAGAACTCCAGGGTACGTTCTAAACATCAATGGCTAGAATCCTATTGATTTGGGGGTCAAAAAAATGAATAAATCAGAAAACCAGAAGGGGCAATGTAAGGGACACATGAAGCCCTGCCAGCTCTTTAGCCCAGTCACAACCACTTCTGCAATTGTCTACAGCTCAAAAGAACTGATTGGTGATAGCCATTAATGTCTTCCAACATAACATACCCTGCCTCATCTCTGCTCATTCTCCCAATAGAATTTAACACATTGACATCCTGAATGACTTATCTCCCAGAAAGAAAAATAACGGTGAAGGAAATAGGGCTGTGCACACAGCCTCTGGCATGGTGGAAGAGGAGAATGGGGAACCCTGGTATGTGGAGAGGGAGAAAGGGAAACACAGAGAACATCTAGTTTGGGAGGAAAGGTGGGAATAGGGGGCATGGGGTAATGAGGGTGCACATAGAATTCCTGCCATGGGGGGGAGAATGGGATACTGCAGGATAGATGAGAGAGTGATGGTGGGCACACAAAATCCCTGCTGAGAGGGAGGCTGGAAAATGCTTTGGAATGGGTGAAGAGGATAATGGGGGAAAATGGAGAAAAGGGGCCACACAGAGTGTATGCCATGTAAGGAAATAGGAACAGAGACCTGGGGGTGGGATGGGCTGGGGGCGGAAAATGAGAGGCAAACAGTAACCTTTTGCTGGCATGGCTTATTCTGTTGTAGGAACTATACTGACAAAAGTTCTTTTGTGGAGGCAGAAGCTGTCTCTCCACTAGGAGGGTTTGCCAATATAGCTATAACAACAAACTTGATTAAGTGTAGTGCTATATGAGGCCAGGTCTCTTCCTACATAGATCACAAAGTACTTCAGAAAGATAGGAAGGCACTCTTATCCCTATTTACCGAGGCAAAGGGAAGGTAAGTAACTTGCCCAAAGCCATGGTGGTAGAGGCTAAATAGTGAAGAGTGTTACTTGTAGGATGCAAGAGTGAGTGAGGGAGAAAGGAGGGCCCTCAAGAGGCACTCACTGCTCCACACCCAAAACTTCAGGGGCGGAAAAACTTTTTGGCCTGAGGGCTGCAATGGGTTCTGTAAATTGTATGGAGGGTTGGTTAGGGTAGGGGGTCGTGGCCTGGCCCCCACCTCCTATCTGCCCCCCCCCCCCCCCCAGGACTCCTGCCCCATCCAACTCTCCCTGTTCCCTGACAGCTCCCCCCTCACTGAACCCCCGCTCCATCCACCCCCCGCCTCCGCTCCCTGTCCCCTGACTGCCCCAGGACCCCTGCTGCCCATCCAACCCCTCCTCTCATTCCTGACGCCTCCCCCCCCCCCAGGACCCTTGCCACATCCCACCACCCCTTCTCCCTATCCCCTGACTGCTCCTAGAACCCCTGCCCCTGACTGCCCCCTGCTGCCCCATCCAACTCCCCCTCCTTCCTGACTGCACCCCTCCCAGGGACCCCGCCTCCATTCATCCCCATTCCACCCCCCGACCACTATCCACATCTCTGCCACCTGACCACCACCCCGAACTCCCCTGCCCTCTATCCAATCCCCCCTGCTCCGTGCCCCCTTACCATGCTGCCTGGGGCACCGGTGGCTGGTGGCACTGGAGCCGGGCCACGCTGCTGCCACCATGCCACTGCCACCACACAGCTCGGGCTGGGCTCTGCAGCTGTGCTGCCCCAGGAACTCACAGCCCCACCGCCTAGAGCATTACACCCGGCAACGGAGCAAGTGAGCTGAAGCTGCGGGGAAGGGGCTGGGGGCTAGTCTCCTGGGCTAGGAGCTCGGAGGCTGGACAGGATGGTCCCATAGGCCATAGTTTGCCCACCTCTGCAATACTCACTGTGCATGAAAATCTACCACCACTGGCTTCTGGCTGTTCACAACTCTGTCCTGGAAGTCAGACCCATCCTGGATGTTAAAGGTGGCCCTGTAGACAGGTGTGGTAGAAAACGTCCTAATGGAAGCAGGCACAGTGATCGGGGTAAGAGGAACAAGTGATCTAGGGTAGCATGGTACTGCCGACACCTTGGAGAGGATAGACAGAGGCAGCACAGAGAGCTTTTGGGGGGAGATGGATAGAAACCTCCTCAGCGCGAGCCTCTGCGCCATCTGTATAACGAAGGAAAAGGGCAGTTTGGATCAGCCCATGACATGGAGTAAAGGAGAGCAGAGGAGGAGCATTTCTAGATATTATGCTTCGGAACCGCTCTCCGATCCCAGCAATTCCACTGCTGCTTCCCAAAGCTCAGCCAATGCCCCCCCCATGCCATCCCGACCCACAAGTGCTCCTTCTCCATGTCCTGCCACCCCATCTGTGCCATGCCAGCCTCCCAGTGCTCCTCCCTCTTATCCAGGGCCCCTACCATCGCAGCCCTTTCCCTCCCGTGCTCCCCCTTCCCCCTGTGCCAGCCCTGCCCTGGTGCTCCACGCTCCCCCCCGTGCCAGCCCTGCCCCCGCGCTCCGTCCCGTGCCAGCCCTGCGCCCCGCACTCCCCCCACCCCTGCCAGCCCTGCCCCTCCCCCCGTGCTAAGCGCTACCCCTCCCCCCGTGCCCCCATGCTCCCCCCAGTCCTGCCTCCGTGCTAAGCGCTACCCCTCCCCCCGTGCCAGCCCTGCGCCCCGCACTCCCCCCACCCCTGCCAGCTCTGCCCCCGTGCTAAGCGCTACCCCTCCCCCGTGCCCCCCCAGTCCTGCCCCCGTGCTAAGCGCTACCCCTCCCCCCGTGCCCCCATGCTCCCTCCAGTCCTGCCCCCGTGCTAAGCGCTACCCCTCCCCCCATGCTCCCCCCAGTCCTGCCCCCGGGCTAAGCGCTGCCCCTCCCCCCGTGCTCCCCCCAGTCCTGCCCCCGGGCTAAGCGCTGCCCCTCCCCCCGTGCTCCCCCCAGTCCTGCCCCCGGGCTAAGCGCTGCCCCTCCCCCCGTGCTCCCCCCAGTCCTGCCCCCGGGCTAAGCGCTGCCCCTCCCCCCAGTCCTGCCCCCGGGCTAAGCGCTGCCCCTCCCCCCCCGTGCTAAGCGCTACCCCTCCCCCCGTGCTAAGCGCTACCCCTCCCCCCGTGCCCCCCCAGTCCTGCCCCCGGGCTAAGCGCTGCCCCTCCCCCCGTGCCCCCCCCGTGCTAAGCGCTACCCCTCCCCCCGTGCCCCCCCCCAGTCCTGCCCCCGGGCTAAGCGCTGCCCCTCCCCCCGTGTCCCCCCCATGCTAAGCGCTACCCCTCCCCCTGTGCCAGCCCTTCACTACCCGCGGTGCCCCCCGCCCCGCACGCGGCCGGCGCAGTCACCCTGCACGCTGGGCCCGGCGGCAAAGCCCTGCCCCCAGCTTCCCCAATTCACCTTCCCGGCGGCAGAGGTGACGCAGACACTACCGGGGTCAGTCGCGCTGCCGGGGAGCTGATTGGCTGAGGTGGCGGAGGGCCACCCTGAAAAACGGATTGGCTGGGGAAATGCAACCTTTCACAGCTCCACGCTGATTGGCCGTTGAACAGCAACTTCGGGTCGCTGTTTTCTAGTTCTGGAAGATGATTGGCTGATGAAGATGTCCTTCAGGACCCTGTGCGTAATTGTAGGCTTTAGTTGGCTACGTTCAGAATACAGGGTGGGCTCCTGGGTGTTGATTGGCTGCTGAGAAGGGCATGTCAATAGCATGACCCCTCTACCGTCCTCCAGCTGCCTTGCCCATAGACTTCCGAGCTCGGCAGTGCCTCTCCCACGCCAGGAGCACGGTGCGCGCGCAGGCTGGTTCCGCTGCGCTCAGACATTGCACGGGGCGGAGGCTTCACAGCGCACACGTGCCCTGGGGTGGGCCCGGCCATGTGACACTGGGCTGGGGTGACCAGACAGCAAGTGTGAAAAGTCAGGGGGCGGTAACAGACACCGACATAAGACCAAGCCCCAAATAGCAGCACTGTCCCTATAAAATCAGGACAGCTGGTCATCTTACACTCTGCCCCCCCTGGGGTCAGTGTAAATCAGCTCAGAGCAATAGGTCAGTGAAGCCAGGCAGCTTTTGGCAGCTAGTCCTTGGTCACAACGACTAAACAGCTTAAAGAGGGGCAGATGCATTGCTGCTGTTGCTTAATTCACCCTGCTCCTTCTTTAATATTTAGGCCTAGAAAGGTGGGCCTAGCTGCATCGATTAGGACTAGGACCCCATTGTGCTGGATGTACAAACATATACTGTCAACTTCAAGTGTTTCAAAATCATGAACAGGTCTGAAAAATAATAAAAGTTGCTTAAGCCCAAGTTTTTTTCCCCCAACATATATTGGATTCTTTTTATTTCCCTTTGTGTTTCTGAGCCTTGTTTTCAAGCTTTGCTTCGGAACTATGACTTCCACTGACTGAAAAGTATGCTGCAATTCTCATGCAGATTCTTGAGTGCAGGAGATGGAGGTTTAAGAAAAACAAGACCTCCATAGAACACCCATACTAAATGATTTTGGCAACCCAAAAGTGTCATTCCTCCTTGTGTGTCAATACAGAAATTAATACCCCACCACAGTGGTGTGCAGCATCACAAGTGCAGAATGGCTACTGTGTTTCAGATTGGCTTTGTGGCAAGGCAATGACTCACAGGCTCAGCACCTCCTGCTGCTTCCTGGGAATTAGCTCCGTTGCCAGCTCTGGTGCACTCTTGGCAGGCTGGTGTCCTCCTTGCTGCTGGCTCCTTTGTCCCTCCCAGACCCCAGTGCCCTTTTACCTGGGGCTGCCCCCTGGCAATACCCTCCATCACTCTCTACGGGTCTCCCCTCTCTGGGAAACCCCCAGCCCTCTAACCCCCACCTTGCCTCAGTCTGGGCTACTGCCAGTCATCACCAAGCCCCCCTCCTTGGTGCAGACTGCAGTGTAAAAGCCACTCATCATAGGCAAAGGGGTTCAGACCTGCTGCCTTCCTCTGCCTCCCAGTACCTCTATAGGCCTTGGACCAGGCCCTGCAACTTGGAAAGCTGCCAGCTTGGAGTTCCTCTGCCTCTCTCCAGCCCTGCTTCACTCCCAGTACCCTTTCTGCATGTGCACTTTCTCCCACCTGGAGACACACGGGGGGGGGGGGGCACCTCTGGCTCACAGCCTTTTTATACAGGCCAGCTGTGGCTTGATTGGGGCATGGCCCAGATGCAGCTGCTTCCCCAATGAGCCGAGTTTAGCTCAGCCACAACCTTCTCCCAGGGCTGACGTTAACCCTTTTTCCGTTGGAGTGGGGGAGCTGCTCCACTACAGGCTCCAAGGAAAATTAAGGATGATGTAAATATCAGATGCTTATTATCCTGCCTATCGTCTTTGTGCCAACAGAATGATAAGCTAACCCTTAGCCTACTACCTCACTGTACACTGAGACTGCCACCTGCAGTGATTTCTGCTACAAAGTGCAAAAAGGCAAAAAATTTCAAGCCACTGATAGTCATTACCACAAATAAAACCTTGCTAATTGTGGCACCTTCATTCTATCCCTGTTTATTCACCTGACAGATGGCAAGAACTGTCCTACCATATTGTTTTCAGATGTTTTTGTTGCCCACTGCTTTACAGTGGGTAAAAGCTGGGGTAGTAACAAAGCAAAGGGATCCGTTTTGTGCAGTGAGCCCAAATCCATAAGTAACTAGTCACTGGTAGCTGTAATACAGCAGCACACCACTACTTTGGAAACAACACAATCTATTCTCTGTCTTTGTTAAACTAAAAGATTTAAAAACTGTCAAAGGACAGGTGGGGTGGGAAGTGTCTTTCACAGCATGGTGGGGAAGGACTTTATAAAAACATTTAGCTTAGATGAAAGGTGTTGTTGGATCAACAGCTTTGAAGACTGAAGGCATCTCTTTAGTCTCGGGTGTGTGTGACCACTGCTCCATCTTTCTAGAGCACAGTGTTTATGAGTGGGCCAAAAAGGTTGTGCTGGGTAAAGACTATGTGTTGTTCCTGTGTCCCAGAGGATGAGCAAAGGGAGTGCTGTGATTGGGGAGGGTAAATAGCACTGGTCTGATGAGTATTAGCCTTGCAGTTCATTTGTCCTACAGGCATCTTTTGTCCAAAACCTGTTGGACTGGATTAAAGAAGGATAGAACATGGCAAGCATATAGGGGTTAGGATGTAAGAGTGGCTTGTTTTGCTGTTAATTGCTTTTCTCATACCATTGGTCAGTCTATCTTTGCATACTTTGAATCCCTTATTCCCTTTACGGGCTGGATCCAAAGCTCACTGAAGTTTGTAGAAAACCTCCTATTGATTCTCATGGTTTTGGCCATACCTGCACATATACTATCCCCTCTGAGCAAAGGGTTAAAAAGCCAACAGTGGGAGTGACGTAAACTTTTTTTTATACTGGATTGGAAGAATATAACCATACAAAACATGTACAACCAATTACAAGAGGCAGTAATCCACTTCAACAGGAGATACAATAAAATTAAATTGGGCATCAGTATTAAATGGAAATTCTGCTATGAAAAGTCATTACAAAAATGGCACCATGAGAGTTTGTGTTTATTGCTCCTTTGTGACATCCAGATCCAACTTGTCTGCTTTACAATTAGAATGGTTTTCCTAACTATGATCTCTGCTTGGGATCCCAGAGGGACAATGGATTTGGATTGGTTCAAACGCCACCAAAGATGAAGTTGGAACTTAACAAATGTTATTGATTACATGTGAGTCAGAATGAGCATGATTCATTCTCTCAGCTGTTCTGGCTCTGCATGGGTGGCAGAGTAAACAGTAAAATCTTCTGACATTGAACTTAACAGATCTGATTCGGACACACAACAGGAGGGCGCACACACTGGTGGAGAAGAAGGTGGCATTTTTAGTCATTTCTCAGAGCAGAACTGCAATCTAAGGCAACCCACACACTAGCAATTTACAGTCTTATGATTTTGTGTGTGGATATTACAGAGGGTGCTTTGTGTGTGTGCACGCATGCATGTGTGTGCGTACAGTGGGCCTGCTCTTGGCTCTAGTATTTCATAGTTCAGTTGCATTGTCCTTTAGGTCACACAGGCCTGTTAGCACTCTCACTGGCCCTCCTAATTCCACTCCCCTTGGATAGTCCACATGTAGGATGCCCATGGTGAGTCGTGTGGGCTGCTTGGTGAATACAGACTTTTCAGACATCTCTATCTGGGCCAGATTCGCATCTAGTGCAAACAGATGTAGTTCCATTAAAGGGAGTGGAGCAATACCAATTTACACCAGCTGAGATATCAACCCTGTTTCTCCCAGTAGCAGCTAAGAGGATCCTTTGACAGCAGCAGCATTTTCACCAGTCTGTGCGTGATACCCCTTCCAATCCCTCACTCATGTCAACTGCTCCCCAACCTCTAGCAGCAAAGACCTAGAGGAACTGAATCTTTACAGAAAGAGCAAGAAAATTTAAGGGGTCCCTGGGAAAGGCTACTTAAGGATCAGATGGCGGGGAGGGATTATTCAGGTCCATCCCCTCCTCCACCCATCTTACCAGGAATGCAAGGTATTATCATGGATATGGGGATAGCAGGAAGCCTATTTCCGCCTGCCCCCCTCTACCTCTCAGAAATCATGGGGACTGAGGGTATGTCTACATCTACAATTTTGCAGCGCTGGTTGTTACAGCTGTATTAGTACAGCTGTATAGGGCCAGCGCTGCAGAGTGGCCACACTTACAGCAACCAGCGCTGCAAGTGGTGTTAGATGTGGCCACACTGCAGCGCTGTTGGGCGGCTTCAAGGGGGGTTCGGGGAACGCGAGAGCAAACCGGGGAAGGAGACCAGCTTCCCCGCGGTTTGCTCTCGCGTTCCCCGAACCCCCCTGCCAACCGCAGGGAAGGAGACCTGCTTGCTCGGGGGTTCGGGGAACGCGAGAGCAAACCGGGGAAGGAGACCTGCTTGATTACCAGAGAGGCTTCCTCAGGTATGCTGGGATACCTGCTTATTCCACGGAGGTCAAGAAAAGCGCTGGTAAGTGTCTACACTTGATTACCAGCGCTGGATCACCAGCGCTGGATCCTCTACACCCGAGACAAAACGGGAGTACGGCCAGCGCTGCAAACAGGGAGTTGCAGCGCTGGTGATGCCCTGCAGATGTGTACACCTCCTAAGTTGCAGCGCTGTAACCCCCTCACCAGCGCTGCAACTTTGTGATGTAGACAAGCCCATAGGAAGACTGAACTCAAAACTCCTTGCCCTGATTAGTGGTTTCCAAGAAGTGAGAGGTTTGTGCCTATCAGATAATGGAGCAATAAAACGCAGACAGACAATTTACCATACATCTGAAAGCTATAAATAGGAACATCTGGGAAGAAAACTAGGAATACACATTTTAACTAGAGTGAAATGCACTGGAAGCTTTTTGGAAGGACATAGTGCAAATAGGACAGATATTTTGTTAAAAAATACAGGGATTATCCCTTCTAAATAGGAGCAGCTGGCAAAGAATACCAACTCCACCAAGTAAAGGAATGGATAGGCTAGCAGGGTCTATCTAGTGACAGTTCACATTGGGTCTAAGCTTCCTAGGCTAGCTGCTTACCATTAAAGAGGGAGGTGGCTTTTGGGACCGCCGTCCAGGCAGTGACATTATATTACCCTGCACTAAAACTAAATATACTGCCATGCCCCTCACTGTCTCCATCAAAGTGCATGAAAAATTTTGCTTCTGAACGTACCGCTTCCGATTCAGTGAACATACAAATCTTCAGGTATAAACAAGAATGTACTGGACACAGCATCCAATGATCAGAGTCTCCAACCTGCCCTCAAGACATTTGACTGTGTCACATCAAAACCAAAAATATTTCATGTTAAGCCATCTGTGCATCTCTTCTCTCTCTCTCTTCCCATACCTGTGATCCCCAGATGTTGCCAGACATTGGTCCATAAGATAAATACAACACTGTCTTTGAGCACTGTGGGCTCTGCACGGACAAAGGAGAAGCCTCCACCTCACTGAATCTCAGCTTCTTACTTATCCTCCAGAGCACATCGGTCCCATCAGTCACAACAGATCTGAGCAGGTCTTTGGCAATATGTGGACTGCTGGAGGGATGGGCAGGAAGCCAGTGGCACATGAAAGAGGTTGGAATCCTGCTGCAGATGTGTGTTACAGTATTGTCACAACAGTCCCCATGAGTTTCAGTATGAATTGGGAAAGGTTAAAGTTCATCCTTGGTAGTCACAAGATAATGTAGGGGGCTACTTGGTATCACGTGATCCTTCAGCAACTGGTCACGTGAACCCCTCTGGCCACCAAGCAGTTCATCTGTAAAGTGCGTAACAGTGTGGTCCTCCAGTAGGCCGGCTTCCACTGCATGCTGCCTAAGTCTTTTGTTACCCACAAGCCCTTGCATTCGCATGTATCCCTGCTGACAAAAGGGAGGCAGCTTCTGGTGAGTCAGAGCAAACAGGAAACAGGACTCTACAAATAAAACCAAAAAAAGATTGTGTACAGATGCTCTGTAAATGCTTAATAATTCAGGGTCTCCCAACAAGTCAATCATTCGAAACCAAAAGGATAAAGGTCAGGGACAGTGATAGCACTTCTCCAGCAAGCACTCTGGCTTGATTAATCCAGAGTAATTAATTGTCTCCCACAAAATATGTAAATTCAGAGAGGGAGGAACAGAATTTGAGATTGAAACCTGGTTCTGCAATTTGGTAGCTCAGAAGTGCTTCCCTCTGTGGCCCCATGAAATTCATATATAGGTTTCCTAACCCATTCTCCAGCTCAGGAGGTGAGAGACTGTAGTTTTCCAGCTTTGGTATCACAGAGTTCTTTTCTCTCATCCCACAAGCTGTCCCTACTGTTTCCAACTGAAAGCAGCTGTGGTACTTGTCAGCACAAATCTCATTTCAGATGGAGGAGTAGGGAAGCTGAAGCCTGTGTGGTATTGAATCAAGACCTAGCATACACTCGCAGAAGACAGGACTTGCCAAGGGGCACCCTGCTGTCCCTCCACCTCTTGGGGCATTTAAGATCATAGGCCATTTTGGAATAGGTGAGCTCCTGATATGACCCAGCACTTCTTTCTGTTTCATGGAGTGCATCCAACTAGTAGTAAGATTTCCCAGCTACCCAGTAGTCAGAGAGATCTTTCATGTTAACTAAACTGTTGGCCTGTTACCGTCCTATCTCAGTCAGAGATGTCTCCCATCCCCCATTTCCAGCTAGCATCCAGGTTACCTGCAAAGAAGCTGCGCAGATCAGTGTCCAGGCAGTTCTCCAGGAAGCGTCTAAGTGGGAGGATATGGGCGTTTGGGGCAGTCCAGTCTGTCAGGAAATCCTCCACAATATGATGGACAGCATCTGGGCGGGGGAGAGGCCAGTCTGGAGGACGGAGACTCATCTCACGCACTGTTGACAGAACAAAGGAAAAAATGTGCTTTTGTCCTCCTTTTCCAGAATCAAAATGAAATTCGGAAGAGCTCAAGGAGATGGGAAGTTAATACTGCAGCAGCTATTCCAGCTTCCGGGCCTGACCCCCTCACCTTGCAACAACTTCGACACTGCATCTATTCTGATCTGCGGCACAAATCTCAGCTATTCTAGTCCTGAACTGACTCTCAGCTCTGTCAATACCCCTTACTCCTGCCCTGCAGCACTCCCTGCTTTTTCAGTCCTGGGTGGATGGATGCACACGACACCCACCATTACTATTTTAGCTCTGATCCCTCTGAACCAGCCAGTCATGCCAAACTGTGCTTAGGCTTTATGTTATTATTAACCAAACTCACTTCCCTTGTCATCCATGCCAGAATTTGAAGTTAGGTCTCTGGAGGTGAAATGTCAACACTCTAATCTTTGGATTCTTCCAGGGAAATTTATTGTGTGCGCTTTTTTATTTGCTTTGATGTTATGCTGCTTTTAAATCTTGCTCTTGGCTTCTTTCATCAGAGCTGGGGGTTCTCCTGTCAGTATACGATGTCTCAGAGATGGGTACACCACAGGACAGCAGTTGAGTTGGGCAACGCCACTAGGCACCGCAGTACTTACACAACTCAGAAGTCACATGGTGTGACGTTGTACTCTATATGATTTTATGAAAGTATGCTGATGAGTATGAATATAATGTAACTGGAATATGCTTCATGCAAAAGGTCTCTTGTAAGGTATCATTACAAAGCTTATGATCTACTGAGTGTGATCATCCTATTTGTATAAAGGTACCACTCTTGTATCTGACACTAGAAATATGAAATATAACTCTGAGGGCCTATTGTAATTATGCAAAGTGTGGGCCATTAATGGTGGTTTGGAATCTTGATGGCTCCCATCAACCAGGACAACTGACTGCAGACGGCTCTGTTTTACTTGTAAGTCTTTCTGTATACCTGTGCGGTGGCAAGTGGGTAATGAAGTCTAACATAACATGTAATCATGTCACCTGAACTGGAATCCATCTTTAACCTGGTGCTTCTCCATTGAAAAGGAGAGGGTGGAAACAGGAGCGTAGCCAGGTGGAGGGAACAGGCGGAGCAGGGAAAAAAAAAAAAGGTGTCACTCGCTGCAGCACTTTTACTGTTGGGGTGGCGCTTCGGGTCTTCGGTGGCGGGACCTTCACTTGCTCTGCGGGTCTTTGGTGGCATTTCGGTGATGAAGCTTGTGCTGCCGAAGACACTCAGAGCGAGTGAAGGGCCCACCACCGAAGTACCGCCGAAGACCTGGAGCGCTGCCCCGTCACTAAAAGCGCCACAGCGGGTGGCGCCTTTTTTTTCCCCCAGCTCCCGGGGGAGTAAAATTAAAAAGGCAGCACTTGTGCTCAGTGGGGGAGCGGCCGCTGCAGCTGGGTTTTTCCTATGGCTACCAGTTCATATCAGTCTTTAGACCAGAATGAAGGCCCTGAATCGGTTTAAGCTTGGACTATTTATCCATAAGTCCTTTATTTGTCTGTTGGTCAGTAGATTTGAACCAGAATATGTGAGCCTTCCCAGGAAGTGTTACTTCTCTGGAAATGTTATAATCAGTGATTTCCCTAAATCATCCTCTACTGTTTTCACTTCCTGGAGGAGCTGTTGTAGCCCAAAGATATTGCAGGAAGTTGCCATATCTGACACCACTCATCAGTGATGTCTTCTGGATGACTGAAGAGCAGTGCTGATGAGTTCCAAAGGAACTTCCCTTCCCTCTTCCATTTCTTTATTTTGTATTCTTATTATTTGTCCTACAGTAGGGCCTAGGGGCCCCAGTCCTAGACCAGGACTTCATTGTGCCAGGTGCTGTACAAACAGATGATCCCTGACCCAAGAGGCTTCCAAAGATCAGACAAGAGAAAACAACTTAATATACACTGATGGGGTGGGTGGGTTACAAGTATACCATGAGCACCTGCAGCAGTGGCTAGTATACCACAGGGGAACAACTTCAAAGAAGCAGGGGAAGATGTCTAGGATGGGCTCAAAATTCCCTCTTGTCCTGAGCCATCCTTAACTTTCCATCTTGTACATATGGGATAATCAGGGTAGAAGGGTGAGGAGGGATGCTTGTCAGCTTACCTGTGGGGAGTTGTTTGTAGTAATAAATAACAGGATGCAGAAAGTTAGACTGCCAGGCATGTTGTGCCTCCCCCACTGCTCGGTTGTAGTAGAAGACATCCTTGTCAGCCCCAGAGAAATTCTTCCCATACTCCATGACGACAACAAAGAGCCCATTGTGGGCCTTTCTCCCTGTGTGCAATTCCAGCTCTGCCAGGATCCCGACTGGATACTCCTCCAAGTACTCAAATGCCGCGGCATTCCTAGGAGTCACAACCACATTCATGAGATCTTTCTACAAGGAACAATCTAATCAGCCAACAAGGGGTTAAGGCAAATATATAGGACCCAATATATCCTCATTGGCTGAGGCCCCTGAACACCATCAGATGGTAATGATTTTCAGTCATTATTCATCTGGTTTGGCCCACACCTAGTGATGTAGGGATTTAAAAAGCTCAATATCCTATTACAAGTCTCCATTATTTCCAGACCAAGGGACCCTTCTCCCCAGGGCTTAAATCCAGCCGAAGACATCCGGTGCAGAGTCCTGGTGCACCCCATGGGGCTGGAGCTCGGACCCTTGAGGCTCCAGGAAATATTTGGGGAGAATTTAAGCCCTGCTTCACTCCATCCAAAACGGAGACAGCCTATCTTGTTGAAAGCTTTTCACCAGGAGCATTCAAAGGGGAATCCAGAAATACTGTTTTGACTTCAGCAGGAGTTTTTGGTTTGTTTTAGCCCCTAAAGAGAAGGAACTCATTGATGGAGCAGAGTGCCGGGAATAATTACTCACTCACTCTCTCAGCAGAATGATGTCACCCAGGACACTGAACATCTGGTATAGTCCAGATGCCTCATTCACCCGTTTTATGATGGAATTTGTCAGCTGTGTAATGGGGTAGACTGATGATGGCCAGGGGACTCCATGGTGACGATGTTCCAACAAGCGATGGACAGCACGAGCTAGGATAGCAAATCAAGAAAGAAAAAGCTCCCTTTAAAATACAGCTCACACCTTTAAGATACTGAATCACATAACAAGGAGACACATACAAGCAACATCAGGACAGACAAGATTGATACTAGACTATAGCAAGTCATGTGATCTCCACCTCAGCCAATCGGCACTAAGAATTCTCCCCAGGATTGCTCACGCTGAGTGGACAGTCCTCAGAAAGTTGAGGTGATCCTAACCGGCTGGAAAGTAAGGGAGTTCTCTTTGTGAATCATTTCACCAGAGCAGCAGTCTCTCTCAAGTATAAGAATTTTCAAAAAATATTAACGCCTCTGCCCAAAACTCTGCTCCACAAAAGACCTCTCACCCACAACCACTCACAAGACAGTATACCTGATGGCAAGAACTTATGCATTGTGTTGTATAAATAAGAGACAGAAGGCAAGAGATAGGAAGACAAACTCGCAAACAAAGACAAAACAAAAAATGACATAACTAAAAGACAACAGATATGGGCCAAAATCTTTTCCACAGCATGTCCTTCACCTCATACCTTGCTGTGCAATCGCAAACTGGATAGATCACATTTTCACAATGAGGGCTGTGTGATATACTAAAGACTGAAGGTGATCAGGTAACATTCACTAATCCACTACTAGCCTGTGACTTGTTCCTTCCCACCTCAGCCCTTCTTTCCCAACTTTTGCCCATTCTGTACATCCAACGCTCACTTGTATATCGGAATCCATGGATAAAGCCCCCAGCAGATTTCCTGAAGTCGATAGAGTGGCTAGCAGTGCCCAGAACAAAGAGCCCCTGGGTGCCTCTTGACTCATAACTGGGTTTGATCAGAGGATACTTCTTCTTATTCCCTTTCCCTGGCATCAGTCTAAGAGATCTGGGTGCACAAAAGAGCAGATTAAGCCAGTCAGGATGGGGAGATTTGAGGGTAGGTGGCTGAGTGTGTCTGGAGGGGCATAGGTTATGGCCTGGTCATTTTCAAAGATTTCGCTTCCTGCTCCCACTGCCCTCAGAAGGGTTCATTCCTTTCTCCAGCCAGGAGCACAGAGAGGGAATTTTATTAGAAACCAAGAGCACTAATTTTAAGGTGGTTTTGTGTGGGGGTCACATTTGGGTCTGAGACACTTGACACAGTAACACTCCCAATTAAAAGAAAGCAGATTTACTGATATTGTTTCCAGTCTGTATTAGGAGACAAGCCAAGGCAGAGAGTGACAAGAATGTGCGCTGAGGGATGACGATTAGGAAAAAAGCTTCGCTGTATGGATCAGGATCTGTACACCATTGATGCAGTCACCAGCTGACAATACCCACGGGACATCAGGGCCTTCAGCTCCAGAGACATAGGTCTCTCCCCAGGAAGTCAAGGAAGCAGGTCTGCAAATTCAAATAACTCCACTCACTTAGATCTGACATCCCATCTGGTAGAGAGCAGTGGTACACATTTTCTCACACACCCACATACATAATCTCACTTCCTCTGTTCCTTCTTCCTCCAGGCCCAGGTTCACCCTCACCTGTTGTATATGGAGAAGTCAAACTTCCAACCCAGGCAGCGGATGACACGGTCGTAGGGTGCCCGGGTGGCAAAGTTGTCCAGCTCATCCTGTGGGAGAGTGATGGATTCTGCACCTGCACTGCTGTTGCTGTTTTCCAGATAGAATTTGAGAGTGATGTGCAGCTTCCCTTTCTTATCCTTGACAATAGCCAGATCTTCCAAGTCACCCTCCAGAAGCCCATCCAAAGACTTCAGCTGGTATGTATCTAGGAGTCCATTGTTAATCGCTCTGAGGAACAGGGAGAATATAAGAAAGAAGAGGGATCTGGGGTTCAAGAACTGCTCCTGGAAACATGACGAGTGTATTACGCATCCTACGATTCTGTCCCGAAGCACACTACAGCTATCCCACAATTGGTGCCTTTTGTGTCTGTGGGAATTTGGTGCTGATGAGATATACTAGACTGACAGTGCTGGAGATAGGTATCCTTTATGTACCACCCAAGCAGGTACAACATACATAGTGGCAATGTAAGCTTCCTTCATACTGCCTCACCAGTACACCTCACAGCAATAAAAGGAGAGCTCAGTCTCCATTCTATCTATGGCCCCCATTCCTGGAGTATCTGAGTGTTTCATGGTCATTAACGTGTTCATCTTCTCAACACCTTCTTGAAGTAGGGTAGTGCTATTATCCCCATTTTACAGGTGGGGAAGCGAGGCACAGACTAAACTTGCTCAAGGTCACACAGGGCATCTGTGGCAGAGCAAGGAATTGAACCTGGGTCTCCTGAGCTGGTACCCTAACCACTGGACTATCCCTCCATGGTTCATCAACCCTGGCAAGCAAGAGGCCAATTAGTGATTGTAATGATGACCAGGGCCAGCTTTAGGAAGTGTGGGGCCCAATTTGAACACTTTCGGCGGGGCCCTGGCAGGGATGACTTAAAAAGAAAAAAGTGTAAAAAAAGGCCTTCCATTTCTTCCATGTATTATTTACTTTCCATAACTATATAAATAATGAAATTGTATATTATGTACATTGCATCATATATGCAGTTGATTGGTTATTAATGACTGCCATTTCACATGTGTGGGTCCCCGCCACTCCCTGGGGGCGTGCACATGTGTGGGTTCTTGCTGCTTCCTGCCCCCCTCATTGAAGCAGGTGTGCAGGTTACTGGCCTGGGAACTGCAGGGCAGCAGTGGACATGGGGCTGGTTCAAGGCAGGACAGGGGGTGACTGGAGGTAGGGTCTGGCTGCAGGCAGGGCAAGGGGTGCGGGGCTGGCTGGAGACAGGAGTATGGGACTGGCTGGCTTCACGCAGGGGGGGTGCAGCAGGGGTTGGCTGGAGACGGGGCAGGGGGTTTGGTATGGGCTGGCTGTGGGCAGGGGGTGCAGAGCTGGCTGCAGGCAGCGGGGGGCGGGGCTGGTGCGGGCAGGGCAGGGGGTGCAGCAGAGGCAGCTGGAGCCACAGCCCTTTAAAAAGCCCCCAAGCCCCCCGCTATCCCAGGGCTCTGGGGGCTATTTAAAGGGCCCGGGACTCCCCTGCTTCTACGCCGCCCCGGACCTTTTAAATAGCCGTGGGAGCCTTGGGGAATGCATGGGGGCGGCGGGGCTCCGGCGGCTATTTAAAGGACCGGGGTGGCAGAGGCAGCTGGAGCCCTGGCCCTTTAAATAGCCCGCAGAGCCCCCTGCTACCCCAGGGCTCTGGGGGCTATTTAAAGGGCCCGGAGCTCCAGCCAGGGGCACGGGGCTTGTCGCGCTCCGGCCACAGCTCCAGCTGGGGCCGCGGGGCATGTCGCGCTCCGGCCAGAGCTCCAGCCAGGAGAGCAGGGCTGCGGGACTTGTCGTGCTCCGGCCACAGCTCCGGCCAGGAGAGCGGGGCCGTGGGGCTTGTCGCGCTCCAGCTGAAGCTCCAGCCGGGGCCGCGGGGCTTGTCGTGCTCCGGCCAGACTCCAGCCAGGAGAGCGGGGCCGTGGGGCTTTTCGCGCTCCGGCAGACTCCAGCCAGGAGAGCGGGGCCGCGGGGCTTGTCGCGCTCCGGCCAGAGCTCCAGCCAGGAGAGCGGGGCCGCGGGGCTTGTCGCGCTCCGGCCAGAGCTCCAGCCAGGAGAGCGGGGCCGCGGGGCTTGTCGTGCTCCGGCCAGAGCTCCAGCCAGGAGAGCGGGGCCACGGGGCTTGTCGCGCTCCGGCCAGAGCTTCAGCCGGGGCCGCGGGGCTTGTCGCGCTCCGGCCACAGCTCCAGCCGGGGCCGCGGGGCTTGTCGCGCTCCGGCCAGAGCTCCAGCCGGGGCCGCGGGGCTTGTCGCGCTCCGGCCAGAGCTCCAGCGAGGAGAGCGGGGCCGCGGGGCTTGTCGCGCTGCGGCCAGAGCTCCAGCCAGGAGAGCAGGGCTGCGGGACTTGTCGTGCTCCGGCCACAGCTCCGGCCAGGAGAGCGGGGCCATGGGGCTTGTCGCGCTCCAGCTGAAGCTCCAGCCGGGGCCGCGGGGCTTGTCGTGCTCCGGCCAGACTCCAGCCAGGAGAGCGGGGCCGCGGGGCTTTTCGCGCTCCGGCAGACTCCAGCCAGGAGAGCGGGGCTGCGGGGCTTGTCACGCTCCGGCCAGAGCTCCAGCCAGGAGAGCGGGGCCGCGGGGCTTGTCGCGCTCCGGCCAGAGCTCCAGCCAGGAGAGCGGGGCCGCGGGGCTTGTCGCGCTCCGGCCAGAGCTTCAGCCGGGGCCGCGGGGCTTGTCGTGCTCCGGCCAGAGCTCCAGCCGGGGCCGCGGGGCTTGTCGCGCTCCGGCCAGAGCTCCAGCCGGGGCCGCGGGGCTTGTCGCGCTCCGGCCAGAGCTCCAGCGAGGAGAGCGGGGCCGCGGGGCTTGTCGCGCTGCGGCCAGAGCTCCAGCCAGGAGAGCGGGGCCGCGGGGCTTGTCGCGCTCCGGCCAGAGCTCCAGCCAGGAGAGCGGGGCCGCGGGGCTTGTCGCGCTCTGGCCTGAGCGCCAGCCGGGGCCGCGGGGCTTGTCGGGCTCCGGCCAGAGCTCCAGCCAGGAGAGCGGGGCCGCGGGGCTTGTCGGGCTCCGGCCAGAGCTCCAGCCAGGAGAGCGGGGCCGCAGGGCTTGTCGGGCTCCGGCCAGAGCTCCAGCCAGGAGAGCAGGGCCGCGGAGCTTGTCGCGCTCCGGCCAGAGCTCCAGCCAGGAGAGCGGGGCCGCGGGGCTTGTCGCGCTCTGGCCTGAGCGCCAGCCGGGGCCGCGGGGCTTGTCGGGCTCCGGCCAGATCTCCAGTCAGGAGAGAGGGGTTGCGGGGCTTGTCGGGCTCCGGCCAGAGCTCCAGCCAGGAGAGCGGGGCCGCGGAGCTTGTCGGGCTCCGGCCAGAGCTCCAGCCAGGAGAGCGGGGCCGCGGGGCTTGCAGCGCTCTGGTCAGAGCTCCAGCTGAGAGAGAGTGGGGCTGTGGGGCAGCCACGCTCCCGCCGGTGCTTTGGTCAGGGGAGCGGGGCCATGGAAGATCCTGGAGCAGACAGCAGCCAGGGTAAGTAAAAAAATTTAAAAGGGGCCCTCTTAGGTGCGGGGCCCGATTCCCAGGAATTGGGCGAATCGGCCTAATGCCGGCCCTGATGATGACAGATTTTAGGACTGTTTCCATTAGGAACTGTCAGAGACTCCCCCTACCAACTCATTTCACAGCTATGAAATAGACAATTTTCAGTAACTGCAAACCTGGGCTGGATTAAAACATGGACCTAAAAGTGAAAGGCTCCATATCCCATTACTAATCCTCCAAGACATTAGTCTGCTGCACCAATCTGGCCAGTCTCATCAGCCAATGGCAATTTCACTTGGTTAATATTCAATTCACATTAAAACCATGAAGGAGACCAGTCTCATACCTTAAATCTCCAACGTAGTGGGTGGCCCAAGAGAGGCGAACGCGGGAGCGGCTCACCATATGTATGAAATTGGTGACCCCCAGAATGTTCTCTGCTGTCTCAAAGGCAGAGTTCCCTCGACCCAAGATCAACACACTCTGGCCAGCAAAGTCCTCTGGGTTGATGGACACAGATTCATAGCCCTCAACATATTCGGAGCCTGGGAAGTTTACCACATTGGGAACCCATGTTCCAGTGGCTACCAACAATAGGCTGCAAAGAGACATGATGAGAAAGCATTGTCAACATTAGGGAACACAGAAACTGCCATATAAGATCTCATCCACCATCCCACCTCCTGTAATACAGGATTACACTACTGCTACCTTGTTCAGTGTAATGTTCTGCAGCCTGCCATACTGACCCAGCTATTTAATGCATTTTCATTGCTCAGTACTACATAGTATGAGTGGAAGCGTCATCCCAACTTCAATTAGTAATCTGCTTATTCTCAATACCATGAGGGTCAATAACCCTTATAATTTTATCCTAGCAAAGGCCATTGCAGATGTTATGCATAAATGTCTAATCTTCTCCAAGTCTCTCTAAGCTTTATGTATTTAAAAAAAACCAATGCCAGTGAATTTCACAGGTTAAGTATATGGTGCATGAAAAGTATTTCCTTCTACACATTTTAAATTGTTGCCTTTTAACACAGTATATGGAGTGCTCCCTGTTATTTTATTATGAGACAGAAAACATCTCAATTTAAAAGAATAAACTAGACGATAAAGTAAGCAGAATCATCTCACAGGCCCTCTGTTCCAACTGTTATTTAATGTTAGGGCAACATCTAAGAGTGGAAAAGAATATCAAATAATCCTGACTGGCAGCTCTGTCAACTGTTCCAGTTCTGAGCTGTCCACACAACTCTACGACAGCACCTCATTCCTAACTGGTAGCATCTCATTATTCCAGTTCTGCCCCAAATCCACCCTTCAGACAAGGCACCTCAGTCCTGACCTGCTAGTCCAGTTCTGGGCTCCTAACGAGCATCTGGAAACACAGAACAGGGTTTAGAATACAATCATCTCAGACTCAAAACTTTCATGGTTTTATGCCAAAATGGTTGTTTACTGAAACTGCTTTACCACAGGAATAGAAATAACACCTGTCAGCACTTCAAACTTCTGCAGTGTGATGTTGCTCAAGGAAGGTGGCACTTTTTCAAGAATTATGTCATGTCACCTACAACCCAACGGTAGCTATGTACTAGGCTCGTGGAAAGCTGCATAGCCGACCAGGCCCACTTTGCTGGTTACCTGCATCTGTAGTTCTGGCTGTTATGGTCTGTAAGAATGAAGTAATGGCCATTCCATGCCTGTGAGTCCCTCTCCAGTCTCACATGGATGATGGCAGTGTTGTATTGAACCTGGAGCTCCATCATGGAAGCAAAGTCTTCAAGGTAACGCACCATGGTGTCAGCCTCAGGGAAGAAGTCATGAGAGTAGTGTCGGAAAAGCAGTCGGCTGTCATGGCTGAGAAGGGAGTTCCAGTCATGGCGAAGATTGAATTCGCTGTTGGACTTGCCAGTGTGTCGTTTGTTGATGCTGATAAGCTTGCGATGGCGTGGATAAAGGGCAAAGAAGCTGCCAGGTGCATGGCTACGCTCAAAGACCACATAGTCCCGGCCTGCATGTTGGAGGAAATAGGCCATCTGCAAGCCCGAGGGGCCAGCACCAATGATGCAATAGTTGTGGTGTGGAAGGGTGGAGGCACCGTCAGTGCAGGAAAAGCCCATGAAGAAGACAAAGATTAGGAGCAGGCCCCATGAGCATTGGGCAGCAGGCAGGGCCATCGGCCAGCTCTATTCAAAACAAAAACCCAGTCACAAGAAACTTGCAAGAGCCCAGTGGGGTTACAAGTAAATGACTCCACCGCTCAGCTTTGGGGTGAATCCCCCTTTGCACGGGCACTGCAGACCTCCCAGGCGCTGCTATGGATGCACCTTGTCCACATCTGGCCACCTCCTTGCCCAGTCTCTGGCACTAAACCCTCACCCCTCTCTGGTACTCCTCCATCTTGGTAGACCCCCACATGACCAGGGGGCACAGACCCCAAAATAGGGAACAGGGACACAGCCCCCTAAGGGAACTCCCCCCCACTCAAAGGGAAAGGCAGGTGTCACACACCTGCACACACACTGCCTGACTCCACCTCAGCCAATGGGGAACAGGGATGTGAAGCCTCTTGTCAATGGGGCAAACCACCCCCTCTCGCCCCAATCCATCCCAGCCAATGGGGACAGCGGATGTGAACCCTCCAGCCAATCAGGAAGTCGGGGGCCGCTGCTCCGCTCGGCTCCCTCAGTGGGGAAAGGTGAACAGAGCCTCACCCGGGCCAATAGGCACAACCCCACTGACCACCCCCCCGCCCAATAAGGAAAGAGGCGTGACCAGCGTCCGTGTGGTGCGTAACATGTGACGTATTGACGCACCTGACCCGTCAGGCTGTAGCGAATCGATGCAGGCAGGTCCCGTCTGTCCGGCTGCCCCGTAAAGGCCAAACTCAGACCATAGAGTCCTGGCGACTGTGGTCCTCCTGCGGCGGACAGACTGTACCCCACCAGCGAGAGAAGTTGCAAGAGCGGCTATTCCTCCCGAGTGGGAGGAGGACACTGGGATAGGAACGCCGCTACTAGCTGCCTGGCGGAGCCCTGTCACGTGATGTAGGAGACTCACTTCCCTGTCAGAGCCGCGCTGTCACGCCCGTGTCACGGGTCGGGGGTGAAGCTTCCCAGCGGGAGTCTTAAAGGGGCAGGCCCAGATGAATTCCCCCCGCTGGCTAGGAGGGGCGGGAGCTGAGCCAGGCCAGGCAGAGCCCAGGGCGCCTGAGGTGGGCGATGAGCCGCAGGGCCAGCACTTGCCCGGGTGAGCTTCAGCTTGGGGCACAGTAGCCTGGCTAGGTGGGGCAGCAGGGGAGCGCCTGCTCCCGAGCCCAGAATTCCCCAAGTGGTGCTGTCGTAAACAGATGGTTAAGGATCAGAGGGGTAGTCGTGTTAGTCTGGATCTGTAAAAGCAGCAAAGAATCCTGTGGCACCTTATAGACTAACAGACGTTTTGGAGCATGAGCTTTCGTGGGTGAATATCCACTTCGTCAGATGCGTGTAGTGGAAATATCCAGGGGCAGGTATATATATGCTAGCAAGCAAGAGATAACGAGGTCAGTTCAAGCAGGGAGGATGAGGTCCTGTTCTAGCAGTTGAGGTGTGAAAACCAAGAGAGGAGAAACTGGTTCTGTAGTTGGCAAGCCATTCACAGTCTTTGTTCAATCCTGAGCTGATGGTGTCAAATTTGCAGATGAACTGAAGCTCAGCAGTTTCTCTTTGAAGTCTGGTCCTGAAGTTTTTTTGCTGCAGGATGGCCACCTTAAGGTCTGCTATAGATGGTTAAGGGTTAATGTCCCTTTTACCTGTAAAGGGTTAAGAAGCTCTGTAAATCTGGCTGACACCTGACCAGAGGACCAATAGGGGGACAAGATACTTTCAGATCTTGGTGGAGGGAAGTCTTTGTGCTTTTTGTTTTGTCAGTTGTTCGCCCTGGGGACTGAGAGGGACTTGTCATCAGTCCAGGCTCTCCAAATCTTTCTGAACCAGTCTCTCATGTTTCAAACTTGTGAGTAATCAGCCAGGCAAGGCGTGTTAGTTTTATGTTTGTTTTCTTAACTTGTAAATGTTTCTTTTTGCTGAGAGGATTTTACCTCTGTTTGCTGTAACTTTGAACCTAAGGCTAGAGGGGGTTTCCTCTGGGCTATGTGAATCTGAGTACCCTGTGAAGTATTTTCCATCCTGATTTTACAGAGATGATTTTTACCTTTTCTTTCTTTAATTAAAAGCTTTCTTTTTTAAGAACCTGATTGATTTTTCCTTGTTTTAAGATCCAAGGGGATTGGGTCTGGACTCACCAGGGATTGGTGGGGGAAAAGGAGGGGGGATGGTTAATTTGTCCTTGTTTTAAGATCCAAGGGGTTTGGATCTGTGTTCACCAGGGAATTGGTGAAGCCTCTCAAGGCAACCCAGGGAGGGGAAAGTTTGAGGGGGAGAGGGAGTGTGTCAGACACTACATTTCTGGCTGGTGGCGATGTTACCAGATCTAAGCTAGTAATTAAGCTTAGAAGTGTTCATGCAGGTCCCCACATTTGTACTCTAAAGTTCAAAGTGGAGGAAAAAACTTTGACAGGGTGAGCAGTGGTTTGGGATTTTTTTTTTTTGGAAACTAAAAGCCAGTAGGATTTTTTTTCCTCTCCTTTCTAGCTACTTAGAAAGCAGCCTGAAGGCAGAGGTGTTAAGTTTTTAACAAGGGTCTTTGTTAAAAGGAGGCTTCAAGCTGTTAGCAAGCAGCCAGCAAAAGGAATTTACAAGCTGAATTGTTTTCTTTCTTTCTACCTCTCAGGTTTAGCTAGTTAGAAAGTCTCTGTTAACAAAGCAGTCCTGAGCTGATTGCATCCCAGTTTCAGTGAGCTGCAGAGGGGTGTGGCCAGCACAGGAAAGCAGAGAAATGAGTACCAAGGAAGCAGTTAAACAGGAACTGGCTAGGCTGAAGGCAGAAGAGAAAGCCAAAGAGGCTGACCACTGGAGAGCTATGGAGATAAAACAAAAAGAGATGGAAGAGAGGGAAAGAGAGAGAAAGCATGAACTGGACTTAGCAAAGGCTAAACAGGATGGACCAGCCAACCCTAACAACTCTTCTCCAGGTACTGTTCCCCATCCCAGAAAATTTCCCACCTACAAGGCAGATGATGATACTGAGGCCTTCTTAGAAAGTTTTGAAAGGGCCTGCCTTGGGTACAACATCTCTGCAGACCAGTACATGATAGAGCTGAGGCCACAGCTCAGTGGACCCTTAGCAGAGGTGGCGGCTGAAATGCCTAAGGAACACATGAACGATTATAATTTTTTTCAAACCAACCGTCAGAATCAGAATGGGGCTAACACCTGAGCATGCCCGTCAGCGGTTCAGAGCCCTAAGGTGGAAACCAGATGTGTCATTTACCTGACACGCCTACCACATTGGAAAGAATTGGGATGCCTGGATATCAGGAACAAGTGCTGAATCTGTGAAGGAGATGGCCTTCCTAATGCAAATAGAGCAATTCTTAGAGGGTGTTCCTGAGGAAATAGAAAGGTACATCCTAGATGGGAAACCCAAAACTGTAACCGAGGCGGGGGAGATTGGAGCCAGATGGGTGGAAGTGGCAGAAAGGAAAAAAACTACTAGCAGTTGGAGTGAATATCAGAGGGGGCAAACTGGAAATAAACCCTATCACCGAGGTCAACCCAAGACCCCACCTACAACTCAAGGAAAGCCCCAGACACCCTATTGTCCCACCTCACCGGTCTCAAGCAACCCACCTTGGCCCAGTGACCAGTCAACTGGGCGATGTTTTAAATGTAATGAACTGGGACATATAAAGGCCAACTGCCCCAAGAACCCCTACCGAGTACAGTTCATTACACCACCATCACACCAAAGATCCCCAGGCCCAGATGCCTCTCAAATACCCTCGGAGCGAAGGGAAACCTTGAAAGTGGGCGGAAAGAAGGTTATCGTGTGGAGAAACACCGGGGCACAAATGTCAGCTATCCACCAATCCTTAGTGAACCCCAAATTCATCAACCCAGAGGCCCAAGTGACAATTCCCCCCTGCATGTCAAAATCTTTAAATTTGTGTACAGCTGGATAGCCTGTCCAGTACAAGGGCTGGTCAGGAATGTGGACTTTTGCAGTCTGTGACAATTATCCCATCCTCATGCTACTGGGGGAAGACTTGGCCAACCAGGTGAAGCTGGCCAAGAGGGTGGGGATGGTCACATGCAGGCAAGCTTCCAGACCCATCCCTGTTCCTGAGCTGTCCACAAGGGCCCCGTCTGTGTTACCAGATACCCGGACAGAGGTGGTGGATCCAGATTCCCTGCCAACAACTGAAAGAGCCATAGTGCATCCAGTCCCAGAACCAGAACTGGAAAAGCAACCAGCACCAGAACATTTGCCAGCACTGACGCCAGCGCTTGCAAACCCATCTACAACCCCAACACCAGAGGGCATCAGCAGGCCTGAACTGGCAGAAGCATCAGACAACCCTACCCAAGGGGCTCAGCCAGTGCCTGAAATATCACATAGTGCACCAGTGGAAAGCGGTTCACAATCAATGGAGACCATCCCATCACCTACATCGCTTCCAGAGGGACCAAGCCCAAGCCCACAGTCTAAGGAGGAACTGATGTCTCCGGCCTCAGGGGAACAGTTCCAAGCTGAGCAGGAAGCAGATGACAGCCTTCAGAAAGCTTGGGCGGTGGCACAGAGCACCCCACCGCCTCTCAGCTCTTCTAACCGATCCCCATTTGTTTTAGAACAAGGACTTTTATACAAGGAGACTCTTTCTGGTGGACACCAGGAAGACTGGCATCCTCAAAAACAGTTGGTAGTTCCAATTAAGTACAGGGTAAAGCTCTTGAGCTTAGTTCATGATCATCCCAGTGGCCATTCTGGGGTGAACAGAACCAAGGACCGGTTGGGGAAGTCTTTCCACTGGGAGGGAATGGGCAAGGACATTGCTAATTATGTCCGGTCTTGTGAGGTGTGCCAAAGTGTGGGGAAGCCCCAAGACCAGGTCAAAGCCCCTCTCCCATAATTGAGGTCCCATTTCAGCGAGTAGCTGTGGATATTCTGGGTCCTTTCCCAAAAAAGACCCCCAGAGGAAAGCAGTACATACTGACTTTCGTGGACTTTGCTACCTGATGGCCGGAAGCAGTAGCTCTAAGCAACACCAGGGCTAAAACTGCATGCCAGGCCTTAACAGACATTTTTGCCAGGGTAGGTTGGTCCTCCGACATCCTTACAGATTCAGGAACTAATTTCCTGGCAGGGACCATGAAAAATCTGTGGGAAGCTCATGGGGTGAATCACTTGGTTGCCACCCCTTACATCCATCAAACCAATGGCCCGGTGGAAAGGTTTAATGGAACTTTGGGGGCTGTGATACGTAAATTCGTAAATAAACACTCCAATGATTGGAACCTAGTGTTGCAGCAGTTGCTTTTTGCCTACAGGGCTGTACCACATCCCAGTTTAGGGTTTTCACTATTCGAACTTGTGTATGGCTACGAGGTTAAGAGGCCATTACAGTTGGTGAAGCAGCAATGGGAGGGGTTTACGCCTTCTCCAGGAACTAACATTCTAGACTTTGTAAGCAACCTACAAAGCACCCTCTGATACTCTTTAGCCCTTGCTAAAGAAAACCTAAAGGATGCTCAGGAAGAGCAAAAGGCCTGGTATGATAAACATACCGGAGAGCAATCCTTCAAAGTAGGGGACCAGGTTATGGTCTTAAAGGTGCAACAGGCCCATAAGATGGAAGCATCATGGGAAGGGCCATTCACGGTCCAAGAGCGCCTCGGAGCTGTTAACTATCTCATAGCATTCCCCACCTCGACTCTAAAGGCTAAAGTGTACCATGTTAATTCTCTAAAGCCCTTTTATTCCAGAGACTTAAAGGTTTGTCAGTTTACAGCCCAGGGAGGAGATGATGCTGAGTGGCCTGAAAGTGTCTACTACGAAGGAAAAAGTGACGGTGATGCGGAAGAGGTGAACCTCTCCACCACACTGGAACGTCTGCAGCGGCAACAGATCAAGGAGCTGTGTACTATCTTCGCCCTAATGTTCTCAGCGACCCCAGGATGGACTGAACGGGCATACCACTCCATTGACACTGGTAATGCTTACCCAATTAGAGCCCCACCCTACTGGGTGTCTCCTCATGCCCAAGCTGCTATAGAACGGGAGCTCCAAAGCATGCTACAAATGGGTATAATCCGTTCCTGTACCAGTGCATGGGCATCTCCAGTTGTTCTAGTTCCCAAACTAGATGTGGAAATACGCTTTTGCGTGAACTACCGTAAGCTAAATGCTGTAACTCATCCCGACATCTATCCAATGCCACGCACCGATGAGCTATTGGAGAAATTGGGACGTGCCCAGTTCATCTCTACATTAGACTTAACCAAGGGGTACTGGCAAGTACCGCTAAATGAACCCCCCAAATAAAGGTCAGCCTTCATCACCCATGCGGGAGTGTATGAATTTAATGTGCTTCCCTTCAGGCTGCGAAATGCACCCGCCATCTTCCAAAGACTTGTAGATGGTATCCTAGCAGGATTGGGAGAATCTGCAGTTGCCTACCTCGATGATGTGGCCATTTTTTCTGATTCATGGGCAGAACACCTGGAACACTTGAAAAAAGTCTTCAAGCGCATCAGGCAGGCAGGACTAACTGTTAAGGCTAAAAAGTGTCAAATAGGCCAAAACAGGGTGACTTACCTTGGACACCAGGTGGGTCAAGGAACAATAACTCCCCTACAGGCCAAGGTGGATGCTATCCAAAAGTGGCCTGTCCCAAAATCAAAGAAACAGGTCCAATCCTTCTTAGGCTTGGCCGGATATTAAAGGCAATTTGTACCACACTACAGCCAAATCGCTGCCCCACTAACAGACCTGACCAGAAAGACACAGCGAAATGCAGTTAAGTGGACTAATGAGTGTCAGAAGGCCTTTACCCAGCTTAAGGCTACACTCATGTCTGACCCTGTGCTAAGGGCCCCAGACTTTAACAAACCATTCCTAGTAACCACAGATACGTCTGAGCTTGGTGTAGGAGCAGTTTTAATGCAGGAAGGATCGGATCAAGAATTTCATCCTGTCGTGTTTCTCAGCAAAAAACTGTCTGAGAGGGAAAGCTACTGGTCAATCAGTGAAAAAGAATGCTATGCCATTGTGTATGCCCTGGAAAAGCTATGCCCATATGTTTGGGGATGGCGTTTCCAGCTACAAACCGACCATGCTGTGCTAAAGTGGCTTCATACTGATAAGGGAAACAACAAAAAACTGCTTTGATGGAGTTTAGCTCTCCAAGATTTTGATTTTGAAATTCAGCACATTTCAGGAGCTTCTAACAAAGTAGCTGGTGCACTCTCCCATGAAAGTTTTCCAGAATCAACTGGTTAAAAATTGTCCTTAAAATGTGGAAAATCTTGTAGTTTTACATAATTAGTAGTATATGTAAAGGTACATGTGTTTTATTCATCTGTTTATTCTAAAGTTCTAGGAAGAAATCACCGCCAGTGTGGTTCCAACTGTCTGAGATTTGGGAGGCTTGTCATAAACAGATAGTTAAGGGTTAATGTCTCTTTTACCTGTAAAGGGTTAAGAAGCTCAGTAAATCTGGCTGACATCTGACCAGAGGACCTATAGGGGGACAAGATACTTTCAAATCTTGGTGGAGGGAAGTCTTTGTTTGTGCTTTTTGTTTTGTTCGTTGTTCACTCTCGGGACTGAGAGGGACCAGACATACATCCACGCTCTCCAAATCTTTCTAAATCAGTCTCATGTTTCAAACTGGTAAGTAATCAGCCAGGCAAGGCGTGTTAGTCTTATGTTTGTTTTCTCAACTTGTAAATGTTTCTTTTTGCTGGAAGGATTTTTACCTCTGTTTGCTGTAACTTTGAACTTAAGGCTAGAGCGGGTTTCCTCTGGGCTATATGAATCTGAGTACCCTGTAAAGTATTTTCCATGATGATTTTTACCTTTTCTTTCTTTAATTAAAAGCTTTCTTTTTAAGAACCTGATTGATTTTTCCTTGTTTTAAGATCCAAGGGGATTGGGTCTGGACTCACTAGGGATTGGTGGGGGAAAAGGAGGGGGGATGGTTAATTCGTCCTTGTTTTAAGATCCAAGGGGTTTGGATCTGTGTTCATCAGGGAATTGGTGAAGCCTCTCAAGGCAACCCAGGAAGGGGAAAGTTTGGGGGGGACAGGGAGTGTGTCAGACACTGAATTTCTGGCTGGTGGCGATGTTACCAGATCTAAGCTAGTAATTAAGTTTAGCAGTGTTCATGCAGGTCCCCACATTTGTACTCTAAAGTTCAAAGTGGGGGAAAAAACCTTGACAGGCGCCTCTTCCACTCGTCCGTGATTTTGGTGGCGCGCCGCTCCGTCTTTTGGTGGCCTTGCGCATGCGCCGCTCCGTCTTCCAGCGGCATTTCAGCGCATGCACAGGGCCGCCGGAAAAAAAAATCTTGTTTGGCTGCCCTGCGCATGCGCTGCTCCGTCTTCCAGCGGCATTCCGGCACGTGCACAGGGCCGCCGAAATGCCGCCAAAGGCCTTGCGCCTTTTTTCTCCGACACTCTTCAGCAGTGACCCTGGCTACGGCACTGCTGGGGCGCTGACGCCCTGGGTTACTGTCAGGGGCTGAACCCTGCAGCAAGGGCCAAGCGATCCCCAGCACAGCCAGTCCCCCTAGCCCTTTCCTCTAAACAGCTGCAGTTCTCAGGGCCTTTCCTGTCGCTGCCAAGTGCTGTGATGGGCCCCCCCCCATTGGACAGGCTTCTGCCCCCTCTGCACGGTGGTATGCGGAGACCCAGCACTGCAGCCACCTGCCACAGAGGAAGGCCGGCTGCACCCACACGGGTTGCTGCAGAGTGCAGCTACAGCGGGCGGGGAAAGGCTCCAGCAGCTGTGCGCTGTAGAGGGGAAAGGCTCTGGCAGGATAGGCAGTGGAGCACTATTGCATTGTCAACAATAGCAGTGTATACATGGGAGGCACAGCTTCGGTGTGCAGAGAGCCATTTAGGGTATATACCCTGGGTTCAGGTGTGTAGGGCACTCTACTCTCCAAGCCATGCATCACTGTCTGCACTGCTCTTTGTATCTGTGCAAGTACTGTACATGCCTCTGTAAGTGTGAACCTCCCACTAGCTGGTGTTAGACATGGTAATAAGTGCCCTTTTTGGGGAAATGGGAAAGAGTTGAGATGGGCTGGAGCTGTTGCTGAAGTCTGATCCTGTTTCCTTTAAGACAACCACACAAATGGGGAGAATAGCAGCAAATATAAAAGAATGCGGCTTGTGTCTCTGATGCCAGCTTTCATTTGCAACCTCACTGCTGGAGAAACAGGCACAGCAGTGTCATCAGCAATGGTGAGACAGGCTTTTAAGGCATTGCTTTTAGTTGCCTTTCTAGTCACAGGGTTGCAACAGTGTTGCAAAAGATGGAATTGCCACCACTGCCTAAACTAGACTATCTTTAGACAGAAGGCTGAGAAAGAGAAGAAATCAAGTGGGTAAGGAATATGATACGAGGGTGGGGGTGACAGCAGGATCCCATGCCTCGCATTCAGCGCTGGCTCCAGGCCCCAGCGCGCCAAACGCGTGCTTGGGGTGGCATGCCGCATGGGGCGCTCTGCCGGTTGCCGGGAGGGCAGCAGGCGGCTTCGGTGGACCTCCCGCAGGCGTCCCTGCGGAGGATCCACTGGTCCCGCGGCTCCGGTGGAGCATCCGCAGGCACGCCTGTGGGAGGTCCACTGGAGCCGCGGGACGGGTGAGCGGCAGAGCGCCCCCCATGGTGTGCTGCCGTGCTTGGGGCATCGAAATGGCTAGAGCCGGCCCTGCTCGCATTCCAGGTGTTTGGGATTTAGCTCTAGCCAAAGTATGTGGGGCAAGGGGAGTCGTGTCATCTAGGTCCCATTTTCTGGCCCAGTTTGGAAGTCCCTCAAGATCCAGAAAGCCCCATGGTGTGATGGTGAAGCCTAGGAGACAATGACATCTACAATCAAAAAGCTCACTTCTTCCAGTACTTGCATCTCCCCTGCTTGCTCTCATTTAGTGAACCCCAAATAAACAATGTCAAAGGAATGGCAACATCCTCCCATTACCACTAACCAATCAAAACTCATCAGTGATTAAACTATGTTTTCTCTAATTTCTAGACTTTGCTCATTCTATTACCTCAACTTGACCCCTTATCACAGTTCTTTTAATGTAAACAAGCCAGATTGTACTAGTCTATTTGTGTCCAACTTTGCTGATTTGTAAACAATTGTATGTGACAGGGAGAATTGGACTTTTGGTACCTTAGACAATTGAGAGTACGGGCTTCTGCATAGCACTGCCCTCCAACCAATAAGGCTAAGGGGGAAATGCTTCTTTCCAGGAGGAAGAGGAGTCTAGGGTAACTCATGGAGAGGGAGCACAACCTGATGCATCTGGAAGGGAGCTGAATTTCAGGCCTGTGTGAAATCTCTTTGCAGGATGCTGAGAAGTAACTCTTGCTGGAAGAGGTTGGTGCAGGGAGAGAAGAGCAGATCAGCATTCCATCTGTATGATCTAAAACAAGGGAAGTACTGTATATACACCACCTGGTAGCAAATTCAGGGGAAGTAGTTTGCCCTAGGAGGTTCCACTATTACAACTGTAGCCACACTGACCAAAGTAGGACTGGTAATACATTGCATGATTAAGAGGGTGGCATTGTAGAATGGCAGAGGCAGTTAGACCTCTATGGCAGGTGAAATGAGTGCTATGTATTAAATTGAAAAGCACTTGGGGATCAAAAGTGCTAATGAAATGGTAATTAGTACCTCCTTCCACTAATACACCAGTACATTGGGAGGCCGGGGAGTAGCAACCTATTGACAGTAGCCTGGAATTAAACTCCCCATCATGGACCTAACCATATCAGCCACAGTATCAGGGGCTTGTTCACCTGCACATCTACCAATGTGATATATGCCATTATTTTAAATAATTCAAATTCTTTTAAAAAACATTGCAGCTAATTAATACTTTAATCAGAATGCCATGGCATTCAGGAAAGCTTGGTGCTTACACCCTGGTTCTATACCATTGAAAAAATGGATTTTTCACCACTGATGTCAGTGGTGCAGAACTGGGCCTTTAATAGTTACTTGTGACATACTACAACTGGACTTGTTAGATATTTAAAATGTAAAATGCCTCCTAGGAAGCACTTATGTATTAATTCTTGTAATATTTTTCTCCCGCTGTATGTGGATATAATCAGATGTGAACATGGGCATTTGTAGAGAATTATCCTGAAGAACAAGGCTGAGGGGAGATATGATTGCTCTCTATAAATATATCAGAGGAATAAATACCAGGGAGGGAGAGGAATTATTTAAGCTCAGTACCAACATGGACACAAGAACAAATGGATATAAACTGACTATCAGGAAGTTTAGACTTGAAATTAGACGAAGGTTTCTAACCATTAGAGGAGTGAAGTTCTGGAACAGCCTTCCACGGGGAGTAGTGGGGGCAAAAGACATATCTGGCTTCAAGACCAAGTTTGATAAGTTTATGGAGGGGATGCTATGATGGGATAGCCTAATTTTGTCAATTAATTTGTCTTTGACTACTAGCAGTAAATATGCCCGATGGCTTGTGAGGAGATGGGATCTGAATTACTACAGAGAATTCTTTCCTGGGTGTCTGGCTGGTGAGTCTTGCCCACATACCCAGGGTTTAGCTGATTGCCATATTTGGGGTCAGGAAGGAATTTTCCTCCAGGGCAGACTGGCAGAAGCCCTGGGTAGTTTTCACCTTCCTCTGCAGCATGGGGCACAGGTCACTTGCTGGAAGATTCTCTGCTCCTTGAAATCTTTAAATCATGATTTGAGGACTTCAATCGCTCAGACACAGGTTTGATACAGGAGTGGGTGGGTGATATTCTGTGGCCTGCATTGTGCAGGTCAGACTAGATGATGATAATTGTCCCTTCTGACCTTAGTGTCTATGATTTTATGTGCCAGCAGTGCCCCTCTGCCATGTACACTGGCCAAACTGGAGAGTCTCTATGCAAAATGATAAATGGACACAAATCAGACATCAAGAATTGTAACATTCAAAAACCAGTAGGAGATAGGGTGACCAGATGTCCTGATTTTATAGGGACAGTTCCAATATTTGGGGCTTTGTCTTATATAGGCACCTGTTACCCCCACCCCGTCCCAATGTTTCACACTTGCTGTCTGAAGTGTTCTCCTACTAGGGTGACCAGTCTCCCTGGATACTCAATAACAGACTTCAAAGTGGCAATTCTTCAACAATAAAACTTCAAAAACAGACTTCAATGAGAAACTGCAGAACTGGAATTAATTTGCAAACTGGACACCATCAAATTAGGCCTGAATAAAGACTGGAAGTGGATGGGTCACTACAAAAGTAATTTCCCCTCTGCTGATACTCTCACCTTCTTGTCAACAGTTGGGAATGGGCAATGCCCACCTTGTTGCATTGGCCCTGTTAGCACTACAAAAGTAGTTTTTCCTCTCTTCATATTCACCCCTTCTTTTCAACTACTGAGAATAGGCCACTTCCACCTTAACTGAATTGGCCTTGTTAGCACTGACCCCCGCACTTGGTAAGGCAACTTCCATCTTTTCATGTGCTGCAATATTTATACTGCTTACTGTATTTTCCATTCCATGCATCTGATGAAGTGGTTTTTAGCCCACAAAAGCTAATGCCCAAATAAATGGGTTAGCCTCTAAGGTGCCAGAAGGATTACTTGTTTTTGCTGATACAGATTAACATAGCTACCTCTCTGAAACCACTCCCCATTTTTTACACTTACAACCTGAAGATTAGCATGTTCTTTTCCCTGCACCAGATAAGACACAAGGCCACAGGGGAACTGGTGGGACAGAGAAAACCCTGCAGTACACTCATCCAGCCAGTTCAGCCTGCCAAAACTATTAGTACCACCCGCTCTGCAGAACTGAGACATCTACATTAGCTTGATTGGGAATTCCTTCATGGGAGAAACCCTAACCGAGGGCACTTTTTGATTTGCCAAAACTACAAGCTGTCAGAGGAGCTAATACTCATAGTGGCTCTATACCAGCATGCTCTCAGTCAGAAAGGGGGACCAATAGTTACACATATTTCAGATGCTTTCAGGTCTCTGATATCACCACTTGTACCAGGGAGAAGAGCAAAAACTGTTTAATCTCTCTTTCCTTTACTGCAGTAGAGAAGAATGCTCCTCTTCCCAACTGGGTGAAGCAGGAAAACACTAGCACAAAATGGTGGTAGAGAAGACAAAAAAAAAAAAATAGCTGGAGGCGGTAAACTTTTTGTAAAGCCGCATACTTTATTACAACAGCTCACTTGCCATTTCAATGGCTGCTTTCGTCCCAGGATTTCTTTTCACGCCACATCTGTACGGTAGGTTTCTGTGTACAGCATATTTATCCATAAGACAATGAACAACAAACTCATTAAACAGAACAAAACTCTTTATTCTGTTTGTTATATTTATAAATGAGCACGGTGCAAAGGTTCAGCTAAGATTCCACCCACCAACAAGGGTGAGATGTGCCTTTGGTCACTGAAGCCCCTGCTCCCTGACCACAGGGTTTAGCTCTCTTCCTCTGAAAGAGAGAAAAGAGGTTGTTGTGGAACAATGTGCAGCAGCAGAACCCCCCTCCCCCGAGAAAATGCCACAAAGATAAATAATAATAATCATAATCATAATAATAGACATGTGATATCCTTTACTCTTCATGCCACAATCTTGCCTACCCTTTTCACGCAGTACAAGACTGTTCATTAGGGCCACAGCTACAATAAAATCAGATGACCACACAAACTGCTACAGATGATTTTTGTTGCTGCATGATTCACCTGAGAATCTTAAAAATTTATATTAAAAAAAAAAGTCGCTAGCTATTATGACTGTTCCAAAAACCTTCAAAAAGTGAACAGACCCAAGTCCAACAGATCTGCCTAAGGCTACAAACAGCTTAAAATGGCATTAAGACCTTTTTAACCATCTCATGAACATGAGCTTCAAGTCAGCTTGCCTCCCACAGCGGAGCTAGAACATGCGGGGCACGTGCCAGGGATGAGGGATTGCTTCAGGTAGTCGGGAGGCAAGCCAGCACTTGCCTAGGCAAGGGTCTGGATCTTCCTTCTTTATAGAAAGTCTCCCAGTCTGCATGACTAGTGCACCCGCACTCGCTTTCCAGTCATCCATTTGAAATGGGCTGATTAGCTTAATTGGTCGAGCCACTCATTTTTAATGTCTCACTTTGGATTTCCTCCTATCTAAAACGTCATGATAATGGCTTGATTCTCAGTGGCACTGAGCACCTGCCGTTTGTGCTGAAATCAATCACTACGACCCCCTGATATCACAGTAATACTGAGCTGAGCTTTCCTTTCCAAGTGACTCCCCCTTCCACGCAGTGTTTCAGATGATGTTTTCCACTCAGATTAATTAGTCCCCTCCCCTCTCCTCATGGTGAGATTCATATTGCAACTCTCTTTTCATGTTTTTAGATCTCTCTAGGTTTGTATTTATTTCATTATCCTTCCAGTCTCTGGGAGTAATTAACACGTTTACTCAGCTTTCATCGCTGATTGAAAGAAGCACAGTGACTGTACTCTCCACACACCACCTCTCACTTTGATAGGCAGTGTGGAAATTCCGAGATCTAATCCCCCAGTTACATTACCCCCTTTCTCTCAGGCCTTAGTTACTGAGCACCAGATCCGCTGAGCATTCTACAGACCTTCCTCCTCCTCCTCCTCCTCTTCATCCTCCTCCTCCTCATCAGAGCTGAAGGTGCCATCAGGGAGACTGTAAACACGAATCACTTGCTTGTTGGGGTCTTTGAGGATGAGGTATTTGCCCTCATCCAGTTTCATGCAGACGTCAATGACGCAGCGCAGGATGCCCCATGCGTTCTCCATACTCAGGTTAATCTGGCTGGCGAACTCATTAGGCTTGAACTGCTGTGTGCCCAAGATCACGTGGCGTGCAGAGTCCTTTACGTGGTAACGGGACACATACCTGGAGAGGAAAGGCAAAAAAGGTCAGGAAATGCAATGCCCCTGCCCAGACTTCACAGGGAAGTCACCAAAATGAGGCGATCATTTAGATTTTAACTTCTGGGCTAAGCTGCAAGAATCAACCCCCCAACTCAAAAGGGAAAATGGACAGGACTCCCTGGTGGGGAGCCATTCCTGTGTCTCAGATAGTAACTGAGGGCTTGTCTACACTACCAATGTTAAGTCAATGTACAGCCACTGCAGTAATTAAAGCAGTGTTTCACACCACACTATGGTCCTTCTGTCGGCGATGCATGTCCTCACCAGGAGCACTTCCATTGACGTAACTGTGTGGGGCACTGATGGCTGGAGCCCTGCTGCTCCGCGGGCTCAAAGGTTGGAGCCTCCCACCAACAGGAAATGTAAGTAACGTAGTTTCTATATGGACACTGTGTCACCCTAACTACATCGACTTAAGTACTACACCGGTCACAGAGGTAGCGTTATTAAGTCGATATAGTGGGCTATTTACATCAGTGGGAGCTACGTTGTAGTGTAGATGCTTATAGAGTTAGGTCAACACAAGATATCTTATGTAATGTAGACCAGGTCAGAGTAAAACAGATAGGGTTGCTAAACCGAAGAGATCAGGAACTACGCTTCCATCATCCAAGACAAAAGAGGTGATAAAGGAGATGATTCCCAGGTCCCACAAACAGAAAAGACTTAAGAGTTTTAACAATAAAGAGTCATTAACAGGGGAGTTCTGATTCGATCAACAGACTAGTCTGAGGCAGCTGCATGTCACATGGACAGAAACCAGACAGAACAAAGAAGCTAGATTTAAAATATCAAGCATCTTATTTTAAACGCCCAGTTACGAGCAATTAAAAAAATATTAGAGAAAGTGTGTCGCAGCAACAAAGTTGATTTAAAATGTTAATGAAAGAACTATACATGGTACAAACCAGCACCCACAGCTTCTGCAGTGCAGCTGACTAGGTCGACCAGCCAGCAGAGGGGGTTCTAATTAAGAGAACTGCATCAACTGTGTGCCAACAGTGTGAAGCAAACAAGGAAAAAGCCACTTGGCTAAGGTGCTTTGGGGACTGGAAGGAGAGGCTAAAATCAGAAATGGATTGCTCAGGAGATCAGTAATGGGACATAGGGCCATTCACTTAAGTTGCCAGTTTCAAGTCACAGGCCCCTGCCAATACATATCTGGAGAATGTGCCGGGGATCTCAGTCAAGATCTAAATCGGTACCACATGAACCACTATAATTATCTCTCACGTTCAGCAGAGAAGCCAAGAATTGAATGGGCCATGGAGACTGAACTCCACTGTCACATGTACAGGTGGTCTTTCCAGGTCAATCAGCAGGACATTGTGGGGAAGCAGCTTGCCCCAAACCAGTCTGCGTTGTACCTCATTCTGCCCCAGTCACCAATGCTAAAATATATTCAAAAGAAGTTTTTGGTTTGCCAAACAGAATAAAAATGGGAAGGAATTCTGTGATTGTACAGCTCCTAAAAACAGCTCTCTCTCACACATACACCAGCAAAAGCACTTAGAAGGTCCTTGACAGGGAAATCTTATATTGGCCTCACCCAAGTTTAAGATACTCCGATCCAGCCAGCAGCGCACAACATGTCCAGCGGGCTAATTTGTAACTGTTGTTTTTCAGCTCAGTGGCAATCACAGCTCCTCTCTGAGAATCTAGCTTTTGACGCCAGTCTACTCCATTGCAATGCTGAAAAGAGAGGTCAAACCACAGTCAGCAAACCATGGGTGCAATTATCTCTGCAACTATGATGAGAACATATAGTGAGTTATCCAATGATACTATGCAGGGAAGAGATGGGAAGCTTAAAAGGACTTCTTGATTCTGGAGTATTGGCCAGTATATAGGGTGCTGGTTGGGGAAAAAAATCAAGGGAGAGCTCCATCGGACTGGTTATCATGTGGAATGCAGGAGCCTGGAAGAGGGTTCAAACAGACTACCCAGCACTTGGGAGACACAGAGTCAGTTTAGCTGGCACTGCTGGTCCTCCACAGTCACTCTCTTCTGATGGAATTTAATGACATAACAGATACATGGAGTAACGCAAGAGGCTTGTCTCATGTCTTGCCTGCTGTACCTGGTACATCAGATAGCAATGGAGGAGCTAGAGAGGTTTGGTATCTGGTTCTCCCTCACCCTGGAATCCCATTCGTTCAGTGTTTTGATGTTGATGAATGACACTTCTCCGCCAGCTCCTGTCATCACTCCATCATGTTCACAGCGGACAATCAGGTCTATGTCATCTCCCAGCTTCCATCTTCGGTACCTGCAACCAAAGAATCTCTGTTATTCTCCACTCCCGGATCCACTTCAGCACTCACAAAAGCCATTCCCTTCCTCCCCTATCAGCCCACAGTGAGGATTTCACCCCTCTTCCTTCAAACCTGATATGAAAGGTGAGAGAAACTGGCCTGAAGCATAAGTCCCAGAATTTCATCACAAAGTGTGGCAATGCCCATGGGAAATAAAGCTTCAGTCACACCACCACTAGCAAGCTGTTAATAGAAGTTACACTCCACCCCTTTTCTGAACCTCCCTCCCCAAACCTATGCACATGCTTGAAGCAAATACCACACCGGTATGCAACAGAGGCCACTTCGTTCTTATCCATGTCATCCTCCACAAATGGGTTTGGGTTGGGAAACTTGTATTTTTCTTTCCCCTGCAGAGAAAGCCAGGACAGATCACGAGAGAATTAAGCCCAACAACTTGAGAGAATTAAGGCAGCTGATCAGAAACACAAACATAGATATGAATAATAAAATCATAGAAACGTAGGACCTGAAGGGATCTCAATAGGTCACCTAGTCCAGTCCCCTGCTCCGAGGCAGGACTAAGTATTATCTAGAATAGACCATTCCTGACAGGTGCTTGTCTACCCTGCTCTTAAAAACCTCCAGTGACGGAGATTCCACAACCTCCCTACATAATTTGTTGCAGTGCTTAACTACCCTGGCAGGAAGTTATTTTTAATGTTTAACCTAAATCTTCCTTGCTGCAATTTAAGCCCACTACTTCTTGTCCTGTCCTCTGTGGTTAAGGAGAACAATTTATCACTCTCCTTTTTATAACAACCTTTTATGTACTTGAAAACTATGTCCCCTGTCAGTTCTCTTTTTTCCATCCATTCCTGCCCCCTGCCAATCTTTCCTCAAAGGTCATGTTTTTCAGACCATTAATCATTTTTGTGGCTCTTCTCTGCACTTTCTCCAATTTGTCTACATCACCATTAGCCACTCACCTCCCCTCTCCCCTTGGAACTAAAGACTCTTTCCCTCAGCCAATCAGCATCCAGCATTCCACAGAGCATTTTAATTTGCCTCTATGCTGTCACAGTCCTGACCGGTTTAGTTCATGGAATGCTCCATGAAGAAGAGCGGTGTTCTCCCTACAACCCCGCCCCCACCACCTCCACAAAGTTAATCCACACATCCCAAATTGGAATGATTTCTGTGCAAAGTAATCTTGCCAATAAAGGTGCCTCTTGCTCTAATAAGAGACTGCTCCAGCACTGATATTCATAGTAAGTTCCAGACCTGCAGACTCAGTCTTCCACACTACTGTCTGCGTGACAGGCTCTGCTAAGCCCACTTGCCTCTTACCATTCTCAGACACTGCTGGGAGAAGTTGTGGTTGATGTAGGTTGCTTCCATGGCCAGGTTGCGAGGTGAATTAAAGGAGTTGCCCTCGTCCTGTGGTGGCTCGTTAGCAGTTTCACTCACTGTCAGCAAGTCTGGGAAAAGAGCCAAGGTCAAACGATCATCAGGAGGATAGTTACCTGCCCGAAAAGGACACTCAACCCTCATACTGTGCACCAAATCTGTTCAAAGCACATGCAGATAGTGCAGGAGCTGGGTTGCTCCAGACACAGTGTGGACATTTGAGAAGTAATATTGACTTAAAGGGGGTAAGGAACACTAAATGCAAAAAGCTGCAATTTGTTCCCTTGCCCAACCTTGATCCTAGCAACCTCCTCACCAAAGTCAGAATTGTCCCTCTTGTCAAAGAAGAGCTTGGATCCAACTCTCTGGACAATGATGTCCCAGGAATACACAGACCGAGTACAGCTCATCAGTGTGGCCAGGATGGCGTCTGTGGCAAACACATTCCCCTGGGTCTTCGCCAGCTGCAAGACGGAGGGAAGAGTGTGAGCGAAGACGGCATACATTCTTCTCTCCCCCTCCCAAAAGTAAACTGCAGCCATAGCAAACCGGACACTGATTCCTTTCTTCTAGACTCGGGAGGCTGGGCTGATACAAGACTCTGACGCACATCAATGAGGTTTGGACACAAACATGTCAAATGCTACTGATCCTACCTGAACTCATTCAACAAGTTGGGCAGACAAATGCTGCCCAGAAAATCCAGCCCTGAAAATGCCCAAGCAAGTTGGGGAGAAAAGACAGAACTTAGAGCAGAAGGGAGACCTGCATCTGCAAGCACGAGAATAAGTTCTTCATCCTCTGTCCCTGACTTCATCAACACTCTCAGAGTTATCCTGTCCTCTCAAGACCAGCAATCTTGGGAATGAGATCTGTGATCCTGACATTTCTCTTCTCCTTCATACTTCTTGCCTGTAGGTCTGCCTATCTGCCCTTCCAGAATAGAGCTTTCCTTTGGCTGATATCTATCCATGTGTTAATGAGTTCCTGCCTTGGCCAATACCACTCCCTTTGCTATCGAGATCACAAATTTCTGCTGTCTAAAGAGCTGGATCCTGGATTATTTCTGTTAATCTCGTCTCACTCCAGAAAGCAAGACTATCTTGGACCCCTTGGCTTAGAACAGACTGGGTCCGAAGAATACCACACAATAAGATACATACTAGTATATCCTGTGAGCCGATGGGCAGGAAGGACAATTATACCTTGCGAATGACTGGGTCATCAGTAGTGGTGACAGTGTGAAAGATGCGCTTAATGCTCCGCAGGGACTTTTCATTCCTTGTGGTAATGCGGTCAAAGGCTTTGTCATAATATTCCAAGGCGCCACAGCACTCTCTGCAGACATAATGAGAGAGCAGTCATGAGACACCAGCACAAATAACTCCATCTCAGAGTGTCAGGGGACAACAGTGACTGGCAAGAGTGTTTCTACTGACCCTGTGCACCTCCCACAAAAGGAACTTCATAAAACTGGATCACAAGCCAGTACCCATCCCTTTCCACACACAGATTACGCCAAAAGAAATACCCACAGAGGCCCTAGCTATCTTGAACTCACATATCCTGTGGCTCTGACACCTCCAGATAGCGCATCTTCATCAGCCGAGGAAAATCCATCTCCTCCTTCACCTCCCAGTCACTGCGAACTTCAACAGAAGAATCGCGAGGCTTCTGCTGTGTGGCCAGAGGAAGGGCAGATGGACAAAGAAAGAAAGAAAGAGACACAGAGCACATCAGGATTTGCGTGAGAACAGCAGGAGGAGCGGGTTAGAGGAATGCTACCACAGGGAACAGGGTACACCGAGGTCTGTATAATAAGAGCAGCCAGAGGAACTGATCAAACAGTATAGTTAAAAATCAGTTTACTTTACCTGTGATTTTTGGTCCCATTTCTGCCTCACCCCAAACTGCTTCTGAAATTTCTTTTGTAGACGTAGACGGTCTCTGTAAATAAAGGAATGTGACAACCTCATAAGAAATAGTCCCAGTGGAGTGTCCCCAGCACTCCCACCTTCCCAAGCCACTGCTGAAACTACTGGGCTCTGAGGTCCCAAGCCACTGCCAGCATCTGTCGAACGACTGGACCCCCACAGCTGGCTGAAGTACTGTAACTAGGAACTCTGCTCTCGATGACTCTTTGAAAATGGCAACTTCAGTGGGACAACCCAGCCTCTGAAGATGGCACCACAGCTTTCAGAAGGTGCACGTGCTACTTTTACAACAGTAATTTCTTTTCCTGAGTTTGGCTTAGAAAATGCTGTTGGTTCCACAATCATCACATGAAACCAGCACTTCAAACCACACCAAAGCCTAGCAAAAGATCTGTCTTGAAGTCTTGGGTTTTTGTTACAACTCAATTGACAGAAGCCAATCAGCAAACCTAGACACCTGATCATAGACTCCAATACCAGCACAGAGTTCAGGTTTGGGGTCCTCACCTCTCCTTCTGTTTGGCGCTCTTAGGCAGGGTCTGCATGTTGAACTGAAGCATGTTACGGCGGTCCTTGTCTCGCCGAAGGTTCCTCTGAGAATGAGGAAGGGATGTTCAAGTTATAGATGAGATCTTTACAGCAATTCCACTGTTTCAGAAAGGTTTCAGGAAATGTGCAAGATACCTGTGCAAATCTCATACGATTCCTTTGGTATGCCGTCTTCTGTGTACGTGCTGTATCCACAAGCTGGAAGCTCGTCTCATCCTCCTCATGAAAATATGCATACTGGCTTCCCCCACCAAACTGTGATGAGTACTTATCTGAGGACACAATGACCCAAATTACCTTGCTACCCGTCTGCAAACCAAATATCATGAGAAAAGCTCAGAATTAGTGCTCCCACCCTGTCACTTGGCTCACCCGAGCTTGAAACCAGAGACAGGGCTTTTCTCTTAAAGCAGCCCATTGTGGGAGGGTCCCTCATCCTCTCAGACAAGTTCCCTTTCACAAAGAAGCTCAAAGCCAGGAGCAACACTGAAGGATGGAGACAGCCCCAAGTGCCCCTCTCCAAGGGTAGGGCACACTTCTGAGTTCAAGAAACTTCTCTCATTTGGTGGAGATCTGTAGGACACAGGTTTCGTAGACACCACTAAAGACTGTGACGAGAGGGAAGCAAGGATGATGACTGAAGAAACCTCATATGAAGTATCTCAGACAACAGCAGCCATCAAAATAGCACTTACTCGTGTACCTCTTGTCCTGATAAGTGGCACCTGTCCAGTCTGCAACCTAATAAAAAAAAGATAACAGGAAACAAAGTTGATGAGTGTGTGTCAACCAACATTTTAAACTCTCCCCACAATCTCATAATCCAGATGCCACTCAGCGAGAGTAATTAGTGCTTTATGTTCCAGAACCTACCTACAATCTTGACTATCAATATTCCTTAAAAAGCTCCCTGCTCTACTTAAACACACTATTAAGAGGTCATGGTTCATATACCAGCAAAGAGTCCTGTGGCACCTTATAGACTAACAGATGTTTTGGAGCATGAGCTTTTGTGGGTGAATACCATACCACTTCTTGTAGCAACTGCAATAGGGGATAAGGAAGCTATAAGGAGCAGAACACCAATGGAATGTGTTTCAGAGTAGCAGCCGTGTTAGTCTGTAGCCGCAAAAAGAACAGGAGTACTTGTGGTACCTTAGAGACTAACAAATTTATTTGAACATAAGCTTTCATGGGCTACAGCCCACTTCATCGGATGCATGTAGTGGAAAAATACAGTAGGAAGATATATTTACACACACACAGAACATGAAACAATGGGTGTTACCATACACACTCCAATGAAAGTGAGCTATTACCAGCAGGAGAGAGAAAAACTTTTTGTAGTGGTAATCAAAATGGTCCATTTGCAGCAGTTGACAAGAAGTTGTGAGGAACGGGGTAGGGGGGAGGGAAAGAGGGGAATAAACATGGGGAAATAGTTTAACTTTGTGTAATGACCCATCCACTCCCAGTCTTTATTCTAGCCTAATTTAATGGTGTCCATTTTGCAAATTAATTAACAATTAACAATTCAGCAGTCTCTTGTTGGAGTCTGTGTGTGTGGCGGGGAGGGGCACTGTAAGGAACAGTACAGGACTCAGACCGCCAATATGACAAGAACAGCTAACAGGAATTGCCATGCAGATTAATACACGGGCATTAACTGATTGCTCCAGTGATTCATTTAGCAGCATTAGCACAGGTACCTTTCCCAGACGATCTCCTTTGCTGAAGGGCTGATATGGCATATCTTTGAACTGCTCTGGAACAGCACATGGACCCCAGCCTGAGGGGTTGTCCTGGATCACGGGTGTCATGAATTTAGCCATCTTCTAAACTCCTTTAAAAAAATGGGGTGGTCAAGTGTTAGGAACATTTTAACCCTACAAGACTGAAGATGAGACTGCTGGGAAACTTCATCTGACACTGACTGGGCAATGATGCCCATTCAAAAGACAAGAGTAGGTGACACCATTTTTAATGAGGTCACACACACAGAAAAGTTTCCAGGGTTAGGGTCATTGCCCAGAATTTCTGGGGTCAAGGAAAAGGTGAAGGTCTCAGGAGCTCTGACAGCACTGTCAGTATGTAATGTAATAATTACTTCCCTATGTAAGAATCTTATCACCTGAACTGTTAGACAAAACTGATAACCTGCCTCTGCCAATGGCAATATAAAAAGCCCCAGAAAAAAAGGTTTAATTTCTCTCTTTACTGCCTATAATAGCACAATTATTTCCCCTGATGGATGTTTCTTTCTGATCACAGCTGGAGATCACTTTATGCCTACGGGGATCTACTGTCCGTATAGTTATTTATTTTCCTAGCTAGTGTCACTGAAGCAGCTATCCTTATTCACAGAAACACCTAATCCTATGTCACTAAGACCCAGATCCTCAAAGGTATCTAGGCACCTAACTCTCACTCAGATCAGCGGGAGCTAAGCACCTTCGAGGATCTGGGCCTACATGTTGGGTGATGGGTAGGTCCCTCAGCAGCGAGTCCCGCTGGTTAGTGACAAGGGGAGAGTCAGCAGCCCCGCCCCGCACATGGTCACTCGGCTCTGCGTGTGCGGGGGCCTTGCCGGGAACTGTCCGGCCGGGCCTCTCTCCCAGCCAGGGCAGAAGCCGCGCAGGCCGGTCCCGCCCCGCCCCGCGGGCTGAGGCCGCAGCAGGCCCGGCGAGGCCCGGGCTCCCGGCGGGAGGTGGCCCCTGGTCCCGGAGTCCCGTATCCGCGGCGGATCCGGGCCCGGCAGACTCCGAGCCGCGCGTGGGGCCTCGCGCGCCTGTCCCTGCCGGAGCATGCGCGTTCCCCTCACCTGCGGGGGCCCGGCCGGGTCCCGATGGAGGCAGATGCGAGCGGGCCGGGGTTGCCGGCTGCCGGAAAGCCTGGGCTTGGGCGACGCGCACACAGTCACAGACGTCATCACCCCGCGCCCGCTCCCGGACGAACTGTCGTAAAAGCAGACAGGGCAGTTCCGCATCCGCTCGGTGGGGAGACAGTGTTCGCCGTAAAGCACAAAAGCACGCCCGGGCTGTCGTAAACAGAAAGAGCACACGTCATTGTGGGACGTCAAAGAGCGCCGAGAGCTCGCTGCGAGCCAGGCTAGAAAGGCCACCCGAGTCTCGAGGCTGGCTCCTAATGGGGGAGCGCGAGCGCAGAGTCAGTCCCCCAATTTCCCACAGTGCACTGCGCGTCATCACCATCCCACAATGCACCGAGCTGTGCCCTGTCCTGTCCTACCCTGCCCCGAGCATAGCCCCCAGTGTCCCACAATGCGTTGCTTCCCTTCCATCTGCCGTGCAATGTGAGGAAGTGGGGGGCTTGAGGCTGCTCTGTCCCATGTTCCCTTGGAAGGCTAAACTAAGACCCAAGCTGTTGGGATGGGGGCCTAATCTAAGGCCCCATGATGGGACCTATAGGTGTGGTGCCACCGCATCCTTGTGTCTCAGAGCTATGCCTTGCCATCTGTATGCATTGTTCATCATAAAAAATATTCTTCACTCCACCTGTCTTCCCTGTACTGTGGGCTTCATAGCGGGGCAGAAGACAGTGTCATCCAAAGAAAAGAAGGGTGTGTGTGTTTTATTTATTTAAAACTCAACTCCAGCAGTTCATCTCTTCTGCTGGGACATGATTTACCACAGGAATTAGTTGGGGTGGGTGATGGGTGACCTCTTAGTTTCTCGTCTATAAAGTGGAGATATTAAGACTGGCCATACTGGGTCAGACCAATGGTCCATCTAGCCCAATATCCTGTCATATGCAGTGTCCAGTGCCAGATGCTTCAGAGGGAATGAAAAGGGCAATTTTGAGTGATCCATCCCTTCTCCCCCAGTCCAGTCCCACCTTCTAGCAGTTGGATGTTTAGGGATACCTGGAGCATCTTGGGTAATGCTGTTGATGGACCTATCCTCCATGAACGTATCTAATTCTTTTTTGAACCCAGTTGTACTTTTGGCATTCACAACATCCCATGGCAATAAATTCCACAGGTTGTCTGTACCTTATGTGAAGAAGTACTTCCTTATGTTTGTTTTAAACCTGCTACCTATTAATTTCATACCCTAGTTGTTGTGTTCCGTGAAGGGATAAATAACACTTCCTTATTGAATTTCTCCACATCATTAATGATTTTATAGACCTCTATCATTTTCTACCTTAGTTGCCTCTTAGCTGAATAGTCCCCATCTTTTAAATCTCTCCTCATATGGAAACTGTTCCATATTTCTAATAATTTTGATGTCCCTTCTCTGTACCTTTTCCAGTTTGAATGTATCTTTTTTGAGATGTGACCAGAACTGCACACAGTATTTAAGGTGTGGGCTTATCATGGAGTTATATGGTGGTATTATAGTATCTTCTGTTTTATTTTCTGTCCCTTTCGTAATGGTTCCTAACATTAACTCTTTTGACCGCCACTGCTCATTAAGCAGATATTTTCAGAGAACTATACACAATGACTTCAAGATCTCTTTCTAGAATGGTAACAGGTAATTTAGACCCCCTCATTTTGTATGTATACTTGGGATTATTTTTTCTAATGTGCATTACTTTGCACTTATCACTGAATTTCATCTGCCATTTTGTTGCCCGGTCACCCAATTTAGTGAGATCCTTGTGTAATGCTTTGCAGTCAGCTTTGGTCTTGGCTTTCTTGAGTAATTTTGTATCATCTGCAAATTTTGGCACCTTTCTGTTCACCCTCTTTTTCAGATCATTTACAGTTACATTGAACAGCACTGGCCCCACTACAGATCCTTGGGGGACCCTACTGTTTGCCTCTCTCCTTTTTGAAAACTGACCTTTTATTCCTACCCTTTGTTTCTGGTCTTTTAACCAGTTACTGATCCATGAGAGCACCTTCCCTTTTATCCCATAACTGCTTAGTTTGCTTAACAGCCTTTGGTAAGAGACCTTGTCAAAAGCTTTCTGAAAGGCCAAGTACAGTATATTCACTGGATTAGCCCTGTCCACATGCTTGTTGACACCCTCAAAAAATTCTAATAGATTGATGAGGCATGATTTCCCTTTACAAAAGGCATGTGGATGCTTTCCCAACATATGTGTTTATCTGTGTGTCTGATAATTCTGTTCTTTACTATAGTTTCAACCAATTTGCTTGGTACTGAAGTTACGTTAAACAGGATTGCCTCTGAAGTCTTATTAAAAAAGTTAATCTTCCAGTCATCTAGTACGGAGGCTGATTTAAGCAATAGGTTACATACCACAGTTAGTAGATATTTACCTCCTTTGTAAAGAGTTTTCAGATGCACTGATGAAAAGTGCTTAGTAAGAGCTTATTATCAATGACCTTTCCTCCATCAGCTTCCTGCAATATCTGGGTTTTCGTTAATTTTTTAATTATTCTTCCCACTACCTACACTGCTGAATTCTTCAGAGCAGTTCTTCCAGTACTTTAGAGCAGTGCTTCTCAAGCTATCTGATGTGGAGCCCGGCAATTTTTTTTCCAAAGTACCAAGGACTGGTGCCATATTATTATCCTATTCAACGCTCTTATGAGGAAACTCGCTGCGGACTGGCAGCCGATGGCTTGCGGACCGGTACCACTTTGAGAAGCACTGCTTTAAAGGACATGTGTGGATCTCCTTTCTCCTCCCAGTCTTACCTGCTGAAAGAAGGGGAGAATCTCCACATGGTATGAAAACCCATTGTTTATGTTTTGTGGGCACTTGAGATTATGCTCTATTTTATTCTTCTATTTTTGTATCCCTTGTCATAGCAATAAAATTTAATTTAAATCATTCTTTCCCTCTCCTCTTAGCTACTCGAAGGAAAATATGTGGGGGTCTGGCTTTTAACTGGTGCTCTAGTAGTAAATTAGTTCCATATATTCTTTATTATCTCTAAGGTGTTGGGCACTCTACCTGATCAGCACTCAGCTTACCCTCTGATCTCAAGAAGATTGCTTTTTGCACCAAGGCTTTTCCTGATAGTACCCAAGGCACCCTTTTCTGTTTAAAATCAAACAGAACAAAGAATGCTGATCCACTCTGCTTATTAAAATAAATATTCACACTGCCCGTCCGAGTTGGCAGCAACAAGGGCTGGGTTCACTATCTAGGAGTTCAGTTTCAGTAACACAATGCAAAACCGACTCGAGCCCCCACCCAGTGCCCTGGGACAATTATATACCACCCCCCTGGGTGCCTCTAAGAGGTAATACTTCCTCTCTCGCAAGCACAGAGTCTGAGTGTAGCAAAAGCTTTTTAATAAAGAAGGGAAACAATGTGATATTATGTTGGGGAAACACCACAAACAGGATTCATAACATAAACCATGAGCAAAAGACCCAGCCCTAAGTAAGTTTGTCTTCTCTCCTCAGGGTCTTAAGTCCAGCAACCCAAAAGATCACCCCAATGTCCCAAAAATCCAACACTCCACCCACAGTTTCTGACCTTGGTCAGTGCAGCCCTAGAGGGGTTCTTGAGTCCAGCAACTCAAAAGTCACCCCTCTCACAGTTTCTGTCCTTCATCAGTGCAGCCCCCAGAGTTCAGAAGTTCATCTGCAGAGTTTACCTCTCAGCCTGGGTGGAAGTATAGGGGCATCCCCTGCTCTGGTTGACAGCCAATTGCCATGCCTCTCCACTAGCCATCCTACTAGCCTCTCTCCAACTTGACTTCAGCCCCCCCCCCCCCACTTAACACAGCTCTCAGTGATTTCAGCTGCTAGAAGGGGGCCTCAGTGCTAGCACACTCAGAACCAATAGCCCAAAATAGATCTAATGCTTACATCTAGGAATCAGTGATTTCAGCTCTGCAGTACCTAACAAGATTCCTGACTGAGCCAAAATTATACTATAGAGAAGGAGGGGAAGACACCTTTAGAAGGGCAGCAACACCACTCCTGCCACAGACACAGACACATACCTGACCCCAGCATCTCTCCATTTATTAGGGTTTGGAACCCATGTCCCTTGCCTAGCAAGTGCTACTTAGTTGAGGGCAAGGCCCTCCATCATAAAATACCAAGTACAGTTCTAATAACCAGGATAACAACACTTTATTACTTCTGCCCCAATAACAAAGAGACTGGGGATCCCACAGCAGCCAAAGTTCCCCTGTTTTAGGAATTTTACAGATGACACCTTCTCTCCAATCTTTAGGACAAATCTCCTTTCCCCAAACCTTTTTGTACAATCTGCACATGTTATTCACCAGCACTTCCACTCAAGCTTTTAACACTTCAGTATCTATTTTATCATAGCCTGGTGCTTTACTACTCTTCAGTTGATATAGGGCCTGTCACAGAGTCACCGGGCGATGCTCCGGAACTGCTCCCCACCAAGCCAGTCAGGACTTTGGGGAGCCTCCTCTACCTTGGAGCAGACTTGTTCAGGGCAAGAAGCTCACACAGCTTCACCTCCTGGGTCTCTCCTTGGAGCATTCAGCATCCTCTGCCCCTCCGTGCGCTTCCCACAGAGAGTCCACCCCAGCGGGGTCCTGGGGAAGCCACCGGGTTCTGCACCCCCACTTTGCAGTCAGACGTGACTCTCAGCCAGCCAGTAAAACAGAGGTTTATTCAATGACAGGAACAGGGTCTAAAACAGAGCTTGTAGATACAGCGAACCGGACCCCTCGGCTGGGTCCATTCTGGGGGCAGTGAGCCAGACCCTCAGGTCTGCCCTCCACCCTCGACCCCAGCCAGCTCCAGACTAACAACCCCTCCCAGCCCCTCCTCTCTGCTCAGCTCCTTTCCCCCGGGCCAGGAGGTCACCTGATCCCTTTGTCTCCAACACCTTCAGCTGGCACCTTTGCAGAGGAGGGGCCCAGGCCATCAGTTGCTAGGAGACAGAGTGTCAGGCATTTAGGTGCACTGGCCCTTGGCTCTGCCAGATACTTAAGAACTGCCATGGGGACACTGAGGCACCAATACAGTATTCAGAGAAAACATTAAGAACTTTCCCAGTTCGTCACATCTCTCCCCCCTTCGAGACCGAACTGAGCGAGGTCACTCCAGCCAGTGACCTGGGGAAGTTCGAACCCACCGTTTCCATGGATGCCCCAGCATCTCTCCCATCCCTTGGTGTGAGTTACACCAGGACAGTCCAGTCTTACGCCCTCCCTTAGGTCGGGTGTGTTTGATTGCACTTGCAGGCCGCATGTGGGAAGGTTTATGCAGCCCACATCCTTTGCCACCCCAGTACCCCTGGGCTTTAAGCTGGGATTGGGTCTTTTCCCAGCACTCTGGTCTGTGATTTGGGCTCCCTTGGTTAAGAGCCCCCATCTTGGCCTTTGCCAACTCTGGGCTTGGGCAGCCGCTTCCCACTTTGTGGCCCAGACACAACACCTCTGCCATCCCCCCTTGCACTTTTCAGCTTTTACCGTCAGTCCCACCTTCTTGAGGCAGCCCAGCCCCCTCTTCACCTGGGACACCTGTTCCTCCCAGGTCTGGCTAAAGATGCACATGTTATCAGTGTCTGCCAGGGCCAAGTTCTCCATTGCCCTTTGCTTGTTTAGAATCTCCCCAGGCCTAGGCATGGGGTGGGCATCGGACACTGTGATGGCTTTAAGCTTCCGATAGCCCCCACAAAACCAGATCATCCTGTCTCCCTTGGGGATCAGCCCCACAGGTGAGGCCCATGGGCTGTAAAACGGCTGGATCCCATCTAAAGCCAGCAGGTCCTTGACCTCTCTCTCCAGGTTCTGGGCTGCTTTCCCAGTGACTTTGAATGGGGAACACCTGATGGGGAGATTGGCTCCCACCTCAGGGAAGAGATCCCCCTGGGGGTCTTCCCCCTTCTCCATCCAATCCTCCCTCTTCAGGTACAGGGGTCCCCTCACTCTCCTCCCATCCAGCAGCTCGAACGGGAAGAACCCTGTGGATTCCTGGGGTACCTCCAGCTGCCTCCCGATTCCCCCCAGTTCTACTTCCCCTTGGGGAGCCCATTCCTGGTACAGGAATCCCTTCTCTGGCAGGACTCTGTCCCTGCAGCCTTCCCCAAGGGGGTTTGCAGCGCTGTGGCCAGCAAGTTCCCTCAGCTTCTCCAAGGAGGGATCCCTCTGCAGCTCGGTCTGGGATTCAGCAGCTGGGGCAGGGAGTGGGACCTGCTCCCTCTTGCTGGCTGGGCCTGGGATCACAGCCCCCCTGAGCCCTGTCCCTGGTAGCTCCCTCCCTGCTGTGTAATCACTTCCCAGCAGCACGTCTGGACCAGGCAAACCTGTTTGGCAGCTGACCTGTCCTGCCCGGGTGTCCCCCCACTCAGCTGGGATCTCAGCTCCCCCCCGTGCTCAGCGCTGCCCTTGCTGTCCCAGTGGGGACAGGCAGCGAGCTCTCTGCTCTGGTCACAGCATCAGAGCCAGCATGAGCCCCCTCTCCGGTGTGCAGGGGGGCGGGGAGCATCTCTCCCTCCCACTCAGCCCCAGGGGGCTGGTTATAGGTAGGCAGGTATCCTGAGCCCAGCAGCCCCTCCCCCCTGCCAGCCAGGTTATTTGCATTTTCACTGACCATTTCCGTCCTAGCCAATTGGTTCCCTGGATTTGAATTCAAACCCTCGGCTGTTACAGGAGCGGGGCCTGGATCCTGTCCCATGGGGAGACAGTCACCCCCCAACAGGGCCTCCCAGCCGATATCCTGGAGAACCCCAACCACCAGCCAGCCCGACCCCTTCTGGGTCTGCACAGGGATCTGGGCCATAGGCAGGCCGAGGGGCCTCACCCCAGGGAACTTCACCCAGGTCCCACAGTCCCTCAGCATCTGGGGCTGCACCACCACAGTTCTCTCTGTCCCAGGGTCTCGCCCCTGCAGGCGTGTTTCCCCACTGACCCCTGGGCAGCCCCCTATGTCTCTCTGCTCCACCATCACCAGTCCACGCTGCTGCTGCTTCTTCTGCAGCTTTTCCTCAGGCTCTTCCTTTCTCTCATGGTCCTCTCGCTCTCTCGGGCTCTGCTCCCATCCCATCCGTCTCCAATCTCCTGATGGGGAACCCAATCATGAAGACCCTCGCCTGATTGGGGACCAGACTCCCAGGGATGCCTGGCTGATGCTCCAGCTGCTCTCAGATCCTCTTGTAGCCCCATCTGGGCCAGGAATCTGCTCCTCAGAGCGGTGCTTCTCCTTCAACTGCACGATTAACTGTGCCTTGGTGAATTTCCCCATGCGTAACCCTCTCTTTGTGCACAGGATCACAATGTCCTTCTCAAGGAGATGGTGATAGGCCATCACTTCACCGTTCCCAAGTGGCTCTGGACTCACAGGCCTGTGTGCTCTTGGCTCCCCCATGGTTTCCAGGAAGAACCCCTGGTGTGCCAGCCCTTCTCGTGATCACCACCTCTTTGCCAGGGTCGAGCTGCAGACTCCTCCGCCCCTGGGACAGCTCGCTGCAGTCCCCAGGGGAACCCTGCTACTGCAAAGATCCTTCTCTCTCCCAGGGTCGAGCGGCAAGCTCCTCCGCCCCTGAGACTGCTCGCTGCAGTCCTCAGGGGGACCCCGTTACTCCAACAGTCCTTCTCACTGGTCACACGCTCCCAGAGGTTAACTGCCCCCTGAAACCGTCCCTCTCTGAGCCTTCAGCACGCCTGGTCCTCATTATCCCTCCTTTGTTTTACTGCTCCCCAGTCACTTACTGCAAGCAGCGCCATTCACGGGGTGCAGTACATCCCGCCGCTGCCACCAGTTGTCACGGAGTCACCGGGCGATGCTCCGGAACTGCTCCCCACCAAGCCAGTCAGGACTTTGGGGAGCCTCCTCTACCTTGGAGCAGACTTGTTCAGGGCAAGAAGCTCACACAGCTTCACCTCCTGGGTCTCTCCTTGGAGCATTCAGCATCCTCTGCCCCTCCGTGCGCTTCCCACAGAGAGTCCACCCCAGCGGGGTCCTGGGGAAGCCACCGGGTTCTGCACCCCCACTTTGCAGTCAGATGTGACTCTCAGCCAGCCAGTAAAACAGAGGTTTATTCAATGACAGGAACAGGGTCTAAAACAGAGCTTGTAGATACAGCAAACCGGACCCCTCGGCTGGGTCCATTCTGGGGGCAGTGAGCCAGACCCTCAGGTCTGCCCTCCACCCTCGACCCCAGCCAGCTCCAGACTAACAACCCCTCCCAGCCCCTCCTCTCTGCTCAGCTCCTTTTCCCGGGCCAGGAGGTCACCTGATCCCTTTGTCTCCAACACCTTCAGCTGGCACCTTTGCAGAGGAGGGGCCCAGGCCATCAGTTGCTAGGAGACAGAGTGTCAGGCATTTAGGTGCACTGGCCCTTGGCTCTGCCAGATACTTAAGAACTGCCATGGGGACACTGAGGCACCAATACAGTATTCAGAGAAAACATTAAGAACTTTCCCAGTTCGTCACAGGGCCTCAGGTACTTCCTCAGAGCCGATTACTTCTAGTGAGAGAGGTAGGTCCACTGTCTGCAGGGTTCAACCGGAGTTGTGGGGATCTCAGTGCAGCCAAAACTGGGATTTAGGTGCCAAGTACTTAAGTGGAGCTCAGCCCAGGTACCTGCAGTGTTTTTATTGGCTAGGTGCCTCTGAGAAAATAGAAGGGATGGTGCAGTGGTTAGGACCCTAGCTTGGGACTCAGGAAACCCAGGTTTACATTCCCTGCTCTGCCACAGAGTTCTTGAGTAAGTTGATTTCAATGAGTGTTAGGAGCCTAAATATCTTTGAGGATGTGGGCCATATCTTCTATATGCTTCAGTTCCTCCATCTGTGACTTGGGGATAATAGCACTCCCCTACCTCACAGAGGCTTTGGGAGGAGAACTACATCAAAAGTGGTGCTGTGGTAATTGAGTGGTACATAATTATGTAAGAGGCACAAGATGGTAAGTGCTCCAACTAATGTTCTAGCCTGCACCTGTGTTTCATTAAGTGCTCTGGCGATAGAGCTTTATAGAGAGGAGAGTGGTGGAAAGGCTGGTGATGTGATCCTTGCAATACTGTCTCTGTTTTAGTAGAAGTTGGTCCTTTTGCTGTGGAAATCCAACCTGGTGCTCTGCGGTTCTTCAATACACAAGTTACATCAAGTGATGTCTTGACCCTGCCTAGCTTGTGAGTGCTGATGGGATCACGGCATGATGTAATATGACTGCAGGCAATACATGTAAGACACAGACTTTCCTGACTGAAACACCACCTGTCACAAGCATTCAACTGACCACACACTTTTTTCCCTTTATACCTTAGCATTAATTTCAGTAGTATTAACAGTAGCACCTAGAGGCCCCAGTCAAAAGCCGAGTCCTGTTGTGCTAGGTGCAGTACAAACACTTGCCTGCATATATATATACCTGTCCCTGGAAATTTCCACTACATGCATCTGACGAAGTGGGTATTCACCCACGAAAGCTCATGCTCCAAAACGTCTGTTAGTCTATAAGGTGCCACAGGACTGTTTGATGCTTTTACAGATCCAGACTAACACGGCTACCCCTCTGATACAAACACATGGTACGAGACAGCCCCTGCCACAAAGAGCTTACTCTTTAAATAGATGAGATGGACAAAGGGTGGCATAAAGGGAACAACATCCAAGCAGAAGATTGGAAACGGAGGCAGCGGGAGATGAAATAATTTACCTCAGGTCACAGAGGGAGTCTGTGGCAAAGCCATGGATTGAATCCATATCTCCTAAGTCCCAGACCAGTGCATGAACCTGCTTTCTGAACAGCTCTGTCTCCAGGATAATTACACAAATACAGGTGCAGGCTACAACATTAGTTTCAATACTTAGCCTCTGCTGCATATTCCCAGTTGTTTCAACAGTGGTGTGGTCCTCCTCCTCTCCCTCACCCCGTCCCACCTTCTGAATACCTTCTCTGCTGCCCAGTCTTATCATTCTCCTGAGAACACACAGCTAATGCAGCACTGGCTAAGCCAGAGGTGGGTTCAAGAGTCTGTCTGGGGGAGGGGGAGGGGGAGGGAGCCCCCTCCATTTAACTCTAACCCTGCCCACCATTGCTGACCTCAGCTGGTAGTGCAGCAAGCTGGTTGGCCTGAGTGAGGAAAAAGTGGAAAGAGGGTGCATAGACCCATACCAAACAATGGGGCCCAGAACCCAGCCCGGAGATGTTAGAGGAAGGAGTAGCCTGCTGCTTTGGGCCTGGGGGTGTACTAAGGCTTCAATGCATGTGGTTCTCAGGGCCTACAGCGTTCTGAGCCTCAGGGTCCCTTCTCTCCTCTTGAGCAGATTTCAGCACCATCTGCTCAGTTCCGTCTTTGGAGGAGTCACCCATGTGCTTTTGTCTCTTCTGGCAAAGCCTGACTACATATGGCCTCCATTAGGCATCACACACCCTGAGGTAGCAGGAAAAGTGGAGACGTTCTCAGCCTTGCACTGCAGCAGCCCGAGACACAGCCCCAGTCTGGACTAACGCACTTCCCAAGGTCGCAGCTGATACTAGAGGTCAGATCTGAGCTTTGCCTCTGAATTGAGGCAACCAGCTCCCTGGACTGTACGGACAGCACCACGCAGGACAGCACAGAGGGGGTGTCGATGGGCTTTAATATAGAAGGGTAAATTAGTCTGGGATGATGGAAAGGGGAGGTTTCCTGAACTCCCTGATGACTACAGCAGAACACTGCAATTGTGAAACATTGTGAGAGAACAGCAGGGGTGGGGAAAGGCACGTGACCCCATATAGCTTCTAACCAGCAGAACTGCCGAGCGGGATTTTATCAGCATACTTGAAACATCCCCAGATTGACCTGTGCCTCCTGAACAAACTCCTCCCTCCTAGCCACCCCCTTTGGCCTAACAAGCTCAACACCTGCTGGGGATTGGAGCAGCTACAGCCCTTAGTGGAGGGTGAGCTGGCTTGCTGTTGTGCTTGACTATGCTTCTTGGGATACACCTGCCACTCAACAATTCCCCCACTGAGTTTAGCATAACAGTTTTGTGTTGGCTGCACTGCTGGCTGGCCAAACAGCAAACTTTAATTACTCATCAGAGTGCCCCTGTTAAACACCTGGCCTCCATTGCTAAAGCTATACATGCTCACAGGCTGCCTGCATTGTGTCTTGTACAGCAGTGAGCACAACATATACACAAATAAATAATATTAATTGTATCATTGATGAGACCTCTTGCCGAGGGGAAGAGAGAATGCTAACAGTGAGCAGCTCCACTGGCAGAAGCTGGAAGGGAGAGCTGGGAGCCGTGCTTAACTGGGAAACATTCGTTGCAAATCTGATGGCAAATACAGGCTTCCCTCCTTCATATGAGGTAGTGTGGTCTAGTCAGTAGACAGGCACTGGACTGGGAGTCAGGAGATCTTGGTTTATTCCCAGCTCTGACGCTGACCTGCATTGTGACACTGGGCAAATGGCTTCCCCTCTCTGTGCCTCAGTTTCCCTTCCCCTTTGTCTGTCTTGTGTATTTAGATTGTAAGCTGTCTGAGGCAGGGACTGATTCTGTGTTTATATAGTGCCTGGCACGATGGGGGCACTGAACTCAGTTGGTGCCTTTAGGTGCTACCGTAATAATAATTTTAATAAAATCTATTTCTTGCATTTCAGTTATTTACTTCTCTTAATGACCTAAAAGTCATCTTAGATTGGAAGCTCTTCAGGGCTGTATCGCTAGCACCTGGCACATGGTGGGTGCTAATGAAATATTGGGATGGGAGTCAGGAGGCCTGGGTTCTATTGACAGCTCTGCCACGGGCCTCTTGGGTGACCTTGGGTAAGACAAATCCCTTCTCTGTGCCTCAGTTTCCCCACCTGGAAAATAGGGATGATGACTCTGCCCTCCTTGGTAAAGTGCTTTGAGATCTATTGTTGAAATGCTGTTAGAACTAGGTGTTATTCCGGTAAGAGATGGATTGGAGAAGGGAAGCCTCTTCCTGCTATGCTGAGCATATTTCACTGGATGGCACTGCCTCCTAAGGAATGAAAAGACCCAGCACCCAACACTCTTTAAATCAATCGATAAATACATTTAGAGAATTGAAAAAGGATGAAGAGAATGAAATGGTGGTGAAAGGTTCCGCTTGACTGGTCCCTGGAGAGTGAAGAAATCCTGTACTTTATTTCCAAGGCTTGTACCGAAGGGGTAGGACCAGCCCCACAGCAAACTTCCTACACACTGTCCCCCTTGCTACTGTCCTTGAGGATCCACCCCTAGGGGTGAGCTCATCTCCACAGCCACCTTAATCCTCAGCCTCTGTCCTGAAACTACCAGTGCCAGGGCTACTTAGCACCACTGGCTGTAGAACTTGCCACACCACCAGCACCTAATCAGCACAGAGTGCAGAGACCTCCCCATCCTCATTTTCCATAACAGCTGTCACTGTCATACAACATTGGCACTACGACCCCTGGGCCTCACTGGGGCTGGGGACATAGATGCTGAAGGCGTGGCCACTGAAGACAGGCCATTCCCACTCCCAGCACTGAAGGGCACAGCACGCGCATTAATAAAGACCAGCAGGCTCAGTCTGGGGTCACGCACCCTTTGGTACCTAGGAAAGAGACCAGTTCCTCCCGTTGGCCTAAGAGTGAGACCTGCCAGCATGATGACAGATCTCTGTCAAAAAGTTAACTAGTATCAACTCTGCTAGTGTCAGGAAATAGCTGGGCTCCACCCTAAAGCACAGGCTTGGCGAGAGCACTGGCCTCATGATTAAAAGACCTCAGTTCAAGCTGATACAGGTCCAACTGCAAAGGCAGAGCTAGCCCTGATGAGCATGCAACAAAAGCCCATGCTGCAGACACACAGACATCATGATCCCCATTGGGGCAGGGAGGACAGATTCCAGACTCATCATTCTACTTCAAAACCAGAGTTCACTGTCTCTTGATGAAAGAGAATCTGCATTCACTGACAACAGTAGCAGAGCTCTTACGATGCTATGTGAGGCAGTCACTAGAGGGCAACCTGACCCCGTGTTTAGCCAGTAGATTATAAATGCACTGCCTGAAGTAGCATCAAAACAGGCTTTAGGAAGTACTGCAGCAATAGCTGTGGGGTTGGCCTTTGTTGCTCACCTCTGGAAGAATGAGTTCCCTCTCTCTGTGATCCAATATCAGACACAATGGTGTTTAATGCCCTGGAATATTTTAATATCAAAGTCTCCAGGTTTCCCACATGCACGGCTGTTAGTGTAGATCACACAGAAATGAGAACAAACAGTGCTCCAGGCTAACAGGACCACACTATGGAACATTCACTTAGAGCGACATCTGAGGATGAGGAGAGTTAACATTAACATCAGACCCTTTGTAGCCAGAAGCAAACTCAGTCACCACCCAGGGGCAGGTCTACAGCTGCTCACACTAACTTGCCTTAGTTGTGCGTGCTCATATTGAAAGTGACCCTCAGTTCTCAGCTGCAGCTGCCTGGCTATTCAAGGAAGGTGATTGCTGCTGTTTCTTCCATTTGCACCCCCTACTAGAACTTGCCCTATATAACTCGGGGCATTGGAGTGGCTGCCTTTATGTCAGCCCTTCAGCTGGAAGGTCCATCCTGTTCCATGACCAGCTAGGAATGGTGCACAGCACTGGGACAAGGGCACATTCGTTTTCCATGGATTTTGTTTTCTCATGGTTTTGAGTGGGGCAGTGCCGCAGTGACGTAGTTCCAGCTCTTCTTCCCCCTCACCCCAATTCAGGAGCCCTTCCCACTTCCTCAAATCCGTCTGCCCATGTGATTGTACTGGGCAAGTGCGGCTTGGAGGCACTCAGGTGGTTCCCAGAGTTCCTCCTGTTAAAGGGCCTGTCTGGCCCATGGCACCTAAAACTAAGGAAAAGAAATCCCCCCCGACAAACCTTTCATACTGCAGTGCTGGGGGCATGGGAGCTCCCCGTGACTGTGTCCTATTGGGGTCAGGGTTAGCATATCACAGCTCCACTCCTCCTGAGTTCTGAATGGTCTGCTAGCTCTTGTGGGGGTGGGCCTTGAGACCTGCTGGGCTCGCTAGCTGATACTACAGTACATTGATTGATCTCATAGTAAGGAGCCAGGCAGATTTATCCCTGCCATGCTAGGCCAGGCATGTATCCTCAGAAGGGACTGCACCAAGCCTGCAGATGGAAGCTACCACGGGAAGAGGTAAGGAAAGCCGGGTAGATGAGGCCAATGCTTAGACAGAAAAATAAAGAGGAAGAGTAAAGCTGAGGACTTCCAGACCCACATGAGCAGCCACAAGTCGTCTCCCGCAGGGCAATGCTGTCCCCTCACCCTGGGCACCATTAACCCTTTGGGAGAGGCTGCAGGATCTGGACCCTGCAGTGGCAGGATACCTGACATAGTGTGAGTCAGTGAGCAGCAGACAGGGTAAAGCACAGCTGATTGCTGCCAGCTGGCCATCTGCTGCCAGCACAGGATCTAGAGAGGACGTGCATCCTAAATCCATGGTGCCCCCTCCTCCACTCCACTCCACTCCACAGATCACTTCACAACATGACCTGAGGGACAGTGGGGGAAGGCAGGCAGCAGCTGGGAAGTGTGACTCTGATTAGGGTGGCAAGGGTAGCACCCAGTGCCAGTGACCTACGAATGTGGTGGTGGGGGGCCTCGGGGAGGGTGGTTTTGAGGGATCAAGCCCAATATAGTCTTAATCCACCCCTGAAAACAGGGGAAATGTGCTCGCAGCCACTCATGAGCCATTTGCTTTCAGCTCTGCCCTTTTAAAACATTCCGTACTAGACAGATTCATTAGTTAATGTTTGAACATGAACAGTGCAGTGTAAGTGCTCAGTTATTTATGATTATGTAAAGTCTGCCCCCGTCTGCACCCCTTGAGGCCTGAACTAAATTAACAGTGTTTGACCCCGGAACCTTATCCCTTCCCTGTCTCTCACTCTCAATCCCCTGTACCTTAAAAACACCTCTGGGGTTTGGGCAGAATAAGCATCCCACTCCAGAGTCCTAGGAGGGAACCACTGATCCACCGACCCCAGGCATGGAGATCTCTCCCTGGCAGAGAATCACATATCCCTGCTGGACAGGCCACATCCCAAGGAGGAATCACTTTCTTCACAGTTCGGTAATGATGTGCCCCCCGCCCCCACCATAGCATAAGCACATCACACACTGGAATGGATTTTAGCCTTCCAACACCTTAGGAGGTAGGGAAAGATTATCCCCATTTTATAGATGGGGACCTGAGGCAGAGGGTAGATCGGCCTGCCCAAGACCATGCAAGGAGTCTGTGGCTGAGCCAGGAACTGAACGCAGGTCTCATGGGTCCCCATCCAGAGCCCTATTCGCTGATCCATCCTTTCTTGCCATGATTGTCCCCTCTGGGAGCTGGTCCAGGGGATTTTTTACTCCTGACTCTACTTTCATATGACACTATTATTAATACATAGCTCCTACCTGCTAGTGCTTTGTATAATTGCCTCTTTCTCTTCTCTTGCTCCAGGAGCATTGCAAGGTGCTCGGCTACTCTGGTGAGGGGTATCTTATAAGTCCCTAGCTCAGATGATGGCTTTTCTAGCCAGGAAGAATTCACCCCCAGCCTTCTCCCAGTCTGTCTCAGGCCTCACCATGCACAGCCATGAAGGAGAGGCCAGCAACTTCCGAGAGCCACCCAGGGACGGGGCAACAATGCAGTGGGGATGGAGAGGCCACTGGCTCTTTCGGCACCTCCCAGTCCCATTCTTCGTACTGGGCTGCTCAGGCGTCTCTGTCCTGGTGAGGCTGGCAGGAACCAGGAGGGGGATGGGGACCATGTCTCGCTCTAGAGGAGAAGCAGGTGGAGGGGAGAGTAGAATGGGAGGATGGTTATGCCCCAGAAGAGTAGGCCCACGTTCCTGGTACATGTGTGTGTGATGCCTATTGTAGTAACAGGGCCCTCAGCTCTGAGCCTTTTCTCTGCTGAACGGGCTCCTGGCCTGCTCTGGAGCTCCATCCCTTCCTCGTGCCCTCATTCTCCAGGCAGGCCCATTGCCGCTGCTTGTGGAAGGGGTCCCTGGAGGATGAGTGGAAATGGAACACCAGGCGTCTGTAATTATCTCTGCGATGAGGCGTCCCACTGGCTTGTTCTGGCAGCTTGAAACATGCAGATCAAAGGGCCGGTGCAGGCTTCCTCTGAGCTTTGATACCAGCCTGCAGGAGGCAGCAGTGCCTGCTGTGCACCACGTCAGCACGGAGCAAAAAAGGGAGAAGAGCAGCGGCAGAGAGGAAGGATGAGGTCCTGGTGCCCTGCAATCAGCTCACTGCGCTGCCAGGCCATTTCAGATCCCTGGCCCCATCCTGCTGCCAGGGTCCAACACAAGCTGAATGAGCTGGGAGATTGCTCCTGCCATGTAGGACTTCAGAGATCTAGGTTTAGAACTCCAGACCCACCCTCCTGTCCTCTGGGCTGCTGGGGGCTGGGAGTGTTATGGGGACAGCAGAGGGCACAGAAGGAAGTGAGCACCTGTCTCCCATTGCTGACTAAGGAGTAGGCAGCCTTGGCTCCCCCAGACAGCTGAATCTGCTGGCTCTGTCCCCCACACTGGGAACCCAGGGGAAAGCTCTCTGCTATTCCAGCAGTATCCTCTGCTCAGGGCATGGGATGAGGAGCAGCACTCGGTCATACTCCGAGGCTCCAGGAACCTGCTTCTTCAAGCTACGGGCTGCCATTTCCACCTGTCGCTAGGGGAATCCCATTTGGACATGGCAGCGCCTTACACAGGGCAATGGATAGGCAGGCCCTGAAATCTAGAGGATAGTTATTCAGCAGAAGGATCCTTGCTAGGATGAAAGGACAGGGCAGGTGGAAGAAGGTAGGCGGACAACATTGATGGGCTGCTGGGTGTCTGTTGAGAAGCAGATGTGAGGAGGTGGAAAGATGGGAGGAGGAATGGGACAGGCATGGATTGAGTGATGTCCAGAGCAGGAGGGAAAGCCAAAAGAGTTAAAGGAAAAAGAGTAAGGGAGAGGGAACATATCTCACTGCCCTGGGGGTGAACCCAGAGAAGGTAAACTAGAGAAATGGCAACGGAAGTTCAGCAACCCCAGGAGCTCCAGCTTGATACAACAGCTGTGACTCAGTGTTGAATGAAGGGCCATATTCTATAGCTTGGTCATGTTCAGTCTCCAAGCACCTCAATGCAGCAATGGGGGAAGGAAGGGGGTTCCGGTGCTGTATCCTTTATAACACAGCTATGCTGCATCATACTGTGGCTTTGTGTGTGCGGTGCTCCCTGAGGAGATACAGGCCATGCCCTTTGTACTTAATGGGAGTAAGGGACTTATGTGCAGCAGGTTGGGGGAAAGCTTGGCCCCAGGAATGGGAAGTGGATGCTAATTAGGAAGACTGTGGAGGAGGGAAGAAAAGGAGTGTAAGAGAACTGGGGAGAGGGAGACAGATAGCTAGCGAATGGGAGGAGAGAAGAGAGCGCTGGGGCAGAGAGGGTGTTTACAAGTGACCAGAGGAGATAGCTGTGGAATTTTAATGCAAGGCCCCAGTATTGATCAGTGTAAGATGCAGCAGGCGGGTGCGAGAGTCAGAGGAGAGACCTGCAGTGCTATTAATACAGAGGACATATTGTAATCCATCAGTGTCAGCCCAGGGAGAGCCAACCTGCTGCTTCAACCCCTTCATTCCCAGAGAGTTGTTCTGCCTTTGGCCCAGTCGTACAGCAGAATTAACCCTGCTACTCCCACACATCAGTTCAAAGTGTCTCTGTCTGCAGAAGAGGGGTGGGATTCTAGCCTATCTGGAGTGGAAGGTTCCAAGTCGGCCTTCTGGGGAACGCTGCCACACAAGCTAGTCAGGTTTTCCTGCCCGGACTCCTGTCCTGTGGGAGCAGGTGGGTTAGGAGCGCCAGTGGTTAGTGCCCTGCGCTGCCAATGCAGGAGACCCAGGAATTGTCACAATCTGTCTCCTCCGTGCTGGGTTAGCTGCTGAGGCTGTTCACTCAGGCTGAGGAGGAGCAGTGGCTTTTGCTGTGATCTTTCCAACAGATTCAAAGACAGTTGGTTACCAGATCCCCCTTCAATCCATTACGTGGCAGCTACAAAATAGAAGCACTGCAGTAGCAAGTGTCTGTCTTTTTGGTGGGGCTGCAACAAGGAGATTGGGGCTGGGGGGAAGTGTAATATTCCCTGCAGAAACCAGGAATTAGTCACCCTAGTGGCACCCACACTGTCCGGCACAGTGCACTGGTGACTCCAGCATGGACTCCTGTGCCGCTAGGTTGTGGGCACCGAAGCTCTGCAGTGTCCTGGCCATCCAGCCCCGAATCCATGAGCCTTCAGGGGTATGAGCCATGACAAGTCCCATCCGCCCCTCCCCAACGTCAAGGCTAGGACGAAGAGCAAATCTAATATCCCCCTCCCCTATGAGCTCGTCTCTGGGTTTTTCTTACTGTCACTTTCTCTGCCATTTCCCCTGTCTGCCTTGCCACCCTTCCCCCCACAGCTCACCCATGCTGCTGTCAGGATCTGTGCCTCCCAGAGTACTGTTCCTCACCTCTCCCTCCACAAGCATCTGCAGCTCCCCCATCCCTCACTTGCTCTGGCTCCTCCTTGCAAGAACATTTCCTCCCCCCTCCCTGTGGGATTCTGAACTCCCTGCAAAGGCTTCCCCTTTGTTCATATGCTGCCATCCTGTGTCTGTGAGTCAGGGGTTCAGTTCCGCTCCTCCTGGTTGGGCTCTTCCACACAGTATGGCCTAGTGGTTAGAAGAGAGGACTGGGAGTCAGGAGAGCTGGGCTCTATTTCAGGGTCTGCCACTACCTCACTGCATGACCTTGAGCAAGTCACTTTCCTCATGTGCCTCTGGTTTCTTCTCTGATAAGGATCCTGACCTAGACAGACGATGGCTCTGGGAGTCTGTAGGTGTTACTGTTTGCAAAGTGTTTTCATGTCTTCAAATGGAAGGGGCCTGGGAAATGCAAAGTCTTCATAACCAGCATCATCAGTTTAATATTAGCAGGGCTCTGGACGCACACTCCTTCCAATCCCCACTGGTGCTATTCACGTACCTGAGGGGTTTTCACTGCTGCTCCTTCTGAGCCACCAGCACCATCGTTATCCCTTGAACAGCAAACAGCAGGAATGCGGGCTTGCCCCTGCCTGCATGGCCTCTCAAGCCTGCCCTAATCCAGCATATCCTTCACACCACTGTACCTTTTTCATGCCGATGGACATGCTGGATCTGCCCTCTGCTGACTTTGCTTTATTCACTCTGCCCTTCGTGTCAGAAGGGGCAGGAACCCTGTGTCTCCTCCTCACACTTTTCATCACTGTCTGGTTAATTTCTCTGGCTGGATTCTGCCCTTTACTGGGTTTTCTTCCCAGCTCTGATATAATCTGGTATATCTCCCCACTATCTTTTGCTTCCATCCAGCTGCTCTCTATTTGCTTAATGCAGAGATTCTTCCTTCCTGTTCAGCTGTGTGTCACCTTGTTCCCTGGCAGCCCCTACTCAGCATCAGGCGAAGCTCCTGAAGGCTTGGTGGTAGCTCAGTCACTCCTACTCTCCTGGCTGTGTCAAGTCCGGAGCCCTCTAGTCAGGCCATTTCTCCTCTCCATTACTTCCTAGTTCCAGCCAGGCCCCCGTTCCACAGACAACAACCTTTCCTTGCAGGGTTTAAGCAGTGTTGCTTTTGGCTGGAACCAGGAAGCAAACAGCCTGCAAAAGTGAAAACGGAAACAAAATGACAATTAACTAGCCTCATCAAAGGGGTGTGTGTGTGTGTGTGTGTGTGTATGTGTGCGTGTGTGTCAAGGGGAGGGAGATGTTCATGATATTGGGTTCCCTTGAGTTTAGGACAAAATTTTGAGGATCCAGTTTGAGTTCTGGCTGCACATCAGGGAGCGGGGATGGGCTGAGTTTGAATTTTGGGCAAAAACTTGGTAACTCGGTTAAATTTCTGGTGAGCCAGTTCACCCCATCCTTGTTCCTCTGCCTCACTCCCCTCCAGTGTGGAGTTTCTTCTCTATAGACATTGACTGCTAAGGGCAGCTGATTCCACTCACACGGGCTTCCTCTCTCCTCCCAAATTGCCCACAAATAACTGTCCCCATATTTTCCAGTCATGCTTTGGACATCCGAAGGTGCCAGGATGTAACAGACCCAGACAATTAATACAAAGGGTGTGTATCTGAGGAGGCTCCCCTTGGGATCTGGTCCCAGCCCCATTTCCTAATTCCTTGAGCCTGCTTGCAGCTGCTTGAACCCTACTGCCTCTCTGCCAGCCTAGTATTGCCAGCTTCAAACATTCAAAGATTGAGTCAAGCACCCTAAAAATAATGAATGGCTTAAAATACATGAGATTTAAAAAAAAAAGTTGTTTTTTTTAAATTGCCTTCTGGTTTTGGGGCTGCATTAGTTTCATATTTGCAGACTTTTCTCCATAGCTACAAGGGCTAGAAACTTTTTATTTTGAAACGAAAGCTGAGATTCTCAGATAATCCCTGGACTTCAGGAGCTGGGGCTTTAAAATACATTACTAACATTGCGGGAGTTGGCAACACTGCCAGATAACTGGCCTGTCATCGGGATGCTTCAGAAGAAGGGGGGAAAAGCCCACAATGCACCTTGTCTCATGTCTGCTGTTCCAGAAAACAAACACACCAACAACTCCAATTTAATTGCATTTGGTTCAAACATAAGGATGGCAAAACCTATTCCCCCCTCAGGCCCCCATGTCATCCTTACTTCCTGGGCTGCAAACATGTGGGATGACCAGACAAAGTGGCAACATCAGCCAGAACTCCTAACTGAACCAACACTTCTCTCCAAACTACTCTGTGTCACTGTTCCCCCATGAGACTCCTCTGGCAGGCCAAGAATTCTTTTCTTCAAGACTTCCCAATAAAGCCACATAAACGAGGACCAACTTATAAAAAAAAAATCTTTATTTCATGTACCAGGATTTTTTTTTTGTAATTTTCTGTTTTTTAATTTTTTTTCTTTTTAACAGTCTGAAAAAATCCCCACAAAATAAAGAAAATGGAGGTTGGTTTCTTGAACTGGTTTGAGCTGGACATGAGCAATATCCTTAGAAAAAGCTTTCCCGCCAGTCCTAGTCCTCCCCCTTCTTTCTCCCCTCTCACACCCAGGTGCTCACTCATCTTCTTGTTCCTCTCTGTGAATGCTCAAGAACTTTGTGGGCATCAAGTTCTCAAAAGCAGCTTTGGATTTAAACCAAAACACCATACTCTGTCTACGCCGGAGTTTGGGAAACTCATTTAATTCAGTGCTTGGAGGTGGAGGGAGGGGTTATTTTTCATCTATTCTTTTATATTTTAAAAGGCCTGGGGACCAGGTGGGGATGGCAGGCTGGGAGGTGACTGGAATTCAGCAAGAATCTCAGACACCCTGTACAGACTGAGGCATGCCACCTAGATGATCAGTTTCATCTAAGCTTTCTTTGTGCTTCTCCATCAGCGCCAGACCTTCCCCTCAAGACCTAGAGAGAATTCGTTTAACCTTGGACTTAAATTTCCCACATGTTGCTCCCCAACCCTGCCCTGGAAGGAACCCCACTTTCCTGTGCTGAGAGGGAAAGTAGGATAAAGCAGCAATATCTGGGGCCAGGAATCATTTTAGGAACAGTGTCTATACTCCAGTGGGAGCTGAATCATGGGACTTAACGACTTTTAAAACTGGAGCAGCAGGAATTGGAACAGAGTCAAGGGTGGGGCTGAGCAGCTGAAAGGGTCAACTGACCCACTCAATAAACCCGCAGCCCTGGACCTGCCCCTGGATGCAACAGAAGGGATTCTGTTGTCCGTAAGCCCCTGGAGAATTCTCTCAATCTGTGCTGGCCCTGGGCTGGTCTGTAGCTGACTGAGTGACACACAGCAGCATATTGCTTTGCCCACTGTCCCCGCCATCCCTCTCTGTGTCCTGGTAGCAGCATTATAAAGGGAGCTGAATTACAAGTGGTTTCTAGGACCTCCTTGGCACATTGAGTCTCCTCAGCACAAAGCCTTGGTGCTAAATGTCAAGTCAAGTCCCAGGTGCATGTGATAATTCCTGGGATGGATGGGTGCTGCAGGCATGGTGAGGAGGTTTGCAGGATTTACATTCTCGAAGGAAGCAGGGAGGGGAGGGCAGATGTCTGCAATGGTGTGGTGGGACGAGTGTGCGTATGAGTGGGAGACTGTAGGCCTGATTCTCCTCTCATGCTCACTAGTGAAAACCAGGAGTAACTGCACTGGAAGCAGTGGAGTTATCTGGGGTCAAGCCAGTGGGAGAGGAGAATCAGGCCCAGTGTGTGTATGAGCAGGAAGAGGGGAGCATGTATATGGGAGTTCAAGGGCCTCACTGCCTTGCACCTGTGTTAAGTCACTGCCCCGGGACAGAATGAGGGTAAAATGCTGCCACTGGGGCAAGCAAATGGGGACCTCCGATCTGGTAGCACTTTGCACCCACCCTGCTGGGTGTAAATGACTACGCAGGGGCAGGGCAGTAGGGAATCAGGCCTTGTACGCGACGAGGTCTGTCCAAGACTTGGGGCCCAATCCAATGCCCATTGAGGTCAATGGACAGACTCTTGTTGGTTTTTTTTAGCAGGAGTGGGTGTTAGGCTCCTGGTGACTAGGCAAAACTGACATTTGAAGGTATATACAGCAGTAGCCATTCCATGTGTGCCTACCCCGGGGAGCATCCACTGCATGCATGATAGGAGTGCGCATGTGAGTGCTAGTCTCCTTATTAGCATATAGTCCTTATGCTGTCTGTCACCCATCCCCCCAATAGCAGCATCTTCCTCTCCTCAGGGAGAGATGTGTGTCTAGCACAAAGCCCTGTGGCCGGCAGCCTCTCCCCTCCTGCCAGCCGGTGAGCTCTGGCCTCTTAGTGATTTTCATTTTGTTAAAGGGATTTAATTTCCTTTTTCTCTTTACAAGCCCCTCTGCTAATTTGCATTTCCCTCCCTCCCTCCCCCCAACTCCCACGTTTTCACAGTTTAAAGCTGGAGAAAACAAAAAGAAAAATACTATCTGGTTTTCTTGCAAGTAAATCCACTTACTGTATTTACATTTATTTATAGTTGGTTTTGTTTTATTAAAAAATTGCCACTTATTTTTTAGAAACTTTTTTCTTTTTTTTGCAATGTTGCTGTTAACCACAGGATCCCCAGGGACTAGTGAGTCCAGGTTGGTCACCATTAACTCCCTGGGGACCAGGGAATCAGCATTAACCCCTGGGATTCCCAAGGACAGGAAAGTCAGTGTTAACCCTTCACGGGCCCACAAGAGGCACGAGTCACCTTTGATCCCAGGGTCTTGGCAAGTCTGAGCAGGTCACAAGTAACCCCAAGATTTCCAGGGTCATCATGAACCCCTAGAACTCCCACAGATACACTCATCACTGCTAACCCACCCCCCCACACTTCCTGGGGACCCTCCCACCCCCGGAGTCTGTGAGTCCACGTTGGGTTAAAACTGAACAGAAAACAAACCAAAAAAACGAAAGAATGAAACCTGAAAAAATCCAGAGAGCTGCCTCCTCCTCCCACTTAATTTTTTGTTGTTTTTTTTGTTGTTTCTTGGTTCCCTTTTTTCAATTTGTTTTTATTAAATGTTAAAATAATGGTACATGGGAAATCATGCATTTTCTTTTGAATTTATTTTCTATTTTTTTTAAATCTCTCTTGGTTTTTAAAGTTTTTTCTTTTTTTTCCTTTTTCTTATTTTTTTATACTTTTTTTGTCATTGTCGTTTCTTTTCTTTTGTTTCTTTTCTTGTTGTTGTTGTTGTTGTTGTTTTGTTTTTGTTTTTTGCTTTTGGAAGGTTTCCCCCATGGATGCTTTCTCTTCTCCCTCCCCTGCCCGCCCTGGTGCCCCTGTTCCTCCTCTTCTGTTTCCTCCCCACTTCCCACCTGCTCCTTCCCCATTTTCAGCTCCTGGCGGCGGCTTCATACCGGGGTGGTCCGGCGGTTGGCTGTGTTAGTGTGGATAGAGTCCTTGTTCTCTTTCTGGATACAGTTGTGAACCTGGAGGAAACTGTTATCCCTGTCGGAATTGTAGGTGGCGGTGGGGGTGGTAGCAGCCTTCAGGGGGTCCCTGGTCAGGGTATACATTGAGATCTCTGTTGATGGGAGGGTATTGAACCCTTTGATCCCGACGGGCGAGGCATCCCTGGAGTGTGAAGGCTCAGTGGAACGGGAGCTGGAGCGACTGCGTCTCTGATAGCGGTAGCGGTAGCTGGGGATGCGGGTGATGGCGGAGGACTGGAGGTAGTCCGTGGCACGAGCGTTGGCACGCAGCTGTTTGTGCCGGTCAATAAACATGTGGACGGCCAGCACTCCCACCATCTCAGCTATAATGAAGGACAGGGCCCCAAAGTAGAAGGACCAACCATAGGAGTAACTGTTCTTCTTGGAGTCGCTCTTGGAGGGGTCTCCAGCATTGGCTGATATGTACACAATGATGCCAATTATATTACTCAGACCTGTGGGCGAGGGTAAGAGAGAGAGGAAAATATTAGAGTTGCCTAGAGGGAAAGGACAGCAGGCGGTGCAAAGTTAAAGCCACCGGTCTTCCCAAGAGTAGTCCAGTGCTGGTGAGGGCCCAGCTGCCTGTCTGCTCACAGCTCCCCAAACTAGCCTCCAAGCCTGCCCTGCTTGGAGCCCTCTCTGGGGATTCTCAGGTGAGAGAGCAATTCATTCCACATGTTCACTGAACCCTAAACTTCACCCTGCTACTGGCACCCCAGTCAGTCCTGCCTACCTCCGTGAGACCCGCTCCCTCAGCAGATGTAGAGAGGAGCTCAGTCTCCATGTACATCCAATTCTGAGATCCTGCCTTCCCAGTCCTACACCCCAACACCGCTCTAACCCTGGCCTGGAGAAATTGATTTCCTATATTCCTCTACCCAAGATGGTTACACCCTGTTGAGAAGTAGTCAGGGACTCCATGGCTCCATCTGTCTGATGTCAGAGTCTGTCCAGTGGTGGACGTAGCCATGTAACTGAAGGGAGCTGGGATTCTGTTTTCTGTTTACTGTGTTTGTACATGTAGAGGAATCTCTCTGCAGGGAGCAGCTGCCATTTTGTGTATCAGTTCAGATACAGAATGTCAGAGTGAGTCACTGAGTGCTCTCTCTCTCTGTCTCTCTCTCTCTCTCACACACAGAGAGACTTTATATTTACTCTTTCTGGTTGAATGTTTTCATTCATCTGAGATAAAACTCATCTAGACTGAAAAATATATGTTACCCTTTTTGCCTGTGCAAACATACCACCTCCTTTCCCTTCTGCCTCTGCTGCTCCATCACCTGGACAGCCTGTCACTCTTTCTTTCTCTGATAGTATCTTCCTCGCTATTGCTCTTAGTCTTCCATCCTCCCAGCCCATTTGTCCCTCATCCCTTTACCTGCAGACACGAAGAAGATGCCGGCACTAAGGATGATGTTGTGTCGGGTTTTGTAGAACTCGCTGGCTGCAATGCAGAGTCCACCCATGAAAAGCAGAATCACACTCAGGATCGGGAAAATACTAGAGGCCCTTACAGCCCCTGTGAAAAAGAGAGGGAGGGGGGGACGAATAACAGCACAGGTAGGAGACAGAGGAAAGGGAGAAGAGAAAACAATACAGTAGACAAAGAAATGGGGAGGGGAGGGAACAGATACAGAGGGGAAACAATAGCATGTATTGTGTGAGGGAGAAGGACAGGAAATAGAAGGGAGAGAAACATGGAGAGGGCAGAGTGATTCAGGGAGGAATAAAGAGAAAGAAGGGGAGGGCGAGAGGAGACAGAAGGAGAGAGTGGTCACAAATGGATCACCCATGTGTTGGATTGTCTTTGAGACTATCAGAAGCCAGTGGCATACTCAGGCGGCCTGGTGGCATAAGTTTACCTGGGACTCTTTCATAACCTGGCTGAACCCCCTGCAAACCTCTCACTCCTGCTTTTGTTCACACCGTTTGCCTGAGTAGGGCCCTTCGGCTATTATTCCCATCTATAATGTGATGCAGTTTGGTTTTTAAAGAGCAGTGCCAGCGTCCCAAACGTTTCACCCAAAGAGTCAGTCAATTGCACATCATTTGGAAAGTGAACTCACCTCCTAAGGAGAGATTTGTAGAGAGTTAGAAAGTAGCTACTGAGGCAGGGTGAAGGTCTGTGGCTATAGGCTGAGGCTGCAGCCCTCACTGGCATTGGGAAATAAAACTCACAACCTAATCCTCCAGAAGCACAGGACTCCCAATGGTGAGCTAAAGGTGCAACTTGAGAACCTCATGCATATTCCATCCAGCAGAGAGCAGTGCACATGCATGTGCAAACACACACACACACACACACACACACTAGGAGGGCCTCTCATTTTTCAGCCAACAGACTGTGGTGGTGTGCGTTTGTGCACCCCTCGACCCTCCGCTCCATATTCTGTCTAGCAGAGAGCAGTGTTGTGGACTGGCACTTGCTGCACAATACATCACAGCATGTACAGTCAGTATTTTTATGAAAGAGGCCTCTCCTCTCTTCCCAGCAGAAAGATGCTACAGTGTGAAACAAACACATGATTGAGAAAGAACATGCCTCAGTGCAAGAACTGCCCAATGCAAATCTTCTTTCAGTGCAAAGGTGAGAGAATCAACCTGAATAAAGCAAACAAAGGGGGTTTCCCTAGACAGCAGGGACAGTCGGTTCACAGGTCCTAGGGGAGAATCTGTCCCTCGTATCAGGCACAGGCACTGAATTCTTGCTGGTACCGACTCTAGCACAATCCCTGCTTGCTATAAATCCAAAGGGGTGTGAGAAACCTCTCGCCTGCTCTCCAGTCCTATGTAACTCTACTTCAGGGAATGGGATGGGAATAACCGTGCTAATGGTTTGGGGAAAGTAGGGGAAGATTGAACAGTGGGGAGCCAAGTGACAGCAAGCAAATGCCAAGTGGATGCCCGCTGTATGGAGGGGCCCTGTGGAAATTGTTAGCATCACATGCTGGGGAGAACACAAGGTCACAGTTTGAAATTGGGAGCAGAGGGGTGAAACTAGGATTCTCTGCCCTTAATCTCTGCTCCGTTGCCTTATTCATTTCAGAAGTTCCACAGAGTCAAATGACCATGGAAGAGAGGGGCTGTCACTGAACCCACCGTACCGTTCCAGAGTCCAGTGCAGATCCAGGGCTGGCCTTACCATGAGGCAAACTGAGGCAGCCGCCTCAGGTGCCAGAGGTGGGAGTGGGGCGCAACTAGGACCCAGAGTGTAGAAAATTGTGTCTGCTGCTGGTGCATATGTATTCTTTCTACTCCAGATGCACAGAGATGGTGGAGTGCTGTGCTGGAGGAAGGAGGGCACAAGAGATATAATGGGCAGGCAGGAGAGAAGGTGAGAGGGAATAACAAAAAGCAGCAGGAGCTGCAGGGAAAGAGAGGAGGAGGAGAAGCCTCTTATGTTGTGTGGGAGGGATAGCTCAGTGGTTTGAGTATTGGCCTGCTAAACACAAAGTTGTGAGTTCAGTCCTTGAGGGGACCATTTAGGGAATGGGGGTAAAGATCTGTCGGGGAATTAGTCCTTCTTTGAGCAGGGGGTTGGACTAGATGACCTCCTGAGGTCTCTTCCAACTCTGAAATTCTATGTACCTCTCTAGCACCCCCAGAAGCCTGGACTGATTAACACCAGCTTCTCAGGGAGCTTCCTGTTTCCTGCTGCTTCCCTGAACCTACTTGAGGAGAACAGGCAGTCAGCTGAAGTAGTAGGAGGCAGTTATGCCCTTAAGACACTGATATCTTCCCTCACTCAGGCCCTGCTACCAGCCTGCTTATTAGACCCCTTCAATTGAGTGTTGAGAGCCACTATAACTGGCACAGACCAGCAGTCCTGAGTGAAAGAAGAAAACACCTCTCTGAGGCAGCATTCAGAAAAAGAAAGGAAGCTTTTCTATCTAAGCAGGAAGGAGGTCTCCTGAGATATATAGACATAAACATTCATGGTGAGCCTTCGAGCCCCAGTGAGGAAGTGAGTGGTGAGGAGATGCCAAATCTTCTAGTTAGTCAGAGTGCAGGTGACCTGGCAGCTACTGCAGCATCCATATCTCCATCTCAAATGGATGTAACCATGCACATTCCTGAAGAAAAGTGTAGATCAGAGAAGAGTTGGTGGAGGCGCAAGAAACAGCGGCTGCTGAGTTTAGTTCCTTAAGTCTAGATGATCCAGGACTGAGGACCCACTTGAGCAGCAGCCTGAGGGACTTTCTTCTACTGCATGGGCCATAGCAAGTGAAAAACTTCATGTTCCCCAAAGACAATGAAAATAGAAGTTTCCATCCAACACATTACTGGCATGAAATCCCCAATGGTGACAAAGTGGAGAGGTCATGGCTTATGTACTCAAAAACTCAGAATGCTGCATACTGTTTTTGTTGCAAATTCCTCCAGTCTAATGTTCCAGCCACATTGGGTTCTACAGGAACAAAGGACTGGAAAAATCTGGCTAGAAATCTGGCATGCCATGAGAAGGCAGCAAATCGCCAGAGAGCATTCCATAGGTGGAAAGAGCTTGAGATAAGACTATGGTTGAAGGCCACCATAGATGATCAGCATCAAGAGAACATTGCATCAGAGTCTCTTTACTAGAAAAATGTTCTGAAAAGGCTCATTGCCATTGTGAGAATGCTTGCTACCCAAAACCTAGCACTGCGTGGCACTTCAGATCATTAGTATGTGCCAAACAATGGAAACTTCCTTAAAATTGTGGAGCTGATGGCTGAGTTTGATGCTGTTCTCCAGGAGCATCTAAGAAGAGTCACCACCCAAGAAATGTACACACACCACTACCTTGGAAAAACAATTCAAAATGAGATCATACAGTTACTGGCAACAAAAGTAATACAGAAGATTGTGGCAGATCTGAAGTCAGCAAGATATTACTCTGTTATTCTGGCCTGCACACCTGACATCAGCCATATGGAACAAATGACTTTAATGGTGCGTTTTGTAACAACAACACAACCTAGTGAAAATGTCCCTGCAAAGGTGACTGTCAGAGAGCATTTTCTAGAATATATTGACACTGATGATACTGCAGGAGCGGATATGACAAATGTGCTTCCTAAAAAGATGGAAGATATGGGAATTGCGATAGCTGACATGAGAGGTCAGGGCTACGATAATGGTGCCAACATGAGAGGAAAGAACAGAGAAGTGCAGACACGGATCAGAGAGTTAAACCCTCGAGCTTTTTTTGTAGCGTGCAGTTCTCATTCATTGAACTTGGTGGTCAGTAATGCAGCATCAGCTTCTAGTGAGGCTGCTGAATTTTTTAATGTAATTCAGAGCATCTATGTATTTTTCTCTGCATCAGCTCATCACTGGCAAATTTTGAAGCAACATCTGGGAACATCCTCTCTGACACTGAAACCACTGAGTGCCACACGATGGGAAAATCGAGTGGAGGCGATAAAGCCTATCAAACGCCAAATTGGGAAGATAGAGGATGCCATAGTTGCCATCATGGAGGATAATGCTATGACAGGAACTGTTCATGGGAGAACAGTGGCAGAGGGAAATGGAATCACCAGAAACATACATAACTTCAAATTTCTGTGAGGCTGAGTGTTGTGGCATGACATACTGTTTGAAATAAATGTTGTAAGCAAAAGACTCCAAGGTGTTGACCTTGATACATCTGGAGCAATGGAACAACTGGACAAAGTCATACCTACAGTCTTACCAGTCAGATGAGGGATTTCAAAATGTTCTGAAGGGTGCACAGAAGTTGGCAGAGGAACTTCACACTGAAGCTAGTTTCCCACCCATTCAAGAATACAAGAGTCACCGAAGAAGAAGACATTTTGATTACAAGGCACAGGATAATCCCATAAGAGACCCCAAACAACAATTTAAAAGTTGAATTCTTTAACCAGATGCTAGATTGTGCAATACAATCGGTTGAAGAACATTTCATGCAGCTCAAGGAACACAACAATATATTTGGGATGTTGTGTGATATTCTAAAACTCCTCACTATACCTGAAGAATACCTACACCAGCAATGCAGGGCACTAGAAACAGTGCTGACACATGATGGCATGTGCGATATTGATACGAGTGATTTAGGTGATGAACTGAAAGCCCTTTCAAGATACATTTCAGCAGAATCAACTCCAAAGGCTGTTCTGGAATATATGTGCACAAATAAAGTGACCACCCTCTTTCCAAATGCTTTTGTTGCTCTTCACATACTGCTAACACTTCCTGTCACAGTTGCCAGTGGAGAACGCAGCTTCTCCAAGCTGGAGTTAATAAAAACACAACTGCTCTCCACAATGACACAGAAGAGGCTGGTCGGCCTTGCAACCATCTCCATAGACTATGAGCTGGCCCAGACTGTGGATCTTCAGGAAGCAGTTCAAATCTTTGCAACTAAGAAGGCACAGAAAGCATCACTTTGATTATTCAAACAGATAAAAATGCCAGTGTTTACTATGCAGACAAGAAAAGTTACATTTGCTGTTCAGACATTTGAAAGTTAAGTGTTAAAATTTTTGAACAAAACATTTTAAGTTGTTAGTTCTCCTTTATTGGGGTAGGTAGCAGAGCAGTACCATGAGAGCAGTAGAACAGGAAGAAGGGAGAATTGAGACCTTTCAAAGTTTTGGCCCAAGCGAGGGGGTATGGGGGCATCATTTGAGCTCCCTGCCTCAGGTGCCAAAATGTTGTTGGCCGTCCCTGTGCAGACCATGCCGTCTGAAGGGAAGGAGTGCTGGCAATGTGTTCTGAATGGCTTCTACCCAGCCTCAGAGTCTTGTGGCAAAGAAACACACTGACATTCCCCCCCTTCCTCCTGACACTGGCCATTTGATTGCAAGGAACCCGAGCCATCTTATCTGAATGGTCAGCAAAACCAAAATGAGTCCTAATCAGGCTCCCTGCCATCCCAATCTCCTGCCTACTCTGATTCAGGCAACAATCTAATCTAAAGATCAGAAACAACCTCCTAGACAGTCATGCCAACACTACCACCCCCAGCTCAGGTGAAGCCTCAACAAGCTCCAATTTGGCAGGAGTCCTGGGAGAACTTGTCCAAGTCAGGCCCTCTCCAGTCAGGCCTAGCTCAGCATGAGGCTCCTTCTACCAGACATGACCCAGCAAGTACTTCATTAAGTCAGCCCAAACCCCAATATCCCGCTTCAGTTAATTGAACACTGCTCTTTCCTAAGGTATTCCACCTTGGGGATTTGCTTTGAAGGGAACATTGCCAAGGATAATAGACCTACCATTTGACCTACACTTGTCTGCTTTTGGAGGAGACAGTGATCTGGAGCCCTCTGTGGGCTCTTCCCCAAAACAAATGCTCCAAAGCTCTGTTTGCTAAAAAGAGACCAATGCCAGCAAACAGTTCTTCACTAGCAAATCTGTGCTCAGAGGTAACTGTACATCAACAAAACAGCGTGCCCATCCCTCTGCTGATGAGTGTCACCCACATTTGCAGCCCTGGCCCTCAATCTGTCTGGCAAGCAATGCAACAGAAATACATTTTAAGGAAACCTTCTCCAGGGAATTATTTAAAACCACAGCAGGTGAGCAAATATTTTAGAATTGATGATTAAATCCTATCACAGTCTCCCTCTTTCATCCACATAAATGATCTTGAAAGAATCCCAAATCTTTCTAACTCCATGGTGCTGCTGGGCCTCCAGCATGCTCCAAACACACACGAGTCGTAGTTGGTGACTCCTAGAGATCCCCAGCCCTAGCAGATCCCTAATGCTTAGTCCACACAATTAAAAGCCACTTCTTTTGGGCTCCTTTATAGCAAAGATCTCCTCTCATGATGTCAACAAGAACTGTGCTCATTGAGGGACAACAGGACATAGAGGTAGAGATTAGCTGCTGGGACCTGTGCATCTATTGTAAAGGAAGACCGAGCCTCTGCTTTTGCACTGAACAAAAGTGGTCTTTTTTCATCAACAAAGGTTTTACGGGACCACACAGAACTGCACTGCTTTCCAGGCTGGCTCCACGTACCCGTACATGGGAGTTGTGAACTCTGCCCTCATGTCCCAAGTTGGGCTCTGATCTCTGCTGTCTCTGCTTTCCACTTGTGTGCCCCTTCCAGAGACACACCATGCTCTAAGTGCAGCAAGTGGCCCTGATACATGCTCTTCAGTCTTTTCTGTGCTCCAAAGAGAAGTGTTAGCTCCAACAGGCTCTGTTCTTACCATGCACTTCCCTGTACCACCCGCTCTCCGTCTCTTATCCACAGCCCAGTTAAGTGAATGTTCTGTCAGCAAAAGATGTCTGATCAACAGCTCTGGTGACAGAAGCAGGAGCTCCTCAGAGCTTGCCCATCTAAGCACTGACCAGCACAAACCTACTCAGTTTTTGAAATCAGATATGATCACAGTATAAGAATTCAATATATGAATCCCAACAGGGACAGCAGAAGCAGAAGTGATGTAAGCTTTCGTGCCCCTCTCCCCCAAGTGCACACACACACGTGCACTATCCCAGCCTCCCCACTAGTCTGCCTTCCGCCCCTCATGGAGGGGCTACTACATCTAAGGAAGGTCAGTCTTTATGACCCATTCAATCCTCGGTTGCTCTGCTGAGACTGCTACCAAAGCTGCTAATTAGTGTCTCTCATGGTGATAGTTTCTGTGAGGTGACTACTTGCTCCAGAAATAGACTAAGACCACTGACTCATTTTATGTGGATTGACAATTATCAGAGGGTAGTGACTCCCAGTCACAAATGACCTGGCATGCATTAGAGTCAGTGACTCAGAAATGAGAGGCTCGTGACCCCATACCCAAACCCTCTAATCTCCTCGCCGGGGGATCAGAGGGAACAAGTGACCTGCAGTTTCTGTGCAAGTCTCTATAACCTACCCTCAATCCACAGGGTTACTCAGTCCCTCCCACCTGAGAAATGATTGCAACTGGTGACACAGTCAGTGCTTCTGTCGTTTCCCCTTCTCCTTTGAGTAATTTTCACTGGAAGCCTCTTATCTGTTTTGTATTATCTGAGAGCTAACGGGACACTCTCTTTGCATCTTGGAAAGCTTCCTTCCTGTCAATATTTTTCCAATGTATTTAGAGTTGGGGGTGAGGCTGAGGGGCTACAGAATTTTATCATAATTAAATACCTTTAATTAAAAAACCCTTTATTGCCAGTGCAAGTTTGACTCTAGCAGGATCCGGTAGATTTGGTCTTGTGGAGGTGGGAGTGGATTCATTAGTGGAAGGCAGGGGACCCACTGAGACAGATATTCAGAAGGTCTTAGGGATGCCCCCAGTCAATTCTTCCAGATTTTGCCTCATCTGGCATGTTAATCCTCAAGGGAACCAGACTTTGAACAGTGTCATCTACAGGAAGCAAAGGGCACCCAGCGCTCACACCCATAATCAGTTCCAAGGAAAAGAGCCTGCAGACTTACGGAGGAAATATTCTGCTGTGTCAGCTTCATAATCTGTATCCTCAGGGAAGTGATCGATTTGCTTACATAGACCTTTAAAATTCCCTGCAAAACAAGAGAAGAAAGAACAAATGAGAACATCAGAAACCAGTTAAGGCAAACAACTCCTCTCTGGGTCATTCTTTCTGCCCTCTCTGCCTCCTTCGCAGGCAACACATACCCTCACATTAAGCTCTCAGGCATTCTCTTCTGTCCTACATACACACCCTTCCACATCCCCATATGCACATGGGGGCATAGGAATTGCTGTGTCAAATCTAAGATCCATCTAGCTCAGGGTAGGTCTACACTATGGGATTATTCCGATTTTTCATAAACCGTTTTTTAAAAACAGATTGTATAAAGTTGAGTTCACGCAGCCACACTAAGCACATTAATTCGGCAGTGTGCATCCATGTACCGAGGCTAGCGTCGATTTCCAGAGCATTGCATTGTGGGTAGCTATCCCATAGCTGTCCCATAGTTCCTGCAGTCTCCCCCGCCCATTGGAATTCTGGGTTGAGATCCCAATGCATGATGGTGCAAAAACAATGTTGCAGATGATTCTGGGTAAATGTCGTCACTCAATCCTTCCTCCGTGAAAGCAATGGCAGACAAGCATTTTGCGCCCTTTTTCTCTGGATTGCCCTGGCAGATGCCATAGCATGGTAATCATGGAGCCCGTTTAGCCTTTTTTCACTGTCACCGTATGTGTACTGGATGCTGATGACAGATGCGGTACTGCAATGCTACACAGCAGCATTCATTTGCCTTTCCAAGGTAGCAGAGACAGTTTCCAGCCCTATTGCACCGTCTGCCGCTTTGGAAATTGGTGATGATGGTTACCAATCATATTGTACCGTCTACTGCTGTCATAGGTGCTCTTGGCTGGCCTCGCTGAGGTTGGCTGGGGGCGCATGGACAAAAATGGGAATGACTTTCCAGGTCATTCCCTTCTTTATATTTTGTCTAAAAATAGAGTCAGTCCTGCCTAGAATATGGGGCAAGTGTACTAGAGAACCAGAGAGCACAGCCGGTCTGGGTCAGAGCCCCAGATATCCCTCAGAAATGATGAGCTGCATGCCATTCTAGGGGGATGCCTCTGCAACAACCCCACCCGTTGCTTCCCTCCTCCCACACTCCTCCTGGGCTACCGTGGCAGTTATCCCCCCATTTGTGTGATGAAGTAATAAAGAATGCAGGAATAAGAAACACTGACTTTTTAGTGAGATTAAATGAGGGGGAGGCAGCCTCCAACTGCTATGATATTCCAGGCAGAACATCTCCATTACTCATTAAAGGTTTGTGGGGGAGAGGAGCACAGCCTCCCGCTGCTATGATAGTCCAGAATCTCCATTAGACATGAAAGGGCGGGGGTGGGGGAGGAAGAGGAGCTCAGCCTCCAGCTGCTATGATGAGGACATTTACCTGCCCCATCTGCCAGGACTGAATCTTCAGGACACAAAGCTTAAAGAAGGGAATGACCGGGAGTCATTCTCATTTTTGCCCAGGCACCCCCGGCCGACCTCACCAAGACCAGGTAGGAGCACTCACAGGATGATGATGAGGACGACTAGCAGTCATTTTGAACCATACCGACTGCCACCGGGGAGGGGAGGGGAGAGGATGCTGCTGTTTAGTGCTGCAGCACTGCGTCTACCGGCAGCATCCAGTAGACATACGGTGACATTGAAAAGAGGCGAAAAACTATTTTTTCCCTTTTTCTGTGGGGGAGGGGAGGGGGGGTAAATTGATGACATATTCCCTGAACCACTGGCGACAATGTTTTTGACCCTTCAGGCACTGGGAGCTCAGCCAAGAATGCAAATGCTTTTCGGAGACTGCAGGAACTGTGGGATAGCTCGAGTCCTCAGTCCCCCTTCCCTCCCTCTATAGGAGTCCATTTGATTCTTTGGCTTTCCGTTATGGTTGTCACACAGCACTGTGTTGAGTCCCTGCTGTGGCCTCTGTCTATCATAGCCTGGAGATTTTATCAAATGCTATGGCATTTCGTCTTCTGGAACGAAGCTCTGATAGAACAGTTTTGTCTCCCCATACAGCGATCAGATCTAGTATCTCCCGTGTGGTCCATGCTGGAGCTCTTTTTGGATTTGGGACTGCATGGCCACCCGTGCTGATCAGCGCTCCACACTGGGCAAGCAGGAAATGAAATTCAAAAGTTCGCGGGGCTTTTCCTGTCTACCTGGCCAGTGCATCCGAGTTCAGATTGCTTTCCAGAGCGGTCACAATGGTGCACTGTGGGATACTGCCCAGAGGCCAATACTGTCGAATTGTGGCCACTCTAATCCTAATCCGACATGGCAATACCGATTTCAGTGCTTCTCCCCTCATTGGGGAGGAGTACAGAAATCGGTTTTAAGAGCCCTTTATATCGATATAAAGGGCTTCATTGTGTGGACAGGTGCAGGGTTAAATCAGTTTAACGCTGCTAAATTCGGTATAAACGTGTAATGTAGACCAGGCCTCAGTATCCTGTCTCAGGCAGTGGCCAGCACCAGATGCTTCAGAGGAAAGGGTCAGAACTACAAAGTAGACAGGTGTGGGATAATCTTCCCCCCACATTAGCTCTTATCCTGGTCCCTTACAGAGACTGGCTGAAACCCTGAAGCATGAGGTTTTAGACCCCTTCAAATTTTTTTGTTAGCATTAACTCTGGATATTCTTGGTATCATATAAATCTCCACTCCTTTTCTGAATCTTGCTAAATTCTGGCTTCAATGACTTCCTGTGGCAGTGAGTTCCAGAGTCTATGTACACATTGTGTGATAAAGTATTTCCTGTTATCAGTTTTGAGTTTGCCATTTCATATCCCCTTGTTCTTGTGTTACAAGACAGGGAGAACGGACATTCTGAATCCACCTTCTCTAGATCATACATTATTTAATGTATTTCTATCATGTCTGCTCCCATTTGTCCCTTTCTAAGCTGAACGATCCCAGTCTTTTCAATCTCTCATCATAGGAGAGTTTTTCCAGGCCTTTAGTCATTCTTGTCAATCTTCTCTGACACCCCTCTAATTCTTCAATAGCACCTAATTACACATAAATGATAAGGAATCTGGGAGCTACATCCAGATCTAATGGGCATTGGTTAAACTGCACAAATGCAGCTTTGGGGTGTATAACATGTGACCTGCAGCTTCAAAAACCTCAGGATTTTAGCACTTGAGCTAAAGGAGAACCATCCTTAACTGTCAATAATACTAGGGCTCTTACCCTCGCCAGACCAGCCATGAAGCAGCAGTGGTACAAGTAAGCCCTGGCCAATACTTTGCAACATGCACATGAACACCCAGCTATCAGCATGTCCTCATACTTCCAACCACACCCTCTACATTTCGGTGGGTGGCAGAGGTAGTCCAGCTCCCTGACCCCTGCTGACACCTTGGAACAGAGTGAAATCTGGGGCAGTCTAGAAGAAACATGGTTACAACACAGAAGTGGGATCACTCAGCCCCTTCCTCCTGGTATCAGGAAATTCACCCGATTGCAAAACAGGACCACGCAGAAAACAGTCTCATAGACTCGTAGACTTTAATGTCAGAAGGGACCATTATGATCATCTAGTCTGACCTCCTGCACAATGCAGGCCACAGAATCTCATCCATCCACTTCAATAACAAACCCCTAACCTATGTCTGAGTTGCTGAAGTCCTCAAATTGTGGTTTGAAGACCTCATGCTGCAGAGAATCCTCCAGCAAGTGACCCGTGCCCCATGCTGCAGAGGAAGGCGAAAAACCTCCAGGGCCTCTGCCAATCTGCCCTGGAGGAAAATTCCTTCCCGACCCCAAATATGGCGATCAATTAAACCCTGAGCATGTGGGCAAGACTCACCAGCCAGCACCCAGGAAAGAATTCTCTGTAGTAACTCAGATCCCATCCCATCTAACATCCCATCACAGACCACTGGGCATACTTTCCTGCGCATTAATCTCCATGGGTTCCCCTCCCCCCCCAATGCAGTGTCCCTCTCTTTTCCTGGGATTTACCCTTACAGTAGTATCATCCATCTAAAACTAACTGCCCTTGACTAGCCCAGAAGGAAAGTTGCTCTGTCTGCACAGAGACTGAGGCAATTGGGCTTGGGGGCACTTGTCCCTTGGGCTCCAGAGCAGGAGTTCAGCCAGTGCAGAGGCATTTGTGCAGGAGACCTGGGCCCAGATTCTTTGACCCTATGGATTAGATGCTCTTGGGGGTTACGCTCCTGGCATTGGCACCCCCAAATTGGGATAGGCTGAAGGGACGAGAGCTTTCATAGTGATTGTGGAGAGTGAGGAATCCTGGGAGAAGCTGCGGAACTACACTGCCTTACAAGGAACAATCCTAACAATGCCCAGAACACAGCGTCAGGAATGGAGGATGTGGGATCCTTACAGCCACCGCGGTCCTAGCTGTTGCACAGAGGGAATGGTGTTGGTTGTGAGGAGCACTCAGCATATTTCAGCCCCAGCCTTTTCCATCAGGAGGCCATGCAAGGAATAATTCAGGTATCCTGGTTAGAGGAATGTACTGGGAAGATTCTCTCATATTTCTGGACAGGACTTTGGGACATTTGAAGAAGAGACCAAGCAAAAAGAATCCATCTCAGGTTTTACTTTGAGCCCAGACTTTGCCTGAGCAGAACTTAGGGCATTTAATGCAAGTCATTACCTTGTAACTGTCCATGCTATACTGATAGTTATACTCCTCACTATCAATTCTCCCTGCTTTGACCCTATCTATCTGATCTGCTGATCTTTGGTATTTTTTAAGGCACCATGGTATCTAACAACCAATTCAGGAAGCTCCCATTAAGGAGCTGGGACACAGCAGAGGTGAGTCTAAGACCTGAGTATATTAGGAAGTAGGAACAAATTATCTTTGGGTGCCTCCAAAGTTTTCAAGCCTTACAAATCCATATTCAGAGCAGTTGATTCCCTTCTGCCCCATCTCTTCCTGTGGGCTGCAGGGGGGAGCCACTAAGCCCCTCTTACCACACCAAGCCCCACATTCAGGAGGTACCTGCTTTGCAGCCACAGTTCTCCTAGAAAGAATGCCTCACAGCCAAGAAAATCTACTATATCTCCCTCCCCACGCAACTACCTGCACACACATCATCTGTATGGAAGGCAGATAAAATTTGAGGCACTTGAGATGCCTTTGCCCAGGTGTGGCACAAACCCTTCCTTCTTGTTTTTGTCGGTGCTTGGACATAGTTCGTGAATGGCCAGGTTCCGCTGACTCACCCTTTACTTCTCTCCATGCGATGTGCTCCCATTTGCCATGAGAGGGGCTCCTTGCTCCTGACTGCTTGTGATAGCCAGCAGTCTGTGAAAGAGGAGCACCTCTGGCCTAGAACCTGTCCGCTGGGCCCCTGGCTGGGGCTGGCTGCTTTACAGCCACAATCTCCCCTGTTTCCCCAAACTCCAGAAAAGCAACTCTCACCCACCACAAGTGACATCATTTTGCCCACAGAATTGCAGAGGACCAAGGCTATGTTGTCCCCACTATAGTTATGTCTCTACCCCTTTCCATTTCCCTTGGTCTTAAATTGCCCATCTTCCACCTCTCGTTAGCCTGCAGCTCTAAACCCTTTAACATGGACACGCTCAGTGGCACCTCGGTTGGCCATCTGCTTTCACTTGGTGGGACCAGAAAAGCCTCCAGATGTAGCTTCCACATTTCCCACCTGGAATGGAACCGCCTCCTCGACAGGGAATGCCCCCTCCCACCACATGCGGTGGGGAAAGCAGACAGAGTCAGTGCCCCAGCAAAGGAGGAATAACAGATGGCCAGGAATGAGCCCAAGACACTGAGTGCTTGTGTGTGGAGTGTGTGTGTGTGTGTATGCGTGTGCAGAGAGACCCCTATTCTTCCTGGCACATACAGGCAGTTATGATTCCCTGCCCCTCCTCTGCACCTCATAACTCCTTCCTTTCTTAGCTTGGTTAATCCCTGTGTGAAAATCAGGCTGCTTATGACTGATGCTGCATCTTGTGCATGACAGTTTTCATACGGCCTCCTTTGGGTACCCTACAGAGATTCTGGGCACTCAGAGTCTGTCTACACACTACAATTAGACACCTGCAGCTGGCCCATGCCAGCTGACTTGGGCTCACAGGGCTCAGGCTAAGGGGCTGTTTAATTGTAGTGTAGATGTTCCGGCTTCAGCTGCAGCCTGAGCTCTGGGACCCTCCCATCTTGCAGGGTCCTAGAGCTTGGGCTCCAGCAGAAGCCTGAACGTCTACATCTCAGTTAAAGATGCCCTTAGCCTGAGCCCCACGAGCCTGAGTCAGCCATAGGTTTTTAATTGCAGTGTAGACATACCCTCAGACAACAAGGGCAAACTTCAGTGTCTTCCCTAGCACCTCAGCTGCTAACACATCTGGAGCCCAGCCAGATGAGAGGAAGGATTCTGCCATGGGCAGGGCACAAACCTAGAGTCAGGAGACCCCGGTTCAATTTCCTGCTCTGCTACAGACTTTCTGTGTGACCGAGTCACTTAGGGTTTGCCTGCACTGCAATAAAACACCTGCAGCTGGCCCTGGTCAGCTGGCTTGGGCTGCAGGGCTGTAAAATTTAAATGTAGACATTCAGACTTGGGCTGGAGCCTGGGCTCTGGGACCCTCACCCCTTGCGGAGGGCCATACTCCTAGGGTACATCTATGATGCAATGTAAACCCAGAATTTGAACTCAGGCTCAAGCCTAATCCCCCTTCTATCTACACACAAATTGTGCTAATCTAGAGCTTGAACCCAGGGTCTCAGAACCCCACAAGGGTGGAGGGGCCACGCCTGAGTCAAACTAGAATCCAGGGTTCATGCTGTATTGCTTTGCAGTATAGATGCAGCCTTATTGGACTCTTGCTCCAGGAGTCCACCAAAAGTATTCCAACAATCCCATGGGCTGATTTTCTTAGTTCTCTGGACAGTCAAGTTTTTCCACACTGCACCACAAAGGGCTAAAGCAGCTACATTTTGGGAGGGTGCTAGGAAGTGTGGGCTATGGGTGGTTGGACTCAGGCAGTATAGATATTGAATTCCCAGGCTGGGACCCATGGTTCAATAATGTCTAACGTGAGGTTACAAATGAGTGTAGATCAGGGACTGGCAACCTTTGGCGTGCGGTCTGCCGGGGTAAGCCCCCTGCCGGACGGTTTGTTTACCTCACAGCTCCCACTGGCCACGGCTCGCAGCTCCAGGCCAGTGGGGGCTGTGGGAAGCGGCGGTGAGCACATCCTTCGGCCCACGCTGCTTCCCACAGCCTCCATTGGCCTGGAGCGGTGAACTAAGGCCAGTGGTCGCTGCAATTGGCTGAACCAGCAGATATGGCAGGTAAACAAACCAGCCTGGCCCACCAGGGGACTGACCCTGGCAGGCCACGTGCCAAAGGTTGTCGATCCCTGGTGTAGATGCTCAAGCCCTAGGTAACAAACCCAGGGTTTGCTAACTCGAGTTCTACTAACTCTGTGCTTATATTGCAGTCTACACTGCCTACTAAGCCCAGCTCTGACTCAGGTTTGAGTCCAAGCTCCCCTTCTGTCCACACACAAATTAGTCTGACTTGGGTCAGCAAGCACTCAGGTCCAGAGTCCTAGGACCCTGCTAGGGGGTTGATCAGAGGTCAGTCCTGCTGTGACTCAGTTCCAAGCCCTGTCATTTTGCAATGTGGATACACACAGCTCAAGCCACAGACCTGAGTCAGAAGATCTGCATAGCGCAGTATGGACGTGTTAGCACAGCTGTGAGACCTGGATCCGGCAAGTAAGCCCAGGTTTACAATGCAGTTTGGATGGTCAAGCGTGGGCTTGGAAACAGCCATGACACAAGCCAGGTCCAGCAGACCTGGGTTTACAACAGAGTACAGACACACCCTTGGGGTGCAATTCACAAAGACACGTAGGTACCTAACTCCCATTGGTTTACCTCAGAGTGAGGTGCCAACATACCTGTGCAAATCCCACTCTTACTCCCTCTGTGCCTCCAGTCCCATCGGTAAAATGTGCTCTGCCCTCTCTGACAGGGGCATTGCAAGAATCAACACATTACAGACTGTGAGGTGCTCAGAACGATTGGAATGGGGGCCAGATTGGTGCTTGAGAAGGACTAGCAATGGTAGAAAATCTTTCAGAAAAAGCCTGGTGCCGAGAGGGCCTATCTGTCCCGTCCATTGCTCCAAGGTCACTCAGCGATTCTCTAATGGGGCACCTGTGGCCTGCTGAGACAGGAGAATGACCTACTCTGCACCTGCATTGATAGCAAAGACTACAGTACATGTGGGGTGGGGGAGGGAATTGGTCACCAGTCTTCCTGAGTGCTGTTCAAACAGCCTTCCCCATTCTGCACTCAGGGGCTGCAGGAGTGGGATGCGAAGCAGTGAAGGGGCCATTTCTATACCCTGTGGCCAAAACTTTCTGAAGGTTCAAATAGCCATTTGGGTGCCTCTCTATGGGCCCAAGACCCTGTTAGAAGGACAAGGGCAACCTCTCCTCTGAGCCTGGCATTCCCTTGCCTACTACCTCCCTTCCCTGAGTTGTTGCATGAGAAGCAACCCTAAAGTGGGCCGCTTCTGTACTGCCTCCTGCCTTCAGTGCTGTCTCCCTGTTCCCCAACCCCCCTAGTCACCTGCCCCTTCTGAAGCTCTGCTGTGTGAGCCTCAACACTTTCCACGCCTCCCCTCTGCCACATTTCCTATTGGTCCTGTCCCAATCCTGCCTCTCCTCTTTCATTCTAATGCGAATCCTGTACACCGTCAATATATCTGTCTGTTTCCCTTCTCCAGCCAAGGTCTTGCCCCTAAGAAGTCAGTGTCTCTAAGAAGTAAGATCTTTACTCTGCACTGCCTGCCTTCAGGTGCACAGGCTGTGGCACAGCCAATGAGGGGCTCCTTCAACACCTAAACCCACGAATCCTGGGATAGTCATACTTCTGATTTGACTTACTCTGGAGCCCCTGGAGCAGGCCTTGGTTGCTCCTGGGCCCTTCTGGAAACGCTCCTTGGCCCAGACCATGCCCCCATCCCTGTCCCCACTCTGCCCCCTTACAGGGTTCAAGAGACTGGGCTTTCATACAGCTTGGGCACAACCAAACACCAGCTTGGAATATCCTCTGGGTTCCCACAGCTGCACAAATGGCTACTTTGCACCTGCTCAAGCTGCTGAAAATGGCGACCTGAAGAACTAAGACTAGCACTCCAGGGCACCCCGAAAACGCACGGACCAAAGGGATAGTATTTTCCAGTTGGGACAGGCAGGGTGGAGATAGTACGTGAGGCTGAGATTTGCAATGCTGCCTAAGGGTTTTGGATGGCCACTTCACACTGAAATTCATAGGAACTGGGCGGCCAACCCCTCCACCCCTGATGGTTTGAAATATTCTACCCTTAGTATATGGTATGAAATCAGCAGAGCTACACTGGTTTAAACCAACTGAGAAGTTGGCCCTATGTTATTAGTAACACAGTTTACTTCTGTACCACTTTGTATGACCATGTCTGTTTAAAAGTCCTCCTTGGCTGCAGGAGATCCATTGAATAACAGTGAGTTCCTGGGAAAGAGACACCCCTTTCCTGCAGGGGAGGAGGAATTTTGAGTGGCCAGGAGTGTACATCTGGAGATAGAGAGCCTGAGGTAGAGGGAAAGACATCCGAGAGCAACAAGCAGACAGGTGGAGCCAGGGATGAAAAGCCTCCTTTCCCAGAATGCTTTTGGATATTTCCTTCTCAGCACAGGTTTTGGGGAAGAGGGCTTCTGGGGAGATGTACAAAGGGAGCTGGATGAGACTGCTTTCTTCACCAGAGAGGAAGGATGGATGCAGTGGTTAGGGTGTCAGTCACGGTTCACTTCCCTGTTCTGCAACAGATGCTCTGTGTGATGTTGGGCAAGTAATTTATTCTCTGTGGCTCAGTGCCTTCTCTGTAAAATGGAGATAACAGTCCTGTCCTACCTCACCGGGGTGTTGTGAGGATAAATACACCATGAGAATCTCAGATACTATGGTAGCAGAGGGTATAGAAGCAAAATAAATAAAACCAACCAGGTTTAGACTTCCTGTTTTATTAGTAATCTCGATCTCTGATGAAACTGGTATTTAATATTTACTCACGAGAAAGCTGCCAGAAACAAAGTGTGAAAGGGGTAGGTAAATCATGTTGTGAGAGAGAGAGACATACACATTTCTGTCTGTTCCAAGTCCCCATCTCAGAGCTGAGTCTGTTTGGGACCAGCTGGCGAAACAAGGCTCAGAGCCAAAGTCTGTGCACAGATGAAAAATAGCAGAGAGCACCATGGGAAACTAAGTGTGGAGTTCATATTTACACATATTGGTAGAGACCTTCAAAAATTGGAGACGTCCATTAGCCATCATTGACAACAGGGAGTCGTGAGTTTGGGTGTCCCCTTTTAGACTGCCTAGCCCGAGACCTCTGATTGTCAGGAAGTGCTGAGCACCCTGCTTTCTGAAAATCAGACCCCTTTAAGGCATCTCAAATTGGGCAGCCCAGAATGAGGCATTCCAAGCCGCTAGTAGCTTTTGAAAATCTTGGCTTCAGTTCCTAAATTAATATTCAATCACCTAAATGAGTGGCTGGATTTTCAAGTGCTGACTGTCCATTAGCTCTGATTGACCTTTATGGGAGCTGTTGAGTGCTGTGCACTTTTGAAAATTAAGCCACTTATTTAGCTGTTTCAATATGGATTTAAAAGCCTAACTTTAGGGTCTTATTTTGGAAGGTCTTGGCCACGGTGCAAGAGGGGGCTGAGCTGCAAGAAGTAATGTTGGGGATTCAGCGGTTGCGGCTTGAACATCTAAGTGAGAACCAATGGCCCAACACAGTGCAAAGGGTTGCTATACTAGCAGAGGTACCACCTTTTAGGTGAAATGTAGGTGAGGTGCTGCCCATGTACTCCACAACTCTGCTCCTCAGCCACAGTGGAACTTTCTGTCATAAGGGAAAGCTCATCTGGACAGGAAACAAAGCTTGGGGGCGGGTAGGGGGATGAGCCAAGACTGAGAAACAAGATCCAACAGGAACCAAGGCCTGTGACAAATCTCACTGCCTTCCACTTCCAGTGCAAGGTGCATTTCTTCAACCTGGCCTTCTCTAACATAAACATACAGCAGTGTAGACATTCAAAACAAAACTAAACCCTACCAAACCAGGCAATACACTGCACACACAATTCTCCCTCCAGGGATAGGGTGAAAGAAGGAATGAACCAAATGTGACAGATATTAGTCACATCGCTAAATGCCATACTGGAATGAGTTCAGATACAATGGTTAGTGCAATATAAAAACCTATATAGGATAGAAATAGAACTTGTGATTATTAAGTGCACCCCATCCCTGGTAGGACCATTAGCCTGATTCTCCTTGCAACATTACAGCTGGAACAGTGTTTCTGAAACTGGTGTTGCCTCTTGTGTAGGGAAAGCCCCTGGCGGGCCGGGCCGGTTTGTCTACCTGCTCCGTCCGCAGGTCTGGCTGATCGCAGCTCCCACTGGCCACAGTTCGCCGCTGCAGGCCAATGCGAACTGCTGGAAGAGGCGGCCAGTATGTTCCTCGGCCCGCATTGCTTCCAGCAGCTCCCATTGGCCCAGAGCAGCGAACTACAGTCAGTGGGAGCCACGATCGACCAAACCTGCTGATGCAGCAGGTAAACAAACCGGCTCAACCTGCCAGGGGCTTTTCCTACACAAGCGGCGACCCCAGTTTGAGAAACACTGTGCTGGACTAATAACATTCCACCAGCCTAAAATTCAGTCATTCATTGGATATGGTATTCTTCGTTACTTCCTATCCTAAACTGTACAGTAATGTTGCTATGAGTTGTTAAATAGGTGATGCATTCTACCTCAGAACTGGCTGCAGTTATTTCTGTATGTACAAGTATAGTATCCCTGGTAGCAAAACCTATCATTAACATATAGATGGAAATTTTCATATAAAAACACCTTCTTTCATAGGGTCATAACTTTCTAAAACAAAAACGTCTTTGCTTGAAATTTCCCATCATTTGTCTCAGCCAACAGCTAGATTTGTCTAGAAAAGTTGAGCAAAATCTGTACACCCATTTCTGATGTTTTAACTATAAAAATAATTTAACTCAGAAATGTTTGAACTTTACAATTGATAGTCCTCAGTCTGATTTAAAATGTTAACAAGTAGCATGACAATAGAAGTAATGGAAAAATCCATGTTACACATGAATAGGACAAACTTTCAGCTCTGTGTAGGGTTGTGACACTCTTTTCTGAACTGGAGCACTATGCATCAAGCCTGGAGATGAATCTCATTGGAAAAAGCAGTGTAGAACCAAAAGATTAGTAGGTTCACCAAAAGTCATGAAAGATGGTTGCCCTTCATTCTGTATATGGTGCATTGACACAACGGTGATGGGCATACTGGAATTGGAGCTAGATTTCAAAGGAGAGAAGAGATATTAGTTAGGTAGGTCTGGTTTTCTGCTGCTATTTCACTATGGAATTCCAAAGCTGTGACTATGCAATTGTGGAGGTACTCAGAGAAAAATCAGCAGAGAATTTAGCTATTATTTCTACAGCATTATAATGTTCTCGGCTTTTTACAGACATAAAAAGGAAGGTCCTGGAGTAGTTTGTAAGAAGATGAGAGAAGCAGACATCAAGGTGTGTTTTGAAAAGATAGGGTACATGGGAGAAAACATGGGCAACTAGAGAGGAGATGTAAGCAGGGGCAAAGCTATGCAAGGCCTTGAAGGTGAGACTGGAACCAGGCCAAGTATTCAAGCAGTGAGGTGGCATAGCTAGATGGAGTGTAAGGAGGATGATTTTAACAGCAGCATGTTGAATAGGTTCCAGGGAAACAACATGGGAGCTGGAGAGGCCAGGGAGCAGCTTGCAGTAGTTAAGGCAAGAGATGACCAGGGCATGGAGAAAAGTTTCAGCAGTATAGATAGAGTAAATGAAGAATTTCAGAGATATTACAGAGGAAGTACATGCAGGATTTAGCAACAGCCTTCGTATGTGTGGGAGGGGAATCAAATGTGACACCAAAACTGTGAGGCTAGTAACTGGAAGGGTGGTGTAATTATCTGTAGTGAGAGAAATGAAGCAGATAGGGTGTGGGAAGGAGATAAGCAGTGCTATTTCCACCATGTGTAGTTTCAGTTGGTGGCTGGACTTCCAGGAACAGATATCTGGGGGGCTGGGAGATGCAGATGGCAGACTGGAGGGCAAGCGTTAGTATTTAAATGCTTTTCTTTTTCTTATTTTTAAATTTAAAATAATAATACAGTCAAGGAAATGATATTCATGTAACCATGTTAAGGTTACAATATTCAACCCTCAAAAGTTAGGAAATGCAAAAATTCTCATATGGTTATTATTAAGGCTCTGTGACTTCTGCAGCTGCTGGTGCTGGCTCAGGGCTGCCAGAGCCGGGCATCCCATGGGCCAACAGCAGCAGCAGCAGCAGTTTGGGTATGTGGGAGGGGGCTCAGGGTTAGGGGTAGGGGGTTGGGGTGCAAGGCGGCACTTATCTCAGGGTGGGAGGTTTCCCGGCTCCCACTGGCATGTCCCTGAAGCTCCTAGGTGGAGGGGCCAGGTGGCTCCGCCTGCTGCCCATGTCCACAGGCCCCACCCTGCAGCACCCATTGGCTGCGGTTCCTGGCCAATGGGAGCTGTGGAGCCAGTGCTTGTGGTCAGAGCAGCACATGGAGACCTCCATGGTGCCTCTCCCCCAGGAGCTGCAGGGACATGTGGAGCCAGGTAGGGAGCTTGTCCGGCCTGCCAACCCTTCCCCCGCAGCACCAGTAGGAATCCTGGGCTGCGCATCACCACCCACCCCAGCAACAGTGGGGATCCGAGGCTGCGAACCACCCACCTCTCCTCCAGCACCTGCAAGGTCTCTGGCCATCCCCCAGCACCCGTGGTGCCCTACACTGCCCCCCCCAGAACACCACGGTCCCCCCACCCAAGTTTTAGTTAGGGGTATATAGTAAAAGTCATGGATAGGTCACGGGTGGTGAATTTTTGTTTACTGCCCAAGACCTGTCCATGACTTTTACTAAAAATACCTGTGACTAAAACCTAGACCTAGTTATTATTCATCCATATTATGATAGTTCTCAAAAGCCCCAATGAACAGAGCTGTGCTAGGCTCTGAAAAATGCGAGTTAGAGACCCCCTAAGAGTTTATACCTTAACTCACCATACTGGACTAATTTTTCTCCTTAGATCTATCTGTGCAACTCATCTGGGTTGCAGATGTATATATGAGGACAAAATTGGACCCACTCTATATAACAGGGAGTATTTGGAGGACTTTATGTCACTACAAGTGACTGATGGTTGCTTTGAGAACTTTAGCTTTTCTGTTTCCCAACTTTTGAGGGTTTAAATTTGCAACCCTAACATTATGTTTTTGTCACTTTTCATGTGAAATCTCCTTGATTGTTTTTTAAATTAGACAGGGAAAAGGAGATTAAAATGCTCATCTCCATCCAGTCCCACATTTGCATCTCTCTCTCTCTCTTTCTCTCTCTCCATGATATATCCTTTTGGATCTAGAGAGAGAGATTCTGGCCTCAGTTATACTGGCACCATTCTGGTGTACCTTTGTCTGTGGAATTCCTTTACATTTACATTGGGGTAACCCAGAGCAGAATTGGGCCCATAGTAATTAGTTTATAAATTATGTAAAGTGCTTTGGGGTCCTTCAGGATGGAAGGTGCTATATTAAAGTTATTTGTTATTAATAATGAAAAAAAAATACCCCAGAGCCCATGGGAAATAATCCAGAGAGTGGAGCAAGCCAATTATACAAGCATTGTTCAATCCAGTCCTCCCGTCCTCTTCTGAGCCAACCGTACCGCTCCTCTCTCCATCCAGTCACAGCACGAAGAGATCCTGCTCAGTGGTGTCTACTGATCTTGGGTGCTCTATCTATGATTATGCAGGACTGTCAGCATGATGGTGGGGTTGACACAATTTGGGCACATCAGGGCATTTGAAATCCTAATTTCCTCTCCCCTCCACCCCAAGATGACCGTTCCCACAGTAGATGCCTGCCCCGTTCATCTCATTGCCCTCATGTCCAGGGGAAAAAGACAAAGCAGCTGGGATTGCCTGGCTGCTCTAATGTTTTCTGGGTGGGTGTCGTGGGAGTGGATGCAGGTAAGGAGCAGAGGGAGATGAGGTGACTCTCCTCACAGAGACACTGAAGCTGGTTTTGCTATTCCATACAGCACATCTGTGTCTGGACTTTATTTTGGGAAGAATCAGAGTTGGGATTCCTTGAGCAGTTTTCATACTCCAGGGAACTCAAGGCCCTTCATGCTACGCTAAGAAAGATCCCCTGGTGCAGCAACTCCACAGAAGAACATGGCAGCCATTATGTGCTCAGTGATCACTCACGCACACCCCCTCTGAGAACAGACCCAGGTTTACTGAGACAGGGAATATTGGTTATTTCTTACTCTGTTCCAAAAGCATTCTGGGAGCTTTAACACCATCCTTGGCAGCTGTCACGGAGTCACTGGGCGATGCTTTGGAACTGCTCCCCACCAAGCCAGTCAGGACTTTGGGGAGCCTTCTCTCCCTTGGAGCAGACTTGTTCAGGGCAAGAAGCTCACACGGCTTCACCTCCTGGGTCTCTCCTTGGAGCATTCAGCATCCTCTGCCCCTCCGTGCGCTTCCCACAGCGAGTCCACCCCAGCGGGGTCCTGGGGAAGCCACCGGGTTCTGCACCCCCACTTTGCAGTCAGACATGACTCTCAGCCAGCTCCAGACTAACCACCCCTCCCAGCCCCTCCTCTCTCCTCAGCCCCTTTCCCGGGCCAGGAGGTCACCTGATCCTTTTGTTTTCAACACCTTCAGCTGGCACCTTTGCAGAGGAGGGGCCCAGGCCATCAGTTGCTAGGAGACAGAGTGTCAGGCATTTAGGTGCACTGGCCATTGCTCTGCCAGATACTTAAGAACTGCCATGGGGACACTGAGGCACCAACACAGTATTCAGAGAAAACATTAAGAACATTCCCAGTTCGTCACAGCAGCCCACCAGAGATGGCCAGAGGGGAACTTGGTTTAGTATTTCTTTGACAGGATGCTCCGCCAACAGTGCAGCATTGCAGATGAGCACAACTCCTCGGGTTGAACTTTAATCCACAGTGCTCTGGCCCAGAGACAAGAATGTTGCTTGCTAAACTGCTGTCTCTTAGTGCCCACTGAATACCCGAGTTGGACCACATGGAGTGGAATATACACAATAACATTTTTTAAAATGCAATGGTATGGATTTATTTCTTTAATTTTGCAGTTACGTCTAGCAACTCCTGACACATCTCATTCTGTGCCATGGCCAGTACTCAGCAAGAACTCTACCCCAAACCAGCACTCCAGAACTAGATTACATTAACACACAAAACAAGCCCAGGACTCCTGAATGTCCCTACACTAATGTCAGCATGCAATACCGGTCCTCAGGAGAGACCCTAGAATAACAAACTGCAGATACAGACCCAGTGTTCAGCAAATCAGTGTATGCAGCCCCAGTGCTCACAAGCAATTGGACTTCAGTAAGCTTTTGCCCACAGCCCAGGACCAAAGGATAATTACCAGTGTACTCCCTGGATGGAATAGTATTGCTAAGGTAACAGCTATTCCAGATGGGAGCATTTGGGTTTCTGGATGGTGCCTATGAGAAAAGATCGAGGTCAGTGACGGAAGGCTGGCCAAAGGAAATGAGATTTGGAGGACAGAGATGAAGATGAGGTCTGAGTTTCCTGGTGCGCAGGAGGAGGAAGGCTATTCCTTGGAACAGAGGGGAAGCTGATTACTGCAGTTGGGTAATAATAACCCCTTGGAAGTTTGATTCTAAAATATTTTATCTTTCCAGTATTTTTCCCATCCATTAAGCACATTGGTTTGATATTGGTTTGAGTTGTCAAGAGCCTTGGACTATGCGGAAAAGCTAATCACAACAGGGTTGTTTGCTGCTCTGTGCACTGGTTTGTTACTGTGGAGTCACTCATGGGGATAAGGCTGCACATACTGGGGTGAAGTTGACATGAGACACTAGACTAGGGCATAGCTTTCCTCACGTGGCTTGATCCATCGTCTTCTAGGCCTGCCAGCACAGCTGTGGCTGCTAAGTACACAGCTGGCCAGCTGCTCCTCAGGGACTTCTTCGCACAGCTTTCTCAGCTATTGCTGCTCCTCTGTCTATCTGTTTCTTCAAAATGGAACTTACAGAATCACTGCACCCTTAAGTCTGGACTTCAGGGGCCTCTTGGTTAACATAGCCTTGACCACTGCTGGGTTTGATTTTGGAAAGCCAAAACGAGACAGTCTCTAACCAAACCTCCAGATTCAATCATCCCTATCTTTGGGGAGATTTGAATCCAGCACCAAACTTTGCATCTTGGGTCAATTTCTAGTGAAAACCCCATGTGAAGTTTGGCCAAACTAGAATGAAAACCACCCTTGGCTTTGTTCACCTCTCCTCCCACCTGCCAGATACATAGTGCAAATGAAACTTCAGGGCTGGCTCCTGTCCCTACTGAAGTGCTCCTGTTTCAGTGAAATGGCATAACAGTCTGCAGCAGCACAGAGGCAGTTAAACACCTCAGCTGAACAATGAGAGATTTGGCTTAAGCCACTGGGATTCTATAACAAACCCAGCACTGGAAGATCTCCTGCAGAGGGCAGAGGAGAGCGCGTTGGTTGCTTTTCCGGGAGTGGTGTGTGTAGAATACCTGCCAAGACAGGCAGAGAGAGACAGAGAGCAGAGACTAGATACAGTCCAAAATGTCAAAGCAAAACTGAGCCGTACTGTGGAGGATGCTAAATTTTGACAATGGGAGAGAGGCAGATACACAAAGGGAGAGTAGGAGGGGAGAGTAGGAGAGACTTTCCCTGCTAATGCTGTATCCTCAGAAAGTGAATCATTATTATGCATTTCTACAATGACAGGTGTATGCATGGCACTTTAAAGGCAGTTACAAAGACAGGAGCTTGCCACAGGGCTCTTAAAATATTAGGAACCCAAACTGTGAGGTGCTGAGTACCTGAAACTCAGTAGGATTTGAGGGTGTTTTGCATTTCGCATGAGGCACTCAGCCTCTTGCAGAATCAGGCCCTTAGTTAGTCACAGAATAGCAAATAATGAGAAATAGAAGTTTGGATCTTACTGCTATTAAAGTCAGTGGGAAAACACCAATTAACTTTAAGAGAAGTAGAACTGGGACCAAAAGAATGGGGGCTAAGGTAAGGAATGGATAGAGGTTGTGACGGTAAGTATCTTGAGATGAGCTATTGAATGTTCACATCTTGTTTGTTCCTGGTTTGAGTTGTGTAGCTTTTCTGGCATTGTTTCTCATTCTAAAAATACAGTATACTAACTTCACTGAAGGGCAAAATCTGTCAAGAGCAGAGGCGCGGTGGAGGGACATTAGGATAGGAAAGCCAGCTGAAATAAGTGAGTGCACAAGTGCACAAGGAGGCCATTCCAGAGAGAGAGGGTGGCATGGGAGATGCTGCAGAGTCATAGCTGGAGAAAGAAGGAGCTCAGGGACGTGCTGAGACATGCTAAGTTAGCACAGTAAAGGATCGGAGCCGAGAGAGGAGCTGTAGGGACTAACAGAGCAGTGCAAGGCCTTGAAGATAAAAATGAGGAGTTGGGTGTTGATGTGGAAAGAGATCGGAAGCCAGTGAAGGGATTCAAGGAGAGATGATGACACAAGGGGAACATTAGGCATGGAAGATAATTTAGCTGCAGTGTGTTGGATATATTCATGCGAGCATTAAGCATACTCCATAGTCCCACAGGGCTTCTCTATTCCTGAGCATTGCTTGTGTGATCTAGTCTATATTGCAAGAAATCAATAACACACGAGAAGACTTAATTTTATACAACATGGCCCTGCCCCAGGGAGCGGCCCACCTTACCAGTCAGTGACTGTAATACAGGTTCCACTGGTACAGGAATGCCACACTGAGAGGGTGATGGCTTCTTACTGTCCCAGACACAGGTGCTCTGTCACAGATCCTCCCTATAGGAGCAGCAAATGGTGGTGGAGCCCCTGCTGTCCCAGCGCCTCCGCACAAAGGCAGTAAGGAAGGGTTCTCATTATCACAGACACAGGCTGTCCTCCACACACTGCTGATTCCTGAGCAGATTATGCTACTATCTGTAGTGTTACTGGGGCTATGTCCTTCCAAAGGAACCCTCCGTCAGCCTGGGGCTAGTGCTGGCTGCCAAGCTGGGAAAGAAATCCAGCTAGCTTGGTGATCTATTCCCCACAAGGAGTCCCTTCATCCTTCCTCACCCTCTGCCACTGGGAGAAAACTCTAGATCTGCTGCATTGATAAGCAGCACTGAACAATTCACAGCTGTTTTTTAGATATGGAAAGAGACGAAATTACAGATCTAATGCCTGAACCAACAGAGAGCTTCTCCCTGGTGCAGAGAAGGTGACAGCCAGCTGCAGGAGTGGCTCCAGGGAAGACAGGAATGGAGATTATAGTCACATGAAATCAATGCAAGGGAAGAGCCTGACTCGGACATTTACGTTTTAAATTTATTTCTATGCACAATTATCTCATTGTGCGAGGGAGGTCATTTTCTCAAGATGGCATCAGAACCCTTAGGATATGAAACAAGATGGACCCAGATACTGGAATTGTGACTGAATCCTTCTTTCAAATTATCTTCTCTCTCCTGGGAGTACATCTGAATCTCTCCTCCTTCACCTCCCGTATTCTGTCAGTCTTTTATGGTCTGTGCTTTTTTTTTTCCACTTCTCCACTTCAGGTGTGACTCTCCCCTGATTAGTCTCCTCTCCTTTGACTTCACTGTGCACCTTGATGTCCTCCTTAATTTTGTCTCCTTTAACTTCCTTGACTCCTCTAGCGCTGTCTAATGTTCCTCCTTTCTCATCCATACCCATGGCTACACCACTTGATTTTATAATCCCCCTTTCCTGTTTCCAGTTCTTCTCATGATCTCACCTCCACTGACCATTCTTTGGTTGTATGAACATTCTCTCTATTGCCCCATCTATGATACCCACAATACTGTCTTATTCCCCACTCTTAGCCAGCTCCCTATATTCTCCCACATGAAAATCTACCCTATTTCCATCATTTCAAGATTTTCTTATATACAGACCAGCTACAGATCCTCAATCACACAGCTCAGCATTTCATCGGCACTTCAAAAAACAGTGGTGCATGTCCCATTTCCTTGTCGACTATGAGATCTGGGAAGCTATTCAGATACTCTAACAGAGATAATCTTATTTCTACTCCTTCCTCATTTCGAAAGGTCCTAGTAATCTTTGCTTCCTCTTTCTATACCATTAATTCTCTTCCAGCACACCCAGATTGTCTTTGCCTTCTGGTCTTTCTCCAGACAAGCATGAGAAACTTGCTTCCTTTTTTCAACATAAAATGGACCCAATATATGATAATAGTTTGTGTAGGCTCAACACTTCCCTCCACTGATCCTTCCTCATATCTCTCCTCCCACTCACTTTAAGACCTTTGAAAGCTTCGGACATAAGTCTCTTCACAAGACTTCTCTCTCACGCACCAGGTGGATTGATTTAAATTAAAGCTATTTAAATCACTGATTTAAATCATCAGACACAGAAACTCTTGATTTAAATAATAGATTCTGATCAAGTTTTGTATTTGTACTTTTTAGTTATTTTTCTAAAAAGAACTTGATTCTCATTGGTTGGTAATCATTAAAACATATTGATTTGCAACTAAATACAGCCTTTACACTAAATTTAATGCTTCTTTGTGCTAACCAAGAGGATACACTATATCTATACCCATTTATTTAAGCAATTATACAGCTTAACTTACATTTGTTCAGATTCTTAATTTTTACATTTTTTAAATATTTTAGAAAATGGTAACTGATGCATTTATTTACTAAATGATTCATTTTTTTACTTGTGATTTCTATCCAATTCCATTTGGATAGAAATTCAAATTCAATTTAAAATGCACAAATCCAGCATTTTTTAAATTAAGCAAAACTACCTTAAATGTGTTGGAAAGTAGAAGGAAAAAAATGTATCAAAACAGGTTTTGCATTTGAAACTGATTAATTGAACAAAGGAAGTATTATCTGTAGTTAGTGAAATGAACGGATTATTTCTGGTCACCATGTCCTTCAAGATTAAACGAGTAGATCTCATCCTCTCACACCTAGTTTTTATTCAGAGATTGGAAGAGGAAAACAAGCTATCCTGCTTCTTCAGTTTCCAGTTATTTTTTAAACTTTCAGTGAAGTATTGATTGAACTGTACTAGTTGAATAAACTGAATTGAAAAAAATAATTTCCCCGCCTGTAGAAGAGGCTACTGTTTTATCGAAAACTGGTTTAGCATATCAACCAACTTTGGTTCCAGGTGCTTAGCCAGTGACTTTCACTAGTTCTGTTGTCTGACTTTCTTTAAAATTTTGGTAGCAAATATGTACTACTTAATATTTATTTTGTATTTAACTGAAATGACTTTGATAGCTTATAATAAGTTTAGGCCTTAACATAGGTTGTCAATTTAAAATTTAATTTTAAATGGGTTTATTTTTAAAAACAAACTTGTATTTAATTTATATTAAAAAACTACAATTTCAATAAAAAACAAATTTTAAAGTCACCCATTTTTATCTAGCCTGCTCACAAATGTTATCTTTGCCCCTTTTGAGTCTGGGTTCACCCTGACCATAGCACTGAAATCTCATAATCTCCTTCTATGAAGCCTCCCTACATTCTCCTGGGCTTCATGATGGAAGCCTTTGACACAGTGGATGTGGACCATTCCATCCTTTTGGGGTGTATCAATAGTTATGAAGGTATCTCTGGTTTCTTAACAACCTTTCACCTGTCTAACAGTTCTCATGGTGGAGACTCCTCCTTTGTGCCAAGAGCCCACCTCCATGGAGTAAAGGTCTTTTTGTTTTTTTTCTAATAAAAATAATAATCACACATAGCACTTGTATGGTACTTTTCATCCACAGAGCTCAGAATATCTTACAGGAGTGGGTAAGTATTATTATCCCCGTTGTATGGATGGGAAAACTGAGTCACAGGGAAAGTAAGGTCAGCATTTTCAGAATGTTCACTAATTTTGTGTGTCTCCTTTTTTGGGTGCCAAACCTGAGGGGCTTGATTTTCAGTGTGACTTCAGTTGGGTCTTCAGCACCCTTGCAAGTCAGATGTAAGGTATCTCAAGTTGGGCACCCAATAATGAAGCCGCACAAAGTTAGAGAGCACTTCTGAAAATTTGGCTTTATGTGACTTGCCCAAGGCCAGGTATAGTGACTCAGTACCATAACTGGGAACAGAATCAAGGCCTGCTCATGCTTAGTCCACTAAACCACAGGTGTCCCCTCATCCACATCTTCTTCCTACCTTAAACCTTAGCTACCACCTTTATGCTGATAATCCTCAGTTGTAAATATTTTTAACACCTTTATTGGTTCTTCCATGTTCACCTTCTGTCTCTTTTGCCCATGTAAATTTGTGGCTTTGTCACAACTTTATTCAGTTGGATGCTTCAAAGGCATTCTTAATAAAATATATCTCTATCCCTTCCGTGTCCATCCCTGACAAACACCTCTTTTGCCTCCTCTATCTGTAACCTGAGCCTCATCCTTGACTATACATTTTCCTTCTCCTCCCTCATCTCCCGTGACTCCAAATCTGCCTATCACCGCTTCTTCACAACTGCCTATGAATGCAGCTGTTTTGATGTTCCCTCTGCTGGACTCCTCATCTCTCCCTTTCTTTCCTCTTACCTTGACCTTTGCCACTTCCTTTTATAGCCTCCCAAATCCCAGCTCTCCAGACTCACATGATGTCCATCTTCTCACACATACATTAAAACATGACAATGTCACCCACTCCACCTCCATTCTCAGACACCTCTCCTGGCTTCCCATGCATTTCAAGGCCAAGTTTCAAATCCCCCTCTTTCATTTTTAAAACCTTACATGAACCTGTTCCAGCGTGCACTACAGACCTTACTTCAGCTCATAATTCAAATAGTTCAACTTGGACCGGTCTCCTTACTATCCCTTCTCTTAACATTGCCATAGGTGGCAGGAGACCCTTCTCCAGGCAGCTTCTCAGGCTCCGAATAATTTCCCTGTAACTCTCTGCTTCGTTGACTCCCCATATCTTTTCAAATCTGATCTGAAAACATCAGTTTTGCCAATCAATGCCTCTTAATTTATCTCAACTGTTATCTTTTTATTTAAAATTTTCACTTTGTTCCTGCCTTGTTTTCTCTGTTGTGTTTTGAGCTACAGATTTCTTTAAAGCTTCTGTACTAAATACAGTTGTATTATATTTTCTGTCAGTCCAACCTGGATTCTTCAGTTAGAGATGCATCAAATACCCCAGGCAAGAGATTACAGGAATTAAAATGTTGAGCAACACATAAACACACTATTGTGTAAGATCAACAGAAAATAAATTTTCTGGATACTTTCAGCTAGAGATGAGGGAATTGTCCACCTCAAGGAATTTATTTGCCATATTTAACCCTTATTCCCTTCTGTTTTCAAATTGTCTACAAAGAAAAATCGCAATCTCCTCAAATTGGTCGAAAGTGTTCTAAGAATATTTCATGCAAACATAATTGAGCATATGAATTGTTTTCAAACCATTTCCTGATAGTATTGTTTTAAGTGTTTGGGACTTGAAATTCAGTTCTGATTTGATAGGACACATAGGCCAAATGGTACTGGAACTGGAACTGGTCAGAAAAATGTTTATTTTTACATGGAAAATGTTGACATTTTGTTGAAAAAAAATTCTGAAAACCATTTTTTTTCTATTTTCAACAACCGAAAACTGAAAATGTTTAGTTTCCTGAAACATTTTGATCTTCCAATGAAATTCTAAAAATATTTGAGGAAAACTTTCCACAAAAATTTTAAAAACCTAATTTTTCATCGAGAAAAAAAGTTTTGAGTGAAAATTTTCAATCCGCTCTAATCATAACTGTTAGTATCAGGTTTCCCAAGGAAATATCTGTGATTATTAATTCAGCCTTAGCTCTCTGCAAATATATACACTGTAAATCTTCTGTTTCAGTAAAAATTCCTGCCAGTAAGTTTGTTTGCTAGAATATTCACAAAAAGCAAACAGAAACACAACTGAAGTAAATTTGTTGAAAAGTTAGACTGAATGCTCATGAATATCTGATGTTATATTTTCTGGATTTTACCCTATTGCACATTCAGTAACAACAACTCACTTTTCCCACACTGCCTGATACCGCATACTGACACCCACCCATCTCGCTGGGATCTCACTCTTCAAATGGTAAAATGAGAAGGATGGGGTTTAACATGTCAAGTATGCAGGGTTACTGGTCTAGTGGATGGGGGGAGGCAGTAGATGTGCTATATCTTGATTTTCATAAGGCTTTTGACACAGTCCCACATGACCCTCTCATCAGCAAACTGGGTAAATGTGGTCTAAATGAAATCAATATAAAGTGGTTGAAAAACCATACTCAAAGAGTAGTGATCAGTGATTCGCTGTCAAACTGGGAGGATGTTTCTAGTGGGGTCCTGCAGGGGTCATTCCTGGGTCTGCTACTATTCAATATTTTCATTAATTACATGGATAATGAGGTGGAGAGTAGACTTATAAAATTTGCAGATGACACCAACTGGGAGGGGTTGCAAATACTTTAGAGGGCAGGATTAGAATTCAAAGGGATCATGATAAATTGGAGAACTGGTCTGAAATTCATGAGATGAAATTAAATGAAGACAAGTGCAAAGTACTTCATGTAGGAAGGGAAAAAAATCAAATGCACATATATGAAGTGGAGAATAACTGGCTAGGTGGTATTACTGCTGAAAAGAAGCTGAAGCTATAGTGGGGCACAAATTGAATATGAGTCAACAATATCATCCAGTTGCTAAAAAGGCAAATGTTATTCTGGGGTGTATTGTCAGCAGTGTCATAGGTAAGATGTTGGAGGTAATTGTCACACTCTGCTCAGCGCTGGTGAGGCCTCAGCTGGGGTACTGTGTCCAGTTTTGTGCACCACACTTTGAGAAAGATGTGGATGAGTTGTAGAGAATCCAGAGGGGAGCAACAAAAATGATAAAAGGTTTAAAAACCTTGACCTAAGAGTAATAAAGATCTCTGGATCTAGAACCTGAGGTGAGGAGGGTCCTGGGCTACCAATGCCTCTATATCACCACTGGGGAACCAGCACCCAACAACTACTGAAGTATTCGGCATCACAGGAAGTATCACCTGAAGAGGCCAGAGTGGATCCTACACAGATGCCAACCACTTAAACCAGGAACTTACTCCAGGGAGCCTCTGAGCAACAATGCTGACTCTGTCTTGCATCCTGTCTTGCTCCTGATTCTTGCCTTTGACCTGGCCTGGCTTGACCTTGGTACCTGTTTTCTGACTCTGCTTGCTAACTAGTGCCTTTGACCCCCGGCCCAGCAGATCCTACTGATTTGGCTGCTTATGCCCTGGCCAATACAGGAAGAAAGATTTTCTTTAAAATGGGCATGCTTAGTTTTGAGAAAAAAAAAAAGACCGAGGGGGCCCTAATAGTCTTCAAATATCATAGAATCAGAGGACTGGAAGGGACCTTGAAAGGTCATCTACTCCAGGCCCCTGCTAAGGGCTGTAATAAAGAGAATGGTGATCAATTGTTCTCCATGGCCACTAAAGGTAGGACAAGAAATAATTAGCTTAATCTTCAGCAAGGAAGATTTAGGTTAGATATCAGAAAAAAACTTTGACTATAAGGGAGATTGTGAAATCCCCATCATGTGAGGTTTTTAAAAACAGGCTGGACAAACACCTATCAGGGGTGGTCTAGGTTTAGTTGGTTCTGCCACACCGCAGGGGGCTGAACTATATGACCTCTTCCATCCCTACGTTTCTATGATGCTATGATTAAAGAAGTTGTCTTCACTCTTCAGAACTACTCCAAAATTCAACCCTGACACATTTCACTCCAAAATAAGGTGCAGAAATTCTGCCCTAGTTTGATCGCAACCACACAATGTTCACCTGATGAAGCAACCCTTTCAAACTAGAAAATTAGTGTCTGGAGAATCATTTCATCAGGATAACGAGGCTGCCAATCGCTGCCCTCTACTGAAGAGAATATATCAGCTCTGGCTCACTTCTCAGTTTGTGTATGACTTTCCCCTCCTGGCTCATCTAGGCATGCTACACTTTTGCGTATGGGTTAGTCTTGTGTGTGTGTGTGTGTATCTGAGCATGTGCACCAGTATCCTCTACAGGGTAACATGGACCAAATTCAGATGGGAGTTTAAGTGCACCTCTGATGTGAATTGCATGCTGACAGAATAGAGAAAGGTGCAAATGACACCTACTCAGATTGCCTTTAGTTCACTTGGACTCACCTCCTAATTCAGCCTGATATGTAAGATCTATTGGTATTAACATCAAATATAAAGTTCCCTCTCTCCTGTCAGAGACAGTGAAGCTGCTCTTTTATCTCCTCAGCTAAAGGACCTGGGTTTCTAGAGGAGAAAATGCTGAAGTTTGATTCCCCGATGACATGTGTGTGATGAACATGACCACTGTGTAGAGATTTGACCGGGGATTATTGCAATGGTAATGAAGCCTATCTTGCAAACTTCTGGGAGAACCCTTTAACAGAAAAAGAAGACATTGTCATCACAACTAGCTACAGATCAATCAAACTACCATATGCAATGAAATAATTAGTACACAGATCGGAAACTAGCCATGAAATGGGGAAAACCCTGAGAACCAATAATGGACCTCCTAGAATCCTACACACACTTAAAATCATATTAAATCCATAAATGTTACATAATCTGCCATATGTAACAAAGCAGCTATGTTCTGCCAGAGGGCATAATAGAGAATATGAGAGTACTGCTTAGTCTGCTCAGTCTGCATTGCACTGGGTCTGGTTCAGGCAATTTTGGGGCCATCTGCAAAGCCATTTGACTGGGCTCCCAGCTGCAAAGCTCAAGCTTCAGAATACAGTATTATCCTCCTTCAGCATGCCAGAAATTCCTATGCCATGCCAGCTGGAGCGGGTACTCAGCTCCATCAGAGTGGAACAAGTTAACAGAGAACTGGTGTATGTTTGTGAAGGGAGTATAGGCAACAGTGATGTGCCTAGGCAGGGCTGCAAAGGGGGAGAAATCTTGAGCCTACAGGAAGCCCTAGCTACCACCAGAGAACTCAGTTAGCATGAAGCCATTTGCACTCCACAACACATGGCTCTGGAGCAGGGCCACCCAGAGGATTCAGGGGGCCTGGGGCAAAGCAATTTTGGGGGCCCCTTCCATAAAAAAGTTGCAATATTATAGAATACTATATTCGTGTGGGGGCCCCTGTGGGGCCTGGGGCAAATTGCCCCACTTGCGCCCCCCCCAGGCGGCCCTGCTCTGGAGCATCAGCTGTAAACTCTCACCAGACGTTCAGCCTGTCCCTGGAGAAGGTGGGAACCAATGACCCAGAGGTGAACTGCAGCAGCAGATTTTGGCAGCACTATCTGAACTGGCCCTAAGAGGCTGGCCTGAGCTGTGTTTATCTAATACAAGCCCTGATGGGAGATATTCATTTATGAAATATTTATTGTATATAATTACACCCTTAGATAACCCAACACAATCCAATTGGTTGAACCCGGGTCATGTGACCTCAAATCATTTAGTACTATTGCTATTGCCGCCCTAGCAGGCCAATGGACTATTGACCTGCATTGGCTGAGCCCGTCACATGTCCCTGGGACATACAGCAACAGATCCTTAGCACATGGTAACTCTGATGCCATAGCACAGTTAGGGCAAAAAGACCCTTTTATCTGAGATATCTAAGCATGTTGCTGTTGTTAACCCTTTCTAGCTAGGTAACAGTTAACATTTACATTTATACTTTTTTATCGCTTTTCCCCGTCCCCCCCGCCTGCACAACCTGAGTATTGCTACTATTATGCCTACACTCTCTTGGTTTGGTAATTGGGTGCAGACATATATTGCATGAGGGGACTAACAATTTCCAATCCTCGTTGTCCAATGGGAGCCAATCAGATCTGACAGCATAGATCTCTCCCTCTCTCTGAAATCCCCATGAAACTATATGCTGATGCAGGAATTCCAAACCAATATCTGAGCTGACTTGAGACCAGGTGTTTTCCTTTCCATTCCAACTCTTCCTAGGTGTTTTTAGGGCATGGTGATCCCTCCAACCTAACCATGAAGAATCTATCCTACAGGAAGACATGGATTTCCTGCATGCTCCCAAGAGGTTACTCACAAACAACAGATTTACTCATCCTCTGTGGAAGAGGGATACCCCATGTACACTTGGTGGCAGGAACCAGAGGGAGGCTGGCTAGCGTTGTCGCACAAGTAGCTGAGAGCAGCATGCAAGAGGCGGTTCCCCTGGGAAAATGCTTTGTACATACATTGCAGCCCCAAACACCCTGCTGCTTCAACTCATGCCACCTCCCCCCATTTTCCTATGTTCCAGCCCCGCTGGTTGCTCTCTGCCACATGTAATAAGGCTGCTGAGCTGCCTCTCTGACCTTACTCCTGAAGCCCAGAACTGACAGGTCATCTCTTGAGCTCTGTACACACCCCAGGGCTCTCTCTGGACTCAGCCTCTCCCCTTTCTCTTTGTTCCATTATGCTGCTTTCAATAAAGTAGCTTACTGTGGCTTGTTTGTTACATATATACAGCCTGTGCAGTGTTTGAAAATTATAGTCATCTGAGATCTAGGACTTGCTAGCTTCAGTCATGGATCAGTACCTGCAAAACATTGCTAATATGAGGAACCAGAAGCAGTTTTAAAGGCCTGATGCTCAAACCACCAAAACTAAAAAGCGAATTTTGTGTAAGTTGTAGAAATTTGGGAATCTTTGCTCTCCAGTGACATAGAGCATTCATTTCTGGTTCTGAAGGGACATATCAGGCCTTACTAGCACAACATTCTGTTGTTCCTCTTGTTTCTTTCCCAACATCAACTTCTCTGTTTCAGTTTGAGCACAACTGGAGATAGAAGTCAATACTCTGACCTCAGAAAGCTTAGAAAGCAAACTTGAAAAGTATATACCATGATGAGCAGACCATAAATACCACCACCGATAGTTATAAAACAAGCAACTTTACACATTCAGGATACATCAGCTGCTAAATTCATGTTGCAGCTAAAATGAAAAAAGGAAAGATAGTAATCAGAATGAGATAAAACTAGGGGCAAATATCTCGTGACTTTCCACAGCTAGAGATTGGTTGTTGGAGCATTACAAATGTTTTCCTTACCAATAAAGAAAATCATCCAGATTAGTCCAAATGCTCATGTAATAGGGTGACGTAACTCTGGTGTTGATCCACCCCAGAGGCAGAGGATAGAGCCTTGCATAAAGCTGCAGAGGTCTTGCTGCCATGCTATGGCAGCAGTAGCACATTATAATGGAGGGGAGGTGGTTTTCTGGGGAGAGAGTACCGGGGAGCCAAGACAGAAGCTCTTGGAGGGAAACCCAAAGCACGGCCAAGCTTGGACTGAGGTTTATGAAGTGTTACTGTTTTTGAGTTACCAACACAGGAAGGGGGTGAGTCTGAAGACAGGGTGGGGACTCCAGCTGGTGCCAGAAGCCAGATTTTTCAGGAACCCTGTGACAAAGGAGGAAAACAGAATTGCTGAAAAGGCTAGTGGAACAATATTTACAGCAGAGCAGACTGCCATTCTCTAGCAGCAGCAAGCAGGCAAGGCTATAACCCACTAGGACTTGTGGCAATTTATAAAGAAGAAGCAAGCACTTCCTAGGCTGCCACTAAGTCCCAGCCCTTCCCTGTCCATGCTGTGATCAGAAACTGTCCCACAAGCAGGTAGCTCCTGCAGATCAGTGGGCTTGGCTTATTGGTCTAGTACCTTTTCTGATGGCAGAGGCACAAACTCATTCCAGTCTCTCAGTGAAGATACTGCCACAGACCATGAAAGCTGCTATCTTGGAGCAGCTGAGGATGCTGGGAGAAGTATTCTAGTGATGGTTTCGAGGTCAGCCCTTGGCTTCCAGGATTGTGGCTGCACACCTTCACCTTGATTTACTAGATAACTTGTCTCAAATCCAAGACCTTCACGGGAGGGGAACTAATGGCCTTCATAATATTGAAGTAGTACACAGAAATTCTCCCTGGGAGGGTGCAGACTGGGGTGCACTGGCATTGTCCTGCCACACTAGTGGAGGCTGTACAGCAAAGGGAGGAATATCTGGTGATGGAGCCACTGACAATGTCATCATGGCCATAGCTGCATTCTAAATCAGAGGCACACTCCATTAGACAGGCACAGGAGTGATCAAAAAACATTAAAGACAAGAGAAGAAGCCAAAAATAGACCCTGGTCCCAAATTCATGGGGAAATCACCAGCTCTTCCTTTTGTGTCTTTCTTGTGTGGAAAAACTGAGGTGCAAGAAGAAATTTTGCTCCAATAATAATTGTAACTAAGGAGAGATATGGGTCTGGTTGAAGACTCAGAGACCAAGAAGTGTACTGTGCCCAGGCAGCTAGAAAGTGGAGACTGTGTCAAGCCTAGTAGACTTGAACACACCTGCATATTAGTATGGGAATGTTAAGTTAGAGATGAGCTGCTACAGATGCCAAAACTTATTCTGGTAACCTATGTCTGTGAGGATTCCTGCACTTATCACCGGGCTGCAATCTTCCAGTGAGCAAGGGGAAATGTATGCCAACTCCACATGGGAGCGGGGGTCAGGCTCATTACTTGGTAAGGGAAGTGAGAGCACTTCCCACCATCCTGGATTCCAAAGTTTGGTCATGGACCTAACCTTGTGCTGTAGCCTTGGAAATGCTGTAGGCAGCAAGGAGACCAGGTCTCCTAGGAGTTATATGATACTTTAGGAGCTGAGGCCCAGACCCACTGAATCCCAAGTGGGTTGCACAGGGAAAAAAGCAGGCAGGTGTTGACTGGTGGGGAGGAAAAGGAACGTACCAGGCTCTCTAGCTGACACCCCCTCCCACCACTGTCAGTAGGTGTTAGAATCCTGTGTACTGCTGACTCGTTGTGGCAGGGGCAGCTTGTTAAGTTGACCCTGGATATAAGGGAGGTGGGAGTGCTCCTCTGGGAAAGGGACACTAGAGAAGAGACATACAGCAGATCTTGGAGGGAAACTCTAGGAATAGTCAAGATCAGGGAGGGGGCTTAAGCTGAGATTTACATTGTGTCATAGTTTTGAGTTGCCAATAAAGCCAAACCCCAGGAAGGGCCTGGGTTTGAGTGCCAGCCAAAGGTCTGTGTGCTCTGGTGAGGATACAGTAGGGACCCAGCTTATTTATATAATTGAAAAGGTTAAATTAATCAAATGGATTCACTTGGTTTCACCCCCACTCCCACCCCGTGTAAGGTCTCTAAATCAACCACCTCTGAAGCCAGCCTCCCTCGTCCATGCGGTCTGTGATGAGGAGAAGCTGTGCCCTACATAATCATCAGGAAATGTCACAAATGGAGCTGGCGGGGAGAACACAAAGGAGCTGTGGCAGCCTTTCATCCAAACCAGAGCGGTGAAGAAAGCTAATCCCTGTTCAGGACACAGCGACAGCTTCAGAATTAGACAGACAGAAGAAGATGGGATGGACTGAATGATTGCTCATTTGCCCACTGCAACTGAAAGGGACTGATCCTGGGGAATATACCCTCCTGAACCACAATTACAGTCCCTGCTCTGTGCTTGACAGGAAAGTAAAAGACCCCAAGGTCCTTGTCCAAATGTCTCAGGGTGAACAGATTCCTTCCCAAACTTAAACCTGGAGGTCAGTTCCACCCCATGCCTGTGAGCAAGCATCGAAGTGATGAAGTAAAGCTGTCATCAGAAGGAGTGAGAAAAGACTCGGGGACTGACCTTCTTATCAAATCTCTCAGGGAGATAAAACCAGCTGGAGCCTGATAGGAAAGTAACTCTTCTCTCTTCGTCATGGTTTGGAAGGCAGGGACTTATGGAAATACTCCATCTGCATAAGCACGTCTAGGGGCATTGGGCTCCCTTCTATGAGCTGTGACATGCACACACCTTCTGAGGGTTCATACTTCTTTCAGGGCCCAGCGTGCACTTGGCTTCTCAGATTGCTGAAGGCTGTTATTGGAAGACCAGCAAGCCCATGTTACTGGAATCTACTGTATACTGGACAAAAACAAAAGAACATTGACACAGATCTTGTCCTCGGGCAGCAAGGGAGCCAGAGGAGTGGAAGGGAAACTCAGGTCACCAGCCCTAATCACATGCACCTGTTCTAACCAAGTCACCAGTGTGCTACAGAGAGTGGGGGAGGATTGACATGGAGATTCTCACAATGAGATAAACTGCCTATTCCAGAGGTTGGCATCAAGAAAATCCTGGGGAAATTCCTTCCCAAATCATTAAAACAGGTCGCATTAAATAAACAGCACCCTAGAGTATAATAATCTCCATTACACACGGCCTACTCCTCTACCCTGGGGCACAGCAGTCTAACACTCTTTATTAATTGTACATCGTATGCCCATTGTTCCCTTGCAGAGCACAAAAGAGGTGCATTGTCAGAGCTGGGTAGGTGCTCTGGAACTGGGATAGTAGGGGGTGCTATGCCTACCCAACATTTTTTCATCTGAAACTTTTTTTCCATCAAAAATGCAGATTTGGGTTGACTGAAACATTTTGTGCATTGCTGATGATTTGGGCAAATTGTTTCAGTGTACAAAAAATAAAGAAAGTGGAAAAGTGGAATCAAACCTTTTCAATATTTCCAAAATGTTTCCTGTTTGCTTTTAGGGATAAATTCACACCCCAAAACAGGGAGGAGGTGGCTGTGCCCCCCTCATAACATTTAACCGCTTGGTTAGTGCACTCACATGGGATGTGGGAGACCCAAGTTTGAATCCCTGCCCCAGGACTATCCAAGCATTTCACACAAAGTGGAACAATTTCAATGGAAGAGACTGAGAGATGCTCATCCTGGAATACCTAATAGCCTTGAGTTTAGGCCATTTGCCTTGAAGGAGGAAGCGGGGAGAGACCTGCATTCAAGTGCCTGCTCTAGATCAGCGATATGAACTGGTAGGTCTCTCACATCACAGAGGAGTGCCCAACCACTGGGCCAAAGGGCAAACAGGCAGCTTCTCTTCCTCCTCCATTTTGTTACTCTAGCCCTTCACTCCATTTGCTTTTATTAAAAAATAGCCAAAACAAAATGTTTCCAACTTTTCCAACTGAATGAACAGTAGGAAAAAAGTGGGTTTCTGTATTTAAAAGCAAAAAGAGGGCAAAGCTCAGCAGTGGAGGAGAATACAGGAATCAGAAACTAAGCAAATGAGGAAAGAGCTGAGGAAAGAGCAGCTACAGCATGTGGGTGTCCATCTGTTCCTCATTAGCCAGATGTCTTCCACCCACCCCAGGAAGTTCCATTGACTGGGCACTGTCCTGACAAGAAAGGGGGGCGGGGGGAATGCCACCATGGAGCAGACATTCATCTAGCAATAGAAGTCCTGCCACACAGCCTTCCCTCCATTTTCCTTCCAAACGGAACCACACTCCCTTCTCCTAAGCAGATTTTAAATAGTTACATCTTCACAGAGTTTCTTGCTTTGTAATCACCGTGTGATTGACTCAGCTGTGTAAATGACATGTCATTACAGCCTTATATACCACAGTGCAGTGTTTACTTCCTGTTAGAGTGCAATCACTTCCTGCAACAACCCAATGTTTAACTAGGGAGCTTGAATTTTTGGTTCAGAGTTATTCTTCACTTGCTAAATTTCACCATATTAAGAGCCAGAGTGTTCTTGGATTCACACCACCACCCCAAGAGCAGAGGGGAGAACTTTACAGAGGATTCAATCCACAAAAGTTTAACCAGAAGGGCAGAAAAAATTACAAAAACTTTGCTCGTCATTGCAAACCAAGGATTGTTTATAATAAAACCACACCCAAACTGTCCACCTTCCAAGAGTGTATTTCATGTGCGTATTTGTGAGGTGGAGTTTTGTCTGGTAGCTTAAACTTGACACCAGAAGCCTCCCCCTGCCTCCTATGTCTCCGATAGACCCCCAGCCCTCTATTCTCCAGCACCTAAGTCAAGCTTTCACAGTGCCTCAGAAACTGGAGTAAGCAAATGGAACATTAACTAAGCCACAGCATCTGCTGACAGTATAGTTTCATATTTCCTTTCTTTAAATGTGTGTGTTTCACTGTCCTCCAGGATCCTATACCCTCCTTGTTTCCTTGCCTCTTTGCCAGAATAGAATCCAGTCTGTGTCTTCACCTTGCCCTTCCCCACTCCCAACGTCACTCCGAAAGAGTTTGAGCTGGTAGAAGAATTTCAGGCAGACAAGTGCTGGCCTCTAAAAGTAGCATAAGATCCAGTGGGCAATGCTAGCCAAGTAGCCAACAACTACTAGTGTAGTAATAGGGCTACAGGTTGCTTCCCGGGGCACTATAGCTGTTAGATCTACACTATGACTAGAATAGTGTTTGGACTGGCATGGTGCCATAGGCCAGTCCTACATGGCTCTTTTCCAGATGTGGAGCTTTTGATCACTTGGTCCTGATGCTGCTCAGTCATATTCTGTTCAGTCATATTCAGTAGGTGCCTTTTTAGCTCTACAGCTAACAATGGAAATTATCTGGGATATGCTTGAGAACTAAAGGCACCCACAGTGCATGAATGAGTAGAATGAGAAGACATGGAGATACAGAGAGAAATTACATAGACAAGGGACCAAGTGGGTTGTTGGTTCAGTGTGTGGGAGAAAGAGAGCGGTGACTGGATATGCCAAATCCTGTCTTCATCTAAGCTGTGCAATGCACCTAAAGCCAGACCTTTGTGGCAGGATAATCTTGATGCCCTTTTTGTGTCTTGCTGGTGCAGTGAAAGATCACATATGGAAGCCTCGTTATGAAGTTCACTACTCCTGTGGGAAGAGTGAGGTGGAAAATTGGGCCTAACATTTCATGCAGAGGAACACCTCTGGTAACTGTTCTTACCAGACACTGCAGAAAAGACAAGCTGAGTGACCAAAGAGTGGTGTAGTTTTGTGTTGCCAAGTCAAGCCAATCTCCCTAATTCAGCTTGACACTGTCACCTATCTATCCTGCAAGCCAAATCCTGCTCACATCACAAAGGCCAAATGAGAGCTACTGGGTCAGATCCTTAACTGCTGTAAACAGGAGTAGCTCCAGTAAAGTCCCTAGCGTTACACTTGTGACATGTTGCGTCACAGAAACTCTCTCAAAACTGTCACTAGACGTGATGGGATACCACTGAGAACAAACCCCTCCTATCAGAAAAGGCTTCCCTCCACTTCTGTATTGCTAAGCTAGACATACCAGTCGGCTCCAGCACAGACAAAGAGGTTGGGCCATACCCCCCGCAGTTCACAGAAACTAAGATTCACTTAGCCCAGGGGCTTCTCAGTTAACAGGGACTTTCCCAGAACCCAGTAGTCAGTCTTTCTGGCAACCTAAATCCCGAATAAATCCGTTTTACTCTATATAAAGCTTATACAGGGTAAACTCATAAACTGTCCTCCCTTTATAAATTGATAGAGAGATATGCACAGCTGTTTCTCCCCCAGGTATTAAATACTTACTCTGGGTTAATTAATAAGCAAAAGTGATTTTATTAAGCATAGGATTTAAGTGGTTTTAAGTAATAACAGACAGAACAAAGTAAGTTACCAAGCGAAATAAAACAAAATACGCAAGTCTAAGCCTAATACATTAAAGAAACTGAATACAGGTAAATATCACCCTCAGAGATGGGCCAATAAGCTTCTTTCACAGACTAGACTCCTTTCTAGTTTGGGCCCAATCCTTTCCCCGGTACAGTCCTTGTTCCAGCTCAAGTGATAACTAGGGGATTTCTCATGACTGCAACCTCTTTGTTCTGTTCCACTCCCTTTTAGAGCTTTGGCCCAGGGCGGGAACCTTTTGTCTCTCTGGGTTCCCATCCCTCCTTCTAAATGGAAAAGCACCAAGCTTAAGATGGATTCCAGTCTTAGGTGACATGGTCACGGGTCATTGTAAGACCTCCTTCTTCATCACCCACAGATTGGCCCCCATGTCCACAAGAAGGCTTGCAGGTAAATAAACCATCTACAGCCACTTGTCCTAGTTAGTGGGTGCCATCAAGATTCTAAACCACCATTAATGGCCCACACTTTGCATAATTACAATAGGACCTCAGAGTTAACTTCATATTTCTAGTTTTAGATACAAGACAGGATGATCACACTCCATAGATTATAAGCTTTGTAATGATACCTTATAACAGACTTTTTGCATAAAGCATATTCCAGTTACATTATATTTACACTTCTAAGCATATTTCCATAAACATATGGAGTGCAATGTCACAACACGCATTTATGCTACCTGAGGATCTGACCCATTCTGTCAATTGCAGGTTTAACTTCTCTGCTAGTGCTAGAAAACCCCACTACCTTAGACTTCAAGGGGAAGGATTCTCTCCCTCTCTTTCTCTCTTTTCTTTTTGGCTTCTTCTAATGTGAAATGTTTGGTGTTTTTATTACAAGACATAAAATCTTTTCCCAGCCCCAAATATGTCTGAATTTGCAGGAAGAACAATACCCCAGGGTCCTCTCTTCCCCCTTTGGTTCTAGCAACCTCTGAGTATCAAACAGTCTTTGCTTTGGAGAGCAAAAAGATAATGAATGACTTAAAATAGCTCTGCTGAAGAAAATGTGGGTTTGATTTCAATCGTAGAGGGAATAAATTCTTTCTGGCTATTTCCTAGAGAAGGCCAGCAGTACCTGCTGCGGCTATTACAAAGTCCTTCGATGTTCAGACAATCTGGACGATTGCAAGAAGTACTGTAAAACCCAAATGAGATCTAATATGCAAATGACTGTGATCCATGACATTCCTGTAGCACTTTATAGACTATCTACATACATCTCATATATCGTGTTGATTGGCAGGCAATACATTGATAAACTGCAGAACCAGGTGACTTAATGCTGCATAGCGTGTTAGGAAGGCTGGTGCACTGATCAGGGTGTTAGCTTGAGACTTGGGCAACCTGGATTCAAGTCCTTGTTCCATCACCGGTTTCCTGTGTGCCTCTGTGCTAGTCACTCAGTCTCTCTGTGACAGGTCTCTAAGACAAGGCAGATAAAACTTCCCTATCTCAGAGAGATAAATAACTAAAAATGGTGAGGTGCACAGATACTATTGTAAGGAGGGTCATATAAGAAGATGGCTTTGTGAGCATGAGTGGCAGGTAGCTGCAGTATTCACAGAGATAATTAGCTAAAACATTTTCAATGAAATTTTGTGATGACAAATGGGCCATTTATTTCAGAAAATCATATTTCAGTCTTTGTTTTTCCTTGTTCTGACCAGGTGTACTAGAGGGATCATCCTGACTGGTGCCAGTAAAACCTTTATATCCCCTCTTGTCATTCTCTATTCATGTGTTCTGCAGAAAAAAAACAAACCTGTTTTATCAGAGTTTTAAGAATATTATTGGAACTCTTTTTGTATTCCTCCAACAGTAAAACTAGGTATCTTAGTTCCTCTGAATCCAACCATACAGGCTTCAGAGGAAGCCATAAATAGCTCTAAAAGTGACATAACCTCACTTTCATATACATATAAATGTCTTAATTCTAAATTCCATCATCTTAAGTGGGTGTTGGGTCCTATAAGAAAACTAGGAACCTCCAACCTTTCAATGGTAAAAAGCACCTGGCCCTAATTGTCAGGTGTGGCTGAGCTGCATTTGGAACAGGACTGATGGTGTAGTGGTTTAAAGGTAGCTTTCTGCTGCCTTTGTGTTTTTATGATCATTGGAAAAGCAAGGTCTGGTTTGGTCCGTAGTGCAACTTAGAGTAATCACAGGGCTGCTCTAAATTGTGCCAGGTTACTCATGGCCCAAACAAGCTGTTGCAGCTGCTGGGGATCGTTGTAGAACTATGGCACTCTGACAACACTCTTCCCTTGCTCACGTCTCCTAAATGACGGGAAGCCAAATGGGTGAGGTTATGCAGCTCTATGCCACCCAGGAATTCCCCTACACCATGGCAATCTCCAGGTAGCCAGTTAAACTAGCAATGTAGAACAGCCTTATCAGAGGACAGATTCTGGGCCTCTGTTTTTAACTCTGGGGAGTCACATGGCAATGTAATGAACTTTAAACTCATGCCCTTTTAAGTTATAAGAAAGTCACTGGCCCAGGACTGTATTTTACCCATCCTGGGCCTTGGGCAAGTTTAATTTGCAGGATGGGGACCAGGAAGGGACAAATTTACTCTTTGAAGAGGAAGAAGAAAATATCTCCTTGGCTGGTTAAGGTTTTTTTTTAAATGGCAGCTATCTGACGTTGCCCAAGGATTTAGAGCGTTCAAATGAGAGATGCAGTGAGTGAGCGGGCAGAGGCCAGATGAAACAGTCAAAGGTGCATGATAACTTCATTTATCACATTGCTGTTCAGTCTCAGCACACGGCTACACAATTTATCAGATGGATATCATCTTCATGTGTATGATGCACACACAGCGGATGCCCTGAGGACCACGCTGTTTCCTACATTTATCATTATTTAGAGTACTGATAGGATTCGCTAGATGTAGAATGGAGAATTACCACAAAAACTGCAGAAGCTATTTAAACTATTAAATGAGGTAAATGCACATTTGTAAGGGCACACAACAGACATAGAGCCACACATCCCTGAAAAGCTACCGCATCCAGGGTAGGAAGCAGCAACCGGTTTGAGCTAGACCGCTACACAACATACCATTATCATTATCCCCTTGAGATGGTCCAACAAAATTCCTGACATTTTCAGTTCAATCCTGAAGAAGCAGTATCTCGGGGGAATATGAATAGACCATCTAGATAACCAAGCATGACCAAATGACCCAGCATAAACCAAGACATGACACAACAGTACCTGATATAATCGGGGCAAAATTACCAGTATAACCCAGCGTGACCCATTAGAATGACCCCGTGACAACAATTATTGCCTATGATACAGAGTTAATCATTCTCACCAGAGGATGCCGAATGACGCAGCAGAGTGTTGCTCACTATAGCTTTATTGAACTGCCCCTTACTTTGTGATTGGCTTCTAGAAGACACCCATTAAGTGATTCAGCCAGTTAGAGAGCAGCTAATCCACCAAAGTGTAATTCAATAATCTCTATTTTATTGTAGTATTTTTTGTCAACCCATTTACATTTTTCCGCTGCACTCATCACTCTGGTGTATGAGCACATCATTCTTGATAGATTGGCTGCTCTTTGGTGGGCTACAGTTTTATTAGAAAATAGCTTTTTCCTAGTTTCCTTGATTTTTTTTTATATCAGGCTATAAATGTTCTATCATACAGTAACTGGACTGGCTGAGTACAGGCTGGGTGTTCTCAGTTATAACTGACACTTTTAAAAGAACTGTCTGATAAGACAACAATTGTAACAGTGTAGTGTGAGTTATAGGGACCTTCTATATAATGTTTTGCAGAACATAGGGCAGACACTCAAAAAATGTCATGAGACAATTTGGCAACAACCCCCCCCCATTAGAATCCCACAGATATTAACATAAACCAGCTGATACTCAAATTTAGGGCCAAATCCTCTGGTTCACTCCAGTTGCTCAGGGCCACTTGGTGGCACAAAGCAGCCATAAAACTGATATAACTGGCCACCTGAGGATTCCTCCAGTATGGGGGAATCCCTAAAGGGCATAAGCCATCCTAGCAGCAACCCTTACTGCAGAGGAGGTGGTCAAGGAAAAGGGAAAAACAATGATCCCTTGGCCACCAGAATGGTTCCTTGGTGCCCATAGGCAGCTAGGTTACTCCCCAGCCAACTTCAGGATCGGAGGAATGTAAAGGTAGCTTAAAGCCATTTCTGCTCCCCGTTTTTGGTCCTGGATCAAGTTCAACTCTGCTAGACCAGAGTCCATACAGTGAAGGGACTGAGCAAACTAAAGGGATCAGTTGTGAACAAACCTATCTCAATCCCACAATTCCAACCTGTACACCTGATCTAGTTACTCCTTCTCCAGCCACTCCCGACACTCCCTTCCCAAATTCTGCTACGTTTCCTTCCATGCTTCACTACTCTGCTCACCAATCCTCTTACATATAACCTAAACCTCCCTGTATCCCCATGGCCTTGCCCATTTTCTGCCCTTGTGCTTTCTTTAACCCCATCCGAATCCCCCATAATTCCTGTTCCTATGTGGTCTACTCTTAATTTCCCCATCATTCTCTCCCTGCCACACACCTGAACTCTCTCCCTCATTCTCATGCACCCCCATACATGTCTGAACCAACTCCTCTTTGATCTCTCCCTCTTCTCCTATATATACCCAACCCAGTTCCTAAGATCTAGGTTAGTGTGGCCTCAGCCAGTAACTCATGAAAAGTTGATGAGTGACCGAGGCACCGAAAATCAGTAGTCTGGGAAAAAGAGAAAAGAACAGGCGGTCCCATCCTGTTAACAAGTGGAAGATCAAGGGTCGCTCCAGGGAGTGCTGGCAGATAGAAAAAGTCACAACATTGAAAGCAAAGTTCCCTGTTGATCACCTATCAAGTGTTTATCACTATCCCAATGATTACCAACCAAGACATTATCACTTTATGGTTCAGTTCATAAAACACAAGCAGTGTCTTTTGCTATTCCTTCCAAATGGCTGACCCGATGCTCCATTGCAGCCTACTTTTAGTATTTCTGATGAGTACATTCTTTGGGAAAAGCTACTGCAGGGGAGGCCCAGTTCCTCATGCTGAGTCCAGAGGAAGAGCAGGGCTGGAACCCATGGCCCATTCTCTGGGTGAATGCAGCTCCCTCCCTGATGGAATGATGTGGTGGAATCTCTATGAGGGGTTCGCCTTGGGGATTTCCTCTCCTTGAGCCCTTTCCCATGGATTTATCACTAGAGAGGGGCCAACTGGCTCATGAATCTAATTCCACCCTTTCCCGAAGGAAACAATGATGTCAGTGCCGCGGCATCAAGAGCCACAGCAGATCCAGCACTCTCAATGAGAATGACGAGGAGACCTAGAATAAGTGACATCATGACCAGCAGAATAGGCGGCTATGTCCAGCTCAGAGTCTTGTTTCTTTTCACAGAAAAGCATTTCTTCACTAGTAATTCCTGCACTGTTTAGTTTTCATAAACTGAATGAGTTTACACTGGTCAGTTCTGCTGTACTGACAGCCCTAGAGACAGCAGTTCTCTATTTAGCCCCAGAGCAGCAACAGTGCTGCCTCTCCAATGAGCCTCGGCCCTGACCTGGAGGGACAATGTCTAGAGGCGATATGGGAGCGTGGGCTCTATGGTTCATTCCGTTCTTGGCCTCTCTCTGCTGAGACGGCAAATGAGAGATCCAGTTGTGATGGTGGATTAACATCCCATGGGGCCCAATTTTCCAAGTGCTCAGCACTCACAAGTGGGGACAGATTTTCAAAAGCACTCGGCTTCCTTTTAGGCTCCTAACTAAGAGACCTGTCCATTAGGAACTAAAATGAGATCAGTCAATTCATTTCACACAGGGCACCAAACAGCTGTCAAATGGGAACAACTTGAAACACAATCAATCTTGGGAAAGGGATCAGAGAGTAACTAGTGACCTTTGATTATTTTCTCAGATTTAAGGTAGGAAAAGACTCTGCATCCCACTCTCCACTACCCCACAGGAGGAGGAGGAGTCAGTTGTAGTTGAAATACTCTTTTTATTGATGTAGAAAACAACAGTGTATATAAATATGTGTATGGTGTCTATCAGAGTTGTACATAGGTTGGTTGTATCCTGCTTTGACACCTGTGGTATGGTGCTTGTCATCTTAGACTGTAACCTCTTTGAGGTAGGGTTCATGTCTCTCTGCATGTTTGTACAACACCTAGTACAAAGGTGTGCTGACCGCGTCTGGGGCATGATGGCATTGCTGCAATAGAGATAAAAGTAGCAATAATAATGATACTATAATCATAATAATGAGCCCTCTGGTCCTTAAGGAGCAGCACAGGAAGGGGAGCATCAAGCTTTGCTTCCCCTGTTTAATTGACACTGCATGATCAAAGTCCTAAGTAGCTGGCACTGAAGTTACATCCCAGTCTCCCAGCACAAAACTATACAGAATTATGCCAGAATGAATCGGGGACAGCCTAGGCAAGAGGTGGCTATGTTTGTATGAAGTTTGCTTACATGGACATGTATGCAAAAGGAATGATTTGGGGGCAGTTCTATTGCCTGCATTATGCAGGAAGTCAGACTAAATGATCTAAGGGGTCCCTTCTGGCCTTTGAATATATGGATCCTGCAAATGTCCCTGTCCCCCGTTTCCCTGTCTGCTCCACTCCGATCTCCTCTCTTTCCTCTCCCTTCATACTCTCCCTTCTCACTTGGAATATTTCTCCTTTACAAAAGGGAAGGGAGGAGAAATAAAGAATTTGCCACTTTATACTCCAGGTTCTGAGGCTGGGGATGTGTCTGGTAAATGTCTTCTAGGAAAAAGGTAGGACTTAAATATTTTAACTTCAACTCCTGTGATTTACTTTCCTCCCCGCCCCCACTCTCTCTCTCTCTTCTTTCCTGTTCTTGTAACAGGCACCTAGGAGCAATGACAGCCCCACCCACTAGAGAGCAGTCTCCAAGATCCCCTTGCCCATGGCAGACTCCAGGAAGAGGGTAGATCCTGCTGCCTTGGGCATGTTTTATGTGTCTTTATGAGGTTCCTCTCCTTTCCCCTACAGTGAACTGGACCTGGGGCACAGCCCCCTTCCCATTCTTTCTCTCTGATCACAGTGTCTTCCTGTCCCATTATGCCACCTGCCTCCTAAAAGGACCATCACTCTGCCAAGGTTTCCCTCCTGCTGTTTCAGCCAATCCAGCTCTAGAAAAGTCTGATCTACTCAATGGGTAGGGGGTGGGGGAAAACTGTCTCTATCTCTGGGCTTGCTCCTCCATACACACAATGTTCTTGGAAGTTTTTGGTTCTCTCGTAACTTTCTCCCCTTGCTGTTCTTGTCATGTGCACCTAATTATAATCACGCTGCACAAAGAAACACACCTGTCCTGTGATCTCACACCAGTCCCTGAGATTAATTCCTGGAAAATCATGTCTGTCCTTCCACAATCACATATTTCTGTAGCTACAGGAACAAAGTGGCAATTCATACAGTAGAATGGAGAGGGTGCAACCGTCAGGGTATGAGGCTATGACTTAGAAGCACTGAGTTTAAGTCCCTGATCCACCACAGACTTCCTGGGTGACCTTGGACTTGTCATTCAGTCTCTCTGTGCCTCAGTTCTCCATCTGTAAAATGGGGCTAATAGCATTGCCCTACCTCACAGGGCTGTTGACAGGAGAACTCCATTAAGAACTGTGAGGTGGTCAGATACTACAGAAATGGAGGCCATAGCAATACCCCAGGTAGATAGAACAAATGGCCCTTCTTTCAGCTTCTCTAATCTTCAAATCCCACATGGCTCTATTACATGATCCTGGGCCCTTGATCTCCCAGACACACACTCTTGCTGTCTTTGCCTTCCCTCAATTTAATCACAGTCTCTACTCTGAACTCTCACTGATCCGGCTTGTGAAATTCATCTTCATTTAAAGGGATAAATGCTTCCCTCTCCGGAAGACACTGGCAGAGCAAGAAGGGGACTTGGGGGACCGGGGATGCTGTTAAACCCTGTCATGTCTGGCAGACATGCAAGTGACTGGCTCTAGTAGGTTGTTGGGGGAAGAGATACATCTCTCCATCTCTGACAGTTTGGGGCTAATGTCGCAAGTGCCCTATGCCTGGCTCCCTTGGGCTAATTGTGCAGATACAGCAGGGCCACTGGACAGGCACTTCTGTGCCAAGCTGTGCTGTCTCCTCAGAAGCACTAGGGTCTTCTGCAGCTGGCTAGAATAGGCTGGGATGCTTCAAAGACAGGAGGAGACATGGCTGGGATGGTTCTGTGGCCAGAGCCCTTGCTCTCTCCTGAATTTCCCCCTTTCTCAGGCTGTGTTTCCAGAACAGTTTTTTTTTTGGTTGGGGCGGTGCGGGGGGGGGGGGGGAGGGGCTTTCCCTCACTCAGCTGCCTCCTCGCCACATCCCTATGGGCTGAGCCTCAGGTACAATCCTTGCCCCACGCCCCTCACTTAGCTGTTTCTGCTGAGAGCCAAAGTCACTTCCCAAAAGCAAGCGAACCTTCCAGTCCCACCATTGAGTCTGCCTTTTAAGGGGGCTGTCACCTAATGAGGCGTTGCCAGGCTGTTTTAGCCACTTCCTGTTACAATATATCCTCTTTCTAAACCACTCCTCCCATCCCTAGCTTCTTCCAGTTCCGCCGCCCCTTCTTCTTTCCCCCTTTTATCTCTCTCTTTGCCCAGGGGGACTGTTATTTATACATTCTTTTTGCTGAGATCCCCTGACCTCCAGCATCGCCATTCCAACACCTGTCTTTGTGCTGGCGTTGGTGACACCTTAAGGGCCGGAGGCAGCTGCCTGTGGAAGACGACTGCCTCTCTTTTCCCTGCCCCCTTCCCATGCAGCTCTGGTGATGTACAGAACCCAGCTGAACATTTATCACAGTTCATTCACTCTCCTGCTCAGAAATAAGCATGGAGAAAACATGTCTCCCACTCTCTCTCTGCTATTGACCTTCAAAAAGCCATGACGGTACTAATGCCCAAACTGTTTCCCCTTGGACTAAGGGGGAAAGGTAATGCTCAAGATCTAAATGAAGCAGCGGTGATTATTTCTGACTAACTTCTTAGAACCCACCCATGCTGGGGGCAGTTCTTGGGGGGCCTGGGCACTAGGAAATGAAGGCAATCCTCAGCCCCCAAACCCTCCACCTTAATAGCAGGGCAGTCAACTCATTGGCATTTTGGAAGAGGACACCCCCCCAAATACACACTGTCACCCACTCATTCTAATCAGCTACATTTGGAGGGTGAACAGGATCCTAGCTCTGACCCCCATCCTAAGCAGACCAAAGGGTTAGAAATGTTGTGTCAAGAAGACCAAAGTTGTGTGTGTGTGTGTGTGGTAGGAGGGTATATATCAGAGATGGGGGAGAGAGAGTTGGACAGAGAGAACAGTTACATTTAAATTAGGTGTGGACTGGTGGTTGTGGTGGTGGGAGTAGAGAAAAGTTGATTCAGAAAAGAAAAAGTTGTAGGCACTGTCTTCAGTCGGAAATAGCCCTGTTTCAACAGCTGGTTCTCAGCAATTGATTTAGCTGCACTGGGCTCAGCTAGCTGTGTTTTACCTCTGGTTTAGCTGAACTGGTACTGCCCAGGGTGTGTCCTTGTCTACATTCACAGCTAAACTGTGATCAATCCTAGTGCGGCTAAACGGCTAGCGTAAACAAGGCTTAGAAAGACAGAGGGTCTCAGAGAAAGAGCAAGTTTAGGAAGAATGAAAATGTGGAGACAAATTGGAGGAAAGGAAACACAGATACTGAAAAAAGGCACACAAGTACGGAGAAGAGAAAGTGAGGAATGGGAAGAGAAAGTGAGGAATGGGAAGAGAAAAATGAAAGGACAAAAATCATTCAGAGGAGGTAGCTGGCTAGTGTTATTTTTTTATTTGACAGAGTGTTTGCTTTATACAACGTTTTGACTCTTTGATATATTGGTGGTTTGGCTGCTTCTAGCAAAAACAAACACATCTCTAGCTTTGGACACGAAAGAGGTGACACTGGGGGCCCAAATCTGACCATTTTTGGATACCACAGTCCACAGATCACCTTCATTTTGTGTTTTGAAAAGCTGGCAGGTATCAGTATATGGCCTCTGGGTTGTGAGATTCAGGATAAAGCCCATAATGCTTCTGAAGGGTGTTTGCTTACAGATTTGGCGGGGGGCTGAGGTATGAACTTCAGACAGCATATTCTACTGAAACGGATTCTGACTCCTGCCTCTCCTAAGTCAGGCAGTGTAGTGAAAACTTGACGTGTGAGAGCTCTGCCTGCATGAGGTGGAAAATGAGGGGAGACTGTGCTCTTAAGAGAAAGAGTGTAACTGGAGATGGGGAGGGATGGCAGTGAAGAGGGGAGAGTGAAAGACAGAAGGCTCCCAAGGAAGGAAGGAAGGAGACAGACAGAATGGTGGAGCGTGCGTGGTCAGAGACTCAAAGCCAGACTGTCCCATCTGCCATTTTGCATATTCTCAAAATCAGGCTGCTGATCTATAAAGGACTCTGCACCTGAAAGAGTTCTAGTCTTCTTCCGAATTCTCTAAACAGGGTGATGGGCATAAAATAGTACTCCCAGTACCATTTTCTGGGAGCTATAATTTACTGCTGGTATAAGGGGCTGTGCAACTCCATTGACTTTACTGGTGTTGCATCCACCTACACCCACACCAAGTTTAGCTCTGGGTCTCTAAGGTGTGCTGGAAAGAGAAGAGCACAGAAAGACAGTGGTGGAGATCCCTGTCTCACTCACTCAACACAAGCACTGCATTGTATGAACTTGATTCTCCTGCCACTTGCATCTGGTCTAAAAAGCAATATAATTCCACTAACTTCAGTGGAGTTACTCCAGAATTACATCAGGGTAAGTGAGAGGAGAATCAGGCCCTTCGCTGTTGGGTGTGAAAACAGTACGACATTGTACAGCATCGAATGCCAGTTCAGTAATCATTCCCACAGAGACAAGAGAAAGGAGACAACCTCATTTCTAGTTCAGTCATCATGGCATCAAAGAGGCCAAAGCCTATTGCTTTCTCTTTCAGCTAGGAGCCTGACAGGAATAATTCTTTGCACATATCTAGCATCTTCATTGCTGACTACTCATTTTATTCAATAGGTTACAAAGGAAAAGACTTGCTTTAATTCTATATACTCTCAATTGCCCTTGATCCCTGGATCCTACCCAGGGAAATATGATAAAAATGACCTAGTCTCATTATCAGTTTGTGAAATTAGGGCAATCATTGGCAGTAGCAGAAACACAGGCTACTTCAAAGCCTATGGGTGCAATTGAGCAGGGCTAGCATTTAGAAACAGGAATTTCCAGACTGGAATAACCCTGTGGCCCACCTAGTCTAGTATCCTGTCTCTGACAGCGAGCAGCACCAATGCCTTAGAGGAAGGTGTAAGAACACCACGGCAGGAAAATGTGGCATAATCTCTCCCCATAAAGGCCTCATTCTAGTTTCTAACAGTGAGAGATGGGCTTAAGACTTGAAACAAGAGGTTTTAGATCTCGTGCAAAATGGTTATCATAATTAATTATGACAAGTCTGGATATTCCTGTTATCTGCATAAATGTGCATTCACTCACTGAATCTTACAAGGTTCTTGGCCTCAACACAAGGTTCTTGGCCTCAACAACTTCCTGTGGCAGTGAGTTCCACAGTCTAGTTACACACTGAGTGAAAAAGTTTTTCCTGTTATCTGTTTTCATGTTGCTACCTTTCCATTTCATTGCATGGCCCCTCGTTGTGTCACAACAGGGAGAACAGACACTCCTGACCTACCTCATCTAGACAAATCATTATTTCATGTACTTTAATCATGTCCCCTCTCATCCATCTCCTTTCTAAGGTGAACAGTCCCAATCTTTTCAAACTCTCTTCATTTGGGAGGTTTTTTTTCATGCCCCTAATAATTTTTGTCACCCTTTTCTAAATCTTGTCTAGTTCTGTAATAACCTTAGTGAGATGAGGTGACCAGCACTGCACAGTATTCCAGAGACGGTCGCCCCATTGATTTATATAAAAGCATTATCATTTCCACATTATTCTCCATCCTGTACTTTATGCATCCTAACATCTTGTTTGCTTTTTTTGCCTGCAACTGCACACTGAGCAGAGGTTTTCACTGAGCTATCTACCATGACTATCCAGTCCCTTTCCTGAGCTGATACTGTTAATTTAGAACCCTGTAAAGGTGTATGACTGGTCCTGTTTCTTTTCCCCCAAAATGTGCATTACATTGCATTTATCCTCACTGAACTTCATTTGTCATTACGTTGTCCTTTCATCGAGCTATTCATTTGGGGCTCAAGCAGCAGCCTGCAGGCAGTGCCCCCACCCCCAAATCCTTTAAATGTCAGTGCTAATCTCAGCTTTCATTTCTTTTATTGCAAAGAAAACCTCCCCAGTATAAACAGATTGCTGGGAATGAATGTTTGCCATGGCACTTCTCCCTGACGGTCACAGATTAGTTACAGTACAACAGTCACCCAGGGCTGTGGCCACAGCACCCTTTATTTTTTGGTAGGACCCTGGAATGACTCATGTCTGAAGGCTGCCGCGAGCTCCTTCTGACCCTCTGGCTGGCTGCCTGCAGCTGAGCCTGAGCCTCTGCCGAGCTGCCAATGAGGCCTCCAATCACAAAGGGCTGGAGGCAGCAAAGTGAAGGAACTGGCTGAACTGCAGGCAACTATCAGAAGAGAGCAGAAGAAGGGGGGGAACCCACGTCTCAGACAGCCCCAGTGACAGCAGCATTCCCCCTGAGGGAAGAAGAGGAGGCAATGAGGGAAGGAGGGCAGGAAAGTGTGGACTCAGGCTTCCCCTTCACAACTGCAACAGCTGTCAAATTCCTTAGTGGAGGAAGGGAGGATAGTAAGAGCTGATGAGGGTGAAAGGAAGAGGGAGGGGAGAGGGGAAAAAAAGACATTTTATGGAACTGGGACAATTCAGAAGTGGAAAAGAAGGAACAGATTTCAAAAGGGTTCGGATCCTTCAATGAGGAGAGAGAGAGAGAAGAGCCAGAGATGGAGGATAATGGAATAGAGGAGAGGAGAGAGGACAGAAAGAGGAGAATGCAGGAGCAAAGGGGATGAAGAACAGAGCAAGGAAAGCAAGAGGACAAGATCAGTAACAAGAGAGGGGGCAAGAGGGATAGACAACAGAGAACTGGTAGTGAAGATGAGAGAAGCAACGAAGGGAAAGGAGAGCTGCTTTTGAAAGAAAGAACAGAAGGGAAATGAAAGAAAATAAAAAGGGAAAACAATGGAGAGAAACGAGAACAAAATAAAATGGAGATGGCTAGAATGAATCAAAGATGGAGGGAAAGGAAAAAGCTGGCAACAGAGATGTAGAGGTAAGGTCACATACACAAGGCAAAACCTCTGACTTTGAGGTGAATTTTCTGTAATGTCAGTTCTACGATCCCTGACACACCCTCAATCGCTGAACGTTTGGGGGAAGGAAAGGGGTGGGCAGCAGCTGAATTCTCTAGTGAGACACACTTTCTTCTGTGACCCCTTTGGAATGGGCAGGACCTCATGTGTGATGTGCAGAAGCACAGTTCCTGTCAACTAGTGCAATCTGGAGGGCAGAAATGGCACAGAATGGAGGAGTGATGACTTCCCCGGGGATGAAAAGGGCATGTTCAGTGGGGAATCTGTTCTTAAATTAGGGGCAGTGATCGGAGACTCTGAAGGGTTCCCTGCTCCTAGGCTTACCATTGCTTTTGGGTTCTGTTTTAGAATGGGGTGGTGCTGATGTAAAATCTCACCAACACCCCTGCCTACTGTTCCCCCTCCCCACTAAAGCACTCTGGATTAGACTATACCAAAGTGGAATGGGTAAAGGGGTGCACGGAGAAATGCATGGGTTAAAATGGAATCATCAAACAGGAATAGCTCTCTGTATCCTTGGAAAAGAGAACATTTATCGTATCCCCCATGTAATTTCTTTATGCGTTACTGCTGCCATACTACATCTTTGTGTCCCTCCCACTACATTTCCCACGCACTTCCTTCAACACGGCAATTCCTGGTGCATTTCAGGACAATATTAACTCATTGCTCTCCCTCTGTCTCTGTAAGAGGATTCAGTTGCTCTTTTAGAGCTATTTAGAAGTCAGTTCTCAGCCATTCACCATTGTAGATGAGCACTAACCTGTCATAGCTCACAAATGAAATGAGTTTGCTGGTCTCAGCCTGTTGGATATTCATGCACATCATAAAAGCTCTGCCAACTTGCCATGATTTACAGACAGCTATGAATTAAGTCTAGAGGAGCTTCCGGGCTCCATAGGCAAACTTCCTGTGTGCTGTCCCTCACACTAATGAAATGTGATCTTTCCCTCACTTTTGAGTCCTTGATCTTTTTCACAATGAAGAAGCAGCCAACCAGCCCAGACCCTCCCTCCCCTTAGCAGGTGGAAAGCCAGCAGCAATCAGCTATGCGCTGGGCCATCACCTGCTGCTCTGACTCAGGCTCAGGACTGCATCTAGGCCTCCTGTGATCCTGTCCCTTGAAGGTACAAGGACCCTGGGTTAATTTGTTGCTGTTTACATCATGTGCTCAGAGGAGGTCCAGGAGTAGAACAGCAAGGGGCACTACTAGTCAGGACTGGGGGCACTGGCAAAGCTGTGTGAGCCAAGGACTAGAGTAACAGGCAGTTCTGCAGGGCTGAACTGAGGTGCATTGGCAGAGCTGTGGGGAGTGGTACTGGGATGGGGCCGATCATGATCAAGGTACAATGACAAAGCTGTGGGGTGGCACAGGACTGAAACAACAGGGAGTCTACGCAAGTCAAGGATGAGGTATGTTGCCAGAACTGTGTGGAGAAATCTTACCCAATGTCTCCCTGCACCCTGCTTTATTTTGCTGTCAACCCTTCCTTTTCACGAACGCTGAAATTGCACTAAACTCCTATGCACTGTTCAGATATAACAAGCTGGAAAAAGAAACAGATCAGCTCATTAATTTTCCTTAGGAAGGGTCTGTAGGCAGGAATTGTTTTCTGCACCAACATCCATTCAATTACTTGTCTTCGCACCAGTGAGATCTACAGGGATGTCTAACCCTGCACACATCACTCATGCCTTCTCTTACCAGACTATTTTCTCTCTCCTCTCCAGTATAAAAAGCCTCTCAGAGCTGTCCCTTTTCTAATAATAATGACATGACAGAGCCAATAACAATACAGAAATACAAAATACAGTTTGTTTCTATTTAAGAACATAAGAGCTGTCAGACTGGGTCAGATCAGGATCCATCTTACCCAGTATCTGTACTAGAGCTTCAGGGGGACTGCACAGAACAGGGCAATTATGATCCATCCGTCTTCCACGTCTGGCTTCTGATAATCAGAGGCTTAGGGTTGGTCCGAGCATGGGATTACACTGCTGGCCATTCGCCAAGATGGTCAGCAATTGATGAACCTATTTTCCATGTATTTAGCTTGTTCTTTTGTGAATCCAGTTATACTTTTAGCTATCACAACAGCCCATGGTGATGAGTTCCACAGCTGAGTTGTGCGTTGTGTGAAAAAGTACTTCCTCTTCTAACCTGCTACCTATTAATTTCAGCAGGTGACCTGTTTTTTGTATTGTGTGAAAGGGTAAATAACACTTCTCAGTTCACTTTTTCCACACCATTCAGGATTTTGTAGGTCTCTATCATATCCCCTCATCCCCTAGTTCTCTCTTTTCTAAGCTGAACAACCCTAATTTTTTTTAAGTCTCTCCTGATATGGAAGCCATTCCACAGCCCTTATCTGAACCTTTTCCAGTTCCACTATATCCTTTTTGAGATGGGGCGACCAGACCTGCACACAGTATTCAAGGTGTGGGTACAGTCTGGATTTATACAGTGGCATTGTGATATTTCTGTCTTATTTTCTAGCTCTTTCCTAATAGTTCTTAACATACTGTTAGCTTTCATAAGGCCCCAATAAACTACTGTCTTTCAGTTTTTAAGATTCTACAAGAGGAGATTCAAATTAGTCCCTAGTAATGGAAATCTACAGTTAGATCAGAAGTATCATTCATAATAATAAATATACAAAAGGTTCCATGCAAGGAGGTAAATGGTTTGGAGGATCAGCAACTTTCTTAAAGGCAGAAAAGGCGTAGAGTAGCAGATCCATGGGTGCAGTGAGTTTGCAGATCTGAGCTGTTTGGTGGGTGGGTGAGCAATTAAAAAAGAGTGCCGGTTTTTATATTAAAAGAGCCAGTCTCTGCCCTTTTAAGAAAAACGGCACAAAGATTCTTGAGTGGCATGAGAAATTGCTTAGACAGCGCAGCTTGATGAGAGAGTGGTACCTGGAGGCAGATCAAAAAACATCGCTAGTTTGGTACTTAACATGAGCAGAGACTACATTGCTCCTCTTATGCTAGTGTAGCACTGGAGCTCATTGGTGGGCTGGAAGAAGAGGGGAAAGGACCCTCTGCCATGAAAGAGCATTGAGATTGGAATCCTTATTCACCTCAGCACAAAAGGTCCTCCAGTAAAAGGTTGGAAGTCCACTGTGGGGAACCAAGCTACCGTCTGAAAGAAGTGGAGCCCTCACAAAGAAGGAACAGGGGGCCCAGATTTCCAAAAGGGACTAGTGACTTTGAGTGCTTGAATGCATTGGTGCCTAACCTGAGACAGCTTAAAGGGACCCGATTTTCAGAAAGTGCCCCTGAAAAACATGCTCCCGCTTCCCCCCAATAACTAATCACTTTTGGAAATCTTGGCGGAGATACTAAATGTCCCTCTCACCGCAGGATGAGGACTGAGGAGGTGGATCACTGGAGGGAACAGAATGGGTGGAGAGAGACAAAAGCAGGATGAGCATGGAGGCTGACAGGATGGTAACTGGGGCCAGAAAAGTACCTGAGAGATAGATGGGGCCAGGGAAGGAGAGAGCTCTAGGTGATAACTGAGACTGATTGGTGAGGCAGAAGGAACCCTGAATAGAGGCATCTATCAGGGTGCCCAGCCACACCTGGCCTATATAAAGGTAAATAACTACAAGAATATTTCTAAAAGAAAAACCCAATTTTAAATGATTACTACACTACTTATCCACCACTCTCCAGCATCAGCCCAGATTTCACGGAGTCCTTGGAGGACCAAGGCAACCCCCCATGCTAGTGGCCTGACAGTGTCTTCCTACCAATAGGCTGAGAACAAACACTGACTACTTCCTCAGTTCTTTTCCAGCAATATAAAGCTTCTCACACACCAATGGCCCCTCCTCACCTCACAGCCTGACCCAAAGCCCACTGAAGTTGATGGAAAAACTCCAACCTATGGCCACCCTGTAGATGTGGGGGATTCCAGGTGGAGGGCCCTCTTTGCCATTTCCACTCGTGCACTTCATTGAAGTATGAGGTTAGAAGGGACTGCAAGGGGGTTATCTCGCCGAACCCCCAGGTGAGATCTCAGCCATCTGTCCTCCCAGGTGCCAGGCCACTCTTGACCTCTGTGGGGAAGGGAGGAACAGGTCCTGGCCCCTGAAGCAGCCAGCTTTCAAACATGGTGCCTGAGAGAAGTGTTTCTGATTCTCTCTCCAGAAAGGACTAAGGGGAGGAGGGAAGCCAACCGCACTAATCAAAACCTCAGAGAGACGAGAAGCAAACACAAAGTTGCTTTTCATTTGCAACCGTTAGACAGCAGCTTGACAAAGAGATTTGAAATATGGTCAGCTAGGGAAGGAGAATGAAAAGAAATCCAACCTCACAGAAATCCCTGCTGGGAAGGTCCCTGCCAGGGAAGCATGGGGCACTGCTAACTTGTCCCAGTGACAAAGGCCAATCCCGTTTAGCGTGAATGCCCTGACTCCCCCTTGCACACACCCTTGGCCAGCAAGCTGTGCTGTCTCGCGAAAACTCCTTCACCAGCCCCCCGTCAAAGTTTTAGTGCAAACTCTACCTGGCCCTGCCGTTCGGGAGAGGCCGATTTTAGCAGCTGGGCTAGTTAATTAGCAGCAGAGCAGTAGCTGTGCCCTCCCCCATTCCCCCTCTTCGCCTCCGCATTCCCCCGTAGTGGGAATGGGAAGCCTCATCTACCGCGGAAGGTTCACACGGCTTGGCGGCAGAGCAATTAAACAAACGGGTGCGGAGGAGGGAACTGGGTATTGCCAGGAGGCGGGGCGCTGAGCCCTACCAGCGCAGGCTGAGGGGGAGAGGGTCCTGCAGGGGCAAGCCAGCTGTCTGTCTGTCTGCATCTCAGGGCTGCTGTTCCCAACCTTCGGAGCTCATTCCCGGAGAAGGGGAGAGCTCCGGAGCGCGTTAGCGAGGGAGTGCAAGGGGCTGACGGCTCCTTGGGGGAGCAAGTGTGAAAAATCGAGACACTTTTTCGGGTGGGGGGTAGTTGCCTATCCAAGACAAAGTCCCTAATAACCGCAGCTCTAGTCCCCCCAGAAAGGGGCAATTATGACATTTATTGTACATATTCCAGCGCTTGGAATCTAGGGGTGGTCCCAGCTGAGGTCATGGCAGTCCCTGTGCCTTTAGGGGCCGGTCCAATGTGGGGGAGAAGGAATGCAACCTCTCCTATCCCCCCCCCATTGTAGCCATAGCTACGTGCCTGTGGGTAGACACACAATCGGAATGCACAATATTCCCTACATCAGTGTCCTTCCCCCCCTCTTATCTCTCGCCTTCATCTCCCCGCTAGGTCTCAAGCCCAGGGACACAGCTCACCGAGAGGCTGTTTGTCCCCTTCTCATTTCGCTTTGCGCTTCTTTTTCCGCGAGAGGCTATTATCAATGTTTAATGAAGTAGCTGTCTTGTTCCCCGATTGGGCTGAAAGCTGGCGGAGAGGCTCTTAATAATGGGGCGGTGGGGTTGGTTTCTGCGTGTGGAAGGTGTGTGTTTAAAACCTCCCCGCTTAATTTCCTGATATTGATTCTCTGGCTTGGAGCTAGCATCGAGTATTCAGCAGAGAGCTCCTCTGCAGAATATGTGAAAAGGCAGGGTTTGGATAGAGAAAGGGCACCAAATGCAGTATGCGTCAAACAGACCATCGCTCAATGAAGTCACTTAGCTATTCAAAACATGTTCAGCCATCATTCAACCGTTTGCACCAAGAACTGGGGTGGGGTGGGGTGGGGGGGACAATTCGCGCTTCTTCCCGGACCACAACCATTTCCAAACAGCCTGCTTTGGTGAGAGACGTTAGGACAGAACACAGTTTATTCCCTCCTCGCCTCCACCCCACCCCCAATCCTCCTGGTCTGGTTTTAGAAAACCAATTCTGCGGTATCCGCTTCCCGTTCCTCCTCATCAGAGCGATCAAGGCTAATTCGTTTAAGGTGGACCCATGGAGACATGGACATACATGCACATTATCTGTGGATGTCCCCACCCCATCCCCAATCGACCCTCCTGCTTAGAGTCTCGTCTTGAACACCGATTTTACGATCCGCGGAAATGCTCTCTCTGTGTGTATGTGTGTCTCCATAAACCAGACATTTGCATCCGTGCCCCTCTCCTTCCAGGACATGATTAGAAGACACCCACCCCCCACCCTGTGCACACATGCACCAACCGCAATACTAAACAACACAGATTTAAAAGCAAATTGCCGGCCTCCCTCCCGCCCCACGTCTGAGTCCAGGGGCTGGCTGCATTGCTGGTTCTCCAGTGGCCATCAGACATGTCACTGTATGTGGGAGCTGAGTTGCTGCCCAGTTTCACCACATTATACTTAGGCTGGTTTTCTGTTCAAAGACTTATTTATTTTTAGACTTTGCAGTAACGCTTTCAAGAGAACAAACACTCAGAAGGGAGGGGGGAAACACCCGCAAAAACAAAACCCACCCCAGCAGCGTGTGGCTGCTCAGAGACATTACGAAATGCTCTTGAACTCTGCTTGAGCTGACTGGAATCATTCGGATTTTCCAAATAAGGCTCCTTAGACAGAACAAGATTAGGGGTTAGCTGCCCCCCCATAAAGGGAACTTGATATTTACATATGAGGTGTTTTGCCGTTTTTTCTCAGTTCCCAGACTTATGATTATCAAAGCAATTTATAAAGGAGAGCAATTATTTTAGTCTGTTGTTACAGCCAACAGTGCTCCAGTTATGTAGCATTTCGCTTGCTTTCCCAGGCAGTAATGATCCGGAAAGAGGCGGATCACACAATTGCTTTTAACAGGGTCTCTGGATGTTTACACAATGTACAGATTACTCCAATTAGGAGGGTTTTTTGGAAGGGGGAAGAGGAAAGCATAAAGGAACAGAGTAGAGAGCATATTTTCCCACTCTTATTGCCTTTTCTTTCCTCAGCAACTAACCCAACCACTCTTGTTCCACGGTGGATTGAGAAAATGGTGGAATGTGGAGAGATTTATTTGGGGAGGGGTGAGGAGATCCAGAATCAAATACCTTCCAGGCAGCAGGTTCTCCATAATCCAGAATGGGTCATGACTTCCTCGTTCTTTTTGCTGGTTTCGTTTTCACTGACACTTTTGGTCTTGCAAACCCCTCTGGAGTAAAGCCAGTAGTCGGTCCCCACAGCTATGGTCATCAGGCTGAAGGCAGCGAAAGCACCAACGGTGGTTAAAAGCATCTGAACACCTCTGTCAAAGAGCCCCATAATTCTTCATTATACAAATACCCAACCGCCTTCTGATTCTTGGGGTGTGTGTGTTAATAAAATAATAATTCCACTACTAATATAATGGGTATATATATATAGAGAGAGAGATATATCAAAAAGGGAGGTAAGAAAGCCCACGGAAAACAGTGTAAATTATAAAGACCACACGGGAAGAGGCTTGCCTTTTAAATCAGAAACGTCCCGGTTGTAATATAAAAAAGAAAGTCAAAGAAAAGAAAAAGAAAAGAACAAAAAAGACTAAAGCGAGAACCCCCCCAAAATGAGATGCCTTAATCCCTTTTTCTAAAATTCTGGTCTCCAGTTTCCATATGTAATGGCTAATTTGGAGATGGCTTCCACAGTGAACAGGGGAGCAGCAGCAGCAGCATCCTCAACACAATCTCTCATTATCTGGACCTAGACAGTTAGAGATTGTAAGAGCAGAGATGCAACCTTCAGGCTTCTTGCTTAGCTCTGCAGCCTGCGCCATGAAAATCCTTTTTCTTCTCAGTTATCTTCCTGGGATTTGTGTGGTTGGCTTTTTGGGGGGTTCAAATTCTTCCTTCCTTTTCGTCCTTTCTTTTTCCTACCACCAAATCAGACTTCCCAGTATACTGTGAGCCCTTGATTTCAGCGGTACAGGTGCTGAGGTCTTGCCTTCCATGGCTTTCCCCACAGCAGCAGCAGCAGTTGTTGTTGTTGGTAAAGTGGGCAAGGGAGGGGGGGGTTTCTCCCAGAGAATCGAGACGGATTTCCCTCCTCCTCTTGGCACAGCTTCTGAAAATAAGGGAACCGGTGCCTTGCTGCAGGATTTGCTGCCTCTGCCTCTCTTCCCTTGTTAGTTCCTTTCTCACCTACTACATTAACGTGGTGGTGCTGATCTGGACAGCTCCCCTGCACCGATTTCTCCGCGGTGCTGAAGAACAGCTCCTGTGCCTCTTGACCGGGATGCTGGTGGGAAACTGGGGAGCAAGAGCTTCCTCTTCCTATATCCTCTTTCCTTCAGCGTCTACAAATGCGAGTGATCCTGCTCTGCTCGGAGGAGCAGGGAGGAATGGGGAGGGGGTTGATTAGCCTTCCCACTTGTCCTTTCCTGTTTTTACCCCTCTTCTTCCAAACCCTGAAATAACTCCCCTAGGCTTCAGGAGCTGAGAGAAAGGCGTAGCTGGATCTCGCTCGCTCGCTTGCTCTCAGCCCAGCCTCCTTCGCATTCCAGCTATACGTGCCCAGAGCTCCAAATACAACCGTCACATCACAATTAGACCAGCACAAAACTTCAATCAGCCGTTTCTCTTCCCGGGAGACGGGGAAAATGTAACGTGGAAGGGTAATTAAAAATTAAATAAAATGTGTTTGTTTTAAAGCACTTAGTCTTCATTATTCTCGGGCTGGCTACAAGTTACATAGTGGGGTTTTCCCCTTCTCTCCTCTCATTTCTTTGTCTCTTCCTATCCAATAGTGTATGAATCCCTGGGTGTCTTTCTCTCTCTTTGTAGCTTTCCTTGAAATCCCAAATGCTGCTCCAACAAGCAGACATTTTGAAAAGATTAGTAATTGAAAATGTTTTTTTAAAAAAAAGAGTTGCTGCAAACTGAATTCTCTCCACTCAAAAAATAATACTCCTTTCATGTCTACATTTGAAACCGAAAGGAGCGTTGATTGAATCCACATTGCCGACATCAAAGCATGTCATAATCCTCTCCCTCTTCCCGAGCAGTATCATTACACTCGGTTAATTACATTATTCACCTCGCTCATCATTCTATATGTGTTGCTGTTCTTTAATCTAACACCAGTAAAGAGAAAAATGACTTCATCTAAATCCTGATGCTACAGATTTAATTTCTCTCTAATCAGCTTCATAGTTCAGAGAGCAAGAGACCAGAAGGGATGCTTTGGGTTCACTGTTTTTCTGCTAGAGCGGGGTGCAGAGAAGTTGAATCAGTTGGAGCGTTTGAAACACGTTGCAATTTAATAACTCGCTCCTTTCCCCTCCCCGCCGCTGAGCTCATGCTTAGAAGAAAAACGCTCAGAGGTCTGCTGAACGCTAAAGAGTTTGTAAAAAAAAAAAAAAAAGTGAATTACAAACCACTTTGCACCAGGTATAAATTCATCTCTAACGGTTGCCTTCTGCTATCGAATTGATTGACCTAGAATAAAACACCCTTCTCAGCTTTACAAGTCAATTACCAGACTACCTGGTTTTTAGCCTAATTTTCTAGATTAACCATTTCTGCCCAGACAATGACAGGTTTGCTGTAGTGTGAAGATCACACATTCTCTCTTCGTCTTCTGCTTTTTTTCTTTTTCTTCTGTCCCTCTTAACAGCGTGGCTTCATTGTTCATGACCTCTAATTTCTTCTTTGTCCCAATAAACACATTTAAACCCAGGAAAGTCTACAAACGACTTTCAGGGCATTAAACAGCCTGGCCAAGCAGGGAAACAAAGTTTATTGACGGGGCAACCACGTGGCTACATTGGGGTATGGGTGGGACCAGGAAACTCCCCCTTTCCCTACCAAAAAGCTGGTGTCCCGCAGCACAACAAAACCTGTGCAGGGCAAGCTCCTTCGGGCTGGGCAGGAGAACGCCCAAACCCCAGCTCTTCCCAGCCTAGGGTGACCAGACACGTGTGAGAAATCGGGACGGGGGTAATAGGAACCCATATAAGAAAAAGCCCCAAATGTTGGGACTGTCCCTATAAAATCGGGACATCTGGTCACCCTATCCCAGCCCTACTCCAAGAGTCTTTATGATCCCACCCCGCCCCAGTCCTGTATTCCTGTAAATTGCTAACCCAGCCACAGCAGAGCAGCCCTCGCTGTCTCGCCCCCGAATTCCCACCTGGTCCTGCCCCTCACAGCACAGAATTGTAACCCAAGACGGAGTAAAATGGCAAACACCCTCAGAAGGTTTTGTTTGTCAACAATTGAATGCTGGTGTCTGACACCGTCGGTAACAGGAGCCATAGCAGCAGCAGCTGCTCTGTTCCGCAGCAGCTGCCGTTCTTCCTGGCGGGGACGAGGGGGAGGATCGGAGGACTGAGTGTGGTTTCACGACTACGTTTTGGCCCCCTTCGCCTGTCCAGCGAGACCCCCCTCCACAGCCTGCCCGGATCAGTCCCGTGCCTGACACGCGGCATGCGCTGCAGCGGTTCCACGCACAGCTGGACGCAGCGGGCATCTGTCTGGAACACACGCGCTTGATGTGGGATGTGTTAACCAGGGCGTGTTGGGTTTGTTTGCTAGAGGCTGGGAAGGATACCGTAAAGCGAAGGAGGCGAGCCAGAGAGTATTCTCTGCTCAGTCCTCAGTCTCAGCGAGGGAACAGGTGACCCTGCCCTTTCCCTACTGGGGGGAGGGAAATTCGGAGTTTCTTTCTGCACAAAAGGGGGTTCCTCTGAGCAAAGAGAGTGTTTTGCTGGCTACAGGTGGGATCAACCCCCGGCTGCTTTTTCTGCACTGTTTTCAGTAGGGGATGGATGGGGCTGTTCCCCTCCCCAGTGGTGTTCTCTTGTTCTGTTACTAGATAGATATTGGAAAGGCCAATAGCCTCAGAGACCCCTTTCTCCAACCTCGAGTCCAGGGGAGTGACTAGAATCATACAGGAGAGGGACTCCTCCAGAGATGATGCATCTGCCAGAAAGAGATCTTTGGAGAGGGTCTATAACTGTGAGGAAAGTCCTGGGTGGGGCTTGAAGCTCCGAGACTAAGACTACTTAGGACCTAGTGGGATTATCAGAGAGGTTGTTTTCCTCTCCCCCAAGGTGGTTCCATTCCTGTGACAGGGAAAGGTTTTAGGAGAGGGAGGATGGTGGTGGCTCTGACCCATTTCCTCTCTGTCCGTGCATTCATTTTTCATTCCTTTCTCCTCCAGGGATCTCAGCTCATCATGGACTGTTCAGTTCCACCCAGATTCCACAATTGCTCTGTACAAGAGGTAGGAGAGAACAGAGCAGCTGGCTGTATAAAGGGCTCTGAGGCAGGAGCTCTGATGAAGAAAGATTACTAAAGTTAAAGGTGTAGTTTAACATATAATCCCTGGAGCACTCAGATACCACAGAACATGCTCAGAGAAGAAAGTCCTATCAGGGCAGCCCCGAGGATTCAGGGGGCCTGGGGTCTTCGGCGGCAGAGGGCCCTTGCTTCAGCAGTAATTCAGTGGCAGGAGGTCCTTCCACTCTGGGACCCGCTGCCGAAGTGCCCCGAAGACCTGCGGTGGGGTCCCCCCGCCACCAAATTACCGCTGAATACCCGGTACTTCAGCGGCGGGGGAGGGGGGAATTTGATGGCGGGGGTTCCTTCTGCCCCAGGGTGGGAGGACTCCCCGCTATTGAAGACCTGGAGCAGAAGCAGCTCCGGGAATCTGGGCTTTGTGAGAGTTTTCTGGGGCCCCTGGAGTGAGTTAAGGACCCCACTCCAGGGGCCCTGAAAAACTCTCATGGGGGCCCCTGCGGGGCCTGGAGCAAATTGCCCCACTTGCCCCCCACTCTGGGCAGCCCTGAGTCCTACACACTTAATCACACTTACACCTGCCTTCACCAAACAAGGACACTCCATCAGAGTAGATTGTGTAATGGAACAGGCCATGCAGATACCCTGAGAGAACCTGCTTCAATACGGGGGAAAAACCCATTGATCACACCCCCTATGTGTCACTACCATCTCACACTGGAACCTATATAGGGCATCATCAAACAGTTACAACCCATGCTTGATGGGGACCACATCCTGAAAGAAATCTTTACTGAACTCTCTCTTCTGACCTTCAAACAACCCCCCAGCCTCTCCAAGCTCATAATCAGAAGTAAGCTACCCCTAGGCTAGGACACACTAACTCAAAGCAGCACCAGACCCTGCCAGAACAACAGATGCAAACCCTGCGGATATATCTCTACTGATACAATGATCAATACCCTCCACAACACACCTCTCAAGATCCACGGATCCTATTCATGCCTATCACAACATGTGCTGTACCTCGTCCTGTGCATCAAATGCCCCAACAACAGCTATGTGGGTGAAGCCGGCCAATCACTATGCTCTCAAATGAACTCACATAGAAATATGATAAAAGACAAAAAACACCCTATCACCTGTGGAAGAACACTTTTCACAAAGCTATCACTCTATATCTGATGTATCAGTCCTTGTCCTCAAAGGAAACCCACATGCCTTCAAGAAATGAGCTAGGGAACTTAAATTTATAACTCTGCTAGGCACTAAAAATCATGGTTGCAACACAGATGCTGGTTTTATGACTCATTACAACATTTTGTAACCAAGTAAACCTTCTTTGTCCTATAGTTGCAGGGGTGTTAATTGTCTACTTCATTTGAAGTGGTTTCTTGCAACCCCTTATGCTTAACAATCTGTCCCACCTTGTACTTAGCTGTGACAACCTGGCTACCTTTTCCAGATCTGAAGAAGGGCTCAGTGACACTTGAAAGCTTGTCTCTTCCACCAAGAGCAGCTGGTCCAGTAAGAGACATTACTTCACCCACGTGGTCTCTCTTATATCCTGGGACCAACTTGGTTACAACACCACCGAAAATCCATGGGGATGTGATTCTGGAATATTAGGGAAATTAGGTAAAATTTCAAAAGCACCTAAAATGACATTGTATCCTAAGTCATATTTTCAAAAATGATAGTCACTTAGGAAGCTTAAATGTCATTGACTTTCAATGAGACTTAAGTGCCAATGTCACTTGGTGCTTTTGAAAATTTTACTTCTGTGCTTTAGAAATGCTGAGCACTTATAGCTCCAAATGAAGTCAATGGGAGCTGCAGTGGTCAGCACTTCTGCAAATTAGGCTCTCATTACAGAAAGGGGTGGTTTAATGAGGAGCAGAAAAGATAGTCTGGTGCTATGATTTCAAATATCAGAGGGTAGCCGTGTTAGTCTGGATCTGTAAAAGCAGCAAAGAATCCTGTGGCACCTTATAGACTAACAGACGTTAGTGCACAGGCAGAAATCGTGGAACAACAACATCCCTTGCCTCACAACCTAAGTCGTGCAGAACGCAATGCCATCCACAGCCTCAGAAACCACCCTGACATTATCATCAAAGAGGCTGATAAAGGAGGTGCCGTTGTCATCATGAACAGGTCTGACTATCAAAAGGAGGCAGCCAGACAACTCTCCAATACCAAATTCTATAGGCCACTTCCCTCAGATCCCACTGAGGAATACACTAAGAAACTACAGCATCTACTCAGGACACTCAGGACACTCCCTACACTAACACCAGAAGAAATCAACATACCCCTAGAGCCCCGACCAGGGTTATTTTATCTACTACCCAAGATCCATAAACCCGGAAATCCTGGACGCCCCATCATCTTGGGCATTGGCACTCTCACTGAAGGACTGTCTGGATATATGGACTCTCTACTCAGACCCTATGCCACCAGCACTCCCAGCTATCTCCGCGACACCACTGATTTCCTGAGGAAACTACAATGCATTGGTGACCTCCCAGAAAACACCATCCTAGCCACCATGGATGTAGAGGCTCTCTACACAAACATCCCACACACAGATGGAATACAAGCTGTCAGGAACACTATCCCTGATGATGCCACAGCACAACTGGCTGCTGAGCTCTGTGCCTTTATACTTACACACAACTATTTCAAATTTGATGACAATATATATCTCCAGATCAGTGGCACTGCTATGGGCACCCGCATGGCCCCACAATATGCCAATATCTTCATGGCTGACCTGGAACAACGCTTCCTCAGCTCTCGTCCACTCACGCCCCTTCTCTATCTACGCTACATTGATGACATCTTCATTATCTGGACCCATGGGAAGGAGACTCTGGAAAAATTCCACCATGATTTCAACAGCTTCCACCCCACCATCAACCTCAGCCTGGACCAATCTACATGGGAGGTCCACTTTCTTGACACCATGGTGCAAATAAGTGATGGTCACATTAACACCACCCTATATCGAAAACCCACCGACCGCTATGCCTACCTTCATGCCTCCAGCTTCCATCCCGGGCACATCACACGATCCATTGTCTACAGCCAAGCACTGAGGTACAACCGCATCTGCTCTAACCCCTCAGACAGAGACCAACACCTACAAAATCTCCACCAAGCATTCTCAAAACTACAATACCCGCATGAGGAAATAAGGAAACAGATCAACAAAGCCAGACGTGTACCCAGAAGCCTCCTACTGCAAGACAAACCCAAGAGAGAAACCAACAGGACTCCACTGGCCATCACGTACAGCCCCCAGCTAAAACCCCTCCAACACATCATCAAGGATCTACAACCCATCCTGGACAATGATCCCACACTTTCACAGGCCTTGGGTGTCAGGCCAATCCTTGCCCACAGACAACCTGCCAACCTGAAACATATTCTCACCAGTAACTGCACACCACACCATAATAACTCTAGCTCAGGAACCAATCCATGCAACAAACCTCGATGCCAACTCTGCACACATATCTACACCAGCGACACCATCACAGGACCTAACCAGATCAGCCACACCATCACTGGTTCATTCACCTGCACATCCACCAATGTAATATATGCCATCATATGCCAGCAATGCCCCTCTGCTATGTACATCGGCCAAACTGGACAGTCTCTACGGAAAAGGATAAATGGACACAAATCAGACATTAGGAATGGCAATATACAAAAACCTGTAGGAGAGCACTTCAACCTCCCTGGCCACACTATAGCAGACCTTAAGGTGGCCATCCTGCAGCAAAAAAACTTCAGGACCAGACTTCAAAGAGAAACTGCTGAGCTTCAGTTCATCTGCAAATTTGACACCATCAGCTCAGGATTGAACAAAGACTGTGAATGGCTTGCCAATTACAGAACCAGTTTCTCCTCTCTTGGTTTTCACACCTCAACTGCTAGAACAGGGCCTCATCCTCCCTGATTGAACTGACCTCGTTATCTCTAGCTTGCTTGCTAGCACACATATATATACCTGCCCCTGGATATTTCCATTACATGCATCTGATGAAGTGAGTATTCACCCACGAAAGCTCATGCTCCAAAACGTCTGTTAGTCTATAAGGTGCCACAGGATTCTTTGCTGCTGGTGCTATGATTGTTTACCTAGGGCCCAGTTGTATAAGCCTTATTATTTGTATGACAAGCCCTAGCAGCCCTACTCATGGACTACGACCCCATCGTGCTAGATGCTGTACATACAGAACAAAAAGACAGGCCCCGCCCCAAGGAGCTTAGGCCCAGATCCTCAAAGGTATTTAGGTACCTAACTTCTACTGATTTCAATGGGCCCTGGGCCCTGGGCCCTGTTCATACAAGTGAGCATTTGACTCCAATGGGACTACTTGGCTAAGTGCTAACCATTGTAAGTGTTGCACAACTGGGACCACAGTATATAACTAGAGCACCAGAAAAAACAACAACAAAACAGAACCACCCCTCCCTCTCCCAAAACCAAACAAACTCAAAACATAGATTTAAACTGAAACAAGAACAATGCAGTTGAAACAACAAAATTATGTTTCTACTTATATTGATATTAGAAGAATCATAGAAGTCAGAGACAGAAGAGACCTACTGGGTCATTTAGGCATTCCCTACATCAGCAAAGGATTGTTCCCTTCATTGCATTTTCTAGAGCTTTGACCAGTATAGTTTCAAATTACATAAGCAATAGGAGATCCTTCCCTTGGGAGACTATTCCACAATCTAATAGAGTGCAATCCTGCAGGATGACAAGCACCCTAAATTCCCACGGAGTGCAATGTGAATTAAGTGTGCTCGGGACCTAATATAGCTTCTTACCAATTTTTTCCTGATATTCAGACACAATTTTCCTTTCCCACTATCCTAGTTATATGCCTTTGGACCATTCTGAATAATTCCTCTACCATCCACAGTGATGTGATAGAGAAATGGAACCATTTAGAGCAAAGAGGCAAAGGAAACAAAATCACATAATCACTCAAAATCTTCAATGTGCGTACAGCTGCTGCTGCTCATACTTTGGCGAGATACAGTGTAGAGTTCATCTTTTATACAAAGAATCATTTTAATACAAAAATGCATTACAGAATAACACCAGTCGCAGATTTTTATAACAGAGCTACAATAAGATACTACTATATGCTTTAAACAGAACTATGCAATACAACTACAGAGCAATGGGACAGAAAGTAATAGGCTATGGGAGAAAAAGGAGATCTGAATGTTATTTGAAATGAAATGGAGAGTGATAAAACAGAAAGATATAAGAAATCCGTTTAAGGTGGCAGAAGCAGAAGACAAGAAGGTTCTTGCGCCAGAAGTGAAATGATTTGGGGAGGAGAGAGAAAGGGATCGTACTTCGTCAGTGAAGGATGTGGGGAAGGTGTAAAGAAAGAGATGAAGTGGGCTGAAGCAAGTTGACAGGAGAACATTAAAAGATTAGAGTGCAATTCTGAATTAGATTACGAAAGGGATGAGGAGGGGTTTGAGGACTGGGTGATACAGTGGAGCTTTTGGTAGGAGTGAGAAGGCAGACAGTCATATTCTGCATATGCTGGAATCTAAGGATCCAGGGAAGCCATAGTGGGAGGAGTTGCAACAGTCAAAGTTAAGCAGAGATGTAAACATGGAGTAGGGATGGAACTGAGGCAGTTGTATTCATAGGCAATGTGGAGATGGTAGTAGGCAGCAGCACAGATACAGGAGATGTGGGAAAAGTAAAATTCAGAGTCATGGATGATGCCAAGTGGACAGGGGAGATCAGAGGGAGATCTGAGTTGTGGAAGGGGATGAGTTCTTAAGAGGGCTCCTTTTATCCAAAAGATGCACTTCAGTCTGAGATATTTAGCTGGAGGTTAGGAAAAAAGCCATAAAAGGATATGGGTGAGACAAGCAGAGAGGGTGAACAGAGCAGTCATTAATGGTACCAAAAGCTATCTACAGTCCATAAGTAACAACACTTCATTAACGTCTTTCATCTGAAGATCTCACAGTGTTTTACAATCATCAGTCTCACAACATCTAAATGAGGTTGGGACTGTCATACACATTTAACAAATGAGTGAGCTGAGGAAATAAAAGTTAAGTGTGATTTTGCCAATACCATACAGTGAATCACTGATACAGCTGGGAGAACCCAAGAGTCCTGACTCCCAGCCTCCTTGTCTAACCATAAAAGTGACTGAAGTGATTTAAGATTAAACATACATCTAAAAGGCCAAATTTGTCTGTCGTGTAACTCCATGGGCCAATATGACTTGGAAGAAGAAGGTGGGTAGGAAAGAGCTCAAGAATTAAAACTTGTAGGCCTCCATAGAGGAGTGATATTGGCACAGAAGAAAAGCCATCTCCAGAGGCAGAGGAAAAGGTAATTTGTCAGGAAGGAGTGGAACCATGACAGAGGCAACTAGGTATCTGAGAAAAGGAAGGTGGAGTAGATAACCCACTCTCTCACTAGGTTTTCCCATGGCCTCCATCACCATAGTATCTAAGTACCCCACACCATGAATGCATTTATACTCATACCACTCTTATAAAGTATTATTATCCACATTTTGCAGATAGGGGCCTGATGCAAAGCCCACTGAAGTCAATGAAAGTCTTTTCATTGACTTCAGTGGGATTTGGATGAGGTTCTAAGTGACTAGCTCAAAGTCACACAGGAAGATTGGGGCAGAGCTAGAACTGAAACTAGGAGCATGTTTACACTAGAAATGCTACAGTGGCACAACTGCAGTGCTGTAGCTGCTCTGTAGTGTAGACAGTGACAGAAAGGGTTCTTCCGTTACTGTAATAAATTCATCTGAATTCTTCTGTCAACCACACAGTGTCTACCCTGGGACTTAGGTTGACTTAATTACATTGCAGGGCATGACATTTTTCACAGCTCTGAGCAATGTAGGTAAGCCATCCTAACTTTGTTGTGCAGACCAGCTGCCAATCTCCTGAATCCCAACGTCCGTGCTTTAACTCCAAGACCATCCTTGCTCTCCAAAGTTTAAGTGGGGTCACTGATCTGTGATTCTAGGATTCTATTCTCTGTTTGTTCTACCGGATCACAGAACAAAATAAATCTCCAAGGAAAAGATGAGTCCTATGAAAACAACAAGGAGTCTGGTGGCACCTTGAAGACTAACAGATTTATTTGGGCATAAGCTTTCATGGGTTAAAAACATCACTTCTTCAGATGCATGAGTACCATGGTGCACAAACAGCACCTAGGACTTCTAAATGGGATAAAGGCTGTACTGTCTTCCTCCCTTTATCTAATCACCTCCTCCCTCTCATCTTTGCCCTCATTTCACCTCCCTTGGCCTCTCCTAGTCATTGTCCCTCTTCTCCATGACCATTAAATCTTGAATTTTTTGCCCCCACCCAATTCTTTCCAGTCAACCCTGCCCTGCTCTGCCCTGCCTTGTCCTGTCTTTTCCCAGAGTAAGAGGGGATTCAGTCTCCAAGTTAAATTAATGCCAGTATGCCCCCAATACACACACACAAATACATGCAAACACATACATTCCTTTTTTTGGTGGATTCTCCACCTTTCTTGGGATGAGATTTAAAAAAAATGGTCTAAATAGTCCCTCAGTCCTGGAATTTCCCAAAGTGCACACACGCTGCTCCCCCAATAGACCTTTCTGTGTTGTATTCATTCTAACCCCTTTTTAATCACGTGCTGCTAAATGTCACCTCCTGGGTCTTGTGGGTGGATTTCTTCCAACAGGGAAATACTGCCCCTTCTTTGGGTGAGACAGGCAGCGGAGATGGACAGAGTTTCCATAGCAAACTCTCCATAGCGCTGGCTTTCTGGGATGTGAACTGTTTTACCTCTCTCCCTCTTTCCATGCTGTGGTGGGTGCTGTATGTTCAGCAACTGCCTGATCAATAGGAATAGGAAAGAAATCAATGCATGTAACCCATTAGCTCTAACAGAGGGCAGGCTGCTGTTAAGTCACTCCAACTAGAATTACTAAAGTATCTGTACTGAGAAACGCACACACAGATTTATTGCATGGGACTCGCAAAGGCAGTTGGGGAGAACACTTCCCTCACTCCCACCAGCACATTTAACCCTCCCCGCACTGTTGCACAAACAGAACACATGCCATGAACGCCACACGTATCTAATTCTCCTTATGCTTCCACCCCAGAGTACCCAGCTTTGCACATCTCCCTGCACAGCCCCCATTTGCCTGCTCTTTCACACCCATACATGTACCTAATTCCTCCACCCACGTACAGACCAATACCCCATAGAAATCCACCTGTCACAGCCACTCCTAGCCTCTACCCTTCTGACCAAATCCTCCATAAACACCTGCCCTTCCCCACACATCCACCCACAAACACACAGACACATGCACCCCTGGAAGCAAATTCCAGAACCAGGTGTCATGCAGAACAGCTCGGGGAGGCTGCAGACAAGGATGAGCTAATGTCTGAACTGCAGAGCTAGGAACAGCAAAGAAGGAAAAGCCATTTGCCCATGGTCGGCAGAGGTTTGTGAATGGGATGTGGAATTATCTTGTGGTCAGGAACTGCTTTGAGTAGAAGGCACAAGGATGGGGCCTCACTGGGGGCACAGCGTATATGCATGTAGGCTAGAACTGAACAAAATTCAGAGACAGAAGCTTTAACCTCATTCCCAATGAAGCCAATGCCAAAACTCCCACTGATGACAATGAGACCATTCTCTAGCCCTGGATTCTTTTCACACTTCAGGAGGAGTGGCTGGTCGCTAGTCCCATCAGGTCAGGTTTAGAGGCTACTGGTGAGCTAATGATTTTGCAGGAAAATATCTGTGAAACTCCAGTAGAGAAATTCATTGCAGGAGTGGACTGGCTGTTAAGGAAACACGGTCCCTGTTTTCATGCAAATATGCCAGTAATCAAGAGGAAGAGAGAAAAACAGAGAATATGAGCGAGGAAGAGCGAGGGAGACAAATCTAAATGGAAGGATTTCAAAAGGCTTCCTGGCAGCATAAGCAGGAAAATGAATGGCAAGGGAAAGTGAGGCCTACAAAGGGGATTATTTACTCTGACATTGATCAATATTTATTGGTAGCAGACCTTCTCCCTGTGTACAAGGCAGAGAAGAACAGGTTAAAAAATATTTAGATAAGTTAGAGTTATTTAAGTCAGCAGGCCAAGATGAAATTTATAGTAGGGTACTTAAGGAACAAGCCATGTCCATTGAAGGTAGGACAAGGAGTAATGGGTTTAATCTGCAGCAAGGGAGATTTAGGTTAGATATTATGAAAAACTTTCTAACTGTAAGGGTTGCTAAGCTCTGGAACAGGCTTCCAAGGGAAGTTGTCGAATACCCCCTATTGGAAACTTTTAAAAACAAGCTGGACAAACACCTGTCAGCGATGGTCTAGGTTTACTTGGCCCTGCCACAGTGCAGGGGGTTGGACCAGATGACTTTTCAAGGTCGTTTCCAGCCCAACACTTCTATGATTCTATTATAGTAGTGCAGAAACGCCCCTGTGCAGTCTCACCCTTTTCACTTTCATCTGCCAAAGCCACGGTCCTCTGTTAATATAAGTACCATCCATTTGATCCTCTATGGAAGCATCATAGAAACTGCATCAGCTGAATCTCATAAGGAACAGACTGACTTTCCCAGTGCAGCCACTGAAAATGATGCAGGCCTCTCTGCCACAAGCTACCCACTCATTCCTCTCTCCCCTTTAGGCCATCCTTAGCCCTCTTGCCACAAAAGACTGGCTAGTTTAGGGGATCAGCAATGAGATAAATATCCTCTCACTTCTCTAACGTCCAGCTGTGCAAGTCAGAGCTAATGATGGAGACAGGGAATTTTCTAAGAAATGTTATGTCCAAATGAAAAGTTCTGTCACAGTGCAAGATCCAAAGAGGAAAGCAGCTGACCCTCTGGAATTCATTAGTAAGTGCACGTCTGACATTGCAGAGGAACAAATCTAGAGAAATATACGACACAAAGACTATTTAGGAACGTTGTGAGTATAGGAGCTCAGAGGGGTCAAACATATAGAAGCTCAAGTCATAATGGGTGAAGCCATGGCTCCTTTGAAATCAATGGGAGTTTTGCCATCTGTAGATACACAGCTGCTGTAGGCAACCCTGAAAATATTTCATATGACACAATCCTATATTACAAATTTTAGGAACCACAAAGTGAACCTATATAGAAGAACTTTGCTAAACATGTCAGACTAAGCACGTCAGACACCACAGAGGCACTCAGACACCATGGTGATGGGCATAGTATAAGAGCCTGTCATAGACAGAAGTCATACATAGAATAGTAATCCTAACCTGTTCTTTAGGAATAAAACCAAGATTTAAAAAAAACCTGCTTAATCTCTTAACTTCATATTTAGGCACCTAATAAGTGAACCGATTTTCAAATGCACTGAGCATACAGCAGCTCCAGCTGCCTTTACAGAAAACTACAGGCAGTCAGCACCTCTGGAAATCTGGCTACTATTTAGGTTCCTAAATATTGATTTACAAGCTTAACTTTAAGATCCTATCTTTTAAAAATCTTAGTCAAAATTAAGCTAGGATTTCAGAGCCTGTGATTTGGATGTATAATCAATGGCTATTATTATCTATCATCTACTGTACACTATGCTGATGTGTGTTAATGTGGCCCTGTGTAGAATCTGGGAGCTGTCTGGAGGGAGAGAGGCATCTCTTCACACATATTGTAGCAAATCTGTAGCCAGTTAGGTCACTTCACAGTTGTCACTATGCTACACACCATGGCAGCTCAGGATTTCATGGTATCACCAGGGTCAGAATTTGATCCTTCTGCTCCAAAATTCCAGGCCCTTGCCACTTGACCTAAGGAGAATCTCCACTAGCTGTTATGGTCTTTGACACACAATTGGACGGTTCTGATTCCATCCAGTAAAGGGCAGCTTGAACACACACCCTAGCCACTTCATTGCAATATCAAATGCGGGGGGAGGGGGGGGGAGTGTGTTTCTCCTCTGAGTGTCATTAACTAGTTTACTGTGCTTGTTGAATATTTGCTGCCATTTCTTTTGATACAACCAGCTGGCAGAGGACATTAGGGAGGGGTCTGCCAGAAATGCCTCTGACCTCTGTACTCAGAGTACAGGACAAGGAGCTGAACAGAAGAAGCAGAATTAGAACCAGCTGCCTGGATTCTCAGGAGATTCCCATAAACTCTCTGAGCTGGGGAGATGCCTGGGAGAGGACAATGGCACAGATTCAGATTCAGATCCCACTCACTACTAGTTGTATTCTTGCACGATATGGCACTTGCCTGCTCATGTGCACTTGTGTGTCTGATCCGTCATTTGGGTTAAACTCTTCAGTTGCCATCTTTCCAGTATCTAGCCCAAAGCTACAAGCCACTCCTCTTTTACACAGACCACTGGGACTCTTGTCTGCAACTGACCTATATTAGTCTTAAGCTCCATTTGCTCTGGCCTGCACTCCCCTCTCTTCCCCCACCCAGCACCCCTCCCCCTCAAACACCTTTATACATCCAAGGACATTGCTAAAATAAAGTGATCACAACCTGGCCCTCCGGGAACTTCAGTTTTACAGTTTGCCCTGCTCTGATGCTGACAGAATTCACAACCCAGCTCAAGAGAGACAGCTAGAGAGTGAGAGAAAGGAGGCAGACAGCCAGAGACAGAAAAGGATAGAGGAGCTAAGAAGAGAAAACGAGACTTGAAACAATCTGGGAGAGAGACAGAGTCTGGAACATAGAGGAGATGAAGGGACAGGGAAGATGAGAGACTCAGCGAAGTCTACAAAGTAAGAAAGTCGCAGAGAAAGAAAGAGACTGAAAAAAGAGAGGGAAAAAAGAACAGAAAGAGGCGATGTAGCCAAAAGAACAAAGGGACAGTTGGAATCAGATGGAGAAAGACAGGAAGTATGGTGGCTAAAAGACAGGGAATAAAAAGGAAGGAGCACTAAGATGGTGGCCACGGGCTCAGACCTGGTTGAGAGAAGAGAGGGTGCATGTCCCGCCTGAGAACCCACACTGGAAGAACAGGGTGAGAAAAAACCAACACAACCAAACCTGTTCTGTCAGTTTAAACTCATTCAAACGACTCACCAGAAACAACTGGTCAACAGGTTGCAATGTAATGCTCTAGGGCACCCTGAACCCTAACAAAGAGAAAGGGTTCTGTGCTGGTGCCCAGGGAATGTTTACTTTCTCTGCATTCTCAGGCCTGGGAACACCTTTCTCTGTGCTTTCACCCTAACCTAGCGTGAGTGCTGTTTGCTAGTACCAGGGAGACGTTGCCAGTCTTCGAACTCTGCCCTGCAGTCTCCTCTCCCAGTGCGTGGTAAGGGAACCTCAAACCCCCACACATGGAAGGGCTCACACATCCCCTCCACCCCCACTTTCTTCCACACAGCCTGTTGAAGATACCATCTGCCATTCAGATGAAGTTCTCCTTCTCTCTTGCCACCTCTCTCTCCTCGCTCACTTGTTCCTTCACACAGCCCCTCTCGCCTTCCACTCACACAATCTCTCTGTCACACTGTGTATCAATCTCCATCCATCCAGTCATCTATGGCCTTTCTAACGCGCCCATTACTGTAGTTTCTCTCCCCACATTCTCTCCTTCACATGGTCCATCTCTCTCCCTGCTCACAACTGCCAAATTTGCCTCTCTTTCCCTCCTTCACAGCTCTCTCTCTCTTCCTCCTCCAGCCAGTCCTTCTCTTTCTCACACGCAGTGCATCTGTCTGTCTCTCCCTCCATCAGTTAATTTCTCTTCCTCACTCCCACACACTGCCCATCTGTCTGTCCCTCCTTCACATGGTTCATCTCTCTCACCCTCACACACACACACACACCGGCCCATCTCTATCTCTCTCTTCCACCTCCGCACAGTCCATCTCTCTGTGTCTCCTACACACCCAGGCCCACGCTCTCTCTCTCCCCTACTGAGAAGAGGCAGCGGCAAAGAATTTGCTGCTGACCGCTGCATTGCTAGGAGGCAAACACATGGCTGGCCTTGTGCAGGCCAGTTTCCGCCTGAGTGCCCCAAGTCACATATCCCCAGCATCATCTCTAGCACTGAGAAAACAGATGGTATAATAAACGAGTTCAGTCTGATGCGGGGGGAGGGTGGCAAAGGGGTGCCTGCCTGGGACACCCCCCTCCCCCAGACAGATACACACCAAGCTCAGGCACTGTCCTGATACCAGCCCAATCTCCTGCCAGACTACAGAGCCAACCAATGCTTGTGCTCTGTGTGGGGCCCCTGGTGGACAGCGGCAGGCGTGAATGCCAAGGGATAGGATGTGAAGTGCTTCTTCCAGGCTGTGGCTTTAGCCTCCAGAAAGGTGGGTGTTAGGTAGGGCCCAGGCAGCTCCAAAGAGATAGGTAGGTGCAGGAGGTGCAGGGCACAGGCAGCACACTAAAGGTATGTAGGGACAGCTTCAGCAGCACAAAGGTGAGTGAGAGTTATGGGTAATGCTATAGAAGATGTTTGGAAGGCAGCTAGAGGCTGAGGCATATATCACTGCCTGATATCCAGCAGATTCCTCTTCAGCCACGTGCTCTGCCCCGTCTCTTCTCCAAGCCCGTCACTTCTGTTTAGCAGCGTCTCCTACCTCGGTGAATAGTAAAAGCCACACCACTAGGCAGACTCAGGTGACAAGGTCGTCAGCAGTAGCAGTGACTCAATCCTTGCCCAAGAGAAACATCCTGAGGCTTTCAGTAGGTGGATGGAAGGGGTTTATTTATTCCTCTAAGTTTAGGGGCTTTCCGGTGAGTCATAGCACCACTCTTTCATCCCCAGCTTTCTACCCCACTCAGCTCCATGCTCATTGCCAGACAGTTCTCCCCGACTCCACACAGATCTGAGTCCAACCATTATGCTGGCCACAGTCCCCTGAATTCCACAGGTACCCAGCCCCAAGATCCCCACACCAACCCATGGCCAACCTTGTTTCAGCTCACACTCCTTCTGTCCCTACCACCCACACATTTTCCCCAAGCCCAGCAGAGTCACACTGACCCCAGCTTGAGTATCTTTGTGCGAACATCAGCTGCAAAACCCACCATCTCAACGCCTCAAGGCTTTCTCCTCCAGATCCCATGTTCTGACATCTCCATCAGCTGGCTTTGAGCCTAATGCCTTCCAAACGGCCCTTGAGCCCCGTTACTCCCAGCTACAAAATGCTCAGGTTGAAACTCCATCTCCACAAAAACAAACCCTAGCAACTCTGCATCAAGTCCACATGAAACTGAGGAAATACAAAAAGAGCAGTCAGTGATGCTTTGCTTAGACTTAAAAGACCAAACAACTGAAGCACGCACAATAAAATAGGCCTTTCACATGAAGAGCTGGGTGAATTATTTATGGCAAGTAATTTGCTCATTTAACTTAGCCATTTTTTCTGTTCACAGAATGTCCATGTGTAGATTGCAATTGTCTTGAATTTGTCAATATTTGTTGTTGAGTTCTTTTGCTTTATGACTTGATCATGAACAGTCTTTGCTGTGAGTTTGCAACACAAATTCAGGATGTCTGGGTTAGCTGTGATTGATGACGAGTCATGTGGTTTTGTTTCTGCCCTCTGAATGGGTGAACGTAACTTCTATATTCAGGTTGCTGGGGCAAATAATTCACACATCAATTTACAATTTGTTTTACGCAAGTGTTTGCACGACTGGATCGCTGAAATCTTTGGGGAAAGCAAAATACAATAGGGCTGCAGATGTGGCCAGAGATAACTGATGTTTTAATTCACACAAATATTTGTGGAAAATATTTGTAGATATTGGCCCGGTTTTATTCAGGGGCCTTACATACTGTGACAATGATTTCAATCCACCTCTCCAACACAGCTACACTGACTCTCACCACAGTGTCCTCAGCCCCTACCGGTGTACACTTTCCAGTTCCAGGTTCCCAGGCCCCAGCATCCTATCTTCTATGCTTTGCTCCCTGATCCTGGTAACACTGCCTGTAGCTCCAACTTCCCCATGTTGACCCTACTCTTGTTATCGGAGACCCACATTATTGGCCTTGATATGACTCAGGCCCACACCCTTGAGACTACATCCATCACCTCAGCCTCACATCGCCACCACAGTCCCAACACCTCCACACTGACCCTTGCATGGCCACCCCTTGCTCTGACTCTCGCACTGACCATCTTGAGCCCAACCTGTCACTACCATATCCTTTGCAGCTATGACATCCCCACACAGACCCTGTTCCAGACATACCAATCTTGAGCGTACCCTTGTTGAGCCTGACTCCAACATCAAAACCCAAAACTGGAGCATTGGTCCCTTGTCCTGTTTCCTGAAGCTCTCCGTCTTTCCAGGACAGAGGTTAGTCATTCCTTCTTCCATTCTATTCTCCACAGTAAACTTCATGAACTGGGCCAAATATCAGTTTTTCCCCATGTATCTCCTTCCACTCAATTCCTCCGGTGCCCTCAGTGAGGTGGGAGATTCACTCCTTCCTGCATATTCTCTTTCCCCTTTGCTCTTGCAATTCCCTTGGTTGTCTGAGACACAGAAGTTGATCTCTCCTCTGCCCACTATCCCTTGCTCCTTCAATGTCTCTTACTGGTTGGGACAGGCATTGGGTATTTTTCCAGTACTCATGCAGAGTGATTACAGGCTCCACATTTCTCCAGTTGATGCACGTCTGGCTGGAGGGAACCTCATCAAACTGACCCTATCCCCGACCCCAGCCTGACATGCAAGGTCTGTCACATTTCCCCTATAAACATTGCCAGATTTGGATTTGATCTCAGAGACCAGGGAAAAGAGCAAATCCAGGCTTCACTGACAAACAGCTCCAGGGGAGGAGTTATGTGAGGCTGTGACAGAAGAATGAGAGAAACTCCCCCAAGGAGGAAAAAAAAAAAAAACTCCAAGTCAGAATGAGAAGAGCCAGTGTCTGTGAATGTTACATTGCAGCAACCCCAGCAGAGCCAGGACTAAGCTGCCAGTGCTTAGCCAGGGGCCATCCTGCAAGGGGAATACACCTTGGATGGAGCTACACCCTTGGACTTTCAGAGCAGCCTGGCTGGGAATCGGGACTCGATGACCCGCTCAAGAGCATTTCTTGGAAAGGACTGGGAAACCTTAACTGCGAGTGAGCAGCTTCCCTCCCACCCCCCTTGTTGTTCTGGGTCAAGAACCATGAGCCTGTGGCCAAGAGGACAGGATTCGCAAGGCAAGATGACAACAGTAGGAGGAAACAACGTTCTAACTGTGGAGGAAAGATGGGCCCTTAGGATAAAGGGGAGGATGGGCTGTGAACACAGCCCTCTAACAGCTCCTCCTCAGCACTCCACCTCAGTTCTGAAAGTTCTGGCACTCCCTAAATACAAAACAGCACAGCCCCAGGACCCTGTACCTGATGAGCCTGGAGCACAGTCCACCAGATGGAAAAAACTACTTGATAAAACAGGCATAGTTGACAGCTGTCCATTAAGGCAAGGAACCAGATATCTGCTCAGGTTGTGGGAGAGGTGACTGACAATGCAGGGGGAGCCAGGTCCTCAGGAGTGACAGTGAGAAGAATGGAAATTCTCTCTGCTGCCAGTAGGGGACTCATCACAGTGGAGGTCCAAGCACAGAGGGACAGGAAGGCAGGACAGCAACTGGAAGCAGTTCCCACCTGAATGTTTTAGGTGTGGTGCTGAAAGCAGAGCCCTCAGCCTTGAGCAAAGACAAAGTTAAACTGCACAGAGACTAGAAATGAAGTGTTTCCCCCTGTTGTCAGCACCTGCATCAGGCTTGGGGTTTCTCTTGAGAGACAGTTCCTAATTGGGATAGATTACACATTTCTTGCTGGAGCCTGCCCAGCACCCAGTTTGATATTTTACAGCTTAACCCCTTTTGTACTCCCCAAACACAGTACCTTCTCCCTTTCCCTATTCCTTTCAACTTCAACAACATTGTGCCTTCTGCCATTCTTGTCTATAGGGTCAATCCTGCCCAAGATATGAATTGTACAAAGGAACCTTAGCCAAAGGAGTCAATGGATATAACAGAGCAAATTCATCCCTTGATGTCAGTGAAATTATACTAGGACGAATTTGGCCAAATAGTATATTAATCTATCATCATTTATCTAAAAGATGTCTTTTCTGAATGTTTGAGACCCTCAGATTAATTAATGTCTTGAAGAATCTGCTCTGACCTCCCTGTCTCAGGGTGTTCAACCATTTATTACAGAGCAGCAGGGAAGGTTCCATTGTTGAACTTGAAGGCAAACTTCTCATAGTAAGCTCAGTTTTTAAATTCCCACTAGCTTCTGCAAGAGAAGCTGATATTTCTGACATTTTACATGCTGCAGCTTATTCCAGGGTAGAATGTTTCTGGGAAGTGTGGTGAAAATCAGGAGTTTTAACATTTTTAAATTTTACTGGAAGCTCCCTTTTGAAAATGTGTGCAACCATTTTCAGCTCATCTCTCCGAAATGATTTGATCTAAAAACTCCAGATTTGTTTTTTTCCTTTCATTAACCTTGCTGAGAAGAAATGCCACTTGGTTTTCTGGGACAGTTAGTGGGGCAATGACAAAGACAGATAACATAAACAACCTGCGATATTTCATACTAAAGTGAGCAGCGAAAGAGTTTAACGAGGTGCTCAGTGAAACAGGGTTATGAAAATGAGCCACTGGACAGCTGACAGGGGAGCTTGGAGAAGAAAAAGAAGCACTTGCTCAGCCATGCAAGCAAATAGGAAAAAGGAGATTGAAGGATTATGTACTGTTGAAACGAACTTGGTATGTTCAGGACTATTTGATTTTTATCCTGGAGAATTTCTAGCTGTCCTGGTTTGGCTGGGACTGTCCTGGGTTTTAAAAATCCACTCTGGGAACTGAGAGTCCTGCACAGTTGGAGGAAGCGGTAGAGTTGCAGGGAGACAGCAAGGTTTCTTGCTCAGCAGGCAGCCCCTCTGCTGCCCTGCTCACTGCTCTCCCCTCTGAATGCAAGCCACAGAACTGCGACAGGAGTAGAGAACAAAACCCATGGGGAAGAGGTGATGGCAGATCAATCCTTCAAAGGGAGGAATGTAAGTTTGACTGTGATCACAGAAGGCACAGGAAACCCAATATGGGCCCCAGACTCTTCCCTCACACATCCCATGCCCCCAGCTGCCCCAGGCTCCCCCCCAGCCCACCTAGCTACCCCAAGCTCCCTCATGCACAGACTTGCTGAGCATCCACAGCCTCCCTGCCACGACAAACCCTCAAGCCACCTAACTCTCAGGCATCCCTTCTCCATGCCACTACCAACCTCCCCAGCTGGGTCACGTTTACACTAGGAAAACAAGCTGACATGTTTTAAAATACTAAAGCAGATAGGACAGAATGTCTCTGAAACGCATTTGCTGAATATAATCAAACCAAAGTTCCTCCAGCTAACAAACATTAAATCATGTCTACATTAGTGCTCAAAATGTGTGTTGAAACAAGTTAGCCATCATGTTTTAAACACAACCTGTTTTCTTACTCTAGGCCTGGCCTGTGGGAAGAGGAAAAGGGGAAGCAGATGAATCCCTATAGCTAGCTAGTTAGATTACACATTTCCACTCTCAGGCAATACATCTTTCCCTGAATGGGATGCATTTTTCTTCACTAACCTATAGGAAGCAGCTACCTTATAAATCACCAATCAGCACTGTAAGCATTCTTCTAATTAGATTCTCCAGCTTTCATTCAGTGACAAACATTCACCCATCTCCATTTTATAGCCTGTTTATTAAGAACTATTTGCGGTGTTGTTGTAGCGCATTGGTCCCAGGATATTAGCGAGACAAGGTGGGTGAGGTAATATCTTTTATTGGACCAACTTGTGTTGGTGAGAGGGAGAAACTTTTGAGCTTACACAGAGCTCTTCTTCAGTCATTAAGAGCTATGGCAGGCTTTTCCTGGTGTAGACAGAAAGGCGTTCCCAGATAAAAATCACATGGATTTCCCCTTATCTCCCATCCCCAAGGTATTAATCCTCCATAGATCATGCCACAGGTGGCAAAGACCCACTTGGAAAAATATTTCAAATATGAAAAGATCCATCATGTAGCAGAAGCACATTACTAGTAAAACTGTAGGAGAAGCCATCGAATCAGTGAGAGCCTTTAGTTCTAAAGTTCTTTGACTAACTCAACACAGTACTAAAAATAATTACATCTTATTCACAGCAGCTGGAGGTGGCTGGCTCCTGCCTCGACATCTCCTACTTAGATGTATTACATCCAACTCACTAAAAGCAGAGATTCCTGGAAAGCTTGTCTCAGAGAAATGACTCAGTGCACACCCCAGAAAAATCAGCACCCCTTAGCCAATAGAAGATGTTGTGACCTTGGAAGCAGACAAGAATCTCTGCAATTGTCCCTCTTCTGGAATAAAAGAGCTACATCCTATCTTGAATTGCACAGATGTTTTGCCTAACTGCAGTGCATCTCCTGCACTGGAGATCTGAAATGGTTCTCACACATGCTACATCAGTATTATGTTAGAGACAAGAATTCTACCTAGAGATGTTGCCCCTCCCCACACCAAACCTCAACAAGTCCCTCTGCTGACTCAATAGTTTAGAGCCAGGTGGCCTCTTTCTCCTTCTGAGTCCTGTATGCACTAGTGATACCAGAACCAAGTGATCAGCTAGGAAATGTGAGAATGGATGGTGAAAACTGAACAACTAAACAAGGTTCTCATTTGACCAAGAGACTGAAAACTGGACCTAGCAAGGAGTTGTCACTACTGAATTTACTCAGCAACACTCCCTACATCCCAAATACACAAAACAAAGGCAAGCTGGGGGGGAGGGGAAGAGCAAGGGGAGAGAAAGCAGGAGAAATTATTTATTTGAAATCTTGAGGACCTCTCCTCGGAATAAAGGGCCGTCCATAGGGGAGGTGCAGGGTCCAGGGCAGAAGTGATGGATTTGTCTCTTCTGGGACCGACCGTGCCGGCTAATCACACCTCCTATGGGGCCCCCAGAAGTGCCTGGAGTACTCACCCCAATTCACCCTATCCAAAGGATGGCTCTGATCTGGGAGGTAGCGAAGGAAGATAGGAGCACAATTCTTGCTCACTACAACACAGTGGCATCTTCTTGAGCATGTTTGTGACCTGGGACCAGCAGAGGGCACTGCATTACCAAGTTATGAGAGGTACAGAGGAAAAGCTCCTGCCAGCCTGGCAGCTTCTAACAGAGAGAGAAAATGAGCCAAGTCAGAGTAAGAACTGGACTCTGAGAAGTCAGAAACATAGATTAGGGTCGCAAACTATGTCAGTAGTGCAGAGGGCTCCAAGCTGATGAACCTGGGAACATCATGTAAGTCAAGCCCCAATCTGTAGGCATCTCTCAGAACCATTCCTGAGTCAAGAAGAATCCCTGCAGATGCCACAATTGCTGGGCACATCATCTCAACAGGCTCTGGGCCTAAAGTCTATTCCAGCCCTGATAGCCCTTTCTACATGTAAGGCCCTCCGCAGTCCTACCTCCTTCAGATATATGTCAGTGCTGGGCTGTCCAACATGAGAAATGTCCCATTATCCTCCCTACGCCATCCCCATCTCAAAAACTCCACCAAATCATCAGACCCTTGTTTCTAGCAGGAAAGCCATTCTGACAAAGGATGGGGCAATCTCAAAGCAGAAGGCTGGCAATTTCCATTCTGTAGCCCCAACTATCCAACAGATTTTCATGAAGAAGAAAACCAAGCCAGGAGACACGAAAGAAACACCAGGTCTCAACCTCAGAAAGGCTGCCTTTACCCATATTTATTTCCAGTTTAATCTGAATGGTCAGGAAATGGTCACAAGGGGGACAAAAAAAAAATCTCATCTCTCACTTTATCTCCATCTTCCAGTCTGCGGGATTCTAGGCATCAGGGTGTTTCCGAACTAAAAGAAACCCCACAGGGGATAAGCAAGTTGCCATACCCAAGGCCCTCACACTAATGAATGAAAGGTTTCCACCTTCTCTCTGTACAGTCGGTGGAATGAGTTTGCCAGTATGTGGAAAGGGGCTTCGATGTTCTCCATCTCCTTCTGTAAAGAGAGAAGAGAGGATGTGAAAAACGGATGGAGGAAGCATTGACCTATTTCTACTCTTAACTGCTCGATAAAAAAACCCCACATTTATACTGGGATTAAATGATAAAGGATTGTAACAGAGCCCCCAAAAGAGAATTCGCCCACTTCCACAGATGGAGAAGAGAGAAGACACTCACCACTGACGTCTCACAGTATTGCAGGCCATGGATGTCAGCCCACTCCTTTGCCCATTTCTGCTCCACAACTCGTCGACCAATCAGGTCTGTTTTATTCCCCACTAAAACACCTACAAAAATGTGAAACAAGGGAAAAGAAAAAAGAAATGCTGAATTGTTAGCAATAACTACTGGAAAACCTGGTGGGTGAGTTAGAAAACAGGGGAGGAAAAAAATTGGATTGCTAGACTATGGCTGCTTAAAGAAGGTGCCAGAAAGAACAGCAAGGAAATCACCTGGAATATGCAAAGGATATGCACTTCCCTGGTCTGTCTTACTAACAGACTGGGTGAGTTGGAGGAAGTCATGCCTGGCTTGGATTTAAGATAATTCTTCCCATTGAGCTGTGGCACAAAACATGAGAATGGGTGCGAAGAATCTCACCATCTCCTACCTGGAAGGTGCATTCCAAGTGTTTGTGCCCTCAGCTTCTCCAGCCACTTGGCACAGTTGTTGAAAGACTGTTCATTGGTGACATCATACACAATACACAGGACATTGGGCTGCTCCCACTGTACATCAAGAGGGAGATATTGTCAGCTCTAATGAAACTGATGTGGCCAATTGTCAACACATCCCCAAAGAAGAAGTGTCAGTACGGAAATACATTCCAGGACAAAAATAAAAGGAGTCTGATATAATGGGACCTCATGCTCAATTAGCTGACCCTATGCATAAAAATTAGATGACACAATGGAAAGGTCTCTAATGTAGGGGGACAGGGACACACTTGCTGGAGTATGAAAAGTCAAGGGCAGTTCTATGTTCCATCAGAAGGCAGAGTCTCCGTGGAACAGAAAGATCAGGCTGAAGGCAAAAATCTGTTCCATTTTGCCAATTCTAGTGTAAGTTCCTCTAAAAAAGCCCATAAAAAACCAAACACATCCACACAGTTATCTCAGTTTAGTATTCCCATTTCTTTTTAAGAGCCAAAGGAGCTTCCTCTGGGACCCCACCTCCCTTCTTTTGGAACAGATTCCCTACAGTATTGTTCCAAGTTTCAGAAAGTAAAGGAACAGGGGTCATAGGTAACTGAGAGGAGTTTCTCCCACTTCCACTCAGGCCAAGGCTTGCTACATCTGCCAGACTGGGTACTTCAGATCCTTTTCACAGCAAAAGCACCTCTTTAGGAACAAGAAGACTATTACATGATACTTGCCAGTTTCTCCATCATCTCAGAAAATAGTTCTTTGCCTGCTGAGTCAAAAAGGAAGAGTTCCTGAAAGCAGAAAGAAGGTTTTTACATGGAAGACCATGAAAAGGATCTGGGGGTTATAGTGGATCACAAACAGAACATGAGTCAGTAGTGTGATGCAGTTGAAAAAAAAAGGCTAATTTCACTCAGAGGTGTATTAACAGGAATGCTGTTTGTAAGACATAAGAAGTAGCTGTCCCACTCTACTCGGTACAGTGAGGCCTCAGCTGCAGTATTGTGTCCAGAGAAGAGCAACAAAGATAACAACCGATTTAGAAAACCTGACTATGAAGAAAGGTTAAAGAAACTGGACATGTTTAGTCTTGAGAAAAGAAGACTGAGGGGAGACCTGATAACTGTCTTCCAATATATTAAGGGCTGTTATAAAGCGGATGGTGATCAATTGTTCTCCATGTCCACTGAAGGTAGGACAAGAAGCAATCGGCTTAATCTGCAGGAAGGGAGATTTAGGTTAGATATTAAGAAAAACTTGCTTACCTACCCTTGTAATTAGAAGCAGAACAAGCTTCCAAGGGAGGCTGTAGAATCCTCATCATTGGACATTTTTAAGAACAGATTGGACCAACGCCTGTCAGGGATGGTCTAGACTCTAAATTAATGTGGTCCTGCCACAGCACAGAGAATTAACTTGACCTCTTGAGGTTCCTTCCAGTCCTACATTTCTATGATTCTATGTGGGGAAAGGTTTGGGAGGTATACACTAGAAGCTGTCACACTAGAAGCTGTCACACTTGCTTCTTGTACAACCACAGCAACATAGCCTCATGCCTCAGTGGCTAAGCTCACAGCCTCCACAGTGCGCCTAGCCCAGAGGGCAAGTGAAAAGCAGTAGCTGGATTTCCTGCATAAACAGTGAAAAGGTCTACTCCACAGTGCACCAGGCCTGGTCTCCACTTCGAGCACCAACTAGATCTGTGGAACAAGAGACTCGGATGCTAACCTGAGTATACCTATATCTTAATGGTAGTGCAGAGCATTAACACAGTCTGGATAGGGCCCAGTCTCCACTGTTCTATGGAATTGGAATTATACCTGAGTATCCTACATGGCAGTGCAGGGCCCTAACTGGATTGGTGAGAGCTTCAGTTTAAAAAGTCATGTTGCAGTTCAATATGTAAACATGTATGTTTTAAAAATAAGTTATCACTGGAAAAGTCAGCTATTGTGCATAATTATTTTAATTCCTTATGTAAGCACATGATCAGTGTATCAGGTTTCCAACTTAATATCCAGGTAAACCTCTGGTGAGTCCATCCAAGGGAATGAGACATATCAGACATCTACGTAATAGATGGAGTTTGTGCTCTGAAGAGCTCCTTCTGTTCCTATTTGTGACACAGTAGGGCTCACCACACTATCACTTGTCTCTGGAACAGATATAGTCTTCACCAACAGTTCCACGCCCGTTGTCTGTCAAGCAGAATCAGGAAAACATTGATCAGCAGGGATTGTAGAGGCCTGTCCACTTACACAGTATGTTCTAGGGTGCAGCAATCACCGTAGATCACCAGAATACCATCAAACTGAGACTGTGAAGAACCAACTTCACAATAACACTTCCTAAAGTCCTAATGCCAAACTTTCTTACATGTTGTATGCAGTATTTTTGTAGTTGTGTTGGTCCCAGGATATTAGACAGACAGGGTGGGTGAGGTAATATCGTCTATTACACCAACTTCTGGTAGTGAGACAAACAAGCTCTTGAGCTTATACAGAGCTCTTCTTCAGGACCTTGTCTCTCTAAACTTTCTTACAATCAAAGATACTGTTAACCCCTAGAGACTTGCTCACATGAGGAAAGGCGATGGAAAAGAACTAGCCTCTGGAGATTTGCTCACATACCACGATATTAGTTGACAACTTCAGCTCTAGAGCTGGATCAATACTCACTGATTTCTCTCTGCTTGGCTGCACCAAAACATCCCCCTGAATCCTCTGCACTGACCATGTGATCCTTCACATGTGCTTTGCTGCAGCTGGCACATAGGATTCTGGGGCCTCTTTTTATGCCTCTTCCACTTTCTCTCTCCCTCCCCAAGACACTTTCCATTTTTGTCTCTATTTCTATTCTCCAGTTTTCCTTTTGGTCTTTATTTCAATGTATAACATGGAAGACAGCACTTATTTTCCATCCTGCTTCTGTACACCTATCACCATTAATATTTTTTATATGGAAGGGCTGCAAATCGCACCCTCTTCCTCTTGGAATGGTTTCTGTAGATTTCAATAGCTTGGGGCCATGGAGCATATTTTTGTGTTTGTACGGTGAAGAGCATACATTCCACACTCAGATATTCTGCTCGGAGTAAGACGCTTCCTCCTGCAGCAAATCATTTTCCCTTGGAGCTCCCTGAAAATAGGAAATTGTCTAAGATCCCGCTAGCTTGTGAAAATTCTAATACAGAAGGAAACTATTGTAATTAGTTTACTCTGTGTTAAACTTTGAAGCCAACACCATAGGTATATGGAAATCTACTATGATGCTAGTCAGCTTCTCTTTACAGCCTGGTGTCTAAGTATTTTGAAAGAAAACCCTATTAGACACCCCCTTTAATGCATCAGTGTAAAGGTCTGTCAATAGCTAAAACTAGCCCTCAATAATTCATCCTGCTTGGAGTTTCCTATTCCTCATTCATGGAGTTTTAGAGAAGTCACTCGATGGCAGACTAAGCCTGGTGTCGTCCCTCAATCCCTGTTCTGGATGTTTCATCCCACAAAGCTTACCAGTGTGTAGTTTTTCTGGAAATGAGCTCCATCATTGCAGAACATCTGGGCCAGGGCACTCTTCCCCACTGCTGAGTCACCTGCATGACCAAAGTGCTTTGTTTAGTTTTGGATGGACAATCTCATTTCCCCTCCCCTCAATCCTGTTCCCACCAAATCCCCAAAAGTGCTTTTTGTTACCTTCATTTGCCATTTTACTCATACCAAGGCAAGAAAGCCAGAAAAATCAATAGGATAATTGTCTAAGGTCTGGTCTACACTGGGGGTGAGGGAGTGAGACTCGATCTAAAATATGCAACTTCAGCTACGAGAATAGCGTAGCTGAAGTTGATGTATCTTAGATCGACTTAGAATCACGTACTTCGCGTCCTTGCGGCGCGGGATCGACGGCTGCCACTCCCCCGTCGACTCCGCTTTCACCTCTCGCTCTGGTGGAGTTCCAGAGTCAACAGGGAGCCCGTTCGCAGATCAATTTATTGCGTCTAGATGAGACGCGATACATCAATCCCCAATAGATCGATCACTACCCGCCGGATCGGTGGGTAATGTAGACATACCCTAAATGGTGAAATGACTGTTGCTATTGCATGTGCAGAACTAGCTTTAGGCGTCTACAATATCCATGGCTGAGAGGTCCCTAAACATCAGGGCAGACTTGCCATTTGTTCTAAAATTCACAGGTCAGCCCTGTATCCTTTCTAGCATGGACAATTAAAGATTCCCAAACCTACTCAGGCATACCTCAATGTGAAGACAAAACACTGTGGAATAGGAGGGGAGAAGGGGCTGTGATAGTAGACCTTCCTCTCTCAAGATTACATATCTTCCAAAATCCAAATGTGTTTGTGGGATGATCAGGTCATTCATGCTACTGGAATAGCAAGAGGGTGGCAGTGTTCTCCTATGAACCCTCCCACATTTAGCAGGTGTTGCCCCTGCTGGGAGATGCTAAGCAACTCCTGCTGCAGGTGGCTTCTTAGCTCAATCCTGGACATAAGGGAAGTGAGTGTCAATCTCTAGAGCAAAAAGGCCTGCTGATTCATACCCATAAAAACCAGGTGCAGGGAGAGTAAGGGAGACGGCTTTTGCTGCTCCTATTTTGGGGATGCCACGTACTGATTTGACCCCCAAGAGTAGGCTACCCCCCAGGGTTGCCCTAATTTAGGCTCCTGCTGCAATAGTCCCTATGGGCCAGAGCAGTGGCACAGAATTGCTGGATCTTAAGAATGTACAGGCTACTCCCTGGAATACTCCCTACAACAGGACCTCCTGTGAAGCTGGCATAGAGCTGTCCTGATGTTCCCACAGGATATACTCATAATGCTTCTTCACACCCTGTCTCAAACTGCAGAAAGTTCTTTTGTTTCCACCTCTCAGTGCAAATTTTTATCTAATTTGGTGTCTTATTTCAGACTGATTGCCCCATTAGTGAGACAAGGTACGTGAGATAATAGCTTTTATTGTACCAGCTTCTGATGGTGAGAGACAAGCTTTCCAGCTTACACAGAAGTCTTCTTCAGGACCTGAAGAAGAGCTCTGTATATGCACCAAAGCTTGTCTCTTTCACCCTGGGCTCAGCTGACACAAGTCTTAGGAAAAATTAAGCCTGAATTTAATGCAACTGGAAAAATAAACTATGTACATTGATTTGTTGCTCTGTCCTTTGAGTACTAATTCTATTTCAGGTATTGAAGCAGGATTATAGGATCGTTTAACAGCAGTGTTGGGAAAATAAATTGTTTTGTGAGGGTACAAAAGGAACAGAAGCTGGTCCAATAAGATATTACCTCACCCATCTTGTCTTGCTAATATCCTGAGACCAACAACAACACTGCATGCCCGCCAAAGGTTGGTCCTGGCAGAAGTCACCAAAGTCGGAGACCTCCTGGACTGCGACAGAGGAGACTGGCTGGATCCCCTGATGCTCGCTCAGCACACGAGGCCCTCCGCGCCTCGTACTCCCCAGCGTGTATTTCAGGAGGTGACGGTTGCTTTGCCGCCAGCTACTCAGGTCTTCCTTGATTGGGTCCTGTGAGACGGCACACCCCGCCCACCCTCCACCCCAGCCCCTGCCCCTGCCCCTTTACCGTGAGCCAGCTGCATGACTTGCAACCAATTCGTTTCCAGACCACGCCAAGGAAACATTTATACATGCTCATGCTCCACACCCTTCACTTCCTCACCCTCATGTCCCGCCTCAACACAAAGTGGCGGGACCTCCTGCCACCTTTTGAGGGTGAGGCACCCCGGTGGGCCAGCCTATACTCTACCCTGGTCCCAAGGCCTGCCGGGGATATCAGTTGGCGACTCCTTCACGGGGCCGTGAGCACGGGCGTGTATTTGGCACAGTTTATCCCTGTCCCAGACATCTCCCCCTTCTGCGGTGTGAGGAAGACCCTGGCGCATATTTACTTGGAGCGTGCCAGCTTGCAGCCCTTATTCCGACTCCTCAGAAATATTTTGTTACATTTCTGGCTGCACTTTTCCCCTCACCTCCCCATCCATGCACTCCCCATCTGTGGCCCCACAAAGCCACGGGACCTACTGGTCGACCTCCTCCTGACCTTTGCTGAAAAGGCCATCTATAAAACCAGGGAGTGAAGGTTGGCTGATGGAGATTCCTGTAACTGTGGGGCCTATTTCCGATCCTCTGTCCATTCACGCATCTGGTCAGAGTTCCTCTGGGTGGCGTCTGCTGGCTCCCTTGATGCCTCTGAGGAGCGGTGGGCACTGTCCGGGGTTCTCTGCTCAGTGTCCCTGTCAGGTTGCCTTCGTTTGACTCTTTGACTGCACTCCTGTCCCTGTTATTTCATTAGTTGTCCCCCGGAATCACTTGGTTTCCAGGTTCTGTGGATCCTCCTCTTAGGCTGCGGGGAGGTCCTTTAGTAGTGGGTGGGCTCTGCCTGCCCACTTCCTGGATCCCAATAGGATTAGTGACTTTCTTCTCTTCCTTTGCTCCATTCTTTCCCTTCACTCCAGTTCATATTTTTTATTACAGTAATTTAACATTCTCTGCCTTTTTCCATTAGTTTGGTCCTGACTTCCCACCATTGCTCCCTATGCTATTCCTAATGTTACTAATTCCATTGCCCTCCAGTACTTTCCCTATTGCTCTAAAAAAAAATAATAAATCAAATACTGTTTACCACCTTCTTTAAATACACTCCCTTGTCTAATTACTGCCCTATCCTTAACCTTCCCCTTTTCTCAGCAATTAGCTCACAACAATATTCTTGACTGTAAATCTTCCCGGGAAATAACAAAGGAATCATTGTACATCATATAGTTAATCTCCTTTCTGCTAATGAACACTCTTTCTCTTCTTGTTCTCCTTGACCTCTGTGCAACTCTCAGCAATGTGAGCCACTCTCTCCTTCGGATGAGTAGGTACATGTGAGTTTTTTGTTCCCTCCTCTGATGTTTATGCTCCCACCTAATTGTGTTCTTTCTCCTCCTTTAATTTGTTGTGGCTCCTCTTCTGTGTTAAGACTCTTCCTCTTTGGAGGTTCCTGAAGCCAGCAGGGAAGTGAGACTCTTTCATTTTACCTAGCCCCTTTCATAATGGGTATAAAGTGAGGGATCATGGGGGGTGTTCCCCCCCCAAAAAACAAAAATACAAAAAAACTGCAAGCCTCAGCAGGCATGGAATTTACTCCCCATGCACAACCATGTTGGCCTGGCTAGGGCTGCCCTCCCTCCAAATAGAAGTGAATCTACACCTATGCCTTTCAGTCATCTTATCTCTACATTTGATGTCTTGCTTCTGTAATGCTTGATAGCATTCAACTGTACATACATCTTAACATTCCACAGCCTGTCATGGCCAAACAAACTTGCAGCTTCACCTCAGCTTCTTTCAGGTTAACTTGTGCTTCTCTTGAGCAAGAGCAGCCTCCTCGGACACATCTGCCTTTCTTTTACTTTTAAGCTGACTAACACCATACATTTTTTCTTGTTTGAAATCATGGAATCATCCTTATTCCCAACTTAATTTTCATTTTCAGTACTAATGGGAATGCTCCTGCTTATTTCATGAAGCTGGTCTTGGCTCCCTGCTCTGCTTCTCTCGCCTTTCCTGTCACATCATCTTTCCATTGCTGTGAAGAGAGCTCTCTCTTTGATCCTGCATCTTCCCCCCATCCCCCACTGGCTCTCCATCATATTTCATCTGAAAATATCCTCTTCCTCATCTGTATCTCGTAGTTCGTTACCCGCTGCTTTTTATAGAATGTAGTTAAATACAATTGTAACTGAAGTACAGTTGGCATGAAGGCTGCTGTACAAAATGAAGCAGTGTTGTTGAGGCACTCTGATCTAGTGGACAGGGCACTGGACAAGGAGTCAGGAAACCTGGGATCTGTTCATTGCTTTACTAGTGACCTGACATGTGACCTTGGGCAAATCACTTCCCCTCTCTGCACCCCATTTCACCTTATGCCTTGTCTATTTAGACAGCAAGTTGTTTGGGCCAGGGACTGTCTCCATTTGCATGCACGGCACCTATGCAATGCAGCCCTGATCTCAGCTAATGGGCACTTGGGCTGCTATCATAACATAAATAACAGCTAACACTAACACGGCGAAAGATCAGTGTAGGCTTGTCAAGACGGTCAATTGACTGGTCAAATAACAGCAACTCACTGCTCAGCTGATCACCTAGCATTTGGCCACTGTCAACTACTGTAGCAGGAGGTGGTGGTCTATCTTTTTCATTTGAGTGCTGGGGCAATTTTTTCTTTGCATTGTTATTTTAACTCTGAACTCTGCTGAGTAACTTCATTTTTGTGAGTAGGTCTAAGTATGTAGGGCTCCTGGAGATGGCAAAGTCTTGCTGTCTTTCATTACCGTTCTCATAAATCAGTGTTTTAAAACACTGGACCATTTTGGCCATTACTCAACCCCTCAGCTAACCCATTATTTTGGGTCAGGTAGAACAGCCAACCCCAGATGGACTTCAGCCATGCTTAATTTGTAATGAAAGAGGTGCTGTGGCTCAAGCAATTATTTTACATTTATGACTGATGTAGCAAACCGAGGGGTGCCAGGGCTCAATCCTGGCACAAATTAAGCACTGGACTACAGATGACAAGCTCACCTGTCAGGATGCATTTTGCAGCTAGTTTCACCATGCTCCGTGCTGCCACAAGGGGAACCGGGGACTGTTCCTGGGGAGTCACGGCGATGATGACTGGAGCCCTGTGGGGGAAAAGAGTCTTAAACAATCACCAAAGGACTGAACATGGGCAAGTCAGCAGCTGAGACCTGGATGAGGTGGGACTTGAAAGCCGCAGCTGGAGAGGGGGGCAGCGGGCCCTAAAGGGGCAGGGGGTGCAGAGAGGGGAAGGTAGATCTTGCGGGGAGTGGAGTGCAGAGGGGGAAGGCGGGATCCAAGGGGAGGGGGGTGGAGAGGGGGAAGGCAGGTCTCTGGGGGGTGCAGAGGGGGAGGGCAGGCGGGCTCCAAGGGGAGTGGAGTGTAGAGGGGGAGTGGGGTGTGGGGGAGAGGGCGGGCAGGCTCTGAGGGGAGTAGGGTGCAGAGGGGGAGGCGGTCCCTGGGGGGGTGCGGGGGGAGAGGAGGGAGGGCGGGCAGGCTCTGAGGGGAGTAGGGTGCAGAGGGGGAGGCGGTCCCTGGGGGGGTGCGGGGGGAGAGGAGGGAGGGCGGGCAGGCTCTGAGGGGAGTAGGGTGCAGAGGAGGAGGCGGAGGGGAGGGCGGGCTCGGAGGGGAGAGGGGTGCAGAGGGGGAGGCGGGTTCCTGGAGGGTGCGGGGGGGAGGGCAGGCTCTGATGGGGAGGAGGCTGAAGGAGGGGGGCAGGCTCCGAGGGGAGTGGGGTGCAGAGGGGGCGCAGGCCCCACCGGCTATTCGAACTCGCGCAGCGTCGCAGGCTCCGCAGCCCTGTCCCACCACCGGCGCTTCCCTAGCAACGCTCCGTCTTCGCTCAGCCACCGCCCCCCTTCCCCTTCTGTGACACTCTATTGGCTGGTGGTGCTGTCCATCCACCGGTCTCTCGGGCTGCTATTGACTCCCTTCCTTTGGGCTCCACCTTTTGGGAACTCTACGTCCTCGATACTCTGAGGCCATTGGTTCAGGAATATACTTGTCATTGGGTACGGGTCTGTCAATCAAAAGAAATGCCCCGCCCATTGCAAGGGAAAAGCGGCCTGAGGCAGGCGACGAAGTTATTACCGCTGCAGTTCTGGCTGTGTGCGCGTGCCCTCAAGCTGTTTTACCCAGCAACTAATTACATTTCTGGACCCTCTTTTTGATTGGGCAGACCATGGCGGCCCGTACTATCTAGGCGGAATTATTCTATAGGGAAGCTTAGGGAAAAGCGCGACACCCAGAAAGATACGGACTGGCAGTACTCGCCAAAATGAGGCGCAACTTCCTGGCAGCGTTCTGGGGGAAAGAACAGGAAAAAAAAAACTACTTTAACTGCCTACGCCCTTCGGTACATAATGGGCTCTTCCACGCAGTTCGTTCGCTCAACTCCGGGTTAACTGAGTTAACCGCGCATGCGCACGATCCTCTTCCCTCTAACTTGGCCCCCTCCGGCCTTTGTTACCCGCGCGAGGGGTTGCGCGTGCGTTCCGCGGGTTCTTCAGCTGGCCTCGGCCTCGTGTGGGAGTGCAGCCCCATGGGGGGGCAGGCAGGGCTGTGCGAGCGGTGACAGCCAGCCCCAGGGGGAAAGCGGAGAAGCCTGTGTTTATATTGCTTTCCCTGGCTGGCTTCCTGCCCACCCCTGCACCCTCCAGTTCATGCCCTCCCATCGCTTTCACTGCCTGCTTAGCCAGTCTGTCTCTGTCTGTTAGCCAGTCTGTCTCTGTCTGTTGTCAGCTGCCCTGGCTTCCCTCCCTCCCTCACCTGTCTCCATCTCCTCCCACCCGTGTGCTGTTGCCGCTCACTGGCTTTGTGATGGTAAACATTTAAAAACCAGATGATGATCATGTAGCCATACGATAGGTCTCTTTCCATTCCACGGGTATTTCGTGAGGCTATTAAACACCAGCTATGAAAGTTACCTATTTTAAATCAGCAGGTCTGCACAACTTGCATCCAATGGTTTTAAAAACTGGCTGAGAAGCCTGCTTGACTGTTAATACTGATTTTCAATAGCTTTGGAAACACTGGGAAGTTCCAGAAGACTGGAAGGAAGCTAACGTTGTGCCAATATTTAAAAAAGATAAACAAGTTGGCCCAGGTTATGGAGAACGCCTTTAATGAAGCCAGGGAGGATCAGTAATGATGTCCATGAGATTTATTGATCATGTCTATAGTGCAGTAGAATCCACCCAGCGTTCATTGAAGTCTTGTATTGTCAATGGTAGTTTAAGACCTAAGTGGGCCCTATGATCCAAGCAGGTGCTCATGATTGTGCTTGCTGTTAGCTGTCCATAGTCTGAGTACAGCAGAACACTAATAACTGCTCCCTGCTCTGCAGTCTTCTATCTCCCTCTTTCTCTTCCTGAACATGTGGAGGAGAAAGAGAAAAGGAACCCAAGGAAAAAAACAAGTGGGGGAAGACAGGATTCCCGCATCCTCCCATCAGCCAACAAGGAGGCTGGTTGGATTGAGTCCCCATACAGCAGCTGGGGAGAAGTAGAGCCCACCTGTCATAAACCGATAGCTAAGGGTTAATGTCTCTTTCACCTGGAAAGGAGTAACCTGAAACACCTGACCAGAGGACCAATCAGGAAACAAATCTGGGTGGAGGGAAGTTTGTGTCTGAGTCCTGTGTTCTTTGTCTTGTGTCTGTCCCTCTCGGCTATGAGAAGTGATTTTTCTACCTCTTGTTTCTAATCTTCTGTTTCCCAGTTGTAAGTACAGAAAGGACAGTGGTTTATATGTGTTTTTTTTGTATTTACATATGTGTAGTTGCTGGAGTGTTCTGAATTGTATTCTTTTTGAATAAGGCTGTTTATTCATATTTCTTTTAAGCAATTGACCCTGTATTTGTCACCTTAATACAGAGAGACCATTTTTATGTATTTTTTCTTTCTTTTTATATAAAGCTTTCTTTTTAAGACCTGTTGGAGTTTTTCTTTGGTGGGGAACTCCAGGGAATTGAGTCTGTAGCTCATCAGGGAATTGGTGGGAGGAAGAAGTCAGGGGGAAATCTGTGTGTGTTAGGCCTGGTCCACACTACAGCATTAAATCGATTTAAACAGCGTTAAATCGATTTAACTCTGTACCCGTCCACACTACAAGGCACTTTAAATCAATTTTAAGGGCTCTTAAAATCGATTTCTGTACTCCTCCCCAACGAGAGGAGTAACCCTAAAATCGATATTACTACATCGATTTAGGGTTAGTGTGGACGGAAATCGAAGTTATTGGTCTCATTCCTTTAATGTAGCTACCCAGAGTGCACCGCTCCGGAGATCAATGGTAGCCTGGGACCATGGACGCACACCACTGAAGTAATGTGCCCTAGTGTGGATGCGTAAAATTGATTTTATAAAACCTGTTTTATAAAACTGGTTTTAATAATTTCGATTTTATTCTGTAGTGTAGACGTGGCCTTTGATTTACTAGCCTGACTTTGCATTCCCTCTGGGTGAAGGAGGAGGGTGGTGGGGGAGCTTGGCTCTCTCTCGGTGCTTGTGTTTTCCAGGACTGGAAATAGAGAGGGTGGGATCCCTCTGTTTAGATTCACGGAGCTTGCTTCTGTGTATCTCTCCAGGAACCCAGGGAGGGAACACCTGGAAGGGAGAAGGGAAGGGAAATGGTTTATTCCCCTTTGTTGTGAGACTCAAGGAATTTGGGTCTTAGGGTCTCCAGGGAAGGTTTTTGGGGGGACCAGAGTGCCCCAAAACACTCTAATTTTTTGGGTGGTGGCAGTTTTACCAGGTCCAAGCTGGTAACTAAGCTTGGAGGTTTTCATGCTAACCCCCATATTTTGGACGCTAAGATCCAAATCTGGGAATAGGTTATGACACCACCTTTGCCCCCATTTCCTCCTCACTTTCTTTCCGTCTTTTCTCCACCTATTAGGCAGGAATGGGGAGTGGCAGGCCCCCTCTTGAAAAATGAAAGAGGGAAAGAACACCCCACGCAGCAGCTATAAGAGGCCCTGTTATCTGCAGTCATATAACTCAGCTCCTGTTTTGACATCAGGTAGGAAGGCATTGTGAATAACTAAGGGAATTGGGACTGGCAATAGTCATGTCAACAGATAGCCTGTGCTCTGCCTGTGGAGCAGGAGGTAGGCCACACTTTGTCAGGCAGGCTGCAGAAAGGATGGATGATGGGACTGCAGGTGAGTAGAAGCAGTGGTAGTAAAGTAAGGTTTTTAAGTCTGAAGACTGAGCCAAGGACATAGGTGGCCTAGTCTCAGAGATAAAGTGAAGTCTGTCTTTTGGACTGAAAGGAAGTTGGTATCATCCTAGGTATTCTTGTGATGAAGGAGAGATCAAAGTGTGGTTGCAGGGAGTCTAATGGGGAGACAAGACTAAAGTAGGGTTCTGGGGACATTACTGAGTAGGAGGTGGAAGACTTAAGTGACCTGATTCTGGAATGGATGAGAAAGATACAAGAACCTAGTGTTCCTATGCAGAGGCCTTAACCAGGAAAGTGGGAGACTCTTGATTTAAAACAAAATTGTTTTATTATATTTATTCATATTACAGCAGCACCCAATGACCGTAATCAGATCAGGGCCCCAACATGCTGGGCACTGTACAAACATATAGTAAGAAGTGATCCTTGTCCCAAAGAGTTTAAGTTAAGCACGCACATAAATGTATGCATGTCCAAAATGACTTCAGCAATATCTGGATTACTTATACCTTTTTAACTCCAGTCAGTTTGGTCAGAGGCCTGGGTATAGTACAGAAGCTGCATTGGTGGTCTTGTTTAATGATCTCTTCTTGGTGATGGAGGAAGATCAAGTATCCCTGCTGCTTCTTTTAGATCTGTAGCTACCTTTGATGCCATTGACCATGAGAATTTACTGATTCACCTGTAGGCATTTGAAGTGGTGTACAGGGACTGGCATAGGTTTTATTGATGCAGCTACATGAATAAGTGGGCTCACTTTAGCGTGGCACTTTCCCTTTCTTTTTATTTGATCTCAGAGGCTGTATTAGACAGCTGTTCATCTGCACAGAGGGCTGTCTTGTGGACTTTTATGAGATTCCATTTTGTCACCCCTCTGGTGCAAACTATAGACAAGGCTGTTAGTAAGGAAGTACAAGTTACGATGCCTCAATATACTGATGATGCCTAGCTCCATATTTCTCTCTCTTCAAGTTCGAATCCTGCCTGAGCAGTAAGATTTACTCAGTATCTAATAGAGATTGAGGCATGGGTGAAAGCTAGCTGTCTGAGAACTAGTGGAAAGAGAGATGATTATAGGGTCGGGGAATCAGCCGGAGTATTAGTGGCAGTGATATCAGCACTTTTGATTGTCTTGACATATATGCCATGTGTTTCTATGGTTCAAAAGTCGGATGGGTGGGTGGGATCCACAAAGGGAGTTAGGTGTCACCATGCTGTGTCTTGTGGCTCCTAATTCTGAGGCGCTTAGAAAATCCCAGGAGCAAAACTGCGATCCACAAAGCCTGAGTTAGGCACTTGGGCTCCCTCTGCAATGAATGGGGAAAGGCAGGTGCCTAGAATGTGAGCCACAAAAGCCAGCACACTAGACGGGGAGCAAGCCAATTGGAGATGCTGATGAGAAGGGTGTGTCCTAAGCCCTGCCCCTCTCTCAAGGATAGATGCCTAAATCTGGGCTGCAAGGGGGTGCCTGTCTCTGCTTAGTGATCCACGAACAAGAAGAACCTGCTGCCTGGCATCAGGTGGCTTTGGCACCCAAGCTGTTTCTTGCAGAAATGAATTAGGTGCCTACCTTGCTCCCTCCAAAGTGGCTGGAGGAGGAGCTGACTGTATAACTTTTAGCCCACTCAGTCACCTGGGATGTGAGAAATCCAGGTTCAATTCCCTCTTCTGCTAGAGGGAGAAAGCATTTGAACAGGGGTTTTCCAGGAGTGTGGTCTAAACGCTGAGCTATGGCATTGTCATGGGCGGTGGGTGAAGCTTCCCTTCTGAAGGCTAGCCCCCTGCCCTGCTTCTTCCAGCCGAGGCCATGCCCCTGCTCACTGCTCTCACCCACCCCTGTGGCGGGGGGGCTGAGAGGTTGGTCGGGGGGAAGAGGGGGAGACCTGGGACTGCAGTGGAGCTCTTGGCCCTGACCAGGACTCCAAGCCTGGCGCCCCGCCCCTTTATGTCTCCTTTGACCCATAGCCTTGCCCCTACTCCACCTCTTTCCTCCAGGCCCCACCCCCATTCACTCTTCCCCCATCACCCACTGCCACCCCAAGACCAGAAAAGCTGCCATCAGAAGCTGTCTTCTCCACACTGTATCGGTTACTCAACAGGTGCCTGGACAATGGCGAATTGGCCTTCTACTGCTTGGCTTTGTATCACTTATACGTTTATGAAATAGGCCCAGATTAGGAGATCTTTTTGATTGGGGCACACTCTGGGAAGCCTTTGACAGCTTGTTGCCCAAGCCCATGGCTAAAGACACAAAGGAATTCCCTTCTCTCCCTCCTTTGGAGAAAAGTTGTTTAAACCATTGGGGGCTCACGACAGTTTAGTGCCTGTTGGAGGGCATTCTTAAAGTGCAGTTTTACTCTGAAAAGGTAATCTGTAAAAAAATTATATTGTCTCTGAATGATTGCCTTATCAATTGTGGATGGTTTACAAATAAAACAATGCATTCTCTAATTGCTGGCACTATAAACTTCACTGGGATCTGGGAGTTAAACTGGGTTCTTTTCTTTTGCACGTTATCACCAGGTTCTGCATGTTTGCTTGTGTCCTTAGCGACCTTTCTGCAAGCTCATTGCCTTCAGCATTCAGTTACTTTCCCATGTCATCATCCTCATGGAGCAGAACCAGTAGCAAGTTGCACCCAGGACAGCAGAGACAGATGAAGACATCACAGACTGCTACTGTTCTTGAGTCCAGTATCAGTTACAATCCTGGCCTAAGTGGAATCCTGTCAGGGCTTAGATTCCATAGTACAAAGGCCTTTATGAATACCTAAGATCGATACAATCTACACATGGGGTAGGGAGAGGAGAGTAAAACCTGCTGTCCCACCCTTTAAAGTATCTTGTAGCCTGGGGGAAATCGGGAGAAGCACCCCCATCCCGGGCAAATTCCTTTCTGGCAGCATGTCAAACGAGCACAAATGGGTGGAGTCTTTCATAGTGTGGCTGAACATAATTTACATATCTTTAACCTCTTTAAGTCTAGGGACCAAAGCCTATTCTGATTATTCCCAGAGTGTCAATACCATGTATTTTTGCAAACATGGCAAGCCACTGTCAAGGTGTATAATGGCTGTAGTGCTCATTTAAGGTTTATCCTCCAATATTATGACTTTCATAGGCGTTTGATGATATCTTCTGCTTTACTATATCTGGGGGAGAAGATTATAGAGGACTTAACATTCAGGACAGAGAGGGAGGTTTTATCTGCAAATCAGGAAGCTCAGGGCAAATTTAACTCTGCTGCCTTGCATAGGCACATAATAGTTGTCAGGGATTTCAGTATGTGATCTTACACCACAGGGCTATGTAGATACTTTATGTAACAGGCATAGTATAATGTATATCCTGTATACTCTATTGCAGGCCTGCACAACTCGTAAAGCGGCGAGGGCCATGTTACTCCAAAGAAAACAGCTGCGGGCTGAAACGCCCCCAGCCCCACCAACCCCCCCCCCAGCACTGCTGAAACACCCACCCCAGTGCTGCCCAGCCCCCCGAAACACAACCCCCGTCAGTGCCGCCCAGCCCCCCAAAACACACACCCCCAGCATTGCCCGCCCTGCAAAAACACCCCCCTCAGCACCACCCAGCTCCCCCAAAAGCAATCCCCCCCAAGTGCCACCTGCCCAGCGGAAACAAACTCTCCTTCCCCAGCACTGCCCCACTGAAACAGCAGTATTGAACCTTGGTAATATGTTATAGCGAGCCCCTAAGGTAGTATAATTAAGGTAAAAGAAAAATGTCTTTTTGCTAGAAGTAGAATAAGATCTTCCCCCACTTTGTAATCAGTTGCCCTGTTGAATGAATGAGGTGTGACTGAGGAAGGCTGGAAGGCAGCACCTCCAGACAGCTGCAACCCTTGGAGAGGGGATGGGAGCCAGACCAGATCAGTAGAACAGGTCAGCCACTGACTTCTAGCTTGTCTCCTCAGCTCCCCTCCCCTGCTGCTGGCTCACCTGCCCCACCCGCCACTGCCCGCCTGCTCGCCTCCTCAGCCCTCTTCCCCTGCCGCCAGCTCATCTGGCCCCCCGCCAATGCCCGCCCGCTCGCCTCCTCAAACTCCAATCAGCTGTTCACGTGGGAAGCCTGGGAGGGCTGAGAAGCAAGTGATGGCTTCGTGCTCAGGCCGGCGGAGGTGAGCTGGAGCAGGGAGCAGTTCCCCTGCGCACCCACGCACCCCCGGGTTACCTGCTGTGGCGCGGGCGGCCCCCCCCAGCCCAGCCCTCTTTGCCCGCCGCCAGCTCACCTGCTCCCCCGCTCCCCTCCTCAGACCCCAATCAGCTGTTCACGCGGGAAGCCTGAGAGGGCTAAGAAGCAAGTGGCGGCTTCGTGCTCAGGCCCGTGAAGGTGAGCTGGGGCGTGGAGCGGTTCCCCTGCATGTCGCCCTGGGTTACCTGCTGCGGCGTAGGTGGCCCCTCCGGCCCAGCTCACCTCGGCTCTGTCTCCGCCTCGCTGGGCCTGAGCATGAAGCTGCCACACCGCTTCTCTGCCCTCCCAGGCTTCCCGTGAGAACAGTTGATTCGCAGGAAGCGGGGAGGAGGGGGAGAAACGGGGCAGCGGTGAGCTGGGGCCAGCTGCCGGCTCACCTGCCCCTCAGCCATTGCCCGCCCACTCGCTTCCTCAGCCCCCCTCCCTCACCCGCTGCTTGCCTGCTCAGCCCCTTCCGGGGGCCGGAGCAGCCCGCGGGCCGCATGTTGTGCAGGCCTGCTCTAGTACAACGCTGACCTAAAATCTGCCTATGGTCTCCAGTCTACACAGTAAATTCTATGTCAGCATTAGGTACATTAAACAATTGAGGGTTTTATTGAATTAAATATGAAAATGGTTAATTCAGTCAGTACTGTATATCCCCTGTAACTTAATTTGAGATTCAGTTTATTTTATGGTGCCCCAAATGTTTGTTTATAGCATGCTGCAGACTTCTATATCAAAACTGTGTAACTGAATAATAGAAGTAGGCAAGAGGGTGCTGGGAGTTTTGTCACTTGACTAGCTAACAATTGGGGGTTTTGGCTCTGGCAAAAATGTGGATGCAGTTTGGGTTTATAGAGCAAGAACATTAGCTAAATGTTAAAAGATCGGCAGTGCAATAGTTAACAATACTTTGATAGTGACATTTGTAAACGATCACACTTTATTGTGTCAGGCTGTTCACACTGGTGCAGATATTGATTTATACTTGATTCACATTTGGAACATTTTTCATCACAACCAGACAGGCTAGAAACTTTGTTTTAAATGAAACTTTGGATTTTAGAGCCCAAGTGAGCAACTAAAGGTTTATTCTGCAACAATTTTTTTAAAAAGTAATTTTCTAACCCTCATGGTTACAGAGAAAATCTGGAAAATATGAATCTTAAAAGCTCAAAAACCAGAAGGCAAATATAAAGATTCCCAAATTCATTTTTACTTTTTAAAAATTGCATGGTTTTTAAGCTAATGGGATTTTTTGCGGGGGGTGGGGAGGCAGTGCTGACCTGTGCTTTTTGAATGCTTGAGGTTGAAAATATTGCAGCTTTCCTGCTCTCTCTCAGTTCATGCAGTAGAGGCTCCTACCTGAAGCTCCAGAGGTGTCCCAGGTTTGATCCTGGCTAAGGATGACTAGGGTCTGTCTGTGTTAAACGCTTGCCTAGCGCTCTCACACATGCCCCGTGACTACTCTCAGTGTAATTACATCTCATTGCCACTTGAGGTCAGCAGTTGCTGAGAAAAAGCCATTAAGTTAGCAAACACCATCTTGCTTTATTACTCCATTTTTATTTTCGTTTACTTTAGACTACATGAAGATTAATGTGTTCTTCACACCCATCCATCATTAGCATTGTAATTCTGCAAAAGCAGAGGACTCCTTTTGTAGGAACACAGACTTCAGTAAGTATGCTTCCTTCTGAGTCAGCACTGAGCCGTGTCCTGGGGAATGGTGCTATGGAGCACCAACTGGCTTCACAGAGCGGTGTTGGTGCCTACAGTGCTAGAGAGTGGTGTTCTGTATGATATAATGGTGGTGACTCAGTACCTAGCAGTAGTAATATTTACATGATACTTTTCACAACAAGTAGGTGTTTTAACACTGGCATCATGGCCAAATCTCAGCTCACGTATTTACTTTTTTCTCCTTTCTCTCCCATGGTTTCATCTGGTGAATCGTTTTTCATTTCCTGGCCTAAGTAGTTGTGTAGTGTTGCTAGTCAATACACACTGTGCTCCATCCCAGACATGTCTGTGTTTCAGTAGTGTGAAATTATCCCCCTTTATGACTGATGCCAACCGATATTTCTGGAGAACCTTTCCTCCAAAGATCTCTAAGCACTGGACACACTTAACAAACAATATATTTGGGGAGCAGTGTCTTGATCACTGAAATGAATTAGGGAAAATATAGGTTAAACATTAGGAAATGCTTTATAGCGAGAAGAACAAACTGCCAAATGAAGTTGTGTAATTGCCATTGCTAGATATTTGTCAAGGCTTTACATACACAACCATCTATCAGAGATGGTTTAAGGATAGTGAAATCAGTCTTACCCCAATGCTGGGATGTTGACCGAATGAGTCACTCTAGGTATATTTCACCCCCAAATAATTATTTTTATGCTTCCCACCTTACCCTAACCAGAATTACAACAGCAGACATGGTTTCAGCACAAAATCGAAAGAAAATAGCCCCTTCCTCTCAAATATACCCCATACCTAAATGAAAAAAGGAACATGTGATAGAAAGTAGAGCCAAAATCGATGTGACCTTTATTATTTTAACAGCATCTTTCAGCACAATGACAGAGTTACAGGGTTGCAGAGAAGAGAGTGGGAGTATAAAATAACAAAAATAAATAGAACAGGAGCCAAGGAGGACAGCAGGAATTGGCTGGAATCAGGTAGTGAAGGGCAGATGGAGAGTTCAGATTGGTCAAAGGCTTTATGCTTCAGCCACCAAAGTTATGAATTCTGTAGAAGAGCAAATTTGTTTAAAAATAGCAAGAAAAATGTAAATTAAGAAGCAGCATGTTACAGAGGTTCACAGCATCACCAAGACAGCAGGGTCAACTTCATTAACAACCTTTCACAATTATTGAATGGCTCATAAACCTAAATGCATCAGAGGGTCAGATTGTGGGTCAGAAAACCTCACAGTGAAGCTAAAACATTTCTGAGAGGTCAAAGAGGGAATTCAGGATATGTCAATCCTCCACACAGACTGCCCGTTGCTGCCCGGTTGGCCAAGCTCTTTAGCTATGTAGCACTCCTTAGGCCACGTCTACACTACAGCATAAAATTGAAATTATTAAAACCGGTTTTATAAAACTGGTTTTATAAAATCGATTTTACGCGTCCACACTTGGGCACATTAATTCGGTGGTGTGCGTCCATGGTCCTAGGCTACCATCGATTTCCGGAGCGGTGCACTCTGGGTAGCTCAGTAAAAGAATGAGACCAATAACTTCGATTTCCATCCACACTAACCCTAAATCGATATAGTAATATCGATTTTAGGGTTACTTCTCTCATTGGGGAGGAGTACAGAAATCGATTTTAAGAGCCCTTAAAATAGATTTAAAGTGCCTTGTAGTGTGGACGGGTACAGCGTTAAATCGATTTAATGCTGATTAAATCGATTTAATGCTGTAGTGTGGACCAGGCCTATGTCACAAAGTCAGTTTTCTTTGTGAACCCAACAGACATCGGTTAACAGGAAGAAAGCAAGCACTGGATATACATTTTGCAGTGAGGTGGATTCTGCTCTGTCAGTGGCTGGCAGCATGTCTGAAAGATTTTTCATAGCACTTGTGCCCCAGTATTACAAATATATTAACTATAATTCATAATAATAATTGGCAAACTGACAGAAGCCAGTACATTTTAAAAGTCTAAGGCTGAGATTCCATCTGCTTTAAAATCTAGGTGAAAACGTGTCTCCTTTGAAGTCAATGGCAGAACTCCCATTGACTCATAGGGCCAGGATTTCACCCTGTGGCTTTTATTACTGTGTATTTACAACTGTAACGGTTTTAAAAAAATGATATATTTTGCATTTAGTTTCCTTGTGTTTTGGTTAAACAATAAATCTTTCAGCAAAGATTATAAAGCACAGGAAAGGTATGTTTGCATCTCAGTAACTCCCCAGCACACTGAGCTTTGAATACTGTATTACCCAAGGAAGTCATAATTCCTCTTTCTATACAGACTTGGAATGGTGATGCGTGAGAAGACTAGGTAAAGTTTTGAGGACCTCAGTGTATTAAAAAAGATACTGATAAACTGAAGTGAATTTAAAGAAGGGCAACAAAGCTGATAAAGGGTGTAGGGGGCATATTCTACAAAGGAGAGGCTTAGCGGATTTTAACATGTTAAACCTAGAGCAAATATTACAAATAGGGGATGTAACCAGCTGTAAATATGTGAGAAGAATTTACTGAAGGGCGAAATAATGAGGGGCAATGCCTTGAAATATAGAAGTGTGGAAAATGGATCTTAGACATTAGGAAGCAATTACTAACAATGAGGTCAATAATGTAAGCGTAGAGACATAGTAGAGGTGTTCCAGAATGGTTTTGATAAACCCTAATAGGTCAGCAGAGATGCCAATAGGAGTTATATTAAATCCACATGTATTAATTAATTATTCCATAGGGTATAAATCCAAACTAGGATTAGTGATGCAGAGTATGTAACATAAAAGAAGGGTAAAGCCCAGGGTGTGGGTATCTGAACTAGAACAGTTTGACTGATAAGTTAAATGTTGCACAACCCAGCTTAAGGGGAAGCAAAAAACCACTTTGATGGGAACTCAGAGTATTCAGGGCAGAAAGAGAAAAACGTGATTGCTCAAGCCACTGCATGAAGAACATAAGAACGGCCATGCTGGGTCAGACCAAAGGTCCATCCAGCCCAGTATCCTGTCTACCGACAGTGCCCAATGCCAGGTGTCCCAGAGGGAGTGAACCTAACAGGTGATGATCAAGTCATCTCTCTCCTGCCATCCATCTCCACCATCTGACAAACAGAGGCTAGGGACACCCTTCCTTACCCATCCTGGCTAATAGCCACCATGAATTTATTGAGTTCTCTTTTAAATGCTGTTATAGTCCTAGGCTTCACAACCTCTTCAGGTAAGGAGTTCCATAGGTTGACTGTGCACTGTGTGAAGAACTTCTTTTTATTTGTTTTAAACGTGCTGTCCATTAATTTCATTTGGTGGCCCTAGTTCTTATATTATGAGAACAAGTCAATAACTTTTCCTTATTCACTTTCTCCACACCACTCATGATTTTATATACCTCTATCATATCCTCCCTTAGACTCCTCTTTTCCAAGCTGAAAAGTCCTAGCCTCTTTAATCTCTCCTCATATGGGACCTGTTCCAAACTCCTAATCATTTTAGTTGCCCTTCTCTGAACCTTTTCTAATGCCCGTATGTCTTTTTTGAGATGAGAAGACCACATCTGTATGCAGTATTCAAGATGTGGGCGTACCATGGATTTATATAAGGGCAATAAGATATTCTCCATCTTATTCTCTATCCCTTTTTGAATGATTCCTAACATCTTGTTGGGTTTTTTGATTGCCACTGCACACTGTGTGGACATCTTCAGAGAACTATCCACAATGCCTCCAAGATCTCTTTCCTGATTAGTTGTAGCTAAATTAGCCCCTATCATTTTGTATGTAGAGTTGGGGGTATTTTTTCCAATGTGCATTACTTTACATTTATCCACATGAAATTTCATTTGCCATTTTGTTGCCCAATCACTTAGTTTTGTGAGATCTTTTTGAAATTCTCCAGTCTGCTTTGGTCTTAACTATCTTGAGCAGTTTAGTATCGTACTGCAAACTTTGCCACCTCACTGTTTACCCTTTTCTCCAGATCATTTATGAATAAGTTGAATAGGACTGGTCCTAGGACTGACCCTTGGGGAACGCCACTAGTTACCCCTCTCCATTCTGAAAATTTACTATTTATTCCTACCCTTTGTTCCCTGCCTTTTAAGCAGTTCTCAATCCATGAAAGGATCTTCCCTCTTATCCTATGACAACTTAATTTACGTAAGAGCCTTTGGTGAGGGACCTTATCAAAGGCTTTCTGGAAATCTAAGTACACTTGTTCACGTTTGTTGACCCCTTCAAAGAACTCTAATAGATCAGTAAGACACGATTTCCCTTTACAGAAACCATGTTGTCTTTTGCCCAACAATTTATGTTCTTCTATGCATCTGACAATTTTATTCTTTACTATTGTTTCAACTAATTTGCCCGGTACTGACGTTAGACTTACCAGTCTGTAATTGCTGGGATCACCTCTAGAGCCCTTTTTAAATATTGACGTTACATTAGCTATCTTCCAGTCATTGGGTACAGAAGCCGATTTAAAGGACAGGTTAAAAAACATAGTTAATAGTTCTGCAATTTCACATTTGAGTTCTTTCAGAACTCTTGGGTGAATGCCATCTGGTACTGGTGACTTGTTACTGTTAAGTTTATCAATTAGTTCCAAAAACACCTCTAGTGACACTTCAATCTGTGACAATTCCTCAGATTTGTCACCTCCAAAAGCGGCTCAGGTTTGGGCATCTCCCTAACATCCTCAGCTGTGAAGACTGAAGCAAAGAATTCATTTAGTTTCTCTGCAATGACTTTATCATCTTTAAGTGCTCCTTTTGTATCTTGATTGTCCAGGGGCCCCACAGGTTGTTTAGCAGGCTTCCTGCTTCTGATGTATTTAAAAAACATTTTATTACCTTTTGAGTTTTCGCTAGCTGTTCTTCAAACTCCTTTTTGGCTTTTCTTAATACATTTTTACATTTAATTTGGCAGTGTTTATGCTTCTTTCTATTTACCTCACTAGGATTTGACTTCCACTTTTTAAAAGATGCCTTTTTATCTCTCACTGCTTCTTTTACATGGTTGTTAGGCCACGGTGGCTCTTTTTTAGTTCTTTTACTTTGTTTTTTAATTTGGGATATACGTTTAAGTTGGCCCTCTATTATGATGTCTTTGAAAAGTGTCCATGCAGCTTGCAGGGATTTCACTCTAATCGCTGTACCTTTTAATTTCTGTTTAACTAGCCTCCTCATTTTTGCATAGTTCCCCTTTCTGAAATTAGATGCCACAGTGTTGGGCTGTTGAGATGTTCTTCCCACCACAGGAATGTTAAATGTTATTATGTCATGGTCACTATTTCCAAGCGGTCCTGTTATAGTTACCTATTGAACCAGATCCTGCACTCCAATCAGGACTAAATCAATAACTGCCTCTCCCCTTGTGGATTCCTGTACCAGCTGCTCCAAGAATCAGTCATTTAAAGTATCAAGAAATTTTGTATCTGCATTTCATCCTGAGGTTCCATGTACCCAGTCAATATGGGGATCATTGAAATCCTCCACTGTTATTGAGTTCTTTATTTTGATAGCCTCTCTAATCTCCCTTAGCATTTCATCATCACTATCACTGTCCTGGTCAGTTGATCGATAATAGATCCCTACTGTTATATTCTTACCAGAGCATGGAATTACTGTCCATAGAGATTCTGTGGAACATGTGGATTCATTTAAGATTTTTACTTCATTTGATTCTATATTTTTTCACATATAGTACCACTCCCCCCCCCCCCCCCGACCCCGCATGACCTGTTCTGTCCTTCTGATATATTTTGTACCCCGGAATGATTGTGTCCCATTGATTGTCCCAACCCCATCAAGTTTCTGTGATGCCTAATATACCAATATCCTCCTTTAACACGAGGCCCTCAAGTTCACTCATCTTATTATTTAGACTTCTAGCATTTGTGTACAAGCACTTTAAAAACTTGTCCCTGTTTATTTGTCTGCCCTTTTTCTGATGTGTCATTCTTTTTTATGTGAATGTTTCTTGTCTGGTCTGGCCCATACTTTATCCTCTTCCATCCTCTCCTCCTGACTAAAACCTAGAGAATCTCTACCAATATGCTGTCCTCTAAGAGAAGTCTCCATCCGATCCATATGCTCCTCTACAGCAATCAGCTTTCCCCCATCTCTTAATTTAAAAACTCCTCTGCAACGTTTTTAATATTAGGAAGGAGCCCATGGTGGGAAATGCAGCCGTCATACATACAGAACCTTTCATGTCTCCATAAGAGAATACAACTGGTGTTTAATGTATAAACATTCAGAATATTGGCAACATTAGAATTTAATCCTTTTTTTTAACATGTAGTATATATGGAATAAAATGCAAATAAATTAATCATGGTTATAGCCAGATATTTTCTAAAGCATATATTTATATTGTTACTGTTATTGTATATTGTCAACATAGTTCAAGTCTGTTTATTTAATAAAATACATTATGTATATGAATAACCTCTCTATATGTCACACAATGTCTATGAATGTTTCCTATATTTCCAATATATCATATTTAAGTATTATAAACAAATTCAAGATTTCTAATTATGTAAAACTTATTTTCACTTTATTCTGTAATGCTCTTTGGCCCATCAGCAGACTTTTCCTCAACATTGCAGAGGACCCCACACAAACCATGTGGTATTTCATTGAATTACCAAAGGTTATCTCTGTGAATTTATTATAGACTAATCACATCTCTCTCCAAACTGGTAATACATTATTTTGGGAGTGCAAAAGAGAGAAACTCATTAGAGCATTTTTTACCTCCTCCTGATTTTTCTTCTTTTTTTTAAACGTAGGCCAACAAATAGTTGATTTGAATTCTGAACATCTTTCATGACAGAGTTCTGAGAAAATGACTGGTAAATCAGAAGTATTCCCAGAACCTCAGCTGGAGTGGAGCTTGAATGCGTGTACGAGATAAAGGTTGTGATCTACAGATCTTTTCCCTGTAGCACATGGCTCCTGACATCACAGGCCTACCAGTGTCAGGCAGCTGGAGGAACCGAAGAGTATGATTTATATGTCCAATAGCTAACACACATAAAAGGTCAAAAAATGATCTCAAGTACAAACCTTCCTTTATTTTGTTTTCTCTTGCACCCTTGGAATCTGAGCATGAGATGATGATGTCTTCGAATAGAGGGACTGTGGAAGGCTAGACTCACCTCCCCTGAAACTGACTATGTTGCCTCAGTAGCATTCCCCCTTCAGTCTGGGAGCAGAGGTCTGGAAGATGGTCGCCCTCCTAGGTAGCATGGACCTGGGCTTCCCAGACTGAAGGGGGAATGCTACTGAGTCCCTCAATTTTGACTGAATTCAATGAAAGATGAAGGGATTCAGTACCTCTCAAGAGACGGGTCAGCACCTTTCAGGAGTAGGCCCCGTGTTTTCAACACTTCTAGATTGGCAGGCCAGCCCCAAAATACAAATCTTGATCCATTTAGCCAGAAGTATAGATACATTATTGGAATAATTCCTAAACTGTGTGTGGAAGCAGAGATGAGTTCTGAACAGCAGATCTGAGAGATCATTCCTAATCTGAGACGTGTTTCTGAAGGAGGCTCCATAGGACAGCTGAGATGGAAGTCTACAATGAAAGACCTGAGGAACTGGTGGACCTGGCATGCTCAAATCAATCTTCCGAAGGCACTGAATACCAATTCTTCATCTCTCAGAACTATTATGGGCTGCTGGGAACTACACTGAGGCGACTCAGGGGATATCCAATTAATTACCATCATCTGCAAAAGGCTGGATCACCATAGTCAGCTAGCTAGTAATTGATAAGGCTGGTGTTTGAAAACATGACCCAAGGGATGGACCCAGGGTGAAAGAGGACAATTCGTTTATTAGAAAAAAATCCAGTGTTTCTGTAGCAGAAAATATAGCATCAAAATTGAAAAACCTCAAAGCTAAGAAATAGCGGTGGGAGTTCCAACTTGCAAAGGCTTTAAAATGGTTGGGGAATCAGGCATATTGTGAGACAGAGCAAAGTGTCTCAGACATGTTGCTTATCACCATTTCCCCTCACTCTTTTGCTCTGTCACCCACAACAAGTAACTTGCCACACACTCCATGCCTCACTGGTGCAGGAGTTTGCGAGTAGAGTAAGGCGTGGGAGGGAGAAGAGTTCTGGAATGTTGCTTGGTGATGGTGTGGCCAGAAATGTGCTAGGAAAAAGAATCAGGATCTTGATTCCCTTCACACTTACACTAGTGTAAATCCACAGTAACTCCACAGAATTCAGTAGACTTACACAGGTGTGAAACTGATGGGAGAGACTCAGGCTAAGGAGACACTCCAGATTGCTCTCATAGAATAGGTCTGCTCCCAGGCATCGCTTAACTTTTTTTTTTTAAATGTTGGCCACATTATTAATTTAAGAGACGCCAACACCGTTCTCTTTCATATAAGCCAAGATGAGTCTGAAATATTTCATAAGTTGAGTTTTCTTTTAACTCAACTGAGATTGCTCCTGTTTCGCAGCCATGGAGGTATCAAGTTGGTCAACCAACTATGAGCATCCTTAAAAGGATCTTCAAATGACTTGATTACCGAAAATTGCACTCCTGTCCAGATCTCTGGGAATTGAGCCACTAATTTGAGTGGGACTAGAAAGGCTCTGTCAGTAATAAAGTGTGTGAAAGTATCTGAGATTTATGACATAGAACCCTGAGTTCAAGACTGCTGCTAGTAGTCAGCAACAGCTTGCTTTGCTCGCATGCCACTGTGACATAATCAGGGGGCCTGAGAACTTAAGAGGATTTAGCCAAGAAATAGGCTCATAGACACTCTTCTACTGGTGTGCCATGGTCAGGCACCTAAGCTTATCTTATTTGTCACCTCTCTCATTGGGTAATTTTGTATGCCATCCCTTCCGTTTCTATGCTATAAACTATGAGATCATGTTGGGTAACCTCACTTTGTCTTGTATTTTACACACCATTTGAAGACAACGCCTTTTTAAATCCAAGAGAATGGATAATACTAAGAGACAGGACTATCTGAAAGAAAAATTGTGATGTTTCTAGTTTTCACCCTATCAAAGGGACTGTCAGGATGATGGGAGGTTACAAAATGATTTTCTACTGCTGAGCTGACATAATGCTCCAGATAGAACCCCCCCGTTCCACTTCCTCTCTTATAATGGAGGTTTCATTCGGACCTGGACATCTTCATATCTGTTCCAACGAGGCTCGATAATGTGGAGGAGAGAAAAGAAGAGGGAAAGGTAGAAATTCAATCTGTGGACTAGTTTGACAAGAAGTTGCCAGGAAAAGCAAAATATCAGTTTCCAAATTTCTTGTGCCCCTTTCTTGTAAGCCTGATGATATCATCTTGATAGTTAATGACATTAAATGACAGGTTTCCCCATCTTTCTTGTGAAGATTATTGTTGCCACACATATTGTGGGAACTTGGATACACGGTGATGGCATGAAGGTTACACAATGGACTTACCCAACACTGAAGGTTAATAATTTGCTTTGCTAAGCCATCAGAAGTCTTACATCGCGTTCTCATTTAAATGAAACAGCATTTTTTTAATCAAGGAGAAATGCTGCTGTTCAGCTCCCTTCTCTCTTGCTCTCTCTCCCTTCCTCCAAATTCAGCTCCTGTAAACTCTAAGGGCCTGATCTTGAACCCATTGCAACCAATGGAAAGACCCCACTGACTTCAGTGAGGATTGGATGGGGCCCTTTAGTTCTCTGCCCTGTGAGTGCCTTTGCTGTCTCCCATCCTGTGCTAAATCTGGGTTTCTATGAAATCCTGCTCTCTCTAGTGTTGGGACTCAGCTTCTGCACCAAGGAAGGTACCACAAATTTAGCAAGCCCTGAAATGTAACTAAGTCCTAATCTGCCCTCCACAAGGTCACAACTGGCAACGAAGCCTCTGGTGCTTATACCTCTGTACTAGGGGCAGAATTTGATCCTCCTTGAAGCTACCTACCATCAGTGCCGATTTTGCCATCTCCATCCTTATCTCCAGCGGCCAGGAGTGTCTTGGTTTCTTTATCAGATAGGTCTCTGCCATTAGGGGTGAAACCCTTCAGTATAAATCTGAAGAAAAGGCATGCAACAAAGAGGAGGCTGGGTCAGTAGAGTTTAACATTCCTGGTTTTTGAGATGACTAGCAGTGGTGTTGAGACATGCAATTGAATCCAAAGGCCTGGCCCTGGTTGGTGACTTTCTTCACCACACAGAAAGAATGAGAGCTCTCACTTGGAACTGTTTGAGATGGAGGAGTTGTAGTTAGACTACAGCTCACTCACATAAAAGGTACGGTTTGGCTACGCTCAAAACTTCAAAGTGCTGTAGCGGGAGCGCTTTGAAGTGTGAGTGTGGTCGCAGCGCCAGCGCTGGGAGAGAGTTCTTCCAGCGCTGCACGTACTCCACCTCCCCAAGGGGATTAACTTGCAGCGCTGGGAGCCGCGCTCCCAGCACTGTGGCACTGCTTACACTGGCACTTTACAGCGCTGTATCTTGCACCGCTCAAGGGGGTGTTTTTTTCACACCCCGAGCAAGAAAGTTGCAGCACCGTAAAGCGCCAGTGTAGCCAAGGCCGTAGATACCTTTCTCTTCACACACATTTGATCCTACTTTTAATTGTTTACTCCCCCTGCTGAACCATGCAAACAACTGGACACTGCCCAAGACAGGGCAGTCAGGATTCTGAATGGGACCCCGTGCTCAAGTGTGTTTTACTCAGATGAAAATATGAACACATCCTCTTAGTGTAAGGATATAGGGAGGACTCGTCCTGCTTACTTCAACTCGTTCTCCTCAATGAAGCCACTTTGATCTTTATCAAGAATGTGGAAAATCTTCTTTATATCTTCCTGGCTCTTCTTTTTCAGTCCCACCATTTCAAAGAACTTCTTGTGGCAGAAGGATTCAGCAGCTGCGGGAGAAGAAGAGTGAGGCTGGGTTAGTTGTAGGCTGGTTACTGATGCACATTGGTATATAGATGCTCCTGATTTTCTCCCTCTCTGCCACAAAGAGCCTTCCTTCTTAATCCTACCCGTGGTAAACCCAGGACAAACAGCTACAAAGGGGGGGTAGTAATTAGTCCCAGGGGGTTAAAAGGCCTCTCCCAATCCACTGAGGAGAGAGAACCACGGTGAAATAAGATACAGCTGGAACAGGGGTTACTAGGGAACTAATTAAGTTCATCTGGCTCTAACTGCTTGTGACCTTTTTAAACCCTGCCCTGTGTGGGGGTGAGAGATGTAGGGAAGCTGTCAGTAGGCTGGGTGCAGCAAGACCCTGAGCCCTCCTAGGAAGGAAGGCTGCACTCTCTCCCCAGGAGAGAAGGAAAACAAGCACAAGGAACAGACTGGGGAAAGGAATACCTGGACCCTGTGCTATCATTAAGGATTTGCCTTGCCCAAGCCTGTGTCTCCAAGGCTAAAAAGGACTGAGCCTGCTGAGGAGAGGAATATACTTTGCCACATGCCCCCTAGAGGCCACAAGGTCTGGGGCCCCATTGTGCTAGGCCTTGTACATATACAGAGCAATATGCAGTCACTGCCCCCAAAGAGCTTAAACTCTGAATAGACAAAGGGTGAGAGCCAGTGCCCCACTGTACAGAAGGGGAGAAGTGACTTACCCAAGGTCAGCCTGAGAGGCAGTGAAGAAGCTGGGAATTAAACCCAGGTCTCCTCCCTTCCCATCCAGTGCCTACAAGATCTCCTAAAGAGGAGTAAGAGCATTCACCTGAAACCTGAACTGAAGTCAGACTGTACCAAACATAGTTTTAAAACTTCCTCTTTTGGAAATCAGAGTTCTGCCTGGCTCAGCCGCGCAGGCTGACAGGGATAAGACCTCCCTCTAGTTTATGGTGACATCTCTCCTGTTTCCTCGTTTCCCCACAGGGCACTTCAGAACATCAAGTGGGGCTTACTAGGAGCCAAAGGGACATGCAGAAGTAGTTTGTATTCTGGCGCACAGTCCGATGGACTGCTGTGCTGCATGGCCCCTGCAAGATCGTGTCCTGCGCAAGTAGGGGGGGAAGCTGAGGTTATCTGGCCAACTTCGCCCTTCCCTCATCAGCACCTCCACCCATATGGAACCCTATAACAATGTGGGCTGGAGAGATGTTAGGAGAAATCAAAGTGCAGTGGGCTTCCCTGTTTGCACAGCATCCTTACCCCAGTAGCATCTCTGGGTTTACAGCAGCATAAGGGTCTCCTGGGAGCTGCTTGAGTCCTTAGCCGCAGCTAATTCCACCCGGGGCAAAGTGCCCTGGGACTTTGTGATGGTACTAGAACCATTGAGGCAGCTGCCCCAGCGAAGAGAGCACGCCCCGATGTCCCTTCAGCTCCGGGCTACTGAGCTTCCTGGCTGTGCGCTCTGTGTCCGGGGTGGGGGGCAGGGAAGAGATCACCTCGCCAGTAAGAGGAAAGAGGGTTCTCTCTTTACAGGCTGGAAAGGGAGTTTTAATTGGGGGGGGATGAGGGGGGGAAGGCTTGGATCGTGTTCACCCGAGAACACGGTTCCTGACGCTTGCTTGGCAGAAGCCCGAGCTGGAGATGCAAGGGCATGTAGTTTATTTGGGGGGCACGAGTCGAACGCTGGCGGAGAGAAATGGGGAGAGTTTGAAACGGGAGGCATCGATCTGTGCCTGAAGTATGGAGCACTGCAGCCATCTATCCTGCGGGAAGCTTCTGCAACTCAGCAGGCTGATCTCTCTGTCACCTCATCTTCAGCCTGAAAAGCAAAACCCACATGGGGGTCGCCCTAACAGGACAGACCGCAGCAGTTGCGTCTGCCACTGAAACAAGAACCGAGAGCTTTGCAACGCTGCGGGGTGTCCCCCAGCCTCTGTTCCCCACCCCAAGGCATGCCCTTCCCTAGTGTAGCTACAGCTTTGTTCCGTTTGTAAATATCTCGAGCCTAGGAACCGAGTCTGCTTTTGCTACCTACTTCTCCTTAGAATGAATGGAGCGTGGCACGTCTCCAGCGTCCAGGGGAAGTTCGCAGAGGACACATCTCTGGGTTTAGTAAGCCCGACGTGCTCAGGTTGCCCTTTTCTCCCCAGCCCCATCGGATGTTTTATCCAGCCGGCTCCTCTGACCTTCCCCGAGCGCAGCACAATTGCACCACAGCCCCGCGCTGGGAGAGAGGAAAAGCCACTCACCCGAAAAGGCTCCCACAGCCGCCTCGATCTCCTGACGGCGCTGAGCAGGTCCCTCATCGCCATCCTGCCGCTGGGTGAAGGGAGAGGCGAGTGCGAAAAGATTAAAAAGTGCCTCTCTCATCATTCTTGCGCATATGACTCAAGCTGCAGTGCCGGCTGGGGACGCCACGCTGGGGAGGGCTGGACCCGTGCCAGCTAGCGCTGGGGGGTGCCGCTAGCCCGTTTGCACCGCCCGAAGTGGGCCGCGGAAACAAGCACGCTGGGGCACAGGGGTGGGTGGGAGGGGGGAGGCTAAGCCCCGCTGGAGCAGCGCCAGGGGCCGATCTAGGCTGGCAGAGGCGCTGTGTCAAGGGCAGGCTCCCGGGTACAGTGGGAGCGAGCGAGTGGTGCAGCGCGGGCCCATCGGACGGGAGCTGTCCCAGTTCCACAGGGCGGCAAGGAGCGAGCCACTGCAGCGGATGCCCAGCTCCAGCTGGGGCTGGCGGGAGGGGGCGGGTGGAAAGTAGCTTTCCAGCACCTGCGTTAGCTGGAGACGCTTCTCCCTCCCCGCCCAGCGCCTTTCAGCCATCGGTTCTTTGGGAGCCCCCCCGTCTTAACCTGCCCCCGGGCTGAATTCTTCACCCCAGCCCTGGACGTGACACAGAGCCCGGGTTTGAGGCCCAACGGGCCAGCCACGAGGATAGGGTGAAGCCAGAGGGGCTAGAGTAACTGTGCTGATGTGCGGTCCTGCGGGCGCAGCCTCCCTGCTGCACTGCTCAGTCACTGCTGCGAGCACCCGCACAGCCGCCAGGGAAGTTTGTCTGGATTTTCTGGTAAGCGACTTGCCCACTGCTGTCACAGGGATGATCCACCCGACCGCCCTCCGCTGCAGCGCAGGGTGCCGGGGGCTCTGAAGGGCAGGGACAGCCCCTGTCAGAGCACTCTAGGGCAGATCCGCGCGGGACGTGCCGGGGGCGCAGAAGGGTGGGGACACCAAGGCAGATCCCAGATCCGTGCGGGACGTGCCGGGGGCGCAGAAGGGTGAGGACACTAGGGCAGATCCGCGCTGGAGGTGCTAGTGGCACTGAAGGGTGGGGACACTAGGGCAGATCCACGCGGGAGGTGCCGGTGGCACTGAAGGGTGGGGACACCAGGGCAGATCCACGCGGGAGGTGCCGGTGGCACTGAAGGGTGGGGACACCCGGGCAGATCCGTGCGGGAGGTGCCGGCACCTTGGCTGCACATCGAGTAAGTAAAACAAGGGCAGGGGCGTGCCTTGCATTCCAGCACAGGTGCTGGCCCGACCCCGCCACTCCTTCCCATTGAAAGCAATGGGGTGGCTGTGCTGCGTAAGATTTTGAAGGGTCATCGGGCCCAGAGACAAAAGAGGCTTCGGGAGAAACTTTGTTCATTCTCTTAATGACTCCTCAGCTGCTTCGTAAGGGAACAAGCCCCTCCCCGCCCCAAGTCCAGGTATAGTTCTCGTCCCGCGTAAGGCCACTGAGCGCACGGAGGGTGGGTGTTAAGATATTGGGGTCCTTTTGTTTAACAACGGCGTCAGCTCACTGCAGGGCGGACGGTGGGTTGAATCTTTGGCACTGTCTTTCCCCCTTTGGCGTATTTGCTCGTGTCAGGAGCGAGTCACTCCTTTCTCTGCAGGTAAACCACAGCCCCGCACACAGAGGGCGCCTGGGGGTCTGGGTCAAGCCCCGAGCAGCTCTCCTCTAAGCAGCGGCTAAAGCGGACCCATAGAGAGCCGGGCTTGTGCCAAACCTAAAGTGCCCCCGCGCGAATCAGACTCAATGCAGTTTCCCTGTCCTGTGCTCCGACCCGAGCCAGTTGTCTCGCCTCCCCCATCGCCCCTTTGGGGAGCTGGGGCGCTACGAAGACATTTGCCAGGTCGATCCCAGCTGCATGTGGCCCTGACCAAAAATCAAGAGGGTGACAAAGCCCTCCCCGAAGCTGGCTTGCGGCGCTGGACCCTGCCCACCCCTATGGACCGCGCCAACTGTTAGCCCATGCCACGCGTCCCTCAGATTGCATCCCAGCCACCCCCAGCCATTTAGGAGAAACAGCAAAAAGCCCCTGACACGGAATCCAGCAGCTGCTCACGTCCTCTCCTCAGCACTTGCATACCAGAGAGAAGCTTCTGCTCGTGTCCCGTGGGAGAGGGCCCTAGTGGACGACCCTGGAGGCTCTCTCTGCTGCGCTGCTCCCCACAAAGCAGCTGGGTGCTAAAGAGCTGTTCCTCCCCCTGCCTTGCAACTGGAGCTTTCTCCCCCTCCGCGGCTGAGGCTCACTGGTCCCTGGAGTCACAGAGCCTTCTTTGGGGCCAGGGTGCACCCAGGCTAGCGGCAGGCAGGCAGGCAACAGCCCACGATGTAAATATAAAGTAACAATAAAGCCAGCACTGCCAAACAACGCAGACAGCCCCCTGGCAACAACAGCCAGCCCGCACCCTCGCTGCCCCAGGTACAGCAGCTGCTGGGCAGAAACCTGGGACTCCCGTGCCAGAAAGGATGGAGCACTCTGCAGAGCATCCAAACAGCTGCCTGAGAGGCAGAGGGAGCTGAGGTTTAAAGAGCCAATTTCCTTTCTGCAACGGGCTTTGGTGTGTAAGGTTTGCTAGTGGGAGATGCTGTTGTTTGCACCACCCTTCCCTTCCCCACCTTGCTTTCCTTCCATTGTCCCCAACTATGTAGTCATTTCCCCCTCCACAAGGTCATGTCTCTCCTCTGGAGTCTTTCACCTGCAGGCAGTTAGCTTGGATGAGGGGCTCTCTGCTGTCTCCCATTGCTGTTATTTATGGGGGAGAGGTGGATTTCCCCTTGTTTTCCCTCTGGCTGAAGTCCTGCTCTCCCTCTCTGCCAGGGAGAATCGATCCTTGCTGTGGAAGTGGGTGAGTTGTTCGCTGTGATGGAGTAGGGGCTGTCTGTGTGGGGAGTGGGAGAGCAGGGGAGGAGGACTTTAGGGGATGGACGATGCCAGGGCCTGTAACCTGAGCTAGGTAAGGGAGGAAAAAGGTCAACACCTTTCCCTGGGAAAGGGAACAAAGGAAGGGAGTGGCAGGAGGGAAGCAGTTTGAGTTTGGGCTTGGGGCTGGATGGGTGGAATTCAGGGGATCCTAGCTAGGATCCAAGCACCCTGAAAGCCCAGAAGGACTCGATGGAGGGGTCCTGACTGTGCCTGCAAGCCCTGCTGTAACCGGTGTTCCTGTTGTCCAATAAACCTTCTGTTTTACTGGCTGGCTAAGAGTCACTGTGGGTCCCAGGAAGAGGGGTGCAGGGCCGGACTCCCCCACACTCCGTGACATTTGCTATTTACCTTCTGAATGCTCCTAAGTGCTGTGTTAGATTTGGAGGTGACCAAAGGAGGTGACAGCCAGCCCAGGCTGGGAACCCCACTTATATAGGCTCCTGGCCTTTTCTATTTTCGGCTGGTGATACCCCCTCTTCATCAGTGTCAGCTACCCAGGGACACACTCAGTATCACATTCACCTCCCCCCTAGCTAATCAAGGGGTGCTATTAATAATCCTTGGCACCCATCTTCTCCGAGCTCCTGAAACCCGTTCCCTTGGCAGACTGGCAAGTGACTCTTTTATTGCGGAGTTTGTAGCGCTAAAGGTTCAGTTTGACATCTGGGACGAATGGCTTCCTCAGTGATCGCTGAGAGCCCTGCTCAGAAGGGGAGCCCCAGGTGAAAGGGGGTCTGCTGTAGCTGGGAAGAAAGGGGTGGGAAGATGCACCCTACTCAAGGAGGCATCAGAGACTAAGGGGAACAGGTTTAGGGATTGGGGATCCTGTCACTTCCTTGGCAAATGCCTTCTCCTTACAAGAGGCAATAAGGTCTTCCCCTCCCCAAAACCAGCCTACCCTGAAAGTGTTACTGCTTGACCCTGATTTCCTTGCTAAGGTGGAATCCTGCTTATAGACAAGACTGAGCCACAGTGAATAATCTTTTTTAAAGAGACAAGGTGGGTGAAGTAATATCTTTTATTGGACCTACTTCTGTAGGGAGACAAGCTCGTCTTCAGGCCTCCTTTAACACAGAAGGGCCAGGAAATGGAGCTGTCTCATCTCGATCTGCTGCTATCTTCTGGCAGGTGCTCATTACTATGGATTTATTGATTGCTTTGCATAGTTAGTAAAATAAGAATAATAATTAAATGCCACTGAGCCCCATGTGCCCTTCAGTATTTTGGGGAGGGCACTTCGCTTTGCTATTTTAATTTCTCCTGGTGTTTTTACAGAGGCTCGCTAATCACACTGATCTATCTGCTGGATGTTTGTTGCTGAAAAAAAGGCCTTTCTTTTCTTTTCTTTTCTTTTCTTTTCTTTTCTTTTCTTTTCTTTTCTTTTCTTTTCTTTTCTTTTCGGGCTTGTTAGCCAACTGCTCTCCAGTGCAGAATCCACACAGGTTGCTGGGAAATGGTCAGACACATCAGTAACACATCTGGAGCTCTTCTCTTGGGAGTTATTTTCCTGGTGTGAGTGCTGGATTCCAGAGGAGAGAGAACATAACAGAGGTATAGGCAAGGTAAATGGACCTAAATACTGCATCAAAGCCCTCTGGTTTCTGCATCACTCTGGTGCTGGATTTGGTGGCACACTGGAAGTTCTCCAGCAGCTTGTGGCAATTTCAAAAGCGGACATTATAGGGAGTCAGCTCTGAAGCTCAGTCGAGTGTCCCTTGGGTTATTTATCATGTTCACTTTCTTGTACATGCCCTTGAATTTCCAGTTCACCACAGAATTTAGTTCAGACAATGGTAGGATGGAGATGCTGTTACATTTTGGGGGTGATCCTGAACTTCTTGTTCCTCCTTCCAGCACCCAGCTGCCCCACTGCCCTGGCTCTGGGTGGAGGAGATGTTATCTAGTCATGTTATGATTTAGCTGATGTTTATGTTCTTGAATATTTCCCTCAGGCCACTAAAGGAGCATGGACCCACAATGTGCCCTTTGCTGAAACCTGCAATGTGGAGTTTGTTGCTCATGTCACCAATTCCTACCTGACTGTGGTAACAAGAGAAAATGCTGGTTTGGGGATGACACCATCTTCTTGGGTGTTTGTAGGAGGTTATATTCCCCCTCCTCTTGGCAGCTAGCAGGGCAGCCTTTCCCTCTTATTTTCGTCTTTTAACTGGTTTGAGGAGATGGGGACTGTATGTCTTTCCTCCTGGCCTATGGCTTACCTGCCTTTCTCCACCCTTCCATCAGGTCTGATGTGTCTTTGTCTACCAGTGGGGACCGAGAACCCAGCCGCTAATACAGAGCAAGTGGAGTGCTAGTCAATGTGATTGCCTTGTTTAGTCCAGCAGTGTGAAAACCACATGAATTAGAGGAAGAGACTGAAATCCTTTCTTATCCATTGAGGTGGTTCCTACTGAAGCCTATTCACAAAAACGGAAGATAATCCACACCCTGCTGTCAACAGACAGAGAGTGAGGACTCTGTCAGATGCTAATTTACCTGACAATAGTTCATTAGCTAATATTTTTTCCATTTGGTGAGATTGAGATACAGACCCAGACTCCTCTGGGTCACTGCTATGAATCCAGCCCAGGTCCGGAGTCACTGAATGTTGTTAGAACCTGACATTTGATCAATGAAAGTTTGCCTATATGAAATTTAGTTGGGTAGGGAGGGTGTCTCATCACACTAATCAATAGGCATGCAGCTGCCACCTCAGCCGGCGGTATCAGGAGAGGTCAAGAACTGAGTAGGACTTGGAAACTGAATTCGTTTTTCTCTTTTAGAATATGTCTTCCTTGCAGAGTTAACTTGGGCTCTTACTTGGGTGTTTCCCCTGGGCTCCCCACCGTCCACACACACCAACCTTGGAGCTAGGTTTGGAGGTGCTTTAAACCTCAGTTAACTGACCCAGCTGAGAGAAACCTTCCGGGTTAGGCTTGGTGCACCTTGGTAGCTCATTAGAAAGGAAGCTTGCAGTGCTCCATGCTGTATCTGTTATGTAGATAAAAAGAGACTTTAGTCTGCAGGGCTGCCAATCTGATACCTTTCACTAACACCAAATTCCGTGTCTTATCATTTGTTGTGACTTACATGATCACTTTCTTTGGGAGAATATTCCCCAGTTTTATAGGTCTAACCAACAAGACGTTTCCTGCTGTTCAGCTTAAATTTTTCTTTCTCATCTTTCTCTCCTTATTCCCACTTCTATCTCCTTGGACTACCCTGAACAATTCCTCTCTCTCCTGGACATATGTACCCTTCAGATATTTTTACAGGCAGTTATATTATCCCCTAGTCATCAGTTAGCCAAGCTCTGCATAATTAGTTCTTTTTAATCGTTCGTCATAAATCAATCCCTCTAGCCCCTTAATCATTTTTGTTTCTCATCTCTGAACTCCCTCTAGTTTTGTCGGCATCTTTCCAGCACTGAGGTGCCCAGAATAATGTAGGATTGCTTTGCTGTCTGAGCTCATGGGCTATCCCAAACCATCTGTGGCAGTTTCTATCCTGATCCCAGGAAATAATCCAATAATAATAACAGGTTGAAGCTGCTGGGGGTAAGGGCATGCATAGGACGTAGTGACTGAGCACAGTGCCAATTCGATTTGAAAACAATCCCCGCAGGGATTGTAATACTTAAAAGAATATCTTGGATGTCTGCAGCACATTTCAATTAAAAGGGTCTCAAAGCACTTTATAGGGCATATGCTGTCTATAGGGATCACTTCACCTATTATTGAAATGCAGCTTGGTGCTGATCTGACCTATTGTTAGAGGAAGGGCAAGAATCTCCTAGGTGGCACCATTTTCTTCTGTGTCCTCATTATGAGTCTTGAGCTGCATGTGTCCACTTCTCCCTGCTCTTCATGAGGCTGCAGACAAACTCACTCTTCTTTTGAGGCTCCAGCTGATTATCTTCCATCTTCTTCCTATTTAAAAAAGGGAAAAATATAGTGTTGCCACTCTTCCCAGCCCTAGTGAGCTGTGCCCAAAGGGTGCCCCATGCAGCTACCCTGCCTGCATGTCCCTGGGACCAGCTCTGATACAGCCACATCTGGGGTGCAATGTAACAGCTCTCTGAGCTAAGAAGTGAAAACATTATCTAAGAGTTGTATCTCTTCTGTGCCAGAAGTCCTCTACCAATACACTTTTTTGGGGAGAAGTGAAGAATAATTTTAACTAATTCAAGTGCAGTAAGAATTAAGTAGGTGGAAAGTATTTTCCCGAATTGGAATTTGACCGGGGCTTTCGGGCAAACACCTTGCTCTTACAAAAAGTACTGTACCATGGAATCTTTAATGGGGTTTTGTATCTCATTCAAAATATACATTGCAGTACTAAAGGAGGCAATACCTACGAGATGTTAAGCTTTAGCCTAAAAAGAAGTAAGCAAAATGCCCCACGGATATTGGATGGAGTAGATGGGGAAAAGCCCACTCTGGTACATGTGCATGAAATAGGGAAGGATCTGTTTGACAGACTGTGCATGAAATATATCCCAATTAAAGGAAATCACCCATTTTTCAGAGCCTGCTGTTTGAAAGTACATACAGTGCAAAGCTCTTTTTCTCACCAGGAATAAACTCTCAAACTTGTTTTTGTATACCAGTGTTCTTTGCTGATGTGTGATGATATATCTTCTCCTGTGTGTAGACACACACACATTTTTGCACCTCTGCTTTCTGACTGAAATATGTCAATCTTTTTGTGCATACCAATTATCTCTATGATTTGCTTGTATGCCTTGTTACCCGGTACTGGATGTCAGACCTGCTTAAGTATTTCTTAGTTTCTGTTACTTCTTGTCAGTCTGTGGAGCAGCTCCTTTATTTTACCTGCTAGAACTCTATAATCCTTGAATCAAAGTTAGTGAGTTCTAGTCTCTGAACTCGCTTCTGTGGAAATTGACTCAAAATCTAGCAACTGTAAACAGATACTTGATGCTGGAAGTAGGTCACTGGCAGGCTACTCCAGCGATGAGATTTGGGACCTTTGTTGCTCTTAACATACTGTAAATGATGTGGAAAAGAAAGTGAAAGGTCTTGAGAGGTATCAGCAGAAGGAGAGAATACAAACCCAAACCAGTGATAACAGTTTCTATATAAGCCCCTGGTGAGAACGGGGCTCATCTCACTAAACAAGGAAAAAAAAATCAAGCTGAAGAAATAGATCTGTGTGTCATAAAACCTCCCAGCAACTCTCAAATGGATATCTACTAAAGGAAAAATAGCTGTTAGTCCCAGTGGGAAGCCCTGACCCTCAGGTTAGGGGAATGGAAGGAACGAGTGTTCTCTACAATAGATAGTTGTATCTATCAGGCAGTTGTTGTAATTGCCACTGTGGTGTTATTCACACTGGGGTGGATAAACCCATGTAATTATTTCCGCAGGGGTTTGTATACCGGTATAAACTAGCTCAGCGGAAAGGTGGCTACATTACTTATCCACACTTCTACTAGGCTGGGGAGATGGGAGAACTGAAAGGATTTAGATCAGGATAAATGGCCTTCAATGAGACTTGCCATCAGTTTTAGCAGTCAGAGGTCTTGTGGTATCTGGATCCCCAGACAATGTCCCCCAAATTTGGATTGTTAGCATGCTTCCCAGTGGAAGGAATCTGTTTTTTGTAAAGATTTATCAGCTAATCAGATGGGTTATGTCTACTAACTCAAAGTGCAAAATGAAATGTCTTTTAATAGTCAGAAGTTTGTACAGGCCTCATGTAGCTCCAGCTGTCCTTGGGCCAGGCTGGGCCAGGGCAGAATGAGGGGAGGTAACATGGTGATGATCCCAGAACTTCATTCTGGAATTTTTCCTGCCAACATACCAGGGAAAAGTGCTGGCTAAGGAAGTCTGTAACTAGCTTCAGACAGGGAGTGAGATTCTGTCAGCTGCTAATTTACTTGACAATATTTCATTACCTAATGGTTCCCCCCCCCCAAGGCATTGAGAATGGGATACAGACCCTGCTATCTTTAGGTCACTGGTTTGAATGCAGCCCAAGACAGTAGTAATAACTAAAAGTCATTACTCTGTGACATCTGTTCAGTTCAATGGGCTGTGTGAAATGAGCTGGATGGCCTCAGCCTGGTTACTTATGGACAAATGTCCACATCACAAAAACAGCCTCCTGATTTGACACGAATTGGGACTCTCAGTGGAGAGTTCATGAACAGGCCATTTACTGTGAACTTTCCTCACTTTTGTCTTTCCCGCTCAGATGGCCAAGGGCAACGAGCGAGGGAGGCTTGCACTGCTGCTGCCCATGCTGGACTGGTTGTAAATTACATCAAAGGACCTCACTCTCCACCCAAGGCTACCTGTCCAGCACCAATTTTCCCTTCTTCATCTGGGAATCCTCCAGGTGAATCTCAGGCTGGAGATTTGAAATCTTCAGCAGCATCCCTCTGAAATCTTCAGCAGCATCCCTCTGAAATCTTCAGCAGCATCCCTTTCGTCTGAAGAGACGATTTGTCCAAGAGCGACGCCCTAGTTGTCTCAGTATATGCGCTCCTAGTCACACAGTAACCACAATTCCCCCTTACAAAGCTTTGGTAAGCAACCCTCCCGATAATCCCCTCCCTACTCCACTCACACCTCAGTAGCTACATTTTTACCCCTCAAGACTCACAATATTATTTTCAAAAGATGACGCAGCTTTCTCAGGCAAAGTTGCCCTACAGAGCTCTACACTGCCTTGCCTGGAGCCTGCACCTTGAAACCGCCCTGCCCTGTAGACCCACATTTGCCTCTGCCCAGTAGCGTCATCTCTCCTTGTTAAGGGAGTTTAGTCTCGAGTATTTCCCAACAGAAGTCAATGCATTGGCATGCCCACCAGAGACATCCCGCCTTTTAATTCTCCTGCCAGAACCACCGTTTGTGAACCTGCCTGGTCTAGCTAAGGTACTTGTACAGCCACTCCTTTAGTAGGGCCTTAGTACCTTACAATCTTTAATGTATTTATCTTTCCAACACCACTATTATCCCCATTACAGAGAAAGACTGTGACTTGTGCAAGGTCACGCAGGGAGCTTTTAGCAGAGCAAGGAATTGACCTGGGCCTCCTGAGTCTCAGGCACCCTACCCAATGGATCATTCTTCCTTTCTCTTCTGGTGAGCTGAGTCATGGCTGTCACCATGTACAAAACTTAGAAAGATAGCACCTTTTATGGGGTTGCCCACACTGTTTTCACTCTGGGTGTGATGGAGGTCCTCTTCTGATTGGTTAACCACTTCAGTACCTGGTACATCACATGTGAAGTGTCCACCTTCTCTCTCTTGAGGTGGGCCTCTTTTGCCTTTCTCAGATGGAGTGGGATTTTATTCTCTCTAATTATTCATATTATTCATAAATCTGTATTTCATGGTAGCACCCGAAAGCCATAATGCTACACAGACACAGATACACACAGACACACACGGGATAGGGAGATAGCTTATTGCCTGCCTGCATTCTTTACATTGTGGGCATCCTTTATTACTCCTATGGGTGCAATGAGGTGACTTGCTAGCTGTTTGTCCTATTTCTTGAGTGACATACATTCCTGAGAGCAATATTTGACCCGATCACATGGCTTTGGCTAGACCCCTGCTGTTGATTTTTTTACTCAGCATGGTTAGGGGGTGATGTGGGGAGGAGGGCAGTGAACTAGCATCTGTTTCTCTGAACTGTTGTATCTGGGTCTGTTCACCTGCCTGTTTCTATGCTGTGTAGCCTGCGTTTTGTCTCAATTCCCTTCCTAGTTCTGTGTCTGGTAGCTATGGGGATACAGGGTGGCAGAATTTCAAATTCCCTCCCTTTTCCTTTCCTAGGAAAAAGTTAATCCTATGCTGGAAAAAAGACTGATAGCCTCAGAGAGAGGAATCTTCCATTATCTGCAGAGCAGGAACTGTGTGGCCCCTGGCAGCCCAAGCTTCCCCATACTACTTCACCAATGTACCTCACCCTTGCCTTGCAGGGCCCACTTCTAGGTCATGGGATGGGAGTTCAGCCTCCATTGCCCTGTCAGGGGCTAATCCATCTCCCACTAAAATCAATGGGAGTCTACCCATAGTCTTTAATAGGAGTTGGATCAGGCCCTCAGTTACTGAGACTACCAACAAAGGGACTGATTAGCACCTACGAGTGTTTATTTTGTGTTCAGAAGACCTGTTTGCTAGGAAGTTGACCATTTTACATGGCCACTGAGCAACTGTTAGATAGCAATGACTTTAGACATGGCTAGAATTTGAACAGATGACCTAGAGCTGAAAGGCCTGTATCCCATTCCACATCCTCTTAAATATCTGTATTTTTTTCTATGTATTTTTTACTGGCTAAGTCCTCTGTTGTACCTTGCCTGTTTTTGTGGCATATGCGGGTCAGTAGTTGTGCCTCTTCGGACACTGGGATAGCACAGAACTGTGCAGTTTTGGAAGGTGGGGAAACATGACAGAGTGTCACAAAACCCAATCAATTCTTTATGTGGCTTGTGTATGTAATATTTGTGTGAGACTCTTATGTCTCACTGTCTGGGCTGAGAGCAGCCATGGGGATTGCAGAGGTGACAACTGTGACAGATGCTGAGAGAGTGAAAGAAAGAGAATACCTGAAGGTAAGTAATGAAGAGCGCGCACACACACATAGATGTATACCACATGTGTATGTATTGGCACAGACACCTCAAACTTACACACAGCCATAGCATGCATCCCCTCCATACATGCATACAACTACACACACCTGCACGCATACTCACCCCTGCTGTATAGTATGGGTTCAAGTGGCAGATTGCATCCTTGGATCGGTTTTCAGTGGCAAATGCTGCGTTGGTTTGGAATAGGTGAAAGCACCCTGGGAAACCTCTCATTAGAAGGACGGGTCTCCTGGCATTTGGTAACTGGGACATTCAGTGGCTTGCAGCTCCACCGAACTTAAGTGCATCTGATACACTGTACATGGGATTCCAAAGTTTAATTTAGCTTAACTCTTGGCTGCAATCAATAGCTGATAAATTTAGTTGAGGGGTTAAGGAACCTTTAAGACTAATAGCTCCTTACAAGGATCTTAAAGATGGGAGAGCAAAACAGCAACATCTTCTCAAAACCTGCCTTGAAAAGTGATGCACAATCAGGGTTGGCTCTATGTTTTTAGCTGCCTCATGCACAGCAGTCAGGGAGCCTTCGGCAGCAGTTCTGTGGGAGGTCTGCTGGTCGGCGGTGGTTCTGTGGGTGATCTGCCAGTCCCGCACCTTTGGCATACCCGCTGCCGAATTGCCACCGAAGCAGCGGGACCGGCGGACCTCCCACAGAAATGCCATCCTCACAACGACTGGCATGCCTCCCCCCCAGCTTGCTGCCCCAGGCACGTGCTTGCTATGCTGGTGCCTGGAGCCACCCCTGTGCACAATGCAGCCTTATCTTCTCAAAGTAAAGGGATCATTTTGGGGGACTTTGCGGGAGACCAGCATGCTAACAGAAGGGCAGGGAAAGGAAGATTTAGCAGTATGGATCTTTAAGCTAATTGTTTCCTTTGGAAATCCAGGCCAAGGACATTGTGAGTGGAATGGGCTGGATATAATAACCATCCTCTTCCCAAAGTTGCTCCAGATAGAAGTTTGCTAGTCAGCTCTTTCCTTCAGTGTCAGACTAACCATGACCGTGTTATGTCAGGGCTGATCTTATTTTTCCTGCCCATTGTAACACCTAAGCAGTCCGTCCTGTCCGGGGAATGTCTTTCTCCCCACTCCTTCAGGGGCAGCATGCAGCTAGGTGTACCTGTGTGAGTTCTCAGCAGAGCGGCTGTGTTCTCTGAACACTGCCTGTGTGTAGCAGTGCCGAGAGGGTGGGGGTGAGGTGGTGACTAGTGCTGTGTGTATGCAATCAAATGTAAAGATACTCACTACGTCAGCGCTAGGGAGGTTCAGTCAGACATTTTGTTGGTAGAGGGACTTTAACTGATTTTGGAGGCCTCTTGTGTTGCTGTTTGCTATTTTTATTGTTTTACAGTAGTGCCTGGCGGTCGCAAGCAAGAATGAGGCCCTGTTATGCTAATTATTGGAGGCCCCAATCCTGCACAGACTTACACCCCTTCTTAACTTTACACACTGTGACTGGTCCCATTGAAGTAGGAGCCGGCGCCTAAGCTATAAATGAGTGATTGTTCCATGGTTCGATTTTGTTTGTTTGTTTGCTTGTGTTAACTCAGTTAAACTTTATCTTTCTGTATCACCCAGGGCCGGTGCTACCATTAAGGCGAACTAGGCAGTTGCCTAGGGCGCCAAGATTTGGGAGAACCAAAAAGACCCTAGGGCGCGAAACTTCCTTGCACCGGCCCTGGTATCACCCAAAAGAACGAGGAAAGGAGCTGGGTGAGAGGAGAGATGTTAAAAGTTTATGAAATACGTAATGGGAGGGAGAAGACCAGTCAAACTCTTCCTGTTTATCCTTAGCCAAAATAAAGGAGGGACACTTGATAAAAAAAAAATTCAATGTGCATAAAAGGAAATGCTTTTTCACACAATGCTTAATTAGCTTGGGGAACTCACTGCTGGATGCTACTGTTGCAGCATATAACATAGTGGGATCTGAAAAAGGACTATACATTTCTGTAGTATAGATAATATTATATAGTATGCTATTCTGCCATGACACTAGCTGAAGGTATCAAACCTGTAGGGCATAAGCTGATCACCAGCAAGGGTAAGAAATTGCTGTATTGCAGAACTGTCCAGATGCATTTTGTTCTTAACCTTGCTCTGAAACATCTGGCCTAAACCACTGTGGCAAATAGGGTACCAGAGAAAGACAATAGGTGTGCTTTGATATGTCAAGAAGAGGGATCCTGGACTGCTTGCACCAAAAGCATGTTCTGATGTAATTAAACTATGGAATTAAACTAGCTGGCTGATTACATGGGTAACAAAGCTGCACTGGTCAGCCCTAGTTATGCTTTTCAACTGTGTGCGACAGTGACTTTTCTATAAGTGACCACAAAATGTCAAGAAACTCTCAGACAGTATCTCTGAAGTAGAAGTCCTACTCAACTGGACAGCTGGCTGTACTGATGTCCTTATGCTTCTTGTTGTCTGATCAAAGTATGTTTGTGACCCTCTGCTGCTCTCCTGTGCTTCACTGGGCAAGAGAGTTCAAATCTCAAATCACACGGAATTTTCTCCACCTCTTTTTTGCTTTGCTGTCAGAACGGGCACACAATTTGACACAACCAGTCTCCATAGGAACAACTGGGGAGCAGTGTTTTCAAATGTGCCAGTTTCTTTCAGCGAGACCCTTTGAGGTCTGGGTGAAGTGGGGGCAAGGTGGGTCTGTGAGTGGCTGAGGTGGTGGCTAAGATCCTGAGACAAAAGGGAACACAAATAGCCACATTCACTGCTGGTAAAAATGGAGCACTTCTATTGACTTCTCTGCTTGCACTAGCAGTAAGTTTGGCCAAGTCTTCATGTTGGTGGTGTCTGTTCCCACTACTCTCTCCCCCATTTACCAGCACTGAACATGTGCAATGTTGGACAGTATTTCAGGGGTGGGCGGCAAGATGCTTCCGATGCTAAACTCTGCTGCTTATTTTACAAGAATCATTAATGCAGACCTGGCTTTCCCTAGGGTTACTAGGTCAGCCTGTGGATTTCCTGGTTCTCATTCCAAAAGCTTCCTCCCATGCTCGGCATGCCAGTTGACAAGAGAGAGCCATCAAGGCAGGACCTTGTCAAAAGCCAAGTCATTAGCTGCTATTTGGGAAGGTGCCTTGAGGAATTCCATTCTCTCTTTCAAGGTCAGAGATGTGGTACGGGGTGGAGAGACGAGTGGGATGGGGAGCAGAGGAGAGGATAGAAAGGAAGAAAGAGAGTGGGGAGGAAAGTAGGTTGGGAAGAGGATGATGTGGGATGGGAGGAGGATGAGGGGAAAGGGAAGATAGGACGGAGAAGATTAGGCTGGAGGAAAGAGGAGAGACTTTCTGGAGGAAGAGAGGTGAGTGAGAGAAGAAGGATGGAGAGACAGTTTATTCCTTTTGACTGGCATCCGACTCCTAGAATCTCCATCATTATTTCCTGCTGGGGGGTTAGTAACGGTAACTTTCCTGGAAGCTTAATTTCTTTAGGAGAATTCCCCCAATGTCTCCTCCCCTTCCCTTGAATCCCTTCCCAGATACAGGAGACTAGATTCTCTACCTCCTTACTTGGCTGTGACCTCTACATTTCCCAAAGGAATGTGTGACTTTTTAATTATAGGTCAGGGGACCATCCTGGACATTTCAGGATGGATGGGGTGTACTAGCCATATGCTCCAAGGGGACTTCAGCCAGTTAGGAAAGTCCTCCAGCCAGAGTCTGAACATACTGTCTATCAGAGGCCTTGTCTGGACTAGAAAGATCAATCGACTGGCAGGTCCATGCACAAAGGCTTGTTTGTCAGGTAACTAGCCATTGAAGTTGCCCTGCTAACTTGTCAGGTGTGACGAACTAGGAATGTTCTTAATGTTTGCTCTGAATACTGTGTTGGTGCCTCAGTGTCCCCATGGCAGTTCTTAAGTATCTGGCAGAGCAAAGGGCCACTGCACCTAAATGACTGGCACTCTGTCTCCTAGCAACTTATGGCCTGGGCCCCTCCTCTGCAAAGGTGCCAGCTGAAGGTGTTGGAGACAAAGGGATCAGGTGACCTCCTGGCCCGGGAAAGGAGCTGAGCAGAGAGGAGGGGCTGGAAGGGGTGGTTAGTCTGGAGCTGGCTGGGGACAAGGAGTGAAGTGCAGACATGGGGGGTCTGGTTCACTGCCCCCCAGAATGGACCCTGCCGAGGGGTCCGGTTCGCTGTACCTATAAGCTCTGTTTTAGAGCCTGTTCCTGTCATCGAATAAACCTCTGTGTTACTGGCTGGCTGAGAGTCACGTCTGACTGCGAAGTGGGGGTGCAGGATCCAGTGGCTTCCCCAGGACCCCGCTGGAGCGGGCTCGCTGTGGGAAGCGCACGGAGGGGCAGAGGATGCTGAATGCTCCAAGGAGAGACCCAGGAGGTGAAGACGTGTGAGCTTCTTGCCCTGAACAAGTCTGCTCCAAGGGAGAGGAGGCTCCCCAAAGTCCTGCCTGGCTTGGTGGGGAGCTGTTCCAGAGCATCGCCCGGTGACTCCGTGACATCAGGGTAAAGCCTCAATCAACTGCAGCTCAATCAACTAAGTGCCAGCATGGCCATGTCCCACTGATACAACCAGCATAGTCATCTCGGACAGGTCCCTCGGTTGGCGAGCCTCCTTCATCACTGACTGAGAGGTCCCTGTCTACCCACCCTTGTGGCCAGTGCTTAATTTGTAATGAAAGGGATGCTGGGGCTCAAGCAATTTTTTTTATATTCCTAACTGATGCAGCAAGCCCAGAGGTGCTAGGGCTATGAACTGCCAAGCCCAGAGGTGCTGGGGCTCAGCCCTGGCAAGCCCTGGCACAAATTTGGCACTGCTTTACCATCCCAAATATCCCTCCTTCCCCCAGAAATGCTCCCTTTTCCAAATGCCCTCTCCCCAGCGAGGAAGGCACAGAAAGACAGGAAGGAAAGAGAGATGAAGAAAAGAAAGAAGGATGGTGACAAAGATGAAGAAAGGGAAGGAGAGGGATCAGGTCATTTAGGATTGTTGTTTAGACTGTGAGCTCTTTGGGGCAGGGCCTGTGTTGCGCGATACATTTGTACAGTGCATGGGATGGCGAGGCCCTGATCCCTAACTGGGTGCTCTGGGTCCTATTGTCAGATATATGAAAAATTGTAGAGAAGTGGAAAGAGAGAAATGAAACAAGGGAGGAAAAAGGAGAGTGAGGGAGAGGAGGAGGAAGGTAGACAATGGAAAGGAGTGAAAGAAATGGAAAATAGGCATTGGAGAGAGCATCTGGAACAGCAGGATTGTTAGTATCATGGAGATAAAAGTGTGTTGAGGAGAGTGGGAGGGTGTAGCAGGGGGTCAGGCAGTGGAAAGATGCAAGGCTCCATTACTCCTGTATCAGAGAGAACTAGGGAATGACAAGTGTCATCTCAGGATACCTGTAGATCTTGGAAGCCTAGAGGGCATATCCCAAGCAATGACTCAAAGAAGGGGAGGGTCTGGGTTCTGACTCACTCAGCCCTCTCCTCTCCCCTCCCCCGCACATGTAGTTCAGCATGGCTTAGCCAAAAGGAGAGATTTACAGCCCAGCTGCTACTTGGTCCAATTTCATGCGTTTCATAAATTAGAAAACAGGACATAAGTAGTCAGGTTTGGAAATGCAACACATACCTTTGGAGAAGTGGCTGAATTCTCCCCTTCCTTCTCTTTCTTTATCTTCCCCCACATCCCTGTCTTTCTTCTCCATTCGTGTTCTTCTTTCCTGCTCCTCTTTTTCTTCCTTGTCCTTTCTCCCTATCTCTCTTCCCCCGTGCCCCTCTTTTTCTCCAGTTGACAGGGTAGTAGGTCTCCCAGAAACCATGAGCATTTATCTGTCTACTCTATCTCAGATGTTTATTGATACCACACTCCAGATGAGGAATGAGTGACCATGTTCTTCACTCTAACTTTTTCCTCCCTTGCCGCCCAGGTTCAAAGTTCACAATGAAGGGAGAAGGGAATTACAGTGATTGTGCTTTGAACATTAAAAACATTCTGTTCCTGTGATCCCCAAAGATGCTTGTGGTCTTACTTAGAGAGTGGTCCGGGGAGAGTGTGTTTGGTCTCAGTAAGGTCCCTGTACTCTAATTCCTCTTGCTGTGTGTCAAGGCGTGGGACCAATTTTATAAGGCCTGGTGCTACAGGGTGGCATCGACCCTATGAGAGGAAAGAGGCCAGTACACCTGTGACTTGTCAGCTGCCTCCTGATTGGGTTTTAAGAGAGGGTACCTGGGCTGTATAAACGGGGGAATGCCCGAGGACAGATAGTGAGAGTAAGTCAGGAAAAGGGGCGAGTGAGAGCTGCCTGACAACAGCCTAGGAGAGTCAGAAGATTGGTAGGTGGAAGCTGCTAGAAACCAGGAGATTGTGGGAGGTCCCTGAAGGAAGCTGTGATGGGGTTCCTGTGGGGAAGCTGAAGGCAGGGGAATAGCAATAGGGATTTGCTGGCTGACCTCCTTAAGCCAGAGAGGCAGGGCTGGAGAGAGCTGAAGGCTGGAGAGCAGCACAGGGAGATTCTGATGACTTCTAAGATGGAGAGAGCTGAAGGCAGGGGAGCAGCAATGGGGCTTACCTGCTGACATCTCCAGGCTGGAGAGCTGGAGACAGATGACTTAGGGATGCTCTCCCGGTGAGGATGAACTCCCAGCAGCGAGGCTGTGGGGGTTCCCACTGGGATGAGCAGAGATGCATTCCAGCTGGAAGGGCTGGGTGGTTGTCCTGGCAAAAGGATAAAAGAGGAGGGTGTGGTGGAAAATGCTGGAGCATGGTATGTGCTATATTGATGGATAAGGATGTGGGATTTTAAGGACTACATGTACTGAGGGTGATAAATGGACTGTGTTTTGGGGAGTTTGTTATATATTATGTGGACTATGTTTTGGCAATTAACTGGCCTCAAAGAGGGGTATTATTGAGACAGAGAAAAAGTCTGGTGTGGAGTTACTGGGAACTCTGCAAGGGAAAACTGAGGCAGACAGGCCTATTCAGAGGGTGCTCCAGGCAGGGGCCACCCTATCATAACTGGCCTATACTTAAAGGCTCTGCTGACATAGCAATGTCAATCAGGACTGTGAAAAAGTCACCCTGCAACATAGCTATGTCAACAAAAGCCTCAGCGTAGCTGCAGTTATACTGGCAAAAAAGTTCTTGTACTGGTATAAGCTGCATCTCCACTACGAGGGTTTGCCAGTATAGCTATACCAGCAAACCCTTTCTAGTGTAGACAAGGCCTAAGTGAGCACCACTTTCTCTGTGTTCCACCATGATGGTTGAGAACAGCTGGAGGAATTTTCCTGCCTGCTTCTTGGATATTATTTATTCATGGCCAGTGGCAGGGAATTGTCAATTGATGGTTCCTGCCTTTAGAGTTCACTTCCCCAATGATCTGCTTAGGATGATTTTCACATAAAACTGCAAAACACATTTGCTCAGCCTTTGTTGGGATTTCTTTCTTTCTGGTTGGATGTTTGTGGTGGACGAAGTCTTAGTAACTTGTGGGACACTGATGGCTTATTGGGTCAGTGTCTGATGGTTTGTGCATTTTATGGAAAGCGCTTATCTACTGTTGTGTTAATCACCATCTAAGTCAATGAATAAATAACCCAAATATCTGATAGGATTTTCTCATAGAGACTCACTAGTTTCATCCAGGGGATCTCTCACCATCTCTCCTCTTCCTTGAGCAAAATCATGAGTTTACCCTAAGTATTATTATTCATTTATTTCTATTACTGTAGCACCTAGGAGCCCAGTCATGGACCAGGACTTCATTATGATAGATGCTGGACAAACACAGAACAAACAACAATCCCGGCCCCAAAGTCCTTCTAATCTAAGCATAAGACAAGAGACAACAGATGGATACAGACATTTGGAGCAGTACAAGGAAAGAATGAGGAAGGATTGTTCAGCATGATAGGAAATGGTCTCAGTGCAACAGTGGCCTAACTGTTGTCAAGTTTTTTATAGGCCTCACAGCACAGGAGAGTTTTGAGGAGGGATTGGAAGGTGGATAATGAGATTGCTTTGCAAATGTTTATGGGGAGCGCCTCCCAAATGTGAAGCAGCATGGGAGAAAACTTAAAGGTGCTTGTTTGAAAACTTAACAAGTGGGTGATGGAGGCTGGTGTTAGAGGTGGGAGTTGACATTTCCATAATGAATGAGAGATGGTAGGTAGGATGGGGAAAGGCCATGAAGGACCTTGAAAGTGAAGACAAGCAGCTTGTGTCTGATGCAATAGAGAAGTGTGATCCAGTAGAGGAATGCAACGAGAGGGGAGACATCGTCAAGGCAACAGGCTAGGAAAATGATCTTCACAGCAGGATTCTGAATGAATTTGAGCAATACAGGATTGCATTTGTGAAGGCTAGGGAGAAGGATATTGCAGTAATCAAGATGTAAGAGGATGAGAGTCTAGAGGGGAGTTTTAGCTGTGTTGATGGATAGGAAAAGCCATACTTTAGAGATGTTAGGAAATGAATGTGCAAGATTTAGCCATAGCCTAGGTGTGAAAACCTAGAGATAGGTCCAAGTTAAAGATGATTGCCAGGTTATAGGCCTGAGGACAGGCATGATGGAGGTGCTGTCCACAGCAATGGAGAAAGGAGGTTGGGGGAAGGGCTTGTGGGGAGGAATTGTCATCATGAAAACAGCACCTTATTATTGCAAAGGATTCACTGCACTGAAAAAGGCAGGAACAGGTTGGTGTTTTGCCTCAAATGTATATAAATTTGATCTGATTTTTCTCCTGTGAAGGTGGGGGAAGGGAGAGACAGTGGGTGTGCCAGGGCATTATAGTATGCAGAAGGGGCTGGCTTAGAAAGAATAAGAGAAGAAAAGAGATGATCTCCTTCCACCATTGCTGGTGGCTTCACTGCAGGCCTCTTGTGTCTGTGCTGCTCAGATCAGTTCTTGGGCTGATAGGGCCTAAAAAGGCCACTGGCTGGCCTGGAGGTAGCATGTCAGAGACCTTGCAAAGTCCTGTAATCTGTTTAATACTTGGTTGACCAGCTTCTGAAAAGTGGTTTCTGCATTTATTAACCCAAATGGCATCACTTTCAATGCATATAGTCCCATATCAGTAGTAAAAGCAGATTTTTTCTGTTCATCATCATTTAAAAGAATTTCCCAGTACTCCTTCACTAAATCAAAAGAGCTGAGATATTTAGCTTTGCTTAAGATATCCAGCATTTAATCAATTCTAGGCATAGGATAAGCATCTGGCACTATGACAGCATTGAGTTTCCTACAGTCAACACAAAACCTCATGGTGTTGTCGTTCTTAGGGATCAAGGCTGCAGGTGATGCTCAAGAGCTGGCAGACTCTTTAATTACTCATGGGCCAGCATGCTTTGTATTTCTGTGTGAATTTGCTCTTGCACATTGCTCTGCTGGGAGATGGCTATGGTCCTCCAGTAATGATTTTATGAATCAACAAGGGGGTCTTCCTTAGCTTGTGAAAAACACTTCTCTGGGTTCTTGCAGCACAAGTAACGCCTCTGCCTTTTCAACTGGTCTTGACTCACCGCAGACATTGATGCTTTCCAGAGATGAGTCAGTTTGGCATTCAGGCATCAAATCATAGAAGATCAGGGTTGGAAGAGACCTCAGGAGGTCATCCAGTCCAACCCCCTGCTCAAAGCAGGACCAACCCCAACTAAATCAGCCCAGCCAGGGCTTTGTCAAGCTGGACAAATAATGAGGTGGTGTCCCTCAGTTTCCCATTCTGCACAACAGAGCATGTTTACCGTGGCTCCTCTGCTGTGGTAAGCTTTAAGTTTGTTTACATATACAAGGTGTGGGTCAGCATTACCATGAGGCCTTTTAACATGGTATGTGTTTTCATTCACCTCTTCCATCACCTGTAAAGATCCTTCCCAAGAATTTTGCATTTTGTATGTTTTCCACAAGGCTTAATACTAACACCAAGTCCCCTATTTCAAAAGACTGTTTAGAAGTATGTAGGTCATGCCATTCCTTTTGTTTGGACTGACTATCCCTGAGGTTAATCTCAGCTATACCCATAATATCTTTTAACTCTTTCCTGAACCTTTGTACATATTCAGCAAAAAGAACAGGAGTACTTGTGGCACCTTAGAGAATAACAAATTTATTTGAGCATACGCTTTTGTGGCCTACAGCATCTGATGAAGTGGGCTGTAGCCCACGAAAGCTTATGATCAAATAAATTTGTTAGTTTCTAAGGTGCCACAAGTACTCCTGTTCTTCTTGCTGATACAGACTAACACAGCTGCTACTCTGAAACCTGTACATATTCAGTTACTGGTTCTCCCTTAGCCTCAGTGTCCCCTTCCCAGGAGTCTCTGAGGAGATCTAGGGGTCCCCTCACTTTCTCTTCTGTATAGGAGATGAAATGGGGAGAACCTGGTTGATTCTTGGGTCACCTCCTGCAAGCGAATAGGGTAGCATTTCACCCAAGGCTTGAACTCTCTTATTTGCATACATTCCCAGCATAGATTTCAGAGTTCCACTTAATCTCTCCACTAGTGCATTTGTCTCTGGGTGACGTGGTGCAGCTTTTAGTTGATTCACCCCACACAACTTCCAGAACTCACTGAACAGCTGAGACATGAAATTTGACCCACGGTCAGATAAAATCTCTTTAGGGAAACCCACTAGGCTAAAAATAGGGAAAAGGGCTTTTTCCACAGAATCAGCCCCTATGTTAGTTAGAGCAACTGCTTCAGGATAGCTAGTGGCAAAGTTAACAACCACAAGGATGCATTTCTTCCCCCTTTGGGTAGGATGTGGTTCCCAGTTGCCCGTGACACTTCACATAGCCTTTCTGCAATACAGTCTGTTTCTTTTTTATGCAGGGCACAATTTGTCCCAGCTAGGGGTTTTTTGGGTAGGATTGATCATTGCTTGAGGATTGTCCACCCTTAGTTCCCACATCTTGATTTCACACTGACATTTCTTTTTGTCCTCTTCTAGTTTGTTTTCATTCTCTTCCCATTCATATTGGATTCAAAGGGTTTCCAACTGCAGTTTCTCTCACTACAGCTGCATCCATTTGGGGCTAACTTGTAAGCTGGAGGATCTATTTCTTCCTGAAGCTGTAGACTCTGGGACCTCAGATGAGTCCAGGTAAGCTGCCTGCCCTCCCTTGGCTTTGTCATAATGGACGAGGAGGCTCTTAACTCCTCTGTCTTTTTTCCAGCATGGAATATGCAGTGATCTGAACATAATTCTTCTATTTTTTGGTGCATTTGCCATATGTTTCTTTGCTCATCTTGCCCTTGCTTCTGTTCTCTGTCTCTCATCTGAAATAAACAAACAGAAAACAACAAACTGTAGCCTTTCTTTGACTGCTCCCAGCCACCACAGTTGAGACTCACTTAAACTGTTACACTCATGCTTAAAGTGTAACTCTCAGTTCAAAGAGCAAGCTGTATATAAATCCTGTTTCGACTACGCCACTACCACATTCTGGAGTGCAATCCAGACAAGCGAGAGATTGCCACCAAGTGCCCTGCAACCTGGGGGCCTCACAATTCTTTGGTGCAAGTCCCACCTGGGTTCCTCATAAACAGCCAGCCAGCATGCAGGTCACACCGAGTACCTGTGGATAGCTACAGCCTGCCAGGCAACACTGAGCCCAGCAACCTCGGTTACTACTTGCAGGGTAACCACAACACACTCCCAGTTCTGAATTTTCCCCAAAGACACGTGTTATTCAGTGCCGAGCCCTCTCCTGGACAGTTCAGATATCAGTCCATTGCCCCAGCAAGGGGTCAATATACAACAATTTGCCACTTTAATTGGAGTTCCCAACATTTCAGTTTAAACACAGCACTGGATTAGTTTGATTAAGACTAAAACAAGGATCTTTTTCTACAAAGAGAGATTTTAAGCAAGTACAAATTCAAGGCAGTAAATTCAGACATGGTTACAAAAGAAATAAAGATAAAATGCTTTCTAATGGTAAAACTTAACAAGCTTGACTTGGCTCAAGATAAAATCCTTACCATGTGCTCCCAGCAACAGAGATGACCAAATTTCAGGTCAGGATCTCTCCCAAAGTGAAAGAGAGATACCCCATGATATTTCCCCCTATCTGTTTTTGCCCCTCACTTTTATAGTCCAGTCACCCTTTGAAATGCATTTGCCTAAGGATTCCCCCTAGATAAAGTTAATTCCCACTATGAGGATGCAGACAAAGTCTCGTGGTGGAAGAGGTTCCATGCTGTTGTTTGTTAAAATGCAGGCCGGTCTGTTCCTGCCCCCTGGCTGTCTCAACCACTTTGTTTACTACTTATATGTAAATTGGGGTAAACACACATTCCATGGTTCAAGGCAGAGCTGCTTAACGGGCCCTTCCTAATCAGAGCTCTATGAGTCTGGACATGTGCTACCAACATCATTCAGATGGAATTCATAACTTTACATATAATGTTGCTACATGTCACCATGATATTATTGACCTGTGAGTTATTAGTTTTCAAATACCTCACAGGGCATATTTTGGACAAAGATTATTACACTGGTGTGTAGGGTGTGAATACAGATGTGCAATCGGTCACGAGGGCCTAGAATGGAGGATGCAGAGGGATGATTTGCTTCCTGCTACCTGAACAGTTCAAACCCATCATCTTTTTGGGAAGAAAAAGAGGCTAATGTGTACCATCCGACTGGGAGGGGGCTGGGGGTCCCCTCCATTTCTTCTGCTGTCATGGTCTGTTTTCTTCTCTTTAACATGCAGTTCCCCTCTTCCATCTGCTGGCTGGTGCATTAGAGGAAGGGAACTGGGAGCGGGAAGAGGAGATCAGTGCTGAGTGGTCTCCGTTTTGCAGTGTCAGCTGCAGGGGAGGCGTAAGTGGTGTGGAATCTGGGTTTAATTCAGTGCTCCCTCCACTTTTCTAGAAAGTGTGAATCATGCGTGAGGGGATCAGCAGAGAATGGCAGGGCTGCTTGTCATGGAAAGAGGGGGACAAAGGCTCTTGTCAGTGATCAAATGGGTTCACAGCCACCCCTCACCCCGTCCTTCTCCCTGTGCCCAGGATGGAATCTGGAGCCCAGGTGGCTTCAGCCCAGCTAAAAAAGAAATCCCACTCATCTCCTAAATACTTCAAAATGCAGCTGATGAAGGTGGCTGAGTTGGGTGAAAGACTGAATATGAGGGTGTTAACTGCAAGTGAATTGATAGTCTAAGTGAGAAAGGGCTGTGGTCACCCCTTGAAGGAGACCTGCCCAACCCAGCTTGGTTACAGTCTGCTGGACACAGCATAGTGCGGGGGGAGGGGCAAACTACGGCCCACGAGACGCATCTGGCCCATCAGACATTTTAATCCGAATCTTGAGCTTTTGCTGGGGAGTGGGGTCTGGGTCTTGCTCTGCTCTGCAGGTACCGTGGCTCCGCATGGCTCCTGGAAGCAGCGGCATGTCCCGCCTCCTATGCGTAGGGGCAGCCAGGGGTGCCCCCACCCCATGTGCCGCCCCCGCAGCTCCCATTGGCTGGGAACCATGGCCAATAGGAGTTGTGGGGGCAGTGCCTGCAGACAGGGCAACGCACAGAGCTGCCTAGCTGTGCCTCCATGTAGGAGCCAGAGGGTGGACATGCCGCTGCTTCCAGAAGCTGCTTGAGATAAGTGCCACATGGAGCCTGCACCCCTGAGCCTCCCCCCACACCCCAACCCCCTGCCCCAGCCCAGATCCCCCTCCCACCCTCTGAACCCCTCGATCCCACCATGGACTGCCCTCCTGCACCCCAAGCCCCTCATCCCCAGCCCCACCCCACAGCCTGCACCCCAGCCAAAGCCTTTACCCCCTCCTGCACCCCAATCCCAATTTCATGAGCATTCATGGCCTGCCATACAATTTCCATACCCAGATGTGGCCCTAAGGCCAAAAAGTTTGCCTACCCCTGGCATAGTGGCTCTTCAAGACTCTCTCTGGGGTGCTGAGAGTCCTATTGGGGAAAGTGAAAAAGACCTACCCCTATGTGCAAAGCCATAGCTGCAATTTTATAGACACTGCTGCTTGCCAATTGCTTCCATATGTCCTCTTCCTTGTACTGTGAAAAAGGCCTTGTGGCCATCATCCCAAGTCAGCATTACAGCAGCCTGACAGAATCTACCCTGCAAACAAAAGGTGCGGTGCCTGGGGGATGCTTAGCTAGGCTGCTGCAGGATGACCGGGGCCAGATCCATTGAGCTAGCTGGACACAATCAGAGGAGGGGGAGGCAGAGCGAGGGCAAAGGAGGATCCCCAGGCAGAGGAGGGGGAGCAGGGGGACTCCCCAAGCAGACTATAGCCAGCCATACAACCCACACAAGTTTAGAGGCTTATCTCTTGTCTGGCTCCTTCCCCTTCCCCCCCGCCACTCCTCAGCCACAGGAGTCGCTTTGGAAGTGGTGTGCACCCTGGCTGGCAGGCTGCTGGAGGAGTCTGTGGCCTCAAATTACACAGCAACAGAACCCTGGGCAAAAATTAGCAGCAGAGTTTTGTGTATGAGGCACTGGGCAAAAATGTCACATTCAGCAGAACTCTGGGCAGAGAGAGAGGGAGCTGAAGCTGGGGGGGCATTACCCCTGTCCCCCAACTCTCACCTCCCTGCACTAGATGTGTCCACTTCCCTGGACTCCGGAACCCACTGGCTTGAAATAAAGCACTTCTGGGGAGAAAAGTCATTTCAGTGTGTGCCTGAGAAACAGGATTATTTTGCCTTTTCCTTCCATCTCATTTTCCCTCCCCACCCCCATTCATTTCTCTCTTCTCATTCTGAAAATCCCTCTCTCTATTCTCAGCCCCTTGCAGGGGAATTCCCCGTGGCCCTGCAAAGGATGCTTAGCACCCAGCATGGAAATATGCTCCCCCCCCCCCCGCCTGCCCTCCTATGATTCCCAGGGAGTATCTTGTTGCAGTGGGCACTTGGACTCCACAAGCTGTTTGCCATGAAGTCTGGAAAACTAATTAAAGCACTGGCAAGAGGGGTGAAGGCACCCAGGCAGAGACTGGCAGTCACTCAGGGGCTGGGTTCTTCAGATACTATGCCAGCTGCAGATGTCTCATTCAGAAAATGTCATGGGTTGAGGGATTATTCTGGCTTCATCCTCACATCTTAAAAAGAGTAAAAGCCTTGGGATGCCAGTGTTGAATTGCCCCGAAACCTATGTGTGTGAAAGAGAATTCTTCAGGGGCATCTGTATGCAGCTGTGGATTGTCCAGAGGCACAGATATACATGCGCTCCAGTTGCCCAGGAACTTGTGTGTGTGTATAGATTCACGCAATATTCAGAGTCTTGCCACATTTCTGTCGGGTTCAAAGCACTGACACTACCCAGGTCCAGGTGATGAGTTGCTAGATTAGATATCTTTCAGGCACAGAGACCTGTTTTCATTTCTTCTCCCCACTTGCATTCTGCATTCCAGCAGATCTCATAGAATCATAGACTTTAAAGTCAGAAGGGACCATTATGATCGTCTAATCCAGGAGTAGGCAACCTATGGCACGCGTGCCAAAGTCGGCAAGCGAGCTGATTTTCAGTGGCACTCACACTATCTGGGTTCTGGCCACCGGTCTGAGGGCTCTGCATTTTAGTTTAATTTTAAATTAAACTTTTTAAACATTTAAAAAACCTTATTTACTTTACATACAACAATAGTTTAGTTATATATTATAGACTTATGGAAAGAGACCTTCTAAAAATGTTAAAATGTATTACTGGCATGCGGAACCTTAAATCAGAGTGAATAAATGAAGACTTGGCATACCACTTCTGAAAGGTTGCCGACCCCTGGTCTAATCTGACCTCCTGCACAACACAAGCCACAGAATCTCACCCACTCCTGTAACAAACCCCTAACCTATGTCTGAGCCACTGAAGTCCTCAAATCATAGTTTAAAGACTTCAAGGTGCAGAGAATCCTCCAGCAAGTGACCCATGCCCCACGCTACAGAGGAAGGTGAAAAATTCTCAGGGCCTCTGCCAATCTGTCCTGGACGAAAATTCCTTCCCGACCCCAAATATGTCAATTAGCTAAACCCTAAGCATGTGGCCAAGACTCACCAGCCAGACACCCAGAAAAGAATTGTCTGTAGTAACTTAGATCCCACCTCATCTAACATCCTATCACAGGTCATTGGGCATATTTACCACTAACAGTCAAAGATGAATTAATTGCCAAAATTAGGCTATCCCATCATACCATCCCCTCCATAAACTTATCAAGCTTAGTCTTGAAGCCAGATATGTCTTTTGCATCCACTGCTCCCCTTGGAAGGCTGTTCCAGAACTTCACTCCTCTGATGGTTAGAAACCTTCGTCTAATTTCAAGTCTAAACTTCCTGATGGCCAGCTTATATCCATTTGTTCTTGTGTCCACATTTTGTTACTTAGCTTAAATAATTCCTTTCCCTCCCTGGTATTTATCCCTCTGTTATATTTATAGAGGGCAATTGTATCTCCCCTCAGCCTTCTTTTCGTTAGGCTAAACAAGCCAAGCTCTTTGAGTCTCCTCTCATAAGACAGGTTTTCCATTTCTCAGATCATCCTAGTAGCCCTTCTCTGTACCTGTTTCAGTTTGAATTGATCGTTCTTAAACATGGGAGACCAGAACTGCACACACTATTCCAGATGAGGTCTCACCAGTGCCTTGTATAAAGGTACTAACATCTCCTTATCTCTACTGGAAATATCTTGCCTGATGCATCCCAAGACCGAATTAGCTTTTTTCACGGCCATATCACATTGGCAACTCATAGTCATCCTGTGATCAACCAATACTCCGAGGTCCTTCTCCTCCTTTGTTACTTTCAACTGATCTGTCCCCAGCTTATAACAAAAATTCTTGTTATTAATCCCTAAATGCATGACCTTGCACTTTTCACTACTGAATTTCATCCTGTTACTTTTACTCCAGTTTACAAGGTCATCCAGATCTTCCTGTATGATATCCCGGTCCTTCTCTGTATTGGCAATACCTCCCAGCTCTGTGTCATCCACAAACGTTATTAGGTTTCAGAGTGGTAGCCATGTTAGTCTGTATCAGCAAAAAGAATGGGGAGTACTTGTAGCACCTTAGAGACTAACAAATTTATTTAAGCATAAGCTTTCGTGGGCATCCAATGAAGTGGGGTTTAGCCCATGAAATCTTATGCTTAAATAAATTTGTTAGTCTCTAAACTTTATTAGCACATTCCCATTTTTTGTGCCAAGGTCAGTAATAAAAAGATTAAATAAGATTGGTCCGAAAACTGATCCCTGAGGAACTCCACTAGGACCCTCCCTCCAGCCTGACAGTTCACCTTTCAGTATGACCTGTTGTAGTCTCCCCTTTAACCAGTTCCTTATCCACCTTTCAATTTTCATATTGATCCCCATCTTTTCCAATTTAGCTAATAATTCCCCATGTGGAACCATATCAAATGCCTTACTGAAATTGAGGTAAATGAGATCCACTGCATTTCCTTTGTCTAAAAAATCTTGTTACCTTCTCAAAGAAGGAGATCAGGTTGGTTTGGCATGATCTACCTTTTGTAAAATTATATTGTATTTTGGCCCAATTACCATTGATCTCAATGTCCTTAACTACTTTCTCCTTCAAAATTTTTTCCAAGACCTTGCATACTACAGATGTCAAACTAGCAGGCCTGTAGTTACCCAGATCACGTTTTTTTCCTTTCTTAAAAATAGAAACTGTGTTAGCAATTCTCCAGTCATACGGTACAACCCCTGAGTTTACGGATTCTTTAAAAATTCTTGCTAATGGGCTTGCAATGTTATGTGCCAGTTCCCTTAATATTCTTGGATGAAGATTATCTGGGCCCCTCGATTTAGCCCTATTAAGCTGTTCGAGTTTGTCTTCTACCTCGGATGTGATAATATCTACCTCCATATCCTCATTCCCATTTGTCATCATACCATTATTCTTAAGCTCCTCCTTAGCCTCATTAAAGACTGAGGCAAAGTATTTGTTTAGATATTGGGCCATGCCTAGATTATCCTTAACCTCCACTTCATCCTCAGTGTTTAGTGATCTCACTTCTTCTTTCTTTGTTTTCTTTTTATTTATATGGCTATAGAACCTTTTACTATTGGTTTTAATTCCCTTTGCAAGATCCAACTCTACATGGTGTGACAAAGTTCCTCCTCTACCTTGGTAGGTCCTGCGCTTATTTACAGATTTGCTCACCTCAGTGATCTTCCCCTCTGGTGGAACCCACAGCCTGGGTCAACTCCTCCTGTGTCTGATCAGGAGTTGGGAGCTTTGGGGGGAACCCGGGCCCATCCTCTACTCCAGGTTCCAGCCCAGGACCCTGTGGATCGTAGCTGCATGACAGCTCAACTCCCTAGGCTACATCCCCATGGCCTCCTCCAAACACTTTCTTTATCCTCACCACAGGACCTTCCTCCTGGTGTCTGATAATGCTTGTACTCCTCAATCCTCCAGCAGTTCACTCTCAGCTTCTTGCACCTCTTGCTCCCAGCTCCTCACACACCAATCTCACTAACTGGGAGGCTTTTAACTAGTTCCAGCCAGCCCTTGATTGGCTTCAGGTGGCCCAATCAACTGCCTTCTAGAAAGATCTTAATTGGCCCCAGGTGTCTTGATTAACCTGGAGCAACTGCCATTTGGTTACCATGGTCCTAGGGATTTGTTTAGCCTGGGGCTAGCATACCTGTTCCTTACTACTTTACTGTAGCCATCTGGCCTTGCCCCATCACAATGGCTTTTGGCCTTACTCACTTTATCCCTACATGTTCTGACCTCAGTAAGGTAACTTTCCTTGCTGATCCCTCCCATCTTACAGTCTTTGTAGGCTTTCTGCTTTTTTCTTAATCACCTCTCTGAGATGCTTGCTCATCCAGCTTGGTCTACAACTCCTGCCTATGAATTTTTTTCCCCTTTCTTGGGATGCAGACTTCTGATAGTTTTTGCAACTTTGACTTGAAGTAATTCCATGCCTCCTCTGCCTTTAGATCTACAAGTTCTTCAGTCCAATCCACTTTCCTAACTAATTTCCTTAATTTTTTAAAGTTAGCCCTTTTGAAATAAAAAACCCTAGTCACAGATCTATTTTTGTTTATCCTTCCATTTAGTCTGAACTGAATTAGCTCATGTTCGCTCGAACCAAGGTTGTCCCCTACAGTCATTTCTTCTATGAGGTCCTCACTACTCACCACAACCAAATCTAAAATGGCATCCCTTTTTGCTGGTTCAAGATCTATAAGCTCCCTTCATCCACCATGGTCTATAACTCAAGAATAGCATTCTCCTTTGGGGGGAAAAGGAAACAGTTCTTCAGCTTTGTTGTCATTCACTTGCAAACACTGATATTTTAGAGCACACAGTAAGGGTATGTTTTTAAAGCGTCAAAGCTTTTCCATTTTTTTGAGCCTGAATATGTTGCTGTGGATGACTTCCACTGGCAGTTGAAGCCAAGCTGTTGATAATCGCACTCCCCTATCACCTTTTACCTGACTCTCTCAAAGAGCTTTCTCCAGATTTAGTAACTAACCCTCACTACATCCCTGGGAGGGAGGGATTATTATGTCCATTTTACAGATGAGGAAGCTGAGGCAGAGAGATCACACAGCAAATCAGTAGCAAACTTGGAACAAAATCCACTCTGATTCCCAGTCCCCTGCTCTAACCAAAGCCCAGCCTAGGTTTTGGATAGTAAGTCGACCTCTGCATAGTAAGCTATGGAAGCCGCAGGCAAACTTCCACCACCCACACTTGGAACAGAAGGTTTGGCAGCTGGGAGTGGGGTCACTGGGGTGAGTTCACTCACCAACTTTATTTTCTCTAGCAGAGAGGATGAAGCCATGAGGCGGCAGCAGGTGAGGCAGGTCACAGGTGTATACTGGGCACAATGCTGATAGAGTAGGCCACACAAGAAAATTAGCCATAAGGCTTTGTAAAATTAGTGAACTGGGGACTTTTCTGCACCAAAATGTTATACTGCTTTGTCTATATAGTGAGAGTGATTCAACATCCCCTCTCCCCAGTGCAGACAGAGTTATACTGGTATAAAAGTGTTTATACCAGGGGTCGGCAATCTTTCAGAAGTGCTGTGCCGAATCTTCATTTATTCACTCTCACTTAAGGTTTCGCTTGCGAGTAATACATTTTAACATTTTTAGAAGGGTTCTTTCTATAAGTCTATAATACATAACTAAACTATTGTTGTATGTAAAGTCAATAAGGTTTTTAAAATGTTTAAGAAGCTTCATTTAAAATTAAATTAAAATGCAGAGCCCCCCGGACTGGTGGCCAGGACCCGGGCAGTGTGAGTACCACTGAATATCGGCTTACGTGCCACCTTCAGCACACGTGCCATAGGTTGCCTACCCCTGGTTTATACGGAAAGGAGAATAAGGTATACCTATATAAGGCACCTTTGTACTGTGTATAACTGGCATTTACAAGATAGCTAAAGATAATGTAAATTAAGTGGTTAGGGACAGGGTGCTTTGATTTGAATAAAGTATCACCCAAACCTTGACCCCAAACCTTCTTGAAGTGTGGAAAAATTCAGTTTGCTCTTTTGTTGGTCTGTTGGGTTTCTTTCAGGTATGAGCCAGAAGTGTAGCTGTTTCTGCACTGAACAGCAGCTGTTTATACTGGGGTGGCGGGGGGGGGTATTCCCCTAGGTCCTCAGGTGTTTACAGATAAACAAATGAATCAGATGAAAGAAAAGTCTCCAGCTGATGGGGTCGCTGTTGCTAGTGTTGTCAAACCTTAGTCCCAGATTTGGACCTTAGTGTCCAAAATATGGGGGTTAGCATGAAAACCTCCAAGCTTAGTTACCAGCTTGGACCTGGTACTTGCTGCCACCACCCAAAAAATTAGAGTGTTTTGGGGCACTCTGGTCCCCCTGAAAAACCTTCCCTGGGGACCCCAAGACCCAAATCCCTTGAGTCTCACAACAAAGGGAAATAATCCTTTTTCCCTTCCCCCCTCCAGGTGCTCCTGGAGAGATACACAGAAGCAACCTCCGTGAATCTAAGCAGAAGGAGTCCACCCTCTGTAATTCCAATCCTGGAAACAAAAGCACTTTCCTCTTCACCCAGAGGGAATGCAAAATCAGACTTCCCCCTGACTTCTTCCTCCCTTCCCTGGTGAGCTGCAGACCCAATCCCCTGAAGTTCCCCACTAAAGAAAACTCCAACAGGTCTTAAAAGAAAGCTTTATATAAAAAGAAAGAAAATACATACAAATGGTCTCTCTGTATTAAGGTGACAAATACAGGGTCAATTGCTTAAAAGAATATTGAATAAACAGCCTTATTCAAAAAGAATACAATTCAAAGCACTCCAGCAACTATAGACATGTAAATACATGATCTCTGTACTCACAACTTGGAAACAGAAGATTAGAGAGCAGGAAATAGAAATCACTCCTCATAGCTGAGAGAAAAGCAGGCAGAAGACAAAGACTCAGGGTATGTCTACATCTACAATTTTGCAGCGCTAGTTGTTACAGCTGTATTAGCTGTATAGGGCCAGCGCTTGCAGAGTGGCCACACTTACAGCAACCAGCGCTGCAAGTGGTGTTAGATGTGGCCACACTGCAGCGCTGTTGGGCGGCTTCAAGGGGGGTTCGGGGAACGCAAGAGCAAACCGCGGGGAAGCAGGTCTCCTTCCCCGGTTTGCTCCAGTGTTCCCCGAACCCCCGTGCAAGCAGGTCTCCTTCCTCGTGGTTTGCTCTGGCGTTCCCCGAACCCCCTCCGTGCAAGCAGGTCTCCTTCCCCGCGGTGTGCTCTCACGTTCCCCGAACCCCCCTGCAAACCGCGGGGAAGGAGACCTGCTTGCACGGAGGGGGTTCGGGGAACGCGAGAGCACACCGCGGGGAAGGAGACCTGCTTGCACGGAGGGGGTTCAGGGAACGCGAGAGCACACCGCGGGGAAGGAGACCTGCTTGCACGGGGGTTCGGGGAACACTGGAGCAAACCGGGGAAGGAGACCTGCTTCCCCGCGGTTTGCTCTCGCGTTCTCCAAACCCCCCTGCAAACCGCGGGGAAGGAGACCCGCTTGGGGGGAGATTCGGAGAACACCGGAGCAAACCGCGGGGAAGGAGACCTGCTTGATTACCAGAGAGGCTTCCTCAGGTATGCTGGGATACCTGCTTATTCCACGGAGGTCAAGAAAAACGCTGGTAAGTGTCTACACTTGATTACCAGCGCTGGATCACCAGCGCTGGATCCTCTACACCCGAGACAAAACGGGAGTACGGCCAGCGCTGCAAACAGGGAGTTGCAGCGCTGGTGATGCCCTGCAGATGTGTACACCGCCTAAGTTGCAGCGCTGTAACCCCCTCACCAGCGCTACAAATTTGTGATGTAGACAAGCCCTCAGACACAAAACTCCCTCCACCCAGAGTTGAAAAAAAATCCTGTTTCCTGATTGGTCCTCTGGTCAGGTGCTTCAGGTGAAAGAGACATTAACCCTTAGCTATCTGTTTATGACAAGTGTATACCAGTTTGTGCTGTTCCTTAGTGAGGAGCAGTTGCTGGTGCACAGCTCTCTCTGGGTTTCTGAAGAAGATTCCTGGAGAAAAATAAGAAGCTGTGCACCTACTGCTCTGTCTACAGTGGCCAGATTCTGAAGCTCCTATGTGCCTGGAGTGCATGGGCTCTGCTCTCCTGCTCGTAACCCAGCCATCTCCAGAGCCTAATACAATAGGCAGGTCCCCTGCTAAATTTTGACAGGCCTAACTAAGGTGAACCTTTGGTGTTAGCAGTTCCTTGCTCTGCTGTCACCAAGGGTACCTCCATAGCACACTCAGACATTCTCACTAGTACTGCTAGGCCCACTCAGCAACCTGCCATGTCTCATGGCCTTCCCCTTTGCATCCTTTGCTCTGGAACTGGCAAGTTACCTCAACAAAGAAGCTAAATGTTCTGCAGCTGCTGCATGAACCCCTGCCTTTCCCGCTCAGCTTTACCTTGTGACTTCGTCCCCCTCTGAGTGCCATAAAAGCAACAAACTCATTCATCAAGCAAAACATCCTGCTGTCATGGTAAGATGTCTTGCAGGCCTTCGTCACCAAAGAGACCTTAACAAGGTCAAAGAGGAATCCATATCTCCCTTGAGGTTTCACAGGAACAAAAGGAGCTGTTTTCCTCAGACAGGAGACCATATGATCCGGATGTCAGCACAGGGAAAGTAGTCAAAACACTTTTATACCAGACGGCTATAAATGAAAGCCATTCACTCAGTGCTATTAGATTTCAGGATACAGATTCTACAGAATCCAGTCCAAGTCAGTTCAGACAGTGCTGTGATGGTGGCTAACCTCAATAATTCAGGAGGGACAGAGTAGCCTTGCTAAGGGAAAGATTACTTCTCTTGAAATGGGGAAAAATGGCTCTCTTATTTCTCAAAGCAACCCAGGTATTTGGGGAACTCAGCCTCACAACAGATTATCTCCACTAATCTAGCATAAATCTTAGAAAGTGCAGCCTCAATCTATAAATATTTCACTGGGGCCTGATTCTCTGACTCTTATTCATTCTCAGTAGAGTCTTATTCCATGAATAGTGCCATTGATTTCTTTGTGACTATTGGTGAAGTAAGGTGAGCCATGGAGAAACTAGGGTGTGACAAATCTACAGCAAGAATCTATAATAGACAGGTTATACAGGTAAAATTCTCTCTGTTGCTACAAATCACAGCCTCCTCTAGGCCTTTCCTCCTTTTATCTGCATTCCCAAGGTGCTCAGAAGACTAATGGGAGAGAAAATAAACTGATTAGCATAGCCTCAGATTGCAAAGAAGCTGTTTTGCCTGTCTGGCTCTGTTGACCCTAGCTATGCTCTGGTTTCTTCCTCACATGGACAAACTGTTGTCTCATGGGCTGGTCTACTCCATTTCAGCAACCTGTCCCTGTAGGCACTGATTGTGAGAGGCTGAGCCTGAAGCCCCAAGTGTAATCTGCCTCGGTCAATATTCATTCGAGTCATTCATTCATTCAAAAATAACCGACCAGTGATGAGCATTACAGTGTGTGAAGAACCTTTTCATGGTATGCTGATAGGTGTATTTCCTCCTTCATGTGCCAGATAGCTGAATTTTTAAAAGTTCCCTAATGGTTACCTAAAGACATTCTAATTCTTAGGACCTTAAAGAGCCAAACTTCTGCATTTAGCATTATTAAAGGCTCTTCTGTTGAGGGTTTCTCTGTAGGACCTTTTGCCTCAGTCAATAGTTTTCCATGAGCAGTCATGCATCTAAAGCCCAGATTCCATGGTAGTGGCTCAGTCTGGTGCTCAAAAGACATTGCCACTCCTCCTTTTGAACTGAAGGTCACTACAATATTTCTTTAGGACATGGTTCTGCCGTCTTACTCATGTCAACTAGTGTGTCACTCTGGAAATAGCACCATCGAACTCAGTGTGAGAAATGGTGGCAGAATCAGGCCCTGATATTTTCTTTTGTTCAAGGCAGTGTTTTTGGGTTGTGAATACCTTAGCCAGAAGCCTGAGAGAAACTGCAGGTCTTTTCTGCAAATTCCCATTAGCTGCATTGCACCCTGGCAAAGCAATCTTGAAAATGGTGCCCTGTATCAATTCAAAGCAAAATTCCATCTTTAGTATTATTCAATAGTCCCTCATGTTTCCTCTTCTCCCAGCATGAAATGTAACATAGAAAGGATCATGCACTCACTGCCTGATGCGAACGGAGCCATTAAACGTTACTTGACGAGGATAGAAACATTCAGCTCACTTGATTAACTCTTTGTCTCTTATGGAGCAGCATAAAAAGACAAAGCAGCTTCAAAAGCATGGAGTCACTGGAAAAATCTTTAAATCAAGATTGGACATTTTTCTAAAAGATATGCTGTAGTTCAAACGGGAGTTAACTCAGGGAAGGTGTTATACAGAAGGTCAGACTAGATGATCACAGTGATCCCATCTGGCTTTATGATTCTTGAATCTATGATTTCTTGATGGACTCCTTCAGGTAACCTTGAAGCATATCTCCAAGAAGGATAGCCTGATTCTGTAGCAGTGAAAGCCCATCAGACCAGCAGTCGTGGGCAGAATGTGGTGCAGCTTCTACTACAGTAACTTTCAAAGCAGCCACCTGGTAATACATCAACTCATCTACTAAGTATCGTAAGATAGACATTACCAGCTGGGCTGATGCAGCTTTTGACCAGCATATGCACAGAGGTATAATTCAGTCATCAAATAAAACAATAATTATAAAGATCTTCTATACCTAGCTGAATGTGAAAGATCTTAATATTACGTAGCACAGTGGCTTGGAGCTGGGGATATCAGTAGCTAGATAGTACAAGCATGGCAGATGAATGGCTAATGGGAACGTAGTTCCAAATCTCAGGAGAGAGGGAAAAAACCAAAGTAATTCAGGTAAATCAGACGTGGCTGATACAAAATGATTCATCTATGCATGTATCTTGCCAGCACAATGTACTATGTCTAATAGTGTGGTAGGTACGATGTTATTTTGGCCGAGCATGCTGGTGAGTGCTGGAATGCTGGCTTCTCTCTGCACATGGTCTTAGAAAAGCAGGTTATTGTTATATTCAGTCATCAGATAAAGAGTCAATACGTTCAGCAACAGAGTAAAATGAACAGGGATCATATTCAGAAAAGAAACTCGACCCATTCAGAGACCAATTTGTAAAGAAAACAGTGCTCCCATTCAGTTCAATATACCTGAACAGCAAGTGGCATGTATCCCAATGAATACTGGTTCCTTGTCATCTGTATGGTCAGTATGATGTCAGTGTGACAAGGGAACCTTGGATTATATTAACCACCAATACATCCTGTAAATACCCAGAGTCTACCAAGAACTCCAGGCTAGCACTGATATTGGCTGCAGTGCCTGGGACAGCATAGTAAAGGTGCAGATTACAGTAGCCTTCAGCAGTCGTGACTTGCTTTTCTTTTTTTACACTGTGGCTGGAGGGGATTATATTGGGTAATCCCTCTTCTTGGAAGGCAACACTCTATTGCACAGGTGAAAAGTGAACAAGCCATGTGTACCACATCATGTCCTCTTTAGGCTCCTTTGTTCCCCTGGTCTATCTTACATGCCATTTGAGAGGATGAGATGTAACTTGTATGTGTTTTGTCGAACATCGTTCATGCAGATGAGGCCCAATGATCTCAAAAATTCCCCATCAACCCACTTATCCCTATCCAATGGAGAATGCCCTCTACTGGTGCCACTCCCAATCCTTTGCACTCAACCCTGGGGTCTCCTTTCCCAATGTACTGCCAACTTAGGTTCCTCTTTAATTTTTCCTGAGCCAGCACAGGTTGGATCTTGTGAATAAGGCTTCTGTTCAAGGTGATCTGGCCTTATTTCCCTCTGGGTATCAGGAGGAAGCAAGAGGATAGCAGTTGGGAAACTCCATTAACAGGCGAGGGGAATGGAAGGGAATACTGTGTGTGCCTCCTCAGATTACATGAGCACTGCACATGCAGCAGGGCTTGCAGAGAAAACAGAGCAAACAGCAGAGCACGAAGGTCCAGAGGAATACTTATGTGCAATATCTCTTCCCTGTAGCTGTTGTACTCTCTGCTCATGTAAGGTGCACAGGGGAGGGGACTGCAGGGACAACCAGCAAAGAACCCGGGGGTCTCTCTTTGCAATCCCCCGAGATCAGCAGCCATCAGCCTCTTCTTGCTAAAACACAAGTCCAGCTCAGACTCCTTGTAATGATGCTTCCCGTTCATCGCTGGGAACTGCATCCAGGGGAGGGGCAGAGTTCTCTTTGCAAGGCAGATTGACTGTAACAGTTTTAAGCAGGTTTCCACTCTGGAGCATGCTGGCTGGGTCCATGCAAGCCCCAAACTTTCTGTCAGTTGGCCCAACGAGGATTAAAAGGAGCCAAATTTGTACTGAATTTGGAGGCAGAGGAGAGACCAGGATTGAAACAGAAAGGCAAGCGCACAGGGAGGCAGAGACGTTGTGTGAGGAAGCTATTCGATTGGAGAAGGGCCAGGTTATGTGCAACGCTGCTGGAGCATTAGCAGATGACACTGTCGTCCTTCTCTTTTCCTCATTAAAGCTTTGCCAACCCACCCGCTACAGGTGGCATGTCATCACCTTGTGTGCACAGTGGTAGGGGAGGCAGGGTCCTCTTTGGGTGACAGGAATCCTTGTGGCTAGGAGTCTCAGCAGCAATTGCTGCTTTAGGCCTATGCAGCTGCATTAATCCCTGGCCTTTAAATGGTCCCACTTCTCACTCCCATCGACCCATCATCCCGGGCCCCATCCCGGCTGGTTCCCTGTCCATGATCCCGTTTGAATCTGGCGCCCAAGGGCTGTGACAGGGGGTGAATTTCGTAACAGCTCTTCCAACCCTTGCTTGGAAAGCTGCACTTTGGCTCCATCTCCTGGCCATATAAGGGAGAGTCCCCAGGAGCCACAGAGCCTCTCTCAGAGGTGAGGGATTTTCTATAGCCTGAGGGGGTCACAGGCAGGGAGGAGGAGTGCTGTGGATACAGGGATGTGTGGGAGTTTGGACATCAGTGGAAAGGGAGCTGGACAGACCCCTCATGGATTATTTCACACAGAGCCGCACAAAACCTAGGCCCAACTGTGTTCTCTGGGTGATACGTGTCATTATACAGAGAGGCAAGTGGGGAGGTGGGGAGATGAACTGCTTTTTTGCCACCCCTGAGATCCAGATTTCTGCATGATGCCAGTCAGCCTTGCCCTGGTGTTTTTACTGGGCCTGATTCTCCATTGCTCTGCACTCTGCAGGAAGGGACACCAGTGCAAAGACAGTGTGAAACGCTACCGGCCTGGTAGCTTGTGACAGTCCCTTTGCACGGGGGCAGCAGTTTCTGTGTGGTACCTGGCAATAGGGAGTCAGGCTCATCGTTCCCATTTGACAGTCTGTCTTTCACTTCTCTAACATGGGGAGGCGGGGAGGGCAGTTTCGCCAAACATGCTGCAATCACAAAGCTGCCCTGCTTACGGGCTCTCTTTCGGTAGCACTTCCTCAATCTGGTGGGGGCGGGAAACGAGAGGCTAACACTGATGTATTCAGAGTGAGATCCCTGAGGCCCTGCAGAGGGTTCCCAGTACATCCAGACTAACGAGCCAGAGGAGTGGGGCCCTGTTTGCTTCCAGTCCACTAGAGGAGAGAAAGGGCTGGTCCCTTCTGTGGCTTACCTGGACCCCAAGGAGCTGAAAGGATGTCTCTTCCCCGTCAGCTGCGAGACAAGAGGTGAGTTCCCCAGACACACTGCGTTACCACTCTGCTCCTTCCCTTTTGCTTGAACACAGGCCTCTTTGAAGAGACACTGCCTGGGTGTGGCTGCAGCCACCAAAACATTCGGCTTCCTTTGTGCGTGCAGGAGCCCTCAGTTTTTAAATAGGAATAGCCCCCCTGGTGCTATCAGGGGCCCCATGAAAGGCTCCCCATCCAGGGAGGGCAGCGGGTATTTGCCTCTTTGTCCTCCCTGCAGTTCCACCAGGGGAGACAACTTTAAACTGCAGCTGGGGCTCCACAGCAAAGGCAGGCTGGGACAGCTTCGGCCAGGGCCGGTGCAAGGAAGTTTTGCGCCCTAGGCAACACTTCCACCTTGCGCCCCCCCCAGCCCTGCAGCAGCTCCCCACCCTCCCCTGCCCTGAAGTGTGCCGCCCGCCCCCGTGGCAGCTCCCCACCCCCTGGCCTGAGGAGCCCTGCGGTACCTCCCCACCCCAGCTCACCTCTGCTCCGCATCCTCTCCAAGCAGGACTGTGCAGTGGAACCCCTGGGCTGGCAGCTGCTGGCAGCGGCGTGCTGACCCAGGAGACCTCCCTGGGTTGCCAGCAGCACGCCAGGGCTGCCCAGAGGATTCCGGGGGCCTGGGGTCTTCGGCAGCGGGGGGGCCCCACTTTGGCGGTAATTCGGTGGCGGGGGGCCCTTACGCTCCGGGACCCGCCACCGAAGTGCCCCAGAGACCCACCGCGGGGCCCCCCCACCGCCGAATTGCCGCCGAAGCGGGACCAGCTGCCGAAGTGCAGCTGGATCTTCAGCGGTAATTCTGTGGCGGAGGGCCCCCGCCGCGGGTCTCCGGAGCCCTTTGGCGACTGGTCCCAGAGCAGAAGGGCCCCCCGCCGCCGAATTACTGCCGAAGACCGGGCTGCATGTCGGCAGCAGGTCCTGCTTCGGCGGTACTTCACCGGCGGGGGGTCCTTCTGCCCCGGAGCGGAAAGACCCCCCGCCAGCGAGGACCGGGAGCAGAAGAAGCTCCAGGGGCCCGGGCCCTGCGAGAGTTTTCCGGGGCTCCCAGAGCGAGTGAAGGACCCCGCTCCAGGGGCCTCGAAAAACTCTCGTGGGGGCCCCTGCGGGGCCTGGGGAAAATTGCCCCTCTTGCCCCCCTCTCTGGGTGGCCCTGCTGGCGCGCTGACCCAGAGGAAGCCCTGGGCTGCAGGCAACGGCGTGCTGACCCAGGGGACTCCCTGGGCTGCCAGCTGCTGTGGCAGCGCCCTGACCGGGAGGACCCCCTGGGCTGCCGGCTGCCACGGCGGCGCCCTGACCCGGGGAACACCCTGGGCTGCGGGCTGCCGCGGGGGCGCCCTGACCCGGGGGACCGCCTAGGCTGCCGGCTGCCGCTGGCAGCTCAGACTCCCTCTCTGTCCCAGCAGCAGCGGCTGCTCAACCATTTAAAAAAAATTGGGGGGCACTTTTTGGCACCCCCAAATCTCAGCGCTCTAGGCAACCGCCTAGTCCGCCTAAATGGTTGCACTGGCCCTGGCTTCGGCACATCCCGTGGCTGGTTTAACAGCAAGTGGTGGCGCCTCCCAAGTTTGGAGTGGTGCTGAGTAACTCCAGCAGAGCAAGGGATTGTGGGCAACTTCCACCACTATAACGCCCTTCTGAGTGGACTCTCCACTGCCAGAGGCCCCTTGTTCTGGGGTCTGATGGCGGAACGGTGAACTGATGCCCCTTCTATAGTCTTTGCGGAGTGGGAAAATATTCCATTTGCTAGAACTGGAAACCACCTTTTCCCCATTCCCACTGCTCCTCCACTTCCTTCTCCAGCACTTTTACTTCAGGATTAACACACAGAGAGCTCTCACGTTGTGGCATGTGACTGAGGCAAATGAATTTGCACTTCTCTGTTTTTATCAAGGGGGTTGGGCAGAGAAGGGCCTGAAAAGAAGGTGAAAATGGTCTGGTCAGACCTGTGAGCCCATTACTATTTGTGTATACAGACAGAAGTGAGATAGGTGCCTGTGCTCACCTTAGGCCAAGGCAGACTGGTCTATAATTATTATCCTAATGTAAGGGGAGGAATGGTCCCGCTATTGTGAGGAACTTTCCTGGCTTATACATTACCCCAGTGGACTTAGCTAGCAGAAGGATCTGAGTCCTCACTCCCACTCCCTTTATCCAGAGGCCTGCCTGACCTCAAGGGCTCCCCTTCCGCTCTCCCATGTGGCAGAGTCCTCGTAACCCCAACAAGGCTGGGCCCAAGATACATGGGGGGCTAGGGTGTCCCCACTCTGGGGTGCTCTTTCTGCTCTGGATGCTTCCCTGACCCACTGACCATTGCATATCGTTCAAAGCAAATACAATTTATTAAACAGCAATCAATTAAAAAAATTAGTAAGAATTGGGAAAGGTTAAAGAAAAACCTGTCACCCCGCTCTGTGGCATGGGGACATCACAAACACTGTCTCTGGAATGTAAGGGAAGTTCAGTCTGTTCCTCACACGTCCCAGGCTCCTCCTCAGGCTCTGGCTGTGCTACAGGGATGCTGCGGGTTGGATACTTGCTCTGGTGGTGGCCACATGCACTCAGGCTCTAGGCAGCAGGACCCTTCTTCTCAGCATCAGCCCCCCTTGTCAGGGTTATGATCCCTCTTCAAGTCTGGCCTGCAGAGTCTCTTGGCTGAGGGTTTCTCCCTGCATTGGGCCTGCTGCCTAGGATCCCCCTCATTCTTCCCCAGCTGCTCACTGCACCCGGCTCTGGACTGCTCCAGCCTCAGCTCCAGCTCCACCACTCTGCCTCAGCTCCAGCTCCAGCCCCAGCCCCAGCCCCAGCTCTGCTACTGCTCTGCCTCCAGCTCAGCTCCCCGGGCTGCTCCTCTAACCCCTCTCAGGCTCTGGCTGCTGCTCTCTCCTTAGCTCTGCCCTTCTGGACAGGCCGCTCCAGCTCACACTGAGAAGGACAGGACCCCATGCTCTTGACTCTCTCATTGGCTTGCTTGCCTCATCAATCAGGCTGACCTGGAGCACTGGCCTCTCCCCATTGGTCCTGAGGACTGTGAATCTCAGGGTCTTGATTTCTCATTAGCCTTTCCCCTTTCTTATGATCCTGGGAGAAGGCCAACCAAAAACCCCACTAAGTTTCAGAAAGAGGCCAACAGTCCCCTTACAGCAAGTTTTCTAGACACTGTAGGATGGTCAAGAATGTGCCCCGGGACAATGTTATCTGCCAGCAAAAGTGCGCTAAGCCAGACCCTTTGGTGTGTAGACCTGCTGGTGTGGCTGGACCTTAGAGCACGGGGGCTGATTTTCAGACTCACTGCATACCCAGAGCTCTCACTGATTTCTGTTGGAGTTGTACGTATTCAGTGCCCCTGAAAATCAGATCTCAGAGGTCTATACAGTCATCCTTGCCGTTTGTGGGGCCCCAGGCTTCCAGAAAGAGGGAAATCAGGGCATGAGTTGCCTTCTTCTTGCTTCTGTTGCTGTCTGGTGCCTGGCAGCAAGATGTTGCCTCCCTACCCTGGCTTTACTGCCTGCGAGGGTGATAGGACCAGCCCAGGAGTTGCAGAGGTTACATGGAGCCATTAGTTCGCTTGTGCCAGTGGCCAACACCAGCTGTAGTAACCCAGCTTTTTTTTTCTCTTGCCTTTCAGTGACTTTGACCAGCTTCCAAATGAGGTGCCTGTCTCCGCTAACATTGCAGATACCCAAGAGAAGAGCGGCTTCACCAGTTACTATGTAAGAGAGAGACTCTCTCCTTGTGCTCACAGGTGTGACTGGCTCAGCATTGGGTCAGGGAAATAGGATGCAACCTGCTTGGCCTGATGCCGCTAGGCGGGGCCTGCTGCCTATACAGCCTTCCGGTCTCCATGTTGTTGGGTGGGGCCTGCCTTCCTCTGGAATGGAGAGGTGTCTGTCATGGGTGCACTCTGACAATCCAAGTACCTGTGGGTGTGGTCTGACATTGATGGGCTCTTTGACACTGCCTGTTTCCTAAGTCTTTCCATAGCCTTGTTTAGGAGATTCAATGGGGATAGGGGGATAGAGAATCTGACAGGGAATAGCCCATCTTGGCACATGCAAATTAGGAAGCTCCCTCCTCCACAGAAGAGGATGTCAGATCTGGACAGTGAATCACTGGAGCACCAGGGAGGAGAATGGGAGGGAATGAGGGGTGTGAGATGTGCGAAGAGTGAGTGAGGCCTGCTCAGTGTGCCCTCTGCAGGGTAGGCTCCTCTTGCCAGAGGTATTGACCACCGATCTCTCACTGAGGGACTGCACGGTTTAGACTCAGTTGCAATAAATCTTGGCTGCTATCTGCTTAAGTCTGCTGGCAGTGTCTGGGTGCCACTTGGCACAGAGTTCAATGCTTGGAAATCAGGCCGTCCATTAATCACAGCAAACCAATCTGTTTGGGAAATCGGCGAGAGTACTGTATGGTGGTTGGAGCAGGGGACCTGGAGTCAGAAAATCTGGGCACTGTTTCTAACTCTGTCACTGACTTGCTGCATGACCATGGACAAGGCTCCTAGGCCAGAATGTTCAAACTTGTGCGTGTCAAGTCAGCGAGAGTTATGGGTGCTTGCGACCTCTGAAAACCAGGACCTTAAATTAGGGGCCTAAATGTGGATTTAAGATATCCAAGGAACCCAAGCTTGAAAATATTATCTTTAATCTCCTGGGGCATTAATTTCCTCATCTGTCAAGTGGCAGTCATAAAGTGGTGTCCTGCTCTCTGATGGAAGGTGTTATAGGAGAGTAAAGTTTTATTGTTAGCATTATCTAATGCCTCAAATCCTCCCAGGTTTGCTGTTCGCATGATGGTGTGGTAGGAAACAGTCACAGTGACGTGATCCATGGGAAACCTGGGGACACAGGCAAAATCAGCCTGGCGTGGTTATTATTTTATAGCACCCAAAATGCCAGGTTCTTAACAGAAGGCTTACCTTCAACTTCAGCCTCCTGAGAAAACAGCCCAGGCAGTGGACGGCGGGCTATATGCACCTGCTGTGTGCCTCACTTGCACTCTGTTGATCTTATTAGGTATGCATGTGACCCTCACTCCCTCTTCCCCTTCAGGTGTTTGTCATTGAGGTGAAGACAAAAGGAGGTGGCAGATACTTGATCTTCCGCCGGTACCGCCAGTTCTATGCCCTGCATAGCAAGCTAGAGGAGAGATATGGGGCAGAGAACAAAAGCAATACCTTTGCCTTCACCCTCCCCGTGTTGCCAGGTAGGCTGTTGTCGAACGCAGCCCCGTGTCTGCTCCCAGACATCCTTAGTAGATATTCCAATCCAAGCTTCTCCTAATGGAGCTCATTGTAGGGAAGGATGCCGGAGTGCTGGCTGTGAGAACCAGTTCCCAGCAATGGGTGTTGTAGAGATCAGTGCAGGTGCAGTGGCGGAGGGATCTCCTCCAGCAGGGGACACTGACATGTAGAAAGCTGGAAATCCTTTCTCCTGTATTTCTTGTCCTGGATGTTACTGGCATGTTGCTTCCTTCCTATTTTCTGTTTGGTAACTCTTTTGGTTTGTTGGTTTTGTGCTTTCCAGGAAAAGTTTATGTTGGTGCAAAAAAGGAGATTGCGGAGAGCCGGATCCCTATCCTCAATATTTACATGAAGGTAAAGCTTCAGCTTAGAGCTGAGGTTGCTGTGGGCATACAGAGTCAATGCTTTGGATAGGTCCCATTTGAAACCATCTTGGATAGCTATGTCCACCCCAGCAGGGGGTACTTGGCTCTCTTTATGGCGTTCACCCTGGGACACCCTACTTTCCCGAGGCACCATAACACTGGGGAGAGAACTCCTTCGTGTGCAGGTTGATTATGGGCCCTGTATTAAATGAGTGGCTGACTGGGGCCTGCAGCAGCTGATGGTCTGATAGGCATAATGGGGAGCCTTCCGCTGCCCAGCTCTGCCCTCTCCCCACAGAGATCTCTGTGATTCCCGGGTTTGGGGATGACAGGAAGAGGGTGAATGTCCCTGGAGTAAATAAGGCACACTGGCAACACATTAGCCAAGGCCAGCAGTGAATAGAGGCAAAACCAGAGGCTGCTCAACCCTGTCCCACTTAGCAGGGAGATTTCTGACAGTGATGCACCTCCTCTGTGTGTCGGTAGATTGGAGAGGTGTTTCCATTACCCAGGTAACATACAGGGTGGATCTCTACCATTGCTGTTACTCTGCCCCCTTGCCTCCCCTGACACAGAAGCTGCTCTGCCTGCCCAGCTGGGTGCTGATGGATGAAGACTTACGACTGTTTTTCTACCAGTCGGAGTTTGACTGCGAGCAGGTGCCGAAGGGGCTGCGGCGGCTTCGCCCACGCACTCGCCGAGTGTAAGCCTCTGATGTGTTTCCTCCTGGGTCCCTGCTCGAAGGGAGGGTGCCCAGCCCCTTGTCTCCACCGCCCTTTGGGGAGAGGGAATTGGAGAATCCCAGCGTGTCCCCCAAATAAGTCAGTCAAGTCCTGCCCTACTGCTTGTCTGTGCCATATAAACTGGACTGTTCCCACCCCCAGTAACTAAAAACCCTGCAGTATACAGGCTGCATTCTGTCTAAGGCAAGGGAAATGCTGAAAGGCCATCGGCACTGTTTTCAAATGGTGCCCTACTCATTGCGCTAGTGACTCTGTACCAGTGATCTCTGTAGGGAGCTGTGTGTGGTGTGGGCAGGCCAGGGTTGGGAGCTTGATCCTGCACTGCTGAAGTCAATGGGAGTTTTGCCATTGACCTCAATAGCAGTTGGATCAGATCTTAAATGAATGTGGAGACTCAGTTGGTCCCCATGCCTCACCTGAGCAGGGGCCTATCCTCCAGAGCAGCACTGGGATCCCACAGGAGAGCTGTGCTGCATAGAACAAAGGAGATTGAATTCCCCTCTCAACCAGCAGCATGTGTGTGTGAAGGCCTGGATTGAATTAACACAATCCTTAAGGCTGAGATTTTTCCAAGGGAACTAACTAGCCCCCCAGAGTCCCCAGGGCAAGTCTGACTTCCCCGCTCTGAGCAGTGGGAGGGAGGAATTCCTCCAGAGCGGGGTTGGTAAGGGAGGTCTAAGATTCTGAGTACATGGTTTGAATTCCCCTCTGTGCTCAGCAGAGGGCTTTGCCAGGGAGTGTTTGCTACTGCAACACACCAGAGCTGAGAACCCTGGGCTTAATGTAGTTGTGTCCGCATCTATTTGCTTGACTCGCAGTTGGTGCACAGATACTCTGGTGCTTTGTAAAGTGACTTGTGACTTGGATCACCTGCCTTCTAGAGGGTGAGGAAGCAAAGACTGTGCTATTCAGCTGCTTTTCTTACCACTAGAAAGGGGTGTTTACCTTCCCGTTGTCTCCTTCCTTTGCAGCAAAAGCATTGCGCACCAGGCGCCTGGTTTTGACCGCATGGCAGCCCCACGGGCTGAGGTGAGTACCCTGTGCAGCAAGTAGCAGGTTGTAAACAAAGCTGCTTTTCCACTCAGGGATCTCTCTTATTACATCTGTGTCCTTCTTGGGAGAGGTTCATATGTTGGGGGAGGAGGGAAAATGGAATAAGCATAGATAGGAAATTCTTCTCACTCCAGTGCGGGAGAGGGGAAGAGTAGGAGAGACCAGTATGAGGTGAAGCAGAGGACTGAAGATATATAGAGACTGACTCCCCCTCCCAGTTGAATAACAGGAGGGTCTTATTGAAGGATCAATATGAGCTGAATCTCAGAAATGACAGAACATAGAGAACTCACTGCCCACTTTTCCTCATTTAGAGGGGGTCACCCACAGACTCACTCTCAGGCTCTGATTCAGCAAAGCACTTAAGCATATGCTTAGCCTGAAGTATGTACTTAAGTCCCATTACTTTCTGTAAGATAAGCACGTGCTTAAATGCTCTGAATCAGGGCCTGCGGCATTCTCATCACCAGGACTAGAAGAGTGAGGAAAATCCAGTCCTCAAGTCCTAAGCTGAGAAGGGGAAGCTCTTACAAATGGAAATTGTGTGTGTGTGTGGGGGGGGAGAACATGAAAGAGTGGGGGAAAGGAGGGAGAGAGATAAAACACGGAAGGTAGAAGTAGATGGGACAAGGCTGAATAAGACAAGACATTTCATGAGGAGAGAGGAGGTTGGGAGAAAAGAGAGCCTTTCAATAAACTGAAACCTCATGAAAGGGGGAACACTTAAAGAGTTCATAGTCCTAGGAAAAAGTTGGGCACTGGGAAAGATACACTCAAAATCTAGGAAGATACATGGAAAATAGGAAGAGCAAAGGGAAAAGAAGGAGAAGAACAAAGGGGATGGCAAGTTCCTGCCCCCGCCCCTTTTAATTGGGTAAAAAACTTGTTTGATACAAGATTTTGACTCTGCCATTTGATGGCGATTTGGATGTTTCTGGCTGATTTAAAAAGAATCTTTCCTGGCTTTGGGAAAGAAGAGTTGACACTCCTTCCTCAGCCCCAGCTCCTGTTGGGTATTTGTAAGGCTGACTGTATTCCTTTCTGTCACTAACAGGAAGTTGGCTCTCTCCAGGGCATGCAGCTAGAAGCCTGTACTTTCCTGTTTGAACAAGCAGAGGCGGCTCAGAGTTTTCCTGAGCTGAAGTGATTATTTCCCTCTGTCAAGACACAAGATACTTGCACTCTGAAGCTGGTTTGGGAGGCCCTTCTTAAGAGAAACACTAAGCTTCTTTTTTGGGGCCCCAGGGTGGAATATGTTGGTATCCTCTTGCTTCTCTAAGACAAATGTAAGGGGACTATTGTCCCCTTACTAAAACTCAGTGGGGATGTTCTGGTCGGCTAGCTCCCAGTACCAAAAGGGGAAGGGTTGATGGGAAATCAGGACCCTGAGACTGACAGTCCCCAGGAACAATGGAGAGAGGCCAATGCTCCAGGTCAGCCTGATTGACAGAGCGGGCAGGTTAATCAGGGAGTGAAGAGGCCTGGGGAGCGGATCTGGTCTTCCATCTGAGCTGGAACTGCCTGGGTCAGACGGAGTGGGGCCGAGCTAAGGAAAAAGCAGGGGCTCAAGCTGAGCTGCTGGGAGCAGAGCTGTGTCAGCCAGAGGGGCCAGAAAAGCAGCCCAGGAAGCAGGTCAGTGCTGGGAGCAGAGTCACAGAAACAGCCCACAGAGAAGACCTGTCCTGGGAGCAGAGCAGTAGCAACAAGAGCCAGAGGGGCCAGAGAAGCAGCCCAGGGAGCTGGAGCTGGAGCAGTCTGGAGCCGAGTGCAGTGAGCAGCTGGGGAGAGCAAGGAGGGACCCTGGGCAGCAGACCCAGTGCAGGGAGATGCCCACAGTCAAGAGGCCCTAAATATTATGTAAGTGGGGGAATGGTCCTGCTATTGTGGGGAACTTTCCTGGCTTACATACTACGCTTGTGAAGTGGGCTAGTGAAAGGATCTGAGTCCTTGCTCCCTGCCTGACCTCGAGGGCTCCCCTTCCACTCTCCTGTGTGGCAGAGTCCTTGTAACCCCAACAAGGCTGAGCCCAGGATTCCTGGGGGGCTCAACCCCCTACCTTGTCATAGTCACTTAGGGCAGGGGCTAGGGTGTCCCCACTCCAGGGTGTTCTCTCTGCACTGGACACTTCCCTGACCCACTGATCATTACATACATTCAAAGCAAATACAATTGATTAAACAGCAATCAATTTAAAAAAATAAGGAAAAATGGAAAAGGTTAAAGGAAAACCCGTCACCCTGCTCTATGGCACGGGGACGTCACAACCAGCGTCTCTGGATGTCAGGGAAGTTCAGTCTCTTCCTCACAAGTCCCAGGCCTCCTTCTCAGGCCCTGGTTGTGCTGCAGGGATGCTGAAAGTCGGACACTTGCTCTAGCGGTGGCCACATGCACTCAGGCTCTAGTTGTCAGGACCTTTCTTCCCGGCATTGCTCCCGCCCCGTCGGGGTTACAATCTCCATCCAAGTCTGGCCTGCAGGGCCTCTTGGCTTCCTGACTCCCTGATTAGCCTGCCTGCTCTGTCAATCAGGCTGACCTGGAGCACTGGCCTCTCTCCATTGTTCCTGAGCACTGTCAGTTTCAGGGTCCTGATTTCCCATCAACCCTTCCCCTTTCTTTTGGTACTGGGAGCTAGCCAACAAAAACACTTCCACTGAGTTTTAGTAAGTCCCCTTACACAAAGGAAAGGAGGCTGCAGCCAAGGGGAAATGCCATGGAAAGGTTTACCCAGAACGTATTCTGCAACAGAGGGGTTCTAGCGAGACTTTGCCTTTGAACTGCCCTGCTCTGGGAATGCACACTTCCATCCCTGGGCACTAGCAGCTCGGAATTGTCTCAAAAGCAGAAATTGTTTGGGCCACGGTTTTGCCCTCTGGAAGATCTGAATGTTCAGTGCAAGGCTATTAGAAACTATGGGCTTAGTTGCTCTGAGATCCTTTTCAACTGCTGAAGACAGCAGCTCTTGGATCAATCATTCTCCATTGCATCTGTACCCTTTTTTTCATTAATAGTTACTATAGTTTATGTAGTTTATAAAAAGCCTGTTTAAAGAGCTATTTATATTGGTCACTAGTGAGAGGGGATTCCGGTGTCTATCCTTCTTTATGAGAACCACCATCTTCTGACCTCTCAGTCTTTATTTGTTATTTGAATAGCAGAAAGGTTCTGAGAGGCTTGGGGCTCTAGTTCTCTATATGACCTTGCACAAACATTTGGATCTGTGATGGGAAGTGCATGCTGCTCCAACTCTCCCTGCTTTCCTGATTGCTCCAGCTCTCAGTGTGCATCTCAATAGCAAGGATCTATTAGGCAATATACTCCCAAGAATGTGAGTTACAGGGAAATAACCTTTTCCTGTGAATATGCCGGACAGAAAAAGCAGGAAAGCAGAGTTCTGTAATCTGAATTTATCACTGAAATGGTGATCATTTCCCCCAGGCATTGTTTGACTTTCTTGGAACCAGTACACTGGAGCTGAACTTCAAAAAGGGAGACTTGATCTATCTACTCAGCAGGATCAACAAAGATTGGCTAGAGGTGAGACCGAGGTTACTGGGTCTATGTGAGTTTCTGAGCTGTCAGGGTACATCTAACGTTAGTCCATGAGAGACCAAGGCCCAGATCCTCAAAGGTATTTAGACTCCCAACTTCCAGTGATTTCAATGGAAATTAGTAGTCTAAATAATTTTGAGGATCTGGGATTAAGCTTCTATCTCCATATTCCAGGGTCCTTTCTTTCTAGGCTCTGTTTGAATTTTAGGTTTCCTCTCCTCTGGCGCTTGTGTTTCACTTGTACTCTCTTTGCCTATAGTGCACGCTAGAGTACGTAGAGGTGAGTAGAACACACACACACAGGCCACAGAAAAGAGAAGGAAACTCCTGTTCAGATGTGATCACTTGTGTTTGCATTACTTGTGACACGCTGCCCTCCAGCCCTACCTGCACTGCCCTGTTTTGGGGGGACTTGGACACTATGGGGAGGTAATGAAAATGGGCTGCGGGAGCATGCAGGATATCTGCTGATATGGTATCTCTGCTTTCTATAAGAGGACAGCCTTCATGGGGAAGTATCTGATGTTTGTATATCATACACTGCCCCAGTCCGTCTGTAGCCAACCACCCAATCCAATATTCCTGTTCCAGGTACAACATCAGGTCACTTCCACTGCACTCATCTCATTATGTTGATATAGTGTACTTGGACTCTCAGAAAGCCTTGGACATGGTCCTATATCAAAGGCTCTTAAGCAAAGTAAACAGCCATAGGATAATGAGGGAAAGTCCTCTCATGGATTAATAATTGGTTAAAAGATAGGAAACAAAGGATAGGAATAAATGGTCAGCTTTCACAGTGGAAAGAGGTAAATATCTGGGTCCTCCAAGGATCTCTGCTGTGACCAGTGATGTTCAACATATTCATAAATGATTTGGAAAAGTGGGTAAAACAGTGAGGTGGTAAAGTTTGCAGATGATACAAAACTACTCAAGATAGTTAAGTCCAAAGCTGACTGTGAAGTTACAAAGGGATTTCACAGAACTATGTGACTGGGAGACAAGTTAGCAGATGAAATTCAGTGTTGATAAATGCAAAGCAAGGCACATTGGAAAATATAATCCTAACTATACATACCAAAATGGTAAGGTCTAAATTAGCTGTTACCACTCAAGAAAGAGATCATAGGAGTCATTATTTATAGTTCTTCAAAAACATCTGCTCAGTGTGCAGCAGCAGTCAAAAAAGCTACCGAATGTTAGGAACCACTAGTAAAGAGACAGATAATAAGACAGAAAATATCATAATGATATTATATAAATCCATTATATGCCCACACCTGGAATACTGTAGGCAGTTCTGGTCAACCCATCTCAAAAAAGATATATTAGAAATGGAAAGGGTACAGGGGAAGGCAACAAAAATGAAGAGAGATTAGACTAAAGCGATGTTTAAGAGATGGTATGGCTGAGGCCTATAAAATCTTAAAAGATGTGGAGAAAATGCATAGGGAAGTGTTAGTTACCCCTTCGCAGAACATAAGAACTGGGTGGGGGGGGTGTCATCCAATGAAATTAATAGGCAGCAGGTTTAAAACAAAAGGAAGTACTTCTTCACACAGCGCGCAGTCAACTCACTGCGAGGGCAAATGAAATGTAAATGTGGATAAATGTAAAGTGATGCACACTGGAAAAAATAACCCAACTATACATACAATATGATGGGGGCTAATTTAGCTACAACGAGTCAGGAAAAAGATCTTGGCGTCATTGTGGATAGTTCTCTGAAGATGTCCACACAGTGTGCAGAGGCAGTCAAAAAAGCAAACAGGATGTTAGGAATCATTAAAAAGGGGATAGAGAATAAGACTGAGAACATATTATTACCCTTATATAAATCCATGGTACGCCCACATCTCGAATACTGCATACAGATGTGGTCTCCTCACCTCAAAAAAGATATTCTACACTAGAAAAGGTTCAGAAAAGGGCAACTAAAATGATTAGGGATTTGGAGAGGGTCCCATACAAGAAAAGATTAAAGAGGCTAGGCCTCTTCAGCTTGGAAAAGAGGAGACTAAGGGGGGATATGATAGAGGTATATAAAATCATGAGTGATATGGAGAAAGTGGATAAGGAAAAGTTATTTACTTATTTCCACAATACAAGAACTAGGGGTCACCAAATGAAATTAATAGGTAGCAGGTTTAAAACAAATAAAAGGAAGTTCTTCTTCACACAGCGCACAGTCAACTTGTGGAACTCCTTTCCTGAGGAGGTTGTGAAGGCTAGGACTATAACAATGTTTAAAAGGGAACTGGATAAATTCATGGTGGCTAAGTCCATAAATGGCTATTAGCCAGAATGGGTAAAGAATGGTGTCCCTAGCCTCTGTTCATCAGAGGATGGAGATGGATGGCAGGAGAGAGATCACCTGATCATTGCCTGTTAGGTTCACTCCCTCTGGGACACCTGGCATTGGCTACTGTTGGTAGACAAACACTGGGCTAGATGGACCTTTGGTCTGACCCGGTACGGCCGTTGTTATGTTCTTATGTTCTTATGTTGGGAAGGCCAAAAGTACAACTAGGTTCAGAAAAGAACTAGATAAGTTCATGGAGGATAGGTCCATCAAGGGCTGTTAGCCAAGATGGTCAGGGATGCAACCCTGTGCTCTGAGTGTCCCTAAACCTCTGACTGCCATAAGTTGACAGTCAATGACAGAGGATGAATCTCTCAATAATTACCCTGTTCTCTTCATGCCCTCTGAAAGATCTGTCGCTGGGCACTGTCAGAGACAGGATACTGGGCTAGATGGGCCATTAGTATGATTCAGTATGGCTGTTCTTACATGACCATATCTGGGGAATTCTGGTGGTCATCTCCATGGAAACGACTTATATTTCCACAGCAGATCACATGTAGCAAAAATAGTGCCCTCTTTGTCATTCTCTTCCTTCCACTTGTCCCAGGGAACCGTCCACGATTCCACCGGAATCTTCCCATGTGCTTTTGTGAAGATCATTCAAGACTTACCCCTGGAGGAGGGCACTATCAATTGGCTGCGCTGCTATTACCAGGATGACACTCTCAGCATCATCAGGTAATGAGACGATGCTTTCAGATGACTGCTGGAGAGATACCCAGACTCCTGCAGCCCAGTCAGGGATCTGCTCTGATCATGTGAGATGATGATGTCTTTTCCCTCTTCTAGGGACATATCAGTGGAAGAGGATCTGAGCAGCACCCCATTGTTCAAGGACCTCATGGCATTAATGAGGTACAACACAAGCAGATGGAGGTGCATGCACTATTGCATGCAGAGATTCACTCCCAGGCATATTTCCTGAGTTCCTCCCACTCCTGGCTATGTTAAGGTCCAGCCATCCCAGTGTTCTGGGCCTGACATACTCTTCCCTATTATTCTGGAGAGTTGGCAGTTGTCACAACTTGGCCCAGTACCACTCTGTGTGGTCCCTAGTCTGTTGTGAATGGACCCAATGACTGGGTCCCACGTGCTTCCAAGCCAAGTGGGCCTGGGCAGAGTCTCGTCATTGCTTCTAGCTGTGGGACTCTAGGACACACTCCCAGCCTCAGTCCTCTTGTCTGACACCCTTAGGATGTGGGGCACCTCTGTCCAGCCACCCTAGACATTCATCTACACAGGAGAAAAAAGGCATTGCCACCACCCGTGGAGACATTTGCAATGCACACAAAATGTTGGGTCCAAGTGTTGCCAGCATCATTGAGTGTGCACCTTCTCTGAGCAAGTCTTGATAATGTCTCGTCCCACCCTGTTATTTATGATTTGTATTGTCGTAGTGCCTAGAACCCTATTTATAGATCATGACCCCATTGGGCTTGGTACTGAACAAACAGAATCTACCCCAACATCCCTGCCCACTGTTGCTAGTCCAGTGTGTCTGGAACTCACAGGCATTGCAGTCACATAGACATGGCTGGTTCTCCCATCTCAGTCCACCAGTGCTTTTCCCCACACAACCCTAACCTTGCCAGCCCTAAGCTTATAGAAATAATGAGTCCAGGCCCTCAAGATCATGAGACTGGCTTGAGAATTTTGAGACTTTAATCATAAATGTTGGAGTTTTTTTTATTTACCTCCTGGCATTTGAGAAGGGTCACATTTTCAGATTATTTTCTCAAGCATGAGGTCTGAGATCCTCGTGTAATCAAATGACTCCAGGAGCTGGGGCTTTAAGAAAAACTGGCGATAAAATTGAGAGTTGACAACACTATTGAACAGTGACCTCTCTGCACTCTAACACCTCCCTTTGGCTCACCTTGTTCTCTCCAACCTGGTTTTAGGAGGCCTGCGAGCCACTGAGCCATCTATCAGCTGGCTTGTTGTGATGGACAGTACCACAAATAACAAGCTGGACACACGGCAATAGGAGGAAATAGAACTTCACTGTAGTTTTAAAACTTGGAATATTAAAAATCAAACAGGGGGCCAGTTTTCTTCCACTCTTCTAAATAGGGTGACCAGATGAGAAGAAGAAAATATCGGGACCAAAAAAAAAAAAAAAAGAGGAGTGCCGCCAGCGGAGCAAAAAAACACCGGCGTGCGAAATTTCAGGACAAATTGCGTCCCGATTGATGGGGACAAATGCCTAAATATTGGGACAGTCACAATTTTGTCGGGACATCTGGTCACCCTACTTGTAAAGGAAACAAACAAGGGGGAAAGGAATTGTTTATGAATTTACCAGTTTTAAATCGTTTTAATACACTATTAAACCAGTAGACCAACAGACCCGAGAGAGAATGCTGTGTGGCTTGACAGCTCATCTCTCTCACCAACAGAAGTTGGTCCAAAAAAAAATATTACCTCTCCCACCTTGTCTCTCTCATATCTTGGGACCAACGAGGCTACAACAACACTGGAAACAAATATTAAACCAATAAACTGTTTTACTTATTGTAGAGCAGTTCTTTGTTGGGCCACTCATCTGGGAGCTGCTGGAGTGGCATCCCCCACATGTTTGTCCAACCTTTGAAAGGGATAGTAGAAGAAGCATTATAACTTCATTTTGAATGACAGTGGAATTACAGATATATTCAGTGGGCAATACTACTTCTGCCTCCTAACTGCTCCAATTGCATATTCACCTGTCCCTAGCAGTTTAGCTGGCTTTCTTTAATGGTGTTTGAAACACTGTTGTCTATTAGCAGCCAAACTCTATAGCATGTCCCTAGTGCAGGGGTGGGCAAATTACGGTCCGGGGACTGCTTCTGGCCCTTCAGACATTTTAATTCGGCCCTCAAGCTCCAGCCAGGGAGTGGGGTCTGGGGTTTGCCCTGCTCCAGCCAGGGAGTGGGGTTGGGGGCTTGCCCCGCTCCGCACATGCTGGGGCTCCGCACGGCTCCCGGAAGCAGTGACATTTCCCCCCTCCGCCTCCTACTTGTAGGGGCAGCCAGGGAGCTCCACGCACTGCCCCCGCAGCTCCCATTGGTTGGCAACTGTGGCCAATGGGAGCTGCAGGGGCAGGTGCAGCACCTGTGGATGGGGCAGTGCGCAGAGCCACCTGGTCGCGCCTCTGCATAGGAGCCGGAGAAAGGACATGCCGCTGCTTCTGGGAGGTGCTTGGGGTAAGCGCCGCCCAGAGCCTGAACCCCAGACCCTCTCCTGTGCCCCAACCCCTGCCTGGATCCCTCGCCCACCCTCCAAATCCCTCTGTCCCAGCCCAGCGCACCCTCCTGCACCCCCAACCCCTCATTCCCAGCCCCACCCCAGAACCCGTACCTCCTAGCTGAAGTTCTTACCCCCTTACTCCCTCTTGCACCCCAACCCCCAATTTGTGAGCGTTCATGGCCCACCATACAATTTCCATACCCAGATATGGCCCTTGGGCCAAAAAGTTTCCCCTCCCCTGCGTTAGTGATATGCATTGCTGGCAACCATTTTCAATAAGTAATGGCCTACTGGAGATGTACCCACAGAGGCCAGCATTCGAGTGAAGGGCAAAGAGACCCTGGCCCTCAGCTTCATATCTGTATAGTGTTAATACACAACGTGGTATGGGGACAGCTGATAGTGCAAAGTCTTGTTGTTAAGAATCTGACACCTCTCATTGGCTTGGGAAGGGTTAAATATCTTCAAAAAATTGGGTGTGCTGCCATTCTTTAGAGTTCTCCTTAGAGGGCTGCTGCCTCTTGTACACCAACATGCAATATCTTCCTGGCATTGTTTGAATCCATTTTTCCTCTCCTAGGAGAGAGTTTGACCGTGATGACATTGTTCTGAATTACCGGGACTCTGAGGGTGACCTGATCCGTCTGGTCTCTGACCAGGATGTCGAACTCATGGTGTCTGAGGGCAGGAGACGGCCCTCCGAGAAGCATTTTTTCCCCTGGAAGTTGCACATCACCCACCAGCATGACCTCAGTGTCTACAACACCAGCCCAGGAGGAGGCACTAGTCAGGCACTAGCAGTGAAAGGACAGTGACTGCCACAGGGAGCTGTTTCCACTGGTGGCTGCACCCCTCCATCCACTGTACTGACTGTTTCTTTTAACAAGGCTTGAGACAGGCAACAATCACAGCAGGTTAGATACTGGTGCCCTGGGACATGGAACAACCAGAACAAGTGGACCTACTGCTGCCTGAGAACAGAAGTGCTGAGGTGTCAGGGGAGCCCTGCAAGCCCAGGCACCTCAAAGACTAATTGGACATTGTTAGTAAATGTAGCTAGTAAGCTGGATATAAATAATTGTAACTGTGTGTCAGTGTTGGGTTTGAAGTGTTGTTCTGGCTGGGAAGAGAAGATGTGCTATTGTGAACTATGCCTTTACGGGCTGAGCGCCCCAGCATGAAATCTGGGTAGAGCGCAGCAGAAACTCCAACTGTTGTCATGGGGCTGACTGGAACTGGTCATGGAATAAAGCAGAGCTCTGTCTAATGCCTTTAGCACTGAGTGAGCACTGAGCACCTCCAAAGGGAATGGGAAGGCTGCAGGGGGACCTCAAATGGCCCTTGGGATTCACCATGCTGCTGGGTCACCCTACAGTGAGGAGGATAATTTTAGGGGCTTTTATGACAACCTGTTCCTGCTTGTCTAAGCCCCATCTCCCATAGCAACGTCTCTCTGTGGGCATGAAGATGCCAACATATCAGGGGTTGTGTTCTCTGATGTCCAGGTCCACTCCGCAGATAGTAAATCCAAGTGGGAATGAATCCCTCAGAAGGGAGGAGATGAACCATGGCTGGTGAGAGGGCATCACACAGTAACACTGTCCACTGGCTAGAGGGTGCAATGGTTGTTTAGGATCTGCACATGGCTTTCCTGTCTGATGTGGCTCCTCAGGGAACCCAGGGGCTTCTAGTGTTTGTTTCTTCCTGCTTGCCCTACACAGATCACCTACTTGCCACAAAGTTTGCAAGGGGAGAGGGACTTTCTCTTTCCTCAGTTGCCCCAGCCCCACCTCCAGTCTTGGAACTATTGATTATTTTGCCCGCAGATGTGAACTGATTATGGGCATGAATTAGGGCTGTTTCCCCACTATCTGTCAGTGGGATTAGGTCAGAATGAGCTGACTGCAGAGGAATGCCAGAGGTTTGCAAGTAGAAGACATTAAAATGTAATCAGGGGTAACTATGGGAGGATTATCTCCCACGCTCAATAATTAACTGTGACAGGTTCTGCTGTTCCAAGGTACATGGTGTGGAGGAGAAAAAATTGCTCTGTGACTAAAAAGGGAGGCCAAAGTGCAGTTTACAGAGATCTCCTATTGGGCTTCCTCCTGCTTCAGCACAGAGTGAACAGATCTCAGTATGCAGCGTGCCATCGCCAGCCAAGTAGCAAGACATTGTATGCGTATATACAGCACCAAGGCCAATGGGGCTCTCTTTAGGCGCTACCGCAATACAAAATAACAATGACAATATGAATAGCTCTGAGGAGCAAGGCTGCAAGTGGGGAGGGGGGGTGCGGAACCACCCAAAGTTAGTGCTAGGGATCTTGGGGGGTTTCAAAGAATGGAAGATTTGGGCCCACTGGCCTGGCACTGTGCCAAGATGACATGGTTCAGATCTGTTTGCATCACTAATTGGGCCTCATGCAAAACACAAGGAACTCAGTAGAAAGACTCCTATTGACCTCATTGGGCACTGGGATCAGACTCACAGAGATTATATGGGATACAGAAAACAGGGCAGCTCGGGGGCACAGTGAGTTGATACATATCCAGGCATCTTGGTGCAGGGGCAGAGTTAATACATGGGGTTTTTAATGGTCTTGTTCTAATGCCTACATAGACACGTAACAAAACCACAGCACAGACTGGAATATGTGGCCTTCTCTATTCGCGCAAGGCCTGGGACTGGATTAGCAAGTCAGGAATGAGTTGGGCTGGGAATGCTTGGATGGCACCTATCTCCACTCTGGTCAGCCTGAGGCAGTGCTGTCGGCCCCTTCCTTTCAAGAGCAACAAATTCACTTTTCTCATGTCTAAAACTAATGAGTTTATCAGAACTTAAAATATCCAAAAGAAGAATTGCACTGCACAATGCAGGCCTGGCAATGTCCGATTAACATAGCAGAAAAAATAGAAATATACTCCCAGAACTGCCCTTTCTTCCCCTCATCAGCCATGTCACATGATACCCTAAACAAGTGAGATGCAAGAATCCCTCCTGGTAGGTGACACATCTAAATCAATCAGTAATGGAGCTGACCGATGGACTGAGAGCTGATTTTTGTCAGGTGTGATCACTGGTTACAGCTCTGAGCCAATATTTTTTCCTTGCAATAGAGGAACCGGAAAGAACAGGGTTCTCTTTGTTTGACACAATTCATACCTTACAAGAAACCGCTCAGATCTTCACCAAAGCACCAGCTTGATGTTAACATCTTCCACAAGCAGCAAATCATAGTATTTTAGCAGTTATAGATTCATAGATTCCAAGGCCAGAAGGGACCATTGTGATAATCTAATCTGACCTTCTGTATAGCACAGGCCAGAGAACTTCCCCAAAATGGTTCCTAGAATAGATTTTTGGAAAAAACATCCAATCCTGGTTGAAAAATTGTCAGTGATGGAGAATCCACCATGACCCTCAGTAAATTGTTTCAGTGCTTAATTACCCTGATTGTCAAAAATGTATGCCTTATTTCCAGTTTGAATTTGTCTGGTTTCAACCTGCCATTGGATTGTATTATCCCTTTCTCTGCTAGATTGAAGAGCCCATTATTAAATATCTTTTGCCCATGTAGGTACTTATAGACAAGTCACCCCTTAACCGTCTCTTCGTTAAGCAAAAAAGTTTGAGCTCCTTAAGTCTGTCACGATCATGCATGTTTTCTAGTCCTTTAATCATTCTCATGGCTCTTCTCTGAACCCTCTCCAATTTATCAACATCCTCGAATTGTGGTCACTGGAACTGGATACAGTATTCCAGCAGTGGTCATAGCAGTGCCAAATACAGAGGTAAAAATAACCTCTCTACTTCTACCCAAGATTCCCCTGTCCCTGTTTATGCATCCAAGATTTGAATTAGCCCTTCTGGGCCCTGCATCACATTGGGAGCGCATGTTCAACTGATTAAGCAGCATGACCCTCCATGACAAATCTTTTTCAGAGTCACTGCTTCCCAGGAGAGAGTTGCCCATCCCATAAGTATGGCTGCAGTCTTTGTTACCAGATGTACACATTTACATTTAACTCTATTAAAGCACATATTGTTTGTAAGCAATTAATACCTGGGGGAGCAAACAGCTGTGCATATCTTTCTATCAGGGTTATAGAGGGTAGACAATTTATGAGTTTACCCTGTATAAGCTTTATACAGAGTAAAGTGGATTTATTAGGGGTTTGGATCCCACTGGGAGCTGGGTGTCTGGGTGCTAGAGACAGGAGCACTTGCTAAGCCGTTATCAAGTAAGGCTGCAGTTTGGGGGGCAAGGGTTGGACCCTGGGTTTGTGTTGCAGCAGATTAGCGTATCTGGCTCAACAAGGCAGGGTTCTGGAGTCCCAAGCTAGCAGGGCAAATGGGCTCAGAGGTAGTGTCAGCACATCAGATGACAGTCCCAAGGGGACCCAACCCATCATGTACCTCCATTTCCAGATTGGGAAATCAAGGGCATTGAGGCAAGCCCATTTCCAGAAGGAGAGATCAGGGAGGAATGGCTCAGGGTTTGGGGCTGGTGTTTCCAGGGAGCCAGGGAGACCAGGGGCTGCAAGTCCACCATTGACGTTTCCAGATGGGCGTGTGGAGGATGTGTCAAGGTTTATCATTCACACCAGTTATATTTGCCACCTCTGCCTGATGTAATCAGCCACACACAGGAACTGAGATGCCACTATCACTGAGTAACGTCTCGGAGAGTATCACCAGTGAGCAGTGCACTGATCACTCACCCATCCAGCACTTGGATGAAGCTGACCAGGTCTGTCTTCTTGGAAGGGCTCTGCTTGCCAAAGTCCAGCTGGCTGCTTGGCAGCAGAATCCCGAGCAGTACTTTCTGAAAAGAGACAAGGGCAGATAGCACTCCTGGCAGACAGAGGGTGATTCCCTGAGGGCAGAGGGGAGCCAGAAGTCCGGTAGTGGAGATACAGCAGTGCGTGGTAGCAGTTTAACCCCTCCTGGGGGCAACATTGCTTCTGGGGACAACATTGCTCCTTGATGGAGGGAACAGGTCTGGAGGCCTCGTGGCCCTGTCTCACCACGCCCCAAAAAAGGGCAGAGGAGAAGTCCTCCAGGCAGTCTAGAGTGGCTGCTGGGAGCAGCTAATCAGAGGGGCTGCTGGAGTGACCAATCAAGGGGCACAAGGGCCATATAAAAGAAACCAGCAGCGGCAGAGCAGTCAGCTGCTGCCTGGAGCTTGAAGAAGGAGAAGTGGGTGCATGGCTGGCTGGAGGAGCAGCAGGACCATTGACAGCTCACTGCAAGTGAGACTAAGCCCAGGAAATGCTGCTGAAGACCAGGTGCCTGGCTGGCAGGAAAAGAAGCAGGGCCATGGGCAGCTTAGTTCGGGCAGGCTGAGCCCAGAACCTAGTGAGACCAGGTGAGAGTACCATGATGGGCCCTGCTGGTCTGGTTGAAGATTGAGTCCAGGGAGGGCTGCCAAAAAAACATTAACTGAGTGTACCAAGATGGGCCCTTTTGGGCTGTTAAAGAAAGCAGTGCCTCTGGGGGAAGCCGTGGTGCTACAGCCCCATACCAGGCCATGAGCAAGACCTAGAGACTGCATACCCCAGAACGGGGGACAGTGTGTATGATTCGGCCAGAGGGCTGAGTCACTGAAGAACTGCCAAAAGAACCATTGGCTGGAGACGTGCTCATGAGAGGCAGGTGCAACCCTGTTGTAAGAACTGAAAGAAAAAGGCTCCCACCCGACCACGAAGGGGACACCAGCAAGAGGTGAGTGCCGCCCTGTTCATAACTGAGTGATTGCAGGCATGTATCGGCCAGAGAGGAGGTGCTCACAGGACACAGGTGTCAACATCATTACTGGCAAGGTTTATTTTGTTCTCCACGGGCCTTTCATTTTCCCCAGTGCTGATCTCTCTCATTTAACTCTGCACTTCATCAGGTAATGCCAGGTATGTGGTGGCAGCTCTGCCCACAGAGCGCAGGGGAACAGTGTGGGCAGGTGCAGGAGGGCAGCAAATCAGCCACTGTGTGTAATGGCAGCCCTGCCCTGGGAGACTATGGGAATGCTGTAGGTAGGGCCAGGGCCCAGGAAATCAGCCTGTGTCTATAGCATAAGAGCTCTGCCATCCCAGGGTGAGCTGGGGCACCCCATTTCCTAGGATTTCTGAACACCTTTGGATCTGACACCTAATGAAATGTGATGGACACTTAAAACCATGGGGTAAGGAACAGAGTCCGACCATGGATTGAAAACCAGCTACACAACTGGGAACAAAGAACTATTGGGAATGGCTATTCGTCAGGGTGCAGAGAGCTCATTACTGAGCTGTTCTGGGGCCAGCCCTGGGAGCTGTGTGCATTATGGATTTGGAGAGAGAACTGAGCAGCAGATTGGTGACGTTTGCTGGTGACACAAGATTATTTCAGTTGCTAAGGGTAATTAGCATGAGGGACTCCATTTTGTAAGTTCCCCTATTTTGTATCCATCATTAACTAAAAGAGAGCACATCACGTACACAGCTCCCAAGGGCAGCATTAAAGAAAGATAAAGCCAGAAACAGGAAAGAGGATCGGAAAACAGCAGCAACAGCATGATTGAGGAAAAATTCTAGTATGCAAAGTAACAGCTGGACTGTGCACTAGCCAGCACGAGGACAATGATTAGTTGTAATAGGCTGAAGATAAGAAAATGGCTTGTTTATTGGCTAAGGTTTCCAATCCATGAGGGTAGCATGCACTCCTAAAAGGTATATAACTTCTATGTAATCTGCAGCCTGGGTCTCTCCCTGACTAGCAGGGGGACACCACGTTCAAACATTGTTTGAACCTTGCGCAATAAAACTTTGTTGTTTGGACACTCTGTAAATCTTTGGGTTTTGTGCCTCAGCCTAGAAACGAACGGTGCGTGGCCTACAGGTATAATTCGCAACACAGTTAGAACTAGAGAGACTTGACAGCATCTCTGGGTGGATGTGAACCCATGGAGGGAATGAGCAACACAATAGTAGGTGCAGTTCAGCTTGCTCAAGCATAAGGTAAAACACAGCGGCAAAAATACTATCACCTGGGCTTCTCCTATGCACTGCTGGGCAGGGTCCTCGAAGGACAATGTGTGACATTATCTGATTAAGTTATGACCATATAGATCATTGTTGCAACCTCTTTTATATATTTGCAACAAATCTCATACAAAATGTGGCATGTAAGATGTCTATGAAAAGGTTATGATTTGCTGGCTATGATTATGCTATCTATATGCATGTATCATTTTTGTATTTGAAGTTATAAGTATTGGTGCTATACCTGGATTTCTAATGCTTGCTCCTGAGGTAACGCCCACAAGGTAGTTAGCCAGCACAGCTTGGAGGCACTATTCAAATTAAGAGGCTCATCAAAAAACACTTACCAGGCAATAGACCATGGGAGACGCCAATCTATACTGAATGAACTGTCCTGCACAGGTGTTGTTTGAGGTACAGGTAATGGCTTCTTGTATCTATTGGGTGTCCGGGAAGTGGGCGGGCGAAGCCCATCCACTGCTAAAGGATCCTCCCCCAGCCTAAGGGGAGGAACCACAGGGCCACAGAACCCACTGAGTGCGGGGGACAACTAATAAAAGAACAGGGACAGGATTGAGGTCAAAGGGTCAGAAGGAGGGAACCTAACGGGGACACCGAGCAGAGAATCCCGGACAGCGCCCACTGCTCCTCGAAGGCGTCAAGGGAGCCAGTGGACGCCGCCCAGAGGAACTCCACCCGGATGCGTGATCGGACCATGGAGCGGAAGCAAGCCCCACAGTCACCGGAGTCTCCATCGGCCAACCTCCCCTCCCTGGTCGCGTGGATGGCCTTTTTCGCCAGGGCGAGGAGGAGGTTGACCAGGAGGTCCCGGGACTTCGTGGGGCCACGGATAGGGAGTGCATACAAAAGGAGGTGAGGGGAAAAGTGTAACCAAAAACGTAAGAGGATGGCTGTGAGGAGCCGGTGTAGGGGCTGCAACCTGGTGCACTCTAAATACACGTGCGCCAGGGTCTCCCTCACGCCGCAGAAGGGGCAGGTGTCCGGGACAGGGGTAAACCACGTCAAGTACACGCCCATGCTCACGGCCCCATGGAGGAGTCGCCAACTGATATCCCCAGTGGGCCTTGGGACCAGGGTGGAGTAGAGGCTGGCCCACCGGGGCTCCTCACCCTCCAGAGGTGGCAGGAGGTCCCGCCACTTCGTATCGGGGCGGGACATGAGGGTGAGGAAGTGAAGGGTGTGGAGCACGAGCGTGTAGAGCTGTTTCCTTGGTGCGGTTTGGAAACGGACCGGCTGCAGGTCGTGCAGCCGGCTTGCGGAGAAGGGGCAGGAGGACCGGTCGTAATGGCTTCTTGTAGCGGAGTGGTCACCCCGCTCAGGTTAAGAAGGGATTAAAAGTAGCCAAGGGATGCTGGTTGGGAAACAGCCACAGGTGTGGACACACCCAACTAGGGTCCAGCTGACCCTGATAAAAGGGCAGGCTGAGAGAACAAGAGTCTCTCTTGCTCCAGCTGAAGAGCAGAGAGGACCAGGCTGCCTGGGTGAGCAAGCAGGGTACCTGAGGCAGAGCTCTGGCCTGGTAAGTCCCCAGACTGAGGCCTTGCTGAAGGCCAGAGGAGGTACTAGGGCTGCAGGGAGGCAGCTGGAGCTGGAAAGGCAGCTGGTCTAAACCCCCTTGCTGATGAGAAGTGGCCACTTCAGACTGCAGTTTCGCCCTGAGGGAAGGGACTAGATGAGGACTGGCAGTGGGTCATTGAGGTGAGGTGGGCTTAGGGGACTGGGGTTCCCCAGGGAGGGGAGACCCAGAGTGTGGGGCACTGTTGTCAGGCAATATCCCAAGGTAAAGGGCATTAGGGTCTGGGAAGGATGCAGGACCTGAAGTGCTATAAGTGGTGGTGATCAGGAGGAAGCAGGCACCGGTAGAAAGACACTGGACAGCAGGAGGGACACTGAGGTTGGAACTGACCAGCAGGAGGTGCTGTGGCGGTGCCTGCTGTGCTACACTTCTTCTGTGTCCAAACCTTCATGCATGGACATGTGACTTGCCCATGTGACTCCAAACACTATCTTGTCACCTGTAACTTTCCACTAGATGTGCTGAGAGCTTTGTTTGAAAGAACAGGTTCCCTGCACATGGCAAAAGATATAAAAGGCCCTGGAAACCCCTCCATTTTGCTGTATCCTGCTCTGGCCTCTTTCCTGCCCAAACCTCTGGACTATGAACATATGTGAATGGAAGCAGTCTAATCACGGAATTGAGGACCTTGGAAGCAGCCAGAAACTTGACTTAAGCCAGCAGCTTATTCCATCACTGCTACAAGCCTGAGTGTGGTCTTTGCAATTACTGTATGTATTTGATTCCTTTGAGCAATTTTAACTCACCTGCTTTTTATAAATAAATCTTTAGATTCTACATACTAAAGGATTGGCATCAGGATGATTTTTTGGGTAGGCTCTGAGTTGCATATTGATCTGGGTGTGTGGCTGGTCCTTTGGGATCAGAAGAAACTTATTTTTTTTAGACTGGTTTTAAAGAACCACTCATCTCTAAATCCAGTGGTTTTGGTGGTGATATAAGAACTGGAATGCCTAAGGAAACAGCTTTTATGACATCTTGTTTGCCAGTGTAGTGAAACAGAAGTTTTCTTCTGTTGCTGGTTTAGTGTATGGAAGAATAACCACCAGTTTTAGGTTGTGTTTGCCCTGTTTCTTAGCAGTTTGGCATTGAGGCACAGTTACACAATGTAATGAGGGTATTTACCCTACAGGTGCTGTGAAAGAGTAAAGGTTTGAGGGGCTTGCTTGAACCTAGAGGATGGGCCAGGCCTAATTAGAAATAAAGCCCAGATGCAGATGAGAAGGGCTTGTGGCCATAAACAGCTGAGTGAGGCTAGTGGGAGGAAGGAGACCTAGGGAGAGGAGGTGAGAAGTAGCCTAAGAGAAGGCAGAGAGAGAGAGAGAGAGAGAGAGAGAGAGAGGAGGCAGAGCAGACAGCACACTCCAGGGGTGAGTGGGAAGTCTGACTGGAGACAGGGACACTGAAGAGCAGTAGCCTGCTGGAGCTCCTGAGTGAGGGGAGGAGCATGTCAGCTCCTGGATAGCAGGGCTGTTGAAAGCACAGGACCTGGAGACAAGCTGTGGGGATAAGTGGAACGGATGAGGCAGGCTTGTGAGGATGAGATGGCCAGCTGAGCTCAGCCAGGCTGAGGGGTTTGGTTTTGTTTATGGTTCTATTGGACATGGTAAAGGACTCTGTTGGCCAGAAGGGGCAGGACTCTGTCAAGTTGTCTGACCAAAGGGCCAGGGTACTCTTGCAGCTGGAGTAGGCCAAAGATTTTTAGGGAAAAACTAAGGCAAAAGTTGCTGCACTGCCACACCCAGCAAGGAGGAGTGTGCTGAGGTGGCTATTTGCTACAGTCAGGCCTTCAGGAACAGCAATGGAGGTGTCTGCCCAGAGCGGGACAAAGATCTAAAAGCTGATGGGTTGCTTGGGATCATTTAAAAAGGGAATGGAAATAGTCCCCTTCTGTCAGACAGGGGTGCTCTCCTTGGAGCACTACATTTCTGATCACCTCCCAGGACAGAGGATGTAGCTGAGATTGAAGAGCTTCCAAGAGGGCCAGTGGAGGTGGGTTGAGGTCTGGACAGCAGCTACAGGACAGAAAGAGTGTCAGGTTTATTGCATATGCAAAGGACAAAAGTGGAGGGGGGATGGTGTCTAGTGTCAAGTGTGGAAGACCTGGGTTTAAGTTCCTGATCCTCTACAGACTTTGTTCATGACCTTGGGTGAGTCATTTAATCTCCTTGCCTCAGTTCTCTAGCTGTAAAATGGGATAATAATGCTGCCCTGTCTCACAAGGGCATTGTAAGGAGAAATACACTAGAGATTATGAGGCACCCGGTACTGTGCTGATGGGAGTCATGGAGGCACCTGGCATAGATCTGGCTGAGGTCTTGAGGAATTGTGCTAGTGGGGAGCACCACCACTTCAGGGTGGGTGGGGGAGGGACTGTGTCTCTGAGGTGGACCTAGGCAGATGCCACCATCCTGTAGGGTGATTATACCAACTGCACCCTGGCAAGCAGGTACAGAGGTGGGGCAGGACCATGACTCAGCCTCCTGCCTTCACCTTCCCCAGTCCTTTTGGGGGCACAAGGAGGGAACAGTCCCTGCGCTTCTGCAAATCAAACACTGTGACTGGCCCTTGCATGGAAATGCATGTGGTTGGGGCTTGCCCTAGAAGATCATTACTAAGGGGATTTGGCAGACTGAGTGACTCATTTCCCCTTGTCCCATATCATGAGAGGGTCACTCAATAAAAGTAACATTCAGGGGAGGGGAGAGAAGAAATAGATCTTCCCACACTGTATTGGAAACCTCCCTATGTCCGAAGGGCGGAGGACTGTGACTTTATAAAGAACCAGCTATCGCCCTGGCTCATAATAACATAGGTAATAGTGTAAAAGCAGCAAAGAGTCCTGTGGCACCTTATAGACTAACAGACGTTTTGGAGCATGAGCTTTCGTGGGTGAATACCCACTTCATCAGATGCATGCATCTGACAAATGGGTATTCACCCACAAAAGCTCATGCTCCAAAACATCTGTTAGTCTATAAGGTGCCACAGGATTCTTTGCTGCTTTTACAGATCCAGACTAACACGGCTACCCCTCTGATAATGGGTAATAGTGGTGCAAGTTACACTAGTAGTAACTGAATCTTGTGCACATAGGGCCAGGAAGTAATTTCCCTATGCAGTGTTGCAGTCTTGGCCAGGTGCACTGTGGGCAGGAGTTTGTTTACCTCTGAAGCAGGATAATGGATGTGAGAGACCAATGGCCTAATCTGCTGTTTCTACTTTGTCCACAGTGCTCCCGTCATCCCCCAGTCGGGGGCAGTGGTTTGATCAGCATGTTCAGGTTCCACCTGGGCAGCTACACACTCAGCAATAAACCCCAGGGCAGCATTTCCCCTTTCTCTGACCCATGCAGAGCTTCTACTTCCACTTCTCCAGGGTCAGCAGTTCTCTTACCTGGAGGTAGCTCTGGAGCAGCTGACTCCTGCCAGGATTTGGAATCTTTTCCTCTCATTTTTTCTTCTTGCTGTAACAAGACAGAGTTTGCAAGGTCACTTCTCCTAGGGGCAGGCTACACTAGACACACAGCCGTACTCTGGGCCCCCTTGTCAACCCAGAGGCCTGAAACTCCATGGCCCAGCACTCAAGCTGCAGCCCAGGCATATCCCCAGCTCGACTAAGCCCTAGATCAAGGGTAGGGGTGTGCCCATACAGCACCTCACCCTTGTTTCTCTGCCCCTCCCTGCACTCACTCTACCAATGTGTCTGGTGAATCTCCCACTCCCAGTGCAAACTTACCTGAGTAAGCCTCTATAACTGCACCAGCCAAATGCTATCAGCATGATGGTGAAGACTGGAACCAGCAGTGGGAGAATCAGTGGTGACCAGACTGAGACAGATAAATGAGAGATAAAGAGACAGCAACAGAAAATAGCTTCATTCTATATCAAACTTTATGTTCTGGATGCTCTGGAGGGATGATACTGAGGTCAGGAAAATGTAGGTTGCCTATCAAGTCACATGTCCTAACTGACAGGTCTGTTAGACCATGGAATAGTTGTGCATGTGTGACAGGCTAGATGTGACCTAATCAGGGCAATGAATCCGTGAACACGTTTGCTAAAACCAACTTGTGATTTGATCTGTCTGTGCCTGAGCCCTTTCTGTTGGGTTTTCCATGAACATCTGGATAACCAGTTTACATTTGTGCAAACATCTGAGGACGCGTTTGTATTTGTGAGAGTCCTCGTATGCCCACAGACCTCAGATGTTCCCAGGAAAAAATTCCCTCTCCTGCACAACTCCAAGACACAGGGTCTCCCAGGAGGTGCTGTGGAAGTGGGGTTAGTCTCTACAGATCTCTTTAAGTCAGCCCCAAAGGGGCTATGGTCCTCAAACCCCTACTCTCCTAATCCCATGTTAGGAATATTTAAAAAAAAAAAAAACTGAAGAAATTCCCAGAGCATAGAACTTTGTTAAAGTGAAGTTCAGACTGAGAGAACAGATCAGTAACTTCAGGGTGAAGATCCCTACGAGAACATTGCAGGTATCAACAAAAAAGAAAAACACCTAGTCATTTGAAATGCCAGGAGACTTGCAGTTAAGTGTGAATTTACAAGAAACACAAACATTTGAGTCTGTACATTCACAACTTAAGGCCTATTCAGTCACCTCTCCTGTTTGTACAGGTTCAGGAAGCCAACTGGAGTCCATGAACTGCACCATAAGACCTAGTGACCAATCACACAGCCTGAATTCCAAATGCTGAACAACACATCCATGAAGAAATGCTTCTCTGGATGACCAGAGAAACCCCTGTAGGGTCCAATAGATTTGCTTAAAATCAGTTTCAAAGAGTCCATCTTTTTCTTATTTTTCAGACATGAAAATGTGGTTCAGAATGAACAGTTCAACCAGCTCCACTGATTGATCCCTTTCTACCTTATAGCATGGATCATTCCTTCCCTTCTCCAGCCCTCCACGTAGATCCATGAACTTCTCTTACTGGCCTCCAGCCCAATTTTCAACCTGACCACATCCTGTGGGATCCAGTCTGCCTGCTTCCTCTTAAAGGTAGTAACCTGGTCACCTCAAAGGCTGCAGTGCAGAGATACAATGTGTAGGGGAAGGTTACAGTCATGTGGCCCTGCTCCCTGATTTTCCTCGGACTCACGGAACTAAAACCTCTGTACAACACTCTGACAGTGTAGGCAGTTCATGCTTCTAAACCTCCTTGTGGAGGCCCCTTCTCTCCTCACCTAGTGCATCCACATCCAGCCCCTGATTTTCATAGTGTTTTCTTGTTCCCATGGGAAATGGCAGCCCTGGGTTCCCATTCAGATAAGCCAATTATACTCCTTCTCTGTGATCGGAAGCATGCAGCCAGGTACCAAGGGGACCCTGGTCAGTCTCTTTGCTCAATTAACTGTATGAAACCCTGGTTCCCCATAAACCCCAGCTAAGGGACCCATTTCTCTAGGGAGGGAACTGATCCCCTCCCCCAAGCCCGTGGCCCAGCTGGGATGTACCACTCTCAGTTTTCCAGGTGCACTCCTCACTCCACTCGCTCCAGAGCCCCTGGTAGGGGAGCATGTTCACCCTCGCCCGCATTTTCCCCCTATAGTGTGTGGAGGGCTCCAGCATCTATAGGGTGAAGATGAAGGGAGGCTTGTCATTGCTGATGTTTACAAGCTGGGCATTCTGGGAAGAGAAGAGATGGAGGAGGGGTGAGGAACTCTCTGTCCCATCCACTCACCTACCTGGCAGAGTCCTGGGCTCCCAGCAGTACCATCACCTACCTCCAAGGAGTCACCAGTCTTCCAATACAAGAATTCATATCTCTGGCCTATATAGCTATAGCTTAGGATCTGTTTTGTCCACCTCAGCTCATACTCCTGGTCTTTTGTCTTTGTCATTGTCACGTTGACAGGCGCAAGCAGCTTGACTAGAACACAAACAACACATTAGGAACATGTATCCATCTCCCAGCTTCGGGGCTGCCTAGAGGATTCAGGGGGCCTAGGGCAAAGCAATTTCAGGGGCCCCTTCCATAAAAAAAAATTACAATACTATATTATTGTGGGGTCCTCTGCGGGGCCTTGGGCAAACTGCCCCACTTGCCTCCTCCCACCCCTCCCCCCCCCACAGGCGGCCCTAGGAAAAATAAATCTTCCGCATCTTGGCACAAACCCAGTTTTGAGAAAACTTCTTTACAAGGTATCACTGGTTCTCAGCATCAGCTAGCGCTAAGAGGTACTAAAGCTCATTAAAAGGGTTGGACAAATATTTTCCATCAAAACATTTTTTGGATTGAAAACTAGGGGTTTTTAAAAAGCAGAAAAAAAAATCACAGACAATGTCTGCTTTCCTTCAAAATTTGTTGTGGTTTTTTTAATTGAAAAGCTGAAATTAGTCTGTCAAAACCTGAATATGGTTTGGGGTTTCAGAAGTGAGTGGCTAAACAATCAAACACAGCAAGCAGCAAATATTTGAAGAAACAATAAAAAAAATTCTGCTTAAAAAAAATCCAAAACTTTTGAATCACCTCAGCTTGTGACCAAACGCTTGAGCCCATCCAGCCAGAGATTTTTCCAGGTTTCTGATACTCTGCTGGCTTCCTTGACTCATATCTGTCTCCATAGCTTTGGGTTCATTTAGGTTAGAACATAAGAACAGCCATACTGGGTCAAACCAAAGGCCCATCCAGCCCAGTATCCTGTCTACCAACAATGGCCAATGCCAAGTGCCCCAGAGGGAGTAAACCTAACAGGTAATGATCAAGTGATCTCTCTCCTGCCATCCATTTCCACCCTCTGACAAGCAGAGGCTAGGGACACCATTCCTTACCTATCCTGGCTAATAGCCATTAATGGACTTAACCTCCATGCATTTATCTATTTCCTAGAGACTGGCTCCATGGGGTCCCTAATAAACTGGAGATGGTTACTGTGGGTTTGTCTTTAGTATAGCTTATGTACATACTTCATGAACTGAGCATTTGAACTTTTTCCAAAATCTGGGATGAGCCTATGTTGTGAAAACTGAAATGCTCAAAATAGCACATGAATGTGAATGGACACAGGGTGCTAAAATTAAATTAACCCGGGGTTCTCACACTGGGGGTCGAGACCCCTCAGGGGGTCATGAAGTTATTACTGGGGGTCACAAGCTGTCAGCCTCCACCTCAAACCGCGCTTTCCCTGGTATGACTCTTCTCATGTGATCCCTCCCCCAGAGGCTAATTTTAAATGAAGCTACCCTCCCCTGACATGAATCTTCCTATGGCACTGAAATTAAATATAGACTATAATTTGGCATTTGAGAAGTGAAAGGGATGCTAGCCCTAATGGAAAAGCTAACAGCTTGGCTCTTCTGCAAGCCTCAAACTGCTGAATGAGCTTTAGGGTAGGGAAGGCTGTGCCTCCCAAACAGCCTGGCTCTGCCCCCTATCCAACCCCCACCCACTTCCTGCCCCCTGACTGCCCGCCCCCCTCAGAATCCCCGATCCATTCTGCTCCTTGTCCCCTCACCCTCCCACAGAGACCCACCACCACCACCCTGGGACCCCACCCCTGCTCCCTGTCACCTGACTGCCCCAACTCCTATCTGCCCCCTTGCTGTGTCCTGACAGACCCCGGAACACTGACGATCCAACCCCCCATTCCCTGTCCCTGACCGCCCCCCGTCTGCCCTCTCCCTGTCCCCTGACTGTTCCCTGGACTCTCTGCCCCTTATCCAACCCCCCACAGTCCCGGCCCCTTACCCACGGCTCTCCCCTCACCTGGAGCCTCAGCGCCTACAGGAGTGTCGCTGGACAGCTGCAGAGTGGCTCCAGCGAGGCCTGAGCTCCCTCCACTCGGCCTGTAGCTTGCAGCTCTTCCCCCTTACCATGCGGCTCTGAGCGGGGAGGGGCTCAGGCCCCACTGGAGCAACACTGCAGCTGTCCAGGGACGCTCCTGGATGCGCTGAGGGTCTGGGAGAGGGGCAGAGGCAGGGTCGGGCAGGGGAGGGAGCCTCTCCCATTCTTGTGGGGGCCCCTGCAGAGCCCGGGGCCTGGGGCAAATTGCCCCACTTGCCCCCCCTTTGGGCGGCCCTGCCCAGCTTCTCTTTCTGCCCATTCCCTTTCCCACTGTGAGTTGTGGGCAGGACTAAGGATACACTTGTGCAAAACTTGTTGCCTGAGCAGACTAGCACCAAGGACTACTAATAGCAGTGCCCTTATCTGACTCATCTCATCTCCACACGCCCATTCTGTACCTCCTCATGGCAGTGCTCTGTCGGTGCCAGTCAGGAGCTCCAGTGCTGGGAGCTTCCTTTACCAGCCATCTGCCCCACCCATACATCACTGTCTAGCTCTTTTGTTAACCATTCCACCTCTCTGCCAACCCAAGTGTTTCCTAAGCTGGAGGAGAAATCACCAGATAACACTGGGCTGACTAACCAAATGGGCTCTCACTGTTTTTGTAGGCTTCAATCAGTTTCTCCTCCTTCTTGGGCCGGACAGTTATGAGGTACTGGCTCAGCCTGCTGGGATTGGTGACATGGATCTCACAGCGGTGGAACAGGTAGTGGCTGCCAGGCAATTCCTCCTCATGGACTGGAGAGCATTCTGTCTCTCTGGGGAAGAGAGCAGCCAGGCCTGAGTGATCAGGAGGGATAGTCAGATCCAGGAGGACAGGCATACGCTGCCATGGCTAGGTCACTTACTCTGATGCCGGTGGGGTTCTGTAGAGGAGTGTGAACAAGACAGAGCTGGTGACCTCTCTCCTCACTTCCCAGCTGCACATTAGCTGATCAACCCCATTGAAGAGGCAGCGAAGGTTCTTGGGCTGAGCCTCATCCCCTAGTGAGGAACCAGTGGTTAGTGTAGCTCTGGGAGGGGGAGGGTTGGGAGGGATGGAGAGGACAGTGGAGCAGGGACTGATTGTGATTGTTGAGGGAGGAAGGGAAAACTTTTACTTTCAGGGTTCTCTAGGGCAGTCCAGAGCATTATGCTGGTCCATTCATCCAATGAATACAGTCCACATATTGCGAGAGACACAGATTGGCCTCTGCTGAGCCCATATCCCCAAACCCACCATCTACACTGGCACTCACTGGCCGCTTTGCTGAGAGGCCAGATACTGAGCACACCTAGAAGGGTCCCATCAAAGTGAGGGGTTTCAGGTGCAGTGGCAGGGGAAATGTGTATAAGGAGCATGTACTGCCCCTGCCAGTGCTGCATTATGACTGGTGCCGTGCTCCTGTGCTGGGCAACTAACCAGAGTGCTGCAGTCTCTGTGGCTACTGCTCTGCTACCTGTCAGTGACACCAAATTCACTTCAGATAAGAGAACACCAGTGAAACTGGACCATTTTCATCAAATTCTCAGACCCCAAATCTTCTGGAAGCAAAGCACAATATCCTTCTACTGCCAGCATCTCATCACATCACCCCTTCCTCCTCCCCTCCCCCCCAGTCCCTTGACCTCCAGAATTACCTTCCTGAGACTTCCAGGACATGGCAGTGCTCCATTCGCTGGACTGCCCAGATCAACCAGTGCCCTGGCTTGGCTTGTATGGGGCACGAGCTACATAGTTGCTGCTCTGCATAAGGGCATCACACCTCAGCAAGCAGTGGGAGGAGCTTGTGACTGATACTAAGGAAGATTTCTGTCAGTGACGATGAGATAGTGAGAGGTGAGAGTAGGTGGAGAGAGAGAGAGACTTGTGAGAGAGGTGGGTGGAGGACCCTTTTCTTGGGTAATTCAGCTCAGCCAAGCACAGCCAGCGCTGTGATCCCTGGGTAAGGTGGAGCCAGATGCTCCTTGTACAGGGCTCATTGCTCTTTTATTTGCTAGATCTGTAGTCTTAACCAGCCAAGGCCATGGCTGGACGGCACAGGATTTGTAAGATGTACACAGAGCTAGCTGCAGCGTGCACGGATCCACTGTCTGGGCAATTCAGGTTTCAGAGAATCGCCTGGGTTCAGCAGCCAAGCAGGTTTCAGAGGATTGCAAAGGTTTGTCTTCTGCCCTCTAAAAGGTGCAACCAAGAACAACACATGCTAATGCCTAAGCACATCTCATGCCTACCTCCCAGGATTCCCACTCCCACTTGTAGGGCATGTCAAGCTCCAGTGCATTGGGCAGCCGGAGTCTTCCCTTTCTCCCTCCAGCTGCTTCCCAGGCTGCTTCTGTGACATTGATCCAACCCTTCTGAGGTGGGAGGGTCTGGACTGGAAATAGTAAGGGACAACATGGGCTGGGGTTATTAGTAGATAGGGAGAGAGTCTTTCTAAGAGTCTTATTTCCATAAGGAAAGACCCAGATCTACCTAACATCAGGCTTTTGTGGGATTTCTCAGGACTGCAAAAAATCAAAGAATCAAAAAAACCCATCTAAGGCCTGTTGGCACTTGGCAGTGGAAGACATAATGTTGCCAAGGCCTTATGCAGGGCTGGCCTTAAAATGAGGCGAACTGACGTGCCAGACTGGGGGGGGGGAGGCACCACTAGGACCCAGAATTTGAACCTTTCAAAGTTTTGGCCCAAACAAGGGGGAATGTGGATGTCATTTGAGCTCCCTGCCTCAGGTGCTAAAATGTTGTGCCTTATGGAAAATAGCAATCAACAGAACAGAAGAAGAACAGGGAATTGAGTGTCAGGTAGACCCATAGCAGCCAGCATTCATTTTAAGGTGGAGACATATCACTGTGTATTTTTCTGAGTGAAAAGGTTTGTTTGACATCAGTTTTTTCCTAATAGCAGAGAAACCCAGCTAGAACATGGATGTGGGTTAGGTGGGCGGAATATGTCTGACTTTTCCATTGTAGGCAGGTAAGGAAGGAATCTATTTATCTATCTGGAATCTTGTAAGTGAGAAGCTGTTAAACAGGTGTCACAATGAAATGAAACTCAGTTCCTAGTATAATTATAGCTGACATGCAGAAGTAAATTGAAGGGTTAGGGATAGGGTGGATACAAATCATTTTTTATTTATAATTATTTTTTATTTAAATAATTTTTTTAGTTTTAATTAAATATAGCCTATTTTTTAAAAAAGCCTATTTAAAATTAAATTGGGAAATTATGACAACTATCTTAAAGCCTAAATTTACCATAATCTATTATAATAATTTAAATCAATTAAAATAATAATATTAAGCAACACATATTTGCTGCCAAGTTTTAAAGACTGTGAGACTGGTGGAAGTCTCTGGCTAAGCACCTGGATTCAGAACTTGATACGGTGCTAAAAGCAGCTTTTGACAGCAGTAACCTCTTCTGTTGGTGCTTAGAGAATATTTTCTTCATTTCTGTTTATTCAACTAGTTCATTCCACATTAAGAAACCAATTGGAGTTGAAAAAGTAGGAAAGCTTGTTTTGCTCTTCCAATCTCTGTATAAAAACTAGGTGTGAGAGGACGAGATCTACTAGTTTTAAAATCTTGAAGAATATGGTGATCCGAAACAATGAATTAAAGTCAATTACTACTTCCTTCTTAATTTTAAATGCAAAACATGTTTTGACAAACATTTTTTCTTGTGTATCCAGTGCACGTAAAGTAGTTTTATTTAACTAATTATAGTAATCATAATACAAATTAAAATTCTGGTTTTGTGCCTTTTTAATTGAATCTGAATTTCTATCCTAATTGAGCTTGATACTAATCACAAGTAGAATTTAAACATAACCTAGTAAATAAGAAATGTGTCATTTGCCTTTTTGTAACATAGTAGAAAAAGTAAGTAGGAATCTGAATAAATGTATGTTAGACTATATACATGCTTTTAATAAGTGTATAGATATTATGATGCTGGTAAACCAGGTGCCAGCTCCTGCAAGGTCTGTAAGCATCAGCTGAGCACTGAAAAATTCATAGCTGGAAACTAGATCAGCTCACTTATATGTTAGTAGTGTTCAAGATAGGTGTTAGACTTGTAAGGATGTGTTTAATGTTTAGACTATAAAATGCTTGTAAGTTGCTGCATGCATTAATCTTACTTGTAATATCTGTATTCCATGCTACAAGGAATAATGATAAGAATGCCCATTCTCAACTAGTGCACACAGATGAGAAGGGTGGGTCCCCCCACCTATCCAGGTGCAAAATTAAAGCATCCTGTGGCACCTTATAGACTAACAGACGTTTTGGAGCATGGGCTTTCGTGGGTGAATACCCACTTCGTCAGATGCATGACATGCATCTGACGAAGTGGGTATTCACCCACGAAAGCCCATGCTCCAAAACGTCTGTTAGTCTATAAGGTGCCACAGGATTCTTTGCTGCTTTTACAGATCCAGACTAACACGGCTACCCCTCTGATACTTATCAAAATTAAGTGGACTGTTGTAGGACTGTTGTTGGCTGCTCTGTCCACTCATGGAGAAGAACCTGCAGAAGGCCTTGTGCCATCGGTTTGAATGCTGGAAAAGGGAAATCAAGATAGCGGACATGAAGATTTTTCATCTCTGCTGTTTGGACTTTGAAAAGGGCTGGAGCTAAGAAACAAAGGCAGAGGTCCCTAGGGTCAACCTGGGATTAACCCTAAAAGATATTCGGCATTGATAGATTACTACATCTCTGTCATCTTTCGAAAGGCTATATTTAGTTGCAAAGCAACATGTGTTAATGGTTATCAACCAATGAAAATCAACATCTCTTTAGAAAAATAAAGAAAAAAGGACAAATACAAAACGAAATTAAAATTGAGGATTTAAATCAAGATTTGCGGCCTGCTGATTTCAATCATGATTAAAATTTAAATGGTTTTGATTTAAACGAATCCACTCTGATTGGGGATCAGGATTCTTGCTTAGGGTTGGGGGACCTTCACACAGGAAGAAGTATTCATTTCAGCAAATCAAAAATATTCCTGGAGAGAAGAGAGTGGTGGTGTCTTGCCCTTACCATTCTGGGAGAGGTTGACGTTCAGCTCGGCCTGCAGCAACTGATCAGATTTGAAACTGTAATTGTCGTGCACCCCAATTGCAAAAAGGGTGCTGTTCCTGTGGCAGCTCCAGCAGACACAGAAGTCCTGGCAGATCGGCAACTCTTTGGCTTCCAGAGGCTCACATGGGATCTGTGTGCTTCTCCCACGTGCAGAGAAAGAGGGTGAGGAGGAGCTGATGTAGTTACAGACAGCTAATCCAAAATTAAGCTCCTGAAATCTTCCCCACATTTATTCTAGTCTACTCAGTATAAGTTCTTATACTGCACTCATTGCTGTAGTATCTGAGAACCTTCCAGTAAATCTTTAAGAAATGTGAATATGTGTCTGCGACAGTTATTGTCTTGCCCTAGCATAAGAGGCAGAACATATACACATGTTGCTCTGTATTTATATTAGAGAAGGCTGGTCAAAGAAATGAGCCTTGCAGTTAGTACGGAAGGTAGTGAGCCAGAGGCAATGCATAGGGGCGCATGTGGGGTCAGGTGTCCCCCACCATTGCTGGGTCATATGGTACAGACAGGCCCTCTCCCTGCAGGGCAGCTGAGCCAGGGAGCTGGGAGATGCACCTGTCTGGGAGAGGCAGAGGCAGGAGGAACAGCTTTGAACTGCAGGAAGAGGCCACTGTTTTCCAGGAGGAGCTGCTGCGGGGGGAGGATGACTTGTGCTGTTCTGGGGTTGTGCTGCCCCACTATCAGCAGGTGTGGGCTGTCTCTGTGGTGATGTCAGCAATACTGGCTTAGGTAAACACATCAGACCTCTCCTCTGCTCACTACACTAGCTTCCCATAGAATGTCAAATAAAGTTCAAGGTGTTGGTCCCTATCTTCATGGCACTCCCTTGGCCTGAGCTCAGGCTATCTAACAGATCATCTAAAACTCCAGGATGAAGACGATAGTCAACAAATCTACTCCTCTGGCACACAGGAACTCCTACAGGAAGGGTAAAGCTGACCTGGGCAGAGGACACAACTTTCTCTGGCAGTACTCTGAGATTGTGGAATGAACTTCCCCGAGAACTAAGGACCATCCCAAACCTCACCACCTTCTGCTCCAAGTGCAAGGTGCATTTCTTTGACCTGCCTTCTTTAATGCAACTACAGAGCAACATTTGTATATTAACACTCCTCCTACTCCAAACAAAAAACTACTCAAACTGCATTGCAGCTGCTTCTCCCACTGGGGGAAAGGATCAGAGCGCTAAGCCCATCTTACAGCTGTGTAGTCATGTTGTTTAAATGCACTACTGGAAGGCACTCAGAAAAGACAGTGATCAGGGCAGTGGAAAACCCCACATAGAACAGAATGTTCCCATTGACCCTGCTGCAAAGAAGGGAGGTGTGGAAAGTCTGTGAGAGCAGAGCCAGCGCTCTCTCCTCTGCTGATGAATGAGCATTACTCCAGCAGTACTCTGATACCTCTTTTTCCACTCCAGGTGCAGTAAGCTAACAGGCCCTGCCATCACTCATGGCTGGGATCCCTCAGAAAAACCAAGATAGAGTGATAGAAAAAGTAATGAAAATAAACTGATCAGTGCACCTTCCTGTATCTCCCCATCCTCCCAATGCAGAGCTAAAAGTGTATCCAACTTCCACCCCCACAGCAGGGCCAGCACAGGTGTCCATGTGCTCCTCAAAGCCTGGTTGTCAGCTTGGATCCTTTTCCCTCCTCCCATTCCACTCTTCTTGAATCCTTCTGCAGCAGAGCTGGGGTCAGACACTTACTCGCCTCCAGTGTCCTCATGGTGAAGAGTCACACTGAGGAAGCGACGTGCCGCTGTGCATTCCTGCCACGTGCAGGTCATCTGGGAGGTGAAGTCATTGTAGCAGCGCAGGCTCTGCATCGGGAGGCTCTCTGCAGGGGGAAGGAAAGCACAATGCTGCTGGTGGATCATAGAGATGGGCAGTGAGGAATAATGGGATGTGCATGCCGGTGCTATGGTGGAAAGGGCAAACATGGGGAAATGAGGAACAAATGGGTAAACTTTCCCAGGAGTCCCTTGCATGTCAGTTAGCTCCTGTGTCAGGGATGTCATGAACAAATACCTCCCACTCCCCGATGCTCACAATCCAGAGGCTGGAAAAGAGAGGTTTACTTACCAGAAGCCATGGTAATTGGAGAATCATCCCTGTGCATTCACAGTCTGGCCAACTTGTGTGAGTCTATCATGAGTCTCGAGCTACTGAGTGTTTCTCTTAAAGCCCCAACTTCTGCATTGAGGTTATTACCCGAGACTCTCACTTTTCATGTAAAAAAAGTAAGTGTCTGACCTACACAGCTGAGAAGGGAAGCTTGAAGGATGAGCCCTAAATACAACAACACCAAATGACAAATCAACCCCCTCCAGCTGTATTCTCATTCAAATCTCATGATATTTAAGTCACTCTCAGGATTTTTTAGGTCTGACCCTTGATTTCTGAATGCTGGGGGTTGGCAGTTCTGATTTGCATTGTGGGAGTCGCCCTGGTGGTGAGCATACAGAACCCTCGTTTAAAGCTATGTCCATGGGGCATGCATGAACATCCTCACAGTGTCATGGGTCAGACGACCCCTGCATACAGGAGTGTGCCCACCAACCACCTCTATTCCTTCTCCTGAACCACAGTCCTGATGCCCAAGGCCAGCTATGGTGCTGCAGGTGCTCTAGTGGAGTAAGATCTTATCCATGCAGTTTCCCGAAGGCGTAACATAGCCCGGTGCACCTCTTAACCCATGGAGAATGTATCTGTTTTGAGGTTTTACTTGACGTCTTTCCCAGAGAGCTACAAATGTCTGTTTGGCTTTTTAACACAATGTCTAAGGTGTAGATACACGTTTCCTTGGGAAGGGAATGGGATCTAGGGAAGAATATAATGTAGAAGATAGACTGTTTGTGATGAAATTCAACTGGGGCCTCACAATGATTTTGTCTTTATGGATTGTTGGATAGGGTGGAGTGGAGATTATTGCTTGTACTTCACTGCCCCTCCCAGAAGAAACCATGGCAAATGGAAAGGCAGTTTTAAGAGACTTCCGTTAAGAGGGAGGCATTTATCCGTAACGCCGAGGAAAGGCCAATCAGTTTTGTTAGAATGAGGTTTAAGTCTTGGGAAAGGTAGGTTCCCTACCAGGAATGTGGTGGTTGAGAGAAACATTGAAAAGGCCTCTTAAAAATCTAGCAAATGGAATGGGAAAATATAGTTCTCCCTTCCTGGTGCTGATAGGGAACAGAGATAGGTGCTTGGTTCATTTTCTGAGAAGGTGCAGACGGTTTGGGGACCTCACATGCAGCAGATAATCTAGAACTGCTGGAATTTCAGTTTGAGATGCAATCGGTTCCTTATTAGTGGCCCAGGAGGGAAATCTTGTCCCTTCTGGTGTGTAAAATTTCCAGGTAGACGCCACGCTTGATTGAAGTAGAATTGTCTGTGCTGTCTGTGAGCAGGGCTAAAGCTGGGCCACACACGAAATTCCCATTGCATGGGACAGTTCAACATTACAAAATTGGTTTTCCTTCTAAACTGAAACGAAACCAAAGGCTGTTAAATTACTCAGACAATGGAAATTCTGAAGAGTTTGTTTTGCATGTGGAGCAAAAAGATTTCAAAATTTCATTTCAAAACAAACTTACTTATTTTGTTTTGTCACTGTTTTATTGTTTTTATTATTGTTACATTATTTCAGGAGGTGTCGCTAGCAGTAATACACTGTGACATCATGATATCAAACCTTGCCACAAAATGCCTCTAAGGCCCAAGTGAAGGACTCGGCAATGAAGAGGGCTGTCCTTGTGTGAGCATGGGATTTGGACCTGTGAATGGATCACATAGCTTAATGGCCTTGGAGGTCAGTTGGCTCGGAGATTTGGGTGTCTTTCCCAAGGGCATGATGGATGAAAGCCCTGCCAACAGCACATTGGGCGGGGGAGTGTGATTGCCCCAGCACAGCAGACATCAGACATGCACATCCACCTCTGGAAAGAGAGATGTGCATGAGGCACCTTCTCTGAAACCCATTTTAGGGTCTGTACGGGGTCTGGGCTTGATGCAGAGCTGGGGCAGCAGGGACTCAGAGAGAACATTGTGGAATTTGGAGAAATTCCTCCCTCTCTTAGGTTCACTGAACTAGAACAAAGCAATAAACAACTAGATCTAACTATGCACAGATTAAACCTAGAAACAGGAGCAGTCAATGGACATGACAGAAGCAGGGCTGACTCTAGATTTTTTGCCAACCCAAGCAAAAAAAATTTGGCTGCCCCTCATCCCAGCCCTGGGCTTCTCGCCGCACACCCCTGCTGCCCCAGCCCTGGGCTCTCCCCACCACCCACACCCCCTGCCGCCCCAGCTCTGGGCTCTCATTTTCACCCTCCCCCCACCTTCCCCCCCCCCCACCTGCCACCCCACCCCTGGGCTATCCCGCACCCCCCCCCCCGGCACCCTCCTTCCGCCGCAGCCCTGGGTCACTGGTAACTTGCTCCCAGGGCAGGTCATTCAGCAGGAATTTTGGACGTACACAAAACAAAGACAGGATTGGTTCCCATATGGTTACAGAGCTGCAGTAAGGTGGAAGACATTTCAGCTTGTGTGATTGGAGGATATCTGGATGCATTTTATAAGACTGTCCTACGTAAATGAGGAAAAGTTGAGGTGCCTTTATTATTCTTTTGTTCCACTCTTTCTTCCTATGGGGAATTTGCCAAAGCAATATCACTGTCTTCCTTTTAAACAAACAAACAAACAAACAAACAAACAAACAAACAAAAGGCAATGGCTGTTGAAAATAGCAATCCCAGTCCTAATAACCACTGGGAAGCATTTCTTGCTCAATTTTATCCTACTTTTTCTACAGCAAGTTACAGTGGATTAGTATATTTGATTTGGGAGAAATGAAGTAAGAGCTGCCCAAACTGAGCTTGAGCATGCCTGAATTTTGAGGTGTTCAAATCTGGAAGGCAGGTGCTGGGGGTGGGGGGAGGGGGAGTTGTGGCTCCACGGGGGAGCACGGCAGCATGTATGCAGCAGCGTGTCTGGCGCTGCCTGGAGCCAGACACGCTGGTCTGAGTGGCACGGTAAGGGGGCTGGGGGGTTGGAGAAGGGGTAGGAGGTTCGGGGGGGGCAGTTAAGGGACAGGGAGCAGGGGGGGTTGGATGGGGCAGAGGTTCAGGGGGCAGTCAGGGGCAGGGGGGGTTGGATGGGGCAGAGGTTCAGGGGGCAGTCAGGGGAGGGGGGGGTTGGATGGGGCAGAAGTTCAGGGGGCAGTCAGGGGCAGGGGGGGTTAGATGAGTCAGGGGTTCGGGGGGCAGTCAGGGGACAGGCTGCAGTTGGCTAGGCATGGGAGTCCCAAGGGTTTGTCAGGAGACAGGGGAGGGGTCCTAGGGAGGAAGTTGGGGGGGTCTCCGGAGGGGGCAGTTGGGGACAAGGAGAAAGGAGGCTTAGATAGGGAGTGGGGTCCTGGGAGGGGGCAATCAGGGGACAAGGACCAGAGGCGCTTAGATAGGGCATCAGGTCCTGGGGGGTAGTTTGGGGCAGGGGTCCTGGGAGGGGGCAATCGGGGACAGGGAGCAGGGGGGGTTGGGTGGGTTGGAGTTTCTGTGAGGTGCAATCAGAGGGAGTGGATGGTAGCAGGGTGTGGCTACCCTCCCTCCCCCTAGAGTGTCCTATTTTTTGAACGTTAAAATATGGTATCCCTACCATTCCCAGTGCAGCTCTCCAGTCACAGCAGCTGCAGCATGAGGCTTTAGCTACCTCCCTCTCTCCCCCTTCCTTTCCTGTTGGTAGTGGCCGAGGGAATGCTGGGAAATGTAGTTCTTCCCTGCTCCAGGGCTGCTCTATAGGCAGGGAGCTAACCAAGGAACTACACCTCCCAGGGCCCCCTGTTGGTTCTCTGCTTCTATGTTGGATCCCTGCCGCCCCTGTAAATGGGCTGCCCCAAGCACGTGCTTGCTTTGCTGGTGCCTAGAGGTGCCCCTGGACAGAGGGTCCTGTTTGTTCTCTGCAGCAGTAAAGAAGGAACTAAGACGTTTCAGAGGGATGGACATCCATAGAGGTGAGCCATTGACATTGACACTGGTGATTTGCTCTGTCTCCCTGCCCCTCATATATTCCCCCCTCCTCTCTGTCTCTCTCTCACACACACCTCACAGAGTCATCCTCCCATTTGTCCACACCTCCAAAAGGATATTCATTCACTTACACTCTCACCTGAATCTATGTGTCGTTCTAGCCCTTCACTCTCCTTCAAGGCTCTGTCTATCCCTACACTACACCTCCAGTTTCTCCACATACTCACCAGCCAGCTTGTTCACACATTTGCCCAATAGCCCACTTGTCTCTCCATCCATCTACTCACTCTTCTCCTCTTCCATCCATCCATTTCTCCATTCAGCCATGCACCCTCCCATCTATAAGTCCATCCACATTTCCATCCACTTACCATACCATCCATTCACATAAACAATCACCCTCTGGCCTCTCAGTCTAGTCACCGACATACACATCTGGAATGGCAGAGGGAGCAGTCGAGCAGAGGAAAGGGGGAAAAGAAGGAAAGGGAATGGAGAAGAGTAAAGGGACTGGAAGGAGGGGAGGGAAGATGACAAAAAGGGTAGGAAAGAAAAAGAAGAGGAAAAGAAACTGAAACTCACCTCAAGATTCTCCAAACCTGAAAGCCCAGCAGAGAGCCAGTAGAGCCCTGCAGAAGGCCTTCATGTTCATGCCAGCCTGAGCCCACCAGCTCAGTCCTTCTCCCTGTGCTCTGGGTTGGTTGCTGGCCTGGGGTTCTTGCACTCACACTTGTTAACTCCTTCTTTGTCACCTGTTGAATGTGGAAGCGAAGCTCTGATGGTCAGGTGGGAGAGAATGGGACCTTCTGTGAGATACAAAACCTCCCCTACCTGCACTGATGGGACCTTTCACCTATCCATCAAGGCCACAAGGGACCATTAGGTCACCTAGTCAGACCTCCTGTAGGACACAGGATGGAAAATAACATTTACTTTGCAGGACCAATACATTGCAGAGCAAGGTCCTCATCTCCTTACCGGGGCATTGCTGAATGCCCAGAGAACTGATAGCCAAATGTGCTCTATTTGACTAACATAAGCATTGTCCCCATTAACCTCATCATCAAGAAACAGTCCTAGGCTCTGGAGAGAGGAGAATTCAGTCTCCATGTTCATTTGTTCCCCGGGCTTCCCTGAAACACACAGACATGCACCCACACTTCCCCCATTGGTTCCCAAGCCTAACCTGGAGACACACCATCCTACCCTAGCTTACCCCATCTCCACCACTCAAATACACCTCTCTCTTCTTGGAGGGAGATGGGGATTCAGTCTTCATGTTCCTTCAGTTCTGGGATTCTCCCCCATCTGCCTCTCCTCCAGCGGGACCACAGATGAGAATTGCTTGGAAGTAATTCCAACTGGCAGTTTGCAGCCAGTGCCCCGGGAATTGCTTTGGGACCCAATCCACAGGCATAATCCCAAAGGAGATTTAGTGTCTCTTTTTGCAGGATCTAGCATTAAATTCAGTGATGCAAAGCCCATGGGCCAAATTCTCCATTGGTGTAACTCAACTGAAGTTAAAGGAATTGCACCACTGGATAATGTGCCCTCATATTACTGCTCTCTAAAGAGCATAACAGACCCACCCCACCTTGGGCACAGCCACAGAGCCAAGCCTCTGTGCTCTGGGGACGTCTGGTCTGTGGCTTTTCCCCACTTTGCGGGAGCATGGAGAAGGAGATCCACCCAGAAAGACCCCCAGCTTCCTAAATGCCATTTCTTTTGATAGAATATGGCCTGCTGGACAAGTGAACATTCACCACAAAGAAGAGGTTCCACTGTGACTAATGGCTCCAGAGCTCATGAGCCCTTGTCTGTCTGAGTACAGACTCTCTCTGCCACGTACCCTTCCCCCAGTAAAGGCAGAGTTTCCTAACCTGAGCCAAGAGCTGCTGGTGGGACAGCCGCCTCACAGCAGGTGGATTGCTGACCCCCTCAGTTCTCACTCCCTGGCAGCTGGCGCATCTTTACACATACAGGAATCAGCATTGACCATGGCTGTCCAAAACTGGAATGGATCCCCATGGGAAATAATGAAGCTGGGGTATCCCTGCACCTGTTGCCCTCTGAAAGTTTCCACACCCCTATATGCCTCCTTTCAAGGAGCAGATACAGCCCTGAACACCGTGGAGCTGAAGTGTGAGACTCTGACACTGAACTTCCTATTGTTGGTGTTTTTCACACCCACCGGGTCCCTGCCGCAGATGCAGTTCTTAAAAGCTGGGAGGGGGAGGAAATATCTCATTTCTTTGTGACCTTCCACTGATTCTTCTTAATCGGTTTGGAGGAATCAGGACACGCTGTTTTCTAGGAATCAAGAGTAACATGCTGCTAACAGAGGCTGGCCTTTGCTTCCCGTCTCCTTGCCCCCATGCCCAGTCAGACACTTGCAAAGAAGAGCAAAGGAAAAGGGAAGTAGCGCTAGCAACAGGAGTTCTGTATTTATCTCCCCCTGCCGTGCTGTAGCTTACCATAACCTAGGCTGTATGATTTTGGGGGCAGTGACTGCTTTTCACTGCACGTGCGTGCAGCACCTTGCCCCCTGGGCTCTCAGTGACTTCAATCAGCTTTGGGTCATGCCTCCAATAGTAACTCACTACTACTTATTTCCCTCCCTTCTAAAATGTGCAGACAGTGTCACCGACTCCTCTTTAGTGTGTGTCCTTCTGGGGTGACAATGTCACTGCTGCCTGTGACCATTGTCTTCTATCACAGATAGGCACAGCACCATTTTCACAAAGCGGTTACAGCTTCCAGGCCCCCAAATTATACTGATCTTTTTCATTTTGCCTTATTTGTCTGTATACTTCCTCAATCCCCAGTGATTTCGACATCAATTTCCAGCCGTGGAGGGATTCTTGTTTTTAGTTTCCTGTTTAACAAACTAGCAGCTGATGACAGCGTATGTTCAGTGGTGCCATTCTGTGATTAAACAGTTCTAAGCAGGATCAGAGTCTGACTCTGCAGCCTTTTTCTATAGGCACTTTATTATTTTGACTCAGTTTGCCACCGGCCCATTGGATTGGGGATAATAAGGAGGCAGTCACCTGCCAAATCCCCCTACTTTATTGCAAACTACTTAAACTCAGGCTGTCATAAACAGATAGTAGGAGTTAATAGAACAAAAGTACTTTATATCTCTTTTGACTGTAAAGGGTTAACAAGTTCAGTGAGTCTGGCTGTCACCTGACCAGAGGACCAATCAGAGGACAGGATACTTTCAAATCTTGAGGGAGGGAAGTTTTTGTGTGTGCTGTTAGTTTTTGGTGGTTGTTCTCTCTGGGTTCTGAGAGTGATCAGACGTGCAACCAGGTTTCTCTCCAATCTCCCTGATACAGGTTCTTATAAATTCAGAATAGTAAGTATTAGGTAGATAAGGCGAGTTAGGCTTATGTTTGTTTTCTTTATTTGCAAATGTGTATTTGGCTGGGAGGAGTTCAAATGTGTATTTGGCTGGAAGGAGTTCAAATTTGTATTTTGTTGAAAGGATTTTAATTTGTACTTGAATACTTAGGCTGGGAGGGTATTCCCAGTGTCTATAGCTGAAAGACCCTGTAACATATTCCATCTTAAATTTACAAAGATAATTTATACTGTTTTTCTTTAATTAAAAGCTTTTCTTGTTTAAGAACCTGATTGTTCTTCATCTGGTGAGACCCCAGGAGACTGGGTCTGGATCCACCAAGGAATTGGTGGGGAGAAAGGAGGGAAGGGTGAGAGAGAGGTTAATTTTCTCTCAGTGTTAGGATTACTTTCTCTCTCAGGGAGAGTCTGGGAGGGGGAGAGAGAAGGAAGCGGGGAAGGTGAATTTTCCTCTCTGTTTTAAGATTCAAGGAGTTTGAATCACAGTAATCTTCCAGGGTAACCCAGGGAGGGGAAGCCTGGGAGAGGCAACGGTGAGGGAAATGGTTTACTTTCCTTGTGTTAAGATCCAGAGGGTCTGGGTCTTGGGGGTCCCCGGGCAAGGTTTTGGGGGGACCAGAGTGTACCAGGCACTGGAATTCCTGGTTGGTGGCAGCGCTACAAGTACTAAGCTGGTAATTGAGCTTAGAGGAATTCATGCTGGTACCCCAACTTTTGGATGCTAAGGTTCAGAGTGGGGATTATACCATGACACAGGCCCACTAAATTTGGCACATGGCTGTATAATACTGTCAGATACATCCACGTCGAGCAAAAATGGAGTTGACATGCACAATCCCTTCTTTAGCTGCGGTATCTTCTTGTAAGACTGTCTCAGGGATATGATAATAATAGTTTAGGGCCAGGGCTGGCGCAACCCATCAGGCGACCTAGGCGGTCGCCTAGGGCGCTAACATTTGGGGGGCGATGGTATTTCGGAGGCGGGACCTTCCACCGCCGCCGTCAGGGGCACCATTTCGGGGGCGGGACCTTCTGCCTCCTAGGGCACCAAAAAGGCTGCTGGCGCTCCTGTCTAGGACAAGTGGATAGTTTTTTGCCCTGCCTATAGAAACGTGTCTATGCTTTCCTGATGGGTCCAGCTCTCAGTGTGCATCTCAGTAGCAGGGATCTGTATGGGCAGTATACTCCAAGAACGCGAGCTACAGGTAAGTAACCTCTTTTTTGTGTGGAAGCAAGAAGGACTTCAAGAAGGGAAATTTGATCTATCTATGCAGCAGAATCATCAAAGGCTAGAGGTGAGACTGCATTTGGATCACAAAGTATTGGGGTACATAAGACATTAGCCTGCTAGGGACTAAGCCTCCCCAAATTCCAGGATTCTTACTTTCTGGGCTGTGTTTGGATTTCAGGTTCTCTCTTCTCTGGTGTTTGGGTTTCACTTGTACTCCTTCCCTGTAATACCATCTGGATTCTGTAGAAATGAGTAGCATGCTCAAGTGCCACAGAAAGCAGAAGGAAACTCCTGTTTAGATGTGATTAGATTGCTTCTGTTTATGTGGCTTGGTATGTGCTATACTTCATCCACTCACACCACTCTATCTGAAAGGGGACTTGGGCAATACCCAAGATTGTGAGAACAGGCTGGGGGTGCATGCAAGCTGATTGCTGATATGGTATCTCTGCTTTGTGAAAGAGAACAGCCTCTGAGGGGAGGTGTCTGATTTGTGTATATGAGAGACACTGCCCCAGTCCTTCTGCAGCTGACTACCCCATCCAGCACTCCTGTTACAGGAATGGCATGAGGTCACTTCCATTGAACTCATCTCCTTGTGTGATCATCGTCACAGATCCAGTCAAGCACCTCCTCTTAGCTGCCCTCCAGCTTGGTGTGAGGGGAATCCAAGCATTTGAATCTCTGGCTGTTAAGCCTTCCTGAGACTGAATGGAGTTCAGGCACCATCCCTGTCTTGGGGCCCTGTGACAGCGACTCATCCAGGCTGGCTGAGCACAGGGTTTTCCCTCCTTTTATTGCCCTGCCAGTCAGCCATTCAGGCTGGCTGCTGGTGGTCCCCTCTGTCTTGCAACTCAGCCTCCTCCATCCAGGTCAGACTCTGACTTACCCCCAAAGGGAAGGGACTGAGTCCAGTCCAAACAGTATGGCAGCCTTGCATCAGATCTCTGGCTCAACTCTAGGTCTACTAGGACTTGTGACTCTTGTCCAGAGCCTTCACCAGGCCTTTCCTTGCGGGCCCATAGGGGAACCCAACCTCCTTCTATCCTGGGTTCCAACCCAGGGTCCCTGTAGCAGGTGACTAAGATCTGCTTCTTCAGACCATCTGCTTCTTTCCTGGGCTTCTTGCTACTACAGCCAGCCTCTAGCCCTTCCTGCCCAGCTGTCCTCGGGCATCCAAGGAAAGGTAACAAAGGAAAGCACGACACAAAAATAGTTCAAGTATGCCCCTGGGCTCCCTCCTTTTAGGAGCTACCTGATGAGCCTGGTTCAGCATCCTCAGGGCTTTTGTGCATTGTTTGCAGGAAACCTTTACTAGCTTCATCCACCATGATGCTCATTTCTGGGAACTAGTGGGGAGAGGTCTATGTACCTTCTGAACTGGGCACCTCCCTTTTTAAGACTTCTCCTCTAAGAATGGCATGCCTAACAGGTGTGGTGGGGTGGGGCTGCCAAAGCACCAAACTGCTCTTAACTCCTTCAGGTCCATAGGCGCTCCCTTTGGGGTGCAGGCTCTGTTATCCCTTCCTGAGAGCTTAGATTCCCACCTCCCATCCATGTCTAGCTATCTACCCCCTGGGGTCATGCTGACCCTTCAGACTCTGCTGTAGCTTAAATGCATCCGGTGCTGCTAATACCAGGATGACACTATCAGCATCATCAGGTAAAGAGATGATGCTTTCAGGTGACTGCTGGAGAGATGCCCAGACTCCTCCAGCCCAGTCAGGGATCTGCTCTGATCATGTGAGATGACGATGTCTTTTCCCTCTTCTAGGGACATATCTGTGGAAAAGGACCTGAGCAGCACCCCATTGTTCAAGGACCTCATGGCATTAATGAGGTACAGCACAGGGAGATGGAGGTACAGCCACTATTGGATGCAGAGATTCACTCCCAGGCATATTTCCTGAGTTTCTCCCGCTCCTGGCTGTGTTAAGGTCCAGCCATCCCAGTGTTCTGGGCCTGACAAACACTTCCCTATTATCCTGGAGACTTGGCAGTTGTCACAACCTTACCCAGTACCACTCTGTGTGGTCCCTAGTCTGTTGTGAATGGACCCAATGACTGGTCCCATGTGCTTCCAAGCCAAGTGGGCCTGGGTAGAGTCTTGTCATTGCTTCTAGCTGTGGGACTCTAGCACACACTCCAGGCTTAGGCCTTTTGTCTGACACCCTTGCGATGTGGGGAACCACTGTCCAGCCACCCTAGACCCTTAAACTGATGTCTGAGATCTGCTAAGCACCCTAGTCATTATTTTGTTTAACCCCTTAGGGGATAATATGGCAGGAAAGCAAGGAATGCAGACTTAGCAGAGGAATTTCTTAACCACAGAGACTTTACTCTTTAAGGACTCAAGAGTTATAGCTCTCTGAAAACAAAAGTCCTGAGACGCCCCCTCCCCTGGTGTGAGCTCACCTCTGCTGGGAGTCTAAGGTTCGTCAGCGTTTCAGGTGGACCAGAGACCTACCTGCTCTCTCCTCCTGCAAGTCCTTTGGTTGTGTGTATGCAGCGATGATTGGCCCTCTTGTACAGAGCAGAATCCTGCTCTTAAATAGATTTCTGTCTCTTTGCCATGTGCTCCACTGGGAAGCTCCAGTCCCCCTACATTCTTAATCACAAGACTCAGCTTTTGAAGGAAATCTTTGTTTATGCTGGGAGTCCAAACCACTTTATTTAGGAGCCTCTTGCAGATAGAGACCTTCTCAGTGCCCAGCTACAGGCTAGCCTCTTCTTGTAGCAGCAGCATATACTCCTTCTGTACACCCCAGCCCCCAGAAGAGTTAAGGTAATTCACTATGCTCTCACATTAGGCTTAAAGGGACAGCTGCTATGTTGCTTATTATGTATGCCTTGATTACAATCCCTTGGGGTGGGAGTAGGGGGGGTTGTAACTATTTGTGTAACTGGGGGCCATGCTGGGAACTCAGAGCTACTCCTGGAAGCATTGAGGGAAATGTATTGTTCCAGTGCAGAGACTGCAAAGTCACTTTCCTTCCTCCTCTCTCCAGGCCAAAATGTTTTAAGTTCCCTATCATAAAACCAGAGACCGTCAGGGTTCCTCCTTGAACACGTTGAATCCCATGGCTTTCTGTAACTCTTACCACTTTTAGGAAATGGGACCCAGGATGACTGATCATAATTTCCATGACGTAATTGCTCCGTCAAATTTCACTCCTTCTCTGGCTTCCTCCTTTTTTTAATCAACTTTTGCAGCCTTGCATAACAGAGTACCAGCAAACTGCTATTATTTCAAACCCTGCTATATTTAGAGTGGAAGCTAGTATGAACTTTTAACTCCCTTTTCTCTGTCACTTATAAATTTCTGAAACTCTTACTTATGGTGCTGAAATCTCCCCAGCTTGGTCTTTGCCTGAAAGTGAAATTTTTTTTGAAAGCTTCAGCAAAATCTGTTTAGCCATTTTTAACATGAGGAATTTGGATGAAAGAAAACACTTTTATAAAAATTTTCTTGCAATAATTGGTTTTCAGTTGCAGGGCTGTTCAAATAAAAAAATCCTCCAAGAAAGTCATATATTGCTCCTAACAAGGGCTACTTATGTTTCTTAGATTATACAAAAATTATGATATATTTGAAAAATACTGTGCAGTCGTATAATGGAAGATGGTACTGTAATGTACTTGCACCAATAGCCAGTATGCAGCTTACGTGTGCAATTTTAAAGGGATGCCATTAACTTGAAATCTATTCCATTTGTAAAAAACCAAACAAACAATTAAAAGTGGTTTCAGGGTTAGGTTAGGATTAGGGTTGAATCCCCCCGCAAATTTCGTGTTTTTTACAATCACATTTTCCTTGTTTTTTTTTAAATGTTTTTTTCTCTTGTTGCTAGGTGTAAAACCCACACAAACAGGAGAAACTGATTCACTGACTAAAAGCTGGATGAAAATGTTCACATTTTTCTGGCAAAAAAAAAATGCAGACTCTATGGCACCAAAACATTTGACACATTTATGTCAATTTCACTGAATTATTTCAGTGTGTGGGTGGGTAGGGGTGGGGGTGGGGGTTAAGAAGGAGAACTTTTTTAAAAATCCCCCCAAATCAAAATAAAATGTTTTGACAGTTTTTAAACTAAATGCTTTGGGTTTTGTTTGAAACAACTGTTTCCAAATTCCCTCTAATTTTATTTTTAAGAGGGTAGATCAAAATGAAACATTTCAGTCTTGTCAAAATGCTTCATTTGACCCCAAAACAATTCATTTTTTTCAGCATTACCATTGTACCAAAATATGCCTTACTCACCCAGCTCTTCTGATTATACCGGGGACACAGTAAAACAGACCATGACAAACTGGAAAAAAAATAGACTAGCTATTGCTTTCTTTAGTCTCTTTGTTATCTTAGGTGTTAATTGTAACAATGGGACATGTCCTTTCAACTAGAGAATTTCCTGACTTGTGCAGATAACTTTGGAGCTTGAATGTTCCATTAGGCCCTGGTCCAGCAACGCACTTCAGCATGTGCTTAACTGCAAGCATGTGAGTAGTCCCATGGAAATCAGAGGCTAACTCATGTGCTTAAAGTTAAGCATGTGCTGAAGTGCTTTGCTCAATCAGGGCCTATATGTATGAGATTTTTATATATTAATTATACAGTGCCATCAGTGTGCTAGGTGCTGCTGGACAGACAATATAATCATAGAAATGCAGAGCTGGAAGGGACCCTGATATGTCGTTTAGTTCAGTCCTTTGCCTTGGGGCAGTATGAAATATTATCTAGACCAGTGGTTCCCAAACTTGTTTCACCCCTTGTGCAGGGAAAGCCCCTGATGGGCTGGGCCGGTTTGTTTACCTGCTCTTCCGCAGGTTCAGCCGATCACGGCTCCCAGTGGTTTGGGAACCACAGATCTAGACCAGTGTTCTTCCTTGCAAGACTCGCAAGCCAGTGGCAGCTCCCATCGACCCTAAGTGCAGCTCCCTGTTGATCGCAATCTCCGGTGATTTCTGGTGGTGCAGTGGGGCTGCTGCTAAGGGAGGCTCCCTGCCTGCCTTGGCTTGGGGGGTGGGGAGGGGAGCAGAGGTCTCTGTGCGCTGCTCCTGCCTGCAAGCACCACCCCTGCAGCTTCCATTGGCCGGAAATGGGGAACTGTGGTGAATGGGAGTCGTAAGGGTGGTGCTTGCAGTGAGGAGAGCAGAGCCACATATGCCCCCAGGAGTAGCATGAGTACAGCAGGCCCAGTTATACTGGACTAGCATTTCTCTTCCACCACCAAACCTGCCATAGGTGCCGACTCTGTGGGTGCTCTGGGGCTGAAGCACCCCCGGGGAAAAATTAGTGGGTGCTCTGAACCCTCCGGCTGCCAAGCTCCCCCCTCCTCACCTCCTTTCTCCCTCCAGTGCACCACGTCCCCACTCCTCCCCAGTGCTTCCCCCCCACACTGCCTAATAGCTGTTTGGTGGTGCTTAGAACTTTCCAGAAGGGAGTGGGAGGAACGGGGACCTGGCGCACTCAGGGGAGGAGGCAGAGAAGAGGTGGGGCAGGGGCGGGGACTTGGGGGAAGAGGTGGAATGGGGGCAGGAAGGGGGCGAGGACTTTGAGGAAGGGGTGGGATGGGGGCAGGGCAAGGGCAGGGCCAGGGGCTGGCACCACAGCAGCTTCTGGTGGGCCAAAGGTGTAATTGTAGCATCTCCCCTGAATAATCTATTATTTGGCAGGAGGGAATCTGCAGGTGACATGAATTCTGTGCTTATGTTTCTTTTATTAAAAAGTGTGGGAGGGGGGAAGCTGTGGCACCTTGGTCCCCCTCAGTTCTGGCACTGGTGCCTGCAGGACCCCACTTTGTATGCCTGTCCAGCTAAACTGTGAACCATTGGTAACTACTTACTGGGTATACTTTTCCAACCAGTTGTGCACTCACCTTAAAGTAAGTTTGTCTAGGTTATATTTCTCTAATTTGTTTATGAGAAGATCATGTGAGACAGTATCATAAGCCTTAATAAAGCTGAGCATCCCTGCCCAAGAGGCTTGTTGCTCTGAATAATAAACACTTATTTCTCTTCTCTGAAGTTGGTCCATTGTGCAGCGGGGAAAGGGAAGGGAACTTCTGCTAATTAGAACAGCCTGGAGAGAGGCCATGGCAGACTGTACTGGAAGTCTCCTCTTTGTTCCTACTTGCCAGGTGTGGAGACATTCGACTGAAGGATCCAGACACATCTGACTCCACAACCGATTAGCATACACCCTGCCTGGAGGCAGGTGATGGCTTGTATTTTTCATGAACTGAAAGCTTGATGGAGATTGTGTCTTTTACAAAACTAAATACAACTTCCACTTTCAAGGCCTCACAGGGTTGGAGCGAGGAGGGGAAAGAAGAGGACTGAAATAACATGGGATGCGGTAATTGATTGGCTCACAATCTATCCTCCAAGTGAGACAAGGGACCTGCCAGGCATCTGAAAGCTGATTGACATGCTCAGGTTACAAAGCCTCCTAGAGGCTTAGGAGCTGTGTGCTGGATCACCTGTCACTTAGCCCTGGGGTTTACTCAAGCAAAGGAAACCTGAAGGTTCGTTTTGACTGGCAGAGACACATCCCTCCACCACCAATCTTGCAAGCCAGTTCTGTGAATGAGGGGTTGTTCTGCAGGGGAAGGAAAGGGAGGGAGAATGACCTCTGGCAAACAGAAACCTGTATCTGGGAAAAATCACCCTGGACTCTGGAGAATCATTTGATTCTACAGAATGATGCAAAGCAACCCTTTTCCCCCTGCATACACAGGGCCGGTGCAACCATGTAGGCAAACTAGGCGGCCACCTAGGATGCCTAGTGATTGGAAGCACCTAAAAGTCCCCTCAGGTGAGGAGGTGGAGTGGAGGTGAGCTGGGGGGGGGCGTGCGTGGAGGGCTGCCAGCACTAACGGGGGGCAGGGAGGCGCACGGGGAACAGCTCCCTGCCCCAGCTCACCTCCACTCTGCCTCCTCCGCTAAGCACAGAGCCCAGCTCTAAGTCTCCTCCAATCAGTGCCGCAAGCCTGGGCGGGGAGGAGAATTAGAGCCGCAGCAGCGTGCTCAGTGGAGGAGGCGGAGCCGAGGTGAGCTGGATGGGGGAAAACCCAGGCAGGGTTAGCTTCCGTGGGGGGAGTCTCCCCAGGCAGGGTTAGCTGCCGTGCCAGGAGAGAGCGGGGAGGTCTCCCCAGGCAGGGTTAGCTGCTGTGGGGATGAGGGAGAGTCTCCCCAGGTGGGATTAGCTGAAGTAGGGGGACAGGGGGAGTCTCCCCGAGTGAGGTTAGTTGCCGTGGGGGGACGAGGTGGAGAGGTATTAACGGTCGTGGTGGGAGGGTAGCTGCTGCGGGGGGGGCACCCCGGATGGGGGGCTGAGTTAGCTGCCATGGGAGGGCGGGGTTAGCTGGGTGGGAGGTGCAAGGTGGAAGTTTCGCCTAGGGCGCGAAACTTCCTTGCACCGGCTGTGTGCATACACTTCCACTCAGTTCCTTGATGGCATGCTTTCCTATACAGGTGCTAACAGCCACACTTCCACACACTCTCACTGCCTGCTCACAGACCCTTCTCCCGTCCCCTGTTCTCTTTGCTACAGTACTGAAATTCCATGAAAAGAAGTCCCAACAATGGTATGGGTCTATTACTAGACAGAAATGGTAGAATTGTCAGGAGTACAGAAATGGCAGATGTTTTCTATGACTACGGCCCTACCAAATTCACGGTCCATTTTGGTCAGTTTTACAGTCATAGATTTAAAAAATTGTGAATTTCATGATTTCAGCTATTTAAATCTGAAATTTCACAGTGTTGTAATTGTAAGGGTGCTGACCGAAAAAAGAGTTGTGGGAAGTCACAAGGTTATAGTAGAGGGGATTGCAGTACTGCTACCTTACCTATGTGCTGGTCTGCTGATGGCACTTCCCTCAGATCTGGGCATCTGGAGAGTGGCAGTTGCTGGCCAGGAGCCCAGCTCTGAAGGCAGAGCCACCGCCAACAGCAGCACAGAAGTAAGGATGGCAACACCATACCAAGCCACTCTTACTTCTGCGCTGCTGCCTTCAGAGCTGGGCCTTCAGTCAGCAGCCACCACACTCTGGCTGGCGGCAGCTCAGCTCTGAATGCAGCAGCACAGAAATAGGGGTGGCCTGGTATGGTATTGCCATCCTTACTTTTGTGCTGCTGCTAGTGGGGTGCTGCCTTCAGAGCTGGGTGCCCAGCCCACAGCTGCCTCTCTCTAGCCACCCAGCTCTGAAGGCAGCACAGAAGTAAAGGTGGTAATACCGTGACCCCCCTAAAAATAACCTTGCAACCCCCCTACAACACCCTTTTGAGTCAGAACTCCCAATTTGAGAAATGCTGGTCTCCCCCGTGAACTCTGTATAGCACAGGGTAAAAGCACTCAAGAGTCCAGATTTCACGAGGTGAGACCAGATTTTGTGGTCTGTGATGTGTTTTTCATGGCCATGATTTTGGTAGGGCCCTATCTATGACCATTTCTGTTCTATATTTGGGGGTGGGTGGGAAGCAGGGTGATGTATTCATATTGTATGATGAAGATGAAAGACTCTGTATTCTAATAGTAACTCAGAAGGATGTTAAACAGCAGCTACTGTACCATAGGTGCCGGCTTCCTCTGGGTCCGGGGAGTTCTTAACCCCCCACTCTGCCCCAGGCCCCGCTCCACCCGACTGCTTCCCCCAAGTTCCCACCCCTGCCCTGCCTCTTCCCACTCCACCTCTTTCCCACCCAGTTCTTCCCCTCCCCACAGCATGCCCCATCCGCACTCCTCCCCCTCCCTCCCAGAGCCTCCTCATGCTGCAAAACAGCTGAATGCGGCAGGCAGGAGGCGCTGGGAGGGACGGGGAGGCACTGGGACAGGAGGGGGGAGCTGGCTGCCAGTGGGTGCTGAGCACCCACTAATTTTTGTCCATGGGTGCTCCAGCCCTGGAACACCCACAGAGTCGGTGCCTATGAGTTAGACATCTTTAAATCAGCAGGTCCAGGAATTTAAAAGAGCTGATTGAGGATGTCTGGGCTGTGAATGTTGGATTTCAATAAGTCTTAGAACACTGGAAAAGTTCCAAAGGACTGGAAGTAACCTAATATTGTGCCAATACTTTAAAAAGTAAACAGGATGACCTGGATATTATAGGACTGTTGATCCCAGGTAAATTAATGGAACAGCTGAGATGGAACTCAATTAGTAAAGAATTACAGTTAACACCAATCAACTTGGGTTTATGGCAAATCGATCTTATCAGTTTTGATATTTTTTATGAGATTACTAGTTTGGTTGATGAAGGTATAGTGTAGATGTAATATACTTGGCTTTCTGTAAGGCATTTGAATTGGTACTGCCGGGTATTTTGATTAGGAAACTAGACTGATTCAAAATCAACATGGCACATTAAATGAATTAAAAACTGACTAATGGATAGGTGTCAGAATGTAACTGTAAATGGGAAATCATCATTGTATTGCTAGTGGGGTCTATAGGGATTGGTTCTTGGCCCTACACTATTTAACATTTTTATCAGGGCACAATTTAGCAAGGGCTATGGCAAATTTGCCATCACTGGAAATGTTAAAATCAAGATTTGCTGTTTTTCTAAAAGATCTGCACTACTTCAACAAGGTATTTAATTCAGGGAAGCCCTATGGCCTGAGTTGGACAGGCGGTCAAACTAGATTACCACAAAAGTCCCTTCTGATAAGCTATGCAGGGAATCATTCCCGGGGTCTTGTTCCCGTATACTTCCACTGTGCCTAGGGTCTTGGATGGGTACATACTTGGGGCTGCTAGCCCTTCCCACTGCTCACACTGCTGTTTGCATTATATTTTAAACTAGCATTAGTATGTCTCCTTGAACTGGGAATCACACCCCAGCCTGAAGTGCAGATGTACCCTGTAGCAAATGGAGCTCTGCTCTTGAGTCTGACTCATTCTGGTCCCTTGCAATCTGTCTCATGGGGCTGCTGGACTCCAGTGTGCCCTGACACTCAGCCTGACATAACCTTTTATAGCCTGCCATTGTCGCCAGTCACCCCTTGCCATGCCCCTTACACACAGTCTCCCTGGGCACTGCACTCCAGAACGCCCCATCCGTGGCCTATAAATGCCTTTACAGCCAACCTAAGAGGAATGCTGGCCCCCAGTTTGCCTTCATGCAACCACTTTGACCCTTATAACCCATGCCAAGGGGTTGCTAGGCTTCAGAGGGCCCCATCCTTGACACTCACAACTCTCTGTAGCCCACTTCATGGGCCTCTAGATTGAAGGCTAATTGGTAGTTACAGGAAGTTGTATTTAAAACCATGTGGGATTCCTGGGTGAGTTATCCTACATTGCTACCCTCTAATTTTCTTCTAGCTCCTCTTGTGCTCTCTTTATTATTTAAAGTATGATGCAAAGCTCACTGAATTCACTGGAACACCAGGGGTCAATGTAGTAAAGAGTAATCCCTGCCCCCAAAGATCTACAATCTAGGTCATGGAAAGATACAGGAGGTGGATGAAACAAACGGAGGGACAGAAAGGGAGGGAACTACTTCCCTTTCCCATCTGTCTTCTTCCGGAGGGTCCAAGTAGGTGGGGGGGGATGGGGGGGAAGGACATAGGAAGCGAGGGACAGCCTCTTTTAGCAGCATAATATTCTTGATTTCAAGAAAACAGTGTGCTCTGATTCCTGGAAACTGTTTTAATCAGAAACAATACAACATAAAAAGGAAAAGAGAAATACTTCTTTCCCCGCCCAAATTTAAGAACCGCATCAGTAAGCACTCCAAGGGTTCAAACAAACAGCAAAAATAGGAAGTTCAGAGTCTGAGCGTCACACTCCAACTTCAGAGCGTTCAGGACTGTGTCTGCTCCCTGGAAGGAGGCATATGGGGTGTGGAAGCCCGCAGAGGGCAAAAGGTGCAGGAGATACCCCAGCTTCATTGTTTCCCAGAGGGATCCATTCCAGTTTTGGACAGCCATGGTCAATGCTGATTCCTGTATGTGTAAAGGCGCTCCAGCTGCCAGAGAGTGAGAACTGAGGGGGTCAGCAATCCACCTGCTGTGAGGCAGCTGTCCCACCGGCAGCTCTTGGCTCAGGTGAGGAAACTCTGCCTTTACTGGGGAAAGGGTACATGCAGAGAGAGCCTGTCCCCAGACAGACAAGGGCTCATGAGCTCTGGAGCCATTAGTCACAGTGGAATCTCTTCTCTGTGATGAATGTTCTCTTGTCTAGCAGGCTATATCTATCAAAGGAAATGGCATTTAGGAAGCTGGGGGTTGTTTTGGGTGAATCCCCTTCTCCATGTTCCCCCAAGTGGGAAAAAACCACAGACCAGACATCCCCAGAGCACAGAGGCTTGGCTCTGTGGCTGTGCCCAAGGTGGGGTGGGTCTGTTACACTCTTTAGAGAGCAGTAATATGGGAGCACATTCTCCAGTGGTGCAACTCCTTTCACTTCAGTGAAGAATTTGGCCCATGGGCTTTACATCACCGAATTCAATGCTAGATCCCACAAAAAGAAACAATAAATCTCCTTTGGGATTGTGCCTGTGAAGTGGGTCCCAAAGCAATTCCAGGGGAGCTGGCTGCAAACTGCCAGTTGGAATCACTTCAAAGCAATTCTCTCGAGGGGTGTCGCTGGAGGAGAAGCATGTGGGGGAGAATCCTAGAACTGAAGGAACATGAAGACTGAATCCCCATCTCATCCCAAGAGAGGGGAGATGTATCTGAGTGGGGGAGATGGGGCGGGATAGGGTAGGATGGTGAGTCTCCAGGGCAGGCTTGCGAACAAATGAAAAGCTGTGTATGTGTGCGGGGGAAGCCCAGTGGTGAATGAACATGGAGATTGAATTCCCCTCTCTCCTGCAATGAACTGGTCCTGGAAATAAATTTTATTCTCCAGCCTGTGTCCTAGAGTCAGGGGTGGCTCCAGGCTCTAGCACGCCAAGAGCGTGGTTGGGGTGGCAAGCCACAGGGGGTGCTCTGCCAGCGCCGTGAGGGCACCCTGCCTGCTATGCTTGGGGCAGCAAAATCCCTAGAGCCGCCCCTGCCTACAGGAGGTCTGACTAGGTGACTTAATGGTCCCTTGTGGCCTTGATGGATCAGTGAAAGGTCCCTTCAGTGCAGGAGGGGAGGTTTTCTGTCTCACAGAAGGTCCCAAGCTCTTCCACTTGACCATCAGAGCTTGGCTTCAACATTCAACAGGTGACAAGGAGTTAACAAGTGTGAGTGCAAGAACCTCAGGCCGGTGACCAGCCCAGAGCACAGGGAGCAGGACTGAACTGGTGGGCTCAGGCTGGTATGAACATGAAGGCATTCTGCAGTGCTCTTCTGGCTCTGTGTTGGGCTTTCAGAGTTGGAGAATCGCGAGGTGAGTTTCAGTTTCTTTTCCTCTTCTTTTTCTTTCCTACCCTTTTTATCATCTTCCCTCCCCTCCTTCCAGTCCCTTTACTCTTCTCCATTCCCTTTTCTTCTTTCCCCCTTTCCTCTGCTGGACTGCTCCCTCTGCCATTCCAGATGCTTATGTTGGTGATTAGACTGACAGGCAAGATGGTGATTGTTTATGTGAATGGGTGGTATGGTAAATGGATGGAAATGCGGATGGACTTATAGATGGGAGGGTGCATGGATGAATGGAGAAATGGATGGATGGAGAAGTGATGGATGGTTGGATGGAGAAGTGGATGGATGGAAGAGGAGGAGAGTGAGTGGATGGATGGATGGACCTGTGGGCTATTGTGCAAATGTGTGAACAAGCTGGCTGGTGAGTAGGTGGATGAACTGGAGGTGTAGTGCAGGGATAGACAGACCCCTGAAGAAGAGTGAAGGGCTAGAATGACATGTAGATTCAGGTGGGAGTGTAAGTGACCGAATATCCATTTGGAGGTGTGGACAAATGGGAGGATGACTCTGTGAGGTGTGTGAGGAAGAGAGACTGAGAGGAGGGGGGAAATGTGAGGGGCAGGGAGACAGAGCAAGTCACCAGTGTCAATGTCAAAGACTCACGTCTAGGGGTGTCCATCCCTCTGAACCGTCTTAGTTCCTTCTTTACCGCTGCAGAGAACAAACAAGACCCTCTGTCATGTCCATTGACTGCTACCGTTTCTAGGTTTAATCTCCCATCTGTGCACAGTTAGAGCTAGTTCAGGGGTGGACAAATTTTTTGGCCCAAGGGTCGCATGTGCATATGGAAATGGTGTGGTGGGCCATGAATGTTCACAAAATCGGGGATTAGGGTCTGGGTTTGGGCTGAGGGCTCTGGCGGGGGGTCAGAAATGGGGAGTTCAGAGTGTGGAGCTGGAGCTCCAGGCTGGGGGAGGGGGTTGGGGTGCAGGGTCCAGATGTGGTGCGTGCTCTGGGCTGGGGCTGGGGATGAGGGGTTGTGGGTGCAGGAGGGTTATCTGGGCTGGGACCGAGGGGTTCAGAGGGTGGGAGGAGGATCAGGGCTAGGGCAGGGGGTTGGGGCATAGGAAGGTGTCAGGGGTGCAGGCTCCAGGTGGCACTTACCTCAAGCAGCTCCTGGAAGTAACAGCATGTCCCCCCTCCAGCTCCTACATGGAGGTGCAGCCAGGTGGCTTGAAACATTGCCCCATCCGCAGGTGCTGCCCCTGCAGCTCCCACTGTCCGCAGTTCCCAATGGGAGCTGTGGGTGTGGCGCTTGGGGCAGGGGCAGCATACGTAGCCCCCTGGATGCCTCTATGCATAGGAGCTGGAGGGGGGACATGCCGCTACTTCCAGGAGCCACACAGAGCATGCACGGAGCACGGCATGCATGGAGCAAGGCACGTCCCGGACCCTGCTGCCTGTCGGGAGATCAAGGGCTGGATTAAAATATCTGAAGGGCTGGATGTGACCTCTGGGCTGTAGTTTGCCCACCCCTGAGCTAGTTGTTTGTCGCTTGTTCTAAGGCCTGGGCTACACTAGCGGGGTTGTGTGAACTAAGATACGCAACTTTAGCTATGCTATTCACATAGCTGAATTAAAAGTATCTTAGTTCGACTTACCTGGCCATCCTCACGGCGGCGAGTTGATTGCCGCAGCTCCCCCGTCAACTCCACTTACTCCTCCTGCTGAGGTGGAGTACGGGCGTCAATTAGCGGATCGATTTATTGCATCCAGATGAGATGCGATAAACTGATCCCCGATACATTGAACAGTACCCACCGATCCGGCGGCTAGTATAGACGTCCCTAAGTCAGTGTACCTTAGAGAGGGAGGAATTTCTCCGAATTCCACAATGTTCCCTCTGAGCCCCTGCTGCCCCAGCTCTGCACCAAGCCCAGACCCCGTACAGACCCTAAAATTGGTTTCAGAGCAGGTGCCTTATGCACATCTCTCTTTCCAGAGGTGGATGTGCATGTCTGATGTCTGCTGTGGTGGGGCAATCACGCTCCCCAGCCCAGTGTGCTATTGGCAGGGCTTTCACCTCTCACACGCTCAGGGAAAGATACCCAAGTCTCCAGGCCTATCTGACCTCCGAGGCCATTAAGCTATGTGATCCATTCTCAGGTCCAAATCCCATGCTCACACCAGGTGAGCCCTCTTCATTGTCGAGTCCTTCACTTGGGCCTTAGAAGCATTTTGTGTCATGGCGTGACATGTGACATGTTAAATAGTGTATTACTGCTAGCGACACCTCCTGAAATAATGCAACAATAATAAAGCAGTCCAGGAGAAGGAATGGAGGCGGTTGGTGGGCACCCTCCCGTATGCAGAGGAGGTTGTCTGACTAATGACACTGTGTGGCCGCTCATGCCCCCCCCCCCCCCCCCGCCCGCCCGCCCATGGACACGGCTTTCACCAGGACAACTCCTACAATGTGAATCAGGACTGCCAACCTCCAGTGTTCAGAAATCAAGGGTCAGGCCCAAAAAATCCCGAGAGTGACTTAAATATCATGAGATTTGAATGAGAATACAGCTTGGTTGGGGTTGACTTGTCATTTGGTGTTGGTGTATTTAGGGATCATCCTTCAAGCTTCTCTTCCCTGCTGTGTAGGTCAGACACTTACTTTTTGTACATGAAAAGTGAGATTCTCGGGTAATAACCTCAGTGCAGATGTTGGGGCTTTTAAGAAAAACACTCAGTAGCCCGAGGCTTATGATAGATTCACACAAGTTGGCCAGACTGTGAATGCACAGGGACGATTCTCTCATTATCACAGCTCCTGGTAAGTAAACCTCTCTTTTCCAGCCTCTGGACTGTGAGCATCGGGGAGGTGGAGGTTTTCGTCCATGACCTCCCTGACACAGGAGCTCACTGACATGCGAGGGACTCCCAGGACAGTTTACCCATTCGCGCCTCGTTCCCCCATCTTTGCCCTTCCCCACCATGGCACCGGTGTGCACATCCTATTATTCCTCACTGCCCATCTCTATGACGCACCGGCAGTGTTGTGCTTTCCTTCCCCCTGCAGAGAGCCTCCCGATGCAGAGCCTGCGCTGCTACAATGACTACACGTCCCAGCTGACCTGCACATGGCAGGAATGCACAGCAGCACGACGCTTCCTCAATGTGACTCTTTACCATGAGGACAATTTAAACAAGTAAGTGCCTGACCCCTGCTCTGCTGCAGAAGGACACAAGAGGCCTGTGGCTGTTGAACCTAAGAGGTGGGAATGGGAGGAGGGAAAAGGATCCAAGCTGACAGCCAGGCTTTGAGGAGCACGTGGACACTTGTGCTGGCCCTGCTGGGGGTGAAAGTTGGAGACTCTTTTAGGTCTGCATTGGGACGATGGGGAGATACAGGAAGGTGCACTGATCAGTTTATTTTCATTACTTTTTCTATCACTCTCCCTTGATATGTCTGGGGGATCCCAGGTGTGAGTGATGGCAGGGCCTGTTAGCTTACTGTACCTGGAGGGGAGAAATAGACATTAGAGTACAGCTGGGTTGAAGAGAGAAGGATGGTTACCCACTCCCAAACTTTCCCCTGGATCTTCTTTGTTGCAGGGTCAGAAGGAACATAGCTCTGGTGAGGTCAGGTTTGCAAAATAAGGATGGGTGGAGAGACTGTGAAAAGAGGGAAGTGGTTATGTAAAGTTGCGCAATCGGGTTTCCGCCCAGAGTTACTGGGCTGTGTACCTCAGTATCTGCCCACTACATCTGTTCCTTTAAAGAGGGAACTGAGCCATCAGGCCTGGAGGGCTGTGATGGGCAGAAAGGGAGAGGGACAGAAGGAGAGATATGGAAAGCAAGAGATGGGGAGAGTGAAGATCAGGGTTTAAGAGTGGGGGAAAGTGGTGGAGAATAGGAAGGTATCATCTCTCTTGTCTTTTCGGGAAGAGATGCTGAAATCATTAGTGGCTTGATCTCATGCCTATTGAAGTCAGTGGAAGAACTCCCACAGACTTCACTGTGCTTTGGGTTGGGACCTAAGTGAGCCCATCACCTCTGGAAAAAAAAACCATACAAGGACTTGACCCTTGAGAGAATGCTTTGGAGTCCAATCAGACGAGCTGTGAGGATGGATCCTGGGATGAGCATGAACTAGTCAGACAACATGGACATTACTGCTAGCAATATGCCCATGAAATACAGCTCTCTACTTATCCTTCACCGCACACAAGCACGCCACTACCACCAAGATGGCCCAGTCTTTGGATGAGACCAGCTCATGTGTGAAGAACAGCTGGCTGAAGCTGAACCAGAGCAAGAATAGAGGTGATGCTGGTGGGCAGAGGAAAGCATTTGAAGAGTTTGCAGCCACAGTGCAGTCTCTCTTGGCTGAAGTCACATACCCACAATCAGTCAGTTCAGTCCATCACTGAGGAGTACTCACAGATTCCTCACTGACCCTAAGCTCTCACATAGCAGTGCCAGCAAATAACGCTTTTTATCATCTTTGGTTGGCTGGGAGACTCGGTCCCATCCTGGTGGACCTGGCTTCAGTTATTCACACCTTTGTCATTTCTTGGCTGGACCACAGCAAGGCAAATACCTGGGCATGAAACCTTCAGTGTATAGGAAACTCCAACTAGTACAGAACACTGCAATGTGTCTCCTCAGCAACACAGGCTATCGGGAACTCACCACCACTGTTCACTGGCTTCCCACAGAATTTCAAATGAAGTTAAAGGTCTTGTCCTTATCTTCAAGGCTCTCCAGGGTTGGAGCCCAAGCCATCTAACGGGCCATCTAATGTTCTGGAACAAAAATTGTGGTTGACAGCTCCACTCCTCTGGCACAATGGAATTCTTGTCACTAAGATAACACTTATCTGTGCTGGAGACAGAGCTTTCTCAGGGGTCAGTCTGAGACTTGAATCAACTTCCATGGGAACTTAACAAGTGTCACAACCTCACCACCTTCCACTCCGAGTGCAAGGCAATCTCTTTGACATGCCTTTGCTAATATAAATACACAGCAACATGTATATGTTTAAAAAAAAAATCCCTACCAACACAAGACACTACACTTCATATGCTTTTCCTCCTGGGAAGAGGATGAGAGACACGCCCACAGATGACAGATGTGAAGTCACATTGCTTAATGATCTCTCAAAGGCGCTCAGATGCTACAGTGATGAGCACAGCATAAGAATCTATATAGACTAGAACAGAATGTGGGGAAGGTTTCAGGAGCCTAATTTGGGATTTTCTATCTGTACCTAAATCAGCTTCTCCTAGGTCTCTCTTTTCACACACAGTAACAGCACACAGATGCCATGTGAGCCTCAGCGAACCAAGAGGTTGCCTGACTGCCAGGACTCCTGTGTCTCCTGGAGCTGCCACAGGAACAGCACCCTTTTTGCAATTGGGGTGCACGACAGATACACTTTCAAACCCGATCAGTTGCTGCAGGCCGAGCTGAACGTCAGCCTCTTCCAGAATGGTAAGGGCAAGACACCCCCTCTCTCTTTGCTCCAGGAATATTTGAGATCCTTTGAAATTAATACTTCTTCCTCTGCCCTGATCCCCTAACCCTAGTCAAGAATCCTGATCGCTAACCTTTAACCTTACTTCCGCATGCCAGCCTATTATCTTGCCAGGAATAGTTTCATTTCCACTGTGAGGCCTGTGCTCCTGTTTCTCACTTAGAGGATGATGGATGGATCGATTCCTTCCTTACCGACCTACAATGGAAAAGCCAAACGTATTCCTCCCAGTTGACCCACCCCCTTGCTCTGGCTGAGTGTCTCTGTCATTAGGAAAAAAACTGATTCTCAAACAAACCTTTTTACTCAGAAAAATATTCAGTAATATGTATTCACCTTTAAATTATACTGCACTCATGTCCTATTACCCTTCTGTTCTGTTCACCACCATTTTTACTATGGCCTTGGCAATTCCACCTGTTACAATGCCAAGTGCCAACAGGATAAGAATTAAACAGGCCCTCTGCCCACTCTCCATCCTCATCTACTAATAACCGCAACCTGTGTTTTCCCTTCTCATTTCCAGTCCAGCCCTTCCCGCCTCAGAAGCTCTGGATCAACGTCACAGAAGCAGGTGACTTCTTGCTGGCCTGGGAAGCAGCAGAAGGGAGTAAGGGAAACCACTGGGTGCATGATGAATTGGAGTTTGAAGTGACCTACAGGAGGGAATGGGAATCCTGGGAGGTAGGCATGAGATGTGCTTAGGCATTGGCATGTGCTGTTCTTGGTTGCACCTTTTAGAGGGTAGAAAACAACCCTTGCAATCCTCTGAAACCTGCTTGGCTGCTGCTGAACCCAACTGATCCTCTGAAACCTGAATGGCCCAGAGGATGGGTCCGTGCACGCTGCAGCTAGCTGTGTGCACATCTTACAATTCTTCTTCGAGTGAGTGCTCATATCCATTCCAGTTAGGTGTGCGCGCCGCGCGTGCACATTCGTCGGAAGACTTTTTACCCTAGCAACTCCAGTGGGCCGGCAGGTCGCCCCCTAGAGTGGCGCCGCCATGGCGCTCGATATATACCCCTGCCGGCCCACCCGCTCCCTCAGTTCCTTCTTACACCGTGTCGGTCGTTGGAACTGTGGAGCACAGCATAGCTGTCCTCCGCGTCCCTAGCTCTCCTTCGTTTCACTGTTCTCATAGTTATAGATAGTTGTAAATAGTTGTAAATTGTAGTTAGTTATTGTTAATTGTAGTATAGTTTGTATATACTTATTAGCGGGTTTGGGCTGTAGCCCTTCCCTGCGCCCGGCACCGGGCCCATGCCTGGTTCGCCGGGGTTCAAGCAATGCTCGGCCTGTAAAAGCCGATGCCGACCAAGCGATGCCCACGACGCCTGTCTGAAGTGCCTGGGGGAATCGCACATTTCAACAAGTGCCCGCATCTGTAAGGATTTTAAGCCTGGACAAAAAAGGAGAGGGACCAGAGGTTAAGGAGTCTCCTAATGGAAGCGGCACTTAATCCTGTGGCCTTGACGCAGAGCGCCGGCGTCCGCGCCGGCACCGGAAAGACACCCCGGCACCGACCTTCCCCGGCACCGGGACCCGAAGCAAGACCCTCAAAGTCTGCGACTCCATCCTTGCAGGCTCGAGCGGAGCGCCCGGCACCTACCTCGGCCGCGGCACCACCAGCAGGGATTCCGTCGACTCCGGGCCCCGGAGGTCCATCGACTCCGGTCCCTCCTACCTCCCCTATAAGATCTGGGGTTGAGCTATTGGTCCCTTCGACGCCAGAGACTTTCACTTCGGCGCGGGACCTAATTGCTCTCATGGAGCCTACCCAGTCTCAACCCCCGGTATCCCCAGTGCGGGTCATATCCAGAGGCAAGCCTGCGACAATGCGAGTGCCGTCTCCGGACTCGCCCGGCCGGCACCGATCCCCTTCGAGGTCCCGGCACCGTGGACGTTCTCGCTCCAGGCGCCGTTTGCAGTCCCGGCACCGCTCCCCTCGGCAGTACCGGTCGCACTCGTGGCGCCGGTCATCCTCCAGACAGTCTCGCTACTCCTGGCACCGGTTTGGATTGAGTCGCCGCTACCGGCACCGAGACTCCAGGAGCCGTTCCCGTCAGCGATCAGCACCCCGGTCGACCTCCCAGCACCTAGCTGGTGGCAGGTCCCGGTCCCAGTCGACCTCCCGGCACCGCGCCGGAGGCAGGTCCCGGTCCCGATCCCGATCCCAGCACCGGTACGATTCCCGGTACTGGTCCCCGGCACCGAGAAGATCGTCGGCGTCGAGACCTAGGGAGCCCTACCAGCCACATTCGGCCCCACCATGGCCCTCCCGGCAGCCGTCTGTCTCATCGCAGACAGACAGCATGTACGCCCTAGACGCAGACAGACCCGCGGCCCTCTTCCATGACCCTCCTCCGCAGGATCAGGGACCGCAGCAGTGGGGTTTCTGGACGCCCTGGGCGTACCATCAAGCCCAGGGCCCTCAACACATTCCACCTCAGCCTGTGACGTCTGAGCACAGGGCTCCGGAGGCCTCGTTGTCTCACCCTCCCCCCTCTCCGGCAGGGGAAGACCGATCCAACTAGCAGGGCCCTGAGCTCCCTCCGGAATCAGAGGTGCTGGTACAGACGGAGCCCCCCATGGACCCACTCCTACCGGGGGTCTCCTCGTTGTCCTCCCCCGATGAGGCAGTGGCGGGAACGTCATCCTCCAGTCCTCCCCCACTCGACCTCAGGGTGCACCAGGACCTCCTCAGGCGTGTAGTGCAAAACTTGAACTTGCAGGCTGAGGAGGTTTCGGAAATCGAAGATCCTGTGGTGAGCATTCTCTCAGCAGATGCTCCCACCAGAGTCGCCCTTCCCTTTATCAGGACTATCCAAGCCAATGCTAATACCATCTGGCAATCACCGGCCTCCATCCCTCCTGCTGCACGCGGGGTGGAGCGCAAGTATATGGCACCCTCCAAAGGTTATGAGTACCTGCATATACACCCAACCCCGTGCTCCCTCGTCGTGCAGTTTGTGAACGAGAGGGAGCGCCACGGGCAGCAGGCCCCAGCACCGAAGTCCAAGGAGGCGAGGCGTATGGACCTGCTAGGCTGGAAGGTCTACTCGGCGGGCGCCCTCCAACTCAGGGTCTCTAACCAACAGGCCCTCCTTAGCCGCTATGCCTATAACTCCTGGGTGTCAGCCGATGAGTTCAAGGAGTTGTTGCCTCAGGATGCGTGTCAAGAATTTGCGGCAATTCTTGATAAAGGCAAGAAGGTTGCAAGAACTTCATTGCAGGCATCCTTGGACGTGGCAGACTTGGCCGCCAGAACTCTGGCTTCCGGGGTTACAATGCGCCGCATCTCCTGGCTACAGGTTTCTGGCCTTCCTCCGGAGCTCCACACACCATCCAGGACCTCCCGTTCGAAGGTCAGGGCCTGTTTTCAGAGAAGACGGACCCCAGGCTGAAAAGCCTGAAAGACAATAGGGTCATCTTGCGCTTCCTAGGGATAAACATGCCTGGGACGCAGCGTAGACCCTTCCTGCCGCAACAGCAACCGCAGCGCCGGCCCTATCCCCAGTTCGCCAGTGGCAGGACTTTAGTAGACGCCGAAGCAGAAATGACCGACGCAGACAATCGGGCAACCAAGGGGGGCAGAATCAGGGCTCCTCTAAAGCCCCACCTGGCCCAAAACCTTCATTTTGAAGGTGCGCCCGAGGACGCTGTACCAGTTTCCCCCTCGGATCCGTCCCCCTCGTTTTCCAACTGCCTTTCGTTCTTCCTCCTGGCGTGGACCCAAATAACTTCCGACCGTTGGGTCTTATGCACTGTGCAAACGGGATACCGTCTGCAATTTATTTCATACCCTCCCTCCCGCCCCCCCCGGTCCCTCTTCAGAGACCCCTCTCACGAGCTATTCCTCCTTCAGGAGGTGCGGACGCTCCTCGACAAAGGAGCCATAGAGGCGGTTCCGGAGAACGAGAAGGGCAAAGGGTTTTATTCCCGCTATTTTCTGATCCCCAAGGCCAAGGGAGGCCTCAGACCTATCCTCAACTTGCGGGAACTGAACAAACATATGGTGAAGTTGAGATTCCACATGGTATCCCTGGGGACCATTATCCCATCGCTGGATCCTGGAGACTGGTACGTCGCCCTCGACATGCAGGACACTTATTTTCATATAGCCATTTTTCCGCAGCACAGACGCTTCCTTCGTTTCGTGGTCGACCGCCACCATTATCAATTTGCAGTCCTCCCATTTGGCCTCTCCACGGCCCCGAGGGTATTCACGAAATGCATGGCGGTCGTCGTCGCATATCTTCAGCGCAGTCGCATACACGTATTCCCCTATCTCGACGACTGGCTGGTTCGAGGCACGTCAGAGTCGCAGGTCCGCAACCACGTCCGCGAGATCAGCAGACTCTTTGGAGCTTTGGGCCTCATTATCAACGTGGACAAGTCCACTCTGCTCCCCATGCAGAGGATAGAGTTCATCGGGGCCATTCTGGACTCCACCTTGGCCAGGGCCATTCTGCCACTGCCCAGGTTCCAGTCGCTGTCAGCCATCATTCGGCGCCTACAGACGGCACCCTTGACCTCTATAAGGACGTGCCTAACCCTCTTAGGCCACATGGCGGCCTGCACCTTTGTTACGGGTTATGCGCGGCTTCGCATGAGGCCCCTCCAGTCTTGGCTTATCACACAATACCGTCCGGCCAGGCATCGGCTGGACGCGGTTATCACCATCCCCCCAGGAGGTATTGGATTCCCTCCGGTGGTGGCTAGACCAGTCCGTAGTGTGTGCAGGGCTCCCGTTTCATCCGCCCCAACCCTCGGTATCCCTAACAATGGATGCCTCCGACCTGGGCTGGGGGGCCCACCTCGGAACCCTGAGGACGCATGGCCAGTGATCCCCTCAGGAAGTGGCCCTCCACATCAACATACAGGAGTTGAGAGCGGTCCGTCTTGCTTGCCAAGCGTTCTTCCATCAGCTTCAAGGTCGCTGTGTCTCGGTATTCACTGACAACACGACGACCATGTACTATATCAACAAGCAGGGCGGCACGAGATCCTCTCCCCTATGTCAGGAGGCGATACGGCTCTGGGACTTTTGTATAGCCCACTCCATTCACCTCATGGCTTCCTTTCTCCCCGGAGTACGGAACACGCTGGCAGACCATCTGAGCGGATCCTTCCTTTCGCACGAATGGTCCCTTCGCCTGGACGTCGCCCTCTCACTCTTCCAGAGGTGGGGTTATCCCCGGCTGGACCTCTTCGCGTCCAGAGGGAACAGGAAACGCCAGATGTTCTGCTCTTTTCAAGGGCGAGAACCAGGGTCGGTAGCGGACACCTTCCTTATCCCATGGATGACTCACCTGCTCTATGCGTTCCCTCCATTCCCGCTTGTCCACAAGGTCCTTCTGAAGGTGCGCAGGGACAGGGCCCGCTTGATTATGATAGCTCCAGCGTGGCCCAGGCAGCATTGGTATCCGATGTTGCTGGATCTGTCTCTGGCCGACCCAGTCCCCCTGCCCCTTTACCTGGACCTGATCACCCAGGACCACGGCAGGCTCCGTCACCCGGACCTCCAGTCTCTACACCTCACGGCGTGGCTCCTGAGTGGCTGACCAGGTTGGAACTACGGTGCTCTACCTCTGTACGTCAGGTACTACTGGGCAGCAGGAAACCTTCCACTACAGCGACGTACTCGGCCAAGTGAAAGCGTTTCTCCTGTTGGTGCACGGAGAGGGGTTCCCTCCCTATGGAGGTTTCTATCGCCAGTATTCTCGATTACATCTGGTCCCTCAAGCAGCAGGGCCTGGCGATATCGTCCCTTCGAGTTCACCTGGCGGCTATCTCCACCTTTCACCCGGGAGGAGACGGCCGTTCGGTTTTCTCTCAGTGACTAGATTCCTGAAAGGTCTAGAACGTCTCTACCCCCAGGTTCGACCCCCTGCCCCTACCTGGGATCTCAACCTGGTTCTGACTCAGCTCATGGGCCTTCCATTTGAGCCGTTAGCGACTTGCTCCCTGCTCTCTCTCTCCTGGAAGACTGCTTTCCTGGTGGCCATCACCTCAGCCAGACGGGTGTCAGAACTCCGGGCCCTCATGGTAGATCCCCCGTATACGGTCTTCCATAAAGACAAGGTGCAGCTGAGGCCACACCCTGCCTTTCTCCCCAAAGTGGTCTCAGCCTTTCATGTCAACCAGGAGATCTTTCTCCCCGTCTTTTTCCCAAAGCCCCATTCATCCCGCAGGGAGCAACAACTCCACTTGCTTGATGTCCGTCGGGCACTCGCGTTTTATGTGGAGAGGACCAAACCGTTCCGCAAATCCCCCCAACTCTTTGTGGCAGTAGCGGACCGAATCAAAGGGCTTCCCACTTCCTCACAGAGGATATCCTTGTGGGTAACGTCCTGTATCAGGACCTGTTATGACCTGGCTCACGCCCCTACGGGCCATGTGACTGCACACTCCACCAGGGCACAAGCATCATCGATGGCTTTCCTTGCCCGCGTGCCCATCCAGGAGATCTGTAGGGCGGTGACCTGGTCCTCTGTCCACACCTTCGCTTCCCATTACGCCCTGGTCCAGCAGTCCAGAGATGACGCGGCCTTCGGCTCTGCAGTGCTTCATGCCGCGGCTTCTCACTCCGACTCCACCGCCTAGGTAAGGCTTGGGATTCACCTACCTGGAATGGATATGAGCAATCACTCGAAGAAGAAAAGACGGTTACTCACCTTTGTAACTGTTGTTCTTCGAGATGTGTTGCTCATATCCATTCCACAGCCGCTCTCCTTCCCCACTGTCGGAGTAGCCGGCAAGAAGGAACTGAGGAGCGGGTGGGCCGGCAAGGGTATATATCGAGCGCCATGGCGGCGCCACTCTAGGGGGCGACCTGCCGGCCCACTGGAGTTGCTAGGGTAAAAAGTCTTCCCGACGAACGTGCATGCACGGCGTGCACACCTAACTGGAATGGATATGAGCAACATCTCGAAGAACAACAGTTACAAAGGTGAGTAACCGTCTTATCCTGTGCCATCCAGCCTTGGCTAGTCATGGCCAGAGATCTATCAAGTAAAAAGCAGCCTCTGCACTATGAGAGCAATGAACCCTGCACAAGCAGTATCTGGCTTCGCTTTACCTCGAGATCACAGCGCTGGCTGTGCTTGGCTAAAGCAGAATTGCCCAAGAAAAGGATCCTCCCATGCCTCTCTAACAAGTCTCTCTCTCTCTTTCTCTCTCTCCCCCCCCTACCCCTGACTTCTCACTATCTCTTCACCATTGGCAGAACTCTTCTTCGGTGTCAGTCGCAAACTCCTCCCATTGCCTGCTGAGGCGTGATGCCCTTGTGCCGGGCAGCACCTATGTAGCTCGTGTGCGATCCAAGCCGAGCCAGGGCGCTGGTTGGTCTGGGCAGTCCAGCGAATGGAGCACTGCCGTGTCCTGGAAGTCCCAGGAAGGTAATTCAGGAGGCTGAGGGGCCGTGCGGAGAAGCGGGGACGTGATGAGAACCTGGCAGCAGAGGGATATTGTGCTTTGCTTCCAGAGGATTTGAGGGCTGAGCTGATGACATTGGAGAATCTCTGGAATTTGATGAAAATGGTCCAGTTTCACCGGTGTTCTCTTATTTTAAGTGAATTTGGTGCCACTGATAGGTAGCAGAGCAGTAGCTGCGGAAACTTCAGTGCTCTGGTGAGTCCCATGGCACAGGTATCAGTCCCAGTGCAGCACTGGCAGGGGCAGTACAATCTCCTTATACACACTTCCCCTGCCACTGCACCTGAAACCCCTCGCCTTGATGAGACCCTTCTAGGTGTGCTCAGTATCCGGCCTCTCAGCAATAGGGCCAGTGAGTGCCGGTGGAGATGGTGGGTTTTGGGATGTGGGCTCAGGAGAGGCCAGTCTCTCTGTCTCTTGCAATATGTGGATTGTATCTTTTGGATGAATGGACCAGCGTAATGCTCTGGGCTCTCATAGAAAACCCTGAAACAGAGGGCATCTCTACACTACTAAATGATGTTGACCCAAATGATGTTGGCATACAGCCTCTGCAGTGATTAAATCACTTTTGTGCGTCCACACTATGCTCCTTGTGTTGGTGGTGCGCATCCTCACCAGCGCTGCTTGCATCGATGCAGAGAGCAGTGCACCATGGGTAGCTATCCCAGTGTGCAACTCACCACCATCTAGCACAGGGTATTTTGGGAAGGTTTTGCAATGCCTCATGGGGCCAAAATGAGTGGCACAGCGGTGACTGGGAACATGATTTCAACATCCCAGAATGCAGTGTTCGCCATCCCATAATTTCATCTGCATCCCATAATGTTCTGTGTCCTCAACCTAAGCACGTGTGCCAAAGGTGGCATGTGAGCTGACTTTGTTTTAATAGCAGGCTGCAGGTCCTGGCCGCTGCTGAGCCTGCTGCCAGCCTGGGGTTTTGTTCACTCAGCCGGCAGCAGGCTAGGCAGGGCCAGGAGCGGGCTGAGTGGGCTGGGGTTCCATCCGCTGGCTCTTGCCAGCCAGAGTCCCGGCCACCGGCCTGCTCAGCTCACTGCCAGCCTGGGATCCCAGCCGGAACCCCAGGCCGGCAGTGGGCTGAGCGGGCTGGTGACCTGCCATTAAAAAAAGATCGTTTCATGTGCCACCTTTGGCACACGTGCTGTAGGTTAAGGACCCCTTTTCTAGTGTATACTGTGTGTACTGTACTTTATGGTAATTTTCACTATACACGATTTTCCTCTTATGCGCTGACCTTAGAACCTAACCCCCACCTAAGATGTAACTCCACTGTAGTGTAAAAAAAAAATTGGGGGCACTGCTTTTTGGCACCCCCAAATCTTGGTGCCCTAGGCGGACACCTAGTTTGCCTAGTGGTTACACCAGCCCTGCATCCAGCCCTGCTAACCTGAATTCATTCAAACTAGTCAGAAGATCTCTGACGTGTTCTTTATTTATTCTGATCTGCATCCCTTCCTCTTTATTATCTATGGTAACTTCACTAGTCATCCAGTCACATGTTCTTTTCTGTGAAAGACTGAAGCAAAGGAAGGTAGCATAGCTGCTTAATGCCTACTATCTTCCATTACCAGCTCACTTTCTCCATTGAGCAGCAGGCCCACATCATCCCCAACTTTTCTTTTTCATCTGACACATTTGTAGAACTCTCTTCTTGTCTTTAACATTCCTTGTCAGATGTAACTCATTCTTGCCTTGGCTTTCTTGATTTTGTCCTTACACACTCACACTATTCCCATGTATACTTCCTTAGTGACACGGCCCTCCTTCCATTTCCTGGATGTATCCCACTTGGTTTTTAGATAGGTAAAAAACTCCTTGTGCAGCCACTTTGGCTTCCTGTGGCTCTTCTTATCTTTCTTCTGCATTAGAATAGCTTGATGTTTAGCCTCTAATATTACATCTTTTAGGAATGGCTAGCGCGCTTCGGCTCCTTTTCTTCCTAATTGGTCTTTCCATGGGACCTTTCCTACTATTTCTCCAAGTTGGCTGAAATCTATCTTTCTGAAGTCCAGTGTTCTTGTTTGGCTGTTCTCATGTCCTCCTTTCCTTAGGATCTTGAATTCTATCAGATCATGATCACTTCCTCCCAAGTTCCCGGCCACCTTCATGTTCACAACTAATTCATCCCCGCTGGTCAACACCAGGTCCAAAATGGATGACCCCCTAGTTGTTTCTTCAAAGTTGTCCCCTACACATGCTAAGAATTTGAAAGACATACTATGTTTTGCTGTAATAGTCTTCCAGCAGATATCAGGGAAGTTAAAATCCCCCATTAATATTAGCTCATGTGTGTTAGCTAATCTTGTTACCTGCTTGTAGAATGCCTCATCCACTTCCTCTTCTTGATTTGGTGCTGTATAATAGACCCCCACCATAACATTACTACTAAGCTTTTTCATTTTTATCCTCGCCCAGAAACTCTCAGTATTTGTGCCATTCACTTCCTCTTGGACCTCAGAGCAAGTATCCACATCCTTGACGTACAGCACAATGCTGCCTCCTCCCCCCCCCTCATACCTATCCATTTGGAACAAACTATATCCCTCCAATCATGAGAGGTATCCTACCAAGTCTCTGTAATGCCAATTAAGTCATAATTTTCTTCATATACCATGACTTCCAGTCCATCCTGCTTATTCCCCATACTCCTTGCATTGGTATACAGACCCTGAAGATATTTTGCAGACTGCTTGGTTGCTTTTCCTCTTGCCTTTTTAATGCAGTTGTGGTTTCTATAATGATTCCTTGGAGGCTAGATTACTGTGGGACATAGAAAGAAACAATTCAAAGTTGTTGAAGGCATTCACGGAGCAGCTGCAGATGATGGAGAGCTGGTTCTGGGTCCGAGAAACAAGCATTGACTGGTGGGATCACGTTGTCATGCGGATTTGGGATGATGAGCAGTGGCTGCAGAACTTTTGGATGTGCAAGGCCATATTCCTGGATCTATGTACAGAGCTTGCCCCAGCCCTCCAACTCAGACACCAAAATGAGAGCTGCATTGACAGTGGAGAATAAGGCGACCAGATATCCCGATTTTATAGGGACAATCCCAATAGTCAAGGCTTTGTCTTATATAGGCACCTATTACCCTGCACTCCATCCCGATTTTTCACACTTGCTATCTGCTCACTCTAGTGGAAAGTGAGTGATCTCAGTGAAAAAAATCCCCATGGTTATAGCTGCCTGCTGTGTTCTGCATAATATCTGTGAAGCAAAGGAGGGAAATTTTCCACCAGGGTGGAGGGTGGAGATGGAATAGATGTCCGTTGAGTGGTGCGGGAAAATATCCTATTGTGGTGAAAGAAATAAGGCAGCTCTCCCCAGAAACCTTCAGCAGGGGATTGCAGACTACCTCCAGCAGTTTCCTCAAGGTCTTTATGGAGGATTCCTGGGACATCCTGGTGCACATAAACAAACTATTCTATGGGAACCCTTCTTCCTAACTCTAGAGGGGGATGAGAAGCGGATAGCAACACTACCTCTATTGGTTATTTCATTACCTCTTCCGGCATAAGTAAAAAAAAGTAAATCAACAGATCTGTCCTGCTACTTCGGGTGTTCCATCCCAACAATTTCAAAGCAAACTGCAGCCTTATCAGAGGTTCCTTCCCCTGCATCAGACTCACCTATGCTGGACTGTAGGGACTGGCTGGACTGCTCAGGACTCAAAAACAGGTCCTAGCTCACTGTGAGGCTGGAACCCCCAGTTACCTGTCCTCCATTCTCCTCCTTCTCTTCTTCCTCCACCTCATTTTCAATTTATGGCAGGGGCCTGTGACTCGGGCTCCTCTGAAATACCCATGGGGCTCTTGGGGGTGGTAGTGGGGTCTCCACTGAGGATGGCATGCAGCTTTTCATAAAAATGGCAGGACTGCAGCTACACACCAGAGTGATTAATAGCCTCCCTTGCCTTCTGATACACCTGCCACAGCTCCTTGGCTTTCACATGGTGCTGCTGCTGGTCCCTCCTGTAGCCCTTCTCCTCCATGCCCCAAGTGACCTTCTCCTAGATGTTGACATTTCTACGTCTAGCTCAGAGCTGTGCCTGCTCTAGAGCTGCTAGGTGAGCTCTCCAAGCTGGGCAAACAGAAAATGGTACTTCAAGAATTCATGGAGCTTTAAAGAGGAGGGCTGGCTTCCTGTGTACCTGGCTGCTGAGCAATGAAGTTCAAAATGGTGACCAGAGTGGTCAAAATGGGGCATTGTGGGACACCTCCTGAAGGCCACTAATGGCTGATGTAAGTAACGCAGTGTCTACACTGACACTGCTTCTACCTAACTACATCTATCTAAATTCTATGCTGCTCATGGAGGTGGAGTTATTAAGTCAGCATAGCAGGTGCGTTAAATCAACAGGGATTAAATTTTAGTGTAGACATTTACTTACTTAGGTCAACGTAAGCTGCCTTACATCGACCTAACTCTGTAGTGTAGACCAGGTCTAAAAGTTTTCCTTTCTTCCCTCAACGGTCACAATCAGTCCCTCCACTGTCCCCCCTATCCCTCCAACCCTGCCCCTCCCAGAGCTACACTAACCACTGGCTCCTCACTAGGGGATGAGGCTCAGCCCAAGAACCTTCGCTGCCTCTTCAATGGGGTTGATCGGCTAACGTGCAGCTGGGAAGTGAGGAGAGAGGTCACCAGCTCTGTCTTGTTCACACTCTTCTACAGAACCCCACCGTCATCAGAGTAAGTGACCTAGCCATGGCAGCGTATGCCTGTCCTCCTGGATCTGACTATCCCTCCTGCTCACTCAGGCCTGGCTGCTCTCTTCCGCAGAGAGACAGAATGCTCTCCAGTCCATGAGGAGGAATTGCCTGGCAGCCACTACCTGTTCCACAGCTGTGAGATCAATGTCACCAACCCCAGCAGGCTGAGCCAGTACCTCATAACTGTCCGGCCCAAGAAGGAGGAGAAACTGATTAACGCCTACAAAAACAGTGAGAGCCCATTTGGTTACTCAGCCCAGGGTTATCTGGTGGTTTCTCCTCCAGCTTAGGAAACGCTTGGGTTGGCAGAGAGGTGGAATGGTTAACAAAAGAGCTAGACAGTGATGTGTGGGTGGGGCAGAGGGCTGGTAAAGGAAGCTCCCAGCACTGGAGCTCCTGACAGGCACCGACAGAGCACTGCCATGAGGAGGTACAGAATGGGCATGTGGAGATGAGATGAGTCAGATAGGGGCACTGCTGTTAGCAGTCCTTGGTGCTCGTCTGCTCAGGCAACAAGTTTTGCACCCATGTATCCTTAATACTGCCCACAAAGCAGAGTGGGAAAGGGAATGGGCAGAAAGATAAGCTAGGAGATGGATGCATGTTCCTAATGCGTTGTTTGTGTTCTAGTCAAGCCACTTGCACCTGTCAACGTGACAATGACAAAGACGAAAACCAGAAGTATGAGCTGAGATGGACAAAACAGATCCTAAGCTATGGCATATAGGCCAGAGATATGAATTCTTGTATTGGAAGACTGGTGACTTCATAGAGGTAGGTGATGGTACTGCTGGGAGCCTAGGACTCTGGGGAGGTGGGTGGATGGGACAAAGAGTTCCTCACCCCTCCTCCATCTCTTCTCCTCTTCTCTTCCCAGAATGCCCAGCTTGTAAACATCAGCAATGACAAGCCTCCCTTCATCTTCACCCTGCAGATGCTGGAGCCCTCCACACACTATAGGGGAAAAATGCGGGCGAGGGTGCACTTGGACAGCTACAATGGGCTCTGGAGCGAGTGGAGTGAGGAGTGCACCTGGGAAACTGAGAGTGGTACATCCCAGTTGGGCTAGTGGCTTGGGGCTTTGGGGGAGGGGGTCAGTTCCCTCCCTAGATAAACGGGTCCCTTAGCTGGGGTTTATGGGGAACCAGGGTTTCATACAGTTAATTGAGCAAAGAGACTGACCAGGGTCCCCTTGGTACCTGGCTGCATGCTTCAGATCACAGAGAAGGAGTATAATTGGCTTATCTGAACGGGAGTCCAGGGCTGCCATTCTCCATGGGAGCCAGAAAACTATATGCAAATCAGGGGCTGGAAGTGGATGCACTAGGTGAGGAGGGAAGGGGGGCCTCCACAAGCAGGATTAGAGGCATGAACTACCTACACTGTCGTATAGCAGTTTTAGTTCCATGATTCCCAGGAAAATTAGGGAGGTGTGACATTCCCCTCTGGTGTTATATAGACCGGTGATCTGCTAGGTCACTCCAATCTTTGACTCTGGGAGCCAGCCTTACCCTGCTCTGCTGTGAGAACCTCCCCTCCTGGGCTGTTCACGCACAGCCTCTGGCATGTAAGCTGCTCCTAGCTACTTGCAACAAAATGACACTAGTCAATATCTCCCGTTCCAGACAACCCTAGGAATCTGCATCTTGCAGTGTCCAGTTATGCCCACTGGGTGCTGCAAGCTTATATGAGTTTGTCAATTTAACAAAGAAATTGATATGTACCAGGCTTGTTTTCCCAAGGAGAGACTCTGACATGGTTCAAACCACCACAGGGCTTCGGGTAGAATAAACAAACAGATTTATTAACTACAGAGATACATTTTACGTGATTATAAGTCAAAGTGTAACAAGTTAGATTTGGTCAAACGAAATAAAAGCAAAACGCATTCTACGCTGATCTTAACACTTTCAATGTACTTACAAACTTAGATGCTTCTCACCACAGGCTGGCTGGTTGCTCTTCAGCCAGGCTCTCCCCTTTGATCAGCGCTTCAGTCGCTTGGTGTGGTGTCTGTAAATGTAGATGGAAGAGAGAGGAAGAGCATGCCAAATGTCTCTCCCTTTTATCATGTCCTTTCTCCTCTCTTGGCTTTTCCCCGTGCCCCAGAGTCAGGTGAGCATTACTGAATCTCTCCAAGCAAGGTTGAGCAATTCCCCTGGTGTGGCCTCCTGCAGGTGAGTCATTGCATTATAGCTCCCTTGCTGGACAATGGCTGTTGATGGATTGTTTGACACCCTGCCCTGGCATTGGTTACTTTCCTTGCTGTTGCCTCTGGGGAGCTAATATCTGCCTGATTCTCCTAATTTACAGTAGGTTTTAGTTTCAATCATTCTACACAATTATAATAACTCCATGTGCATTTATGATCTACATATATGGATAGAGAAAATTACTTTCAGCACATCATCACCTTTCCCCTGATACCTTACAAGGCATGCTTTATATGTAAGATCACAATTATATGAAATGAGGAATATGGGGGTTACAGCATGCTCCCCAAAGGTACAGAGTGTCACATGACTGTAATCTCCACATTGTATGTCTGCATTGCAGCCTTTGATGTTTCCAGGTTACTACCCTTAAGAGGAACCGGGCAGACTGGATCCCAGTGGATGTGGTCAGGTTGAAAATGGGGCTGGAGGCCTGTAAGCGTGCGGACTCACCCTATGGTGCCTCCTGCTGGCCATCCGTGAGAATTAGCTCACTAGCCCTCTGGAGCACCCTTTGTCAGCTGATGATCTGGTACCGCTGGGCCCCCAGATCCCTCCTGGACCCAGTACCCCCTTTCTCTGGGTTGCTGCCCCCCTGGGGAACTGCCACCCACTAACCCCACCTCGCCTCAGTCTGGGCTACTGCCAGTCACCATCTAGCCCCCCACCCCCCGGGGAGACTGCAGTATAAGCCACTCATCACAGGCAAGGGGGTTTGGACCTACTGCCTTCCTCTACCACCCAGTACCCTCTTAGACCTTAAACCTGGCCTTGTAGCCTAGGGAGTTGCCAGCTAGGAGCTCCCCGGCTTTTCCCAGCCCTGCTTCACTCCTAGTATCCTTTCTGCTAGGCAGCCAGGCCCTGCTCTCTCTCAGACCAGAGAGAGCCTGCTAAGCTCTTGGCTGCCCTGACCTTCTTATAAGGCCCAATTGTCTGTTTGGGTGTGGCCCCAGCTGCAGCCACTTCCCCCAGTCAGTTGGGGTTTTGCTCCCTTCCCCAGCCCCAGTCCTCTGCAGGCCTTTTCCACCCTGCTACATCCCACCCCCCTCCTCAAGATCACCACCTCTGGGGGTAGGGGTCTCCTGGCCTGGACCAGTTGCCCATGGGCCTCCAGAGCTGCGCGCTTCTTCTTGGAGTCCTCTAGCCACTTCCGCAAGTGGGTCTCCTCCTCGACAATGGCCTCATACTCCTTAGTGAGGTCCAAGGCCTTCACCTCGGCACCGCCCCTCTGTAGCCTCCAGCTGTGCGCACAGGCCAGAATCCCCGAAGCCCTCTTCCCTCAGGGTCTGGGTTCCACAGTTCCCTTCTCCATTACCATCTGGGTCCCAGCCTCCTGCCAGCCCCACTCGGTCTGGGTTTCCTTCTCTGTGACAGGCTCCGTGATGGTCTGGGTCTCACCCTCCTGCAGGGTTCCTTCCATCCCAGTCATTACCTCCTCTAGTTTTGGCCCCTCCAGGCCATCAGGCACCTCTTCCGGCTGCTCCTCAGTTCCCCTGAGGGGGCAGTGCCTCCTAATATGTTCTGGGAGATGGCAGCCCTAACAGGCTCCCCGCCTCTTTGCTGCCTTTGCTCCTCTTCGGTCCCTCTCGGGTCCCACCGCTCCAGCAGCGTGGATCTGGACCCTCCAACTTGGGCCTGGGCATGCCCATTGCGGGTAGCCCTTCTGCCCACAGGCTGGCAGCTGCCCGGGTCTCCTCACCCGGCAGACAGTCCCCGGAACTTGCCCCTCTTTCTCTCTTGGATAAGGCTCCCGGCCTCCACTCCAATAGGGACAATCCGTTTTTACACGTGCGTGCCTTAAGCAGACATAACATGTCTGGCACTCAGCCACAGGCCCCCTGGCCCTGGCTCTCAGTCTCTCGTGAGTTTCTCCATGCCACTCTCCCTGTTTCCTCTGAAACTCCTGTCAGAGGAGTTTTACCAGGGCCTGCTGCTCTTCTGCCAGCCGGCCCAACTGTCCATGGAGGGCACACTGCACCTCCCATAGTGTCTGTGGGTCATCAGCCCCCTTCTGCCAGGGCACTGATGTCTGTCCCCCACCTAGAGTTAACCTCTGGGGCCTCTGCAAAATACACCCCAGTATACCGGGGTTTCATTGTCCCCTTCCAAAGTCTCTATACAATAGTCCCACTGTCCTTGCTCTGGCCTCTTGTCAGAGGCGTACCACTTCTGCCCACATTCTTCACCACTTGTAAGTGTGTGGACTCACCCCTGCAGCACCTCCTGCTAGTCATCTGTGGGAATTAGCTCACTAGCCCTCTGGAGCACCCTTTGTCAGCCAGTGATCTGCTACCGCTGGGGCACCCGTGTGTCATAACATTTTTCCCAGATCTGGACCTTAGCGTCCAAAATATGGTGTTAGCATGAAAACCTCCAAGCTTAGTTACCAGCTTGGACCTGGTAAAGCTGCTGTGACGAAGTGGGAAAGTTCTTAATGTTTTCTCTGAATACTGTATTGGTGCCTCAGTGTCCCCATGGCAGTTCTTAAGTATCTGGCAGAGCAAAGGGCCAGTGCACCTAAATGCCTAACACTCTGTCTCTTAGCAACTGATGGCCTGGGCCCCTCCTCTGCAAAGGTGCCAGCTGAAGGTGTTGGAGACAAAGGAATCAGGTGACCTCCTGGCCCGGGAAAGGGGCTGAGGAGAGAGGAAGGGCTGGGAGGGGTTGTTAGTCTGGAGCTGGCTGAGGGCAGACGTGGGGGTCTGGCTCACTGACCCCCAGAATGGACCCGGCCGAGGGGTCCGGTTCGCTATATCTACAAGCTCTGTTTTAGACCCTGTTCCTGTCATCGAATAAACCTCAGTTTTACTGGCTGGCTGAGAGTCACGTCTGACTGCAAAGTGGGGGTGCAGAACCCGGTGGCTTCCCCAGGACCCCGCTGGGGTGAACTCGCTGTGGGAAGTGCATGGAGGGGCAAAGGATGCTGAATGCTCCAAGGAGAGACCCAGGAGGTGAAGCTGTGTGAGCTTCTTGCCCTGAACAAGTCTGCTCCAAGGGAGAGAAGGCTCCCCAAAGTCCTAACTGGCTTGGTGGGGAGCAGTTCCAGAGCATCGCCCGGTGACTCCGTGACAGCTGCCACCAGCCAGGAATCTATACAGTGCCTGGCGCACTGTGGTCTCCCCAAAACCTTCCTCGGGGGACCCCCAGACTCAGATTCATTGAGTCTCACAACAAAGGGGAATAAACCATTTCCCTTCCCCCCTCCGGGTGTTCCCTCCCTGGGTTCCTGGAGAGATATACAGAAGCAAGCTCCGTGAATCTAAACAGAGGGACTCCACCCTCCCTGTTTCCAGTCCTGGAAACACAAGTACTTCCCCCCTCACCCAGAGGGTATGCAAAGTCAGGTTAGTAAATCTAACAGAGATTTTCCCCCCTGACTTCTTCCTCCCACCAATTCCCTAGTGAGCTGCAGACTCAATTCCCTGGAGTCCCCACTAAAGAAAAAACTCCAACAAGTCTTAAAAAGCTTTATAAAAAAGAAGAAAAGGACATAAAAATGGTCTTTCTGTATTAAGGTGACAAATACAGGGTCATTTGCTTAAAAGAAAAAAATGAATAAACAGCCTTATTCAAAAAGAATACAATTCAAAACATTCCAGCAACTACCCCATGTAAATACAAAAAAAACATATAAACCGATGGTCTTCCTATCTTTGTACTTACAACTTGGAAACAGAAATTAGAAAGCCAGGAGACAGAAAGATCACTCTCAGAGCCGAGAGGGTCAGACCCAAGACAAAAAACAAAGAACTCACACACAAACTTCCCTCCACCCAGATTTGAAAAAGTCTTGTTTCCTGATTGGTCCTCTGGTCAGGTGTTTCAGGTTACTGGTGTTACCCCTTTACAGGTAAAAGAACATTAACCCTTAGCTATCTGTTTATGACACCCCCCCCAAATTGCAGACAGTGGGGAACCTCAGTGGCGGCGATTACCTCCTAGAACTTTAAAAATAAACAGATTAATACAACACATGCACCTTTACATATACCACTAAGTATATAACTAACAGACTTTTACATTTTAAGAACACTTTTTAACTACTGGATTGTGGGAAACTGTTATGGGAGAGAGCATCAGCTACTTTGTTAGAAGCTCCTGAGATGTGCTGAATT